>NC_052069.1:51797666-54297666 GCF_015852505.1 Tachyglossus aculeatus
AGACGACTCGTTCAAGGAGTTTGGAAAGGAATGGTAGGAGGGAGATAGGATGATAGAAGGGGAGGTGGGGTCAAGAGAGGGTTTTTTAGGATGGGAGAGGGAGAGACATGGGCATGTTTGAAGGCAGAGGTGAAGGAACCAGTGGAGAGTGAGCGGTTGAAGATGGAAGTTAAGGAGGGGAAGAGGGACGGGGCAAGAGATTTCATAAGATGAGAGGGAATGGAGTCAGATGCACAGGTGGCCGGACTAGCACTTGAGAGGAGGGAGGAGATCTCATCTGAGGATACTGCTGGGAAGGATGGGAGAGTAGCGGAGAGGTTTGAGAGCAGGGAGTTTGGAGATGGGGGAGGAGTGACTTTGGGGAGTTCAGACCTGATGGAGTTAATTCTACTAATGAGGCCAGGTCATTGGGGGTGAGGGAAGGAGGAGGGGGAAGAACAGGGGGCCTGAGAAGGGAGTTAAATGTATGGAAGAGCTGACAAGGATGATGGGCACGGGTGTCAATGAGGGAGGAGAAATAGTTGTGTCTGGCAGAGAAGAGGGCAGAGTTGAGGCAGAAAAGGATAAACTTGAAGTGAACGAGGTTGGCTTGGAGTTTAGACTTACTCCAGCAGCGTTCGGCAGCACAAGCATAAGAGCGAAGGAGGTGGACAGTGGCAGTGATCCAGGGTTGTGGGTTAGTGGTACGAGAGCGGAGAAGGAAAAGGGGAGCAAGGGAGTCAAGCTGAGTAGAGAAGATGGAGTTGAGCAGTAATCTGATCATCAAGATTTGGTAGAGAGGAAAGGGAGGCAAGTTGGGGTGTGAGATGCTCAGAAATATGGATGGGGTCGAGAGAGAGGAGGTCTCTGTGGGATAGTAATATTGATTTACAGGGGAGAGAAGTGTGAGTGAGGAGGCAGGTGAGAAGATTATGATCAGAGAGAGGGATGACTCATGCAGCCAGCCAGCCAGCTCCTCCTCCTGTGACTTTTCCCCAACTGTTGTTTTCCTCTGCTGTTGACATCTTTTGAACTATTAGTGCCTGGACAGATAGCTGTAATAATAACAATGATGGTATTTAAGTGCTTGCTATGTGCCAGGCACTGTACTAAGTGCTGAGGTGGCTACAAGCAAATCGAATTGGACACAGTACCTGTCGCATGTGGGGCTCACAGTCTCAATCCCCATTTTACAGATGAGGTAACTGAGGCACGGAGATGTGAAGTGACTTGCCCAAGGTCACACAGCAGACAAGTGACGGAACTGGGATTAGAACCCATGATCTTCTGACTGCCAGGCTCGTGCTCTAGCCACCACACCAAGCAGATTCTCTTTTTAGTTGTGTTTCCAGATAGGTCATGCCGGAGACGGGAAGGACCACTAAATGTCTCTTCCTGTCCAAGCGAGGAACCAGTCCTCTGTAGATGACAACTGTTGTGGTTGGGATGGCTTTGGGGACTGAGACCTCTCCCCATCCTGAATATCCTCAGGGCCCAGATTGTCCCTTCCCACTCCGGCCTCAGTTCTCCATAGCTGCTCTCCCTGGCCTGGCTGCCTGAAGGAGGTAGGATGTAGTCTGGATGGCCACTTGGGTCGGATGGTTCCTCAAAATTCCCTGTCCATCCCACTTTGCCTGAGAGTCTCTTTGACTTAAAAAATAGAGTCAAGGCGGGGCGGAAAGGGGAAAAGGAAAGGTGAGTGAGGGAGGAAGAGGGAAGAGGATAAAGTACTTTACCGTAACACATCGGGTAACTTTGCCGACTGTGTTGCTTGCTTGGATTAGAAGTGACCCTGCTTGTGTTCCTTGGGATGATAACTATCTCTTCATCAGTCATCATCATCATCATCATCAATCGTATTTATTGAGCGCTTACTATGTGCAGAGCACTGTACTAAGCGCTTGGGAAGTACAAATTGGCAACACATAGAGACAGTCCCTACCCAACAGTGGGCTCACAGTCTAAAAGGGGGAGACAGAACAAAACCAAACATACCAACAAAATAAAATAAATTGGATAGATATGTACAAGTAAAATAAATAAATAGAGCAATAAATATGTACAACCATATATACATATATACAGGTGCTGTGGGGAAGGGAAGGAGGTCCTAGGGAAGAGGCTTAGGACTGAGAAGCCGTGTGGCCTAGTGGATAGGGCATGGGCCCAGTAGTCAAAGGGACCTGGGTTCTAATCCTGCCTCTGTTTCTTTGCTGTGTGACCGTGGGCAAGTCACTTCATTTCCCTATGCCTCAGTTACCCCATCTGTAAAATGGGGATTAAGACTGTGAATCACATGTGGGACAATGTCCAACCAGGGACAGTGTCCCAACCGGATTACCTTGTCTCTACCCAGCACTTGATACAGTTCCTGGCACAGAGTAAGCACTTCAAATACCATTTGAAAAAGGAGACCATTTCTAGTTGATGCTCCTTTATTTTGTTGTGACTAATAGCTGTTGCGGGCATTGGGTCTTCTCTGCTCTGCCAAGTTTTCCATAGTTTAGACAGACTTCAAAGGGTTTACTCCATTAAATGATTTTCTTCAAGTTATTTCATCTCATTCAGTCATTCAGTTGTACTAATTGAGCACTTACTGTATGCACAGCACTGTACTAAGCTCTTGGGAAAGTACAATACAGCTATAAAGAGTGACAATCCCAGCCTACAAAGAGCTCACAGTCCAGGGCAGGGGAGAATGACATCAATACAAATAAACAGACATCAATATAAATAAATGAAATGACAGATATATACATAAGTGCTCTGGGGTGGGGAGAAGGGGGAAGAGCAAAGGGAGAAAGTCAGGGTGACTCAGAAGGGATTGGGAGATGAGGAAAAGTGAGGTTTAGTTTGGGGAAGGCCTTTTGGAGGAGATGTGCCTTCAGTAAGGCTTTGAAGGAGGGGAGAGTAATTGTCTGGTGGATTTGAGGAGGGAGGGCATTCCAGGCCAGAGTTAGGACATGGGCCAGGTTTTGGCGGCGAGACGGGAAAGATGGAGACACGGGTTCTCATCTTGGCTCTGCCGCTTGCATGCTGGGTAACCATGGGCAAGTCACTTGACTTTTCTGTGCTTCCGTTTCCTCCTCACCTCTATTAATGCCATTCTGTTAAGGAAATTCCTCCTGCAGTAAGCCATTTCAGAATGATACCCTCCTTCTAGACAAGCTTTCTTCCACACTAGATAAGCACTGTAGATCGTCAGATGGTCAGAGTTTGCCATTCCCAAAGCTGATTTAGCAAGGTCGGCTTCATCTCTTCTATCAATCCAGGTTGTAAAGGGAGACATCAGTCATAAGGGCATCTCTTATCCACTAATGACCTTTTGATGACTCATGGCTTACCCTACTATTTACTACCACACTGAAAACATTTTTGTTGCTGAATTGTACTTTCCAAGCGCTTGGGACAGTGCTCTGCACGCAGTAAACGCTCAATGAATAAGTACAATTGAGTGAATGAAAACACTGGGCCTGTAGTTGTCTCCCTCCTAGAACTGAAGCAGGTGTTGAGGCTGCAGAGAGGATGAGTTAGGGGAAGAAGACCCTGGAAGTTGGAGGTGAATGGCAAGTTTATTCCGATCCTACCCCAGACAGTTGCCTACCTACAGTTTCTCCACCTCATCTCTCCTACCTTCAACCCCTTGTCCTTCTCCTCCCTCTTGTCAGGAAGTGCTTCCTTTTCCCCATTTACTCTCCTCCACTTCAAAGTCTCACTGAAGGTGCATCTCCTCCACAAGGCTTTCCTTGACTGAACCTTCCTTTCCTCTTCTCCCGCTCCCTTCTCCCTTGCCCTGACTCACTGCCTTTATTCATCCTCACTCCCAACCCCACAGCATTTATGTACATATCTGTCATTTATTTAATTATATTAATGTCTGTCTTCTCCTCTACACTGTAAACTCACTGAAGGCATAAAATGTGTCTGTTGTGTTATACTCTCCCAAGCGCTTAGCTTAATAATAATGGTATTGGTTAAGTGCTTAGTATGTTCAAAGCACTGTTCTAAGTGCTGGGGGGGATACAAAGTAATCAGGTTGTCCCACATGGGGCTCACAATCCTAATCTCCATTTTACAGATATGGTAACTGAGGCCCAGAGAAGTTGTGACTTGCCCGAGGTCACCCAGCTGACAAGTGGCAGAGCTGGGATTCGAACCCATGACCTCTGACTCCAAAGCCCGGGCTCTTTCCATTGAGCCACACTGCTGCTGCTTCTGCTGCTTAGAAAAGTGCTCTGCACACAGTAAGCACCCAATAAATATAATTGACTGACTGACTCCCTTTATATCTGACAGGCCACCACTCTCCCCATCTTTGGAGTCCTATTTCAGAGTCCTTGAGAAGCAGCGTGGCTCAGTGGAAAGAGCATGGGATTTGGAATCAGGGGTCATGGGTTCAAATCCGTGCTCCGCCAATTGTCAGCTGTGTGACTTTGGGCAAGTCACTTAACTTCTCTGTGCCTCAGTTACCACATCTGTAAAATGGGGATGAAGACTGTGAGCCCCCTATGGGACAACCCGATCACCTTGTAACCTCCCCAGCGCTTAAAACAGTTCTTTGCACATAGTAAGTGCTTAATAAATGCCATTATCATTATTATTACTAAAACCATCTCTCCTCCATGAAACATTTCCTCGATAACTTCTTATCCTTTCACCTTATTCTCCCTCCTTTCCATGTCACGGTTTGCACACAGGTCTGTACCCCTAAAAGGGCTTTGATATTCATCCCACCCCCAGCCTCAAAGCACTTATGTACAAAGCCTTATACTCTGCGGCTTCCTCTACCTGTAATTTATTTTAATGTCTGTCTCCTTCACTAATCGAGGCTAAAGATTTTGTCTACCACCTCTATCGTATTGTACTCTCCCAAGCACTTAATACAGTGTCCTGTACTCAGGATGGAAAGAAAGAGTCTAATCCGAGACATTGTAGAAAGAGGGATGGAATTTGATCCGGACAAAAGAGTAAAGATTTAAACATGACCCCGAGGGGGTCATCATGGTAACTGGTGATGTCCACTAGTATCTAGGAATACTCACCTCATGGGTCCTGGTCCTAGCAGGTGCTGGAGGATGTAGCCACACAAGACAGCATCAATCATCAGTTGGTATTTATTGAGTGCTTACTGTGTACAGGGTGTTGTACTAAGCACTTTGGAGAGTGCAGAGCAAAAGACTTGGAACCCAGCCCTCCAGGAGCTTACAAGCTCGGTGTGGGGGGAAGACATATTAAATTAAATCACAGAGAGGAGAAGGATCAGGAAAACCATCTGCATTACTGCCCAGCAGCACCTCCCAATTCAGTCAATCATTTTTATTAAGTGCTTACAGTATGCAGGAGCTGCCTGTGTTACCTAGAAGAGTACAATACGGCAATAAATGGGCACATTCCCTGCCCAAAATGAGCTTACAGTCTAGAGGGGGAAACAGACATTAATATAAATAAATAAATTACAGATATATAAATTACAGACTGGCAGTGGATACTGAGGGGGAAGGGAGGAGGAGAAAACGGTTTCAGTTGCAGGTTTTCTCAGGTTTCAGCTGGCCATGATGCCCTGATTCTAAGAGAATCCTCCTGCAGGCCAGTTCTTGGGATTCATCTTGACACCACTTTCCTTTCTTCCACAGTAGCTGCCCCTCTCACTTCCTCTGCTCTCAATCCCTAAGGTGTTGTCTCCCGCCAACTCCTCCTTCCCTCCTCCCCTCCTCCTCTTCCTTCCCTCCACTCCCTTCTCCTCTTCCTCTCCTCCTCCTCTCCTATTCCTACCCCTCCTTCCCTCCTCCTCCTCCTCCTCTATCTCCACTCTTAGGTCCACTCTAGAGCCACTATCCTGCTTTGTCGAGTGCCATGCTGTGGGGCCCGGCACATTCAGATTTGGATTATAATATGTGCAGGAGCTTCCTGTGGCCCAAACCTACTATAATCCAAACCTGAAACAATGTGGCCTGTGGATAGAGCACAGGACTCAGAGTCAGAAGGACTTGTGTTCTAATTCCAGCTCTGCCACTTGTCTGCTGTATGACCTTGGGCACGTCACTTAACTTTTCTGTTCCTCAGCTCCCTCATCTGTAAAATGGGGGGATAAAGATCCCATGGGCCTTGCTGGTTGGCTTCCTGGGCAAATTAAAATAGTAACAATTATGGCATTTGTTACTACATTAGAGAAGCAACCTGGCTTAGTGGAAAAAGCACGGGCTTGCGAGTCAGGGATCTGGGTCTAATCCCCACTCTGCCACTTGTCTACTTTGTAACCATGGGCAAGTCGCTTAACTTCTCTGTGCCTCAGTTACCTCATTTGGAAAATGGGGATTAAGACTGTGAGCCCCAAGTGGGACAATCTAATTACGTTGTATCTACCCCCAGCACTTAGTACAGTGCTTGGCACATAGTGTGCACTTTATAAATTCTATCATTATTATTATTATTACTTGCCAGACACTGTTCTAAGTGCTGGGATATATATAAGATAATCAGGTTGGTCGCAGTCCCTATGGCATAGTGGATAGAGCTCAGGCCTGTGAGTCAGAATGTCATGGGTTCTAATCCCAGCTCCATCACTTGTCTGCTATGTGAACTTGGGTGAGTCACTTCACTTCTCTGGACCTCAGTGACCTCAGACTGTAAGCCCCACATGGGACAGGGACTGTGTCCAACCTGATTTGCTTGTATCCACCCCTGTTCTTAATACAGTGCCTGGCACATAGCGCTTAATAAATACCATAATGATTATAGCAACCCTTCTTCCTCCCTCAACTCCGAATAATGATAAATGTGATATTTGTTAAGTCCTTGGTACTGGACTAAACATTGGGGCAGATGCAAGATAATATGGTCAGAGTTCCTGTCCCACATGGAGTTCAGTTTAATTAGGAGGGAGAACAGGCATTGAATCATTTTACAGATAAAGAAACTGAGGCACAGAATGGTTGTGTCTCTCCTGTTCCCCTTCCCCATTAGGCTATGCACCCCAAGCAGGACATGGACTGTTCTCCAATCTGATTGTTACATCCTGCCTAGTGCCTGGCACATAATAATATAATGATGGTATTTAAGCACTTACTATGTGCCGAACACTGTTCTAAGCACTGGGGTAGATACAAGGTAATCAGGTTACCCACATGGGGCTCACAGTCTTAATCCTAATTTTACAGATGAGGTAACTGAGGCACAGAGAAGTTAAGTGGCATGCCCAAAGTTACACAACTGACAAGTGCACAGGAGGGAAGTGACAGAGTCAGGATTAGAACACAGGTCCTCTGACACCGAGGCACATGATCTCTCCACTAGGCCATGCTGCTTCTCTAGATGGTGGGGTGGCACTGTGAGGGGTTAAGACAGCTTAAAAATCTTACAAATCAGGGGGAATACTATGACTATCTTTGGAGCAATTTCCATGTTGAACAAAATGTAGCATGGAATGGTACGACTGAGATGATCTAGAGAAGCAGCATAGCTCAGTGGAAAGAGCACAGGCTTTGTAGTCAGTGGTCATGGGTTCAAATCCCAGCTCCGCCACTTGTCAACTGTGTGATTTTGGGCAAGTCACTTAACTTCTCTGTACCTCAGTTACCTCATCTGTAAAATGGGGATTGACAATGATCCCCCTGTAGGACAACCTGATCACCTTGTAACCTCCCCGGAGCTTAGAACAGTGCTTTGCACATAGTAAGTGCTTAATAAATGCCATTATTATTATTATTATTATCTACCTAGAATGAGGACAATGAGTGGGAGATACGTATCACCCTGGTCCTGCCACCTCATTGGTCACTATTAGCACTTAGCTAATAATTGTGGTATTTGCTAAGTGCTTACTCTGTGCCAATGAAAGAATGAATGAAGAGGCGCAGCCGGTATTAGACCCCAAAACCTCTGCTCCCAAGCCCGTGCTCTTTCCGTTAAGCCACACTGCTTCTCATCGTATGTATTTGACATAGTATGTACATAGTATGTGCTTAACAAATGCCACAGTTGTTGTTATTTAACTTTTTCCACTTTCATCACCACAAAAATTGTGGCCCCTTCCCATCTTACTGCCCAAAGTGAGACTTAAAGCAGTCCCACTGACTATTAGTTAAGGCTGGCAAGACAGAACCTTAAGGCTCAAGGCTATTATCCCGATTTGCATGATAGGACATGGAGACTGCATCACAAGACTAGGAGGAGTGCTTGCCAGGTGGCTTGTAAGGAGTGAGGGGCTTAATGTGGTTGCTGATCAGATATTTTTTCTTGTTTGTATTATCTCTGCTTCCTCCACTGGTGCCCAAGGCCTGCGGGATTCCATCTCTGATGATGATGAGAGAGTGGAAGACCCCCAAATGTTACTCAGTTGTGCACTTCATTCTTGGACCATAAGTCACCTGACTGCAACTGGTTGCCTGTGGGAAGTTGACTGAAAAGAAAAGGGTAGGAAGAAGTCCTAGAGATAAAAATTGAACAAATATTACTTTTTAAAAATTACGATCGGTGGTGATGGCTTGTTAGGGAAAGATTTCCTACCTCTGAATTACAAACCTCTGAAAACTCCAGTTCAGAATAGAAGTGTTGACACAAGCAGAGCTAGAGTGGGCTGCTATACAGTAATTAAACTGAAGAAGAAAAAAAGATTCTCATTATTATCTGTTGCCATAGCAGTGTGTTAAAGCTGTCACAGAGAAGGTTGTATTAGCATTTACATTATAATTTTTTTTTCACGGTCACAACTTACCCGGCAAAATTCATGTCGAGGGAAAAACTCACTTTTCTTTTGACTATGTCACTATATTCAATGATACGTCAATATATTTGGGTGTGTAAATATTATAAGACTGTCTATTAATAAATTAGCATTTTACATTAGTTTTTGCTGTTTATCACTAGGCATCTTGAAACATTCGGTTTATGGAAATGGGTTGGAAACCAGTACATCACACAGATCTTTGCCGAAAGATGATTTTGTTCTCTGAAACAGGTTAATAAGAAAGAATATTACTAGCCATTCATCTTTCTGCCTTCGTAGCCACAGATATCAGTTGTCAGTTTTTAATTTGATGATCACTTTCCTCTCCTGCTCCCCAATACGATTGTCAAATGAAAGAAAAACCAGGCTCTGAAAGTACCCTAGGCTTCTATAGGTATTCCCATCCTTTGACTTCACACAGCCATTCCTTTACACCTATAACAATAATTGTGGTATTTGTTAAGTGCTTACTATTGACCAAGCACTGGGGTATATAAAAGATAATCAGCTCACATTACAAGTAGCGGGGAGAATAGATATTGACTCTCCATTTGCACATGAGGGAACTGAGGCGCAAAGAAGTTAAATGACTTGCTCGAGGTCACACGGCAGGCACGTGAAACAGTGGGAATTAGAACACAAGACCTCTGACTCCCAAGACTGCTCTTTCCACTAGGAAGTGAACTATGACTGTAAAAGTCGAATTTCATCTTTATTATATGTCAAGCGCTGTACAAAGCGTTGGGGTAGATACAAGATAATCAGGCCAGACACAGTCCCCATCCCACATGAGACTCACAGTCTAAGGAACAGAGAGAATAGGTATTGAATCCCTGGTTTACGGCTGAGGAAACTGAGGCATAGAAAAGATAAGTGATTTGCCCAAGGACACAGAGCAGGCAAGTGACCGAGCTGAATTAGAACCCAGTTCCCCTGACTCCCAGTCTCCTGCTCTTTCCAGTCGGGCATGCTGCTTTCTAGGTTTAGTGGAACCTAGGCCCTGCTATGTGATTTTTGGGCGAGTCATTTAACCTCTCTTACTTTCCTCGTCTGTAAAATGGGGCTGATAATCCCTGCCATTGTTAACTTAAAAATGACGCAATGAGCTATACAAATTTAAAGTATTTTTATTTATATTACTATTAGTAGTACTAGGAATATTATAGCAATCAATCAATTGTATTTATTGAGCACTTACTGTGTGCAGAGCACTGTACTAAGCGCTTGGGAAGTACAAGTTGGCAACATATAGAGACAGTCCCTACCCAACAGTGGGCTCACAGTCTAAAACAGCAAACTCCGAGTGAGGGGAGTTTGCATGGAAAGTTAAGGTACCATTAATATTTCCAATTGGGACTTGCAGTTCTCATGACGAAACAGCAAATACCCTGATTAATTTTCATCTGCCCATCATGGTTCCCTCCTTTCTTGCCTCTTCTATTCCCTGCATCAGCTAAGCACTTGGATAATCCCTCTCTGTTTTCCATTGCACTTAGGTACTTTATACATCATTGTTTTTCTCTACCTGTATTTATCAGACACAGAAACTCCTGACCATCAGCTTTAAAGTGCTCATTCACCATGCCCCCTCCTACCCCACCTTGCTATTCTTCTACTACAACCCAGGCAACAAAATTCGCTCCTCTAGTGCCAACCTACTCACTTCACCTCAGTCTCGTCCATCCCACCACCGACCTCTAGCCCACGTCCTGCCTCTGGCCTGGAACTCCCTGCCTTTTCATATCATGCCCTACTTGATATGAAATACGAAAAATATGATTGATTCACAGACTCTGCCCACCTTCAAAGCCTTATTGAAGGCACATCTCCTCCAAGAGGCCTTCTCTGACTAAGCCCTCATTTTCTCTTTTCCTACTCTCATCTGCATTGCCCTGACTTGCTCCTTTTATTCACTACCACCGCCCCCAGCCTCACAGCACTTAATATTCATATCCATAATTTATTTATATTAATGTCTGTCTCCCCCTCTAGACTTTAAGCTCAGTATGGGAAGGAAACGTGCTCGTTGCACTGTACTCTCCCAAGCATTTAGTACAATGTTCTGCAACCTGTAAGTGCTCAATAAAAATAACTGATTAGTGTTTGTCTTCCCTCCTAGACTCTAAGATCCTTGTGGGTGGGGATCATGTCTACTAACTCTTGTGTCTTCTCCCGAGCTTAGTACAACATTCAGTCAATCAATCATATTTGAGTGCTGGCTGTGCATGGATCATTCTGCTAAGTGCTTCAGAGAGTACAACACAATACTATAGCAGCCCTGTGGAGAAGCAGTGTGGCTTAGTGGAACGAGCACAGGCTTGGGAGTCAGAGGTCGTGATTTCAAATCCCGGCCCCGCCACTTGTCAGCTGTGTGACTTTGGGCAAGTCACTTAACTTCTCTGGGCCTCAGATACCTCATCTGTAAAATGGGGTTAAGACTGTGAGCCCCCCGTGGGACAACCTGATTACCTTGTATCTACCCCCAGTGCTTAGAACAGTGCTTGGCACATAGTAAGCGCTTAACAAAAATTATTATTATTATTATTACATTCCCTGTCCACAGAGAGCTCCCAGTCTACAGGAAGACTCTATAAATACTCAATAAGCACTGTTGATTGATCAATTGCTTATCATCTGGTCTCTGGTCTGGCATGTGTTTTGAGTCAAGATGGAAACTTGGCTGGTTGAGGCTGAAGTTAAAGGTAACTCAAGCTCTTCTCTACTCCTGCAACTTCCTGCCCCTTTTCCTTCCTGTTGCTGCTAGGGGCTGCCAGTGGGAAGGTGACTTGTAGCATCTCTCCTCCTCTCATACTCTTCCCCTTTCCCTTCATGCACTTTCTTTCGTTTTTCTTTATGGTATTTGTTAAGCCCTTATATGTGTCAGGAACTATAGTAAGTGCTCGAGTAGATACAAGCTAATCAGGTTGGACACAGTCCATGCCCCACTTGGGGCTCCAATCTCATTTTATAGATGAGTTAACTGAGGCACAGAGAAGTGAAGTGGCTTGCTCAAGGTCACACAGCAGAGAATTGGAACCCAGGTCCTCAGACTTCCAGGCCAATCCACTGGGCCATGCTGATTCTCATTGCTTTTGGTGCTGCTTGCTGAAGACTGCTCCCCACCTCAGTCTGCTTAACGGATTGTGTAGTATACGCAGGGAGCCAAAATTTGACTACTATGGTGGATGTTGCTGGAGTCTCCCATCAGTACTTTCAGTACTCCGGAAGCAGCATGGCTCAGTGGAAAGAGTGTGGGCTTGGGAGTCAGAGGTCATGGGTTCGAATTCTGGCTCAGGCACTTGTCAGCTGTGTGACCTTGGGCAAGCCATTTAACTTCTCTGTGCCTCAGTTACCTCATCTGTAAAATGGGGAACCCCACATGGGACAACCTGATCACCTAGTATCCCCCCAGTGCTTAGAACAGTGCTTTGCACATAGTAAGCACTTTTCTACTATTATTATTATTATTACTATAGTATAATAGTACTATGGTACTATTACTATTATTACTATTATTATGATTACCAGTCACATTCCCACCAAAGGACAGAGTGTAATAAGAGAGTTTTGTCTTTTGCCTTTTGATGTCCAGTCATTTCTGACCCACAGCAATACCAGGGGCATATCTCTCCCAGAACTCCACGCTCTCCATCTGCAATCATTCTGGTAGTGTATCCTTAGAGTTTTCTTGGTAAAAATGCAGAAGTGGCTTACTATTGCTGCCTTCCATGCAGTAAACTTAAGTCTCCACCTTCGACTCTCTCCCAGGTCACTGCTGCCCAGTATGGGTGAGTTTTGACTTGTAGCAGATTGCCTGCCACTCGCCAGCCACTGCCCAAGCTAGGAATGGAATAGATAGGCCTCTGCTTGACCCTCCCTCCTGTAGCCGAGACTAGTAGACTAGTGGAAACTCCCCAGGTGCGGCCCTGAGAGGGGAACGAGCGAGTAGGTGGGTAAAATACTGTATAGTACTATATTGTTGAGAAGCAGCGTGGCCTAATGGATAGAACTCCGGCCAGGGAATCAGAAGGACCAGGGTTCTAGTCCCAACTCTGTCTCTTATCTGATGTGTGACCTTGGGCAAAGTCACTTCACTTCTCTGGGCCTCAGTTCCCTCATCTGGGGATTAAGGCTGTGAGGCCTATGTGCGATAAGGACTGTGTCCAAATCGATTATCTTGTATCTATGCCAGCGCTTAGAACAGTGCCTGGAACATAGTAAGCGTTTAACAAATATCCCAATTATTTTTGTTGCTATAGCTCTCTGCACAGAATAAGCACCCCTTATAAGGATTTCACACACTGGGAGCCTAGGTAGAGTTTGGCAAACAGTAGGGCCTTAAAATGCTTTCTCTCTCACTCTCTCTCTTGCTCTCTCTCTCTCCCTCTCTCTGAATATTTATGCCTATGCATATCTCCATCTCTGTCTCCCTCTTCCTACCCCCTGCCATTAGACCACAAACTCACTGTGGGCAGAGAATGTGCCACTTCTTTATTTTGTAGGGCTGGGGAGGTTACAGGGTGATCAGGTTGTCCCACGGGGGGCTCACAGTCTTAATCCCCATTTTCCAGATGAGGGAACTGAGGCCCAGAGAAGTGAAGTGACTTGCCCAAAGTCACACAGCTAACAAGTGGCAGAGCTGGGATTTGAACCCATGACCTCTGACTCCAAAGCCTGGGCTCTTTCCACTGAGCCACGCTGCTTCTCTAAAGAAGGCACCCAAATGTTTAATGCATGTATTTTTAACATTCAGTGGTTTCCATGTTGATAGTTTACGTACTATAATGGTCCAAGTTTGTTTTAAAACGTGCATTTTTGTAAGTTTAGAGTCCCAAAGATGCCATATACGCTCTTGAAAAGTACTTTAGCTTCAACAGAAATTGTCTAATCCTTAATGTAATATATCACTTCACCAGAGTATAATGTAAATGATACTTCAATTACTTCCAATTAGCACATCACCCTATAATTCAGGAGGGCACAGAGCAACTCTAACATCAGGATTTCTAATTTCCGACCCTCCATTTTCTGACAATTGTAAACTTGCTTCCCTTTCTCTGGGTTTTAGCCAGAAATTCTCCTTGTAAGAATCGTACTTCACTCAAGGGTGCAAATGTCTAGGATCCCAAGAGCAGTGTTGAAGAAACAGTTTTTTAATTGATTTTCCCTTCAGAACAATCTGTTTCTTTTCCAGTTTATTTTAAGACAATGGCATTTCTCATTTTTCCGATATCCGTAAAGCCTCCTGCCTTAATAAATGCACATATTAGATGATGCTCCATCCCTGTTTGATAGGAGGATGGCGTTAGGCAGAGAAGGTCACAATGATGTTAAATTTACTGCTGAGCAAAGGATCAGAGTGTAAATGAAATCTTGAAAGCTGGGAAATGGGAATGTGCAAGTGTAAATAATCTATTAATTATTGACAGCTAAGGGACTGAAAATTTCTATTTAGTCATGACATCTTCATTTTCACAGTAACTGAACTATTTCCAGCACTTTGAAAATGAAAGTTTCCCCCACCTTAAAGAGAAAGTATTTCAATGTGCTGTATAAGTCAACTGATGGTTTGATCATCTTCAATGATTTTTTGATATCTTCAGGTACAAAATATGGGGATTGGCACGTAAAAAAGATCTGGTCATTTTGAATAATGCTGTGCCACATTTTAAAGATCTAACTAGATCATCATACTAGAAAAAATACTTTTCAGCTCACCTTAGAGTATAAAAATGCAGTGAACTGGTGCCCAAGTATCTTCTGGCTTATTTGTTATTTGTAGAGTCAGTCAATCAATTATATTTATTGAATGCTTACTGTGTATAGAACACTGTACTTAGCATTTGGGAGATTATGCTGTAACAGAGTTGATAAACATGTTCCTTACCCACAATTTTGAAGGTGAAGACACTTATTAGTCCAGTTAGCAAACATTGTTACAATGTTTCATATACTGCATTCTTAAACAATATAAAATAAAACTTAGAAGAGCAAGAAATATAGAATATTCTAATGCTCTAGAAGAGAATTCTTCTAATTTCAGTTATTTGGAAAAACTCATTTTCATAATACAGGCAATTTCTTTTAAGTTTCTCCTAATAAGGCCCTGCTTTAATTGCTAGTCCTAGGGAGAAAACTTTCGGGTTTCTTGCTTGGGCTTTTAAGTTAACCCAAAGACAATGCAGACCCCAAGGGGCAAGGTTGGGATCTTTTCTAAATCTCAGAATTGACGGGAGCGGACTGATGGTCTGAATTGAATTTTTTTTTTCTTTACCATCTTACTCTTCATCAACTAGGTCAGGCAACACTATGAAGGAAATTGAACAGAAACCTTTCACCCATTTCATAGAGAAAACCACAACTTGAATAAGGCTTCCCTAATTTCATAATCCTGCCACGTGCATCTGGGTCCAGTTTGACATGAAATGTGGTCAGTTTGTGATTTCAGGTGCTTTTTTCCTTTGCATCTGGGGTGCATTTGAACCTCCTCCTTAAAAGTAAAGCTCAGAGGAGGGGAGTATCTGTCCGCTGGAGACAGGACTGTTCACACAGAGCCTCAGTAAGCCCAAACTGATGTGTCCTTCCCTACTGGTATTTTAACCTGCTGGTCTGAATTGGCCATAAAAGGTTTAGCACCAGGAGGAGACCCCTAATGTTTCATTTTCTTTGATTTCACACTCCCTGTCCTTGATCACTTAAGACAGACTGAGTAGGTTCGGGGAAAAGTCTGGAGAGGAAATGGGACTGTTTTGAAATGCTTTAAACACTCAGGTCGGCACCCCACCCAGAAAGAAGTGTTCGACTTCCAAATAAGGGATTTGAAATATGCTGAAGGGACCGAACAGTCCCATCCAATTCTATCAATTACCTCTTGAATTTGGCCGAAGGTGTTTTTTTGGTGTGAGCGTTCATGTGTGCGTGCATGTGTGTGTGTGTGTGTGTGTGTGTGTGTGTGTGTGTGTGTGTGAGGGAGAGAGAAAGTGAGAGAGGAAGAATGTGTCTGTGATTAAAACCTTCATTTTTTCATTCATTCAATCATATTTATTGAGCGCTCACTGTGCGCAGAGCATGGTAGTAAGTGCTTGGAAAATACAATTCAGTAATAATAATAATGATAATAATGGCATTAAGCGCTTACTATGTGCAAAGCACTGTTCTAAGCGCTGGGGAGGATACAAGGTGACCAGATTGTCCCACGTGGGGCTCACAGTCTTCATCCCCATTTTACAGATGAGGTAACTGAGGCCCAGAGAAGTTAAGTGACTTGCCCAAAGTCACACAGCTGACAATTGGCAGAGCCAGGATTTGAACCCATGACCTCTGATTCCCAAGCCCAGGCTCTTTCCATTGAGCCACGCTGCTTCCCAATAACAGAGACAATCCCTGCCAGCACCGGTATTACAGTCTGGAGATTTATCGGACATGTACTCTGTGCAGAACAGTTTACTAGGAACTTGGAACCATACATTTCAGGGAGGAGGATTTGTTTGGGAATTAAGTATAAATGCACGGGCTTTAATCAGTGAGAGGGAGAAGGCCTGAAGGGGTTATGGGGAATAAGTGAGGAGAGGAAAGACAGTTGAAATGGGTTGAGTTTCATTTCTCCATGGGGCCTTTAGAGGATTTGGTAAGGGATACAAAAGCGAATCCCATTCGATGGTGCTCTTCTTACACTTCGAGTTCTGTGGCCTATTTTTTTTTTTCTTTTTACCAATTGTACAAGTGTGTGTTTGAAGAGCTCTGAAGAACAACCAGCCACTGACTGGAACCTGAGCTTTGGGCCTGTCACTTGTTGATTGCTCACAGCTGCTGGGGGCTTTTGATTCTCAGCACTTAGAACAGTGCCTCGCACCTAGTGAGCGCTTAACAAATGCCATCATTATTATTATTATTATTATTACTATTTTTGCATGAGTCAGTGAACCACTAGAGAACCACAGCTCTAAGTTTTTCTTCCATTCAGCAGAGGGCAGTAGCAACCAACGCTCCCCGGCCGATGCCCACAGCATCATGCAAACCATGAATAAAAATAATGTAGGAGCCCTCGAATTGTGGCTGGGAAAAGCAGCAGTTTCTGTCTTATCACGACATAACTCTGCCTGTTCACGAGCTGACATTTCCAGTTGCCGGAATTTGTTGTTTTTTTTTCCCTCTCTCCCTCAAAATGCTGCGATCCAGTTACATTCCATCTCTTTACCCGCAAAATATGTATCTGGGAAAAGAAGAAATCATGCCCTGACTGCCACTGAATAATGTGGACCCTCCTGTCTTTGCCCAGCAGAAGAATTTAACTTTATCAGACTAACATTTCTGCTCATTTAAGCTTGTTGCCATGGCAACTGTATGGCACTACTGCACACCTGTGATCTAGGAAGTGAGCTCTAGGTGCTTGAGTACTAACTAACATGTTGTCCCTGACAGAAAATCTGACAGGGGAGCCTGAATGCCGGGAGACGAAAAAGGTGTCTTAAATATGGATCTGGTTAACAATATGTGTCTTAATTTAAGAAAATTATTTCGATAATGTGAGAGTGGTATGCTAATTTTGCCGGCTGCCGGGGAGTGCTTTTTCAAAAATTGACAAATATTTCAACCAAGTTATTTAAATCTCATTTTAAACCATTGCCTCCTCCAAGATGATTTGAGAGAAGTAGGTAATGACACTTGTCACGAAACCACTTTTCATGAAGCACCTTGCCAGTAACCAAGTATTTTCCCAGATTGGGCCCAGATGCTATATTCCAGGTATGCAAAAAATGATTTCCCACTGAGCCAGTGCTTGTCATATTATTGATTCATTTGCCTGCTGGTGAATGGCAGGTGAGTGGCTAAGAGGACCTATCCAATTGTGTATATGTGGGTAAGCTTGGGAGACTCACCCTTTTACCAAACAGGAGGTCAGAGACATTTTGAAGACACTTGATTCTTCTTGTGGGCTGTGAATGTGTCTATCAACTCTGTTGTATTGTGCTGTGCCAAGCGCTTAGTACAGTGTTCTGCACATAGTAAATGGTCAATGTATACCACCGATTGATTCGGCGTAGTCCCAGGGGATATGGCGCTAAAACATGTTGCTGAGGGTGGAATGGAGGCAGACCTGCAGCTCTAGTTTCTCAGTGCTTCTCTCTTTTTCAACCTGATTATCTTCTACCTCCCTCAGCGTTTAGTTCAGTGCTTGGCACAAAATAAGCTCCAGACAAACACCAAGAGTGTGCAGTGACCATCGTGCTTCATTTGCTCCCACGGCTTCAACTACCATCTCTATGTGGATTATTCCCAAATCTACCTCTCCAGCCCTGAACTCTCTCTTCTACAGTCTCGAATATCATCCTGCCTTCTGTTAAACTGACATCTTAAATTAAACATGTAGAAAACAGAACTCATCTTCCCACCCAAGCTCGTTCCCTCCCTGTCTTTCCCATCACTCTAGGCCACACCACTATCCCCCATATGACAAGCATGTAATCTTGGCATTATCCTCGACTCATGTCTCTCATTCAGTTAACATTTAATGACACCAAATCCTGCTGCTAAAAATCCCCCCTTTCCTCTCCATCCAAACTGTTACTATGCAGACCCAAGTACTGATATCTCACCATGGCTACTTCATCAACCTCCCTCCGTGATCTCCCAGCCACCTGTCTTTCCCCACTCGAGTTCTTACTTCACTCTGCTGCTGGATCACCTTCCAAAAACCCCCCAAAAAACATGAGTTCATCTCCCCACTCTCCTCAAAAACCACCAGTACTTACCCATCCATCTCTGCATCAAATAGAAACTCCTTACAATTGGCCTTAAAGCCCTCAATAAGCTCCCCTCACCCCACCACTTTACCTTGCTCACCCACAAGAGAAGCAGCATGGCTCAGTGGAAAGAGCATGGGTTTGGGAGCCAGAGGTCATGGGTTCTAATCCCAGCTCCGCCACATGTCTGCTGTGTGACCTTGGGCAAGTCACTTAATTTCTCTGAGCCTCAGTTACCTTATCTGTAAAATGGGGATTAAGACTGTGAGCCCCACATGGGACAACCTGATCACCTTGTATCCCCCCAGCACTTAGAACAGTGCTTTGCACATAGTAAGTGCTTAACAAATGCCATCATCATCATTATTATTATTATTCTTATTACAACCCAAAGCACCTGCTTTACTCCTCCAATGCCTCAATTTCATCTACCTGGCCCCTGACCCCTTATCCACATCCTCTCCCTGTCCTGGAATTCCTTCCCCCTTCGTATATGACAGACTGCCACTCTTCTCACCTTCAGAACCTCATTAAAACGATATCTCCGCCAAGTGTCCTTCCCTGACTAAACCCTCAGTTCTCTACTCCCTCTCCCTTCTTTATCACCTAGATACTTGGATCTCTACACTTTTTAGCCCTTTATATTCACCACACCCCCAGTGGCTCAGTGGCAAGAGCCCGGGCTTGGGAGCCAGAGGTCATGGGTTCTAATCCTGGCTCTGCCACTTGTCAGCTGTGTGACTTTGGGCAAGTCACTTCACTTCTCTGGGCCTCAGTTCCCTCATCTGTAAAATGGGGATGAAGACTGGGAGCCCCCTGTGGGACAACCTGATCACCGTGTAACCTCCCCAGGGCTTAGAACAGTGCTTTGCACATAGTAAGTGCTTAACAAATGCCATTATTATTACATATCTATAATATATTCATTTATATTAATGTCTATCTTCCTCTCTAGATGTATGCTCCTTGTAAGCAGGGACCATGTCTACCAACTCTGTTGTACTCTGCCAAACGCTTACTTTAGTGCTCTGAACACGGTAAGCACTCAAATACCATTGATGATTGATGCCTCTTTTAGGCAAGTTTCCTAATGCTGTTTTGGAATTTCCATTTGGAAGCACTTTGATCAGTGAACACATCCAGCTCCGTGCTAGGTGCTCGGGTAATTAAAAAATAAACCTAGTTCCTGCGCATCCTCCTTGGAAATTTGTGGTCTAAAAGCCAGCGGCAATTCAGGCTAGGGGATTAAGGAATACTTGTAATTGCAGTGTAGGAGGGAATTTTCCTTAAAGTGGGTTCATTCATTCATTCAATCGCATTTATTGAGGGCTTCATCAGCATATTTATTGAGGTTCATCAAGAATATAACCCTCATGTTCCTGATGGAGGTAAATAATGTCAATCCATTGCGCCCATGGATACTTGATATAAAAATATACAAAGTTTTGTATTCTGGAATCTTTCTAATTCTGCTTCCTAGCAAAAAGCAGAGCATATGCGGATGATAGAGGTGTGTGTGTGGTTGCATAGAATTGAGTGCAGCTTTTCTGCAAATAAAGATCCCAGAGCTGTTGACCTCTAAACCTGAGTCAGTCTGAGAGCCTGGGAGAGGGAAGAGTGGGAGACGAGGGGAGTTGTAGGATTCCTTAATCGGGTTGGCCTTGGTGACCAGGGACGGGAATTCGGAGTGGTTGTTCGGTGGTATCAGCTCAAAGCAGCTCCTTTAAACACTGTCCTCCACACATCTCTTCTTTAGCCAAGTGCTTGGAACTGGTATCACTCTTTCCTTTGCTATAGTTACTGGGTAAATGCTAGGAAAGGAGCATATGGGTATACAATGAGGTGTTTCAGAAATTGTGCAGCAGTTACACAAAACCCTAAGTAGTCAATCGTGTTTATTGAGCGCTTTCTGTGTGCAGAGCACTATATTAAGCTCTTGGGTTAATATAACAGTGTAGAACAGTATAGCAGGCACATTGCCAGCCCATAACGAGCTTACAGACTAGAGGGGGAGACAGATATTAATATAAACAAATACAGATATGTACATGGGTGCTGTGGGGCTGGGGTGGGGATGAATGAAGGGAGCAAATCAGAGTGATGCAGAAGGGGTTGAAGAAAAGGAAAAGAGGGC
Source organism: Tachyglossus aculeatus (assembly GCF_015852505.1). Classification (NCBI taxonomy): domain Eukaryota; kingdom Metazoa; phylum Chordata; class Mammalia; order Monotremata; family Tachyglossidae; genus Tachyglossus; species Tachyglossus aculeatus. Next base: position 51,818,248 of record NC_052069.1, read on the forward strand.
TTAGTCAAGGAAATCCTCTTGGAGGAGATGTGCCTTCACGAAGGTCTTGAAGGAAGGAAGACTCTTCGCCTGCACATGGAAGGACCTCATCATTTGGAGTGTCCCATCATTACAAGAAGCAGCGTGGCTTAGTGGAAAGAGTGTGAGCTTGGGAGTCAGAGGTTGTGGGTTCTAATCCACCACTTGTCTGCTTTGTGACCTTCTCTGTGCCTCAGTTACCTCATCTGGAAAATGGGGATGAAGACTGTGAGCCCCACGTGGGACAACTTGATTCCCTTGTATCTACCCCAGCGCTTAGAACAGTGCTTGGCATATAATAAGTGCTTAATAAATACCAATATTATTATTATTGTTATTGATTTTCTATCACCTATATGAGAGACTCAGTTCCAGGCTTCCCAGTCAGAAGGAGCACTGCCTCCTCTTGTCTCTCCACGCAGGACCCTCCTCCTTGGGCCTCATGTCACCCCAGTCAGGTTCCAAGGACCAATGGAAGTTTCTACTGGTCCCTAGCCAGGCCTCCCCCTTCTTTCCCTTTCCTGTCCCCTCACTCCCAACCCATGTGATAATAATAATAACAATTGTGGTATTTGTTAAGCATTTATGTCTCAAGTGCTGGAGTGGGTACAAACAAATCTGATTGGACACGGTCCCTCTCCCATCTGGGGCTCACAGTCATTCATTTATTCATTCAATCATCTTTATTGAGCTCTTACTGTGTGCAGAGCACTGTACTAAGCGCTTGGGCAATACAAATCGGCAACATACAGAGACGATCCCTACCCAACAACGGGCTCACAGTCCTGAAGATGGGCTCACGGTCTACAAGTCTCAATCCCCATTTTACAGATGAGGCCCAGAGAAGTGAAGTGACTCGCCCAAGGTCACACAGCAGACAAGTGGCAGAGCCAGGATTACTTCTGACTGCCAGGCCTGTGGTCTGCTACATCACGTTGCTTCTGCTGTAAGGAACTGAACCTTCCTTTAACCTAGTCTTATTTACATGGCTGTGAAGCTCTTCAAGAAAAAGCAATAAAAGGTTAGAAGCAGAAGGGAAAGAATTTATTAATAATTTGAAGGGAAAGGACAAGTATTTAATAATGTTTCTTAATTTCCTCAAGTTTCTAGGTTTTCTGCTCAGGAAAATCTGCCCTACATAAGCCCACTAATATTGTGCTCTAGGCAGAACATGTTACTGTGAGCTAATGCAGGCTGGTTTCAGGGAAACTAACAGCATTATTGATTTTCGTGAGGCTTATTAGAATCAGTGTAACATGCCCTCTTCCCATCCCAGATTGTATTTGGACTTCATTATGAAATCTCATTATGTTAAAAGGAGGCACCCACCCCTTTCTGTAAATAAAATGAATTCCAAAGAATTCCTTGGTGAAATGGGTGTGGGGTCGGTGTATCAGGGACATAGAATAGGGCGTGTTTATTCTCCTCACTCTTTTGGCTTTGTGAATATTCACTGAATCCCCATCAGCATACAGAGAAGCTTCCATTGTTTTTCTGTTAGTAATCTTAGTGCAACATACTGTTATGTAACCTGGGTGAGACATCACATCACATAATGATTACAGACAGCTTGAAGGGAAGAACAAGACTTTTTTTTTTTCATACAGCTTAGTAGCACCCGAGACTAGTAAATCCCAAACTGAAAGCTATGAAAAATGGAACAATTTCTAACTTGACTGACCCATGAATTTATGGGCTGGCGAAATGGATGATTGCTTGGAATATAGAAACAGCCTGGCCCAGTCGAAAGACTGTGGGCCTGGCAATCAGAGGACCTGGGTTCTAATCCTGGCTCTGCCAACTGCTTGTTGTGTGACCTTGGGCAAGTCACTCGAACTTCTCTGTGCCTCAGTTGCCGCATCCGTAAACTGAGGATTAAATCCTCCTCCCTCCTTCTTAGACTGTGAGCTCCATGTGGGGTGGGGTCTGTGTCCAGCCTGATAGATCTGGGTCTACGCTAGCACTAAGAACAATTATATGAAACAACACTCTATTTTATTAAAGATGGGCATATACCTATAACTCTATTTATTCTGATAGTTTGACACCTCTCTACGTGTTCTTTTGTTGTTGTTGTCTGTCTCCCCCTTCTAGACTGTGAACCCGTTGTTGGGAAGGGACCATCTCTATGTGTTGCCAACTTGTACTTCCCAAGTGCTTAGTACAGTGCCCTGCACACAGTAAGTGCTCAATAAATATGATTGAGTGAATGAATGAACAATGCTTGACACATAGTAAGCGGTTAAGAAATACCATTTAAAAATCATTTAAGTGACTGCCAGTATTTGGATGCACTGCTGTTTTAAGCAGGAATTGGATCAGGACCTTAGGTCAGTTTCTGCCTTGGGTTTCCACAACAGAGTAGACACTGGTCTGCAGCGATCGGATGCAGTGTTAGCCAAGGGAGACTGAGGCTGTGTGTTGACTTAGTGGGGTGTTGGAGGTGCTTTTTACCATCCTATTGAAGGTTGGCAAGGGAACTGTAGGGAAGAAAAGGAAAAAAGGGGCTGAGTCACGACCTCTTTACCCCACAGGAAGAAGTCATCCCGGGTTGAGCCAAACAATCAATCAATGCTATTAACTGAGCACTTGAAGTGTGCAGAGCACTTTACTAAGCACTTGGGAGAGTACAATTCGACAGAGTTGGTAGACACATTTGGCTTTGAAGGTGGGGAGAGTGAAGGTCTGTACTATATGGAGAGAGAGGGTGCTCTGCACACAGTAAGCGCTCAATAAATACGATTGATTGATTGAATTATAGTCTGCAATGACATAGACAAGATCAAGCTTGGCACAGCGACCAAATGTAGCAGTGGAACAAAGAATGTGGGTGGACTGTATTAGGAAGTCAGTAAGGTAAGGTAGGAGAGGACGAGCTGATTGTCTGGGGAATGTGTCTGTTATATTGTACTCTCCCAAGCGCTCAGTACAATATTCTGCACACAGTAAGCATTAAATAAGTACGATTGACTGACTGACTGCCTTAAGGCCAATAGTAAGGACGTTTTGTTTGATGCAGAAGTAGATGGGCAGTCATTGGAGGTTTTTGAGGAGTGGGGCAATGTGGACTGAACATTTTTTAGAAAACTTGTGCAGGCAGCAGAATGAAGTAGGTACTGGAGAAGGGAGAGACAAGAGGCACGGAGGTCAGCAAGAACAGTGATGTAGTAGTCAAGGTGGGATTAGAATAATAACAATGATGATGGCATTTATTAAGCACTTACTATGTGCAAAGCACTGTTCTAAGCACTGGGGAGTTTACAAGGTGATCAGGTTGTCCCACGTGGGGCTCAAAGTCTTAATCCCCATTTTACAGATGAGGTAACTGAGGCCCAGAGAAGTTAAGTGACTTTCCCAAAGTCACACAGCTGACAAGTGGCGGAGCCGGGATTTGAACCGATGATCTCTGACTCCAAAGCCCGGGCTCTTTCCACTGAGCCATATTGCTTCCCTGTGATATGATATGATATGTGCTTGGATCAGCTTAGTAGCCGTTTGGATGGAGAGGAAAGGATGGGTATTAGTAATGATGTGATGCCAAGAATCCCCTCTACTTCTACAGTGCGGGAACGTGTTCTGCTCTCTCTCTCTTTTTCCTCCTCTGGTTAGCTGGGAGATGGGGACCCCTTGTTCCCTCTGTGTCACTGTCTCCATGTGCGTTGAAAAGCCCCGTACCTCGATTTAGACTGATGTGATGTCTGGGGAAATGGGTGTTGATAACCTATTTTGGAGGTTTTTTTGGTGTCAGCCTTGGCTGGTATTGTATCCTGCTGCTGTGTTCTGAATTAAATCCTGTTTGTTTATCCTGCCTGCTTGTGGGAGCGGCCTCTTTGAGGCCTGTTCATCATCATCATCATCAATTGCATTTATTGAGCGCTTACTATGTGCAGAGCACTGTACTAAGCGCTTGGGAAGTACAAATTGGCAACATATAGAGACAGTCCCTACCCAACAGTGGGCTCACAGTCTAAAAGGGGGAGACAGAGAACAAAACCAAATGTACTAACAAAATAAAATAAATACCCTGTATAACTTGATTAATGGAATCCTGGGTGAAATGTCTAGGTTTAAACCTTCCTGTGATCCTTATATATACGACTGGGGTGAGTTGTGGTTCTGAGTACATAGCAAAGCAACCCCAAATTCAGGCCAGGGAGAACTTAAATTCTCCTTCAGATTCTTAGATGGAATTAAAAAAACACTTAGCACAAGTCAGAAGAGGCGCCCATATTGTTATAATGGTATTTGCTAAACGCTTATTATGTGCCAAGCACTGTTCTAAGAACTGGGGTTGATACAAGGTAATTAGGTTGTCCCATGTGGGGCTTACAGTCTTAATCTCTATTTTACAGATGAGGGAACTGAGGCATAGAGAAGCTAAGTGACTTGCCCAAGGTCACACAACAGACAAGTGGTGGAGCCGGGATTAGAGCCCATGACCTCTAACTCCCAAGCTCGTGCTTTTTCCACTAAGCCACGCTGCTTCCCTTAGCCAGGAGCTGAGAGAGTCCCCATGATATGTGTTGAGATAGAAGCAGCGTGGTTCAGTGGAAAGGGCACGGGCTTTGGAGTCAGAGGTCATCGGTTCAAATCCCGGCTCCGCCACCTGTCAGCTGTGTGACTTTGGGCAAGTCATTTCACTTCTCTGGGCCTCAGTTGCCTCATCTGTAAAATGGGGATGAAGACTGTGAGCCTCCTGTGGGACAACTTGATCATCTTGTAACCTCCCCAGTGCTTAGAACAGTGCTTTGCACATAGTAAGCACTTAATAAATGCCATTATTATTATAAGGATGGGTCAGAGAGGAAACAGTCCAGGTTAGAATGCCATGTGTCACTTCTTAACATTGCAAGTGCATACAGTGATATGTAGCTTGGGATGGTGGAGCCTGTATCAGAGAATGCCTGCTGGAGGAGGTGACTTTTTTTCAGAGGCGCTCTGAAGATGGAGGCTTGAAAGGGAAGTGAGGCTCTGGCAGGAGGAAAGGCATGAATCAAGGGTTGGCAGCTGGGGAGACTAGAGCATGGCACAGTGGGAAGGTGAAATGGGTTTTAACAAAGAGTGTAATCTGGATTTGAGAGGGAGAATAGAGGAGATACATAAGAGAGACAAAACTAGTGGAATGCCTTAATTATAATAAGAAGACTACTAATAATGATTGTGGTATTTGTTTACTATGAGCCAAGCACTGGAATAAGCTCTAAGGTGGTTACAATATAAGCCGATTGGACTCAGGCCTACATGGGGCTCACAGTCCAAGGGGAAAGGAAAACCGGTATTTAATCCTCATTTTACAGATGAAGAAACTGAGGCTCTGAGAAGTTGCCTTAAGGCAACCACTGGAGATTTTCAAGGAGTGGGAATATAGATGTCAACATTTCAGAAATCTGGTCTGGGCAGCAGAGTAAAGTATGATCAATCAATCAGTAGTATTGTGCACTTACTGTGTGCAGAGCACTGTATTGAGTGTTTGGGAGAGTAATAATAATAATTACTGTATTTGTTAAGGGCTTACTATGTGCCAAGCACTGTACTAAGTGCCGAGGCCAACTACAAGCTAATCACGTCAGCCGCAGTCCCTGTACCACAAGGGGCTTATTTTACAAATGAGGAAACTGAGACATGAGAAGTAAAGTGACTCACCCAAGGTCACAGAGCAGACCAGTGGAAGATCCAGGATTAGAACCCAGATCCTCTGAATCCCAGACCCATGCTCTTTATGCTAGACCGCATGGCTTCTCAGGGCAATGCAATAGAGCTAGTAGATACAATTCCTCCCCACAGTTTCAAGTGCTTCAAGAAGTTAACAGACAAAATAAATTACAGATAGGAAGAAATGTCAAAATATAAGGATCTGTGCATAGCTGCTGAGGGACTTGGGAAGAAGTGACTATTAAGTGCTTAATAATAATAATAATAACAATGGTATTTGTTAAGCGCTTTCTATGTGCCAAGCACCGTTCTAAGCACTGGGATAGATACAAGATTATCAGGTTGTTCCACCTGGGGCTCACAATCTTGATCCCCATTTTCCAGATGAGGTAACTGAGGCACAGAGAAGTTCACTGACTTGCCCAAAGTGACACAGCTGACAAGTGGCAGCCTGTGCTCTTTCCACTAAGCACTGGTGTGCTTGAGACTAGAGAGGAGAGAGAATTGAGGCAGGAAGACAAGCGAGGAGGCCGATGCAGAGGTGGATTTAAGGAGGCTAAAACTGTTAATCCTTGCGAGGATTTCCAGTTATTCATCATATTATTTCGGACTAGGGGAAATCTCAACTCTCCTCCCCTATTACATAATTGCTTCCTGTAAGTGACCCTGGATCCCCTGCATTCAGTGGCAGATTTGCTGACAAAACTGGGTCTCCCTCGGTGGTCTCTCTCATCCTCAGAAGAGATGTCTGAGCAGCTCTGCTCGTGTTCAGAGTCTCTTTGGCTTCTGAAATATTTACACCTGGTCGATAGTCTTGCTATCTCAGGAAAAAAAAAATCTCCTTGATGTTTCTCTTTCCAGAGGAACAGTACGAACGGGACAAAGGAGTCGAACTCACTCTGAGGATGGACTGTGGAACACAGCATCCGTATTTCTTATGCGCCTACTTGAAAACTTCTTTTCCTCTCCCCCTCGTCCCCCTCTCCATCCCCCCATCTTACCTCCTTCCCTTCCCCACAGCACCTGCATATATATATATATGTTTGTACATATTTTTTTCTCTATTTATTTATTTTATTTGTACATATCTATTCTATTTATTTTATTTTGTTAGTATGTTTGGTTTTGTTCTCTGTCTCCCCCTTTTAGACTGTGAGCCCACTGTTGGGTAGGGACTGTCTCTATATGTTGCCAATTTGTACTTCCCAAGCACTTAGTACAGTGCTCTGCACATAGTAAGCGCTCAATAAATGCGATTGATGATGATGATGATGATGATATTAACAAAATAAAATAAATAGAATAAATATGTACAAATAAAATAGAGTAATAAATATGTACAAACATATATACATATAGGCAGGTGCTGTGGGGAGGGGAAGGAGGTAAGGGGGGATGGGGAGGGGGAGGAGGGGAAGAGGAAGGTGGGGGCTCAGTCTGGGAAGGCCTCCTGGAGGAAGTGAGCTCTCAGTAGGGCTTTGAAGGGAGGAAGAGAGCGTTGGACACATAGTAAGCACTAAACACATGCCATTTTAAAAAAAATGTGCAGGTGGGTGAGGACCATTCAGAAGGTGACTTTTCCAAAATATCTTCATATTGACCTGATTCCATAGAAAACAGACAAAACCTTCCCTTCCCCACCCTTTAACAGAGCCTGTCGCAGAACTCAGCAGGTAATTAATTAATTAATAATGGCATTTATTAAGCGCTTACTATGTGCAAAGCACTGTTCTAAGTGCTGGGGAGGATATAAAATGATCAGGTTGTCCCACAGGGGGCTCACAGTCTTAATCCCTATTTTACAGACAAGGTAACTGAGGCCCAGAGAAGTGAAATGACTTGCCCAAAGTCACACAGCTGACAATCGGCAGAGCCGGGATTTGAACTCATGACCTCTGACTCCAAAGCCCAGGCTCTTTCCACCAAGCCACGCTGCTTCTCAGGTACAGGTAGCTTTCACGGGTGTAGGGGTTGGATTTTTCTTTTCTTAATATTAATTGGAAATCATTTCAAGGTTAGCCTCAGCACCTCACGCTGGGGCTCCTTTATTCATCTGGTGGAAATCGGACCACTTCCCCTCAGTACCGTTAATGGGGTCAGTTTCGGAGTCTGAGCTGGTTGCCACGCCTTCAGTCATGTGAAAACCTAGCAACCATCATCGTTTGTTTCTAAACAGATCAAGAGCTATTTACCATCTCAATGTTTGGTGCACAGCTGGGTGTCTGGCAAATGCCCAATATCCATTAACATTTAAAAATTAGTCCCATAATGCATCTTTTCTGGAGCTTGAGAAGTAGACGCACTGACACATGTTGGAAACCAATTATACTTGCACTACCATTAGTCTGGCTGCATTCAACTTCCCAGTAAATGAAGGCTAATTTAGTTTCCAGAATGGCGTGTCTAAATTCATACGGTGACCTTAGAGAAAGCTGAGTATCCTAAGATTTAAAGTGGAACAAACCGACCGGAAAGAATATTACTTCTCTTGCTGTACCGTGCGCCGGCCTTATGAAATGAATCCTCAAGCCCCGGGTGAGGCCAGGAAAAGCTAGCTTCCTCTAATTTTAAACTTCACAGTTTAATTTTAAACTTTGAGAAATACTGTGGTCTAGCAGATAGAGCACAGGCCTGGGAATCAGAAGGATTGGGGTTCTAATCCTGCTCCGCCACTTGTCTGCTAGGTGACCTTGGGCAAGTCACTTCACTTCTCTGTGCCTCAGTTACCTCATCTGTAAAATGGGGGTTAAGACTGTGAGCCCCTTGTGGGACAGGGACTGTGTCCAACTTGAGTAGCTTGTATCTACCCCAGGCCTTAGTACAGTACCTGGCACATAGTAAACGTCTAACATTCATTCATTCATTCAATCGTATTTATTGAGCGCTTACTGTGTGCAGAGCACTGTAAGTGCTCAATAAATACGATTGAATGAATGTTAGACGTTTACTAAAGTGCATGACAAATACCGTAAAAATAAAATAAACTACTACAGGCAGAACGTGTTGGTGGATACAGGCAAATTGAACCCAGTAAACAGACATTTCTTTTTCCTTCATCCATTTGGTGGGCACCACTTTATATATATATATATATATATATATATATATATATATATATATATAGATACATATTTAAATTATTTGCTGATATATATATATATATATATATATATCAGCAAATAATTTAAATCAAGCCTCCATCCTTTCTCATTTACGGGGGCTACAGCTGGGCTGAATTTCAAGCTGAAAATGAATGAGTCTGCCTTCCTACAAGTTCCTTATCCCCTGCATAGGAAGCCAACTCGTGTTAATGCTGTGATGATGCCAGAGGTCTATAATTGGCAATCTGGTAAAAGGGTTGGAAACAGAGAAGGGCAGAAATACCTTTCGAAAAGTATTATCCCCCAAACCACTGTCCTTTGAAAGATTCCTGCAATCATATCAGAGGTGAAATGGGGAGTCGAGTCTGCCTAGGGAAGCGACAAGGACAGAGCCAGAAAGAGTGAGTTTTCTTTCTTTTCTTTCTGGATGTTAGCTTGGCTCTCAGTAATCCGAATTACTAGCTTCTGTGGCTGATGATTCCTCTGCGCTTACTGTACCCGGGTTATCTTAGTGCCCTTCACCTGTGTCATGCTGTTTAATAAAGCAAAATTACTCACACAAACAGAAGAGCGTGCCATAGGCTTTTAGGATTCAGAAGCTGTTTAAAAATATAATTTTTCACTAACATTCAACAGAACAACTTGGAAATAGCTTACAGCAAATTGCAGGAAAGCAGTAATTTTCCAAATGCAAACCAACTGATTCAGCAGCTTCCAAATTAGCGAGACTTTGGAAAGCTGCGTCACGTGTCGTGAGTTAGCATGGCTGTGCTCTGTGCACCAGGGGGATTTCACAGCTCACACATCACCCCTGGTGATGAAGCACCCTTGTAAGGCGTGGGAAGGCGTTCCAGCCCGTTGGTCGCAGACCTATCCGGGAAATCGAGATGACTCGCGTTGGCTCGGCTTCAGGGACGCTGCAGCCTCTTTGGGGAAGGGAGACCCTCCCTGTGTCAGGACTCTGCCTCCCTTCTTGCAGAAAGACGACGTCGCGTGCATCCTCCGGTCGGTAACTTTTGCTGCGGAGCTGGGCTTTCAAGCATCACTGGAAATACAGTCGCTTCAGCGAGACCATCGATTACCACTCTCTCTGCATTAAGACTTTTGGGCGGCTCATCCTGTTTTATTGTGTGGGGAGCGTGAATACTGACCATCGCCAATTTACAGTAGAGGCAATTAAGCTGTAATAGATTAAAATAATATAGAAGAGGTGCAGCCAATTGGAGACCCAACGCAAACCTGTCATTTGGCCAAACTGCCTATTTCTACATTACACGGTGCTCTGCCATTATTTCCATTTGAGGGTTTATATTGGGCCCTTCATCCTATTGATGTCCAGGGAGGATGTCTGAACAGATGGGGGGGATGAGGAGGGAAGCTCAGCGGGCCTCTGAATAGCTCATTATAACAGGATGAAAAATTAAGGTTTTTCTCTCCACGTTATAGCTCAACCAGGTTGAATTTTCCCACTGAAGGCCCAATGTGGAAGCAAAAAGGGTCGACTTCTGCTTGAATATAAAATTCATAGATAATAACAGCCCTAAATTAAAACGCATCCAATCTGAGCCTCGATTTGGATGCCTTTCTTTCCCCTTAATTATTTAGTTTCCTACTAAGAAGTTGCTCTGTTGAGGTCAATTATCTTTTCGGGGATATCCTGGAAGAAATGAACAATTAACTTGATTTTCTGTTGAATCTGGGGCTTGTGACTCAGTATGTGCTCTATTAAAAAAAGTAGATAATTCCTCTTAAACCTCATCCTGGTCTACATGGGAGCCTTGCACTGCAGGTGAAAAATCAGTGAAGTGATCCAATCCACCACTATGGGGTCTAGACTGAATGTCTTGATGTACAACAATCGTGGCTTCAGACATTAAAAGAAAAATATTTCGTGGTGAGAAACGGAAGATAACAGAATTCAGGCTGGGTAGGGAGGGCAGACTTTATGAAAGGAAAACTGCTATTTTGATTTTTTTTTTTTAAATGAAACACAATGGCTCAAATCTAATTATAGAAGAGTAAGGGCAAACATTGTAATTTGGGGTAATCAAGGAGGGATGAAGATGAAATGCTGGAGTAAGACACTCATGAGCTCCAAAACAGCCAGGAGATTCTGGTGGTTTCCCGGTACAACTAGGTATAGGGTTTCTTTGCCTCTCAAGAAGCAGAATTTAAAGAAGGCTAAATTGAATTAAATCATCAGAACACAGTACTCTCCAGAGCAGGTTGCAAATTTCCCCGAAGTGTGGAAAGTCCAGATAAAAATAATTTTGCCTCTACAAATGCTCGGCTCGCTATTCAGTTATTTTTGCACAGGGATTGTAAATTCTTCCATCTCCTTTATTTGAGCGCATAAGTTGTCGATGGCTCTTTTCCATCCATCAGTAGTATTTACTGAGCATTTACTGTGTGCCAAGCACTATGCCAAATGCTTATTTCCTGGAGACTTGAGGATAAATGTTGAGCTTAACAATCATGAACGACCCCCTTCAAGGACTTTAAATTGGCTGCGTGTCCTTGATTTAGCTTTTCCCCTGAGGATACGTGTTTTTCTCTGTACTGTAGTCTAGGGAATCCAGCCTTTTAAAAACCTGATAATTATGAATATTTCAAACAGAACATTTCCGGGGATCCTGAGCTGGAGCTCTTTGGTTCTGCTGGGTGAGGTGGTACCAGTGTGATATATAGCCCAACAGCTTTTGTTACCTGTTGTCAGTTTTCTCTGTAAGATGGAGATAATAATCATAATTATGGAATTTATTAAGCACTTATGCCAAGCACTGTACTGAAGGCTGGGGTGGATGCAAGATAATCAGATCAGATACTGGCCCCGTCCCTCACAGGGCTCTCAGTCTAACCAGGAGGGAGTAGGAGAAGCAGCCTGGAAAGAGCTCGGGCTTTGGAGTCGGATGTCATGGGTTCAAATCTCAGCTCCGCCAATTTCCAGCTGTGTGACTTTGGGCAAGTCACTTAACTTCTCTGTGCCTCAGTTACTTCATCTGTAAAATGGCGATTAAGACTGTGAGCCCCCTGTGGGACAACCTAATCACCTTGTAACCTCCCCGACGCTTGGAACGGTGCATTGCACATAGGAAGCACTTAATAAATGCCATCATTATTATTATTAATCCCCTTTATACGGATGAGGAAACTGAGACATAAAGAACTTAAGGTCACACAGCAGAAAAGTGGTGGACCTGGGATTAGAACCCAGGTCTTCTGACTCCCAGGACTTTGCTGTTTCCAGGCTTATGCTGTTTCTGGTGTGACTTCTAGGTGGGCAAGTAGGCGCAGAGTTTCTGTAGGGTGGCCAGACAAGGGATTGTTTGAGCCTGTGATCCTGTTCATGGAATTGGGGGAGGTGTAATGATGAGGCCTTCACCTATTTAGCCCCTTTCTATGAAATAATAATAATAATGGCATTTATTAAGTGCTTACTATGTGCAAAGCACTGTTCTGAGCACTGGGGAACTTACAAGGTGATTAGGTTGTCCCTCGTGGGGTTCACAGTCTTAATCCTCATTTTACAGATGAGGCATAGAGGATTTTACAGGAACTGGGGCATAGAGAAGTTAAGTAACTTGCCCAAAGTCACACAGCTGACAAGTGGCGGAGCTGGGATTTGAACACATGACCACTGACTCCAAAGCCCGTGCCCTTTCCACTGAGCCACACTGCTTCTCATGGGCATGGCATAGTGGATAGAGCAAGGGCGTGGGAGTCAGAAGGTCATGGATTCTAATCCCAGGCTCCACCACTTATCTGCTGCGTGACCATGGGCACTTCACTTCACTTCTGGGCCTCAGTGACCTCATGTGTAAAATGGGGGTTGAGACTGTGACTCCCACGTGGGACAGGGACTGCATCCAACCCGATTTGCTTGTATTCACCCCAGCACTTACTACAGTGCCTGACACATAGTAAGCGCTTAGTAAACAATAAATACCAGAATTATTATTACTATTATGGGCGGGAGCAGCTGGGTTCTCTGCTCCCCTCAGAACTGAAGAGTAAGAGACTCAAAACTGCTATTTCAGATCTCCCCCAGGACAAGAGCAGTCTTGGCCAGGTGTCTCCACCAGCAGATAGGGTTCTCTGACGTCTGAATACATTTCAGTCTTCCTCTTCCTCCTTGCCACCCCAAGCAGCCAGTGAAGGTGACGGATGATCAAGCTATATTCATTCCATCTTGAGCCTTCCACATAAGCTTTTTCCAGATTTTGTAGGGCAGGGTGGGGTGAGAAATTTAATTCTAGGGCCAACGGTCCAAGGCTGGAGAACAAAAGATAGGCTGCGCATAGGAGAGAGAAAGGGGTGGGGTGTGGAGGAGGCCAAATGCTACCATGCATTCAAAAGTATGGGCCACACAGACAAGGCTAAACATCTTGTATTTGTGGCAGCTGAGGCAGACACACAGATAATGATACACAAAAGCATAGAGTAGAGGAAACACTCTGGGCATGTTACTCCCCTCCTAAAAAATCTCCATGGCTGCCTGTCAACCTATGCATCAAGCAAAAACTCCTTACTCTCTGCTTCAAGGAGCTCCATCACCTCGCCCCCTCCTACCTCACCTTCCTTCTCTCCTTCTCCAGCCCAGTCCGCACCCTCCGCTCCTCTGCTGCTAACCTCCTCACTGTAACTCGTTCTCGCCTGTTCCAACGTTGACCCCTGGCCCAGGTCCTCCCCCTGCACTTGAATGTCCTCCCTCCACACATCCGCCAAACTAGCTCTCTTCCTCCTTTCAATGCCCTACTGAGAGCTCACCTCCTCCATGGGGTCTTTCCAGACCGAGCCCCCTTTTTCCTCTCCTCCTCCCCATCCCCCCTGCCCTACCTCCTTCCCCTCTCCACTGAACCTGTATATATGTTTGTAGAGATTTATTACTCTATTTATTTTACTTGTACATATTTACTCTTCTATTTATTTTGTTAATGATGTGCATTTAGCTTCAATTCTGTTTGTTCTGACGACTTGACACAAGTCCACATATTTTGTTTTGTTGTCTGTCTCCCCCGTCTAGACTGTGAACCCATTGTTGGGTAGGGACCGTCTCTACATGTTGCTAACTTGTACTTCCCAAGCACTTAGTACAGTGCTTTGTGCACAGTAAACGCTCAATAAATATGATTGAATCAATGAAAGGGAAGGAGGCATTGATGTGAACATTGGATGGAGTGGGAGCTGAGGGAAAACCTGGGAACTGGAGCAATTGTGAGCTAGAAGGAGTTTTTCAGAGTGTAGAAATGATTGGAGGGTGCTGAGAAGGGCAGAAGGGAGTTGGAGAGCTAAGGTGGGAGGGCATATGGGATGGGGGGCAGCATGGCTTTGAGAAGTAGAAAGGATTAGTGGATAGAGTATGAACCTGGGAGTCCGAAGGACCTGGGTTTTAATCCTGACTCTGCCACCTGCCCGCTGGATGACTTTGGGCAAGTCATTTCCCTTCTCTGTGCCTCAGTCAAGTCATCTGTAAAAAGGGGATTAAGACTGTGAGCCCCATGTGGGACAGAGATTGTGTCCAACCTGACAAATTTGTATCTATCCCAGCTCTTAGTACAGTGTCTGCCACATGGTAAGTGCTTAATAAATACCACAGTTATTATTTTTATTACTATGATGTAGAGAGAAGGGCATTCAGAATGTGAGGAGCTCAGGGAAGATGTCTTGCAGAGATGTGGCAGGAGTCTTAGAGAAAAAGGAGGAAAGGTTGCAGATGATGGAGAGAAGGAGGCCTTTTTTTGCTTGTTTTTTATGATATTTCTTAAACACTTACTATGTTCCAGGCACTATAGTAATCCCTGGGGAAGATACAAGCTAATCAGGTTGGACACAGTCCATGTCCTGCATAGGGTGCACATTATTAATATCCGTTTTACAGATGAGGTAACTGAGGCCCAGAGGAGTAAGGTGTTTTGCCCAAGGTCACACGGCAGACAAGTGGCAGAGCTGGAATTAGAACCCAGGTCCTTCTGACTCCCGGGTCTGGGCTCTATCCACAAGGCCTCACTACTATCCCACTGAAGTCCTCTTTCCCCCAACTCCCTCTCCCTCTGGTGTCATCTAATATTCTTTCTTTAAAATGGCATTTATTAAGCGCTTACTATGTGCAAAGCACTGTTCTAAGCTCTGGGGAGGATACAAGGTGATCAGGTTGTCCCACGGGGGGCTCATAGTCTTAATCCCCATTTTACAGATGAGGTAACTGAGGCACAGAGAAGTTAAGTGACTTGCCCAAAGTCACACAGCTGACGATTGGCGGTGCCGGAATTTGAACCCATGAGCTCTGACTCCAAAGCTCGTGCTCTTTCTGTAGAGCCATACTGCTTCTTGGATCTCTACTCTTTGGGAACTTGACACAGATCAGGCATAGCCCTGTCCCTCATGGGGCTCTCGCTCTAACTATCTCCCTGTCCAAACTATAACTTGTTGTGGGCAGGGAAAATGTCTGCTTATGGTTGTATTGTACTTTCCCAAGCACTTAGTACAGTGCTCTACACACAGTAACCCTCAATAAATATGACTAACTGAATGAATAAGTTACTAGGAGGGAGTAAGATTTAATCCCTCTGAGAAACTGAGACATGGAGAAGTGATCTTTCACCACTCTGTGCCTCAGCTTCTTCATTTGAAAATAGAGATTTAAAAGCAATCTTCTCTTGGATTGAGAGCCTCATGTCAGACAGGAATTAGTTAGGAGGTAAGTGGTGAGGAAGGGAGGTGGCCATGGTAGATTAACCCTCATCGTGTATTGGTCCAAAGAGGCTTTTGTTGTTGTGGGGAGATTTGGTCTTTGTAGGAGCAGGTTGCTAGTGAGGTGGCTTGAGTCTCCACGGCTTCATAAATTCCCAGAACCAGGTAAGGGATGGGTCAGTCTCTGAGCAGTTTCACTGTAGCCTGGTTTTAGCCACTGCCTTGTTTATCCAGAACATCAGGCTGCAGCAAGGGGTAGAGACACTACTTGGACCAAGAAGGGAAGGCTATGAAGGAGTGGGAAGTTTGGAGGAGGGGGTGTGAAACCCAACCCATCTTTCCAGTCAGCAAACCAAGCCAATCAGGGCTGTTTCTGGTGACCCAAACTGTGGCAAATGCCTTCTCTTAAGTTTTAAAAACATAGATAGTTACCTGCTCTTCCAAAATTGGGGAAAGTTGTGCTCAGTGTGGAGGGGCAGGGGAATCTAAGACAGGAGACATCAGCTGCTCACATGGTGCTGCTGCCTGGTTCTGGTGGCTGCAGATTCTCTTTAAATTCATTCGGTGCTTATTGTGTGAAGAGCACACAGTGCTTGGGAGAGTACAGTACAACAATAAACAGATGCATTCCCTGCCCACAATGAGCTTACAGTCTAGAGAAAGGGAGGTTGATATTAATATAAATAAATAAATTACAGATATGTACATAAGTGCTGAGGGGCTAGGAGGGGAGATGAATAAAAGGAGCAAGTCAGGGTGATGCAGAGAGAGTGGGAGAAGAGGAAAGTGGGGCTAGTCAGGGAAGACCTCTTGGAGATGTGACTTCAGTAAGACTTTGAAGGTCGGGGGAGTAATTGTCTGTCGGATATGAAAAGGGAGAGCGTTCCAGGCCAGAGGCAAGATGTGGGTGAGGTGTTGGTGGTGAGATAGGTGAGTTTGATGCACACTGAGAAGGTAAGCATTAGAGGAGAGAAGTGTGCAGGCTGGGTTGTATTAAGAGAATAATGAGGTAGGAGGGGACAAGATGATTTAGTGCTTTAAAGCCTAAAGGTGAGGAGTTTTTCTTTGATGCGATGGTGGATGGGCAACCACTTGAGCCTTCTGAGGAGTGAGGAAATACGTCCTGAACTTTTTTTTGTAGGAAAATGATCCAGGCAGCAGAGTGAAGTGTGGACTGGAGTGGGGAGAGACAGGAGGCTGGAAGGTCAGCAAGGAGGCTGATGCAGTAATCATCATCAACTTGTACTTCCCAAGCACTTAGTACGGTGCTCTGCACACAGTAAATGCTCAATAAATACGATTGATTGATTGATTGATAATCCAGATGGGTTAGGATGAGTTAGATGGGTTAGAGGCCTTCCCATACTGAGCCCCACCTTTTCCTCTCCTCCTTCTCCTCCTCCTCCCCTCCCCATCACCACCCCTCCCTTCCTCTGCCCTCCCCCTTCCCCTCTCCACAGCACTTGTGTATATTTATACATATTTATTACTCTATTTTATTAATGATGTGTATATAGCTACAATTCTATTTATTCTGATGTATTGACACCTGTTACTTGTTTTGTTGTCTGTCTCTCCCTTCTAATGATAATAATAATAATAGTAATGCCATTTATTAAGCGCTTACTATGTGTAAAGCACGGTTCTAAGTGCTGGGGAGGTTACAAGGTGATCAGGTTGTCCCACGGGGTGCTCAGTCTTAATTCCCATTTTACAGATGAGGTAACTGAGGCCCAGAGAAGTGAAGTGACTTGCCCAAAGTCACACAGCTGACAATTGGTGGAGCCAGGATTTGAACCCATGACCTCTGACTCCCAAGCCCGTGCTCTTTCCACTGCACCACAATGCTTCTTCTAGACTGTGAGCCTGTTGTTGGGTAGGGACTGTCTCTATATAATAATAATAATAATGATGGTATTTGTTAAGCGCTTACTACGTTCTAAGGGCTGGGGTGGATACAAGGTAATCAGGTTGCCCCATGTGGGGCTCATAGTCTTATTCCCCATTTTACAGATGAGGGAACTGAGGCACAGAGAAGTTAATTGTGTTGCCCAAGGTCACACAGCAGACAAGTGGCAGAGCTTGGATATGTTGCCAATTTGTATAATAATAATAATAATGGCATTTGTTAAGAACTTACTATGTGCAAAGCACTGTTCTAAGCACTGGGGGGGATACAAGGTGATCAAGTTGTCCCACATGGGGCTCACAGTCTTAATCCCCATTTTACAGATGGGGTAACTGAGGCTCAGAGAAGTTAAGTGACTTGCCCAAGGTCACATAGCAGACATGTGGCAGAGGCGGGATTCGAACCCATGCTCTTTGTATCATCATCATTAATTGTATTTATTGAGCGCTTACTATGTGCAGAGCACTGTACTAAGCGCTTGGGAAGTACAAATTGGCAACATATAGAGACAGTCCCTACCCAACAGTGGGCTCACAGTCTTCCCAAGTGCTTAGTACCGTGCCCTACACATAGTAAGCACTCTATAAACACGATTGAATGAATGAATGAGTGAGTGATTATATTTTTACCTGTGGCTCCCACTTCTGCCTTATCGCATGGGCTCTGCATTGGAAGGATGTGGCCAGAACTCTGACCAGTCATTGGCAGCATAATCGCCATTCACAGATGTTTCTCTTGCCTTCTGCTTGTCCATCGTGTCCTGGACCTACGGCCTGCTCTTTCAAACACCCAGGCAGGTTTGCAGGTAGTCGGTGCCACCCTAGAAAGGTGGGTCCGGGCTGAGGTGGACAGTGGGAATCAAGTCTGGCCTGGAGCCACATAGAAGAGGTGAGGCTAGTTCTAGATCATTGCCCAACTGATGTTTTCTGGATGTAGCCTTGTTTTTTTTTTTTCCAGTCATTAGACAGAGGGGAGGAAGACAATTAGTATCTCAGCATGCTATAAGACCAACAGAGCTTCTTCTACACCATCCATCTGAAGGTTAACCAAGGACTTGTTTTAACTCTATTGTACTTTCTCTCGAGTGCTTAATATAGTGCTTTGCACAGAGTAATAAATATCAATGATTGATTGATTGGATGAAACCAGCTTGGAATTAAGTGCTTACTATGTGTCAAGCATGGTCTAAGCACCTGGGTAGATATAAGGTAATCAGGTTGTTCCACATGGGACTCACAGTACTAATGCCCATTTTACAGATGAGGTAACTGAGGCACAGAGATGTTAAGTGGCTTGCCCAAGGTCACAAAGCAGACAAGTGGTGGAGCTGGGATTAGAACCCACATCCTCTGACTCCCGAGCCTGTGCTCTTTCCACTAAGCCTCATAGACCTGGGAGCCAGACGGTCATGAGTTCTGATATGTCTCCTTTATGACTTTGGGCAACTCACTTCACTTCTCTGTGCCTCATTTACCTCATCTATGAAACGGGGATTGAAACTGTGAGCCCCATGTGGAACAGGAACTTTGTCCAACCTGATTTGCTTGTATCCACCGTAATGCTTCATACAGTGCCAGACACCCAGTAAGTGCTTACCAAATACCACAGTTATTATTATTGAATCCAATCGATGCCCAGTGCCTTTGCTTCTGCTGATCCTGTGCTGCCAAGAAGGCAGAAGTGCCGTGTGGAAATACCCCATCCTTCAGAAAGGAATGGCGGGCACGCAAGTCCTGGGATAACCCTGACTTTCCCACCCCCATCCAAGGATGTAGGGTCTTCTGGGGGCCAGAGCCATCCCTGTTGCTTCACTCAATGCTGTGGTGAGTGAGCCCTGCTCCCTGCCAAAACAGACAGAAGGCAGGCGTCCCTCCCCACCACAGCTTCGGTGAGAATTTTCAGAAAGTTGTGCCTGTTTGTCCCTGCCTGGAAGTGACAGGGGCTGATGAGATTGAGGACCATCCTTCAAACTAGTAATAAGCTAGTATTTTTGTTGTGGTTGTCCTTCCTAGGTTCCCTTTTCTTCATCACTTTTTTTTTCTAATAGTATTTGTTAATAATAATAATAATAATGGCATTTATTAAGCACTTACTATGGCTAAGCACTGGGAAGGTTACAAGGTGATCAGGTTGTCCCTCGAGGGGCTCACAGTCTTAATCCCTATTTGTTAAGCACTTACTATCTGACTGGCACTGTACTAAATGCTAGGGTGATAATAATGATGGTATTTATTAATCACTTACTATATGCCCTGCTGAGAGCTCACCTCCTCCAAGAGGCCTTCCCAGACTGAGCCCCTTCCTTCCTCTCCCCCTCGTCCCCCTCTCCATCCCCCCCATCTTACCTCCTTCCCTTCCCCACAGCACCTGTATATATGTATATATGTTTGTACATATTTATTACTCTATTTATTTATTTATTTTACTTGTACGTATCTATTCTATTTATTTTATTTTGTTAGTATGTTTGGTTTTGTTCTCTGTCTCCCCCTTTTAGACTGTGAGCCCACTATTGGGTAGGGACTGTCTCTATATGTTGCCAATTTGTACTTCCCAAGCGCTTAGTACAGTGGTCTGCACATAGTAAGCACTCAATACGATTGATGATGATGATGATGATATGTTAAGCACTGTTCTAAGTGCTGGGGTTAATACAAGGTGATCAGGTTGTCCCAGGTGGGGCTTACAGTCTTAATCCCCGTTTTACAGATGAGGTAATTGAGGCATAGAGAAGTGAAGTGGTTTGCCCAAAGTCATACAGCCAAGTGGAGGAGCCGGAATTAGAACCCATGACCTCTGACTCCCAAGCCTGGACTCTTTCCACTGAGCCGTGCTGCTTCTCTAAAATAGGGTAGATATAAACTAATCAGATTGGACAGATTGGATCAGAGGAGCAGCATGGCTTACTGGGAAAAGCACGGGCTTGGGAGTCGGAGGACATGGATTCTAATCCCAGCTCTGCCACTTGTCTGCTGTGTGACCTTGGGCACGCCACTTCAATTCTCTGTGCCCCAGTTACCTCATCTGTAAAAATGGGGATTAAGACTGTGAGCCCCACGTGGGACAACCTGATTACCCTGTATTTACTCCAGTGCTTAGAACAGTGCTTCGCCCATAGTAAGCACTTAAAAAATACCATTATTATTATTATTATTGGACACAATCCACATCCCAGATGGGGATCACAGTCTGAATCCCATTTTACAGCTGAGGTAACTGAGCCACAGAGAAGGTAAATGACTTGTCCAGGGTCACACAGCAGCAGACAAGTGGCGGATCTGGGATTAGAACTGAGGTCCTCTGAATCCCAGGCTCGAGTCTACTAGTCCACTAGGACATGTTGCTTCTCTCTATCGGGCTCTCCCTGCCATGTTCAACCTCACAGGCTCAATCTTTTGTGCTCTGCCTCTAAGCTCTCCCTGTCGACCTCCATCTGGTGGCCTCTGTCTCTGTTTCATTTTATTTTACTTCTCTTTCACATTTTTTCCCTTTAACTCTTCTTCTCTACATTGCGATTCTTTGTTAATGGCATTGTGATTGCCTTATACAAGCTGTTTGGGTGGTTTCTCCATTGGAGAATGAAGGGGTACTCACCTTACCTTTGCTGACAAGGCCGCAGATCAATTGTTAAGGCATCCAAATTATAATTCTTCTGCTATAACTGTTCCTGTTGGGTAAGTTATTGCACCTGGCAATAATAATCAGTGGCTGCTTCCTGCTTCTGCATCAGTAGTGCACTGGAAGGCTTGAAAAAAGACCAGACAAAGGAAAGAGACCAGTTTGGAGCCTAGTATTCAGCAGTTAAGAAATTTCCGCCCCCGCTGCAAATTGTGTAAATCTTCTGAGTTAAAGCAACAGCAACTAGTAAAATTGCCTAAATCCATAGATGGTCAAAAAACAAATTTTAATTTTTTACAGCAGATGCTCCTCTGAAGTAATAATCATCGTATTAAAAAGCATGAAGAAAACTGGTTTCTCCTAAAGAGGAAACGTTTTAACCCCAAACATGGAGAGACTTTTGCCACTGTTTCCCGTTTGGTTGTATGCCGGGCAGGCTTTTTTACACATTGCTAATGCTTCCACAGAACTGAGGTTGGGAAGTTGGAGAGAATTCTCCAGAGGCTCTTCGAGCCATTGTGTATATACAGAGTCTGTCCTTCAAAGGCTCTGCCCTTCTTAAGTTTATAGGCAGTTCTTGAGGCAACCTGCCTTTTTTTTTCATCTATTGGGCTACAAAGATCATTAAGTGCTGTGCCACACTGTAGTCTGAAGTCTCATTGCAATTCTGGTCGTGCGTTTGTGTCTTCATTCTTCAGTAGTTTGTTCCCAGGGATTCTGGCTAGAATCTCACAGGCCATAGAAAACTGTGAAGCTCCCAGGCTGATTCCGTATGTTGAGAAATGGCTCATGATATTGTCAATCCGTTAGATCCCCTCTTTATTTTAGAATTTCTGTAGGGATTAATCAATCAATTGGTGGTATTTAGTGGGCGCTTACTATGTGCAGAGGCATTATACTAAGTGCTTGGGGGAGTACACTATAACAGAATTAGCAGATATGTTCCCTACCCAAAATGATCAGGGATGCCACCTGGTCCCAATTTTTTGACTTTTTTCCCAGCTTTTTTCCTTTTTTTTGAGGGGGGTATGTGTTGAGTACCTACTGTATGCCAGGCACTGTACCAAGCACTGTGGTAGATAATCAAGTTGGGCACAGTTCCTGTCCCACATGGGGCATACTGACCATGTAGGGGGGAAAGCAGGTTTTTAATCCTCATTGCATTCATGAGGTGAAATGGGGATTCAGTACCTGTTTTTACTCCTACTTAGGTTGTGAGCCCCATGTGGAACCTGATTATCTTGTATCTACCCCAGCACTTAGTACAGTGCTTGGCATGTAATAAACAGTTAACAAATGCAATAATGATAATAATATTAATAATCCTACCTTTGGACCTAATACTCTGTGGCTTCTGTGGTTATCAGTGGTCAGAGTCAGCAATCAGGGAGCAAGTGTGTCATCCACTAAATAGATTAGGCTAATCACTGATAGGATTCAGCATTCAGGCATGTGTTTGGTACAGGTAGATTTTCCATAACCTGGGAGTTCCAGGTTGTCTGGAGTTTTCTTTTTTATAATATCAAAGGAGGGGATTTAGCCACTAATTTCAAAAAGCAACCTCCCTTCCAACAGCCACTGCAAGATACCCACATGCAAAACGTGGCAACAGTTGTAACAGGTAAAGAGGAAGAAAGGAAACTATAAGAGGGAACAGTCAACAAATGGTCAATCGGTGGTATTTACTGAATGATTACTGTGTGCAGAAAACTGTACTAAGCACTTGGACTAGTACAACAAAATTGGTAGATATGTTCCCTTCCCACAAGGAACTTATAATAATGATTAAAAAATCACCTCTAGCAGTAATAGTGACTGAGGAGTGGGATAGAATACACATTGAGAAATAGATGCAATCCCCGTCCCTCAGGAGGAGTGTGTTCTTAGGAGACATTTTTAACCTAGGTTTCTTCAAGAAAGCTTAAAAAAACAAATAAAAGATCAGTTCAGAAAAGAACTGAAGGACAAAGATGTGGGAGGTAATTTAGACTGAAAAGATTTCAGTTTCTGGTTAGAAGGCTGGATTATAGATTTGGATTCAAGGTTTAGTTTCTGGCTCTGACACTGACTCACTAGGTGAATTTGTACAAGTCATCTACCCTTTCCGTGTTTCAGTTTCCCTCTCCATTAAATGGGAAAAATGCTACCTGCTCTTTTATTTCCCAAGGTGTTTGGATTAGGCATTAAGACACCTGCGAGGTGGTTGAAATGTGGAATATTTTAGAAAAGGAGAAAGATGACAAATGAATTCAATAAAAGACCAAAGCATAAAATTAGAGGAGCAGGGATGTATCAAGTTTCTTTCATGTGAATGGCTATAGCAGTGAACAGTATGGCAGAAATTTAAAAGTTTCACACAACGTGTAAATGAGGTAAAAGAGGCTTTGCATTTGAACATAAGTAGCACAACAGTAAAAATGTTTAACTGAATATTGAGTTCATTTTCTTGGCTATTCACTCTATGAGAGTGTTTTTAGGAATTCCAATAGGGAAGGCTACTGAAAAGTATTCCTGAAGCCTCAGGATAACAGAGGAGAAGCAGATTCATGATTTTCCTGAGCTTGAGGAAGCGTTTTCTCAGAGGAAACTATGACAAAACCAGTTAACAGACCATGAGATATAAAACCCAACCAGTTTCCAGGGCCTGTGGCAACGCTCCAGCCCATTTTTGTCATAGAAACAGAGAGTCTGGAAAAACTTTATTGGCAGACCTCTATTCCTAGGAATTATTGTCTCTGACAAGAAAGTAAATGGACCTCATCTCTATGTGATCTGTGCCATTGTCTGATTTGAGCAACCATCGTTTATCGGAGAAATCTTAAGAGCTAGGAAAACACACCAGACAGCGAACTCCACGTCTTTGGTTCCATCTGCTGTTCTTTGGCCCCTGAAAGAGAGCAGATGTAAAACACATCCTGCCTTTCTACCTATGCTTAGAATTCAGGTAGCATAGTCTCCAAATGGAATGTGAGTTCCCAAGGCTTGAACAGCTGAGCAATACAAAGCCATCAGTGACTTTGTAGTGCCATAGCAGTGTGGTAGCTACTTAAAGGCCATGGGAAGACCTGGGCCCTCACACTGAAACCTTTTGAGGGGGGTCCGTGCAAGTGGTGCAGGGTGGCTTGAGGTCGCCTCTCATTTTGCGATATCCAGGAACACTTTGAAAGCACCTGGCGATGTCTTTGCAGTGAACTTAATGGACAAAATGCGAGCCACAATAAAAGCTGACCCTCCTCTAGCGTGCTATGAAGTATCGGCATACCACCAATTCGCCGTATTTTTAGATCCCAGATTCAAAGGCACCATGGCTGCTCTTTTCACACGGGGTGAGGTTGACCTAGAACACTCCAGGCAGAATCTCAAGGATAAGATAGTTAAACCGAGTGTCAGAGATGATTAGTAACAAAGGGAATGAGAGCTTGCCCCATTTGACACTGTGACAGGTAGAGCAGCATGACAAAGGCTACAAAAACATCAAGCCCTCAAGACAAGAGGCAGATTCCCCCCACAGGATTCTGGACAACCCTTTTGATTACCTCTTTCTTCCCTCGCATAATAATTCCTCTCCTCAGAAGGCTCTCTGGGCTGGTTTCCTCAACGTTGGCCTGTTGAACTCAAAAGAACAATTTCCTCAGCTAAAGGGACATGACCTGCATTTAATTTTTGTTTTCTGCCTTTGCGAAGTAAGACTGACAACGGCAGCTTGGCGGCCAGATGATCACCACCTACCCATAGAGCTGAGCCGGGGTGGCTATTGTCCTCCTTCGCTCCGCTAGTAACATGTAGCAGATTGCATTCCTGGTCTGAGTTCTTGGATTCTTGGCTTCGATTTTGCTCCATAGCTTCGCTTGTCTGGATCAATCAGTTGATCAGTGGAATTTATTAAGAGTTTACTGTGTGCAGAGCATTGTGCTAGGTGCTTGAGGAAGTACAATAGAGATGGATTTCTGACTGTATTTTCACCTCGCAAAGGGCAAAAGGATTCCACGGTAAATTGAAAATGAAACTCGTAAACAAGAATGAAAAAGTTGAATTCAGAGGTATTTTAGATCTCAGTGAGAAACTTTGCTCTAGAACGTGTTTGGAGAGTGTCCTTGGAGGGAAACTGTAAATCCATCCAGGAATAACTCTTCTGAAGGGAAGAAGCTGCTGAAAGAAGTCCCGGGCACAGGGTCAGATTCATTCATCCATTCATTCATTCATTCAGTGGTATTTATTGAGCACTTACTGTGTGCAGAGCACTGTACTAAATGCTTGGAAAGTACGATTCAGCAACAGATAGAGATAATCCCTACTCAACAACGGGCTCACAGTCTAGAAGGGGGAGACAGACTACAAAACGAAACAAGCAGACAGGTGTCAATACCATCAAAATAGATAGAATTATAGATATATACACATCATTAATAAAATAGAGCAATAAGTATGGAAAAATATACCCAAGTGCTATGGGGAGGGGAAGGGGGTAGGGCAGAGGGAGTGGGGGTGATGGGGAGAGGAGGAGGAGCAGAGGAGAAGGGAGGGCTCAGTCTGGGAAGGCCTCCTGGAGGAGATGAGCTCTCAGTAAGGCTTTGAAAGGAGAAAGAGAGCTAGTTTGGTGGTATCACCTGTAGTATAATAACCGTTTTTGTGTCAGTGCAGGAGGGTAGGAAAATCTAGGGGTTGAAAATAACGTGGAGCAATGAAGGGTAGGAGGGAGGAAGGTGGATTAAAGGACCTAGGGGAAATCTTTCCACCTCACTTAATGCCTGGCCTCTCCCTGGTCTGTCCAAATCTTGGGCATTTGGGTCAGTTTTTGACCTTCCCTGGAAGCCTTCAGATGTCATTTGAACAGTGGCTGTTTGGTCTAAAGCACTAAACTTAGCACTGCAAGGGGGCTGAGGTAGACTATTCATGATTTTTTTCTAAATGCAAAGATTATGGCAAAACATGAGCCAATCTGTAGCATGCTTTAGGCCCTCACAGGATGCTCTGTTTCCTGTGGAGCCCAGAAAGAGCCTTGCACGGTGTGTAGGGAGGATAGTAACCTCCACACACCAAAAACTAATTGCTCAACTGCTCTTCTGTCCACATGATGCTTTGGGATCAGGACTAGGTAGGTTTCAGGTTTGACTCACCCTCTCCAGAGGGCTGGGCAGGCAGAGGATCCGGGCGAGCCGTGTTAACCAGTGGTTTCTGTGATCTGCCGTTTTATCCCTCTCCATTTCCTGCTCAGACCAACTGATTCCCGACCTGAGAGTTCTTCATTTGTTCCCAATGTGATCTAGAAAAATCAGGCCATCCTACACAGGATATAATTATGGTATTGGTTAAGCACTTACTAAGTGCCAGGCACTGTACTAAGCACTGGGGTGGATCCAAGCAAATTGGGTTCGACACAGTCCCGGTCCCACGTGGGACTCACAGTCTCAATTCCCATTTTACAGATGAGGTAACTGAGGCATATAGAAGTGAAGTGACTTGCCCAAGGTCACACAGCAGACAAGTGTCAGAGCCAGGATCAGAAGCCTACTGGATACAACATGGGCCTGGGACTTGGGAGAACATGGGTTCTAAATCCCCCCTCCTCCGCATGTCTGCTGTGTGACCTTGAGCAAGTCACTTGACCTCTCTAGGCCTCATTTACTTCATCTTTCATTCATTCAATCATATTTATTGAGCGCTTACTGTGTGCAGAGCACTTTACTAAGCACTTGGGAAGTACAAGTTGGCAACATATAGAGACGGTCCCTGCCCAACAATGGGCTCACAGTCTAGAAGGGGGAGAAAGACAACAAAACAAAACATATTAACAAAATAAAATAAATAGAATAGTAAATATGTACAAGTAAAATAGAGTAATAAATCTGTACAAACATATATACAGGTGTTGTGGGGAGGGGAAGGAGGTAAGGTGGGGGAAGGGGGGGGAGGAAGGAGGGGGCTCAGTGTGGGAAGGCCTCCTGGAGGAGGTGAGCTCTCAGTAGGGCCTTGAAGGGAGGAAGAGAGCTAGCTTGGCGGAGGGGCAGAGGGAGGGCATTCCAGGCCCGGGGGATGACGTGGGCCGGGGGTCGATGGCGGGACAGGTGAGAACGAGGCTCGGTGAGGAGATTAGTGGCAGAGGAGTGGAGGGTGCAGGGTAGCCTGTAGAAGGAGAGAAGGGAGGTGAGGTAGGAGGGGGCGAGGTGATGGATGGCCTTGAAGCCAAGGGTGAGGAGTTTTTGCCTGATGCATAGGTTGAGTGGTAGCCACTGGAGATTTTTGAGGAGGGGAGAGCATTTCTGCACAAAGCTGATCCAGGCAGCAGAGTGAAATATAGGTATCTGAAAACTGGGGCTTGAGACTGGGAGCCATCATGTGAGACATGGAGTGTGTACAACCTAATCTTCTACCCCAGCGCTTACTATAGTGCCTGGTACATAGTAAGCGCTTAACAAATAGCACAATTATTATTATCATTATTACTAGGCACTTATAACTGGTTCTTGCTAGTTCAAGTGAAACAAAATGGGGGTTGCAGCAATTGTTTATGTGATTCAGGAAACACCTACCACCCTTATGCACTCTTGATGAATTATCCAAGTAATCATCTGAATCCTTTCATTGCTCTCCGGCTGTTTTCCAATCACACTGGGATTCAGTTGAATTGTACTCTCCAAGCGCTTAGTACAGTGCTCTGCACACATTAAGCGCTCAGTAAATGCGATTGAATGGGTATACTGTATTGGAAGTTGCTCTTAAATCCTAAATTGCGTATTGAATTTCTCCTCACCGGTTAGGCTGCAAGCCACTTCAAAATATGGAATAAATAACATAGGGATAAATGAATGCAGACATGAGGAGCAAAACCTGTGTCCGTGTGAAAAGGGATCAAGCTGACTATGAGGGAAGGAGTTGAATTTCTGTGCTGATGGCCTGTATTTCAGCCAGTGTTATTTATGACATTTCAGAATAGCAGGAATGATAATGTCAAAAAAAAAAAAAGCTGAACATTTTGACTCCTGTCACAAAACACCATATCCATTTATTGTCTGGCCATTAAGAAGATTTTTCCAATAAAGAGGTAATACTTTTTCCCTGCTACTCTCAGGTAGATAAAAAGAGATTTGTGTGAAGTAGCTTGAAGAATGATCCTTGATAAAATGCCCAAACCCAATTAAATAATGCAAGTAAATGAACATTTCCCACTGAAAGGATTATCATCCCCTCCACCTTCTCCCACAACCCAGTTTGTGAGGAACTCATCCAAAAGGCTGCAAGTTGTACCCAAATAGAAAGTGAGCCAGCCACCTTCAATTCAGCATTGACTGGTTCTGTCAGATCTCAACGAGGTTCTGGTTTGACCATGGGGGTGTCACACGAGCAATGGGACAGTCGTTGGATCAAGACTGAGGCAATAGGGGACCTCAGGATCAATTCTGGGTATGAATGATTGGACTGATACTTGCAAGTAAATTTCCTCGGGTTTAGTTTTCATTTAGGCAAAGGAACATTTTTTTTAGAAGGAAATCAAACCAAGAAGGGCCATCACCTTCTTTCAAATTACATATAGCCACCCAGCCCAAACAATAATTTAGTAAATCCCTCTCCTTTTCTTTTATAGTAGCAGTATTAGTATTTACAGAGCTTGAATTTTGGGCAGTGCACAGTCTTGTCTTATGCTGTCGAATCGTTTCCAACCCATAGTGACTCTATGGCCTCATCTCTCCCAGAGTGCCCCACCTCCATCTCCAATCATTCTGGTAGTGTATCCATAGAGTTTTCTTGGTAAAAAAAAATACAGAAATGGTTTGCCACTGCCTCATTCCACACAGCAAACTTGTCTCCACCCCCAACTCTTTCCCATGCTACTGCTGCCCAGCATAGGTGACTTTTGACTTGTTGCAGATTGCCTCATGCTCCTTAGCCACTGTCCAAGCTAGGGATGGAATGGCTATGCCTCTGCTTGGCTCTCTCTCCCTTAGAGAAGCAGTGTGGCTCAGTGGAAAAGAGTACGGGCTTGGGAGTCAGAGGTCATGGGTTCCAATCCTGGCTCCACCACTTGTCTGCTGTGTGACTCTGGGCAAGTCACTAAACTTCTCTGTACCTCACCTGTAAAATGGGGATTAAGACTGTGAGCCCCACATGGAACAACCTGATTACCTTATATCATCATCATCATCATCAGTCGTATTTATTGAGCGCTTACTGTGTGCAGAGCACTGTACTAAGCGCTTGGGAAGTACAAGTTGGCAACATATACAGACAGTCCCTACCCAACAGCGGGCTCACAGTCTAAAAGGGGGAGACAGACAACAAAATCAAACATACTAACAAAATAAAATAAATAGAATAGATATGTACAAGTAAAATTAAATAGAGTAACAAATATGTACAAACACATATACATATATACAGGTGCTGTGGGGAAGGGAAGGAGGTAAGATGGGGGCGATGGAGAGGGGGACGAGGGAGAGAGGAAGGAAGGGGCTCAGTCTGGGAAGGCCTCCTGGAGGAGGTGAGCTCTCAGTAGGGCCTTGACAGAGGTATATCCCCCCCAGCGCTTAGAACAGTGCTTGGCACAAAGTAAGCACTTAACAAATACCATCATTATTCTTCGTTATTATAGTCAAGCTCGGTAGGGTACTGGAAACTCTCCAGGTGTGACCCTGAGAGGGGGCAGTGCACTGTATTAAGCATTTTTTTTTGTTGGTATTTGTAAGTGCTTACTTTGCATCAGGCACTGAACTAAGAGCTGGGGTAAATCAATCAATCAATCGTATTTATTGAGCGCTTACTGTGTGCAGAGCACTGTACTAAGCACTTGGGAAGTACAAGTTGGCAAAATATAGAGACAGTCCCTACCCAACAGTGGGCTTACAGTCTAAAAGGGGGAGACAGAGAACAAAACCAAACATACTAACAAAATAAAATAAATAGAATAGATATGTACAAGTAAAATAAATAAATAATAGATACAGCTAATCAGGTTGAACACAGTCCACGTCCCACATGGGGCTCATGGTATTAATACCCATTTTATCAATGCAAGAATTGAGGCACAGAGAAATTAAGTGGCTTGCCCAAGGTCACAGGGTAGACAAGTGATGGAGCCTGGGATTAGAATGCAAGTCCTTCTGACTCACAGGCCCTTGCTCTATCCATTAGACCATGCTGTTCCTTTTGGATTTGGAAAGTATCCAAAATTTATTTTTTTATATTAATGTGTGTCACTCCCTCTAGAATAATAATGAGGGTATTTGTTAAGCGCTTACTATGTGCCAAGCACTGTTATAAGCACTGGGGGAGATACAAGGTAATCAGGTTGTTCCATGAGGGGCTCACAGTCTTAATACCCATTCTACAGATGAGGTAGTAATAATAATAATAATAATATTTGTTAAGCGCTTACTATGTGCAAAGCACTGTTCTAAGCGCTGGGGGATACAAGGTGATCAGGTTGTCTCACGTGGGGCTCACAGTCTTAATCCCCATTCTACAAATGAGGTAATAATAATAATAATAATAATAATAATAATAATAATCGTATTTGTTAAGCACTTACTATATGCAAAGTACTGTTCTAAGCGCTGGGGAGGTTAGAAGGTGATCAGGTTGTCCCAAGGGGGGCTCACAGCATTAATCCCCATTTTACAGATGAGGTAACTGAGGCCCAGAGAAGTGAAGTGACTTGCCCAAAGTCACACAGCTGACAATTGGCGGAGCCGGGATTTGAACCCATGACCTCTGACTCCAAAGCCCATGCTCTTTCCACTGAGCCAAGCTGCAGTGACTTGCCCAAAGTCACACAGCTAACAAGTGGCAGAGCCAGAATTAGAACCCACTACCTCTGGCTCCCAAGCTCAGGCTCTTTCCATTAAGCCATGCTGCCTCAATGTAAGCTCGTTGAATGTAACCTTGTTGTGGGCAGGGAATGTGTCTACCAACTCTGTTATATTGTACTCTCCCAACTGTTTAGTACAGTGCTCATAACAGATTAAGTGCTCTATAAATTTGACTGTTGATTGATATTGCACTCTACCAAATTCATAGTACAGTGCTCTGTACCCAGAAAACACTTAATAGATGCCATAGTTTGATTTATTGAGCTCTCGATCCCTCCATAAGCTTATGTGCCAGTAGAGATTGTTGTGGGATTTGACACTGAGGGGAATTTGCTATTTGCACGGTCCTTGCCCTGGTTTCAGTTCCTGATCGGATGTTTTCTATTGGTTTTGGCCATGCAAGGCTAAGGTTGTAATCCTTCTGTAAGTCATTAGGAAGTTAGACTTCCATTTTTCAAAAGAAATCAGGCCACCTTTCCCCATCCAGTAAGCAGCTGATTTCCAAAAAGTGCTGCTCAGATGTTCCATCATCCAGTGAGTGACCCAACGGTTTTGCCACCTTTTAAGCCAAAGCAAATAGGGAGACCCAAACAATACCCGTGCTGTCTGGGTTCATAGCTTTCAAAATGAAAGGAATCAAGTACTTGCTCAATTTCCAAGGTAAAAAATCAGGTTAGTAGGAAGTGTCCCACTCTAATTTGATTTTTACCTCTAAAATAGACAGTGATTCTTGCCTCCTGAGCCCCGGTGAAACAAGGGTAGGAATTCTGCCACAGCTTTTCTTCCTCTTTCTGCTTTTTGTATTAATTTGGATGATAACTTTTTACTCACTGCTGCTGTTTCCACTGCCCCTGCCTCTTCACCTCCTAAAATGATGCCTTCAAAGCTGCGGTCTGAATAGCATTCCTTCTGTTGGGGCTATCAGCAACCCTTTGTCATATTCATGCTTTATTACCGGGCGACACATAAGATGTGTAACCTTCATTCCATTTCTTCCATTTGTACTTCCCACATTTACCTTTGCTTCACACACTCATCTCTCCCAAATGTGTTCAGACATGACAGCGGAAGTAAATGCTCTATTTCATGTCAGAGTGGATGGATGCCACCCCTTGAAGTATATGCATTTGAAGTATATGTTCTGCATCACTGACATAGGGTAAAACTCTCAGTTAAGGTGCAGGCAGGTTTGACTGCAGGCCTTTCTCAGACTGGGAGCTTTGGAGTGGGGAATCTGTGTTCTTAAATTGTAAGAGAAAATAGAGCAGGTACTAAATGAGCAAAAATCAGAGAAAATAATCTGTGTTCTTAAATAGTAAGAGGACGTAACCTCCCCAGAGCTTAGAACAGTGCTTTGCACATAGTAAGCGCTTAATAAATGCCATTATTATTATTATTACTAAATGAGCAAAAATCAGAGAAAATAATGCAAAAGTAATAGTTGGAAGGAATGGTATATTTGAAGATCTGGGCAAATATTCTTCTGTTGAATTTAGTGAGTTGAATGCTATCATCATTTCCGTCAGAATTGTGTATTCGGAGCCTAATACTAATTATGGTATTATGCACCTATTATGTTTCAAGCACTTTTTTAAGCTCTGGGAAATGCAAGTTAATCAGATTGGAGCAGTCTCTGTCCCACTTGGGACTCACAGATTAAGTTGGAAGGAGAACAGGTATTGAATGCCCATTTTACAAAAGAGGAAACTGAGACATAGAGCAGTGAAGCGATTTGCTCGAGGTCACGCAGCATGCAGTTGGCAGAGTCAGGATTAGAACTCAGGTCCTAATGCAAATGAAAAGATGAATGCATTGGTTCTGACTCTTAAGGCGCTCCCAATCCAGAAAGAAACAATTAATCTTTAACCTGTTGCGGTCACAGTTCACAGATAAGCTGCATTGTCTAGTGGATAGCAGAGGAGCCTGGGAGTCAGAAGGTCTGCCCACTTTTCTTCTGTGTGACCTTGGGCAAGTCATTTCACTTCTCTGTGCCTCATCTGTCAAAAGGGGATTAAGACTGTGAGCCCCATGTGGGACAGGAACTGTCTAACCCAATTTGCTTGTACCAATTCCAGCACTTAGCACACTGCCTGGCATATAATAAGCACTTAATAAATTCCACAATTATCATTATCCAACAATTAAACTTAAATAACAAGGACTGCCTGTCCGGGTCCCTCAGACCCGCAGAGAGGATTCTTTTCTTTCCTCCCACTTGCCTGGAAAAACCAATGTGAAGTTTGGCAGATGGGTTCAGCCTTGATAGTGAAGATGCAGAAAGGATTGGTTAAGCAGCAAGTTCACAAGTCTGGTAGAAGAATGGTCTGGAATATTCTGGGAGCCTCCAGGATCCCTTGCAACATTCTGCGGGAAGGCTGCTCCTCATCCTCATGTTTTGTTTTGTTGTCTGTTTCCCCCTGCTAGACCGTGAGCCCGTTGTTGGGTAGGGACGGTCTCTATATGTTGCCAACTTGTACTTCCCAAGCGCTTAGTACAGTGCTCTGCACACAGTAAGCGCTCAATAAATACGAAAAATGAATGAATAAATGAATCCAATATGGGAAAGCTCCAACTCACTTCAGGAATGTGGATACGAGTTCTCCTGAGGGTAGAGCAAAGGGAAGTCTGATAGTTGGAAGTGTCCCAGTGACCGTGAAGTGTTCCTTACCTGCTTTTCTAGAACCAACACAAAGAGACATTCACTTGGCAACTTTAAAAATAATTGTGGCATTTGTTAAGCACTTATTCCTTGCCAAACACTTTACTTCGCCCTTTCTAACACGAGTGACGCTGCCACAAAGTGAGATGATGTCTCGGGAAATGCTTTGTTTCTGAAGAGCATTTAGACTGCAACCTTGGAGAAACAGCAGGGCCTAGTGAGAAAAGCATGGGCCAGAGGACCTGGATTCCTTGACTGAAGTGTGACCTTGTTCAAGTAGCTTAACTGTACTTCCCAAGCGCTTAGTACAGTGCCCTGCACAGATTAAGCACTCAATAAATATGATTGAATGAATGAATGAACTGTGCCTCAGTTCGCTCATTTGCCCAATAGGGATTTAAAACCCATTCTTCCCGTACTTAGATTGTGATTCCATGTGGGACCTAATTATCTTGTACTAGGCAAATGGTTTGTGCTTAACAAATGCCCTTATTATCATGATTGTTACCTGCCCAAGGTAATGACCATTAGGTACTGACCACTTTCCCGGGAGCCATGTAGGTAGGATTGTCTACATCAGTGTGGTGGAAAATACAAAGCAGCAAACAGTAGATGAGATTAACTCAAAATATATGTTTTTCTGGCTTGATTTTTTGCCTTCTAATGCTGACAAACACCCACGTCCTATTCCATGTTGCTGCTAGAACCCACAGAATGCCTGCGGGCTGCGTGCCAGTGTCAAGAAGACGAGATCGTTGGGACCTCTCTCACAGCAAACTCTCGTCGGTGGCGTCCGTCGTTTCCAAGTCGGAAGAGAACAGTTTTATTTTTTTGTCCCTTTGGTTTTTCTTTCCACCTGGGAAAAGGATCCAGAAATGGGTTGCTAATTATAGTGCTGAAGATGTGATTCTGAACAACATCACTTCTCATATTTATGCAGAATCACTCACTTACGCTGCACTAGCTAATAAGTTGAGTTTGAGAGGCTGTCAGCGGCAACGCTGAAAATCACAGGCAAGTCTAGGCTTCCTCCCACTAGGTATATTCTGGTTTTGCTAACACGATTTCTTTAACTTGCCGATTTACAACACACAGTTGAGACTACCGGTGAGTCAATGCAAGAGGCTATTATTATCTGCCTACACTGGCCAGTCACAACCATCCCTGGATTCTTGAGAATCCTCTTTATTACCCTTCAGGTTAATGATCAGAAGCAGCGTGGCTCAGTGGAAAGGGCCCGGGCTTTGGAGTCAGAGATCATGGGTTCAAATCCCAGCTCCTCCAACTCAGCCGTGTGACTTTGGGCAAGTCACTTAACTTCTCTGGGCCTCAGTTACCTCATCTGTAAACTGGGGATTAAAATTGTGAGCCCCCCGTGGGACAGCCTGATCACCTTGTAACCTCTCCAGCGCTTAGAACAGTGCTTTGCACATAGTAAGCACTTAACAAGTACCAACATTATTATTATTAGATAACTGAAGCTCAAAATCGAACACAGAAAAAGACCCCATCTTCCCCAAAGCTGACAGTTATTTCTCTATGGAAAATTTTTTTCAAATGGCAAATTTGGGTGGGTGACACTGAGTCCCTGTGCTGTGCCTCTCTATTTTGAGCCTCTCTTGCTTGAAGTGATTAGGACACTGAGAGTTTTGGAAAATATGTACCACTTCCTTCCATGTATCAAAAACAATTCACTTTTTGCCCTCCCCTACCTCATCCGCCTACTCTTACCACAACCCAGCCTGCACATTTCACTCCTCTAATGCTAACCTCATCACTGTACCTCAATCTCATCTATCTGGACACCAACATGTCCTTGCCCATGTCCTGCCTCTGGCCTGGAACACCCTCTGTCCTCATATCCAACAATTACTTTCCCCTGTTTCAAAGTTTTATTGAAGGCACATCCCCTCCAAGAGGCTTTCTCTGACTAAGCCCTCCTTTCGTCTTCTCCCACTCCCTTCTGTGTCACCCTGACTTGCTCCCTATATTCATCCCCCCATCCCAGCCCCATAGCACTTATGTACATATGTGTAATTTTATTTATTCATATCAATGCCTGTCTCCTCCTCTAGACTGTAATCTCATTGTGGGCAGGGGATATCTGTTTATTGTTGTATTGCACTCTCAGGTGCTTAGTACAGTGCTCTGCCCACAATAAGTGCTCAATGAATACGATTGATTCATTCATTCAATCGTATTTATTGAGCTCTTACTGTGTGCAAAGCACTGTACTAAGCACTTGGGAAGTACAAGTTGGCAACATATAGAGACGGTCCCTACCCAACAACAGACAATACTTTTAAAATGTGTGCTTTGTGGGGTCAGGGGTTATCCAACCACCCTCCCTGCAACCCTTATAATTTGGTCTAAATAGATTTCATAATCAATCTGAAGTTGTTTAGTCCTTTTGCTCAGTATTTACTCTGTGCCAAGCACTATATTGTATGTTGGGGATCCAATAATAATAACTGTAGTATTCATTAAGTACTTACTGTACGCCAAGCACTACACTGTGTGTTGGGAATCCAAGGATATTGAAGCGGACACATTCTCTGGCCTTCAGAGAGATCACAGTCTGAAGGTGCTGAGGAAAAACGCACATGGGAAGAAAGAGCCAGCCAGAAAGGACATGAATAGCAGAGTGTTTCAGTACTGGGAGAGATCAGTTCTTGCTATACTTACTACTCAAACCACCCTTGGTTAAAAATGGGCAGGATGAACTCAATACAGAATAGGACTGCTCCCCAGCAACTGCAGATGGGAAGGGAGGGAAAGGCACACAAAGAATTCTCCTGTATTATATATGTGTAGATACATTTAATTGTCCCTTATTCTCAAAGCTATGTGTTGCTGACCAAATTCTATCCATGGATCCGGATGTGCTCATCCGACATTGTGTAAGCCTAAAGACAGTTCCTCGCTGTCTTGATGCATTCTCCATTCGCAGTGCTTGTCTCTGTTTTTGTGATTACCCGTGAGGTCCCAATCTTCATGAAGCCTTCTCTCCCAAGAGAGCAAGCTGTATTTCAATTGTGGCCTGCCAGGCTGGTCTGTCTGATCTATGGCATTGTTTAAGACTGTACCTCACTGTGTTTTTAAAATGTATGTTTTGTCTCCCCTGCGGCATGAGTTTGTTCTCTATTCACGTACTGCAGTTGCTTGGGTATCTTGCCATGTTCTATCATCCAAATCTCCCCCCATCCAGTGAAATGGTATGGTCATAGACATTGTCTTAATGTTGGGGTGCTGACTGCTTCATTGAAGTTAATCTTGCCCGGCCATTTGACACGCACTATGACATGTAGGTATCTGTGAGGAAACGGTTCAAAAAGTGTCACTTTCTATGGCAGAGTTCTTATGGCCAGATAGAAGGTTGGACACCACTCTAATTTTGTAGACTTTCAATTCAGTACCAATCAATGGTACTTATAGAGTGTCTACTATGTGCAGAGCACTGTACTAAGCCCTAGGGAGAGTGCAGTACAACAGAATTAGCAGATAGATTCCCTGCCCATAACAAGCTTATAAAGTTTAATGCTTGTTGTCACCCAAATCCACCTGGCATTCTCCTGAAAGTCAGGCTGGCCTTGATTTCTCTCTCTTTTACTGTTTATCTGTGCTCTGGTGGTTAGTGCACTGTGTAGACAGCATAATTCAGTGACAACATTAAGTTTTGTGTTGTGGAAGAAAATATTTCGTTGTGATTTGTGTTGCTTGACTGTAGGATGCAGGTTTCCTTGTTCTCCAGGAGCTTGGTATTTAGCTACACAATATGTCATAAAGCAATCTTAATTCGCCTGGGACTCTATTAAAGCAGTCTCTGCAGGATACTAGATTGTAAATTCCTGAAGGGCAGGGGACATGCCTACTAATTCTACTTCTTCTTTCAAATACTTTGTACAGTGATCTGGCTAACCAATCAACAAATAAAATTGATTGATTCAACTATACAGTATCTGGAATCACATCAGCAAACCCAAAGGCTACAGAATTCAAATTTGGGGGACCGTGGTCAGGAGTGGTTTGGATTTAGGTTGACAGTTGAGGGGCTGCTGCACTCTGAAAGGCAACTAAAAAGGTAAATTCATTCATTCAATCGTTTTTATTGAGCACTTACTGTGTGCAGAACACTGTACTAAGTGCTTGGGAAGTACAAGTTGGCAACATAATAGATCCCGACACCTGATCCCCCCAGAAAAAGTCCTGCTTATGGCTGCTTAAATTTTGTGTGTTGCCACATTCCTAATCTCAGCAGGCCTAGGATTGTACTCTTTGAAGGTGGCAGTGGTAAAATGGCAGTGAGAATAGTGGTGATGGTTTGTAATAATTGTTGGTATAAAATAAAAAGTAGTCATGGTGCTAATGGTAATTGAAGTTATAAATGAAGTCAGAATAGTAGTGTAAAAGTAGTAATTGCATTGCATTTTTTAATATCAATCAATGTTAATTATGGAGTGCCTACTATGTGCAGAGTACTGTATTATTATTCCTACAATTAGGAGTACAATAATATTCCTTATAGGAATCCTACATTAAAACAATGTATTATTTCTACAATGAGAAGCAGCACAGCTCAGTGGAAAGAGCGTGGACTTTGGAGTCAGAGGTCATGGGTGCAAATCCCAGCTCTGCCAATTGTCAGCTGTGTGATTTTGGGCAAGTCACTTAACTTCTCTGGGCCTCAGTTCCCTCATCTGCAAAATGGGGATTAAGACTGTGAGCCCACCATGGGACAACCGGATCACTTTGTAACCTCCCCAGCGCTTAGAACAGTGCTTTGCACATAGTGTTTAATAAAGCACTTAGTTAACTTAGTTAATACTTCATTAGTATTATTATTGTTGTTATCATTATTATTATTATTCTAATTACTAAGCCCTTGGGATAGTACATCAGAGTTAGCAGATACATTCCCTGTCCACAACAAGCTTATAAAGTTTAATGCTTGTTGTCACCCAAAACTACCTGGTATTCTCCCCAAAGTCAGGCTGGCCTTGATTTATCTCTCTTTCACTGTCTAGACTGTGAGCTCATTGTGGGCAGGGAACGAGACTGCCAACTCAGGTATATTGGACTCTCCCAAGTGCTTAATACAGTGCTCTGCATAGAGTGAGAGCTCAACTGTATGTTTCTAGACTGTAAGCCCATTGTGGGCAGGGATTTTCTCTCCTTAATGCTGAATTGTCCTTTCCAAGTGCCTAGTACAGTGCTCAGCACACAGTAAGCACTCAATAAATACAATTGAATGAATGAAAAAATACAGTAGATTGGTGTGGTGCACTATTCTTGGGAAGTGCAGAATAAATAAGTGAAACGTTCCCTGCTTATAAGGAATTTACCCTCCTTGGGTAATGTACTGTAAAAATATGAAATGTAATAGCACAAAAAGTGCTGAACAGGGTGTAAATGAGTCAATAGATCCTAGAATGGGGTGAAGGGGTGATATGTTTCAGGGTGCTGAAAATCAATCAGGGAAAACTTGTTAGAGTGGAATTTTAGAAAGGATTTGAATGTGAGGAGAGCTAGGGTCTGCCTGACATACAGAGGAAGGGACTTCCAAGCTGGGAAAACAATGTGAGGGAGAGAATGGAGGAAATAAGGTCAAAAGTGAGGTGCAGCTGGAACTTTGGCTATGAGTGAGGACCATCTGGGTGTGATACACTATACGAAGCACTTGGAGAGTACAAAAGAATTCATGACACATTGTTTGCCCACTCGGAGCTAACAATCAATGGGAGGAAACAGGCATAAAGGCTTATGCAAACAGTAATCAAATGCGTAATGTACAAATGAGTAAAAATAAATCCATGAATGCTAAGGATGACCATAAACAAGTACATAACTTGTTCTCCTTTTCTGGCAACGGCTACTGCTTCCATCAAGCTGGTGGTAGTGATAGTAGTAGTAATGATGGTCCTTACTCAACTCTGACAAAGTGTGAGGAGGCACTGTACTAATCCCTTTGGAAATACAGAAGCAGCAAAAGCTTCCAGCCCAAACAGAATTTACTGTCTAACGGAAGTCATTGCTCCTGTGGCAGTGGTCTCAGAATATGAATGTCGGTTTCTCTTGTGGATGGAAAATTCCTTATTTAGTTACCTTGGAAATTTTGATTAAAGGCTGGGTGCTTTCTAATAATAATAATAATGATGATGATGGCCTTTATTAAGTGCTTACTATGTGCAAAGCACTGTTCTAAGTGCTGGGGAGGTTACAATAATATAATAATAATAATGGCATTTGTTAAGCGCTTACTATGTGCAAAGCACTGTTCTAAGTGCTGGGGAGGTTACAAGGAGATGAGGTTGTCCCACGGGGGGCTCACAGTCTTAATCCCCAGTTTACAGATGAGGTAACTGAGGTACAGAGAAGTTAAGTGACTTGCCCAAAGTCACTTTGCGCTGGGAGTGGAGCCGGGATTTGAACCCATGACTTCTAACTCCAAAGCCCGTGCTCTTTCCACTGAGCCACACTGCTTCTAACGTGTCTGGGAAATAGAATATACTTCTTTCCCAGCTCTTAGTATAGTGCTCTGCACATAGTAAACAATAAATATTATTTCTACAACAACTGCTTTAGGTCCCCTCTACTTCCCCCATCAACCCTATTTGTGGCAACCATTTTTCTGGCAGGGCTTGGGGTGCTTCTTGCTGGGAATCATGCTTTCCAACTCTGTTATATTGTACATTCCCAGGTGCTTTATACAAAGCTCTGCACGGAGTAAGCTCTCAGTAAATACCTCTGATTGATTAACAAGAGTGGTAAGAGGTGGCAAGTGGTAATAAGTGGTGTAGAATGTAAAGAGTTTTAGCTTCCTCCCATCTCCCACCTTTTCCATTCTCTTCTTTCTCCTTCCCCTTGATAGTTTTTCCCTATTCCTGTCCGTCTCTCTCATTAGCCCTACCTTGTAAGGCCCACTCCATCCTACTTAGGGCTCTCCAAATTCTGACCAAATTGTTATTCCAGCCAAGCCAAGACTGGAACAGAGCCGTGGTACATAGAGGATGGGGTATCTGCTTTATTTGGGGTCTCTCTGGGGCCCACTGTGCCCACTGTGAAGGAAGTCCTCCTAAGGAATCGTGTGGCCACTCCAACTGGGAGTGGAGCTTCTCGGCCTGTCCTGATCCCAAAGTGCATTCCCAAAAATGGGCCAGTGCCCAGCTAAGAACTGGAAGCATGATAATTTGCCTCCAGCCCTTCCTTTTGGGATGGTGATTCCTGACCATATCATAGACAACCAAGCTTTCCCAGTTAAACGAGCAATTTTCTGGATAAATAAATTATCTATCTCAGCTATTGCAGTAACTAGTAGTTTGCAGTGAAGTCTTCCTTGCGAAGAAGTACCTGCCTGATTACGACAACCCATTGTGTGATTTGATTGATTTTTTCCAAGATCTCCCCACCTCCTCCTTTGGGGGTCAGTTCAAATGAACCAGCCCTTTGGTTTCCTTCTAAGGAGGTTTTACTGAAGCAGCATGGCTCAGTGGAAAGTGTGCGGGCTTGGGAGACAGAGGTCATGGGTTCTAATCCTGGCTCCGCCACTTATCAGCTGTGTGACTTTGGGTAAGTCACTTCTCTGTGTCTCGGTTACCTCATCTGGAAAATGGGGATTAAGATTGTGAGCCCCGTGTGGGACAACCTGATTACCCTGTACCTCCCCCAGTGCTTAGACCAGTGCTTGGTGCATAGTAAGCACTTAACAAATACCAAAATTATTACTATTATTATTATTATTATCGTGATCATTTTCACAAAGAACCTGTGGTTTGCAAAGCTTGAAATCTTTTCATTCCTTCCAAGTTCCCTCGGTGAGGCAACTGATAACATTTCTTTGGCAGGACCTGCAGTGGGGGGATTTATTAAGTCTGAATTCATTCATTCATTCATTCATTCAGTCATATTTATTGGGCCCTTACTGTGTGCAGAGCACTGTACTAAGCGCTTAGGAAGTACAAGTCAGCAACATATAGAGACGGTCCCTACCCAACAACGGGCTCACAGTCTAGAAGGGGGAGACAGACAACAAAACAAAACATGTAGACAGGTGTCAAAATCATCAGAACAAATAGAATTAAAGCTTTATGCACATCATTAGTAAAATAGATAGAATAGTAAATATGTACAAGTAAAATAGAGTAATCTGTACAAATATATACAAGTGCTGTGGGGAGGGGAAGGAGGTATGGTGGGGGGGATGAGGAGAAGGAGAGAAAAAAGGGAGCTCAGTCAGGGAAGGCCTCCTGGAGGAGGTGAGCTCTCAGTAGGGCTTTGAGGGGAGGAA
The DNA here is from genome assembly GCF_015852505.1 of Tachyglossus aculeatus. Taxonomy (NCBI): domain Eukaryota; kingdom Metazoa; phylum Chordata; class Mammalia; order Monotremata; family Tachyglossidae; genus Tachyglossus; species Tachyglossus aculeatus. Next base: position 51,859,982 of record NC_052069.1, read on the forward strand.
GAGGGCTAGCTTGGCAGATGTGTTCCCACAGCACTTATATATATAACCCAGTTGGGAAGCAGGAAAGCCTCCATTTCTCTGCATTGCTTCCCTCGCCTTTTGGGCAGGCTTGGCCTTTTCCAGCAATTTCTGCTGGAACCTGATCACCTTGTAACCTCCCCAGCGCCTAGAACAGTGCTTTGCATTTAGTAAGTGCTTAATAAATGCCATCATCATTATCATTAATGATAGTAGTAGTAGTAGAAGAGAAATACACATGGACTGGAGTGGATCTCGGTAGATTGCCATGTGGGCGAGGGGTTTACCCATACCAATGGAATCCACATTGGCCTCTTCTTCTCCAGTCAGGACAATGAGGAAGCAGTGCCAGTTGGGTAAGCTCACCGTGGGCAGGGAATGTGTCTGTTTATTGTTGTATTGTACTCTTCCAAGCACTCAGTACAGTGCTCTGCATGCAGTAAGTGCACGATTGAATGACTGGTCCCTCAGCCAGTTGTCTTCTCTTGGTCAGGAGAGGGAAGAAAGGTGTCCTCCATGTTACCTATTGGACAGAGCACATATCTGGGAGTCAAAGGACAAGTGTTCTAATCTCTGCTCTGCCACTTGACTGCTGCATGAGCTTGGACAAATTACTTACCTCTCTGTGTCTCAGTTTCTTCAGCTGTAAAATGGAGATTAGATACCTGTTTTCCCATCCTGTGAGGCAGGGACTATGTCCAACTAAATTATCTAGCATCTACCTTAGTGCTTAGTACAGTAGCACATAGTAGGCACTTAACAAATACAATTAATACTATTATCTTTTATTTAGTCACTTCGCCATTATACCTGCAGTGTTGTCTCTATCCACCAGAGAAGGAAAGAGTTTTAGCAGAGCACATCTTGTGGGCAATTTCCAATGCTCACTAGCTCCTTTCTCTGTCATTGTCTTGAAATCTCTAGAAGAAGCACTGTAATAATAATAATGATGATGGCATTTGATGAGCACTTACTATGTGCGAAGCACTGTTCGAAGCACTGAGGGGATGGATACAAGGTGATCAGGTTGTCCCACCTGGGGCTCACAGTCTTAATCCCCATTTTAAAGATGAGGTAACTGAGGCACAGAGAAGTTAAGTGACTTGCCCAGAGTTACCCAGCTGACAAATGGCGGAGCCAGGATTAGAACCCATGACCTCTGGCTCCCAAGCCCATGCTTTTTCCACTGAGCCATGCTGCTTCTCTTATGCATTTCTATGGATGTTCTTCCTGCAAGGTGTGTTTTATTTAAAATCCCAGAGGGCTTCTGCAAAGAGCAGAGGAGCCAACTAAAAAAATCCACAGGTTCATTAGTATAATTTGGTAACTAATAGTTGTACTGTTAATTTTATTTCGCTCCTGATCAGAGATAGGAAGAAAATTATAATTGAAATGCATTGCAACAGACTTGTAAGTGTTGGTACACATTATCCATCATTGTTATGCTATTATGCTATTAACATAAATTATCACATAGAGATCATTTAAAAACGTGAACTGACACAGGTATGTCTCATTTCTCAGTGATAATTACACATGGAGGAAGAAGGTCGGGTTTAAATGATGAGCAGACTTCTTTCCCACTAGGCTCATATATGTCTACCGATAGAGAACAATGGAAAAGATACCAAAATCTCTAAAAGATCTTTGTTCACAAATTATTTCTCTTTCCTTTTCATCCATAAACTCAGGGATAAGCTTCAAGAGTAAACTGTCCGTTAGAAAAGTGGGCCACGCTTAAAGGCTCTGGCTACCCCCATGGTGTCAGTGCCTGGGCTGCTAAGAGGCCATCGGGGGAATAAAACCCTCCCAGTTTAGATGAGGGGAGTCTGAGGACCCTGCTTTACTTCCCTGTAGACTTAGAAAGAGGGCAGAATTTTTGGTCTCTCCCCCCCATCTCTTTTCGAAATTCCCCAGTTGTCAGGTGGCTGCCCAGTCATGTTCAATCAATCAATCAATCAATTGTATTTATTGAGCGCTTACTATGTGTAGAGCACTGTACTAAGTGCTTGGGAAGTACAAGCTGGCAACATATAGAGACAGTCCCTACCCAACAGTGGGCTCACAGTCTAAAAGGGGGAGACAGAGAACAAAACCAAACATAATAACAAAATATATCCTCCAATTCAATCCTCCAATTGGATGACCACTCAGCCATGTTCAATTCTCCAGCTAGGTAGATGCCTAGCCACGATCTGTCCTCTTGTTGGATGGCTGCCCAGTCATGTTCAGCCTTCCCAGCTGCCTGTCATTCAATCCTCCAGTTGGGCAAATGCCCAGCTATGTTCAATCCTCCATTTGGGTGGCCTCCCAGCTACAAGTAATCCTCCAGTTAGGGGGCTGCCCAACCATGTTCATTCCTCCAGTTGCTTTGGTGAAGGGATGCGCTACTTCTAGGCTCAGAACAGCAAGCTCCACTCTGGTAAGTAATTAGCAAGATCATCAGTCTTACAACACGAGAGAAACAACAGTACATCAAATGAATCAGGCCTAGTAATTTACTCTGTTATGTAGAGCTTGTAGATACCCTTTTCCTTGACCAAAGACTGCAGCTTTAAACCTGGTCAGCCACCTTGTATATCAACCATTTATTCTGTTCTACTGCTCCTTATTCCTCTGGATCTTGCCAGTTAGCTTTGGCAACCGTATGTAAATTCTCCAGGATCACATGGAGAGAGAGAGAGAGAGACTCCTTTATCTTCCAGTTCACCACAGTCACACCAGGAATCTCCTCTGGAACATACAAGTTGAGCAGCCACGGGCAACCCAACTTTTTTCTTGTTCAGCTGGTGAGAAGCAGCATGGCTTCCTGGAAAGAGCACTTGGTTGGGAGTCTAGGAATCTGGGTTCTAATCCTTCCTGTCACTTGCTCTGCTGTGTGACCTTGGACAAGTCCCTTATCTTCTCTGTGCCTCAGTTTCTTCAGTAAAATGGTGATGAAATATCAGTTCTCCCTCAGAATGTGAGCCTCACGTGGGACAGGAACTGTGTCCAATTTGATTGTCTTACATATACTCCAGCACTTAATACAGTGCTCAGACCATAGAAAACACTCAACGAATACTACAGTTCTTATTCTTTTCATCATTAATGAGAATTATCCTAGCGTGGAATCTACCAGCACCGTTTCAGAGATTACTGTAAGGATTCTGCTGGAACAAAGTCACCGTCTCTATGTGGTGAGTCACTAGGCCACAGCCTTCAGGTCCAAAGCCAGTGATGAAATGGAAGCTTCGAAGGAGGCAAGGTGAGATTTGGGGAGATGGAAGCATACAAGGAGAACTCTCCCTTTCAGCTGGGCAAACCCTAAACTCCCGAGGAAGCAACGGCAGGAGTTCAGACAGAAGCAGCTCAGTCATAGTCTGAAGTTGTCAGTGATATGTCCCAGCGAAAACGGAGCACTACATGTGTCATGTGCTGAAATGCTGTGAAGAGATCTCTCTACAACCAGTTGACACAGATGAAATATTGGATGACAAAAGCATCCACAACAGACTAATGTGCTATCACTCCATCTCACCCCAAAGAGGGCTGTCGATCCCAATATTGTCAATGGAAATGATATGAAGCAGCGCTATAGAAGGCAGGGATGGAGCAGCACAGCTGGGAGTCACAAGAGGGAAGGAATAATGAGTCGTGTTGTATTTTAGTCATTCTGGTGGAGAGATGATACATAATGTGATTCCCCCTGCCTTACAGGAATACGCACTGATGAGCTCATTCTCAGTTGAAGGTGGCATGAGGAAATGTGAAAATAGGTAGGAACTGATCTAAATGGAGAAACAAGGGGTAGTGGACTGTGGGCATTCTAACAGGAAATGTTGCTCTGGAAGAAGAGCAAATGTGAGGCAGTAGGGTCTACTCTAGGAGAAGAATGATGGGGGTGAGTGAGGACCAAAAGGCTTTAAAGGGGAATTGAGGCTGTTGTGATGAAGTTAGGCTGAGGTGGGTTATGATAATGGTATTTAAGTGTTTACTATGTGCTAAGTACTGTAGTAAGTGCTGGAATAGAGACAAGATAATAAGGTTGGCCACGGTCCCTGACCCACAGGGGGTTCAGTCAAAAGGGAGGGAGAACAGGTTTTGAAATGTGAGATTCAGCTGTGACAGATTAGCCAAGCATACCCCCCCATCAATCAATTAATCAATGATATTTATTGAGTGCTTACCACTTGTAGAGCACTGTACTAAGTACTTGGGGTTGTAGACTTTCTGTTGATTTAGGGTCACTAGTAACCTGGGAATATGCAAAATATACTTTTTTATTAGAAGGTTGCATCTTTTTGCCTACAACCATTAGGACTCAGAACACTGTGGTCCAATTTCATTCCAAATGAATAATAATAATAATGTTAAGCACTAACTGTGTGCCAAGCACATTACTCAGTGCTGGAGTAAATAAAAGACAATTGAATCAGAGTCCTGGTCTCCCATGGGGCTCAGAGTTTAAGAAGGAGGGAGAACAAGTATTTAATCCCCATTTTACAGATGAGGAACATGAAGTGCAGAAAAGTTAAGTGATTTGCCCAAGGTCAGATGGCAAGGAAGCAGCGTGGCTCAGTGGAAAGAGCACGGGCTTTGGAGTCAAAGTTCATCAGTTCAAATCCGGGCTCATCTACTTGTCAGCTGTGTGACTTTGGGCAAGTCACTTAACTTCTCTGTGCCTCAGTTACCTCATCTGTAAAATGGGGATTAAGACTGTGAGCCCCACGTGGGACAACCTGATCACCTTGTAAACTCCCCAGCGCTTAGAACAGTGCTTTGCACATAGAAAGTGCTTAATAAATGCTACTAAAAACACAGTGGCGGAGTTGGGATTAGAACCCAGCTTCTCTGATTTCCAGACCTGTCCTCTTTCCACTAAGCCATGCTGCTTCTCTAATCAAGGGTGGTGGTTTGTCTTGTCCACACTCATTATACAGTGAACATTGCATTTGGGAGTCTCATTTAAAGCAGGGTAGCCAGGACACAGGTGGACGATGCGTCTCTTCTTGACTTTTTGCGTGAACCCAAGAAATGCACTGCCCAGGAGAACAGCATATGCCGTTCTAAAATGACCTCATTAGGAAACCGAGTTGAGCTAAACACTGCTTCAGCATTTCTTCCAAACGGCCTTGTGCTGACACTGCCCAGCAGGAAAATCCAGGTGCTGCTAACCCGTAACTGTTTAATAACAATGTAAGAGATTCAGTCTTAGCAACTGGAAAGCGGGAACATCACTGAACACATATTGAACTTTAGCCTCCCCCTTGCAGCCTTCCTGTTCAAAGCAACAAAACACTGTCCCACGTGGGGTGCTCAGTCTTAATCCCTATTTTACAGATGAGGGAACTGAGGCACAAAGAAGTTAAGTGACTTGCCCGAGGTCACACAGTTGACAGGCGGCTGGGCAGGAGTTCACCTGCATTAGAATCCAACTAGATATATTGGCCTAGTGAATAGAGCACAAGCCTGGGAGTCAGAAGGACCGGGCTTCTAAACCCGGCTCTGCCACTTGCTTGCCATGTGACCTTGGGTAAGTCACTTAACTTCTCTGTTCTCAGTTACCTCAACTATAAAATGGGTATTAAGATTGTGAGACCCATTTGGAACAGGTTCTGCGTTTAACCTGAATGCCTCAGATCTGCTCCATTGCTTAGAACAGTGCCTGATGCATAGTAAGAGCTTAACTAACACCATTAAACAAAAAGTGATTGAAGTTGGGGCCACTTGGCTTTATTACCTCTCCAAACCAGGACCGATGTAATCATCCTATATTTCTGTCTACCAAAGGATGTTATTGGATTTAAAATATCCACCAGGACCCCAATGAGGGACCTGTGGAAGATTCTGTTTATCATGGTTGAATGAGATTTCCAGACACAACAAGATCAAAATCGACACTGACTCAGTGTTACAAATCGGGAAGTGTCACAACAGAGTCAACTAAACCATCCGCGGAATTTATTGAGCACTTAATTCATGCAGAGCTTCACTTGACTTAGCTTTCATTTCCTCTTCTCCCACTCCCTTCTGCGTTGCCTTGATTTGTCTCATTTATTCACCCCTCCCTCCACCCCACAGATCATATGTATATATCTGTAACTACAGCAGATTTAGCAGACATGTTCCCTGCCCAAAACGAGCGTACAGTCTGGAGGGAAAGACAGACGTTAATACAAATAATTAGCAACACAATATAAACATATGTACATAAGTACTGTGAGGTTGAGAGTGGGGTGAATATCAAATGCCCAAAAGTCACAGATCCAAGTGCATAGATGACACAGAAGGGAGAGCGAGCCATGGGCAAGAGGGATTAATTGGAAAGGCCTAAATACTAACGTCAGGGTGGATGTGGCAATATTTGTGGCCAATGGAGTTCCAAACTGCTAGAGCCAGGGGATGAATTGGCTACCAGGATCCAGACACCAAGAGGATTTCATCCACGTGGCCAGAGCCTGAACATTTCCTTGGAGTGATAGGTGGAAAAAGAGTTAGGTTTGGGGACCCCCAGATTGTCACCTAACTTCTCTTTCGTCTCAGGTGTATCTTAAACTGAGAGAAATATATTATCACATGAAGCTGTTCTGATATTTCTCAGGAGGTCTGGCAGGGGCACACCTCAAAGGCAACAGCAAGTCCCAGCTGCCTGATGATGATGATAAAAATAATAATAATGATGATATTTAATAATAATGATGGTATTTGTTAAGCACTTACTATATGCAAAGCACTGTACTAAGTGCTGGAGGGATACAGGCTGATCAGATTGTCCCATGTGGGGCTCACAATCTTAATCCCCATTTTACAGATGAGGCAACTGAGGCTTAGAGAAGGTAAGTGACTTACTCAAAGTCACACAGCTGATAAGTAGTGGAGCCAGGATTAGAACCCACAACCTCTGACTCCTAAACCCGGGCTCTTTCCACTGAGCCACGCTGCTTCTCCACTTATTACATTACAATAATAATAATAAATAGTGGTATAAGTGCTTACTTTGTATATGACACTATAGTAAGCAATCATCTGTATTGTTTACTGTGTGCAGAGCACTATACTTTTGGGAGAGTGTAATAATGGGATGCACATTCTTTGCCCTCAAGGAGTTTACAGTCTAGAGGGAAAATTATTTAAGGCCTCTATGAGGATCAAACCCATGACCTTGGCATTGTTAGCACCACACTCTAACAGAGCTAACTGGCCCTTAAGCACTGGGGTAGAAACAAGATAATCAGGTCAGACTCAGTCCCTGTATCTCATGGATTCCGAGTCTAAATTGAAGGGGGAACAGATATCTAATCCCCACTTTAAAGATGAGGAAACTGAAGGACAGAAAAGTTAGATGATGTCACATGATTGGCAAGGGGCAGATCCAGGATTAGAATCCAGGTCCTCTGACTCCCAGGTTTCTATTTATCCTGAAAAGAACTTGACTCTCCCCATCCTTTCAGAGGGCTGGAGCCTTCTCACTATTGACAAAGGAGCCAGCATCATCCCAGAATGATCCCAATGCTTTAGAGTAGGGTTTGTTCTTCTGCCAGGCCTGTGACCTTGTTGTCTAATACTCTGCATTCTAGACTATAAGCTCTTTGTATGGAGGGAACGTTTCTACCAACTCGTACTCCCCCAAATAATTAGTAAAGTGCTCTGCACTTACTCAGTAATTACCACTGACTGAGAGAAGAGTGACAGAGGGGCATATACAACCCCAGCAACTCATCTGTCCTCTGTGCCTGGGACGCTGAAAGAGGAGGCCAGAGCTTCCTACCTAATTCAGGGAGAGGGAATTTGGTCTAGTGGAAAAAGATAGGTGTGAGACTCACGGGGTCTGGGTTCTAGTCCATCTCCACTGTTGGCCTGCTGTATGACCATAGGCAAATCATTTAAATTCTCTGGGCCTCAGCTTCTCCTTGTGTTATATTAGTTTTTCCTGCTCTTAGATTGTGAGCCTCATGGTGGGTATTTATCCTAGTGCTTAACTCCTTGTACGGACAAAATAAATGCCAAAATTATTAAGGGTAGAGGGATATATAATAATTGTGGCATTTGGTAAGTGCTTACTATTTGTCAGCATTGTAATACGCGCTGGGTGAATACAAGCAAATCGGGTTGGACACAGTCCCTATCCTACAGGGGGCTCACAGTCTTAATCCCCATTTTACAGATGAGGTAACTGAGGCACGGAGAAGTGGCGTGACTTGCCCAAAGTCACACAGCAGACAAGTAGTTGAGCCAGGATTAGAAGTGATGACCTTATGACTCCTAGGACCATGCCCTATTCACTAGGCCATGCTGCTTCCCCAGATTTTTTTTTCTCAGATCAACCCAGGCTCTGGCTCCAAATTCAAAGGGCCAGCAACCTAGCAAGGACTATCCCTTCCTATCTACTTTGGTGGTCCTGGCAGGAGGCTTGCAGGAGGGATGAGAGCCATAAGTATCCCAGGAGCTCTGATCTACTCTGATTTAGTCTTGCTTTAAGATTGTTCTTAACCCCCAGAACAGGTCGGCCAATCCTCCCTGGCCAACTCTCTGATTTTTGCCCATATTTCTGGCCAAATATCAGTGCTGCTAAGAATCTTTTAGATGCTCAAAATCAAAAGTTATACAATTTTGATTTTACTCATGGTTATTTTCTATTTTCCTCCATCTCTGACATTCTTTAGCCCAGGTGCCCAAATAATAATAATAGCAATAATAATTAGGGTGCCTGTTAAGCTCGTACTGCCAAGCACTGTCCTAAGCACTGGGGTTGATATAAGGTTGAACACAGTCTCTGTCCCACATAGGGCTCACACTCTTAACCCCCATTGTACAGATGAGGTTACTGAGGCCTAGAGAAGTGAAATGACTTGCCCAAGGTCACACAGCGGACATGTGGTGAAGCCAGGATTAGAACCCATGACCTTCTGAATACCAGGTCGCGCTCTATCCACTAAGCCACACTGCTTCTCGATAAATACATTGAAATAATAATAATAATGACATTTGTTAAGTGCTTAATGTGTGCAAAGCACTGTTCAAAGCGCTGGGGAGGGGAAACAAGGTAATGAGATTGTCCCATGTGGGGCTCACAGTCTTAATCCCCATTTTACAGATGAGGTAACTGAGGCTCAGAGAAGTTAAGTGACTTACCCAAGGTCACACAGCAGACATGTGGCAGAGTCGGGATTCGAACCTATGATCTGTGACTCCAAAGCCCGTGCTCTTTCCACTGAGTCACGCTGCTTCTCCAGCAGCAGAAACCCCTGCTTCTGCGGAAAGCAAAATCTACTTGGGTTCTTTTCACCCAACGCTGATGGGTGATGGGCATACTTTTCTTCCACCTAACATCAGTTTGTCATATTTCGTCTCTGAGTTAGCATAGGAATGTAATTTGGTGGCTGTCTTGAATTTCCTAAGGGCTATCCAGAAAGATCCCCCGAGAGGTGAAAATGCCGAGTGACTCAGCTCTGCTCTTTTGGGGGCTAGTCGAACGGGGAAAGGCAGCAGGATCACTCAGGACTCTGGCTGCGGTAAGCCATTGGTACTCTGAGCAGGATGGAAAGTGCCACAAGCAGGGGGATGGAAGAAATGCTACAAGTACCTGCTAAGACATCCCTTATGAGTTTTGAACCAGGCCAAATATATGGGACTTCAGGCCACGTTGCAAAAGATGGAGCACTCTAGCAAACAGAGTGGCTTAGTGGAAAGAGCAAGGGTTTGGGAGACACAGGTTGTGGGTTTTAATCCCGGCTCAGCCCCTTGTCAGCTGTGTGACTTTGGGCAAGTTTGTGACTTAACTTCTCTGTGCCTCAATTACCTCATCTGTAAAATGGGGATTAAGACTGTGAGCCCTATGTGGTTAGAGCAGTGCTTGACACATACTAAGCACAACAAATACCACAATTACTACTATTATTATTATTAGACAGGAATCTCCCACTTCCTCCTGCTACATTCCTGCACTTGGATTTGCCTTTTATCAGTAAGGCTGGGTGGTTTCATTAATTATCATGGTTATCTAATATTTATCCTTTCACTTGCATTCGATAAATTAATTTGGAAGTAAATGAAAAATAAAATTTCCATAATGCTTACTGCATGTCTTTCTAAGAATAGCGTTACTGGCATATAATTGGTGAAGCATTTTTAGCTTTTTGAATAATATATGTTGGGTCAAGAATTTGCACCCTTTATAAACACCCTCTACCCCACAGCACTTAGGCACATAGCGTAATTTACTTATTTATATTACTATCTGCCTAGACTGTAAGCTTCTAAACTGTGACCCCACTGTTGGGTAGGTACTGTCTTTATATGTTGCCAACTTGTACTTCCCAAGCGCTTAGTACAGTGCTCTGCACACAGTAAGCGCTCAATAAATATGATTGATTAAGGGAGCATGTCTACCAACTCTGTCATATTGTACTCTCCCAAGCTCTTAGTACAATGCTTTGCACATAGTAAGCGCTCAATAAATACCACTGAGAATGATTGATCAGACTGGGGTGTGCTGCTAGCAAGATTCTTTCGAGTTCATTCATTCATTCAGTTATATTAATTGAGTGCTTACTTGTGCAAAGCACTGTACTAAGTGCTTGAGAGAGTGCAATACAACAGCAAACAGATTTCTTTCCTTCCCATGACGACATTGGTGGAGGTAGCCGACCAAACAGATACAGGGCAGACAAACACTCGTGGGTGGGCAAGCTGAATAGTCTCTTGGGGAAAAGAAAGAACCAGTAGGTCACACATGGATTTTTTTTTTCTATGGCCATATGTACTACATTAGCATCTTGGGATATAAAGGACAGCAGTGAGCCCTGGCATATGGGGCCAAGATGCATGGAAGGGACAGTGACAGAGACAAAAGCCCTTTTTCCAGTGATCTTGGGTAAATCACTCCACTTCTCTGAGCCTCATTTACCTCATCTGCAAAATGGGGATCAAGATTATGAGTGCCATGTGGGACAGGGACTTTGTCCAACCCAATTTGCTTGTATCTTTACACTGGGCTCTCTACGATGAATGCACTCAGCCTCACCATTTAAGCATGTGTAGTGGATAGAGCTTGGGCCTGGGAATCAGATGATCATGGGTTCTAATCCACTTGTATAATCTGACACTTGTCTGCTGTGTGACCTTGGGCAAGTCACTTCACTTTTCTGTGCCTTAGTTACATCATCTGTAAAATGGGGATTGAGGCTGTGAGCCCCACCTGGGCCAGGTATTATGTCCAACCCCGTTTGCCTATATCCACCCCAGCATTTAGTGCAGTGCCTGGCACATAGTAAGCATTTAACAAATATCATAATTATTATTATAACCCCCTTTAGACTGTAAGTTTCTTGTGGGAAGGGAGTGTGTCCATTGTTGTACTGTACTCTTCCAAGCGCTTAATACAGTGCTCTGCACACAGTAAAAGCTCAATAAATACATTTGAATCAATGAATGAATAAACTTTTGCAAACTCTTCCTGAGTTAGGATGTGCCATTCTCTGTATACCTCGCATCAAGCAATTGCCTGTGAAATCACCCACAGAAACTAGTCGATTTATGCCAACTCTTGTTTTAATAATTGACTATTCTGGGTTGCTGAAGCTGTGCCCACATTATACTGCTGCTCTTTGGCACTTCTTATAGATTAGACAAAGCACCATAAAATGCTTTGGAATGACTCTGGTTATTTATTGACACCACTGTCCAAAGGAGGCTTGTGATGTTTTTTCCCATGTTATTAGGGAGAAAACTGGATTATGAAGAACTTAGTAGGCAACCCAAAGCTTCCAGAGTGGCTAAAATCTGGATGCTCATCCTGATTCGTTCATTCAATCGCATTTACTGAGCGCTTACTGTGTGCAGAGCCCTGTACAAAGTGCTTGGGAAGTACAAGTTGGCAATATATAGAGATGGTCCCTACCCAACAGTGGGCTCACAGTCTAGAAGGGGGAGACAGAGAACAAAACAAAACATATTAACAGAATAAAATAAACAGAATAAATATGTACAAGTAAAATAAATGAATAAATAGAGTAATAAATACGTACAAAAATATATACATATATACAGGTGCTGTGGGGAAGGGAAGGAGGTAAGGAGGGAGGGATGGAGAGGGGGAGAAAGGGGAGAGGAAGGAGGGGGCTGAGTCTGGGAAGGCCTCCTGATGAACAATGTAGGCTGCGGACTCGGTTTTTCGTTTACAAAAATGAGCTATGGCCATTCTTGTGTTGGTCCAGTAGCCCATCCAACTTGTTATTTTCTCTCTCCATCAGTAGCAATAGGATAATCGGAGGATGGTTGTCCTCCTTGACGCAGCAGTGTGGTCTAGTGGAAAGAGTATGACCCTGGGAGTCGGTGGAACTGGATTCTGATTCTGCTTCTGCCACTTGCCTGCTATGTAGCCTTGGGCAAGTTATGCTAGACTGTGAACCCATTTTTTGGCTCATTTTTGTTGCTGAATTGCACTTTCCAAGTGTTTAGTACAGTGCTCTTCACACAGTAAGCACTCAATAAATATGATTGAATGAATGAATGAATGAACTTCACCTCTCTGAGCCTCATTTTCCTCATCTCTAAAATGAGGATTCAATACCTGTTCTTTCTCCTACTTAATCCGTGAGTCCCATGTGGGACAGGGTTTGATCTGCCCCAGTGCTTAAGTACCATGTTTAATACATAGGAAATGCCCAATACCACAATCTTATTGTTTCTTTTTCTTGATTTCTGTTCCCCAAGATAAGGCACCCAAGTATCAACTGTTCCCAGAAAATTACTATGAGCTAGCCCAATACATGAGGTAATCCCTTGCCATTGAAATCTGTCAGCTACCATCTATGATCACAGATCATACATTGTGTGACCGCTGAATTGCAAGAAAGAAACGTGTATAAAAATACACCCCCCAAAAGCTTGATGGTATAAATAAATTAAAACTGTTTCTCCCAAAACCCAGGAAGGATAAGGAGCTCCCCTTCAGTTCATTAACTAGTTACTAAATGGTTTTGTGTTATCCCCATGAATACTAAATGAATTCATTATGATCTGTGCTATTACGGTGAATAGCAAATGAATTCATAATGATGGGCTACATAAAAATATTCCTAATGGGGAAGTTAATACACTGTCAAGCTGGTTTCTGGAGTAACTGAAACTTACTTTGAAATGGGGTAAATAAATAATACTAGGCACAGCATCCGTTAGTTTGGCACCATTCAGTTGTCTGGTAGGCCCTTTGGATTTGAAAGCACAATCCAAGCCCTGGCAAACTTAGGACAGTTGAGAATTCCTCCAGGGATTCAGTTGCTTTCTTTCATTATTGAAGGGCTAATGGCTGCAGTTGTCTATGGGAGCAGAGGCATAACTGAGTGATGACACCCATGCATGGCTCACTAGTGCTCTGCAAACAGAAAGTGCTCAAATATATAAAATTTGATCCTATTGATGCCCGTCTACTTGTTTTGTTTTGTTGTCCGTCTCCCTCTTCTAGACTGAATCCGTTGTTGGGTAGGGATTGTCTCTGTTGCTGAATTGTACTTTTCCAGCACTTTGTACAGTGCTCTGTATACAGTTAGCACTCAATAAATACAATTGACTGAATGTATATAGATTTTTGGCTGCATTTCATGGAACAGTTGCAGAGCAACCTGAACTGCAGATGATAATGATACTACTACTACTAGTAATAATTGTGGTATATAAGCACTGTAGTAGATGCAACATGATTGGATCAAATAAAGTCCCTGCACTCCATAGGGCTCACAGTGTAAGGGGGAGGGAGAACAGTACAAGGAATCCTCATTGTACATATAAGGAAACTGAGGCACAGAGAAATGAAATGCCTTGCCCAGGGTCACACAGCAGACAAGTGGCCAAGGTGGGATTAGAATCCACGTCCCCTGATTCCCAGGCCTGAGGCCTTTCCATGACAGGCTTTCCTGCCTGTTGCTGAGTGAGATTCTTCCCTTTGCTTTGCAGTGAATTGGCTGGTGAGAAAAATGGAAGAAGGGTGACAGAGGGAATAATAATAATAATGATGGCACTTGTTAAGTGGTTGCTAAGTGCAAAGCACTGTTCTAAGCATTGGGGGAGCATACAAGGTGATCACATTGTCTCATACGGGGCTCACAATCTTAATCCCCATTTTACAGATGAGGTAACTGAGGCTCAGAGAAGTTAAGTGACTTGCCCAAGGTCACACAACAGACATGTGGGGGAGCCGGAATTAGAACCCATGACCTCTGACCCCCAAGCCCTTGCTCTTTCCACTGAGCCATGCTGCTTCTCTAAAGCAGAAAGAGGGAAGTTTCCCTGACCTCAGGGCCTTCGCTTCAGGCGCCCATTGGGCACTTACAATGTGCTCAGTAGAGCAAACCCCTCCTGGGGAGACAGTCTCTGCCTCTGAGGAGCTTCCATCCTCATCGAAACAATTTTTCTGTCACAAGACCAAAAGCCCGAGAATATCTGAATGCACTGAAATAAAGTAGATGTTTTAAAATGCTAAAACAAAAAAGTCCACCTTCATGTTGCTGTGGAGAATAGATTAGATTGCCCCATATAAATTGCTCTGACCTCATGGTCCTTTTCACCAAAACTGTCCTGGAAGCTAAATGAGGTTGCCTATTGGTGTTTACAAGGAACATCCTTTGGGTAGTTGGAATCTCCGCACATCCCTCTGTGGAGTTGGCTCATTCCAGCTTAGGTTTGGGCCAATAGGTCTAATTCCTTCAATCAGTTTTGGGGCCTTAAAGGGCTCTAGTTGCTGAGTGGACAATTCACCTAAATGTGCAGAAGCTGACCAAGGGAGCGGTGGCCTGCACCCTTTCATTTCTAGATGACGGTGACCTCGGGAAAGGGTTGGGAGGGGAGAAGGGACCACAGCTCCCTGCTGGCCACTTCTAAAATTCAATTTAATAAAGGGGGATTTTCCCCGTCAGTCAGCAATTCTGCAAGAAAAATCCCCAAGAAAAATTGGCCTTGAGGAGAAAATCCCCAGGACTTAACTTTAAATTTTGAAACACACCAGGGAAGTTCGTCTCTGTCTTCCTGCCCTCTCTGTCCCTTTATCTCCCTTCTCCTCCCACCAATTCTCTTTGACTTTGGGACAAACCAGGCCTGGGGGCAGTGATCCACTGTAAGCCTCAATACAGTATTAACAAACATGACTTTTTATATTTTTCATCAGGAGAGTGGTGGCTTCGGGGGGGAAAGGAACTGTAGAATACTCCTAAGGATCTAAGGATTTTGGGAGGGCCACATCTCATACTGGTCAAGTATTGAAAGCAGTTAATTCTGCAGAGATTTTCTGCTGACCTTCTGACAGATGCTTATGAGTTGAGGAACAATCTAATCTAATTCTACATAGGTTGTGGTGCCAACTGTGCTCTTCATGAGCTTTTAGTTGGATGATGGTCCCGGTGAAAACGGGATGATATGGATTTATTGGAATTCACCTTTGAGTGCCACATATGGAGCTAATCAGTAATAAGTTCTATACCTAAACTCGGTATCCTTCATAGTTTGAGCGTGCTTATTGTGTGGGCTGCTAGGCAACAATGCATCTCTAGCAGACATATGTGGTCAAGATATTGTGCATGTAAAAGCTGCAGCGGATTCTGTTTGTTGAAAAGCACTGATGCTATCAACTGAGGCTTAGGAAGTCTAATCCTTCATGTTTTATACTCTGCTTTTTTTCTTTATTAAAATCATACTCAAAATGAAAGTTTGCAGAAGGACTATGGAATTTAGCTTCTCCTTGAGACCTACATGGCATATAATTATCTTCAATACAGCAGAGGTGCTGCTAATTTGGGAAAAAAGAACCCCAAATCAAGTAATTTATAATGATCGACTAAAAGCAGTTTGAGATTCGAAGACTTAGCTTTTTCCCCCTGCAAGATTGTGGCCTGAAAGTGGCTTCTGACTGGCCTGATTGATGTTCCCTACATGGGAACTAATTCTTCTTTATCTAATCTTCTTTCTTATTTGTCATTGTTGTAATTCCTCCTTGATTTTATTTCTTTTTTCTTATCTGCTACTAGGCTGGGAACAAGTCAGTTCTGTTTTGGGCGGGGGATGAGGAAGAAGCAGCTTTTCTTTCCCCTATGGTGGCAATTTCTCTTTGGGGTCATTCACCTCTCACTCTGTGAGTTAGATTGAGTAAGCTGTCTATGGCCAGGATTGCACAGCCCAAATGAAATGGGAGGCAACTTAGATTAGTGGAAAGAGAGTGGAACTGGGAGTTAGAGTACCTGGGTTCTAGTCCTAGCTCTGCCACTTACCTACAGGGAGACCTACACTAAGTCACTTTGCCTTCTGGGCCTCAGTTCCTCTACCCATGATACCTGTTCTTCCTATCTCTTAGAGTGTGAAACCCATGTGATAAAAGGACTGTATCTAATGTGATTATCTTGTATCTCCTCAGGAGCTTAGCACTGTGTGGGAGACCTATTAAATGCCTAATATGTAGCATAACTAAGTGGAGCAATTGTTCATTTGATTTACTCCATGAAGGTAGCCTAACTAGATATTACAGACCCCCCAAAATCCTCTTTGGGACCTGAATTTTCCATGAGCACTATCTACAAGGAGAAAATCAACTGGATAATTGCTTTACTCTTCCACTTAACCCGGGGCTCCACAGACAGCTTTTCCAATAAGGTTGTAAACAAATACAGTCAGTTCTCCTTAAAAGAAAACCTGAGTTTTCTCCTGTATTTAGCATTATTAATTTGATGAAGCCTTTGGGTGGAAACTGAGGAGCCAACAGAGAACTGTTCATTTCATAATGACGAGCTCCAGATGATTGAACGTGATGAAGGCATTTCTAAGTCATTTGAAGATGTATTGCATTCAAGTGGATAAATTGCATCTGCTTTAGTCCAGTTTTTGAAGTGTGTTAATTCTCAGGCATGAATGTATACATTTCTAGAGGCATCTTTTGATTGGAATTCCAACTCCAGTTAGGAACTATGGGAATATCCAATCTGGTCCAGCAGTCTTGCCATTCTTTCATTCCTGTGCAAACTTCACCTCCGGATAGTGGAACAGTTGGACTAAAGCCAGCACTATGCGGGGATCCTATTTGGAGGTGAGTCGATTCCTCTGCTTAAATGCATTTTGGTTAGCTGGTTGAATTTACCAGTATGGGATTTTGTGCACATCTACTGGCTTCATGGAATATTACTTTGAATCATTGTTAATCTTCATTAGCAAAAAGGCCTACAAAGGCCAAGGCTGCTCTTTAGAGATCACGTCACCATAGACATGTCTGTTTGTGTCAGAGTCTACCCAAGACAGAGTAGCATTAAGTGATGGCCTAGTGTTGGAAGAGTCATGTAGAGAAGATCAATATTTTTGAGTCTGGCAGCTCCTCCCAGTAATATGGGTGGAAGCCCCATCTATCCTCAGCCTCCTCACTCTATGTCCTTCCATCCTTAACATAACCTCTAACCCTACTGCTATGTTGGGTGTGAGTGGGTGGTAAAGATAGCCCCCACACACAACTAATCTAGGGGAAAAGCAGCATGGCCTAGTGGATAGAGCACGGGCTTGGGAGTCAGAAAGTCACGGGTTCTAATACCGCCTTGGTCGCCTGTCTGCAGTTGACCTTGGGCAATTCACTAACTTCTCTGGGCCTAGGTTGCCTCTTCTGAAAAATGGGGATTGAGTCTGTGAGCCCCATGTGGGACAGGGACTGTGACCAACCAGATTTGCTTGTATCCATCCCAGAGTTTAGTACAGTGCCTGACACACAGTAAGCACTTAACAAACACCACAATTATTATTAATATTATTATTACTAAACCTGGTCTTCTAGACTGTAAATTTGTTTTGGGTGGCAAATATGTCTACCAATCTGTTGTACCGTACTCTTCAAAGTGCTGAGTTCAGTGTCCCACACGCATTAAGCATTCAATAAATATCACTGATTGATTACCACCAGCGGGAAGGTGGGGGAACCCAGGTTCACCAGTCTACCTCTGGGCAGCAATGGCAACTGGACAGATGCGGAGCCATTTCTCATGCGTTCCTGGGGGGAAATAATGGATTCATACAGATTCAGCTTAAGACTTCTCAACCCTTGCAGGTGTAGGCTAGTTCCTAGACGATGATAGGCAAATAGTCTTCTGTTCAGTAAAGTATTGCCTTTTCTTCATACCCTTCTGAGCTGTTGCTTCTTTTAGTCTCTATCATCTTGTTCAGTCTCGCTTCTTTTCTTCTTGTCCTCACAATCTGCTCACACCGAGCTGGCCAACTCACCGCACATGGGATATTTGGCCACCCGTGTTTTAGCGATGCTACATCTCCCTGCCCGTTTTTAGTGGCACCTGATGCCGGAACACGGTCCGGGCACCTTATGGAGTCTGTAAAGGTCCTAAGTTAGGAACAGGCTGAGGTGGCGGTTTATGCGGATTCTGTGTTTTACATCTTGGCAGCAGTGATTCCCACCAGATTTCTAATTCCCTTAACATTTAAGTATGCCAAACCCGACCATCTGCAAGGATGGAAAGTTGTAAAACCAGGGTCTCTCACCCAAGTGAAGGCTGTGGGCACTGGAAAGAGGTCGAGCGGCTCTTTGGAGAAATGAAAAGTTCCGTGTTCAGGTCTGCCTCGTCTGCCTCCCCACCCTTGTCCGTTTGTGGTGGTTTTACTGCCGGAGTCTATTCGGGGGCAGGGTCGCTTTTGAACACCGGGCTTTGGCAAGCACTTCCGAGAAGCCCTGAGCAGCCTTTCGTGAGCCAGAAAGGTTAAAACAGAACTGACAGAAGGGCCCCAGCTCACTGCTGTTGGTGAGTTATTCTGTTTATTCTACATATGTTTCCATTTAATTAAAATGTCATTTTTAATTAAAAATGAAATGTCAAGAAGGAAAAAAAATTGGCAAAGTCTGAATGACTGCAGTGAATTCTTACAAACTCAGTGGAGGGAAATAACTTTGAAAGGATGGGAACAGTATCTTCATTGGTACTTTTGTTAAAAAAAATGAGAGGGTGGAAGAGGCTCGAATACGCTTCACATGCTGTGTGTGTGTGTGTGTGTGTGTGTGTGTGTGTGTGTGTGTGTGTTCCATATCAGGTTCACATGGATTTTTTTTTCAATTGACTTTAATATGTGAGGAAATGTTTTATGTTAATGAGTTCTGATGATTGGTGCTACGTTCATGAGTGACACAGTCACAAATGAGTTGCAGCAATGACTGTCGAGAGTCAAGATAAATTGTTTCCACCACCCCTGCAGGACATTTATTTATTACTCAGAGGCGGAATGCCTTGCAGTTTAATATGCAGTCTTTATTTTCTTATAAAAGCCCAAGCCTACACTGGATTTTTCTAGCTTTATGCATCATTTATGTCTCTCATTTCAGTATTGCATTGACAGAAACATCTCATTGTAAACATTAAGCCCTCAAAGAGATGTGCCTATATGAAAAGAGTTCTCACAGTCATCACACTGTAAGGCAAAGATGGTTTTGTTCAGAGGTATTGATCTTATTGGAGGATGTGGAACACCAAAGTCTCATCAATCAATTAATCATATTTATCGAGAGCTTACTGTTTGCAGAGCACTTTTCTAAGTGCTTCGGAGAGTACAATATAACAAAGTTGGTAGACATGCTCCTTGCCCACTATGAGCTTACAGTCAAGAGGGGCAGACTCTTCTGTATAGCTCCCATATAGCACCCCCCCCACAATGTGGGTTTTCTGTTAACTCTTGCTCTCCCCAAAGCATTCACCAAGTGCCAATCTCTGTCCTCCATACAAAGTGGAGAGGGATCTACTTATTCAAGATGGTAAGAGGTGAGGAACTTTTCCATTAAGAAACAGGGATTGTGGGAGATAAGCATTACAGTCAACAAAATGTGTAGTTAACATCTTTGCGAAGGAAGCAATCTCACAGTTGGAACCAGATAGTCATTTTGCCCAATAATGCAAAGCAGAATTTCATAGTTTTGATCCTTTTGCGGAGGAGATCCTTGAGAGGAGAGTCAGGCCAGTGAGTGTGTGAAAGAGGTGTCAAACGAACCCGGAAAAAGGCTTCCATTTGGAGACCCCTCACAAAGGATGGAGAGAAAAACCCCATCCACTGGTTTCTGAGCTGCTCTTTCCTATTTGCTAAAATATGGCTGTGTTTTACTTGCAGTTTGTTTCCTGTAACTCATGTGGTTTTATTTTTTTGTTTATTTTTTGTGTGTGTGAACACAAGAATGCTTTTCCACTTGCCACTTAACTGGTTTTTTGTGCTGCAATTTTTCAAAAGTGTGGAATGCGTTCACTAGGAGTGATCAGAGTGTACAAGTGGTATTCTGCAAAACTCCACCTTTAAAATCAACTCCCCCGGGGCAGGTTCTTGGTCCCCAAGTCTTGGTGACAGACTCATCTGAAACTCATCCGTCATTATGACCGGTTGCTCCGTCTGTCCAGAGCACACTGGGGATAGGTGAGTGAATTATAAATTTGTCCAGAAAAGGCCCTTATCAAAGTATGAAATACATGAAAAAAGATCAATCCAAATCATTAAGTGTTAATATAAAGATGATTCCATTCAGCTTTGTGGTTAATTAAATTGCTTTTAGCTCACTCTTTCAGAACGTTCAGAGCTCATTCGTAATACATTTAAACCACGTATTTGCCGTCATACTTGACTGAACTGTTTAGGGGGTACGTGCAGACGGCCACACTTCTTCTTTAGCTTCCCTTAATTTCTTAGACCACCATTTTAATTGTGTTCTGGTGATTAAATATATACCCCTTCCATTTAAATTATTCATCACTTCAAATTGATTTGGTGATCTGCTCGGACGGCCCTGAAATCAGAATGTAGATGACCTGAACCAAGAGAGTCAAGCGAGATACAGAAAAATGTCCCTTATCATACAGCAGCGGGAATAGCTTTCATAACTTCCATCTTGCATTTACCACGAAGGATGCAATGGTTTGAGGCAGAATAAGAAATTCAAACATTTCTGTAACACTAGAATTAAAGTGTCACGAGTAAAACAAACATTTGTGCTGGTGTCTGGGAAGAAATTTCCTGGAACTGACGGTAGAGAGTTAATGAGCTTTGGAATCCCGAATCATCAGGAAACGAGGCCTTTATTCACACCACTACTTACTCGCTGGAAGGGAAGTGTTACTTTACATCATGTATTAAATCACTGGTGGCCGAAACAATTAGAAAATGCAAACAATTAACAGATGATGGATGTCGCCTTGTTACAAACCAGTTCAAGTTCTGCCCGAGTTCTTCCTTCCCTGGATTTAATGAAACGCTGCCCTCTTGTGCAGAAAGCAGAGGCATCTGCAAGAAAATCCTTGCCTCATTAGCTGACGCGGTTTCCGTTTGTTTGCTTTTAAATATGGGTTAGGACTATGCTCAGAACTCTTATTTCATCATTTAGAAGTCCAAAGAGCTACCCGTACCCCTTTTTAATATCTCTTTTTGGGGTTCTTTTCTTCCTCAAGAGCAGGTTCCAATTTCCATGGTTCTTTTAAACAACTTGCTTTCACCTGCTTTGCAAGGAACAACTGCCAGCAGGGAAAGACCACAGGGCTTTTCTTTCAGCAGATAAGTAGAACATTTTGGTTCCGAGTGGCAAAGCCATCAATTGTTAATGAACATTGAAATGCAAGCACGTGAGAGCACACCCCTGTGTGACGTTCGGTGTTTGTTTGAGCTGTAGATGTGAGGGCATAGCTGAAAATGAACTAAAAAATAGATGTTATTCTGAGAGGCAAAAGTGGAATACTGCTTTTTGTTTCCCTTTTTGTTCACAAAAGGAGCACTGATGCTTATGGTGGAATTTGATCTCAAAGAAAACACTAGCTGAGTGTGCCATAAAATCCAAGTAGGTAATTCTGGTCTGGTTCTCCTTATGTTGACTGTCCCACCGAGTCAAGATGCCTTATTACAATGCTACCTATTGCCTTTCATCAGAAGGCTTTAAAGGCCTGAATAAACAATTATTACTATGTACGCCTTAGTAGATTTAGTTCAATATCTATATTGGAAGGTATCAAAGAATAGTTCAAGTCCTAAGCAGTGTCATGTGAATGAATTACTTTGCCTGTCTTCCACACCTCACAGAGTGTCAAAGCAGTACTTTGATGTAGATTACGGTTTTGAATTCCACGAGGCCTTTAGTAATCAGAGCGTTTGTGAGCATCATATTGCTTGGTGAGAAGAAAAGGCTTAAAAGGAATCAGGCTGCTCCGCACTTTAAAGAACTCCTCTTTATTTCAGCTGCAGGAAGAGGGCCTTTTTTGACACCAAAAATAAAGCCTGTGACTCATATGCTGCTAATATTTGTGTAATTCCATGAAATCATTTGGGTTTGAGGCATTTATGTCTCGGCTGCAAACCAGGTCCTTTACCACATCAGATTAATTATGATGGCCTTTCCCTGCATCTCAGGACTTTTCTTATGCCGTGAAATGCCCAAGAGGGGAGCCTGCTCTTGTTTCATCCAGGAGGTTGGCATGTATGATCACTACGCATCGAAAATGAGCTCACTTCGGCTTTGCTTTCCAAAATGGACTGCTAACTTTTCAGTAGATTTTTGCTCTATTTTCAGTTATCTTTTAAACTCTATCTCACAGCCACGACTCTTCTAACATTAATGAATTGGAAAATATTAGCCAATGCAAGTTTTTTTCTACAGGTGTGTGTATTTTACTAATCTGGGAGGAAGGAATTTCTAATGAAGGTGAAAGTCTTCTCAAATTTTGTTCCTGTGAGGTGTCAGTGAACTACAGATTGTTCTAGAACTGAACCACCATTGTGTTGGTAAAGGAGAAAAGTTGTACGTTTCAATGAACTTGCTGAAGAGAAAGGTTAGATGCAAACAGAAATGTTCCTGGGTAATGGAGAACTGAGCTTCTCAATGCTGTTTTGAAATGAATGCATTTTCTTGCTGTAGGAAATTTTTCTCTGGCTTTTGGTCTTTTGGTCTTGAATTCAATCAGCATTCTACCAGTCATAAACAGCAGAAGCAGCTTGGATCAGTTCTTTTGGTCGGGGAGTACTTTTGAGTATTTATAGTAACACTCATTTTGCCATGCAGCTCACAAAGGAGCAAAAAAACAAACAAGTGACTTTCTTCCTAATGTGCAACTGTTTTTCTTTGTATAATGCGTATTGCTTTCAGCAGCTTCTGAAGTCTGTTTCTCCACTCAGGGGACACTTACTAGCAGCCAAACCAATACAGCCAATAGGAATTTAATTTTTTAAAAAAATTGAAGCTGTGTTTCACAAAAAAAAATTATTTAACAATATTGAAGAAAAACAGGGATTTAGACTGCCAGATACCTTGAAATCTGCATGTGGGTGATCCCAGAAGGGAGTAAATATGTGGGTTTTTTTCCTCTAATACTAATGAAATGGTTAATTCTGTTGCCATGGCAACAAAGAACAGCCATGATAAAAAGCTAAAGGTCTATACATAATGCCCGTTACAAGGTCCCTCTAATTCTAAAGCTGATTTTCTTAGCTACAATAGAAGTGATGTGTTTTTTTATATCATCTTAGGCTTTTGCTTCAAATCCTTCTAGTTAATCCAATAAACAGACCAGTAGCATTAAAAGGCACCTCTGTATGTCCATTATAAACAGATGCACAATCTGCAAAGAGATCTGGAGAATAAACACATGTTCAGTCAAAATACAAATGCGTTCCAAGTTGAGACATGACTCAGGAAATCCATAAGAATGGGAAATCAGGGTAATTACCAAACAAATATTATCCCTTCGATCCTCAGAAATGCATGTGATGACGTTACCAAGAAAACCCCAAACATAAGACCTTACAACACTGTTTTCCTGTAAGACAATCTGCATCTTCTACCCCCTGACTTACACCAGTTGCTTACTTTAGAAAAGTTATAATAATCAATTGTTAAGCAATTGATCAAATTTGCATTTAAACATTGGAAAATGTCCTGGATTTCTGAGAAGTCCGATATGCCAATGTTGCAAGCTAAAGCACAGAAATGGTGTTTTCTCTAACAACTGTTTTTCTTTGCTTCTATCAGCAGACTCAAGAAAAAAATCTCCAGGAGTTTTCTTCAGTAGAGTGCCCAGAGCCTTCTGTTTCACCCTCAGAGTCAAGCTGTAGAGATACAGGGAGAACAAGGAATTCCACCTCCTCATTTCCACCGGATGCCTGTCTGCTCTTCCACCTGGAGGTAACAGGGATGCTCAAAGAGCTGCCTATCACCAATTCCCTCAGCCAAGGTTTGCCAGAATCCAAATCAATTGAAATTCCCTCTCTTTTCACAAGGCTAGTAAGGATTTGACATCCTTTTCAGAAAGATTGCCTGGTTTTGCATCAGTCATTGGAATCATATGTCAAATAAGCCGTCACCCTCCTAATTGAATGTGATTTTCTCCACGGTTCATACCATTTGCATGTTGTTGTTCATTTCTTGTGAAATACTGACTTTCAGCATTTGGATATTTCATCTTTTTTTCCCATACTTTGAACCTGATTCCAGTAAGCATTACTGAAATGCATGGTTACCAACTTTCTCAAAAAATCACTCAATCAGTTGTACTTATTGAGTGCTTACTGTGTGCAGAACACTGTATCAAGTGCTTGGAAGAGTAAAATATAGCAGAGTTGGTAGGCACATTCTCTGCCCACAAAGATCTTGCAGTCTAGAGTCGACAGATATTACTATAAATATATACATTTGCGGATATGCATATGTCAACGAATCAATCATATTTATTGAGCACTTTACTGTGTGTAGAACAGTGAACTAAGCATTTTGGAGAGTACAATATAACAGAGTTGGTAGACACATTTCCTGCTCACAACAAGCTCACATCTACAGGGGGAGACACAGTAATATAAATAAATTACAGATATACATGTAATTGCTGAGAGGTTAAGGGATAGGTGAGTAAAGCGTGCAAATCACACTTGGTGTCATCCTCGACTCCGCTCTCTCGTTCACCCCTCACATCCAAGCTGTCACCAAAACCTGCTGGTCTCACCTCCACAACATTGCCAAGATCTGCCCTTTCCTCTCCATCCAAACCTCTACCCTGCTCATTCAAGCTCTCATCCTATCCGTCTGGATTAGTGTATCAGCCTCCTCTCTGATCTCCCATCCTCCTGTCTCTCCCCTCTTCAATCCATACTTCACGCCGCTGCCCGGATTGTCTTTGTCCAGAAACGCTCTGGGCATGTTACTCCCCTCCTCAAAAATCTCCAGTGGCTTCCAATAAACCTATGCATCAGGCAGAAACTCCTCACCTTCGGCTTCAAGGCTGTCCATCACCTTGTCCCACCTCGCCTCCCTTCTCTCCTTCTACAGCCCAGCCCACACCCTCCACTCCTCTGCTGCTAATCTCGTCACTGTGCCTTGTTCTTGCCTGTCCCGCCATCGACCCCCGCCCCACATCATCCCCCTGGCCTGGAAATGCCCTCCCTCTGCACATCCGCCAAGCTAGCTCTCTTCCTCCCTTCAAGGCCCTACTGAGAGCTCACCTCCTCCAGGAGGCCTTCCCAGACTGAGCCCCCTCCTTCCTCTCCCCCTCCTCCCCCTCCCCATCCCACCTGCTTTACCTCCTTCCCCTCTCCACAGCACCTGTATATATGTATATATGTTTGTATGTATTTATTACTGTATTTATTTTATTTGTACATATTAATTCTATTTATTTTATTTTGTTAATATGTTTTGTTTTGTTCTCTGTCTGCCCCTTCTAGACTGTGAGCCCACTGTTGGGTAGCGACTGTCTCTATATGTTGCCATCTTGTACTTTCAAAGAACTTAGTACAGTGCTCTGCACACAGTAAGTACTCAATAAATATGATTGATTGATTTATTGAAAGCCTCTTGGAGGAGATGGGACTTTGTCCAGACCAGAGAGAGGAAGTGAGTGAGAGGTCAGTGGTGAGATAGATGAGATCTAGGTACAGTGAATAGGCTGGCATTAGAGGAGCAAAGTGTGCAGGCTGGGTTTTAATAGGAGAGTAGCGAGGTGAGGTAGGAGAAGGGAAGGTGATTGAATGCTTTAAAGCCAACAGTAAGGAGTTTCTGTTTAAAATAGCTGTGGATGGGGAACCAGTAGAGGTCCCTGAGAAGTGGGAAAACATGGACTGAATGTTTTTGTAAGAAAATAATCCAGGCAGTAGAATGAAGTGTGGACTTTATGGGGATGGACAGGACGCAGGGAGGCCAGCAAGGAGGCTGATACAGTAATTAAGGTGGGATAGGATAAATTCTTGGATTAACGTGGTAGCAGTCTGGATGGAGAGGAGAGGTTTTAAAAGAATGTTTGGAGCAGTGGCAGCTTAATCTGGAGTTTTCAGCAATTAAGTGTGTGACTTAATCGCAGGTTCTTTGGGTGGGTGGGAAAGTCAACAGCTCCCAAGTAGGGTACCTCTCAGAGTGAATGGGAGAATGTTGATGTGCAATGACCTAGAGTTGTAATAATAAATAATAATAATAATGATAATAATGGCATTTATTAAGCACTTACTATGTGTGAAGCACTGTTCTAATCACTGGGAGGGATACAAGGCGTTCAGGTTATCCCACATGGGGCTCACAGTCTTAATTCCCATTTTACAGATGAGGTAACTGAGGCCCAGAGAAGTTAAGTGACTTGCCCCAAGTCACACAGCTGACAAGTGGCAGAGCTGGGATTAGAACCCATGACCTCTGGCTCTCAAGCCTCTTTCCACTGAGCCAGGCTGCTTCTACTATTTTTTTGTAGTAAAATAAACAGTGACTAAGTAGGAGAGAGCTGATGAAGAATGTTAAAGACAAGGCTCTCGAGTTTCTGTGGGATAATAATTACTAATAACAATTGTGGTATTTGTTAAGCGCATACTATGTGCCAAGCCCAGTACCTTTTATCTCTGGGGTAGATACAAGCTAATCTTATTGGACACAGTCCCTGTCCCACATAGTCCCCCATTTTACATATGCGGTAACTGAGGTCCAGACAAGTGAAGTGATTTTCCCAAGGTCACACAGCAGACAAGTGGTGGAGTCAGGATTAGAACCCAGGTTCTTCCGACTCCCATATCTGTGTTCTACCCCCGAGGCCATGCTGATTCTCTAGTGCAGAGAAAAATGGGGGAACTATTGGAGAGATGCGTGCAGAACATAATGGAAAGGTGATTTCAGCAACAGAATGATTTAGAGACTAGAGATGGGAGGCACTCGAGTTAGTTAGGCCCGAGACGCGGTCCTCTCTTTCTAGGATGCTTCCTTCGGAGCTCTGAACTGTGCTCACGCTCATAAACCTATTCCTTTTACCACAGACTTAGCAAAAACAAACATGGCAAAAAAAAAAAAAATCCTCAATCAACAGAGTGGTTCACAGCGGGGGAAGGTGATTCGAACACTGAGGGGGCGTCATACCGCTGGAAACCAATAAAGAATCTGGTTGTCTCCATCCAGCGAAGGATTTATTAATGACTTTATTCACCAAGGAATGCAGATGCACACACACAAATTCTTCAGAAAGCGAGAAAATGGCAACAGTGAAAATCAGAGCAACCCAGATGGCCCATAAGCAGACTAATTATGTGAAAGACCCAGAAGCAACTCTAAAGTTACCAACCCAGCTGCCGATGGAGGCTGCCAGGTAAGCCAGATGTTCTCAGGGCAAAAACATCTTCCACAGTTCATCAGAGAAGTGATGCCGCATGATAAAGTAAGCCAACGGCCTCTTTGCTTTATGTTAAAAATGAATGCCTCATCTCCTTAAATACGCAGACCGTTGTGAAACACCGGAAGATTTATAAACTTTCAGATCGTGCAACTCTGATTTAGTGGGCAGAATCTTTTCTCCTGTTTGTTTAGACGTGATTTCTCTACCTCCAGGATAGGCATGTGTACACCTATGTGGTCAGAGGCTGTGTAGAGAAAACATTCTCCACCCGTTATTGGTTTAACATAGCTCGTTGAAGGGACAAAATTAAGGATGTGCTTTGTTTAGTTTCAAATGATGATGATGATATTTATTACGCACTTACTATGTGCTAGGCAGTGTTCTAATCAGGTTGGACACAGTCCATGTCCCCCATGAGGCTCACAGCATTAGGGCCCATTTACATGTGAGGTAACTGAGGCACAGACCAGTGAAGTGACTTGCCCAAGGGCACAAGCAGACTACAATTCCATAATCAGGAAGCCATGTTTACCTTCTTTTCTTTCCCTGCAGCTTTTGCCAAAGCACTCTGACATCCACTCATGGATAGGAAGTTTGCTGATTTCATTAGTAGCTGCAGGGAGCTACTAGCTGGGAGAAACTGGAAAACCAGGGCAAAGAGAAATTGTTGTTGTCTTATGCTGTCAAGTTGTGTTCAACCCATGTGATGCCATCTCTCCCAGAACTCCCCACCTTCTTCTGCAATCATTCTGGTAGTGGATCTGTAGAGTTTTCTTGGTAAAAATACGGAAGTGGTTTACCATTGTCTCCTTCCAAGCAGTAATCCTGAGTCTCTGCTCTCGACTCTCTTCAGTGCTGCTGCTGCCCAGCACAGATGAGTTTTGAGGCCTTTTTAAGGCTCTGGGGTTCAAAACACACCCCTGACGTCCGATCCCATTTCCCAAAGGCTTACCATGGCTAGAACTAGAGCCTGCAGATTGTACACCCTGGCAGGTTCTTTTTGGCTTTCCATGTTTTTCCCTCCATTTCTCTAGCTGTTTGTCAACTTCTGAAGCGACATTACTCACTGTTTTTGTTCTCATCAATTCTGCCATCAACCCCTTACTCATAACCCTATTCCCCTGCCTGAAACTCCTTCTGCCTTCACATTTCACAGACTACTCCTCTCCCCATCTTCAAAGCCTTGCATCACATCTCCTTCAGGAAGCCTTCCCTGATTTATTTCTGATCTCATTACCTTTTTTGGCCAAATGCTTTGTTTTTTTAGACCCCCCCAAAGTTTCTGAATATTTTTTCCCTTCCAAAAGATTAATATTCCTCCTCAACTTGACTTTATCTGATAACCTAATGAGTAGTGTACTCTTTAGTCCATGACCCAGGACCAAGTCCAGGAAAATGTTCCTCGAGAGAGAGGTGTCTCTTATTGCTGCTGAGTCCCTCATTACAAGCAGCAGAGGCAGTTTTGGTAGGTTACTTTCTGCTCTTGGTGTGGAGGGTCAGAGCATGGGCTTGGGAATCAGAAGGACCTGGGTTCTAACCCTGGCTCCATCACTTCTCTGCTGTGTGACCTTGGGCAAGTCACTTCTAGATTGTAAACTTCTTGTTGGCAAGGATCCCATCTACCAACTCCACTGTAGTGTGCTTTCTCGAGCACTTACTACAGTGCTCTGCACAGTAATTGTTTAATATATACCACTGATTGATTAATGGCCCAAATTACTTTTGTGCGTACACTTATTCATTCATCAATCGTACCTGAGTGCTTACTATTGTACTTAGTATTCATTCAATCGTACTTATTGAGCTGTATTAAGTGCTTAGGAGAGTACAATGCAACAACAAACACAGTCCCTGCCCATATTGAGGTCAACAGTCTAGAGAGGGAGACAGACATTAATATGCATAAATAAATAAATAAATAAATAAATAAATAAATAACAGACAAATATATATGTGCTGTGGGGATGGGAGGGAGGATGAATGAAGGGAGCAAGTCAGGGCAATGCGGCAGTGTGTGGGAGGAGAGGAGGGCTTAGTCAGGGAAGGCTTCTGGGAGGAGATATGCCTTCAATAAGTAAAGTATATTTAAACTCTGGCATTTCCCCCATCTGTACTGTATTTCAATGTCTGTCTCCTCTGCTAGACAGCAAAATCCTTGAGGCAAGGATCATGTCTGTCAACTCTATTGTACTGTACTCTCCCAAGTGCTTAATTCAGCCTCTGCACATAGTATGTGCCCAATAGATACCATTGATTGATTAGAAACTTAGCAAGCTCTACAACCTGGTCTCTAAAGCTCCTGACACCCCAAACTGTAAAGACAATGGACAGCCAGCAGGCTTGCTATATCTTCTAACCCAGGGTTGCAATGACATTCTTTGTTAAGCCACGAAAACATCTTCTGCTATTCTTTCCCAAGCCTCCTGGAGGGCAGCAGATCTTGACTCTTGAGGTTGAGTTATTGCTTCATTAGAACTGGACCCAGCTATTAACATAAACACCTTATCTCAAGGAATCTCAATGCCATGGCCCAGTTCACCTCTCACCTCCTGAGAAGTAGTGGGGCCTAGTGGAAGGAGCATGGACCTGGGCATCAGAGGACCTGAGTTCTAATTCTGACTCCGCCACCCACCTGCTGTGTGAACTTGAGCAGTCACTTCACTTCTCTATGCCTTTGTTCCCTCATCTGCAAAATGGGGATTCAATAGCTATTCTCCTTCCTACTTCAACTATGAGCCCCATATGGGAACTGATTATCTTGTATCTACCCCACTGCTTATTACAGTGCTTGGCACATAGTAAGTGCTTACAAATACCACAATTATCATCATTATTGTTATTATCATCATCATCAACAAACACCATCCAAACGGAATATAGTCTGTAGTGACGTTTGCTAGGACAAAGAGAACAATTCCCTACCTAGCGTGACCCATTTGATGAAAGAACATGTAGTTATACTACTAATAATAATAGTAATGATAATAGTGGTATTAGTTAAGCACTTACTATGTGCCAGGCACTGTTCTAAGAGCTGGGGTGGATACAAGCAAATGGGGTTGTGCACAGTCCCCGTCCCAAGTGGGGCTCACAGCCTCAATCCCCATTTTACAGATGAGGTAACTGAGGCCCAGGAAAGTTGTGACTTGCACAAGGTCACACAGCAGACAGACGGCAGAGCTGGGATTAGAACCCATGACCTTCTGACATCTCCTTCTGACTCCTTCTGACCTTCTGTTATGCAGTCATAACATCCAGGCTCTATAAGGTCCTATTTGTTGGCCATGGCCTATACCACAGATATTTTTCTCAGAACACTTCTGAAACTTTGACCCAACCAAGAGTTTACGTTCAGTGTTTCAGTTCTCCAGGACCGCACAGGCATCAAACCCACTTCCACAAATCACAGGGTTTGAGTTAGCCGGTCTACCTACCTGAGGTGACCTTACGTACTTTCTGAATTCTTTAGCTTTAGTTCTTCCAGGTGTATAACCTTGTCAGTCCCACCCATCCCACTTGATAGGGCCATCAATAGTCCACTGAGCAGTATTTACATATAGTGCCAGCTCTTAGAACAGTGCTTGGCACATAGTAAGCGCTTAACAAATACTATTATTATTATTAATAATCTAGGACCAATGTTTTTCCGTTTCCACCAGCAGTCTCTATGAAAACTGAAGAATCGATGACTTGCAGAGGCAGAACACCGAGAGGCCTGGGAACTGAAACCCACCTTGGTTTCTGTGCGTGAAGCCCACAATGTAAAGGTACTCAGCTCCATTTTGGGACATGTTGGGAGCCTGTCTGCCTAAAAGAGAGAGGAGTGGGGGAAACACTTTGCCCACCAGTGGCTCTTGAGCATAAAGGCTGTGAGAGAGGCAAAAGCAATGCTCTTATTGATACATCTCTTGGCATTGGATTCTTGAATAGTGTCTGTCCTTCATGGATAAGTTCATCCTCAAAACTCTGGGACAAAATTCAGCAGTTTCAATTTTGAAAACAAAATTGGGACATGGCAGTAATATCTCTATTCCTTTTTCTGCATTCCTCTCTACTACTTTTGGCACACTCAGAAACTTCAGATTTCAGGGGTACAGAAGATAAGTTCCTTGCTTCCCATATGAGACAGAGCTGTAAAACCGCAGAATTTCCACTTTCAATTCTGGTGCTTGTTTCTCTTGGAAAGACAGGGGTGTTTCTTGATAAAATATATGATTCAATGTTCAGTTGTTTAATATTTGAGGGCTTTTACCCGGCCCAGAATCTAGAACCTATTCATTCAGTCAGTCATATCTATTGAGCACTTACTGTATGCAAAGCACTGTACTAAACGCTTGGGAGAGTACAATATAACAACAACAAGACACGTTCCTGCCCACAGATACCAAAGGCAACTGGGAAAGACCGGTGAGCAACAGCATGAATAAAGCAGTGGATCCCATTTTCAATTGGAGCTCCGGAAGGAAAATTACAGGTAAGAGAGATAAAGGTCTTGACCCTGATATTGATTAAGGTAAATTGTTTAAAGAATTCTAGCAATGTGTAACCTCGATTCATCAGTAATAGCATGAGTAAAGGAGATGTGTGTACAAAGATAGAATAACAGAGTTTCAGCAATGTATTATATGGATCATCCGGTAAGTAAATAAGTAAATACTTACCTCTGTATACAACTGCACCTAAACTCCAGCACCAAAACCATTCACCAAAGGGGCTAAATGATTTTACTTCATTTATAATACAATTAAAAGCTACTTGTAAATGCAATGATAAATATAGATATAATGATAAATAGTACCAAAGCCTTTCTAATTATACATAATTATTATATGTAAATATTTTACCATATATCCACATAGAGACAATTATTTATGTATTCATATAATAATAATGATAGCATTTATTAAGCGCTTACTATGTGCAAAGCACTGTTCTAAGCACTGGGGGGTTACAAGGTGATCAGGTTGTCCCACGGGGGGCTCACAGTCTTCATCCCCATTTTACAGATGAGGGAACTGAGGCCCAGAGAAGTGAAGTGACTTGCCCTAAGTCACACAGCTGACAGTTGGTGGAGCTGGAATTTGAACCCATGACCTCTGACTCCAAAGCCCGGGCTCTTTCCACTGAGCCATGCTGCTTCATATATATTCATATATATTCCATAGCCACGTCCAACAAACTTTGCTTACAGTGATTGACTTTGGCTTTTTTTTTTTTTTTTTGGTGTTTTTATGGTATTTGTCAAGTGTTTACCACTGTACTAAGTGCTGGGGTAGAGTCAAGCTAATCATATCCCATATGGGGTTCATAATCTTAATCCCCATTTTACATGTGAGATAACTGAGGCCCAGTGAAGTGACTTGCCCAAGGTCACACAGCAGACAAATGGTGGAGTGGGGATTAGTCCCTAGGTCCTTCTGATGCCCAGGCCTGTGCTATATCCATTAGGCCATGTATTAATGTTGTTTTATACAATTTAAAAAAAAGTGTAAGTAGAACTAAAGACATCTAATTAACTAATGGAATAGAAATGAGGTCATCCTGCTTTCAAAACTCTCTATGTCATTAAGAATTTCAACCATGATGGTCTACGCCTAGCTGAATGCTGTGTTTTCATGGCTGAAAGCTAGTCAGGGTTGTGTGTATGGTTGTTTAGGGCACTGCCCAGTCTTATGTGTCCCTTAGGCATGGTGGGGAATAGGTTGGGTACATTTAGGCCCTAAATCTAGCACCTGCACTGAGGATCCACATGCACCCCATGCCAAGCACTACAGGTAGGCAGCTTTCATTAGAGCCCAGTGAGAATCAATCAATCATATTTATTGAGCACTTACTGTGTGCAGAGCACTGTACTAAGTGCTTGGGAAGTACAAGTTGGCACCATATAGAGACAGTCCCTACACAACAGTGGGCTCACAGTCTAGAAGGGGGAGACAGAGAGCAAAACCAAACATATTAACAAAATAAAATAAATAGAATAGATATGTACCAGTAAAATAAGTAAATAAATAGAGTAATAAATATGTACAAACATATATACATATATACAGGTGCTGTGGGGAAGGGAAGGAGGTTAGATGGGGGGGATGGAGAGGGGGACGAGGAGGATCCTGGATCCTATGATCCTTGTTGATCATATTGATCATATATGATCAATCATATATGTTGATCATATGATCAATCATATATGTTGATCATATGATCATATTATCATATGATCCTTCTTGTGGTCAGGCAATTGAAGTGTTCTCCCAGTCTATCAGAGTTGCTGGGAGTTGATTTCTGCCTCTTCCTGCTTGGTCTGGGTCCACTGAGCTGGGAGTGGATGGGAGATGATAATAAAGCTCACCTCCTCCAGGAGGCCTTCCCAGACTAAGCCCCCCTTTTCCTCTGCTCTCCCTCCCCTCCCCATTGCATCGACTCACTCCCTTTGCTCAACCCCCCTCCCCGCCCCACAGCACTTGTGTATATATGTACGTATTTATATTTATAATTCTATTTTATTTTTATGAATGATGTGTGTATATATCTATAATCCTATTTATTTATAATGATCTACTGATGCCCGTTTACTTGTTTTGATGTTCGTCTCCTCCCTTCTAGACTGTGAGCCCGTTGTGGGCAGGAGTTGTCCTTGTTGCTGAATTCTACTTTTCTAGTGCTTAGTACAGGGTTCTGCACACAGTAAGCGCTCAATAAATACGATTGAATGAATGAATGAATAATTATGGTATTTGTTAAGCACTTACTAGGTGCCAGGCACTGTTCTAAGCACTGGAGTGTATCCAAGATAATTGGGTTGTACTCAGTACCTGACCCACATAGGGCTCACAGTTTTAATCCTCCTTTTACAGATGAGGGAATTGAGGCACAGAGAAGTGAAGTGATTTGCCCAAGGTCACAAGGCAGACAAGTGACAGAGCTGGGATTAGAACTCAGGTCCTTCCGATTCCCAGGTCCATTAGGTCCATGCTCTATCCATTAGGCCACACTGCTTGGCTTCATGGGGAACACTCTTGAAGCTTCCTACTACTTAGACTGTGAGCCCCACATGGGACAGAGACTGTGTCCAACCCCAAAATAATAATGACTGGGAATATTTGTTAAGCGCTTACTATGTGCTAGACACTGTAATAAGCTCTGGGGTGGATAAAAGAAAATTAGCTTGGTTACAGTCCCTGTCCCACATGGGGCTCACAGTCTTAATGCCCATTTTACAGATGAGGTCACTGAGCCTCAGAGAAGTGAAGTGACTTGCTCAAGGCCACACAGAAGACAAGTGGCAGAGCCAGGATTAGAACCCATGACCTTC
The DNA here is from genome assembly GCF_015852505.1 of Tachyglossus aculeatus. Lineage (NCBI taxonomy): Eukaryota > Metazoa > Chordata > Mammalia > Monotremata > Tachyglossidae > Tachyglossus > Tachyglossus aculeatus. The sequence continues at coordinate 51,894,902 of NC_052069.1, forward strand.
CAACTTCCAGGCCCATGCTCTATCTCTATCTATCACGTTGCTTTCCCTGATGGGCTTATATCTACACCAGTGCTTTGAACAGTGCATAGAAGGCGCTTAACAACTACCAAAAAAAAAAAAAATGGAGAGGTGGAAAGGCTACAGTTGCGCTCCATTAAAATACGGAATGCTTCACAAATTTGTGTGTCGGTCTTTTCCGGAATGCCTTACAAATTTGTACATAACCTAACTATGCTGCTGCTCAGGATTTTTTGGGTTTTTTTTTGCCTAATGAACAGGTAAATGACTTTGTACCTTCCCATCTCAGGAGATTTTATGGAAACGATCAAAGAACATTGGGTGGAAGAGCAGCAAAGGCAATCGCTCCAATGGATTGATGTCAGGAGCCCTGCCTTGTTCTCCCGGGGAGTACCAGCAGATGGAAGGGGAACTCGATCAGTCAGAGGAGTGCTCTCTAAGCAGCTTGGCCTAAGGGAAATAGCCTGAGGCTGGGAGTCAGAGGACTGGGTTCTAATCCCGAATCGGCCGATTGTCGGCTGTGTGACTTTGGTCAAGTCACTTTTCTGGGCCACAGTTCCCTCATCTGTAAAATGGGGATTAAGACTGTGAGCCCTGTGTGGGACAGGGACTGTGTCCAACCTGATTAGCTTGTATCTACCCCAGGACAGTGTCTGGCACGTTTTAAGTGCTTAACAAATATTATTAAAAAAAAGAAAAAAGGATGTAAAGAAGAACAAAGAAGTGGAAAGGCAGTGGAGGAGAAGGGGACCAGAAAGAGAGGACTGCACACTGGCCATACTGGTGGTGGCTAAAGAAGGGAGGGAGAGAGGCAACAAAGAGCTTTTTCAAGGAAGATTTGTAGCCTGATTTTGATTAAGGGGAGAGTTAAGATGGTGCTTTGTGGAATGTTTTGGGAGTACCTTGCACTAAACCTCAGGCAAGTCCGTTGTTGGGTAGGGACCATCTTAATAGTTTGTATCTGCTCTCTGTGGCATCATTGTTTGCCAATTCTATTATTGCCATAGCATATTGATTGCTCAACTACACCCTGTGATGCCATCGCCTACTTTTATCATTGCTACTGTTTTATTGCTTCTGCATCTCAATTGTTAACCCCCCACTGTACTGTCACTTGCCCTGCTGACCTCACCATGAACTTTCAGTTCCCTTGCTCCCAACTGCCATTACCATTCCTCACCTTCCCCTCTCCCACCCAGCTGTTTCCCTCCCTCTCACCCACCAAGACCACTCCCCCTCAACCCCTACCAAGGATTCCTCTGTACCAGCGCAGGTCCTCCGCTTCTCCCTCCCGACCCCCCTCCTCCCCTTCTCCCCGCCCCCACCCCATCCCAGTTCTCCTTTCCCATCGCCACCCCCCTTCCCACTCTCCCCGCCCAGGCCCCCGCCAACTCATCCCAATCCAAACCCTCCCCACCCCTCGCACCCTTCCCCCTCCCTCCCCACCCTCGACAGCTGATGCCAAGTGTGGCCTCTGGAACCCCCGCTCCATTTTAAGTAAGATTCCTTTCATCCTGGACCTTTTCCTTTCCAGTTCTCTACTCCTCCTCGCCCTAACTGAAACATGGCTGTCGTCGGACGACACGGTCTCTTCTGCTGCTCTCTGCAGTGCAGGCCTCTTCTTCTCCCACTCCCCCAGACTCACTGGAAAAGGAGGAGGTGTCGGTTTCCTTCTCACCCCCCAATGTCGCTTTCGCACTATCCCTCCTCCCCCTTCCCTTTCCTTCCCCTCCTTTGAAGCCCACATTATTCGCCTCTACCACCCCCTCCAGATTCTTGTAGCCGTCATCTACCGCCCTCCAGGCCCCACTTCCAACTTCTTTAACGACTTTGACCCCTTCCTCACATTCCTTCTGTCCTTCTCCATGCCCACTCTGATCCTCGGAGACTTCAATATCCACATGGATATCCCTAACGACTCCTCTGCCGCCCGCCTTCTATCTCTCCTTGACGCTGCCAACCTCTTCCTCCACCCCACCTCACCCACTCACCAACTTGGTCATACCCTCGACCTCATCATCTCCTACCGCTGCACTGTGTCCACCCTCACCAACTCTGTGATCCCTCTCTCTGATCATAATCTTCTCACCTGCCTCCTCACTCACACTCCTTTCCCCTGTAAATCCGTATTACTCCCTCACAGAGATCTCCGCTCTCTGGACCCCACCCATCTTTCGGAACGCCTCACACCCCACCTCGCCGCCCTCTCCTCTCTACCCAGTCTTGATGATCAGATTACTGCTCTCAACTCTACCCTTTCTACTCAGCTAGACTCGCTCGCTCCCCTTTCCCTTCGCCGCTCTCGCACCACTAACCCACAGCCCTGGATCACTGCCACTGTCCGCCTCCTTCGCTCTTATGCTCGAGCTGCCGAACGCTGCTGGCGAAAGTCTAAACACCATGCCAACCTCGTTCACTTCAAGTTTATCCTTTCCTGCCTTAACTCAGCCCTCTCTTCTGCCAGACAAAACTATTTCTCCTCCCTTATTGACACCCATGCCCATCACCCCCGCCAGCTCTTCCGTACATTCAACTCCCTTCTCAGGCCCCCGGTTCCTCCCCCTCCTCCTTCCCTCACCCCCAACGATCTGGCCTCCTACTTCATTAACAAAATTAAATCCATCAGGTCCGACCTCCCCAAAGTCTCTTCCCCCCTTTCTCCAACCCCCCGGCTCTCAACATTCTCTGCTACTCTCCCATCCTTCCCAGCGGTATCCTCAGAGGAACTCTCCTCCCTCCTCTCAAGTGCTACTCCGGCCACCTGTGCGTCTGACCCCATTCCCTCTCATTTTATGAAATCTCTCGCTCCATCCCTTCTCCCCTCCTTAACTTCCATCTTCAACCGCTCACTCTCCACTGGTTCCTTCCCCTCTGCCTTCAAACATGCCCATGTCTCTCCCATCCTAAAAAAACCCTCTCTTGACCCCACCTCACCTTCTAGTTATCGTCCCATATCCCTCCTACCATTCCTTTCCAAACTCCTTGAACGAGTTGTCTACACACGCTGCCTAGAATTCCTCAACAACAACTCTCTCCTCGACCCCCTCCAGTCTGGCTTCCGTCCCCTTCATTCCACGGAAACTGCGCTCTCAAAGGTCACCAATGACCTCCTGCTTGCCAAATCCAACGGCTCATACTCTGTCCTAATCCTCCTCGACCTCTCAGCTGCCTTTGACACTGTGGACCACCCCCTTCTCCTCAACACGTTATCTGACCTTGGCTTCACAGACTCCGTCCTCTCCTGGTTCTCCTCTTATCTCTCCGGTCGTTCTTTCTCAGTCTCTTTTGCAGGCTCCTCCTCCCCCTCCCATCCCCTTACTGTGGGGGTTCCCCAAGGTTCAGTGCTTGGTCCCCTTCTGTTCTCAATCTACACTCACTCCCTTGGTGACCTCATTCGCTCCCACGGCTTCAACTATCACCTCTACGCTGATGACACCCAGATCTACATCTCTGCCCCTGTTCTCTCCCCCTCCCTCCAGGCTCGCATCTCCTCCTGCCTTCAGGACATCTCCATCTGGATGTCCGCCCGCCACCTAAAGCTCAACATCTCGAAGACTGAGCTCCTTGTCTTCCCTCCCAAACCTTGTCCTCTCCCTGACTTTCCCATCTCTGTTGACGGCACTACCATCCTTCCCGTCTCACAAGCCCGCAACCTTGGTGTCATCCTCGACTCCGCTCTCTCATTCACCCCTCACATCCAAGCCGTCACCAAAACCTGCCGGTCTCAGCTCCGCAACATTGCCAAGATCCGCCCTTTCCTCTCCATCCAAACCGCTACCCTGCTAATTCAAGCTCTCATCCTATCCCGTCTGGACTACTGCACTAGCCTTCTCTCTGATCTCCCATCCTCGTGTCTCTCTCCACTTCAATCCATACTTCATGCTGCTGCCCGGATTATCTTTGTCCAGAAACGCTCTGGACATATCACTCCCCTCCTCAAAAACCTCCAATGGCTACCGATCAATCTGCGCATCAGGCAGAAACTCCTCACCCTGGGCTTCAAGGCTCTCCATCACCTCGCCCCCTCCTACCTCACCTCCCTTCTCTCCTTCTACTGCCCAGCCCGCACCCTCCGCTCCTCCACCACTAATCTCCTCACTGTACCTCGCTCTCGCCTGTCCTGCCATCGACCCCCGGCCCACGTCATCCCCCGGGCCTGGAATGCCCTCCCTCTGCCCATCCGCCAAGCTAGCTCTCTTCCTCCCTTCAAAGCCCTGCTGAGAGCTCACCTCCTCCAGGAGGCCTTCCCAGACTGAGCCCCTTCTTTCCTCTCCCCCTCGTCCCCCTCTCCATCCCCGTCTTACCTCCTTCCCTTCCCCACAGCACCTGTATATATGTATATATGGTTGTACATATTTATTACTCTGTTTATTTATTTATTTATTTTACTTGTACATTTCTATCCTACTTATTTTATTTTGTTGGTATGTTTGGTTCTGTTCTCTGTCTCCCCCTTTTAGACTGTGAGCCCACTATCGGGTAGGGACTGTCTCTATGTGATGCCAATTTGTACTTCCCAAGCGCTTAGTACAGTGCTCTGCACATAGTAAGCGCTCAATAAATACGATTGATTGATTGATTGATTGATTGACCATCTCTATATGTTGCTGACTTGTACCTCCCAAGTGCTTAGTACAGTGCTCTGCATACAGTAAGCGCTCAGTAAATACAATTGAATGAATACAGATGCTCAGCCAGAACAAATTTGGTGTGTGCTCAATGGGTAGTATTCATTGAGCACTTGTGTGCAGAGCACTGTACTAAATAAATTAGAGAGTACAATAGAATCAGCAGACCTGGTTTTTGTCCTCAAGGAACTTGCAATTTAGCAGGGGAGATAGAGACTAAGTGCATAAGTACATAAGAAATGCAACAATTATTGAGTGCTTACTATGTGTAGAGCACTGTACTAGCTTGGGGAAGTGCAATAGAGTAAGTAGACCCAATCCTTACCATTGAGAAGCTTACTGACTGACAGGGAAAACAGACCTTAAGATGAGTCACAGATAGGGAAGTTGTAGAGCATAAAGATTTGTATGTATGAGTTGTAGGGTGCAGTGAGTACCTCAGTGCTTAGGGATTCTAGACTCAGGGGCATAAAAAATAATAATTTTGGTATTTGTTAAACACTATGTACCTAGCACTGTTCTAATAGAGGTAGAAACAAGGTAATCAAGTTGTCCCAGGTGGGGCTCCCAGTCTTAATCCCCATTTTACAGATGAGGGAACTGAGGCCCAGAGAAGTGAAGTGACTTGCCTGAGGTCACACAGCAGACAAGTGGCCAAGCTGGGATTAGAACCCATGACCTTCCAGGCCCGTGCTTTAGCCACTAGGCTGTGCTGCTTCCCAATCGTGAGTGACACGATAGAGCAGAAAAATCAGATGAGATGAGAGGTTAGTCATGAAAGGCATCCTGGAGGAGATATGCCTTTAAGTAGGCCTTTGAAGATGGAGAGTGTGCTGGTCTCTCAAATATGAAGGGGGAGGCAGTTCCAGGTAATAATAATAATGGCATTTATTAAGTGCTTACTATGTGCAAAGCACTGCTCTAAGCGCTGGGGGGGTACAAGGCAATCAGGTTGTCCCATGGGGGGCTCACAGGCTTCATCCCCATTTTACAGATGTGGGAACTGAGGCCCGGAGAAGTGAAGTGACTTGCCCAAAGTCACACAGCTGACAATTGGCGGAGCTGGGATTTGAACCCATGACCTCTGACTCCAAAGCCCAGGCTCTTTCCACTGAGCCACGCTGCTTCTCCTAGGTATTACAGAAGGGTTGAGCAAAGCGTTAAAATATGAAATGCTTCAAAAATTTGTGTTGGCCTTTTCCCAGGAAAGCCTCACATTTGGTACATAACCCACTATGCTGTTGCTCAGGTTTGTTGTTTTTTTTTTTTTGCCTAATGAACAGGTAAATGACTCTGTATCCTCCCATCTCAGGAGACTGTTATCTGAGCATTCTCCTTTCACATGTGAGTTATGTGAGAAATATTCTGTTAGATGAATCTGCTCTAGAGGTTGTTTTTTTTTTTTAAAAAAACCCACCTTATGAGGTTTTCCCGTGAAAAGCAGGAGGTGGCACAAGCTGTTATTATCAGTGGCATTCCTGCCACTGCCTAGGTTTTGTTACTTTCTCAGCTTTGTCAAGTACCAGTGTAGCCCAAGGACTTTGATCTCTCTATTAGAGTTTAAAAGGATGGACCTTCTGGAGTTCAAAGCGAGGCACTCCACAATTTAACTGCCACCTTCTCCCCTTAGAAATTCATTCAGTCGTATTTATTGAGTGCTTACTGTGTGCAGAGCACTGTACTAAGCACTTGGGAAGTACAGGCCAGCAACATATAGAGATGGTCCCAACCGAACAACGGGCAATAAATCTATGCTGGGTATTGGTGACCAAACAAATTAGGACACTTGGGCTGTTTTCTAATATTCTCAATCCCCTTACAAGCTTGTTAATTGTCAATTAATATCAAAGTATATTTGGTAAAAAATAGAGAACTTAATTTATAGAAGTTCTGCTAAGATCTGTTGACAAACATCTCCACGTGGTACATGCAAATTGATTTCACTTTCTTTAAAATCAATGCCAGAAATGCTTGCCATCTGAGGCAGATCATGTTTGCCTCAAAACAGGAGGCCAGGGATCACCCAGATTGAACCGACTGGTTCCCCCCAAGGGACCAGCTCAGAATCCTCTCCACAGGGCCAGGATCTTTGAACCTGCCATGGGATGTACGCTGACCCAAGGGGACTTCTTGGACTGGGTTAAAACTAAAGTAGGCTTGGAGCCAGAGGGCTCTCCTTGTCTGAAGATGACAAGTCTGGGAGGGGGACAGTCATTACATTCCAGTCTCAGGTTCCCTGCGGACACTCTCTAGGATGGCACATTGTAAAATGTCAGGAAAATCCTTGACCCTCTTACTGGGGAGTGGGTGAGAATTTGCCATTTGCAAATGAATAGGTTGTCTTCATTCCTATGCTGCAGGGGTCAAGTTGATGGACATGAGATGGCTTTGGATGGCAAGCATTTTGGGCATTGATAAAAAAAAAAATGAAATCAATTTTCATCAACTCCTCAGCTTTGAGGCTTTCCATCACCTGGCCCCCTCCTACCTCACCCCTCTTCTCTCCTTCTACAGCCCAGCCCACACCCTCCGCTCCTCTGCCGCTAACCTCCTCACTGTACCTCATTCTCGCCTGTCCTGCCATCGACTCCCAGCCCACGTCCTTCCCCTGGCCTGGAATGCCCTCCCTCCACCCATCCTCCAAGATAGCTCTTTTCCTCCCTTCAAAGCCCTACTGAGAGCTCACCTCCTCCAGGAGGCCTTCCCAGACTGAGCCCCCTTTTTCCTCTCCTTCTCCCCATCCCCCCACCCTACCACCTTCCCCTCACCACAGCACCTGTATACATATTTGTACAGATTTACTACTCTATTTTACTTATGCATATTACTATTCTATTTATTTTGTTAATGATGTGCATATAGCTTTAATTCTATTTGTTCTGACGATTTTGACACCTGTCTACATGTTTTGTTGTCTGTCTCCCCCTTCTTCTTCTGTGAGCCCGTTGTTGGGTAGGGACTGTCTCTATATGTTGCCGACTTGTACTTCCCAAGTTCTTAGTGCAGTGCTCTGCACACAGTAAGTGCTCAATAAATATGAATGAATGAATCTGTCATGTGGAGGCAAGTTTTTCAACAGATCTTAGCAGTTTCCCATTCTGGAGCCACACATCAGGAGACAAATAAATGACATCACCCGATGTCCTCGCAAACAGAGAGCCCCGTGCCAGCTGTCAATCAGTCGTATTTATTGAGCGCTTACTGTGTGTAGAGAACTGTACAAAGCGCTTGGGAAAGTACAATATAATAGACACCTTCCCTGCCCACAATGAGCTTACCGTCTAGTGGGGGAAATAGGCATTAATATAAATAAATAAATTACAGTTATGTACCTAAGTGCTGTGGGATGAATAAAAGGAGACACAGAGGGAGTTGAAGAAAAGAAAAAGAGGGCTTAGTCAGGGAAGGCCCCTTGGAGGAGATGTGCCTTCAACAAGAGGTTGTGAATTACTCTTTTCTTCAAGTCCTGTTTGAAAGGCTCCTGCTTCTCAGTCAGTTTTCTGGAGATGATCAGTCAATGATATTTATGGTATAAGTAGGAGCTGGCTGTCTCCCCATAATTCTTCCATGTGTGGGGGGGGCGATCAATCAATCAATTAATGCCATTTATTGAGTACTTACTATGTGGAGAGTACTGTACTAAGCCCTTGGGAGCGTACAATATGACAGAATTAGCAGACACATTTGTTGCCCATATTGAGCTTACAGTCGAGAGGGCAATGAGTTTTCCTTTCATCTGAGGCTATAAGGATAGCAGTTGAGGTTGAGGCATGAGGTTGGAAAATTCCCGTCCAGTAAAATGTAACTGGCTTAGCTTGGCAGAGTTCCCATTTGTATCCTTCACCTCCTGTAAAATGTCTCCATTGTAATGACAAGGGAAAAGAGGAAAGCAGAAAGATATAGAAGTAATGCATAGGAAGGCCAAAGGGGGATACCAAGTGTAAAAGAGAGGTCCACTGTGGGTGAAATTGGGCAGTTGTGGAGAGGAAGAAGACACATGCCTTTTGGGTGCACCCATGGTCTGTTGGGATGATCTCTCTGAGCTGCTGACAGTTTTGCTGACAGTCAAGCAGAGATCAGTGGGCTCTGGCCAAAGCTGAGAGATTATGGGGTGGTGGGAGGTGCATGCTATGGGACAGTGTTTTACTCACCAGTGTACTGCCACATTGAAAGAGTTCATAAGAAGATCAAAATTTAGTAGTCAATGTTAGAAATGACCATTCTCCATGAGGAAAGCAGAAATGCTGGAATTAAATTAGGTTCAGAAAGGAGGCCAAGACAGCCATCTTGCTTAAAGCTGCTTTTATTTCATACATTTGGAATTCAGAATCATATGCTGTGTTGAATAACGTTAAGACATATGCACAATCAGAAATGCTGATTTTTGGAATCTCAGTATTTGATAGAGGTGATGTCCTCACTTACCCCCACTTTGTTTTTGAATTTAGATTGGTTCAGACACAGCTTGGCAATGATTTGGGATGCACATACACTCCTACTGGGCTTGAAAATTAGGTTAAAGCTAAAATACTGTTTTGCAAGTCCAGCAATCTATATTTCCTCTTGACTCCAGAATTTCTATTCCTAAACATGTCTCCTAAGAATGAAATGTAAGGCAAATTGGTCCGGCAAATGTGCCACATATTTCTGAGACATATTTTTTTCATTTGTGAGGAAACCTGACCAACTGTTTAATCCATAGTTTTCTCAAGCATTAATTGGTATATGCATTAGAAAATATTTATGCAGAGGGAGGAATGTGGAGCAGGAAAAGTGGATTCACTAATATCTCATTTTGTAATAATATTATAGGACAATTGTCCTTATTTGGAGAATATAGATGTTTTCAAAGATGTGAGTCGTACACCGAGCCTAGGAAATAAGATAGCTTTTTAAAGTGCACAGTCCAAAGATACACATGTAGCCAAATATCAGGCAACATTAAAAACATTCTATCAAAATTTAAAGTGCTTACCATAATTTTATAGTCCAGTCTTAAGATTTGTTTTCTAGAACACAATCAGGATCCAATTTATTTCATTTGTGCTTTCTTTATGTAGCTAATTACATTTCATGAGAAACAGTGTTAAAATTAAATGTAATTTTTAATTATAAAATGTTTCCTTGGTAACGGTTTTCTGGTATGTTGCAGTGTACGTTGTTCCAAAATACACAATTAGGCATTAAAGACAGATCATGGGATAGAGTAATTTTGAAATTGTAGCACTAATTACCAAAGAAAAGTTAATGTTTTTCTCAATGGACAACTGACAGTGAACATTCTATTATTCCCTGGCAGCTTAAGTATTAGAAAACTTTTCTCAGAAAATAATCATCAGTTAGCATGGCCATTGATAGCTTGGTCATGAGCATTTTTAGCACAAGAAGATTTAAAAATAGTGGCTGTGATTAGAAAATATATCGGCATCAGCTAGAGATTGTGGCGTTTATGATAACTGTTCAACTAATCACCTTAACACACTGGATTCACAGCTAAGGGCAAGCCTCTCTTTGGTTCATAAGGTGTTGTCCTGGAAACCATTCTGATGCAGTCAATAATAGGGCATACACTGAGACACAAAGTGCAACCTGTACAACTGTCAGCAACAGTGGGCAGGTGGGTTTCTGGATCAAACTGTATAGCCTGCAAACAGAAATAAATGGCATGGATGTCACTCTTCACAAAGGTCAAGAATGCCCCCATTTTAACATCCACATTTTCACTGCTGCATTATAGCACTCTATGACATCCTTGGAGGGGACTGCAGTGCAGCTATAGCAACAATTTAGCCGCCAGAAAAAAAAAAAAAGAAATCCTTTCAAATTAGAAATACATTGTTTATGATCCCTGAGAGATGTGTTTCTCTTTCATGTGAGAAAAATATTTCAAAACATAGAAATTCACCAATTCCGTTTGTTCAGAGGGGAGCAGGGGCTCTCTATGGTGTCTGGCTTGTTGTCAGCGTCCCACATGTGAATATCATTCCCCTCTCTTGGAAAGTGTGCAATTCCTATTTGGGGATGTAAATTTTTGGTATAAGAATGTGCTTTTGGCTAATGGCTAGGCAGGATACATCCTCCTTTCCTATTATTGGTGGTGGGGCCCTCATTAGTGCTTTCAAATATTGTTTTTGTGTCTTTTATTTTTATTTTTGTTTTCAGTTTGAAATATGGGCTAATGTCGATTATCCCAGAAATTAAAAAAAAGAAAGCCAACTGAGGAACGTTTCAGAAATAGGGAAAAGTAGGCCTGCTCCTAGAGTAAATAAGCCCGTCTCCACTTCACCAAAGTAGTTACACTTTTCACCAAATTCAAAATAGTCTTATTAAAGATGAGAAAAAACAAATCCTCACTCCTAGACCAAAAGAACTACGAAAAATAGAAGCTTAAAAATGATACCAGTCAATATTCTGTTGGCTTTCCATAAACACAAAATTGTATAACTTCAAAATAATGCAAATTTAATGGGTTTATGTGTATATTTTTCTGAGTATAATAATTGTAGTATTTGCTAAGCGATCAGACACAGTTCTTGTATGCTTATGTAAAATTTGACTTCTGAATGAGAACTCACTAGACTATATTACATTCAAATTCCTGTGGATATTTCAACCATCTTCTCTTTAGACATTCCTTTCATTTAACAACTAGTTTCCGTATTTTATAAGAAGTATTGTAGGATCCAGAGTGGGTGTTTGGAGGAGGGAATTCTTCCTACATAAAAAGAATGTGTAGGCTTTGAAGAAAATAAAAAAGATATTTGTGTCTTAGAAATCCCACACTTTGAACATTTTAGACACACAAAACCTTACATTCAGTTGAAGATTTTGGTTTCTTATATTTAATCCTTTTGAGAGTGAGGAGACAAAAAGGGGCTTTCTAACAAGAGCAAGTTCTTTTTTATGCATGATTTTGATTTTTCGGCTATTGCTGAAACATTGTTATTTAAGTTCTATCAAAGCCAGGATCCTTCAGTGGGAACTCAAATCTTTTCTATCAAAGATTCACGATATTAGGGCCTTGTATGACGTGAGATGTAGGCCTTATGAGCTTTCCTGAGCACCGGTTAATTAAAGGAAGCTGAACCTTGAATAAATGCCTAGAATGTCATTATCCTTCTTTAGGGATTTATCCACAAAATGTAGGCTAGACATTTTTAGCAAGAAAAGAAGAGTCAGGTGTTTAGGTTGACGTTTTGGGTTATTCTGATCCCACAAGTCATTAGGAGACAAGAACGTATATTAAATTATGATGGCCAGAAACCACCGATCCCTACCCGGGTTTTGGACTTTACTGTCACCCAGGCATTTATCCTACCCCAAAATGGTCCGACTTGTCAGCTAACAAATCTGAGGGCTTCCAGAGAGGGGAGGGTGATAATAACATTCCTCAGTAATATTGCTCACAGAGGATACAGCTAGGGGGGCCCTACACAACTGACAGAGGTAATATGGTTCTTCCCCAAACCTCCAGTTATTTTTTTTTCCAGGCCCAAGTCTTTGTTCTCCCAACTGACTGATGACTTTTTATGGAGCACCAACCCGTCAACAGGTCCTGGACTCTAGGCCCACTGTGTTCTTCCAGAGAACGGACCCCGACTAAGGTAGTAATGTGATTCTCCCCGAACACAGAGCTACTTCTGGAAATTAAATAGGCGCATTTGGAAGAGGATTGTTGTTCTCAGACCACTAAGGAACTGTTAAGGGGATTGCAGTGGGTGGTACAACCTAGGCAGCCGTCTTTCCCTTACTCTCTGACCTGAGTCCTTCTCCCAAAATGCCTCACCTAACCAAACTAGGCATGCACAGCATCACTTGCGCATAGATGGTCCAGATCTACTTCTGCTTTCGTCTGCTTTGGGCCTGGATTGAAAACCAGGTAGGTAGGGAATTGCGGGCCCATGAAGTGTCCCGTTCACTGAGGGTCAGTGGAGTAAGTTCAGGGTTCTGTACTTCCCCGAGGCAGAAGCAATAGAGTAGGAGCTGCTGGGAAAACACCTACAGAGACACCTCTTTTTCTGGCAAGTGTTAAACTGGAGCAATGAATCTTTTCGGGTAAATGGTGAAGTAATTCACTAATAAAGCACATTTTGTCTTTCCAGTGTCAGCAGCCTTGTGTGACTTACTTGTGAGCTGGGTCTATAATTCCTTTGTTATGAGGTCTACCTGCTGATGAGATCATATTAATACAGCACAGGGCTTTGGACTAGGGTGTACTTAGCAGCGTAAGTTATAGCTATGTTCACAAACTACTGCTGTGCTATGAATTACTAGAGGTGAGTTCTGGGAGCGAGAACCTGGAATGTACCCGTGTTAAAGAGCAATATTTGGTACATCTGTTTTTAATCACACACTAAGTAACAGAAGATGGATTCTTTCTGCCACCGCAGACAGAGAGATAACTCACTGTGCCTTTTTGCTAATTATAGCTGGGCTCCTACCTGGTAGCCAGAGTCATTGCAGGTCATGTAGCATTTGCCACAGTTGATGCACATTTCTTCATCAATCAGCGCCACAACATGTTCGATTTTGTTAAGATCCCCAAATGTTCCAATGTATTTCAGGGCTTTTCCAATTACATCCTAAAAGAGATGGTATTGAGTGATTCTGAAGTTACTCTTTAGAGTCAGAACACAAAAACGAACACTGTTCCAAATTTCCCTCCCTTAGCATAACACAGTACATTAATGTGGGTGGGTTTCAAACTTCAAATAGCATAATGCAGATAAAATATGTTAATGCCCGTGAAATTCCAGATTTAGTCACCATGAAAGAACTCTGATTTTTGAAAGTGGCCCTCCTATTCACGTAGCTTGGACTTACCCTTGCCTTATGTGCAGGGATCACATCTATGTTGTACGTACTTTCCCAAGAACTCGGTACAGAGCTCTGCGTGCAGTAACTTCACACTATACTAAGCACTTCGTACAGTGCCCTGTACATAGTAAGCGCTAAAGAAATACCACTGATGGAAGATCAATAACTGGCTACAATCTCAGTAGTGAATCCCACTTCAGTGTCTCAATGAGCTATAGAAAGGAAACAGTATATCTTACAGTTACTGCATCTCGAGTTTGCTTAATCTGCAATTTGGAACTTGAAGAGAAAGATAATTAATCAGTCATAATTATCAAGCTCTTATCTTACTATGTGCAGAGCACTGTACTAAGCCCTTGGGAGAGTCCAATATAACAGACACATTCCCTGACCACAGTGAACTTAGAGTCTGGCCAACTGTAAGCCAAAAAGGTATATTTTTATACTATGACTTTTTATTTAGAAGATAATGAGTAGGTATATGTGGGCACTTTTGAAATTGCTGAAGAAACACTTCTCTGTCTATATGTATGATCTGTGTATGCGTTTAAAAATATATATATATACAGAAGTGAATTGGTCATTAGAGAAGTAGTGTGGTTTAGTGGATAGATCAAGGATTTGGAAGTCAGAAGAAGCTGGGTTCTAATTTGTACTCCACAACATGTCTGCTGTGTGACCTTGGGCCTCAGTTACCTCATCTGTAAAATGGGGATTAAGAGTATAAGCCCCATGTGGGACAGGGACTGTGTCCAACCTGATTAACTGGCATCTTCCCCAGCACTTAGAACAGTGCTTGGCACATAGTAAGTGCTTAACGAGTACCATAATTATTGTTATAATCATTATTATTATGACACCTCTAAATTCTACAGGTGTTTGGGAAACAGCTTCCATTCAGGCAAAGAGTGGTTCAAAGGGCTGTCCACAAAATCAGCAAAACTCCCATCCAAAAGGGGGCTGAAGCTGCATCCCCCAGGATCAGGTTTGTACAGATTTATCACTCTATTTATTTTACTTGTACATATTTACTATTCTATTTATTTTGTTCATGATGCAATTTAGCTTTAATTCTGTTTGTTCTGATGACTTGACACCTGTCTACATGTTTTGTTTTGTTTTGTTGTCCGTCTCCCCCTTCTAGACTGTGAGCCCATTGTTGGGCAGGGACCGTCTCTACATGTTGCCAACTTGTACTTCCCAAGTGCTTAGTACAGTGCTCTGCACACAGTAAGTGCTCAGTAAATACGATTGAATGAATGAATCAGGAGAAGTTAAACTGGGGAAAGCAAGGGGGAGAGCAGTTTCCCAATTCCTTCTTCTTCCCCAATATTCACTGCAACATGACCACTCGTTTGCCCCAGTCACATGCTCACCTTGACAGAAATGCCACACAGGCCTGAACGACAGATACAAAATGGGATATTATAGGGAAAGATCCAGTTCATCATCATTCGTACTTGCTAAGCACTTGCTGTGTGCAAATCACTGTACTGAGTACTTAGAGAATACATCACAACAGAGTTGGTAGATACATCCCTTGCCTAGAAAGTTCTTAGAGTCTAGAGGAGGAGCATACAGTCTAGAGGAGAAGCTTACAGTCCAGAGGATGTTTGACTGCACATCAAGTAGGGCAACCATTTCACAGTACCTCCCAGAGTCCTGCTTCACCTGCTGGACACAGAATATCGGGTCTAATAGACACACTGATGAAATGACTTCATCATTTCTCCCCTTCTTTCCTCTCCCCCTCATCCCCCTCTCCATCCCCCCCATCTTACCTCCTTCCCTTCCCCACAGCACCTGTATATATGTATATATGTTTGTAAATATTTATTACTCTATTTAACTTGTACATAGCTATTCTATTTATTTTATTTTGTTAGTATGTTTGATTTTGTTCTCTGTCTCCCCCTTTTAGACTGTGAGCCCACTGTGGGTAGGGACTGTCTCCATATGTTGCCAATTTGTACTTCCCAAGTGCTTAGTACAGTGCTCTGCACATAGTAAGCGCTCAATAAATATGATTGATGATGATGATGATGATGACTTACAGTCTAATGGCTCTAGAACAGCCCCACCAACCTTGGCAAGCAGACCTAGGTGACTGCTGCCACCCTAGCCATTAATACTGAATGGATTGAACTTCAAATATGCCTTCTGAAAATGCTGGCTCTCGTGCCAGGGTAATGAGGAGCCCTTCACAAGGTGAAGCAGCACCACAAACTCCACACCAGATCCTAAACCTCTACAGCCTGACCCTCTCCAGTGGCCAGAAGCTGCTCCGGTTCTTTTTATCCATGTGGTAGGTATGTTAGCATCTCCCTTTGAGTTTGCACAGGGGTGATCCTTCGGGTGAATGAGGAGCAACGGGAAGAAGAGACCTGAATAGGCAAGGTTAGGGAGACGTAGGGGAGGGGATTCAGAGACCGAATGGAAGATCGTGATCTGGAAGCAGGTCATATAATTCTGCTATATTTGGATCCCCGTGTGCATTGAGAAAATTTATGTGCTAATATATCCACCTGCCGTCTCTTGGTGTTTAATTATACAATTCTTAAAAATACATTCTGTCATTAAAATATTCTAATTTATGACAATAAATTATCCTGACCCACTACTTGCATCAGATGCTGTTTTTCTTCATTCAGCGCTAAAGAATTCCATGCCTTAAACATTGCTTTGTTCTATTAATTGGAACTTTATTTAATATGTGAAGTACAGAAGATGTTTCATCAAAAATTTTGTTCTTAAAACAAAACAGAGGATGTATTCATGTTTGTCAATTTAGTGTGTAGTTGAGATTTTCTGTTTTTATTGCTAACTCTTAAGAACAGATTATTTAATTTGAAATCAAGGTCCGCATTTAAGGAAGCTTGACACTAAGACAAAAGGAAAACTAAATGTTTCTCTACTCTCTCTTCTTTTATTACTACTTTATTCTTTGTGGGTTCCTTACTCCTTCTGGCGTCCTTTGTTCTGCCTGTTTTTGTTCAACTTCAAAATATTTTCTTCCCCTTGAGCCTGTGGCTTTCAAACTATAAGTCAACTGCAGTCCATTTTCCTATTAGAAATTAGAGGGTTTCTTACTATTACAATTGATTCCTGTGTTCTAGGTGTGGTGTGAGGAGAACTGCACATTATTGCCAATGTAAAACTGCTCTGAGTAAAGGAAAGGGATTCTGCAAACACTTGATCCTCACCACATCAAAATGCCAGAACCAAATCCTTTTGGAATAAATCAATCCATGCAGTCACTGTCTAGCTGGGAAAATCATGACTGGTCAGAGGTCTTCAAAGAAAATGCCCACCATTTTCAACTGGCTTTGGTGTACAAGGTAATTTTATACTTTCCAAAAGCTAGAAACTGTCTCTTATACCCGTACTTTACCACTGTCATTGATGAAAGCCATCCACCAGTGATTAAATATAAAACTAAATAAATGTCATACATCTCTAACTCCCAGAATGTTACAGAGCAGTCTTCACTACTCTTCTTTGAAGACATTTCCATTTTTCCTATCTAGAACCTAAATGAAGACAAATTAAACTGTATTGCATTTTATTGATATTACTTTTTTATTGGATATGAATGATCTTTCTGCACAGCTGACAAAATCGATGTACAACTAGACAGTGTGGGAAGCCTTGGGTCTTAGAATCAGCTGAGAGACTTATACAATCAGTAAAGCACATATAGTTAGACAGTTTCCCCTTGGCCACATATCTTTAGAGATTAAGGATTCTGACAATGATTATTCCAAGAAGGGTGCAGATAAATGAAGGCCAAGAAATGTAGTTCAAACAGGCCTGACCAGAATACAAAACCAATGAGTTGGGCTATATTCTCCTAGTTTTCAACATATGACCATTTTTTGGGAATTAGTGACTAAAAGCTCGTTGTGGGCAGGGAATGTATCTGTTTATTGTTGTACTGTACTCTCCCAAGCTCTTAGTACAGTGCTCGTCACACAGTAAATTCTCTAAAAATGCAACTGAATGAATGAATGAAGCACTCAGACTAATCACCATGCTTTACCTAATCATATCATCAGTTCTTCTTTGATTAACAATTTAATGTAAGCTCCTTGCAATCAAGTGACCCATCTACCAACTCTGTTGTTATGTGCTCTCTTAAGTGCTCAGTTCAATGCTCTGCACACGGTAAGTGCTCAATAAATATTGATTGATTGATTGAATGAATGGACGACCCCTCTTCAGTTTAATTCTCAGCATAGAAAACCAAAGCTATTTTCATTGTTTGGTATTTTCAATCAATCAATCAATCGTATTTATTGAGCGCTTACTGTGTGCAGAGCACTGTACTAAGCGCTTGGGAAGTACAACTTGGCAACATATAGAGACAGTCCCTACCCAACAGTGGGCTCACAGTCTGAAAGGGGGAGGCAGAGAACAAAACCAAACATACTAACAAAAGAAAATAAATAGAATAGATATGTACAAGTAAAATAAATAAATAGAGTAATAAATATGTACAAACATATATACATATATACAGGTGCTGTGGGGAAGGGAAGGAGATAAGATGGGAGGGATGGAGAAGGGGACGAGGGGGAGAGGAAGGAAGGGGCTCAGTCTGGGAAGGCCTCCTGGAGGAGGTGAGCTCTCAGTAGGGCCTTGTATTGTATTTTGCTACTTTGTGGGACACTCTTATACTAAACCAATAGAGCAAAAAGGGTTTGCTTGCCAAATCCAACGGCTTGCTTGCCAAATCCAACGGCTTGCTTGCCAAATCCAACGGCTCATACTCTGTCCTAATCCTCCTCGACCTCTCAGCTGCCTTTGACACTGTGGACCACCCCCTTCTCCTCAACACGCTATCTGACCTTGGCTTCACAGACTCCGTCCTCTCCTGGTTCTCCTCTTATCTCTCCGGTCGTTCTTTCTCGTCTCTTTTGCAGGCTCCTCCTCCCCCTCCCATCCTCTTACTGTGGGGGTTCCCCAAGGTTCAGTGCTTGGTCCCCTTCTGTTCTCAATCTACACTCACTCCCTTGGTGACCTCATTCGCTCCCACGGCTTCAACTATCATCTCTACGCTGATGACACCCAGATCTACATCTCTGCCCCTGCTCTCTCCCCCTCCCTCCAGGCTCGCATCTCCTCCTGCCTTCAGGACATCTCCATCTGGATGTCCGCCCGCCACCTAAAGCTCAACATCTCGAAGACTGAGCTCCTTGTCTTCCCTCCCAAACCTTGTCCTCTCCCTGACTTTCCCATCTCTGTTGACGGCACTACCATCCTTCCCGTCTCACAAGCCCGCAACCTTGGTGTCATCCTCGACTCCGCTCTCTCATTCACCCCTCACGTCCAAGCCGTCACCAAAACCTGCCGGTCTCAGCTCCACAACATTGCCAAGATCCGCCCTTTCCTCTCCACCCAAACCGCTACCCTGCTAATTCAAGCTCTCATCCTACCCCGTCTGGACTACTGCACTAGCCTTCTCTCTGATCTCCCATCCTTGTGTCTCTCTCCACTTCAATCCATACTTCATGCTGCTGCCCAGATTATCTTTGTCCAGAAACGCTCTGGACATATTACTCCCCTCCTCAAAAACCTCCAATGGCTACCGATCAATCTGTGCATCAGGCAGAAACTCCTCACCCTGGGCTTCAAGGCTGTCCATCCCCTCGCCCCCTCCTACCTCACCTCCCTTCTCTCCTTCTACTGCCCAGCCCGCACCCTCCGCTCCTCCACCACTAATCTCCTCACTGTACCTCGCTCTCGCCTGTCCCGCCATCGACCCCCGGCCCACGTCATCCCCCGGGCCTGGAATGCCCTCCCTCTGCCCATCCGCCAAGCTAGCTCTCTTCCTCCCTTCAAGGCCCTGCTGAGAGCTCACCTCCTCCAGGAGGCCTTCCCAGACTGAGCCCCTTCTTTCCTCTCCCCCTCGTCCCCCTCTCCATCCCCCCGTCTTACCTCCTTCCCTTCCCCACAGCACCTGTATATATGTATATATGGTTGTACATATTTATTACTCTATTTATTTATTTATTTATTTATTTTACTTGTACATTTCTATCCTACTTATTTTATTTTGTTGGTATGTTTGGTTCTGTTCTCTGTCTCCCCCTTTTAGACTGTGAGCCCACTGTTGGGTAGGGACTGTCTCTATGTGATGCCAATTTGTACTTCCCAAGCGCTTAATACAGTGCTCTGCACATAGTAAGCGCTCAATAAATACGATTGATTGATTGATTGAAAAAGGCCTAGAGAAAAAAGAATCACATCTATTCTGAGGTACGATCAGATATTTCAGAGAAGCAACAGTGCACGGTCAGTTATTTGCTAAATGATCAAATCCAGGGAAATGGACAGGTACTGTAAAAATAATCTTTTAACTGAACCTTGTAAGCTTCTCTATTAGCTCATAAGGGTAAAGATCATGTAGTCTGTGTTTATCGTGTTTTTCCAAGAGTCCAAATCATCTCCCCCATCCAACCTTTCTATCACTAACACCACCACCACTTTCCCTATCTCCCAAACCTTGAGCCTTGCTTGAGTCCTTTCTTTCAGCTCCCATTTTCAGTCAGTCACTAAATCCTATTGGACCTTTCTCCACAACACTTCCAGGATCCAGCCCTTCCTCTACCATAAGTGACCACCGGTCTAGTCAGGCCCTTGCCATATCATTCATATATCATATCCTGACTTTACTACTCCATCAATTTCTCCGTTGATCTCCGTGTCTCCAGTCTATACTTCACTTTCCTGCCTGGATCATTTTGCTAAAAGGACATTGTGCACATCTTCCAACTCCTCCAAAACTTCCAATGGTAGTCCATTCTCTCTGAAACAAGCACGGACTCCTGACCATTGGCCTTAAAGCGTTCAGCATCTCACACACTCCAACTTATCTTCACTCCTCTTTTAGTGTCCCCTAGCTGGCACTCTCTGTTCCTCTTAAACTCACTTGCTTCATTCTGGTCTCTGATGTCGCTGACTCCTTGCTCATGTCCGGGCACCTACCTGGAACCCCTTCCCTCTTCATATCATATGGACCACAGTTCTGCCCATCTTCAAATCTTAACTGACATCACACCTCCTCCAGGAGGTCTTCCCCATTAACTATCCAATTTCCCAACTGCCACTTCAGCTCTTCTGTACCAGCTGGGCATGCAGTACATTGTTCCTCTGTCCTGGAACTCTGTCCCCCTCTAAATCAGACAATCCATTTTCAAAGTCTTCCTCTAATCATATCTCTTCCAATAGGCCTTACTGGACTAATCAATCACTGGTATTCATTAAGCACTTATTGCATGCTGAACACCATACTAAGCACCTGAACAGATTACCTTGTATCCTCCAGCACTTAGAACAGTGCTTGACATGTAGTAAGCACTTAACAAATGCCATTATTATTATTATTATTATTATTATTACAATACTAGAGAGTTGGCAGATGTTCCCTGCCCACAAGGAACTTACAGGCTACAGGGGGACAGAGACTTTTGTGTTACGTTAAGTGCTTACTATGTGTCAAACACTATTCTAAGCACTGAGGTAGGTAAAAGTCAATTAGGTCAAACACAGTTCCTGTCCCGCATGGGGTTCATGGTCTAAGTACCTCCCCTTTGTACAGTTGAGAAAACTGAGGCACAGAGGAGTTAGGTGGCTTGCCCAAGGTCACACCGCAAGCAATTGGCAGAGCTGGGATTGGAACCCAGGTCCTCTGACTCCCATTCCCGGGCTCTTTTCACTAGGCCATGCTGTAGTGAATAGAGCAGGGGCCTGGGAGTAACATGGTCATGGGTTCTAATCCCGGCTCCACCACTTGTCTGCTGTGTGGGCTTGGGCAAGTCACTTCACTTCTCTGTGCCTCAGCTCCCTCATCTGTAAAATGGGGATGAAGACTGTGAACCCCATGTGGGATGGGGACCGTGTCCAACCCGATTTGCTTGTATTCACCCTAGCTAGTAAAGTGCCTGACATATAGTAAGTGCTTAACCAAATACCACAATTATTATTGTTGTATCAATATAAATAAATCAAATATAGATATCTACACATGAGCTGTGGAGCTGAAGGTGGGGTGAATATCAATTGCTCTAATCATATCTCTTCCAATAGGCCTTACTGGACTAATCAATCACTGGTATTCATTAAGCACTTATTGCATGCTGAACACCATACTAAGCACCTGAACAGATTACCTTGTATCCCCAGCACTTAGAACAGTGCTACTGTTCAAGGCCCTACTGAGAGCTCACCTCCTCCAGGAGGCCTTCC
The DNA here is from genome assembly GCF_015852505.1 of Tachyglossus aculeatus. NCBI lineage: Eukaryota > Metazoa > Chordata > Mammalia > Monotremata > Tachyglossidae > Tachyglossus > Tachyglossus aculeatus. Next base: position 51,916,612 of record NC_052069.1, read on the forward strand.
CAAACTGAGTCCCTTCCTTCCGCTCCTGCTCGTCCCCTTCTCCATCCTCCCCACCTTACCTCCTTCCCTTCCCCACAGCACCTGTATATATGTATATGTGTTTGTACATATTTATTACTCTATTTATTTTACTTGTACATATCTATTCTATTTATTTTATTTTGTTAGTATGTTTGGTTTTGTTCTATGTCTCCCCCTTTTAGACTGTGAGCCCACTGTTGAGTAGGGACTGTTTCTATATGTTGTCAACTTGTACTTCCCTAGCGCTTAGTACAGTGCTCTGCACACAGTAAGCGCTCAATAAATACGATTGATTGATTGATTGCTCAAAGGGTATGGGCCTATATTCTGAGTTGCATAGGCAACTCAGAAGGAAAACTGTGAGCCCGTTGTTGGGTAGGGACCGTCTCTATATGTTGATGATTTGTACCTCCCAAGTGCTTAGTACAGTGCTCTGTACACAGTAAGCGCTCAATAAATATGATTGAATGAATGAAGAGGGAATCAGGGAAAAGAGGGCTTAATTGGGAAAGGCCTCTTACAGATGTGTCCTTAGTAAAGACTTTGAAGGTGGGGAGTGGTGGTTTGGTGTATAAGGAGGGGGAAGGAGTTTCAATCTAGAGGATGTAGTGGGACAAGAGTCAATGGTGAGATAGACGAGATCAGGGCACCATGAGCAAGCTGGCATTAGAAGTGCCAAGTGGACCTGCTGGCCTATCGTAGGAAATCACTGAGGTAAGGTAAGAGTGAGTGAGCTAATTGAGTCTTTTAAAGCCAATGGTAAGAAGTTTCTGTTTAATGTGAAGTTGAATGGGCAACGACTGGAGGTTCTTAAGGAGTGGGGAAACATGGACTGAACACTTTTTTTAGAAAAATGATCCGGGCAGTAGAGTGAAGAATGGACTGGATTAGGGAGAGACAGGAGGCAGGGAGGTAAGTGAGGAGGCAGATGCAGTAAAGGTGGGATATGAAAAATGTTTGAATCGGTACAGTAGCGGTTGGATGGAGAGGAAAGTGCAGAGTCTAGCAATGTTGTGAATATAGAACCAACAGGATTTGGTGACACTGAATTTGTGGGTTGAGTGAGAGATGAATCGAGAATAATGACAAAGTTATGGGCTTGTGAGATAGGCTTGTGATTAAGCCTGTATTTCCCCTACTTGCCCTCCATTCTGCACCACTTATGTCCTTGCATCTGTATCTTTTAAGCATTTGATATTCACCCCCATGGTGAATATTGTAGCCCCACAGCACTTATGTGCATATTCTTACAGTCTGCTATTTCCCCCATCTGTAATTTATTTTAATGCCCGTCTTCACCTCTAAACTGTAAACACCTTGTAGGCCGGTAGCATATCTACCAACTCCATTTGTATTGTACTCACCCAAGCCCTTAGTACAGTAACTGCTTAATAGATACCATTGATTAATTGATACCACTATTCTTGAATCATGTGGTAGCTAGTTTCCTTGTCAAAAGAGATCCTATATTCTTGTACCTGTGGAATTGGATACAATACAAAGAAATCAAATTAGGGGTTTTCAGGAAATAATTTCCATGTCAAATTAGTGTCCTGGGAAGGTGGAGTTGATCAGACACTCAGATGCATGACAACTCGTTCACACAGGAGCTAGTGTGGTTGGCTGGGCTTTGGTACTGTCTCTTTAGTGGCTGGGGAATAATATACCATGCTAGCTGAGAGACTAAACAGAGCTGTGTCATGAAGTTTAAACTATTGAACAGAGGAATCTATAATGAGGCAGACAGAAAGGGAGAAACAAACTAAAATAAACATATGGATGGACAGAATATGTTAAAAACTAAAACAGATCAATTAGTGAATGGTATTTAAGCACTTACTGTGTACCGAGCACTGTACTAAGCACTTAGGAGAGTACAGTATAATAGAGTTGGTAGACATATGCCCTGCCCACTATGAGCTTACAGATAACCCAGGCTTGCAGGAAAATATATATATATATATATATACACACACATATATTTTACCAAATATTACCAAAGATACATTTTAGGGAAAAACTAAAAATTAATTGATATTGAGGGAAAACAAAGAAAAAAAGGAAACTATCTACTTGGAATATGCTTGTAGGTGTCATTTGGGTTATAAGAGGCCCAAGCAGTGACAGAATTCTTAAACAAACTGGAGAATCTGAGGAGCAGGGCATGCCCACTTACCCATCTCCATCCCTTTGCTCCATCTCTCTCCATCCAGTGATATCTAACTGGAACTCCCTCTTCCCACAAGAAACAGCATGGCCTAGTGGATAGAGCGCGGGCCTGGGATTCAGAAGGACCTGGGTTCTAATCCTGACTTTGTCACTTGTCTGTGTGGGACCTTGTGAAGATCACTTTACTTCTCTGTGCTTCAGTTATCTCATATGTAAAATGGGGATTAAGACCATGAACCCTACATGGGACATGGTCTATGTCCTCCAGATTAGCTTGTATCTATGGCAGTGCTGTGTACAGTGACTGGCACATAGTAAGGGCATAACAAATACCAGACAAACAAACCAGACCCTCTATTAATCAACCTATGCCACTTTCAAAGCCCTTTCTGAATCCCACCTCCTCACGAATCTTCCCAAATTAATTTTCAGTCCCCTCTTGCACTTATGCTTTTACATACAGCCCTTGTGTATATACACCCGTTGCATATTTCTACATCTGCCTTCCAAGTTGGAGTGCAAATCACTGTGGGTAGGGAATGCTTCTTGGTTTTTGGTTGTAGCTCACAAATACATACTACAGTGCACTTAGTAGGTGCCCAATAAATACCATTGCTACTACTACTATTACAACAACGTAGGGTCCAGATTCTTCAGAAAAGGTTTGAAATAATGGAGAAGGAGAAAAAAGTCATTTTCTGACCTCCCTCTTCATAGCCAACAGACAATCACTCTCCCCACCTTCAAAGCTTTATTAGAAACATATCTTCTCCTAGAGGCCTTCCCTAAACCCTCATTTCCTCTTCTCCCACTCCCTTCTGCATCACCTTGATTTGCTCCTTTTATTATACCATCCCTCAGCCCCATAGCACTTAAATTCATCTGGGCAATTTATTTATATTAATGTCTGTTTCCCTCTCTAGACTGTAAACTTACTGTGGGACAGGAACATGTCTACCAACGGTGTTACACTGTACTCTGCAAAGCACTTAATGCAGTATTCTGCACATAGTAAGCAGTCAATAAATATGATTGATTGAAAGGGCTGTGGGATGTAGGAGGGGAGGGAGGAACACCTGCATTTGTGATCTAGTTCATTCCCATGACTCATTATATAAACCTAAAGTGTTCTGGCCTGGGAGTCAGAGGACCTGAATTCTAATCTTGGCTCTGTCTCTTATCTGCTGTGTGACCTTGGACAAGTCACTTAACTTCTCTGTGCCTCAGTTGCTTTACCTGAAAATTGGGGATTAAGACTGTGAGCCCTCTGTAGGACAGGAACTGTGTCCAACCTGATTATCTTGTATCTACCCCCAGCATTTAGGACAGTGCCTAGCACATAGTGAGTGCTTAATGAATATCATTAGTATTATTATTATTATTTCCTCTAGACTGTAAGATCCTGATGGGCAGGGAATGTGTCCAACAACTCTGATGTATTCTATTTTCTCCAGTGTTTACTTCAGTGTTCTGCACATAGTAAACACTCAATAAATGCCACTGATTGAAAGATTGATTTCAGAAGCTATGTAAGTAGCCATGGATAGAAATAGCATGTGAGGAGCTAACAGTTCTGAAGGATGTTAATAGCCCATATTATTCAACAATAACAACCAGAATTAGTTGATAAAAATATTTGGTTTCCGATGAGTCAGTTTAAATAAGAGAGAAAGAATAAGGTATGAGAACATCCAGCTACACAAAGCTGGAAAGTGAAATGTGAAGCAAAGGAATTGAGCGACCATTTCTTGGATAAAGTAAATAACCTCTGTGTGAGTGAATATGGAAAAGAGTATGTGATTGTATATGATGACATATAATAAAACAATACAACAATGACTTCCAAACTGGAAATGTCACACCCCCTTTCAGGGGCCTTCTTTTTATGATGGGGATAATATTAGGTTATATCAAGGATGAATGAACATCGATCAAATCAATGGTATTTATTGAGTGCTTACAGTATGCAGAGCATCATCATTATCATCATCATCAGTGGTATTTATTGAGTGCTTACTGTGTGCAGAGCACTGTAGAAAGCACTTGGGAGACTAAAATACAACAGAGTTGGTAGACATGTTCCCTAGCACAAGAAGCTTACAGTCCTAGAGAACATGATGCGAAACTGCTAGGAAACTGTAAACTTTAAATAATAAGGCCCTAATACAGTACTTAATAAATATTACAAATGAAAACCATTCAGATAATAGAAACCTAAAAATGAATCAATTGGTGGTAACATATTTGAATGACGGCAAAGTATTGGACACTGTACAAAGCACTTGGGAGAGCCATGTACAGTGCTCTGCACACAGTAAGCACTCAATAAATATGATTGAATGAACAATGGTTAGATGCCAGTTCCCTTCCTCAGGGAGCTTATGCTGCAACAGGGATAAGGACAGATATTATTTAAAGATAGTGAAATGGATCGGATCTATTTCACTGTATTCTCCCATGCACTTAGGACAGTGCTCTGCACACAGTAAGTATTCAATAAATACCACTGATTGATTGAAATCCAGTAGAAGAATAAGTATAAAGTAGGGTCCAAACAGATCAGTGTACTAACAATTCATTGTGTTCATCTTTAATTTATCTGCAAGTTTCAGACCCCCAAATCCCTATGTGCCTGATACAAATAGATGTCTAAAGCCGAAGTGAACTTTAGGAGACTAAATGATCTAGTTTATTTAAGCTTAGAGACACTGTCTTTACCTTCTTTCACAATCAAACATTCACTGGTATTTACTGAGGTCATTCTGTCTTACTATGTGCAGAACACTGCACTAAGCACTTGGAAGAGCATAATAGAGTTGGTAGACACAATCCTCACCCTCATGGAGTTTACAGTCTAATGGAAGCCAAACATTAAAATAAGGTACTCTAGTGGAAGAAACAGAGTAAAAGGATATGTCCGTAAGGGCTGTTAGGGTGGGGAGCGAGGTAGGTTATAAGGGGATACATCCACACTCAAGTACATAGATGATCTACAAGACAGGGAGAATAGGGTCAGGAGAGGAGAGATGAATCAGGGAAGGCTTTCTGGAGGAGATATGATTTCAGTTCCAAATGAGGTTATTGTCACTTTGAAATATGTGTCATTTATCTGGTGAAGGCCTTCAAGATGAATGGAGAGCTGCTGTGCTATCATGCCACCTCATCATCATCATCATCAATCGTATTTATTGAGCGCTTGCTATGTGCAGAGCACTGTACTAAGCGCTTGGGAAGTACAAATTGGCAACATATAGAGACAGTCCCTACCCAACAGTGGGCTCACAGTCTAAAAGGGGGAGACAGAGAACAAAACCAAACATACTAACAAAATAAATAGAATAGATATGTACAAGTAAAATAGAGTAATAAATATGTACAAACATATAGACATATATACAGGTGCTGTGGGGAAGGGAAGGAGGTAAGATCGGGGGGATGGAGAGGCGGACGAGGGGGAGAGGAAGGAAGGGGCTCAGTCTGGGAAGGCCTCCTGGAGGAGGTGAGCTCTCAGTAGGGCCTTGAAGGGAGGAAGAGAGCTAGCTTAGTGGATGGGCAGAGGGAGGGCATTCCAGGCCCGGGGGATGACGTGATTAATCGCCTAAGTGGTTTAAACTATGCTAGCTATTGGTCTAGTGAAAAAGGGGCAGAACCAGGGAAGAGAGAGGTGGGACTTCCCGGTGAGCCTGACTTCTTCCCCTCTTCTGGCCTCCTCTCTGTCCCCCTCCTTTGATAACACCCCTCAGAGCACACCCAAGCCTCCTCTCTGTGCCCTGGAGTCGGGGGCTAGGAAGGGAATGCCCCAGAGGGCACGACCCCTCCTGAGGAGGAGAGTTCTTCCTCAGTTTCTTTAGTCCCCGATACACTGAGGTGCCAGGATATCTAATAATAATAATAATAATAATAATGATAATAATAATGACATTTATTAAGTGCTTACTACATGCAATGCACTGTTCTAAGCGCTGGGGTGGTTACAAAGTGATCAGGTTGTCCCATGGGGGGCTCACAGTCTTAATCCCCATTTTACAGATGAGGTAACTGAGGCCCAGAGAACTTAAGTGACTTGCCCAAAGTCACACAGCTGACAATTGGCGGAGCCAGGATTTGAACCCATGACCTCTGACTCCAAAGCCCGTGCTCTTTCCACTGAGCCACACTGCTTCTTGTATGGGATTATGAGGCCAGGAGAGATGATGGGGAAGGATGTTCTTTTCGATTTTTCAACACCATCTGTGTCTCAGTCTCTGTATCCCACTATGATTTCCCTCTGTTGGAAGATTGGCAGACTTCCAAACAATCAGATCCTGTCTGCAGGAATCAGAAGACTTGGTGCATTAGCTTGTCATAAATCAACCCCTTCAACTGGGTGGAGGACAATCAGATACAGCCACCCAGGGAAGGCCGTAATCCAGTCAGATGTATTTTCGTCATTTTGTACCTAAATCGTGTACATAGACTTGTAGTAGGGCTCTGAAGTTAGAGAGACTGCTGATATGAAGGGGGAGGGATCCGCACCAGCAGGGTTCATTCATTCAATCATATTTATTGAGAGCTTACTGTGTGCAGAGCACTGTACTAAGCGCTTGGGAAGTACAAGTTGGCAGAATAGGATTCTTTGCTGTGGGAAAAGAGGTGGAAAATTCCTCCTATCGAACAACCCCAGGTGCACCTAGCCTTGAGTTGGATATTCAAACCTATGGAACCTACTTCATCAGGGGATTTGTTTTCCCTTGATATTCCCAGAGCAAATGTACAATTCTTCCCTTTCTCAGTTTCCTTTCTATGCCTCTGCACATCCGAACTTTTTGGCTCAGTTCTTTCTCTACTCCTTCCTTACTTTTACATCTTCATCTGGTCTCTCTTCCTAAAGTTTTAGTTTCTTTGTTTTATTTACTTCTGTGGAGTTTTAGGTTTTATTGGTAATCGTAAACCTCACTACAACAACTACAGTTCTTTTCCATTAGATCAAAAGGCCTCCTGGAAAGAAAATAAGACTCTACAGACTCAGAAAATCAAACCATCTTTGAAAGCATTCAACACTCTCTTTGTTAAAAATATAAATGACCTGATGCTTTTGGAATTTTAGTATACTGTGGGAAAATAAACACAGCAATTCAGATCTCTAAGTGAGACTGTGTATCAGTTCATAGGTAAAGAAAGAGGAAGCATCACTCGTTCAGTAGAAAAGTTCTCATTTAAACCAAAAATGAATTCATCATATTCGAGGGGAAAATAAAAATGATTTAGAACATTGAGAACTTCCACTTTTTCTGGATTGGGCAGGGCTGAAGGGAAGGTCTGTGCTAGCTTTGATGTTTAAAGATAATAATAATGATGGTATTTGTTAAGTGCTTACTATGTGCAAAGCACTGTTCTAAGTACTGGGGAGGTTACAAGGTGATCAGGTTGTCCCACGGGGGCCTCACAGTTTTAATCCCCATTTTAAAGATGTGAGGTAACAGGCACAGAGAAGTTAAGTGACTTGCCCAAAGTCACACAGCTGACAGTTGGCGGAGCCGGGATTTGAACCTGATCATCTGACTCCAAAGCCCGAGCTCTTTCCACTGAGCCATGCTGTACCTATGTGTTTTTCTTTCCCTCTAGACTGTAAAATCCTTGTGTTGGGGAACTGGATTCGATTTCTATATTTTTGTATATTCCTATGCACCTAGAACAAGTTTGTGAACCAAACAGGTACTCAACAAGTATCAGTAATAACAATAACAACATTTGTTGTGGGCAGGGAACATGTTTACCAACTCTGAAGCAATGTTGCCTGGTGGAAAGAGTACATCCCCGGGAGCCAGAGGACCTAGGTTCTAATTTCAGGCTTGCCACTTGTCTGTTGTGTGACCTGGGGCAAGATACTTAACTTTTCTGTGCCTCAGTTACCTCAACTGTAAAATGGGGATTAAGAATGTGAGTCCTGTAAGGGACACGGACTGTGTCCATCCTAGATTACTTTATACCTGCCTCAGAGTTTAGTACAGTGCTTGGCACATAGAAAGGGCTTTTTATGTTGTTTTTTTAACTTGTTAAGCTCTATGTGGCGGACACTTGCACTCAATACAGTGTTCTCTGCACAAAGTGCTCAATGAATATCATTATTGAAGGATTGATTGATACTGATGATAAATACTTTGCTAAAGATGATGCAATTCAGTTATGAATTCCTTAAGCCTACTTGGTATCTGTGGGATGAACCCAATGCTTAGCCCAATGCTCTGGTACATGATACATGTTCAGTAATTATTATCATTATAACTGTATTACATAACCCAAAAGGATGTAATGGCAAAACTACTGAGTCCAGATGAAATAATTTCCCTTTCAACTAGTGCTTTTTGCTCAAGAGAATGTCTGAGCAGCTAATGCAGCTAAAAGTCTAAAGTGCTTTCTTTATATGGAATTGATGTACCAACAACTCTTCTAGTTCCAAGTTTTTCCCTTTAGAAATTTTCAAGTCTCTTGACTTTGTCCAGTAAGTGAAGTAGAAACAATAAAATTTGAACTCTACACCTTTACAAATAAAACACACGCCTTTCCAGGAAGGTTTAGGCATCTTAAGAGTCCTCCAAACTTATCTGATACCTTGGGATAAAATTCAGTAAGAACTGCCGAACTGTGATATATTCAGACAATGAAAACTTTGGATGGAACCGTTCACGGCTTAGCCAAGTAGAAATTTCAGCGGCTACAAGCCACGACTCAGATGAAGCAGAGTTGGAGAGCGAGTCAGCCAAGCAGTGTTCACAGAAAAATTGTGTTGTATTTCATATTAAAGCGATCCCATCTGAATCATGATTTTACTCAAGGAACAGAAAATAAACCAAATGATTGGTTCTAAAAAAAAAAGGCGAGAAGCGGAAAGCTTGGTCTGAGATTGAATGTGACTGCCACCATCACATGCATGGTTGCATATGAACCCGTGTAGGTTACCAAAGAGTGGAAACAGAAAACAAGAGTGGAAAGTAACTGGAATCTTAAGTCATTAAAAATGGTAAGAGGAAGGATATGAAATCCCTCACCTAGTACCTAACTCAAGAAATTGTACTGGGCTCAATTCTTCCAGTACTTAGACTTACTCCCTGGCAGTGGGATTAGCACTCTGGGAGAAGCAGTAAATCATTAAAATCATTTGCATTTTAGATGTGTTCATTCAATACATTGTTGCCTTTATTGTAAACACACTGCTCATCTCCAACTGCTTAGCCTACCACTAGTAAGTGACTGTAGGCACTAGAATTGGATTCAGTATGCACAGAAGTTCTTGAGTTACATTTGAACTCAGTTGTGGAATATTGAGCACATAGCACAGATATGCAACTCTGGGAAAATCTGAGTGTTTTATCAATTTGAAGGTCTTCCTGGTGCTGACTGTTCCAGATTCAGCACTGCATGGTTGAGTCTTGTCTCTGATATACTTCTCAGCAGAAGGTTAAAGACACTATATAGCCCTGTTTGTGCCACTGTAGTTCCTCCAGTGTATGAAGGATGGCTCTAGTTTCATTACAGACAAGGAAAGAATCCTGAAGAGATGACAAAAAACTTCTCAATATGTCTTGAAGAGGAGGCCTTGTATAATGGGCAAAAAAAGGCACTTTCTGCAGCTATTTGGAAGGGTCTCTTCCTCTCCATCCAACCTGCTCCTATGTTAATCCAAGCACTTATCCTATCCTGCCTTGACTACTAAATCAGCCTCCTGACTGACCTCCCTGACTCCTGTCTCTCCCCACTCCAGTCCATACTTCATTCTGCTGTCTGGATCATTTTTCCGCAAAAACGTTCAGCCCATGTTTCCCCACTCCTCAAGAACCTCCAGTGGTTGCCCATCCACCTCTGCATCAAACAGAAATTCCTTGCCAACAGCTCTAAAGCACTTAATCACCTCATCTTCTTCTACCTTACCTCCCTGATTTACTACTACAACTCAGCCCTCACACTTCACTCCTCTATTGCCAACCTACTCACTATACTTCAGCCCCATCTATTTAGCCACCAACTTCTCACCCACTTCCTGCCTCTTCATATCTGATAGACAATCACTCTTCCCATCTTCAAAGCCTTATTGAAGGCCCATCTCCTCCAAGAGGCCTCCTACTCCCTGCTACATCCCCCTTCCACTTGGATTTGCATCCTTTATTCATCCCTCCCTCAGTCTGACAGCACTTATGTACATATCCATAATACAATTACTTATATTACAGTCTGTCTCCCCTTTTAGACTGTATGCTCACTGTGGGTAGGGAACATGTCTACAATCCATTGTACTGCACTCTCCCAAGCACTTAGTATAGTGCTTGGCAAACGGTAAGAGCTCACTTAATATGATTGATTGATTGATGGAGGAAATGTGATTAGAGGAAGGGTTTGAAAATGAGGAGAGTGATGACAAATGAAAACCAATTATGTAGAGGTCTTGGTGCCGTTTCATGTACTTGTCCTATTTGATGCTGACCAAAAATTGTTTATGTTGTGTCATGTTTTTAAAGCCAGGCTGTTATTCCAGAAGATCTCAGTAGTTTAAAGATGGATGGGAAATCAGAGAGGTAAGGTAGGAGGGGGCAAGGTGATTGAGTGCTTGACAGCCACTGGTAAGGAGTTTCTATTTGATGCCTAGGTGGATGGAAAATGACTGGAGGTTCTTAAGAAATGGAAAAACTTGGACTAAATGCTTTGTAGAGAAATGATCTGGGCAGCAGAGTGAAGTATGGACTGTAGCAGGGAGAGACAGGCGGCAGGGATGTCAGCTAGGAGGCTGATGCAGCAATCAAGGTGGGATAGGAGAAGTGCATAGATTAACGTTGTATCAGATTGGATGGAGAGGAAAGGACTGATTTTAGAGGTGCTGTGAAGGTTGAACCAATAGGATTGGGATTGAATGTGCGGATTGAATGAGAAAGATGAGTCGATGAGTCGTGAATACCTCCAATGTTCTGGGCTTGTGAGACAGGAGGATGGTGATGCTATCTCAGAGATCGGAAAGTCATGGGGAGGACAGGGTTTGGGTAGGAAAATAAGGAGTTCAGATGTGGACTTGTTAAGTTTGAGGCACCAGAGAGACATCCATGTAGAGAGGTTATGAAGACAGGAGGAAAAGTGAGACTGCAGAGAAGGAAAAAAATCAGGACTGGAGTTGTAGATTTGGGAAACATTTTGCATAGAGATTGTAGTTGAAGCCATGGAAGTAAATGAGTTCTCTAAAGGAGTGGGTGTAGATGGAGAATAGAAGGTGACCCTGAACTCAACCTTGAGGGACTCCCAAAGTTTAGGCATGGGAGGTAGAGGAGAAGCCCACGGAAAAGTGTCCAAGCAAGCTTTTGTGACTAAACTCTCTGTGCCCTACCTATTCACCCTCCTTTGCTTTACCTATGCACTTGAGTCTGTACTCCTAAAGCACTTTGATTATTCTCCTATTTCACAATATTCTTTAGCATGGGATCAGTTTGTTAGTAGATGGGATAGAGAGGAAGGGGGCGGGGATTCTAGAGATGTTATGAAGGATGAGCTGATAGGATTTGGTGACAGATTGACTATGTGGGTTGAATGAAAGGGATTAGTCTTAACACTTGGACACACTGTTTCCTCTGTCATACTTGGGGGAGGTTCGCACTGTGTCATTACAATCATGAGACAATGTCCAGCCCCTGGCTAACCCCAGCTCAAACTCTGTGTTCTGTTTAACCACCTTCTAGCTTCTACATTGAACAATCCCAATGAAGGAAAAGATTTGGAGTAAAACATTGCAATTTTGTTTAAAGTCCTGCCTGAGTAGATATGGTCAGAAAGACCTTGTAATATTCCATTGAATTATTTGTGTTAGTATTAAGTTTATGTGATTACCTTAACTGCTGGAATGGGTTTCTTTGGAACAAAATACTTTTTCTCTGGCAGTGAAGTCTCTTCTTTTTCTTTCAGTTTAAGCTTGTTCTCAGCTATGATCTTTCTCCGTTGCTCCAAATACGGTCCAAAACTGGGGAGTTTCTAAATGCAAAAAAGGCAAAAAAATGTAGGTTAATACAGAAAGAACAATCATGTCAAATTCTTAAAACTGCTTTAGAAAACATTTTTATCTGCTTTTCATGTGATGCCACAAATTGTTGCTTCAAACATTTCACTTTACTACAGTTAGTAACAATATTTATACTTATAGGTAGCATTTGTGCAGGGATAGCTGCACATTTTGAAGTATCAGTGTTTCAACTTATCAATTAGTCAATTGATGGTTTTTACTTAGTGACATATTTACTGAGTACATATTTAAGGTATACAGAGCACTGCACTAAGTACTTGGGAAAATACAATGCAATAGAGTTGGAAAACAACTTCCCTGACTTCAGAGCAGCTCACTGTCTACAGGTGAACCATGGGTAGCTTAAACAGGGGTAGATACAATCAGTGCTCATCTTGGATTCATCAGTTCACCCCACCTAGTATTCTTTATGCTATTATTACCCCTTTATGCCTACTTCTGTTTCACAGAAGAGGTCTTCTGCCTTCTCTCTAAATCCACTCCCTCCCTCTGAGCCTCAGGTCTTATCTCCTCTCAACTCCTTAAAGTACAGTCTCCCACTCTACTCCCTTCCCTCACTGAAAACTACAACTTCACTCTCTGAGAGCCCTTCTTCTTCTGCCTCAAAGCTCTTCCATACTTCAAAAGGCCCGGCTAACCCCTCAGTCACCTTCACCTATTTTCCAGTTCCCTCCTCTTGGAACAGGTTGTACTTACCCACTGCCTTCATTTCCTTTTCACCTATCTCTTTGATCCACTTCAATTAGGTTTTCGACCCCTTGATTTCACTGACAAGGCACTCTTCTTTGTTCTGATCCTCCTTGACTACTCAGCTGCCTTTGTCACCAGTAGACCACTCTGTCCTCGAACCATTATCAGGCCTTGGTTTTGCCAGTGTGGTAGTCAAAGCTGGTTTTCTTACCTCTCTGACCACTCCTTCTGGGTTTCATTGACCAACCCCCTTCAGCCTCGCAGCTCTTATCTGTCAGTGTTCCACAAAGCTCTGACTTGGGTCCTCTATCCTTCTCCCTCTACATCCACTCTCTTGAAGACCTCATCTGGTCACAAGGTTTCACCTACCACCTCTGGGTGGATGACTTCCAAAACTACCATCCATTAAATCTACAATCCCGCATTTCCTTTTGTCTTCAGAACATCTCCTCTTGGATGGCTATAGGCATCTCAAACTTAATACAACCCAAACTAAACCTCTCATCTTCTTCCTAAAGTCTTCCTCCCCCAATCTTTCCCAAACTTGTTGATGACCCCACCATCCTCCTGGTCCCAGAAATGTACAATCTTGGTGTCATCCTTGACTCCTGACTATCTTTCAACACTCATGTTTAAGCCACTGTTAAATCCTGCCCATTCACAACACATATTCCCAAATCTGCCTATTTATTTCCACCTAGACTGCCACCACCTTTGACCCAACCTCCTTTCATATCATGGCTAAACTACTGTATCCTCCTCCTTGCTGGTCTCCATGCCTCCAGCTTATTTCCCACCCCAATCATTCAATCAATTATACTTATTGAATGCTTACAGGCAGAGCACTGTACTAAGCACTTGGGAGAGTATAACAGAATTGGTATACATGTTCTCTGCCCACAGTGAATTTACTGTCTAGAGGACTATCTTACAGTCTAGCAGCATGGCTTAGTGGATAGAGACCAGGCTTCAGAATCAGAGGTCGTGGGTTCTAATCCCAGATCCATCATTTACCTGCTGTGTGACCTCGGGTAAGTCACTTACCTTCTCTGTGCCTCAGTTACCTCATCTGTAAAATGGGGATTAAGACTGTGAGCCCCACGTGGAACAACCTGATTTCCTTGTATCTACCACAGTGCTTAGAACAGTCCTTGGCACATAGTAAGTGCTTAACAAATACCATTATTATAATTATTATTATTAAAATCTGTATTATATGCTGCTGCCCAGGTAATCTTCTTGAAGTGTCACTCATCTCATATCTGCCCTCTCCTCAAAACCCTCCAAAGGTTTTCCATTTCCCTCTGCATTAACCAAAAACTCCTCACAATAAACCTCAAGGCTCTCTACCCACTCTCTTCATTTCACGTACCCCTTCATCTGCTAATCTGGATCATTCTCTTAGTTTTTCCCAAGGCAATTATCTAGCTCAAATGTCTTGCCTCCATCCATTTGTTCACATTGTTCTAATACCCTGAAACTCTCTCCTCCAATAATCCAAAGGACACCAGCTCTCCACACATTCAAAGCCTTTCTAAAATCCCTCCTCCTCCCCTAGGCTTTCCCTGATTAACTCTCAATATCCCATTAATCCATCCGTAACCTCTAGCATTAACAGATTTTTTAATATTCTCCTTTAACACTTAAATATATTTTGATTGTACAATTTATTTATTCTGATCATCTCATTTGTAAATCTTTAAATGCCTGCTTCCCCCAATATAATGTAAGCTCCTCTTTGAGCTGAGAACTTGTTTCATGCTTCTATCATGCTTGCCCAGTTTTCTCCTAACTTTCCCATCACTGTTGATAATACCACCATCCTCTCTGTCTCATGCCCATAACCCTAGCATTATCCTTAACTCATTTCTCTCATTCAATCTGCATAGTCAATCTGCCAAATCCTGTTGATTTTTACCTTCACAAAACCCTTTTGTCTTTTCTTCTATGTTGCCAATGCATTTGGATCTGTAACGCTTAAGAACATGCTATTTGCCCCACACAAAGCACTTAATATATATTCTTAAACTCCCCCAATCCCTAATCAGTAATTTATTTTAATATCCGTGTCCATCTGTAGACTTTGATCTGTAGATTGTGTACTGATTTTACTGTGTTGTGCTCTCCCAAATGCCTAATAGAGGAGCAGCGTGGCTCATTGGAAAGAGCACGGGCTTTGGAGTCAAAGGTCATGGGTAGCTGTACCAGAGCAGACCAAGAATAAAAATATTTATAACTAGAATGATGAAATTTAATGAAGCAGGGGTATCTGTTTATGTGTGTGTGGGTATCTGTGTGTGCAGGTGCTAAGGAAGGTATACATAGATTTGTAAGTTTTAGAAATTGCCAAAGGGATGTTATGGCTCAGGGCATTGGGAAATTAATCAGGAAGGCTTGCTATAAGAGGTTGGATTTTAGGAGGGCATTTAAAGTGGAGAAAGCCATAGTCTGATGTGGAAAGGAATAATGATAATGATAACTGTGCTCTTAC
The DNA here is from genome assembly GCF_015852505.1 of Tachyglossus aculeatus. Lineage (NCBI taxonomy): Eukaryota > Metazoa > Chordata > Mammalia > Monotremata > Tachyglossidae > Tachyglossus > Tachyglossus aculeatus. The sequence continues at coordinate 51,932,016 of NC_052069.1, forward strand.
TATGTGCAGGCACTGTACTAAGCACTGGGGTAGTTACAAGCGCTTAGTACAGTGCTCTGCATGCAGTAAGTGCTCAATAAATACAATTGGTTGATATAAGGTAATCAGGCTCGACACAGTTCCTGTCCCACATAAGGCTCACAGCCTTAATCCCCATTTTACAGATGAGGAAATTGAGGCACAGAGAAATGAAGTGTCTTGCCCAACATCACATAGCAGAGAGTTCCATATGAGGGGAACAGTGTGCACCAGGAGAGTAAGTGGTTAGAGTAGATCAACAAAAACAGATTGAGGGAGAAGATGAGGAAAAATACTTGGTTTTGACCATTTTGACAGCTAGCTGTGTTTGAATCAGTAAACCTATTAAATTAGGAACTTGACTCTTGAGTAGAGAGTGATAAGGCTGGCAAACATAAGATTTGGGTGAATCTTTTACTGTTCTAATTTGTTCTGAATTTTTCAATAAATTTTGAGAAACAGTGTGGCCTAGTAGAATGGAAAGAGCATGGGCCTGGGAGTAGTGGGCCTGGGTTCTAATATCAGTTCTGCCACTTCTCTGCTGTGTTACCTTGGGCAAGTCACTTAACCTCTCTGTGTCTGTTACCTCATCTGTACGATAGGAATTAAGATTGTGAGCGCCACTTTGGACATGGACTGTGTCCAACCTGATTATCTTGCATCTACCTCAACACTTTGGACAGTGCCTGGCACAAAGCAAGCACTCAATAAATACCATTAAAAAAAAAGTTGTGAATGACATACAGCTAGAAGGTTGATTTGGGAGGAATGAAGTCATAAATTGGAGAATAATAATAATAATGGCATTTATTATGCACTTACTATGTGCAAAGCACTGTTCTAAGCACTGGGGAGGTTACAAGGTGATCATGTTGTCCCACTGGAGGCTCACAGTCTTAATCCCCATTTTACAGATGAGGTAACCGAGGCACAGAGAAGTTGTGACTTGCCCAAAGTCACACAGCTGACAAGTGGTGGAGCCAGGATTTGAACCCATGATCTCTGACTCCAAAGCCTGTGCTCTTTCCACTGAGCCATGTAGTAGGTAAAGATTGCCAAAAGATATGGTGGGGCCTACTAAGACTTAAGGAAGCTCATCCTTTAGACTCTAAACTCGTTGTAGGCAGGGAACATGTCTACCAACTCTACTATACTATACTTTCCCAAGCGCTTAATGCAGTGCTGTGCACACAGTAAGCGCTCAATTAATATGATTGGTCAACTGATTTCTCCGGATTCTAAAAAGAATAATTAGAAAGCCAGCTAGCTGTGGTCTAAGGATTTGCTCTACTTCAGAGAAGAATGCTGAGAGGCTTCAAGTTAACACTACAATGTGATCCTTTTATCCATTATTGCACACTATTTCCTTTTTCAGTGTTTTCGTCCTCTTCTAAAACCACTAGCGTTCACATTTAGTAACAAGTCTTGGCAGAGATAGATATCACAGAATTCCAAATGTTATATATCAGCTAGAATTGCTAGTTCAATTTTATGAAATTGCTAAAATGCCCTCTCCCTTCCTCAGAATATAGCCCATTCATCTAACTGATGGAGGTCTGGAAAGCTGCAGTCCTTTAAGGTCATCATGATCTTTGACCCAGCAAGTGCCCCTGGGAATCAAGCATTTTTCAAAACTCTGGGCTCCACTTACAAGACAGAGTTTTACCTTAGTAAAACCAGATTTCCAGGATTCAGGTACTCTTGAAAGACTGGGCAAACTAATCTTAACAATGTTCTCCAGTCAAGTTAGCTGGAAATTTAAGATTTTAGGAAACAGTTTGTTTAGGAAACAGTCTGTAGAAGCAAATAACTCATTTAAGTGTAAATATCCTACATGAATATACTACAATTAGGAACTTGACTCTCACATGAGTATTATTCATGTATATTCCTACATGAATATACTACAGTGAATTAACCTCTAATGTTAATTCATTGTAGTACTGTCAACAAGTTCAGCAGTTCAAAATGGAAACAGTATCTTTAGGGCCAAATTAATTTGGGTACAATTAAATTAGAACTATGTATTGGTTATCTTGTACGTGACACTACTTGAATCAAGACCTGAAGTTTTGATAGTGTGTAAAAAGGACTATCCCGTATACCACAAAGGTGAATGTTTAACAATTTACAAGTAAAATAATAATGATAGTAATAATAATGGTATTAAGCACTTACTATGTGCCAAACACTGTTCTAAGCACTGGCATGAACAGCATCTTTTCTTAATTTAATCTTTCAGCTCCTCTTTCAGTTGGAAGATATTAATCAATTCTTTTGTGAGTCGGTGTTTAAAATGTCTCTAGTCAGGGCAGAACAAATGCCCCTCCTCCCCCTCTCCATCCCCCCCGCCTTACCTCCTTCCCTTCCCCACAGCACCTGTATATATGTCTATATGTTTGTATGTATTTATTACTCTATTTATTTTACTTGTACGTATTTATTCTATTTATTTTATTCTGTTAATATGTTTTGTTTTGTTATCTGTCTCCCCCTCCTAGACTGTGAGCCCATGGTTGGGTAGGGACCATCTCTATATGTTGCCAACTTGTACTTCCCAAGCGCTTAGTACAGTGCTCTGCACACAGTAAGCATTCAATAAATGCGATTGAATGAATGAACAAGTGTCAGAAAGGGTCTGTTGTCTTGGAGAAGTATCATTGGACTCCATCATCATCATCATCAATCGTATTTATTGGCGCTTACTGTGTGCAGAGCACTGTACTAAGCGCTTGGGAAGTACAAATTGGCAACATATAGAGACAGTCCCTACCCAACAGTGGGCTCACAGTCTAAAAGAGGGAGACAAAACCGAACATACTAACAAAATAAAATAAGTAGAATAGATATGCACAAGTAAAATAAATAAATAAATAGAGTAATAAATATGTACAAACATATATATACAGTACTGGGTTTAGTATAAGTGGACATTAATTCAGTGTCCTTAACGTAACCACACAAATCAGAATTATCCTTTTCCTTCATCTCTTCATCTTGAAATTGATGGTGAATGCGTAAATGCAAAAATGTGTACAAGCAGAGTAGTCGAGTGGAAAGAGCACAAGCCTGGGAGTCAGAGGACCTGGGTTCTAATCCCAGCATTGCCAATTGCTAGCTGTGTAACCTGAGGTAAGTCACTTGACTTCTCTGTGCTTTAGCTGTCCTCTTCTCCCTCCCACTTACACTGCAAGCCCCATGTGGGACAGGGACTGTGTCCAACCTAATTAACTTGTATCTACCCCAGCACTTAGAAGAGTGAATGACATATAGTAAACAATTACTATAAAAAGTTCTTTATTCACAATGGCTCTGCTTTTTCATAGCCATCACACATCATTTTGTTATACAAGAATTAGATTGAACAGTTACCTTCACCTTGTTTTTATCTTCCTGGCTCTATAGCCAGTTTTATATTGCTTTATAATTCACAGGATACCTAAACTCTCTGAAGAATGCAAAGGAGGTACTGTAGGGCTAGGCTTTTCCTTAGAATCTCTTTCTCCTTTTAACATGAAGAGAGGGGGAATATTTCTTTTTTAACAATCCTTTCTCCTAACACTAAAAAAAAACTTGGTCGATCCACATAATTAAAGCAAAACAACAACCACTGAAAACAATCCGCACCTACCCCAAAAGACCACATAGTAAGATAGAAGTCAGATCAGTACATAGCCACCTTGGAAATGCTTTTCTGAACTTTTTCAAAGTGATCACATTTTCTTGATTAGGAGACTGTTTGCTGCACATTCAGTATTTCCCAGTGAGTCATTAACAGCAGCATAATTCCAGCATATTTATTTTAACTTAGCCAAGGGGACTGATACTCATTTTAATTTTAATAGGCAATTTTAAGTTTTCCAACTAAAATCCCTTGCTTTTTTCCATGGTTTTTTTTTTCCCCTCTTGGGTTAGGCCAGCCAAACAGACTTAATTAAAATTGACTTAAAAAATACCTCTCTCTCACAGGTGTCACGGCTGATTTCAAAAGGGAAACGCCTCCTGAACCATGACCATAAACAGTTCCAGTGTACATCTGCATGAAAGCAAAGCGGATTTCAAAGGACTCTATTCCCTGAATGGAATACGGATATCCAGGAGGTAGAAGTGAACCACTATATGTCAAAGCTTCAGTGCTTTCATTTCATGCAGTTTGGTTTCTTCTGTTGCATGAGAAACTTAAGCTATTTTCATTGTGCTGTAAAATGGGATAAAAATCACTAGGTATGTGTTGAAATAGCTGTAGGAGATTGGGGTTTGGAACATTTTAAAAGTGATTAACCTTGTGAAATGAAAAGATCAATAATTCAGAGATCACTAATTCCCCTATTATCAGGATTATTTTCCTACCTTTTCCTGGAAAAAAGACTGAAGATGAATATTTGGGTCACCAAATGCTAGTGAAATCTATGACTATTAATAGAGCATTTAGTTCAAATCTTTGCCTGAAAATACAGTTAAGTGATTTTCTATTTTTGGGAAAGCAGCAGCAGGGCCAGAAAGAGCCCACAGCAGGTGCATAATATCTTCATTCATTGTTTTCTTAAAACGAAAGTTGTAGCTGCTAGGAAGTGAAAGAAAGGGGATCGTAGCATCATGTGAAATTCTTTAAACAAGGGAATAAAGTTCTTCTCCAAGACATTCAAAAGCTGCTTTGTAACTGATGAACTGTACAAACTTTGTGCAGTAGTGAGATTTTTGTTTGAGTAGTTTCTCCAGGGACTCATAATTGATTAATTGCTTCTCACAAGAGGAACTAAATCCTACTCATTTAACAATAACAGTGTCACCCACTAAAACTGTCTCCATCCAGATATAAAAAGCATTATACTGCCAATGGAGAACTGACAATATAATGAATCAACAATGATACCTTAAGCCAGCAAAGCTTTAAGGTGAATGTCTGTTTTGATTATAATTTATTCACAGATCAATTTAAAGGTAATTGAGCATATTATGAAGAAGAAAACGGTTCTTCTCCCTTAGTAGGAAGAAGTTCTGGTATCTTTCAGTTCAAAATGCTATACTTTTTATGGGAAGAGCTCCAAATGCTCAGGGTAATGAACCCCCTTATTTCAAACCCTGCCCTCAATTCCTTATCAGATTGAAGCAACATAAATACGAACAGGAATAGAAATTAATGAAATAAATAGGTCACAAAGGAGATAAGTAACAACAGGAATTTCAGTCTTGCAATGAATGAGACACAAACTAAATTTGACTGCACTTTGAGGCTGGGGTCACGAAGAAGGGTTAGGTCTTAACTCTCCTCTAAAAGTGACATTATGACCAAAGACATTTCTATATGCAGTGTAATGTAATTATGTTATATTTAGCCAGATTAGCTTCTCAATTCACGTGTTCACACATGAGTCACCTTAATAGCACGGGGATGGTGTCAGAAAGACCTAACTTTACTGACAACACACACTGGATGTGCCCGAATCTACACAGTGGAATCTTACAGGCTGTGCCATCGGTCATCTGCAAGACGTTAAGGATATTGTATGCTAACCAAGGCTGCTTTGTGTAGTGCTGCTGCTGGGGAAGAGCCCGGGCTTGGGAGTCAGAGGTCATGAATTCAAATCCTGGCTCCACCGATTGTCAGCTTTGTGACTTTGGGCAAGTCACTTAACTTCTCTTGCCTCAGTTACCTCATCTGTAAAATGGGGATTAAGACTGTGAGCCCCACATGGGACAACCTGATCACCTTGTATCCTCCCCAGCGCTTAGAACAGTGCTTTGCACATAGTAAATGCTTAACAAATATCATCATTATTATTATTATTAATATCTGACCATTGCTCCATCAGGGAGAGAAACCTGAACTAGAGAAATAAACGAGGACCTTAATTCTCCCAGCTTCCACATTTACTTCCTGGAGCAAGAACCTAAAACCAGATAGGGGTCAGTTCCCATTTATAATAATAATGACAGCATTTGTCATCTGGGCAAGTCACTTCACTTCTCTGTGCCTGAGTTTTATCATCTGTAAAATAAGGATTAAATCCCACTCCCTTGTATATAGACTGTGAGCTCCACGTAGGACAGGGGCTGTGTCTAAACGGATAATCTTGTATCTCCCCCAGTGCTTAGAACATAGTATGTGTTTAACAAATACCATAGAACATGGGGCTTGGGTGAGAACCTAGATGTAGGGAACTAGAAGCTGGAGGGTTGATTCCTTTGAAGCAGAAAAAGGTTTGGCTTCCTATTGTTCCCATTCCCTTGCTTGACAACTAGTCTTTAGCTCAAACTTTAGTTATCAATACAAGAAATCTGGGCAATCTCTTAGTTTCAAGAATTCAAAGACTGATTTTTATAGTCCTTTTAATAATCTTATTCCTTCATAACTTTCTCAACTGTTGCGCTACAGAGTCTGTAGCACTTACATTATTTTGAAAATATATACTTTATTCCTTGAATGGCCATCTCTTTTTTATTTTCCTACAAATGAATGTTTAAAAGGATCAGGAAAGAAGTGTCTCTTTTTGAACAGAAGCTTCATGAGTTTTGTGTGACAGGGAGACAAAAATGAAAACAGCACCAGGTGCTGCAAACGTCAAACATATTAGCATGAGACAGCATTTTTATGAGACAACAATGACAATAATAATAATAGCATTAATATTGTGGTACTGTTAAGTGTTTACTAATTGCCAAGCACTGAACTAAGCGCTGGGGTAGATACAAGATAAGAGATCAGGCATAGTCCCTTTCTGATGTGAGGTTCACAATCTAAGTGGGAGGGACAACAGATATTTAATACCCATTCTGTAAATGAGGAAACTGAGGCATAGATAAGTGAAGTGACTTGCCCAAGGTCACACAGCAGACCAGTGGTAGGTCCAAGATTAGAAGCCAGATCGCCTAACAGGACCATACTCTTTCCACTAGGCCATGCTTCAGGGACTGTGGTTACCACATTGCCTCTTCAGTCACGCACTTGTCCGAAGGTAAATTTCACAATTGATGGCATCTTCAAGCAGAAAATCAAGGCAAATTCTCGTTTTGGATCCAGAATAGAGTTATATGTTCAATACGCTTTCTCTACAATTCCTTTGATAGTCTTATTCATCTATATATTTATCAACAATCTTCATCAACTCACGTTCAGTTCTGGGTTCCCTTCTGTTCTCCATCTATACACCATTTACCCTTGGAAAACTCATTACCTCCCACGACTTCCACTATTATCTCTATGCAGATGATACCCAAATCTAGATCTCCTTCCCTGATCTCTCTCCAGGCTCGCATCTCCTCCTGCCTTCAAGACATCTCTACTGGATGTCCTCCTGTCTTCTCAAATTTAACATTTCCAAAACAGAGCTCCTTATCTTCCCACCTAAACCCTGTCCTCACGGTTTCTCATCACTGTAGATGGCACCACCATCTTTCCCATCTCCCTAGTCCATAACCTGGGCATTATCCTCTACTCCTCTCTCTTATTTGACCCACATGTTCAATCCGTCACCAAATCTGATGGGTCCCACCTTCACAACATCACTAAAATCTGTCCTTTCCTCTCCATCCGAACTGCTACCACATTAATAAAATCACTCATCTTATCCCACCAAGATTACAGCCTCCTTGCTGACCTCCCAAATCCTGTCTCTCCCCACTCCAGTCCATACTTCACTCTGCTGCCCAGATCATCTTTCTACAAAAACGTTCAAGACATGTCACCCCCCTCCTCAAACATCTCCAGTGGTTGCCTATCCACATCCATATCAAACAAAAACTCCTCACCATTGGCTTTAAAGCAGTCCATCACCTTGCCCCTCCTACCTCTCCTTGCTTCTCTTCTTCTGCAACCTAGCCCGCATACTTCACTCCTCTAGTGCTAACCTTTTCACTGTGCCTCAATCTCACCTGTCTTGCCACCGACCCCTGGCCCCCGTTCTACCTCTGGCCTGGAACGCCCTTCCTCCTCAAATCCACCAATCACTCTCCCCTCTTTCAAAACCTTATTGAAGGCACATCTCCTTCAAGAAGCCTTCCTCGACTAAGCCCCACTTTTCCTCATCTCCCACTTCTTTCTGTGTGACCAGTCTTGTTCCCTTTGCTCTTCCCCTGCCCCCCACCCAGCCCCACAGCACTTATGTATATATCTGTCATTTTGTTTATTTGTATTGATGTCTATTTCCCCCCTCAAGATTGTAAGATCATTGTGGGCAGGGATGGTCACTGTTTACTGGTATATTGTACTTTCCTAAGCGCTTAATACAGTGTTCTGCACACAGTAAGCACTTAATATGATTGAATGAATGAATGAACAATAAAACTGGGCACTCATTCATTATCATCAATCAATTGTATTTACTGAGTGCTTACTGTGTTTGATGCACTGCACTAAGCACTTGGGAGAGTACAATATAACAGAGTTGTGGTGGATCCATTCTCTGCCCCCAGTGAGCATACTGTCTAGACCAGGGAAACAGACATCAAGATAAAGAAATAAATTTTGGATATGTACATAAGTGCTTTGGGGCTGAGGGAGGGGTGAATAAAGGGTGAAATTCTTGACCCACCACACTGTGTTGTTTAAAAAGTTAAAACGTTTCACCCATTATATGCCAATAAGAATCTTCTTAAAAAATGTAGTAAGCGTAATGGGTATTTTAATTTTCACTCACTTCCAGCTTAATTTACTGAATGTACATGAAAGGTTAAATATTAGATAACCATAATAATTAATGAAACCACCTGTTCTTAGGGATAAAGGGCCTAACTGATAAATATTAATTAAATTTCCTTTTTACACCTAACCAATGTCTATCTAAATACATTTAGCTCCAAATGCCTATTCAGAATTACTAGAGAATGAAATTAGATTATCTGAAGAGAGTTTTTACCTAGAAGGGCTAGGATTTAGTGACCTTAAAACATCACTCTTAGTCCTGATGGACTGTAGATCTTTAATTCTTTCTGTTTACTCAGATTTATTTAAAAAAACACATAATGTGTCAAATTTTCAATGATGTTGTAGCAATTATTCAACATTCATGATATGAAATACATTAAGATTCAAAGACTAAAAGAAAAAAGAATCATGCTATAGTTGGCAAACAGGAAATTTAGTATCTATAAACATGTATATAATGATGTTAAGGTCCACACTACTCAATGGGCATAAGCTAGAATGATTATCATAAAAAACTATCACAAAATCATTAACAAAGCGGTATACCCAATGACAAGCTCATAAAAAACCTCAACTATTCTGATTGAAGCATATAACATAATAAAATAGGATGTTACGCTAGGTCCCTGAATCACAAATGAAACAAAATTGAAAGGCACAGACCCATATAATTGGACAAGGAACCAAGAAACTAGTGGAGACTAAAATCTACTAGATTAGGGAGAAATTGGGTTTAGTGTAAACATGCATAAATAGACCAAGTTGTATTATAACAAAATGTCACAAAACAGTAGACACACAAAGTCTGCCACAAAGAAAGAATGTTTAAATCCATATTTACCCTAGTACATAAGGACAAGAGGGAATGCAATCATTTGCACTAAAAGTCCATTTGCTAAATGGTAATGATGATACATTTTCCATAACTGAATGAGCCACCCAAATGTCAACAAAGGAAGCCAATGACAATGTTCAGGAAAAATGATTTTACAAAGTAGAATCGATGGAAAGACCTTTGCCGAGTCTAAAGTGAACCGGAATGAAAGAATACGTGGAAAAATACAAAATTGGAAAAAAAAAAAACAGACAAGATATAGTTTGTCCAATGCAGGGTTCTATCCTTGGCCAAACAGATGTTTATTCCATGTCACTGACTGGACATCCCAGAGGGAAGAATTTCCAGGACTCTGTGACTTCTAAATAGGAATGATAATTAACTATATGACTGAGAATGACAGCAAATATTTAGAAGATTGAATTCTCTGTCTCTCCAGAAAATTCTTCTTGGGCTGCCTTCACCCCGTGGTTCCATTTGAGACGAGTGTGAACAATTGCTGGCCTGGGCAAGTGTCTTAGGCAGACAGAAAGGGAATGCATACTCTCTCAGTGATCTTCCCACCTCCTAGTGCTTTTTCTCTGGTCTCAGCTTCACTCCCAACAACATGGGCAAAGGCTCTAGGAAGCAGAACTAAGAGTGAGGATGACCTTGGGCCATCCATGATGGAAAATAGTCCTACCCTCTAACATCTAGGGAATCCACTTTTGAGATGGAGAGAATATGATGAAACAAAGACGGCCGAGATAATGAGAGCAGGAGTTGGATGAGAGAGAGAGAGAGAGAAAATTATTATGGACTAGTAGAAAGAGCACAGGCATGGAAGTCAGAGGTTGTAGGTTCAAATCCTGACCGCCACATGTCTGCCGTGTGACCTTGGAGCAAGTTGCTTAACTTCTCTGTGCCTTAGTTACCTTATCTGTAAAATGGGTATTAATAATGTGAGCCCCATGTGGGATACGGACTGTGTCCAACTTGATTTGTTTGTATCCAACCCACCAATGGATGATAATAATAATAATAATAATACTATCATTATCACATTCGAATCCTCATTGATTTCTCAGCTATACTTCTCACTCTGGGCCACTCCTTTCTCTTGGCACCACTACCTAACTTGATTTTCTGATACAACCTTCTCCTAAACCACTTGGGATTTGGGATAATCCCACTGACCAGAACACTTATACATGCTCCTTTATATTCTGTTACTTCATACTTTCTATGATTTATTTTAGTGTCTCTCTCCATTGCTAGATTTAACATTCTTTGAGATCAGGGCTCACATCAACAATTACTATTGTACTCTCCCAAGCTTTTAGAATAGTCTTTTGCATGCAGTAACTTCTTATTAGATAAAATTGATCAGTGGAGTCAGTTAAATGGAGGCTGTTTCTTTAAGCGTTATACTCCCCCAAATGCTTAGAACAGTGCTCTGCCCACAATAGGCACTCAGTAATGATGGTATTTGTTATCAATCAATCGTATTTATTGAGCACTTACTGTGTGGAGAGCACTGTACTAAGCGCTTGGGAAGTACAAGTTGGCAACATATAGAGACAGTCCTTACCCAACAGTGGGCTCACAGTCTAAAAGTGTTATGCACTTACTATGTACCAAACACTGTTATAATAATAATGATGGCATTTGCTAAGTGCTTACTATGTGCCAAGCACTGTTCTAAACTCTGGGGTAGATACAAGGTAATCAGGTTGCCCCACGTGGGGCTTACAGTCTTAATCCCCATTTTACATATGAGGTAACTGAAGCACAGAGAAGTTAAGTGATTAGCCCAAAGTCACACAGCTGACAAGTGGTGGAGCCAAAATTAGAACCCATGACCTCTGACTCCCAAGCCCCTGCTCTTTCCACTAGGCCACACTGCTTCTCTCTAAGCACTGGGGAAGATACAAGGTTATCAAGTTAGATGCAGTCCCCGTCCCAAGTGGGGCTGACAGTCTAAAGCCCCATTTTCCGGATGAGGTAACGGAGGCACAGAGATGTAAAGTGACTTGCCCAAGGTCACCCAACAGACAAGTGGCAGAGTCTGGATCAGAACCCAAGTCCTTCTGGCTCCCAGGCTCATGCTGTATCTGTTAGGCCACACTACTACTGATTTATTTATAAGTTCCTATGATGAGCAAGAGAATGCAACTAAGAGAAAATTGAAGCAAGTTAGAACATTGCCAGATAGAATGATTAAAGCATTTAGTTTGAAGCCAAAATGAATATTCAAACCAGTGGAAAGAATTTGGCTTCTACAAGAGTTCTCTCTTAGCATTTGTGGTAAACTGTTTTGGAAATAAATCCTCAGTAGCTACTGGACAGAAGCCTGTATTTGTATACAAGTAATTAGACCCTGACAACCCATTGGAATAATAATAATGATAATAATAATAATAACAATAATAATGGCATTTGTTAAGTGCTTACTGTACTAAGCACTGTACTAAGCACCAGGGTAGATAGGGAAGCAGCGTGACTTAGTGGAAAGATCACGGGCTTGGAAGTCAGAGATCGTGAGTTCTACTCCTGGCTCCACCACTTGACAGCTGTGTGACTTTGGGCAAGTCACTTAACTTCTCTGTTCCTCAGTTAACTCATCTGTAAAATGGGGATTATGGTTGTGAGCCCCACATGGGACAACTTGATTACCTTGTATCTACCCCAGCACTTAGAACAGTGCTTGGCAAATAGTAGACACTTAACAAATACCATCATTATTATTATTATTATCATATAAAATTATCAGGTCCCACATGGGGCTCGCAGTTTAAGTAGAGGGAGAGCACTTTTGAATCCCCATTTTGTAGATGAGGGAGATGAGGCACAGAGAAGTTAAGTGCGTTGCCCAAGACCGCACAGCAGACAAGTGTCAGAGTTGGGACTAGAACCCATGTCCTCTGACGCCCAGATCCGTGATCTTTCCACTAGCCCATGCTGCTTCCCACTGGAAATGTGGAAAAAAAATCTCAGTTCATTCCCAACAAGAACCAGCGCCTACCCAAGGGAACAGAGTAGCCTAGGGATTAAAAGATCAATTCATTGGCTTTTTAATGGTTCCGGCAAGACATGTCAGCAGAAGATACTGTTTCACTTGCTTCTTCACTCACGTGTGCATTTAAGAGAGTAAACCTTCTTTCTTAGTCTGACATCCAAATAAATTATTCAAGACAGTAATAAACCAGATTCTTCTAGCACATAAATTATTCTCCAGGAATATTTTATACACTTTGGGAAGTGTATTAACTCTTTCAGCATAGGGAAGCATCATTAATAATGCTACTACCAACCTATAATCATTCAAACATATTTATTGAGCGCTTACTGTGTGCAGAACACCATACTATTAAAAACCTATAAGAAATATAACCTATAAGAAATAACATGCAGATTAGTGGGACACAGGTAATATTTACTGGAGGGCATATTCTTCTCTCTGGAGCTCCTGCAGATGATTCAATCAGCCTCCAAACCTGCAGAAGATAACATTTCTCTCCAAAGATAAGCAATCTGGTGGAGAACTATTGCTCTGGTAGAAGTGCCTTCATGGATGCCCCTTCCATATCTTCCCTATGCACCTATAATGTGTTGAGGAAGTATCGGAAAGCGGTTGGATTGAAGTGGCTGCAAAAGTATTCTGAGGTTGCTCCTGCCATTATACTTTCTACCCAACTCCTCTATAGCTTCCAAATGATGTCTCTTCATGGCTTTACATCACCTGAACTGGTGCTGTGGGGAATGGCCTATTTGCCCTTATACAATCCCAGCTAATGAAAGCTCACCTCCTCCAGGAGGCCTTCCCAGAAGAAGCCCCCCTTCTCCTCTGCATGTCCTCCCCTCCTCATCACCCTGACTTGCACCCTCTGCTCTACCCCCCTCCCTGCCCCACAGCACGTGTATATATGTACATATTTCTTATTCTATTTATTTTATTAATGATATGTACATATCTATAATTCTGTTCATTTATATTGATGCTATCGATGCAAGTTTACTTGTTCTGAAGTCTGTCTCCCACCTTCTAGACTGTGAGCCCGTTATTGGGCAGAGATTGTCTTTGTTGCTGAATTGCATTTTCCAAGTGCTTAGTACTGGGCTCTGCACACAGTAAGCACTCAATAAATACAATTGAATGAATGAAAGAATTCTCCTATATGGATATGTTATTTGTCAAGTACTTACTATGGGTCAAACACTGTTCTAAGCACTGGGTTACATACAAATTCATCAGGTTGGATAGATTCTCTGCCCTTCCCCCAACACCATGCCCCTAATGGGGAAAGAATGATTTAGGTTCACCAATTTCATATTCTCCAATATGCCCTCCATCAGAATTTCCAGTTTCCTAATCAATCATTCAAACCATCCCAACTTAAAAATTTAATTTGTCCACTATGCATTAAAAAAATGTATGGGTCCAATGGGTTCACTACCTTCTTGTATTCCACCTATTTAATTGTTTATTCAAATGAAGTATTCATAAATTGTTACCATTAATATTATGAGCAAGAATACTACATCAACACTGTTATAAATACTAAAGAGGTAGCATTACGTATGCTAACATAAGTCTAAGCGCCTGTTGGGGAAGGAGAAAAAGATGCTAAAGATCTGAGCACCTTACGGAGCTACTTCACAAACATCTGGCAGTCTGTCACTTAATAGACAACAACATCTTTTCTAAACAGAAGAGACTGGAATTCATCAGGGATTCCTGTAGTACAGTATGTGCTTAACTTAAGTACCTGCTTTCCATGATTTCCATAGATTATCATATTCATGACGCTGTGGAGTGAAAGCATTCTTCTCACTCTCTAACCAGAACATGAAAAAGAAATTAAAACATTGGCAGGCACTTTGTTTCTAGTTTGTGGGACATGTAAGGAAATGACTTTCTACCCATTTATGGAAATGAAATTCTATCACGTTAGATGTGTTTTAACAAAGATATTGTTAAACTTCCTGTTAATACATAACTGACAGGCTAGAAAATACAAATGTAGCCAAATGTTGCTTTTCAATAAACATAAGTCAATTGCATTTTAGTGCTGGACAATTCATTCTTTGCACAAGGTCAATTAAATGTCCTGGTTGAGAAGGGGAAACCATGGAAACTAATGTATAAAATGAAAATTTGGGATTATCTGTCGAGTTGGTTTACCTATGCCATGTCTTCTCTATTGGATGAACATGAATACACATTTCTTTAACATGAGGGCTGTAAAGGCAGTTCGATGGCTTACTAACGGAGGTTATAGAATCTTCTTGTCTGCAATTTTGTTAAGAATAGTAAGAATTGTAATCCTTATGTGGGGATAAAATCCCTACTTGACATAAATCAGGCTAAACACTGTTAAGGCTGAGGAAACCAAAGGTCTCAAGAGCCGTGGGGCTGAATCAGCAGAGCATGTACTGTGCCACAAAGCAAAACACAAGATTCAGAAATCATTAATTAAGCAAGAATGCTGTAGAATGAAATGTCTCTGGGAGGGTATCGACCATCCAGAGCTACCTTTCCAAAACAAATAGTGGTAGTAGTATTTATTGAGCACCCACTTGATGCAGTGAACTGTAGGTGTCTAGGTGTCTGGGGAGTATAAAATAAAGAAATGACATGCTTTCTGTCCACCGTTGGCTTACCCTCTAATGAAGGGGATGGTCATAAACATAAAACTGGAGTAATCAAAATGAGTTATTGAATGTACAATTGAAGAAACATAACTATGAGAGTGTTGAGGATGAGTCTAAATTATGTCTTCATGCCTACCGTTGGTAGGTGGAGATTCAGAGTCCTAGGATGATTGAAAAAATAATCAGGGAAATCTTAATGAAGGAGTTGGGATGATAGAGGGTGGGGGGTTTCAAGGATGGGAGAGCTGTAGTCTTGGATCTGGGAAGAGAGGGAGCTCCAAAGCATGTAAGAGAATGAGTGACGGTATAGAGGTGGGAGAGTCCAAAGGGAGGTACAACTAGCTTGGCTTAGGAGAAACGAAGAGAGTGAGCTGGGAATTAGCAGGTAAAGAGAGCAGATATGTGAGGTGGGCTAAGTTGGTGGACAGCCTTGAAGATGAAAACATTATCAGTCATATTGGAATCCAGCAGGAGCAAAAGTCAGCCTGTTATTGTAACAATTTATGGGGTAGAACTATCAGTTGCTTTCACATAGTAGTGTTACAAACCCAGTTTATGTTACATAATTACCACGTTACTGAAATAAATATTTGGACAGATCAGACTGTGCTCAGAGATCCTTAGAAGATCGAGGTGGATAATTGATAGTTGTGGCATTTAAGTGCCTACTACGTGCCAGGCACTGTACTACGTGCTGGGGAGAATACAAGCAAATCGGACACAGTACCTGTCCCACTTTGGGCTCACAGTCTTAATCCCCATTTTACAGATAAATTACCAGAAGTGAAGTGACTTGTCCAAGGTCACACAGCAGACAGGTGGCAGAGCTGGGATTAGAACCCATGACTTTCTGACTCCTTGATCCATGCTGTTTCTACTACATCATCCTTCTTCTAGACTGTGAGCCCACTGTTGGGTAGGGACCGTCTCTATATGTTGCCAACTTGTACTTCCCAAGCACTTAGTACAGTGCTCTGCACACAGTAAGCGCTCAATAAATACAATTGATTGATTCTCTGGAGAAATAGTACAGAAAGAGATGAAGAGGTAATTCCCCACAGCAGTAAGAACATCTACTGAAAAT
Organism: Tachyglossus aculeatus; assembly: GCF_015852505.1. NCBI lineage: Eukaryota > Metazoa > Chordata > Mammalia > Monotremata > Tachyglossidae > Tachyglossus > Tachyglossus aculeatus. Next base: position 51,948,231 of record NC_052069.1, read on the forward strand.
TCATCGGCTTCTTAAAGGAGTGAGAGTAGTGAAGCTTCTGATTCATTCATTCATTCAATCGTATTTATTGAGCGCTTACTGTGTGCAGAGCACTGTACTAAGTGCTTGGGAAGTACAAGTTGGCAACATATAGACATGGTCCCTACCCAACAGTGGGCTCACAGTCTAGAAGGGGGAGAAAGAAAACCAAGCAAAACATATTAACAAAATAAAATAAATAGAATAAATATGTACAAATAAAATAGAGTAATAAATACGTACAAACATATATATATATGTATATATATATATACAGGTGCTGTGGGGAGGGGAAGGAGGTAAGGTGGGGGGATGGGGAGGGGGATGAGGGGGAGAGGAAGGAGGGGGCTCAGTGTGGAAAGGCCTCCTGGAGGAGGTGAGGTCTCAGTAGGGCTTTGAAGGGAGGAAGAGAGCTAGTTTGGTGGATGGAGGGAGGGAGGGCATTCCAGGCCAGGGGGAGGACGTGGGCCGGGGGTCGACGGCGGGACAGGCGAGAACGAGACCCGGTGAGGAGGTTAGCGGCGGCAGAGGAGCGGAGGGTGCGGGGTGGGCTGGAGAAGGAGAGAAGGGAGATGAGGTAGGAGGGGGGCGAGGGGATGGACAGCCTTGAAGCCCAGGGTGAGGAGTTTCTGCCTGATGCATAGGTTGATTGGTAGCCACTGGAGATTTTTGAGGAGGGGAGTAACATGCCCAGAGCGTTTTTGCACAATCAGTTGGCTTCATGAAGTATGGTAATTTATTGCCTTTACATGAGAATGAGAATGTGTTTGTTACTCTTGGTACACAATGAAATGAGCACTGTGGCCTACTAGAAAGGACATGGGCCTGGGAATCAGAAGACCAGGGTTCTAACCCCGGCTCCACCATTTGTCTGCTCTTTGACCTTGGATACGTCCTGTCACTTCTCTGTCCCTGAGTTAACCCATCTGTAAAATGGGGATTAAGACTGTGAGCCCTACTAGAGAAGCAGCGTGGCTCAGTGGAAAAAGCCTGGGCTTGCGAGTCAGAGGTCATGGGTTCAAATCCCAACTCTGCCGCTTGTCAGCTGTGTGACTTTGGGCAGGTCGCTTCACTTCTCTACCCCTCAGTTAAATGGGGATTGAGACTGTGAGCCCCACTTGGGACAACCTGGGCATCTTGTACACTCCCCACTGCTTAGAACAGTGCTGGGAGCATAGTAAGTGCTTAACAAATGGCATCATTATTTTAGAGAAGCAGCGTGGCTCAATGGAAAGAGCTCGGACTTGGGAGTCAGAGTTTATGGGTTCAAAACCCCAGCTCCGCTGCTTGTCACCTGTGTGACTTTGGGCAAATCACTTCACTTCTCTGGGCCTCAATTACCTCATCTGTAAAATAGGGATGAAGACTGTGAGCCCCACATGGGACAATCTGATCACCTTGTATCCTCCCCAGTGCTTAGAACAGTGCTTGGAACATAGTAAGTGCTTAACAAATGCTATTATTATTATTATTAGGGACAGGACTGTGTCCAACTTGGTTACCTTGTATCTACGCCAGCACTCGGTACAATGCCTGGCATGTAGTAAGCGACATCAAATATCATTTATAAAAAACAAAATCTCAAATGTGTGGACAGTAAGGAGAGACCCACCAAAGGCAATTCAGTTTGGCATGCAATAATCAGAAAGGGGTTGACTGTTTGGAGCAGAGGGTTCCTAAAGATTGTCACACCAAAAGTGGGGAATGAAAAACTCTCCAGCACTTCAGGTAGCCAATTCACTCATTCAACCGTATTTATTGAGCGCTTACTGTGTGCAGAGCACTGTACTAAACACTTGGAAAGTACAATTCAGCAATGAAGAGAGACAATCCCTGTCCACACTGGGCTCACAGTCTAGAAGGGGGGAGACAGACTTCAAAACAAGTCAGTAGGCATTAATATAAATAGAATTATAGATATATACATAAACATAAGTGTTGTGGGACGGGGGAACGGCAAAGGGAGTGAGTTGAGGTGACGTGAAAGGGAGGGGGAGCTGAGGCAAAAGGGGGCTTAGTCTGGAAAGGCCTTTGGAGGAGGTGAGCCTTTAGTAGGGCCTTGAAAGGGTGAAGTGGATTTGAGGAGGGAGGGTGTTCCAGGCCAGAGGTAGGATGTGGGTGAGGAGTCGATGTCGGGATAGGAGAGATCGTGGCACAGTGAGAATGTTAGCACCAGAGGAGCAGAATGTGCGGGCTGGGAAGTAGAGGAGAGAAGGGAAGTGAGGTAGGAAGGGGCGAGGTGATGGAGAGCTTTGAAGCCAAGGGTCAGGAGTTTTTGTTTGATAGGCAACCACTGGAGATTTTTAAGGAGGGAGTGACATACCCAGAACGTTTCTGTAGAAAGATAATCCAGGCAGGTGCAACAGTTCAGCAGAAGTCATATATTTTATGCAGACAATGCAGATTGTAATTGCAGACTGAAATTGTAATCAGGTCCTATTAGCTATGCCTGTTCTACCTGCTCACACTGACGAAATCTCTGACAGCCATATACATGAACATTTGCACATGTTTTTTTACATATATCATACAGGTCACTAAAAATTTTCTGAATTTCTATTGATCATTTTTCCTTACAGTATTAGATGTTTTGCCTGCTTAGTGTTTGGTCCAGTTTTGGAATAAATGCCCAACGGTTTATATCTCATGCATATTATCCTTGAGATTTAATCCTGCTTGAGAGCAGGAAACTGCCCAAAACAAAACACCACTTACTAATATATAAATGATGCTAATAATACAGAAACTAAATAGGAAAAACACCAAGTGGATTTGGTATTAAACCCCTGTTGTGATCCTTGATTCTTTCAGAGTTCATCTTTGTTAGCCTGATTTAAAAGAAAGTGAAAACTGATGCTCCTGGCATTACGTATGTAAGGTACTTAAAGGGGGAAATTATTATTATTATTATTTTCCCCCTTTAAATACCTTATATATGTATAATCTTATAATATGTTACTTCCTCTATCTCTAATTGAACTTATTGTTTTTCTCCCGTACCAGATCAAAAACTCCTTGTAGGCATGGATCATGAGCACTTGATATGCCAAGTTACTCATTTCATTAAAAGATTTGGTCTTTTGATAGGGAGTACTTGAGCATTATCTTTTGGAGCTTCTTGGAGAGCACTGTACAGAGGGAATGAGCACAAAGGTATTTAGGAGGATATTGTGCCATGAGGCTATTTGGTGGCTATGGTGCCATTTCCTTCTCCAGACAAGCAACACTTCAAAAATGATAGCAGCTAGAATAAAAGTGATTCAAAAGAGTCACCATGACATTATAAAATATTAAAATCTGAAAAAACATCAAGTTTTCCTGGTAGTCTTCAGGTTCCAGTACTGTGCAAATGATTATCATAATGGATCACTTAAATGCAAAATACTGCAAAAGTCTTGAGTAAACCTTTCTCCACTTCAGACTCACTATAATCCAACTAATATCAGAAGAACTGCAATACTTATTCTTCTTACTACAATAGGCTAAAATACTTATTCATCTCTTGTATTTGGCAATCCTTCTGCCTCTTCTGTACCATTTTTAAATTTAAGTGTAAAATATTCATCATTGGTGGAAGACTCCCAATGTAAGTAGTGTCTGTTGTGGCTAAGACCAAGGGAATACAACATCGTTGAGTTCTGTAATTTAAACCAAGCAGTTTAGGGAAAGATAATGGTGAATTCCCTGGTGTTAGGCAACTGCATACTGGTATATCTATATATACAGATAGATGTATATCATCATCATCATCATCAATCGTATTTATTGAGCGCTTACTGTGTGCAGAGCACTGTACTAAGTGCTTGGGAAGTACAAGTTGGCAACACATAGAGACAGTCCCTACCCAACAGTGGGAGATATATAGATATAGATAGATATATAGACTGATATATATATATATATCTGTATATATGTCAGTCTATATATACATATCTATATAATAATAATGATGACATTTATTAAGCACTTACTATGTGCAAAGCACTGTTCTAAGTGCTGGGAAGGCTACAAGGTGATCAGGTTGTCCCACGGGGGGCTCACAGTCTTAATCCCCATTTTACAGATGAGGTAACTGAGGCACAGAGAAGTTGTGACTTGCCCAAAGTCACATAGCTGACAATTGGCGGAACCAGGATTTGAACCCATGACCTCTGACTCCAAAGCCCGGGCTCTTTCCACTGAGCCACGCTGCTTCTCTATCTCTATATATCTTAAGTGTGTGTATATATACATATATATATAGATATATGTGTGTGTGTGTGCGCACACACACACACACACACACACACACACACACTTAAGATCCACCACTTACTAATACGTAAATGATGCCAACAGTATAGAAATTAAATAAGAAAAGTACAAAGAAGTGGATTTGGTGATAAACCCCTGTTATGATCCTTCTTTTAGATTTCATCTTTGTTAGCCTGATAAAAGGAACATGTAAACAGATGCTTCTGACACTTTTGCTCAGTCCAATAAAAGTGATTATCAAAGTGATAATTTGATGTAAGGACAGTATAATGGAAAAATATTGAAACTATTGATATAATAACATTACAAAGTTGATAACTGTATCTATATCCTATTTAAAAGCAAACTTTAAACACCTCATCACAAGGTAGAATGGTACAATATCATCAGTCTCGATACAAAGGCCAATCAGATGCTACTATGGTGAGTAGCTATGATGGAATTTTGCTGTCTATTTAACACACTAAACAATTATGCAATGATAGACAGGGAAACAGAAAACAGAATCAAGACGGCCTGCAAATCTGTTGGGAGACTATCGAAAAGCGTGTGGCAGTACTATGGTATCAGGCGTCAGACCAACCTAAAGGTCTAGAAAGTCCTAGTGTTCATCAACCTTCTCTCTGGCTGGGAAACCTGGCCAACTCACTGGTATCTCATCTGACTTCTTAAGCAGTTCATTCATTCATTCATTCATTCATTCATTCATTCAATTGCATTTATTGAGCAGTTACTGTGTGCAGAGCACTGTACTAAGAGCTGGGGAAAGTACAATACAACAATAAACAGTGACATTCCCTGCCCACACAAGCTCGCAGTCTAGAGAGGGGGAGCCAGGCATCAATACAAATAAATAAAATTACAGATATATACACAAATGCTGTGGGGTTGGGGGTGGGGATGGAAGAGCAAAGGGAGCAAGTCAAAGTAGTTCTACTAGCTTTGCTTATGGGCCACGATTAATATCAAATGTCAAGAAGAGCACTACCAATGAAATTATGGAATGTAGTGGCCTCCTAGCAGGGGAACTATGCTCACTGGATGGGATATATGACAGTGAGTTGACAGCCGGATACTGTAGGGATCGCTGAAATTGGGAAATCTAAGCCAGGGAGGGCATAGGAAATGTTTTAAGGACACAGGAAAACAAATCCCCAGTGTTGCATCCCAAGTAAATGTCCAAGACTGAACTCCTTATCTTCCCTCCCAAACCCTGCCCTCTCTCTGACTTTCCCATCACTGTTGATGGCACTTCCATCCTTCCCGTCTCACAAGCCCGCAACCTTGGTGTCATCCTCGACTCCGCTCTCTCGTTCACCCCTCACATCCAATCCATCACCAAAACCTGCCGGTCTCACCTCCGCAACATTGCCAAGATCTGCTCTTTCCTCTCCATCCAAACCACTACCCTGCTCGTTCAATCGCTCATCCTATCCCTACTGGATTACTGCATCAGCCTCCTCTCCGCTCTCCCATCCTCCTGTCTCTCCCCACTTCAATCCATACTTCACGCTGCTGCCCGGATCGTCTTTATGCAGAAACGCTCTGGGCATGTTACTCCCCCCCTCAAAAATCTCCAGTGGCTACCAATCAACGTACGCCTCAGGCAAAAACTCCTCACCCTGGGCTTCAAGGCTCTCCCTCACCTCGCCCCCTCCTACCTCACCTCCCTTCTCTCCTTCTCCAGCCCAGTGCCCACTCTCCAATCCTCTGCCGCTAATCTCCTCACCGGGCCTCATTCTCGCCTGTCCCGTCGTTGACCCCCGGCCCACAACCTCCCCCTGGCCTGGAATGCCCTCCCTCCGCACATCGGCCAAGCTAGCTCTCTTCCTCCCTTCAAAGCCCTACTGAGAGCTCACCTCCTCCAAGAGGCCTTCCCAGACTGAGCCCCCTCCTTCCTCTCCCCCTCCTCCTCCCCACCCCCCAGCCTAACCTCCTTTCCCTCCCCACAGCACCTATATATATATATATATGTTTGTACCTATTTATTACTCTATTTATTTTATGTGTATATATTTATTCTATTTATTTTATTTTGTTAATATGTTTTGTTTTGTTGTCTGTCTCCCCCTTCTAGACTGTGAGCCCACTGTTGGGTAGGGACCATTTCTATATACTGCCAATTTGTACTTCCCAAGCGCTTAGTACAGTGCCCTGCACACAGTAAGTGCTCAATAAATACGATTGAATGAATGAATGAAATGAAAACTGGGAATTAATTGCATGGAACAACACCATTAAGAAGGGATTAACTCTCTTGGATCAAAAGTTTCATATGGAAAGAGAGACAGAGATAATAATAATAATAATAATGGCATTTATTAAGCGCTTACTATGTGCAAATCACTGTTCTAAGTGCTGGGGAGGTTACAAGGTAAACCCACTGGGGGCTCACAATCTTAATCCCCATTTTACAGATGAGGGAACTGAGGCACAGAGAAGTTAAATGACTTGCCCAAAGTCACACAGCTGACAATTGGCAGAGCCGGGATTTGAATCCATGACCTCTGACTTCAAAGCCCAGGCTCTTTCCATTGATCCATGCTGTGAGATGCAAAAGAAGAGAAGTAGCATGGCTTAGAGGATAGACCACAAGCCTGGGAATCAGAAGGACCTGGATTTTAATCCTGGCTCTGCCATATGTCTGCTGTGTGACCTTGGGCAAGACACTTAACTTCTTTAGGCCTCAGATATCTCATCTGTAAAATGGGGATTGAGACTGTGAGCCCCATGTGGGACAAGGACTGTGTCCAACCTGATTAACTTTTATCTACTCCAGCACTTAGAACAGTGGTTGGCACATAGTAAGTGCTTAAGAAGTGCTATAATAATAGTAATAATAATTATTATTAATAAAATAAAAAAGACCAAGTGTTACAAACTTGAAGTACAATATTTTACATGTGCCCAGTGTGGCCAGGACTGTAGAATTCTACATTGGCTTTTTCAGCCCTATTGACACGTATGGGTGAACTTCACTATCTAATGTCACTTCTTCAAGTATGAAGTTCTGTGGTGAGCATATCTAATCCAGTATGGGATCAGATATGAAACAACACAATACATCATCAGAACTATTCAAGTGCTCCGAAGAAACAACCCAAATTTCTGGCACTGCCAGGTATCTCTAATGATTTGAAAACTTAGCCTTCCACATTCCAGTTCCGTCGGGGGCCTCGTATAGTTATTTTTAACTCATTTATACTCATTCACAAAGAGTATATGAAATGGAATCTCAATAAGAAAGCTTATGTAGAAGGTTCTAAAATGAGAATCTCATTATACTGAAAGGAATAAGGCAGTTAAATGTACCTACGGGGAAAGCAAACCAACAAAAACAAAACATGGTTATAGTGAGAACTGCTTTGCTTGTAAACACAAAATGAAAAAGTAAAGAGATCACTTCAGGATTTCACCCACGTGCTATACTTTAGGTTGCTTTCTCTGCAGCTATTGCTTCCACAACTGTCCAGCTTCCCTAAATGCATTCTTTTCTTACTTCTTCCCCAGGGATCTCTTTCAGGTTTTCTGCTTGAGCACTTTCCTCATTCATCGTTATCCCCATTCTTTATGCTCTGAAATCACGTCTCCTCACAGGCATTAATCTCTGATCGCCGTACTTTATTTCCCCCTCTACTGCCACTTCTGTCCTTCTGTACCACCTAAGCACATAAGTACTCACAATCCCAACTACACTTTATGTATATATTTTATATAATCTATTACTTCTCCCTTTCCATAATTTATTTTATTGTCCTTCAGCCTGGTGGCAATGATGGGAGGGAGGGGTGTGTGTGTGTGTGTGTGTGTGTAAATGTGAACCTAACCCAGTTTTATCCTTGTAAAATACACGGGTCACAAATTGACAGTGTAACTCAATGTTAAAAGCTGAGACAGCTCTTGACTTAAATAACTTTAGTACTTTTGAGTTTTCTCAATTTTTATATACTTGCACTTTATGGAGGCTTTACTGTAAGTATTTAAGGAGGCAACATGGTCTGGTGAAGAAAAAACTGGGTGAAGAATGAGGAAATATGGGTTTTACTCCCACTGTTTTTTGAAAGTAGTTTTGAGTCAAGACAAAGAAAACTAAGCAATATCTCTTTTACAGATTACCCTTCACTGAATTTTCTTCCACTGTTTATTCAAAAAGATTACAGAAGCACAATTGGTGTTCTTGAAAATATTCTAACTATAAATTTTACACTCACTAAGGTCCTTTCCTCACTATACTATTTTGACTGTTCACACTTCAGTGGTTCAACACCAAACAATAATTCTAACATCCTGAAGTTCTGAGAGAAAATGATACTGCCTATTGAAAACTGAGGTTTCTACATCATGGCTTATGACTTCTGAGATCTCAGATTATATGTTACATCAATTATATTCAAACATATCTGAGGGAAGAACCCATCACTTAAAATGGGAGAGTTTTTTCTGGGTGTTTAGTTCCGCCCTTCTATCTTTCTCTTCAGAAAACTGTAATGACACTTAGTATGGAATAAATTATTCTCCACATATGGGGGAAAAAGAGGTCTTCTCCAATTACTGTGCAACACACATTCTTTATGTAATAAAGCTGGGCTGGGTAATTTATTATGATTTATATGACCATATAAATCGATGAAAGTCCCATATTATGCAATTCTAACATCCAAAGCATGAACAATCCCCAGAGCACTCACAAACATATCTGAATTCCCAGCTCATTCACCAAATCAGACAACAGTTCTATGAATTCAAAAGCTATTCTGGCTAATTGTCTTCATCATGCTCATCAAGAACAGCAACGGCACTGTAGAAAATAGAGACCTTTGTACCAGGGGCCCTCCCCACCCCACAGCACTTGTATACATATGTCCATATCTAGAATTCTATTTATTTATATTAATGCTTGTTTTACTTGTTCTGATGTGCATATATATCTAATTCTATTTATTTATATCGATGCCATTGATGCCTGTTTACTCATTTTTGATGTCTGTCTCCCCCCCACCCCACCAGGACTGTAAGCCCATTGTGAGAAGGGATTGTCTCTGTTGCTGAATTATTATAATAATAATAATGATGTTGGTATTTGTTAAGCGCTTACTATGTGCCAAGCACTGTTCTAAGCGCTGGGGGGGGGGTGGGGAATACAAGGTAATCAAGGTTGTCCCATGTGGGGCTCACAGTCTTTATCCCCATTTTACAGATGAGGGAAATGAGGCACAGAGAAGTTAAGTGACTTGCCCAAAGTCATGGATTCGAACCCATGACCTCTGACTCCCAAGCCAGGGCTCCTTCCACTGAGCCACGCAAGTGCTTAGTACAATGCTCTGCATATAGTAAGTGGTCAATAAATACAACTGAATAAATGAATGAATAGGCTTTTGAGACTATTTTACCAAGCAAAAGACATCATCTCTAACCATTCATGACATGAAATTATGAACAAATGCTTCAACAGAGTATTTAATTTTCTGCATTCGGTAGGAAGTTTAGTTGGAAAGCTGCAGTTTCTACAGTCCCTTTAGCCGACTAATCCTCTACTTCCCACACCCCAACTGTGGGAATCCCTCAAGCCTCAGTTCTGGATCCCCATCTATTATCCATCTACACCCACTCCCTTGGAGAAATCATTTGATCCCACACTGTCTCTATGTGGATGATTCCCAACTGTACCTCTCCAGCACTGACCTCTCTCCTTCTCTGCTGTTGAGCATTTCCTCCTGCCTCCAGGTAGGGAAGCAGCGTGGCTCAATGGAAAGAGCACAGGCTTGGGAGTCAGAGGTCATGGGTTCAAATCCTGCTCCACCAATTGTTAGCTGTATGACTTTGGGCAAGTCACTTCACTTCTCTGTGCCTCAGTTACCTCGTCTGTAAAATGGGGATTTTATGCTTGCATCCTCTCCAGTGCTTAGAATAGTGCTTTGCACATAGTAAGCACTTAAATGCCATCGTTATTATTTATTATTATATCCAGCCAAACAGAACTCTTTGTCTTCTCATGCAAACCCTCTTTTCCTCTCAACTTTCTCATCCCTGTAAGCAACACACCACCACCCTCCCTCATTTGCAAGTCTATAACCTAAGCATTATCCTTGACCCATATTTCCTGCACATTTAGTCTCTGAACAAATCCTGTCAGTTCTACCTTCAAAACATGTCTAGAGTCTACCCTCTCTCTTCATCCAAACTGCAGCCATGCTGGTCCAAGAACTTATCATCTTCTGTTTCTACTACTGCAAGGCCTTCTTGCTGATCTTGCCCCCTCCTACCTCACCTCCCTTCTCTCCTTCTACAGCCCAGCCCGCACCCTCCTCTCCTCTGCCACTGATCTCCTCACCGTGCCTCGTTCTCGCCTGTCCCGCCGTCGACCCCCAGCCCACGTCCTTCCCTTGGCCTGAAATACCCCCCCTCTGCCCATCCGCCAAGCTAGCTCTCTTCCTCCCTTCAAAGCCCTACTGAGAGCTCACCTCTTCCAGGAGGCCTTCCTGGACTGAGCCCCCTTTTTCCTCTCCCCCTCCCCATCCCCCCGCCCTACCTCCTTCCCCTCCCCACAGCACCTTTATATATATTTGTACAGATTTATTAGTCTATTCATTTTACCTGTACATATTTACTATTCTATTTATTTTGTTAATGATGTGCATATAGCTTTAATTCTATTTGTTCTGACGATTTTGACACCTGTCTACATGTTTTGTTTTGTTGTCTGTCTCCCCTTCTAGACTGTGAGCCCTTTGTTGGGTAGGGACCGTCTCTATATGTTGCCGACTTGTACTTCCCAAGCGCTTAGTACAGTGCTCTGCACACAGTAAGCACTCAATAAATATGATTGAATGAATGAATGAATGATCTCCTTGCCTCCTGTTTTCCCTCCTTCAGTCCATACTTCACTTTGCTTTCCAGATATATAAAAATATATGTATATTTAATTTAGTCCACATCTTCCTTTTCCTCAAAAATCTCCATGGATGCCCATACACCTCTACATCAAACAGAAACTACTTACCATCTGCTTTAAGGTACTCAATCAGGTCTCCTCCACCTACTTTACCTTGTTAATCTATTACAAAACAACCCATACGTTTTACTCTTTTGGAGCCAACCTACTTACTGTGCCTCAATTTCATCTCTATCATTCATTCATTCAGTCGTATTTATTGAGCACTTACTGTGTGCAGAGCACTGTACTAAGCGCTTGGGAAGTACAAGTTGGCAACATATAGCGACGGTCCTTACCCAACAACAGGCTCACAGTCTAGACGGGGAGACAGACAACAAAACATGTGGGCAGGTGTCAAGTCATCAGAATAAATGGAAATAAAGCTAAACGCACATCATTAACAAAATAAATAGAATAGTAAATATGTACAAGTAAAATAAATAGAGTAATAAATCTGTACAAACATATATACAGGTGCTGTGGGGAGGGGAAGGAGGTAGGGCTAGGGGGATGGGGAGGAGGAGAGGAAAAAGGGGGCTCAGTCCAGGAAGGCCTCCTGGAAGAGGTGAGCTCTCAGTAGGGCTTTGAAGGGAGGAAGAGAGCTAGCTTGGCGGATGTGCAGAGGGAGGGCATTCCAGGCCAGGGGGAGGACGTGGGCCGGGGGTCGACGGTGGGACAGGCGGAAACGAGGTACAGTGAGGAGGTTAGAGGCAGAGGAGCGGAGGATGCGGGCTGGGCTGGAGAAGGAGAGAAGGGAGGTGAGGTAGGAGGGTGTGAGGTGATGGACAGCCTTGACGCTCCCTTGCCCACATCTTCCCTCTGACCTGGAACTCCCTGCCCCCTCATATCTGACATGCCACTACTCTCCTCATCCTCAAACCCCTACTATATCACACCTCCTCCAAGAAAACTTTGTTGATACCCTTCGATCAGTACTCCTTCACACTTGGATACTCACTCCCATTAATGTATTCAACCTTTTGCTCTGGCACTTTCCCTATCTGTCATTTACTGTAATGTCTCTCTTTCTTCCTAGATTTGTAAACTCCTTAAGGATGGGGTCATGTCTACCAACTCTATTGTTTTGTACTCTTCCAGGCATTTAGTATATTACTCTGTATAATCTATCATATTGATTGATTGACAGGTATTAAGGGATAATTCAAATGCTATTGGGTAAACTGAGCAGGGGCTTCACCAACTGCAGGAAATGGAATCATGAGTAACACAGTTGCTTATAAATCATTACGTGAAATACTTTTAGTCTATTTCTAGACTGAAAGCTCCTTTTGGGCAGAGAACATAATAATAATACTGATACTACTAATAGTAGTGATAACAATAATAATGGTATTTGTTAAGAGCTTACCATGTGCCAAGCACTGTCCTAAACCCTGGGATACATACAATGTTATTAGGTTGTCCCAAGTGGGGCTCACAGTCTTAATCTCCATTTTACAGATGAGGTAACTGAGGCAAGGAGAAGTTAAGAGACTTGCCCAAAGTCAAATAACTGACAAGTGGCGGAGCCAGGATTAGAATGCATGACCTCTGACTCCCCACCCTGTGCTCTTTCCACTAAGCCACACATGTCTTCAAGCCCTATAGTATTTATTCTCCCAAGGGCTTAGTACAGTAGTCTACACGTGGAAAGTACTGAATTGATACCATTGTTTGATTGATTAATGAAACTTTTCAATATCTGTAAGAAGTGCTCTTTCTGGCTTGAATAGACTTTAAAGCACTCACCCCCTCCTGTATTATCTCACTGATTCCCTCACGCTTCACTACTCCAATGCCAATTTTCTCACTGCATCTCAATCTTGTCTACCTTGCCTCTGAACCCTTGCCCATGTCCTTCCTCTGTTTTGGAATAATAACAATAATAATGATGGTATCTGTTAAGCACTTACTATGTGCAAAGCATATTCTAAGCGCTGGGGAGGTTCCAAGGTGATCAAGTTGTCCCACGGGGGGCTCACAGTCTTCATCCCCATTTTACAGATGAGGGAACTGAGGCACAGAGAAGTGAAGTGACTTGCCCCAAGTCACACAGCTGACAGTTGGCAGAGCTAGGATTTGAACCCATGACCTCTGACTCCAAAGCCCGTGCTCTTTTCCACTGAGCCACGCTGCTTCTCTGGAAGTCCCTCCCCCTCCATCTATGACAGATGGGCATTCTCTCCTCCTTCAAATCATTGTGGCTTAGTTGAAAGAGCCCAGGTCTGGGAGTTAGAGGATCTGGGTTCTAATCCTGGTTCCACCATGTGCCTGAACTGTGACCTTGGGCAAGTCACTTAACTTCTCTGGGCCTCAGTTACCTCATCTGTAAAATGGGAATTAATTTCTGTTCTCTCTCATATTTAGACCGTGAGCCCCATGCAGGACCTGATTATCCTGTATCTACCCCAGGGCATAGGACGTTTATTCAGTTGTATTTATTGCGCACTTAGACTGTGTGCAGAGCACTGTACTAAGTGCTTGGGAAGCACAAATCGGCAACATATAGAGGTGGTCCCTACCCAACAACTATAATAATAATTATTATTACATTCAGTATTTACCATGAAATTCGTATCTCCTCCAAGAGGCCTCCCCCAATCAATCATTCATTGCCCCTACTTCCTCTCCCATTTGGTGTTGCCTATGCATTTGGATCTGTACCTTTTTAGCCCTTAATATTCACCTCACCCTCAACCCCACAACACTTATGCACATCTTCATAATGTATTCATTTATATCGTCTTTCTCCCCTTTTAGATACAGGGGCAGGGAACATGCCTACCAACTCCTTTGCACTGTACTCTCCCAAGCGTTTAATACAGCACTCTAGATGGTGTAATTGCTCAATAAATACCATTGATTGATTGCTAAATACGCTAATGTCTATGATGATTCAGGTAAAGGTCTTCAGTTAGAGCTTCCTTGAAGAGATGTCAGAAGTTCAACTGACCCTAATCACTTCATGCTTACAGGCCTAACACCCATTATAATTAACTCCTTGCTAATCTTCCCTCTTTTAAAATGGCAATCAAAAATTCACCATCCCATCATCAGCTAGTCTATCAGTGAACAGGATGCTCTACTCTGCTGAAAGTACACTTCATTTTTACTGAGAATTAAAGACCCGATTCAAGGTTGAGGATGCAGTTTTCAAATCCAAACCAAAGACAATTCTTAAGCCGCATCTTCTTGTGAAACATAATGGACATGGGACGGGATAAAAATGAAGCTAATTCTCAGTGTCCCTGCTGTCCCCAGAAGCACAGCTCTGATACGCAGGTGGCCAGCAGCCTGCCTCTCCCTCCCCACAGCCCCCAATCTCCCCCGCATTCAGGAGAAGCAGTTGCAGTTCCAATTCACAAATAATTATCCTTCCCCTTTGTAGTTTAGGGAGATTATTACACATAATTATTAGCCACTTCCTTTGTCAGGGGATTCTGGTAAGCCTTTTCTTCACATACATTTGTGCCCTCTTATTTTCCCATTTGACACCAACTGATACAGCTCTGCAGTACTGTTGCTTCTGTTTTCTTCACAAATGTGTTCACTTCAACGAGGTCTCATCTTAATCTCTTCCTTTCTGAAGAATATGAATTTAACATGCAGAGAATCTGCCCAACAGTACTGATTATCAATTTCCATTTCCTTTCAATGGACTTGCCCTTCCTAGACCTCCTAGGCAGCTTTTCTTGATGACAAAGGGACACTGAAGTGGACAACTTTATTTTACATGTTCCTATCTGAGTGGAAAACAGAGAACTGGAGCCTAAAACAGATCCTTCCAGTCACCCTTTTATGGAGTGCACAGCTGAGGTAAAAATGGAATCTATGATGTAATTTTATTTAACCACTTTATATGCATTAATTCATCCAAACAACCCTAAACTACAACTTTCCTATGTCCAAATAGTTAGTTCCTGTCAATGTGAAATGTGAATGAGGTTGAGTTCCTACCCTCATTTTATAGTTTCGTGTCAAGCCAGAGGACAAATTCTCAGTCCTGTTTGAAATAAATGTGAACTTCGTTTTAAAGGCATATATGGTATTGTTGCATATTTTATCAATGTTGCTAATCGCGTACGATGCTCTTTGACACAGAGTAAACTGGGTCTTGCCGTATATCTGAAAACTATTTTGGCATAAAACGTGGTCATATTAGCAAACTGAGATAAATCCCAGGAATACTTTACAGGAAGAGAAAAAGTTGCATTTCCTCTCCTACCATTACAATAACCCTGGGTTTATATGTGGTATTTCAAATCTGGAAGTACTCTTAGTGTTTCTGACTGCATCACCAGACTATATGAAAGACACAAATGGTCACTATAGTAATAGTCACTATAGTATTTATTAAGTATTATTTATATACTTATTACTTATTATTATACTTATTATTATTATTATACTTATTATTATTTATATACTTATATTTATATACTCATTTATAGTACTATTTAATACTATATTTATAATATTTATTAAGGACTTGCTGTGTGTACTAAGAGCTAGGAGAGAATACACAGATAGGGATTAGATATGGTGCCTGTCTAAGAGTTTAAGTGGGGAGAAGGGATTGGAGACAGGACACCACTGAACATTACTCTATTTATTTATTTTATTTGTACATATTTATTCTATTTATTTTATTTTGTTAATATATTTTGTTTTGTTCTCTGTCTCCCCCTTCTAGACTGTGAGCTCACTGTTGGGTAGGGACCGTCTCTATATGTTGCCAACTAGAACTTCCCAAGTGCTTAGTACAGTGCTCTGCACACAGTAAGCGCTCAATAAATACGATTGAATGAACGAATGAATTACTGAGAGCCCAGAGCTTGGTGTCTCCCTGCAGTGTTGGCTGGAAGAAAAGGTCTGGAGCCCAAGGCGATAGATGGACATGGAGATCCGTGTGTAGGAAACACATTCTCCATGAGCTTCCTGTAGTTAGCCCTACTTCCCAAGCACTTAATACAGTGCTCTGCACATAGTAAGCGCTCAATAAATACGATTGATTGATTGATTGGTAGGCTAGTCCCCGATTTCTCCTTCACCTTCAGAGAAGTGCCTAGGCTTTAGTGGTGGCAGCAATGACGTTATAGTGATTTGGGAGCATAGAGTGGAATCTACCCAAACCTGCATTGGAAAAACAGAAGACTTGGAGAGTTTTAAGACCCAGTGGAGGCAGATTGGGTCTGAGTACTGTTAGAGTGGCCACCGCTGACTTTCCGACAGAATTTAGGGCACAGAATCCCGATAATATAACAGATTATCGATTCTAGTTCAAATTTCAAGAACAAGAACAACATTTTTTTTAAAGAAGCTTATTACATGCCATTCTAAGCTCCTTGTGGGAAGGGAACATATCTATCAACTCTATTGTATTACCTCATGGGCTTAGAATAGTGCTCTGCACATGATTTCACTCAGTAAATACCACTGATTCAGTAAGGTGTTCAACAGAGAGACATGGTTCAACTCACACTCTTCCAATTTTTAAATTGCCGTTTTAAATGAATTTTTAATGTCCCCATCACTACGGTGAGGTTGGAGCTTAAGAATGGGACATGGGATTTTATTGTTTTTTTGAAATTGGCCCAAACAAGCATTGTGAAAGGACATTATTCGATTTCTGCTGAATAGGCTATAAAATGTAATGCTTTAAAAATCTCAGGAACTCGGGATGTTCAATTGATAAGCAAATGTATAAAAAAGGAATACTGCTCTGTGGAATAAATATTCTATTTCATTCATGAGTTTTCTCTTTTTGGTCTTAAAAGCAAGACTATCTTAATATAAAAATAAATTTCAATCGTAAAAGGGAACAGGTGTTTACCAAGAAAGTGTATTTGTATGCATGTATTTTGTTATTTTATATCAAACATTTTATAGATTCAAATTTATCATTTGTTCATCCTTTACTATTTTCCCATAAATGTATACTTGATATGCTATAACAATACAGTTTCCATCCTGTTAAAATCTGGGGGAATTTTCCTTCCTTTGTAGGGTTTATTATTTTGGAGGCAGATAGTTTTACTGGGTTAGTAATTCTAAACCTTCTAAATTCTAGCAATTCTAAACCAATTCAGAGCTCAGTGGTAGTGCACAATACTAAAAGAACAGATAGAAATCACAATAGTGATTTTTTTAGTGTACGATAACAATGATCCATTTCATCTGCCTCTTTACCATCAAAGTTTCCTTATTTATTTAAGAATATTTGGAGTTTCTTATTATATATTTTTCTGGACCTGTTACTAACTAAAATCGTTATGGAGGAAGGTAGATTTTGCAAGTTTCTAGTTTGGCATTTAGAATGATAACATATCGAATCTGAAGGTGTTACATGAATAACTTCTTCAGGGTGGCTTTGCTCCTCTTTTCATCAGAGTGTTGCAAATAATGTTTTCTGCTGTTTTTTGTAATTATTTCTAAAGTTTTCATGTTCTATGGTGGCAGAGTGAAATTTTGAATAAGAACGTGTCTCCACTCCTAACTCCCTCGTTAGTTCTTATCCTTAATAACTTATAACAAGAAAGCAAATAGATTGTGACCTCTGGGTCACAAAATTTATTTGCCATTTATTAACTTTCCTCACTTCCTGAGTAATTGCACCAGGCTAGTGAGATTCAGTTTTCCATGTGTCAGTCCAAGAGACTAAAAGTTTAGTCTTTAAAAGCTACCATATTTATGATATTGGGTTCAGGGTAATGACACAGACTTTGTAATGTTACCCCAGTAATAGCCTTAGACCTGTTTATGAGAAGATATCATCTCCATTGCCTGTTATTCATTCATTCAATGTAATTTAGAACTATTGGTCTCTCTAATGAGGCTGCCTAGAGGGCTACAATCTAAAATGCAGCTTGATAACATAGATGGCCTTCATCTGATAATAGTAACTCCAGATTGGAAGAACCTGAGCCAGGAATCCATACCTTACTTACCCTTGAGAACATACTTAGTATTTTGAAATTGACTGAATTTTACACTCTTTAATATTCGACCTACCAGTTCATTCATTCATCCATTCATTCAATCGTATTTATTGAGCACTTACGGTGTGCAGAGCACTGTACTAAGTGCTTGGGAAGTACAAGTTGGCAACATATAGAGACGTTCCTACCCAACAGTGGGCTCACAGTCTAGAAGGGGGAGATAGAGAACAAAAGAAAACATATTAATAAAATAAAATAAATAGAATATGTACAAGTAAAATAAATGGAGTAATAAATACATAAAAACATATATACATATATACAGGTGTTGTGGGGAAGGGAAGGAGGTAAGGCGGGCGGATGGAGAGGGGGAGGAGGGGGAGAGGAAGAAGGGGGCTCCGTCTGGGAAGGCCTCCTGGAGGAGGTGAGCTCTCAGTAGGGCCTTGAAGGGAGGAAGAGAGCTAGCTTGGCGGATGTGCGGAGGGAGGGCATTCCAGGCCGGGGGAGGATGTGGGCCAGGGGTCGACGGCCGGACAGGCGAGAATGAGGCACGGTGAGGAGGTTAGTGGCAGAGGAGCAGAGGGTGCGGGCTGGGCTGGAGAAGGACAGAAGGGAGGTGAGGTAGGAGGGGGCGAGGGGATGGACAGCCTTGAAGCCCAGGGTGAGGAGTTTCTGCCTGATGTGTAGGTTGATTGGTAGTCACTGGAGATTTTTGAGGAGGGGAGTAACATGCCCAGAGCGTTTCTGGACAAAGACAATCCGGGCAGCGGCGTGAAGTATGGATTGAAGTGGGGAGAGACAGGAGGATGGGAGATCAGAGAGGAGGCTGATACAGTAGTCCAGACGGGATAGGATGAGAGCTTGAACGAGCAGGGTAGCAGTTTGGATGGAGAGGAAAGGGCGGATCTTGGCAATGTTGCGGAGGTGAGACCGGCAGGTTTTGGTGACGGCTTGGATGTGAGAAAGCTCAGTCTCGGTAAGAAAGCTCAGTTTTATCAGTTAATCAGCTAGTCAGAAATATTTACTGAGTGCCTACCTTGGCAAATAATAATAAAAGTAAATAATAATAATAGTATTTGTTAGGCACTTATTAAGTACCAAGCAGTGTTCTAAGCACTGGGGTAGATATAAGACAATCAGGTCACACAAGAGGTCACACAGCAGACAAGTAGAGGAGCTGGGATTAAAACCCAGGTCCTCTGATTCCTAGGCCTGTGCTTTCCATTAAATTGCGGTGCTTCTCAGTCGGTTCACGCACCTTGTCTGGTCTGGTTTAAAATCTACTGTGTGGGAGGGACTGTTTTTCAGTGTTCCCTGCCTTTACTCCATATCTCCTGGTAGAATACAGAGCTCCTGGATTCAGCCAAAGGGAGGCTGATTAAATGGAAACCTTCCTTTAAGAAATAAAGTCAACTGTAGTGGAAAATACCCAAGAGAGATTATGAAACTGCATAGCAGTGACTGGTGACCTCACATTATGAAACATATAATAGTATTTAGAATAATAGAGAAACAAATAATACTCCTTAATGCCCTTTCACTTGGTAGATTTAAAAACCAATATGAAAACTTATATATATTTCTGGATCTAAATAAGAATTCTTGTTTTTATGATTGCCATTACAGAAACCATATGTAGTAAAGGTACTTGTGCCTAATATTTTAATTCAGTTATTCAATAAATTTCCATCCTTTTGCATTATTTTTTGCTTTATTATGGTCCTGTAATACTCTCAAATATCTCTATAAAACTTTACAGCCTTTTTCCAAGGCATACGGTTTGTATTCTGAGGAGAAGCATGTTTATGAGTTGAAAGATGGGAAGAAAATGTGAAGTACTCTTACGGGACCAGCGGATGGATTGCTGACTACATTCTGTGCCCAGGGAACATTACGGTATACCAGTTTTCTGCAAACGAAATTCTGGCCCTTTTTGCTTCATCAAAAAATGACAGAAAGAAACCGTATTAGGCCAATTTATATGGTCTCGCCTGTGCCGAAGAATGAAACAAAGAGTTCACAGGATAAATTTCCAGAGCTGAATATGACAGAAGGTTAGGAAAGTCAATGTTGAGCAGTCTATGAGAGGTGAGTGAAATATCTGAAAATTCGGCAAATGGAAAGCTGAAAAGAACAGGTGAATGGGGTAAGAATTTTGTTTTAAAGGAAAAATGTTCTTAGATGGTGGCTGGTTCTAAGGAGAGTGATGATGCTTATTCCTAAAATTCAAGGTCACAGTCCTGAGTAGAAGGCCTGCTCCTTGTGTCCCCCTGCCTCCATTCACTTCTCCTTGCCCCCTTCACTCCATCATCTGGAATATTCTGGGAGGCAGCTGGCCTCTTGGCCCAACAGTGTTAAAATGCCACTAGAGCAGAATCAAGTCTGCCTGACTGCAGAACGAAGGAAAGACAGACAGTTGGAGAGCTTCCTTTTTATCTGGTTGGTGACCTACTTGTCTGATGGTACTTATAAGGGTGATGGTATTTATTAAGTGTTACTATGCGATATGCATTGGGGAAGATACAAAATGGTCAGGTCAGACACATTCGTTGCACGACTTGAGGATCATAATCTAAGAGGGAGGGAGAGCAGATATTTTTATCACCATTTGCCAGATGTTGAAACTGAGATTCAGAGAATGGATTTGCCCAAGAGAAGCAGCGTGGCTCAGAGGAAAGAGCACAGGTTTGGGAGCCAGAGGTCATGGGTTCTAATTCCGGCTCTGCCATTTGTCAGCTGTGTGACTTTGGGCAAGTCACTTAACTTCTCTGGGCCTCACTTACCTCATCTGTAAAATGGGGATTAAGACTGTGAGCCCCACGTGGGACAACCTGATCACCTTGCATCTCCCCCAGTGCTTAGAACAGTGCTTTGCACACAGTAAGTGCTTAACAGATACCAACATTATTATTATTAATATTATTTGCCCAATGTCACGCAGCAGTGAAGTGATGGAGCCTGGAGTAAAACCTGTGTTTTCTGATTTCCAAACCTGTGCTCTTTCCCTAGGCCATGCTACTTTATACTGAGACCCAGTCAGAGACGATCTACAAGAGGTAAAATTATTTCTATCTACCTCAGTTATCCTTAGGATAAAAAAGGAAGTGAGAGTGGGTTAATTTGATTTTATTAATTTGGGTGTTATTTTAGACAAAACCCCATATCCCAATCTTTTTTTTTCCAATTCTAGCCCATTTCCTAACGCATGGCATTTGACTTCTGCTAATTAAAGCCTCAGATCAGCTCTGACTGTCTTAAACCTCAGTAGCTGTACATATTACCTTACACATCTTGGTTTCAGTGTTTTCTCTTGTGATCCTTTCCTATTAACCAAATTCCAATTTAGATCATTATTTCTCGGTGAATCTGGTTCAGTCCTGGTTACTGGGGCCTGAATAAAATTATCCCCTGGGTCCAGGTGGGCATTTTTAATCCTATGCAGGTCTGCCTTGGATGATATCAAATCTAGGATGCTCAGTAATTTGAGTCCGAGTCAGTGACATGTAGTAGAGCCGTCCTGATTTCAACCTCCTGAGGAAAAACCCTTCATGAAGTCTAACAAGTTCCATATATTGAACTACTACATATGATTGACCCAAGGCTAAAGACTTGTTAGTCACAGTTCTCAATTTTCTGGCCTATTCTTTTGGAACACGCTCTGGGACTTCTCTGACCTCAGAAAGAGCCATCGTTATTTCTTATTAAATTTAATTATGTGATCTTAAATAGTATAGACTATTTATTGCCTTTTCTTAAAGGTTTTAAAGATGCTTAGTTTGAATGGCCCACAATAATGTCAACATTTAAAGAAAACTGATAAAATTTCTATTATGACCATTACTGTCATTTCTCAAAAATCTTGGACTTATTTTGTCTTCTGTAGGCAGATTCTGAGTGTCTGTAAAGGTAACGCTGTCCCAGCCTTTTAAAAAAATAGATTTATTGTCCAATTAACACACCAATTATTTGTTGTTTTACAAATGATTTTTCAAAGTGTTCCCCGATTTTTCCTCTACTTAAGCTTAAACCCAGTCTCTCAAGAGGCAGTTCAGTGTTATAAGTGTTACTTAAAGGCTTTTCTCTCACTACTGTTCAACTTCAGAATCAATACAAAGAAGCAGCATGGCTCAGTGGAAAGAACATGGGCTTTGGAGTCAGAGGTCATGGGTTTGAATCCCAGCTCCGCCATGTCTGCTGTGTGACCCTGGGCAAGTCACTTAACTTCTCTGAGCCTCAGTTACCTCATCTGTAAAATTGGGATTAAGACTGTGAACCCCACGTGGGACAACTTGATCACCTTGTATCCTCCCCAGCGCTCAGAACAGTGCTTTGCACATAGAAAGCACTTAACAAATGCTATAATTATTATTATAGGTATTTAAAATCTTTGTACCTCTTCTCTTACTCTATTATCTATTGCTTATTGGTCACCAGTTGTTTTTCTTATTGCATTATAATATCCTTGAGAGCCCCAGACTATCATCTTTTTTGACTCCTGCATGTTCCCAAGTGTCTCATAATAATAATAATAATAATGGTATTTGTTGAGTGCTTACTATGTGCCAAGCACTGTTCTAAACACTGGGGTAGATACAAGGTAATCAGGTTGTCCCACTTGGGGCTTACAGTCTTCATCAGCGTGGCTCAGTGGAAAGAGCCTGGGCTTTGGAGTCAGAGGTCATGGGTTCAAATCCCGACTCTGCCAACTGTCAGCTGTGTGACTTTGGGCAAGCCACTTAACTTCTCGGTGCCTCAGTTCCCTCATCTGTAAAATGGGGATTAAAACTGTGAGCCCCATGTAGGATGACTCAAACACCTTGTAACCTCCCCAGTACTTAGAACAGTGCTTCGCACATAGTAAGCGCTTACCAAATGTCATTATTATTATTATTATTCATCCCCCTTTTACAGATGAGGGAACTGAGGCCCAGGGAAGTGAAGTGACTTGCCCACGGTCACACAGCCGACAAGTGGCGGAGCCAGGATTAGAACCCATGTCCTCTGACTCCCAAGCCCGGGCTCTTTCCATTAAGTCTCATACAGTGTGAGCACACAACAAATGCTTCATAAATGCCATCAAGGATGTTGTTCCCCAGAAAAATGGTGCATGGAAAATACTCAGAAATTCCCCAAATTCAAAGTATGGATTCCGTTGAAGAATGAGAATGCGTTTCAACTTCATTAATACACGCCTTGAAACTGAATTGAGGGCAAGCAACTGCTTGGCTCCTTGCATTATGAGTTCAGCCATTCCAATAACTGTCAGGGTAGGTGACATAGAAATCAACCCCGGGAGTGCTCTAGTGCAATCAGCCTGAATAAGTTTGCAGAAAATCAATAAAGTCCTCCCAGGGTCCTTCACACTATTACACAGCCTTGATGCATCCAGAGTAGCAGATTACAGGTTGACTGTAATTACTCTCTGGAACAACCAACCCAAGATTTTGCAGCCCAAATGAGTTTTTGGATGAAACGATCAGCTGGGTGAAAGAGTTTCCTCAGTTTCCAGATATAAAATGAGTTGGGCAGCATTCACTCCTTTGGAGATATGGCCCACCTGCCTTTGGATAATCGATGGAAGATGGATGGCCAAATGTAGGCACCATCTTAAGTAGTATCCCCTTGACAGTAGTCATCTACTGCTAGATGAACAAACTGAAAATAGGATCCAACTATTATGCAACCAAAAACTCAAAAAAGGGAGCCACTATCTACATACATTTAAAGGAGATTCCAGCCTCAAGGAAGAGAATGGTGTGCCGAAAAAAAAAAGATTTTTTCAACGACAGTCATGCTTAGAATTATTTTCAAGTAGCAGGTCAAAGGGCAGAGATTACTGAAATCTCCTAAGCATGTCAGAGAAAAAGAACTAAGTCTGGCAATATCATCAGAGCAGAGGCAATTGTGTTTATGTGAATTTTAGAGGATCTATAGAAACATGATTCTAGTTTCAATCTTCTTGATTTGAACATGTACAACTTATTGTAGAAGCAGAAAAAACACACCATAGCAAGCAAGCCCTAATGTTTAAAACAATTAAAAAAAAAAGATCATTACACAAAAGAGAGAAATTCCTCCTCGCAACTCCTATCCACAGTATTAAGGAAATGAAGACTTGATCCTTTCTGATTAGGTACTGTCATTCCAAACCTAAAAATAGGAACTATAGGGAGTTGACATTTTTACTTGTAGGATGACATCACTGTTAGTTTTACCCCACAAAATATCTTAGTAATTTATTTTCTTCTCAACTGAATTTTTAAAGATGACATATGGTTGCTAAGGTAACTAGAATTTGAAACACATTTACAGAGATTCTATGACAGTCATGTTTACGGAATATTGAGTGAACACAGTCAAAATGAATAAGAAAAACTAAGCCTGCTAAGGATGTATATCCTATATACCCTATATATATATATATATATATATCCTTAGCAGTCTTAGTCCATAATCATATAACTTCCCAAGCGCTTAGTACAGTGCTCTGTATACAGTAACTGCTCAATAAATACGATTGAATGAATTAAGGACAAAGATCTCTATAGAAGCAGCGTGGCTCAGTGGAAAGAGCACGGGCTTTGGAACCAGAGGTCATGGGTTTGAATCCCGGCTCTGCCACATGTCTGCTGTGTGACCTTGGGCAAGTCACTTAACTTCTCTGAGCCTCAGTTACCTCATCTGTAAAATGGGGATTAAGACTGTGAACCCCACATGGGACAACTTGATCACTTTGTAACCCCCCTAGCGCTTAGAACAGTGCTTTGCACATAGTAAGCGCTTAACAAATGCCAACATTATTATTATTATTATTATTATAGAATCCCTTTGCCATTCTCCTCACTACACTTCTCAGCACTGGTTGAATACATTAATCAATCAATCAATCATATTTATTGAGCACTTACTGTGCGCAAAGCACTGTACTAAGCGCTTGGGAAGCACAAGTTGGCAACATATAGAGACAGTCCCTACCCAACAGTGGGCTCACAGTCTAAAAGGGGGAGACAGAGAACAAAATCAAACATACTAACGAAATAAAATAAATAGAATAGATATGTACAAGTAAAATAAATGGAGTAATAAATATGTACAAACATATATACAGGTGCTGTGGGGAAGGGAAGGAGGTAAGATGTGGGGGATGGAGAGGGGGACATTAGTGGGTTCCAGCAACACTGACCGTCTGAACAGTGCTCTAAAGCTCAGACAACAGCTGCTGCATCCGAACCCTAGTCTACCTAAGTAGGGGGAGAGGATAGAGCTCAGTGAAAACCACAGGAGGGTTTTTCCATTGGAGGAATCACATCCCCCACTGTCCCCTGTTCAGTGGCCCAAAGAACTGCCCACTGTCCAACGGATCCCAGATTGCTGTAAGCTTCTTGAGGGCAGGGATTGGTATTGGGTTCCAAGTCAGAGGAAGCAGCATGACCTAGTGGAAAGGGCACAGGCCTGGGTGTCAGAGGACCTGGGTTCTAGTCAACATCAATCGTATTTATTGAGTGCTTACTATGTGCAGAGCACTGTATTAAGCGCTTGGGAAGTACAAATTGGCAACATATAGAGACAGTCCCTACCCAACAGTGGGCTCACAGTCCAAAAGGGGGAGACAGAGAACAAAACCAAACATACTAACAAAATAAAATAAATAGAATAGATATGTACAAATAAAATAAATAAATAAATAGAGTAATAAATATGTACAAACATATATACATATATGCAGGTGCTGTGGGGAAGGGAAGGAGGTAAGATGGGGGAGCTGGAGAGGGGGACAAGGGGGAGAGGAAGGAAGGGACTCAGTCTGGGAAGGCCTCCTGGAGGAGGTGAGCTCTCAGCAGGGCCTTGAAGGGAGGAAGAGAGCTAGCTTGGCGGATGGGCAGAGGGAGGGCATTCCAGGCCCGGGGGATGACGTGGGCCGGGGGTCGATGGCGGGACAGGCGAGAGCGAGGTACGGTGAGGAAATCAGGGGAGGAGGAGCGGAGGGTGCGGGCTGGGCTGGAGAAGGAGAGAAGGGAGGTGAGGTAGGAGGGGGCGAGGTGATGGACAGCCTTGAAGCCCAGGGTGAGGAGTTTCTGCCTGATGCGCAGATTGATTGGTAGCCACTGGAGATTTTTGAGGAGAGTCCCATCTCTGCCACTTACCTGCTGTGAGACCTTGGGCAAGTCCTTGTAACAACTCTCTACTTCAATTTCCTCATCCGTAAAGTGGAGGTTCAAAACCTGTTCTCCTTCCTTCTCGGACTCGGAGCCTCATTTGGGACAGGGACTGCGTCCAAACCTACTAACCTGCATCTACCACAGCACTTGGAATAGTGTTTGACACATAGTAAACCTTTATTATTAATAATAATAATATTAGTAACAATGATAATTGTGGTATTTGTTAAGTGCTATGTGCCAAGCACTGTAGTGCTTAATACTACAAGCTAATTACATTGGACACAGCCCCTGTCCCACATGAGACTCATAGTCTCAATCCTCATTTTACAGATGAACTGAGGCACAGAGATGTGAAGTGAATTTTTTAATGGAATTTATTAAGCGCTTACTATGTGCAAAGTACTGTTCTAAGCGCTGGGGCGGTTACAAGGTGATTAGGTTGTCCCACGTGATGCTCACAGTCTTCACCCCCACTTTACAGATGAGGTAACTGAGGCCCAGAGAAGTTAAGTGACTTGCCCAAAGTCACACAGCTAAGTGGCGGAGCCAGGATTTGAACCCATGACCTCTGACAAAGCCCGGGTTCTTTCCACTGAGCCACACTGCTTCTCCTGCCCAAGGTCACACAGCAGACAAATGGCAGAGCCGGAATTAGAACCCAGATCCTTCTGACTTCCAAGCCCGTGTTCTATCCACTAGGCCATGGTGCAGCAGTGTCATGGGGGAATGAACTGGTATATTAGTGGTGGCCATAGTATTTCTGACAAACACGTGGCTCCCAGAGCTCTAGCACTCATGATCAGGAACACGTGACTAAGAAGAATCGGGAAGTTGGTGCAGCTGCCGTTGGGAGGTAGACCTTTTAGGGTCCCTGTGGAATTGGGACTGGAATCATTTGATGCAATGATGCTGCCATTATTTTTTTCTTTTACAAGTTATTAAATAGGGGAAGTTGCCAAATGGGAGGCTCTCTGTCCAGTCACATTGGCTTCATAGTCCCACCAAGTCTATTTCTCCACTTCAATTTTCCCACCAGAGAAGCAGCATGCCATAGTGGATACAGCACCAACTTGGGAATTACCTTGCAACCTCCCCAGCACTTAGAACAGTGCTTTGCACATAGTAAGCACTTAATAAATGCCATCAAAATAAGTAATAATAATTGGGGATCAGAAGGACCTGGGTTCTAATGCCGGCTCCACCACCTGTCTGCCGTGTGACTATGAGCAAGGCACTTCAATTCTCTGGGCCTCAGTTACCTCATCTGTAAAATGGGGATTAAGACTGTCAGCCCCATGTGTACAACCTGAATAAGTTGTACATACCCCAGCGCTTAGAACAGTTACTGGCACATAGTAAGTCCCTAACATGTACCATCGACAAAGCAAACAAAATACCAGTAAAGAGGAAATAATAATCAATAAAATGCTTAATTATATGTACTTGGTTCTCTACCCTGGCCTTCAAGGGACCTGGCTTCTGATTCCCTGAAGTCCAAGGGTTTTTTGCACTCCATTCCTGATTCTACTCTTGAAGCGAGGTATGGCTAGCCCATGGGGAAGTCTGTGGTATTTGCATTTTGTTAGTTACTATGTGCCAGACACTGTACTAAGTATTGGGGCAGATACCAGCAAATCAGGTTGGCCACAGTCCCTGTCCCACATGGTGCTCGCAGTCTCAAATCCCATTTTACAGATGAGATAACTGAGGTCCAGAGAAGTGAAACGATTTGCCCACGGTCGCTCAACAGACAAGTGGCAGAGCCGGGATTAGAACCCATGACCCTCTGACTCCAAGGCCTGTGCTCCTTTATACACTAACTCATGCTGCTTCTAGTCACTGGCAGACCTGCTAGACTGTGAGCCCGTTGTTGGGTAGGGACCATCCCTATATGTTGCCAACTTGTACTTCCAAAGCACTTAGTACAGTGCTCTGCACACAGTAAGCACTCAATAAATATGACTGAATGAATGAAAACATCTAAGAACAGAGTTTCCTTGACTCCCTAATGCCTGCGTTATGTGGAGCAGGCTCTCCCGAGCCCTCCTGAGCCCCTGGCCAGGCTACAATGCGAGAAAGAGCCGAAGTCTGTGATGAACCCATCATGGACAGGCAAAAAGGTGCATCTGAATTAAGCTGAATGCAGGATTATAACCAGATGCTCCAGGCTGGTGCTGGAGGGCCACCAAGGGCTAGTTGGTCATAGCGCAGGCACTGACTTATCCGTCCTGCCTTGGAGTCCCTGGTGGTCCCAAATAAAAGATGAAGAAGGTAGTCACTCTGACTTATGCTGCTCTGTTCTTCTCGCCAATGAGGGGAAGGGAAAGGTCCATCAGTTGCAAATTCCAGACTCATTTCATAGAAAGCCATCCCACCAAGCCCAAGAGAAGATTCACTTTCCTATAACCTAGAGATGCTTCCTGCTTCCGGCTTTCCAAAGCCCAAACACTGGCATGCATTTTCAAAGGCATTCATTTTTCAAGAAGTATAGAAAAAGCAGCATTGTAATGACAGGATGCTCAGCATCAGGCTTTATTTGTTCTGCATGAAAATAACAATTTCTGGGTCAGTGTCAGTAGAAAATTCATAACTACGATATTTACTAAAGCTTTCTTCACCTGTTCACTTATCCCCTAAGCCATCCCTCCTAAGGAATGAGTAAATGGCAGAATCCAGTTGACCCGCTTCATTTCCAACTAGTCTGTTTTTGTCCTGCTCATTCCTGGGATCTGGAGAACACCTGTGGATTATATGAAGCCGGTTTCAGGAGCAAGGGATCTTCGGGTAATGTTTAAAATAAGGTTCCTCTTGCTAGAGCAAACAATACTGGATGCTGACCTTATTTTTCCCCTATCTGCTAGCTGGGCATTGCTCCACACCAAGCCCCACTGTCTTACAAGTACAGTTTTCTGTGCTTCAGATCAATGCTATTGATTCTTCATAGTATTCAATTTAGTTATTGCATTTCAAGGAATCAGAAATAACCGATTCTTGGGTAGTTATGCTATTTTTGGTGTTTCTTCCTCATCCTTGTAAGAATTAGGCTATTCAGGAAATGTGGTGGTATCAGATTATATGTAGAGGTATAAGGTTTTGGATTATATAATCTTAAAATGCAACTGTGAGCCCGCTCTTCTAGACTGTGAGCCCGCTGTTGGGTAGGGACCGTCTCTATATGTTGCCAACTTGTACTTCCCAAGCGCTGTGTGCTCTGCACGCAGTAAGCGCTCAATAAATACGACTGAATGAATGAATTTGATTTGATTGATTGCTTGATTGCTTGATTGATTGATTGATTTGATTGATTTGTTTGATTGCAGCTTGTAGAAAAATCAGGCCATTGACAAAACAGTGCTGGCTAACCTACAGGATGCAAAGTGCTCAAGGGAGAATTGTAAAATCCACCTTAGAAATAGCAAGATTTCCATAGCCATCAACTACCACAGCATAACGTCTCCACCTTTGTCTGACCTCAAGGAAATAGAGCAGGTAAGCGAGGCTTTCATATCTTAAAACTGGGGAGGAAATCATCGCAGGTGACAAGAAGAGAACAGGATTTCTGCTATGGAACTATGTCGCGTAGCTATTTAGGGAGCCCATAACTCGCAAAGCTTGACAGCCACAGAGTCTCCTGCTCTGTTAAGTGTCATCAGATCACCGACCAAGCCTGGATAAAGGATGCTTGGTAATAAAGTGGGCCATCATGAATGTGCAGTCACAGATGTTCACAATGACCCTATCTGTGAAGGTTGGCTGGGCAGTGAATCTGACCAATCTGAAACCTGTTCAGTACGACCCATCCGCAAGTCTGGTAGGTAGAAGCCAGGACAGATGGTAGGGTCAGTAATATAGGACTTGTTTGTTGTCACCAAATGAAGAGCGTTCTCCTTGCCAGCATGACTCCACAGATATATCTTGGCATTGGTGACCAGAGGAGGCAAACAATGATGTTCAACAAGCACTCTGAAAGATAGCATATGGCCGGAAATAAATCTCTAGAGATGTGGCGTAACACACAACATTGTGGCATTGTAGTATTGGTCCAATACAGTAGAGGGCATGTTTAGTTCATCCTGATATGAGGCATAAACAGTGTAAGAGAGGAAGGAGGGAGTAACACTGTTGTTGACAGCTGGTTTTAATGACTCAGGTTTAATAAACTGTATTAGTTCCTCTATTTTGCCCTGTGATCCCAATAACCGTTCAAAGATATGTTACGTACATGACAAGGACTGTTGATAAAACAAAAATAAAAGATAGGAACTGAGAGCAATATTAATAACGCTAGCAGTGGGTGTCTCTAGAGGATTCGGTGAAATTGGTATTTGCTCTGAAAGCAGGAAGATTTTCAAAGGATTTTAAAGATAGAGGAAGTCCTCTCACTTTTTGACTGCTCTTAGGTTCTCAAGGAGCAGTGGTGACCTGGAAGGTTATTTTTTCCCTAAGTGCTTCCCAAAATTTACGACTCAAGGGCACCCTGGCAAAATCCAAACTGTCACCTGTTTATTGGTAATTGGGCAGGGATTAACTAACAGAACAGATCATCAGCAGGAATCGATGAGCTGAAATTGAGTCATAGTTTATGTTCAGATGTGGGTTCAGTCACAATTTTCTACCCTTCTTTCATCTGCTGCTTAGACTTCTGCAATGCGCTCCACTGCAATATTATTCAGAAATTTCACCCAGCACCTGAAAGAACCTAATTAACAGTGGTTTGTAACCCAACAGAGATCCTTTAGGATAGTCATGCTTTGGGTATTTTGGAGCTGAGTGGCTTCAGAGAGAGTTCTTCACTCTTTACTCCCTGGCACATTGGCTATCAGTGGGTTGGTTGACCCATTTTTCATTAATTTTGGTTTGAGGATAAATGAAGAGACTTTGTTTTTCCTTTAGAATAGCATAAGAGAAACCATTTTAAAACTAATTTGAAATCAAGGATGTTTTTGTTTGTTATTCACAGGACCCAGGGCTGCTACAACATCACTTTTTGACTGCTCTTAGGTTCTCAAGGAGCAGTGGTGACCTGGAAGGTTATTTTTTCCCTAAGTGCTTCCCAAAATTTACGACTCAAGGGTGGCCTGGCAAAATCCAAATTGTCACCTGTTTATTGGTAATTGGGCAGGAATTTGTCAACAGAATTCCTGTGTCATGCTGGTAGCCTCATTGCTCCAGTCAGGTCACTGCTGCAGAAAGAAGAGGGGCTCTGGGACTCAACAGAGCCTCTCCTCTTTCTGAAACAGTGACCTGACAGGAGCAATGAGGCTACCAGCATCTTGCCTCCTCAATAGAAGGCATTGGGAAGGTCAGGCCTTTCGTAATTCCTCAATCCCTTCCACTTCCCCTTGGCATTATCCTTGCCTCCTCCCTCTCTTTCAACCCCTATAGCCAATCTGTCACCAAATACTACCAGTTGTTTCTCCACAACATTTCCAGGGTCAATCCCTTCGTCTCCAACTAAATGGCCAGCACTAGTGCAGACTAGTGCAGACTCTTGTCATATCCCAACCTGACTTCGGTCTCAGCCTCATCACTGCCTCCAGTCACTCCCTTCTCTCAATCTTTCTTCAATCTGCTGCCCCAAATCATTTTTCTCAAATTCTGCTCTGCATATCACCCCAGTTTTCATAAACCTCTAGTGGTTGCCCTTTCTGCTCAGCGTTAAGCAGAAACTTTTGAGAACTGTCTTTACTGTCTTGAAAAGCAGTGAGGCTTAGTGACAAGAGCACAGGCTTTGAAGTCGGAGGTTATGGGATCTAATCCCAGCTCCACCGCTTGTCAGCTTTGTGACCTAGGGCAAGTCACTTAACTTATCTGGGCCTCAGTTACCTCATCTGTAAATTGGGGATGAAGACTGTGAGCCCCACGAGGGACAACCTGATCACCTTGTAACCTCCCCAGTGCTTAGAACAGTGCTTTGCACATAGTAAGCACTTCATAAATGCCATTATTGTTATTATTATTATTATTATTATGACATCACAATTCTCACCATCTTTGAAATCCTTCTGAAATGTCTTTCCTGATTAACCTCTAATATCCCCACCTTCTATCCCAGCTGCTACATAAGTAGCAGTTATAGATTTATATGCTTTATTACTTTCCCCTACCTGTAATTTATTTTCTTGTCTCCTTCTCCTGCTAGAGTGAAAGCTCCTTAGGGGTAGGGATCATGTATACAAATTCTTCTGTACTCCCCCAAATGCTTAGTGACAGGCAGTGCTCTGAGCAAAATAGGTGCTCAATAAATGCTATTGATTGATTGACTGATTAATTGAAGGACTGTGACCTAGAGCAGTGAGGTTCCCGCAGATTCTCTCTCCAAGACTTCCTCTCCCATGCAATGTTCTTAATTTCTCTATTGTGTTTTTTAATAACTCTCATTACTGGCAATCTTCCCTTTCTCTGTGCCAGTCCTTCTCCAGTCACAGTGGGAGCACCTCATGGGAACAGGATCTGGGACTGAACTATTTATCTGCCTATAGCTCATCCCAAAGAAAGTTCCTAATAAATACCTTCAATCCATTACCTTTCCAAAAATCAGAACAGAAGAATCTCATTCCTGGGTTAGGCCATTGGCCCATTTTGTCCAGTTCCATCTCCACTAGTAATAGCAAGATATACTCTCCCAAGAGCTTAGTACAGTGTACTGCACACAGTATGTACTCAATCAATACTACCAATTGACTGATTGAAGACCCATGTGATGGTTGTCCATTTTGATTTCCATCCTGATGTACCATCTAAACATCCCTAATTTTTCCTTTCATCTATCTTACCCTTTGGCTGCTCAAAATGCATACTTTCCCAGTCGATATATCCAGCCCTTTTTTTGAATCTACAGGCTTTTTCAACTGTCTCAACTTCTGGGGATGACAAATTACATACATTCTCATCTTCTCTGTATTTTTCTTCCTTTTCCAGGGTGTTTCAGACTTGTGGAGAAAGCAATTCAGGGGATTGATGATATTCTATAGATTATCACTGGGAAATAGGCAGCCGTCCCAGCACGTTCCTAATCCACCCTAAAAAGGAAGCCCTAGGTCAGCTTGAAAGGTACTCTCTGAGTACCTTAGGGAAGCAGTATAGCCTAGTGGAAAGAGCCTAGGCCTGGGAGTTGAGGTCCTGCATTCTAAGCATGGCTCAGCCACTTAACTTACCTGTGTCTCAGTTTCCTCTTCCATAAGATGGGGATTCAGTTCCTGTCTCCCTCTGAATTTACAAGCCACATCTGGACAGGGACTGTGTCCAACCTCATTATCTCAAATCTATCCCAACGCTTGACACGTAGTAAGCACTTAAAAGTCACTACAGTTAATTATTATCCCTCAAAACTACTCCTGTGTTGTTGGCTTCATGTACCTAATGAGTGTCAATATTTCAAAGTGTACCATTCAGGTTGGAGTCTTTAAAAGTAGCCAATTTTGATTTCTCTACACAAGCCAGAAATCAAGAACTTCTCTGGGTTACATTCATAGTTGTTTAACTAGCTTGCCAGGTTATGGTGGGCTAGTCATTTGACTTCCCCATTCCTCAGCTGTATAACTACACTATTATCTGAGATGATAAACATAATGTCCTTTTAGCTCTCCAGTGAAATATGCCATAAAAGTGCATTTTGTTATTCTTCATATTCCTGAAGATTTTATGAATTGAATCCTTTTATGAAGGATTGCAGAAACTTATGAATTTCCAGGATTATGATTCCAGGATTATGAAACTTCCAGATATGGAAACAAATAGTGAAACATTGCTACATTCCACAGAATGATTTTTCTTTCTGGATTTTAAGCTATTTCTCTCTTTCTAAAGTGGAATTAACCAATTGACAGATTATTTTTCTTATGTATGAACACTATTTCCACACAACCAACCAATAGCAATTCTCCTTAATACATTTTTGCACTTAAATACAGCTGTGAGAATGCAGAGAAGAAGAAGAAAAACGATTACCTATTTTCTTTATCTTCCATTTTTTTTCTGTTTTCCCTTCCCTCACTGATCACTTCTGTAAGGCGAAAACAGATTTTTTAGAAGACATTTTTTTCAGGGGAAAATTATGCTTTCAACCCAGACCCACTCAGGACTAACGTAACGTTATGCTCCACCTACTGTTTCCAAGATTCATGCCAAACCAATAAAATTTAACACTTCTGTTGGAGTATTGAAGCTCTTGGTTGGCTTTGGAGAGAGAGGGGTAGAGTGACCTAATTCCCATGCTCTTGAATATCATGGGGAATTGATATGCAGAAAAGGAAGAACTCTTGCTGTCCCACATAATTAAAAATTCATTTGTTGATAATTTGGCACAGGGAACCAAATAATTTGCAATGGCAACCAGAAAGCCTAAAGCAATGAAGTGCACTAAAGATGGAGTTCATTAGATTGCAAAATTCTTGTAATAATAACAAAGATGGAGTCCATTAGATTGCAAAATCCTTGTAATAATAATAAAAAGATGGAGTTCATTGGATTGTAAAATCCTTGTAAAAATAATGATAATGATAGTACGCATTCTATGCTTACTATGGGCCAAACACTGGGATAGATTTAAGATAATTAGATCAGAAGCAGTCTCACAGAGGACTCACAGTCTAAGAAGTAAGGAGAGCCAATATCTTACCTCCATTTTATAGCTGAGGAGGCTAGGGCACAGAGCAAATAAGTGATTTGCTCAAGGTCATGCAGAGTTAAGTGGTGGAGCTTGGATTCGAAACCAGTCTACTGTCTCTTAGTCCCTTATTCTTTCCATTAGACAAAGCTACCTCATTGCTGCCTCACTCTTCTCACAGCCCTCGTGCATTGGAACTGTGATTTTTTTTTTTTTTTCCTTTATCGAACAGTTGGCACAACACTCTTCACACAACGGCCACTCACTTTTTTTGACTAGTTGATTGATTGGGTCAGGGTGGCTATCTATCTGGAATAGTAGACACCCAGTTAAAGCAGGGACCAGATGCAGGGAAATAACAGGAATTCGGGACTCTCCCGAGTCCTCAGCAATGGAGGAAAGATAGGAAAATATGCTTAAAATAGGGAAAATGCATCTGAATAATGGAATAACAATAATAATGATGGCATTTTTTAAGTGCTTACTATGTGCAAAGCACTGTTCTAAGCACTGGGGTAGATACAAGGCAATGTAGGGCTCACAGGCTTCATCCCCATTTTACAGATGAGGGAACTGAGGCCCAGAGAAGTTAAGTGACTTGCCCAAAGTCACACTGCTGACAAGTGGCGTAGCCAGGATTAGAACCCACAACCTCTGACTCCCAAGCCCAGGCTCTTTCCACTAAGCAAGATGTGTAAGAGAAGGATCCTTCTTTAGAATAAAGCTTAAGTCTTTCCTTCAGTGGATATCTCTGTGAGCTAGAAGAATTTTGTTTTGGGTTAGTTATCTTCTGAACTCGAAAGTTGTGTTTTTTTTATCAAGTTGGAAGACTATTGTCTGTAAGCAGAAGAATACACCCCAAAGGACGGATGGGTTAAGCCTTGAGTCAGGAATTCTCAATTCACAGACTAACACCTGCAAAATGGGGATGAGGGTGATAATTCTGATCTATCCAATAGAAGATCTGTGGGAATTGATGTGTGTTAGGCCTGCATATAGTCCTTATGTAGTATTACCAAGCTACATTCCCAAACTGCGGTGCAATTTTTTTCCTCCACACTACAGCTTCTTAATGGGAGGCAGAGTCCCAATAGAAAATGACTTGGCAAAATGCATGCCAAACTCAGGCCAGTTTCTCCCAATTTGAAGGAGTTTTTCCCTACATTTGGTGAGAAAAGAATCCCTGAGAAACATGCTTCCCTGGGACCAGTGAGCTATACTCCCTTCGTCCCCAGATTGGGGGTTGAAACAAGGAGTTGGCTAAAACTCTTGTTTTTTACTTCAAGATCATTTTTGGGGATTTCCCCCACAGAATAGGTGCTCAAGGGGAGCATCCCCAAGAAGAAGGCTCCTCCATGGGGAAAATTTGGGGAAAATGGTGGGGTCCTTAGCTTTATTCATTCACTCAATCGTATTTATTGAGCGCTTACTATGTGCAGAGCAATGTACTAAGCACTTGAGAAGTACAAGTCGGCAACATATAGAGACGGTCCCTACCCAACAACGGGCTCACAGTCTAGAAGGGGGAAACACGGGCTTTGGAGTCAGAGGTCATGTGTTCAAATCCCGGCTCTGCCACTTGTCAGCTCTGTGACTTCGGACAAGTCACTTAACTTCTCTGTGCCTCAGTTACCTCATCTGTAAAATGGGGATTAAGACTGTGAGCCCCATGTGGGACAACCTGATCCCTTGTAACCTCCCCAGGCCTTAGAACAGTGCTTTGCACATAGTAAGTGCTTAATAAATGCCATCATCATTATTATTACCAGACCTCTCCATTTAGTGATTTGCCAGCACCGCTGAGGGTCAGAGGGATGTTAGATTAAAGTAGAACTGGGGGGCAAAAGAGAGAGAAAGAGAAAATTGCTCTTAATGATTAGGTAAATGCTGCTTTTCTGTGCCATCTAGGAGTTTATCCACCATCAACTGCTGACTGATTACTTTGAAGTATGCTTTATCACCAAGATCCAGACACACTTTAATATGGTAATTATTATTCCTGTCATGACCTTCTGGTCATCAAGTCCCAGAATCTTTTGTCATGAAACCAATATCCAATAAGGAATAATCTCGGGATAAGACTGTAGCATAATACCTCCTACCTGCTTTGACTCAAAGACTGTGAGAAAATCTCTCTTGACTTTAAGTTCTTTCCAGATTTGAGTCACTTTTGGAAGAAAAGAGAAACAATAAGCTTTTATGCAGCTACGCAAGAAATCTGTTTCCTTTCTCACATTTCACATTAAAAATGGTGGCATGTCAAAGCATCTTTTATTTTACAGGTAACCAAGCTGAGTGTCAGTTGTAATTGCAATTTGAAGAGGGGCTAAACTGCTTTTCCAAACTAATGGTCCTTTGAATAGAGTGGAAGTTAGTGTACTTTGGAGCAAAATAAGGACACAATGTTATGAATCTGTTGCAGTGGCATCTTTCCCATGCCTCAGCCTGAAAAACCACAGCCCATTGGCTGAATACTCTTAGAAATTTCTATAGCTTTACTTAAATTATTTCTAAAAAATACAATGCTAGGTTCTTCGTCATCCAATAAACATTTTGTAATTAAAATCTTCTCATTTCTCTAACAGCTATGCTAAAATGAGAAAGCAAGCCCCCAAGAGCAATTAAAATTGTGTGTGTGTGTGTGTGTTTGTGTGTCTGTGTAAATTGCTATCTCCTTTAAGAAAACGCATTTGGATCAAAGGGCCACAAAAGATTATACCCACCTTATTTAGTGAATGGTGCATTTTGAAAGTAGGTAGTGAAAATAAGGAACCTAGAGATATTGTTAAAACCAACTGAGAGGAATAGTGATAACTGAAGTATTCTTTGTTATGTCTTCTTCTCAATCATACTCTTATTCTTAATTTTTCTTGGTCCTGGCTCTGGTTGTGATGAATTTTGTGTTCATTGAATTTAACCCTCAAAATAATACAACTAAAAATATAGTGGACCATAATTCAATAGTTTTACAGGATGATGATATATACAATGATGTTAGTATGGCACTGGTATATGGTGGGGGGGAGGTCAAGTGTGCATGGGTAATAGGCGAAGACTTTAAAAAAATGAAGCATAATAATAGTGCAATTTATCCTTGCTAAACGTACTGTAGTGTGCTATAATTAAATATGAAAACCTAAATTTATCTCTATGTTCGGTTGTCATTAATTTAACAGGGAGTGCACATGTTCTAATCTAATGGCTGATTTTTTTCTCTATGTGCAGCATATTAAAATGTATATTAGCCTCAAGGTGCATAAACACAAAATAATAGACCAAAGGTTTTGGCCTGTGGAGAAAAAAAATCCATGCTCAAAGGCCGTCAAGTAGCTGTGATGCAGGGGCGACACTCACTTAGCCTCATTAAGCCAAAGCTCTCTTTTGCTTGTCTTTTGTTCTGCATGACAGCAGCCTCTTTGTTGTATAATAATTCATTCCAAGTTCGTTCCAAGCTACTGAAACTGGTGAACTGTGGCCATTTTAATGAGAAGTATTGGTGGTCTGCATAATCTGGAAGCCACGTGGGCCAGGCAATCACAGAGCTCGGCAGCCAGCAAAATGAGATATTGTCGAAATCACAAATTTGTCAAGTTGTTTTTGGACAGGGTATTATAATAAGCACTAAAATATGCATCCTATTACTCTGCATCTGCCAGTCAGAGATCACTGTAATAAAAGCAGGCTGCAGAGTACAAGCAGGCTGTTTTCCCAAGTAAAACAAACTGTACAGTTCAAATGTATTTTTGGTTTTTTTTGGTTGTGGTTTTTTTTCCCCATGGGGGTGGAGGGCAGGCTTGGCTCTTTTTATTTTTAAATCCTTCTGCACCGAGTCAGAACATCCTGGCAGGGTGTCTGCTGTTAGAAACCACTGGTGACAAGGAGTTAACCTGAAGCCAGTGCATTTTAATGGCTCTGCTTAACAACTGAAAATTCAAAGCCTTAAATGCACAGCTTAAATCTGGCCTAATGAAGAATACCTGAGGGAGAGAAAAAGAAAAAAAGAGGTAGTAGATCTCAGAGAATTCCTCAAAATGATACGGCATGAAACCTTCCCAAGGAATCCAGTTCTCGAGTTTCCTCTTTCTCCGCTTCAAAAGCTAGAGCTATCAGGAACCATATTTTAGTGATACCAACCTGAAAAACCTGTTTACAGGAGAAATGTTCACATTGTAAGGTTCCTCCCTAGTTTGTTGAGAAAAACAATGCCGCACAAAATTATATCTTTTGAAGTCTATTGACTTAGGTGGACCAAAATTGCTTATGGTGAGCAAAAACAGAGAAAGCCAAGACCTACCTGATAAACTTTGTGAACTTGGGATTGCCCCTCTAAACTGTTTTAACCAAGAAAAGGCTATGTGGTTGATGACCCTTGGAAAGCATTATAATTGTGAATGCTGCTCACAAATGTCAAAACCCTCTCTTGACCCCACCTCACCTTCTAGTTATCGTCCCATATCCCTCCTACCATTCCTTTCCAAACTCCTTGAACGAGTTGTCTACACGCGCTGCCTAGAATTCCTCAACAACAACTCTCTCCTCGGCCCCCTCCAGCCTGGCTTCCGCCCCCTACATTCCATGGAAACTGCCCTCTCAAAGGTCACCAATGACCTCCTGCTTGCCAAATCCAACGGCTCATATTCTGTCCTAATCCTCCTCGACCTCTCAGCTGCCTTTGACACTGTGGACCACCCCCTTCTCCTCAACACGCTATCTGACCTTGGCTTCACAGACTCCGTCCTCTCCTGGTTCTCCTCCTATCTCTCCGGTCGTTCTTTCTCAGTCTCTTTTGCAGGCTCCTCCTCCCCCTCCCATCCTCTTACTGTGGGGGTTCCCCAAGGTTCAGTACTTGGTCCCCTTCTGTTCTCAATCTACACTCACTCCCTTGGTGACCTCATTCGCTCCCACGGCTTCAACTATCATCTCTACGCTGATGACACCCAGATCTACATCTCTGCCCCTGCTCTCTCCCCCTCCCTCCAGGCTCGCATCTCCTCCTGCCTTCAGGACATCTCCATCTGGATGTCCGCCCGCCACCTAAAGCTCAACATGTCGAAGACTGAGCTCCTGGTCTTCCCTCCCAAACCTTGTCCTCTCCCTGACTTTCCCATCTCTGTTGACGGCACTACCATCCTTCCCGTCTCACAAGCCCGCAACCTTGGTGTCATCCTCGACTCTGCTCTCTCATTCACCCCTCACATCCAAGCCGTCACCAAAACCTGCCGGTCTCAGCTCCGCAACATTGCCAAGATCCGCCCTTTCCTCTCCATCCAAACTGCTACCCTGCTCATTCAAGCTCTCATCCTATCCCGTCTGGACTACTGCACCAGCCTTCTCTCTGATCTCCCATCCTCGTGTCTCTCTCCACTTCAATCCATACTTCATGCTGTTGCCCGGATTATCTTTGTCCAGAAACGCTCTGGGCATATTACTCCCCTCCTCAAAAATCTCCAGTGGCTACCAATCAATCTGCGCATCAGGCAGAAACTCCTCACCCTGGGCTTCAAGGCTGTCCATCACCTCGCCCCCTCCTACCTCACCTCCCTTCTCTCCTTCTACTGCCCAGCCCGCAACCTCCGCTCCTCCACCGCTAATCTCCTCACTGTACCTCGTTCTCGCCTGTCCCGCCGTCGACCCCCGGCCCACGTCATCCCCCGGGCCTGGAATGCTCTCCCTCTGCCCCTCCGCCAAGCTAGCTCTCTTCCTCCCTTCAAGGCCCTGCTGAGAGCTCACCTCCTCCAGGAGGCCTTCCCAGACTGAGCCCCTTCCTTCCTCTCCCCCTCGTCCCCCTCTCCATCCCCCCATCTTACCTCCTTCCCTTCCCCACAGCACCTGTATATATGTATATATGGTTGTACATATTTATTACTCTATTTATTTATTTATTTATTTATTTTACTTGTACATTTCTATCCTATTTATCTTATTTTGTTGGTATGTTTGGTTCTGTTCTCTGTCTCCCCCTTTTAGACTGTGAGCCCACTGTTGGGTAGGGACTGTCTCTATGTGTTGCCAATTTGTACTTCCCAAGCGCTTAGTACAGTGCTCTGCACATAGTAAGCGCTCAATAAATACGATTGATTGATTGATTGATTGATGTCAGAGAATCCACCCCTGGGTTTTTTCCATACAGTAGTGGTCAAATGACACGATGCTGCTTGTTAAATCTGTCTCACCCGATGTTATGTGGGTGTCTGAGAAAAACATTTGAGATTAGTGAGGCTTCCAATAGCCTAGTGTAGAGGTGAGTCCATTTACTCTTCTCCCACTCCCTTCTGTGTCAACCTGACTTACTCCCTCTGTTCTTCCCCACCTCCCAACCCTATGGCACTTTTCTACATCTTTGTAATTTTTTTATATTAATGTCTCTTTCCACCCCCAATAATAATAATAATGATAATGGCATTTATTAAGCACTTACTATGTGCAAAGCACTGTT
The DNA here is from genome assembly GCF_015852505.1 of Tachyglossus aculeatus. NCBI lineage: Eukaryota > Metazoa > Chordata > Mammalia > Monotremata > Tachyglossidae > Tachyglossus > Tachyglossus aculeatus. The sequence goes on from NC_052069.1 coordinate 51,989,581, forward strand.
CTAAGCACTGGGGAGGTTAGATCAGGTGATCGGGTTGTCCCACGGGGGGCTCACGGTCTTAATCCCCATTTTACAGATGAGGGAACTGAAGCCCACAGAAGTGAAGTGACTTGCCCAAAGTCATACAGCTGACAACTGGCAGAGCTGGGATTCGAACCCATGACCTCTGACTCCAAAGCCTGTGCTCTTTCCACTGAGCCATGCTGCTTCCCTAGACTACAAACTCGTTGTGGGCAGAGAATGTCACTGTTTAGTGTTGTACTTTCCCAAGCACTTAGTACAGTGCTCTGCATACAGTAAGCGCTCAATAAATACGATTGAATGAATTGAATGAATGAATGAGGTGAGGGGATGATGACCCCTTTAGTTGTTTGAGCTGGTCTCCTGGACTCACCTCTGACAAAATTTGAAAGTTCCAGTCAGGGCTTAAAAGGATCAGAATGGGACTTTCTGGCCTGTCAACCTTTGTACCAAGAGGCCTTCCCCAACTAAGCCCTCATTTCCCCTACCCCTCTCCCTTCTGCATCACCCTAGCACTTACTTGGTTTTGTACCTTTTTCCACCCCACCTTTAACCCCACAGAATTTATCTACACATCAGTAATGTATTCAAATGTCTGTCTCTTCCTCCAGACTGTAAGCTTCTTGTGGGCAGTGATCACGTCTACCAAATCTGTTATATTGTGGCCACCCAAGCACTCAATACAGTGCACCACATTCAGTAACCACTCAATAAATACCATTAAACCACTTCCTCACTTTTTACCAGGAAAACTCTATGGATCTACTACCAGAACAACTGCAGTTGGAAGGTGGGACACTCTGGGATAGATGTGTCCAAAGAGTCGCTATGGCTTGGAGACTACCTGTTGGCATAAGACAAGAAGACCCCCAACCTGTAGCCCTGTATCAGCTCCACAATACATTTCTTCCGCTCATGTGCTTGACCTGAAGAGCGCTGTTTGTGGAAATCCACACCTTAGGCCAACCTCGTCTATCTAATAATAATAATAATGGTATTTTTTAAGCGCTAACTATGTGCAAAGCACTGTTCTAAGTGCTGGGGAGATACAAGGTGATCAGGTTGTCCCACGTAGAGCTCACAATCCTAATCCCCATTTTACAGATGAGGTAACCGAGGCCCAGGGAAGTTAAGTGACTAGCCCAAAGCCACACAGCTGACAACTGGCAGAGCCGGGATTAGAACCCTTGACCTCTGACTCGCAGGCCCATGATCTTTTCACTGAGCCACAAAATTCATCCTCTTGCGCCTTAACTCTGTCTTCTCCTCTGTTTGTCGACAATATGTCTCCTCCTTTATTGTCTGTCTCTCATGCACACTGTCCATGCTACTTCTGTCAACTAACTCCTTAAACCCCCAATACCACCATGTCCCCTAATTCTTATCCCTGATGACCTCATCATCTACTTCGTCAACAAAATTGAAGCTGTCATCTGTGAACCCTCCCCAAATCTCCCCTGAGCATGACCCTTCCAACACCCACATTCTCTCTCTCATCCTTCCCAACTGTCTCCTGTCAAAATCTATTCCTTACCCACTTGCATCCCCAACTCCATCCATTCACACTTTGTTAAAACACTTTCACCTCCTCCAGGAGGCCTTCCCAGACTGAGCCCCCTCCTTCCTCTCAGTGCTCTGCACATAGTAAGCGCTCAATAAATACGATTGATTGATTGATTCCTCTCCCCCTCATCTCCCTCTCCATCCCCCCTGCCTTACCTCCTTCCCTTCCCCATAGCACCTGTATATATGTATATATGTTTGTACATATTTACTACTCTATTTATTTATTTATTTATTTTACCTGTACATATCTATTCTATTTATTTTATTTTGTTAATATGTTTGGTTTTGTTCTCTGTCTCCCCCTTCTAGACTGTGAGCCCACTGTTGGGTAGGGACTGTCTCTATATGTTGCCAACTTGGACTTCCCAAGCGCTTAGTACAGTGCTCTGCACACAGTAAGCGCTCAATAAATATGATTGATGATGATGATGATGATGCTCCCACCCTTTTCTCACCCTCCCAGCTATCTTTAACCATTCACATCCCAATGCCTCATCCCCTTTTCTTTCAAACACAGCTCTCTGTCTCCTCTCTTAAAGAAACCCTCCCTTGACACCAGTGCCCCTTCATGTTATTGCCTCATCTTGTTCCTACCATTCCTGTCCAAACTCCTTGAACAAGTTGGTTACTACCCCTGCCTCCATTTTCTCTCCTCTGATTCCCAACTAGACTCCTTGAAATCTGGCTTCTTCTCCCTCCACTCCACTGAAGCTGCTCTTAACCAAAGTCAGTAACGCTTACTTGTTGCTAAATCCAATGGCCACTACTCCACTCTTATTCTCCTTGACCTCGCCACTGCTTTTGACACTGTGGACCAACCCCTTCTAATGAAAACGTTATCCAAACTTGGTTTCACTGACAATGTCCTCTCCTTTGTAATCCTCCCCTTCCTCTCTACCAAATTGCTACCACTTGGTCCAAATACCTAATCATATCCTACTGCATCAGCTTATTCTCTGTCCTCCCAGGCTCCTTCCTCTCCAGTTGAAACTTCATTCTGTTTTCCAGATCATTTAAAAAAAAAAAATAAATCAGTCCATTTCTCCCCATTTTTTGAAAACATCCAATGCTTGCCCATTCACCTCTTCACCAAACAGAAACTTCTCACCATCAGTCAACGTTTAGGAACTCTACCAGCTCTTCATCTCCTAATGCCAACCTACTAATGACCTCAATTTTGTCTATGCCACCATTATTCTCTTGCCCACATACTCCCTCTGGCCTGGAGCTCCTTCCCTTTTCCTATCTGACACACCACAACTCTTGCACCTTCAAAACCCTCCTAAAATCACATCTCCTCTGAAAATCCTTCCCTGACCATGCCCTTATTTGCCCTTCCAACCGTCCCCTCTGCATTGCCAATGCACTTGGATCTGTATCCCTCAAGTACTTCATCTTCACTCCAGTCTCAGCCCCACAGCACTTGTTCTTATACTCTGCAGTTCCCCTGTTTGTAATTTGTTTTAATGTCCCCTCTGGACTATCCCCTTCTAGACTGTGAGCCAATTGTTGGGTGGGGACCGTCTTTATATGTTGTCGATTTGTACTTCCCAAGCGTTTAGTACAGTGCTCTGCACACAGTACGTGCTCAATAAATACGATTCAATGAATGACTGAATCAGCTCCTTGTGGACAGGGATAATCTCTACCAACTCTCTCATAATGTACTTTCCCAAGTGCTTAGTAGAGTGCTTTGCACACAGTAAGCAATCAATAAATATCGCAAACTGATTAACTGACTGATTGCTGGTTCTCTTGCTATGTCCCTGGCAGCTCCTTTTCACTCTCTTTTTGCCAGGATCTCCTTTGCCTCTCAGCCTCAAGGCTCAGTTTTAGGTCCTTCTCTAGTCTTCAGTTACAGCTGCTCCTTTGGAGAATTTATCCATTCCCATGGCTGCAAATACCATCTCTACACCAATGAATCCTAAACTCCCATGGCTTCAAATGCCATCGTTACCCCAATGAGTCCTAAATCTACCTCTCCAGCACTGAACTCTCCCTCTTCATGAAGCCTCACATTTCCTCCTGCATTCAGAATCTCTCCATGTAGATATCCTGTCACCTCATACGCACCATGTCCAAAACAGAACTTGTCATCTTCCCTTCTAAACTCTATCCTCTCCATGATTTTCCAGTAGTTGTTGATAACAATACCATTCTCCCTGTGCTTCATAATAATACTTATTATTAGTAGTATTATAATATCCATTCAATGACCAAAACAATTGTCCTAACACTGGGGTCAATATAAGCAGATCAGAAACAGTCCAGCTCACAGTTTAAGAGGAAGAGCAGATATGTTATCTCCATTTCACAGATGAGGTAAATGAGATACAGAGAAGTTGAGTAATAATAATAATAATAATGGCATTTATTAAGTGCTTATTATGTGTAAAGCACTGTTCTAAGTGCTGGGGAGGTTACAAGGTGATCAGGTTGTCCCACGGGGGGCTCACAGTCTTAATCCCTATTTTACAGATGAGGTAACTGAGGCACAGAGAAGTTAAGTGACTTGCCCAAAGCCACACAGCTGACAATTGGCAGAGCCGAGATTTGGACCCATGACCTCTGACTCCAAAGCCCATGCTCTTTCCATTGAGCCACGCTGCTTCTCTTGCCCAAGGTTACAAGCAGGTAAAAGGCACAGCTGGGATTAGAACCCAGGTCCTCTGATTCCCTGGCTTGTCCACTTTTCATGCTGTTTCTCATTACAGAGTATTTACTGGCTGGTAAGCACTTAACAGAAACAGCAACTATCATTATTATTACCATTTTTCATCACATCTGTGAAATGTGGGATAGGGATAAAAAATAAGACAACCCAAAGGCTTTAATCCAATCTCTCACTAGGCACACCAGTAGCTCTTCCCTCAATCAGAATCTCGTAAGCCTGAATGTGGAACAAATCTCCTGGGCTGATAAGCTTCGTGTCTTGAAGGCTGTGAAGCACGATAAGAAAGAAATTCATGTGGTACGGTCTTAGTCCCCCGAGCACTCTTTATATATACATCTGTCCTTCATTTTTGAAGATGACATTACCAACGGTGAGACCATAACCATGTGTGCGAGTGTGGTTGAGAAGACCAAGGTGTGACTGACAGTTCCTCCTGCATTATTTACACACAGAACAAGAATCTTTTTCTGTTTATGGGATTATCTCATTCAGCGCCTGGGCCTGATTTTCCAGGCTTCAAAAAGACTTCAAGATAAATCAATCAGAAGTACTGAGAGAGCACCAACTATATAGAGAGCACCACGCTGAGTGTTTAGGTGAACACAATAGACTATATGTGATCCCAGTCCTCAAGGATCTTATAATAATAATAACAACTATTATTACTATTTGTTAAGTACTTACTATGTGCCAGGCACTGCAATAAGTGCTGGGGTGGATACAAGCAAACTGGGTTGGACATAGTCCCTGTCCCATGTGGGGCTCGCAGTCTCAACCCCCATTTTACAGATGAGGCAACTGAGGCTCAGAGAATTAAAGTGAACTGCCCAAGATCACCCAGCAGACAAATGGCAGAGCCAGGATTAGAACCCATAACCTTCTGACTTATCCCATGCTCTGCCTGTGCTCTATCTATTTTATCATCTAGTGGGGCAGTCACTCAAATAAATTACAGACAGAAAGAAGTAATAGAAAACATAAGATATGTTCACGAGTGCTACGGAAGCTTGAGAGTACTTGCTTTGGGGGTGCAGAAGTGGTGAAGTGGCAGTTGGGGATATAAAAAGGGACATACAGAAGTAAATTGGGGGAGGCTTCCTGAAAAAAAGTGATTTCAGTAGGACTTTACACGTGGGGAGAGCTGTAGACTGGCAGATCAATCAATCAATCAATCAATCAATCGTATTTATTGAGCACTTACTATGTGCAGAGCACTGTACTAAGTGCTTGGGACGTACAAATTGGCACATAGAGACAGTCCCTACCCAACAGTGAGCTCACAGTCTAAAAGGGGGAGACAGAGAACAGAACCAAACATACCAACAAAATAAAATAAATAGGATAGAAATGTACAAGAAAAATAAATAAATAAATAAATAGAGTAATAAATATGCACAACCATATATACATATATACAGGTGCTGTGGGGAAGGGAAGGAGGTAAGATGGGGGGATGGAGAGGGGGACGAGGGGGAGAGGAAGGAAGGGGCTCAGTCTGGGAAGGCCTCCTGGAGGAGGTGAGCTCTCAGCAGGGCCTTGAAGGGAGGAAGAGAGCTAGCTTGGCGGAGGGGCAGAGGGAGGGCATTCCAGGCCCGGGGGATGACGTGGGCCGGGGGTCGACGGCGGGAGAGGCGAGAACGAGGTACGGTGAGGAGGTTAGCGGTGGAGGAGTGGAGGTTGCGGGCTGGGCAGTAGAAGGAGAGAAGGGAGGTGAGGTAGGAGGGGGCGAGGTGATGGACAGCCTTGAAGCCCAGGGTGAGGAGTTTCTGCCTGATGCGCAGATTGATTGGTAGCCACTGGAGATTTTTGAGGAGGGGAGTAATATGCCCAGAGCGTTTCTGGACAAAGATAATCCGGGCAACAGCATGAAGTATGGATTGAAGTGGAGAGAGACACGAGGATGGGAGATCAGAGAGAAGGCTGGTGCAGTAGTCCAGACGGGATAGGATGAGAGCTTGAATGAGCAGGGTAGCAGTTTGGATGGAGAGGAAAGGGCGGATCTTGGCAATGTTGCGGAGCTGAGACCGGCAGGTTTTGGTGACGGTTTGGATGTGAGGGGTGAATGAGAGAGCGGAGTCGAGGATGACACCAAGGTTGCGGGCTTGTGAGACGGGAAGGATGGTAGTGCCGTCAACAGAGATGGGAAAGTCAGGGAGAGGGCAAGGTTTGGGAGGGAAGACAAGGAGCTCAGTCTTCGACATGTTGAGCTTTATGTGGCGGGCGGACATTCAGATGGAGATGTCCTGAAGGCAGGAGGAGATGCGAGCCTGGAGGGAGGGCGAGAGAGCAGGGGCAGAGATGTAGATCTGGGTGTCATCAGCGTAGAAGTGGGAGAGGTTGGCAGTGGGAGAAATGAAAGTAAGGCACAATGAGTAGGTCAGTTTCAGAAAAACAAAGAGTGCGATCTAGGGTGTAGTGGGAAAAGAGAGGATATAAGTAGAAGAGAGGGTTGATAAAATGTCTTAGTGTCAATTGTCATGAGTTTCCTGATTAAGACCGCGAGCCCCATGTGGGACAGGAACTGTGTCCAGCCCGATTTGCTTGTTGATACCCAGTGCTTAGTGCAGTGCCTGGAACACAGTAAGTGCTTAACAAATACCAGAATTATCATTACCTTGATGAAGAGAAGTATGAGCAACTATTTGAGGGTTTTGAGAAGTGAAGAGATGTGTGCTGAATAACATTTAAAAAATAATAATCCAGGGCAAAGGAGTAAAGTTTGGCCTGGAGAGGGGTGATCAGTGAGGAAGGCGAGACAGTAAACAGAGGTATGACAAGTGCTTGGAATTCTGCTGTAGTCATTTGGTTGGAGAGGAAGAAGCCATTTGTGGATATATTCTGACAGAAAAGTCAACGGGATGTGGTGATTCACTGAATACTGAGTTGAGGGAGAAGTCATGGATAATGCCAGGATTGTGGGATTTAGAAACGGGGAAAATTATGGTGTTGTCAACTATGATAAGAAAGTTAGGTGGAGAAAAAAATTTGTGGGGGGAAATGACGAGATCAGTTTAGGATTCATTGATTTTTAGGTGCTAGTGGGACATCCAGATAAAGATGTCCAGGAGGCAGGAAGAAATGCTAGATTGCAGGGGTACACTAGATTGTAATCTCCTTGAAGGCAAGTACCAGGCCTAGTTACACTATTGTATTCTCCCAAGCACTCAGTACAGTCTTTTGCACAAAGCCCTGACCGTTCCGCTTTAGTACTGCAACATAGTTCCTCCTGTATAGTCATTTCTACTTAAATATCTTTAAATTTAACATGACCATTCATTCATTCCATCGTATTGAGTGCTTACTGTGTGTAAAGCACTGCACTGAGTTCTTGGAAAGTATGATATAGCAATAAAGAGAGACGATCCCTGCCCTCAGTGGGCTCATAGTCTAGAGGGAGGGAGGGAGACAGACCAAAACTTCTCATCTTCTCACCCAATCCCTGTCCTCCGGCTGAGTTTTCTCTCATTGTATTTAGCACCACTATCCTCCATGCCTCACAAGATCATAGCCTTGACAAGGTACTTGACTCATCTCTCTCATTCAACCCACATATGCAATCGATTCTAGCTTCCCAACATCACTAAAATCTGCCCTTTTCTTCTTCATCCAAACTGCTACCAGGCTGCGCTAAGCACTTATCATATCCTTACCTTGACTAATGCATCAGCCTCCTCACTGATCTATCTGCCTCCTGTATCTCTCCTCTCCAATCCTTTCTTCACTCTGCTGCTCAGACCATTTTTCTAAAAAAAAAAAAAATAGCCCATGTCTCTTCACTCCTCAGGACTTCCAGTGGTTGCCCAACCACCTCGCCATCAAATAGAAGCTTCTTGCCATTGTTTTCAAGTACTTAATGAGGTTGACCGCTCCTAAATTACCTCACTGATTTCCGATTGCAACCCAGCCCGAGCACTTCGCTCTTTTAAAACCAAACAATTTAGTGTACCTCTGTTTCATCTATATCATTGAAGACTATATCCTCCCTTCAGCCTGGAATTCCCTCTCCTGTCATATTTGAGAGACCATCACTCTCCCCAACTTCAAAGCCCACCTAAAATCGCATCTCCTCCAAGAAGCCTTCCCCAACTAAGCCCTCATTTTCCCTACTCCCTCTCTTGTGTGTCACCTATGCACTTGGACTTGTACTATTTAAGCATTCGCTGTTTCACCCACTCTAACCCCCACAGCATTTATATACATATCCATGATTTATTTTAATGTGTCTTCCCCTCTAATAGGCAGACCCCTTGTAGGCAGTAATATGTCTACCAATTTTGCTCTTTTGTATTCTCCCAAGCACTAAGTACAGTGATGAGCACACAGTAAGTGCTCAATAAATACCACTGATTGTTTGACTGATTGATTCAATATAACCGTTTGACTGATTGAGAGATCAGGGCCAGCATGGGAGATTTATTTGAGAGTTGCCCAGTCTTTACCATAGGAATTAAAGTACTCAATCCCCTTGCCCCCTCCAACCTTACCTCCCTGATTTTCTACTAAAATCCAGCCCACACATTTAATTCCAACCTCCTCCCTGTACCTTGATCTTGTCTATTTTGCCACTGACCCCTCACCCATATCCTGCTTCTGGCCTGGAATGCCCTTCTTCATATCCTAGAGACAATCGCTCTCCTCAACTTCAAAACCTTATTAATAAGCCCTCACTTCTTTTTCTCCCATTGTTTTCTCTGTCACCTTTGCACCTGGATTTATACTCTTTAATAATAATACTAATAATTTCATTTGTTAAGCACTTACTATGTGCAAGGCACTGTACTAAGCACTGGGCTAGACACAAACTAGTCAGACTGGACACAGTCCCCTTCCCACATAGGGCTCTAAATCTTATCCCCCATTTTACAGATGAGCAAACTGAGGCTCAGAGAAGTGAAGTGACTTACCCAAGGTCACACAGCAGACAAGCGGTGGGCCCCCCCTCCCTCAGCCCCACAGAACTTAGAGAAGCAGCATGGCTCAGTGGAAAGAGCATGGGCTTTGGAGTCAGAGGTTTTGGGTTCAAATCCTGGCTCCGCCAATTGTCAGCTGTGTGACTTTGGGCAAGTCACTTAACTTCTCTGGGCCTCAGTTCCCTCATCTGTAAAATGGGGATGAAGACTGTGAGCCCCCTGTGTGGGATAACCTGATCACCTTGTAACCTCCCCAGAGCTTAGAACACTGCTTTCCACATAGTTAGCGCTTAATAAATGCAATTATTATTATATGCATATCCATAATTTTATTTATTTATATTAATGTCTGTATCCCCCTCTAAACTGTAAGCTTGTTGTGGGCAGGGAACAGGTGTGGGCAGGGATTGTCTCTATTGCTGAATTGTACTTTCCAAGCACTTAGTACAGTGCCTTGCACACAGTAAGTGCTCAATAAATACAATTGAGTGAATGACCTCTGTTATATTGTACTCTCCTGAGTGCTTAGTTCAGTGGTATGCACACACTAATCGCACAATATGATTGATTGATTGAGAGCAGTCCCTTTTCTAAGGCTGATTCCATCAGTGCTTCACTATGCCTTTAAATTGTTTATCTATTATTTATTTAGAGGAAATTCATGATCAAAGTCATGAAAAATGGAAAACCATCTGGATCATGGCATGCCTGCCAAAATCTACAAGTAAGACAAGAATATGTTGCTCATTTTTCTTCGTGGGCTACTTATTTAACATTTGGAACGTGGAAAGAATGCCTGTTCCATTGCAACCTGTTCCACTGCTGACAAGGTTCTAGCTACAATTCTTAAAAGAAGCAGCTTCGGGGGCAAGAGGACCTGAGTTCTAATCCTGACTCTGCAACTTGTCTGCTGTGTGACCTTGGACAAGTTACTTAACTTCTTTGTTCCTCATCCTCCCCATCAATAAGAAGAGAAGCATCAGAGAAGCAGTGTGGCTCAGTGGAAAGAGCCCGGGCTTGGGAGCCAGAGGTCACGGGTTCTAATCCCAGCTCCACCATTTGTCTGCTATGTGACTTTGGGCAAGTCACTTCACTTCTCTGTGCCTCAGTTACCTCATCTGTAAAATGGGGATTAAGACTGTGAGCCCCACGGGGGACAACCTGATCACCTTGTATCCCCCCCAGCACTTAGAACAGTGCTTTGCACAAAGTAAGCACTTAACAAATGCCATCATTATTATTATTACTTTTATTAAGAGTAGGGTTCTAGTCCTAGATCTCCCACTTGTCTGCTATGTGACCTTGGGAAAATTACTTCACCTCTCTGGGCATCTATAAAATGCAGGTTAAGACTGTCCAACTTGATTAGCTTGTATCTACCCCAGCATTTAGAGCAGTGCCTGGGAAATAGTAAATGCTTAACAAATGCCATAAAAAAATAGTGGGTCAGAACATGTAATATACCCCATTTGATTATAAATTCCTCAAGTCTTGTTGGAGCCTTTGAATGAATGAGGAGGAGGTCCAAACAGTTGCAGGTGAGAACATTGGCTTTTTTTTAATGGTATTTGATACACTCTCACAATGTGCTATGCACTGTATTAAGTGCTGGGGGAAATACAAGATAATCGGGTTGGACACAATCCCTGTCTCTCAGGGGGTTCATAGTCTCAATCCCTATAAGTGCTTAGAACAGTGCTAAGCACTTAGTACAGTGCTCTGCACACAGTAATCGCTCAATAAATACAATTGAATGAATGAATTAAGGTCACATCTGCTACAAGAGGCCTTCCCTGATGAAGCCCTCTTTTCCCTGCCTCGCTCTCCCTTCTACATTGTCTGTGCATTTGGATCTGTGACTTCGCGGCATTTGATATTCACTCCACCCTCTACCCCAAAGCACTTATGCACATATCTTTATATTATTTTATGAATTACCTGTTTATTTATATTTATGTCTGTCTCCCCCTCTAGTCCATAAGCTCATTATGGATACAGAACGTGTCTGTTATTTCTGTTGTACTGTACTCTCCCAACCACTTATGGCACATGATGATGATGATGGTATTTGTTAAGCGCTTACTATGTGCAAATCAATCAATCAATCATATTTATTGAGCGCTTACTGTGTGCAGAGCCCTGTATTAAGCGCTTGGGAATTACAAGTTGGCAACATATAGAGACCCTACCCAACAGTGGGCTCACAGTCTAAAAGGGGGAGACAGAGAACAAAACCAAACATACTAATAAAATAAAATAAATAGAATAGATATGCACAAGTAAAATAAACAAATAAATAGAGTAAAGTGCGAATAGTGCAAAGCACTGTTCTAAGTGCTGGGGAGGTTACAAGGTCATCAGGTTGTCCCGTGTGGGGCTCACAGTTTTAATCCCCATTTTACAGTTGAGGTAATTGAGGCACAGAGAAATTAAGTGATTTGCCCAAAGTCACACAGCTGACAGTTGGCAGAGCCGGGATTCGAACACATCATATGCCTTCTATAAATACCATTGATTGATTTTACAGATGAGATAATTGAGGTACAGAGAAATTACGTGACTTGCCTAAGGTCACAAGTAGACAAGTGGTGGAGCCAGAAATAGAACCCAGGTCCTCTGACTCCCAAGTCTGTGTTCTTCCCACCGGGTGAAACTGCTTCTCAGCATCTATAGCCTTGCGCCCATAGCTGGAAACGAATGCGTCCCTCATCGAAGGAAGCACACTGCACTGATGAGGAAAATTCTGTATTCCTTTTTAAGTGAATTTCCCTATTCTCCAACTCTAGGATGTTTTCAGCACTTTTCCTGAATTTTTGCTCATGCATTTTCTCCCCCTTTGCAACGTGAAGGAATTAAAACAGATAAGTGCAAAATTCATTTCAACTTATTTCCCAAATGGCATCTGGTTTGGCTCTAGATTAAACCAGGGCTAAAGCAGATTCTAGAAAAGCCCTACCCAATTAAAGTATATCTCATTGCTCTGAGAGCTCTATATTGCATTGACAAATGTTTAGCATTGCAACATTCATTGTATCATGTTCAATTGTCTTTTTGCCTGGACAATACAAAAGTATAATTACTGGCTATAATAACGTAATAAAGCCATTGGAATTAAATTGTGATTGGGTCATTGCCTCTTGCTGCAAGATAAATGGCAAAGAAAAGTCAATACTCATATGGAAAATAGATATCGATATGGAGCTGAGTTTTATTTTCAAAATGAGAAATCATTATATTCTCACAATGTTCAATTGCTTTGGCATTATTGCTATTATAAAATAAACAAACAGCAAAATAAATGAGGTCAGTCCAGTAGTTCAATGGAAAAAAAATATACATATATATTTGTGGAAAAATAGTGCTTATATATCAAATTGCTTTAAAGTATCCAGATAATTGTGTTGTTTTGTTTTTGTTTAATATTCCAAGAGCTTCATATCTTTCAATTTATGGGAGGAACATTTTATGGATATGAAAGGATCATTTTTCAGGACTCTAGACCAGATCAACACTGGAAACTGCCCAGGTAAACTATTGGCTCAGGAAAAGAACATTTGCTGACATTATTAATACTTCAAATGATTTTTGCTATATCTTTTATAATGTGATCACAACATTGGACAAGAAAAAACAGAGTGAAAAGTTAGCAAAGCACCCTGGCATCACCTTGGTCAAACAAATAAAATGAAAAATACAAGTGAAAATGTTTCTATTGATTTTAAAAAATGACATATCCAGTGATGTTAAAGGTTTCATATAGGTACACTGAATTGTGTGGTGCCTAAAGTTTTCTACATGGTCAACTTCAAGATCTAAAGGTAGGCATCATTATTTGTATTATATTTCAGTTCTGTTAGGTTTATAAAATCAAGATTAATATTTCAAAATTGAAGAATGAACCATAATGACGTATGTCATAATGGCATATTTCTGTGTATGGCTGTTCAGTTATCAACCATCAATCATTGGTATTTATTGAGTAATAATAATATAATAATAATACCATCAATAAGTGGTGTTTATTGAGCACTTACTGGGTGTTGACTACAATACAATACAAAGCCCTTGGGAGACTACAATGCAACATAGTTGGCAGATATTTTCATTCCCACAAGGAGCTTAAATTGTGCAACATGGGGTATTGGATGGAGTCATGGGTTCTAATCCCGGCTCCACCACTTGTCTGCTGTGTGACCCTGGGCAAGTCATTTCTCTTCTCCGTGCCTCACTTATCTGTAAAATGGGGAATAAGATTGTGAGCCCCACAAAGACGTGGACTGCATCCAACCCGATTTGCTTGTATCCACCCAGTGCTTAGTACAGTGCCTGGCACGTAGTAAGCGGCTAACAACTTATCACTATTATTATATATTCTGGTGTTTCTTCCTGGCATATTCATTCTATGTCCTATCTGATCCTTTTTCTTCCCACTCTTCCCTTCCCTTGTAAATATTTTTATACCATCTCCCATTATAGAATAATTCCTCTTGGGTAAGGTATTTGTTTTTTACTTCTGCTTTACTTTTTCGAATGCTTAGTACCACACAATGCAATCAGTATATGCTCCAAAAATACCATGACTATTACTTAGATTGTGAATCTGTTGGGGAACAGGGGATGGGACTAATTCTCACCCAAGTAATTGTTTTTTTCAGTGCTTACTGTTACTTCTACAACTACTTCATAAATTGTGAGCCCCTGGAGGGACAGGATCAGTGTCTAATAAATCATATCTATTGAGCACTTTCTGTGTGCAGAGCACTGTACTAAGCCTAAGATCACACAGAAGGCAGGTGGCTCTGCCACATAAGCATTTAATAAATACCATTTAAAAAGAGCCAGAATTAGAACCTAGGACACTCTCTACTGGACCATGTTGCTTCTCCAGGCAATGCTGCTTTTTTCCAGATCCTGGAATATCTGATTTTGAAGGAAGCCAACGCTCCTCCTTAATCCCATGTAACTTAGAAACAACAACAGACGAGTGATTAAATTGGCTGAACAACTTCTGGCTCATATCAATTAATTTCTCCAAGGAATTTTGCTTAAATAAAGCATCTTTACTGCACAGCTGCAGGGAATGCATAAAATGGACCAGCTATAAGTGTTATGATCTTTGAATGCTTTTTGTTTTAATGTGGAAAGCAGTGTTTCAGAGAATCGGTGAACTACAATTCCAGATGTTAAAAAAAAACTGGAGTATTATTCTTCCAATTCACTAGAGCCCTTCAGAAGAGGCCTATCATTATGAAATTTAATCCACCTTAGGAGAACCTCCTCTTTGACTTTAGCAGCTCCCCAGATGGATAACACTGGGACAGAAAATATGTGATTTTACTGCAAGGCTCACTTATGAAACAAAGAAATCTGTCATATCCCGCCACATTACACAGGCGAAGGAAGGTAAACTGGGCACAGTTACCCTTGCAGCAGTCAGAACCCACATTATCAATCAATCAATCAATCAATGGTCTTCACTGAACACTTACTGCCTGCAGCACTGTTAGCATTGTTATTATCAACAATAATAATAATGATTGTATTTGTTAAGCACTTACTATGTGCCAGGCACTGTTCTAAGTGCTGGGGTAGATACAACATAATTAGGTCGGACACAGTCCCTGTTCCACATGGTGCTCACAGTCTTAATCCCCATTTTACAGATGAGGTCACTGAGGTTCAAAGAAGTGTAGTGACTTGCCCAAGGTCACACAGCAGGCAAGCAGAAGAGCCGGGTCTAGAACCCATGACCTTCTGACACCCAGGCATTAGGCCATGCTACTTCTCTAGACACTGGGAACAGCTTAGCAGAAGGCTGACACTCATTCTCTGCCCGCAAGGAGTTTGCAATGAAAATGGGGCTATTGCACCTATTATAACATTTTGTTGTACTCTCCCAAGTGCTTAATACAGTGCTCTGCACACAGAAAGTGCTCAATAAATTCCATTGATGATGATGACCTGTTATATTGGGAGCTGGAATGATGGGTTGGCTGATGATTCTGTTCTTTGTTCAATCACTGAGAAAACATTCAGCAAGAGCCCCTGTCATAAATCATATGGAACTAGTTTTGAGTTCAGCACAGATTCCCAAGAGGCAAAACTGGAATGATCTAAATGCTTCCTTAAAACAGAAGATGTTCAACTTCTTTTCTCCTGGTTTAACTGAATTGAGCAGAGCCGGATCCCCCATTGGATAGTTGACATGCCCAGGCCCGGACCTCGGTATGTCAGAACAAACAAAACACACGCAGATTTCATTTTTAAAAAATAACTTGCAGGTGCACACTGTTATTAGTGCCAAAAATGGATTTCAGTCTAAGATCCAGAAATCTGCACAGATGGACAGATACTTTAGCTCCTCAATGGAGTTTCGTTGGTTCAATAAAATGACTTCTTGAATCATCTGGTAAAATTCCCTGCAATCTTTTTCAACTTTGAAAATAACACGGATTTTTCATCACTCAGAAGCCTGCAGTGATATAATACTCTTAGCAGAAAATCAAAGACTATATCATTTGAACAAGGAAGACTGTAGTGGTGTTCTGTAATATTTTAAATTTTGAAAATTAATTTGGATGGCACTGATAGTTTATATGATGTGATATTTAACAGGATACTTGTAAAGAAGAGTCATATTGGATACAGAATTTTTATTATTGAATTTCATTTTGCTTCATATTTCAGAAGTATGTCTAATTGAATGAGGCTTGTCCAGTAAGTTTTATTTATAAATCAAAGTTAAATTCTGAAAATTCCTCTCATACTACTTCAAAAGAGATGATTGAAATAAGCCTCAATTGAATATCTACCTTATATTGATATAGGAATCAGGTGGTTAATATCATATGATATTGAATGAAACTTCCTTCAAAATCACATATCAACCTTTGTTCAAGGTAAGTGAACACCACTGGGATTCTTGGTCATAATTGCTTTGGGTCTCTGGAGTAAGATCAGTAAGGGACTAATGTAAGAATCCTAGTAGAAGTAGACAGAATAAGACAATGTCTACATGCCTGAGAACAAAACTGCATTCACAAGGAATAAGGTAACTACTGCTTATACTCTTTGAAAATGTACATTCCCCTCATCTCATATCTATTCCTTGAAAACCCGATAAAACTCTTCTCAAGAGTAGTTACTTTAAAATAGTATTTATAATAGCCTTACTTTCAATGTATTCATTATCTTAGTCATACTTTGTCATATTTGAATAATATACTTTTTTTCATTATCCACTAGGTGTCAGGTGTTAAAACCCCAGCCAGAAAGCTGGGCCTTTTCAACTTCAAATCCTAGTTTAGATAATTAATAATAATTTTAATAATTTTAATGAAGTCACCTAAATGATGCTGGCCTCAGTTTCCCTATGTATGACACAGAACTTACGGGCTGAGAGTCAGAATTTAGTTCTAGTCCCAGGGTTCATTGAAGAATCATAGTCACTTGGAATTATGAACTGTTGATCTGGAGCAGCCCTAAACTGCAGTATCTCAACACCTCATCCACTGTCTGAGTGATTAGTTGGTGGCCTATTGATCATGGGCCAGAGCTAGGGAAGACAGTGGTGGAACATTCTGGTAAGCCCGATTTCAACCCTCTGTCCCCCTCCTCTCAACCATATTTCAGTTTTGGTTTATCAACAATTCCAGACTTTTAACTCCCTCCTCAAACCCCCAGTACCCACACCTCGCCCCTCTCTCACTTCTCATGACCTTGCTATTTTCTTGACAAAAACATCAGGAATGGGATCCCCCAAATCTTCTTCTGACCTTCTCTATGGTGCCAACCCATATGCACGGGCTCATTCTTTTCCAGGTCTCCCAACAGAAAATCATTAATCTACTAATAAAAATCAGTCCCGTCACCTGTACCTTGAACCCCATCTCTTCTCACTTTCCAAAAACACTTGCCTGCATTCCTCTTCCCTTCCTGCTGCAGTCTTCACCTGTTCATTCTGATAGCTCCTTCCTCTAAGTTTTTAATCATGCCAACCTCTCCCCTACCCTAAACAAACTTCTCCTGACCCCACTGCATCACCCAGCTATCACCCAATTTACATCCTCCCACTCCAGCCCAAACTCTTCAAATGGTTTTCAATATGCATTTGGCCTCCATTTAATCCATTTAAAACAATTTAAATTGTTTTGTTTTGTTGTCTGTGTTTTGTTTTGTTCTCTGTCTTCCCCTTCTAGACTCTGAGCCCGTTGTTGGGTAGGGACCATCTCTATATGTTGCCAACTTGTACTTCCCAAGTGCTTAGTACAGTGCTCTGCACACAGTAAGTGCTCAATAAATACAATTGAATGAATGAATGAATGAATGAATGAATCCTCTCCAAATCCCTTCTTGACCCTTTAAAAATCCAGTTTCTGACTTCTTCACTTCAACTGAGATCATACCCTTCAAGGTTTCCAATTATCTCCTACTTGTTAAATCTAATGGAGTCCACTCCAACCTAATTCTCCCTAATCTTTGACACTGTGAACTACCCCCTTCTCCCAGAAACATCATCTAACCATGGTTTCCCTGACACAGTTCTCTCTGGGTTCTTTGGTTATCTTTTTGGCTTTTCCTTTTCTGTTTCTTTTACCGGCTCTTTCTCTGCCTCCCTATGGGTGCCCCTCAACGTTCTTTTTTTATTGTGTCCTTTCCTCAATTTACATTCACTCCCTTGGGGAATTCACCTGCTTCAAACTACCACCTCTATATAAATAGCTCTCAAATCTACCCCAATTAGCCCCCATCTCTTTTCTTCTCTACAATCTCACATCTCCTCCTCCTGCCTTGAGGATCTTCATATGGATGTCTCACCAACGCCACAAGCTCAATGTTCCAAGATGAATTTATCTTCCCTCCAAAACCCTATCCTCCACCTAATTTTCTAATCATTATTGACTCTCTCACCATCAGTCAATCAATCAGTGGTGTTTATTGAGTAACTACTGTTTGCAGAGCACTTGGCTAAGGTTTTGAGAGTACAACTCAACAGCATTAGTAGATTTAACTCCTTTCCCACAAAGGATCTTACAATCTAGAGGGGAAAACAGATATTAAATTACAGATAACCTTGGTATTATCCTTGCCTTTTGTCTTCAGTTCAAACAACAGCATGGCAGCCCAATCAAATACACCTTCCATGCAATCCTTCCCAGTTTTAAGTTTTGAGTTTTCCCTTCCACTGCAGGAATTCCACTTGAAGTAATCAGTAAATGATATTGGAGAGAAATCTGATATCGAGAAAAGGAGGCACTTAAAGTACCAAAGAAAGATACACATTGATAGCAGTACAAGGATTCGAGTTTTGAAATATTGCTACATTTCCCCATTTCTGGAGCATTTCCATGCTCACCTTGGCTTGCCAATTGTTTTTCAGATCTAATTTTAACTAGGACCGCTCTTTCTGGGATGTAAATTGGCATGCTAAAAGCATTAGGAGCACGAAAGCAAGAGGGGGGTAAAATGACTGAGGGAAGCCAAAAGCCTTTCGAAAAAGAGCTAAATGGGAGTAATCCACAGCCACCAGCCAAAGCAGGGGAAATGCATCATTGTACGAAGCTCAAAGAGATGGAGCAGTTTTGTTTCCTTTCACATCTGCAAAAACTTTTTTGACGTCAAAACAAAATAAAGTAACTGACACCAATACAGTTACTGTGTAAAAATGAAATAGTGAGATGGATTGATGAAAGAATTTGTGGCCCACTTTACATCATTGTCAAGTGGATCTTGAGTCTACCATCTCTGACCCTTCATTCATGAACTTTTTCCCATCCAGAAGTCCCTCCCTCTGCAAATCTGCCATTCCAACCTCCTTTCCTATCTTCAAAGCTCTCTTGAAAACCTATCACTACCCTCATCTGACTTTCAGCATCTTTGGATGTGTCTGCCAACAGCCACTCTTAGTATGTCTGCTTTAAAAAACCTCTTAGCACATATCTACCTGTCATTTTACTTCATTTGATTTTTCATTTTTTCATTTTTCCAAACTCTGGCTGTTGCCATTTGTATCTATCAGTTTTCTCCTGCCTTAAACAGAACATGTACCATTGGTGTCTGCCTGCCTCCTTATTAGAATGTAAATTCCTTGAAGGCAACAATCTTGTCTTCTGTATTTAATTTTATCCTCTCTTTTTGGGTGGCGAGCATGTCTAGCAACTCCGTTGTACTCTCCCAAGGACTTAATACAGTGCTCTGGACCCAGTAACTATTCCATAATTGTTTGATTACCATGCCCCCTGAGGAAGGTGTATGAGATTAAACACGTGGGAAAATGAAATAGAAGGACAAGACACACCCCCTGCTCATGATGACCTTATACTTCAATGGAGATTACAAACATAAAATATTACAATGCTAAAATAAGAATAAATAATTCTTATACAGAATTATTACATATTACATATACAGAAGAGCTGAGAATGGATGTGGATAAATGCATAAATGTCAGAGGAGGCTGATTATCACAAATTGGGCCTGCTGGAAATTAGTTGGGAAGGCTTCTAGCACTGAGCATATTTTTAGGAGGACTTTGAGAATGAGAAAGGCAAGGGAGATGAGACCAGGAGCAGGAAAATCAGTGAAATGTCTGTTAGAATTGACTAGCTGTGAAAGGACAATTGCTCGAATCAGGCTGATGGTTGCATGGGTAGAGAAGAAGGGGTGGATCCTGGAAAATGCTTGAGAGGAAGTTTCTCTGGATTTAGTTGACTGGATGAGGAATTACAGTGAGAAGTTGAGACACTGCTTAGGTCCAGATATTACTGAAGGCTCTTAGGAGTTAGCTATATTTCTTAGGCCCCACCTGTCTCACACTGCTTTAAGTAATGAAATGTTAAATCTATTGAACATCAAAATTCCTAGAAGAGGAAAGAGTGTAGTCCAATTTGACATACAGTCATGATCTTTTCCTGTGAAAAATTCAGATAAATTTGACTTTGTTGCATGGAATCTGATGACGTGTCAAAGAGCTGTTGTTACTGGAAGAGTTTACACCACAAATTCTCTAAGATGGCTCTGGATATCACTTGGCAGCAAATTAAACTGACCATTTCATTATTCTGGGTAATTAGACAGTGTGCACAAGTAAAATGTGAAGAGCCTTACAAATCATAATTCACAAAGATTAAAGTCCTTTTGGATAGGATTGGTGTCTATCAACTAACTCTATTGTATTGGATTTACCCAAGTGGTTAGTACAGTGCTGTGCTCACAGTAATTGTGACCAATAAATACCACTAATTGATTGATAGGGGATTACTCAAAAGGACAGCAAAAAAATTCTTTACAAAATAAATTTATTTCATACAAAACAAAAAATGAACTATTACTCCCAAAGAAGGATAAAATTGATATCCTATCAGATCTTTTTCTATCTGTACCTACTATAACTAAAAATAGAGGATTATAGAGTGAATCATATAATAATCATGTCCCACATTAATATCATGTCTCCAATTGATAGAGACTTCAATAGTAGAGACAGAATAAGGAGAATAAGACCTGTACTTCCAACTGAACTACAAACTAAATATGAATCAGTACTTCAGAGTCCTGAATTGAGGAAATCTAAGGAAGAAATTTGTAAAAATGGTAAATTCCTGAGGTTTAAGAATGGAATCTGCCACAAGAACATGAGAGATTGAAAAGAATACCATAAATCAATGAAGACAAAATTAAAATGAATAGGGAAAAAAACTTGAAAAAGGGCAGACTATATCACTAGCAATTCATAACTTGTAATATTAATTAATTGCAAAATGTGTTTGGTTCTTGGTTAACCAAATCTTTCATTTAAACTTTTTTCCTTAGGTTATTTGAACAGTTTTATTTTTCTACCATAGCAGTGCAGTTTCGTTGTCAAAGCATAAGAATACAGACAGTCCTTGAAAAAAGGTTTCTGCTTCATTACTTCTTTGTACAGTCAGCTCTCCTATAACATGATTCACTATGCATTTATGATATACATCCCTGTACTCTATGGCTTCCCTTAACTATCATAATATCCATAAGCCCCTAGAAGGCATGTGATGTGCATCTACCTACTGCATTGTACTCTCCCAAACACTTGGTACAGTGTTCTGAATCCAGTAAGAGTTCAATAAATGATGATGATGATGATGATGATGGTATTTGTTAATCGCATACTTTGTGCAAAGCACTGTTCTAAGCGCTGGGGTAGATACAGGGTAATCAGGTTGTCCCACATGGGGCTCACAGTTTTAATCCCCATTTCACAGATGATGATGATGATGATGGTATTTGTTAAGCGCTTACTATGTGCAAAGCACTGTTCTAAGCTCTGGGGTAGATACAGGGTAAAAATACCACTGATTGATTGATTAAAACTAAATGTATTCCCTATAAAGACCAGTTCATTAGTTTTCCCCCCTCCCGCTTCACCCAGTTTGGGACTTTCCTATCTCAATAAGTTATACATAGGCCTATGTAAGATAGCATGAGCAGGGTTAGAAAAAATTTACAGTAGACCTTAAGTCCAGAGACCTAAACAGGTGGGAGAAAGAAAGAAAGACTTTATATGAATAGTTTTTTCAACTCTCCAGTCTTTGGCACAAATACGGTGCTTTGCACAGAGTAAGCACTCAATAAAAACTAATACCATTGGTCTAGCCTCCTTGTCTGTTGAGACCATCTTTTCTTAGCATTATTTCAGCTAGCTGATAGAGCAGTAACACATTTCAAGGCCTCAGGAGTAAACATAGAGTTACAGCCCAGCTCGTTGGACTGTGTCTCTTAAAGGGCTTGGATGCAACAGCAACCAAACCATCCGTACCTCCACAGTACCACTGCTAGTTCTAAGATACGCATACAAATAAAGCTACTATAACGATAATGATAATAATAACAAAAAATAATACTAGTTACATTTGTTAACTGCTCACTATGGGCCAAGCACTTTACTATGTGTTGAGCTAGATACAAAATAACCACGTTGGACATAGTTCCTGTCTCACAGTGGGGCTCGTAGTCTTAGGAAGAGGGAGAGTAAGTATTTTATCCCAATTTTACCTATGAGGAAACTGAGCTACAGAGAAGTTATGCGACTTGCCCAATGTCAAGCAGTAGACAAGTGATTTTGCTGGGATTAGACCTCTGGTCTTCATCATCATCATCAATCGTATTTATTGAGTGCTTACTATGTGCAGAGCACTGTACTAAGCGCTTGGGAAGTACAAATTGGCAACATATAGAGACAGTCCCTACCCAACAGTGGGCTCACAGTCTAAAAGGGGAATAATAATAATGGCATTTATTAAGCGCTTACTATGTGCAAAGCACTGTTCTAAGCGCTGGGGAGGTAACAAGGTGATCAGGTTGTCCCATGTGGGGCTCACAGTCTTACTCCCCATTTTACAGATGAGGTAACTGAGGCCCAGAGAAGTTAAGTGACTTGCCCGAAGTCACACAGCTGACATGCGGTGGAGCCGGGATTCAAACCCGTGACCTCTGACTCCAAAGCCGGTGCTCTTTCCACTGAGCCACGCTGCTTTCCGAGCTGCTAACCAGCTAGTCAGGTCTTCTGACTCTCATTCAGGCCAATGCTCTTTCCGCCAAGCTATTCCACTCCCTACTTGCAGATTTAGAGAAGTGAATAAAACCACAGCAAAATTTGGTGGCGGATTCTCTTTTAATCCCACTACACAAATGCACCAAAATGCTCTTTCAGTTGAAGATTTTAACACTGAACATCCTACACAGTTTTTCACAGAAATATGATTTGATCTTGGAACATCTGCTCCAGTCTGGAACTGTATTTGACTTTAAGCTTACTATAGATATCAGATGTTCTTTCCCATGCTTTATGACTTTTTCATACAATTAATGAACAAATAGCAATTATGCCAGCATTTTGAAATGGAACTGAAAATATTCCAATCTTGCATTTAAACCTGATGACCTACATATGGCTTGCTAAGATCAGGTAAAAAAAGATACAGCTACAATTTTTAGAGGTTACATAAAAGTACACAGGGCTTTCTTTCAAGGGATCACTAGGACTGCACTGAAAGGCATGTATATTCTGTTGTCCCTCAGACTAAGAAATTTGAAATATTATTTGAGAGCCAGCTGGGAGAACACGGCAGCTGAAAGACCAGGCTGACAGGCAGCAACTGGGAGAAGGGTTACTCTCCCCTAGCAAAGGCTTCATGAAAATCAGGCTTTAAAGAGGCGGGGTAGAACATAGAGAAATATCCATTAGAACAGCAATCAAGCAATCAATCAATTATATTTATCGAGTATTTACTATGTGCAGAGCACTGTCCTAAGCACTTGGGAGAGTACAGTGTAACAGAGGTGGCAGATACATTCCCCTCCCATGAGCTTATAGTCTAGAGGGGGAGATAGACACTGATATGAATAAATTACAGATCTGTCCATATATCTGCTACCATGTTAAGACAATCACTCATCCAACTTGTACTTCCCAAGCGCTTAGTACAGTGCTCTGCACACAGTAAGTGCTCAATAAACACAGTTGAATGAATGAATGAATCCTATCCCACCTGGTTAATGCATCAGCCTTCTTGCTAATCTCCCAGTCTCCTTTTTTGCCTACTTCAGTCAATACATCACACTGCTGCACAGATCATTTTTCTATAAAAAACATTTAGGACATGCTCCTCTACTCCTCAAAAAACTGCAGTGGTTGCCCATCCACCTCCACATCAAACAAAAACTCCTTACCATTGGCTTCAAAGCACTCAATCACCTTGCCTCCTCCAACCTCACCTCTCTACTCTCCTACTACAATCCAGCTCACACATTTCACTCTTCTAATACTAACCTTCTAACTGTGCCTCAATCCCATCTATATCACTGCCGACCCCTCACCCATGTCCAGCCCCTGGCCTGGAATGCCTTCCCTCCTCAAATCCAACAGACAATTAGTCTCCCCCCATTCAAAGCCTTATTGAAGGCACAACTCTTCCAAGATACCTTCCCTAACTGTGGAGGTGATCCAGGGCTGTGGGCTAGTGGTCCATGAATACCTTCCCTAACTGTGGAGGTGATCCAGGGCTGTGGGCTAGTGGTCCATGATCAACAAAGCCATAGAGGACCAAGTGGGTTTACATTAGTAGAGAGGGTAGTCTTGAGGATGTCAATTTGGTCATCAAGAGAAGGTGGTTTGGGTATGGAAACTGTAAGCTCGAGGTGAGCAGGGTGAGGTGAGAATGCCTTTTTATTGTTATAGTGTACTCTCCCAAGTGTTTAATACAGTGATTTACATACAGTAAACACTCAATAAATATGATTGAATGAAATGGGGCATGATTACTTGAAAAAATTTGAAGGGCCCAAAAGATTGGCAGTCTCTTTGGGGGAACAGGGCAGACTTGCGGGAGGGAGTCTGTGACAGAAGGCAGATGAGAGATTGTGGTCAGATGGAGGGATTTCAGAGTTGGTGAGGGTAGTAACGAGAGATGATGAGATCTTGTGTGTGACCAAGGTGGTGAATGGGTGAGGTGGAGTGGAGCAAGATGTCAGTGGAATTAAGGAGCACTAGGAAGTGGGCAGGGGAAGGGTCATCAGGAACATCTATACTGAAGTTCCCAATGCAAAAATAGAGAGAAAGAGAAGAAATTTGAGAAAGGGATCAAAATGGTTCTAAAAGTTGGAGGTGAGGTCTTGGGGAGGTGCGGGAGGTGGTGGTAGAAGACCATGACTTGTACCTGCAGTGGGTGGAGTGGGAGACTGATTCTAGACTGTGAGTCCATTGTTGGGTAGGGACCGTCTCTATATGTTGCCAACATATACTACCCAAGTGCTTAGTACAGTGTTCTGCACACAGTAAGTACTCAATAGATATGATGGAATGAGTGAATGAATGAATTTGGAGCTCAAAGGAAGAGGAAGAGAGGGATGGGGGAGGTGGACTGGTACAGAAGAGGCAAGAGTCTATCCTTGCAGGCAGTGAATAAGGGACTGTCGCTCATGCAGTAGACTTTTTAGACACACTAACATGAATGGATAAGGACTCGCCATCAGCTTGAAAACAAAGGGCAAATACAAAAACACACACACTCACACAGTTTTCAGCATTTTCAAAAGACTAGTTCTTATACCATGAATGAGAACTATTTCCTCTTTTCTCAATCAGAAACATATTAATTACCCTCCTTAATATTTATTATCTGATTCTCCCCAAGGGCCACCCACATATTGACACCCTATATCTGAAATACAGCCTGAAAGGAAATAAATTCAATTTTTTAACAATGCATTTCCCAATAGGGAAATCTTCAAATACTTATTATGATGATGATCATTTTTATTATTATTATTATAATAGTACTATTAGTAATAATGATCATTTTGGTATTTGTTAAGTGCTTACTAGGTGCCAGGCACTGTACTATGCACTGGAGTGGATATAAGTAAGTCGGGTTGGACACAGTCCCAGTCCCACGTGGGACTCACAGTCTCAATCCCCTTTTTACGGATGAGGTAACTGAGGACCAGAGAAGTGAAATGACTTGCTCAAGGACATACAGCAGACAAGTGGCAGAGCTGTAATAGTAGCATTTATTGAGTTTCCCACTTGGTTTGGTGTGCTGTATTTGGCATCTTGGAAGTAGTGAAGTGTCACGTTCCCTGCCCACAAGAATCTTACAATCTAATGGGGGAGATAACTAAAAACATTTATGACTTTGTAGTCAAAAATAAAGCAGCAATATACATTTAAGCAGTAAGGAGAGTGAATTCTAACCATTTCTAAAACAGATTGATATCTGAATTATGACAGACCAGGCTCAACATTTAATTTTAAATAAAATTGTTTTTTCAGTGTTCTAACACCTCAATCATTCTACAAGATATGCAGCCAAGACATAGTAACATTAAGTTGCAAAGAAGTCCGTTAGATTTCCATCTGGCTAGACATTTTTTGGCTGGATTTTACTTATGCTAATCTATATTTCTAAATGCATAATGTTTCATAACAATCTCTGGTAAAAATAATAGTTGTGTTTTTTGTTAAGCATAAGCCAAGCACTGTACTAAGCAATGAGGTAGATACAAGATAATCAGTTCCCATATGGGGCTCACATGCTAAGTAGAACAGGTAGTCAATCCCATTTTGCTGATTAACTCATGGAAATCTTTATTTCTAAATACAAATGTTTCACAAGAATCTCTGATAATAATAATATTAGTTTAGTGTTTACTATGTGCCAAAAATTGTACTAAGCACTGGGGTAAATACAAGATAATCAGGTCCCACATGGGGCTCACAGTCTCAGTAGGAGGGAGAACAGTTATTGAATATCTATTTTGCACATCTGGAAACTGAGACACAGAGAAGTGCAATGACTTGCCCAAGGTCACACAGAAGGTACACAGTAGAGCTGGGACTAAAATCCAGGTATTCTGACGTACCTGGCCTGGTGTCACCTGTTATAGCATCTTCTGCTCTTGTGTCTTTTGGTTAATAAAGAATTAAATAAGATCTGATCATTATCAAACAGAGAAAATTATGGCTTGACCTGAGCTGTTTTCCTCTAACATTTTGATGACCCATGCCACAAACACACCAGGTGGTATAACCTCTATTTTTGAAGATTCAGTTTAAACACTGTGATGAAGCCAGTTAGTCCATTTAATGACATTTTTTTGTGGGAAAAATCTGTAATTAGATCTAATGAAATGCAATCTTAAAATAAAGTGAGATTTCTTTTTTTTTTTAGTAATAACTCCCACAAAATAATTTAAATATAATATCTTGGGGATGTGTTAGCAAAAAATCAGATTGCAGAGAATGAGTGTGGTCTAATGGATAGAGCACCTGCCTGGGATCAGAAGGATGTGGGATCTAATACTGGCTCTGCTGCTTGTCTTCTGGGTGACCTTGGGCAAGTCCTTTCACTTCTCCATGCCTCATTTACCTCATCTTTTTTTTTGATGGCATTTATTAAGCGCTTACTATGTGCAAAGCACTGTTCTAAATGCTGGGGAAGTTACAAGGTGATCAGGTTGTCCCACGGGGGGCTCACAGTCTTAATCCCCATTTTACAGATGAGGTAACTGAGGCCCAGAGAACTTAAGTGACTTGCCCAAAGCCACACAGCTGACAATTGGCAGAGCCGACATTTGAACCCATGACCTCTGACTCCAAAACCCGGGCTCTTTCCACTGAGCCACGCTGCTTCTCTGGAGATTGAGACAATGAGCCCCATGTGGGACAGGGACTGTGTCCATCTCAATTTGCTGTATAAACCCCAGTACTTTGTACTGTACTGGGCACATAATAAAAACTTAAGAAATACCACAGTTATTATTATCATTATTATTATGTGGAATCTTAATCAGCCCTAGTGATTGCTCATCAGCACTAACTAACTTACTAACAGCATTCTTGAACTGTTAAATGCAGGCATATAAACATAGACGAAAAATAAGAGCCTGGCTTTTGCTTGCAGAAAAGAAGGAAATAAATGGATTGGGAAAACAAGAAATTTAAAATTTATGTGTGGACTGACACCCCAGGGCTAGTGTGAAATATTTGTATTTGACTAAGTAAAGATAATAAAACAAAGTGACGTGCAAGCCGGAAAGGTTAAAAGAATCACTGCATGAGCGTGTTTATACTTTGCTAAATTGAGTCAGAACAACAACAAAAAAAATACCATCTAATACAAGTAGAAGATACAGTCTCTGCCCCGAGAAAGTTTACAATCTAATTAGGGTAAATCCCTCCCCAAGATCCTGCCTTGTTTTCCTATGGGCCAGGTCACCATTGTGAGCTTCTGAGATTTCCCTCAGAGTGGTCTAGTGGTGTGAATTATTTTATACAGCTGATCTCAAAGAAGCATGTTCTTTCTGCCACGTCACCAGCTCACTATTTCCTTTGGAAGAGTTGAAGGTTGGAAGAGCCGTGCATTGATCCTAACAGAACTTACTGATAAAATCTCAACATCTTTGAACCAGAAGGATAGAAACAGCATGGCTTACTGGAAAGAGCACTGGCTTGGGGTTCTAATCTCAGATCAGCCACTTGTTTGCTTTGTGACCTTGGTCAAGTCACTTCACTTGTCTGTACCTCAGTTACGTCATCTGTAAAATGGGGATTAAGGCTGTGAGCCCCACCTGGGATAACCTGATTACCTTGCATCTACCTCAGTGCTTAGAACAGTGCTTGGCACATTGTAATCACTTAACAAATACCATAATTATTATCATTATTACACATATATTGTATAGATATCATATTTCTATATTATAATTCTATAATAATGATGGCATTTATTGAGCGCTTACTATGTGCAAAGCACTGTTCTAAGTGCTGGGGGAGAGTACAAGGTGATAGAATTGTCCCACGGGGGGTTCACAGTCTTAATAGACTGTTCACAGTCTTTTAGACTGTGAGCCTTTTAGACTGTGAGCCCACTGTTGGGTAGGGACTGTCTCTATGTGTTGACAATTTGTACTTCCCAAGCGCTTAGTACAGTGCTCTGCACATAGTAAGCGCTCAATAAATACGATTGATTGATTGATTAATACCCATTTTACAGGTGAGGCAACTGAGGCACAGAGAAGTTAAGTGACTTGCCCAAAGTCACACAACTGACAAGTGGTGGAGCCGGGATTTGAACCCATGACCAGTGACTCCAAAGCCCGTGCTCTTTCCACTGAGCCATGCTGCTTCTCCTATATATATATATATATATACCTAATATATATATATGTATATATTAGGTGTGTATCTATATCTAATATATATATATATTTCTCTATATATGTAAACCACATGACCTAATAGTGATGTGGATAATCTAATTTCTGTTACTATCCTCAAAATAAAGTTTCCCTTTCTCAGCAGTTACTACATAAACAGCCTGACAGTTTTTCCTGATTTTAACCTAATGAAAGCTTTTTAATGAGCACAGATTATGTTCACTTATTAATTTTACTGATATGAATTTCATCATGTTTGAACGCTTTCTGAAAGCAATCTGGCATGGCTACTGGTAGTTTTTTTTTTCTTTTTTTAAATGAAATTGCTTCTATTGCTGAAAGGGCCTCACTAGGACTTTTATTCTGAATTGGCTTTCCTTCTTTCATCAGGGGGTAACAGATATGTCAAGACCAATCAATCAATCTATCAATAAATGATATTACATAACTGCTTATTGGGTACAGAGCACCGCACTGGGTACACAGGAGAGAACGATACAATAAGTCGACACGATCCCTCTCCTCAAGGAGTTTCCAGTCCTCAGGGCAGGGACTGTCTCTATATGTTGCCAACTTGTACTTCCCAAGCACTTAGTACAGTGCTCTGCACACAGTAAGCACTCAATAAATACGATTGATTGATTGATAGAGTGCAACACATTTTCAAGCAGCACAACACAGCGATAACTATTTGGGAGACCTCCAACCAACCAAGCAGGAAAGGTGCTGCTTCCTTTGAGCAAAAGCTGAGTGAAAATCAGCTCCAAGATCCAACCTGAGAAGCAGAAACTGGTCTTTCAAGCCGCAAAGCAACAGTGCAGCCAGAAACCACAAGCATTCATAATGTGAAATGGATCACCAGTCACCTATACGTCTTTTGAGCCACACGCACGCTCAGGACCCCATAATCGGCCCCATGTCTGCTGTGTGATCTTGGGCAAGTCTCTTAACTTCTCTGTGCTTCAGTTATCTGTAAAACTGGGGACTCGGAGCCCCAAGTGGGTCTTGGACTATGTCAATCAATCAATCAATCAATCGTATTTATTGAGCGCTTACTATGTGCAGAGCACTGTACTAAGCGCTTGGGAAGTACAAATTGGCAACACATAGAGACAGTCCCTACCCAACAGTGGGCTCACAGTCTAAAAGGGGGAGACAGAGAACAAAACCAAACATACCAACAAAATAAAATAAATAGGATAGAAATGTACAAGTAAAATAAATAAATAAATAAATAGAGTAATAAATATGTGCAACCATATATACATATATACAGGTGCTGTGGGGAAGGGAAGGAGGTAAGATGGGGGGATGGAGAGGGGGACGAGGGGGAGAGGAAGGAAGGGGCTCAGTCTGGGAAGGCCTCCTGGAGGAGGTGAGCTCTCAGCAGGGCCTTGAAGGGAGGAAGAGAGCTAGCTTGGCGGATGGGCAGAGGGAGGGCATTCCAGGCCCGGGGGATGACGTGGGCCGGGGGTCGATGGCGGGACAGGCGAGAACGAGGTACAGTGAGTAGATTAGCGGTGGAGGAGCGGAGGGTGCGGGCTGGGCAGTAGAAGGAGAGAAGGGAGGTGAGGTAGGAGGGGGCGAGGTGATGGAGAGCCTTGAAGCCCAGGGTGAGGAGTTTCTGCCTGATGCGCAGATTGATCGGTAGCCATTGGAGGTTTTTGAGGAGGGGAGTAATATGTCCAGAGCGTTTCTGGACAAAGATAATCCGGGCAGCAGCATGAAGTATGGATTGAAGTGGAGAGAGACACGAGGATGGGAGATCAGAGAGAAGGCTGGTGCAGTAGTCCAGACGGGATAGGATGAGAGCTTGAATGAGCAGGGTAGCGGTTTGGATGGAGAGGAACCTGTCCAACCTGATTAGCTCGTATCTACCCCAGCACTTAGTACAATGCCTTGCCAATTATATTTATATCTGCCTCCCTGCTGGACTGTAAACTCTTTGTGAGCAGGGAATGTGTCCACCAACTCCTCAATACTTAGTACGGCGCTCTGCACACAGTGAATGCTCAGTATATGCTATTGATTGATTGATGAACACCATAATACTATCAGAAGTGTCACCTTTGAAGAGTCATTTATGTAGTATTGCCATAATAATAATAACAATTATGGCATTTATTAAGTGATTACTTGTGCCATGCTGTGGTGGATACAAGCAAATCAGGTTGGACACAGTCCCTGTCTCACATGGGACTCACTGTCTCAATCTCCATTTTCCAGATGAGGTAACTGAGGCCCAGAGAAGTGAAGTGACTTGCCCAAGGTCACACAGCAGACAAGCGGCAGAGACGGGATTAGAACCCATGACCTGTTGACTCCCAAGTCTGTGCTCTATCTACATGTGACGTCTTCAGGCTTTTGGCCAAATTGATTCTTGGAAGCTACAATTTTAACTGAAAACTGCGTTTTGGTAACAGTAACAAATTCCCTGCTAATAACATTGTTGTTCTCAAAGCAACATCAATACTACTACTACCACTACTACTAATAATAATAATAATCATGGTATTTTTAAGCACTTTACCAGGCACCGTTCTAAGTGCTGGGGTAGATACAAGATAATCGGGGTGGACATAGTCCCTGTCCCACACAGAGTTCACAGTCTTATGTTACAAACAGGGAATCTGTTACTGAACAAATATGAGATACCCTATTTTTACCTAAATTTCTTAGAATTATGTGCTCAGTCAATGATATATGAGTAATACAGCCACATTAATGTGTTATAATGAGTCAGAGCTTCCGTGATAGCTTAACCAACTTAGACTTAATATCACAGAACAATGGGTTTGTTAATCCTCTCCGCTGGTTCCACCTAGCTTTTATCTAGCTAAAGTGATATCTCTCACCAGTCATTTGGGTAACCTGATTGCCCCCTGCTCACTGTGGGCAGGGAATGTGTGTTTGTTTTTGTATTGTACTCTCCCCAGCCCTTAATACAGTGCTTTGCACACAGCAAGTGTGCAATAAGTACGAATGAATGAATGAATGTTCATTAGATTTCTTTCAATTAAAATCCAGGGGTGCTATGTCTGCCCAGTATTCATTCTGCAATCAAACTTATTAGTATTATTATTATCATTATTATTATTACTATTATTATCATTATTACTATTATTATTATGGAAGTTGATAAACTCTTACTATGTGCCAAGCATTCTACTTAGTGCTGGGGCAGATACAAGATAATGAGGTTGGACACAGTCCCTATCCCACATGGGGCTCACAGTCTAGGTAGGAGGGTGTAAGATTTAATTCTCATTTCACAGATGAGGAAACTGAGACACAGAAAAGTTAAGTGACTTCCCTAGAGTCATACAGCTAGCAAGTACTGGAGCTAGAATTAGAACCCAGGTCTTCTAGCTCCCAGGCCCATGCTCTTTCCACTAGGCCACGGTGCTTCTACCACAGGACTTTACCTACTTTGATTCAGTTATATTAACCTTCCTTCCATCCTTTTAGTTTCCTTTCACACCGTAGTTTTCACATTTCCTTTCACATGTTCCGTTATTACAGGAAATTTTGTAGAGAAGGCCAAAATCCTTTCTCTGACAGAGGGAGCCAATTCTTCCTACACATTCACTCATTCCATTTTCTCGTCTATTTGAACAGCTCTCCAGAACCTATTCTTCATAAATTTCTATCTACACTTGCTCTATGAGTGAGAGATGGGGCAAAGAGCAACAATATGCCTTCCAAAACAAATCCAGAGTCACCCAAACAAAACTCTTTTCCCATTTTACCAGCTCCATAAGAAAATGACTCTCCATTATCATTCAAGGCAAGTACCTAGCAACAGCAACAACTATAACGTAATTATTTCTGAAGACATCCATACATGCAATCCAAGGAACCTTTTGATTTGACAGAGATATTAACACCAAGGAGGTTTTTGCCTATTCCTAGAGAATTCGGGAATGCAGATCATCCGCTTGTTCTGAACTCAGTGTTGAGCATTGAATTACTAATACTATTACACAGGCAAAATTTTACTTTTAAAATCATGTTATTATGGAAAATGACACTGCTAATTGTGATGTACATCTTCCTGAGCACACATAGAATGGTCCATGTCTGAAGTCTTGAGTTAGACTTTCCATAAAAAATACCTTTCTATATCTATTGAAGAAAAACAAAACCAAAAAACCCTTATACATAGCCTTCGAATTCTCTGGAATAGGAGGCCAGCTTGGAATCTGTTAAATTCAGAATGTTGTTAAAACCAAATTGACTTTTAAATCTGAAGGTATCCCAGATGTTACTTTTGTAAGTTCTTTTTGATGTTTCCACCTTTTAGTCGATAGCACAGCTGCAATGATGTGAGACGATGTTGTAAAAAGAGCCAAAAAATAGTTTGTCCGAGTATAAAGGCCAATTAAACAATTTCCCTGGTCCTTTGCTTGAAATGTCATTAGTGGTATTTGTCAGAAATGTGAAACTTTTGAAGGCTGAGTGTCATTTATAAAGGCAAGAACACTTATTTTTGGAATACTACACACTCAGTTCAAGATAATGTAATTACTTACACTAATAATACTGCTTAGGCAGAGTCTTGCTAATTACAATATTATAAATATTAATATCACCAAGTCTTTGTGTTTGATTGCCACTCATTGAGTCATTCATCATGATATTTCCCAGGAATCCACACTATATTATTTTATTTCCCTTTTCTCCCTATTTTTTCATTACCAGGCAAACAAACTCTCTGACTTAAGATTCATATAAAATGAGTTTTTCGGTGTTTTCAGCAAATAGCTTTTATTTCTGTTGCCTGTTGGATGCAACGATATGATTTTGTAGGAAGGATAATCAAATGCAAAGCCAGTTACAAGCTATGTGTCTTGTTCTTTCTGACTATCTAATGCCGTCATCCAAACTAAATTACACTTAGCTTTGTTTTCCATTCTTTTTCATGTGACCTGTTTTAAGTTACAACTCCTTTGAATTATTAAATACTTCCTTAAAACATCTTTTTATACTACTTTTTTTTAAAAAAGTTAATTATTGATGTAGTGACAAGCTGAAAGACTAAGAATTGTAATTTTTTCCCTCTCATTCAGGACATGAAAAATGTCTCCTGACAATGGCTGTCTATTTAGTATTATACAAAGGATATACAAAGATAAAATACTAAATGTTGTTTTAGAAAAGAGTAGCGAAAATCACTATATTACGCCAAATGTAAATGTAGGATATATTTCTTTGAAAATAGCTTTTAGAAATGAAGTTGGGACATAACCTTTTGAGCCAGGGTTTAACAATGTAGGCAGAAGTAGTAACAAAAGAGGCTGATTGGAATTTAATTTAAAGACACTGCTATATTATTCAGAAATCCACTGGTTTCATTGTCTTGAAATAGAAAGGCAATATTGTAATTTTACGAACTTGCTAGAGAATAAAGAACACTCTAGTCTCAAACGGCAGGAACAAATTTGAAGGCATTTTGTGTGTCAAACCTCAATCTTTCTAAAACATTTTTAGGACCTTATGTATACTGGCCAGATAGAAAGGCAAATCTATGTACCCACTGTATGTCCACGATTGAATACTTGGGAAAGTAATCTTGCTACCAAAACAGCAAAAACTGTCCATTGATTTGTGTGGTTTAGCATTATAGTACAATATCACTGAAACAAAAAGCAGTACAAAAACATAAAAATGTAGGAGAATAAAAGGGAAAGTAACCAAATACCTTTCCTGTGAGTTCAGCAATGTGAGGAACTGGTTTTCCTTTCTGGTGGCGTTCAGTTGCGGGACTCTGTCCATCCCAGGCATTTAGTTCCTCGATGCTCTTTAGGTAAAGCAAGGCTTTCAGTCCTGTGCAGTAGTCTTCGATCACAGTGAAATCCTGATTCTGAACTGCACTGCACACCTAGAAAAGATGGAGCTCGTAAATAAACCATGTACTTATAAACCAGCCATACTGGATTAAATGTCTATGCAACTTAAGACGCAGCACGTGGCCTAGTAGAAAGAGAATGAAACTCAATCAGGTGACCCAGATTCTCGCCCCAGAACTGCCACTTGCCTTATTGGTAAACCTGGCCTGAAGTACTTAATTAATTAATTCATTCATTCAATCGTATTTATTGAGCACTTAATGTGCTCAATTGAGCTCGCATCTCCTCCTGCCTTCAGGACATCTCCATCTGGATGTCCGCCCGCCACCTAAAGCTCAACATGTCGAAGACTGAGCTCCTTGTCTTCCCTCCCAAACCTTGTCCTCTCCCTGACTTTCCCATCTCTGTTGACGGCACTACCATCCTTCCCGTCTCACAAGCCCGCAACCTTGGTGTCATCCTCGACTCTGCTCTCTCATTCACCCCTCACATCCAAGCCGTCACCAAAACCTGCCGGTCTCAGCTCCGCAACATTGCCAAGATCCGCCCCTTCCTCTCCATCCAAACCGCTACCCTGCTCATTCAAGCTCTCATCCTATCCCGTATGGACTACTGCACTAGCCTTCTCTCTGATCTCCCATCCTCGTGTCTCTCTCCACTTCAATCCATACTTCATGCTGCTGCCCGGATTATCTTTGTCCAGAAACGCTCTGGACATATTACTCCCCTCCTCAAAAACCTCCAATGGCTACCGATCAATCTGCGCATCAGGCAGAAACTCCTCACCCTGGGCTTCAAGGCTCTCCATCACCTCGCCCCCTCCTACCTCACCTCCCTTCTCTCCTTCTACTGCCCAGCCCGCACCCTCCGCTCCTCCACCACTAATCTCCTCACTGTGCCTTGTTCTCGCCTGTCCCGCCATCGACCCCCGGCCCACGTCATCCCCCGGGCCTGGAATGCCCTCCCTCTGCCCATCCGCCAAGCTAGCTCTCTTCCTCCCTTCAAGGCCCTGCTGAGAGCTCACCTCCTCCAGGAGGCCTTCCCAGACTGAGCCCCTTCTTTCCTCTCCCCCTCGTCCCCCTCTCCATCCCCCCGTCTTACCTCCTTCCCTTCCCCACAGCACCTGTATATATGTATATATGGTTGTACATATTTATTACTCTATTTATTTATTTATTTATTTATTTTACTTGTACATTTCTATCCTACTTATTTTATTTTGTTGGTATGTTTGGTTCTGTTCTCTGTCTCCCCCTTTTAGACTGTGAGCCCACTGTTGGGTAGGGACTGTCTCTATGTGATGCCAATTTGTACTTCCCAAGCGCTTAGTACAGTGCTCTGCACATAGTAAGCGCTCAATAAATACGATTGATTGATTGATTGATTGATTAATGTGTGCAGAGCACTGTACTAAGTGCTTGGGAAGTACAAGTTGGCAACATATAGAGACAGTCCCTACCCAACAACGGGCTCACAGTCTAGAAGGGGCAGACAACTAAACAAAACATATTAACAAAATAAACTAAATAGAATAGTAAATATGTACAAGTAAAATAGAGTAACAAATATGTACAAACGTATATACATATATACAGGTGTGGTGGGGAGGGGAAGGAGGTAAGGCCGGGGGAATGGGGAGGGGGAGGAGGGAGAGAGAAAGGAGGGGGCTCAGTCTGGGAATGCCTCCTGGAGGAGGTGAGCTCTCAGTAGGTCTTTGAAAGGAGGAAGAGAGCTAGCTTGGCGGATGGGCGGAGGGAGGGCATTCCAGGCCAGGGAGAGTACGGGGGCTGGGGGTCAATGGCGGGACAAGCGAGAAAGAGGCACAGTGAGGAGGTTAGCGGCAGAGGAGCGGAGGGTGCGGGCTGGGCTGGAGAAGGAGAGGAGGGAGGTGAGGTAGGAGGGGGCGAGGTGATGGACAGCCTTGAAGCCGAGAGTGAGGAGTTTTTGCCTCCATGCCTCAGTTTCCTCATCTGAAAAACAGGGATAAATTGCAGGTATTCTGGGCTGTGGGTCCAGGGTGGGACAGAAACTATGCCCAATTTGATAAACTTCTATCTACCCCAAGTCTTGCTGAATAGTAAGTGCTTAATTCCATAGTTACTGCTAATATTATCAGATGCTGAGAAGCATTGTGGCTCAGTGGAAAGAGCACGGGCTTTGGAGTCAGAGGTCATGGGTTCAAATCCCAGTTCCACCAATTGTCAGCTGTGTGACTTTGGGCAAGTCACTTAACTTCTCTGTGCCTCAGTTACATCATCTGTAAAATGGGGATTAAGACCGTGAGCCTCCGTGGGACAACCTGATCACCTAGTAACCTCCCCAGTGCTTAGAACAGTGCTTTGCACATAGTAAGTGCTTAATAAATGCCATCATTATTATTATTATGCTATTTTGCAAAGGTACAAGATAACTACGTGGGCATTTTATTTTCATTCCAAAGTAGCCATTTTATATATCTCATCAGTACTGACTATAAAAGGAAGCCATGTGTTATAAACAAGATGAGGCAAAATGATTATTTTGAATATTAAATACTGGAAGATATGATGACACAGTTTACTTTATCAAAAATGTATACTTATTGAGATCTTAGCCAAAGTAGTCAATGGAGTAAAATAGAATGGGAATTTGTAACTGGGAACTGTCAGGAAACAAGAATCTGTAGTGTAGGAAACTAAAAGAAGAGGGAGAGTCTAGAAAACCATCCATTCAAAATCAATAGGATAAATAATAATATAATAAGTATTCAAATCTGCCTTCAGAATTAATTTGCCATCTGGAGCACTAAAGGAATTCCCCCAAGTCCCACCAAAGTCACTCTCTAGACTTTTTGAGAAATCATGGAAGAACTTCGGAATCCACATAAGATTGGAAACTAATGGTCCAAAATAGTGACTTAATCAAAAAGAAAAATTACAGGAAGATCCATAATCTGGATTTCTAAATTTGGGAAACTATAAAAACCCCAGTTGCAAAAATCAACTGTCAAATACATTGAATAGTGATGAATCCTCCCATCAAAACTGAGGGACGAGTCTTAATCCCATCACTCCTGGTCCATTGAAGTTTTAAATAGAAAGATATTGCTGATAATCAGCCTTTTGGTCATATGACTCCATCTTAGCACCCATGTGTATATCTTTTTTCTTTGTATCTATTTAGACTTCCATTTAGTAGCTTTTTTATTTAGTAGCTTTTTGTCTAATCTCTTATTCTTTTTTTACCTCTTGAGCATTTGGCAATGTATACCCTTCTTGTCTCCAGCGTTGGATTGTTAGGACCTCATTTTTAAATTCTATTGAATGTTCCAAGGGCCTTTCTGAGTACTCTTTTCCCAGGAGGTAACATCATAATACTGATGATGAGAAGGATGAAGTTGCCGGCATCAAAATAGTAGACGTTCCCTGTCCATTGGGTGCAATGTACTATACTAAGGGATCTTAAAGAATGACATGTTAAAGTCATCTAATTTCCATCTCTGAAAGGGTGAAAGGCTTAATTTTTTTTCCCCTGGGCTTGCTAGATATGCACTGGCAAACTACAAATTTCTGTACCTACAATAACATACCTACAATTTATTTTCCAATTGCAAGTCTTTTTTTCAAGCTACTCCATTCCTGCCCATAGGGTTTGCAAATGATTCGGCAAGTGATAGACAGTAAGCCTCTCCTCTAGACTGTATGCTCCTTCTGGACAGGGAACGTCTACGTCTACGAATTCTGCTATATTGTACTCTCCCAAGTGCTTAGTACAGTGCACTACACACAGTAAGCATTCAAAAAACATGATTAATTTATTGATCACATTCCCAGATGAACATGCACCTGAGCAAACTTCAACACTAGTCAATTGAGAGACCTGCATTTTTCACCTCCAAGATGTGGCACTTAGTAACTGAATCCTGGGGGTTTATCCTGGAATTTCTGAGTGGAAAATTCAAATTCCACCACCTGGGAACCTGTTTCTGTTTTTTCCTACACACCCCTGGCAGCTTGTTGTTGCCATAACAGGCCCTGCGGATATTTTATCTCAGGGAAATAATAGTAATAATAATAATAATGGTATTTTTTAAGCACTTTCTCTTTGCCAGGCACTGTACTAAGTCTTGGGATGGATACAAGCAAGTCAGGTTGGACATAGTTCCTGTCCCACGTGGCACTCACAGACTAGATCTCCATTCTACCGATGAGATAACTGAGGAACAGAGAGGTTAAGTGACTTGCTCAGGGTCACACAGCAGACAAGTGGCAGAGCCGGGATATTAGAAACCATGACCTTCTGACTCCCGGTGCTGTAATCACTACACTATGCTGCTTCCCATGGATGGTGGGAATCACTTACGGCCCTGAACATTGTGGAAACCAGACCCTCAGACACCCATGACACCCATAACACCAATTATTGGTATTGAGCACTTACAGCTTGCAAAACACTGTACTAAGCGCTTGGGAGAGGGCAGGATAATAGAGTAGATTACTAATTATAATAATGGTGGTTTTTGTTATGCGCATACTATGTGCTGAGCAATGTAATAAGCACTGAGGTAGACACCAGCTAATTAAGTAAGACACAGTCACTGACCCACATGGGACTCACAGGCTTAGTAGGAGAGAACACAGGTAATCAATCCCAATTTTAGAGATTAGGAAACTGTAGTAGAGAGGAAGTGAAATGACTCATCCAAGGTCACAAAGCACTGTGACCATGGATTAGAATCCAGGTCCTCTGACTCTCAGACCGATGCTTTTTTATCAGTCTCTGCACACAGGGAGCTCCTAGACCAGAAAAGGGGTTGACTGAACATTAAAATAAACTGCAGACAGATATGTACCTAAGTGCTGTAGGGTTGGGGGTGGGTTGAATAACAAAATGATTAAGGGAACACAAACCTAAGTGCACAGGTGATGCAGAAGGGAGGATTTATACAGGAAGTGAGGATTTAGGGAAGGGCACTTGGAGGAGATGTGATTTTAGGAGGGCTTTGAGGTTTGTCAGCTATGAAGGGGAAAGGAATTTCTGGCCCAAGGGAAAGGTGAGTCAGCGGCAAGAAAGACAAGGTCCAGGTACAGTGAGTAATTTAGGGTTAAAAGAATGGAAAGTGCAGTTTGGGTTGTAGGAAATCAGCGAAGTAAGATAGGAGGAGAGCCGATTGAGTGCCTCATAGCTGATCGTGAGGAGTTTCTGTTTGATAGGGAGATGGATGGACAACCACTGCTTAGAAAGCTGATTCACAGAACAACCTGCTTTCAAAAATAATTCCCTCTCACTGAACACCTGGGTGCTTTGCAAAATACCTATATTTGTGCTTGAGCTATCAGTCAATCACATACCCTTTCATCCAATCAGGGAGCTCTGCTTGGATTCTGCTCATGAAGCCTGTTACTATTCACACCATCAATTTACTGCAATATGCGATCTTTCATTTAATCTCTTCTTCTGCGTCTCTCTGTCTCCCAAAGTCTCAGCTTCACTAAACATCACTCATCAAGGTGCACAGGTAAATTCCTAATAGTAATCTTTGAACAATTTTTAATAGTGGGGATTAATGGAAAGACTGAGAGCTAATACTGAGAGCTCACCTCCTCCAGGAGGCCTTTCCAGACTGAGCCCCCTCCTTCCTCTCCCCCTCCTCCCCCTCCCCACCCCCCCCGCCTTACCTCCTTCCCCTCCCCACCACACCTGTATATATGTATATATGTTTGTACATATTTATTACTCTATTTATTTTACTTGTACATATTTATTCTATTTATTTTATTTTGTTAATATGTTTTGTTTTGTTGTCTGTCTTCCCCTTCTAGATTGTGAGCCCGCTATTGGGTAGGGACCGTCTTTATATGTTGCCCACTTGTACTTCCCAAGTGCTTAGTACAGTGCTCTGCACACAATAAGTGCTCAATAAATTTGATTGAATGAATGAATGAATGAATATGGACCTAGGATCGGGAGATCTAGTTGCAAACCCACTGGCTATCTGTGGTTGGCTAGCTGTGACAGCATGGGCAAGTACTTTCACTTCTGTGTGCCTCAGTTTCCTCATCTATAAAATGTCGATAAGACCTTTGTCTTAGACTGTGAGTCCTGTCTGATCATCTTTTACCTTCCCTAGCCTAAGTTTAGTGCTTGGCACAGAGTAAGAACTTAATAAACAAAAGAAGGATTATTTGTAATTTTCACTGTTCCCATTTTTGCTGGTTAAATGATGTCTAAACATTAATGCTGAATTCAGTGCTTTAATGTTTAGTATACTTAAGGTTCAAGGTGGGTAAGTTTCAGCCCAGTGATGAAACAAACCTGAACACCTTTTCTTTTTGATTCTTTATTTGTACAAAGTTGAAATTTGCGGGGATTAGACCCATATAAATTAGTTGCATGTCTAGTTTGAGCTTATGTTTGGTGTAGAAGATGTGACCCTATTTTATAACAGCCTACCTATGGAAAATAATAATTCACATAAAGCTGATTTGCAAAAATGTTTGCTTTCTAGAAAGGCAGCAATACTGGAGAAGGCAGCATGCACTTTCCTTTAGTTTGATTTGTGGACACCTGACACTCACTTTGACTCTGCTTCTTTGACTCACATTGGTCTCAAGCCTTTCCCTAAAAAAATACCTTTTTTGCTACAAGTCAAGCCAGACACTCTACTGCTATTGCTTCTCGGGAGTGTATATCCAAATGCATGGTCTTCAAATAATTTCTTCTACCTGCCTTGCTTCTGGGGTTGCCCTCCCTTCAGCTCATTTATATGACAGTTTGCAAATAATAATAATAATAATGATTCTACTTGTTAAGCACTTACTATGTGCCAAGCACTGTTCTAAGCACTGGGGTAGATATAAGGTAATTAGGTTGCCCCATGTGGGGCTCACAGTCTTAATTCTCATTTTACAGATGAGGTAACCGAAGCGCAGAGAAGTTAAGTGACTTACCCAAAATTACACAGTTTAAAACTGGTGGAGCCGGGATTAGAACCCACAACCTCTGACTCCCA
Source organism: Tachyglossus aculeatus (assembly GCF_015852505.1). NCBI lineage: Eukaryota > Metazoa > Chordata > Mammalia > Monotremata > Tachyglossidae > Tachyglossus > Tachyglossus aculeatus. The sequence continues at coordinate 52,031,284 of NC_052069.1, forward strand.
AGTCCATGCTCTTTCCACTAAGTCACGTGGCATACGGAGAAGCAGCGTGGCTCCGTGGAACGAGCACGGGCTTTGGAGTCAGAGGTCATGGGTTCAAATCCCAGCTCTGCCAATTGTCAGCTGTATGACTTTGGGCAAGTCACTTAACTTCTCTGTGCCTCAGCTACCTCATCTGCAAAATGGGGATTAAGACTGTGAGCCCCCTGTAGGACAATCTGATCACCTTGTAACTTCCCCAGCACTTAGAACAGTGCTTTGCACATAGTAAGCGCTTAATAAATGCCACCATTATTATACTGTTTTTTTATTCCCACCCATGTCTTTTTTTCATTATTTTTAATGGTATTTCATAAGCCCTTACTATGTGTCAAACTGTGCTTCAGGCACTGGAGTAGGTACAAGTTAATTAGGTCAGACACAGTCCCTGCCCACACAAGGTTCGCTGTCTGGGTTGGAGGGGAACAGGTACTAAAGGAAACTGAAGCATAAAGAAGTGAAGCAACTTGCCCAAAGTCACACAGCAAGCAATTAGTAGATGCGGCATTAGAACCCAGGTCCTCTGACTTCCAGGACTGTGCTCTTTCCACTAGGCCACGCTGTGTCTCATCTAGTTGGAATAAATATTACTTCACTGCTGGTAGGTTACCTATGTTCCGGGATGAAATTGTTGGTGATCCTTCCAGGCAATTCATACTGTACACAGATCAGAAGCGATACTGCAGAAACTAATCAAACAGCTCTAAATGTTTTGGGGGGCTAGATCTGGGACTCCCAGTCATTTGGACTGTCGGACGCCACTGTGGCTCGGCTTGGAGATTAATACCACATTAGCACCACTCCATCTCTCACTCACCCAATTTTCAACTTCTTTCCCAATCGGGGCATCGCTTGCATTTACACCCTTTATTAATGATAATAATAATAATGGTGGTATTTGTTAAGCACCTACTATGTGTCAAGCACTGTTCTAAGCACTGGGGTAGATACAAGGTAATCAGAGTGTCCCACTTGGGGCTCACATTCATAATCCCCAGTTTACAGATGAGGTAACTGAGGCACAGAGCAGTTAAATGACTTGCCCAAAGTCACACAGCTGATGAGTGGCAGAGCTGGGATTAGAATCCACGACCTCTGACTCCCAAGCCGGTGCTCTTTCCACTAAGCCACTTTGCGTCTCTATTCACTTCTTTCACTCTCTATTCAATTCTTTATTCATGCCTCCCCCAGCCCCACAGAATTTATGTACCCATACGTAATTTATTTATATTAATATCCGTCTCCCCCTCTAGACTGTAAGCTTGTTGTGGGAAGGGAACATGCCTACCAACTCTTTTATAGGGTAGCTTATTACAGTGCTCTGCACAAAATAAGCGTTCAATAAATATGATTGTCTGATTCCTGATCTGTCAAAAATGTTTGGGGAGTTAATTGCCCGTTGTGGGAAGGGATTGTCTCTCTTTATTGCTGTACTGCGCTTTCCAAGTGCTTAGTACAGTGCTTTGTACACAGTAAGCACTCAATAAATACGGATGAATGAATGAATTGGGTGATAGGATTAAATATAGCTTTCTCAAGGGTTGTAGGTACAAATAGTAGTTTAGGAAGAAAGCTAACATTGTCATTTTCAAGACCATTTTTATGTGCCCAGGCTATGAAGATTTTCAGACTCAGAAAACAAGCTTGCCCAGAAGGACAGGCTGGTTAGAATCAGCATTGCTTTAGGGGAGAAAAAAGTAACACTGCTGTAGTACAAGACCCATGAAATATCTTTTTTTTTATTTACCCCCCGAACCAAAATACTTAAGCACCTTTAAAATGATCTCCCTCATGACTAGTGCTTTACTGCTTTAAATATACATGCCCCTTGTAAACAGTCAATAACCACCTCTCCATTTGACTTTTCATAACACTGCCTGTAATGCAAACTGCAGCATATCCAAATAATTCATTTCACATTCTGAAATCCTGTATGCTACCATTGTGCAGGAAAGAGCATGGAGTAACTATAAAATATGAACAAGAGCATTTTCTAGGAAACTCATTTACATTACACAAAAATCCATTTCTCAGGAGGAACAGTTGGAGTGTTAATTAGGCCTGTTATACCTTCCATAGAGTTGATGATATTTTCAGAGCAATTATAGAGAACATAATTATAATTTTCTCCACAGATTACTTAACTGTAAAAGTCAACTGATGCTTTATTTAAACTCTCCGTCACAAAGGGGATTCTATTTTTTGAAGTTTATATAAAATACTTTTTACAATGAATCTTACCATATCAACATGTGAATTCGGTGGAAAGTTATGATTTCAAGTAGTTTAAAGAATTATACTGTCAAAATCTGAAAAGAATTGAGGAATATTCCTAGTTATTTACTCTCTATATTGTTTGAATAAAAAATATAGGGAGTGAATGATACACAAGAAATATATCCTGCTTAACTGACCATCAAACAAAAGCATATAGAAATTATGGAGTCTAGGCAGATGCATTTGTTGTCTCCTGTTCTACTAGTGTATGGGATACAGGGTAAGGGATAGGCTGCAGTTTACTAATCTTTGAGAACTCTGACCAAAGGAAGATTTCTGGAAAACCGTGGTCATTTGGAATCTTCTAATTAAAATATTGATTCATGATCAGCTCCTCTAAGTCCCTCCCTCTTTGGTTCACACATGCAGGATCTGATGGGTGGGCAAATCTGCCTGTTGAGTATTTGTGGCAATATGATTTGTGGGAAAGTCTGCCAGTTGAGTCCCGTGTGCCAGCGATACATTCCCCTTTGGTTTTGAACCTTGGAGGGCTGAAGTGTATGTTGCTTCTCAAGGTATCAGGAACTCTGTTTCCTGGGTCTCCTGACTTCCATTCCCAAGCTCTTCTGAAGCAAAAGTAGAAACTCTGGGAGAAGGGATCTCAGAAACTGTGTGAGACGGGTAGAGGGGAGAAGGACGGCAATTTGGATATGAATGGCAGGTGCTAGTGCCAATCGCACCCTGGAACCCAGCACAACTTTCAAGGAGCCTCAGAAAGCTTACGACAGGGGATTTCCTCTCCCAAAAGGTGCCCTCATATCCTTTCTAGCCTGGACCAGAGGTAGGGTCAGGGAGGGAAGAGGGTTAAGAATCCAGTAGGACTTCCCTCTACCCAGTGGCCCCTATGGAGGTTCCTCTGGAGGGACGGGGACTTGAAGAATTCCTAGGACTTCCCCAGGAAATATGGGACACCACTCTGAATCCCCAACTGCCTGGCCCAGCCCTTCTTTGCTAGCAGAAAGGGAATAATTGTTTGGTAAAATTGCATAAAAAATCAATCAATCAATCATATTTATTGAGCGCTTACTGTGTACTTGGGAAGTACAAGTTGGCAACATATAGAGACGGTCCCTATCCAACAGTGGGGTCTTTGGGGAATTCACCAGTCAGGAGGATGTCTGTGCATAGAGTGGGACTGGTTTCATGGTAACCTGCAAAGAGATCATTTTTTACTGGTACCCTACTGATGGAGAACATGAATATCCTGTCTTGTCTTATGCTGTCGAGACATCTCTGACCCATAGCAACTCCATGGACACATAATAATAGTAATAATACTGCTGGTATTTGTTCAGCACTTACTATGTGCCAAACACTGTTCTAGGAGCTGAGGGGAGATAGAAGGTAATCAGGCTGTGCCATGTAGGGCTCACAGTCTTAATCCCCATTTTACAGATGAAGTAATTGAGGCACAGAGAAGTGCAATGACTTGTCCAAGGTGACCCAGCTGACAAGGGGCGGAGCCGGGATTAGAACCCAGGACTTCTGACTCCTAAGCCTGTGCTCTTCCCACTGAGCCACGATGCTTCTGACACAGCTCTTCAAGAACGCCCCACCTTTATGTGCAATCGTTCTGGTAGTGCATCCATAGAGTTTTTTGGTAAAAATATGGAGGTGTCTTACTATTGCTTTCTTCTGCACAGTAAACCTGAGTCTCCACCCTCGACTCTCTGCTATGCTGCTGCTGCCCAGCCCAGGCGAGTTTTGACGTGTAGCAGATTGCCTTCCACTTACTAGCCACTGCCTAAACTGGGAAGGAAACGGGTAGGCCTCTGCTTCACTCTCCCTCCCATAGCTGAGACTGGTAGAGTACTGGAAACTCTCCAGGTATTCTCCTGAGAGGGGGAACATGAATGTATCTCCTCAAAATGCACAATTTCCTTGCTTTCTCCCAAGAATCTAGAGGACAACGTGCACTGTAGAGTAGACAGATAAAAATGTTCGCAAAGATTGGGGCTTTATTGCTTGGTATCCTGTACTCTACCATACGACATACATCATCTGAAAATCATTTACAGCTTCAAGATATTTATATTACATTGACATACTAATATTTAAAATTGATATAGCACTGGGGATAATTTGGACAAAATCTCACAGAATCTCTAAGCGGGTAGTTTGTTCTTCTGTTCTATATTACTGAGATGGGGAGGAGCTTTTAAATGGATTATTATCAGCAAATCATACTACTGTGGGATAAGGAGGCCTGTCAGTTTTGTTGTTGAGTTATCCATCTCTCAACAGTTCCAAGTGCCTGCAAGTAGTAGTGCACTTAGAATTGCAAGGACTAAATTTTATTTGCTGAGATCAATGCAGCCACTACTTACATTCAAAAAAATGGTCTAGTATGAGGACACATAAATAGTGGTAAAAAGCAATTAGCTATACATCTAGTTTTCCTAGAATCACAGTATTATAGAATCCCACATTAGAAAAATGACCAAAAAAACCAACAACCCTCCACTGTGGTCACCTGTTTTTGATACCACAGCATAGCTCAGCAGAAAGACCACGGGCTTGGGAGTCAGAGATCATGAGTTCAAATCCCGGCTCTGCCAACTGTCAGCTGTGTGACTTTGGACAAGTCACTTAACTTCTCTGTGCCTCAGTTACCTCATTTGGCAAATGGGGATGAAGACTATGAGCTCCATGTGGAACAACCTGATCACCTTGTATCCTCCCCAGCAGTTAGAACAGTGCTTTTCACGTAGTAAGCACTTAACAAATGCCATTATTATTATTACCTGACTTTCATCTTCCCTGTGCCTCAGCTGCCTCATCTGTAAAATGGGGATTAAAATTGTGAGCCCTACTTCAGACAACCTGATAAACTTGGCATATAGAAAGCGCTTAACAAATACCATCATTATCATTATTATTATTATACTGTCTTGTGCTGAATCCAAACAGACATGGGGTACCAGAAAAATGTTCCCTAATTCTGCCATTGCACTCTATCCACAGCACAGACTAATCCGGTAGTTGCAAGTGTGAGTGATCTGCACATGTGCTTGGGATAAGAAGATATAACTGCAAGTTTATCTCCTTAGCAAATAAACTCCACAGTAAATAAAATTAACTTCCATGTATTTTATACAAATGGAGAATGATGTTAAATGAAGTATTCAGCATGATGATTTCTATCTCAGCTGAACTTCATTCACAAAATTATATTGGCACAAACTTTACAGATGTATAGGGAAACCAAGTTCATTTGCGTAGAAATTTTACATTTGAGGACCATCTATTGCCACTGATTCCAAAACAAGTCCAACAGGTTTGAGTTGGGGAAGAACTCTTAGATCTCAGAGCATAAATTTCAGTCAATCAATAGCATTGATAGAGCACTTACTATGTGCAGACAACTGAACTACTACTAATAATAATTATGATATTTGTTAATTGCTTACTATATGCCAGACATTGTACTAAATGCTGGGGTGGATACAAGCAAATAGGGTTGTACAAAGTCCTTTGTCCCATGTGGGGCTCACAGTCTCAATCCCCATTTTACAGATGAGGAAACTGAGGCACAGAGAAGTTAAGTGACTTGTCCCGAAGTCACACAGCGAAGTGGCAGAGATGGGATTAGAACCCATGACCAAGTAGTTGGGCGTGCAAAATAGAATTAGTAGATATGATCTCAAGCCTCGAGAAGCTTAGATAGACACTAATGTGAATTAAGGTTTGGAGGAAAAGTATGATTTATAAGATACAGAGGTGAATGCTACAGGGTTTAAACATTTATTTGCTTCGGTGGTGGTGAAAATGTTGATGTGGGATTTAGGTGATATAATGTGGGGAGATTAAAATTAATTGGAGAAGCACTCTGAAGATGGGGAGGGCTATGGTCTGTTGGATATAAAGGGGAAGGGAGTTCCCAGCAGGTGATGAGAGAGTAATAATAATAATAATAATAATAATAATGGTATTTATTAAGCACTTACTGTGTGCCAGGCACTGTATTAAGCACAGGGTGGATACAGCTAATGATGTTGGACACAGACATTATCGATCTCCATTTACAGATGAGATAACAGTTTCAGAGAAGTTAAGTAACTTGCCAAAGGTCACACAGCAGACAAGTCATGGAGTCTGGATTAGAACCCATGGCCTTCTGATTCCCAGGCCTGTGCTCTATCCACTAGCCACTCTACTTCAAGAGGTCCATGTCTTTGAAGATGGGGATGGGACACAGTGAGTATAGGTTAGGTTGGGAAGAGCAAAGAGTGTGAACTCAGTCAATCAGTCAGTCATATTTACCAAGTGCTTGAGAGAGTAGAATGCAATCCTAAACGGAACAGTCCCTGCTCACAACAAGCTTACAGTCTAAAGGGGGAGACAGGAATTAATATGAATAAATAAATTACAGATATGTGCTTAAGTGCTGTGGGTATGGGAGAGGGGATGAATAAAGGGAGCCAGTCAGAGTGACAGAGAAGGGACTGGGAAAAAAGTATGATGCAAAGAGCTTGGTGTGGTGGAAGAAAGGTATGAATAAACTAAAGGGGGTGATCAATTGAGCGACTTACAACCAACTACCTAATTCAAGTGTAAGCTCGCTGTGGGTAGGGACGTGTCTACCAACTCTGTTATATTGTACGCTCCCAAGTACCTAATACCACTTGCTTTGCAACACAGTAAGTGCCCAAAAAGTACCATTGATGATAATGATGATGATATGTAGTAGAATGGGCAAATCAATCACCTGATCCACCAATAGCCGTGGATTTTTTTGAACACTTACTGTGCACTAAATGCTTGGAAAAGAATAACATAATAGATTTAGTAGAAATGGTCCAGGCCCACAAGGGGCTTGCAGTCTACAGGGAGAGACAGACAATAAAATAAATTACAGAAACAGCAAATAGTACCATATAATGATAGAAGAAGCAGCATGGCTCAGTGGAAAGAGCATGGGCTTTGGAGTCAGAGGTCATGGGTTCAAATCCTGGCTCCACCAACTGTCCGATGTGTGACTTTGTGCAAGTCACTTAATTTCTCTGTGCCTCAGTTACTTCATCTGTAAAATGGGGATTAAAACTGTGAGCCCCCCCTGGGACAACCTGATCACCTTGTAACCTCCCCAGCCTTTAAAACAGTGCTTTGCACATAGTAAGCGCTTAACAAATACCATCATTATTATTATCATTATTATATTTACATAAGTGCATTGATTAAGTGCATTGATTGATGGCACATAAATGTGGTGGCCTTACAGTGCCATCAAATAGAATGACCTACTACTTGAAGACCAAAATGAAAGAAACAATGCATCCATTCTTTAATAATTCTCGGTCAGAAAATAGTAGCTACTCTTTAGGAGAAAATATATTGATAAAAATGTGCTTCAGTAATACCACCAAGCCCTATTCTCCCACAACAGGACTTTGGTGAACTGTAAAACACACTCTGGAACTGCCTAGCCCTAACCCTGCCATCCCTAACCCTGTCTTGTCCAAGACATGTGTCTTCTTTAATTAATAAATTTTCGGAGAGCACTCTCTCTTCTGGTAGCCATGTTGCCGTGGAGAGTATGCTTCTGAAATCCTGAGCCTATGGTGCCTTGGAGTAATAATAATAATAATAATAATAGTATTTGTTAAGTGATTACTATGTGCCAAGTACTGGAGTAGATACAAGGTAATCAGGTTGGACGTAGTCCCTGTCTCACGTGGGGTTCATTGTCTTAATCCCCATTTTACAAATGAGGTAACTGAGGCATGAGGAAGTTAAGTGATTTGCCCAAGGCCACAAAGTGGACAAGTGGAGGAGCCTGGATTAGAACTCACATCCTCTGACTCTGAGACCCGTGCACTTGTCACTAGGCCACGCATCTTAACAGTTCTCACCCTAATAAGCCCACTGCCTTGCCTGCAAGTTGTTCTGTGCACCATTAAGGCAGATGAGGAAGGCAGGTCCTTGGGCAGGGATGATGGAGAATGTGGAAGAGGATTCTTATTCTTTCTTTGTTTAAGCCTGTGGCGATACTATCCTTAGGTCCACAGCTGTTCTTCCCCAACTCAGTAGGGAGAAGAGGGAGCTGCCAGGCTTGTGAAACTGTGTTTCACAGGCATGCATTTCTCCGTCTTTTCTCCCTGTCCTTCCTCACAAAAAATGCCAGATTTTGTTTTCAAAGTACAAGTCCTGAAGAGCTAACAGCAGAGTGATATTCTAAAAGGTGTCTGTAGTCTCCCAAATTGCTAGCATGGATAGTTTAGGTTATGAGCAAAGAAAAGAAAATCCCCTTCAGGAAAACTCATTATTTCTGGAAGACAGGAATAAAACAACAATACTATAATTTTATAAAGATGGAGGTAGGCAGTCACTGGAGATGCATGATACACAAGGAGATTGATAGGCATATATTTGTATACACACAAAAGCCTCACAAATCTTGGTTGCTCTATCATATTAGTTTCCATGTGTTGTAGCTGTACAACATCAAAGCAGTGATGTCCTTATATATTGCATTTAGCAGTAGTAATGTAACGGGCTATGAGCAGAAATCAAAGTGAGAGTTTCTAAGTAGTTTCCTGGCAATCGAGACAGTAGGTTCTTTCATCTGCTCTGTAACTGTGACAGTGCATTGATGTAAACTCCTTTTGAGATCTCAAATGCTTTTATGTTCTCAGGTCTTTCTGGCAGCTATTTTTTTTTCCAAGTGATAAAATTCTATCATTCGGGAAGAATACCATCTTGTTTCCCCCCAAAAGGAGAAGGCTTATTTCAGCTTTTCTCCTAAACTGTACACGACTCCTAAGTAAAATAGCTCTCCAAATGCCATCCTATTAAGAAATCAACTTTTGACTTCAGTTTCCAATATTCTGGCCATAGCAAATGGGAGAAATGACAAATAACTCTGATAGCAATGAAAGGCTCAGAGAAAGTCCAAATGGATAACTAGTTCCTTTTATTAACGTTTCCAAGTAGTCTTGAAAACATTTCTCCTCTACAAAGCCTAGAAGTGGGAGAGCAATTTAGCTCTTTTAATTTTGTATATCATTTATAAGATTGTAAACACATTTATCCTCTTAACTTTTCAATTATGAATTCTCTAGCAAATGCTAAATACACAAATCTAATTGTTAGTCAGAAACGAATTAGGGAGCCTGAGAGGCTATTTTTCAGTGTCCATCTGCAGTCAGTCTGTTTGATTAATTTCTGAGCCCAGGTCCAGCTGACGGCAGAATGAGCAAAATATGGAAGTATCTTGTTTGCTGAGGAGTCTCAGTCTTTGGTTTTAAGGTGGTTTTCCAATGGTGTAGATAAAGGGGAGGGAACAAAACTCATTTTATCATGATTTCATATGTTATTTTGGGAAAGAATACACTCAGCAAAGCATCATAAATGGCAGAACTTGATTGAAAACAGCCAAGCTACTGACAGGGAAGACGTCTAAAGCCCTGACTGTCTGATCCTCCTTCTGTGCATCATCATCTTCATCATAACAACAATAAAAGAAGGGAGAAGGACAGGAAGGAGGAGAAGAAGGATGATCTTCATTAAGCACATAATTATGGTTAAAGTATTCAAGAAATACAGGGCCCCAGGCTTCTACAAGTACAACTTTAGCTTTAGTCAGATTAAAGTGATGATCTGAACCCAGTTAAAAAGCAGATTAGTAGAGTTGCCGAGTACCACTAATTGAACTCTTTGGGAGAGAAAATGTTAAGAATCTGTCCCCGGGTACAAGGATGATAACCAGTGACAGTTGGCTTGAGTTCTTGAGGTTAACCCCGCTGTTGTCTTGCTAACCATGGATTCCAATGTGGCAGAAAAGATAGATGTGACAACTGCTGCCCTTTCTTTATTTTCATGAGTGGCCCAACCTTTGGTTAGTTTCCATGTCTTGCTTTTGCAGTAACTCTCTCCATGGTCTGCAAAGATGTTTCAGTTCAGACTGACAACACCTAAATCCAACTGCTGCCCCATATCCAGTTGCATTAGAATCACTTTCATGAGCGAAGTTGTCATTTTATAAATGGCACTGGGAATTTTCAGCCAGCCAACGACGGGAGAGCAATAGAAACAAAACAAGTGAAATCCTTACTTTGGGCAAATCTCTCTGTTTAAAAGGGGGTCATGGAGCTGGGAAAATTGGATTTATTCCTAATCTTCTGCTAAAATGCCACATGAGATTGCAAAATTATGTGGTGATGCTATTTCTGAGTTTTCGTTTACTAGATTTTGAGGTCATTTTGGTTTGCTCTGTTTGCCATGTGATAACAGTAAATAATAATAATAATGGTATTTGTTAAGCATTTACTATGTACAAAGCACTGTTCTAAGTGCTGGGGGGATACAGGGTGATCAGGCTGTCCCATGTGGGGCTCACAGTCTTAATCCCTGTTTTACAGCTGAGATAACTGAGGCACAGAGAAATTGAGTGACTTGCCCGAAGTTACACAGCTGATGAGGGGCAGTCAGGATTAGAACTCATAACCTCTGACTCCCAATCCCATGCTCTTTCCATTGAGCCATGCTGCTTCTCTAAACACAAAAGAACAATAAGATTGCACCTGTTGCAAACTTCAGTTTAGCCAATGACAAACTTGACAAATATTATAATACTGACAATTTTTCAATGCACAAGAAATAATTTGATTCCTGTCTCCATGTTTTAGAAGCATGAACTATAATCTCATTAACTGCCACCACAACAAATGATCACAAAGTGGATATAAATAAAATCTTTGATATGCATTACGTTAAACTAAAGGTAAATGAAGTACATGCATTTGACTATTCCCAACTTGTTTGAGTAGCATATATGTCTCTATATTGACCATTGGTCCTGCAAAATACTCTGATTCTAATGTGAAGCAGGCCCTTGGGAGCCTCATGTTGGACAGGGATTGTTTCTGATCTGCTTACATTGTATCCAGTCAGGAGTTTAGTAAATTACTTGGCACTTTGGTTTTACTCAACAAATACCCCAATTATGACTATTATTACTTCACTATTGTGCAGTGGACAATAGAAGTAGATGTTCAAGGAAATGTCTAGTAAAATTGTTCACATTTCTGTTTGGTGTGATTTAGGATAGGAAATGTGAATATTAAAATTATTTGAATATTCCTTAGAAAGGAATGTCTGGCTGGCAATGGAATGGAATATGCACATTTGCAACCAGATGAATGGATTTTAGTACATTCATGTCAAGCATACATGTCAGAGCTATGATTTCTTTTTTTCCACTTTACCACATTCCACTCCACAAGACTTTGTGTTGACTAAACGTAGAACTCTTCAGAAACCAGAAGGGCTAAGGTAAAGCTGTGGAAGTAAATATTAAGGTCAGCTCAAAAACAAGTATAAAGAAACAGCACGGTTGTATAGGAATAAAGCTAGAAATATAAACTGAAAAAGAGATACAACTAGCATAAGACAAGCTCGTTGTGGGCAGGGAATATGTCTGCTTCTTGTTGTAGTGTACTTTCCCAAGTGTTAAGTACAGTGCTTTGCACAGTAAGTGCTCAATGAACACTACTGAATGAATGGGGACAAAAATATCTTTCCATTATCTCATGCGAAGAGAACGAACAGAGAAAAAGCCCTGCAGATAGACAGGGGTTTTAAAGATTTTTAACGTCTTTCCTACAAAATACTTGACCAGACCAGAATCTGGTACTTGTGAAAGGGTGAAACTGTTTTAATTTCATAGGTGTATTGATGACCCAGACAAAGAAATCAAGAATCTGCTCATTCAGTTGGCAGATGATGAAGTGTTTGCTAACATTTTGGTGTACAGAGTCAATTCAAAATGATATAGACAAATGAGAAAAAAGGCTCCTTATGGATAAGATATATTCAGTGGAGGTAAGTGTAAGAGAGTGCATTAGGGGCAATTACTTCTAATAGTAAAAACAAACAAACCCCAAAACAGAAAAATCAGGATGAGCAAAGACTGGCAAAATATTTTTCCAGTAGAGCCAGATAGCTCTCTACCTGTTTAATCACTTATTCATTTATTCAGTTATATTTATTGAGCATTACTGTGTGCACAGCACTGTACTAAGCACTTGGGAGAGCACAATATAACAATGAGCGGACACATCCCTGCCCAAGTTAAACATTTGAAGTGGTAAAAACAGAGTCACAGTTGACTGGAGCTGAACATGAGTTGGCAATTTTGTGTTGCATTTTAAAAGCCAAAATGTCTACAGAAATTTGATACTGGGATTTAATCCTCACATCCTAATCTAAACTAGTCTGAGTATTACTATGTTCCACATCAAAAAGGGATGTAAAGAAACACAAGGATAGAGTGAAAAGAAACCATGATTACAGGTGTGGGAATTGTCTTAGAAGAAAAAGTTAAAGGCATTAAAATTGTTTCCAATCTATGTACACTGAGGACTGAAAAAGAGAAAATGTGCTTACATTGGAGCAGGAGAGATTTCAAATGGATATAAGAATAGTTTCTTAATGATTATGTGAAAGACTACCAATTGGGTTGAGAAGTCTCTAAGGATAAAATAATAGACATCAATCTATCCTAGATGGTTTTGCTCTTCACTTGACTAGAGGCTGTAAGGTGGACGATATGAACTATCTCAATCAGGTAATCCTTTTCTATTATAGATCATTTTGGACCTCCACAATATTGGATAAAATGATCGTGCATGGCTTTTAATTTTAGTGTCATCTCTTTTCTTTAAAGGATAATTATGGTTGACAAAATACATTTTCAATAAATGTTAAATACCTTATTCTTATATACTGTTTTCAAAGAAGATATTTCTCAATGTGCATGGAGCACACAAATTAAGAATGAGTCAATCCTTCTTGTGTGAGGATCGTTACAATTGCATTGTGGAATCTGACCTTGGATGATTAATTTAAAGACGAGTAAAAAGAAAATGCATGGCTACCTTGAAGTTATAGTCATTTTTAAAATAGAGAAGAATGATCTCTTGGAATCCAATATCCTTTGATTTGTACATGCTTAGTCACTTCTCAGACCATTAAGGGAAGAGAAAGCACTAGGTTATTTTAATGACATCTAAAATACAAATTTTAATTGCTAAAATCTTGAATGCAAAAAAGCTTTTCCAAAAGAAATCATATCTAAAATAATCAGTTTCCAACTGGCCAACATTTAAAATTTATCTTTAAGGGAGAAATACAATTCTGCTACTGTCTTTGCAGCATGGATAGCTATTGAAGACTATGAGTTCATTATGGGCATTCATTCATTCAACTGTATTTATTGAGAGCTTACTGTGTGCAGAACACTGTACTAAGCGCTTGGGAAGTACAAGTTGACAACATATAGAGACGGTCCCTACCCAACAACGGGCTCACAGTCTAGAAGCGTGAGACAGGCAACAAAACAAGGCATGTGGACTAGGTGTCAGGTCACCAGAATAAATAAAAATAAAACTAGATGGACATTATTAACAATATAAATAGAATAGCAACTATGTACAAGTAAAATAGAGTAATAAATCTGTACAAACATATATACAGGTGCTGTGGGGAGGGGAAGGAGGTAGGGCAGGGGGGATGGGGAGGAGGAGAGGAAAAAGGGGGGCTCAGTCTGGGAAGGCCTCCTGGAGGAGGTGAACTCTCAGTAGGGCTTTGAAGGGAGGAAGAGAGCTAGCTTGGTGGATGGGCAGAGGGATTGGGGGCATTCCAGGCCCGGGGGAGGACGTGGGCCGGGGGTCGATGGCGGGACAGGCGAGAGCGAGGTACAATGAGGAGGTTAGTGGCAGAGGAGCGGAGGGTGCGGGCTGGGCTGGAGAAGGAGAGAAGGGAGGTGAGGTAAGAAGGGGCGAGGTGATGGACAGCCTTGAAGCAGAGAATGAGGAGTTTTTGCTTGATGCGTAGGTTGACTGGCAGCCACTGGAGATTTTTGAGGAGGGGAGTAACATGCCCAGAGCGTTTCTGCACAAACATGATCCAGGCATGAAATTTCAACACACTTATACTGTAGTCTTCCCAGTGCTTAGAACAGTGCTCTGAACATAGTAAGCACTTGACAAAAACCACTGATTGACTGATTGAGAGGTAGAAACTCTATGATCTCTTTCTCCCTCCTTTGAAGGTCTTAGGTTGGGGTATATACTGTCACAGAATGCATAGGAGATTGGAGAAGAGATTACATTTTTGTCTCTTGTCACTGGTCACATTTCACAGTCATGCATGGCCTGAGTACCTCTCTGTCTCTGTGCTGTGCTAGGATTGCTAATGATTTCAGAGTACTTCACAGAGCAGTATCTGAAGTAAAGTAGAAAAGATTGGTTTCTACATTTATAAACTTTTATAGTTCAAAAATTCATTTCAGGTACCAAGTTGGCACCTAATTTGTATATCCTGATGATTTTTCATAGTTTGGAATCATCCAGCGCTTAGAACAGTGCTTTGCACATGGTAAGCGCTTAACAAATGTCATTATTATTATTATTATTATTATTATTATTATTATTATTATTATCCAGGCTAAATTTCCCCTCATTCCTCAGAATACCAGAGAGTTTGCTCAAAATGCTGGATTCTCCTACAGTTGGTCTTCTAAATTTCAGGTCATGGGGTTGGTATTTGGAAAAATTCTGTCCCTTTTATATAAAGTTTCCTTCCAACTGGAAATGATAATGAGGCTGGTTCTCTGCCCTGTATATTGCAAGACCACGCTTTCAAGCCAGTGTAGGGACTCAGATGGGGAAAACGTCCTCTTGATGTGACTTCAAGTCTGGCTTCAGGAGGTTACAGAGTGGGAAGCAATATAGCCTGTGGCCACTCAGACTGTGATTCTCTGCTTGAAAGAGGCATAGAGCATAATAAGACAGAAAGATAGAGATAAAGTAATCACTTTTTCTTTCCTTCTGAAGTTGTCCTGCTTACTCTAGGAAGCCTTTGTTGGGGAAATCAAGCTCAATATTACTCATATTATTGATACAAATACAATTAATAGATGGGTGTGGAATCTCATTTTGTTTTAACACTATGGCTTTTTTAAATAGTATTTGTTAAAGCACTTTCTCTGTGCTAAGCACTGTACTAAGCACTGGAGTAAGTACAAGATAATCATGGTGAACACAGTCCTTGTCCCACATATGATGTAGAGAAGCAGCGTGGCTCAGTGGAAACAGCCCGGGCTTTGAAGTCAGAGGTCATGGGTTCAAATCCTGGCTCTGCCAATTAATAATGATAATAATAATAATAATAATAATTGGCATTTGTTAAGCGCTTACTATGTGCAAAGCACTGTTCTAAGCGCTGGGGAGGATACAGGGTGATCAGGTTGTCCCACGTGGGGCTCACAGTCTTAATCCCCATTTTACAGATGAGGTAACTGAGGCCCAGAGAAGTGAAGTGACTTGCCCAAGATCACACAGCAGACATGTGGAGGAGTCGGGATTCGAACCCATGACCTCTGACTCCAAAGCCCGTGCTCTTTCCACTGAGCCACGCTGTCACTACGTGACTTTGGGCAAGTCACGCCACTTCTTTGTGCCTCAGTTACCTCATCTGTAAAATGGGGAGGAAGACTGTGAGCCCCCCGTGGGACAACCTGCTCACCTTGTAACCTCTCCAGCACTTAGAACAGTACTTTGCACATAGTAAGTGCTTAATAAATGCCATCTTTATTATTATCATTATTATTATTATTATCCCCATTTTACAGATGAGGTAACTTTCCCAAGGTCACACAACAGAAGAATGGTAGACCTGGAATTAGAACCCAGGTCCTTCCCAGGCCTGAGCTGTTTCCACTAGGCCGTGCTGCTTCTCAAGGCTTATTTTGAAGCAGAATCTCCCCACTTCATTTCTAATAGTGGAGAGATGGAAGACTTCTGTTTATCTCTCCCTCCGCCCTCTCTTTCTGCTCCAGTGTATTCCCGAGACGTAGCGACAGGAATGATGCGCAGACAAGGAAGAGCTGCCCCCACACTTGGGAGTTAATGACCAGCAGCCTGGATTTGCTGCCTCCTTACTTGGAGCAATCCCAGCTCTGCCGCTCGTCAGTTGTGTGACTTTGGGCAAGTCACTTAACTTCTCTGTGCCTCAGTTACCTCATCTGGAAAATGGGGATTAAGATGGTGAGCCCCACATGGGACAACCTGATCACACTGTATCCTCCCCAGCACTTAGAACATTGCTTTGCAAATAGTAAGCACTTAACAAATACCAAAAATATTATTATTATTAAACCTACCAGTAGCACTGTGCACCATCATTGTCCTACTAGAGCTGGAGCATGGCATCCTCCTTCCTTCCCCATCGCCCCTACTCTCTCCCTCTGCTCTACCCCCCTCCCCGCCCCACAACAGAAGCAGCGTGCCTCAGGGGAAAGAGCACAGGTTTGGGAGTCAGAGGTCATGGGTTCAAATCCCAGCTCTGTCTATTGTCAGCTGTGTGACTTTGAGCAAGTCACTTAACTTCTCTGTGCCTCAGTTACCTCATCTGTAAAATGGGGATGAAGACTGTGAGCCCCCCGTGGGACAACCTCATCACCTTGTAACCTCCCCAGCACTTAGAACAGTTCTTTGCACATAGTAAGTGCTTAATAAATGCCATAATAATAATAATAATAACTATTATTATTATTATCTTGTTTCTTAAGCACTTTCATTCATTCAATGATATTTATTGAGCGCTTACTGTGTGCAGAGCACTGTACTAAGCACTTGGGAAGTACAAGTTGGCAACATTTAGAGATAGTCCCTACCCAACAGTGGGCTCACAGTCTAGAAGGGAGACAGAGAACAAAACAAAACATATTAACAAAATAAAATAAATAGAATAAATATGTACAAATAAAATAGAGCAATAAATACATACAAACATACATACATATAAACAGGTGCTGTGGGGAGGGGAAGGAGGTACAGCGGAGGGGTGGAGAGGGGGAGCACTTACTATGTGCCAGGCACTGTTCTAAGTGCTGGGGAAGATACAAGATAATTGGATTAGACATGGTCCCTGTTCCAAAGAGGGCTCACAGTCTTAATCTAAGAAGTAGCGTGGCTCAGTGGAAAGAGCCCAAGCTTTGGAGTCAGAGGTCATGGGTTCAAATCCTGGCTCTGCCAACTGTCAGGTGTGTGACTTTGGGCAAGTCACTTCTCTGTGTCTCAGTTACCTCACCTGCAAAATGAGGATTAAGACTGTGAGCCCCAAGTGGGACAACCTGATCACCTTGTAACCTCCCCAGCGCTTGGAACAGTGCTTTACACATAGTAAGTGCTTAATAAATGTCATTATTATTATTATTATTAATCTTCATTTTAAAGATGAGATAACTGAGGCCCGGAGAAGCGAAGGGACTTGCCCAAGGTCCCACAGCAGACAGGTGGCAGAGCTGGAATTAGAACCCAGCGCATGGATTATATCTACCAAACTCTATGGAACTCCTACTAGTACATAATACTCTGCTCGGCACACAGGTAGTGTTCAATCAATCAATCAATCAATAGTGTTTACTGAGCCCTTAGGGGGTGCACAGCGCTGTTCTCAGTTCTTGGGAGAATAATGATAATACTACTAATAATAATGATAATTATAATGATAGCATTAGTTAAATTCTTTCTATATGCTAATAATAATGATGGCATTTGTTAAGCGCTTACTATGTGCAAAGCACTGTTCAAAGAGCTAGGGGGATACAAGATGACCAGGTTGTCACATGTGGGGCTCACAGTCTTAATCCCCATTTTACAGATGAGGTAACTGAGGCCCAGAGAAGTTAAGTGACTTGCCCAAAGTCACACAGCTGACAATCGGTGGAGCCGGGATTAGAACCCATGACCTCTGACTGCAAAACCCATGCTCTTTCCACTAAGCCACGCTAAGCGCTTGGGTAAATAGAAAGTCATCAAATCCCATGTGGAGCTCATGTTTTAAGTAGGAGAGAGCACAGGTATTGAATCCTCATTTTGCCGATGAGGGAACTGACACAGAGAAGTTAAATGACTTAGAGAAGTAGTGTGGCTTAGTGGAAAGAGCCCGGGGTTGGGAGTCAGAGAGCGTGGGTTCTAATCCTGGCTCCGCCACTTATCAGCTGTGTGATTTTGGGCAAGTTGCTTTACTTCTCTGTGACTCAGTTAATGGGGATCAAGATTGTGAGCCTCAAGTGCGACAACGTAATAACCTTGTATCTATCTCAGTGCTTAGAACAGTGCTTGGCACATAGAAAGCGCTTAACAAATACCAACGTTATTATTATTGTTATTATTACCTAAGGTCATACTGCAGATAATAATAATCATCATAATAATAATGATGATGATATTTTTTAAGCTCTTACTATGTGCCAGTCACTGTTCCAACTCCTGGCATAGATACAAGATAACTGGGTTGGACACAGTGACTGTCATTCATTCGTTCATTCATTCAATTGTATTTATTGAGTGCTTACTGTGTGCATAGCACTGTACTAAGCGCTTGGGAAGTACAAGTTGGCAACATATAGAGACGGTCCCTACCCAACAGTGGGCTCACAGTCTAGAAGGGGGAGACAGAGAACAAAACAAAACATATTAACGGAATAAAATAAACAGAGTAATAAATACATACAAACATATATACATATATACAGGTGGTGTGGGGAAGGGAAGGGGGTAAGGTGGGGGGGATGGAGAGGGGAGTAGGGGGAGAGGAAGGAGGGGGCTCAGTGTGGGAAGGCCTCCTGGAGGAGGTGAGCTCTCAGTAGGGCCTTGAAGGGAGGAAGAGAGCTACCTTGGCGGATGGGCAGAGGGAGGCCATTCCAGGCCAGGGGGATGACGTGGGCCGGGGGTCGACGGCGGGACACTTGGGGCTCACAGTCTTAATCCCCATTTTACAGATGATGGAACTGAGGCGCAGAGAAGAGAAGTGACTTGCCCAAGGCCAAACAGCAGACAAGTGGCCGAGTTGGGATTAGGATCCATGACCTTCTGACTCCGAGGCCCGTGCTCTATTCGCTAAGCCATGATGCTTCTCTAAACCATGTTGCTTCTCTAAGTGGCAGAGCTGGAATTGGAATTTAGGCTCTCTTACTCTCAGGCCTCTGCTCTCTCTACTACTACTACTACTAATAATAATAATGATGGCATTTATTAAGTGCTTACTATGTGCAAAGCACTGTTCTAAGCGCTGGGGAGGTCACAAGGTGATGAGGTTGTCCCACAGGGGGCTCACAGTCTTAATCCCCATTTTACAGATGAGGGAACTGAGGCACAGAGAAGTTAAGTGACTTGCCCAAGGTCACACAGCTGACAATTGGCAGAGCCGGGATTTGAACCCGTGACCTCTGACTCCAAAACCCGTGATCTTTCCACTGAGCCAAGCTGCTTCTACTAGGCCTTGCTGCTTCCTATAGTGCAATACAGCAGAGTAAGTAGACACAGTTCCTGCCCACCAGGGGCTTACAGTCTAGGGCCCAATAAATACCACTGATGGATTGATATCCTTGGGCTGAGGGCAGGATAGAATCATAACTTCTTCCTTTAAAGCATTCTTTTTTGGGCTTGAGCAGCTTACTCTCTCTTTTATAAAGAGCGGAGTCTAGCTCATTAATTCATTCATCGAATCTTCTTTATTGAGCACTTATTGTTTGCAGAGCACTGTACTAAGCATTTGGGAAAGTACACTACAACAATAAACAGTGACATTCCCTGCCTACAACGAGCTTATACAATCTAGAGGAGCTTACAGTAGGGAATCACAGTAGCACTATTATCATTTCCATTTTAAGAACATTTTATCATCATCACCATCATCAGTCATATTTATTGAGCGCTTACTATGTGCAGAGCACTGTACTAAGCGCTTGGGAAGTACAAATTGGCAACATATAGAGACAGTCCCTACCCAACAGTGGGCTCACAGTCTAAAAGGGGGAGACAGAGAACAAAACCAAACATACTAACAAAATAAAATAAATAGAATAGATATGTACAAGTAAAATAAATAAATAAATAAATAGGCCACAGTGCATAATTAGATGAAATATTAAATCCCATAAATACCAAATATTTTCTTAAGTATTTTGATTCAAAATACATAACCTCTGCAACATCAAGTGCATGTGGTTGTAAGTGAAAAGCCTATTTCATTCCCCTCTTGTTACTTCTATTTAAAATAATGACAGAAGAATCTCTTTCAACAAAAGGTCATTTGTGTCAGTGAATAGAACAGAGAGGATCGGATCACCTAAGGTAATTGCAAATTAATGCTCTACTGGTAATGCATTAACTACACACTATTGATCTACAATTGAATCATACGGGCAACTGTGAAGTGATTTTACTTTCTTGTTTTTCTGTGCTTTTATTGCTTTTTCCATAATGCATTTTTCTTCCACTGGAATTTCCAATAATTGTCTCAATTTTTAATTTCCTACAGTGAGATGACTTCTAACTTGTAATTATAATCTCTAAAGGTTCATGTCTACGTCTCAGAAAGCTTTCAAAAATCTACCCAGCCAGAATCAAGGAGGTAAACCACATTCATGACTCAAAGTACAGATGAACACCATCTGAGTCTAAAAAAAACAAACAAGTTTTGAATGTGGTTTTTTTAAAATAAATAAAAAAAAAATCCATTTTGGCTTTCTTTGAAATGGCAATTTATGAGCTGGACTGCAGTGATACATTCTTATTTCTTATAAAGAATTCAACTGAAAAATATTAATGTTATCACTATTCTTTCTAGAAAGTGCTTTAAAAGCATAATCCATGTTTTCATTACTTGTTCTGGATAGACTGCGATGGCAGAACTAGGGACTGTTCTTCCGACAGTGTGTGGATGCAGCAGTGTGTTCATTCATGACACTGATCAAGGGTCAGAAACAGAACATGACTTTGCTTAAACCAAAAGTGCTGGAGAAACACAAATACTTAGTACAGTGCTGTGCAAATGCTCAATAAATACCAATCAATCAATCAATCAATTGTATTTATTGATACAATACAATACCACTGATTGCCTAATCAGTTTGCAGCATGGAGCATCTCTGGTAATCTTTTTTTCTTCAGCTCTTCAAAATAAATAATGATGGCATTTGTTAAGCTCTTACTATGTACCGAGCACTGTTCTAAACACTGGGGGGGAGATACAAGGTTATCAGGTTGTCCCACATGGGGCTCACAGTCATAATCCCCATTTCACAGATGAGGTTACTGAGGCACAGAGAAGTCAAATGGCTTGCCCAAAGTCACACGGCTGACAAGTGGCAGAGCTGGGATTCAATATTTGCAGCATGTTCTTAGTTAATTTAGTCTCTTTTCAACATAACAATTATTAGACTGTGAGCCCACTGTTGGGTAGGGACTGTCTCTATATGTTGCCAACTTGTACTTCCCAAGTGCTTAGTACAGTGCTTTGCACACAGTAAGCGCTCAATAAATACGATTGATTGATTGATTGATATTGATTGATTGATTATTTCAGTGTTTGAAAATTGCCTCACCCTAAGATTGTGAGCCTGGTGTGGGACCTGAACTGGATCTTATTGAATTGTCATGTATCTCTACCCTGGCTCTTAGTACAGTGTTTGGAAAAAGGAAGTCCTTAGTACATATTGTGATACAGTAATAAAAATGCTTATTTTCGATTTCCCAGTTACCATTTGGTTATTAGAGCCCACGACTGAAATTGACCCATTAACTGAATGCAAGTTAGGAGGTCAAATTATGTTAGCAATCTGTCAGTCAATGCTATTTACTGAGCACCTTCAGCTGAATTAGCAACCTCTAGCATTCCAGAACATCTGAATATGTATTTACATTGTTGTTTTAATAGAAACGTTAGTTTCCAGAACAAAATGGGTGATCCAACTGTTTCTGGTGTGAAAAGTTGAAAGGATTTTAAAAAAATCACTAAAAATCTTTGCAACTTTAAATAAGAGAAAAAGAATATAAAGAAGAGTACTACTTTTCTCTGGTCAAACTAATAACAATTAGTATCAACATTAATATTAATATATATACCTGTATATATGTATATATGTTTGTATGTATTTATTACTCTATTTATTTATTTTATTTGTACATATTTATTCTATTTATTTTATTTTGTTAATATGTTTTGTTTTGTTCTCTGTCTCCCCATTCTAGACTGTGAGCCCACTGTTGGGTAGGGACCATCTCTGTATGTTGCCAATTTCCCAAGCGCTTAGTACAGTGCTCTGCACACAGTAAGTGCTCAATAAATACGATTGAATGAATTAATATTATTATGCTTTTACTCTGTGTCAAACACCACACTAACTGCTGGGGAAAATAAAATAATAATAAGTTTGGAAAAATTCCTGTCCCACATTGGGGGTCTCAGTCTAAATTGGAGGGAATGGGATTTAATCCCCATTTTACAGGTGTTTAAATACAATATTCTTGGGAGAGAAGTCCCTTGAAGCAAAAAAAAAAAAATAGGATGGCATCACATTCCCAGCTAGAAGAGTGCAGGGGAAAATTACAGAGAAAATAAGCAAGAAAAGCAGATACTGAGAGTAAAGTCACCGCCTACTGCAAATGATGAAGGGCGATTTCTAGAAAAACAGTTTATCATTTGTGCAGTGCAAAGAAACAGTGTTGGTGAGTGTCAGGTGGTTTACAGAAGGTATAAAAGGATTGCGCAAATGGAAGTAGGCAGCTCAGGAAAAAATTTGATTCTGAGACATTAATTTGTTTCAGTTAGGAAAGAGATGAAGACAAAGCATAAGCTCAAAAGAATGTCATAAAAATAGCATGAAGAAAAACGTCCAGAGTCTTTCCCTGTAGGTGCTCATGCTCCTGAATCATCTGTAAAATGGGATTAAGACTGTGAGCCTCACGTGGGACAACCTGATTACCTTGTATCCCACCCTCAATGTGTAGAACAGGGCTTGGCACATAGTGAGCGCTTAACAAATGACATCACTATTATTATTATTACTATTATTATTAAACACCATGATGTGAATTTTCCATGAAATGCCAAGTCTGAGCGCTGTAATATGCAGCCCAGCAGCCAAGTTGGTGGACCTCTTACTTGCCACGTGTCTGCTGTGTGACCTTGGGCAAGTCACTTCACTTCTCTGTGCCTCAGTTACCACATCTGTAAAAAGGGGATGGAGACTGTGAGCCCCATTTGGGGCAGGGACTGTGTCCAACCCAATTTGCTTGTATTTAATCCTGCACTTAGTACAGTGCCTGGCACATAGTAAGCGCTTAACAAATACCATATTTTTATAGAGAAGCAGCATGGTATAGAGGCTAGAACACAGGCCTACAAGTCAGAAGTTTATGGGTTCTAATCCCGGCTTTGCCATTTGTCTGCTGTGTGACATTGGACAAGTCATTTAACTTCGTCGTGTCTCAGTTACATCATCTGTAAAATGGGGATTGAAACTGAGAGCCCCACGTGGGGCAGAGACTGGGTCCTACATGATTTGTTAGTGTTCAACCCAGCATTTAAAACAATTCTTGGCACATAGTAAGTGCTTAACAAATGCCATAATTATTATTATTAATTATTACGTGAGACCTGATGATCTTGTATATACCCCAGTGCTTAGTACAGTACTTGGCACATAGAGATTAACAAGACACACAATTATTATTATTATTTATACATTATAATTCCATTTATTATGATATTTATTGACAACTTAATATATGCCAAGAACTGTGCTAAGCATGGGGTAGATAAAGAAATTCAGAATGGACATAGTGCCTGTCCGAAGTGGGACTTACAGTCTGAGGATGAGAGAAAAGGGATTTTTTTCTAATGGTATTTGTTAAACACTTACTATGCTCCAGGCACTGTACTAAGCACTGGGGTAAATACAAGACAATCAAATTGGACAAAATCCATGTCCCAGATCATCATCATCATCATCATCATCATCAATCATATTTATTGAGCGCTTACTGTGTGCAGAGCACTATACTAAGCGCTTGGGAAGTACAAGTTGGCAACATATGGAGACAGTCCCTACCCAACAGTGGGCTCACAGTCTAAGAGCCCCATATAGGGCTCATATTCTTAATTTCCATTTTAAAGATGAGAGAACTAAGGCGCAGAGAAGTTAAATGACTTGCCCAAAATTGCACAGCAGACAAATGGTAGAGCTGTGATTAAAACCCAGGTCTCCTGACTCCCAAATCCATGCACTTTCCACTGGACCATGCTACTTCCCTATAACTTTGTCGTGTCATGTCGTCTAGTCGTCTCCAACCCATAGCAACACCACAGACACATCTCTCCCAGAATGTCCCGCTCTCCATCTGCAACCATTCCGGTACTGTATCCATAGAGTTTTCTTGGTAAAAA
Source organism: Tachyglossus aculeatus (assembly GCF_015852505.1). NCBI lineage: Eukaryota > Metazoa > Chordata > Mammalia > Monotremata > Tachyglossidae > Tachyglossus > Tachyglossus aculeatus. The sequence goes on from NC_052069.1 coordinate 52,055,836, forward strand.
TCCAGAAGCGCTTTACCATTGCCGCCTTCTGTGCAGTAAACTTGAGTCTCTGCCCTCGACTCTCTCCCATATCACTGCTGCCCAGCATGGGTGAGTTTTGACTTGCAGCAGATTGCTTTCCTCTCGCCAGCCCCTGGCCAAGCTAGGAATGGAATGGGTAGGCCTCTCCATGACTCTTCCTTCCATAGCCTAGACTGGTAGAGTACTGGAAACTCTCTAGGTGTGACCCTGAGAGGGGGATAACTAGTTTACAAATGATGCAATGGAGGCAAATAAAGGTCACACAGTGTGTCAGCATCAGAGCTGGAATAGCTCTTTGTCTCCTGACTTTCAGGCTCATTCTCTTTCCACTAGGTCACATTTTCTCCCAGTAGATGCAATTCTCAATTCAGATATTTCATCGTGATACATTTTTACTTCTTCCTGTTACAGCCTTGCTCTTCTTCCTAGACCCACTATTTGTAAATAATGTTCATTTGTCTGACTCCATTAGACTGTAAGCTCCTGGAGGGGAATGATTATGTGTTTTGTTTCTGTTGAATTCTCCCAAGACCCTAGTACAGTGCTTCCTGTTTCGGCATTCAGGAAATACCATTAGTGATGATGATGATAACAAAAATAATAATGTCATTCATTAAGTGCTTACTATGTGCCAAACTGTACTAAGTGGTTGAGGATGGTGATACCATTTATTCTCCACCTCACTCAGCTCAACTGCAAGCTCCATCCCTCTCCTGCTTTCCACACACCTTAGAGTGGGCATAGTTCTTCTCCCAGTGATAATGTTATCATCATTCATTCATTCAATTGTATTTTTTGAGCGCTTACTGTGTGCAGAGCACTGTACTAAGTGCTTAATAATAATGGCATTTGTTAAGCACTTACTATGTGTGAAGCACTGTTCTAAGCACTGGGTGGATACAAGGTGATCAGGTTGTCCCACGTGGGGCTCACAGTCTTAATCCCCATTTTACAGATGAGGTACCTGAGGCTCAGAGAAGTTAAGTGACTTGCCCAAGGTCACACAGCAGACATGTGGCGGAGTCAGGATTAGAACCCATGACCTCTGACTCCCAAGCCTGTGCTCTTTCCACTGAGCCATGCTGCTTCTGCTGCTGCTTTATTTGAAAGGCCTGGGAAGTTTCCATTTGAATTCTACTCTGAGCACATTGGTGGCCTGATATCAGTGCAAACAATCTAATGCTTGTCACAAATGATTGGAATTTTATCAAAAATATTAAAATCCCATTTTTTATATATGGTTCATTTAATATAAATGGTAATAAATGATTATATTTCTATAATGTAAATATATAGGCATATGCAGGAATAAGGCTTTGCAAATGTGCTCATGAGTCCTGCTCACAGGGAATTACTTTTACAGAATGAAAGAGAAAGAAGAAACAAATGTACTTATTTTAAACTCCTGATATAAGAAATAATCTGATGTCATTCTCTGGCTTCTCCTTGAACAAAACCTGCTTAATTTCCTTTATCACCTTCTGCTTTAAATGGATCACCACACAGGCAATTGCAACACCTAAGGAGAGAAGCAGCATGGCCTAATGGAAAGAGCAAGGGCCTGCGAGTCAAAAGGTTCTAGTTCTGGCTCTACCGCTTATCTGCTGTATGACCTTGGCCAAGTCATTTAACTTCTCCTGGGCCTCAGTTTGCCTCATCTATAAAATGAGGATTAAAACTATAGCCCCAGGGGGTCATGGACTGTGTCCAGCCTGATTAGCTTGTATATACTCCAATGCTTAGAATGGTGCCTGGCACATAGTAAGTGCTTAAAAATATTGTTATTATTATTATTATTATAAAGTAGAATATGTAAAGTGCTCTGCATACTATCAGTGCTCTATAAATATGATTGATTGATGGATAATAGTAATAATGATGGCATTTATTAAGCGCTTACTATGTGCAAAGCACTGTTCTAAGCGCTAGGGAGGTTACAAGGTGATCAGGTTGCCCCACAGGGGGCTCACAGTCTTAATCCCCATTTTACAGATGAGGTAACTGAGGCATAGAGAAGTTAAGTGACTTGCCCAAAGTCACAAATCTGACAATTGGCAGAGCCGGGATTTGAACCCATGACCTCTGACTCCAAAGCCCGGGCTCTTTCCACTGAGCCACCCTGTCAAATCTTCCACATCTGGAGAAGCCACTCAATGAGCTTGATTCTGGGTGCAACTATGGTTATTCTGAGTGAAGAGTAGGGTCAGTTAGATGACTGATCTGCTAATCTTTGGAAGAAATATGTGAGAGTGGAGTTTCAGTTACTCCCTTTCCTTGAAATTTAATGAAATACTGAGTTTACCTGATCACACTGGAAAATTCCATTTAGTATGAAAGAGTTCATTCAGAACATTTTTGAATGTAGTTAAAAAGTGACTTGGCTTTCTCAGTTCAGTGACGGCCATATGATCTGAGCTCTCAGTAGGCTAATAAGGACTCCTCTCCTTCTGTCCTCTGCATCCCAGAATTTTCTTTGCTATCTTTCAACTTCAGTGACAAACTGACACCAAGGGATGGAAATCAACAACCGTCTGTATTAAGGCAAAGAACAAATGACTTCTAGCAATTTCAAATGGCCAGAATCAGACTCTTTAAAGAGACTGCAATGGAAACAATAAAGTTCAAAAATGTTCTGTAGCTGCCATTAGTGGCTTCACGCATGATAGGGGTATGGTACTTATCCTCTTGGTCTGTGTACAACAGAGTGGTGTGAATATTTCATGATGAAACATCTCAGAGGGGATAACTCATTTGTTTGCCATTTGGTTAGAAAATCAAATCACCAAATGGTTTCTCACATATCTCAAACATTGATGAGGCTTTGTTAGACACAGAGACAGGGAAAGGGATAGAGATTATGAATGAGATTTGAGGGGTAAAAAAATGACTTTTTGAAGAAAGGTTCCTGAAATACTTGGTGTCAATAACAGTAGAAACTTCTGCACCACAATTGCACTGGGTGGGATAAATTCAGGGGAATTTTGGCCTGAGCTGACTCAGAAAACTGGAAGATTATTTTTGGTGACTGTAGAGACACATTTGTTTCTTACTGGAATTGAGTAAGCACTTAACCATCTTGCCCCCTTGTACCTTACTTCACTACTCTCCTACTACAACGCAGCCTGCACACTTCATTCCTCTAATGTTAACCTTGTCACTGTACCTTGATCTTATCTATCTCCCCACAAAACCTCTCACCCCCATCATACTTCTGGCCTGGAATGCCTTCCCTCCTCATATCAGACACATAATTGCTCTCTCCCACTTCAAAGCCTTACTGAAGGCACATCTCCTCCAAGAAGCCTTCCCTGACTAAGCACTCCTCCCCTCTTCTCCCACTCCCCTCTTTTGCTGCTCTTACTTGCTCCTTCATTCTTCCTCCCTTCCATCCCCACAATGCTTATGTTTATATCTGTAATTTATTTTTTTATTTATTTATCTATTTACTCATCTCAGCATCTGTCTCCCCCTTTAGACTGTGTGCTCGCTATGGGCAGGAATGCGTCTGTTTGTTGCTATATTGTACTCTCCCAAGTGCTTAGTACCATACTTGCACACAGTAAGTGCTCAATAAATACGATTGAATGAATTGCTTCTTCCTGCAGGCCTCTTAGTTGGCTCATTATCCTTCCTAATAATAATGGTGACATTTGTTAAGCACTTAAATGTGCCAAGCATTGTTCTAAGCACGTGGGGCTCACAGTCTTCATCCCCATTTTCCAGATGAGGTAACTGAGGCACAAAGAAGTTAAGTGACTTGCCCAAAGTCACACAGCAGACAAGTGGTGGGGTCGGAATTAGAACCCACGACCTCTGACTCCAAAGCCCGGGCTCTTGCCACTGAGCCATGCTGCTTCTCAATCAATGCTCCTAATCAACCTTTCATGTCTGTCTCAGTTTCCCCCGCCCTCATTCCGCAAAATAATAAAGCAAATTAATAAAGGAGATAATAATAAAAACAATTATTCAAAAACAGAGGCTGACCCAAAACAGCGTAAGCTGAAACCCAAAGCGACATTCCAGCTCATGCACAGGAACAAAGCCTATTATCTCTTGGGAATTGTTTTATTTAGTTGATTGATAAGCTGATTAATAAATGAGAGGCCTTGGGGACAGGGTTCCGGGGTGGTGAGAGGAGGGCAGGAAGGGTGGGGAGTGGCCCAGGACTGGGAATAAGTGTGGCCTAGTGGGTAGAGCCCAGGCTTGGGAATCAGAAGAACCTGTTCTAATTCTGCCTCTAATTCTGACCTCAGGCAAGTGGCTTCACTTCTCTGGGCCTCAGTTCCCTCATATGGAAAATGGGGATTAAGACGGCGAATACAACCCCATTTACTTGTATTCACCCCAGCACTTAGTACCGTACCTGCTACATAGTAAGTACTTAACAAATACCACAGTTAGTTAGAAGTCATAAAATAGAAATGCTTGGCCTTTTCCTCAGTGAAATTGTTCTTGGATAACCCAGAGCACAAGAGCTTGGCCATGTTAGGGTTCTGATTGACTCACCTGCTGCACAGAGGTGCAAGTTAAAACAGTGGTGACTCACCTGGTCTGCAGGTTTACCCCTTGATATTCATTTTTAGTCTACCCATCTCTGAAAACTTGAAAAGCCAACATTACTACAAAAGCCCCACATCAATTTTCAAAAACCTAGAAGATAACTTAGCGATAAGGGTCATCTCTGTCTTTCCCTTACTTTCAACAGTAATAATATAAAGAATAACAATAAGAATTGTGGTATTTGTTAAACACTTAATATGTGCCAGACACTGTACTAAGTGCTGGGTGGGAATAATGATGATGATGGCATTTGTTGAGCCCTTAGTATGTGCCAAGCACTGTTCTAAGTGCTGAGGAAGATACGAGGTTAGCAGGTTGTCCCACGTGGGGCTCACAGTCTTAATCCCCATTTTACAGATGAGGTAACTGAGGCCCAGAGAAGTCAAGTGACTTGCCCAAGTCACACAGCTGACAAGTGGCAGAACTGGGATTAGAACCCATGACCTGTGACTCCCAAACTGGTGGTCTTTCCACACAAGCAAATTTGGTTGGACATAGTCCCTGTCCCACATCGGGCTCACAGCCTTAATCCTGATTTTACAGATGAGGTAACTGAGGCACAGATAAGTGAAGTGACTTGCCCAAGGTCACACAGCAGAAAAGTGGCAGAGCCGGGATTGGAAACCATGACCTTCTGACTTTCAGGCCTGTGATCTATCCATTAGGCAATGCTGCTTCTCATACCAATAAGCGCTCAATAAAGATGACTGAATGAATAATAATAACAATAATTTTGGTATTTGTTAAGCGCTATGTGCAAAACACTGTTCTAAGCACTGGGGAGGATACAAGGTCATCAGGCTGTCTCATGTGGGGCTCACAGTCTTCATCCCCATTTTACAGATGAGGGAACTGAGGCACGGAGAAGTTAAGTGACTTGCCCAAAGTCACTCAGCTGATAGAGCCGGGATTTGAACCCATGACCTCTGACTCCCAAGTCCATGCTCTTTCCACTGAGCCATGCTGCTTCTCTAATGAATGAATACCACTGACTGACTGTTTGATTGCACATGGCCAGGGGGAGGCAGGGAGCGGGGCCGGAGCAGCAGGTTTGTCTTGGGAGGACCTCTGTGCATCCTGAAATTTTCCTCTGGGAAGCTTATCTGAAATAAATAACCCTCCAGTTTTTGAGCTCTGTAAGACACAGGAGAGCAAAGCTACCCAAGGGATCTAGCCTGACGGGAGTCAAGCCAGCCTCAGGAGAATTGCTTGAAACAGTAGGGAGATCTGAGGAAACGGCAGAGACCCAGCCAGGTCTGCCCAATTTCTGGTTCAGGAACCATCCCAGGCCCCTCCCATGAATTTCCCAAATAGGGGAATGACCACCCCGACCACAGTTCCCTTGGTGAACTTGATACTCAAGGCAGGTCCCTGAGGTGGGCCAGACTTTGAGGCCAAAGTGCTCTCCGGACTGCCCAGTGCTTCTGCTAATAAAGCAGGACCTTTCTTGGTGTATTTCGGTTTCAATGGCAAGATAAGAGGCAACTAGGCCTGGGTGGGGGGAGATCAAACACCCTCCCATACCAGCCCCATCTACGCCCGAGAACTAGGTTCATTGTAATAATAATAATAATGGTATTTGCTAAGCACTTACTATGCGCCAAGCATCGTTCTAAGCGCTGGGGTAGATACAAGATTATCAGGTTGTCCCACGTGGAGCTCACAGTCTTAATCCCCATTTTACAGATGAGATAACCGAGGCACAGAGAAGTTAAATGACTTGCCCAAAGTCACAAAGCTGACAAGTGGTGGAGCTGGGATTAGAACCCATGATCTCTGACTTCTAAGCCCATGCTCTTTCCATTAAACCACACTGCTTCTCTAAGGAGTTAAATTCTGACTCATTTAACCTGCCCACTCCAAGTTGGGAAACCACGGTCTAGTGTTGGATTGGTTCAAAGCTGGTGCGATGTTCGTCCTTGGATCAATCAATCACATTTATTAAATGATTACTATGTGCAGAGCGCAGTACTAAACGCTTGGGAGATTGCAACAGAATTAGCAGACATGCTTCCTGCCCCTAACAAGCTTACAGTCTAGAGGAGGAGCCATCCATAAGAATAAATCAGTAATTTATAACATATTATTTAAAGATATGTGCAAAAGTGCTGTGGGGTTCAGGGTGGGGCCATTACTGCTCCAGTGTGAAGCTTAATAATTTCCATCATTGACTCAGAGCATTGTAATTAAGCTCTGATAACATAAAGTTAGGTAAGGCGGTTATGGCTTGGAGACTAGGATTAGCATTCACGTGAGCTGGGCAAGCTGGTAGATTGATTAGAAATAAAGTGTAGGCCATATATAAGGGACAAGCCACACAAACAAAATATTGGAAATTACTGGCTTTGCCGCAAATCAACAGGATAAGGTGTATATACTCCATATGGAATATACTATATACAAAGACTATAGAGACTACATACTAGATGTAAGTAGTGCAGTGTACAATAAAACCTCATAGAGCAGGACATCTGAAGACACAAATTTGCTAGGAAATTGTTGACATATTTCACCCTGGTAACTTGTGGGCTGTGGCATCCTACACTAAGACACCATTTAATAGAACAAATGTTAATTGAGCTCAGCAGGAGTCTAATTTGGGGGAAAGTTGCAGAAGGAAATCAAGAGTCAGTTTCTGCTTCAGCAAGCTCTTTACAGCTTTAAAGTAATCTAGCTCCTGAACCAGTAAAGCTGGCTGTCTGGGAAGCCACAAACATCATGGGAAATGAGAAAACTTGGAGAAATGAGAAAGAAAGGTGGAAAGTCATGTCCACCTAAGATGGGCTTGGAATCTCAATAGGAAGGCTAAACTAGACTAGGCTTGGACCACAGTAGCTGCCCCAGATCCCAAGAGCTGAGCTGGACTCTTGGGTCTCCTCTTGCCTTTAAGCTGACTGAGCTGAAGCTGGAGAGTGGCAGTGGGAAAGAGAAGCCTCTTTCCCATCCGTGGTATTTCTTTTCCAGGAGTTTCTCAGGCAGTTCAATATTTCCTCCATCCTAGCAGCATCACCAGGAGTCCTGCAAGTGCTCCCCCTTCTAGACTGTGAGCCCGTTGTTGGGTAGGGACCATCTCTATATGTTGCTGATTTGTACTTCCCAAGCGCTTAGTACAGTGCTCTGCACACAGTAAGCACCCAATAAATACGACTGAATGAATGAAGAAAGATCCGAGTAAAATGACACTAGGACCAGGAATAGGAATCACAGATTGGAGGACAAAAGACAAAATGATACTTCCAAACTTTCCTCTCTCACATATATTCTCAATACTGTTCCTAAATATGGGTCAAAAATTAAGAAAGCAATTAGGTTAATGAAAAATCTGAAACCCTAATCCCCTATTTCCCACAGATTCAATGACTTTGAAGGAATCATTTCAACCAGTGTCTTCTAAGGATACATGTTGGCAACCCAAGAAAACTCTGCTTGTATACACATTCATTTTTGCTACTTTGCTACACATTCTGATGACAGTTTGGCCTGAGAACAGGGATAATCGTAATGATAATAATAATAACACTAGCATTTATTAAGCACTTACTATATGCCAAGCACTGTTCTAAGCACTGGGGAGGTTACAAGGTGAACAGGTTGTCCCTACGTGAGGCTCACAGTCTTAATCCCCATTTTACAGATGAGGTAACTGAGGCCCAGAGAAGTGAAATGACTTGCCCAAAGTCACACAGCTGACAAGCGGCGGAGCCGGGATTTGAACCCATGAGCTCTGACTCCAAAGCCCGGGCTCTTTCCACTGAGCCACACTGCTTCTGAGGGATCACACTCAGCATAGTTCACACCAATGTATTTCCTAAAAACACTTTCTTCAGGTATTAATTTCAGGCCTGTAAGTGGCAAGAGTTCCTATTCAGCTATTCCCCTGCCTTCCACTACTTTTTGAGTTACAAAAGGGGCTAATACTTAAAAACACCTTGGAATATTGGAGTACTGACCCTTTCTTGGGTCTTCTGGCAGGGGATACCACTGTTTTTTGTTGTGTTGTACTTTCCCAAGTGCTTAGTACAGTGCTGTCCACACAGTAAGTACTCAGTAAATACGATTGAATGAGTGAATGAATGAATTTATTATAATGATGTGCCTTCCTTTGTATAAAAGTCTTATTGCAGCTTCTCAAATTTGAGGAAAAAAAGCACTGGATGATGTTTCTACTCCCTACTTATTAAGCAACCCAGCTCGCATTATTTTCTCCTTATGTGCCCTCTTTCTTGTCTCCACCATCTCCACCATCAACTGTGCTTAGTACAGTGCTCTGCACACAGCAAGTGCTCAATAAATATGATTGAATGAATGAATGAACTGGCTCTCATTCAGGACTCTCCTCCTACCTGGAACTGCCTCCTTCATTTCTGATGGGTCACTGCTCTCTCCATTTTCTAAATCCTTCTGAAATCACATCTTCTCCTGGAACTCTTTTCCAATTCATCTAATCTTTAATCTTCCCATTTAATATCTCCCTCAACCACCACTTCAGTCCCACAGTGTCATCTAAGTCCTTAAGTATTCATATCCCTTTAATGATACTTAGCTCATTTCCTCCTACCTGGAATTGATTTTAGTTTGTCTTTCCTGCTAGATTGCAAACTCTTTGAGGGCAGGAATTATGTTTACTAATTCTATCATACTCTCCCAAGCACCTTGTAATCAGCCCAGAGGAAGTACCTGATAAATAGTACTGATTGATGAAAATATGAAGCCTCTCTTAATAATGAGTTTAAGAAAGAAGATTTGGCAGTTTGCCCTAAGAAAAAAATATCAAAATACTTTTTTGGTGTTACTCCCAAACATGGTAAAAAGCCTCTGTAATAAAGCCAAAATTTCATAAATCTCTACGATTCAAGAATACTGACCTCATAGTAGGGACATATAGACTTAATTCCTGGATACATTTTATTTTAGTTTTAGTTTTTAAATCATTGTATGAGATTGAAGATGGGCCACACACTTTTAGTATTTGAAGTCATTCTCTTACTCTGGAAAATAACGGAAATCTGGAAAGTGCTTTCTCCTGACCAATTAGCAGATTGATGATCCTCAAAATCACCAACAGTGTTTACTGAACACTTACTGTGTGCAGAACACTGCACTTGGTTATGGGGAATATAAACAAGAAGCTACTTGAGGAGTTGACAGTCTGATAGGCAACGCTAATAGACACAAATTGCCACATATACAATCGCTAAAAAGTAGTAAGAGAATAGATAGAAATGATACAAATAAAAAATTAACAATGAAATAAACCAATAGCTGATAAAATAAGCAAACAGATAAACAACCAAGTATCGAATGAGTTGATGGTGTGGCCTGAGAAGGAAGATGGAGTTTAGTCAGATAATCGATTGCTTGATTGAAGGTACCTTTCAGGAGAGATTTGAAGGAATAATAATAATAACGACAGCAATAACAATAGTAAGAATAATGACACTAACAAAATCTGTTAAGTGCTCTATTAAACCCTGGGGTAGATACAAGATAATCAGGTTGGCCACATTCCCTGTCCTGCATGGAGCTTAAATCTAAGTGGGAGGGAAAGCAAGTATTAATCCCCTTTATTCAGATGAAGAAACTGAGGTACAGAGTAGTTACGTGACTTGCCTGAGGTCAAAGAAACATGGTTTGGCACAGTTGGGGGAAGATAGTACCATACAGGTACCTAAACTCCCCACCATCCCCTTCATCCACTCTCTCTGATTCTGCCTAGCCATCTTTCGAGCTATCTTCTACCTATTTTCAAAATCCATTCCCCTCTACCCTCAAGCCTCTGATTCTATTCCCTCTCACCACCTGAAAACACATGCTTCAACTCATCTTCCTTCCTTCCTTGACTGACAGTTTCAAGCTCTTATTCTCTAAAGGCTAGTTGCACTCTGCTTCAAACTAGCTCATGTCTCCTCTATATTAAAAAAAACTTTATCTGTCCACCACTGGATACTCCCTCCCTGCAGAAGCATGGTCTAGTGGAAAGCAACAGGCCTGGTAATCTTAGGACCTCTGTTCTAATAGTGGGTCTGTCTTGCCTGTTGCATGACCTTGGGCAAGTTACTTAACTTCTTTGTGCTTCAGTTTCCTCATCTGAAAAATGAGAATTCAGTACCTGCTCTTTCTCTACCATAGAGTGGGAGCCCGATGTGGCACAGGAACAACATCTGACCTGGTTATATTTCATTTTCTCCAGTGCTTTGTACAGTGCTTAACACATAGTAAGCACATAACAATATAACAACTATTACAGCTATTAACAATATCCATCTATCTTCTGTCTCCCATTCTCGTACAAATACTTAGTACATCCACTTCCCTCTCTTCCTTTTATCCAACTCCCTTCTTGATTCCCTACAATATGGTTTCCATTCTCTTCATTATACTTCGAACCCACTCTCCAAAGTCACCAATGGCCTCCCTGCAAAATCTAATGGTCTTCACTCTGTCCTAATACTCCTTGACCTCAAAGATGACTTTGTTGTTATGGTTCACAACTTTCTTCTCCTAGAGATGCTATCTAACCTTGATTTTACTAATACGTTTCTGTCTTGTTTATTCTTGTTTGCCCTCTGTCTGCTCCTTCTCAATCTCTTTCACTGGCTCTTTTTTCCCTTTTAATTCCCTAACTTTGGCTGTTGACCAAAGCTCTATGTGCCCCCTTATCTTCTGAATTTACACTCCTAGGTTTTCAATCAATCAATGGCATTTACTGAGTGCTTACTATGTGCAGAGCACTGTACTAAGCTCTTGGGAGAGTACAATATAACAGAATTAGCAGACAGGTTCCCTTTCCATAACAAGCTGACACTCAATAATTAGCATCTCTATCTGATGATTTTCAAATCTACCACACTGACCCTGGCCATTCTTCTTGACAATCTCATTTCTTCTTACTTCTTGACATCCCTATATGAATGACCATCTCAGGCCCAGTATGCATAGCACTGAAATCCATATCTTTTCTCAACCAAATCCTCTCCTCCAGCTAACCTTACCATTATAGTTGATATCATCATCATTCTTCCTGTATTTGAAGACCAGAACCATAGCATTATCCTTAGATCTTCCCTCACGTTTAACTTTCATATTTAGTCCGCCCCTTCCTCTTCATCCAAAAGTCACTGCTCTGGTTCAGACACTTGTCAAAAATACCAGATTGTCTTCAGTAACAGCTTTCTCACTAGCCTCCCTGATTCCAGTAACTCCTCTGTCGATTGCATACTTCACTTTACAACCCAGATCATTTTTCTCCAGTGTGATTCTGCATAAAACACACCACTTCTCAAGCACTTCAAATGGTTGCTCATTCCCGTCCACATCAAGGGGAAAATTATTGTGATTACTGTTATCATCATTATTATTAAATTTGTTCAGCACTTTTTATCTGCCAAGCACCGGACTAAGCATTGGGTAGATATATGATTATCAGGTCTGACCCAGTTCTTGTCCAATATGGGGCTCACAGTCCAAGGGGGAGGGAGAACAGGCAATTTAACCTTAAGAAGTGTGGCTCAGTGGAAAGAGCACGGGCTTTGGAGTCAGACATCATGGGTTCAAATCCCGGCTCTGCCACTTGGCAGCTGTGTGACTTTGGGCAAGTCACTTAACTTCTCTGGGCCTCAGTTCCCTCATCTGTAAAATGGGGATTAAGACTGTGAGCCCCCCCGTGGGACAATCTCATCACCTTGTAACCTCCCCAGCGCTTAGAACAGTGCTTTGCACATAGTAAGCACTTAATTAATGCTCTCATTATTATTATTTTACAGAGGAGGAAACTGAGGCACAGAGCAATTAAATGACTTGCTCAAGATCACACAGCAAGCAAGTAGCCACCCTACTGTTTCTGCTCCAACCAGGTACTCATACCTTCCCATAGCCCTTAAGTATATATCAACTTACATACTAAACACTGCAACAAGTATATATCCATTTTTCTTTTTTCTTCTCCTTTCTGCAAATTATTTTGTGTCTGAGTTCCCTAATGGACAATAAGCTCCTTCAGGGCAACAATTGTGTTGCCTAACTTTATTTTACTTTCTTAAGCACTTAGTACAGTGCTCGGCACACAGTAGGCTTGCAATAAGTACTAATGATCGACTGATGCGGGGGAAAGTTGGGAGCAATTGGTTCAAGGTGTGATTCTTGTGACAGTGGCTTATTTAGAAGGTTAGCTTGCATAATCTTAATAGAGCAAGCTGAGGGTTTGTGGTAAGAGAGTGGGCAGCTGATGTACTGTTGAATAACAAATAAATAACAAATAACAAATAACAAACTATGGTCTAGAGGAAACAGCATGGGCCTGGTAGTAGGGGACCTGATTTCTAATTCCTTTCTGCCAATTGCTCGTTGTGTAACCTTGAAGAAGTCACTTAACTTCTCTGAGCCTCAGTTTCCTCAACTGTAAAGTGGGGATGAAATAGATGTTTTCCTTCCTATTTAGACTGTGAGTCCCATGTGGGACAGACACTGTGTCCACCCTGGTTAATCATAATAATTATGGTATTTAAGCGCTTACTATGTGCCAAGCACTGTTCTAAGCACTGGGGTAGATACAAGGCAATCAGGTTGTCCCATGTGGGGCTCACAGTCTTAATCCCCATTTTACAGATGAGGTAACTGAGGTACAGAGAAGTTAAGTGGCTTGCCCAAGATCACAAAGCAGATGAGTGGTGGAAGCGGAATCAGAACCCACGTCCTCTAACTCCCAAGCCCGTGCTCTTGCCACCATGCCACGCTACTGCTCTGATTAACTGATTCTCTGATTAACTTTTAGACTGTGAGCCCACTGTTGGGTAGGGACCGTCTCTATATGTTGCCAACTTGTACTTCCCAAGCGCTTAGTACAGTGCTCTGCACACAGTAAGTGCTCAATAAATACAATTGATGATGATTAACATGTATCCACCTCAGTGCTTAGAACAGCACTTGACACACAGTAAGCCCTTAACAAATACCATGAAAAAAATGATTCTGTGAATTGATCAATCACTGTTATTTATTTTAAGTATTTACTGTATTCAAAGCACTGTACTATGTGCTTGGGAGCACACAATACACCAGAGGTGGTAACCCTGCCCATAAGGAGCTTACAGTCTAGACGGCCCTCAGGCTTGGGTTTCTATCCATTTTCTATCACATAACGGGTTGAGAATAAACGTATAGTTCAGAGGTAAAACGTGTTGAGAACAAGAAGATGTGAGTTCTTATCACATCTCAAATTGATTCACTATGTAATGGTCACCAAATCTCTTAACCATGCTGGATTTCAATTGTCTTATCTGTATTGTAGGATTACAATAACAGCAGCTCATTATCCCACAGGAGTTTTATTGTGAGGTTAAATAAGAAGGGGGCTTCAAGGTGTTTTGCAAATGCAGTTCCTACCAAGAACAAGGGATGGGTTGGTTAACATAATTGACCCAGGCAATAATACCTACAAGCAATGTGAAAAGGAAAAAAACATTTTGTTTTTGGAAAAAAATACAGCAATGCTTTAATTATTCATCCCACAAAGCCTGGAAAACCTTTTTTTTTTTTTAAGTTTTATTTTGATTTTATAGGGCAATATTTTCTTTGGGATTCAGGGTGATCTGGCCAAAGGAACATGTGAATAATAATAATAATAATAATAATAATAATAATAATAATAATAATAATAATGGCATTTGTTAAGTGCTTACTATGTGCAAAGCACTGGTCTAAGCGCTGGGGGGATACAAGGTGATCAGGTTGCCCCACGTGGGGCTCACAGTCTTAATCCCCATTTTACAGATGAGGGAACTGAGGCTCAGAGAAGTTAAGTGACTTGCCCAAGGTCACACAGCAGACATGTGGCAGTGCTGGGATTAGAACCCATGACCTCTGACTCCCAAGCCCAGGCTCTTGCCACTCAGCATGGCCCAGTGGAAACAGCACAGGCCTGGGAGTCCACAGACCTGGGTTCCAATCCTGGCTCTGCCACCTCTCCGCTGTGTGATCTTGGGTAAGTCACTTGACTTCTCTGCGCTTCAGTTTCCTCAACTGTAAAACGGGGATTCAATACCTGTTTTCCCTCCTTCTTAGGCTTTGAGCCCCATGTGGGCAGGGACTGTGTCCGACCTAATTAACTTGTACCTACCCCAACGCTTAGAACAGTGTTTGACACACAGTAGGTGCTGAATAAATACCATAAAAGCGATTTTAGGGCTAAGAAGACAAGGGTTTTCACCCCTGCTCTGGAGGTTTCCCCTTCTGGATGGCTTTAGGGCAAGTATCTGAAGGTGCAAAGGAAGTCAGAACTCTGGGGAGCATGGCCATGTTCTCTTTCAGGACAGAGCCTTCCTACCTCCCCAGTTCTGGGGTTACAGATGCCAGCTTGCAGTCATGGAGCTTACAGTTGAGAGGGAAACACAGATATTAAAATAAAGCGAGAGGAAATAGCAGAGTCTAAGGGTGTGCCTAAATAATAATAATAATAATGATGGCATTTATTAAGCGCTTACTATGTGCAAAGCACTGTTCTAAGTGCTGGGGAGGTTACAAGGTGATCAGGTTGTCCTACGGGGGGCTCACAGTCTTAATCCCCATTTTACAGATGAGGGAACTGAGGCACAGAGAAGTTAAGTGACTTGCCCAAACTCACACAGCTGACAAGTGGCAGAGCTGGGATTTGAACCCATGATCTCTGACTCCAAAGCCCGTTCTCTTTCCACTGAGCCCGCTGCTTCCATTGGGGTGGAGTGAGAGTATCAAAGTCCTCAAGGGTGATGTATGATGTATGAAAGAATCAAAGTCCTTGAAGAGTAGTAATAATAATAAATGTGGTATTTGTTAAGCACTTACTATGTGTCAAGCATTATTCCCAACACTGTGGAAGATTCAACTAAGTCCCACACAAGGCTCCCAATCTAAGTAGGAGGGAGAACAGGGATTGAATCCCCATTTTACAGATGAGGTAACGGAGGCAAAGATAATTGAAGCGACTTTTCCGAGGTCACACTGCAGGCACATTGTGGAACTAGAATTAGCACCCAGGTCCTCTGACTCTGATCTTTCTAAGAAGCCATGCTGCTCCTCAGACTCAAGCGTACAGACCCAACCAAGTGTTCAGTCGACACAGAAGGGAGGCTGGATAGACGGATGGAAGAGGTGGGATGAGAGCTCAGATCTGCGTTCTTACCATATAGATAGAAATTGTAGTTTTAAACAAATACCTGCAGCACTGATGCACCACTATGAAGAAATTGGAGACCGCTCTCAGCTGAGTCAATTCCACCAGTAGCCAAAATAGGAAATCCAGGCAAAGACCGAGCAATAGCTGATACGGCTCTCAGGGCTATAGGTCTGATTGCAGTTCCTACAAAAAAAAAAATACATCTTTAATCCAAGGGTAAAGAACACTGAGCATCGGATTTATCCTGAGCATGGGATGGCAGTGCCGCGCTAGACAAAATACAATCGGCATTATCTATATTTAACGTATAGATCTATAAACATTCCACTGTTCCAAAGCGTGTTAATTTGTAAATGGATGTGGATCTATTTTTAAGCAAGTTGTCGCTATTATTATTCCATGTGGAAGTGTTATGCAAGTGGGTGTAATAGTCATGAAACCGCAGATAGAAACGCTTGCATATTGCGTTTGATATATAGTGATGGGGAAGAAAATTGGATGGAACATTTAAGCATCTGTTTAGAAAAGAACAAGGAACAGCAGATTTAGAAAAAGAAAACAATTACATACAGTACATAAATAGACATGAGCTCTGTTATGTTTCCACAAAGTATAAGGCAGCTGCTGTGAATATAGAGAGTGTGCAAACAAGTAAGGTGGTGATGAACTTACTTGTTCTATACTGTGTTTAACGTTTATTTTTTGATATCTGACCCCTTACCGTGGCCTTATCTGGTGTGTCTCCCACTAGACTGTAAGCTCATTATGGGAAGGGGGGAATGTGTCTGCTTATTGTTGTATTGCACTCTCCCAAGGGCTTAGTACAGTGCTCTGCACACAGTAAGCCTTCAATAAATATGATTGACTGGCTCTCCTATGTTGACCCTCCTTTTAATGCAGGGCTACTGCAGAGTGACGGCCTTACCTAAGCTCCCTGTTTTCCTTTAAACTTTTCAACGAGCTCTAAGGCAGTTTGGCTTTGGTTGCACCCTATCATCATCATCAATCATATTTATTGAGCGCTTACTATGTGCAGAGCACTGTACTAAGTGCTTGGGAAGTACAAATTGGCAACATATAGAGACAGTCCCTACCCAACAGTGGGCTCACAGTCTAAAAACCCTATGTCTCTTCCTGGCTCCTTTCACTGTTTAAGAAGTTTTTTTCATCAGTCTCCTGCATCCTATTGCCTTATTTGCATTTTACCTGCCTCAAAGGTAAGATCTGCAGGGGTGGCTAAGAAAACCCCTCCAGAAGATGAATCTGGTAAAGAATACTTGGCAGTCTTCTTCCACTGCCTGTTTATTGGATGGAGAGTGAGGGTTTTCTCTCTTTGTGAAGCAGCGGGGCTCAGTGGAAAGACCACGGGCTTGGGAGTCAGAGGTCATGGGTCCTAATCCTGGCTCCGCCACTGGTCAGCTGTGTGACTTTGGGCAAGTCACTTAACTTCTCTGTGCTTCAGTTACCTCATCTGTAAAAAGGGGATTAAGACTGTAAGCCCCATGTGTGGGACAACCTGATCAATTTGTATCCTCCCAGCTCTTAGAACAGTGCTTTGCACATAGTAAGTGCTTAACAAATGCCATCATTATTGTTATTATTATTCTCTAACAAAGGGCTACAGGTGGGTCAATCAAGTAATCAATAGTATTTATCATTATTATTATTATTGTTATTATTGTAATTGTTAAGCACTTACTATGTGCCAAGGACTGTTCTGAGCCCTGGGGTAGTTGTAAAGGAATTAGGTTGTCCCACATGGGGCTCACAGTCTTAATCTCCATTTTACAGATATGGTAACTGAGGCACAGAGAAGTTAAGTGACTTGCCCAAGGTCACACAGCAGACAAGTGGCAGACTGACTCCCTAGACCATGTTCATTCCACTATTCATTTAGTGCTTACTGTGTGCTGGGCACTGTACTAAATTTTTGGGAAAGTATAACAGAACAATATAACAGACAGATTCTCTGTCCACAGTGAGCTTACAGTCGAGGGAATCCCCATTAGAAAACACATTTGTTCAGAGAAAACCAGGACACTGCATTTGCTGAAACTAATTTTGCATTTACACTTGCGGATGTTAAACTTTATACATTCCTGGATTAAACACACAGCAATGTAGCATGGCTCTGAAAGTGACAGCCAAGTGCTTGCAGAAAAATTGCCTAGTGACTGCTCTCCTTCAGTGAGTCAATGGAATTTACTTAGCGCTTACTGTATGCAAAGCACTGGGGAAAGTACAATAATAGAATAAAGCTAGTAGAGTGCCAGCAGGAAGCTTAAACTCATCAGGGGACACTGACATTATCCACCTTAAATATTTAGGGGACATCCTAAATATTTAGGGGAGAAGCAGCGTGGCTCAATGGAAAGAGCCCGGGCTTGGGAGTCAGAGGTCATGGGTTCAAATCCCGGCTTCGCCACTTGTCAGCAGTGTGACTGTGGGCAAGTCACTTAAGTTCTCTGTGCCTCAGTTCCCTCATCTGTAAAATGGGGATTAAGACTGTGAGCCCCCCGTGGGACAACCTGATCACCTTGTAACCTCCCCAGCGTTTAGAACAGTGCTTTGCACATAGTAAGCGCTTAATAAATACCATTATTATTATTATTATTATTTATTATCCTATCTAATGTTACTAACCATCATTGTTCCCTCATTACAGCTGGTTCTCCAAGTTCCAAGAGAGTTTATGGAGTGCTTTTATAGCCAATGGTCAGGAACTCCAGTGGTGGCTCATCTACTGTCCTGTCAAACAAAAACTCCTCACCATTGGCTTTAAAGCATTCCGCCACCTCACCCCCTCCTACCTCACCTCACTACTCACCTGCTACAACCCAGTCTGCAAACTTCGCTCCTCTAATGCTAACCTTCTCACTGTGCCTCGACCTTGCCTATTCATTCATTCAATCATATTTATTGAGCACTTTCTGTGTGCAGAGCACTGTACTAAGCGCTTGAGAAGTACAAGTGGGCAACATATAGAAACAGTCCCTACCCAAAAATGGGCTCACAGTCTAGAAGCTCCCTGACACCTCACCCTCCTCCTACCTCTGGCCTGAAATGCCTTCCCCTCCTCAAATCAGACAGTTACTCCCCTGCTCCCCACTTCAAAGCCTTATAGTAGCCACATATCCTCGAAGAGGCCTTCCCAGATTAATAACAATAAGAATAATAATAGTATTTGTCAAGTGCTTGCTATGTGCCAAGCACTGTTCTAAGCACTGGGGTAGACACAAGGTAATCAAGTTGTCCCACGTGGGGTTCACAATCTTAATCCCCATTTCACAGATGAGATAACTGAGGCACAGAGAAGTTAAGTGCCTCACACAGCTGACAAGTGGCAGAGACTGGATTAGAACCCATGATCTCTGACTCCCAAGCCTGTGCACTTCCCATTAAGCCATCCTGCTTTTCCCTGCATCAACTTTATCATCTCGTCTGCATCACCCTGACTTGCTCACTTTGTTCTTCCCCCCTCCCAGCCCCAAAGCAGTTATGTAAATATCTAATAATAATAATAATAATAATAATGATTTTGGTATCTGTTAAACATTTACTATGTGCCAGGCACTCTACTAAACACTGGGGTGCATACAAGCAAATTGGGTTGGACACAGTCCCTGTCCCACATGGGACTCACAGTCTCATTCCCCATTTTACAGATGAGGTCACTGAGGCACAAAGAAGTGAAGTGACCTGGCCAAGGTCACACAGCAGACATGGGGCAGAGATGGAATTAGAACCCCCGAGCTTCTGATTTACAGGCCCATGCTCTATCCACTACGCTGCAATTTGTTTTTTTACACTGATATCTGTCTCCCCCCTCTAGACTGTGAGCTAGTTGTGGACAGGGAATGTGTCTTTTCATTGTTGTATTGTACTCTCCCAAGCACTTAGTAATGATAATTAATAATAATTATGGTACTTAAGTGCTTACAATGTGCCAAGCACTGTTCTAAGTGCTGCGGTAGACACAAATTGATCAGGTTGGATACAGTCCCTCTCCCTAATTGGGCTCACACTCTTAATCCCCATTTTTTACAGGAGAGGTGACTGAGGCCTAGAGAAGTGAAGTGACTTGCCCAAGGTCACACAGCAGACAAGTGGTGGAGCCAAGATTAGAACCCATGACCTTTTGACTCCCGGGCCCAAGCTCTAGCCACTATACCATACTGCTTCTTGCTTAGTATAGTGCTCTGTACACAATAAGCGCTCAATAAATACAGTAAGCACTCAACAAATATGACTGACTGAATGAATAAATGCAATTAAATGAATAAATGAATGAACTTCTGCTCAATGCAGAGTGGAGTGAGCACCTATTGGAGAACTAGATTTATACAAAACAGCGTTACAGAAACATGACCAAGGCCGTACTCAATCAACCAACCAACAGTATTTATTGCACACTTACTATGTCCTGAGCCCCATACTAGGTGCTTAGGAGAGTACAATAAAACAGAATTAGTGGACATGTTTCTGCCCATAATGAGCTTACAGTTTAGAGGGGTAGGCAGACATGAATGTAAATGAACAAATAACATATAATGGATAATTTCATTACATGTACATGAATGATGAGTTGGGTCGAATATCAACTGTCCAAAGAGGATGGACCCAAGTTCATAAATATCACAGAAGGGAGGACAAGCTGGGGAAAAGAGAGCTTAATCGGGAAAGGCCTCTTGGAGGAGATGTGACCTTAATAATGTTTGGAAGGTGGAGGGAGTAGTGGTCTGGAGAATACAGTGGCGGAGAGAGTTCCAGGCTAGGGGGAGGATGTAGGAAACGGGTTGGCAGTGAGAGAGACGTGATCAGGGAACAGTAAGCTGGCATTAGAGGAGTGGAGTTTGTGGGCAGGGCTGTAATAGGGCATCAGAGAAGTGAGGTAGGATGGGGCAAGATGATTGACTGCTTTAGAGCTGACAGTAATGAGTTTCTGTTTGATGCAGAGGTGGATGGGCAGCCATTGGAGGTTCTTGACGAGTGGGGAGAAATGGACTGAACGTTTTTCTTGATAAATGATCCATGGAGCAGAATGAAGTAAGGACTGGTATCGGGAGAGACTGGGGCCGGGAGGTCTTGAGGATCTGATAATTCATTCAATCATATTTATTGAGCGCTTACTGTGTGCAGAACACTGTATTAAGCGCTTGGGAAGTACAAATTGGCAACAGAGACGGTCCCTACCCAACAGTGGGCTCACAGTCTAGAAGGGGGAGACAGAAAACAAAACAAAACATATTAACAAAATAAAATGAATAGAATAAATTTGTACAAATAAAATAAATAGAGTAATAAATATTAAGAGCTTACTAGGAGCCGAGCACTGGATCAGCAGGGTAGCAGTTTGGATGTAGAGAAAAGGGTGGATTTTAGCAGTGTCGTGAAGGCAGTAAGCAGCATGGCTGACAAGGAATGTGTCTACCACTTCTGCTATATCGTATTCTCCCAAGGGCTTAGTACAGTGTTCTGCAAAGCACTCAATAAATACAATTGATTGATACTAGAGAGCCATTCCCCAGAAGCCCTGCCTGTCCCATCCATTTTCTAAAAAATGAAAACATGCTCTGATCAGTAGGTGATGCAAGAACTAATAGTAGAAGTTGTGAATAAGACCATGTAATGCAACTTGAGAGGGTCAGCAGCCAGTTCTCGGAACTTGGGTGACATCTTGCAATCAGTCACCCAACTTGCAAGCATGAGGTAGGCAGGCATGAGGCAATCCCTTCTTCAATGCTGCTTGTTGGCAAATATGAACAATTTGAGGATTTTTTTAAGCAATGTAGATGCCTTGCAATTTTAGAAATTACTCATACCTTTCTGTATGTGTTTGGATTAACAGTGTTTTACTAGTGAATTCTGACCAACCACCATACTGTTGGTCTCTCTTGAGTGAGGTCAGCTCCCTAAAAGCATCCACACTCAGGATACTTGAAACCTGAGGCATTAACAGGGCTCGTATTGGGATAAATTAGTTTCTACCTCCCAAATTGGAGATTTCCAGAAAAAAAAGTTTGCTAAGAACTTAATTATTCCTTGGTATGTCACCCCTGCAGAGGAATCACCAATCTATTCTATACATCAGGAACAATTGATGATTCTATTGCTACAATAATCCTAGAACAAGTTAGAGAAAAAACAAAGGACAAAAAAAAAGCTAGGATTAAAACAGTGTTTAAAAGGAAAGCTCATTAAAAAAATACATTCCCCATTTAAGTCTTTCGGCAGACATTTATTTAGCTAACCCTTTTTATTATCACTGACATACCCAATGTCTATAAAGGGATGGCTCCTTAAGACATCCAGTACTCTGAAATAACAAAGGAGTATCGGGATTCTTTTTCTTACTTAGCTGGCCCAAGAGAGAAAGGGAAATATGAGCTAAGGAGTTTAATAATTTATTTCTAACTGCACTGTTAGAAGACTATCATTAACACTACGGGGTGAAATTTCAAAGTGGTACATAGGGATTTGGGAACACATCTCCAATTGATATTAATGGACATCAAATGGCAAAATCCCAGAACACAGCTTTGAAAATTTACCTGATTACATTTAAAGGGCAACAGCATTATACAGGTGTTTAAAACACCGGCATCCTTTAAGTGGCATTTGAGGATGTTCTTGGAGGCTATAAGACTTTCTGTTAAATGATTTTCTTCTTTTCCTTAAAGTGTTTCTGTTTCTTTAATGAAAAGGAAACCTTGTAGACCATTAAAGATGCTTTTAAAAATGAACAGGTAGTACATTCTTTGTGAAAAAGTTGGTACAGAAAGTGAAATAATTGATCATATTGTTGCTGTGCAATAGTACAATCTATTTTATTTCCATTTTACACCCTATATTGTCAGATTTATTAGAACTGCACTGATTAAATATGATGTGGATTCTACCTGTTCTTAGGCTTATTAATACTTTTTATGGGTTTATGGAAAGGAAGTGAAGATATAAAAATAAATCTGTCGAAACTGCAGGGTTTGGAATTATCTCAGTACAAGGGGCTAAGGAAGAAAGATAAAATACTGACTGTGGATATAAAATGGGGCTGAGCAAAAATAAAGTGACATTTCCATATGAACCTCTGTCATATTTGTTAACATAGTTGGCCCCACCACATAATTACTCCACTTCAATTATTTAGGAGGAAAGAAAATATTATTTTTGGAAGTGCATAACTGTAAAGAGATCACTCTTCACATGCTGGGCGAGGAAGAGGAGAAAGGTAAATATGAGACAGAACAGCAAGGGGAAGGACTTCCTTCATGGAGACAGTCCCCTCTCAGGAAGGAGAGAGAAGAGGGGGAGAAGGAGATAGCACAGCACAGCAGGGTGAAGGCAATAATTCACTGAATGCTTATTGAATTTAGCATTTGTGAGGCTGCAACAGAATAGATCTGTTTTATATGTCCTGCCATTTCTTCTCTTTTTTTTTCCTATTAATCGATCATCAATTGCATTTATTGAGTGTGCTTACTATGTACAGAGCATTGTACTAAGCACTTGGGAGAATACAGTATAACACAGTTGGTAAGCACGCTCACTGCCCACAAGGACCTTACAGTCTTCCTGTTTTTCTCTTTCTTCCCTATTACTATTATTGCATTTGTTAAGAATTGTATTCTCTGCTACACACTGTCCTAAGCCCTGGGGAGGGTGCAATTTTATCAGGTTAGACACAGGCCCTGTTTCTACTAGAGGCTCAAAGTCCAAGGAGGAGGGAGGATAGATACTTAATCCCCTTTTTAAAGTTGAGGAAACTGAGGCACAGACAAATTAAGTGACTTGGCAGAGCAGGGATTAGAACCCAAGTCCTCTGATTCCAAGGCTCATACTCTTTCCACAAGGCCATGTTGCTTTAGCTATTGCTAGACCTGCTTCAATCAATCACTTCTTAAATGACTCAAAAAGAGTGTTGTTATAAATTTTAACCCAATCACAATCCATGTTCACCCATCACTGAGGTATAATTTTATCACTTTTGATGTGATACTACATTTTAGTGATTTTTCAAGCCCTGGATTATGCTACTTAAAATGAACACCGAGAGAGAGAGAAAAGGGATCATGGGAAGGTAGCCAGAAGCTCAAAATCAGGCAAACAATGGTATTTATTGAGTATTTACTATGTGTACAGCATCGAGAAGCAGCATGGCTCAGTGGAAAGAGCACGGGCTTTGGAGTCAGAGGTTCAAATCCTGGCTCTGCCAATTGTCAGCTGTGTGATTTTGGGCAAGTCACTTAACCTCTCTGTGCCTCTGTTACCTCATCTGTAAATGGGGATTAAGACTGTGAGCTACCCGTGGGACAACCTGATCACCCTGTTACCTCTCCAGCGCTAAGATCAGTGCTTTGCACATGGTAAGCACTTAATAAATGCCATCATTATTATTAGTGAACTAAACGCTTGGGGAAGTACAGTACAGAGACGTAGCATGGTGTAGTGGATAGAGCACAGACATGAGAGTCAAAGGTCATGGGTTCTAATCCCAGCTCTGCCACTTCTTTGCTGTGTGACCTTGGGCAAGTCACTTCACTTCTCTGTGCCTCAATTACCTCATCTGTAAGATGGAGATTGAGCCTGGGAGCCCCACATGGGACTGTTGGCCTGTGTCCAACCCGATTTGCTTGTATCCACCTCACTGCTTAGTACAGTGTCTGGCGCATAGTAATCATTTAACAAATACCATAACAATAATTATTAATCATGATAATTATTGTTATGAAAGTACAACCAAGTTGATAAATGTGATCCCTGACCACAGAAGCCCTGGAAACTGTGGTGGAAATAGAAGAGGAAAACCCACTCCTCCTCCCACTTGCTTCCTGAATCAGAGTGTCTACCTCCTTTACCCCCTGCTCCCTGAACACTCCCCAGTCTCAATATTAATTTGTTCATTCAATCGTATTCATTGAGCGCTTACTGTGTGCACAGTGCTGTTCTAAGCGCTTGGGAAGTACAAGTCGGCAATATCTAGAGACCGTCCCTACCCAACAACAGGCTCACAGTCTAGAAGGGGGAGACAGACGATATTAATGCATAAGAAACCTCCACACTTTAGCTGGAGTCCCCAATAACCAAACCATTTTTACCTTACGTTACCAGGGCAAATGCCATTTTAAATCGCAGACATTATTTTGCTTGCTTTTCTAGTAAAATATTCAGAGTATTGGTTTTCTTCATTTTCCTTGATTTTCTAGTCCACATTAAATGATTTTTGATACTAATGCAGGCTGTAAATCCCCATACCACTTGGGATTCACAGGATCTGATCTCAAATCTACCTCAGTGTTTGCTTGGTACATGACTCCCCATGTCATGACATGACTCTTTCATGACATCCCCCTCTCCATCCCCCCATCTTACCTCCTTCCCTTCCCCACAGCACCTGTATATATGTATATATGTTTGTACATATTTATTACTCTATTTATTTATTTATTTATTTTACTTGTACATATCTATTCTATTTATTTTATTTTGTTAGTATGTTTGGTTTTGTCTCCCCCTTTTAGACTGTGAGCCCACTGTTGGGTAGGGACTGTCTCTATATGTTGTCAATTTGTACTTCCCAAGCACTTAGTACAGTGCTCTGCACACAGTAAGCGCTCAATAAATACAATTGATGATGATGATGATGATGATGATGACTTTATTCATTCAATCGGATTTACTGAGCATTTACTGTGTGCCGAGCACTGTACTACGGGCTTGGCAAGTACAATTCAGCAATAAAGAGAGACAATCCCTGTCCACAGTCTATAAGGGGAGGCTTGGAAAATAGTAAGCACTTAATGAATACTATGATGATGATTATTATTATTGTTATAATTATCATCATGCTGATCCCATTCCTACTCTTCCAACTCCTTTCATTTGAAATGTTCCCTTGGCTCAAGCAGAAGGGTAACATTTTTTTATTCTCAACCTCGTTTACCAAACTCAATTTATTTTGTGTGTATCATGACTCTCCCAGATCCTGCTTATGAAAATAAGCTCTATTTTCTTTTCCCATGGAAATGGGTACCAAGGTGCACTTGGAATTTTTTAAAGAAAAATAAAATACAGAGCAGTAATATATGCAGAGTGTGACCAAATGTTTGGAAAAAAAGAAGAGTTTTAATGGGCAAGAGAGTTAATGTGGGATGTAAGCCAATTTTAGATAACTGGAGTTTGAATAATTGAGGTTTAAGTCTGTTTATTTTGGCCACATCATTTGACTCCTAGGACAGCTACTGTTATACAATTAATTGTTAGAACTAAGCTCACAATAAACTCCTGTTAATAGCTATAGTTGGCAATAAAACAGAAATTGTTTTATAATCCTCACTTGTCTTCACTGTGTATACCAAAGGAAAATGTACTCTTAATTTTCTTACATTAATTATAAAGCAATGCATTAAATGGATAATAAATTCATTAGAAATTAAATGCTTGAATTTATATCTGCTCTTCAGTTGATTTAACATTATCGGAGAAAAGCAAATGGCATCCATTGTGCAACTTCTAAGATTTAAATGAATAAGGGGCCAGAATCTAAGTAGACCAGAGTCAAACAATACAAGTTTATTCTCTCCCTAAAGAAGTGAATTGAAACGATTTCAAGGTAGCTAACATTTGGTGCCTGGAATGGAGATTGAAGATGGTATTGTAATTAATTTGCACATGAAGATTTTACCCAAAGGAACCCATAAGACTATCTAAGAGGATGATTTTATTTCACCTGTAGATATTGAAGTCTGAATTTTACATGTTATTTAGGGGCAGAGTAAAGCCCTGGAGGGGTCCAGGGCAGTTCATTCATTCATTCAATCATATTTATTGAGCGCTTACTGTGTGCAGAGCACTGTACTAAGCGCTTGGGAAGTACAAGTTGGCAACATATAGAGATGGTCCCTACAGAACAATGGGCTCACAGTCTAGAAGGGGGAGACAGAGAACAAAACAAAACATGTAGACAGGTGTCAAAATCCTCAGAACAAATAGAATTAAAGCTATATGCACATCATTAACAAAATAAATAGTATAGTAAATATGTACAAGTAAAATAGAGTAATAAATCTGTACAATTATATACAAATGCTGTGGGGAGGGGAAGGAGGTAGGGTTGGGAGGATGGGGAGGAGGAGAGGAAAAAGGGGGCTCAGTTGAAGCCTTGGTTACGGGGAGAGGGGGAAAGAAGGACAGAAGGGAGCATCTGAGGTTTAAATTGTGTTTCTAACCTATCCTGCCCAAAACACATGTAGGCACCTGGAGCTTCTCATGATTTTCTGTCACGCCCACCTCTGTCCTGGTAATAGATTAAGAAAAATGGTCTTGGGAGCCCAGGGGAGCTCCAAAAACACAAAGGCATGTGCCCCTTCCACCCAGGGGTTGAGAGCCCTGCCTTAACTATTTTTAGTCACTTATTTTCTCCCCAAATGCTTTTTATCATAATGCTCAAGAAAATACATGAGTGGACAATGAAATGACAAATTATAGTGAAAATACATTCATTTGCTTGAATAGAAAAATAAGGAGATGCGATTCAAGTGCGGTATACATAATAAGAGCATATAAAAATATGAGGAAGACTCCGTAAGCACAGACAATGAATACCTGGGACATCTGTATATCATTATTGTACTTTCCAAGCGCTTAGTACAGTGCACTGCACATAGTAAGCGCTCAATAAATACGATTGATTGATTGATTGATTAAAGAGGGGAGAGTTATCTCTAAGGGAAACTTTTTGGTGAAACCCATAAAAATATTTCCTCCACGATGTGGAAGTTAAAATTTATGTGTGTGTGTGTACAAACAGATAAGAAAAGGAGCTAAGACTAAGCTGAAGAAAATCTGAAAATTGAAATGGAGTTGCACTTGCCAAGTAGGACTAGCCAGTATATCCTATCATAGTAAATGAATAAGATGGATATGGCAGATGACAGTACTCTAATGCAACATATGAGTATGTGCATGGCTACACTATAGAATACCAAGTGTCTGGCATGCTTTAAGAATTTGAAACTAACCTAGAATTTCTTTTAGTGACTTTGCCTCATCATTTATCTGTAGTTCTTTATATCTTCTACCTGTAGGTGGCCACAATAAGCTGTCCTTTGTCAACTAATTAGTAGCATTTTCACCACTGTCATATCCAGATAATTAGCAATTCATTTAAATAACCAATTTCTGTGGAAATAATTGCCATGAAATGCCCTGAACCTACTTTTTATAAACTATAATAAAAGTGTTAAGATAATCCCTGACATTTGCAAATGCCATTAGTTCACCTTTCCTTTGGATAGTGCTATGGCATTATGTTTAAACAATTACCCGATAACGCAGCAGTTTAATGAAACAGCGCGGTAAGCACATCTTTCAAAATGGCTAGCATATACATTTATAGTCAGAAGAAGATCCAGACATGTTTAGAAAGAGAAAAGATAACCTATTAATTTAAAGTCGTAAATGTGTTACTGCAATATCTAGTATTGATTGGAATCAACTGATTACCTGTCTGAAAGTCCTCATGGTAGCCACTTCAAAGGCCACAAGTAAAGGATCAGAACAACAAAATAACTTCAAGTTCAACTTGGAATCTCACACTACCCGCAAAGTATCAAGAAAAGAAAGTGTGATAGTCTTGCTAATCCCTGAAAGAGCATTAGGCACATTGGAAACTAGAGTAATTCCCATCCACTAGGAGATCATTTGGTAAAAGACTCAATAAGTTTGGGTGAGAAGTGGAGGCAATGAGGGCAGGTGATTAAAAGGCTGCACCTGGAAGGAAATAATATCTCCATTTGACTGGATCCTATCTGTTACTCAGCATGATATAGTAACCATATAAGTGGGCCTGGATAAATTGAATTTGAATTTGTAGGGCTGAAATTAATTTATTGACTTCATTTATCCTAAAATGAATGATGTGAATTTTTCTGTTTTCAGATTTGTGACCTTTAATCCCTAAACAGCTAAGTGTTGATTTGGAAAACCTTTCACCAGGGAGTACACTATTTCCAGTGAGTTTTTTACATCATTTCAGTTGTCTTAAAGTAGGTTCCTCAATAGCTAAAACTCACTGTGGGCAGGGAACATGTCCACCAACTCTGTTCTACTGCCCGCTCCCAAGTGCTTAGTACAGTGCTCTGAACACAGTAAATGCTCAATAAATACGATCAATTGATTGATTGAAATAGACATCCAAGATTACCAGGGAAGCAGAAAAGCTTTCTTATGATGTTTGACTAAAAGAGTAAAGCTTCCTCAGTTTGGAAAGATAGAGGATGTGAGGGGTCATGGTTGCAATTTACAAAATCACAAAATCAGTCAATCAGTGGAATTTATAGAGCACTTACTTTGTGCAGAGAACTTTATAGAGCATTACTTCGTGCAGAGCACTTTACTAAGCCCTTGGGATAGTCTAATACAGTTTTTAGACACAATCCCTGACCTCAAGGAGCTTACTATCTTATAGAAGAGGCAGATGTTAACATAAATCACAGGTAGGAAAGGATTATAAATGCTGTATAGGTAGGGATTCAGGGAATGCCTAAGTGCTTAGGAGGTGGGATTAAGTGCATGGGGGAGGCAGTAGAGAGGGAAAATAGAGTGGGGGATGAGAGATTAGTCAGGGAAGGCTTCTTGGAGGAGATATGATTTCAACAGAGCACTGAAGTTAGGGAGAGTGGTGGTCTATTGGCTATGTGGAGGGAGAGAGTTCCAGGCAGAAGGAAAGGACTGAGTAAGGGATTGACAACAAATGAGGCAAAAGAAAGAGACAGTGAGTAAATTGGCATTAGAGGAATGAATTATGCAGGCTGAGTTGGAATGGGAGAGGAGAAAGGATAAGTAAAGGGTAGAATGCTGATAACATGCCTTGAATCTGACGGTGAGAAATTTCTTTTTGCTGGGTAACCATTGGAATCACACGAAGAATGGAGAGATGTGTGTGGAACAATTTTTAAGAAAAATGATCGGGACAGGAGAATGCCAGACTGATGAGGGAAGACACTGGAGGCAGGGAGGTCAGCAAAGGACAGGGAGAACCCAGCAGTGATATTCACCAAATCTCCCAAAACCAAGATGGGCCCACTAAGGTTCAAAGGTGCTAAATTTAAAACAAATAAAAAGAAATACTTCTCGACCCGGTGGCTGGCAAGCACTTGGTACTTGTTGTCTCAGGTCATTATGCAGGCTAGGTCCAGGAAAGGTTAGGATACACTGTAGTAACCAGTGGGAAAATGGAGATGTAGAGGATAAAAGAGAGGTTTTGGTGGAACATACTTAAACCTTAAGATCAATGACAAGGAGAGCAATCATTATACAGTCAACATATGCTGTTGGGTTCCTCAACGTAAGCTGTTGGTTTTGCTGGAGACTGAATATTGAGGTGGAATGGACTGTTGCTCTAATCCAGTAATGGCATTTCTTAGATTTCTTATTTTAAAATGGTACAATCTATTTTGGTAAAATTACTGATGGGGTTTAGATTAAGGGTGAAATACTTTAATAAGCAAACTTTTATAGGGCATCATCAAGTGATAAGCAAATGGTAATAATTATGGTATTTTGTTAAGCAATTACTGTGTCAAGCACTGTTCTAAGAACTGTGGCAGATTACTTAAATTATTCCAGTTGGACACAATCCCGGTCACAAATGAGGCTCAGAGTCTAAGTAGGAGGGGGAACGGATATTGAATCCCCATTTTACAGTTGAGGAAATTGAAATTCAGGCAATGCACAGGTGACTTCACCAAGGTAACACAACAGACATACAGAGAAGCCAGGTTTAGAACTCAGGTCCTCTGACTCTCAGGTCTGTGCTGTTTCCACTAGGCCATGCTACTTTCCTAATACAATTGGCAAGTTTAACATCATAAGTGCCATCCTTCTCATGGCCATTAAAAGATACATCACTGTGATGATGTTATAATTGGAGAAACAGAAAACCAGAAAAAAAAAGTTCTTAGAGTCTCACAGGAAGCCAACAAAATGATGGGATTAAGGCCACCAGTGGATTTTCTGGGTTTATTCCTTTGATTTCTTCATAAGAATGTTCTTTCCTTCAAATTCCAGGAATTATCAGTTGTATTTATTCTCAAGGTGGCTTCTTAATTGGGTGTCCATGGCAGCAGTTGCTGTACTGTAAAATCTTTCCTTTCATTTTCAGCTCTCTGTTCAATTTACAAGGAATTACATGGGTAAATCCATGTACATAAGATAAGACTACATCCCTAAGTGTCTCTCTTTTGTAACTACTGACAACATTGAGGCTCTGCTGTAGGTGACTCATTTTTGCTTTCTTTCTAGGTTTGTAAAACTAAATCTCAGAGATTATCGTTTGGAGAAGGACTTCCAAGTATGAATTCTTATATGAATGGCTATCTTCATCCACTGCCTTGGTAAAGGAATAATCTCTCTAATGATTTAAACAGTCCTTTCCTTTTCAGCCTGAAACTAAAGCTACCTCTGAGAAAGAAATCATTTAAATTCTCAAACTGATAGATGATATATATGAACTGATAAGTGTAGATTTAGATATAGCAGGACTTTTGATTCTACTGATGGTGAAAATCACCCATTGGTTCATGTAAATGAATGGGCCAGTGTGAATCCTATGGTCCTGGCCACATACGAGATAAATCAAGGCTGACCCTTTTTTATGTTGCCATATTGTTGCTTTCACTGCCCGTTGCTGCTTTTTTTCCCTCGCCTCTATTTTTCACATGCTTTATGGACCTTCTGCTACAAATAGAGCCCCTCTCCATTGGAGCCGTGGAGGATTCCAAATGATGTCTTTAACATAATTTGATTCATTCATTCAATTGTATTTACTGAGTGCTTACTGTGTGCAGAGCACTGTACTAAGCGCTTGGGAAGTCTGTCTACCCCTGTGAGCCCGTTGCTGGGTAGGGACAATCTCTAGATGTTGCCGACTTGTAATTCCCAAGCACTTAGTACAGTGCGCTGCTCACAGTAAGTGCTCAATAAATATGATTGAATGAATGAATGAACAAATCCCACAATTCTATTATTATTACATCAAAGAGTTCCCTACCAACATTAGAGTCAGAATAGCCATAGTAGGAGTAACTATCAGAGGACTTCTACCAGAGGAAAAAGGACTCTAGGTAGATGAAGCCATCATCATCATCATGTCTCAAATTTAGACATTTTTTCCACCAAAGCAGCACGGGCATGAGTCAGAAGGACCTGTGTTCAAATCCTGACTCCATCGCTTGTCTACTATGTGCCTTGGGCAAGTCATTTAACTTATCTGTGCCTCAGTTACCTCAGCTGTAAAACAGGGATTAATACTGTGAGCCCCATGTGGGACTTGGATTCTATTCAACATAATTACCGTGTATCTGTCCCAGAGCTTAGTATAGTACATAGGGCATAGTAAGTGCTTAACAAATACCATTAAAAACAAAAACAAAAAATCAAAAGAGAAACAGATTATCAACACCAGGCAGTAACTTAGGATCATGACAAAAGTAGACTGTAAGATTCTAGATTAAAAGCTCCTTTGGGAAGGGAATGTGTCTACCAACTCTGTTATATTGTACTCTCCCAAGCACTTAGTGCAATGCTCTGCACAAAATAAGTACTCAATAAATACCATGCACTGACTGATTAGACAGTTCCCTCCTTAACAAAGACCAGAATGCAACCCTGCAAAATTTGTAACAATAAGGCAGTGAAGTAGACATTATTCTAACTCCCCACTTCATCATCATCATCATCATAATAATGGCATTTATTAAGCGCTTACTATGTGCAAAGCACTGTTCTAAGTGCTGGGGAGGTTACCAGGTGATCAGGTTGTCCCACGGGGGGCTCACAGTCTTCATCCCCATTTTACAGATGAGGTCACTGAGACACAAAGAAGTGAAGTGACTTGCCCAAAGTCACACAGCTGACAATTGGCGGAGCCGGGATTTGAACCCATGACCTCTGAATCCAAAGCCCGTGCTCTTTCCACTGAGCCACACTGCTTCTTCATGAAGTAATGATGGAAGTATCTGTCAGGAACAGCAATTAAATCTGAGACTTCAGGAGAACATAAGCAGTGCAACTGACTGAGGTGAGTGATTTTCCAGCACCACCTACATAATAAGTCTCACACTTTCTCTCTCCAACTACCTACTCTCTTTCTTTTCCATGCCAGCCATATTTCCAGTGGGAAATGGAGTGCATCAAGTGAACACATGGGTAGGGAATGTAATACAATGGGAAGGACACAGAAAAGATTGCTACAGGGAGGTTCCATTTTCTAGCCAAAGTGACCACAGCATAGGACCAAAGCCATAACCTAGCAGGCGGTTTCCTTAGAAACGGCTGCAGCCTTAATGGATTACTCAATAATTGAATTTCTCACGGTAGCAACCGTACCACGTGTGACAAGGGTGAATCAAGACTGATGAAAAGAGTGATAGTGGGGTCATCTGATGGACAGAGAGGGTGAAGGCGGGTAGCCAGGATGCTGAAATGAAGTTGTCTCACTCACAATGCAAACCTGTGTTCTGAAAGAGAACAGAGCTGGAGAATGAATGATATAAGAAGTTTGCTTTAGGGAAGGATAGTAAAAATTTCACCGAATTGTATTACTGCACCTAGTAATTTACACTTTCTATGAAATATCCGGCATTTACAAAGCTCTGTAAATTCAGGCTGACAAAGTGCAGCAAAATGGAGCACACAGACAGGAACAAGACTTGGTGACTTGAATTATAGGGATTGAAAAAGTGAGACACAAGTTGATCAAGCAATCAATCAGTGGTACTTACTGAGTGCTTACTGTGTGCAGGGCATTGTACTAAGCATTTCATAATAATAATAATAATGATGATGGCATTTGTTAAGCACTTACTATTGCAAAGCACTTTTCTAAGTACTGGGGTAGATACAAGGTTATCAGGCTGTCCCAAGCAGGGCTCACAGTCTTAATCCCCATTGTACAGATGAGGTAACTGAGGCACAGAGAAGTTAAGTGACTTGCCCAAAGTTACACAGCTGACAAGTGGTGGAACTGGGATTGGAACCCATGACCTCTGACTCCCAAGCCTGTGCTCTTTCCAATAAGCCATGCTGCATTTGGGAGAATATAATACAACAGAGTTGGTAGACACATTCCCTGCCCACAAGGAGTTTAAAGTCAAAGAAAGGAGCTGACACTAAGAATAATGCCAAGGTGGGGGATTGAGAGATGGGAGGTTGTTGGTTTTCTCAACTGGAATAAAAATGTTAGGTTGAGGAGCTGATTTGGAAGGGAAGATGAAGTGTTCAGTTTGGATATACTGAGTTTTAGATGTTGGCAGGAAAGCCATGTACAGATGTTCTGAAGGCAGGAAGAGATGTGAGACTGCAGAGGAGAAGAGGGGCCCAGGCTAGTTTAGGGTAGGATGGTTTGCACAAACAAACACACACACACACACACACTCACCTTCCTAGTTAGCATGTGCATTACTACGTTATTAAAATAGAGTAATATCATGAGATGGTTTATCCTGCCTGCAGATAAGTGGTTGACTTCAATGACCTTCCAGAGTTCCTCCCAGCCAGAGTTTTCTATGTTTAATCACAATAATCACAATAACAATAATTAAGGTTATCTCTTAAATGCTTACTTGTGCCAAGCACTGAACTAAGCACTGGGATAGATATTAGATAATCAGGTTGGACACAGTCCTTACCTCTCCTAAGTTGGAGGAAGAACAGGTAGCCTTTTCTCCTACTATTTTCAAAAGTCATGAGGTGAATTTTCCAAGAAATTCCAAGTCTGAGCCATGTAATACGAAGCCCTGCAGTCAACTCTGTGGACCTCTTCCTACACCCCACCTAAATCTCTCAGCAAGATGGACACCTGGTTGATCAAATTGTCTCTAAACAAATGCCTCATGTTTAAATATAACAACTCTGATTTACCACTTTCTGACAAAAATCTTCTATTCTGCCACATCATCTCCATACCCCCCAACCCGCAAATTCTACCCTCAACCCCTTCCACAACCACCATATTTTACACTCATTCCATCCACCTCAGACTATTGCTATTTCCCACTTATTCTCCCTGTCAGCTCACCAACACTAGAAATGAGAATACACATCCTCAACACCATCCTCTCCACCAATCCCCTTCATTTGCCTCCCTATCCATTTGTCACGTTACAACCTCCAGCCCTAGATCATGCCTAGTCTGCTTCCTGTCTTCCTACTCTCATGCAGATGAATGCAGCTGGAGGAAATCCAACCTCTGGGTTGACTCAAGCCATTACAGTTTCACTTTGTCAGTCTCTTTTCTGCTCAACATCTCTTTTAGTCCCGCTTCATTGGTTTACATGTCCCTCGGCTTTATATGCCCCTAGACCCTACTAACTATTCCCAACCTTCAACTCTCTTCTGAAGACTAAGAAGCCTTCCCTAACTAAGCCCTCCTTTCCTCTTCTCCCACTCTCTTCTGCATCACCCTGACTTTCTCCCTTTATTCATCCCCCCTTCAAACCCCACAACCCTTTTGTACATATCCATAATGGTGCTAAGAGTCTTAATTCCCATTTTATAGATGAGGCAGAGAGAAGTTAAGTGATTTGCCCAAGGACATGCGGCAGAGAAATGGTGGAGCTGGGATTAGAACCCTGGTCTTCATGACTCCAAGCGCCATGCTCTATCCACTAGATCACACTGCTTTTCTCTGCTGCTTGGATCATTTTCTGTTCAGTCCATGTTTCCTTACTCCTCAAGAACCTCCAGTGGTAGCCAATCCACCTCTGCTTCAAACAAACTCCTTACTTCAAGGCAGTCAATCACCTCACCCTCTCCTACCTTTCCTCCCTGATTTCCTAGTAAAACCCAGCCTGCATATTTCACTCCTGTAATGCCAACCTACTCACTGTAACTTTATCTCATTTATCTTGCTGCCGACCCCTCCACCCACATCCTGCCTCTGGCCTGTAGTGCCCTTCCTCTTCGTATCCAACAGATATCACTCTCCCCACCTTCAAGGCCTTAATAAACACACAACTCTTCCAAGAGGACTTCACTGATTCAGCCCTTTCTAATTCTCCCACTCAATCAATCAATCAATCGTATTTATTGAGCGCTTACTATGTGCAGAGCACTGTACTAAGCGCTTGGTTTCAATCATATTGATTGAAAGTTTACTATTCACAGAGCACTAGGTTAAACATTTAGGAGAGTACAACAAAATTGTTGACACTCCTTAAAAAAAAAAAAATAATAATAATAATAATAATAATAATAATAATAATGGCATTTATTAAGTGCTTACTATGTGCAAAGCACTGTTCTAAGTGCTGGGGAGGTTACAAGGTTATCAGGTTGTCCAATGGGGGGCTCACAGTTTTAAATCCCAGTTTACAGATGAGGTAACTGAGGCACAGAGAAGTGAAGTGACTTGCCCAAAGTCACACAGCTGACAATTGGTGGAGCTGGGACTTGAACACATGACCTTTGACTCCAAAGCCTGTGCTCTTTCCACTGAGCCACGCTGCTTCTCTTCTTCTCTTCTCTTCTTCTTCATCACCTTTGCACTTGGATTTGCACCCAATCCAACATTTATGTACAAATCTGTATTTACTCATTTGCATTAATGCCTGTCTCCCCCTCTAGAAGAACAGTGCTTTGCACATAGTAAGCGCTTAATAAATGCCATCATTATTATTATTATAGAAGGGGGAGACTTTGTGGGAAGGGAAAGTGTCTACCAATTCTATTATATGGTACTCTCTGGACACGGTAAGTGCTCAGTAAACAGGACTGGTTCATTGAAGTCAATCCAAATTTATGGAGAGACCCCCTCCTCTTTGATTATTTCCTCAAAGATTCATTGTTTTAGAGGTTGCTTATCAAAATGGCTCTTCCCTTTCTCAAACATACAAAGGCTTGGTTTCAGCATTGCTAGTGAGAAGGGAGCAGGACAGTGGGGAGAAGGCAGGAGGAGACTCCGTCTTCAGCCTAGTTAGGGGCAGGTGGTCAGGTATTTAGACAAGTTCATCCTCCATTTTCTGGGTGATTGGTTTCACCTCTTTGGAGGAGCTTCCATAATAGCCTCCTTAGGACCTGGATCCATCTCTCTCCCTCTATACAAGCTTTGGAGTCAGAGGTCATGGGTTCAAATCCCGGCTCCACCACTTGTCAGCTGTGTGACTTTGATCAAGTCAACTTAACTTCTCTCTGCCTCAGTTACCTCATCTGTAAAATGGGGATTAAGACTGTAAGCCTCACATAGGACAAGCTGATCACCTTGTAACCTCCCCAGCGCTTAGAACAGTGCTTTGCACATAGTAAGTGCTTAATAAATATCATCATTATTATTATTATTACCATCTATCTCCATGGGGCTGGGGACAGAGCTGTGTTCTGATCTGGAACATGTGGAGGATTCAATGAGGACACTTTCCTACCAGTCGGACTTTGACGAGCACTCAAAGGCAGATTTGCCTACCAATCAGAGGAAGGAACAGGAGGGGCAGATCATAAACCAATGTTTCATTGGAATAATAAAAATAAAAAAGGTTTCCCAAACATCTATCATTGTTGTGGGAGTGGTAA
This sequence comes from Tachyglossus aculeatus, assembly GCF_015852505.1. Lineage (NCBI taxonomy): Eukaryota > Metazoa > Chordata > Mammalia > Monotremata > Tachyglossidae > Tachyglossus > Tachyglossus aculeatus. Next base: position 52,093,130 of record NC_052069.1, read on the forward strand.
ATTAGCAAACTGCTAACATATTGTGCACCAACCTCCTTTTAATCCACATGACGTTTTTAGTTTTAGTTCCTAGAAATCGAACTTCTAGAGCACATTAATGTTTTCTTCTTAGTAGTAGATTACTTTCTGGAAGAAGGAAAACTTAACGTGTTGCCAACTTTACTTCCCAAGTGCTTCGTACAGTCCTCTGCACACAGTAAGCGCTCAATAAATACGATTGAATGAATGAATGAACTTCCAGAAACACTGCAAACAATATTAATAATACACTTTTTAGACACTAAGCTCCTTGTGGACAGTGAACATATCAACCAATTCTGTTATATTGTACTCTCCCAAGCACTTAGTACAGTGTTCTACCCTTAGAAAGTGCTCAATAAATATGACTGATTGATTGAAATGGCATTGGATCACTTATCTACACCAGGAGGGCTAAGCCCCATTTTATTCAGAAGATATGCCACTCTGTCCTTCTCTAATTAATGTATTGTGATCCAAATGCTAGGTTTACAATATTGCCATTCACTGATCATAAACCTTGCTAACAAAGAATGAGAATTTCTAGTTCTACAGTTTATGCCCTAAATGGTAACTCTCTACCTCTAAAGTGAGGAAAGTTGTGCTCAAGGGTGGTATTTCCATTAAAAACCTGTAATCAGGAACTTATTGTCCCAGATGAATCTTTAAAAGAATATTTGGCTTACAGCCTCTATCAGGACCATGGTTCTGATGAGAGGCTTGTAGTGAAAATCTTTTTTCCACTTGCCACTGATTCCAGTCCCTTGGGTTTGTGACCAAATTTCAGGACTTCTGCTAAATGAGGTTATTACTCCGTCGACTGGCATCAACATTTAGGCTGATTGGCAAATACGAAACCCTGGCAACTGCCGAGTGAAATTTCGTTAATTTCTGCACGCACAGAAGGAAAACAGTATATCAATGTGGGCAGCATAAAAGGGAGAAGCCTGATATGCTGAATGTGAATTTGGCCTAGTTTGTGATATTTTCTCATTCTAATTTCAATGTGTCCTAGCGAAAAGACACGGCTACTCAGTTTCTATTGTCATTTTAAGATATCTCTTTCCCGGGTGCTTTCATTCTGTTAAGACATCTAATATTCTTAAACAGGGATGCTGCATTCAAAAATAGGTAATGGACATTACAGGTGTGCAATGTGTAGTTACTTTGGCAATGTCGGAGCATTGCTTCAATACTCAAGGGATAGAGATGCTTTTTTTCTGAGCCAGCCAAATCACTGTTGTACAATCGGCACTCAATATAACTGGAATAATGTTTGCAATTAGAAGAGAAGCTGGAAGGAACCATATTAGAATCTTTCAAAATGTTGCCAAACAACCAAGGAAGAATAAGGCCAACAATCTTAATGTATATAATATCTTTTGAACACTAATATTTGTTTTACCCTAGGCTAAAACGTCTGCTGTGAGAAATGGTAGGCTCACAGGCAGTAACTGGCATGAAAAAGGTCTCGTTTGCCCTGTAGAAACTAATTTATTTATGAACTACGGAATACAGCTCACAAAATTAGCCGAGTTCTCATTTACTAAAAGTGAAGTTGTCACTGGGCAGCTCTTTAAAAATAAGATTGCAGATGGGTTAGAGTTTTAAAGTTTATAGGGAGAGTGAGCACTGCTCTATCTGCTATAAACAGGAGTTAAAAAAAATAGATTTGTGGATGCCAAGAAATCCCAGCAATTTAAAGACTGTAGACAAACAAAATGCTAACAAGTTTAATTATTAACAATGGCACATTTATGGGGAGTATAATGTTGCAATCAATGATTACAAGCCCAGGCAAACGGCATTGTAATAATTCTACAAGGCATGTTCAGAAGTAAAATTATGCAGAATTTGAAATCAATAGTATTTATGGACACTGGAAAATGCCAAATGAAAAACAAATTGGTATTCATTTTTCTGCTTTCTTTTTCCAATTTTAGCTATCCATTAAACAATTCCCTAGAACCCTAAAGTAATAAGTGATGGTTGCCCTTTCATTTCTTAGAAATGTTCATAGCTAATAACTCTTCGGGAAAATTATCGTTCTTCACAAACGTTTTTTCTATACATTTTTCTCTCATTTTATCAATTTTTTTCTACTTCCTTTAACTTCTTCTTCTTCAAACTTGTTTCATTTTAGAATGAGTCCAATTGAGTTCTGAGCTTCTCATTCCTAAATGTTTGAGTCCATTCTCAGTTGTAAATAAATCTGAAAGGTCATACTCAGTTTGTTATCTGCAGGGGTGATAAATCTGGGACAAAACCTTAGTCCAGTCCCAAAGAAATAACTAGAGGCCAGCTGATTACCCACTAGAGGCGAAGGGAAGATTGAATATAAAGCTTTAGATGATAATCAATCAGTTGCATTTATTGAGGACTTGTGTGCAAAGCACTGCAGTAAGCATTTGGGAGACTACAATATAACAGACACATTAAAGAAGCAGCATGGCTCAGTGGAAAGAGGATGGGCTTTGGAGTCAGAGGTCATGGGTTCAAATCCCGGCTCCACCAATTGTCAGCTGTGTGACTTTGGGCAAGTCACTTCACTTTTTTGGGCCTCAGTGAACTCATCTGTAAAATGGGGATTAAGACTTGTGAGCCCCCCGTGGGACAACCTGATCACCTTGTAACCACCCTAGTGCTTAGAACAGTGCTTTGCACATAGTAAGCGCTTAATAAATGCCATTATTATTATTATTATTATTATTCCCTGCCCACAGGGAGATTCCAGTCTAGATACAGAGAAATGAGGGTCCTCTGTTTTCAGAAAGAAAAAAAAGGTAAAATGACACAGTTATGAAGATGGGGGGGAGGAGGAGGGTCAGGGTGAATTATGCAACATCTGAATTTGAGTTTGGTTTTCACAATTTGAAACCAAATTCAAGCCTTTGTGATTTGTTTCCCTGAACTCAGTTCTCCACCCTTTGATTTGGTGATTAATAGAGAAGGCTCAGGCTGTCTATACAATCTATAGGGGCTGTCTATACAGCCCCTTCAATCTAACACTACTCTGCCCAGTTCCATGTTATGTGGTTTGTGACTCAGCCCACATCTCTCCTGTGGTAATCTATCAGTTCATCTACTGAGTGAGAATCTCTCGCTGAACATTTGAACATTTTATGATGCCCGTTCCTCATGCTTATTTTTAAATGTCTGTTTTGTTCATGACCTTCTAAATTAGCAACAGTTATAGTCATCTTCTCAATTCTTGTTTCTGTCAACATAGGTGACAAACTCCAAAGCAGGAAAAAAAAAGAAAAGATAGACACAGGGTCCCGAGAAGTTTTCAGAGGCAAGAAGCAAATGACTTGAACATAATATAAACAGCAGAGGTATTCTGGCAGTATAGATGTCAGGAAGTGCCTGATTTGCCAGAAATCTAAAAATTTGGCAGTAACACTGTGAAATAAAGCATATATTCATTTTACTAGATATGTTCATTATGTTTCTTTGGGCAGAGGCGATAGAAGCATGTTGTCTAATCACATAGTATGCCAAATGATGTGAGCATGCCTTTTTGATGCTTCCAAGACTATCTTTTTTTTTTTCCTGATGTCAGAATCATGCTTTGGAAATAGAGCTAAAGTCACATACTATGCTAAAATAATTTATGACAACCATAAGATTGTAAGCTTCTTGAGAGCAGATGCATTTATTTATTGTGTGCTACCAAGTATCCAGACAGTGCTCTTCACATACTAGTCGCTCTGTAAATACTGATATTGATGACATGCAGAAACTGTGCATATGGAACAGAGACACAGAGGAGGATGTAGGGATTGAGATAATAATAATAATAATATTAATAATAATAATAATGATTGTAGTTTTGCAAAGTGCTTACTACATGTCAGGCACAGTACTATGCACTGGGATGGAAACAAGCAAATCGGGTTGTCATAGTCCCTGTCCCATGCAGGGTTCACAATCTCAATTCCCATTTTACAGGTGAGGCAACTGAGACTCAGGGAAATGAAGTGACTTATACAGGGCCAGTGGGCCTGAAGTCTTATGGCTGCCATAGAATTACTTGGAGAGATAAAGAAGGCGCAGATAGGCATGACATGGCACAATGGTAATAATAATAATAGTAATAATAATGATAACTGTGGTATTTGTTAAGTATATTAATTGAGCGCTTACTGTGTGCAAAGCACTGTACTAAGCTCTTGGGAGAGTACAATATAACAACAGACACATTCCTGCCCACATTGAGCTCACAGTCTAGAGGGGGAGACAGAAAATAATATGAATAAATAGACAAATAAATAAATTACAGATATACACATATGTGCTTTGGGAATGGGAGGGAAGATGAATGAAGGAGCAAGTAAGAGCGGTGCAGAAGGGAGTGGGAGAAGAGGAGAGGAGGGTTAGTCAGGGAAGGCTTCTTGGAGGAGATGTGCCTTAATAAGGTTTTGAAATGGGAGAGAGCAAATATCTCCCTGATATTAGGAAGGAGGGCATTCCAGGACAGAGGTAGGATGTGGGTTAGAGGTCAGCGGCGAGATAGACAAGATTGAGATACAGTGAGAAGGTTAGCATTAGAGGAATGAATTGGGTGGGTTGGGTTGTAATCAGATTGAACACAGTCCCTGTCCCACATGTGGCTCACAGTCTTAATCCCCATTTTACAGATGAGGTTACTGAGGCACAGAAAAGTGAAGTGACTGCATAGTCACATAGCTGACTCATGGTGGAGCTGGGATTAGAACTCTCAGGCCCATGGTCTTTCCACTAGGTCATAATAATAAGAATTATAATGATGGTGTTTGTTAAGTGCTTATTACTATGTGCAAAGCACTGTTCTAAGCACTGGGGGGATACAGGGTGATCAGGTTGTCCCATGTGGGGCTCACAATCTTAATCCCCATTTTACAGATGAGATAACTGAGGCCCAGAGAAGTTAAGTGACTTGCCCAAAGTCACACAGCCAATAAGGGGCAGAGCCGGGATTAGAACCCATGACCTCTGACTCCCAAGCCCGGGCTCTTTCCCCTGAACCACGCTGCTTCTCATGCTGAAAATAAGGCCAATGAACTGAGTTACCGCTGAGGCTTCTGTCCTGTTTTCATCCTCCATTAATGGGAGGTCCAGGGAAGCTGTGAAAAGCCTTAGATAAGTTTGTAATTGCTGAGGTTTTATTGCAGTGCAAGGTAGGACACACCATGATACTGCATAACCAATTTTAAAATCCACTCCCCACTAAACAGTGTGCTGAGAACACTCATTTTTAATGCACCCAATGAAGAGAATAAATGGATGATAGCCACATACCATTTTGTGACCCAAACAGACCATGGGTTTCAAAGCCAAGAGAGGATGAAATGTATTTCAAGTTACTTATCATCCATTTTCCATCAGGAGAACTGTTTGGCAGTCAGTCAAAGGGTAACAAATACAGATTAAAAAATGGATATATTTCCCCATTCACTTTGATATTAAAGAGAATGGATGCCATATTCCAGAATAAAACCTATTATTTAAACACTTCAAGTGAAAAATGCTAAAATAAATGAACCATGACATATGAAGTGTTAAAATAAACGTTTATTTCAGCACTGTATGTGTCGGAAGCCATTTATTTCAACACTTTCTCATTCACGGGGCTCACAGAGACAAGAGGAAGAACTCTCTTACACAAGGTAGAAAACTGGAAGATTCAAGACCCAGAGGATAAAGCAAGATGCTGAGGTGATGAGGTGCCTGGGAGCTCGTGTCAAGGTGTGAAGTGTCCCAGGTTTCACTCCAGGTAAATATTTTGAGTTGGGGGAAGGTGAGATATCTTGTTCAAAAACACCACCTAAAGTGGCAGTCTAAATTAAATACAGGATTTCTCTTCACTTATTCACCACCACTTGGAGACACTCTGCAGTCAGACTGAGAGGAGAAGACCATCCTTTGCCAATTCATCCAAAAGGATTCTTAGGTCTACCTCTATGCTCAATTAATAATTAGATTGTGATGCTTCTCAGGTGAGGGGCGCAGGGACTTGAAATCTAAAACAGATTAGCAGACGGCAAAGACCAAGGATAATGTGGGTCTTCAATTCTAAAAATTGAAGATGATGCATCATAATCTGTAAGCTGGTTGTGGGCAGGGAACGTGTCTTACATTGTTGTTTGTACTCTCCAAGTGCTTCGTACAGTGCCCTACACATAGTAAGCACTCAGTAAATACAATTGATTGATTAAAACTGGAAAGAATCTTCATCATCATCATCAATCGTATTTATTGAGCACTTACTGTGTGCAGAGCACTGCACTAAGTGCTTGGGAAGTACAAATTGGCAACATATAGAGACAGTCCCTGCCCAACAGTGGGCTCACAGTCTAAAAGGGGAAGACAGAGAACAAAACCAAACATACTAACAAAATAAAATAAATAGAATAGATATGTACAAGTAAAATAAATAAATAGAGTCATAAATATGTACAAACATATATACATATATACAGGTGCTGTGGGGAAGGGAAGGAGGTAAGATGGGGGGGATGGAGAGGGGGATGAGGGGGGAGAGGAGGGAAGGGGCTCAGTCTGGGAAGGCCTCCTGGAGGAGGTGAGCTCTCAGTAGGGCCTTGAAGGGAGGAAGAGAGCTAGCTTGGCGGATGGGCAGAGGGAGGGCATTCCAGGCCCTGGGGATGACATGGGCCGGGGGTCGATAGCGGGACAGGTGAGAGCGAGGTACAGTGAGGAGGTTAGTAGCAGAGGAGCGGAGGGTGCGGGCTGGGCTATAGAAGGAGAGAAGGGAGGTGAGGATGGGGCAAGGTGATGGACAGCCTTGAAGCCCAGGGTGAGGAGTTTCTGCCTGATGCGCAGATTGATTGGTAGCCACTGGAGATTTTTGAGGAGGGGAGTAATATGCCCAGAGCGTTTCTGGACAAAGATAATCCGGGCAGCAGCATGAAGAATGGATTGAAGTGGGGAGAGACACGAGGTTGGGAGATCAGAGAGAAGGCTGATGCTGTAGTCCAGGCAGGATAGGATGAGAGCTTGAATGAGCAGGGTAGCGGTATGGATGGAGAGGAAAGGGCGGATCTTGGCAATGTTGTGGAGCTGAGACCGGCAGGTTTTGGTGACGGCTCGGATGTGAGGGGTGAATGAGAGAGCGGAGTCGAGGATGACACCAAGGTTGCGGGCTTGTGAGACGGGAAGGATGGTAGTGCCGTCAACAGAGATGGGAAAGTCAGGGAGAGGGCAAGGTTTGGGAGGGAAGACAAGGAGTTCAGTCAATCTTAAAATGGAAACTCTTTGTCGACAGTGTTTTTTGCTTCTACCCTCCCAAGCACTTAGTATTCCGCATTGCAGTCAGTCTGTGCTTTACTACTGCTGTCTGCGTGGTATTTTTTATGCACTTACTATGTGTCAAGCATTGTTCTAAGAATTGGAGTAGATACAAGTTCACCAAGTTTATTTCTACTCTGCCTTCTGGCAGAGCCACCCTTACATCAACCTCGAGTTTCAGTAACACATTCCAATGGCAACTTTCCCTTCCAATAAATTCTATTACAGAAAATTGCTTTTGTTCCAGTATTACAACATTTTCTATTTTGCAGGTCAAAGCTGGTCACAGTCTTCTGGGTAAGAAGCCTTCACATATTGAAGCTTATTATTAAATCATGCCTCATTCAACCACAACCACAACTCTCTTTAAACATGGGCTCCACAGTTGGGCAAAGTATTTAATAAAGATCTGACCAATGACCAGAATAACTGGGGGAAACATTTGTTGATCTGCCTCTGCTGTATTTCTGCTTCCCACATTCAAAGTCCTTTTAAAATCCTACCCCCTCCAAACAGCTTTCGCTGATTTGCTTTCCAGAACCTTAAGCCATACCATCCTTTTAGCCAATTTTGGGATTTATGAATTTATTTACACTCTCATTGGGGGGGGGGGGGGGGGGGGGGAGAGAGAGAGAGAGAGAGAGAGAGAAAACATTTATTTTGAATGCTTGAGTTGAAAATATTTTCATATTTGTCTCCCATTCGAGCATAAGCTCCATGGGGAACTTATCATTTCTCAATTCTGTACTTCCCAAATACTTAATACAGCACACTGTAGCAAGTAGGCATTTAATAAACACTACTACTATTTCTATGAATTCTAATATCACACTTGCTTCTTAACTTTCTAATTTAGTACTACCTCACTAATGCGGATACATTAATTGTTAACTCCTTGAAAGCAGGGATCGTGCATACTAATTCTCCTGTACTACAAGCACTACTGATTTTTTAATGGCATTTGTTAAGGGCTTACTATGTGCCCACTGGGCTAGATACAAGCTAATCAGGTTGGACACAGTCTATGTCCCACACAGGACTCACAGTCTTAATTCCCATTTCACAGATGAGGTACCTGAGGCACAGATAAGTTAAGTGACTTGCCCAAGGTCACACAGCAAACAAGTGATGGAGCTGGGATTAGAACCCAGGTACTTCTCTTTTCCAGCAGCAGGGCCTAGTGGAAACGGCATGAGCCTGAGAGTCAGAGGACCTGGGGTCTAATCCCAACTCTGCCATCTCCACCCCTGCTCTCTCTCCCTCCCTCCAGGCTCGTATCTCCTCCTGCCTTCAGGACATCTCCATCTGGATGTCTGCCGCCATCTAAAACTCAGTATGTCCAAGACTGAGCACCGTATCTTCCCTCCCAAACCCTGCCCTCTCCCTGACTTTCCCGTCACTGTAGACGGCACTTCCATCCTTCCCGTCTCACAAGTCTGCAACCTTGGTGTCATACTCTACTCGGCTCTCTCGTTCACCCCACATATCCAATCTGTCACCAAAACCTGCCAGTCTCACCTCCACAACATTGCCAAGATCCTCCCTTTCTTCTCCATCCAAACCCGCTACCTCGCTGGTTCAATCACTCATTCTATCCCGATAGGATTACTGCATCAGCCTCCTCTCTGATCTCGCATCCTCCTGTCTCTCCCCGCTTCAATCTATACTTCACTCTGCTGCCTGGATTATCTTTGTACAGAAATGCTCTGGGCATGTCACTCCCCTCCTCAAAAATCTCCAGTGGTTGCCTATCAATCTATGAATCAAGCAAAAACTCCTCACCCTGGGCTTCAAGGCTCTCCATCACCTCGTCCCCTCCTGCCTCACCTCCCTTCTCTCCTTCTCCAGCCCACCCCGCACCCTCTGCTGCTAACCTTCTCCCTGTGCCTCGCTCTCGCCTGTCCCACTGTCGACCCCTGGCCCACGTCCTGCCCCTGGCCTGGAATGCCCTCCCTCCACACATCTGCCAAACTAGCTCTCTTCCTCCCTTCAAAGACCTACTGAGAGCTCACCTCTTCCAGGAGGCCTTCCCAGACTAAGCACCATTTTTCCTCTCCTCCTCCCCATCCCCCCCGCTGCCCTACCTCCTTCCCCTCCCCACAGCACTTGTATATGTTTGTACAGATTTATTACTCTATTTTACTTGTACATATTTACTACTCTATTTTGTTAATGATGTGCATATAGCTATAATTCTATTTGTTCTGATGATTTGACACCTGTCTACATGTTTTGTATTGTTGTCTGTCTCCCGGTTCTAGACTGAGACCGTTGTTGGGTAGGGACCGTCTCTATACGTTGACGACTTGTACTACCCAAGAGCTTAGTACAGTGCCCTGCACACAGTAAGTGCTCAATAAATAAGATTGAATGAATGTGTCTGTGTGACCTTGGACAAGTCGTTTAAATTCTCTGAACCTCAATTACCTCATCTGTAAAATGGGAAGTCAATCCTACTCCCTCTTAGACTGTGAGCCTCATGTGGGATAGGGACTGTGTCCAACCTGATTAATTTGTATCTACCCCACCCCTTAGAACAGTATTTGAAATAATAATTATAATAATTGTGGTGATTTGTTAAGCACTTGCTGTGTGCCAGGCACTGTACTGAATGCTGGGGTGGATACAGGAAAATTGGGTGGACACAATCCCTGCCCCATGTGGGGCTGACTGTCTCAATACCCATTTTACAGATTAGGTAACTGAGACACAGCGAAGTGAAGGTCACACAGCAGACAGGCTGCGGAATCAAGGTTTGAACCCATGACCTTCTGATCCCCAGGCCCATGTTCTATCCACTACACCACAAAGTACCATAATTATTATTATCATTAGTATTATTCCAGGCCTGTGCACTATACACTCAGCCAGGCTGTTTCTACTGATTGCTTTGGACAGCTTGTTGTCCAAACTGGCTGCAATATCTCTTTATTTTGTCATATTGCATTTCATTAGAAAACTGTATCTAGGACACTCTTTTGAGAGATGCTCATCTTGCTTTTATGGACTAGCTTGAACTAGTCTTTCCTGAACTTCATTTTGTTCATTTCTAAGCACTTCTCTTAGGTAGGTTACAAGTCTGTGCCTCAGTCTTCTCATCTGTAAAACGGGGATCCAATACTTGTTCTCCCTTCATGCCCCAGATTGTGAGTCCCACATGGCACAGGGTCTGTGTCCATCCTGTTTATCTTGTATCTACTGAAGCGCTTAATACAGTGCTTGGCACAAGTAAGTGGTTAACAAATACCGCAAGTAATAGTATCATTCCCCTCCCTTCCAGGCTCTAAGGTCCTTTTAATTATAATAATGACATAATTTGTTAAGCACTTACTATGTGCCAAGCACTGTTCTAAGCACTGGGGTGGATACAAGGTAATCAGGTTGTCCCACATGGGGTTCACAGTCAATCCCCATTTTGCAGGATGAGGTAACTGAGGCTCAGAGAAGTTAAGTGGCTTGCTCAAGGTCCCACAGTAGACAAGTGATGGAGCCAGGATTAGAACCCACATCCTCTGACTCCCAAGTCTGTGCTCTTTCTATTAAGCCACACTGATTCACACTTCTGAATTCTAATCCTTCTGAATTTTAATCCTCTCTTTCACAGTCCTGATCAGCTCTGCACCCCCACCATCAGTGATTTAATTCCCAGTGTTAATGGACATGTTCACTTTTCCAACATCCAGTGACTTTATCTTTTAAATAATGGCGGGTACAGGACCAATCCCTGCAGAACACCATTTGTTAATGTCTTTTAGAGTGACACCTAATCAGTGATGACCACTCTCTGGGTCTGCGCCCCCGACTAGTTGATTCACCCTCTGGTATTTGTTCTACATGTTCCCAACCATGCTTGAACAGCAAACTACTCTCATAAAAGGGGCATGACCCCACTTGAGACGTAGCTCTATTCTTGGAGCTAAGAAGGGGAGACTTGGTAAGGAAAATCCAGTTCTCACCTCCTGGGTATTACTATTTCTTGAAAAACTGATTGTGAAAGTGACAGGGGAGGGAAAAGGGAAAGCTGGAAGGAGACCAGCTGTTCATGGTTTGTATTTTGTTTTTTAAATATGCAGTTAATTCTCAGTTTTATTCCCCCAAAGAGATGCTATCACAACTGCAACATCCCTGAGAATGAATTATAAGTTTAGAAATGGTAACTTGCTTATTTCCTCAGTCTTTGTCACTCTACCCATCCTAGTTCACAGGTGCCTGGAGACAAAGGAATCCTGGTTGCTGATCCCTGGGCTGTGATGGTTAGGAGTCCCCTCCCCTCCTTACTCATCTCTTCCTTCTTTCCCTCTCCTCTCCTCTCCTCTCTTCCTTCCTTCCTTCCTTCCTCCCTTACTTCCTCCCTCTCTCCTTTCCTTTCCTTTCCCTTCCTTCCTTCCTCCCTCCCTCTCTCCTTGCCTTTCCTTTTTCTTCCTTCCTTCCTTCCTTCATCCTTCCCTCCTTCTCTCCCTGCCTGACTGTTTTAAAGGAAGAGGATTAAAGGGTGGGTGAAGGGCAATTTATCAGTGTATCAACTTCCTGATAACTGGGTTATCTATTCCCATGGTGCAGATGAGAGTCAAACATCCTGTACTTTTCCTCTTAGGTATATTACTGTGAATGTTGAGAATCAAATCAAAATCTTTGTTAAACAAAGATAGGATACATCAATTTAAAACTGTTGAAGAGTCAGATAGAACTTATTCCTTACGAAGCCATGACAGTACTTGGTTTAGTGCTTAGTGCTCTGCACTGTTTAAGCTTAGAGAGGCAGCATTGCCTAGTGGAAAGAGCATGGGCCTAATCCTGACTCTGCTACTTACCTGCTGTGTGACCTTGGGCAAATCATTTACCTACTCTGTGCCTTAGTTTCCTCAACTGTAAAAATGGGAATTCAATGCTTAGACTATGAGCCCCATGAGGAACAGGTACTGTGTCTGACCTGATTAACTTGTGTCTACACCAGTGCTTAGAACCATGATTGAAACATTATTATTATTATTATTATGATTATGGTATTTGTTAAGCGCTTAACTATGTGCCAGGTACTGTACTAAAAGCTGGAGTGGATACAAGCAGATCAGGTTGGACACAGTCCCTGTCCCACATGGGGCACACAGTCTCAATCCCCGTTTTACAGATGAGGTAACTGAGGCTCAGAGAAGTGAAGTGACTTGCCCAAGGTCACACAGCAGACAAGTGGCAGAGCTGGAATTGGAACCCATGACCTTCTGACTCCCCGCTCACATAGTAAGTGCTTAACAAATATCATTAAGAAAAGCAAACTGTTTACAAATGAATTCTCTGATAATGTTTCTAAAACAATACTTTTCTCTTTCTCAAGTAGAGAAGCCACAATGGCATTTTCACAGTTCTCACAATTCTCAAAAATTGAAGCCAATAGCCTAAAAATTTAATTATAATCATGGAATGAAAGTCCACAGATTTGATCTTCTCCCTCTTGCTCCCCTGCCCTTTAAATACACACATAAAAGTGTAGGAAAAAAGTATTAAACATCCCCATCTAGTCTGTGATCCCGTTGCTGTGTAGGGATTATCTTTATCTGTTGCTGAACTGTACTTTCCAAGCACTTAGTACAGTGCTCTGCACACAGTAAGCACTCAATAAATACGATTGAATGAATGAATGAACATGTAAAATGTCCATGATATTAAATATGGGAAAACAATAAACCGGAAGGCAGCTATCAAAAAATCACAATCCTAATGTCTTTTTACCAAGAAAAGTCATTTTAATACATAAATCACAGGGATCCCATCTACTAACTCTACTGTATTCTCTCAAGCACTTAGCTTGTGTTCTGCACAGAGTTAATTTTCAATATTTACTATGAATTCATTTTATATATACATTGTACTGTATCATCAAAAGTATTTATTGAGAGCTTACTGTGTGAGGAGTATTCTACTAAGCCCTTGCAAGAGTAAAATACAACAGAGCTTTTCCCTATCCATAGTACACGCATGTACATATGTATCTCTCCTTACATATACTGTTACCTTTACTGTCATTTTTATCAGATAAAGGGCTATAATCAGTTTATAGCTGGATGGTATAAAATACAGTGAAAGTTCTTCACTGGAAAAAATATCATGTTTTCCTTCTTTTACTTTCCTCAGCGTCATTAGTTCCAGGAAGACAAGGTATCAACACTCCTAAAAAAGCATTGTAGGCTTTAAGATTGCTCCTCACGAATTGGCAACATGTAATAAATGTCTTTATTCCTAAACATCAATCAGATTCAAGAATGGCAGTTGCTTGCAGAATAGTAATAATAGAAATATTCAGCTAATAACCACCGTGGGCATTTAAATATTGGATGACAGATGTGAAGTGCTCTTGTTATACGAGCACACTTTCTTATAATTATGGTTTTACAACCACATACACCAGTTTCTAAATATTTAGTTCCTTACATTTTACATTTCTGTAGTTTTACCCTGAAACTTACAAGGCTGTATTCTGGGGAAAAGACAGAAAAAACAAAACAAAGCAAAACAAAAAAACTCTCCAAGCACCAGCTGGTTCTAACCATTGCCTGTAATGAAATTACTATGGGTAAGAATGACAATTTTACAGAAAAATTAGCTTCTTCAAGTGAAAAAGGAGGCCATGTTAGTTAAATAAATATAAAAAGGAATGCATTGAGAGTAATACTTTGCTGGTATGAATGGGTGGAGAAAATATAGTTTCCTTCAGACAGAGGCCAGGTGTTCATAAAAGTAGGACTGCAGAGTTAATTCCAAATTAAACTAATGTGTACCTTTACTGGATTTTTGCCATGAGGAGAAATTGGATGCTCAGTCTCTCACCTTCTCCTTACATTTTTACCCATGCCTCAATCATAGAAATTTAGCTGACTATAGCCAGGGGCCTCTCTGTGTCTAAGAACAGATGATCATGTACCCAAGCTAAATAGTAGCCTGTGGGGCTCCTTAGCTGACTGAGGTGCTATCAGTTCCATCTTCCTCAATTTCTGCTCCAGTGTATCATTCTCATGATCAAAGGTGAGTGGTATAATCCAATCTATGTGCCCACAAAAATGGCACATTTCACCTAAAGATATCCTGTAACAAATATTTGAAACCAACTGCTGCCCTTGAAACTGTGACAAAAACAGACTTGCTGCTTTGGAAAATAGCTTGTTTTTAAAACATGTCAATGGCCAACCCAAATGGAACCTGACTTGCATCTTTCTTTAATTCACATTCCCCAGGAACCCATTTTTAGGTCACTCATTTGGAGATGACATCTGTGAACCTCCCTTCAATCTGTGACATCCCTTCAAAGCCCTACTGAGAGCTCACCTCCTCCAGGAGGTCTTCCCAGACTGAACCACCTCCTTCCTCTCCCCCTCCCTATCTCCCCTGCCTTACCTCCTTCCCCTCCCCACAGCACCTGTATATATGTATATATGTTTGTACATATTTATTACTCTATTTTATTTGTACATATTTATTCTATTTATTTTATTTCGTTAATATGTTTTGTTTTGTTGTCTGTCTCCCCCTTCTAGATTGTGAACCCGCTGTTGGGTAGGGACTGTCTCCATATGTTGCCAACTTGTACTTCCCAAGCGCTTAGTACAGTATTCTTCACACAGTAAGCGCTCAGTAAATACGATTGATTGGTTGATTAGTACAGTGCTCTGCACACAGTAAGCACTCAATAAATACAATTGAATGAATGAATGAATGAACCTAAAATGGAGATTACCATACAAAATTAATAATAATCATGATATTTGTTAAGCACTACTATGTGCCAGGCACTGTATTAAGCACTGGGGTGGATACAAGCGAATTGTGTTGGACACAGTCCCTGTACCACATGGGGCTCACAGTCTCAATCCCCATTTTACAGATGGAGGGAACTGAAGCCCAGAGAAGTGAAGTGACTTACCCAAGGTCATGAAGCAGGCAAGTGGTAGAGCCGGGATTTAAACCCATGAATTTATGACTCCCGGGCCCATCTTCTATTCACTATGCTAAGCTGCTTCTGACATTACTAATCTTAAACCAGCTCTACTTTTTTCCTGACCCTTAGGAAAGTATTTATTGGGTGGGCTTTTTAAAAATTAAATCAAACTTCCCTTCCTATTTCACTTATTAGTCTGGGTAGTAATACTACTAAAATAATTTATCAAGGGAAAGCAGTGCTGGATGATCAGTCCCTGTTCCACTTGGGACTCTCTTTTGAAAGCTGGTATGCTATCTTCATTTATAGATGAGGAAACAGACACACTGAGGTCAAACCAATCAATCACTGAGCATTTTATTGAGCGCTTACTGTGTGCAAAGCACTTTACTTAGCATTTGGGAGAGTGCATTGATGACAGAAGGTCAGGAGCTTACAGGAGCATAGAGAAGCAGTATGGCTCAATGGAAAGAGCAAGGGCTTTGGAGTCAGAGATCATGGGTTCAAATCCCAGCTCTGCCAATTGTCAGCTGTGTGACTTCGGGCAATTCACTTAACTTCTCTGGGCCTCAGTTCGCTCATCTGTAAAATGGGGATTAAGACTGTGAGCCCCCTGTGGGACAACCTGATCACCTTTTAACCTCCCCAGCACTTAGAACAGTGCTTTCCACATAGTAAGCGCTTAATAAATGCCATCATTATCATTATTGTTATTATTATTACAGACAAAATGGGAAGGTAGGCATTAAAGTAAATGACAGATGGATAAGTACATAAGTATTATCATTATAACTAATACTAATAATAATTATGGTATTTAAGTGCTGTGTGCTATGTTCCAGGCTCTGTATTAAGCATGGGGTGGATCGCATTTGACAGAATCCCGGTCTTTCATGAGGTTCACAGTCTCAATCCCCATTTTACAGATGAGATAACTGAGGCACAGAGAAGTTAAGTGACTTGCCCAAGGTCACACACCAGACAAGTGGCGGAGCTAGGATTGGAACCCATGATCTTCTGAGTCCCAGGCCCATGCTCTATCCACTACAGCATGTGTTGTAGGGGAGGGGTTAAAAATCAAAGTGAATTAGGTGTACAGAGCCAAGTGCATAACAGCACAGTGGGGAAGTGAGAGGTTAGGGGAGGTCCACTGGAGGAGACAAGATTTGAGGAGGGCTTTGAATGTGGGGAGGGTGGTGGTCTATTGGCCATGAATGGGAAGGGAGTTCCAGACGGGGAAAATTATGGAAAGCGTTGTGATGAGAAAGATAAGATTCAGGTACAGACTGTAGGTTGGTAACAGAACAACAAAATGTGAAGCAAAGTAAAGTGAAGTTTGCAGGGTGGGCTGTAGTAGGAGATCAGTGAAGTTAGGTAGGAGGGAGAGAGTGAAGTGAGTGCTTGAAGCCAAATATTAAGGATTTTCTGCCTGTTGCAGAGGTGGATGGACAACTATTGGAGGATTTAGAGGAGTGAGGCAGTATAGACAGTGTTTTTTTAGAAAAAAATATCTGGACAACATTGTGAAATTTGTACTGGTGATGGGAGAGACAGGAGGCAAAGCTGTCACAAGCATTCTACAGGTATTTTGAAGGTAAAACCGACAGGATTTGATGACCGACTGAAAATGTGGATTGAAATGACTTGTCCAAGGTCACGCCCATGACAGAGCTGGGAGTAGAATCTGGTTCATCTGACTCCCAACACCGTACACCTTTCACTAGGCCATGTTGCCTGATACCAAAAATCTTGCATCTCTAGACACTGCACAATCTCTATCATGACCAAATCTGAAATCCCTCTATTGAACCATAATCACCTCACCTGCCTTCTCTCCCACACACCTCCTCCCTGCAAATATATCCTCTTGCCCTGCAGTGACCTTCAATCACTTGACTCCATCCAATTTACTCAAATCATCCCAACCCCTTTAGTTTCCTTACACAAACTATGTTCCCTTGATGATCAAACTTACATCCTCAACACCACCCTATCTAATGAACTCACTTGGACCCCCATCCCTTCGCCGATCTCATTCCACCACTAACCACAGCTCTGGATCATCTCCACAGGTCGCTTCCTATTTTTCTGTGCACAAGCTGGAGAGCACTGCTGGAGGATTCCAGATAACAAGGCAACCTTGTCTACTTCAAGTTCATTTTAGTCTGCCTTTACTCTGCCTTCTCCTCTGTCCAGCAACCTTATTTCTCCATCTTTACTGATTCCCATGCCCATTGCCCTCACCAGTTATTTCGGACTTTCAACTCCACCCTCGAGCTTCCTGTCCCTTTGCCTCCCCCATCTCTTAACTTTAATGACCTGGCCAAGTACTGTATTGAGAAAATTGAAATCAAGAGGTGTGACTCCCTAAAATCTCCTCTGCTCCTTTTCAGTCCATTCTTCCTCCTGCCCCTTCTTAAACTCTTCCAACTTTCCCTGTAGCATCTCAAGAGGAGATCTCCTTCCTGTACTCAAAATCACCACCCTCCACCTGGGTCTCCAATCCCATCCCTTCATTCCTTATCAAAGCACTTGCCCCTTCCATTCCTACCTCCCTCCAACAGTTCACTTTGCAGTGGCTTTTGCCCCTCTGCTTTAAAACATGCCAATGTTTCCCCTATCCTAAAACAACAAAAAGAGAATCCCTTGACCCCATGGCTCCCTCCAGTTATAATAATAATAATAATGGCATTTATTAAGCACTTACTATGTGCAAAGCACTGTTTTAAGCGCTGGGGAGGTTACAAGGTGATCAGGTTGTCCCACTGGGGGCTCACAGTATTCATTCCCATTTTACAGATTAGGGAACTGAGGCCCAGAAAAGTGAAGTGACTTGCCTAAAGTCACACAGCTGACAATTGGCGGAGCCGGGATTTGAACCCATGACCTCTGACTACAAAGCCTGGGCTCTTTTCCACTGAGTCATGCTGTTATCACCCCATCTCTCATCTACCATTTCTCTCCAAGCTCCTTGAGTGAATTGCCCACACCTACAATCTCTAGTTCCTCTCCTCGACTCCCTCAGATCTGGCTTTCTCCCCCTTCATTCCACAGAAACTGACCTCTTAAGGTCATCCATGGTCTCCTTCTTGCCAAACCCAATGATATTTACTCCATCCTCATCCTCGTTGAACTCTCAGCTCCCTTCAACACTCTCACCTCATTCTCCTGAGAACATTACCCAACTTTTGCTTCACTGACCCTGTCCTCTTCTAATTCTCCTCCCATCTCTGTGGGCACTCAGTCTCAGTCTATTCCACGGGTTCCTCTTTCGCCTCTCACCCCCTAATAGTGGGAGTCCCTCATGGCTCAGTTATGGGTCCCCTTCTATTCTCCACCTATACCCACTCCATTGTAAAACTCACTGGCTCCCATGGTTTCAACTACCAGCTCTATTGATCAATCAATCAATCAATCGTATTTATTGAGCGCTTACTGTGTGCAGAGCACTGTTGATCAATTAATCAATCGATCAGTGGTATTTATTGAACCCTTACTATGTGCAGAGAGCACTGTACTAAGCTCTTGGAAGAGTGTGATACAACAGGATGATTCCCAAATCTACAGCATCAGCCATGATCTCTCTCCTGCTCTGCAGTCCTATTTCCTCCTATGTCCAGGACATCTGTACTTGGTTGTCCCATGGACAAACTTAACATGTTTGAAACATAATTCCTTAACTTCCCGCCCAAACCCTGTTCTCCCCCTGTAGACAGCACCACCATACTCCCTGTATCACAAGCCCTTAACCTTGGTGTTATCCTCTACTCTTCTCTCTCATTCAACTCACATATTCAATCTGTCACCAAATCCTGTTGGTTCAACATTTGCAGCATAGCTAAAATCCACCCTTTCCTGTCCACAGAAATTACTACCATGCTAATTCCCTGCCCACAATGACTTAGTCTAGAGGACTGTAATCTAAAGGGCTGTTAGCCTATCCTGCCTTGATTACTGGATCAGCCTCCTTGCTGACCACCCTGCCTCTTGTCTCTCTCCACTCCAGTCCATACTTCACACTGCTGCCCAGATCATTTTTCTACAAGACTGTTCACTCCCTTTTTTCCCCCTCCTCAAGAATCTCCACACACTATTCCTCTAATGTCAATCTACTCACTGCACCTCAATCTCATCTCTCTCCCCACTGATGACGTGCCCATCTCCAACCTCTGGTCCGGAACATCTTCTCGCTTCACAGCTGACATAATTGCTCTCCTCACCTTTAAAGCCTCATTGAAGGCACGACTCCTCCAAGAGATCTTCCCCAACTAAGCCCTCATTTCCTTTTCTCCCACTCCCTTCTGTGTCACTCTTGCACTTGGATTTGCACCCTTACTTCACCCTTCCCTTAGCCCCACGGCACTTATGTTCATATTCTTAATTCGTATCCTGTCTGCCTCTTCAAAGTTGTTAGTGTGTTGTGGGCAAGAAACATATCTACCAACTCTGTTATATGGTACTCTCCCAAGTGCTTAGGAAAGTGCTCTTCACAAAGTAAGCACACAGTAAATATGTTTGATGATTGATTAAATACAAACCACAATTCTTACTTCTTCCAAGATACTCAATAACATCTGAATGAAACCTTGCTTGGTTAACCCTTCCCTACTGCCCTTGGTTACGAAACCTACAACAGCTAATTTCAGCAGTCACATGTACACATTTCCATGATCCTAAATTGCATTTAGTAGTTGTCTTTCATGCACTTCCATTGGCACACAAATTCCTTAGGCAGGGAATGTGTCTTTTCTAGGTGCTTCTTAAGAGCTTAGCATAGTGCACTGAACTCAGAAAATACAACTACCACTGCACCCACATAGAATGATTCTTTGGTGAACGTTTGCCATTTGCATTCCTGGCTGTTTTCAATTTTGCCTCAGTCTCCTAAAACCTAAAACCCTCACTCCCTATCAGGGAACGTTTTTACCAACTCTATTATAGTGTACTCTCTCAAGCTCTTAGTTGAGTGCTCTGCACACAGTAAGCACTCAGTAAATGCGATTAAGAGTTTGGGTGGGGAAAAAGGGTGATGAAACATTTAAATACAAGACAAATAGGCTCAAATTATCAGCAAGGATGGAGGAGTCCAAGAGTGTGTGAAAGAACGCCGGGAGCAGGGACCTTCAGTGAGAGGAAAGGAGAGGATTTACTCAGTGGTGATGCACATGTCTGAAAGTGTCTGTGGGCAGCTTTTAACCCCAATCCAGTGTGCCCAGACCATGCTAAGAGCAAGATGCCTTGAATGAGAGTGCCCTTTGAATAGGGTATGTTTATGCTCTTATGGGGTTTTTTTGTCTCTCCCACTAGACTGTAAACACCTGAAAGCAAGGAGCTTCATTTTTGGAAACGTCCCTCCTAGCTGGCATAGTGCTTGGCTAATAGTGGGAGCCAATAAATACTGTTGAGGATAATGACAAGAAAATATTCTGTATAATTTTGTTTAGGTCATAATTTAGTCAGCAACTACACAGACTCAAAGATCAAATTATATATGTTTCTGACAGCACATTTTTAAATTATACTATCATTGCCATTTCAGATTTTAAAATCCTAATTCACTATAAAGTGATATCAGATTCTAAATTCATGTCTGGGTCTTGACTTTTTGTCCTGGCCTTTTAAAGACAACCGATTTGAGATGCATTGGGTTGTTGCTAGTAAGGATATGAAAAATACATAAATGCTAACAACTCAGTTTGATGTTATGCTGAGAGAGAAAACCACAAATGCTTTTATCTCATAATTATCAGGGTACAGAATAAAGACTAAGAGATGATATATTTTCAAATAAAATTAATCCAGTACTTAAAATTCAGTGGAAATTTCTAATTCAAGTGGACAGCATCAGCCTTAAAGCTAAAATAAATGAAGTAAGATAATTGTTTTCAAACTTGGGTTAAAGTGTCAATGCAAAGACTTGAGCTGTGTTAATTCAACAAGCTTGATCTTGATTGCCAGAGCATGCTTGTCAATATTTAGCTCCCAGAGAGCATGTTTTGAGTCTTTACAGAAACTAGATTAAGTACAAAATTCTATAGCTGGATCTGTGATCTTTTTCCTAACACTCAGATTAAACTACACATTTTTTCAAATCCATTAAAACCCGGATTGCATTTTCCACATTTTCACTGCAACAAGTATATAAAGAACTGCAAACTCCATAGCTAAAAACACTGGTATTTGAACTAAGTGAAAGAAATTCAGAGCAAACTAAAATACGGCTTTACACATTTTTCTCTATGATTAGAAGTTGGAAAAACACTCAGGAAAATTTAGGAAGTGTTTTCAGTGAAGGCAGTCATAAGGAATCAAGTTGATTAGTCAAACCTTCTAGAAAATTTCTGTAAAAAGACATAAAATCTTCCAAAGTTAGCCATGGAATGTGTCTTGTTACACGTTTATGTGTGTCACCTTGTTTACTATTGAAGTAATGATCAATCAATGGTATTAACTTTGTGCTTACAGTGTGCAGAGCAATGCATTCAGGACTTGAGAAAGTACAATATTATATAGTTTGGTATGAGTTTACAGCCTAGAGGAAGAGACAGACATTAAAATAAATGATAGATGGGGAAATGGTAGAGTATAAAGATAGGTACACAAGTGTTACTGATGACTGAAGCTCCTCAATGGCCATTATTGGAAGTGAAAACATATGCACCTATTGCTTGGTTCCATGTTATTTTGATTTCATATTTAAATATGATACTTCTGATGGTGAAATTCCCCCTTGTGCAGTGTGTGTTGCTGAGCAGTTGGCTAAAAGAACAGTCCATGTCATGCCATCTCTACATGTACAATTGTATTTCCTGACTTTAGTGCTTCCTCTATCTGTAATTCATTTTAATGTCCATCTACCCAACATGACTGTAAGCTCCTTGAGGAGGAGGATCATATCTATCAAAGCTCCCAAGAGATCTACAAGGAGTGGCCAGAAAGGTAGGAGAACTTGGAGAGGAAGTGTCAGTGAAGCCCTGGTAGGATAGTGTTTCCAAGAGAGGGGATGGTTCACAGTGTCAAAGTCTGCTAGAAGGTCTAGGAGGATTAGTATGGAGTAAAGTCCTTAGGATTTGGCAAAAACGAGGAAGTAACAACTTTAGTGGAATGGAGGGGCTAGAATCCAGATTGCCAGGGGTCCAGGGAGAGGAAATGGCAACAGCAAGGGTAAAAACTCTTGCACGATATTGAAAAAGAATAGTAGGAGGGAGATAGGGTAATAACTGGAAGCTTCAGCAAAGTAAAGGGAGATTTTTTTTTAGGTTAGGGGTTAAATGGACATGTTTGAAAGCAATGGGGAAGAGTCACTTGGGAGTAAAAGCTTGAAGATGGAGTTCAAGGAAGGGAGAGAGCAAGTGTTTTTATAAGGTGTCAAGGGATGGGGTTGGAAACACACATGGAGGTGGGTATATCTGCAAGGGAGATGGGGATTTCTTCTTAAGAAATGACTGGGAAGGATGAGAGAGTCAACTGGGGGAAGAACTGGGGAAGTGTCGGGGAGTGATTTTTAGGATTTCACTACTGATGATTTTAATTTTTTTATGATATTTGTTAAGTGCTTACTATGTGTCAAACACTGTCCTAAGTCCTGGGGTCGTTCAGATCAGATAGGGCTCACAGTCTTAAATAGCAGGGAGAACAAGCATTTCATCTCCATTTCACAGTTGAGGAATCTGAGAAAGAGAAGTTGTCTTGCTTTGGGTCACATATAAGACAAGTGTCAGAATTGGGATTAGAACCCAGTATTCTGACTCTGGTCCATGCTCTTTCCACTAGGCCATACTGCTGCTTAGTTGGATTCCACTTCATGTCAAGAAGGAATGTGAGAAAGGGATCAAAATGGTTAGAAAAATTGAAGGTAGGGCCTGGGGAATAGATGATGCCAACCTGTGACTGGTGTGTGTGGCAGAAACAGGTGATATGGGCTTCAGAGGAAGGGAAAGGGCAAAGTGGGGTTGCCATGGTGCAAATAAAAATGACAATTCCTCCATTTACCAATGAGTCTTGGGGAGTTGGAGAAGATGAGGCTGCCTCAGGAGAGAATGGTGGCAGGGAGATAGTGTCTCCTCGGAGGAAGGAATAGGTAAGGAAGAGCAGTGACTGGATAAGGAACAGGTAGAGGATAAAGTGCAGTTACACTCTCTGAATGAGGTATCATTATACAAAACCCTATTCTAACTATTTTGTAATATTTGCCCAGTGACCAATTAGGGACAATATAGTTTTTAGCAAAGTAAAGAATCAACAAAAAATCTTGAATACATTAATGAGTCCAGTTCCTATTAAGTTCACCTAACAGTCATCAAAATATATTACTATAGTAAAGCATTAATTAGTTCATTATCACTATTTTTAAAGTACTTAAAATACTGATTTTAAGCACACTATAAACAGTTTATCTCTTCAATTAAATGTAGAACTCTTCATATTCTTTATCTATATCCAGCCATCAAACATCCCATAGTGTGGAACACAAATGAACTTTGAATAAGAACAAGCGAGTACCAAATCTTGGCGGTTTAAAAAGGTTAATCTTTAAATGGATCAATGAAGTACTGCACTCTTCACCCATTTCAAGATTTTTCATCTGAGAAAGAGACACATTAGTGCAAGCTATTTCATGCCTTGCTGACAGGACTTAAAGGAATGATTTCCCCAGAATATTTGACAAACTGGCTCCTCAAAACTTTGATTCAACGACACCGGGACCCTGAAATCTGGAAATGCAGCAGAATAAGCCTATTGTCTTCATTTTTGTTGTGTCAAAAATGATCTTTAAAGCACATGTCTTCTTTCTTCAAAATATCTATTTTTACGGGTTTAAGTCTTAAATCTACCAATTTGCTGTGTGTCGATTTCGTCTCTCTCACCATCCAAACCTTGTTCATGTCCTCCCTCCAGGCTGTTATTTTCCTTCTTCATGCCCAAAAAACCACCACTAGTCCACCAGTTTCGCCATACTCAAAGACTTTCTAAAATCATATCTCATCCAAGCAGACTTCCCACTCATTTTCCAAACCTATTCACCCTCCCTTCTGCATTTCCTACACACTTGAGTGTCCTTACATACATTGATATTCACCCCACTGCAATTATATACATACATTTATACTTGGCTGTTTTCCCCTACCTGTAATTTATTTTATTGTCGATCTCCTTGACTAGATTGCACGCTCCTGTGCCATGATCAGTGTATACCATCTGCATTGTACTCTCCCAAGCACTTAGTACAGTACTATGAACACAAGTGGGCATAAACACCATTGATTGATTCAGTAAACATTAGCTAGGAATATTTTATCTGAACTGAAACAAGATGTTCAAAAAGCCTGGACCCCAATATAACTATGGGAGGTTTACTTAGCTGTGCTTGAAAAGCAAAGATGCAATTTGGTGCTACCTAAAGAGTGTGTAGTCGTTGAAGTATTTTCCTTCTTCCAGTATCTTCATTATTTCCCAATAACACCTTGAGGGTGATTGAATTTCATAATTATAGCAAATAATTTTATATGAATGTTTTCTCATCTGGAGGGAAAATCAGCTTCAATAGTCCTTTACCTGCCTCCTGGCCACAATTATTAATCTCGTCAATTATAAATGCTGATCAATCAATTAATAATATTTATTCAGCACTGAAGATGTGCAAAGCACTGTAGCATGCACTTGGGAAAATACACTACATTTAGTAGACACAATCCCTGCCCACAAGGATCTTACAATCTAGTGGAGACTTTACCCATTATCATCCCCAAGCAATTGCCACCTCAAAGTTATTCTGAATCCTTAAAACACCGAGGGTATATTAAGAGAACAATCACTAAAGAAATCAGATGCATTACATAACAAAATGATAAATAGCCAAATTAAGCACACATTGGATCTCATCATCACTGTTTCCTCTACAGTTTTTAACCTCAGCAAGTCTAAAATCCCATTCTCTCATCACAACCTCTTAATCTGCCTTTCACTTAGACTACCCATCTACCCTCCCTGTTCAGAAAGCACAAAGTCACACTCTCAATTCTTTATTGCCCTGTCTCCCTGTCAGTCTTTCAGCACCCAGTCCCACCGCTGTCCTGAGCCAATGACCAAGCCAACTTCAACCAAATCAAATTCATCGTAACCCATCATTACTCTCCTCTCTCTCTCCTGCTCAGCGACATAACTTCTCCTTCATTCACTCCCATGCTCACTGGTTCAACCAATTACTCCAGGCCTTTAACTCCTCCTCTGACTCTCAGTTCTCTCACTTTCCCCATCTCCCACCAGTGCTTAGAACAGTGCTTGGCACATAGTAAGCACTTAACAAATGCCATCATTATTATCTCTGACAACCTGGCAATTACTATGTTGGTGAATTCAAAACAATCAGGCCTGATCGCTTAAAATTCCCTTCTCACCTCCCTAACACCCTCCATCACCATCAACCACTCTAATGTCATTATCAGCCATCTCTCGGGAGCTCTCCAACCTGCTTTCAAAATCAAACTTCACCAGCCTCTCCTCTGATCCATTCCTTCGCACCCTCCGCTCCTCCACCACTAATCTCCTCACTGTACCTCGCTCTCGCCTGTCCCGCCATCGACCCCCGGCCCACGTCATCCCCCGGGCCTGGAATGCCCTCCCTCTGCCAATCCGCCAAGCTAGCTCTCTTCCTCCCTTCAAGGCCCTGCTGAGAGCTCACCTCCTCCAGGAGGCCTTCCCAGACTGAGCCCCTTCTTTCCTCTCCCCCTCGTCCCCCTCTCCATCCCCCCGTCTTACCTCCTTCCCTTCCCCACAGCACCTGTATATATGTATATATGGTTGTACATATTTATTACTCTATTTATCTATTTATTTATTTATTTTACTTGTACATTTCTATCCTACTTATTTTATTTTGTTGGTATGTTTGGTTCTGTTCTCTGTCTCCCCCTTTTAGACTGTGAGCCCACTGTTGGGTAGGGACTGTCTCTATGTGATGCCAATTTGTACTTCCCAAGCGCTTAGTACAGTGCTCTGCACATAGTAAGCGCTCAATAAATACGATTGATTGATTGATTGATTGTAAATACCCTTGAGGCCACACTCTTCCCCCATCTTTGGCCATCATCTTCAACCACTTGCTCACTTATGATTCCTTCAAATACACCTGTATCCTGTATCCCCCCCCCGCAAATTAAAATCAAGGCTTCACCACATCATCCATGATCTATTGCCCCATTTCTCTTTCCTACCTGTCCAAACTCCTCAAATGGGATATATACATCTGCTGCCTCCATTTCCTCTTCCTCAACTCCCTCCTTGAATCTCAAATCCACTGAGTCCTCCAGTGTAGGGGATTTTGCTCTGTCCAAATCACCTTCATCTTTCAGTTTCTGTTGACACTGTGGTCCATGTCTTTCTCCTAGAAAAATTATGTAGTATTGGCTTTTCTAATCAGTTACCCTGGCAACATGACCTAGTGGATAGCACACAGTCCTGGAAGTCAGAAGGACCTGACTTCTAGTCAGTCATCCCAGCTCCACTACTCATCTGCTGTGTGACCTTGGGCTAGTCAGTTCATTTCTCTGTGCCTCAGTTACCTCATCTGTAAAATGGAGATTAAAACCGGGAGTCCCATATGGGACATGGACTATTATCCAAACTGAGTAACTTGTATCTACGCCAGCATTTAGTAAAATGCCTGGCATATAGTTAGAACTTACTAAATACCATTATTGGAAAAAAACAAAAACCTTCCATGGTTGAGCTTTTTCAGTCTCTTCCCCCTGCTCATCTGTTGTCTACTGCATAACTCTGGGTGGTCCTCAAAGTTCTGCCCTGGCTCTTCTTTTCTCGGTCAACAATCGTGCCCTTGTGGAGCTCATCACCTCCCATGGCTTCAATTACCATCTCTCTGCAAATGACCCTCAAATCTACTTCACTAGTTTTGGCCTCTTTTCTTTTCTGTAATCTTACATCTCTTCCTGCCTTCAGGACATCTCTAGTTGGATGGGTCCCCTCTGGCACCTCAGTGTCAAAATATCCCAAGCTGAAATCCCAATTTTCCCACACAAATCATCTCTTCCAACAAAATTTCCCAATGCAGGCAAAAATAACACCACTTTCCCAGCCTCACAAGCTGTAACTAGCTTTTTCATCAGTTTTTCCCTTTCTTTCCACTCCTATCTTTAGCTGTTGCCAAATCCTACTGGTTCTGCCTCCCCTTAGGTTCCAAAATCTCTCTTGCTCTCCATACAAAAGTCTACCATGTTGGACCAAGCATATTCAACATTTCAGTTTGCTTAGTTCATCAGCCCTCTGGTTGATTTCCTTTTTTCAGGCCTTTTCCTTCTTCACTCAGCTTCCCTGATCACTTTTCTAAAGTGTCATTCTGCACACATCTCTAATCCTCAAAAACCTCCGATAATTTCACTCCCTCCCCATGTCCAATCAGCAATGTTTCTCTTAGTTATCACTTTCTTCTCCTTCCATTCCCCAACTTACATCCTTTGTTCTTCTCTAGCTAACTTACTCACTAAATTCTCTTCGTGCAGCCAAATAATAGTATTGATTAAACACTTTCTGTGTTCAGAATACTGGACATATATTGGAAGAGTATGATTGAATTTGTAGAAATAATCCCTGCACTCAAGGAATTTACAATCTATCAGGGTATTAATCCTACTGCCAACCTCTTGCTCACATCCTCCCTTCATGCCTGGAACCTCCACCTCTTATGATGATGATCAGCCCAGCTCTCGGCCTTTTGTGTGGCTGCAGTGATCCATAAATCTCTCAAGTCCCAGATATGAACAGTGATATAATCTAGGAGAGCCCGTTATTTACACCTTGTGCATCCATGATGTATCCTTTTATTTAGGAGGAACAAGGTAGTGTTGGTGAAGCTGAGCTGATGTTTGACATGTGCTTAGCAGAAATAGACAATTGCTCTTTAGCTTTGCAGTCCTATGAGATTCTGTGACTTTTTCCATATTTATGCATCACTACCCAGCCGTAAATCAGGATGTCCCATGATAATCAGCCTTGTCAGAATTTAGAATCACAGTAATGAGTCTATCTAGATCCTTATATAATTTCTCTTGCTCGTTGTTGCTTTTTGTCATTGTTTGGGATATACCCAGGGTTGCAACCAACCCATGATAAAGCACCCTGGGGATAAAACGTGAATTGTTTCACTCCTTAACCAGGTTGCAACCACCTCAGTGGTGCAGTCTGGCTTGCTAGATGATTTATCTCAAACACACACACACCTGGTCCCAAAACACTCCTGCCAAGTACTACAAGAAATCATTCCTCTTTCCTACCTGGGAAGAGATTAAGCAATCAATAAGAAGGGCTCCGTCCTTGTCCCTTACTGCTCAGGGAACAGGCCAGCTTTAAGCTAGACTGTTAAATTTAAAGCCAGAAGACTGACCACCCTAGATAAAGATGCCAATGAATCAGATGCATCTCATTCAGAGGAATTGTAGTTCAGCGGGGATCACACTGAACACTAACATCTCAATGTAATAAGTAGTTGTGCTTTCCCCAGCATATTTAGAATGCAGAAACTAAAAAATCTTGCATCCATTTTCATCATCATCATCATCATCATCATCAATCGTATTTATTGAGCACTTACTATGTGCAGAGCACTGTACTAAGCACTTGGGAAGTAGAAATTGGCAACATATAGAGACAGTCCCTACCCAACAGTGGGCTCACAGTCTAAAAGAGTGGGCTCACAGTCTAAAAGAGTGGGCTCACAGTCCAAAAGAAAGTATTTTCAAGAAAGTAGATGCACTTCTCTCTCAGGGTTGCATCTGGAGTTTCCAGTACTCTACAAGTCTTGGCTATGGGAGAGAGAGTCAAACAGAGGCATACCCATTCCACTCCTAGATTGGGCAGTGGCTAGCAAGTAGAAGGCAACCTGCTACAAGTCAAAACTCCCCTGTGCTGGGCAGCAGAGGCACGGAAAAGAGTCGAGGGTGGAGACTCGAGTTTACTACGTGGAAGGCGGCGATGGTAAACCACTCGTATTTTTATCAAGAAAAATCTATGGAAACACTACCAGAATGATTGCAGATGGAGAGTGGAGCATTCTGGGAGAGATGTGTCCATGGTGTTGCGATGTGTCGGAAACGACTCGACGGCATAAGACAAGACGCACTTCTAAATACCAAAGAAATGCAGACCATGTCAGAGGTGTGCAAAGAGGGGCTGCAAATTCTTTCTTAAAAAACCACTACCCTAGCCTGTAATAACAATAATGATATGTATAGTACTCATTAAGTGCTTACTATATGCCAAGCACTGTTCTAAGCGCTGGGGTAGATTCAAGTCAGTAAGAAGTAAAACAAACTTCTACTTCTGCAGCCTCATGAAAAGGCTCATAATCATATTCCATTCATTAATTTGATATCTAGAAAAGATTAAACAATAGTGGCCATCTTCCATTAGCGTCTACAGCACATGAAGAAGTTCCCTATTACTTCCTCAGAATGTCAGGAACGAACTCATATTAGATTGTAAACTCTGTGAGGGACAGGGTCCATTTCCAATCTGATAACTTGGTAACCTGATTAATAACCTACTCTGGGAAATACCACATAGCAAACACTTAATGAATGCAATTTCTATTATGACACGTAAGTATAAGAGAAAACCTATGCATAACACAACCATCCACAGTACAGCCACATATCCATGGAATGCCTGGACTTGACATTACACTCTTCCCTTAAATAGGATTGTTGTTATTATCATTATTACACAGGCTCTAAATACTATGTTATCATCATCAATGACATTTACTGAGATCTTACTGTGTGAAGAGCGCTGTACTAAGAACTTGGGAGAGTACGGTACAATGGACATGGCAGGCACGTTCATTCTCTGCCCACACAACAAGCTTACTGTATTCCATTTTCACTCCTCTATTCTTGAAGAGACAAAGTTTTCAGAAACCAGGGGTCCTCCAGGACCCCCAAGTTTTCAGAAACCAGAGGTCCTGGAGCAAAGTGACCAAGGGGCTGCAGAAACCCACACTTTCTCCTTTATTTTAGTCATAAGGGATAGGGTCTGCCCTGAAATGAGGTTGTATAGAGAGAATAATAATCATCATCATAATTATAATAATAATTATGGAACTTGTTAAGCACTTACTATGTGCTGAGTACTGTTTAAAGCACTGGGGTAGATACAGGTAAATCATGTTGGACATAGTCTCTTTCCCACAGGGGGTTCACCATCAAAGTAAGAGGGAGTAGGACTGAATTCCCATTTTACAGATGAGGTATCTAAGGCATAGAGATGTGAAGTGATTTGCCTAAGGTCATGCAGCAGACATGTGGCAGAGGTAGGATTAGAACCCAGGTCCTCTGACTCCCAAGCCCATGCTCCTTTCACTAGACCACCATTGATTTTTAGCTTTATTTTCTCACTTCCTTCTGGTAGTTTTGATATATAATAATAATGACGGTATTTGTCAAGTGCTTACTATGTGCCGAGCACTGTTCTAAGTGCTGGGGTAGATACAAGGTAAACAGGTTGACTCATGGGGGGCTCACAGGCTTCATCCCCATTTTACGGATGAGGTAATTGAGGTACAGAGAAGTTAAGTGGCTTGCCCAAGGTCACATTGCAGACAAGTGGTGGAGCTGGGATTAGAACCCACGACCTCTGACTCCCAAGCCTGGGCTCTTTCCACTAAGCCATGCTGCTTCCTTCCATGGTCCAGGCTTCTGCTTTCCCAAACAACTACAACTGGACTGCCAAAAATGACAAGAAAATGATACTTCTTGATACCTTGTGCTCAATTCTTAAAATTTCCCCTTTACTTTTGAATTAACATTTTTCTTATATTAAGAGCTTCTTTCCTCTTAGCTTTGACATGTACATAATTGCCACCGACATCAATAATTTTTATTGAATGAAGACTGTGAGGTAGCAGGGAGAATGCCATCATAAGTCAGTTCGTGAAGTTTCAAAAACACAGACTGCTCTTAAAAAAAAACAAAGAATCCTCAATTGATGAACCACCAAAATAACACTGTTCTAATTCAGACCATAAAGATTGGAAGTTTGACACTAAGAAGAAGATGAAAAGAAATGCTGTTTTACTGAATGATGTTTCACATGTATTTAAACACTGTATGCTTAATCCAAATCAAATTTTTCAATTCAGAAGGACCCCAAATTATACCTGATTAACTGCCAGCCTGAAGATGTAGAAGTATATACTAGTAGTATCAATCTTATTTATTGAGTGTTTACTGTGTTCAGAGAGCACTGTATTAAGTGCTTAATACAACTCAACAATATAATACATACATTCCCTGCCCACAATGAGCTTATAGTCTAGAGGGGGAAACAGACATTGATATAAATAAATTACAGATTTGTACTTAAGTACTGTGGGGCTGGATAGTAGTAGAAATGGTCCTAGAAGTAGCACCAGCTCTAGTAGCTTTTATTGAGCATTATTGAATATCCACTTGCTAAAGTTAACTAGGTGCTTGAAAAGTACAAAGAGAAGAAGTGACATATACCCTGCCCTCAAGGAATAACCAAGCTAATGTTGGTTACAAATACAAAGAATGTTTACATCCGGAATAATAAAAATAAATAATTGAGTGATGAGGAGATTAAATAAATTCATAGGGGCTAGAGTTTCCCATTCTAGACAGTAAAGCTCCTTGTGGACACGGAACATGTCTAACAAGTTTGATATATTGTACTCTCCCAAGGGTTTCGTACAGTGCTCTACACAGTAAGTACTCAATAAATACAACTGATTGATAGAATAGGCTGTTGGATGATAAGGCTCAGAATGATGGGAAATTAATCAGGGAAAGCTTGTTGGAAGAGGTGGGATTTGAGGAAGGTGGATTTTAGAAAGACTCTGAGTGTGGGGATTGAAGTGGTCTGAAAAAATACCTTACTTTTCTCATGCTGAAAACTTTCAAAGCTGTGCTTAGAAGAGGAAAATGAGGACAATCAAAGGTCAATTTTGCATCAACGTTTAATAAAAAAAACTCCACTATACAGCAACCTGTGTTGATTTAAATTGCTAAGGGGGTTTAAAATCTTGAATAATGACTCACAGCAGA
The DNA here is from genome assembly GCF_015852505.1 of Tachyglossus aculeatus. Classification (NCBI taxonomy): domain Eukaryota; kingdom Metazoa; phylum Chordata; class Mammalia; order Monotremata; family Tachyglossidae; genus Tachyglossus; species Tachyglossus aculeatus. The sequence goes on from NC_052069.1 coordinate 52,125,434, forward strand.
ATTATTCTTTCTCTTAGCTCAAAGTAAATTTAATGATCTCATCTTTATAACTTGGGTTGCTTTTTTGGGGTAGGGAACTTTGGAAGAGAAGCTTTTTGGACAGAAAGAAATGACTAGTCCAATAAAACTCCCTTCTTCCAGTGAGTCCATAGAGACTTTTAATAAATTGTCTAAGATAAATTACATGACAGACAAATTAATCATCTGATGTCCTGTCATTGACAGCTTCATCAACAACAAAACCCAATAAATGAGAGCTAACCTTAGACCCACCCCAAACTGACCCTTCCCCCACTGATGGGTTGTTTGAAATCTGGGCCCTAATAAGGCTTTTCCCACAATTGAAGGTGCTAAGGTGGAAAGCTTTTTTTTAAATATTATTAATTGGAATCTGTTAGGTTTAGGGTGAATTGCTGCTGTACTTTCCAAACAGTAGATAGATCCATACTTGGAACAGGGAAGTAATGTGCTCATTCTTGGCTGTATACTTACTATCTAAGAGAAGCAGCATGGCCAAGTGGAAAGACATCGGGCTTTAGAGTCAGAGGTCATGGGTTCGAATCCTGTCTGCCAATTGTCAGCTGTGTGACTTTGGGCAAGTCACTTAACTTCTCTGTGCCTCAGTTACCTCATCTGGAAAATGGGGATTAAGATTGTGAGCCCCCTGTGGGACAACCTGATTACCTTGTAACCTCCCCAGTGCTTAAAACAGTGCTTTGCACATAGTAAGCGCTTAATCAATGCTATTATTATTATTATTATTATTATTATTATTATCTTGTTTTGGGAAGCTGAAAACCTCCTCAAGCATATGAAATTTAAAAGCTCCAGGGTCATCTGTTTATCTTGTATTTACACTTCCTCTTCTCCCTGAAAGCGTGGTGAGTTCTCATTAATTTATTCCAGTTGCAACATTCTGGAGAAACATAAACCTTCTTCATTCATTCATTCATTCAATCATATTTACTGAGCGCTTACTGTGTGCAGAGCACTGTACTAAGCGCTTGGGAAGTACAAGTCGGCAACATATAGAGATGGTCCCTACCCAACAATGGGCTCACGGTCTAGAAAGGGGAGACAGACAACAAAACAAAACATGTGGACAGGTGTCAAGCCGTCAGAATAGAATTATAGCTAGATGCACATCATTAACAAAATAAATAGAATAGTAAATATGTACCAGTAAAATAAATGGAGTAATAAATCTGTACAGACATATATGGGAAGGAACACGGCATAGTGGATAGAACTATGTCCTGGGAGTCTGAAGGTCATAAGGATCAGAACCTAGCCAAATGCTATGCATTCATCCGTGTCTTCACCAGAACTTGATCTACAGCCTGGGAAGCTTGGGACAAGTACTAAATCAGATCCAGAAGCAACATGGCCTACTGGATAGAGCACAATCCTGGGAGTCGGAAGGACCTGGGATCTTATCCCACTTGTCTAATATGTGAGCTTGAGCAAGTCGCTAAACTTCTCTGTGTCTCAGTTACCTCATCTTTAAATGAGGACTAAGACTGTGAGCCCCACGTGGGATGTGGACTGTGTCCAATGTGTTTAATTTGTATCTACCCAGTGCTTATTACAGTGCCTGGCACATAGTAGGTGTCTAATGAATACACTTAAGAAAAGATTATTTGACATTACCATAGGTTGTAGCTATGGCTTAATCCCCCCTATTCACTTAATAAATTGATTTATAGCTGTGTATAAACTGACCAGAATGTGGTCACATTCACTCAGCCCGCAGGAAAAGCAGCATGGACTAGTGGAAAGAGTCTGGAACTGGTAGCCAGAGGACCTGGGTTTATTCCCGGCTCCTTCATTCATCTGCTCACCTCCTCCAGGAGGCCTTCCCAGACTGAGCCCCCTCCTTCCTCTCCCCCTTCCCATCCCCCTGCCCTTCCTCCTTCCCCTCCCCACAGCACCTGTATATATGTTTGTACAGATTTATTACTCTATTTGACTTGTACATATTTACTATTCTATTAATTTTATTTTGTTAATATGTTTTGTTTGTCTGTCTCCCCCTTCTAGACTGTGAGCCCGCTGTTGGGTTGGGACTGTCTCTATATGTTGCCAACTTGTACTTCCCAAGCGCTTAGTACAGTGCTCTGCACACAGTAAGCGCTCAATAAATACAATTGAATGAATGAATGAATCTGCTATGTGACCATGGGCAAGTCACTTAACCTCTCGTCTCAGTCACCTCATCTGTAAAATGGGGATTAAGAATGTCTTCCCTATGTGAGATAGGGACTGTGCCCAACCTGATTGGCGTATCAGTGTATCCCAGTGCTTACAGTGCTTAGACAGTGTCAGGCACATAGTAACCACTTAACAAGTACCATTAAAAGAATTAAGGAAAACAAATCCCCATTCGGGAGCCAAGGATTTCTAGGGATGGGGCAACTCTGCAGGGGCAGAGAGATTGTCCTCCAGAGATTGATCACACTGATGTAATGTCACAAATAATAATAATAATAACAGTGGCATTTATTAAGAGCTTACTATGTGCAAAGCACTGTTCTAAGTGCTGGGGAGGTTACAAGGTGATCAGGTTGTCCCACAGTCTTAATCCCCATTTTACAGATGAGGGAACTGAGGCCCAGCGATTTAAGTGACTTGCCTAAAGTCACACAGCTGACAATTGTCAGAGCTGGGATTTGAACCCATGACCTCTGACTCCCAAGCCCGTGGTCTTTCCACTGGACCACACTGCTTTTCTAAATGGATGGTGATAGTGACAGGGCCATGGCAACTACGATAACCCATTGTCTCCCTCTTTTCATCCCAAACGTCTACTACCCACAGACCTCATGAGGCAAATGTATATACTCCCTCTAAAATAATCTGAGCTCAGTAATAACTTGAAGACGTAATACTCTGTTTAAACTGTTTAAAACTGACCAATTTTTTACTCTCTCTTCATTTGTCGGGTCTGGTCCTTATGGAGTGAGATTGAAAAATGGGTCAAGGAAAGGGAACATGCAAATCTTGGTGAGAAAATCCTTGGGCTTCAAAACCATAGAAGCCAGGCTTCCCACCCAGAAAATACCTTGCCCTCCACCTGTTCCAACTTAATTTCCTTTGATGAAATCGTAAAAGTCCCACTTCCAGAGTAGATATGGAGAAACTGAGTCACAAACAGGAGAAAACACTGGGTCACTGACACAAATAAATCAATGGAAGGCAAGAAAACTGAACCTGTTATTCTGTTTAGTTGGTTAGTTGAATAACACCTATAAAGTATTAGAAAAATTTTAGTTATAAAAATAACAATGACATTTGGTAAGGGCTCACTTCATTCATTCACTTATTCATTCAATCATATTTACTGAGCACTTACTGTGTGCAGAGCACTGTACTAAGCCTTGGGAAGTACAAGTTGGCAACATATAGAGACGGTACCTACCCAACAGTGGGCTCACAGTCAAGAAGGGGGATACAGAGAACAAAACAAAACCTATTAACAAAATAAAATAAATAGAATAAATATGTACAAATAAAATGAATAAATAGAGTAATAAATACTTCATGTTATATACTGTTTATAGCACTGGGGTAGATTCTGGTGAGAAGCAGTGTGGCTCAGTGGAAAGAGCGCGGGCTTTGGAGTCAGAGGTCATGGGCTCAAATCCCGGCCCCACCAATTGTCAGCCGTGTGACTTTGGGCAAGTCACTTCACTTCTCTGGGCCTCAGTTACCTCATCTGTAAAATGGGGATTAAGACTATGAGCCCCCCGTGGGACAGCCTGATCACCTTGTAACCTCCCCAGCGCTTAGAACAGTGCTTTGCACATAGTAAGCGCTTAATAAATGCTATCATTATTATTATTAAGCAGATTGGATACAGTGTCTGAACTGCACGGGGTTCACAGTCTAAGTGGGAGGGAAAACAGATTTTCTTTCCTCAGTTGCCCTGAGAATTCACAGGATTCAATTCTCATTGCAATCACCCTTAACATTATTTTTTAAGAGTTACAACAGTAGCATTCTTTGCAGATTCTTGGATACATATAAAAAGCAGTAATAGACTGTGTATTGCATGATCATCAACTCTTCATCGGGGACAGCAACACTTTTGTGCAAAGGAGTCAAAGAAAAAGAAAGCTTTGACTAGTTGGTGTACACAGAGCCAACTGTATAACTTTAAATGACTTCACCTCTGTGTACATCATCTCACTTAGTGACGGCTGGACTAGATTAAATCCTCTCCTCATGCGGACACAGAGCAACTTGATTTTATTGGGTCTCCATGTAACACCCTTACCACACAGCACATGGCCCAGTGTGATGACATATTGCCCCGCCTGACTGCTTCATAGCCACAGTTCTTGCTATGGAAATGGAAGAAGGGGAAAGAAAGGCAAATGTAGGGTGAGGTGAGGGAAGAAAGGTCAAGAAGTAGCTTGGCCTAGTGGATGGAGAATGAACCTGGGTTCTAATCCCGCCATTTGCCGTGCGACCTTGGGCAAGTCACCTCACTTTCCAATGTCCCCCATGGGGATTAAGACTGTGTGCCCCATGTGGGCCAGAGACTGTGTCCAATCCTATTTACTTGTAATGATCCGAACACTTAGTACGTCTGGCACATAGTAAGCGCTTAACAAATACCACCGTTATTAGAAAGGGAGTTGGAGGAGAGAAAAAAAAGGAAAAATAGGGAGAGAAAAGAGGGGGGTGCGGAGAAAACAGAGAAGATAAGAAGGGGTGATGTGTGAGATGAGCACAGGTTAGGCTTCTTCCTTTCCCTCTCCCTTGCCCTCCCAACTCCGCATATCGGGAATGTCAGAGGGAATCAATAAATCAATCAATCAATCAATCGTATTTATTGAGCACTTACTATGTGCAGAGCACTGTACTAAGCGCTTGGGAAGTACAAATTGGCATCACATAGAGACAGTCCCTACCCAACAGTGGGCTCACAGTCTAAAAGGGGGAGACAGAGAACAGAACCAAACATACCAACAAAATAAAATAAGTAGGATAGAAATGTACAAGTAAAATGAATAAATAAATAAATAAATAGAGTAATAAATATGTACAACCATATATACATATATACAGGTGCTGTGGGGAAGGGAAGGAGGTAAGACAGGGGGATGGAGAGGGGGACGAGGGGGAGAGGAAAGAAGGGGCTCAGTCTGGGAAGGCCTCCTGGAGGAGGTGAGCTCTCAGCAGGGCCTTGAAGGGAGGAAGAGAGCTAGCTTGGCGGATGGGCAGACGGAGGGCATTCCAGGCCCGGGGGATGACGTGGGCCGGGGGGTCGATGGCGGGACAGGCGAGAGCGAGGTACAGTGAGGAGATTAGTGGTGGAGGAGCGGAGGGTGCGGGCTGGGCAGTAGAAGGAGAGAAGGGAGGTGAGGTAGGAGGGGGCGAGGGGATGGACAGCCTTGAAGCCCAGGGTGAGGAGTTTCTGCCTGATGCGCAGATTGATCGGTAGCCATTGGAGGTTTTTGAGGAGGGGAGTAATATGTCCAGAGCATTTCTGGACAAAGATAATCCGGGCAGCAGCATAAAGTATGGATTGAAGTGGAGAGAGACACAAGGATGGGAGATCAGAGAGAAGGCTAGTGCAGTAGTCCAGACGGGATAGGATGAGAGCTTGAATGAGCAGGGTAGCGGTTTGGATGGAGAGGAAAGGGCGGATCTTGGCAATGTTGCGGAGCTGAGACCGGCAGGTTTTGGTGACGGCTTGGATGTGAGGGGTGAATGAGAGAGCGGAGTTGAGGATGACACCAAGGTTGCGGGCTTGTGAGACGGGAAGGATGGTAGTGCCGTCAACAGAGATGGAAAAGTCAGGGAGAGGACAAGGTTTGGGAGGGAAGACAAGGAGCTCAGTCTTCGACATGTTGAGCTTTAGGTGGCGGGCGGACAACCAGATGGAGATGTCCTGAAGGCAGGAGGAGATGCGAGCCTGGAGGGAGGGGGAGAGAGCAGGGGGAGAGATGTAGATCTGGGTGTCATCAGCGTAGAGATGATAGTTGAAGCCGTGGGAGCGAATGAGGTCACCAAGGGAGTGAGTGTAGATTGAGAACAGAAGGGGACCAAGCACTGAACCTTGGGGAACCCCCACAGTAAGAGGATGGGAGGGGGAGGAGGAGCCTGCAAAAGAGACTGAGAAAGAACGACCCCATGAGGGAAATACCTCATGGCCGGGCATGGACGGCATTTGCGTGATCTCTCCCTTGCCACCTGTACTCAATCACTGGAGGACAAATGAATCTCCACTGGGATCTCCACTAAGGTCTACAGCAGATCCTTCTCTGAGCCAGAAAAGCAGCGTGTCTCAGTGGAAAGAGCACGGGCTTGGGAGTCAGAGGTCATGGGTTCTGATTCCAGCTCCCTTACATGTCTGCTGCGTGACCTTGGGCAAGTCACTTAACTTCTCTGAGCCTCAGTTACCTCATCTGTAAAATGGGGATTAAGACTGTGAGCTCCACGTGGGACAACGTGATCACCTTGTAACCACCCCAGCGCTTAGAACAGTGCTTTGCAAATGCCATCATTATTATTTATTTATTCTCTCCCAAGTTTGGAGCAGGACATTTTGCCCACCCACCCTATAGCCAGTGGATTTTCAGCCGTATGCTTGGGTACAAATGAGGAGAGGGGGGTTTCTCAAGCTGGGCAGTGGGTGTCTAATACGTTGTCCTGGACCTGCTTGCAGCCCTGTGTCTCTTCTCTCCTCCACACTCCAAAGATCTGACAAGCCCTCAACTGCTGATTTGGGGGAAACCCCTCCTTCACGACATCGGTACAATTTCAGGTTACACTAGTCTTTACCAGTTGCATTATTCTCTCTGTTTCTATGAGAAGAAAGAACCTCAATTTTTTGAGGAGGATTACTTTATTTCCCTGTTCCTCAGTTACCTCATCTGTAAAATGGGGACTGAGACTGAGCCCTAAGTGGGATTTGCTTTGTCCACCCCAGCACTTTGTAGAGTGCCTGGCACATAGTGAATGCTTAAAAAAATACCATAATTATATTATTAAAGCCAGATTCTTTTATTGCCCATCCTGGCTCTGGCCTTTGCTACTTCCATTTTAAAATCTGGGATCACCAACAGAATCCAGAGGCTAAGTGGGATTCAGCTGCAATTTAGAAGTGAAAATCAGATATTTCTTTTCCTCACCGTAGATGAATTTCTACCCCAAACCATAACTCATAAATATGAATTCATAAAGTTCAACGATTGCTGATTAATCTAATTCTCTATTATTAGACATGCCACATATAATCAAGTATATATGTTCTGCAGCTTTCTTGACAGTCTTAGGCTGATGATAGTAATAGGTAATTTGGGGAGAACTCTGAATATCTGAAATAAATATATCGGTTTCATAGTCAGAGCAATGCTGGACATTTCTGTCTGATGCTTTGGGGATTTGAGGCAACTAACGGATAAAGATGGTGAGGAATCACATTCTAGTCATGCCCTCTTTTCCTAATTTCCCTTTTCACTGTTTTGTCTTCTTTGCCTGTTCCTTGGGGAACTGAGTGATTGATAGCCTAATCCAATGACTGTATTACAGCTGCCTCAACTTGAACTCTTTTCCTTATCATTAGCAGTTAGCCTATGGTTAAATTCACAGCTCACTGCTTGGTTCGGCCCCTGAGATTTAAGGGCCTGGCCTTTAGAAAATATTTAACATAAACCTGAAATCTTGACATACTGAGAACTCAGTTCTCTGCAAGCCTTCTTTAATTAATCCAATGTGCTCTACCATTGTTCTATCTGGGACTGTGACATGGTGAACCATTCCTGAAGCTTACAAGATGTGCAGTTCCAAATTAAATAGTCACTGACATGTTCCTACACTGCTTTTTTTTTTTTAGTAAAGTAGAATCTGTGAATATTTAAATTCAATCTTAAAAGAGGACACACTACTCCCTAATTTTCCTTTCACATTATAATCTTTCTGAGTAATTTCAAGCTTGGAAACCTCCTTTATTAAAAAAGTAGAGAAAGAGCATTTAATAATGCATTGGTATAGTTGCCAGTGTATATTTCTTAAATATGCTTGTCACTGACTTTTGGTTAACAAAGTCTAGCAAATGTTTTCTCAAGAGCTGACCAATGTAGACATTAGGTTTTTGCTACAGCGTGGCTCAGTGGAAAGAGTCAGAGTCAGGCTTTGGAGTCAGAGGTCATGGGTTCAAATCCTGACCATGCCAATTGTCAGCTGTGTGACTTTGGGCAAGTCACTTAACTTCTCTGTGCCTCAGTTACCTCATCTGGTAAATGGGGATTAATACTGTGAGCCCCACGTGGGACAACCAGATCACCTTGTAACTCCTCCAGTGCTTAGAACAGGGCATTGAACATAGTAAGCGCTTAATAAATGCCATAATTATTATTATTATTACACTGATAAATATATAGCCCCAAGTAATAAATATACTTCCCAAGTGCTTAGTACAGTGCTCTGCACACTGTAAGTGCTCAATAAATGTGATTTAATGAATGAATGAATATACCAAAGTCTATCAGGACAAGATACAGGTCAAAGTGGTTATCTGAAAAAATAATAGTTATTTTAAATAGCTACAGACAGGATGTAGACCTTAAGCTTTGTGTTAAGTCTTTGCCCTAGTCCCAGGCAGTCGATGGGCTGTAAGCTTACTTATGGCAGCTGAGTCCCAGATGAAAAATTATGCATCTCATAAACTGTTCTTCTGCTGAAATGTCAACCTATGGCAAGGCTGTACCTCAAACTCAGCATTTGGCATTTTCCTTCTGTCTGCTTTGTTGCCATGAAGCAAACACGAACAGTGAGGATTTGTGTAGGGCAGGTATCAGGCGAGCTAGCTGTCGAAAATCTATTATTAGGGCTTTGATCTCTTCTACACAGCCCCGTGATGGCGGGACACTGAGGAAGAGGAGGCTGGAGCAAAGACAGTGTCATGAAAAAAAGAGAAGAGTACTCGTTGTGATTCACTATTTGAATAGATTGAAATGAGTAATGTGAAATAAGAGGTTTTCTAATGGCTGAGCTTCTCAACAGAAGTGATCATTCCGACTGCAAAATGTAATCCAGCATATCTTTACTTTGAATGACTCCTTTAGACTACTTTCTGGGTCTGAAACCATTCATTTTGAATAATAGTTAAATCTCTGGTCACCTCAAATTTTTTTCACAAATTTTACTAAATGGGCAGGGTCATGCTAATTTCTCACCACAGTAACCAGTGCAGTACAATTTTTTGTACCACAAATTGGGTGAAAATCTAAAACCTTTTGTGATGTTACATTTTTCATAAAATACATGAATATGTATACATGTATATATATGCATATATATATATATATATATATACACGAGTATATACACAAATGTGTATATAAATGAAAAGCTCACATCTATATTGCCAAGTATGGAAAACAACACAGGGAGAATATAAAGAGATCTTAATGTGATCAATTGATTTGTTTGAAAAACCGAATCTTAAAACTATGATCCCAAACCGAGTCAACAGATTGATTTTTAAAATGCCTTTTTCAAATAAGATATGATTGGCTAGACATCATTTAACTAGTTGGAGAAGCAGCCTGGACCTGGGAATCAGAAGGACCTAAATTCTAATCCTGGCTGTGCTCCTTATCTGTTATGTGCCCTTGGGCAAGTCATTTAACTTCTCTGTGCCTCAGTTACCTCATCTGTAAAATGGGGATGAATACTGTGTGCCTCATGAGCCATGGACTGTGTCCAACCTGACTAGACTGTATCTATTCCAGTGCTTACTATAGTACCTGGCACATAGTAAACATTTAACAAATGATTGACTAGACATGATTGACTAGTTGGAGAAGCAGCATGGTTAAGTGGAAAGAGCAAGGGCTTCGGAGTCAGAGATCATGGGTTCTAATTCCAGCTCCACCACTTGTCAGCTGTGTGACTTTGGGGAAGTCACTTAATGTCTCTGTGCTTCAGTTACCTCATCTGTAAAATGGGGTTTAAGACTGTGAGCCCCATTTGAGACAACCTGATAACCTTGCATCTCCCCCAGTGCTTAGAACAGTGCTTGGCACATAGTAAGCACTTAAATACTATTGTTATTATTATTATTATACAATGAAAATGATTTTCAAAGGGCTCTGAGACTGGTTTTGAGAAAAGGATTTGTTAAAGAAGTGGAACAAATTTCCCATCTAACCTGTGCTATTTTTTTCCAACCAAATTTTAAAAAATAAATAATACATTCATGTACACAATCATATTTCAAGTGCTTAGTACAGTGTTCTGCACACAGTAAGTGCTCAATAAATATGATTGATTGATTGATTTCAGTGGCTCCATAGAACAAACTTTTAGTACGATAGGTACGGGTTTAACTTGTATGATGCCTATTAGCATCTGTATAGTTAAAACCTGATGCATGGCCCTGAAACTTCACCTCTAATATATGCTGCATAAAACATAAGCCAGACAATTTAGTGTTAATGTTTAAACTCCTTCCTGTGACCCACAAATTGATTCAGGTCATTGAGGATTGCTCAAATGAGGTAATTTACACTGTACGCATGCAATACCCAAGTGCCATGATACATATTACCAGCAAACTTCTCACTTCATCCTTTTGGTTTTCTCTTTTGGCTTTGATTTTAGTTTAAAAGAAAAACAAATCTTAGGAAAGCAGGTAGTAGTTGACATAATATACTGAAACAGCGCAGAGGGAGATATTGTGATGTGCACACTCTAAAAAATGGACAACTTTCAAATACTCTTCATTCACCTATTAGACTGTAATTGCTCTTTTGGAATAAGCCATTACTGTTTGTTAGGCAAATACATTCTAGCTGATTTTTAAGACTCTCCTTTAGGAATTAATTTTAGCACGTAAACTAAAATTAAAACCCAAAGTGGTGTTTCAACTTTTAGTCTTGGAGAGAGTAAAATTAAAAATGAAGATATGTAACTACTGAAGAAATCAACTGCATATTAACAGATTGCTTTGAACTTCACTTTCCATTAATAGTTTCAAATGTGAGGCTTTAATTGCATAAGCATTCAGAGGCAGAATCATTTTAAGCATTCTATAGTCAATGTGAAAAATATTTTTTAAAATATTTGAAGCAAATATTTAAATTAACATAAATAGTAATTAGAAAATAAATAACACAAGGTTTGATGAGGCAAATTATAACTGAACACAGTATTCTCCATCTATAAAATAAACTACTGTCTCCTTAAACAGAAGGGTACTAGGAGTTTCTTGAATAGTTCATTTCCTAACATTTGCCTTCATTTCCTATGAAAGTAATTGAATAAAGTAGTCTATTTCTGACAATCAGAGATAAAGATTTTCCTCAGATAATTAAATAGAAGCATTGTACAATTACCTTCCATCAAACATTGATCTCCTCTATGGAAAGATACACAGCCGACCTGTGCTCAGATGCAGTCACAAGGCAGTGAAAGTTTTTCCACTGGAATTAGCGGCGAGAAGTAAGTTGCTTTAGCTTATGCCATGGACAAGGGCATTCTTTGCCCTCCTTAAAGATGCTTATCCTTGGGAAAGGCTTAATGTGGAAATGTCACAACACAGCAGGATAAGGGCATTGATACAGATCACTACCCACTCAGTAGGCCCTGAGAGCTGTGTCCTCTACTTGAAAAGCTTTGCCACATCTGAAAATCCACAAATTATTCCATTTGGAATAACTCTTAAAAAAGACTTGATGCAATTCAGCTGCTGATATTCATTAGCTGGGAAGGTGATAGGGGGTGGGGGGTGTCAACTTCCAGGGTAAAAATTACTATATTCGAACAGATCATACCCTCATACCCATTAGAGAGACAACCCTACTGAAATAGGGTAACATACCCATGCCACAATGAACCCCGAAGAAGTAACACTTTCCCATTGATTTTTGAAACCCACACATCATTCAGAAAAAAAGTGGATACCTTCCTGAAGAAGCTGTAGAGAATGGGCAGCAGAGATCATTTAGCATCACACCGGATAAAGGAGGGCATGGTTCACCTAAAACTGGTCTTTTTTCAGCTTTGATTTTTCTGATTTTGGGATTCGGGAAGCTCTTTCAAGACTTCAAATTCCAGGGCTCCAGGGAACTCCGGCAGTGCTGTTCTCTTTTATAAATCTTGTAAAGATAAACTAGTCTATTTCATGTAATTGTATGCTTTGAAGGAGCATTTTGAGTTTTAACTATGCTGTTAAGTATTACCAAGGAAGATATTAACGATTCAGATGATGGTACAACTCCCGAAATTTGAATAGAATTATTATTTAACATTTATTGAGCACCAATTCCTGGCTGTTGCTAATCCCCAAAGCATTTAATTATATGATGCATTTTCACTCATATATATCACATATATAATATATATTATATATATAATACTAATAATATATATATAATATAATAATAATAATATATAATATATATATTATGGCTTCCTGAACTAAACGTGTTTCAGGTCCCAGTTCCTTTCAATCAAATGAGATTTTGTGCATTAAACAGGAGGCTCTCCATTTTCTCGCTCAGTAGGAAGGCCTTCTTGACCATTTAATGTAAAATGGCTTTTTGTGAATCTGGTTTAAAATTGGCCACCCCTCAAATCCCAAAAAAAGGAAATTGCTTAAAAAAAAGTGACAGAGTTCCACTAAGGTTTTGAGCTGATGATTGCCTAATGTAACTATTTACATTTCTAATCCTTAAAAACAGAATTTTATAGAAATACTAAAGAACCCTGAGGTGTGAACTGGCTATAGTGGCTGCTATAATGTCCACTGCTTATATGTTTAAAAACTGCCATGCCAAAGTCGTTTTCTCACATTGTAATTTCAGAGTTTTGTTAGACTGAGTTATAGTAGGAAAGAATATTCAGAAATTGCTGTTTAAATGAGAAAACGTGAATGGTGCTACTTATATAAAATACGACTGCAATAGTTCTTTTATTAATTTTTAATGTTCAGCACCCTCTGTGACCTTCTTTATTCTCTTGCTGTCAACATGGCAGCTCTGAAAAATTGAAATGGGCTGACAGAAAACCTAGTGCATATTACAGACCAACCGTGGAGTTTCAAAAACTCTATTCTTTTCTCTGATCCTCTTGTACATTTTATTCTCCATAACAATAACATTTAAAGTCCTAGGTGATAGTCACTGTAAATAATAGTTGTGCAACTGAACGGGTGCTCTTTGATATCCTTGATGTATACTATGTGACATCTATGAATAGCATTCAATTAAAACCATAATGTGGTCCTTTCATCCAGTTTCATATATATTCTTTATGTGTCTACACTATAATGCCGCAGCATGGAGCAGTCTTTATTTTTGTCTATCCTGTCTCTTCCAACTGCACATTTGGGTCTGATTCAGGACTACTTCAGTTGAACAGTGGGGCACCATTATGTTATGTATATTTACCACTGTCCTTATCACCAAGGAGACTAATCCCCATACCAGTACAGTCAAGAACCTCATTGCATTGTCTTTGCAAGCCCAAGTTTATGTTGTCACAGCAACAGTACACAGGGTCAATAGATTAATACATTGGTGAATACACCCAATGAACAAGAATATAGGATTAAAACTACAAAAAAGTGCAAGCTCCAGTGGAAAAGAACGGATGCATGAAGGTATGAGGATTGCGAACAGTTTTGAGATCCAGGCACGCATTGGTAAATGCAATATTTTAATTACTTGTTTGAAAGGAAGTGGGAGGTGTTTAAAGAAAGCACAATTCACTAAGGAGGCTTTCCTTGAGGAAACGGAGCGAGTTTACTTTATGAAACAGATAGTATAGTCAAGAGACTTATATTTTCCCTCTCAGGGTGTACCTTCATTAGTTGCTACAATGCGGCATGCAATTGATTGAGAAAGAAAAATTATAAAATGATAATAGGCCAAAATAGGACAGATATTTTCTACGCTCAAGTCACCCTAACCTGCATTCTGTTACACCACCCAAACTTTACGGACTAGACTCTTCACACTCCAACTATCCCATCTGCCACAATTACTGTGATCAATAAAGCATTTTTAAAACTCAGCGTTACGGAATACAAAACCCCTATAAGGCTTCCTCACATTTCAGCTGCCTCAGAGGGAGGCATCATGCAGTAAGAAAGACAACACCTACCAGACACACCACCGTACGTAGTCTTCTTCTCGGCACCAACGGCAGGCCAGGGCGTGCCATCAGCTCTGAGACCCATCAAGCCTGAGACGGTATTGGTTGCTGTGACGCCATCTGCACCACCTGAAAATGAGAAATGTCAGATGAGTAAAAAACCTTTTTGAAATTCAGTCCCCTGAAAAAAGCATAGAATCCATGCACAACTTTCTATATGACTTCCTCACTCTTCTCCATAATCTGATTGCATTTAAAACATTGTGGGAAACCCTTCAGAGACTGCCTATATTTGCCCAAACATGATAAAATACTCTTATATAGATATATGGTTTTTCTTTCTTTTAATCCCAGTTTAAAAACTGGGCCAGTTTACCTAGGGCAGCAGGGTGAATTTGCACAGTCAATTAATTGTATTTACTTAGTGCTTGCTGTGTGTAGAATGCTGTACTAAACAGCATTTGGAGAAGCAGTGTGGCTCAATGGAAAGAGCACGGGCTTTGGAGTCAGAGGTCATGGGTTCAAATCCCCCACTGATTGTCAGCTGTGTGATTTTGGGTAAGTCACTTAACTTCTCTGTGCCTCAGTTACCTCATCTGCAAAATGGGGATTAAGCCTGTGAGCCCCCCGTGGGACAACCTGATCACCCTGTAGCCTTCCCAGTGCTTAGAACAGTGCTTTACACATAGTAAGTGCTTACTAAATGCCATCATTATTATTATTATTACTAAACACTTGTGAGAGTACAGTGCAGAGATGGTAGACATGTTCCCTGTCCACAAGGATCATACAGTCTAGAGGAGGAGGCAGACATTAAAATAAATTATAGTTATTTACATAAGTTATGTGGGGCTGAGGGTGGGTTGAATATCAAATGCTCAAAGAGTTCAGATCAAAGTAATAGTGACAACAACAATTATGGTATTTGTTAAGCACTTACTCTATGCCACGCACTGTTCTAAGTGCTGGGGTAGTCACATGATAATTGGTTTGGACACAGTCCTTGTTCCACATGGGACTCACAGTCTTAATCTCCATTTTACAAATGAGATGATTGAGGCATAGAGAAGTTAAGTGATTTGCCCAAGGTCACACAGAAGACAAGTGACAGGGCCAGAACTAGAACCCAGGTCCTTCTGACTCCCAAGCCTATTCTCTAGCCACTGGGCCATGGCCTCTTGGAGGGGATAACAATAATAATAATAATAATAATAATGGCATTTATTAAGTGCTTACTATGTGCAAAGCACTGTTCTAAGAGCTGGGGAGGTTACAAGGTGATCAGGTTGTCCCACGCGGGGCTCACGGTCCTCATCCCCATTTTACAGATGAGGTCACTGAGGCACAGAGAAGTTAAGTGACTTGCCCAAAGTCACACAGCTGACAATTGGCGGAGTCGGAATTTGAACCCACGACCTCTGACTCCAAAGCACGTGCTCTTTCCCCTGAGCTATGCAGATGCGATTTTACCAAGGCTTTGAAGGTGGGGAGAGTGTTGATCTGCTGGATATGGAGGAGGAGGGAGTTCCATGTCAAAGGGAGGATGTTGCCAAGGGGTTGGTGGAGAGAAAATCAAGATTGAGGTACAGGGAGTAGGTTCAGTAAATCAATAAATGGTATTTATTGAGTGCTTACTATGTGCACAGCACTGTACTAAGCACTTGGGGGAGTACAACAGAGTTGGTAGACAAGTTCCCTGCCCACAATGAACTGACAGTCTAGATGGTGAGACAGACATTAACATAAATGATTTATAGATATGTGCCTAAGTGTTGAGAGGCTGAGGGTGGGGTAAAATATTAAATGCCCTAAGGTTAAAAAAAAAAGATCCAGGTGCATTAGAGGAGCAAAGTGAGCAAGCTGGGTTGGAAAAGAAAATCAGCAAGGTAAGATTGGAAGGGGCAAGGTCAAAGAGTGCTCTAAAAGCTGATGGTAAGGAGTTTCTGCTTGATCAATCAATCAATCAATCATATTTATTGAGTGCTTACTGTGTGCAGAGCACTGTACTAAGCGCTTGGGAAGTACAAGTTGGATGTGGAGGTGCATGAAGATTCTTGAGGAGTGGGAGACATGGACTGAACATTTTTTTGGAACAAGCATTCAGGTAGCAGAATGAAGTAAAGACAGGAGTGGGGAGAGTCAGGAGGCAGGCTAGTCAGCATGGAGACTAATACAGTAGTCAAGGCAGAATATTAGTGCTAGGATCAGCACGGTAGTGGTTTAAATGAGAGGAAAGGGTGGATTTGAGAGGTATTGTGAAGGCAGAAATGAAGAAATTTGGTAAGTCAATATGTGTGTTGAATGAGGATGATGAGTCAAGGATAAGGCCAAAGTTACTATCTTGTGAGAAAAGTGGTGTTGTGTATGGTGATAATAATAATAATGATGTTGGTATTTGTTACACGCTTACTATGTGCAAAGCACTGTTCTAAGCACTGGGGTAGATACAAGGTAATCAGGCTGTCCCACGAGGGGCCCACAGTCTTCATCCCCATTTTACAGATGAGGGAACTGAGGCCCAGAGAAGTGAAGTGACTTGCCCAACGTCACACAGCTGACAAGTGGGGGAGCCGGGATTTGAACCCACAACCTCTGACTCCAAAGCCCATGCTCTTTCCAAGATATTTGGAAGGATAGCGTTTGGTGGGAAGATGAGTTCTGTTTTACATGTTAAGTTTGAGGTATTGGCGGGACATCCAAGTGGAGAAGTCCTGAAGACAGTTCAAAATGCAGATAAAACATGCAACAGTTATCAATTAACTTTCCTTATAACCCCCAAATTGATATTTTTTTAATATGGTATTTGTTAAAGTTACAATCACTATGTGCCAATCACTGTACTAAGCTCTGAGGTAGATACAAGACAGACAGGTTGGACACAGTCCACATCTAACAAGCCGTTCTCTGCCTTAATCCCCATTTAACAGATGAGGTAACTGAGGCAAAGAGAAGTTGAGTGACTTGTCCAAGGTCACACAGAAGATAAGTGTTAGGACACAGGATTAGGACCCAGGTCCTTCTGAGTCCCATGACTGTGATCTATTCACTAGGCCACACTGCTTCTCACAGTACCTGCTTGGGATCAGTGTTTGCTTGAGATCCTCTGATCTCCCATCCTCCTGTCTCTCCCCACTTCAGTCTATACTTCACGCTGCTGCCCGGATCATCTCGGTGCAGAAATGCTCTGGGCATGTTACTCCCCTCCTCAAAAATCTCCAGTGGTTTTCTGTCAACCACACATCAAGCAAAAACTCCTTACTCTCGGCTTCAAGGCTGTCCATCACCTCGCCCCATCCTACCTCACCTCCCTTCCCTCCTTCTGCAGCCCAGCTTGCACCGTCCGCTCCTCCGTCACTAACCTCCTCACTGTACCTCATTCTCGCCTGTCCTGCCATCGACCCCCAGCCCACATCATCCCCCTGGCCTGGAATGACCTCCCTCCTCACATCCGCCAAGGTAGCTCTCTTCCTCCCTTCAAAGCCCTACTGAGAGCTCACCTCCTCCAGGAGGCCTTCCCTGACTGAGCCCTGGGTTTTAACCCCAGCTATGTCCCTCGCCTGCTGTGTGACCTTGGACAATTCCCTCAACTTCTCTGGGCCTTAGTTTTCTCATCTGTAAAATAGGGGATTAAATACCGATTTTCCTTCCTACCTAGCCTTTGAGCCCCATGTGGGACAGGGACTGTATCCAACCTGATTCTATTTTCTCAACAACGGTGCTTAGAACAGTGCTTCCCACACAAGAAACACTAAAGAAGTACCACAATCATTATTGATATTAAAATTAGTAGTATTACATATTGCTCCTATGCTCTGCTACTACAAGTTCACATCTAAGTAACTGCAAACATCTTTGTAGGTCTATTTCTTACCTTCATATGCAGCCGTTGCAATGCTGACGATGTCAGTGACATTTGGGGTCAACTTGGCGAAGAATGGAATCTGAACTGCTTGCCTAATCCAGCGACAGATGTTCCTAACCAGTTCTGGATCCTGTTCAAATAGATCAGATATATTCATTGCAATAATGATGATTATTATGCAATAATTAAGCATTGTGATAAAAATGTACAATGTCACATAAGACTAATCCAGCCTGACACCAATCAATTAATAGGATCTACAGAGCGCTTACTCTGTACAGATCACTGTACTTAGAGGAATGGGGTGGAAAACCTGTGAGCTCCTGATCCATTTAATCTCTTGAATCTTGTCTAATCATACATTCAACATTTAAAGGAAATGCACTCTTAAAGTTCATTGGAAAAAGGAAAATAATACGAGGAAGTATTATCATAGCTAACTGCAACAGTTGGGAGATGCTTGGGAGAAGCAGGGTGGTTAAAAAGAGCCTGGGCCTGGGAATCAGAAGACCTGAGTTTTCATCCCAGCTCTGCTCCTTACCTGCTGTGTGACCTTGGGCAAAGCACTTCATTCATTCAATTGTATTTATTGAGCGCTTACTGTGTACAGAGCACTGTACTAAGCGCTTGGGAAGTACAAGTCGGCAACATATAGCGACGGCCCCTGCCCAACAACGGGCTCACAGGCTAGAATGGGGAGACAGACGACAAAAATAAAACAAGTAGACAGGTGTCAAAACCATCAGAACAAATAGAATTAAAGCTATATGCACATCATTAACAAAATAAATAGAATAGTAGATATGTACAAGTAAAACAAATAGAGTAATAAATCTGTACAAATAAATACAAGTGCTGTAGGGAGGGGAAGGAGATAGGGCATAAGGGAGGATGGGAGGAGGAGAGGAAATTGGGGGTTCAGTCTGGGAAGGCCTCCTGGAGGAGGTGAGCTCTCAGTAGGGCTTTGAAGGGAGGAAGAGAGCTACCTTGGCGGATGTGTGGAGGGAGGGCATTCCAGGCCAGGGGGAGGACGTGGGCCAGGGGTCGTCGGAGGGACAGGCAACAACGAGGCATAGTGAGGAGGTTAGTGGCAGAGGAGCGGAGGGTGTGGGATGGGCTGGAGAAGGAGAGAAAGGAGGTGAGGTAGGAGGGGGCGAGGTAATGGACAGCCTTGAAGCCGAGAGTGAGGAGTTCTTGCTTGATTCGTAGGTTGATGGTCAGCCAGTGGAGATTTTTGAGGTGGGGAGTAACATGCCCAGAGAGCTTTTGTACAAAGATAATCCAGGCAGCAGAGTGAAGTATAGACTGAAGTGGGGAGAGACAGGAGGATGGGAGATCAGAGGAGGCTGATGCAGTAATCCAAGTTGCACTAAACATTTTCTGATATGCACCTAGGTTCATCAGTTAACTAACACTAGCCCAACTGATGTCCACTGAAAATGCATCTCCTAAAATTTACATTCCTTAAGAGACATTCCCAACGTTTCCTGAGATTGTTCAAAAGAAGAAATCTTCCAATAGCTAAAGTAAAATACTGCATCAAACTTGAGTTACAAAGCACCAGGAATAAAACTTCCACTTCAGGCAACACAATGTTAAAAAAACAAGGTAATGAAATTTGTTACGATGTTCACAGTTCTCTGGGAGTTCATGTAGCCAGTCCTAAGTAAAATGCCCTTTAAGATTAAGTTTACCACTAACTTCAGTGTTATATAGTGTCTGGGATGTTTTAAAGCCCTTATCACACTAAGACAAATTTCTAATAAAAGGCCTATTTAATCTAAGCAAATATTTCCCCATTTTCCAGGTTTATATAATTCAGTCCCAGGATACAGACAGGACTTGAGCAAGCTTGCTGCTGCTGCTGTTGTGTTTTTTTTAATGTTACAAGGATCACTGCAGTTTTTTCCTAAACCCTTACCTACTTCAAATAAATGATTAATATGACAAAAATGAGATGAAAAAAAATCAAATCAATGTGTTTAAAAGCTAAAAGAGACACTTTCAGGCTTCCGTAGCCTGTGATTTTTCAGGCTTTTACTTGCCTCTTGGGATAAGTATCATTTCTAGGGCAATCAGTTATCCTTCCCATTGAAAACAACTTAGCTGCAATAATGTTCTTTGATTCTAACACATACAATAGTTCTTTTTTCATTACTTTTAGTGCAAAATTTATTCTGACAGCTACTGAAAATGCTCTTTGATAAATTACCTTGAAAAATGCAATCGTAATTCATGATTGAGCTCAGTACTGTTATTTTAGCAAGTTAAAATGTTTGCAGAATAAAATCCTAAAGATGTATCTTCCTGTGAGCAATACACAGATGTACATTTTGACACATATATGCACACATATATATATGAGCATATACTCTCTCTCTCTCTCTCTCTATATATATATATAATATATTTTTCTGTTCACTTCATGACCCTTAAAAATCAAATGTTTGAATTCTAGTACTTATAACCTTTAGAAAATATCCTTTGGTTCATCTAGCTGCTCAGATCCATTGTCTTGACTTTCAGCAATTGTTTTTCATATTGAACACACATTTAGCCATGTAAAACTCTGTTGATTGTTATACTTTTGGTTCAGCAGAATTTTAATCTAACAGGAAATCTTAGGCTTAGATTGTTTCTTTTCAGCACAGTAATTTCTCCATCAAACATAAATATTTCAAAACAGCTATATAGATTGGTTCTAAAGAGTGCAGGCTGCACATTATGAACAGTAAAATCCTAGGATGTGGTTGCTCAAATTCTCTCTCAAACAAATGGAGATCTGCCCCAACCTATGCACTGTTCATGAAATATTTATGGTCACTACATTGGCATTATGAAGGCAGTTGCATCTTGGCACCTTTCATTTTTTAGTTATGCATTTCCATGGGACGGAGCCAAGGAATGAAATCAACTCCAAAAGATATGAATTGCAGAACTTTCATGAAAGCTTTCTTTAAGGCTGACGTGGACAATCATTCCAACATCAAATCACAGTCTTTTAGACTGTGAGCCCACTGTTGGGTAGGGACTGTCTCTATATGTTGCCAACTTGTATTTCCCAAGCGCTTAGTACAGTGCTCTGCACACAGTAAGTGCTCAATAAATACGATTGATGATGATTGATGATTCCAACATCAAATCACCCAAATACCACATAAAAGTGGCAGGTGTCGGTTTCACCCGCCGGTCTCACCTCCACAACATCGCCAAGATCCGCCCTTTCCTCCCCATCCAAACCGCTACCCTGCTGGTTCAATGGCTCATCCTATCCCAACTGGATTTTCTGTATCAGCCTCCTCTCTGATCTCCCATCCTCCTGTCTCTCCCCACTTCAATCTATACTTCACGCTGCTGCCCGGATCATCTTTGTGCAGAAACTTTCTGGGCATGTTACTCCACTCCTCAAAAATCTCCAGTGGCTACCAATCAACCTACGCATCAGGCAAAAACTCCTCACTCTTGGCTTCAAGGTCAATCATTTCACCCCCTCCTACCTCACCTCCCTTCTCTCCTTCTCCAGCCTAGACTGCACCCTCCACTCCTCTGCCACCCCTAACCTCCTCACTGGGCCTCGTTCTCGCCTGTCCCGCCGTCGACCCCTGGCCCACGTCCTCCCCCTGGCCTGGAATGCCCTCCCTCCTCACATCTGCCAAACCAGCTCTCTTCCTCCCTTCAAAACCCTACTGAGAGCTCACCTCCTCCAAGAGGCCTTCCCAGACTGAGCCCCCTCATTCTCCTGCCCCTCTTCCCCCTCCCCACAGCACCTATATATACGTTTGTACATATTTATTACTCTATTTTACTTGTACATATTTACTATTCTATTTATTTTATTTTGTTAATATGTTTTGTTTTGTTGTCTGTCTCCCCCTTCTTGACTGTGAGCCCGCTGTTGGGTAAGGACTGTCTCTATATGCTGCCAACTTTTACTTCCCAAGCACTTAGTACAGTGCTCTGCACACAGTAAGTGCTCAATAAATACGACTGAATGAATGAATGAATGAAAGGTGGCCTGATAATAACTATAACAAAGTAAAAACATTTCTTAGATCCAATGAACTGAGAAGCAGTGTGGCTCAATGGAAAGAGCACAGGCTTGGGAGTCAGAGCACCTGGGTTTCAAACCCAGCTCCTCCATGTCCCTGTTGTGTGACCTTGGGCAATTCATTTAACTTCTCTGTGCCTCAGCTCCCTCATCAGCAAAATGGGGATTCAACAATACCTGTTCTCCCTTCTACTTAGACCTTAAGGCCCATGTGGTGCCTGATTATCTTGTATCTACCCCAGTGCTTAGTACAGTGCTAGGCATATAGTAAGCACTCAGCAAATATTGTTGTTATCATTATTATTATTACGATTAATAACTTTGTATATTTGTTAGTTTGTTATCAAAACTACTGATCATTTTGTCTATTTTCTCAGGCCTGGCTTTACTGATTCTCATCCTGCCTCCTGCAATCTTAAACATGCTTCCTTAACTCTGTGCTGGAACAACTGAAACATTCCTAAATGTGTTCTATAAGTTCTCTCTCTTTTCATCGTTTACCGGTACCCCTATATCTATTTCTAGGTCTTATCATTTGTTATTTTGGTACTATAATTTGATTGATGTTCTTTTCATTCAGACAGTCTGCCAAGTCAGGCTCTGACTGATCACCATGCCTGGCAGAAATCAAAACCTGTATTTCCAGCATAAAAGAAATCACTGCCGACCAAGCAGAATTCATGAATTTGATGAATGTACTCTGCTCACTAAAACTCAGTTTATTAAACTGGTGTCTGTAGATTGTAAGCTCCTTGCAGGCAGCGATCACATCTACCAATCCTGTTGTATTTTTTTTTCTAAGTGTACAGTGCTCTGGACACAGCCAAGTGCTTGATAATACTACAATTAATAACTAGATTTTCTAACGCATTTAGGAATCGAGTGGTGCAGCTACTACAAAAGAGCAATCCTGGACATTTAAGTGTGTTAATTAGCTTCACTTATTGACACTTTTATCTGGTCCCAATATACTTCTGTAAATTTTAAAAGTCATTAAGAATGGCATTTTAGCCTCCTGACCTTTTCAAGTTCAAGCTGGGTCGCAGCAATATTTAATCGACACCTAATGAACTTGTGTTTGTTTTATCAGGTGTACACATGGGAATTCACTGAAATTATACTGCTGCACTTCGAAAATTGAATCTAAGGATTGAGAACAGTCAAGGAGAAAGCTTTAAAGATTTTTCAACTGTTAAAAAAGAGATGTCCCTTTCCTTGATATATACAAGGTAAAACTCGAGTTTTCATGTACAGAATGTTATGAAGACTAAGGAAATTATTTCAGTCATGCGGTCACTTTTGCAAAAGTAACTGGTTTGCCATACCCGAGTTGTATGGACTGTATACAATTTTTAGAAACCATTAGGTTATTAAAAATATTCATTCATTCATTCAATCGTATTCATTGAGCGCTTATTGTGTGCAGAGCACTGTACTAAGCACTTGGGAAGAACAAGTTGGCAACATATAGAGACGGTCCCTACCCAACAACGGGTTCACACTGAGTTTTAATGGAAACTGCAATACCACTCTGCCACTTGTTCCTCAACTAACCATTTCCTTATGCTAGCTTCACCCTCGATCACCAGAGAAAATTAACACAGTACTAAGGACTTCAGAACTTACAGTGTTCTAGCAACTGTATTTATTAGGCACTCATTGGGTGCAGTGTATTGTACTAAGCACTTAGGAAAGTAATTTCATTGGGAAATAAATTTAAACTTACTAATTCCATTTCAAGTATCAAAACAAGGAGGAAGTGGATATTCTAGCAGCAAATGAAGAATAAAAAAGGCACATATCAAGAAACCCAAACACCTGTACAAACCGTGTCTTCCTCTCAAATGAAGGAAATGGAGGCTCATATGCAAGGTACCCTGCCAATATGGAGGGGGGAAAAATGCAAAAAAATCCACACCACCATGAGTAGAACCACTGATAGACAGCAGCAGTGACAAATCATGACAGTTCTAAGTGAATAGTACCATGTATTGTTAAAAAGATCAGTTGGATCTTGTAGACCCAATCCGACGGTAGACTTTAGATAACATCTCCATCATCCCCGTCTCACGAGTCTGTAACCTTGGCATTTTTACTGACTCATCTCTCTCAGCAGCGTGGCTCAGTGGAAAGAGCACGGGCTTTGGAGTCAGAGGTCACGGATTCAAATTCTGGCTCCGCCAACTGTCAGCTGTGTGACTTTGGGCAAGTCACTTAACTTCTCTGTGCCTCAGTT
The DNA here is from genome assembly GCF_015852505.1 of Tachyglossus aculeatus. NCBI lineage: Eukaryota > Metazoa > Chordata > Mammalia > Monotremata > Tachyglossidae > Tachyglossus > Tachyglossus aculeatus. Next base: position 52,149,692 of record NC_052069.1, read on the forward strand.
CCCTCATCTGTAAAATGGGGATTAAGACTGTGAGCCCCATGTTGGACAACCTGATCTCCTTGTATCCCCCCAGTGCTTAGAACAGTGCTTTGCACATAGTAAGTGCTGAACAATTACCAATATTATTATTATTGTTATTATTCAACTCACGTTTTCAATGTTACCAAACACTGTTGCTCCTATCTAGACAACATCTTTAGCCTCCACCCTTTCCTCTTCATCCAAACTGCTACTAACCTGATCCAAGCACTTATATCCATCTTGACTACTTTCATTCATTAAATCGTATTTATTGAGCGCTTACTGTGTGCAGAGCATTGTACTAAGCGCTTGGGAAGTCCAAGTTGGCAACATAGAGAGATGGTCCCTACCGAACAACGGGCTCACAGTCTAGAAGGGGGAGGCGGATGACAAAACAAAACATATTAACAAAATAAAATAAACAGAATAGTAAATATGTAGTAACGACTGTGGCATTTGTTGAGTACCTTCATTCATTCTTTCAATCGTACTTATTGAGCGCTTACTGTGTGCAGAGCACGGGAATAAGCGCTTGGGAAGTCCAAGTTAAGACTACATCAACTTCATTGCTAACTTCCCTACCTCTTGTCCCTCCCCACTTCAATCCGTACTTCACTCTGCTACCCGTATTATGTTTCTCACAAAAATTTTGGTCCACAACTCCTCACAAACCTCCAGTGGTTGCCATCTATCTCTGCTTCAAACAGAAACTCCTTACTGTCAGCATTAAGGCCCTCAATCAGCTTGCCCCTCCTATCTTACCTGGCTGATTTCTTACTACAACCCAGCACACTCAGATCACTCCTCTAATGCTAACCTACCCACTGTAGGTTGATTTTGTCTATCTCGATGTTAACCCCATTCCACAACCTCCCTTTGGCCTGGAACTCCCAGCCCCTCTTCACATCTGACAGACCACCACTCACCCTATGTTCAAAGCCATCCAAAAGTCACATATCTTTCAACAGGCCTTTTCAAAGTCGTCATTTTCCCTATTATCATTATTATTAAAATTCTATTGAGTACTTATTGTATGCAAAACACTATACTAAGCACTTGGGAGAGTAGAATGTCAGACACATTTTCTGCCCACAGTGAGCTCACGGTCTAGAGAGGAGACAGAAAATAGTATAAATAGATAAATAAATAAATAAATTACAGGTAAATACAGATATATACATATGTGCTGTGTACTTCACCTGTGTAATTGACCTCACTTCTGTGTCATCTATGTCTTTGGATCTATACTCCTTTACACACTTGATATCCACCTATCCTCAACCCCACAGCTTGTCATTATCCTTCCTTCTTGGGAATGGCTCTGGGAGATAGCCCTTAATCAATCAATCAATCATATTTTTTGAGCGCTTACTGTGTGCAGAGCACTGTACTTAGCGCTTGGGAAGTACAAGTTGGAAGTACAAGTTAACTCCTGATTCTTCGTTACAGTGTGGCCAAATGGAAAGAGCACCAGCCTGTGAGTCAGAGAACTTGGATTCAAATTCTGGCTCTGATACTTGCCTAATGTGTGACCGTGGTAAAGTTACTAAACTTATTTGTGCCTTGGTTTTCTCACCTGTAAAATGGGGATTTGATGCCTGATCTCACGTCTACTTAGACTGTGAGTCTCCTGTGGGGCAGGGACTCTATCCAATCTTGTATCCTTACCCGTACTTAGTATCATCATCAGTGGTTTTTATTGAGCACTCACAGCTCTAACACTTGTCTGCTGTGTGACCTTGGGCAAGGCACTTCACTACTCTGGGCCTCAGTTCCCTCATCTGTAAAATGGGGATTGAGACTGTGAGCCTCACGTGGGACAGTGACTGTGTCCAAACCAATTAGCTTGTATCCACCCCAACTCCTAGTACAGAACCCAGCACATAGTAGGTGCTTAACAAATATCATAATTATCATTAATTATTATTACAGTAGAGTTAGTAGACACATTCCCTGGCCACAACGAGTTTACAATCTAGAGGGGGAGAAATACACTGATATAATACACTGATATACACTGATATACACTGATATACACTGAAATACACTGATAGACTGGGGAAGCAGCGTGGCTCAGCGGAAAGAGCCCGGGCTTTGGAGTCAGAGGTCATGGGTTCGAATCCCGGCTCTGCCACTTGTCAGCTGTGTGACTTTGGGCAAGTCACTTCACTTCTCTGGGCCCCAGTTACCTCATCTGTAAAATGGGGATTAAGACTGTGAGCCTCTCGTGGGACAACCTGATCACCCTGTAACCTCCCCAGTGCTTAGAACAGTGCTTTGTACATAGTAAGCGCTTAATAAATGCAATTATTATTATTATTATTATTATTATATAAATAATTTACAATATATAATTTATATATTATTATTATTATTATTATTATGGTATTTGTTAAGCACTTACTATGTGCCAAGCACTGCTCTAAGCACTGGGGTAGATACAAGGTAATCAGGTTGTCCCATGTGGGGCACTCCCCATTTTACAGATGAGGTAACTGAGGCACAGAGAAGTTAAGTGGCTTACCCAAGGTTCATTCATTCATTCAATCGTATTTATTGAGCGCTTACCGTGTGCAGAGCACTGTACTAAGCACTTAGTACACAGGTCACACAGCAGACAAATGGCAGAGCAGAATTAGAACCCACGTCCTCTGACTTCCTAGCCTGTGCTCTTTCCCCTAAGCCATGCTGCTTCTCACAAGTTTACAATCTAGAGGGGGAGAAATACACTGATATAAATAATTTATTATACTTAATGTGTAGATATGAATCATATCTATTGAACCCTTACTCTCCGCACAGCACTGTACTAAGCACTTGGGTGAGTACAATATAACAAAGTTGGTAGACAACTTCCCTGCTCACAACAAACTTGCAGTCTAGAGGAAGTTAACAATCTATAAAGTACTGTTGGGTAAATATCAAATGTCCAAATGTCGCAGATCCCAGGGAGGTGCTAGGCATTTAGTAAGCATTCAACAACTACAACTATTGTGATTACTTATGTGAAATTTCTGCCCCACCAGCATGTTAGACAACAAAGATTTCTGAATAGGATTGTTTTGACTACATTCCCCTTCAACTTTTCATTCCTGTGAACTTAGTACAACCTTCTACCCATACTGGGCACTCAATGACTATTGTTCATAAGTGATAAAGCTTGATCTTTCTTTTCTCTTACTCATCTAAAATTATTTACAGGAACAAAATCTGGATCAATAGATTTATATCCATGTGGGACAGAAGCCGTATCCAACTGATTATCTTGCAACTACTATCTGCTTGGCATATAATAAGCACTTATCAAATACTATTAGCAGCAACAGCATCATCTCCACTATCTATTCATCTCAGCATGTAGGAACCCCATAAAATCATTTCATTTTTCCCCATTTAACAAAAGATGTAGCATTTCTGTTTATATCCGAATACCCCAAATTGGACTAAAAATTGAACTTGGGCTTTTTTGAGACTCAGGTAAGGTGGTCCTTATCTTTTTTTATTGCATTTGTCAAGTGCTTACCATGTGTCAGGAACTGTACTGTGCGCTGGGTTAGATACAAGCTAATCAGATGGACATAGTTGATGTCCCAAATGGGGCTCACTCATTTTACAGAAGAGGAAACTGAGGCACAGAGAAGTGAAGTGACTTTCCCAAGGCCGCACAGCAGACAAGCGATGGATCCGGGATCGGGACCCAGGTCCTCTGACTCCCAAGTTCGTGCTCTTTCCACTAGGCCACCCTACTTCTCATGGTCTTGTCAGAATATGCCACTAAGATGTCTGTCTGATAGGCCTATATTCCAAGATTCCTGTCAGTTTAATGGGGTCACTTTGCAGATCTTCCTGTGAGGAAGAACTGGGCTCCAAGCTGCACAAACATTCATTCAATCATATTTATTGAGCACTTACTGTGTGCACAGCACTGTGCTAAGCACTGCTGCAACCCCCAGAATTTCCTTAAAATTGTGGCCAGCTGAGCCACACTGAATCCTAGTGATTGTCAACCTCTCTGCTAAGAACAACAGAAAAAATTCAGTGGGTAATGAAGTGGCTTTGTTCTGCAGTCTACTGATTCACTGTAGATAAGGACAAGTGAGTGTTTCAGTATACAATGGGAGTTTTTGTTTTTAGCTGACTCCATTTGTTTGACTTCAACTGATTTGTTTTCTTCCTGCACAGTATTAGTGTAAACAGTGTTCCAATTGGTAACCTTCATACATCTTTGGCAGTGCTTCCTTACCTTGCAGTTTTGCATGTAAGAAGAAGGAAAAAGGAAAAACAGAGGAAATGGCTTTCTAGTCCCTTTCTGCTGTGAATGATTAGCACAACACAGGGAGGAGAGGAGACATTCTGCCCTGAGATGCCTGTTACATGGCTATTAGAACAGTGAAGACAGAATCAGGAGGTTGTACATCTTTCCTGCAAGTACCCCCTCTCCATCCCCCTCATCTTACCTCCTTCCCTTCCCCACAGCACCTGTATATATGTATTTATGTTTGTACATATTTATTACTCTATTTATTTATTTTACTTGTACATATCTATTGTATTTATTTTATTTTCTTAGTATGTTTGGTTTTGTTCTCTGTCTCCCCCTTTTAGACTGTGAGCCCACTGTTGGGTAGGGACTGTCTCTATATGTTGCCAACTTGTACTTCCCAAGCGCTTAGTACAGTGCTCTGCAAACAGTAAGTGCTCAGCAAATATGATTGATTGATTGATTGATTACTATGAAATATGATTCAATCAATGATATTTACTGAGTGCTTACTGTACGTGTAGCACTATACTGAAGACTTGGAAGAGTACGAGTGTACGAGAGTACTCCTCACTCAAGTCCTTCCTCTGACCTGGAACGTCCTCTTCCTTCGCAGCTGATGGACGATCACTCTCCTTACCTTCGAAGCTTTATTAAAATCACACCTCCTCCAAGAAGCCTTCCCCAACAAAGCTCTCACCTTCCCTACTCCCGCTCCCTCCTGCATCACCCTTACATTTGATTCATACCCCTCAAACACTTGATATTTACCCCACATATGATGATGATGATGTTGGTATTTGTTAAGCGCTTACTATGTGCCAAGCACTGTTCTTAGCACTAGGGGAGATACAAGGTTATCAGGTTGTCCCACGTGGGGCTCATAGTCTTCAACCCCATTGGACACATGAGGTAACTGAGGCACAGAGAAATTAAGTGACTTGTCCAAGGTCACACAGCTGACAAGTGGTGGAGGCAGGATTAGAACCCATGATCCCTCACTCCCAAGCCCGGGCTCCTGCCACTAAACCATACTGCTTCTCTTATGTACCTAACTGTAATCTATTCTGATTTTGGTTTTCCCCTCTAGACGGTTAGATTCTTGTGGGCTGGATCTATCTACCAGCTCTGTTATATTGCACTCTCCTAAGCGCTTAGTATAGTGCTCTGCAATGTGCTTAATAAATATGATTGATTGATTACAACAGTCTTGGTAGACAAGATTTCTGCCATCAAGGAGCTTATAGAAGACAAGGCACTTGTCTTCTGTCTTTTGGTGGAGACAGAATGTAAAATAAATAAAGGATAGTTACATAAATGGGGCTGGAATGGGGAAAGAATCAAACCATTAAAATACACACCAAGCTCATAGGTGACACAGAAGGGAGGGCAAATAGTTGGTGAAATAAGAGGTTATTAAGGGAAGTCCTCTTGGAAGGGGTGTTGAGAAGGAATTATTAATTAATATGAAATATCTTGTTAGAAATCAGTCTTTCCCCCCTCCCTAATCCCCCTAATTCCTAATCCCCCTAATTAAGGAAAGTTTTAGCTAGGGAATTCAGTCTCAACCACCTTAGAACAGTGCCATGATGTGGAATATTCTGTCTTCTCCCATTGGAGAAACTCCCATTAGAGAAGCAGCATGGCCTAGTGGATAGAACATAGGCCTGGGAATCAGAAGAACCTGGGTTCTAATCCTGGCTCCCACCATTTGTCGGCTCATGACCTTGAGCACGTAACAACTTTTCTATGCCTCAGTTACCTCATCTGTAAAATGGGGAGTAAGAGTGTGAGCCCCATGTAGGATGGGGACTGTGTTCAACCTTATTAGCTTGTATCTACCCCAGCTCATAGTAAGTGCTTAACAAATAATATTTAAAAAAAACTCATGAAAAATAGCTAATCCAAATTTTCAACCCTTAAAAAAATGAAACTTTTAGAATCTCCAGAGGATTCAGCTGGGGACTTCATACATCCTGGAGATCAACCTAGATGTCACCTATGAAATTAGAGACTTATTAAAACTGACCAAGAAGACTTGAACCCCTTCCTACCCTCTTTGTTTTCCATATCCTTCTTTGAATCTGCAAAGTCCACAAGATCATGCTTTGGAGAATTTAATGGGTCTACATTCACTCCTGCTTATTTTACATTTTGATCATTTCATGTCCTCATATGGTTAGAGACGTAATAATAATAATAATAATAATGATAATAATGGCATTTGTTAAGTGCTTACTCTGTGCCAAGCACTGTTCTAAGTGCTGGGATAGATACAAGGTAATCAGGTTGCCCCACGTGGGGTTCACAGTCTTAATCCCCATTTTACAGATGAGGTAACTGAGGCACAGTGAAGTTAAGTGACTTGCCCAATGTCACATAGCCGTCAAGTGGCAGAGCTGGGATTAGAACCCATGACCTCTGACTCCCAAGCCCGGGCTCTTTCCACTAAGCCATGGCTCTTCCTCTAGACTGTAAGCTCATTGTGGACAGGGAAGGTGTCAGTTATATTGTACTCTCCCATATACTTAGTACAGTGGTCTGGACACAGTGAGCACTCAATAAATACAATTGACTGATTGAATGTAGGATAAAAAATTTTGATGACAGCCTCAAGATTTTGTAATGGCTGATTACAAAATGATAAAAGAAATCCACAGAACTGTTTTAAAGATTTAGAGAATGAGAATTCAGCTCAACAGAGATTATTCCTAGGGACAGTAGAATAAAATCGAAATATGGTCATCTCTTCACACTTTCTTATTCCTGAGTTTACTGCAACTATAGGAATCTTTAATTTTCCCATTGCAACATATGGACAGAATAGGTGATGGAGCTTGTATGGGAAAATGTCCTCAACTTGCTTTAGATACAAAATATTAGCATCAAAACATGACTCTTACATTTGGAATAGTCAACCAATGTAAAGAGCTAAAAAGATTGTTAAGCTTAGCCCAGTTAAAATTTCTCATTTTAAAAACTAAATACTTAGGGATGAGAAGTTGAATTCAATAACATTTTACGATCATAGTACCTTATTTTAAGCATCATGTTCTCTTAGCTCATTCTACATGATGTGTTGGTTAACTGGCTTGAGAAAAAGACTTTGTTAGAAAATTCCTTAATGGTCCCACCTTCACTGACAAAACAACCAGTCTCTGCATTCTACATTTGCATTACAGACAGCTATAGCTCAGTTTTTCTTCATTTCATTGCTCCTTTTTTATGAGTGAGCCAGGATTTCTGAAGTTAAGGGCTACTTGCTTCAGAAAATACAAAACTAAAGGCAATGGCTTCAAGGCTACATACACCTGTACCCCTTCAGTAGTTCTGTACTGAAAGCCAGTTGCTCAGGAAAGCTTTGATCTGTACTTTTACCCTCTGTAATTTGTTTTCACAAAATTGAAACTCAATTGGGGGATTTTACAAAATATAAAAATGGAATATCTCTTTGGGAAAGTGTTGATAACATGCCACCATAGTTACCAGAATGAAAAAGCCACTTCAGAAGGACAGTTCTCCTATGCATATGTTTCCTCTAATCTAGAGCCAATTTCTATCTGAAGCTCTGCCTTGTCAAATCTACTTTCCATCTTCCCTCTTCTTTCCCCTCCAAATCTCTCAGAAACTGGAATCTGGAGCATAATATTCAAGCCATCCAACTAATACAGATGGCATCACATTCCATTCCAAACTTGGTTGCACTTGAGTAGCTACTCATTGGCTCTGTTGACGAGTAGCAATATAGCCTTTTAGATCCTGAAGATATAATATGGTAGGGTGCCCACTGGAAAAACATCATTAAGTTATTAAATATTCATTTATTCTGCAAAGCCGTTCCCTAAGCAGTAAGTCATATTTGATCCTTGTCTTAGTGGTTTTTGAAATATTAACACCCTTTTTAAGATGCCATGTTCTTTGAGTTTGTAAGCTGTCCACTGGGTCTATATATCTATATATCTATATCTATCTATATATATCCTATATTAGTAAAGCAAGTGGTAGATCCTTCTAAGCAGCTCAAACACAATCCATAGTTTTCAATATTGAAGTGGTTAGACACACACTAAACAAACCAAAAATGTGATTCGGGAGGTTGGTGAAATACTTGATTTTTTCTATTTTTAAAGCATTCTCCTCAGTGAAAATCTTTAGTAAACAAGCACTAAAAAGCTCTCCCTGAAAGTATCAATTAAGCATATTTTTTCCCTGAGTATGAAAAGTGATAATTCCAAGACATTTGGGTTTATACTATTATCTTAGCTAAAAGCCCAAATGGCGTGCATCTTTTATATTGTATTCATTCATTCATTCAATCATATTTATTGAGCGCTTACTGTGTGCAGAGCACTGTACTAAGCGCTTGGGAAGTACAAGTTGGCAACATATAGAGACGGTCCCTACCCAACAGCGGGCTCACAGTCTAGAAGGGGGAGACAGACAACAAAACATATTAACAAAATAAAATAAATAGAATAAATGTGTACAAAGAAAATAAATAGAGTAATAAATACGTACAAACATATATACATATATACAGGTGCTGTGGGGAGGGGAAGGAGGTAAGGGGGGGATGGGGGGAGGAGGGGGAGAAAAAGGACTCAGTCTGGGAAGGCCTCCTGGAGGAGGTGAGATCTCAGTAGGACTTTGAAGGGAGGAAGAGAGCTAGTTTGGCGGATGTGCTGAGGGAGGGCATTCCAGGCCAGGGGGATGATGTGGGTCGGGGGTCGACGGTGGGACAGGCAAGAACGAGGCACAGTGAGGAGATTAGTGGCAGAGGAGCGGAGGGTATGGGCTGGGCTGTAGAAGGAGAGAAGAGAGGTGAGGTAGGAGGGGGTGAGGTGATGGACAGCCTTGAATCAATCAATCAATCAATCGTATTTATTGAGCGCTTACTATGTGCAGAGCACTGTACTAAGCGCTTGGGAAGTACAAATTGGCAACACATAGAGACAGTCCCTACCCAACAGTGGGCTCACAGTCTAAAAGGGGGAGACAGAGAACAGAACCAAACATACCAACAAAATAAAATGAATAGGATAGAAATGTACAAGTAAAATAAATAAATAAATAAATAAATAGAGTAATAAATATGTACAACCATATATACATATATACAGGTGCTGTGGGGAAGGGAAGGAGGTAAGATGGGGGGATGGAGAGGGGGACGAGGGGGAGAGAAAGGAAGGGGCTCAGTCTGGGAAGGCCTCCTGGAGGAGGTGAGCTCTCAGCAGGGCCTTGAAGGGAGGAAGAGAGCTAGCTTGGCGGAGGGGCAGAGGGTGGGCATTCCAGGCCCGGGGGATGACGTGGGCCGGGGGTCGACGGCGGAACAGGTGAGAACGAGGTACAGTGAGGAGATTAGCGGTGGAGGAGCGGAGGGTGCGGGCTGGGCAGTAGAAGGAGAGAAGGGAGGTGAGGTAGGAGGGGGCGAGGTGATGGACAGCCTTGAAGCCCAGGGTGAGGAGTTTCTGCCTGATGCGCAGATTGATTGGTAGCCACTGGAGATTTTTGAGGAGGGGAGTAACATGCCCAGAGCGTTTCTGGACAAAGATAATCCAGGCAGCAGCATGAAGTATGGATTGAAGTGGAGAGAGACACGAGGATGGGAGATCAGAGAGAAGGCTGGTGCAGTAGTCCAGACGGGATAGGTTGAGAGCTTGAATGAGCAGGGTAGCAGTTGGGATGGAGAGGAAAGGGCGGATCTTGGCAATGTTGCGGAGCTGAGACCGGCAGGTTTTGGTGACGGCTTGGATGTGAGGGGTGAATGAGAGAGCGGAGTCGAGGATGACACCAAGGTTGCGGGCTTGTGAGACGGGAAGGATGGCAGTGCCGTCAACAGAGATGGGAAAGTCAGGGAGAGGACAAGGTTTGGGAGGGAAGACAAGGAGCTCAGTCTTCGACATGTTGAGCTTTCCTTGAAGCCGAGGGTGAGGAGTTTTAGCCTGATGTGTAGGTTGATTGGTAGCCACTGGAGATTTTTGAGGAGGGGAGTAACATGCCCAGAGCGTTTCTGCACAAAGACGATCCGGGCAGTGATGTGAAGTATGGATTGAAGTGGGAGAGACAGGAGGATGGGAGATCAGAGAGGAGGCTGATGCAATAATCCAGTCGGGATAGGATGAGTGACTGAACAAGCAGGGTACTGGTTTGGATGGAGAGGAAAGGGCGGATTTTGGCGATGTTGTGGAGGTGAGACCAGCAGGATTTGGTGACGGATTGGATGTGAGGGGTGAACGAGAGAGCGGAGTCAAGGATGACACCAAGGTTGCGGGCTTGTGAGACGGGAAGAATGGAAGTGCCGTCAACAGTGATGGGAAAGTCAGGAGAGGGCAGGGTTTGGGAGGGAAGATAACAAGTTCAGTCTTGGACATATTGAGTTTTAGATGGCGGGCAGACATCCAGATGGAGATGTCCTGAAGGCAGGAGGAGATGCGAGCCTGAAGGGAGGGAGAGAGAGCAGGGGCAGAGATGTAGATTTGGGTGTCATCAGTGTAGAGATGATAGTTGAAGCCATGGGAGTGAATGAGTTCACCAAGGGAGTGAGTGTAGATCGAGAACAGAAGGGGACCAAGAACTGACCCTTGAGGAACCCCCACAGTAAGGGGATGGAAAGGGGAGGAGGAGCCTGCAAAAGAGACTGAGAATGAACGGCCAGAGAGATAAGAGGAGAACCAGGAGAGGACGGAGTCTGTGAAGCCAAGGTTGGATAGTGTGTTGAGAAGAAGGGGGTGGTCCACAGTGTCGAAGGCAGCTGAGAGGTTGAGGAGGATTAGGACAGAGTATGAGCCATTGGATTTGGCAAGCAGGTCATTGGTGACCTTTGAGAGGGCAGTTTCCATGGAATGTAGGGGACGGAAGCCAGATTGGAGGGGGTCAAGGAGAGAGTTGGCATTGAGGAATTCGAGGCAGCGTGTGTAGACGACTGGTTGAAGGAGTTTGGAAAGGAATGGTAGGAGGGAGATAGGGTGATAACTAGAAGGTTAGGTGGGGTCAAGAGAGGGTTTTTTTAGTATGGGAGAGACGTGGGCATGTTTGAAGGCACAGGGGAAGGAACCAGTGGAGAGTGAGCGGTTGAAGATGGAAGTTAAGGAGAGGAGGAGGGACGGAGCGAGAGATTTCATAAGATGAGAGGGAATAGGGTCAGAAGCACAGATGGCTGGAGTAGCACTTGAGAGGAGGGAGGAGATCTCCTGTGAGGATACTGCTGGGAAGGATGGGAAAGTAGTGGAGAGCATTGAGAGCTGGGGGGTTGGAGAAGTGGGGAGTGACTTTGGGGAGCTCAGACCTGATGGATTTAATTTTATTAATGAAGTAGGAGGCCAGATTGTTGGGGGTGAGTGGAGGAGGAGGGGGAGGAACTGGGGGCCTGAGAAGGGAGTTAAATGTACGGAAGAGCTGATGGGGATGATGGGCATGGGTGCCAATAAGGGACGAGAAATAGTTTTGTCTAGCAGAGGAGAGGGCAGAGTTAAGGCAGGAAAGGATAAACTGTACTCTCCCAAGCACTTAGTACAGTTCTTTGCACACTGTAAGGGCTCAATGAATATAATTTATTGATTGATTAATGGCACAATTCTTAGAAGACCTGGAAAGATTTGATGATCTACAGCCCCAGAACCTGCAACCTGGACAGATACCCTGTTAAAGCCAGAAACAGTTCTGAAACAACATCGATGCCAGTGGACATTCTGCATGAAAACCATGTGAACTGATCCTTTTGGCATGAAATAATATCTCTTTCTTGTCAAGTTATGAACTGGATAGAATGCAGACTTAGTACTGCCACTGACCATGTTAATGATAACAAAAAACAGAAGAGTAAAACTGAAAAAAAACAACCAAGTCAGATCATTGTTAATACTCTCCTACTTTTTTCCACAAGTAATCATGAGGTGTCTCCTCTTCCTCCTCTGACATCTGTTAAACTGTTTCTATACAATTAAATCTTTCTAACCTATCTGAAACTTTACAGTAACTAATTATAGAGTTGCAATCAATCATGATAGAGAAAGAAGCAGCATTTGTTAAGTTCAAAGCTAATCATATTGCACCATCTCATCATACCAGGGGACATTTTAGTCTATGTATTAGTCCTATTTCAAATTTAATTAAAGCTAACAATTTGTTTAATGCTTGTCAAGTTAGAGCAAAAATTTCCCAAGGTATGTGACAATGCCTTTTCATTTCAGAATAATGTATTTTCTCATATCCCAAGAAATCATAATGTAAATCAGAGGCTATATTCCAACGCAATGCTCAAAATGGAAAGACAAAGTCAGAGAGAGCTAGAAGGAGGAAAGCAGAGTGGGTTTTCATTTCAAAATCCCATGAGCAGGCATTACCAGTCTAGAAAAAAAATGTTTGAGGACTGAAATTTTAAACTGTATAATTTTGGAGATGAATTTTTCAAAAGACCAATCTGTGTGTTGACTCTTGAATAGAGCTTGGATGGCACTCAAGCTCATATTCACTGCACCATTTGCAAACTTAAGGTGAAACTTAGATGTGGAGATTCTGATACCTCTGTTTATACCAATCATGTCTTCCATTTGCAATATGAAAGAATCCATGAAAGAGCATTTAAGAGAGGTCAGAGGCTAATGTTTAAATTCTTAAACTTTGAAAAAAATTTCTATCTGGGTGCCATATCTCAGGCACCAAGAGTAGTCTAGATGGCATTTTGCAATAGCTTGTGATTTAGAATTAGTGGTGGAAAAACCAGGGGGAAAATTCACTATTGCAGTTGATATTTTCTACCCATTACAGAAGTCTTACATTCCAGGACTGCGGGTGAGTGTGAAATTTGAGGAAAAGGGAAAGACTCGATCCAAATAATTACATTTCCCTAATTATACAAGCTTCAATAAATATAGAAACTGCCATAAACCCTCAAGTAAATTTCCCTAAACACGCAGGCTTTCTTGGGCTTAAGAACATGTATTTACAGTTCACCATGTGGAGGGAGCAGACCATGTGTCAGAGGCTGCAGCTGGAGTGGGAAAGAAAGAGACTTACTGTCTGAGGCAGTGAAATAGATCAGTGAATCTATGGGGCTCTCATTAGCCTGCTATGTTAGTTTTTTTTAAAATTTGCAAGGGTAAACAGTGTGATGAAACTTCAAAAACAGGGAATGAATAATCTATGTTGCCATTGTCTTAAAAAACTTGCTGACCTGAACTGAAGTTACGCAGCAGTCCCAGAATAAGGTCAGCATACATGTTGTAATACTACTAGTAGTAATGATATTTAAGCACTTATTGTGCCCATCTTCTATTGCTATATTGGTTTTAGTTCACATTTCTTTCTTCTTTCTTTCTTGCTTACTACAGGCCAGGCACAGTGCTAAGCACTGGGCTAAATACAAGGTTGTTAGGTTGGACACAGTCCCTGCCCCACAAGGCAACTGAAGCACTGAGGAGTGAAATGACCTGGTCAAGGTCAGACAGAGGCAAGTGGCAGGGCCAGGATTTGAACCCAGGTCTTCCTGTCTTCCAGGCCCATGCTCTTATCTACTAGGCCATGCTGCTGTGTTTGTAGGGCAATTAGGAAGATGTGCCTGCGTGAGAAAAGTGTGCTACATTTAATTCCCCTTTGGTAGCATGTGCAAATATGCATTGCAGAGAAGTAGAGCAAAAGAGCAAAATTGTAGTTCCATGCCTGGCCCTACTTCATGCAGACTTCATATTCTTGGATCGCACTTGCAACCCTTCCAATCCTCTCCTTAGATCCTAGATTTCACCCCCATCTTTCCATCCTTGGTTTTACGAAGAGGTTGAAAAAGAGTTTTTATTCATGGCTGTTAACTATGACAGGATGTGTTGGATGCTATTTTGAGGACCCTGATTGCATGTAAGATCTTCTCTTTAAATCCTGTACATACCTTTAAGTTATATGTCATAAATTATTTATTCATATTAATGTCTGTCTTCCCCTCTTGACAGTAAATTTGTTATGGGCAGGAAATGTTTCTTCTAATTCTGTTGAATTGTACTCTCCCAAGCACTCTGCACATACTACGTACTCTGCACATAGAAGTGTTCAATAAAAACAATTGATTGACTCTATTTTAGGAACCCTGAGGGAAATTGCTAGGTCAGGAAGACATAGGTGGCATGTTAAAATTGACACTAATCCTACAAACGCCCCAAACGTCTATCTCAGTTGGAAAGTTCAGGACCTGAAGATAACATGTTTTGCAAAGGACAGGAGGAGAGGGGGAGAAAGGTGGAGGAGGAAGGGAGGATTTAAAGAGGGAAAAAGAAGAAGCAAAGAAAAAAATGAAGTGTAAAAAGAAGAATGTGATATCAGGAAGAGAAAATAGAAGTAAAGGAGAAGGGAAAGAAAAGAAAAGGGGAAGGAAAATAGGCAGAAAAATGAAGAAAGAGAAAAAGTGTTAAGAGAAAGGAGATGGGTATGAATGGTGGGACACGTAGTAGTAGGAGACTGAGAAGGAGGAAGAGGAAATGGAATAGTTGAATGCTCATTGCACTGTACTATGCACTGTAATAAACAAGAGGATGCACTGTTCTCAACAAGAGAAATGTTCAAAATTAAGAAGTGAAACACTGTCTGCCCACAAAGAGCTTAACCATTCTACAGCGGGAGATTCTATTTAAAGGACTAGTCAAAATAAATAATGGAGGGTACAATTAGCTAGGCATATAAACAAGAGTGCCAAGAATGGGTTTCATTTGTAATTACATTGCTATAGTTTAGATAAAGTACAGTTATACTTCCAGTATCACTGCCTTTTTGCAACTCACAGAGAACTCAACAGACTGTCTCCCCCTCTAGGTTGTAAGCTTGTTGTGGGCAGAGAATATGTTTACTGTTGTATTTTACTCTCCCAAGTGCTTAGTACAGTGCTTTGCACACAGTAAGTTCTCAATAAATTCTTTTGAACGAATGAATCAATATTAGATTGCAGCAACATGAGACTGCAAGGAGGGAAAAATTATTGAATAGGAAAAAAATGCAAAATAATAGCATTATGGAGCCACTATCACTGTTGTATCTGACCTGATTAATAGTGTATATTCCCCAGGACTAAGTGTTTTGCTTGGTGCATAGTAAGTGAATAACAAATAGCACAATTATTATTGTTATCATTATTATTATCTATGATGAAATATATGAAGATAAGGTTAGATTTAAAAAATGAGAAAGATCTAAGTCACACAAAGGAAAGCAGCTTACCTGTGGAGGGATTCAAATCTCTAGAACAGTTCTTGAGGATTACAAGGTATTACAGTCATTTATGCATGGAATGCAATGCTTGGAATCCTCCCTGTCTCTATCCATTTATGAAATAGCATCTTTAACTGCACTGCTGAAAAGTAAATGGGATCTGTCCATTTGCTTGTGCCCTTCAACTTCTCCATTCCTAAAAGCATCAAGGAAAAATGTAATGGAGCCAAGAAACTATACAATCTAAACACAACATATGGATTCTGTTTTAAACATTCATTCAAATGGGGGAATGTCATTAAAATGGTGAACTATTTGGTTCTGCTTTCTGGAGCTAAAGGTTTTTCTTTCTCTACTGAGGTATTCAGATTTATCCCCACCTCCTTGGTCAAATAACCAACCAAACTTGAAACTGGTACGATTATTATGATTGATTTATTTAGTCATTTTTGGTTGCTTTTCATGTTTTTTTCTACTTGTTTCTATACTCGCATACACAATCTGTTACTGCCTGACTTCAATAGGTTGTAAACTCCTAGAAGGCAAGGACCATGTTGTCAACTTTTATTGGATGCTCGCAAGCAACTAGAACTGTATACTGTACAATGTACTACTCTAGACTGTAAGCTCATTGTGGGCAGGGAATGTATCTACCAACTCTGTTATATTGTACTAGCCTAAGTAATTAGTCAGTGCTCTGAACCCTGTGTCAGTAAATACGACTGATAATGAGCTGTAAATAAATATTGATGATGACATTGTTATAGTTCTCTTGAATTAATGATTCCTATACAAACTGTCACCTAAATGTATATCTGGAGTCTTATGATTCCAGATCCCAGATCTATGGACAAGTAAATAAAACAGGAATTTGAGGAAATATACAGTGGGTACCTGGATAATCGGTAGGAAGATATAAAAGGGCATCTTAGTTCTGGGCTAGAATTCTGGGGAAGATATAAAAGGGTAACAATTCTGGGTAGGATCTATTTCGGTATACTGAAAGAGATTTTGAGAAAGGTCCTTGGAAAGTATCATCACTGTCACTGATGAATATATGGTCTTCATTTACAAATCCAGGCCTATAAGTCTTTCTATTCCTCAGTTTCAGATTCATTGTTTGAAGCAGTGTGCCTAGTGGATAGAGCACATGCCTGGGAGTCAGAAGAACCTGGGCTCTAATCCCTGTTCCACCACTTGTCTGCTGTGTGACCTTGGGCAAGTCACTTAACTTCTCTGTATCTCAGTTGCCTCATCTGTAAAATGGGGATTAAGACTGAGCCCTATGTGAGACTGGAAATGTGTCCAACCCACACACCTTGTATCTACCCCAGCATTTAGTACAGTTCCTGACACGTAACAAGCACTTAAATACCACTATTAGTATTATTATTATTGTTATTTAAACTATTTAAGATGCCTACAGATTTCTTTTGTGGACAAAGTTCACCAAGAAGACATTTCCAGGTAAAATATTATGCTCTACGATTATTAATAAAAGTAATAGTATTTATTAAGCACTTACTAAAGCACTTACTACATGCCAAACACTGTACTAAATAGTGGGGTAAAATACAGAATAATCAGGTCCTACATGGGGCTCAGAGAGTAAATAGGAGGGAGAACAGGTATTGCATTTTGCAGACGAGGGGAACTGAGGCTCAGAGATGCGAAATGACTAGCCCAAGGTCACACAATAGGCAAGTGGCAGAGCAGGATTAGAACCCAGGTCCTCTAACTCTCAGGCTTGTACTCTTTCCACTACGCCATGCTATACTTGCTAGTTTTAAAAAAAGAAATCATAAAAGTTAGAGATTCGGGCATGTCTTCTGAAATAGAAAAGTGGAAAAATGTTAACTCTCCTGTCTACATTCTCAATTTCATCTTCTTAAATTGCTGCCTTGTTCCCTTTCTTCCAAACCATTAAGCAAGGTGTCATGATTTGTGCAGGTGGTTTGATTAGTATATTTCACTGAGGTTCTTAATGGAGACAGATTCACCTTTTGTTTCTAAACATTCCATCAGTGAATGAAAAGACTAATCAAGCCCCTAGTAAATTAGTTCCACGGCTCTTTGTCATGGCTGAGTTGGAAGGGTGAAGCTCTGTTCCCCGTCCTTGAAGAAATAAGTTTACAGGAAGAGACACATTTGACTGTGATTGAGATAGAGAAATGCTACCTCTTAAATGGCAAAATCTTTTTAAAAATACCCAACTTTACCAAGCCATTCAGAGAACTCCTTGAGTGAAAACCCAGTAGACACCTAAGAGTAAATCAGTTTTTAAAAAGAGATAAAGCATACAAAAGAAACCTGCACTTTGAATTACCTTGAACTTAAGCATGTGTCTTTGCCTATTTTTTCTTCTTTCTAATCTCGTACAGTCTTGTATTACTGAAACTTTCTGCTTTTCATTTCCTGGAACAACGGATTTAATTTTTCAAAAGATTGGAATGATATTTCATTGGATAAGACCTTTTTATTTTATAGATGAATAGAAAAAGAACACCTGTTATCATTGCAAAAAAAGGTCAAATACCATAGCATTTTCATTTTGACGACACAGTGAAGTATTACTTTTACTACTTAACACAGCATAACAATGCGAAGCAGATGGCAACCCAGAAGATTAAGCTGTTACATTCTTTATGTAATATCATAAAATGATCGTCAATATTACTTGAGTTGGAATCAAAGTTTAAGCATATATTTATCAACCCGGTGTATGAATCCCTGCTATCATGATTTGTGCACACAACTACTTTCCACTTTGAAAAAATCTGTGCTCTAGGCTTTGGTGACCAAGAAGGTAGCCACAGTGAGAACACAAATTAAAAAAAGTTGACAGATTTTTATATTGATCGATACTCAAATATCTAAATACAGATTGGGTTGGGAATTGAAATAGTAATAAGAAGGTTGTTTGAAGCAAGTGAAGCTCTGGTTTTAAGGGTTTTGAGTGATCTTTATTTATTTTACTTGTACATATCTATTCTATTTATTTTATTTTGTTAATATGTTTTGTTCTCTGTCTCCCCCTTCTAGACTGTGAGCCCGCTGTTGGGTAGGGACCGTCTCTATGTGTTGCCAACTTGTACTTCCCAAGTGCTTAGTACAGTGCTCTGCACACGGTAAGCGCTCAATAAATATGATTGATTGATTGATTGATCTTTATTTAGTGGTCCCTGCAATATGAGGGCTTTTCCCCCCCACTCCTTGAGAAGGAAAATTTGATCTGATGGCAGAGTCCCGCTTCTGAGAGAAGATGAAACTGTACTGTACCTCAGGGTATTCTTGTTTTATTTTGTTTTCAATTCTATTTCAAAATAAAAATGAATACATTTTACTTTTAACACACAGTATCAAATAGTATATTTCTTGATCACAGAAAGGTCTTCTGGATTTGTGTGAGTGTGATTTTAATTATCTCCTCTCTATTCTATGACCTGGGGAAGGCCTCTCTTTGTTCTGATGTGACAGATCAGTTAGAACTGTGGCATCTACCTTTTACAGCTATTGATTTCAATGTGACATTAAAGGCCCCAAACTCAACCATTATTCTCTTCAGTTGTCACAAACAAAGGTTAATAATAGTTGAAGTTGGACTGAAGGAATCAAGTCAAGTTGCCAGCTGAAATTAGCAAGTTGTTGCTTTCTCAGTCACACAAGTCAGTGCTTAGGTCTAAGTCAATCAATCAATGGTATTGAACCCTTACTATGTGTAGAGCACTGTACTAAGCGCTGGGGAGGTTACACTTGGGCAAGTCACTTCACTTCTCTGTGCCTCAGTTACCTCATCTGTAAAATGGGGATTGAGACTGTGAGCCCCACTTGGGACAGGGACAGCGTCCAACCCGATTTGCTTGTATCCACCCCAGTGCTTAGTACAGTACCTGGCATATAGTAAGCACTTAACAAATACCATAATTTTGATTATTACTATTATCATTATTATTATCGTTAATGCAATAAAGTTAGCAGACGCATTCCCTTCCCACAACGAGCCTACAGTCTAGTTCTAAAGTACTTACAGCCATTTAAATTATCCCTCTTGTTCATAGGCATTCTTAATGAAATCGAAAAAATGCCCTTTCTGGCAAAATCCAGCAACATAAAAAAAATCCCTTTAAAATCAAACAAATTTTTTCACAGAGTAAAAACATTATATTTTGGTTGTTTCTTTGGGGGCAAAATAATGTCTCTCATATAACTGTAAAAATTGGTATATAGCATGATTAAACAATATTTCAACTCTTTAGTTCATGCAGAGGTTACTGGCAAGAGGGGAGAAAGGTTTGATTAGGTTTATGTCTCATATGAGAAATTTTAACAGAAAACATGCAACTCCTTTAATATATGGGCCTTGTGGCTTTGAATAGTTTTCTCTTATAGCCCAGTAGGAGAATCAAGGTCCCTTTACTCTAATAAATTAAAAAATAACAGGTAATACCCCATACATTTTTACAGTCATGATGGTATATTAAAAATCCTAGTCTTCATATTCAAGGAATGACTATTCCCTTGCTTTTCATTACAGAATCATGTCTCTGCGTGTATATACGGAGAAACATTGAGAGACATAACACACACACACACACATAAACACAGACACAGAAAGTGAAAGGACAAGGATATAGAAAAATGTGAAGATGGCACTACACAGTCCATGAGAAAGAAAGCTAATAATCTAGTAACAATACATTTTCCTTAAACATCTTTATTTTCTGCACTCAGGTAAGGTTTTTTTTCCCACTTGGGAGTATGCCTCTATGTGGCTTTTCTATCTAGCCTTTAGAAATCATGATACTTCTCAACATTATCACCCATTTATTAATTTGGGAGATGTTGAAAAAAATCCACTAATAATAATGATAATAGTGATTGTGTTTGGTGAGGGTCAACTGTGTACCAAGCACTATGCTAAATGGTGAGCAGAAAAAATACAATCAGATCAGACGTACTTCCTCCCTTTTCATATATACAATTCCTTTTCATTCATTCAATCATATTTATTGAGCACTTACTGTGTGCAGAGCACTGTACTAAGTGCTTGGGAAGTACATATCGGCAACATATAGAGATGGTCCCTACCCAATAACGGGCTCAAACTCTAGAAGGGGGAGACAGACAGCAAAACCAAACAAGTAGACAGGTGTCAATACCATCAAAATAAATAGAATTATAGGTACATACACATCAATAAAATGAATAGAGTAATACATATGTACAAATATACACAAGTGCTGTGGGGTAGGGAAGGGGGTAGAGCACAGGGAGGGAGGGGGGTGATGGGGAGGGGTGGAGGATGAGAGGAAAAGATAGGGGCTCAGTCTGGATAGGCCTCCTG
The DNA here is from genome assembly GCF_015852505.1 of Tachyglossus aculeatus. Classification (NCBI taxonomy): domain Eukaryota; kingdom Metazoa; phylum Chordata; class Mammalia; order Monotremata; family Tachyglossidae; genus Tachyglossus; species Tachyglossus aculeatus. The sequence goes on from NC_052069.1 coordinate 52,170,505, forward strand.
GAGGAGGTGAGCTCTCAGTAGGTCTTTGAAGTGGGGAAGAGAGCCAGTTTGGTGGATGTGAGGAGGGAGGGCATTCCAGGCCAGAGGTAGGACGTGGGCCAGGGTTCAATGGCGGGGCAGGCAAGAACTAGGTCCAGTGAGGAGGTTAGCAGCAGAGAAGTGGAGGGTTCAGGCTGGGCTGGAGAAGGAGAGGAGGGAGGTGAGGTAGTAGGGGGCGAGGTGATGGAGAGCCTTGAAGCCGAGGGTGAGAAGTTTTTGCTTGATTTGAAGGTTGATAGGCAACAACAGGATATTTTTGAGGAGGGGAGTGACATGCCCAGCGCGTTTCTGTACAAAGATAATCCGGGTAGCCGACTGAAGTATAGACTGAAGGGGGGAGAGACAGGAGGATGGGAGATCAGAAAGGAGGTTGATGCAGTAATCCAGTCGGGATAGGATGAGAGATTGAACCAGCGGATCTTGGCGATGCTGTGGAGGTGAGACCATCAGGTTTTGGTGACGGATGATTTGCTTGTATCCGCCCCAGCACTTAGTAGAGTGCCTGGTATATAGTAAGTGTTTAGCAAGTACCGTCGTTATTATCATTGACATAAATAGGATTTCATCAGTGAATAAATGCGTTTGGGATGGTTCCGCAATTGGTTGCTGCATTTTGTGTTGTGAAATCAATTGTATTTATTGAGCGCTTACTGTGTGCAGAGCACTGTACTAAGCGCTTGGGAAGTACAAGTTGGCAACATATACAGACAGTCCCTATCCAACAGTGAAACATTAATGAAGTGAAATCCTTCAAGATGATGTGACAAACTAGAAGTTTTTAATCACTTAATCCACGGTAAGCACACATTCCCCGCCCACAATCAGCTTACAGTCTAGACGGGGAAACAGTCATTACATAAATAAATTACAGATATGCATATAAATGCTGTGGGGATGCGGGTGGGCTGAATATAAAGTGTTTAAAGGGTACAGATCCAAGTGCATAAATAACGTAGAAGGGAGAGGGAGTTGGGGAAAAATGCTTTAATGAGAGAAGGCCCTTAGAAGGAAATGTGGTTTTAGTAAGCTTTTGAAGGTGGAGAGAGTGGTGGCCTGGTATATATGGAGGGGGAGGGGATTTGGGTTCCAGGACAGAGAGAAGACCTGGGAAAAGGGTCAGTGGTGAGATATCTGAGATCGAGGAACAGTGAGCAATCTGGCACTAGGGAAGCCCAGCTATGCAGGCTGGGCAGTAGCCAAAAATCAGTGTGGTAAGGTAGGAGGGGCCGACCTGATTGAATGCTTAAAGTCAATAATGAATTTCTGTTTGGTGCAGAGGTGGATGAGCAACCACTGGAAGTTCTTCAGGAGGAGGGAGACATGGACTAAACGTCTTTTAGAAAAATGATCCGGGCAGCAGAGCGAAGGATGGACTGGAGAGGGGAGAGACAGGAGGCAACGGGGTCAGTGAGGAGGCAGATGGAGTAGTCAAGGCAGGATGGGATAAGTGTTTGGCTCAGCTTAGTGGCAGTTTGGATGGAGAGGCAAGGGTAGATTTTTGGGACAGAAAGAGAGAACTCACATGAATTGGTGATTGACAATGTGTGTGCTGAATGAGACAAATGAGTCAAAGATAATGCCTCAGAAATGGACTTGTGAGATAAGGAAGATAGTGGTATTGTCTATAGTGATAAGGAATACAGGCGGAGTACAGGGTTTGAGTGGGAAGATAATGGTTTATGATCAAATTTCTCACAGGTTAAATTACTAAAATGTTCGATCTTCAGATCTGGGGATGATGTCAGGGAAAAGATAGGTGGGACTTTCCGTGAAGTGGACTGTCCGCCAGGACCACAGACAGGAAGTTCCACCACAGCAGCAGCTGGAGCTGGGAAAGCAGGAAAGCGTGATTTCCTCCGCTCACCCAGCTCAATAATCCAGGCACTGGAGCAATGGATCTCTCCCCCTGGGGACCGTAAACTCGTTATGGGCAGCTCATTGCGTTGTATTGTAATAATAATAATTATGGCATTTGTTAAGTGATTACTGTGTGGCAGGCACTGTATTAAGTGCTGGGGTTGGTACAAGCAAATTGGGTCAGACACTATTCCTGTCCCACATGGGTTTCACAGTCTCAATCCCCAGTTTATATATGAGGTAACTGAGGCACAGAGAAGTGCCTCATGGTCACACAGCAGATAAATGGCAAAGCCAGGATTAGAAACCATAACCTTCTAACTCTGGGGCCCATGGAGTATTCACTGTGCCATGCTCCCAAGTGCTTAGTAATAGTAATAATAATAATGATGACGGCATTTGTTAAGCACTTACTATGTGCAAAGCACTGTTCTAAACGCTGAGGGGGGGATACAAGGAGATCAGGTTGTCCCACGTGGGGCTCACAGTCTTAAACCCCATTTTACAGTTGAGGTAACTGAGGCTCAGAGAAGTTAAGTGATGTATTGACTTACCCAAGGCCACACAGTTGACATGTGGCAGAGCTGGGATTCGAGTTCTAGTATAGTACAGATTAGTATAGAGCTCTGCACATAGTAAGTGCTCAATGAATATGGTTGATTGATTCAACCCCTTTGTCTTGGGATTGGTAGAATTGATAGGATGTTTAAACAAATTCAGAATCCAAGCAAACACCTTTTAGGTAAATCACACCCTGTTGCAGGTCCCTTGATCACATCCTTCCTAAGAAATCCATGCAAAATATCTGAACAGCTGCAGTTCATTCATTGACTAGCAGGTAATAATCCAATTTCAAATATTGACTTGATGCCTATCCCACCCTCAAATTAGACTACCTAAAGGGACAGAGCTGGAAGCAATTTTTAAAAACATGTTGCTGTTTGCATCTACTCTTCAAAGATCTACCACCTCATATGCTGCAGATCAGTTAGTATTTTATTTGGCCTACTATATTTAAAGTTCAATTTTCAATCGGTTGCTCAGAATTAAATTACTGACTGGTTTTTTTTTATTTTATCTCCTATCAAGCATCAAGTCCATTTTGATGGAAAAGTCAAAAAGAAAATTATTTTAGAATTATTAGTTATCATTCTGGCATGTGCATGTACAGTAGATTCAAGAGTGCTAAGGAAGCCTTGCTGAATTTGTTTTCCTGAGAAATCCCATTCAGATATGCCTTCCATTGCAAATGAGAAATAAATGCAAAGGCCTGACTGACAAATATAATGTCCTCTTTGATAATTCTCAGCACTCAGGTCATTCTTTTAATATTACTCTGTTACCTGCAAACCTTTCCTTTTGTTTCATGTTTTGAATAATCCAATTATAAGTCTTACAAAGTGATAACAAGGGATTAAATGTAGTCAAACTGTAATTCAGAATCACCTTGTAAACTCTCTGAGTGGATTTTTAAAATCCTACACATCGTCTTCATGCTTTTGTGATTACTGGAACTCACAAAGTACAGTAAGTAGATGTCTATGGGTTTAAAACAACCTTCTAAAGCATGATGTGTCAGAATGGAAAAATAATTTTCCTTTCTCTCCCCTTGACTTCTAACTCTGAAATCCTCCCAATGGTCACTCTCTCTTTACCTTTCTGCTTTTTTCATTTATGTGACCTCCTTCCAACCCCTCAACTTCAGTGGAGGGAGAAAACATAGCAGAGTTTAAAAAAGGAGGATGAATAGGAGGGTGATAAAAGTAAAAGTGAGAGAAAAGGAGAGTCAGAGGCAGCGTGACAGAAAGATACAGAGAAAGATGTTCAGTAAGAAGCAGAGACAGAGAAAAATGGAAATCAAACTATATTTTTTTTCTAAATTCAGAACTTTCTGTGGTGAACTCCTCCCCTACATTAGGACTGGGTAGTCAGAGGGAAGGAAGAAGGGTAAGGGAGGTACGAAGGCCTAAGTGGTCACAGTGCTTAAGTGCAATTACTTAAATTGGTAACACAAAATTAATCTTTCATTTTTAGTGTCAAAAAATGAACTCAAGGCTCCTGATCTCGGGTTTAGAGCAGGATGATTGCCTAATTAACCTGTTTTTTTTTAATATAATGTAAAAATTACATATTGGCCCTAACTCTATGGTGGGACTGGACAAGAGAACCACATCCTCTGGAATGAAGTCCTACAGCAAACTGAAGTGAGCAATCAGCAGGGAGTCTCAATTTCCCCCCGCCCCTGAGCTCTACTTGGCCTACCTAGGAAGCATCACTGGGTCTAGAATGTGCCCTCAGTCAGTCAACAGTATTTACTGAGTGCTCACTCTGGGCACCACACTAAGAGCCTGGGAAATCAATCAGTGGTATTTACTGAGTGCTGACTGAGTACAAGCACTGTACTACATGTTTGGGAAAGTAAAATAAAACAGAGTTGGTACACACATTCCCTGTTAACAAGCAGCTTACAATCTAGAGAAAATACAATATAATGGAGTTGGAGTTGGTATAATTCTAAAAGAGCTTAGAATCTATGTAATCAGTGGCATCATGAGAACTAAACATATGTGCATGGGCAGGGGGGCACAGAAGATGATAGGGGATCAATCAAGTTGTGGTATTTATTGAGCACTGACTACATGCAGAGCACCTAGGAGACTACAGTACAACAGAGTGGGTAGACATGTTCCTTGCCCATGATGAGCTTTCAGTCTAGGGATGCAGCATGGAAAGAGCCCAGGCTTGGGAGTCAGGGGACGAGGGTTCTAATTTCAGCTCCGTCACCTGTCTGCTGTGTGACTTTGGGCAAGCCAGTTAACTTCTCTGTGCCTCAGTTACCTCATGTGTAAAATGGGGATTAAAACTGTGAGCCTTCCAGACTGAGCCCCCTTTGTCCTCTCCTCCTCCCCATCCCTCCCACCCTCCCTCCTTTCCCTCCCCACAGCATCTGTATATGTGTTTGCACAGATTTATCACTCTATTTTACTTGTACATATTTACTATTCTACTTATTTTGTTAATGATGTGCATAGAGCTTTAATTCTATTTGTTCTGACAGTTTTGACACCTGACTACTTTTTATGTTTTGTCGTCTGTCTCCCCCTTCTAGACTGCGAGCCCGTTGTGGGGTCGGGACCGCCTCTATCTGTTGCTGACTTGTACTTCCCAAGCACTTAGTACAGTGCTGTGCACACAGTAAGCACTCAATAAATACGATAGAATGAATGTGGGATGACCTGAGTACCCTGTAGCTACCCCAGTGCTTAGAACAGTGCTTGGCATATAGGAAACACTTAAATACCATTATTATTATTATTACTATGGGGGGAGAAAGGTATTAACTTAAATACATTATAGATAGGTATAAAAGTGCTGTGGATCCCTTATGAGGACTCATCGGCTCATATATGTGCTATCATGCCAGGGTCACATGCTTCAACCTTGCTCTCCCATTGCAATGGTCTTGAGCAGAAAGTTGCCAGTGATGGACAGCTAATTATTTTCCTGCCAACTGCTAGGGACAAATGTCCCTGCTCTCCTTAAGAGTAATTCTAAGGAGAAAGAGTGGTTTGTTCTATTTTCATCTTTCTTTCCTTTGACTGATCAAACTACTGAATTGTCTGGGAAAAACCATAGTGGAAGGTCAATGGGAATACCCTTCTGGGCGTGGCAGGTGGGAATCTGTCAACAACTCAGGAGTGAAGTGCTGTCATTACACGGTATCTATTCTCGACAGCAAGGTCTTTGCTTGTGTTTCTTCTATGACCTATGCAGTATCCAGAGACAAGGCTACTACACAATGGGCACTCAATAGGTATCACTGACCACTATCAAAGAAAGGCTAAGCAGGGAGAGAAGAGAGAAAAAAGGAAAGCGAGTAAAGTGGTAGCAAGATGAAAGCGCAGCAAGAAATCGATGCTGTTGAAAGTGGTCTTCCTCTCTGATAATGGATGAAGCTCAAATGGGCTGTTTCTCTTCATGGTGCCATAGCTGCCTCATTTATCACTTTGTTTGACGAGTCTCATCACTCCAGCAGTCCCCCCAGGAGTAGGCTGTGACATCAACAGCTCCTCTTTCAGCACATTGCCTCTCAGATGAAGCCTCTAATTAATAAGGGCAAGGAGTGAGAGGGCAAAATGAACCTATTATCTCCTGTTATCCCCAGCCCCGGTGAGATGTTGGGATGACAGTTGAGGTTCCAGGGAGACTATCGGGGGGAAAAAGGTGATATCTACGCACAAATAATGAAAGAGGCAAAAACTTGACCCATTACTTTTAATCTCACAAAAAGAACTCCAGGAGAGGTGATAAAGAGGCAAAAATGTCCCTCTGCATCACATTTGCTTCATTTGACATTTTCTTTGCCAACCTCACTCTCCCAGAGATTACTGCAGAGATCCAGGAGAAAGGGCTGGACAGGGGAAGGTTGCATTATAGATTAGAGAGGGAAAGAAAACCTCTGAAATGAAGATCCCATTTTCCCTTTCCTATTCTCTTTTCCTAATGCATATGCCAAGCGTTGTCTCCCACCTCTGGTACTCTCCTTCCCTGCTCCTTGTTTTTCTTTCTCTTTCCTCTTTTTTCTTCCTTTTCCACAAGATTTCCCATTTTACTCTGATGTTTCTCCCCTATTTCCTTATTTGGGAAATAGAGAAGCAGTGTGGCCTAGTGGACAGAGCACGGGCCTGGGTGTCATGGTTCTAACCCCAGTTCTGCCACTTGTCTGCTGTGTGTCCTTGGGTAAATCACCTAACTTCTCTGTGCCTCAGTTACCTCATCTGTGAAGTGGGGATTAACACTCTGAGCCCTGTGTGGGACAGGGACTGTGTCCAACCTGATTAACTTGTAGATACCCCAGCCCTCAGTACAGTGCCTGGCACATAGAATGTGCTTACAAATACCACAAAAGACCCAAACAAATACATGCAAAAATTGTGCTTTACACATAGTAAGTGCTTAATGGATACCATTCAAAAAAGGTAAACTAAAATTAGAAAAGTAAAACGTAAAGTTAGAATCCATGATGAACATCTTATGTCATCTGTATAGAGATGAATAGGCAGATTTACATTTAAAAATGCACCATTTATAAATGAGACTGTTTTTCTCACATCTCCCTCTTTCAATGCAGTATACATAAAATGATCTGTGGTTCTAACAACTGAAGTTGTTCTCCCGGGTCCATTAACGAAAATGGGATGAGAACTTGCTCCCAAGAGATTTTGGCTAACTGCTGTGGATACCGTCACCTTCCCAGAACAACCACGAAGGAGGAAAAATATGAATACAAATTTGAAGTAGAAGAACTGGCAAGAACAAAGCAAAAGCATGGGAAAATGAGGCAAACAAACATTGGAAGCAATGGGAAATTAGGATGAAGGGAAAGAACAGAAAAGCTGAAGGAAATGGAATGAGAGTTTAAAAAATCCCCAAAACACAAAGAAACAGGTGGATGTTACAACTGCAATGAGGATACTAGGTTATGCAGGCCATAATTCTGGAGAAACATAACTTATCATTCATTCTAAGATTCATCAGAATGAAAGCAGAGAGTGAGGGGAAGAACTGAAGGCATAAGAAGTAAAAAAAATTGAAGGTATGGAAGACACTGAAGAAAGCAAGGAAGGAAAGAAAAGACATGACAACAGACAAAATAAACACATTAATTGAGGCACAGAAAAATGAAATAAGGGGAAAAAAATCTTAGTAACGGCTTACATTTACATCAGTCCATACTTAAGTGTGGGAAGGCGGTGTGAACCAGTAGAAAGGGGCTGGGACTGGGAATCAGGAGATGGGTTCTAATCTGGACTCTCCTAATGGACTGCTGTGTGACCCTTTTTAATGTGCAAAACGGCAATTAAATATTTGTTCTCCCTACCTGATTGTGAGCTTATGAAGGACAGTGACTGTGACTGAACTGAACATCTTCTCTCAAGCCCAGTATGTAGTATTCCTAGATATACAGTAAATACCTAATAAATACCATCATTATAATCAAGTACACATTAAGAATGCATTCATTGCTTGGAATACATATTAGAGAATATAGTATATATCTTATTCACTAATTCTTATTTGCTATAGAACTATGCACAAATCCCAAAATTAGATATTATAAATTATTTATTCATATTAATTTCCATCTCCCTCTCTAGACTGTAAGCTCTTTGTTGGAAGGGAACATTGCTGCTAACTCTGTTGTATTCTAGTAAAAATAATGATAATAATTATGGCATTTGTTAAGTGCAAGGCACTGTACTAAGCACTGGGGTGGATACAGGCAAATCAGGTTGGATACAGTCCCTGTCCCACATGGGGCTCACAGTCTCAATCCCCATTTTTCAGATGAGGTAACTGAGGCACGGAGAAGTGAAGTGACTTGCCCAAGGTCACACAGCAGACAGGTGGTGGGAGCCGAGATGAGAACCCATGACCCTCTGACTCCTAGGCCTTTGCTCTATACAATACATCACGCTGCTTCCCAAGCTCTTAGAATGGTGTTCTGCACATAGTAAGTGCTTAACAAATACCATAAAAAAGCAAAAAAAACTTGCAGAGATCAGACACTGTCAATCAATCAATCAATGGTATTGATTAATTGCACATAGTAAGCACTCAATACCATTGATTGATTTATTGACGGTGTCTGATCTCAGCAAGTTTTTTGTGTTTTTTATGGTATTTGTTAAGCACTTACTATGTGCCAAATTTACACTCCAAGTTGGGCGGCAAAACAAGCATGCACTGTAGCAAAAATATACCAATGGAAAACTTTCTGGAAAGCAGGGATTGTCTCTATTGCTGAACTGTACTTTCCAAGAGCTTAGTACAGTGCTGTGCACACAGTGAGTGCTCAATAAATGCAACTGAATGAATGAAGTTGGGCCTTGACCTTCCATTTGGGAGAATGGGAAGCAGCAAGGAACAGTAGGTTTGTTCCATGCACAGACGATTAGCTGTAAAGAATATCGGCATCAGAAGAGGTAGAACTGAGGAGGAGGAGATTCAAGGAGGATTTGTTTTTGGTTTCACCCTATACACCGCACTAAATCAGCACAATACAAATACCTCTTCCGAATAGGAGCCCTTCCAAAGTTACAACCAAATCATTATCCTTGACAGTAGCGATGTATCTTTAAGAATGATGAGCTTAGGGAGTTTAGAGATGAGCATAGATCACTTTTGGGGACCCAGTGTTAGATCATGAATAGCAGCTGAAAATCATTAAGCTGAACACGAGGCACAAAATGGGCAAATAAATATCCACTGAAAAATTAAATCGTGCATAGTCACTGGGAAAAGTAAGTCATCGAACGGAAAGGCCAAGCTTTATAAAATAGAAATCTCACGTATAAGAGGACAAGGAAGTCTACAACATATGAATATCAGGTGGCCAAAAAGGAGTTCAAAGAGCCTCATGTAAGGGATGTCAAAGACAATAACAACAGTTGTTCTTCAAATACATCAAAACCAGGAAGCCAGCTAAGCAATTAGGGGGATCCCTTAATGATAATAGTACATAAGGGACATTTGAGGATAAAATTCTATATTGAGAGATTCAGTAAATTCTTTTGGTTCAGTTTTATGTATATCTTCAAGGAGATTTAAGGGATTGTTCCACATTCCCATTAATTTTTACTACTGACAAATGAGGTTTCAGAGAAGGTAGAACCAAGGATAAAATCAATGATGGACCAATCAATCAGTGATATTTATTGACCTTTCACTTTGAGCAGAACTTGAGAAGCACTTGGGAGATCAAGAAACCAAGAGGGTCACTCTAGCAAAGCAAAACTGTTAAATAAAAACTTCATCAATAACCTAGAGTCTTGGAGTGAACAGATGGATCCATTATTGGTATGTTTTGTAGAGAGCTACTTATGAGAATGATAATAATAATTGTCAAATTTGTTGCCAAGCACTGTACTAAAATCCGTGGTAAATATTAAGCTTTGTGGTAAATACAGGGTAATCAGGTTGGAAATGTCCCAGGCCCAGGTAGAACTCACAGTCTAAGCAGGAGGGAGAAGGTGGTATTGAAACCCCATTTTACAGATGAAGAAACTGAGGCGCAGAGAAGTTAAGTGGGAAAATCACTTCTGACTCCTAAGTCTGTGCCCCTTCCACTAGGCCACGCTGTTTGGTTGACACACATTTGGGAATGCAGAATCGAAAATATCAATTGGTGTGAACAGCCATTACTAATCCTCTAAGGCATGCACCTTATGGAAAGGAAAAATTACAACTACACAAATCTGTGTTGAAGAATGTAGAAAAAAATGTTATTTCTGTATTACAACGAGACAATAAGGCAAATGTAGAAAGGAAAAGAAGCAAACAACTGTATGACAAAAAGGAAAGAATGAAGCACGGAGTACGCAAGACAAAAAGAAGCCCACTAAAGCAGAAATAAGGTAACAAAAAGGACAAAACCCAGCAGAAGAAAAGAACTGTCAGATACAAAGCTCTCAAAACAATAGATAGAAAAAAGAGAACAAGAATGACAGGAAAAGAACAGTTTGAAATCAATTAAGAAACAGAAATAAAAAATTCAAATAATACATTTTCTAAGTTCCCTGCTGTTTTCCCAATGCAATGTGTCACAGTTATACGGAGCAGTACATAATTTATCATGGTCAATCACTGCCAAGTTACTATATAGGGCAACAGATAGGAGAAGTATTTTCTACCGTCTGGACAAAGTAATGATCTGTGCTCCATCCTGAGGGAATCCTGGAGAAGGAATTTCTACTGCACACTGAGCAGTCACATTTCAACTTGGTTATCAGCATGTTAACATCCTCTCAAACATGTCTGGGTAAGATGATAGTAAATGAATGGACAAGGCTTATTTCCAACCTTCTAACCTTCTTTTAAGGTTGAGCAATGAGACACTACTGTCTCCTGAATCAGACAGGGATGATTAACTGGTCATATTTATGCTGGGATTGACACTGTGACATTTTTTGACCTTTGAACAGGTTCTGCCAGAATCCCTCTTTTACTCTGCCATGTTTTCCGGGTTTATTTTGTAATCACCAGAAAGTATTGGGCTTGTTTGGTTTATTCTGTTCCTCTCTTGGTTCATTTTGTTTGCACTGTATTTTGGATTCCCTCTGAAGTAGTTTCGTGATTCCTTTTGCCTTACTTTTCTTTCTCCTGTTTAAATATTTTCTGGGATCTTTTGATGCCATCTGGACCCCCTCAAATTTCGATTGTTTTGGGAGCACATATGTTCCTTATGAGCATTGGTTGTTACTCACTTAACCCAAATGTGGTTGGGATCCATCACTCACACTCACAAACCTCTTATATGAGCCCACTGTTGGGTAGGGACTGTCTCTATATTTTGCCAACTTGTACTTCCCAAGCGCTTAGTACAGTGCTCTGCACACAGTAAGCGCTCAATAAATACGATCGATTGATTGATTGATTATGGGGGGCCTTGTCAAATTTCCCTTGGCTAGTGTAAAAGCCTTTTCTAGGTCAGAGGCATTCTAAAGAAGTAGGGGAAAGGGATAGGCCAAGTTTTAAAGACTAACTAGGTCTACTATACTGTACTACTCTTCCAAGCACTTAGTACAGTGCTTTGTACATACTAAGTGCTCAATAAATATAGTTGATTGGTCAACAGTATTGGTGGCAATAATGGTACTTATTGAGCACCAGGCTGTGCATTTAACATTTGAGAAAGTACAGTAGAAGTACAAGATACAATCTCTGCCCACAAGGAGATTACACACTAATTTGAGAACTAGAAATATATTTACAAACTGTACAACTAGGATAATGAATTAATACACCATTTTATATGCACATCTTCAAGACAATTCTCCATTAGGAGGCAGCCCATCTCTGAGCTGTCCCAGAAACACTGACGTTCCTCAGCCTGAGTTAAAGATAGCATTCCAACATCTGAAAACCCTACTCAGTCTCTTGTTTCCCTGAGTACCTTCATGGTACTGTCGAGTGAGTCTCCTCACACAAGCACAAACCTGGGAGTCAGAAGAATTTTGGGTTCTAATCCCAGCTCTGCCACTTGTCTTGACCTTGGACAAATCACTTCACATCTCTGTGCCTCAGTTACCTCATCTACAAAATGGGGATGAAGACTGTGAGCCCCATGTGGCTGACTGGAGTACCTCGGATCTACCTCAGCACTTTTAACAGTGCCTGGTACATAGTAAATACATATCATTGAAAAAAAAAGACAAGCTGGAAAGAGGACAACATGGGGCCATCATCACACCTACCCATGAGTCATAAGTTATGCAGACTTGGGGGCTGTTCAGAAGGCTGACGAAAGGAGTCCACACTAAGGCCTGCTGTTTTGTCTCTTCAGTCCAACCGCCATTTGCACATTGAACCGGGCTCAAATATAACAAAATCCTAATGGCCTTTGACACTGGGTTAGAGGCAAGGTCAGAACTCCAAAATCCATTCAGCAGCAGATACTAACCACAAAGATTATTTATTTTGTCCATGCTGCTGACCTTCATCAGGATGTAGGCAAAATAAATAACATTTCATCAAGAAGGGTTTCAAAAAAGGAAATCTTCTTCAGGAGAGGGGAAATGAAATTAAGATGGGTTGAACAGGAGAAATGAGAGACATTTCCAGACCACAAAGTTGTAGTAATTGAGGAGGGAAAACAGCACGTGTACATTCACTGTCCTGGGAGTACACTTTGAGGGCATAAGAGAGATTTGGGAGATGCACAGAAACTGTGGCTATAATTCTGCAGGAGTCTGTAATCTGGTACCCACAACATCCACTTTAACATATTTATAGTGATTTGACAAGCCATTACTACTACATATTTGGAATATAACAAGCCATGGCCATGATAAAAAGCTACTGGAGGTTTTCAAAAATAAAGTTTTAAAAAAACTGTTCTGGAACCTTTCACCGGTTGGCCTATATATTTGGAATTACATATATCCTTTATGGCTAGGCTATTACTGTACTACAGAAAATCAATATCACCCCTTAACCTACACTGAAATTCAAGTTATAGATTTAAAGCCATTGCTTTGTTCTTTTATCTCAAATTTCTTATAAATAGTAAAAGTTAAACAGTCAACTCATCATTAGCCTAAATTCAAAAAACTGAAATCTCACATGGAACTAACTTTAGATGTAATGTTGGCAACCTTATCGATGTCTATTAAAAGAATCCCCCTAGCTAGACTCTGTAATAATAACAATAATAATAATAATAATAATAATAATAATGGCATTTGTTAAGCGCTTACTATGTGCAAAGCACTGTTCTAAGAGCTGAGGGGATACAAGGTGATCAGGTGTCCCACGTGGGGCTCACAGTCCTCATCCCCATTTGACTGATGAGGTAACTGAGGCACCGAGAAGTGCAGTGACTTGCCCAAAGTCACACAGCTGACAGGTGGTGGAGCTGGGATTAGAACCCATGACCTTTGACTCCCAAGCCCAGGCTCTTTCCACTAAACCACGCTGCTTCTTTAAGGAGAAGCATGCCTCTGTAGGCCCCAGGAGGGCTTGTGTTGATTGCTAGAAATTACAGTCAAATAAAATGGGACTAAAAGTCAACAAATAAAATTATATTTTTTTGATTGTGGCTAAAAGTCTGAATGAGTGGCTAATTTACAAAATGTACTTGGTTATTCCGTTGACTGACAAACATGGTGAAAGATATGACACAGAAATATCTATGCCCCTGTGTTACTGCTATGAAGTAGATCTGACCAATATTGCACTGGTGTTATTTTGGTTTGGATGTTAGCATCTAGACACTGTGTCCTTTTTTTTGGAAATTGTACAGGTCATTCAGCCTTCCAGGGCCTCCATTTTATTCACAGGAATTGCCTGAGGTACTTAGATTCGCATCCTATCTCCTCTGGGGTTAATATTTAGGTAAATATCTTTATAATCACAAGCTTCCCTTGCCTACGTTTCACCTGCTAGATTATAAACTCCTTGAGGAAAGGGATTAGGTCTTCTTACTCTGTTGCACTCTCCCAAAGTGATTAGTGCAGTGCTTTGCACACAGTTAAGTCCTCAATAAAACTATGATCCCCATATAGGACAGGGACTGCGTCCAACCCGATTTGCTTGTACCCATCCCAATACTTAGTTCAGTGCCTGGTACATATTAAGTGTTTGTGAGCTCGCTGTGGGCAGGGATTGTCTCTACTGCTGTACTGTATTTTCCCAAGCGCTTAGTATAGAGCTCCATACACAGTGAGTGCTCAATAAATACGATTGAATGAATAAATATGACTGAATGAATAAACACGATTGAACTATTATTGTTATACTAGTAGTCCATTGCTGGTTTGGGCCCTCTGCAGCACATTAGGTCATTGTTCTGGCACATATTCTGCAATACTGTTCTCATAGATGAACTGATCTCCCAACCTGAACTGAGGTTGTTGAAAAGTACATATTCTTTCCTTCCAATCCAACCTCTTTGAATTTTTCCCAGTGTCTCTATAAGAGTTGAAGTGGTGTGATTTGTTATACTGTGGCATTTTCCATCTGAGATCTTAGTGGATCCAGATAATCAGCAACCAGAAGTAGACCAGAGATGCCCAAGTGGGATGCCCAAGTGGAATGCCCCTTGGCCCTAATTTAAAGTTGTTTACTTTCCTTGCCGCTAGTGAAATATTAAGATGTGTAGGTTGACTATACACCATAGTTGAGCTGGGATATCCTAGGTTTATGAAGGCTTTTGTAGACTATGCCAGATAATTTCAGAAAAAGGCTCAACTACTCGTGAATTAGAACCATTCAGTCTATCCTTCACTCTGCTGCCCGGATTATCTTTCTACAGAAACACTCTGGGCATGTCACTCCCCTCCTTAAAAATCTCCAGTGGTTGCCTATCAACCTTCGAATGAAGCAAAAACTCCTCACTCTCGGCTTCAAATCTCTCCATCACCTCACCCCATCCTACCTCACCTCCCTTCTCTCCTTCTATAGCCCAGCCCGGACACTCCGCTCCTCTGCTGTCCTCATTGTGCCTCATTCTCACCTGTCCCGCCATCGACCCCCATCCCACGTTCTACCTCTGTCCTGGAATGGCCTCCCTCCACACATCTGCCAAACTATCTCTCTTCCTCCCTTCAAAGCCCTTCTGAGAGCTCACCTCCTCCAGGAGGCCTTCCCAGATTGAGCCCCCCCTTTTCCTTTGCTCCTCCTCCCCTCCCCACTGCCCCCCTCCCTCCCTCTGCCCTACCCCCTTCCCCTCCCCACAGCACTTGTGCATACTTGTACATATTTATTACTCTATTTTATTAGTGATGTGTATTTATTCTATTTATTCTGATAGTACTGACACCTGTCTCCTTGTTTTGTTTTGTTGTCTGTCTCCCGCTTCTAGACTGTGAGCCCATTGTTGGATAGGGGCTGTCTCTATATGTTACCGATTTTTACTTCCCAAGTGCTTAGGACAGTGCTCTGCACACAGTAAGCTCTCAATAAATACAATTGAATGAATGAATGAGAGAAGCAGCGTGGCTCAGTGGAAAGAGCATGGGCTTTGGAGTCAGAGGTTGTGGATTCAAATCCCGGCTCCGCCACTTGTCAACTGTGTGACTTTGGGCAAGTTACTTAACTTCTCTGGGCCTCAGTTACCTCACCTGTAAAATGGGGATTAAGACTGTGAGCCCCCCCATGGGACAACCTGATCACCTCGTAACCTTCCCAGTGCTTAGAACAGTGCTTTGCACATAGTAAGCACTTAATAAATGCCATTATTATTTTTACTATTATTATGAATGAACCATTCTGGATGAACCCGTCAGCCTAACTTCCCCATTTTCACTGTTTGTACTTGAATGAATAGACAACACCATATTTAGTACAGCAACTGTTTGTCTCCCAACGTTATAAGACCTGTTGTATTGACTTCCCACATAACCCTTCCATCCTTTCCCAATTTCCAAGAGATAAGAGTAAGAGACACTCAAGCTGGATTCCTATACTAGAGTTATCAATAACGAAAATCAGTTTAGCGATCCCCCGGGTCAATCAAACAGTTATGCACGGAATTTGTTGACTGTCTACTTTCATTCATTCAGCCGTATTTATTGAGTGCTTGCAGTGTGCAAAGTACTGTAGTAAGCGCTTGGAAAGTACAATTCAGCAACAAATAGAGACAACCCCTGCCCACAATGGGCTCACAGTCTAGAACGTGGGAGACAGACATCAAACAAAACAAGTAAACAGGCATCACTAGCATCAATATAAATAAATAGAATTATAGATATATACACTTCATTAATAAAATAAATAGAATTATGTGGGAGGAGCACTATACTACATGCTTGGGAGACTTCAATGCACTCGAGTTGGAAGACACAATCACTGCCCACAAGGAGCTTAGAGCCTAGATGGTCCCACCATGACTTTGGTATGCTGATTTGCTATTTCCTGTAGATGTTCAATTTTCATCCCTGCTGCTTTTGAAATGCCTCCCCTCCCCATGAAACTCCCTCTTTAGCCCTTGTAACTGCAAGTAACTATGGCCTTGGGGATACTGCACTGTCACTAAACAATGATTCCTCTCATATCACCCCTATAAATAGAGGGCTGTACAAGAGATTTGGTCCAGTGTGTTGTTATAGCAATATTCCCCATGGAGATGGATATTGTGTAAGAGATGGAGTGTCTGTTCAACCAGCTGTTAGGGTAAGACTTTATTTCTCAAGAGAGACCCCAGCATATCTGTCACACATGGGTGGAGATGTGTGGTTCTCACACTTCGATTTGGACGCTATTCTTGGTTGGAGAAGGATGCTCCTTGGCAAGGACAAGAGTAATAAGCCGTGGTTAATGTTTCATAAGTCATGTTGGCATGGCACTATACAAATAAAGCCTTACCCCTTTAGAAAAACATTTAGCTTTTGTTTAAATCACACTGGAAAGTGAGGTGACTGGGGAAGCCAATATGGAAGAAATGCTTGCTCGGGATTTTAATGGAGATTTGGAGTCAAAATTAGTCCCCTTAGAGGACAGAAGTTTCCCCGACCTGCCAATTCCCAAGTGGGTATTTTACAAAAGATGTGTAAATAACATCTCACTATCGTGAGAGTATATTTAATAAAGGACAACTCTAATTACAATTTTCCTTATAATTTCAATGGGCATTTATTATTACCTGGGCTGACAGTTTCTGCTGCTGAAAATGGAGATGAGCCCCTCTCGCACTGCACACATGAACAGTGCCATCCTAATTTCCCAGGGATCCTGGTGCGGGGGTGGGTGGGGGGAGAAAGGAGGGTAGACTCTGGTTCCTATGAGGTGCTGGAGACCAGTTCTCAATTTAAAAGTGGATGCAGTTTAAGCTCTGCTTCAAAACCAACTGCCAACAGTTCAGTGGCATTGAATCCACATTGGCATTGAATGGCATTGGCATTGAATGCCAATTGAATGGCATTACCTCCTTCCCTTCCCCACTGCACCTGCATATATATATATATATATATATATATATATATGTTTGTACATATTTATTTATTTATTTATTATTTATTTATTTCACTTGTAAATATCTATTCTATTTATTTTATTTTGTTAGTATGTTTGGTTTTGTACTCTGTCTCCCCCTTTTAGACTGTGAGCCCACTGTTGGGTAGGGACTGTCTCTATATGTTGCCAACTTGTACTTCCCAAGCGCTTAGTACAATGCTCTGCACACAGTAAGCGCTCAATAAATACGATTGATGATGACGATGATTGAATCTGCATTCACAGGCTAGTTTTAGTAATAACTCTTAAAGCTTTCTCCAGTGTTTGGTGCAGTGCTTTGCACAAAGTAGGATTCAATTCAGAAGCAGCGTGGCTCAGGAGAAAGAGCACGGGCTTGGGAGTCAGAGGTCATGGGTTCTAATCCCGGCTCCGCCAACCGTCAGCTGTGTGACTTTGGGCAAGTCAGTTCACTTCTCTGGGCCTCAGTTACCTCATCTGTAAAATGTGGATTAAGGCTGTGAGCCCCACGTGGAACAACCTGATCATCTTGTTTCCTCGCCAGCGCTTAGAACAGTGCTTTGCACATAGTAAGCACTTAACAAATGCCATCATTATTATTAAAAATCCAAATTAAGTACTTGATGTTGAGTATAGCTGGAACGCAATACCGAGGGAACTGGGCAAGGAGTCAGATGTGGTCTTTGCAGTAGATCCAAGCCTTTTAACAACCACATCAACCTTTTGTAAAGTTGCCATAATGCTCTGACAGTCTCCAACAGGATAGGCTTGCCTTTAACATGTATCTGTTCCCTTCATTTGATTCATATTCATCTTATTGTATCACCATTATTATTACAATCTCCTTCTCACTGAGAGAATGGACCATAGATATTCGTTATCTAGTCTCCCTTGTGACAGGAATAGCCCACAAACAGATCTGAGGAACAGACCCAAAATAGAGAAGATTAGATGACAAGTATTTGAAGGGTTCTTACCAGTGGTTAGCAAATATCTGCTTTTCTTCTTTGAAAGGAAGAACCAGGAGAAAGGACACTGACATTAGAGAGTGGGTCACGTTCTCATATGTCTAGCTAGGATGGGTTAATCAATCAATTGTATTTATTGAGCACTTACTGTGTTCAGAGAACTGTACTAAGCGCTTGGGAGAGTACAATGTAACAGAGTTGGTGGACACATTCCCAACCCACAACAAGCAGACAATCTAGTTGTAGAAGAGTCTTCTTTCAAAGTGGGTAGTTTTGTGAGAAGACATGCAGTGTCTGTTTTGGGCACTGGTGGGGTGGAGAGAAAAGGAGTTAAACTGTAACCTCTGCTGCCTGACTCCATCCTTCCTCTCCTTTTCCTGAGGTGTGCATGTGTGGCCGCCACTTCGAAATTCTCTGCGTGGTACAGGAAAGGGAAGCCAGTGCCCTCCATTGTTGCCCGACATGCTCCCAGAAATAACAATAATAAAATAAATAATAACTGTGATGATGATGATGATGGTATTTGTTAAACACTTACTATTTGCCAAGCACTGTTCTAAGCACTGGGGTAATAATAATAATAATAATGACATTTATTAAGCGCTTACTATATGCACAGCACTGTTCTAAGCACTGGGGAGGTTACCAGGTGATCAGGTTGTCCCATGGGGGGCTCACAGTCTTAATCCCCATTTTACAGATGAGGTAACTGAGGCCCAGAGAAGTGAAGTGACTTTCCCAAAGTCACACAGCTGACAAGTGGGAGAGTCGGGATTAGAATCCATGACCTCTGACTCCTAATCCTGGGCTCTTTCCACTGAGCCACGCTGCTTTTCTGAAGCACAGACAAGTGAAGTGACTTGCCCAAGGTCACAGTAGCGAACTGGCAGAAATGGGATTAGAACCCATGACCTTCTGATTCTAAGGACCATGCTCTGTCTGCTACACTATGCTTACCTGGAAGGGTCAACTGGCATGTCCTTCGAGACTTCTTCTAAACTGTGAGCCCGCTCTTCTAGACTGTGAGCCCGCTGTTGGGTAGGGACCGTCTCTATATGTTGCCAACTTGAACTTCCTCAGCGCTTAGTACAGTGCTCTGCACACAGTAAGCGCTCAATAAATATGATTGAATGAATGAATGAATGTCCTTCTAGACTCCCCTTTCTAGACTGTGAGCCCGTTGTAGAGTAGGGACCATCTCTATATGTTGCCCGCTTGAACTTCCCAAGCCCTTACTACAGTGCTCTGCACACAGTAAGTGCCCAATAAATACGATTGAATAAATGAATGAATGATTTTTTTTATTTTATTAATGATGTGTATATAGCTATAATTCTATTTATTCTGATGGTATTGACACCTGTCTACTTGTTTTGTTGTCTGTCTCCCCCTTCTAATAATGGCATTTATTAAGTGCTTACTATGTGCAAAGCACTGTTCTAAGCGTTGGGGAGGATAGAAGGTGATCAGGTTGTGCCACATGGGGCTCACAGTCTTAATCCCCATTTTACAGATG
This sequence comes from Tachyglossus aculeatus, assembly GCF_015852505.1. Lineage (NCBI taxonomy): Eukaryota > Metazoa > Chordata > Mammalia > Monotremata > Tachyglossidae > Tachyglossus > Tachyglossus aculeatus. The sequence goes on from NC_052069.1 coordinate 52,190,356, forward strand.
AGGTAACTGAGGCTCAGAGAAGTTAAGTGACTTGCCCAAAGTCACACAGCTGAAACTGGCGGAGCCGGGATCTGAACCCATGACCTCTGACTCCAAAGCCCGGGCTCTTTCCACTGAGCCACGCTGCTTCTAGACTGTGAGCTCATTGTTGGGTAGCGACCGCATCTATATGTTGTTAATTTGTACTTTCCAAGCGCTTAGTGCGGTGCTCTGCACACAGTAAATGCTCAATAAATACAATTAAATGAATGAATGAATGTCTGAGCAAGCCTGAGACCATGTCCCCTAATGGTCTCTTCCAAGTAGTGATGTGTATGTGTCAGAGAATCTGCTCCCACTCTCATCTCTACCTCCTCCTCCGCCATTTACACGGTTCCCTACTAATTTTAGCATGTTTCTACACTTGTTGGATGCCCACCACTAATGACTACATAGTGACTGAGCTCAGATACAGCTCTGAGAGTGGAATCCTAAGGAAAATCCCAGTGCCCATGGATGACTTCTCTATTATGTGACCCAGGGCAAGTCACTTAATTTTGCTGTACCTCAATTTCCTCAACTGTAAAGTGGGGATTGAGTCTGTGAGCCCTATGTGGAACATGGGGTGTGTCCAACCTGATTATTTTGCATCTATCCCAGGGCTTAGTATGGTTCCTGGCACATAGTAAATGCTTAACAAACACCATTACAAAACAACAACAACTTTCCAGAGCATCTAGGAGCTCAGCCATCCCACGCATGTGCTTGTGGATGTCAGTGACTCAGAACTGGGCTACAGGGATTTTGTTAATAATAACAAATAAAATCATAAATAAAAACAAATTATGTCACTTGTGAGCTTACTTTGTATGAATCATTGTACTATGTGCTGGGGTAGGTACAATTTAAGTGCTTAGTACAGTGCTCTGCACACAGTAAGCGCTCAATAAATATGATTGAATGAATGAATAATCTGGTTGGGCCAAGTCCCTGTCCCACATGGGGCTAACAATCTAAGTAGGAGGGATTAGGATTTTATCCCCATTTTACAGAAGAGGAAAACAAGGCATAGAGAACTTAAATGACTTGCCCAAGTTCACACCGCAGACAAGTGGCAGAGCCAGGATTAAAGCCCAGTGTCAGAAGACTCCCACACCTGTGATCTCTTCACTCTGCTTCCCCTGGCCCAGTGGATGGAGTGCCTGCCAACAAGTCAGAAGGATCTGAGAAGCAACATGGCTCAGTGGAAAGAGCCTGGGCTTGGGAGTCAGAGGTCATGGGTTCGAATCCTGACTCCACCAAATGCCTGCTGTGTGACCTTGGGCAAGTCACTTAACTTCTCTGAGCCTCAGTTACCTCATCTATAAAATGGGGATGAAGACTGTGAGCCCCACGTGGGACAACTTGATCACCTTGTACCCCTGCAGCGCTTAGAGCAGTGCTCTGCACGTAGTAAGCACTTAACAAATGCCATCATTATCATTATTATTATTATTATTACTATTCTCTGGGCCTCAGGTACCTCATCTGGAAGATGGGGATTAAGACTGTGAGCTCCACGTGGGACAACCTGATTACCTTGTATCTCCCTCCGCACTTAAAACAAGTGTTTTGCACATAGTAAGCACTTAACAAATACCATGCCCTCCCTCTGCCCATCTGCCAAGCTAGCTCTCTTCCTCCCTTCACGGCCCTACTGAGAGCTCACCTCCTCCAGGAGGCCTTCCCAGACTGAGCCCCTTCCTTCCTCTCCCCCTCGTCCCCCTCTCCATCCCCCCCATCTTACCTCCTTCCCTTCCCCACAGCACCTGTATATATGTATATATGCTTGTACATATTTATTACTCTATTTATTTTACTTGTACATATCTATTCTATTTATTTTATTTTGTTAGTATGTTTGGTTTTGTTCTCTGTCTCCTCCTTTTAGACTGTGAGCCCACTGTTGGGTAGGGACTGTCTCTATATGTTGCCAACTTGTACTTCCCAAGTGCTTAGTACAGTGCTCTGAACATAGTAAGCGCTCAATAAATACGATTGATTGATGGATTGATTGATTACCATCATCATTATTATTATTATCCGGTGTCTAGTCCCAGCCCAGCCACTTGAGTGGCAGCATGACCTAGGGGGTGGAGCACCGGCCTTGGAGTCAGAAGGACCAGGGGTCTAATCTTGGCTCCTCCACGTGTTTGCTGTGTGACCCTGGGCAAGTCACTGCACTTCTCTGTGCCTCAGTTCCCTCATCTGTGAAATGGAGATTAAGACTGTGAGCCCTTTGTGGGACAGGGACTGTGTCCAGCCCGATTTTCTTGTATCTACCTCACTGCTTAGAACAGTGCCTGGTACGTAGTAAGCATTTCAGAAATACCATTATTATTATTATCATTAATTTCTGTGCCTCAGTTACCTCATCTGATTGCGAGTCCCGTAAGGGGCATGAACTGTGTCCAACCTGATTATCTTGTAACACTATCCCAGTGCTCAGTGCAGTGCCTGGCATGTAGTAAGTGCATAACAAATATACCATTTAAAAGAAGTACTGTTACGTACTTAATTACACTGCCACAGAAGCTTCATATTTAGCAACAAACGTTTCACTCTATTCCAATTTTACAGGTCTGCATTTAGTGTGCTAATGGACCACCAAGAGGTTAATCCATAGTCTGTAGTGTGGCTCAGTGGAAAGAGCATGGGCTTTGGAGTCAGAGGTCAAGGGTTCAAATCCCTACTCAGCCAATTGTCAGCTGTGTGACTTTGGGCAAATCACTTAACTTACCTGTGTCTCAGTTACCTCATCTATAAAATGGGGACTAAGACTGTGAGCCCCCCATGGGACAACCTGATCACCTTGTAACCTCCCCAGTGCTTAGAACAGTGCTTTGCACATAGTAAGTGCTTAATAAATGCCATTATTATTATTATTATTATTATTATTATTATCTGTTGCATGCTTGGAGAATTTCTTCATCTCATTTAATTTCTTCATCATCATTCAAATATTTCCGGGCAAAATTTCTATTCCTTGTATGTCAAAATAAAAACAGACCCCCAACTTTTTCATGGCTAAATATACTGAGCATAATGAACATATGCTAAAAAATCTAAAATGCAATTTGTGTTGTGCCCCATTTACCACAAAATCACTATGAACAATGCATTTTGTATAGTATATTGCTCCAGGGAAACTGGATCAGCATTAAGAATGAATCAAGAACAATGCATTTGAAATCAGCTAATTCTGCCTCGGTGCTTTCAAAAACGATTTGTTATGATATTACTTCCTGTCAAGCACATAATGAAATTTCTTCCTTAATAAAACTAAACACTTGGTGTAATCTCTGCAGCTCTCATTTTCCACTTTTTAAGCACTAAATATTTACACAATGCAGACCCGAAATTCCCAAACCACTAATCTGCTTTATGCCTCTGCCCCTTAGGTATCATAAGGATCAGGCCTCTGCCCACACCTTTGAAGAGCCATGAAAGAAAGAACTGTTGAAGTCCTTACCTGCCCGCAGGCCAAGCCCATTCCTCTCTCTCCCATGCCATGTGGACAGGATAAATTTAACTCCAGGGCATCTGCTCCAGAAGCCTTTGAACATGAAAAAAACCCAAAGATGTACAGTCAAAGTTTTACTCATGTACCGAGACACTTTCCCAATTCAGGCCTTGACAGAGGTCACACGACAAAGGTCAAACTTCAACCGTTTGAGGGCATTTCTTCCCTGCCCAGAAGAATCCCCCGGCGTGCCTCATCCGATCCTTTTCCCCACAACCCATTGTGCTTTTCAGAAGGACATTTTCTCATCCGCTTTTCAAGTAATATATTTTTATCATGGGCTAAAATAGCAAAACAAACAATATCAAGCCCTTATTCTTTCTAAGCACTTCGGAAAATATGATAAAGCTAGTAGATGAGATCTCTGCCTTCAAAGAGATTACATAATGGAAACTCTGGCATCTTCCTGAGATGCTGGAAAATGTTTAAATTGTATTTTGGTCAATAGCCAATACTGTTATTCTGTTCTCTCCCAAGCACTTAGTACAGTGCTTTGCATGCAGTAAGTGCACAATAAGTATAATTGATTGAATAGATGCATTTTTTTTTTACCAACAACAACAAAAAACACAACTTATTTTTCACTGTCATTTTAGATAGACATCTTTTAATACATGCTTTTTAGCGACACTAGGGTACAGTTTCATACGGTGTACTAATTATAGGTGATATTTGTAGCATCAGAGATCAATTCAGTTTCCCAACGTTTACTTAGGTAGAAGATTATAGCATTAGAATTTATTTTAGATTAATCAAATCAGAAAATGTGACAAAATTCAATGAGAATGGGAATGGAAATAAATTGGAAAAACTAGGGTATGAATCATTATCCACAAAGATATTTAGGTAGTTTTTTTTTTTGCTGCCACTGATGTAATCATTGTATTGTTTACAACAGGAAAAGTAGCAGTAGTAATACACATATTCATATTTATTAAGCAGCTATTGAGTGCTATATACTATATTAACTGCTTTGGAAGCACAGCAGAAATGAAAATTTTGTTCCCTGCTTAAAAGAATCTTACTCACTACTCGGGGAGGCAGACTTGGAAATATCAAATATCCTATCTACACAAATATAGCTTTGACTACCATCTCTACATTCATTCATTCAATCGTATTTATTGAGCACATGCCCAAATAGTAATAATAATAATGATGGTATTTGTCAAGCATTTACCATGTGCCAAGCACTGTTCTAAGTGCTGGGGTAGATACAGGTAATCAGGTTGTCCCACGTGGGGCTCACAGCCTTAATCCCCATTTTACAGATGAGGTAACTGAGGCACAGTGAAGTGAGTTGCCCAAAATCACACAGCTGACAATTGGCGGAGCGGGGATTAGAACCCATGACGTCTGATTCCCAAAGGAGTGTTCTTTCCTCTAAACCGTGCTGCTCTAACTTAGTAGCCCCAACTTCTCTCCTCCTCTGCAGTCTTGTATTTCCTCCTGCCTCCAGGCCATCTCTGCATGATATACCCCTGGCACCTCAAGATTAACCATGGAATTCCTCAGCTTCCCTCCAAAATCCTCTCCTACCCCCCTACAAGTTATTCTTACTATTTTCCTCTGATAGTTGATAGCTAAATCAGGATTCTAGCTTCATTTCTTCCACTGGCCGGCTGTGTGACCCGAGGACGTAGCTTCCCCATTTCCAAAATTGAAATAATCATACCCGTCTTTCACCTACTTCACAAAGAGGTTGTGAGGACAAAATGAGACAAATAATATAAAATCACTCTGTAAAAATAAAAGTATTAAGGTATTGTTGTTATCTAATCACTTGAATACCTCTAAATGACATTAACATAATTAGAGGTTTGATAATCATTCAAGAAAAAGTGCGGGAAAAATGTAAAGTAGCATTATTTGTCATTTCCTAAAGCATATTTTGCATTTTGGCTTGCCAATCACTTGTTCTTATGGAGTTGTCTTTTAACATTCTGCAATTTAAAAATTCTATTTCCTGATGATCATTTTAAATAATGAATTAGGAGTTGATATGGCTAATGGATTTCAAGTTGGAGCTTGTCAATGAATAGAAAATATACTTATCTCATATTGGGAGTTGAACAAAAAACAATATTCGTGCAAATTTTACTTTGCTAAGAAAACAAACATCCTATAATTGGACTGATGAAAAATGTTTTCCATTTACATATTTCTGTTAATAAAACTGAATTTCCTTATCAAATTGGAGAAACTTAGCTGTTTTAACACAAAGAATAAAGGCGGCCAAAATAAATTTATATTTGCTGAAAGTAGGAAATGGGACTGAGAAAATCCAATATTCTTTTAAAAGATTAAGAAATAAAACATGAAAAAGATGGCGTTCCAAATGCCCAACATTAAAGGCAGAATGATAATAAATAGAATTCAGTGCTATCTCTCTGGAGAGTAAAAAAATGCAAAAAAACCTGCCTTGTGTTATTTTTGTTTTGTTTCTGTTTCTTTGATTGTGGTTGAAAAGAGTGATTCTGCTTTGCAAACAGTTTAAGGAGAAAATTTGCAATATCCACCACACGCTATTTGACCAGAAGTATCATTCTCACATCATTTCTTTTTAATTTTCAGATTTTTCCTAAATGTATGCATGTCAGCTTTTTCTACTGAAAATAAAGCTTGCCACAGTGGCTCTGATAAGATTCTAACCAGACATTCATCTGGATTGCTCTATCATTAGAATTTCTCAAACTGAAAATATGGGTTGGACTGTGAGAATAAAACAGGGGTTGCAGTGAGATGCTGAGAGCAGATCTCAAATTATCAACAAAAATTCTGCGCCAATTGATCTGTGTGAATTCAACATGCCTTTCACAAGACAGTTTGCATGCATTTTACTGAAAACATGGTTCTAGGGATTGCATCCTAAGGGTGTGACATGCTTCTCTCCCTTCTTGGTGTCTATGAGTTACGGAGTTAGTTGAGCCACAACTAGAGTTCAAATTCATGTCCTCATCTTCCCCACTGCTAGATCCCAAATGTTAAGGAATCTTAGCATGCTTTAGCCCAGATGTGTAAATACCAACCTTTGAAGGGATGAAGAACAGTTAGAATCTGGTTAAAATTTCCCTACGTCTCAATTTGGAGCCCTTTGAACACTCTCCTAAAATTTCCACAATAGCATACAAAGATCCATCAAAGCCAGCACTTATAGTCAGTTTATTTTATACTATAAAATAATATTAACCTTTTTATGTTTAGGCAGGTGATGATTTATCTGAATAAGTAAATTTGTTCAGGTTTGGAGGATAAGAGTCGGTGAAGGAAGAAGAGGAAGCATGTCAGGAACCACCACCTTGTCTATCTTTCATTCCCACCACACATGATACTTGTAGATTTTCAATGTGACTCAATGGGGGAGTCTACGGAAGGGTCACAGGAAATAGTCATGACGATAGAAGTTTAAGAAGATGAAGACAGCCATGATAACCATGAAGATAGAAGCAGGTGGGAAGGCGAAGTGAGTGGGATTGAGGATTGGAAAGGTGACAGGTAGCAAAGCAGAAGTGTCAAGAAATATAAATCAAAAGGCTTACAAGGGAACAGGAAAGACTGAACATAAATTTGGATTGGGAAGCAAGAGAACAGAGGCCTTACAAAGCGGAGAGGAATGGGCTGGGGAACAGCTACGGAAAAATAAGATGGTTAAAAAAAGAATGCAGGATGCAGTGCATGGGGGTTGGGCAAGCAAAACTGAAGAAAATGTGGAGCTAATGCATGTGAACTAGGGGTTGATGAAGGGAACTGGAGTGAGTTGACAAAAATTAAGACAAAAAATTGCAACAGCTGCAAGAAGTAACCTTGACTGGACACTTGTCCCAACATAGAAATTATAAAAGAGATGTTTAGAGAAGTGATGGAAGAGGAGACAGGACTTCTGGGAGGTGATGAGGCACAGGTGGAGCCAAAATGGACATGCAGGGGAGGGAAAGGGTCTACATCTTTGGTATCGTTGTCCTTACAACACAATTCTAATTAGGACTCAGTAATAAGACTTTGATACTTAATGTCTTGTGCCGAGACATGGGCCAGGGGTCTGGTCGGTGGACAGCTGGGACGCCTCTGGAGTTGACCTCACTGACCTTACCTTGGGAAGTCCCCGGGCAGGTGAGCTACAACAAGGCACTCAACCTACAGCTGGTAGGGGATGTGCTCATGGTCCTAGCTTTGAGTACTTCATGGCAAGCAGAGTGGGTTCTAACATTTAGAAAAACAAGTACTCATTTTAATCACCTCATTGAATACACTACATTGAATTGTATAAACTATTTGAGCCCTGGATTTTTATAAGGTTCTGCCCCTTAAAATAATCAGCATATGATGGTCACCGTAGCTTTGTCCAAGCACTGGAAAAGATGTAGTGAAATCTTCTCCGATGAACTAATAAATAGAGAATCCCTCCTTTAGCCATTTAAAAATTCCATATGGATTGTACCTTTATTTCCCCGGATTCTTGAAACCTTTCCCAAAGTTCCCCAAGGACTCCTGCTCTGATAATAATAATAATAATGATAATAATAATGGTGTTTGTTAAGTCTTTACTATGTGCCAAAGAGAGCTGGGCAGCAGCCGCCAGATGATTTCTATGACCCCCACCTAACTGATGTTAAGCACAAGGGAAGAGTGTGCTTAAACCCTCACTGATTCCAAGCAGTTAACCTGAACAGGCTAAATCCTTCTGTTGAATCAAAAACAACAACAACAAAACAGCAGCTCTCTCCCTATCACCATGAGTTATTCCAGCCTGAAGCTATAACAGCTGTCTCTTAAAAAAAATGTGTATGAGTATTTTAAATGTTTTCATTTTGTCTAAAGATCGGGGCATTCCAGGTGAGTCCGGGCCCTCACTACCAACCCCGGGAAGTTCTCTTCATTTCACATTGCTGGGTCAGAGTCCCATTTTTGGATCACAGAACTGATTTTTCTTTTTGTTGTGAGTTCCTGCTACAGATTGATTTTTCCTACGAAAAGATTGGTCTCCTGGGGAGATAATATACACTATACCTCTTGGGAATTTTTTGGCCTGGAAGGTCACAGATATTTTCTACTCAACGGGATCTTGATGCTAGTAAAAACCAAAACAATGCCGGAAGTTGAGGAATATTTCCCCATAATAAGATGTTTCATGTTATAAATGAAGAAACAAGAGTACTATAGTTTAGTTTTTCTAAATGCCCGTCAAAAGGTATCTCACCCTTAAATGCAAACCTTTTACTGGAGGGGAGGAATTTGAGCATTTTAAGCCTTACAAAAGAAGAAGAGCGAATAGCATGATTAAGTCATTCATCATAGTCAGCTTAAAAGTGGCAAAGCTCTTGTCAAGCATGGATCCTGTAGAAGATTTCATGGTCAATTAGGTAAATACACATATAAAAGGGACCTAGAACTGAAGATCACAAAGCCAATTACTAATTATGTTTAATTTCATTCCCTTAAGTCCCAGAAGTGATTTTTTTTTCCTCACAAGTTTAAAAAGCCCAAATAAAATGGAGATTCTTAGGTGCAGTAAGAAGCTTCAGAACCAATTAGCCAACTATTGTTGGTAACTTAACACCTCCCTCCCCCCACCTCTATTTTATAGAGTCAGAGGGATAATACACTTCCCTCTTGAATTTAAAGAAAAAAAATCATATCATTATGTCAGATATAGGTGCAGAATTTTAAACTCTTTTTCCAATTAAAAATAGAAAATCAGGGCATTTGCTTAGGTGTTTGCCGTTGTGCAAAATTAGATTTATATTAGAGGAAACCTGCTGACTAGCATTCTGTTCAGTAGCTTTCTGTCTTATAATGTTATGCAAGTCTGTATTAAAGCTAGAATAGCATTAAGTGAACCTTTTATACTTTAAATATTCAACTGTTTTATATTCAAAATTTCCTCTGGTGCTGTCAAACTAGTTTGCCTCAAGGCAAGGTAAGATCAAGTTAGGCTCTCAAAGGTAGAATCACATTTTATCATGGCATCCATCATAATATACAGTTTGCTTAATATGCAAATAAAAAGTATAAGGATTCATAGACTAAAGGATTTTCAGGTAGTGCATAAAATCCAAGGGACCACTTTTGCAGAATAGATTCCTTTTAAATTTACATTTCAATGATTTTAATGAAAAAACAGGATAAACAAATTCTAATGGACATGCTTTAAATTCTCATTTTTCAATTCAATTTCATTTTACTGTAGGATTTTTTTATTGCAGCTTTTTATTTAAGACTAATACAAACAGGACAAAAGAAATAAAAAAGTGCATTGAGAAGCCATTACCTCAGCCATTTTGGAAAGTTCAGTCCAGTCATCTTTGTTGTAAGTGCACATGATACTAGCAATTACAATCTAAAAAGAAAGCACAGAAAATGAGATTTAGGATAGTCATATGAACTAATGTTCACAATATACAAACTGCTTCTCAAAGTGGTATTGGATGCCAGAGTAATAATTATTATTGACGAAATACTGACCTGAGGAAAAGGAATCAGCAAAACAAGAATGCACACAGTCTTCATGCAGAAATTTACGGCACTATAATAATTATGGAATTTGTTAAGCATTTACTATATATGAGCCTAGGCCGCTAAGAGATAATTATGGTAATCAAATGGCTTTCAAGAGCTAACAACTCAATTCTAGAAAAAGAAATGTAATTATAAAAAAATATTATGGGATTTGTTACACACCATGTGCTAAGCACTGCGGTAAGCAATGGGGGTAACCTCATCATTACAAGGTACAATAAAATCAGATACAGTCCCTTTCCCACATGGGACTCAAAATCTGAGGGGAAATGGAGAACAGGAATCTTATCCTCATTTTCACAGATGAGGAAGTTAATCAATCAATTAAGGTTATTTTTTTATGGTATTTGTTAGGCACTTACTATGTGCCAGGCTCTGTATTAAGCACTGGGGTAGATTCAAGCTAATTAGGCGGGACATAGTCCATATCCCACATGGGGCTCACAGTCCTAATCCATCTTTTGCAGCTCATTTTGGGCTGGGAGCATGTCTGCTAATTCTGATGCACTGTCCAGAAGGTTGGGGGGAATAATAATGATGGCATTTGTTAAGTACTTACTCTGTGAAAAGCACCATTCTAAGCGCTGGGGAGGATACAAGATGATCAGGTTGTCCCATGTGGGGCTCACAGTCTTAATCCCCATTTTGCAGATTAGGTAATTGAGGCACAGAGAAGTTAAGTGACTTGTCCAAAGTCACTTAGCTGACAATTGGCAGAGCTGGGATTTGAACCCATGACCTCTGACTCTCAAGCCCATGCTCTTTCCACTGAGCCACTCTCCCAAGTACTTAGTATAGTGCTCTACACATAGTAAATTCTCAATAAATAACATTGATTGATGAGGGAATTGAGGCACACAGAAGTTGAATGACTTTTGCAAGGTGGTGGGGCAGGGATTAGAACCCCAGTCCTTCTGATTTCCAGGTCCATGTTCTACCCCATAGGCTACGCTATGCGCAGAACATTCTAGTAAGAGCTTGGGAGAATATAATACAATATGAGAAGCAGCATGGCTCAGTGAAAAGAGCACAGGCTTTGGAGTTAGAGGTCATGGGTTCCAAGCCCAGCTCTGCCAACTGTCAGCTGTGTGACTTTGGGAAAGTCACTTCACTTCTCTGTGCCTCAGTTATCTCATCTATAAAATGGGGATTAAAACTGTGAGCCTCCCGTGGGACAACCTGATCACCTTGAACCTCCCCAGCACTTAGAACAGTGCTTTGCATATAGTAAGTGCTTAACAAATACCATCATCATTATTATTATTATATAGTTGGTAGAAACAATCCCTACCCACAAGGAGTTTACAATCAAGTGGAAGAGACAGATATTAAAATAAATTAAAGATAGGGGAAATTATATATATTATTATATATTATATATATATTATTATATGTATATTATATGTATATATGTCGCTCTCTGTGTGTGTATGTGGGGCTTTGTGTTTTCTGTGGGGCTGGGGTAACAAAGTGCTTAAAAAAAACTGAAAAAATACTGAGGTACGGAGAAGTTAGTGACAGCAGGCAAGTGGCAGAGCTGGAATAGGAAGGTCTCTAACTACCTTCCCTTGCTCTTTCCAACTAGATCATATAGGCTGCCCTAAGGTCTATTTTAATTTTCTCTATGGAGTTAATGGACCTCTACTTTTCAAAAGACCCAATGGACCGATTGCCACTTCCTCCACGGCCTAAGTCAGAACCGGGGTTAGCTCTGCAGCCCAGGACAGGAGAGGGGTTAGGAAGCAAATTAAATCTGAAAACCGCCATTTCACTGCAGGATGAAATAGAGTGATTTGATGTCATGCTGAATATCATGGCCAAACAGTGTAATTTAATGGCATTGCACTACGTGTTTGTGAATCACACTCTGTCTTTCATATATCACAACGTGATAAGTAATATGTCATCATCATCATCATTAGAAGTATTTATTGAGCACTCACTCTGTGCAGAGCACTGTAGCAAGTGCCTGGGAGAGTACAATGCAACAACACATTCCCTTCCCACAACAAGCCTACAGTCATGTGAAGGGCAGCACTTTGAATTTCTGGCTCTGAGGCTGACTGGATTCTGGGTCATGAGAGCCTGAAAATCTGCTCCTCTAGGCACAGTACCCTACAAATCTTAGGTTTTTTTTGTCTTTGTCTTAAGTGTATTATTTCATCACTCCTTGTATATCCTTCACTGGTTCCCTCTCCCCCATTCAATTTTTTTTTATTATAAGCCCCCTGGAGAGGGCTTAGAACTGTGTCTCCTTCTCATCTGCAAATTCTTTTCCAGTGCTTACTGCAGTGCCTTGCATGCAATAAGCACTTAATAAATATTATTAATACTACTACTATTCGGTCTAAAAAAAATCTAGCCACTATGTCATCTCTCATTTCAAAGTGAAGAGCTCTCATCTCCGAAGGGACTCATCATCATCCTATAATTTAGGCATGTACAAAAAGTACAAAAAAATGTTAGAATTCCCTTCACCTTTCAAGATCTGTAATTTTAAATGAGATTACTCAAATGACAAATGCTCTTTAGCAACAAACCCTAGTTAGGCCTTGTGTCACATAGAGCAGTAGAAATTATATTTCAAATGCTTAACAGCGATGTATTGATGGCAACAAATCAGAGGGAAAATATCTTACAGTAGTTGAATACTTGTGGTCACTGATGTATCTCTAAATCCCCAATTTACATAACTCATTCCTATTTCTGAAATAAGAATGAGGAACAAGGAAGCAAGGCCTAAATGGAACCTAGAGGCTCTTCCAAATGTGAAAGTTATGATGACAATAATTTCCCACGGTGTAGGTTACCCTTTCCACTGAGCCACCTGCACTTAAATTGTCAATGACACATGAGCTGATTTAATAGCCCACTCTTGCTAACACGTTGTATAAGGCATATCTTAAAAATCTATTTGGGTAAATGGCATGAAACACTTGAAAAATGCATGCTGAAAACTACTGGCAGTGTGTTATTTTGAATATTTTCATATTTACATTTCATTCTGTCATATTTTTCAAAAACTAGATTCAAATGTAGCCTATTCAGGCAACCTGAGAACACACGGGTATGTATATATTTCTGTTGGTGAAATATATGGAAACTCAGACCTGAGACTTCAAGACTGTAAGTGGATAAGTGAGCCCTATGAGGGACATGGACCGTGTCCAACCTGGTTACCTTGTATCTACCCCAGCGCTTAGAACAGCGCCTGGTACATAGTAAGTGCTTTACGAATATCATTAAAAAAAGAGGGTGGAATGCAGCACCTTGTAAAGGTACAAGAAGCAGCATGATTTAGTGGAAAGAGTACAAGTCTGGGAGTGAGAGGACCCATGTATTATTCCTGAATCCACCACTTGCCTGCTAACATTGGACAAGAATAATAACTGGGATAGTTAAACTGACTACTATTTGCCGTGCACTGTTCTAAGTGCTGGACATTTGCGAGAAAATCAAGCCAGATACACTTCCTCTCCCACATGGGGCTCACAGTCTAAAGGGAAGGGAGAACAGGTATTTTATCCCCATTTTATAGATGAAAGAAATGAGACACAGAGCTGTTGAGTTACTTGTCCAAGGTCAGACAACAGAACTAGGATTAGAAATTTACAGCATATAATAATTATGGTATTTGTTAAGTATTTACTACATATGAGCATTTGCAGCTAGGAGATATATTATGGTAATCAGATGGCTTTCAAGAGCTAACAGCTCAATTCTAGAAAAAGAAATTTAATTATAAAAAAATATGGTATTTGTTACACGCTATGTGTTAAGCACTGTGGTAAGCAAAGGGGTAACCTTGTCATTACATGGTACAATTAAATTAGACACAGCCCCTTTCCCACATGGGACTCAAAATCTGATGGAGAAAGGAGAACAGGAACTTTATCCCCAATTTCACAGATTCATTCATTCATTCAATCAATCGTATTTATTGAGTGCTGTGTGCAGAGCACTGTACTAAGCGCTTGGGAAGCACAAGTTGACAACATATAGAGATGGTCCCTACCCGACAATGGGCTCACAGTCTAGAAGAGGAAGACAGACAACAAAACAAAACATGTAGAAAGGTGACAAAGTCGTCAGACCAAATACAATTAAAGCTATATGCACATCATTAACAAAATAAATAGAATAGTAAATATGTACAAGTAAAATAAATAGAGTAATAGATCTGTACAAATATATACAAGTGCTGTGGGGAGGGGAAGGAGGTAGGGCGGGGGGGATGGGGAGGAGGAGAGGAAAAAGGGGGCCCAGTCTGGGAAGGCCTTTTGGAGGAGGTGAGCTCTCAGTAGGGCTTTGAAGGGAGGAAGAGAGCTAGCTTGGCAGATTTGTGGAGGGAGGGCATTCCAGGCCAGGGGGAGGACGTGGGCTGGGGGTTGATGGCGGGACAGGTGAGAATGAGGTACAGTGAGGAGGTTAGCGGCAGAGGAGCTGAGAGTGCGGGCTGGGCTGGAGAAGGAGAGAAGGGAGGTTAGGTGGGAGTGGGTGAGGTGTTGGACAGCCTTGAAGCTGAGAATGAGGAGTTTTTGCTTGATGCGTAGGTTGACAGGCAGCCACTGGAGATATTTGAGGAGGGGAATAACATGCCCAGAGTGTTTCTGCATGAAGATGATCCAGACAGCAGAGTGAAGTGTAAAGTGGGGAGAGATAGGAGGATGCGAGATCAGAGAGGAGGCTGATGCAGTAATCTAGTAGGGATAGGATGAGAGATTGAACCAGCAAGGTAGGGGTTTGTATGGAGAGGAAAGGCTGGATCTTGGCAATGTTGTGGAGGTGAGACCGGCAGGTTTTGGTAACAGATCGGTTGTGAGGGGTGACTTCTAGGCCCATCTTCTTTTCACTAGGCTTATGTTACTTCTTCTAGGCCTCGCCCTGTAGACCAGACTTTTCTGTGACCCAGTTTCCTCATCTGTAAAATGGGAATTCAGTATCTCTTCTCCCTATTACACTGTGAGGCCCAATGTGAAAGGGACCTGTGTCCAACCTATCTTGTATCTATCCCAATGCTTAGTACACCCTTTGGTCCAGAGTGAGCACTTAAGAAATACCACAGTTATTACTGAAAAGTGCAACCAGAGGGTTTTATTATTATTTTACATACAGAATCAATCAATCAATCAATTGTATTTATTGAGCACTTACTGTGTGCAGAGCACTGTACTAAGTGCTTGGGAAGTACAAGTTGGCAACATATAGAGATGGTCCCTACCCAACAGTGGGCTCACAGTCTAGAAGTCACAGAACCCATTTGCAGGCACAGTGATGTTGTGCTTACATATCATAACCTTCGTTACGGTTGCCATGGTATCCATAGTGTTCCTTCCCACCCACTTCAGCCAGTTATTTTTCAAAATTCTTGCAGGGTCTATCCATACTGTGGAATGCCATTCTTGTTTTTTTCTATCACACACATTCTCCACTGATGGCCCAACACCAGCATACAAAACTGGGACTAGAATCCAGGTTTTTTGATTCATTCATTCATTCAAACGTATTTATTGAGTGCTTACTGTGTGCAGAGCACTGTACTAAGTGCTTGGTAAGTACAAGTTAGCAACATATAGAGACGGTCCCTACCTAACAGCGGGCTCACAGTCTAGAGGGGGGAGACAGACAACAAAACAAAACATGTTAACAAAATAAAATAAATAGAATAAATATGTACAAATAAAATAGAATAATAAATATGTACAAACATATATACATATATACAGGTGCTGTGGGGAGGGGAAGGAGGTAAGGGGGGTGGATTGGGAGGGGGATTCCACAAGCTTTCCTTTTTTCACTGGATCAATAGCAGGGCTATAATATATACAGCCAGAAACCTTAGCGTTCTTGCCTTATCTCTTTCATTCAACCCACATTTTTTTATATTATTCGTTAAGCATATACTATATGTTAAAAACTGTTCTAAGTACTGGGGTGGATACAATTAGACTAGACACAGACCCTAACCTCTAGATTGTAAACTCACTGTGGGAAGGGAACATGTCTGTTATATTGTTATTTTGTACTCTCCCAAACAGCACAGGGCTATGCACGTAGTAAGCACTCAATAAATACTAATTATCCCACATCTTGCTGGACTGTATGCTCATTGTGGGCAGGGAATGTGCCTGTTCATTGTTGTGTTGTACTCTCCCAAGCACTTTAGTGCTTCACACACAGTAAGCACTCAATGAATATGATTGATTGAATGAATGAACGTAGGAGAGAGAACAGGAGAACTGAGGCACACAGTAAGCATTCAACAAATACCATTGATGATGATGATGTTATTTAAAACCTAGCATAGGCTTATTTATTACACTATTAGTCTAAACAGTTGTACCATTTTATAAGAGGTAAGCTTTGTAACCCCTCTCAGGGTCATATCTGGAGAGTTTCCAGCACTCTACCAGTCTCGACTATGGGAGGGAGAGTCAGGCAGAGGCCTACCAATTCCATTCCTAGCCTGGGCAGTGGCTAGCAAGTGGAAGGCAATCTGTTGCAAGTCAAAACTCACCCATGCTGGGCAGCAGCAGCAGGGGAGAGAGTCGAGGATGGAGACTTGAGTTTACTGCGTGGGAGGTGGCGATGGCAAACCACTTCCATATTTTTTTACCAAGAAAACTCTATGGATACACTACCAGAACGATTGCAGATGGTGAGCGGGGTATTCTGGGAGAGATGTGTCCGTGGTGTTGCTATGGGTCGGAAACGACTCGATGGCAAAAGACAAGTTTTGTAAAGAAGAAACAAGACCTGTTTTTGTGAAATGTGAATATAAGGACGTATGTTTGGGAGAGTATTTAAAAAATATTGCTAGGGGATGAGTGGACCCAGTTAGCTGAAAGTCAGGACTGTCATGGGGAAACTCAGGAGGGTGTGTTCTCATAGCGCCTATTGAGGCCTAGCAATAGACTGTGACAGTGAGCTGACTGTGCTTAAATTCAAGTGTTTCTTGGGATTGCTGGCCCTGGATATTCCCCACTTTGAAACTGCTGCTAGAAGGAAAATAGTCTGCGAATTAAATACGGGCAGAATTCCTTCCAAACCTTCTCCTTCCCCAATCAGGGAGAGGGGAAGGGGTGAAGAAACTAGGGGAAATAGGACTTCCTGTGGGGGAAACTTTAGGTGAACTGTATACAACTTGCAAACGTGCAAGGCAAAATGTGCCCATTCCACAGATAACAGTTCGTAAACCAACCTATCATTTTTTTTGGAAATCATCCAATTACAAAACAACAAATGGATTCCCTCTCAGTGTCATGAAAATCAAGTTATTCTTACTATTTTCCTCTGATAGTTGATGTAAAGATATTAAGAATCTAAAGCAATTCCAGGTCAAAAATAAATGTGATTTTTTTCAACACAATAAACTTTGTAATTTGGTGTGAAAAATCAATATAACGGAACCATCCAGTCAACAAAAATTAAGAGTGGAAAGTTCCATAAAGCTCTGAACTGAAAGGATATAACAGCCTTGGAATTGTCAAATTCATTTCTACTAGAAGCCAACTGTGCCAGAAATAGACATAGGCAACACCATTTTTATATTCTGCACCCATACTGTGAACAACATTGGAAATCCAGACAACAATTCAGCTTCAAGACAAACTAAATTTTTTTGGCAAGGAAAAGCTGAAAAGTGACAAAGGTGAACAACTGTAAATTACAAGTAGCTGAGCTAGGTTTTGTCAAACGATTAAACAAAGAGTCACTGATCATTTTACTGGGGTCTTCCAAAGGAGGAGGAATTATTTGTGTTATATGAGGTTTCAGAGGCCCTTTCCATAAATATGTTAATACCACAGATTTCAAATTGAAAAGTTAACAGACAATTAGCCAAAGTTCCTGTTTTTTTAAAAAAGATACAATATGGCATTAGACGTCGTGTTTCTTCTGTTTTCCTCTATTATGTTGATTCTAAAAATCTCAAACAAGGACACAGTTCTTTCTTTAGGTATTTTTTTCTTTAAAATTGATGCTCTTCTCCATTTTTGATAGACAATAAATTTGCATGTCTCATTTGTAATCAATCATATTTATTGAGTGCTTACTGTATGCAGAGCACTGTACTAAAGGCTTGGAAGATTACACTATAACCGAGTTGGTACACATGCTTCCTGTCTGTAAGGAGCTGACAGTCTACAGAGGGAGAAAGATATTAAAATGAAATGCAGATATGTACATAAGTGCTGTGGGGCTGACAGTGGAGTGAATAAAGGGTAGCTGCAAATTCAAATGCAGAGAACATAGTTGTAGTTTTTGGCACTTATTGTGTGCAGAACATTGCACTAGGAGCTGGGGAGAAAACACTATGACAATATAACAAATGCGTTCCCTACCCACAGTAAGTTTGCAGTATAGGGGGATGTACCAGAATGCACACATAATGTTACCAGTAATGGTTACCAGAACTGGTGAGTAACCTATCTCACATTCCTGATTCTTGCTCAGAAAATGCAAGTCCTAAACAACCTGGCCACATCATTCTCATTTCATTACATTATTCTAATTCATTTTGGTAGACCTCTAGTCTCCTGGTTGCCTGTGAAAATGACAGCAGAATACTCTCCCGGATGCTACAGCAGATTGCTTTTCTCTCTGAGTCCCTTTGCAAAAAGCTCCCAGCTCTGCCCCTTGACGACTGTGTGACCTGGGCAAGTCACTTAACTTTTCTGAGTCTCAGTTTCCTCAACTGCAAAACCCGAATCCAGTACCTGCTTCCTCTCCCACTTGGATTGTGAGCCCCATGTGGGACAGGGACTGTATCAGGCCTGATTAACTTGTTTCTACCTCGGTGTTTGACTCACAGTAAGTGTTTAATGGATACTATTAAAAAAAGACACTCCTACTGGGGAGCTAATGAGTGTGAGACAGGAGCAAGAGGATCACGGCTTGCTTTAGCCAATGGCTCAGCATCTGACAAGCCATAACTTCACCGCGTTTTGGAGTGATGGACCGAGCCCAGGGCCAATCGGAGCAGTCAGCATGTAGAGTGACTATCTTCAAGTTGAGGCTAGTTTTGGTTTTTTCCCCCTGCCTGAGAAAACCCAACTGAACTATTCAGGATGGAGATGTGAGAACCTTCCTTCCATGGAGAAGAAAGCTGGTCTTCTTTCATTTATAGTACCCAGGGCTGAGGGCAAAAAAAAAACAAAAACCAGAACTTGCAAAAGCAGTTAAACTAATAAGAAGTATGCTGTATATTTCATATGTAGGTGTCCAATCAATCGATCATATTTACTGAGCACTTCCTGTTTGTAGAGCATGTGGGGTAGTATAACAGAATTGATAGACATTTTCCTGCCCACTAAGAGCTTACAGTCTAGAGGTGATCTTTTCAATAATGTTACTACTACTAATAATAGTAATAATAATTGTGGTACTTGATAAACCAGGCATTGTACTTCAGTGACTTGTGTAGGATACAACACAATCAGATGAGAACCAATTCCCATCCTCGACGGACTCACCGTCTAAGGGAGAGGGAGAATAGGTATTCAATCCTCACTTGAAAGCTGAAGAAGTGAGACAGAGAACTTCAGTGATTTGTCCCAGGTCACATAGAAGGAAAGTAGCAAAGCTGGGATTAGAACCCAGGTCTTCAGATTTCCAGACCCATGTTCTTTCTACTTGGTCACAGTTTCCCATCATAGAAGCCAGCGAGAAATGATTTAACATCTGAAATGTGTTTTTATGTTTCCAGATGACAATTTAATATAAATACAAGCTTTAATTATTTTAAGAGATTTTTGTCTTTCATGTTTCTTAAATATAATATTGAATGCACTGTAAACTAGTTTAGACCAAGAAATCCATGACATTTATTGAGCTCCTGTGTGCAGAAAACTTTACTAAGCCCTTTGGAGAGTACAGAAGAAATTAGAATCAGTGATCCCTGCCTTCAAGGTGTTTACAATCTTCTACTGTTCAAGTTACAGAATTTCAGAGATGGACCAAATCTTTCGGACCAATCAAACTTTTTCATAAAGGAAGATCGACATACAATCCAACCATAAATTCCAGTCTGCTCCAATGTCTGGATTGTTATGTTTGTGCAGACACAGGCTAATTCACTAAACTTTCCTTCAAAACGATATAGTGTTGATTCGTAAGATCCTATCCCATCCTTCATGGTTTTCCTGTTTTAGCTATAAAAGCAGCAAAAGCCCCTGTGATACAGTCATTTCGCCCATTTCTAACCACTTCCCTCTAGACTGCAAACTCATTGTAGGCAGGGAACACTTCTACCAATTCGGTTATGTCGTATTATTCCAAGTGCTTAGTACAGTGCTCTGCACACAGTCAGTGCTCAATAAATGCAATTCACTGATAGTGGGTCTCCACAAGAAAACCAGTGTGAAGGAGGCTCTTGTTTTCTAGCTCTGCCAGTAGACTTACATATATGTTGGTGTTGCCACCACAATGGATCTCTCAATACAAATCATGGATGCCTTTAACTCTAGTATAGCATGGGTTATTGGGAATTAGAATATCAAATCCTTCACCACATTTTTAAAATCCAAAACATTTTATCAGCAAAATTGAGAATTCTAACTGGGAATGATACTGTATTTGGGAGCTTTTGGGTAAAAGTTGGCCTACCAGAGTCCAGTGAGAGGAGGAAACTGATAAACCATTTTTGTCTTTCAAGAACGTCTTCTAAAAAGGATTTTGTTATATTTTATTTCATTCCTTTGTTCAGGATATCGGAGACTTTTCCAATGTACTTTTTCACATTTTGTAAGAGATGCTAGTGGGTGTTGTCCAAAATAAATTTCACCTTCAAATGCTTCACTGCCCTTTAAATTATAAAAAAGAAGCCTAATTCTCCAAGAACCTGGAGTTGCTTCCTGTTAGTTTATGTATCTTAGGGACAGAACTCTTTCACATTAGTTCTAGTATGTGAATTGCTGTCTACAGTATACAAACCCTACTTTAATTATAATGTTGGTACTATAAAGAAGCATTCATAAGTCCTTTGTGGTCTGCATCCAGTGCTTAGAACAGTGCTTTGCACATAGTAAGCACTTAATAAATGCCATCATTACTATTAAAATTCTTCCCAAACTATTAAAATTCTTCCCAAATTCCCAAAAGGGAGTAGTTTTAGGAAGTGGGAAACTTGATTCCCCTGAAAATGATGACACAAACTTTGTTGGTGGCATTTGAATATTTTGGGAAACATACTTACACTTTGTTTAAATCAAATATAAAACCCAGCATCTGTTCAAGTTGTCAATGTCTGTTAAATGAGAATGCTACAAAGAATATCGAGCCCGATAAAATAAATTTTGTATTCACCAACACCTACACCCCCAAAAAAGGGTTTTCCTCACAATGTTCATCAGAACAAGCCCCCAAATGAATCATCTTCTTTATAGCCTGACATTCAGTGCAATTATTGCAGTGTGAACAATGGGTATTTTAGTTTCTGTCAAAGCAGTGAATTTGAAAAAGACTAATGTCAATGCATTGGTAGTTTGACTCAAAAAGGATGCTCCTATGATTCTTCTCATGATTCAAGAATATTTTTCTTATTTCCTCAGATGACACTGAAAGCTTGGAAACAACTCTATTTTTATCTCTTGACTGTAATGTTTCCCCATCGTTCATATTTCACTGAGTTACTCTTGCGCGCACAGATGTTAATGCAGATTTCAAAAAAACAATGTTTGTTTAGAAATCTTCCTCAACACAACTCCCCTCACATAATTGTTTTGAAAGCCCTGGAGCCAGGATATTTAAGAGAAAATTAGTTATAAAATGAATCAATCATATGGTTGGACCATCTCCTTCTAGGCAAGAGTACCCCCTCAAAAATATTCAGCAGGACAGATGAACTTGGGAAGATGAGAAATGTTTTTCTGAGGTGACCAAAACACCCAAATCCTCAAAACATGAAAAGTTCGAATTGGGCCATGCAGACCTTTTGCTGTTATTTCCTGATATTTACTTGGAAGAGTGTGATAATAAGGATTTGAACACTAGCTCTAACCACTCAAACAAAATAAAGATCCTCCTGTGGAAGAATTACCTTTGGAGAGAGGGATACTTGTGAATTATTTAAAAACAAATTACTTCAAAATGCCTCAGGTTGATCCATCATCATTCAGCCACAGGAGAAGAAAGGTGGTTGCCAAAGAAGAAGTCATGGTAGGGTGGAGTGAACGTCTCATTTGTGATTTTTGTCTCAGATGCAGCCCACATCCCCAAATGTCTCAAATTCCACTAACGCACTTCCCCATGCATGATCATGGAAAACTACTCAATGAAAAGATTTACCATATACTGTATTTTTTAACTATCACGAGCAAAGAAAACACAATCACTTGCCTTGTCATTTTAAAACAAAAAAAAAAAGACAAAAGTAAAACAAAAACAATTTGCAATTTTCCACTAGCTTAAAGAATGAATGCATACTGTAGATGACTAAGTGGAAGTTTTTTCCTTGAGTGTTCAATGAGGAGGAGACGAGGGGAAAAAAAAAGTTCAAAGGTAGTAGACCTAAGAGATCACCCGGTCTATAACCTCACCAGTAAAGAACTGTTTCCTAAAATACACTTCTGATTGTCTTATTCCATGTATTTTTAGAGTGATAGGGCTTTTTCAATTTCTTTAGGCAAAACTGAGTATGATATCTTTACCGTCAGGAAATTTCTCCTCATATTTAGCGCAAACTACTTCTACTTATGCCCCTTAAATTGGGCTAAGCAATTCCCTCCCTTTTGTTTTCCTTATATTTTGTATTGCTAAGTAGAGTGTTATGTCATCTTAGTCACTGTTCAGCCCGACTGGATGAATTTGATTTGTTTGCTGAAATATAAGGGGTAGTCTCCCCTGAACTCTGTTTTATAAACTATGTACTTCATACATATTTATAGTGCTTTTGATAGCAGGGTCATAGACCACTGAAGGCAAATCCTCTTGAGACCTATAAATCAAGTTTCACATGCATAAGAAAATATGCAATTCTTTCATCATCTTACATGGTTATTCCATTGCCTGTCTTATTTTGTTGACTTGTTCAGGGCTCAACAATTAGTCTTCTTCATGCTGCAGAACATACTTAACTAAGAAAAGAACAGAATTCCAGAGTCAAACAGAGAGAGCAATCCTTTCTCTCTAGAGCTCCTCTTCCCAAAAGCAATAGCTCTTGCCTTTTATGTGCTCCATGTGAATTTAAAAAGTTACATTTAGTACATTGTCTATTGTGCTACAATTTATCCTCTTGTTTGCAAGCTGTTTAAATGAGGAACTGATTATTCAAACAGAAAGAGTAACACCATATAATATTGTGACACAAGGCATTGATCAGAATTTAGTAACAATGAATCAGATCTCTTTGAGCAAACACCCCAAGCCACCTGTGAAAAACAGCTTAGAATTACCCCAGACAAAATTAATGATATTTATTGAATGTTTTCTGTGTGTGGAATACTTTACTAAGTGATTGGGAGAGTATGGTATAACAGAACTGGTAGACATGAACCCTGCCCTCAAAGAGCTCAGAGCCTAGATGGCAAAAAGCACTGAAAGACAGGCAATCTGGTTTCACAAAATTTTAAAAATGCTTTACGGTATTTAATTCCTCCTTTAAATTCAGATGAACTGGATTAAACTAGTCATCCAAGAGCACACATCTTCTTGTTTGCCTTGGTTCATGGGTACTGATAATAATAATAATAATGATGATGGTATACATTAAGCACTTACTAAGCACTGTTTAAAGCACTGGGGAGGATACAAGGTAATCAGGTTGTCCCATGTAGGGCTCACTGCCTCAATCCCCATTTTATAGAAGAGGTAACTGAGGCACAGAGAAGTCAAGTGACTTGCCCAAGGTCACACAGCTGACAAATGGTGGAGTCAGGATTTAAACCCATGACCTCTGATTCCCAAGCCCGTGCTCTTTCCACTGAGTCATGCTGCTTCAATTGATCAGTGATAATTTCAATTGTGTGAATCAAACTGATAAAGTGCCCCTGCCCCAGACTTTCAAAGTCATTTATGAAGAAAGTGTTTGTTGACTCTTTAATTTGTTACCCCTGTTCTCTAACTCTACTCTCACCTACAAAAGAAAGAAACATAGAAAAGAAAACCCTGAATTCTGGACTCCTACTATTTCAACTGGGAAACCACCCTTCCCATTACTCCCTAGAGCGGGGAGCTATTTTTTGCTAGACATGGGCTCACTTTAAATTCTGAGCAGTGTGTAGCACAGAAGAAGCAGTGTGGCGCAGGGGAAATAATAATAATAATAATAATGGCATTTGTTAAGCGCTTACTATGTGCAAAGCACTGTTCTAAGCTCTGGGGAGGATACAAGATGATTAAGTTGTCCCACGTGGGGCTCACAGTCAATCCCCATTTTACAGATGAGGTAACTGAGGCTCAGAGAAGTGAAGTGACTTGCCCAAGGTCACACAGCAGACATTTGGCGGAGCTGGGATTCGAACCCCTGACCTCTGACTCCAAAGCCCGTGCTCTTTCCACTGAGCCACGCTGCTTCTCAAAAAAGAGCCTGGGCCTGGGAATCAGAGGTTCTGATGTGTGATTTTGGACAAGTCACTTCACTTCTCTATGCCTCAGTTCTCTCCTCTGTAAAATGGGGACTAAGACTGTAAGCCCCATCAGGGACAGGAATTGTGTCTGACCTGATTACCTCACATCTACCCCAGTGCTTAGAACAGTGCTTGGCACACAGTAAGCACTTAAGAAATACCACACATTATTATTATTACATGATATTTGTGATCAGAAAGCTCTGAACCATCCTTGCTCCCATTTTGCATGAGAAATGTAATCTGGCAATCTTCAGGGGATGTCAGGCCCAGAAAGCTAGTGCAGAAAGACCACTGTATGCATCCATGATTTGGAAAGTCATGTCTAGTTCATTCAATTGTATTTATTGAGCATTTACTGTGTGCAGAGCACTGCACTAAGCGCTTGGACAGTACAATTTGGCAACAAATAGAGACAATCCCTACCCAAAAACAGGCTCACAGTCTGTTGGAGAAGCAGTGTGGCTCAGTGGAAAAAGCCCGGGTTTGGGAGTCAGAGCTCATGGGTTCTAATCCCAACTCCACCACTTGTCAGCTGTGTGACTTTGGGCAAGTCACTTAACTTCTCTGTGCCTCAGTTACCTCATCTGTAAAATAGGGATTAAGACTGTGAGCCCCACGTGGGACAACCTGATCACCTTGTATCCCCTCAGCGCTTAGAACAGTGCTTTGCATATAGTAAGCACTTAACAAATACCATTATTGTTATTATTATTATTATTATTATTATTATTATTATTATTATTATTATTATTTCCAGTTATAGCTGACCTGAATCTTCCTTCCATTACCCTACGACCATGCTGTATTCTGGAAGGCTCTCCAAATGTCCCCCTTCTGTTCCCCAGATTTAAAAATAACATGTAAGTTGGCTGGACATTCACAGTGACTTGGATCAAACGTCCTTTGCCAGGTATAAAACATCTAAATAATTTGCAAGGTTAAGATCATAGCATTTTTAGAAGAATATCCTCTCACATGTGAAAAGTCAACTGTGCATGTTGGTGTTTCACAAAGTAAAACACTCTAATCATGCATCTTACCATAAAACGTGTTCTAGAGAGAAAATACATTCCTTTAAAAACAGTGCAGCATTCTTGTAATTGCCTTGAAAAAGTCATGTTATACTGCCATGTAGATCTGATCTTGATATTATTTTACTATGTTTTCCTTGCAATTTCTGCAATACTATGACACAAATAATATGTTTCTTATTAAAAACTACCTAGGACAAATTCCATGCAATAAGAGTGTTAACAATTGTAAACCCCGTCATGTCTCTGAGAAGCAGAGGAATTATCTTGTTATCAATTTAATAATGGAACATTGAAGTAAATGATGCCATCCACTGACACCAGTAACACGCTCTCTCTTGGGAAATTCATGTCAGTGGGAACTGTCAATCTAGATGGATATGGACATATTAAACATAGTACCTTCAGTCCATAAATCTATTCTTTCAGAGCTGCCTTAATAAAATGATTCTGTATGTGATAAAGACAACGTATACAGAATGTCTTGACATTACTGACCCATAATCCCCTTTATTTAAAAAAAAAATCTTTCGGGGAAGAGAAATGATGGCTAATTTCAAATCTCTACTCTTTGTCTTGCTTTTTACTGTAATTTAAATGTACAGTGCCCATGTGATGTTTTAAGTGGACAGAGCATCAATAATTACAAAGGGATGTAAACAAGTGATATGATGTATTTATTCAGCTATTTGCTTTTCTCTGAAAGATTTCTTGTAAAAGCACCGCAGCTTGCCTTTGCTGATTTGCATTCAGATTGCCTCTGGTTCTAATTCAAATGGATATAAGATGATGCCATATATCTAAACCAAAAACAACTTCCAGTGAAAAAAATATGACATGAAAATCAGGCATGAAAGCAAGAACGAGTCACTTAAATATAAGGGAATATGAAAGAAAACACAGCTGTCCGGCTAAAGGGACTCTTAACTGGTGGCAGTGTTGCATTAGCAGTTTTGCAATATGACAAATGGCTGATGTAGATTTAACTTTATCACTGGCTGTGTGATTCTGATGAGGCTGGGAGCAAGGCCAAACTGAGTTCCTCAATTACTGAATTCTTGGTTGACAGGAAAAAGGATGACAGAGTAAAAAATTCCCTGTGGTTGCTTGGAAGCCTTTTAATGTCACTAGTCAATCAGTGAGAATACATTTATTGAGAAACCATTAGGATGTGGAGTTCAGAATAAGTGGGTGTTGTATAGCACAGAGAGCACAGGACTAGGCATCAGGAAACCTAAATTGTAACTGTGGTTCTGTCACTTGCCTTTTGTGTGACCTTGGGAAAGTCATTTCACTCTTCTGGACCTCTCAGTTTCCTCACCTGTAAAATGGGGATAGAGTACCAGTTTATCCTCCCTCAGACTATGAGCCCCAGGGAAAACGGGGACCATTTGCTGACTGATTATCTTGTGTCTACCGCAATGCTTAATCAATCAATCAGTCAATCAATCAATCGCATTTATTGAGCGCTTACTATGTGCAGAGCACTGTACTAAGCGCTTGGAAGTACAAATTGGCAGCACATAGAGACAGTCCCTACCCAACAGTGGGCTCACAGTCTAAAAGGGGGAGACAGAGAACAGAACCAAACATACCAACAAAATAAAATAAATAGGATAGAAATGTACAAGCAAAATAAATAAATAAATAAATAAATAGAGTAATAAATATGTACAACCATATATACATATATACAGGTGCTGTGGGGAAGGGAAGGAGGTAAGATGGGGGGATGGAGAGGGGGACGAGGGGGAGAGGAGGGAAGGGGCTCAGTCTGGGAAGGCCTCCTGGAGGAGGTGAGCTCTCAGCAGGGCCTTGAAGGGAGGAAGAGAGCTAGCTTGGCGGAGGGGCAGAGGGAGGGCATTCCAGGCCCGGGGGATGACGTGGGCCGGGGGTTGACGGCGGGACAGGTGAGAGCGAGGTACAGTGAGGATATTAGTGGTGGAGGAGTGGAGGGTGCGGGCTGGGCAGTAGAAGGAGAGAAGGGAGGTGAGGTAGGAGGGGGCGAGGGGATGGACAGCCTTGAAGCCCAGGGTGAGGAGTTTCTGCCTGATGCGCAGATTGATTGGTAGCCACTGGAGATTTTTGAGGAGGGGAGTAATATGCCCAGAGCGTTTCTGGACAAAGATAATCCGGGCAGCAGCATGAAGTATGGATTGAAGTGGAGAGAGACACGAGGATGGGAGATCAGAGAGAAGGCTGGTGCAGTAGTCCAGACGGGATAGGATGAGAGCTTGAATGAGCAGGGTAGCAGTTTGGATGGAGAGGAAAGGGCGGATCTTGGCAATGTTGCGGAGCTGAGACCGGCAGGTTTTGGTGACGGCTTGGATGTGAGGGGTGAATGAGAGAGCGGAGTCGAGGATGACACCAAGGTTGCGGGCTTGTGAGACGGGAAGGATGGTAGTGCCGTCAACAGAGATGGGAAAGTCAGGGAGAGGACAAGGTTTGGGAGGGAAGACAAGGAGCTCAGTCTTCGACATGTTGAGCTTTAGGTGGCGGGCGGACATCCAGATGGAGATGTCCTGAAGGCAGGAGGAGATGCGAGCCTGGAGGGAGGGGGAGAGAGCGGGGCAGAGATGTAGATCTGGGTGTCATCAGCATAGAGATGATAGTTGAAGCCGTGGGAGCGAATGAGGTCACCAAGGGAGTGCGTGTAGATTGAGAACAGAAGGGGACCAAGCACTGAACCTTGGGGAACCCCCACCGTATGAGGATGGGAGGGGGAGGAGGAGCCTGCAAAAGAGACTGAGAAAGAACGGCCGGAGAGATAAGAGGAGAACCAGGAGAGGACGGAGTCTGTGAAGCCAAGGTCAGATAGCGTGTTGAGGAGAAGGGGGTGGTCCACAGTGTCAAAGGCAGCTGAGAGGTTGAGGAGGATTAGGACAGAATATGAGCCGTTGGATTTGGCAAGCAGGAGGTCATTGGTGACCTTTGAGAGGGCAGTTTCTGTGGAATGAAGGGGACGGAAGCCAGACTGGAGGGGGTCGAGGAGAGAGTTGTTGTTGAGGAATTAAATTGTTAATTTAGAGGAATCATTTCAAATTTGAGGCTAACCTCCCATTGTACAAAAGATGTATGATGTTGACTCTGTGAGGTGGTGTAACACAAAAATATTCCACACTGAAATGTCATGGTGATTTGCACATACTTAGAACACTTTTTCATTCATTCATTCAATCGTATCTGTGTGCAGAGCATTGTACTAAGCGCTTGGGCAGTACAAGTTGGCAACATATAGAGATGGTCCCTACCTTACTGACCACAATAGTCAACTTTATAGGGAAGCAGTGTTCCCTAGTGGAAACAGCATAGTCCTGGGAGTCAAAGGCCCTGATTTCCAATCCTGGATCTGCCATTTACCTGCTCTGTGAGCTTGGGCAATTGACTTAATTTCTCTTTGCCTCAGTTTCCTCATTTGCAAAATGAGGATTCGATACCTGTTCTCCCTCCTACTTACTCTGTGAACTCCATGTGCAATCTGATTATCTTACATCTACCTCAGCACTTATTACAATGTATAGAGTAAGTACTTAACAAATACCACAATTACAATTAGAGCTTTCCCCCAAAGTAGTCACTGGGTTCATCATGATATAGCTACCCCCAAATTTAGGTACACTGGTGTTGAGAGTTTAGGAGTTAACCCAGCCTATTTTTGAAGAATAAAAAAAAAAGTCTTCAGAAAGTCTGAAAGTAATAAGATGATACTGCCCCTCCACTCTGACCCCCCACAAAAAAAACAACAAACAAAACAACAAAAAAATACAGCGATCCATGTCAGGGAAACAACAATTTCCCATGACAAAGTTAAACCCAAATACAATTCACCTGAGCCCGAAGGCCAAACAGAATGGTAGAAAATGGAAAGTCAAATGAAAGAAAACCAAACAATAACCATGTCACTGTATTATTGAACACATTAAAATTCTAAAGAAATGAAAATGATGACTACCTGGGAATAATAACCCAGATACAAATACAATATCCAATTAAAGAAAACTTCAGTAGCAAGAAAAGCACACACACATGCGCAGTTCATCATTGAGGTCGTGGAAAACTTGCCTTTTCAGCACTCTGTTCTCCCAACAGTGACCCATGCAACCCGTGTTGTGACCATCCTGATCATCCTAACATGCTGAGTTAATGGATTGTTCAAAATGGGGTAAATTTAAAAGAAAAACAAAATTAAGGAGGCTGCCTGTCCCTTTTCTCAAACCATCAATGATGAGAAGCAGCGTGGCTTACTGGCAAGAGCCCAGGCTTTGGAGTCAGTGGTCATGGGTTCAAATCCCGGCTCCGCCAATTGTCAGCTGTGTGACTTTGGGCAAGTCACTTAACTTCTCTGGGCCTCAGTGACCTCACCCGTAAAATGGGGATTAAGTCTGTGAGTCCCCTGTGGGACAACCTGATCACCTTGTATCCCCCCAACACTTAGAACAGTGCTCTACATAGAGTAGGCACTTAATATATGCTATTATTATTATTATTATTATTATTATTATTATTATTATTATTATTATTATTACTGCCCGGCAGGGGCAGGCACCAAGTTGGCTTCAGATTGTATCAGATTGACTGGTAGAAGGAGGCAGCACCATGCTTTGTCCTTCTACGAAGGATTAGTATAAGTGCTAGGATGCCTACACGAAGTTGTCAATTGATCAAATTCCTCTTATGCCAATCACACCCCTGTGCTTTATCACTACTACTACTACTCTACTAAGGATAATTTGAATAACAAAAGTATTTTTTAATTATTTTCTGTTTCAATCTCTTGTACTAAGCACTGGGGTTGATACAAGATAATCAAGTCCCACAAGAGGCTTACAGTCTAAGTAGGAGGGGGAACAGAGATTGAACCTCCATTTTGCAAATAAGGCAACTGAGGCACAAAGCAGTTACTACTAATAATAATAATACTGATGCCTTTTGTTAAGCATTCACTTTGCACCAAGCACTGTTCTTAGTGCTGGGGTACATGCAAGGTAATCAGGTTGTCCCATGCAGGGCTCACAGTCTTAATCCCCATTTTACAGATAAACTGAGGCACACAGAAGTTAAGTGTTTTGCCCAAGGTCAAACAGCAGACAAGTGGTGGAGCCGGGATTAGAACCCATGTCCTCTGATTCCCAAGCCAGTGCTCTTTCCACTAAGCCATGCCGCTTCTTGTTATTTGCTCAAGGTCACAGAACAGACAAGTGGCAGAGTGGAGATTAGAACCCAGGTCCTCTGACTCTCAATCCCATGGTCTATCCATTAGGTTTGGCTGCTATTTTCCCAGTCCGCTGTGGGAAGGAACATAAAGGTCTGTTTTCAACTGTATTTTTGCCAGTGCTCAGTAAAGTAATATTAATAATAATATCCATACTACTACTACTACTACTAAAACATGATGGTATTTGTTAAGCACTTACTATATAGTAACAATAATAATGACAACATTTATTAAGTATTTACTATATGCAAAGCACTGTTCTAAGCGCTGGGGAGGTTACAAGGTGATCAGGATGTTCCAAAGGGGGCTCAAAGTCTTAATCCCCATTTTACAGATGAGGTAACTGAGGCACAGAGAAGTTAAGTGACTTGCCCAAAGTCACACAGCTGATAAATGGTGGAGCTGGCATTAGAACCCACAACCTCTGACTCCCAAGACCGTGCTCTTTCCATTAAGCCACAAAGCAATACTATTCCTCACAGTAGGTGCTCAAAATATACCTTTACTAGTACTGTGTTCCTGTTAGTCATTTCTGGGTCAGAGGACTTGGGTCAGTGATTGCTTGGATGAGAAAGAATTGAGAAGAGAAATCCCCAAATGCTGACCTTCGGGCTAGCAATATATTCAGCTAAAAAATGTTTAAGCAGAAGCATCCAAACCCTCAGAACTGGCCTTTAAGAGAATTCAGTGAATAGAAGGATCCTAGAACACTAGAAAGGTACCCTGTGCCGAAACCTTTCTTTTGGGGTTAAGAAGTCTTCTATCTTAGCTAAACATTCTCAAGATTAGCTGTGAAGTAGAAAGGAAAATCAGACAAGAATGGACTCCTATTTTCTTTCCTGCTCTTAGGCTTCCTGAGAGTTATTGCACCCCACATCCTCCTTCTATCTTCTACTGATCCAAGACCTGTAGATCTCAGCATCTTCTCTTTCCAAGTAGAACGCAATCCCCTGCTGCTTCTCTGAAAAATTACTGAGAACACATCACCCCAATCCTTCAATCTGCACTGGCTTCCAATATAATTTCACAGCCAATTTAAAACTCTTTATCTCATCTTTATGCCCCAAATGCATTGCCACTTGACAAGTTCAGAAACCAACGGAGCATTTTGCACACGCTCCTGTTCCTACCTCATGTTTCCCAGGCTCCCGGCAGTTTGCTTGTTCCAAGGGTTAAGCTTACCAAATGGAAGGGAGCGCTGTCTTGCCTAGTGAAGCAAGATTGGAAATCTCTCCCCTTAAATCTACCTCAGTTTCAAAATAAAAACGTTCAGAATGGCTATTAAACCTGACCTTTGGGCAATAAAGTTGCAAAATCCGGGAATCCTTGCTTATTTTCCAGATTCTTCTCCACTATTCTACCTTCGATCGTTGTATTGTAGAGTGGGAAACAAAATGGGATTTAACCCTATTTGGATTTATTTCACTTTTTAAAATAAGCCGTAGGACCTGGTTACTTGGGAATTTGGCATCTCAAAGTTGCCCAACTAGGTAAGTTGTCAATTAGAGTTTTCCATTATGATCTAATTAAAAATACAAGAAAAGCCTTTTCTTTTTTTTATGGTAGAAGTAATCATATTCTTTCAGATTAAGTAATTCATTTGAGACCAGGAGAGAGTTTGGACCGGACCTGACCTGGTTACTTCTGATCCCATTTTATCACATCTGTAAATCATCACTCCCTTAGAATCAGTGGGTGGTCAGATTTTTTGATTCTGTAAAGACCCTGTAAATTCCAGCCACTTTTCTATCAACACAGTCTGACTTTTCAGGTGTTAGCTGTATATATCAAGGAAAACAGGAAATGCCAAGGCATGACTGAAAGAATAAACTAGGGGAGATTTTAGTAGATATCAAGCCACCCTCAAAATTCAACACCCAGGTGCTGGCACCTTAATATTTCTTTGCATCCCATTTAGAATGAGGCAAACAAGAAGCCAATAATGATACTGTGTTAAACCACTATTTGCACATCCTGAAGGTTGTCTCTCTTCAAGGTAGAATGTTGTAACTGTACTTTCACTACTTTAAGATAAGGGCTCACCTATGGATCTTGCTTCCCCTGCTAATTTTTCACTAGATTATAGCAGGCCGATTAGGCAAATGGGGAAAGGGAACAGCAATAACATCTTTTCTTCATTCCTCTCTGCCTCTGTCCCAGTGTTGGGTTAAAGCAAGCAAGGGGAGAAAACCCAAAAAAAAGAAAATTTATCACTAAGTTTAGCTGAATGCTTGCTCTCACAGCTGCTGGTTTAGCCCAGCCAGAAACCTGTTCATTCATTCATTCAGTCATATTTATTGAGCACTCACTGTGTGCAGAGCACTGTACAAAGCGCTTGGGAAGTACAAGTTGGCAACATATAGAGATGGTCCCTACCCAACAACAGGCTCACAGTCTAGAAGGGGGAGACAGGCAGCAAAACCAAACATGTAGACAGGTATCAAAACCGTCAGAATAGAATTATAGCTATATGTGCATCATTAATAAAATAGAGTAGTAAATATGTACAAGTAAAATTAACAGAGCAATAAATATGTACAAGTAAAATAGAGTAATATATATATATATACAAATATATCCAAGCGCTGTGGGGAAGGGAAGGAGGTGGGGGGGGTGTATGGGGAGGGGATGAGGAGTGGAAAAAGGGGGCTCAGTCTGGGAAGGCCTCCTGGAGGAGGTGAGCTTTCAGTAGGGCTTTGAAGAGAGGAAGAGAGCTAGCTTGGCGGATATGTGGAGGGAGGGCATTCCAGGCCAGGGGAAGGACATGGGCCGGGGGTCGATGGCAGGACAGGTGAGAACAAGGCCCAGTGAGGAGGTTAGCAGTGGCAGAGGAGCGGAGGGTGCGGGGTGGGCTGCAGAAGGAGAGAAGGGAGGTGAGGTAGGAGGGGGTGAGGTGATAGAGAGCACTGAAGCTGAGAGTGGGGAGTTTGTTGCACCTACAGCTGGGCATGGTGGACCCTGAAAGGGTCCTCACCTCCTCAGACCAAGCTAACCCTTAAAAATTTGGAGATTTGGATAGGCCGGATCCCAACTGTTTGATTTGGCCTTGAATTCAAAAGGGCATGAGATAAGACATACGCACTCCAGAATTCTGAGCTCTGAAGGGCCCTAAATGAAAATGTTAATAGATTCTATCTTGGGAAAAAAGCACAAGGCAAAAACAGCAAGGCAGCACTTAGTGGGTAGGAAAAAAGAGGTTGAGGTCATTTGGAGGGGGTTGTGCAATGGAGCTCCTTATGCCTGACTCTCAGTGCTTGAGAAACACTGATCAAGGCAAATCCTATTCCAGTGTTATAAACAGTGGGGGACACACAAAGAGAAATATTTGCATAACTAATACTGGTTTTATTCTTACCTCTCAGAGGATCCTGAATGAAATTTGGAGTATCTTTTTTAACACATTCATTCATTCAATCGTATTTATTGAGCGCTTACTGTGTGCAGAGCACTGTACTACGCGCTTGGGAAGTACACGTTTACACATCTAAAGAGTTCCCCCAAACTTCTAGCAAATTGATTGGAATTTCATCTCCTCTCCTTCCTTTTTTTTTTACACTGGGAAGCAGCGATGGAGCCAATGGGAGAAATAAGAGAGGAGAAGCAAGACATATAGATAATAATAATGTTGGTATTTGTTAAGTGCTATGTGCCATATACTGTTCTAAGCACTGGGGTAGATACAAGGTAATCAGATTGTCCCACGTGGGGCTACCAGTCTTCATCACCATTTTACTGATGAGGGAACTGAGGCACAGAGAAGTTAAGTGACTTGCCCAAAGTCACAGCTGATAAGTGGTGGAGCCGAGATTAGAACCCACGACCTCTGACTCCCAAGCCCGGGCTCTTTCCACTAAACCATGCTGCTTTCCCTATAAATTAAAAAAGTGTAATCAACCCCTGAATAATTAGGTTTTCTATAGCCACCCATTAGACTCACCTATTCCCGGACTGCTGATGGTATTCAGATGTACAATTCATTTCTTTTCCCTGATGCTAACAATGGGTTTTCCAAAATATCTGATAGTTAAATGAAAGCCTGTTAGCTAAAGTATCATCTTGAGGAGACAGAAAATGCTGTTTCCCCATCTAGGTTTCCTTTCTAATTCTATCACCTATGCAAGTCTAAACTTAAGGCTTTAAGTACTCACCCCACCCATACAGGATTTATATGCATATCTTCAGACTCTGTTGCTTTTCCTATCTCTATTTTTTTAATATCTGCCTCCCCTCTAATATATAGATTTTGAGAGCATAGGGATCGTGTCTATTTTATTGTAATCTCCCAAGCACTTAGTATGATGCTCTGCATACAGTAAGTGCTCAATATTGGACCTCAGGTAACAGACACGTAACAAAGGGATTTTTGTGCTAATTGTAGTATCCCTATGTGTGTATATTCATTCCTTATCATTACCTGGTTTCCCATCCCTGTCCCAGCTACTACTGATCTCCTTACTCTCTTTTGTTCGGCTTTTATGCACTGTCCTTTTCCTTACCTTACCTTATTTTCCCCCATATTCCTTTTTCTTTTGCATTCCTTTGCAAATGTAACTGATCCCTCTCTTTTACATGTCCATACTGAATTTTGACATTCTTCAGTGCTCTTCCCGTCTTCCTAAAAACTACAGTTAATCTCAAGGATGTTGGCATTTTGGTTTCAGTGCTTTTTCCCAATAGCATTAAAGGCTCAGGGTTCAGCGACTGTGACAGATTCTTGGGGAAAAGCCTAATCCCAGAGACTTTCCTGGTCTCCCTAATAGCCATACTTGATCTTGGGGTGCCAATACCTCATCCTAAGCCTTCTCTTATAGTTCCTCTAAAAGCTCAGGATTTGGTGGACTGCGACAAAGTCTCTCAATCTTGAGTAACTTTCTCCAATCTTATAATGGCTAGAATTCTCTGTAGGCTTGCAGACACCTTGGCTAAACCACTAGCTCTTAGACTTCTCAACAACTCAGACTTTTCTAGGTAGTGCTATTTTCTGCCATTGTATAGTGCCTTTCCTTGATTTTCTAATGGCTACAGCTGAACGCCACCATGTCGGTAGTTCAGAAAAAGCAATCTCCCCCTCTCTCCCTGCAGCCCACTGAATGCTGACACACTTGAGATCAATAAACACAAAGTTCTCTCCCTATATACCTAACGGCTCCAGGTTTAGTGGAATTCACCCAAACACTCTCTCCCTTTGGCTCCTGGAGGCAGGTGTCTCACCACAGTTTAAGCATAATCTCTGTGACCTGAAGCAATGTACTTCCAATTTCCCAAAAAGAGACACTGAGCAATCCTTCCTACTAAACAATGCTGAGTGCTTCCTGAAAGCATGGCAATCAATTAACCAATCAATGGACTTTATTGAGAGCCTAGTGTGTATACCACTTAATCACTCAATAATATTTATTGAGCACTTACTCTGTGAAGAGAAAACACTTAAGAGCTTGGGAGAGTACAGTACAATAACGTTGTTTGATGTAATCCCTGTCCACAAGGAGCTTAGAGTCTAGAGGGGGATACAGGCTTTAAAATAAATTACAGGTAGGTGAATTGGGAAGGCACTGGACTGTTTGGAGGAGTGAGATATATTATCAGTAGGAGAAAGAAAAGATATAGCTTCATGAATTTGTACTTGTGCTCATATATAATAAGTACATAAGTGTTATGTGAGGATGAGGATGTGATATACTGTATTACTCTTACCTATAATTTATTTTAGTATCTTCTCTCCTCCACAAAACTGAAACTTCTTGAGGACAAGGATAATGTCCAAAAACTCTATTGTACTTTCCCAAGAACCTAGTCAAGTGCTTGCTCTGCACAAAGTACATGCTCAATAAATATTACTGATTGGATGATTAAGTGGTGAATGATAAAGTAATGACTTTACTTTGGGTAGGGACTGTCTCTATGTGATGCCAATTTGTACTTCCCAAGCGCTTAGTACAGTGCTCTGCACATAGTAAGCGCTCAATAAATACGATTGATTGATTGATTGACTGAATTATTCAAGGGTAAGTTGGGGGAGCTAAACAAGGGGGCTGGGATTAGAAGTGCATTGGGGAAGATCTCCTAGAGGAGATGTGCTTTACGAAGGGCTTTATAGGTGTGAGGAACCATGGTCTGTCATATTTGAAGGGGGACAAAGTTACAGATAGAAGGGAGGCCATGAGCCAGACATCAGTGGCAGGAGAGATGAGAACAGGCCCAATAGGTAGATTGACTTAGTAGACCAAAGACCGCTGATAGCTAGAGTGTGAAAAAGAAAGGGAATGGATATGGAGGGATTGACTGATAGAGTGGCTTAAACCCAAGGGTCAGGAGTTTCTCCCCTTAATGAAGAGAGATATGGACAACCAATAAAGGGTTTTGAGGCATGGCAACTTACGTGCAGAATGACATCTTAGAAAATGATAACAATAATGACTGTGGTATTTTTTAAGTGCTTACTATGTGCCAGGTACTGTACTAAGCACTGGGGTGGATACAAGCAAATCGGGTTGGACAAAGTCCCTGTTCCTTGTGGGGCTCACAGCCTCAATCTTCATTTTACAGATGAGGTAACAGAGGTCTAGAGAAGTGAAGTGGCTTGCACAAGGTCACACAGCAGACATGTGGCGGGGCTGGGATTAGAACCCATGACCTTCTGACACCCAGGCCCGTGCTCTAACCACTATGCCATGCTGCTTCTCATGCCTGAGACAGCAGAGTCAAGTAGGGACTGGAGACGGAGAGACTAGAGGCAGAAAAGTATGTAAGGAGGCTGATGGAGTTGGCAAGTGACTGCTCTATTGTGGATGCCATTTGAATGGACAAGAAAGGGCAGATCCTATAGATTTTATATGGAAAAAATTGGACAGGATTTGGTGATAAACCAAATTTGAGGGTCGAATGAAAAAGAAGAATCAAGAGGACCAAGTGGGACAGTTTCACCAGGTATACAGCAAATGATCTGAAAACGTTCTGAAGTGATATGTCATTGTGTTTATTTCCTATATGACCAGGTTTGGGTAGTAAGCCAGAGGTGTGCTGGACTCCTCACTGTACCTCGTTCTTGCCTGTCCCACCATCGATCCCCAGCCCACATCCTTCCCCTGGCCTGGAATGCCCTCCCTCCACACATTTGCCAAGCTAGCTCTCTTCCTCCCTTCAAAACCCTACTGAGAGCTCACCTCCTCCAAGAGGCCTTCTCAGACTGAGCCCCCTTTTTCCTCTCCTGCTCCCCATCCCCCCCGCCCTAACTCCTTCCCCTCCCCACAGCACTTGTATATATTTGTGCAGATCTATTACTCTATTTATTTTACATGTACATATTTACTATTCTATTAATTTTGTTAATGATGTGCATCTAGCTTTAATTCTATTTGTTCTGACGACTTTGACACCTGTCTACATGGTTTGTTTTGTTGTCTGTCTCCCCCTTCTTGACTGTGAGCCCATTGTTGGGTAGGGACCATCTATATGTTGCTGACTTGTACTTCCCAAGCGCTTAGTACAGTGCTCTGCACACAGTACATGCTCAATAAATACGATTGAATGAATGAATGACTCAGAAGATACTGTTAGAAGGGATGGCTGCAGTTGAAAACTGTCAATCTAAGTCAGAGGCCTTGTGCTAACCCATGCCTGGAAGGCTGTTGGAATAGCTCTAGAGTAAAGGGGGGTGGGAAAGCATGTTCTAGGTTTTGGGCCTAGTGTGATATATACAGTATGACTTGCTTTGGGATGGCCACTAAGGATTGGGGGAAAATAGGAAGTCTGATGGTGTTTTGTCCACCCCATCAGGGTGGGCAAATGACTGAAATCAGCCCTAACAGCCTCTACCAAAAGATACTCTATGGATTTCAACAGCTGGGTCCAAGAACTGTACATAGAAAATTCTATTTCCAGTCTTAATTCTTGATTGCCTTTAATCTAGCAAGATGCATTCATTGGTTTTCAATTCCTTGGATACTGGATGGAAATATTTTAGAGAATTAATCTTCAAAAAGCCTTTTCAGGCTTTCAGATTTACCTTGAAGATAAATAGTATCCACAAAGTGTATTTTTGGATGTTTCAATGAGAAAAAATGTGAAAGATCTGAGAACCTCAATTTATTAAACTTGTTTTGACTGTGCAGAAATGAGATACCAACCTGAAATCACTATCATAGTGCTGTGTTCCTTTCCTTCTGATTTAGAAGGATTGATTGATTATGCATAATCAATTCTGGAAAAGAGTCAATTGTATTTTTTAAGCGTTCACTGTGGGTCGAGCACTCTACTAAATGTTTGGGAAAGTACAGTATAACAGAGTTGGTAGCCACATTCCCTGCCACAACGAGGAATCTTCCAAGCCAGCACATATAATACAGATAATATAGAGAGGGCTGACATCAGATATAGTCCCTATCTTTTGCTATTCACTTCTCCTATGGTTGTTCTGCTGCCTTTGCTGTTTGGGTAATTGACATGTGGATATCAGCAATTAGATTTGCCTGGACTGGCTTGGCTGAGAGAGTGAGATGGGAAAATGGGGACAGACCCACAGAATGGAACGACGTCCTGAGGACAGGAATCCTAATCCTCTCCTTGCTGTCAGATTGGGCTTGGACCAGATGTTTTGAACTGCCATTTTGCCCAATATTAGATTGGTTTAAATTTTCTATTCCAAAAATATATAATTACATTTTACCTGAGGGTTTACAGCCGCATTCCTCAGTGATATCCTTAGTGGCCCTTACCTAATTAATGATTCCATCCTCAAACAAAGGCAAAAAGGGATCACTAATAACGAAAGTACATTCTAGAGTGCAGCATGTAAGTTTCTGTAAAGTGGATGTTTTCGACAACAATTTTGAAGAATTCAGAGAATATTTCCAAGTAAATGGCTTGCAGTTCCTGGAGGCGAAAAGTGGAGCTGGTTAGCTGTGAAAAATAAATCTCTGAAGTGTATTCCCTATGGGGGATAATGTAAGTGAGAGGAGCGGGCCTATTGGCAAAGGATGAGGTAGAAAAAACAATTTGCTATTATTATCAGCAAAAAGGTTTTACATTTAAAATAAGATAAGTAGCTCATAACAAAGGTAATGCAAAACATCCAACTCCTGAATCGTATGAGAAAAAGCCTGCTTCAAATCATTAAGACTCTCAGAAGAGAATAGCATTTTTCAAAGATTGTTCTTTAAAAGAAGTAACAAATTTACATAGACCTTTCAGCATGAAAAGAAAAAGCATGTATATTATTAGGGAAGGTGAAGATGGAGTTAGGTAATTGTTTCAGAATATTCTCCACCATGTCTAATCAGATAATGGTAATTGTGGAATTTGTTAGACATTTACTTTATGTCAAGCATTGTACTAAGTGCTGGAGTAGAGACAAGATAGGTCAGACACAGTCCCTTTACCACCTAGGACTTTAAGTCTAAAAGGCAAGGAGAACAGGTATTTTATCCCCATTTTAGATGAAGAAACTGAGACAATTTATGTAGTACAAGAAAGTGAGTTGCTTGCCACAAAAATGAGATTCACTGAAGAAATGAAACAGAAAAATTGGCTTCAAGTTTACCAGTATATGGAAATAGCAAATGTAAATTTATTTCAAAGTTTGAATACCTACTTTCTTTCAAATCTGTTGACATATTCTGTTAATATTAGCCACAAACAAAGTCAGCACATCACACAAGATGACCTCCACAAGACTAGCACCCAGCTTAGGTTTGTTATTTTAAAGCTATACTACACTTTGGGAGGAAAAAATGTATAATTTTGCTACAGCACCATGCTTTCATAACCACCCTCACCCAAAAAACATTGTGATGTGATGTGAGGGTGGTGTTTTGATATGAACAGTGAAAAATGTGACCTGTAGTCAGAGGTTCTTTAATTGATGGAAAGTTCATACATTTCTGACTCTTTGTTGCCCATTTCTCAGATGCGGTCACTGGAAGGTGGCAGTAAACAGAGAGATGAGCCATATGCTTTTCTTTTTTTTTTTTTTTTTTTTGGTAAAATTAAAGTTCATTCTTAGGTGTGTGAGGGAGGACACGAAAAACAACTTTACCCCCAAAATTAAAAAGTGGAAAGGCATGTCCCTCCCCATTCTAACCTAGGGATCCTGTCCCTCACCCCACCCCCAGTGGTAAATTATTGTGTCCCCATGGGACAAAGAAGTGGAAGAAACAATTAAACAATGCCTTGGAAAAGTAATAATAACAATAACAATAATAATTTGTTAAGTGCTTATTATATGCAGAGCCCTATACTAAGTGCTGGGGTAGATACAAGATAATCAGGTCCCACATAATAATAATAATAATAATGATGGCATTTAATAAGTGCTTACTATGTACAAAGCATTGTTCTAAGCGCTAGGGAGGTTATAAGGTGATCATTTTATCCCACAGGGTGCTCACAGTCTTAATCCCCATTTTACAAATGAGGTAACTGAGGCACAGAGAAGTTAAGTGACTTGCCCAAAGTCACACAGCTGACAATCGGCAGAACCAGAATTTAAACCCATGACCTCTGACTCGAAAGCCTGTGCTCTTTCCGCTGAGCCACGTGGGACTCACCTACTAAGTAGGAGGGAGTACAGCTATTGAATCCCCATTCTGCAGTTGAAAAAATTGAGGCACAGAAAAGTCAAGTGACTTATCCAAGGTCACACAGCAGGTAACTGGTAAAGCCAGGATTAGAAACCCAGATCCTCTGACACGCAGGCCCATGTTCTTTTCTCTAAGCCACACTGCTTCCTGAAGTACATGCTGTAGAGAGATTTATTGGCTTGAGACATGCAATAATTATTTTCTATCTGCTGAGCAGCATGGTCGAATTCTAATCTTGGCTCCTCCACGTGTCTGCAACCTTGAGCAAGTCACTTCACTTCTCTGGGCCTCAGTTACCTCATCTGTAAATGGAGATTCAAAACCTCCTCTAGACTGTAAGCTCATCCTCTAAACTGTGAACTCATTATGGGCAGGGGACATGTCTACCAACCCTGTTATACTGTACTGTCCCAAGCACCTAATGCAATATTCTGCACACAGTAAGCATTCAATAAATATGACCATCTTTTCCCCCTCAAGTTAAAACTCACATTTAAAATAACACGAGTGACAGCCTTTTTATGTGCCCAATGTGGCCAGGAATGTGGATCTCTCATCAACCTTTTCCAGTCATACAATCGACCATAAGCGAATTTCACTATCAGTGATCTCTTTGAAAGCAAAGGACAACAATATACCAGTCAATCAATCAATTGTACTTTTTGAGCACTTCATTCATTCATTCATTCATTCAATCATATTTATTGAGCGCTTATTGTGTGCAGAGCACTGTACTAAGCGCTTGGGAATATATGTGCCAACTTGATATGACAACTTACTATGTGAAGAGCACACTAAGCAGTTGGGAGAGTGCAATGCAACAATAAACAGACACATTCCCTGCCCACAACAATTACTCACAACCCAATGTTCAAGCAATAATCATCCTGGCTCAGAGTATTTGCTGTTGCCTCCATTTATGTAATAATAATAATAATAATAATGGCATTTTTTAAGCACTTACTATGTGCAAAGCACTGTTCTAAGCGCTGGGGAGGTTGCAAGGTGATCAGGTTGTCCCACTGGGGGCTCACAGTCTTCATCCCCATTTTACAGATGAGGTAACTGAGGCTCGGAGAAGTGAAGTGACTTGCCCAAGGTCACACAGCTGACAAGTGGCGGAGCCGGGATTTGAACCCATGACCTCTGACTCCAAAGCCCGGGTCATATAATATTAATAACAATGGTATTTGTTAAGAGCTTATTATGTGCCAAGCACAGTTCTAAGCACTGGGGTAAATACAAGGTAATCAGGTTGTACCACATGGGGCTCCCAGTCTTAATCCCCATTTTACAGATGAGGTAACTGAGGTACAGAGAAGTTAAGTGACTGGCCCAAGGTCACAGAGCAGACACGTGGCAGAGCTGGGATTAAAACCCAAGCCCTCTGACTCAGAAGTCCATGCTCTTGCCACTGGGCCACACTGCTTCTCTGCAGGATATGCCCCCATCCTGAGGTTGTAGTAGACAATCTAAGGTGAACACTTATTTGAATGCTAGAGTTGCGTGGGTTATTTGGAGTAATTGTTTTATAATCAACACAAGTGACAGGAGAAACAAAGGACTGGTCAAATACAGAAGTAAGAGCTCTGAGTTCTATTCTTGGCACTCTTCTTGATCTTAATCAGGTTACTGAATTCAGGTTTCTGCTTCATTCATTCATTCAATCGTATTTATTGAGCGCTTACTGTGTGCAGAGCACTGTACTAAGCTCTTGGGAAGTACAAGTCAGCAACGTATAGAGATTGTCCCTACCCAACAATGGGCTCACAATCTAGAAGGGGGTGACAATCAATCAATCAATCAATCGTATTTATTGAGTGCTTACTATGTGCAGAGCACTGTACTAAGCGCTTGGGAAGTACAAATTGGCAACACATAGAGACAGTCCCTACCCAACAGTGGGCTCACAGTCTAAAAGGGGGAGACAGAGAACAAAACCAAACATACCAACAAAATAAAATAAATAGGATAGAAATGTACAAGTAAAATAAATAAATAAATAAATAAATAAATAAATAGAGTAATAAATATGTACAACCATATATACATATATACAGGTGCTGTGGGGAAGGGAAGGAGGTAAGATGGGGGGATGGAGAGGGGGACGAGGGGGAGAGGACAAAACAAAACATGTAGACAGGTGTCAAAATCGTCAGAACAAATTAAAATAAATGGAATAGTAAATATGTACAAGTAAAATAAATAGAGTAATAAATCTGTACAAATATATATACAAGTGCTGTGGAGAGGGGAAGGAAGTAGGGCAGGGGGGATAGGGAGGAGGAGAGGAAAAAGGGGGCTCAGTCTGGGCTTTATTTCTGATTGAAAAATGATGGATCCTCTTTAGCCCAACTATCTAATATCAAACTTCTAGGAGTGCAGGGTTGGCTTGAGGGAACCTGGAAGGGAGACCATCTTCCTTCTCAAAGCTCTCTTCAAACGCTGCCTCCGTGACAAGGAAGCAGAATCATTTTTTTCTATTCACCTCAACAATGAGTGACTTTCGAGCCACACTGTTGAGATCGATGGTACTTTTTGAATGGTTATTCTGCGAAAGCACTCTTTTAAATGCTTGAAAGAGCAGAATTAATTGTATTTACTCATTCATTCAATCGTATTGAGCACTTACTATCAATCAATCAATCAATTGTATTTATTGAGCGCTTACTGTGTGCAGAGCACTGTACTAAGCGCTTGGGAAGTACAAGTTGGCAACATATAGAGACAGTCCCTACCCAACACTGGGCTCACAGTCTAAAAACTAAAAACTTACTGTATGCAGAGCACTGTATTAAGTACAGTAGAACAGAATTGGGAGACATGTTCCCTGCCCATAGAAAACCTACAGGCTAGAGAGAAAGACAGACATTTAAAAAGCAAACAAACATACATAAAACCTACAAATAGAGGGAGACAGCAGAGTATAGGAAAATACACATAAGTACTTTTGTTGGGCACTGTTCTTGGCTCACAGAAAGCACTTATCAAAATACCACTGTCATTATTGTTGCTGTTGTTATTTATTTTGGAATTCCAACTTGCTCATAATATTTATTGGAGTATATTCTAGACTGTGAGCCCATTGTTGGGCAGGGATTGTCTCTATTTGTTGCTGAATTGTACTTTCCAAGCACTTAGTTCAGTGCTGTGCACACGGTAAGCTCCCAATAAATATGATCAGATGGGGCAAAAATTGGTGCACACGTGACAGCAGGATAGGAGAATGAGAGCTTTAGTCATGGAAATCTTCTTCTTGGATGAGTTAAGATTTTAATGGGACTTTGAAGATGGGGATAGTGGTGGTCTATAGGAGAGGAAGGGGAAAGAGTTCTATCATTCAATCATATGTATTGAGTGCTTACTGTGTAGAGAACACTGTACTAAGCGCTTGGGAGAGTACATCTTCATTAGATTCAATTATCATTAGATTTAGTTTCCTCTAACATGTTCAGACATTCAGAGCTCACTGAAACATTGACA
The DNA here is from genome assembly GCF_015852505.1 of Tachyglossus aculeatus. Classification (NCBI taxonomy): domain Eukaryota; kingdom Metazoa; phylum Chordata; class Mammalia; order Monotremata; family Tachyglossidae; genus Tachyglossus; species Tachyglossus aculeatus. The sequence continues at coordinate 52,235,286 of NC_052069.1, forward strand.
GACAGCGCATTATTTGTTTCCCTTGTGTTTGAAACCTACAGGCATCTTCTAAAAGCATTATTGAACTGTTCCTAATTAATACGACTCCACATTTGGGAATTTGTAACCAAAAAATTCATTTTGGTATTTCAAGCATAATTTCTAACTAAAATGAATGAAGCACAAAGGTCTTGTGTTTGAAATTCTATGTCAAGAAAATGTAAAAGTACACATTTCTCACTGCATCATCATCATCATCAGTGCTTTTCTTTGAGCACTTCGTTTGCAAAGTAACGTTCTAAGTGCTTGGGAGAGCATATTACAACAGAGTTGGTAGACATGTTTCCTGCATACAAGTGGCATAAAATCAACTGAGTTCTTCATTAGTACTATTATTCGTATCTCTGATTTGGCTAATGCTTAGTACGGGATTTTTTCCCATCCCCTTTATAGGACAAGTATAATAAAGGGCATCTTTCAGATTTCTGAGAATGAACAGTACTGAGTATTTAAACCCAATGTAAAATGGGCTGATTACATACTAAATGAATGAAGAAGCTTTCAGCAGAAATCACATTAATGAAGTATTTGTGCATAGTATTATTATGGCATTTGTTAAGCACTTACTCTATGTCTGGCACTGTACTAAGCGCTGATGCAGATACAAGCAAATCAGGTTGGACATGGTCCTTGTCCCACTTGGGGCTCACAGTCTTAATCCTACTTATATGGATGAGGTAACTGAGGCAAAGAGAAGTGAAGTGACTTTCCCAAGGTCACATAGCAGACAAGTGGCTGCTGAGATCAGAGTCCAGGCCCTTAGTGCATCCCAAACACCGGGCCATTAGTTTTCCCTAATGTTTGATTTTAAAGATAAAAATGTATTATTTAGAAAACATCACAGAGGGAAAGAAAGATTTCTGTAGCTGAATCTGTAAGTGGCATAAGAATCAGTCAAGCTTTTCTGTTTATATCTTTATCACTACAATGATTTTAGTACACAATTTAATTCAGTAATCCCTGATACTGATCTATGGGAATTAGGGGGGAGGTTTTTCTCTGTGAACAGCAATTCTGGCAAAATCAAGATATAAGGAGACCCTTTGGAAAACAGCAACAGGGCCTCCCAGTGGAACACAACAGTGTGGCAAAAGAAACCATTTCAGGCAGACAATGGGGAACGGCTTGTCAGATGCCCATAGATGCCCTTTCATTCACACCTGCCACTGGTGTGGCTACTATTGATAGCAGTGCCATCTTCACACACAAAGGTCAGATGTAAGAGAAGGAATTTATGAATTATGGGTTGGGAGTCAGGAGACACAGTTCCAATCCCATCTTTGCTACTGGACTACTTTGGATGTCCTTGGGCAAGTCTCTTAACCATTCTATGCCTCAGTTTCCTCCTCTGTTCAATGGAGTAAAATATTTGCTTTCCCCTCCATTAGACTGTATGCCCATCGTAGGGCAGGAGTTGGGTCCAATCTGATTACCTGAGAACTCAGCATTCGGCATTCAGGAAACACTTGATAAATAACACAGTGATTGATATTATTCACATTTTAATTAATTTAAGCTATATCTACTGTGCTGCTTCCTCTATTCAAAACAGAGGAAGCAGAAGAGTAAATTCCTTTAGGGCAGGTATCACCCACATCCTGCCTCTGGCCTGGAATGCCCTCCCTTCTCAAATCTGACAGATAACTACCCTCCCATCCTTCAGAGCCTTATTGAAGGTCAGCTTCTCCAAGAGGCCTTCTCTAAGTCCCCCTTTCCTGTTCTCCCACTCCCTTCTGCATCACCCAGACTTGTTCCCATTGTTCATCCCCCCTTCCACCTCAAAATGTTGGTGAAAAATAGCTTTCAGGTGTAAGCTGAGTGCTTTAGGTGAAGCTACACTCCTCACAGCACTTATGTACACATCTGTAGTTTATTCATGTATATTAATGTCTGTCTCCTCCCCTGTAGACTGTAAACTAGTTGTGGGCAGGGCCTACCTGTTTATTGTTGTATTGTGCTCACCCAAGTGCTTAGTAATAATAATAATGATAATAATGGCATTTGTTAAGTGCTTAAAATGTGCAAAGCAGCATTCTAAGCGCTGGGGAGGATACAAGGTGATTACGTTGCCCCACGTGGGGCTCACAGTCTTAATCCCCATTTTACGGATGAGGGAACTGAGGCCCAGAAGTGACTTGCCCAAAGTCACACAGCTGACAAGTGGCAGAGCCAGGATTTGAACCCATGACCTCCGACTCCCAAGCTCGGGCTCTCTCCACTGAGCCACGCTGCTTCTCTACAGTGCTGTGCCCACAGTAAGTGCTCAATAAATATGACTGAATGAATGATCTACGAATTCTCTATCCCAAGCGCTTTGTACAGCACTCTGTACATATAGTAAGTGATCAAAAAATAATAATAATGATCGTATTTGTTAAGATCTTATCATGTTGTCAAGCACTGTTCTAAGCACTGGGGCAGATACATGCAAATCGGGTTGGCCACAGTCCCTAGCCCACATGGGGCTCACAGTCTCAGTCCCCATTTTACAGATGAGGTAACTGAAGCACAGAGAAATGAAGTGACTTGCCCACGGTCATGTGGCAGACAATTGGTGGAGCCAGGAATAGAAACCAGGTCCTTCTGATTCCCAGGACCATGCTCTATCCACTGGGCCATGACGTTTTTAGAGATCTGAGTGAATGACGACTGAAGAATAGACCAAGTTGAGCCTTTAACAACAGTCAGTCCTCCAAATTGGAGATATTCTTCCAACAAGGCTTGTGTAGCTGAACATAATGTGGTGCAATAACATACGATGCAGAAAAGTCATTGTTTGCTTACACTGTAATGTGACTTTTTAACATGCATTTCTTCATTCACTCATTCATTCAATCGTATTCATTGAGCGCTTACTGTGTGCAGAGGATTGTACTGAGTGCTTGGGAGAGTGCAATATAACAATAAACAGACATGTTCCCTGCCCACAGTGAGCTGACAGTCTAGAGGAGGAGACAGACATTAATATAAGTAAATAAATTACAGATACATATATAAGTGCCGTGGGGCTGGGAGGGGAGATGAATGTAACCCTGTGTCTCATAGCAGACTTGGCTCTACTAGAAAAGAAATGGGAGCTTAAAACCAAGATCGCAGCCTGGAATTTTGATAGTAACAGCTAGTACTGGTTTGGGAACTCCAGGGCATTATCCAAATTCACATAGATTCTAGGGATTGTCTCTATCTGTTGCTGAATTGTACTTTCCAAGCGCTTAGTACAATGCTCTGCACACAGTAAGCGCTCAAAAAATATGACTGAGTGAATGAATAGATTCCTTCCCAGCCCAAAGACATTTCCACTGTGCCTGGTTCCATGGTACAGAAACAGATGTATCTGTTTTCAGAGAGCATTCCGTTTTAGGCCTTCGCTCCCCGGAGTAAACTGCGGAGTTCGGCTCATCCACCCCACTTATATGAACTCTTAAACTATTAAGACAAAGGCTGTCTCAATGCAATTGAAGTCAATTTGCCAGGGAGTCCCGTTGGCAGGACTATTGTCAAAACATCCAAGCTCCTTTAGCAGCAGAGATAGGGGACTGAAGGAGAGTACGGATAGGAATTAGGAAAAACCTCACTAGGGAATTATATTTCCCAGAAGAGAAAAGACTCGCAATTCCCAGACGTATCTGGGCATGGGAGCTAATCAAGCGGGCAGGGGACTTTGAAATAGAGTAGAACCAATGCCGCTGGCTCTCTTTGCATTCTCGTCTCCACTCCGCTGATCTCTGGTTACATTTGCTGCCTGCCTCCTGGGAAAATCTTGACATGTGCTTGCCGGGTATATGCATGCTATTTTAGAAGCCTGTTTATCTAAGAAAAATGCTTTGTAAAGTTATAGGAATTTGTGGATTTGGTGGGGATTTTGTAGTTTGGATTTGATTTTAGCTTTCCCTCCTTTTCTCTTTCCGTATTTTGAAATGAAACTCCAATGTATTCTGCGTATTTCAGAATATAAAGTGGAGCGAGAGTCTCTCTCAGACCTCTTTCTCCAAAGTGCTTGTAAATTAGCTATCACCACAGGTCACCTGGGCCCTTGCAGAAGTCCTATGACTAGTGACTGCACCTAAAGATATTTTTAATGGTTCAATCGAATACTCAATCAATCATATTTACTGAGCACGTACTGTGTGGAGAGCAGTGCACTAAGCTTTTGGGAGACTACAATACAAGAGAGTCGGTAGACATGTTCCTAGCCCGCAATGAGCTTACAGTTTAGAGAGGGAGACAGACATTAAAATAAATTTTGGATTTTAATAATAATAATAATAATGGCACTTATTAAGCACTTACTAGGTGCAAAGCACTGTTCTAAGCACTAGGGAGGTTACAAGGTGAGCAGGTTGTCCCACGGGGGGCTCACAGTCTTAATCCCCATTTTACAGATGAGATAACTGAGGCCCAGAGAAGTTAAGTGACTTGCCCAAAGTCACACAGCTGACAATTGGCGGAGCTTGGACTTGAACCCATAACCTCTGACTCCAAAGCCCGGGCTCTTTCCACTGAGCCACGCTGCTTGTACATAAGTGCTCTTGGGATGAGGGTGGGGTAAATATATGATAGATATCCACTTTCAAGGTCTATGAAAAAGGGGAAACAAGGGCAATGAAAAAGTCAGGGAATAATAATAATAATAATAGTAATAATGATTCTGGTATTTGTTAAGCACTTACTGTGTGCCAGGCACTGTACTAAGCACCGGGGTGGACACAAGCAAATTATGTTGGACACAGTCCCTGTCTCCCATGGCGCTCACAATCTCAATCCCCAGTTTACAGATGAGGAAACTGAGGCACAGAGAAGTGAAGTAACTTGACCAAGGTCATGCATAGAACAGTGAGTGGTGGAGCCGGGACCAGAACACACAACCTTCCGACTTCCAGACTCATGCTCTATCCACTATTCCACAGCACTCTCACAATTGAAAACTATTTTTCTTTTCATTTATGGATTTGTGTATGGCTTCAAAGTGGGACAGGCACTGGTCTGACCCAATTATCTTGCATCCACCCCAGCACTTACTACAATGCTTGACACACATGCATTCACAGTAAGCTTTTAAGAAATACCACAAAATTGTGGTTATTACTGTGGCATTGGTGTTATTACCATTACTGGTATTGTTATTATTACTACTGCTACTACCAATACTACTACTATTAATAATAATATCAAGAATGGCCAACTTTCCTGCAATTTGGGGAAATCTTTCCTTAGGCCCAGGGTAATACAGGGTTCTTACACTGAACAAAAGAACTGATCGCATTTTTGTCTCATTTCTGAAATGTGGAAACAAAGAACATCTTGTCTGGTGTAAGCCCAGAGAAACCATCAATATGCTCAAAGAAGTATGTTCTAGGAAGTATTTCAGGGAATAACCGTAAGAGCTTGGCTGCTGTGTTCTAGTTTGCTAGAGGTCTCTTTCAGGGTGCCATGAATGTGGGGTTGGAATATAATTGCTCTAGCTTTCACTGATGATTTTCCTTTCAATAACTGAATTTTCAACTTCAAATGCATTATTTTCTAATACAAACAAATTATATTCATGAACATGGTGTGAGTACAAAATAAGGCTACTAAACACCCCAAAGAATGAATCTCCATTAGAGGGAGGGAGATGAGGCCAAAGTCCAGTTATGCACCTCCGATCTCCTGTGCGTAACTCAGAACACACGTCAGTACCTGGGAGAAGGCGGCTTCCAGTGGGGGGAGTGAACTTTGGGCCCCTTCATTTTGCCCCCATGGGCCACCCCCATACATCACTGCAAGAACTCCCGCCCCCACGGAGGGACTGCCTAGTGGGCCGGCTACCAGACAAGTGGCATCTGGCCTAAACCCAGCATTCCCGGTTTGGCATCCCGGTCTTCTCTGGAAAGCTCCTCTGCCGCTAATCTCCTCAACGTGCCTCGTTCTTGCCTGTCCTGCCGTCGACCCCCGGCCCATATCATCCCCCTGGCCTGGAATGCCCTCCCTCCGCACATCCACCAAGCTAGCTCTCTTCCTCCCTTCAAGGCCCTACTGAGCTCACCTCCTCCACGAGGCCTTCCCAGACTGAGCCCCCTCCTTCCTCTCCCCCTTGTCCCCCTCTCCATTCCCCCCCATCTTGCCTCCTTCCCTTCCCCACAGCACCTGTATATACGTATATATGATTGTACGTATTTATTACTCTATTTATTTATTTATTTTACTTGTACATATCTATTCTATTTATTTTATTTTGTTAATATGTTTGGTTTTGTTCTCTGTCTCCCCCTTCTAGGCTGTGAGCCCACTGTTGGGTAGGGACCGTCTCTATATGTTGCCAACTTGTACTTCCCAAGCGCTTAGTACAGTGCTCTGCACACAGTAAGTGCTCAATAAATACGATTGATTGATTGATTGGAAAGGAGCACCATCAGACCACTCATGCCACGGAGTGCTTTTGGGGGGAATCTAGGCACTAGGATCACCTCAACCTTCTCAGAGCCGGCCACGCTGCTTCCTCTAAAGAGTTAAAAAAGAAAAAGTCAACAAACTGGCAGTCAGGAGACCTGGGTTCTAATTCCACTTCACCCCTTGCCTGCTGTTGTGACCTTGGGAAAGTCAGTTGGTTGGACCACCTGTCTACTTGTTTTGTTCTGTTGTCTGTCTCCCCCTTCTAGACTGTGAGCCCACTGTTGGGTAGGGACCGTCTCTATATGTTGCCGATTTGTACTTCCCAAGTAGTTAGTACAGTGCTCTGCACACAGTAAGCGCTCAATAAATACGATTGAAAGAATGAATGAATAAATACAGTTGAATGAATGAATGAACATGTGGTGGTCCCTGAAATGTATGCCATCAGCAGCCCAAGTCTTGATCAGCATCAGTCACAACATGGGAATAGAAGGTAGGTATTCAGGTAGGTATTCTGGTAGGACAAAATAATAGTAATGAACACTAGGAAATTCTCCCTTGCCCAAATCCATTCTCTGAATCAAGGAAAAAAAAAAGTTCCTAAGGCCATCTATCTACCTATCCTCCAGGGAAGGAGGTACCATAGTTTCATTTTTTTTTCACATCACTGACTCACGGCAATGACAGGATAGTGCTCCGAATATTGAACCTCCAGGAATTTCAGCTCGTTCCTTTCTTGTTCTGGTCCTCTCTGGCAACAAAACTGGGTAGCACTAGCTGTTCTTTCCAGCATCCCAAACTCCTATTTCCTATTGTGAAGAAGGTGCTTCTTTTCAGATACTCTCTGTCTGACCGAGAGTGTGCCATGACATAGTCATGGGAATGAGTAGACTAGCTTTATCCAGATAAGAAAAACAAGAAAACAAAGTATCATCATCTTCTCCTCAGCCCACTGGTTTGAGCACCATAAGAATCTCCTGACAGTTGGAAATTTTCTGTTCTCAAGATGGCAACTAATACGCACAGTGAGATCATTTCGGTGGGTTAATATCAGTAGTAATTATGGTTGAAAATTTATCTTTGCTACAGAAAGGCAAATCTTGGAAATTAGGTTATTAAATGGAAAAAAAAAATGAGTCTAACGTAAATGGAGAGGGAACATGGGCAGGAAATTTATGCAATACTCACTTTGAAGAATATGACAAGGATCACAATAGGAGAAACATTACTATTCAAGTTGATGCCAAAATTTGTGAAAAGAAAATATAAGTCATCCACACATGAATTTCATCTAAATATAAGGCACATTCAGGGAGTTGTATATTTCTTTTCAGCTAAATTTTTTTTTGCTCTCAGTGGTGACAGCTTTAAAATATTTAGCTGATCAAACAATCAGTTCCTGTGTAATGATAATAATAATAATAATAATAATATTTGTTAATCATTTACTGTGTGCTAAAAACTGGGATGATAATAATATAATGGTATTTGTTAAGCACTTACTATATACTAAGCACTGTTCTAAATACTGTCAGAGATACAAGGTAATCAAGTTGTCCCACATGGGGCTCACAGTCTTAATCCCCATTTTACAGGTAACTGAGGCACAGAGAAGTTAAGTGATTTGCCCAAAGTCACACAGCTGACAAGTGGTGGGGCAGGGATTTGAACCCATGACCTCTGACTCCCAAGCCCAGGCTCTTTCCACTGAGCCACGCTGCTTCTCTCATATGATCAGGGCAGTGACAGTCCCTGTTCCAAATATAGCTCACAGTCTAAGGGGGACAGAGAGAGAGAGAGAGAAAACAGTTACTTCATTCCAATTTTAAAGATGAGGAAACTGAGGCACATGGAAATGAAGTAAATCCCCAAAGTCACGCAACATGCAAGCAGCAGAGCCACTATTAGGACAAGGTCCCCTACCTCCAAATCAATCAATCAATCAATGAGACCAACACAGCCTAGTGGAAAGAGCACAGGTTTGGTAATCAGAAGGACCTGGGTTCTAATCCTGGCTCTACTACTTTTATTTTTAATTTGTTATTTGTTAAGCACTTACTGTGTATCAAGCACTGTTCTAAGCACTGGGGTAGATACAAGGCAATTAGGTTGTCCCACATGGGACTCACAGTCTTCATCCCCATTTTACAGATGAGGCAACAGAGGCACAGAGAGCTTAAGTGACTTGCCCAGGGTCACACAGCTGACAAGTGGTGGAGCCAGGAATAGAACCCACGACTTCTCTGTTGTGTGACCTTGCGGGAGTCACTTCACTTCTCTGTGCAACAGTTTCCTCATCTGTAAAAATGGGATGAAGACTTTGAGTACCAGATGGGTCATGGACTGTGTCAAACCTGCTTAGCTTGTATCTACTCCTGGGCTTAGTACAGTGCCTGGTACATAGTAAGTGCTTAACAAATACCATAAAAAAAATCAACCAGTAGCATTTATTGAGTGCTTACTGTGTGCAGATAACTACACTGAGTGCTTGGGAAAGTACAATACAATCAAATTGGTAGATCTTACTCTCCACAAGGAGTTTTCAGTTTAGAGATATTTTCCTCCTTCATGAAATGATCTTTTAACCTACAAATCAAATATCAGTGAGAATAAGTAGTCAACATGTATTCCAAAAGAAATGCAGGAAGAAGAGCCACACTCAAATCCTAGAGAAGAAGAAGGAAGAAGAAGGAAGAAGGAAGGAAGAAAGAAGAAGAAAGAAGAAGAAGAAGAAGAAGAAGAAGAATTGTGGTATTTGTTAAGTGCTTACTATGTGCGAGGCACTGTACTAAGCGCTGGGGTGGAAAGAAGCAATTCATGTTGGACACAGTCCCTGTCCCATGTGAAGCTCACAGTCTCAATCCCCATTTTACAGATGAAGGAACTGAGGCACAGAGAAGTGAAGTGACTCGCCCAGGGTCACACAGCAGACAAGTGGCAGAGCCGGGATAAGAACCCATGACCTTATGGCTCCCAGGCCCGTGCTGTATTCACTACACCATGCTGATTCACTAATTTTCCTAGGACAATAAAACCAAACAAATGAAAGGAGGCCAATAAATTTGAGTTATGCCATACCGAGTTGGAAGGAATTTGAAAAGATGTGAATCCTCCAGAAGAAAAAAATCTTGTTCTCTAGCCCCTCACAATAGAGAGAGATACTAATGGATTACTGAAGCCACTATCAACTAAGAAGAGACAGAATTCAACCAACAGAGAGTTTAAATTTTAGGGATCTGTAAGGCAGAATCACATACGTGGCTCAGTGGAAAGAGCCCGGACTTGGGAGTCAGAGGTCATGGGTTCTAATCCCAGCTCCGCCACTTGTCAGCAGTGTGACTTTGGGCAAGCCACTGAACTTCTCTGTGCCTCAGCTCCCTCATCTGTAAAATGGGGACTAAGATTGTGAGCCCCACTTGGGACAACCTGATCACCTTGTATCCTCCCCAGCACTTAGAACAGTGCTTTGCACATAGCAAGCGCTTACCAAATGCCACTATTATTATTATTATTATTATTATTATTATTATTATTATTATCATTATTATTATTATTATTATTATGTGGCACTGAACTTGAAAGAAATCAATGGTATTCCCTTCTAGACTGTAAGTTTGTTGTGGGCAGGGAATTTGTTTACCAACTCTGTTATACTGTACTGTCCCAAATGTTGAGTATAGTGTTCTGCACACAGTAAGCACTCAATAAATCCCCAGACAGCTGAATCTGAAATTAAGTTTTTTATTTCTGTTCTGTCTTGCAGGATATATTTAAAAGCTATTTTATTTATGTATGTGTTTAAGAGATAAAAAGAGAACCACATGAAGAGAACCATGGCTGAAAAGAGTTGACAGACAGTAAGCTTCTCAGGTCAAAAAATTCCATGTTTATCCATTCTGGATGAGCTGATTAGGGGTCATGGCTGTCGGCTTCAATTGAGCTTAGTGGGGTGATCTTTACTGTAGTCCAGATTTGGGAGAAATTCAAGAAATTTCATTTGGATTTTCATCAATCTTATCAAAGCATTAGCAGTTTGGGTAACCTTAATCGACTTTTCCACGATTTAGGCTGTGTAAATTCATCAAGATTCTAAGGCTACATCATGGGGACATAGTCAAGTCAGAGTGGAAGAGACCTTTGTCTGACCTTTTCCCCATTACCAATAGAATAAAGCAAGGTTTTACTCAACTTAGTCTCCCTTCGCTATTTTGGAATTTGAGATAGGAGCATTGCAAGTGGTGTTCAAGTGCATTTCCAATTCTCTCAGAACTCAGAAATTTCCCAACATAATAGGCAATGATCATCGTCATTACAGGCTAGATCCATTCCCCCATCAATTTTTATATGCTGCAACTGTGGTCTGAAAATATGTGTGCAAGAAACACAGGATATGAACCGCTTTATAGAATCGCAAAAAACTTGCCAGTTTCACAAGCCTTAACAGGTTGTGTTCCAGCCTGAACAGGCAATGCCTTATCCGAACAGAAGTTTTTTTGTTGGTGGTGCAGGGCTAAAATGTCACTGAAATCTGTCCGAGAGATGAAACCTTGCAGAAACAGACTGTGGATATGAAAATCAAATCAAGAAGCCTAGAATATTCTTTAGGAAATTGTCAGAGCGACATCGAGCAGCAGACCTAACAGAAAGATGGATTACATTGCCCAGTCATCTAGTAATAATAATGATTGTGGTATTTGTTAAGCACTTATTATGTGCCAAGTACTGCACTAAGTGCTGGGGTGGATGCAAGCAAATTAGGTTGGAACAGTTCCTGTAGCACTTGGGGCTCACAGTCCCAATCTCCACTTTACAGATGAGGTAACTGAGACCCAGAAAAGTGAAATGATCTGCCCAAGGTCACAGCAGAAAAAGTGATGGAGCTGGAATTAGAACCCATGACCTTCTGACTCTTATGCCTGTGCTCTATCCACTATTCCACGCTACGCTACTACCTAACCTGCAGTTGTCATATTCAGCTTCTAGAGTTGTTCACCACTAATACTTTATATTTAAAGTATTAAATATAATACTGTCTTGATTAGACACGTTGACAAACCACCAAAACCAAAACACAATATGAAAAGCACTGAGGCAGTGCTCACTGCAGCACAATTTTATTGGGGTAGGGCACCTGAAGAGCGTGGGACAACAGGATAATTAGGCATGGCTATTTGGAAATCACGATCCAAATGGACTGGATCGAAAAAAATGTCCGAGGTTGCAAAAGACAATTAACATTACCTCTAAGGATCATTTTTATGTAAATGAATTCTCAGTTGTGCATATTTTCATTTAATCCCATCCAAATGGATAGAATTGTATCAGTGGCAGCCTTAGAACCACAAAGGTCACCTGCGTACAGATGTTACATTATTTGTAAACAATTTAACCAAACTGAAATAGCTTTTTAATTTTGACTAACAATAAAAATAAAAGAAAATATCTTACACTTTTCATTGAAATGCTTCATAACCTGACCTGAAATGGGCTCATACACTGTCTTATGGCCATGCATTTGTTACTCGTGTATTCCCCGCATGAAGAAAATTCAACCCTATAAAAGAAACCTTGTGTTTTTTTCCTCCCTTCTGTTTATGGAAATACTTTTTGTATTTACGTAACACCCATTTAACAGAGCCTCCCATTGTGAGGATTTTTATGAGCTCTTGCCTTTCTTTTATTCTACTTTCACATCAGCAGTGCAACTATCAGAGTCTCTGGCACAATGAATTGCCCACATTAATATTCATGAGTGTAAATTGCATGTTTAAATAAACATACATTAACTCATACATTTCCTCTGTTTTAAGTGTTAAACTGCACTTACGTTGTCTGGAAAGTCGGCTTTCAGCTCGGTGACGCTTTGACACCAATATGCTGCCGTTTTCTCACTGATGAGCTCGATGTTGAGGAAGGAACTTTGTCCCGGGCCATATATAGGACCCGAAGTGGTGCCTCGAATGATCCTTGGTGAAACATTAGTCACAATGTCCTGTTGAAAGAAAAAACACAGTGGCAGTGCTATTAATAACATTTATTTAATCAATAAGTCAATGGTATTTCTTGAGTACCTACTGTGTGTAAGACAGTACAGTGCTCTGCACACAGTAAGCGCTCAATAAATACGATTGATGATGACTGATGATGACACTGTGTTACTGTACAATTAGTAGAATTAGAAGACATGATACCCTCCCCTCAAATGGGAGAGGCCGAAGCTAAACAAGGTAGAAAGAAGAGGGGATATGCCCATGTGTTGCGCTGAAGCAATAGGGTATGTAAAATCGGTACAAAAGGGCTATGAAAGATTGTAAATATTTAAGTGCTGAGCAGGTAAAATTAAAATTAATCCAGGAAAGTCTCCCCGAAGAGATATGATTTCAGAAGGATTGTGAAAATGGGATGAGTTCTGGTGTGTCAGATTTGAATTAGAAGAACGCTCCCAATAGTAGGGAGTCAGTCATTGTCAGTTAATCATACTTATTGAGTACTTGCTGTGTGCAGATCACTTTCATTCATTCATTCACTCATTCAATTGTATTTACTGAGTGTTTACTGTGTGCAGAGCACTGTACTAAGCACTTGGAAAGTACATTTCAGCAGCAGAGACAATCCCTGCCTATAATGGGCTCACAGTCCAGAAGCGGGGAGACGGGCACCAAAACAAGTAAACAGACATCAATAGAATTAATATAAATAAGTTTAATTATAGATATATACACATCATTAATATAAATAGTATTATAAATATGTACATATATACACAAGTGCTGTGGGGAGGGGAGAGGGTAGAACAAAGGGAGCAAGTCAGGGCGATGGGGAGGGAAGGGGGGCCAGAGGAAGAAAGCACTGTACTAAGCACTTGAGAGACCCAGTAGGCCCTACTGAGAGCTCACCTCCTCCAAGAGGCCTTCCCAGACTAAGCCCCCTCCTTCCTCTCCCCCACCTCCCCCTCTCCACCCCTGCCTTACCTCCTTCCCTTCCCCACAGCACCTGTATATATGTATATATGTGTGTACATATTTATTACTCTATTTATTTTACTTGTACATACCTATTCTATTTACTTTATTTTGTTAATATGTTTTGTTCTCTGTCTCCCCCTTCTAGACTGTGAGCCCACTGTTGGGTAGGGACCATCTCTAGATGTTGCCAACTTGTACTTCCCAAGTGCTTAGTACAGTGCTCTGCACACAGTCAGCGCTCAATAAATACGATTGATTGATTGATTGATTGATTGAGAGTACAATACAACAGACACATTCCCTGCCCGTAAAGAGCTTACCATCTAGAGGACTTGAGCAAGGTGTGCATTGTGGGAGAGACAAGAACAAAGCTAAGTTGAGTAGGTTAGTTTGAGGCATGAAGACCGTGAGCTGAGGGGTTATGGGAGAAGAGCATGGATAAGTAGGAGATGTGGACCTGATCAATAGCCTTAAAACTAAGAGCCAGGTCTTAGAGGAGGGGTGTGGGGAGTGTTTTTTTTAGACAAGTCCTCCAAGCTGTGGAGTGAAATATGGACTGCAGGTAGGGGGATCAGTGGCAGGCCAATGCAAGTAGGCAAGCCAGGATATATGACAAGTAGCTGGACTGTTGGGGAATGAAAGTGTGAACAATGAAGATGGGAAACAGACTGTGGAGAAGAGGGAGTGATAGAGTTATGGTGGCAAAACAAGATGATGGAGTTAGGCTAGGCTTGGAATTAAAGGTAGGTGTCGAGAGGTAGAGATAGAATAAAGTAGAAATATAGAGCTAGCAAATGTGTACTGAGGTAGTTATGAGAACTAGCAGCAGCAGCACAGTGGAAAAAGAACAGAGCCGCTCTTAGTTCCACCTACAACTCATGACCCCAACTGGACACAAAATATGGGCCAACATATGAACCATAAAAGGGATATTTGGCGGAGGGATGGAAATGGAGCTGGAAAGATGGAGAAGGAGCTGATGAGATGGGACCAAGAAGGACATATTGGGGAAGCGAGGGGTCTGAAACATTGATATTGTGTGCCCATAACTCAATAAAACTCTGCTCATCTGAAACCCAGACTTCTTTCACTGTCTCAGAAGAGGGTTTGTTGTTTTTACAGCTTAACACAGACCAAACATTTAGGTGGAGAAGAAGGGGAGGATCCTGGAAATGTTGTACAGGAGAAAAAGTGATAAGATTTGGTGACAGACCGAGTATGAAGTTGAAAGAGAGGGAATGGTTGGCTGAGGAGATGGTATGGTTCATGGTGCTGAGAAATTAATCATGGGAGGCTTTTAAGAGGAGGTAGGATTTCAGGAGGGTTTTGAACACGGGAAAGGCATTGGGGTCTGTTGGATCTGAGGAAGGGAAGAGTTCCAAGCCAGTTACACAAAATGAATGAGGAGATGGAAATGGAAAAGGTAAGGGTGAAGATGAGTTTGGAAAGAATGAAAAATAATGAGTCGGGGTGAAGATCAAATATGTAGCGTGAGCTGAGTTGGTGAAGAGCTTTGAAGCTGACCAGGAGAGGTTTTTGCCTGACAAAGATGACAGACTGGAAGTGGAGGGTTTTGAGGGGTGGAAAGATGTGTGTTGGGCAACTCTTTGAGGATACAACTCATTCAGCAGCATCAGTTATAGGATAAGGGGGTAGCAACTGGAGGCAGGGAGGCTTGAAAAAAGGCTGACTCAGTAGTCTAACTGTTCTATAACTACAGGTTTGTACCAGAGGGTAGATCTTTAGGTGGAAAGGAAGAAGCAGTTGCAGAAATGTTAAATTAGGAGAACTGGGAGGATTTGGTAGCAGATTGGATGAGAGAGTTGAAGGACAGAGAAGCATCAAAGATAATAATGATACTGATGGTATTTGTTAAGCACTTATACTATGTGCAAAGCACTCTTCTAAGCCCTGGGGCAGATACAAGGTAATCAGGTTGTCCCACATGGGGCTCACAGTCTTAATCCCCATTTTACAGATGAGGGAACTGAGGCACAGGGAAGTTAAGTGACTTGCCCAAAGTCACACGGCTGCCAAGTGGAGGAGCCGGGATTAGAACCCACAACCTCTGACTCCCAAGCCTGGATTCTTTCCACTAAGCCACGCTGCTTCTCTAAGATGATACTAAAGTTCTGGGTTTCTTGGACATGAAGGATAGCGGTGTTTTTGACTGAGATGATAAATATCAACCAATCAATATTTATTGAGTGTCTACTGTGTGCACAGCACTATGCTAATTGCTCAGGAGAGTATAGTACAAGAGTTGGTAATCATGTTCCCTGCTCACAATGAGTTTACAGTCTAAAGGGTGGGCAGAGAGTGGGAGTAGGGGGGAAAAAGGAGTGAACATTATTTTCTCAAAGAGCTGTTTGTAAACACGATGTTTTTGGAAAGATAGAAATGAGTGCGGTTTCCTAAAGCCTCTGTTTACATTTTTCCGGAATAAGATTGAGAAAATATGCTTCAAATTAGAGACGGGTTTAACACGTAATTACAGATGAAAAGGCCAAAAAATTTAAATTTGGGGATTTTAGCCAGATCACTTCCCATAATTGCAGGCTTAGAAAGAGAAATTCAGGGATATTTTAATACAATTTAAATCATCTTGTGTGTGAGCTAAATGAGATGCTTGTCATTTGTTGGTAATTAAACGAATTCAAAACGAAAGACATCATAGGTATTATGTAGAAGATATCATCTCATTATTTTCAATGCAATTATCTTATTTGTCTAATCAGTATTTTAAACATGAGCTTTTGAATTTGAAGAGAAGATTCACATAGGGTTACTTTTTCAAAAAATGAAGTCATCTAATTAAGAAATATTTATTATATCACAGAAGTACTGGTTCCTGAAACTTTAACACACACTTTAACACACTAACTGGGTCAAATTATCTACAGAGAATTCCAGTCACAAATGCAAATTAAAGTGGGGAAAATGCCACTTCTCCATAGACCAAAATGAGACTATCAATAATTTCATGATAAAGTATAATAGTAAAAATCAGAATTAACTTGCTCAAGTATAATTAGCAGTCCACCACTGCTTCTATAGCTAAACAAAGACTAGTAACACTGACTTAATTTAAAATCAAAAAGAGGCAAAGAAAGGAAATTACATCTTTCGCCAGCTTCCAATTAAAAAAAAATTGAGTAAAGGTCACTCAGTCAAAGGATTTATCAGAATTAGTCATTTAAGTCCCCCTCCTCACCATCTTGTCACTTTTAGTGAGATAACATGGACCCCCATTAGTGTATAGCAATTAAGGTCAATTTACATATTTTAATTAAGAACCACCCATATAAAACAATTAGGGTAATAGGCATACTAACTGGATTTCATAACATTTGGATGCTTTTCCAACTAGATAGACAGGAAACCTTAATTAGCATTAATTAGTGCTGATCTGCATATGTTTGATAAGACATACCCTTGCCACAAAAGATTATTTATGCCTAAATCTGCCAAATGCTGCAGTTGCAGGGGATAAAAGGACTTTTCTTCACATTGCATGTTAATTTCTGCTAATTTACATTCATTTTTATGTTTGAATTAGTATATTATAAAACAGATAGTAGCAATGTTGTCCTATAATATTGGTGAAAATATGTATATTCATACTTCTAGAAATCAGACCAGTTAATTTTTCTACTGATGAAGTGATTTTAATCCTGCTTGTTTAACAATCGTAGTATCAGCAATCAATATATTATTTTCCTATAATCATTTTTCCCTCCATTCTTAAGGGGTAAGTGACAATTGGGCTCTACCTAGAGCAAGTAATTTTTCAGAAAATGCATTTTCCCGCTCACTACACAGTCGCGTTATCTTCTTGGGTCATCACCCTACCCACTTTGGGTTCTAAACTCCCACTGGAAGACTGTGGGACACACTAGGCGGGGTGATGGGAATCGGAAAAAGCTTTCGAGGAAGACCTGATCCTTCATCGGGACTCGACTCTAACTTCAACTTCCACCTCCTTGATTTTGGCAAGAGCTGATCATGAGAGGAATTGGAGGCCCATAATAATAGTAATGACGGTGTATGTTAAGCACTTACTATGTGCAAAGCACTGTTCTAAGCACTGGGGTAGATACAAGGTCATCAGGTTGTCCCATATGGCGCTTGCAGTCTTAGTCCCCATTTTACAGACGAATGTGATTCATATTGTTCCAATTAGTCTCTAGTTTCCCTTTTCCCTGGATTCTGCTTCCCATTAAATAGCCATTAAATAGCATACAGTCTCTAGACTGGAAGCTCGTTGTGGGCAGGGAATATGTTTGTTATACTAGACTGTGAGCCCATTGTTAGGAATTGTCTCTGCCAAATTGTACTTTCTAAGCACTTAGTTCAGTGCTGTGCCCACAGTAAGTGTTCAATAAATATGACTGAATGAATTATGTTGTACTCTCCCAAAAGCTTAGTACAGTGTCCCGCACACAGTAAGCCCTCAATAAATATGACTGAATGAATGAATAAATATGACTGACAAGTGGTGCTGTCTTGTTTTCTGTACATGCTGCATTAAAGCTGATTCTAAGACGCTGATTTTCCCTTTTTTATAGTATTTCTTAGGCACTCAGTATGTCCTAGGCACTGTTGGAGTAGATACAAGCTAATCAGATTGGCAACAGCCCATGTCCCACACGGGGCTTACAGTTTTAATCCTTATTTTACAGATGAGGTAACAGGCACAGAGCAGTTAAGTGACTTGCCCAAAATCACACAGCAGACAGGTGGTAGAGTCAGGATTAGAACTCAGGTCCTCTGACTCCCAGGCCCATGGTCTCTCCACTAGGCCATGCTGCTCCCCTAAGCTTATTGGAGGAATGTTAGGAGTGCAGAGGATGGAACAGGAGAATGGTAATAATAATAATAATGATGATGGCATTTGTTAAGCACTTACTACAAGAAAAGCACGGTTCTAGGCGCTGGACGGGGGGATACAAGGTGATCAGGTTGGCCCATGTGGAGCTCACAGTCTTGATTCCCATTTTACAGATGAGGTAACTGAGGCACAGAGAAGTAAAGTAACTTGCCCAAGGTCACACAGCTGACATTACGCAGCATGATGTAGTGGATAGATAATGAGTTTGGGAGCCAGAATGTTCTAATCCTGACTCCAACACTTGTCTGCTGTGTGACCTTAGGCAAGTCACTTTACTTCTCTGTGCCCCAGTTACCTCATCTGTAAAATGGGGATTAAGAATGTGAGTCCCACAAGGGACAGGGACTGTGTCCAACCTGATTACCTTGTATCTACCCCAGTGCTTATTACAGTGCTCGGCACATAGTAAGTGCTTAACAAATACC
Organism: Tachyglossus aculeatus; assembly: GCF_015852505.1. NCBI lineage: Eukaryota > Metazoa > Chordata > Mammalia > Monotremata > Tachyglossidae > Tachyglossus > Tachyglossus aculeatus. The sequence continues at coordinate 52,253,978 of NC_052069.1, forward strand.
ATTATTATTATTATTATTATTCTCTTAATTTTGGAGTTAATTCAAACTAAACCCTATTTCCCAGCATTTTTTTGAGACAAGCTACCAGACAGCCCGTCTCATGGCCTAGCACATGGTATCTAGATTTCTAGTCATCAAGTCTGCAGTTTGGCCCTGGCAGTCTTGACCCTTGGTGGCTTTAAATATTACCTTGCAAATGTAGATTGTATTAATTTCTGTCTTTTGCTCTGCACACGCTAAGCACCCAAGAAATACCACTGATCGATTGATTGATCTTTTCCAATTTGTGGCACCGACTGAATCCTTACTTTGATTTTGTCCTGTTAGGAAATCTGATTCAGCCATGGTTGCTGAGGTGTGCACAGACTAACTACTGAATCCTGGCTAGAGTTCCTAATTCCACAGCTTCTCATTCATTCATTCAATCGTATTTATTGAGCACTTACTGTGGGCAGAGCACTGTACTAAGCGCTTGTAGTGCCAGATGCAGAATGGCTAATTTTGAGACTGTGTTAGGTAGCACAGCGACCCCCAGTTTCAATCGCCCAAAGGGGAGTCTCAGTGAAGTTTAATAAAGGGGTGTGTATGTGGGTTTGTTACTCTGTGTGTGTGTGTGTGTGTGTGTGTGTGTGTGTGTGTGTGTTAAAGGGGTGTGGAGTGTGCCTAGGTGAGCTGATTAGATGGATGCTAGTTCAGGAACTACTGGACATTCATTCATTCCATCGTATTTATTGAGCACTTACTGTGTGCAGAGCACTGGACTAAGCGCTTGGGAAGTACAAGTTGGCAACATATAGAGACGGTCCCTACACAACAACGTGCTCACAGTCTAGAAGGGGGAGACAGACAACAAAACAAAACATATAGACAGGTGTCAACATCATCAGAACAAATAGAGTTATAGCTATATGCACATCATTAATAAAATAAATAGAAAAGTAAATATGTACAAGCAAAATCAGTAGAGTAATAAATACGTACAAATATATACAGGTGCTGTGGGGAGGGGGAGGTAAGTTGGGGGGGATGGGGAGGAGGAGAGGAAAAAGGGGGACATCTTTAGGATGTCTTTCTGTCCAGTGAAATTTTCCTCTTGGACATTCAAATCTCTTGAACCACTAATAGACAGCTTCTGTATTGCTTCATCTTAACTGTTACCTATTTTAATACTATATTCTCCACTAGATGGTAAGCTCCTTGAAGACAGGGACCCTGTCTGCTAACTCTTTTTCACACTCTCAAGTGCATAATACCGCACTACTGTGGCCCACACAGTAGACACTCAAACAATACTCTTGACTGACTCAGTTGACATTCCTATTTTTAAACATTGTAATGAACTATTTTTTTCCTCATAATTACAGAGCTAAATAGAGATATGACTTTTAGCCTTTTTCCCAAGGGTCTGTTTACCAAATCCTCATTCATTTTGGTTTATCTCCCCTGGATTATTTTCAATCTTGTGTAAAACGCCTGGGTTGTTGAGTCTTGAAGTGAACCCCATATGCTAATGAAAGCCTGAGAAACACTGAGATCAGAGCTGATCTTATGGTTCTCATAGACAGGGCTATCCCAGTTAATGTTCTATTTATATAGAACATTGGCCCTGCTGAGAGCTCACCTCCTCCAGGAGGCCTTTCCAGACTGAGCCCCTTCCTTCCTCTCCCCCTCGTCCCCCTCTCCATCCCCCCCATCTTACCTCCTTCCCTTCCCCACAGCACCTGTATATATGTATATATGTTTGTACATATTTTTTACTCTATTTATTTATTTGTTTTACTTGTACATATCTATTCTATTTATTTTATTTTGTTAGTATGCTTGGTTTTGTTCTCTGTCTCCCCCTTTTAGACTGTGAGCCCACTGTTGGGTAGGGACTGTCTCTATATGTTGCCAATTTGTACTTCCCAAGCGCTTAGTACAGTGCTCTGCACATAGTAAGCGCTCAATAAATACGATTAAGATGATGATGATGATATAGATTACAATCGGTTCTGTTCACTGGGCCTACAAAATATACTAGGCTGGGGTTCCACAGATCATTCAGAAAATCCTGGTCCTTGTTCTGAGGACTTAATATCCTAATTAGCCCAAAATTAGAGAAAAGAGAGGATGGGAGGAGCTTAAAGGATAACTTATCTGGGCCTTGGAGTAGGCAGGATCCATGGTGGTCAGGTGGTCAGCCAGCACAGAGCGGTACTGCTGCCATCTTGGCACCTCCCTTACCCAGGCAGAAAGGACAGTGGCAGGGCAATGATAATAATTGTGGTATTTGTTAAACACTTAATATGTGCCAGGCACTATACGAAACACTGGGGTGGATACAAGCCACCTGGGTTGGACACAGTCCCTGTCCCACCTGGGTCTCACAGCCTCAATTCCCATTTTAGTAGCGCAGCTTCGTGGTAAGAGCCCAGACTTGGGAGGCAGAGGTCATGGGTTCAAATCCCAGCTCCACCGCTTGTCAGCTGTGTGACTTTGGGCAGGTCACTTAACTTCTCTGTGCCTCAGTTAACTCATCTGTAAAATGGGGATTAGGATTGTGAGCCCCACAGGGGACAACCTGATCACCTTGTATCCTCCCCAGTGCTTAGATCAGTGCTGCGTGTACATAAGCGCATAACAAATACCCAAATTATTATGATTTTACAGATGAGGGAACTGAGACCCAGAGATATGAAGCGACTTCACACAGCAGAGAAGTGGCAGAGCAGGGATTAAAACCCACATCCTTCTGACTCCCACTCTACCCACTATGCCGAGCTGCTTCTCAGGCATAAGAGAGAGGGGGTCCCCAGCACAGAGCAATCTGTTGCAGCTCCAGGATGGGTAGGGATTTGCCTAAAAGGCAGCATTAGGCTCCCTGAGCCAGGGAGGAGCGCAGCTAAGGTGGACATTCCAGCTGGGATCTCCCTGACAGGGACTTTGGTTTGGTCTTGGGACATCTCACTGTATATATGTATATCACTGTATATCTCACTGTATATCACACTGTATATATGTTTGTACATATTTATTACTCTATTTATTTATCTTACTTGTACATATCTATTCTATTTATTTTATTTTGTTAGTATGTTTGGTTTTGTTCTCTGTCTCCCCCTTCTAGATGGTGAGCCCACTGTTGGGTAGGGACTGTCTCTATATGTTGCCAACTTGTACTTCCCAAGTGCTTAGTACAGTGCTCTGCACACAGTAAGCACTCAATAAATATGATTGATTGATTGATTGATTGATCTCGGGGGGAGGTATCAGTGCTACATTGGGACTGTCAGAAGCTCCCTGATGCTTCCTTCCCAGGCTGGCCAAGGCTCGTGAAGTGATCTGCTGCTGGGCCCTAGGGAGCCTTTCTCCTCTTTCCCCTCCACCTCCTGTCACATCCTGGCCCTAGCTACAGTTCTGGCTAAGGTACACACCGACATTTACTCTCCCGGCCCCCTTCATAGCCTTATTGAAGGCTTATCTCCTCCACAAGGCCATCCCAGACTAACTACCCCCCGACACCCCCTTTCCTCTTCTTCCACTCCCTCCTGCGTCACCCTGATCTGCTCCCTTTGGTCTTCCCCGCTCCCAGCCCCAAGGTACTTATGTACATATCTGTAACTTTATTTGTATTGAAGTAGGTTCCCCCCTTCTAGACTGTAAGGTTTTTTTTAAAAAACATGGCATATATTAAGCGCTTACTATGTGCAAAGCACTGTTCTAAGCACTGGGGAGGTTACAAGGTGATCAGGTTGTCCCACGGGGGTGGCTCACAGTCTTAATCCCCATTTTACAGATGAAGTAACTGAGGCAAAGTCCAAAGTCACACAGCTGACAATTGGCGGAGTCGGGGTTTGAACCTATGACCTCTGACTCCAAGCCCGTGCTCTTTCCACTGAGCCACGCTGCTTCTCAAGTTTACTGTGGGCAGGGAATGTGTCTGTTTACTGTTGCACTGTACTTTCTCAAGCGCTTAGTACAGTGCTCTGCTCACAGTCAGTGCTCATTGAAATGACTGAATGAATGAGGTACCCACAGGACAACCCAGACACGGCCGAAGGCTGGCTGTTGTAGCCTCAGCGTGGAATTGGGGCCCAAATTCATTATTCTACAAAGTTTATGAGGTATGAAGCCTGGAACAATGACCCTACACCAGTCAGCTCTGAATAGACCCAAATGGGGCTTATCCTTGGAGGTTGTTGGCTAGGTAGGCTCTCCGTTGGGCTAAAAGAATCCACCACTTGGTGTTGATGAGATCATGTCTCCATATGTTGCCAACTTGTACTTCCCAAGCGCTTAGTACAGTGCTCTGCACACAGTAAGCGCTCAATAAATACGATTTGATTGACTGATTTATTTAAGAGCAAGGAAGTGATGGCAATGCTCAAACTAGTAAAGCGCACCTACGGGGAAACCTTCATATCAGATCCATTACCGTCTTGCTTTCTACCCTTGGACTGGATGAGATAAAGAAGAAAGAGAATCCAGAAGGAATCTGCTAAAGAGCAGACCCTGAGTGGAGAGAAGGGAGGAAAAAGACCAACTCCTTTCCTCCATGAAATCTCTAAAAGTAATGGCTAGAGGCTTTTCAATGCATTTTCCAAAGTGGGCCTCACACCTGCTGTTCTTTAACATTTCCTTGGCCATTTCTTTTTCCTATTCCCCACTAAACTGTGCGTGATCCTTGGGCTGAAAAGAGACTTTTAGGAGTTGTGCAGATTTAGCTCACACATAGCAAATACTCAATAAAAACCACTGAATGGCTGATTGGTAAAGAATTTCAAAGTTACTGACCCTAGAACACTAAGTTTTTGGAAATACTGCCCTAAGTGGGTATTTCAGCTTGAGATTTTCAACATTCAAAGATCAAAAAAGAAAGATTTGTTTAAGGCAATCAGTTATAGTTAGCAACAGAAAAAGGTCATGGTTCACTAGGAAAAACATTGGGTTAGCTTAACCGTCATTTTTGGCATCCACATTTTTTAATTCTAAAAAAATTCATAAAGGTCATGACTATCGGTTCTGCTTTAAAATGATGAGAGAATGACTGTTAAATAACACACTCTCAACTCAGCTCTTTACACATAGAAACTACCACCAGAATTGAGCTTCTGTGACCCTTAATATCTGAAATAATAATAGCGATTTCTCAGCGTTTGGAAAGAAATCTAAATGGTTAACAAAAATAATGCATTTAAGTTCATTTACTCAACCTTTCTTACATCCAAATAAATATAATGCTATGCTCATTAAAAGCTTTAAACTTCATAGCGTTACTGTGGTTACTATGGTAATATAGATGCAATGGCCTCAGTGAGAAAAGCTTTGCAGAGATGTGTTGATAAATGACAATAAGTAAAAAAAAAAGGTTCTATTAAGTTTGTGCAAATAATCAACTGAAGCAAAATACACACACAAACACACACACACACACACACACCCCAAAACTCTTCTAGTCTTATCAAAAACTTTATTTCCATTTACAAATTTATTGGGTAGATGAACAGTAACCATACATCCTGACTTTGATAGGACAGTCCCCGCTTTTTCAACTTTATCTCCAGAAAAACCTTAAACAGTCTGTTCTATCAGCTGGTTTAGGTTTTTCTGTACACAAAGGAAAAACACATTCAAATGGGATCCAACATGTACTTCCCAAGCGCTTAGTACAGTGCTCTGCACACAGTAAGTGCTCCATAAATACGATTGAATGAATGAATGAATGAGGATACCAACCAATGAGTCATAGATCTGGTAGTAATGATGGTAGTTACAAAGAGTTACTACGTGCCAAGCACTTTTCTAAGAATTGTTAGAATGTAATTCAACTGGACACAATCTGTGTCCCATCTTTAGCTCATAGTTGATGAGAGAACAGATACTTTAATGCCATTTCACATATGAAGCTCAGAGATGATACGTGTTTTATCCAAAGTCACCCACCCAATAGGCAAGTAGCAGAGCCAGATCCTACAGACCCAATCTTGGGCTCTTTCTAAATGGCAGGACCCAAGTAACAGTGGAATTTCCATAAGTGGGGGTGTGACAGCTTATCAGTCAATTAATTTAGTGTGGGCAGAGAACTGTACTAAGCATTTTGGAAAGTACACTACAATAGAGTCGGTAGACACATTTCTTCTTCACAAGGTGGTTCTTGAAAGTGGGGAGAGAGGTGGACTGTCTTAAACAGAGGAGAAGGAAGTTCTAGGCCAGAGGGAGGATGTGGGCAAAGGGATTTGGCAGTAGGAGGGACAAGATAGAGGTATGGAGAGTAGACCGGTGTTAGAGGAACAAAGTGGGCAGATTGGGTCATAGCGGCTAATCACTGAGGAAAGGTGAGAGGGAGAGGGTTGTTTCGCTTGAGTGGGTCAGAATGGTGGGTTGGTGTCAGTGCGGTGCTGGGAATAAGGCAGGAATAAAATCTACTGACTGGAATTAGTGAATAAAGTAGACTTCAACTGGAAGCTATTAGTACAGCAGCTCAAAAAAATACGCTGATTAATCATGGAGAGGAAGAATGAAATTCCAGCCTCTCACCAAGAAACTATCAGTAACAGGAACCAGGCCCAAACTGGAAATCAAGGCAGCCACGATCCAACTCTTCAGACAATAACAAAACCAAGAAACAGCTACAAGCACAGGACATCTAAGGACCTCAAGGACAGTGGATATACTTGCAAGATACCATGAGATGAATGAGTTTTCTTGAAGTTAAAAGCGACTTAAGTTTCACTAAATAAGCTTCTTATTCAACACAAGTGCTTTTGTGCTGTCTGATAAGCAGCATGGTGCAGCAGAAAAAGCATGGACTGGGAAGGGTGAGAGAACCTGGGTTCTGATACTGGATCTGCCACTTGCCTGCAGTGTGATCTTGGGCAAGTCACTTGACTTCTTTGTGACCAGTGCTTAGAACAGTGTGTGGCACATAGTAAGTGCTTAACAAATGCTATTATTATTATTATTATTATTATTATTATTATTATTATTATCATTTAGTTCCCTCCTCCTTTTACTCTGGGTCCAGTGTGGGATAGGGACTGTGTTTGATCTGCGTTACAGTATCCATCCCAACACTTACAAATGCTGCAAGTATTATCTCAGTGAGGTAAACACTGCAGTCTGCTTCCCAGGAGTTGCTGGAGCTGCCAGAACTGAGTGGAGGGTGACCCCACTCTAGAAAAGTGTGCTCGAGTGTTTTTTTTTTTCTCTAGAAAACTTCAAGAGAAAACTCCCAGAAGGGATTGGCCACTGAGACAATTCAGCTAACCGGTCATAACAGCTGTCCAGAGCAGAGGACCATCACGGTTTCTAAATCTTTGTTAGCCCCGCATATCTCTGGCTAATCCTCTCCCTTCACATGTATCCCTACTCTGCTTGTGTCCATTGGACCTGTTTGATTTATTCTCCCTTTCCTGAGATTTTCTTTCCTTTTATTCTTAGAATATTTTCCAGGTTTCCTGGAAGTCCTACTCAGGGTCGTCTTTTTCCCATAAATTTATAAAGCTTTCCTTTTCCTAGAGAAGCAGCGTGGCTCAGTGGAAAGGGCACGGGCTTTGGAGTCGGAGGTCATGGGTTCAAATCCCAGCTCTGCCAGCTGTCAGCTTTGGGCAAGTCACTTAACTTCTCTGTGCCTCAGTTACCTCATCTGTACAATGGGGATTAAGACCGTGAGCCCCCCGTGGGACAACCTGATCACCATGTAACCTCCCCAGTGCTTAGAACAGTCAGAGAAGCAGCGTGGCTCAGTGGAAAGAGCACGGGCTTTGGAGTCAGAGGTCACGGGTTCAAATCCCGGCTCCACCAATTGTCAGCTGTGTGACTTTGGACAAGTCACTTAACTTCTCTGTGCCTCAGTACCTCATCTATAAAATGGGGATTAAGACTGTGAGCCCCCCATGGGACAACCTGATCACCTTGTAACCTCCCCAGTGCTTAGAGCAGTGCTTTGCACATAGTAAGAACTTAATAAATGCCATTATTATTATTATTATTATTATTGTTGTTATTATTTTGCAGCTGCCACGAAAAGAGTTGGTGGTAGTAACAGCAGCAGCAGTGGTAGTAGTAATGTTGATAGAATTGAGTCCCCCTACTATGTGTTTGGGAAGTACACAACCAACAAGTGACACATTTCCTTATACTCCAGTGGGGCAGACCAACCTAAAAGTATTAAAAAAACCAAAGCAGCCAGGGTAAATAGCTGAGTGTGCAATTTAATAAACATAGATACCAAAGTGGCTAGTGTGCAGAGGCAACATTTGTAAAATTCATAGACAGTCCATACAAATGAACTAAAAACTATTGCGACACTTATAAACATGGCATTAGCTGGCTGCCATGAGCCACTGCTCCACTCTTCAGGTGACAGCTGTGATAGTCACAGCTTCATAAATTTATGGACAGCTGGTACACCTGGTTCACCCCAATCCAATTTAAGCATGAGAAATGATGGGTCATTCACAACAGGGACTTCGCTAATGCTTTCCTTCTGTTCTTGCTTCATAGTCAAGTCATGTAGAATATCCTCCAGAATGAAAAGGTAACATCCAAATGCTTTTCCTCAACTTAATAACTCTGAAACAACCCATGCACTTTAACAAGCCTTCAAGTCTCACCGTAACCTTGCCCCATCCTACCTCACCTCCCTTCTCTCCTTCTACAACCCAGCCCATACACTCCACTCCTCTGCCTCCGCTAACCTCCTCACTGTCCCCCATTCTCGCCTGTCACGCTGTTAACCCCTGGCCCACCTACTACCTCTGGCCTAGGATGTCCTCCTTCCGCACATCCGCCAAACTTTCTCTTTTCCTCCCTTCAAAGACCTACTGAGAGCTCACCTCCTCCAGGAGGTCTTCCCAGACTGAGCCCCCCTTTTCCTCTGCTCCTCTTCCCCTCCATCACCCTCCCTCTACTCCCTTCCCCTCCCCACAGTACCGGTGTATATTTGTACATATTTATTATGCCACTAATTTTATTAATGATGTATATACATCTATAATTCTATCTATCTTGATAGTATTGACTCCTCAGAAGGTCATGGGTTCTAATCCCGGTTTGGCTACTTGTCTGCTGTGTAACCTTGGGCAAGTCACTTCACTTCTCTGGGCCTCAGTTATCTCATCTGTAAAGTGAGGATTGAGACTGTGAGCCCCACATGGGGCAGGGACTGTGTCCAACCCACTTTGCTTGTATCAACCCAGCACTCAGTACAGTGCCTGGCACATAGTTAAGCGCTGAACAAATACCATCATTATTATATGTAGCACCAGACCTCCCAGCCTCATTATAATTATGGTATTTGTTAAGCACTTACTATGTGCCAAGCACTCCTGCCCTTCCCACCCTGGTCCATACTTCACTCTGGTGCCTGGATCATTTTTCTATGAAAACGTTCAGGACATGTCACCCCCATTTCCTCAAAAAACTCCAGTGGTTTCCCATCCACCTCCATATCCAAAAAGAAAAAAAAAAAAACTCATCACATTGGCTTTAAAGCACTCCATCACCTTGCCCCCAACTACCTCACCTTGCTTCTTTCCTTCTACATCCCAGACAGCACACTTTTCTCCTCTAGTGCTAACCTTCTCACTGTGTCTCAATCGTGCCTGTTTCGCCACTGACCATAGCCCTAATCCTGCCTCTGGTCTGGAATGCCCTCCCTCCACAAATCTGACAGATAATTACTCTCCCCACTTTCAAAGCCTCACTGAAGGTCAATTTCTTCCAAGAGACCTTTCCAGACTAAGCCCCACTTTTCCTCATCTCCCTCTCTCTTCTGCATTGCCCTGATTTACTCCTTTTGTTCATCCCCCCACTCCCAGCCCCATAGCACTTGTGTATATATCTGTAGTTTTATTTATTTGTGTTGATGTCTGTCTCCCCCACCCTAAACTGTAAGCTTGTTATAGGCAGGGAATGTCACTGTGTTGTAGTTTCCCAGGCACTTAGTACATTCATTCATGCATTCGATCGCATTTATTGAGTGCTTACTGTGTGCAGAGCACTGTACTATGTGCTTGGAAAGTACAATTCGGCAACAAAAAGAGACACTCCCTACCCAACAATGGGCTCACAGTCTAGAAGGGGGGAGATAGACAACAAAACAAAACAAGTAGACAGGCATCAATAGCTTCAATATAAATGAACAGAATAAATAAATAAATAGTACAGTGCTCTGCACAAAGTACAGAGCTCTGAGCTCAATAAATACAATTAAATGAATGAATGAATGATTCCTGCCCACAGTGAATTTACAGTCTAACAGAGGAGACAGACCCAGGAGAAGCAGTATGGCCTAGTGGAAAGAGCATGGGTTTGGGAGACAGATGACCATGGTTCTAATCTTAGCTCTGTCCCTTGTCTGCTGTGTGACCTTGGGTAAGTCACTTATCTTCCCTATGCCTTAGTTCCCTCATCTGCAAAATGGGGATTCGTTACCTGCTCTCCCTCCTACTTAGATTGTGTTATGTTGTACGTACCCCAGCACTTAGTACTGTTCTTGGCACATATTAAGCACTTAACAAATACCAGTTATTTTTATAATTACAGATAGGAGGGGCAAGTGCTTTATAGCGGAGTATGTACATTGATATATACAAAAGTGTAAAAAGAAACTGTGAAGGCCAAAGTGCTGATAGAAGTCTACAACTTGAGGAGAAGAAAACTAATTGGAGAAAGCTTCCTGGCCTTGAGAATACTTGAAATATGGGGAGAGCTGAAATATTATAGATTTGAATTGAGGTGTCTGGGAGGAGAGGAACGGTTTGCAGGGGAGGAAGGCTGTAAGCCAAGGGTCAGAGGTGGGAGAATTGGGGAAATAATAATTGTAGTATTTGTTATGCAGTGATTTGGCAGTGATGAAGTGAATTTGAGAAGGACTGAGAGAGTGAGCTGAGTGAAGAAGTGGCATGGAGTAGTGGATAAAGCATGGACCTAGGCGCCAGAAGGACCTGGGTTCTAATCCCAGGTCCACCATTAGTCTGCTCTGTGACCTTGGGCAAGTCACTTCCTTCTCTGTGCCTCAGCTACCTCATTGAAAATGGGGATTAAGACTGAGAGCCTATGGTGGGAGAGGCGCTGTTTCCAACACAATTTGCTTGTATCTACTCCAGTGCTTAGTACAGTGCCTGGCACATAGTAAGCACTTTGTCCAGAAACGCTCTAGGCATGTTACTCCCTTCCTCAAAAATCTCCAGTGGCTACCAATCAATCTGCGCATCAGGCTAAAACTCCTCACCCTCGACTTCAAGGCTATCACCTCGCCCCCTCTTACCTCACCTCCCTTCGCTCCTTCTCCAGCCCAGCCCGCACCCTCCACTCCTCTGCCGCTAATCTCCTCACCATGCCTCATTCTCGCCTGTCCCACTGTCGAACCCCAGCCCATGTCCTCCCCCTGGCCTGGAATGCCCTCCCTCCGTACATCTGCCAAGCTAGCTCTCTTCCTCCTTCAAGGCCCTACTGAGAGCTCACCTCCTCCAGGAGGCCTTCCCAGACTGAGCCCCCTCCTTCCTCTCCCCCTCCTCCCCTTCTCCATAGCCCCTGCCTTACCTCCATCCCTTCCTCACAGCACCTGTATATATGTTTGTACGTATTTATTACTCTATTTATTTTACTTATACATAATTATTCTACTTATTTTATTTTGTTAATATGTTTTATTTTGTTCTCTGTCTCCCCCTTCTAGACTGTGAGCCCACTGTTGGGTAGGGACCATCTCTATATGTTGCCAACTTGTACTTCCCAAGCGCTTAGTACAGTGCTCTGCACACAGTAAGCGCTCAATAAATACGATTGAATGAATGAATGAACAAATACTTCAATTATTATTATTTGTAGGAGAAGACACCTGTCCACATGTTATGTTTTACTGTCTGTCTCCCATTTCTAGACTGTGAGCCCGTTGTTGGGTAGGGACTGTCCCTATGTGTTGCCAACTTGTACTTCCCAAGCGCTTACTACAGTGCTCTGCAAACAGTAAGTGCTCAATAAATACGATTGAAAGAATGAATGAAAGAGAGTGGAGAGATAAGAGGTAGTGAACTGAAAGGATGCCTTAAAGCCAGTGGTTGGGAGTTGATGTTGCATGCAGAGAGGAAAAGGAAAACATTGAAGGTTTTTGAAGAATGGAAAGGTGCATATTGAATGGCATTATTATTAATATTATTTTTAAGCATTTACTACGTGCCAGGCACTGTACTGAGCACTGGGGTGGACACAAGCAAATCAGGTGGGACACCGTCTCTGTCCAAGATGGGACTCACAGTCTCAATCTTCATTTTACAGATGAGGTAACTGAGGCCCAGAGAAGTGAAGTGACTTGACCAAGGCCACACAGCAGATAAGTGGCATAGGCAGGATTGGAACCCATGATCTTCTGGGTTCCTTGCTCTATCCACTATACCATACCGCTACTCAGTTTAGAATGAAGATCTGGGGAGCAGAATGAAGTGCAGACTGAAAAGGAGAGAGGTTAGTGGCAGAGAGAGATTAACAAGAAGGGTGTTACCATAGTAGCCTAACTGGTGTGGTGGCTGTTTGGGTGGTGAGTAATGGGTATGTCTGACAATTATTGATTACCTATAATAGTATTTATTGAGCACATATGTGGGCAATGAACTATACAAAGCAGTTAAGAAGCATAAAACATGCCTCTACAGAGCTTACAGGAGGACAAACCAACTGGATTGAGCAACAGACTGAATGTGAATTGAAAGAGAATGAGGAGTCAATAGCAACACTGCAGGTTTCAGAGACAGGGAGGATGGTGGTATTGTCAACTGTGATGACTAATTTCATTGGAGAAGAAAATTTGGAAGTGTTAAGTCATTGGGTATTAGGGAAGTTTGTGTTCAGTTATTCATTGCATATTGTTGGCTATTTTGGTTTATAAGGTGCATAATAAAAACTAGCAAAATGCATATGGTCTGTTTTAATAATTCAATTATTCAATTAATTGAAATTAATTCAATTCAATTCAAATTCAAATTTGAATTCAATTCAAATTCAATTAAATGCTCATCAAAATAGTATTTTTCAAAAGCACGAAAAATATTAAGCCATTAAAATCTAATTCCCCTAAATCAGTTCAATGACATGAGTCACCTATTCAAGAATACACCTTTGGTGATTCACAGTTTTCACTAAGTCTATCCCTGTTCTTTTTTATCATTATATGTATTATTATTATATTTGCTATGCACTATGTGTCAAGTGCTGTACTAAACATTGGGGTAAATGAAAGGTAGTCGGGTCAGACACAGTCTCTGTCCTAAATAGGAATCGCAGTCTAAATAGGAGGGAGAACGAGCACTGAATTCACATTTGACAAATGAGGAAACTGAGGCACAGCAAGCATTTGGGGCAGTTGGGATTAGAACCTCTGACACCCAGGCCTGTTTTCTTTCCACTAGGTCACGCTGCTCCTTATTTTCTCAATAACATAACTAATCTATAACAGCTGTGCACATTCAGACACGTTTGCAAGAAATCGAGTACGTTTTCTCAGTGATGCTAACAGATGGATTAGAAAGAGATAAATCAAAAGACAGGATGTATAATTATATTATTGGATTCAATATTCAAATAAAACGTTCTGGCTGCAGTGTCTCAAGTCATAACTGACAGAAAAAAACTTCTGCCTGGTCTATGGAATGTGATGAGTTTTTAAAGAAATCTTTCCAGGCCTAGAATAGCAGATACGAGGGAGGAATGATGATTCAGTTTTTACAGTTATCAGAGCTCTTCACTTACCAGAGCAGGTTTTTCAGTGAGAATGGTAAACATTTCCCCACAAATGAGCACAAATGCTCACTGGAGGAGCTTCAAATTTGCACTTTTCAATCTTCGAGTGGAGCTATAGAATGATTCACATTATATCATACTTGGAATCACAAAATTTATTTTAGCTGAGGCAAAAAGTGTAATAACTCAATGACGATGGCTTTTTTTAAATTAACCTGCTTACAAACATTATAAATGACAAATCAGAGTGTGTGGGGGTGTGTGGGTGTGCACGCGCACACACATGCTTGTGTTATAGGATGTTGGGGAAAAAGAATGTACTAGGCAAAATGATATCAGAGTAGGAATCTGCAACAGAAGTGAAGCACTTCAAGCCATGATAGAGGGCGAAATATAGCACTGGGTGAAGCCATGATGGTGGGAGGACATGGCAAGATATGATAAAATGGGAAGAAAAAGAGATTTTCACTAAAGTCCACGCAGCTTTGTTTGGTGACCCTTCTATCCCAAGCACTCAAGTGCTAAGTGACGATTAGATTTGGTCATATAATTAGTATCTGGAAAGAAATCAATGAAGGGTTTATAAAAGATCTATAGTTCTCTGGGTAAAGCAATTTTTCAGGTTGCTTTGCCTTCATCCAGTAAATTAAAAGAAATTAAAGGAATTCTTGCTTCCTCCTGTCTGCACTGTATATTAATATCTATCTTTTGCTCTGGATTGCAAGCTTTTCCAGGGCAGGGATCCTGTCTCCTAATTCTACTCAACTCTTCCCAAGAGCTTACCGTGTTTGCCGCTAAGCGCTTGATAAATACTGTTGTTTGATTGACTGAGGAGGTTATGGGCAGAGGGTGGACTCCAGTAATCATTGAGGCAAATGAGTCGGGTATAATTGGCAAAGGCTAGAGCACAATTGAAAACAAATAATAAGACCTATGATGCCACAGGACACTGCTGAGACCCATGTAGACTGACGTATAATAATAATAATAATGGTGGCATTTATTAAGCGCTTACTATGTGCAAAGCACTGTTCTAAGCGCTAGGGAGGTTACATGGTGATCAGGTTGTCCCACGGGGGGCTCACAGTCTTCATCCCCATTTTACAGATGAGGGAACTGAGGCCCAGAGAAGTGAAGTGACTTGCTCAAAGTCACACAGCTGGCAATTGGCAGAGCCGGGATTTGAACCCATGACCTCGGGCTCCAAAGCCCGGGCTCTTTCCACTGAGCCACACTGCTTCATGGTACGTTTTTGTGTTAGAGGTATGTCATTTGAGAATTCTCCAATTCTGAACTAAATCCATACATTTGGAACCTTTCCAGACACAAGCATGTCTGGGGAGTTTCCCAAGACAGCCTATTTCTGTTAATGATATTTGCTAAGCGCTCACTAAGTATCGGGCACTGTACTAAGTACTAGGGTAGATTCCTCTAGACTGTGAGCACGCTGTGGGCAGGAATATGTCTGTTTATTGTTATACTGTACTCTCCAAGTGCTTAGTACAGTGTTTTGTACACAGTAAGAGGTCAATAAATACATATGAATGAATACAAGTTAATCAGGTTGGACAAAGTCCCTGGCCCACATAGGGATAACAATCTTAATCCCCTGCTAGGAGGGGATGCTAATATATTGCTTTTTGGTCAATAATCCCTGAAAACATCCAGCTGAAAGGGGAGGGTGCATCTGAACAGATGTACAGTGCTCTGCACACAGTAAGCGCTCAACAGATACAAATGGATGAATGAATGTGCAAAACAAAACAAGTTCTAAAGATTAAATTTAAGTAGCAATGAGATTCGATAATTAAAATAATAAAGTTTAAAGGCTGTTTTCTTGTCATTCTGACACCCTTACTCAATAGCATTCTTTGAGACATTAGGCCATAAAGATGCTTGTATTATAATTACAAAACACCATTTAAAAAATGTATTATGTCCTACAGCACTTAGCCTTGACAAACAATTACTAGATATCACATTCAACTGAATACAAAGAGCAATCTTTATCACAAGGATAAAATTAGCCTTGGAACAATAGTCGCTTTCAAAGCAATTCTAAATTCCAAACTGCTTTGTACCAGTTTCTTTTGAAGAAAAGAAAACAAATAAATTGAAGGACATTTGAAGAACTTCTTGTCAGTATTCTCAAATATATATGTATTATATTTATTGTATTTTAGAGCTTTCTAAGCTATAATCTGGTCTAACATAAAAGGCAATTAAAATTATTTTTAAACTGAAATGTTCCTGCAGAAGAAAACCATTTGGTACTAATAATTCTTGACCTAAGAATATAGTACTCACAGCACATTTCTATTTTTGAAACTACTCTATCAAGTTTCAAGCCATATAATAGAGTAATTATGGTTTCCAAGTTGAGGACCACAGATTTATAAGGCCTGATTGGCATGTAGAATATCGATATCAGGGAAATGACTGTATTTTCTGGAGTACAATTTGGGGACAGGGCCCGAAATTTCCAGGAACTGGGGCAAGAAGTTCAGAATTTGTTGGAGGGAAAAAGGTGGAAAAGAGAGACAGAAGAGAAAGTGTCATTGAGAGAATGGAAATGGGAATAAAAGGGAGATTTTTGTGGGTTGATTTAAGAGATCAATGAAAAGGGAAGAGAGAAAAAGAACAGAGGAAGAAACAGACATAACATAACCCATTAGGGAATCACACAATTCAAACAGTATTTTTCTCTTGTCATTCATGGTAGTAATAGTCATCATAGTAGTACTAGAAAGTAGCATTTATCTAGGGCTTACCATGTTTATAGCACTTCATTAAGCATTAGGAAAGACATATGTGGATGAGATATAGACAAAGTCTTTGATATTATCCTCAATCTCCTTGATAATACTGAAATGATCCATACATATTTCAGAAGCAAATTTGGGGCACCAGAAGAATTTGATCTTAGAGACTTTAAATGTAGTGGAAACTCACGGATCTGGTTATTGAGGACTGAAGATAATTTTCATTCTACAAACTCAGTGAAGGGAAAATATTCATTAAATTAATCCCAAGGGAAGTAGAAGTTGTAAAAGACAAAAGGTGAATAAATTAACCCCCCCCCCCCCGTTTCATCTGGGCTTTATTAAAATGTTTTATTACTGAAATTCAGATCTTTAATGACAGCAAAGCAATAGCGTGCTTGTTATCAATATGCTTTGTGTCTATGCCAAATCTGAATGCTAATCACAGTGCCCATCACAAATACAAATTGCTATTAATGCACTGCATTCTTTTGACTTACAATTGTTACAGTGCTCAGTCCTATTCTTTTATGAGCTGTACTTCACCATTACTTTCAATGGTCTATCCTTAAAGCTTGCCCTAAATACATACATTACAAAAGCCTACACCTGTATCTAAACTGAATGATCTCAATCATGGAAGCTAACAATGGGAGGAAAATAGAATAATCATTGAGTCATTATTTTCTGATGCTATATTTGAGCAGATGCTCAAGAATGACCACAATGAGGTGCAATTCCACCACCCTGATCTATAAGGAGGACTATGGTACCTGAATATGCAGTTGCAGTGGAGTGCAGCAGATAAAAGAACGTAATTATTGATTTGGTGACTAGTGATTTTCCCATATAGGCATGTGAATATTAAAACAATTGAAACAAAGCCAAGAGCAATGTAGTCCAGGATCATATCAATCAATCAATCAATCGTATTTATTGAGCGCTTACTGTGTGCAGAGCACGAATACATGGATATTGAAAAGACTTACAGAAAAATTATTAGTATTAAATTGATGGTGAAATACTCAGTTTCAGACAAATGAGGAAGGCATTTACTAATTGAAAGTATTTCAAAATTCTGATTTCTGGATAATTCTATAATAGTAAAGCTTCTGTCAACAACTTTAGACATCTATAAAAACTATCCATAAGGAAATGAAATACAAAAAGTTTTGAGCCACTTTTGACTATTTAAATTAATGTGTTCTCTTAAGAAAAACATATTATCAGTGTATTTATAAATGTTCTTACAGTCTGTTTTACATATTCCATTAGGTGCTGTAATCCATAACTAAAAATATTTTTTCTCCAGATTGCTATTAGTGAATCAGGCACAGAGCACTTTTCCAAGGGAAAAAAAAAGTGTCATTCTACAAAATATTTAAAACTTGAATTCTACTAGCCAACATTGAACCGGAACTGTAATTCTGCTTTAAAAACCAAAAAAAGCTCACCTCAACATATTAAATCTTGCAACCTGAAGAACTGATATCAGTCAGTGATCCATATTATCTAATATTTGAATGTATTCAGTTTCTCATATTTCATTAAACTGTCTAATTCCTCCCTAAAATTGGTATTATCCACCTGAACATATATTCAATTACATTTTTCACTTAGGATGAACGCTGAAATCAATGCATGCGGCAGAGACGCCTGTATTTTCTTTCTCCACTAGAGACCCAGATTACAGCAATTCTATAAGTATTGACCAGCATCATTAGATTATTTAGGGTGAGGAATTTAAGGAAAGGATATCATTTCCATGTGGGTTCCTTGCTTGTAATCTATACTTAAATTTTTAATCTATCTGTTCCCTAATAAAGCCTGGACCAAATTCAGTTACAGATGAATAGAACTAATCATGTTAACTAAGGAATTTACACACACCAATTCCATTAACGTTTATATGAAAAGCTTCTCTATTTTCAAAAAGAAAAAAATAATCATGATAAGTTGAGAGAGGGAAATGAAGGACTTGATTATGAAAACCGGATGTCAGTTCAAGGGCATGTGCTGTTGAAGAGGATTGCCATTCATTTTCCGAATATTATCCTCAAAAAATTCAATTAATTGAAAATACTAAATATTCACTCTTATTAAGAGCCCAAGCCATGCAAATGGAAATCCTATCTAATTTGAATCTGTATCCTTGCTGATGACTAAACAGGCAATTCTACAACCTGAATGGATTCAAGATTTGGAATTCTGATTGAGTAATTGCTTTTACACAAGATCTTTACTGTGGACTTAGGCCTCTACTAAGGAGGATATTACATCAAAAAATCCCCATATTTCTCCAGCATGTATCAGATATGTACTAGTAAACATATTGAACAATGCTACTTGTGCTTCAAAATTAAAGGTAACAAATGGCAGCTTTATTTGTAATTCTAGACAGATACCTATACTTAATAATTGATACTACTGCAGTAACAATCTCGGCTGATGTCATACAATAAATTCAGGTGACTAATCACAAGAGGAAAAAGCAAAAAATAAATGAAAAATAAAGGCCTATTTGAAGCGATGTTTGTAAAAATCTGTTCATATGGCCTTAAAAATCATATTTTAAACGCTTTCCCAAATCATATTTTCAACACTTTCTTAAAATAAATGGAACATCCAAACTGTAATTGATTCCTCTCCAAACTACAGCACTGGACATTTATTCATTAAACCGCTTGGAAACAGAAGATGTTTGTTCTTAAATGTATAATTCATTATATTTTAGAATCTCATTTTTCATACGAGATTATGAAAACTAAGGTCCATTCATCTCCTACAGACTTTCAAGGGCAGCTTTTGTTCAAAAGGGCTATTGTCTCAGTATCACTGACTGTGCTTTGGGGAGTTGGGTAGGAATCTTGAAGAAGCGTGAATACCCAAAAATGAGTTGGCCATTTGAAATACGCTTCTGTTGTCAGTTAGGGAAATTAGCATCAGGCCAAGGGCCTACAACTAAAAGAAATGAGGCTGTGAGCAAATTCTAATATTAACATTCTAATCCTCAGTCGTTTCTAGTTCTTACCCCTCAGTGGCACTACACATTTCATTCCTAAGGCACTAGTAGTAACAGTGTTTATTGATTAATTCAATCGTATTTACTGAGCACTTACTTCATGCAGACCCTTTACTAAACGCTTGAAAAATACAATTCAGCAATAGAGACAATCCCTGCCCACTAAGGGTGGGGGCAGAGGATTGTACTAAGCGCTGGAAAAGAACACATGAGTGGTAATTAGATATGGTCTCTGTCCGTTGGGGAAGGATCCTAAAAGTGTAATGGGCTAGTAAGAGCATGGAAGGCATACAGATTTTTTTAAAAAATAGATTTGTAGCCTTTGATAAATTGTAGAAATATCCCTAGGTCATATAATAATAATGGTATTTGTTAAGCACTTACTATGTGCAAAGCACTGTTCTAAATGCTGGGGGATACAAGGTGATCAGGTTGTCCCATGTTGGGATCACAATCTTAATCCCCATTTTGCAGGCGAGGTAACAAGCACAGAGAAGTTAAGTGACTTGCCCAAGTCACTGTACTAAGCGCTTGGGAGAGTAATAGTAATAATAATAATAATAATAATAATAATAATAATAATAATTGCACATAGTAAGTGCTTAATAAATGCCAAGCACTGTTCTAAGTGCTGGGGAGGTTACAAGGTGATCAGGTTGTCCCACAGGGGGCTCATAGTCTTAATCCCCATTTTACAGATGAGGTAACTGAGGCCCAGAGAAGTGAAGTGACTTACCCAAAGTCACCCAGCTGACAATTGGCAGAGCTGGGATATGAAACCATGACCTCTGACTCCAAAGCCCGTGCTCTTTCCACTGAGCCACACTGCTTCTCTACAATCTAACAGAGTTGGTAGACCGGTTCCCTACCCTCCAGAAGCCTCAATCAATTCATCCATCAAGGGCATTTAATGAACACTGGTCTGTACTGAAGCTTTAGGAGAGTGGGAGTTCACAACTTAGCAAGGGAGGAAATCATTAAAATAAATAAAGGTACGGGAGGGAACAGGGTATATGGATAAGTGTAAATCTGTGTCTTTAGGTTATTTTATGATATTGCACATCACAAAATATGCTGCATCTTTCAATTCATTTAAGGTCAATACTACAATATATTTGCTCTCGAAGCCCTCAGTGACTTCAAAGGGCTTTGGCTTGTAGCATGATTGCAGGATCAGATCTTCTGATACAATGTTTTGTTTTTTTTTTAAAGTAGCTTTTCCCTATAAGTAGAAGCATGCTGTGAATAGCAAACTGCCTGTTCCCCACACAGTCGCAAACCTTAGTAATCCAATTTCTTGTCAAAACATTTTCTGTATTAGTGCATTGACTAGGGTAATAGATACAAAGACTTTTATCTCTATAGCCATTGTGATCCATATTAACATAACATAATTTATGACGTGAGTTTTCCTGCTTTTACAACTGGACCTTTATTCAATCAATTTAGACATGAGGCATTAGGTATATGTTTGGCCATCAGAATAATATCTTTCCCTGTTCTGAATTAGATTTTTTTTGCTTCCAAAACAAACTGAGTCACTTTTTAGAGATAATAGGTACAAAATAAATCACCAAGAGCATACCATGTGGATCTATACTAGTCTCAGTTACATATTACCTAAGAGATGAAAAACACTGTCATCCAATCATCTCATAGTCAGAAGCAGCAGATAGAGCATGGTCCTGGGAATCAAAAGGTCATGGGTTCTAATCCTTCCTCCACCACATATTGCCTGTTTGACCTTGGGCAAGTCACTTCATTTCTCTGTGCCTCAGTTCCCTCATCTGTAAAATGGGGATTAAGACTATGAGCCCCATGTGGGACAGGGACTGTGTCCAACCTTATTAACTTGTAGCTACCGCAGTACTTAGAACAGGGCTTGGCACGTAGTAAACACTTAACAAATACCATTATTATTACTATCATTATTAAAGAAACTCAGAAATAGCAAAATGCCTTTAAAATATCCTGGATTTTGTATATCAAATTTCCTCTGCAACCCCCTACCCAGAAGTAACTCTAACAAAATCTATTAGAAATACTGCTTCAATATTCAGAAAAATCAATAATTTAAACCACAGGTTGAACATTTTTACAGCTTCCACAGTAGACTGTCATTTTTTGAAATGAAAATGCTAATGACCCCGAAGGGGAAAGCTTTAGCCAGAAGAGAGGTATGAATGAAAGTCTGGATTGGCTAGAGCCTCTGGTTTGATCTCCCTCCCTCTCTCTCTCTCTCTCTCTCTCTCTCTCTGTCATTCATCTGTGACAAAATGCCATCAGAATCAACAACTTTCATTTTAGGACTTCAAGGAAATGCATATCTCTGTTGAGCATAACATTCTTTTCTGTAGGAAGTTAAGTCACGTTCCCTAGCACAACTTTTTTTTGCTAAATATAAATAGTGAATATGAGTAATGCACGGCAGTCTGACAAATTACTTTGGCCTAATCCATAATGTTAGAACAGCTTTGAAATACTGTCTAGAGCACTGATGAGAAGGTAATTTCTGGAACCACCTGTTTTTATATTCACACAGCCAAGCCTAATGGCAAGAGCACGGACCTGAAAGACACTTGTCTGCCGCTTGTCTGCTGTTTGGCCTGGAGCAAAAATCATTAAATTTCTCTGTGCTTCAGTTTCCTCATCAGTGAAATGAGGATTCATTCAATCATATTTATTGAGCACTTACAGTATGAAGAGCACGGTACTAAGCGCTTGTTCTCTCTCCTGTTTAGACTGTGAGCTTGATGAGGGACAGGGATGCAACAAATGCAATCATTATCATTAGGGTCGTTACCATGACTAACCTCATAAAGCAGAGGGTTATTTTATTTGGGGGCATATTTTATGGTATTTGTTAAGCACTTACTATGTGCCTGGCACTATCCTAAGCACTGGGGTAGACGCAAGATAATTTTCTAGATTATGAGTCTGTTGTTGGTTAGGGATTGTCTCTGTTGCTGAATTATACTTTCCAAGCTCTTAGTACAGTCCTCTGCACACAGTAAGCTCTCAATAAATATGATTGAATGAATCAGGTTGAACACAGTCCATGTCCTATATGTGCTGACAGTTTTAATCCCTATTTTACAGATAAGGTAACAGGCACAGAGTAGTTCAGTGATTTACCCAAGGACACACAGCAGACAAGAAGCAGAGTGGGGATTAGAACCCAGGTCCTCTGACTTCCAGGCTCATTCATTCATTCATATTTATTGAGTGCTCACTGTGTGCAGAGCACTGTACTAAGCATTTGGGAGAGTATGCGCTTTCCATTAGGTCATGATGCTTCCCAGGTATAGAGGCAACCCAATTTATACAATGGAATTTATTCCAAAATGCAGAAATGTAGATGGTCAAATGGGATTGAGGGAAATAGAAACAGTGGATGTAAAAAGTTCCAAAAATTTGAAAAGGAATGGGAGGAGGGAGACAGGTGATGGCTGGATGGAACAGTTTTAAAAGGGAAGGGTTTTTTGTTGTTGTTTTGTTTTGAGGATATAGTAAACCTGGGTGTATTAATCTCTATCTCTCCGCCCCAGACTGTAAGCTTGCTGTGGGCAGGGAATGTGTCCATGTGCCATTGTTCCGTACTCTCAAAAGTACTTAGTTCAGTGCTCTGCACAAAGTAAGTGCACAATAAATGCAATTGAGTGAATGAATACTTGAAAGCAGAGAGGAAATAGCCATGAGAAGCAGCGTGGTTCAGATTGCCATGAGAAGCAGAGTGGTTCAGTGGAAAGAGCATGGGCTTGGAAGTCAGAGGTCATGGGTTCAAATCCCAGCTCCGCCACTTGTCAGCTGTGTGACTTTGGGCAAGTC
Organism: Tachyglossus aculeatus; assembly: GCF_015852505.1. Classification (NCBI taxonomy): domain Eukaryota; kingdom Metazoa; phylum Chordata; class Mammalia; order Monotremata; family Tachyglossidae; genus Tachyglossus; species Tachyglossus aculeatus. Next base: position 52,277,312 of record NC_052069.1, read on the forward strand.
ACTTAACTTCTTTGTGCCTCCGTCACCTCATCTGAAAAATGAGGATTAACACTCTGAGTCCCAAGTGGGGCAACCTGTTAACCTTGTATCTACTCCAGCACTTAGAACAGTGCTCGGCACATAGTAAGCCCTTAACAAATACCATTATTATGAGAGAAGCAGTGTGGCTCAGTGGAAAGAGCACGGGCTTGGGAGTCAGAGGTCTTGGGTTCTAATCCTGACTCTGCCACTTGTCAGCTGTGTGACCTTGGGCAAGTCACTTAACTTCTCTGAGCCTCAGTTACCTCATCTGTAAAATGGGGATTAAGACTGTGAGCCCCATGTAGGACAACCTGATCACCTTGTATCCTCCCCAGCGCTTAGAACAGTGCTTCACACATAGTAAGTGCTCAACAAATTCCATTAATAATAATAATAATAATAATAATAATAATAATAATAATAATAAAAGTGAGAGTTTTGAAGATTATAGTCAAGAAGGAAAGAAGAGTGAGTGTGGGTCTGTGAGCCCACTGTTGGGTAGGGACCATCTCTATATGTTGCCAAATTGTACTTCCCAAGCGCTTAGTACAGTGCTCTGCACAGAGTAAGCGCTCAATAAATACGATTGAACGAATGTATGTGGGTCCTTTTAAAGATGTCAGTGGCCCAGATGAAGGGGGTACATTTTAAATGCAGGCAAGTGATCGCCTCTTGAAGACATCCGAGGCATTCAGTAATTCCTGTCAGTGGTGGTAAGTAGGGATTTTGCAACAGATCTCTGCTCCTTCCATCTAAAAAGCTCTTCTGAAATCACACCTCCTCCAGGAGGTCTTCTCTGATCAATTTGCTATCTTCCTCTGTCACATCAGCAGTTCCAGGCCATCTAAGCACTTGGAGACTCACACCCCTATGTCCTGTAGCATTTATGGACATCTTTATACTCTATTACTCCCACTTACCTTTAATTTATTTTCATGTGTCTCATGATGAAAAATCCTTGAAGATAGGAATTATGTCTCCTATTTCAATTTTATTCTTCCAGTAGCCTAGTAAAATTATTTGGCTGCAAACAGTAGATGCTAGATAAATATGGCTTTGTTTTATAAGAATTCTATGCATGGTATTCTCCTAATGATATATTAATCTATATAACTGACTGAAGGAACTGAAAAGCACCATGGCTCAGTGGATAGAGCACAAGCCTGATAGTCAAAAGGACCTAGGTTCCAATCCCCAGCCTGCCACAAGTCTGCTGTGTGACCTTGGGCAAGTCACTTAACTTCTCTGTGCCTCAGTTACTTCTTCTTAAAAATGGGGATTAAGAGTGTGAGTCCCATGTGGGACAGGGACTGTGTCCAAGCCAATTTACTTGTATCCACCCCAGTGCTTAATACAGTGTCTGGGATATAGTAAGTGCTTAACAAATACCATAATTATTATTATTTTTATTATATTTGATAACATGGAGAATTTTGTTATAAAGGGCATCCTACTGCAGTTGCTTATAATTATTGCCATTATTATGCTCAGTGTGGGCAGGGAATGTGTCTGTTATATTGTTGGGTTATACTCTCCCAAGCACTCAGTACAGTGCACTGCACAAAGTAAACAGTCAATAAATACAATTAATTGACTGATGGTATTTTTTAACCACTTACTATGTATTAGAAACTGTTCTAAGCACTTAAGTAAATAGAGTTAGTGAGGTTACATACAGTCCCTATCCCATAAGGGGCTCACAGTCTAAGCAGGAGGGAGAGCAGGCATTGAATTCCCATTTACAGATGAGGAAATTGAGGCAAAGAAAAGATAAGTGACTTGTCCAAGGTCACAAAGCAGACAAAGGCATCACAAAGCAGACAAAGGCATAATTGGGATTAGAATCCTGGTCCTCTGACTCTCATTTTTCTGCAAATAATTTTTCAACAAAAACGTTCAGTACCTGCTTCTCACTCCTCAAGAAACTCCAGTGGTTGCCCATCCACCTCTGCATCTAACAGAAATGCCTTACCATTGTCTTTAAAGCACTCAATAACCTTGCCCCCTCCTGCCTCACCTAGCTCTTCTTCAGAGAAGCAGCATGGCTCAGTGGAAAGAGCAAGAGCACAGGCTTTAGAGTCAGAGGTCATGGGTTCAAATCCCAGCTCTGCCAATTGTCGGCTGTGTGACTTCGGGAAAGTCACTTAACTTCTCTGTGCCTCAGTTCCCTCAGCTGTAAAAATGGGGATTAAGACTGTGATCCCCCTGTGGGACAGCCTGATCACCTTGTAACCTCCCCAGTGCTTAGAATAGTGTTCTACACATAGTAAGCACTTAAAAATGCCATTATTATTATTATTACTATTATTATTAATACAACCCAGCCCATGCACAATAGCTCTTCTATTGCCAACTTACTGTGCCTCAATCTTGTCTATCTCATCACCAATCTCTTGCCTATGTTCTACCTCTGGTTCTAGGCTGTGAGCCCGCTGTTGGGTAGGGTCCGTCTCTATATGTTCCCAACTTGCATTCATTCATTCATTCATTTAATCGTATTTATTGAGCACTTACTGTGTGCAGAGCACTGTACTAAGCACTTGGGAAGTACAAGTTGGCAACATACAGAGACGGTCCCTACCCAACAGTGGGCTCATAGTCTAGAAGGGGGAGACAGAGAACAAAACAAAACATATTAACAAAATAAAATAAATATAATAAATATGCAAAAATAAAATAGAGTAATAAATGCATACAAACATATGTACATATATACAGGTGCTGGGGGAGGGAAAGGAGGTAAGGAGGGGGGAAGGGGGGGAGGGGGAGAGGAAGGAGGGGGCTCAGTCTGGGAAGGCCTCCTGGAGGAGGTGAGCTCTCAGTTGGGCCTTGAAGGGAGGAAGACAGCTAGCTTGGCGGATGGGCAGAGGGAGGGCATTCCAGGCTAGGGGGATGACGTGGGCCAGGGGCCGACGGTGGGACAGGCAAGAACAAGGCACAGTGCGGAGGTTAGCGGCGGCAGAGGAGAGGAGGGTGCGGGCTGGGCTGGAGAAGGAGAGAAGGGAGGTGAGGTAGGAGGGGGCGAGGGGATGGACAGCCTTGAAGCCAAAGGTGAGGAGTTTCTGCTTGATACACAGGTTAATTGGTAGCCACTGGAGATTTCTGAGGAGGGGAGTAACATGCCCACAGCGTTTCTGGACAAAGACAATCCGGGCAGCGGCATGAAGTATGGATTGAAGAGGGGACAGACAGGAGGATGGGAGATCGGAGAGGAGGCTGATACAGTAACCCAGACGGGATAGGATGAGAGCTTGAATGAGCAGGGTAGCGGTTTGGATGGAGAGAAAAGGGCAGATCTTGGCAATGTTGCGGAGGTGAGACCAGCAGGTTTTGGTGACGGCTTGGATGTGAGGGATGAACGAGAGAGCGGAGTCGAAGATGACACCAAGTTTGCGGGCTTGTGAGACGGGAAGGATGGTAGTGCCGTCAACAGTGATGGGAAAGTCAGGGAGAGGGCAGGGTTTGGGAGGGAAGACAAGGAGTTCAGTCTTGGACATGTTGGGTTTTAGGTGGTGGGCAGACATCCAGATGGAGATGTCCTGAAGGCAGGAGGAGATGCGAGCCTGGAGAGAGGGGGAGAGAGCAGGGGCACAGATGTAGACTTGGGTGTCATCAGTGTAGAGATGATAGTTGAAGCCATGGGAGCAAATGAGGTCACCAAGGGAGTGAGTGTAGATCGAGAACAGAAGGGGACCAAGAACTGAACCTTGAGGAACCCCCATAGTAAGGGGATGGGAGGGGGAGGAGGAGCCTGAAAAAGAGACTGAGAATGAACGACTGGAGAGATAAGAGGAGAACCAGGAGAGGACGGAGTCTGTGAAGCCAAGGTTGGATAGCGTGTTGAGGAGAAGGGGGTGGTCCACAGTGTCAAAGGTAGCTGAGAGGTTGAGGAGGATTAGGATTGAGTAGGAGCCGTTGGATTTGGCAAGCAGGAGGTCATTGGTGACCTTTGAGAGGGCAGTCTCTGTGGAATGTAGGGGACGGAATCCAGATTTGAGGGGGTCAAGGAGAGAGTTGTACTTCCCAAGCGCTTAGTACAGTGCTCTGCACACAGTAAGTGCTCAATAAATATGATTGTATGAATGAATGGAATGGCCTCCCTCTTCATATCTGACAGATAATTACTCTCCCTACCTTCAAAGCCTTATTGGAGACATATCTCCTCCATGAGGCCTTCCCTGACTAAGCCCTCCTTTCCTTTTCTCCCACTCCCTTCTGCGTTGCCCTGATTTGCTCCTTTTATTCACCTGTCCGCCCCTGGCCTTCAGCCCACAGTACTTATTAACATATCTGTTATTTATTTATATTAACCTCTGTCTCCCTCTCTAGACTGTAAGCTCATTGTGGGCATGGCATGTGTCTATTATGCACTCTCGCAAGCACTTGGTACAGTGCTCTGCACACAGTAAGCTCTCAATAAATATGATCGATCCCAGGGTGGCACTCCTCTAACTAGGCCTAACTAACTATGATGCTCCTGCTTCTTACCTTCTTCTTCTTTCATAAATTATTTTCTCCACCTTCTGGTTTTTTTTTCTTTTAAGGACTATACCAGAATACCTTTGTCTGGTATTCGTATTTAGAACTACCCTGCATTTTACAGACTGATGATAAACTTTTCCAATAAATTGCTATTTCAAATCCAATACTCCATTCACCTCTAGTCTTCTTCACCCTTTCCTCATCTTTCTTTCCCCGATCTGTGAGCCCAAGTCGACAGTAACCATTCTGGAGAAGCAAGGGAACTGTTGCCTTTTTTTGGTGTGTGTTTGTGTGTGAATTGGATGAAAAAGAGTTGGAGTTGGTGATGGGGAATGAGGCAAGGGAAAGGCTGCACAGGAAGTAGAAAGGGGGTGAGTGACTGTGTGTGTGTGTGTGTGTGTGTGTGTGTGTGTGTGTGTGTGTGTGTGTGTGTGTGTGTGTGTGTGTGTGTTACAAAACTACATCCCTTGATCTTGGCAAATAAAGTCTTCTCTGTTCACCCTTTCATTGTCCTTTCTCCCCTATCACATAGACACCCCAACTCCACGGTGCAATGGAAGCAATCACCCTCAGGACTCTTTAAGACTGGCTCCCATTCTTCGAACATTTTAGGACTCTAACCAGGCCTGACAAAGCCAATTAAGGCTGAGAAGGCCCACGGTGGAAGCTTTCTCGATGTAAGCCTCTTGAAGCCTGCTTCCTCCCATTCTTCACTTACCACCCTTCTCCCAAATTGTCTGCCCCCTTTACATCCTCATGCTCAAATTGATAAACTGGAACACTGTGCCAGGAATAATATTACTACTTTATATCCACCTTTGGACCCCTTTCTCTATCACTCTTTCTTAGAAGAATAATGACAGAATAATTGTAGTGCCTGTTAGGCTCTTATGGACAAGTACTGTAACAAGTCCTGGGGTAAATACAATACAATCATATCAGACACAGCCCCTATCCTACTTGGGGCTCAGAGTTTGAGGGGAAGGGAGAACGTGCATTTAATCTCATTTTAATGATGGGGGACCGAGGCATAGAAAAGTTAAATGATTCATTTGCCTGAGGTCACACAGCAAGCAAGTGGCAGAGCCAGAATTAAAACCCAGGTCTTTTGACTCCCCAGTTTGGTACAACTGTGGTGAGCACTACAAAGGAAGGAAAATTACTGGTTTTAAAATGGAAAATCACCTCGTGAGCTTTATTCCTGTCTACTGGGCTGACTGTGGTCTCCAAAAGTTATTGTTACCCCCAAAATGCTAACTTAGTCCAGGAGAGCAATATTACACATGGCAGATACTGGGCTTAGTATTACAATGTATTTTAATATAATCTGTATTTGTGAGGTGCTTTGAGAGAGTTTATTAACAATTTCTTATGATACCTCTGATGGGTGGGTGGATGACAAATACATTACTATCAAAATTATCTTTAATAGCTGGCATCATAATAAATGATTAGTGGATAAACAGAGTGCTATAAGTACTTTGATTTCTATCAAGATAATGAATCATATTTATTTAACATTCTGTTCCTCCTACTTAACTACTTTTTGCCACTTGGTGGCTGTTTTTATACCTATTTATAGGAATAGCAAATTGAAGATATACACAGAACAGTCTTTTATATATTTCTGATGTTTTACATAATTATTATACCACTGTTTTCTTTTGACTGAGAATTTATCGTTCCACATCACTGATCTTCACTGCTGTCAAGATGACTTTTTCCTTCTAAATACTGAACAAATGTCACTTTCCATCTCTAACTGACCTCTGGTAATGCAAAATTTAGAGCTGGTAACTATACCATCTAGTTTGCTCATGGATTCTTACTTCCACAACTTTGTAATAATATGGGGCTTTAATTATGTTATGAAAAGTCATCCACTAGCTTATGCTTTTAGGAATTTTTTTGGCAACCAAAAATGTGAGATATGGCCCTGCTGGAGGTAAGATATGGGCTAAATTTTTCCATTCATTGCAATTCTATGATCTCATTTTCTTTAAATTATGGGGTGTATTTCTTTTCATTAAATAAAGCAGGGCATAATCATGAAATTAGCGATCTCTTGGTGAAAGGAATCAATCATTCCTATTTATTGAGTGCTTACTGTAGAGAGAGGACTGTACTAAATGCTTGGGAGAGTACAACAGAACGGAGGTGATAAAGTCATTCCCTACCCACAATGAGTTTACAATCTAGCGGGGGAGACATTGATATAAATATATTAGGAATATGTAATAATAATAATAATGATGGCTTTTGTTAAGTGCTTACTATGTGCCAAGCACTGTTCTAAGTCCTAGGGCAGATACAAGGTAATCAGGTTGTCCCACGTAATCTTAATCCCCATTTTACAGTTGAGGTAAGTGAGGCATAGAGAAGTCAAGCGACTCGCCCAAAGTCACACAACTGATGGGCGGTAGAGCCGGGATTAGAACCCATGACCTTGGATTCCCAAGCCTGTGGTCTTTCCACTAAACCACGCTGCTTCGGACTTGTTCCTTAAGTATATATGTACATAAGTGCTTATGGCTGAGGGAGTGGTGAATAAAGGGTGCAAATCCAAGTGCAAGAGTGACGCAGGAGGGAATGGGTGAAGAGGAAACGAGGGCCCAGGTGGGGAAGACTTCTTGGAGGAGATGTGCTACAAATAAGACTTTGACGGTCGGGAAAGCAATCATCTGTCAGATATGGAGAGGGAGGGTGTTCCAAGCTAGAGGCAGGATGTGGGTGAGAGGTCAGGGGCAAGATAGACAAGATAGAGGTACAGTCACTAGGCTGACATTAGAGGAGCGTGAAATGTGTGGGCTGGATTGTAGAAGGAAAGCAGCAAGGTATAGTAGGAGGCAGTGCAAATTAATTCTGTTGCCTCTCCCCACTTCAGTCTATACTTCACTCTGTTGCCAGGATTATCTCTGTGCAGAAACGCTCTGGACATGTTACTCCCCTCCTCAAAAATCTCCAGTGGCTGCCTGTCAACCTACGAATCAAACAAAAACTCCTCACTCTCGGCTTCAAGGCTGTCCATCACCTCGGCCCCTCCTACCTCACCTCCCTTCTCTCCTTCTCCAGCCCAGCTCGCACCCTCTGCTCCTCTGCTGCTAATCTCCTCACCATGCCTCATTCTCGCTTTTCCCGCCATCGACCCCCAGCCCACGTCCTCCCCCTGGCCTGGAATGCCCTCCCTCCGCACATCTGCCAAGCTAGCTCTCTTCCTCCCTTCAAAGCCCTACTGAGAGCTCACCTCCTCCAGGAAGTCTTCCCAGACTGAGCCCCCTTTTTCCTCTCCTCCTCCCCATCCCCCCACCCTACTTCCTTCCCCTCCCCTCAGCACCTGTACATATATTTGTACAGATTTATTACTCTATTTATTCTGCTTGTACATATTTACTATTTATTTTGTTAATGATGTGCATATAGCTTTAATTCTATTTGTTCTGATGATTTTGACACCTGTCTACATGTTTTGTTTTGTTGTCTGTCTCCCCCTTCTAGACCGTGAGCCTGTTGTTGGGTAGGGACCGTCTCTACATGTTGCCGACTTGTATTTTTCAAGTGCTTAGTACAGTGTTCTGCACACAGTAAGCACTCAATAAATACGATTGAATGAATGAATGAATGTTGAGGCAGCCTGGGAAGATATAGGGGAGAAGTTAAAGTAATAAACTAGAGATGAAGAGGCTCAATTTCAGCCTCCCGGTTTTGCTATCACCTTGAAGAATAGCACTGGTGATCCACTTTATCTTTTGATCTCTACTATCTTATTTGCAGATTATTCACCTACTGAGACTGTAAGCCCCATGTGGGAGCTCATTATCGATCAATCAATTAATCAATGGCATTTATTGAATGCTTATTATAAGCAGAGCACTGTAATAATAATAATGATGGTATTTTTTAAGCGCTTACTATGTGCAAAGCACTGTTTTAAGTTCTGGGGAGGTTCCAAGGTGATCATGTCGTCCCATGGGGGGCTCACAATTTTAATCCCCATTTTACAGATGAGGTAACTGGGGCACAGAGAAGTGACGTGACTTGCCCAAAGTCATGCAGCTGACAGTTGGCAGAGCCGGAATTAGAACCCATGACCTCTGACTCCAAAGCCCGTGCTCTTTCCACTGAGCCACGCTTTACCAAGCACTTGAGATCGTACAATACAGCAGAATTAGCAGACATGCTCCCTGCCCATAATGATTATGTTGTACCTTCCATCATTTTTTATATAATCCTGTGCACATAGTGCTGAAAAAATATCACAATTATTACCCACCAACCATATCATTAAAGCCAAAATGCATTAACTTGAAAAAACCATCTTTGACGGGTGATTATGTTTAGCTCTATGTGCTCTCCCAAGTACAGTTGTGGGCAGAAACTGCATCTACCAACTGTTGTACTCTCCCAAATGTTTAGTACAATTCTCTGAACACAGCAAATGCTCTATAAATGTGATTGATTTACCGCACATACTAAGTACTCAATACATACCATTGATTTGTTAATTGAAGTTGTCTAGGACTGAAGGACTGTAGACAAACAAAATTAAAACTTTCTTAATTTACATATTCAAATACAGAATTGAGCACACTTCTCAAACAGTGAATGTAATGGGGGAGAGAAAGAGAGTGTATGAGTGAGTGTGTGAGTGTGTATGTCTGTGATGTGTCCAAGCCATCACACTGGGGTTTTCCAGGACTTTGTCTTTCCTGCCAGGTTAGGAAGCTTCTCCCACCACTAAGACAGGACTAAGCCTCTGTAAGGAAGTGCTCAAATTCCAAAGTGCTCTCTCCCTCCTTGCTATGATCTTTATGACTGCTAGGAAAAGAGCCATTTCTACTCTGTCTTCCAATATGGTCCCAAGGACATGGAAACAAGCTATATCTTATTTTCCATTTACCTTTGAGTTTGGGTGTAGCTTTCATCTGAATCCCCTCTTGCATTCCTTTTACATCTTTGATTAAAATAATAATAAAAAAATAATGGCATGTATTAAGCACTTACTATGTGCAAAGCACTGTTCTAAGTGCTGGGGAGGTTACAAGGCGATCAGGTTGTCCCATGGGGGGCTCACAGTCTTAATCCCCACTTTACAGATGAGGTAACTGAGGCACAGGGAAGTTTAAGTGACTTGCCCAAAGTCACACAGCTGACAACTGGCAGAGCCAGGATTTGAACCCATGACCTCTGACTCCAAAGCCCGGGCTCTTTCCACTGAGCTGCTTCTCAATTAAAATATTGTTAGCAAACATATTGAAGCAGAGTCTCACAACTATTTACATAGCTTTCTTCGGATTTACATAGTTTTATTTTGGGGTGAAGGGAGGGAGGGAGAGAGGGAGAGAGAGAGAGACAGAATGAGCTGTCTTTTACTTTTGAAGATTGTTTTAGCTCCTACCTCTGAAAAGACAAATCCATCCTACACTGTGTGCATGGGAAGATGGCACCTTTCCTGACTGACACATTGCTGTTTGCAAGGACAATTACTGCTTTTGACTGCTTTTAGGCATTTGGATTGTTGTTCAGCTTCTTTGTAAAGAGAGTAACTTCTCCTGAGTGTTGCACACCATGCTGTCTGCCTACAATAAAGATTTGATTGACTGTCCCTTCCAAACACTAAAATTCACTGCAATTATGCTTCACTGGTAGTACCCCATGACTGATGTCAATGTGACCGGTGATATTATTTCCTACAGTTCTTTGGAATCCTGACTACAGACTGCAAGCTCCTTGTAGGCAGGGAACGTGTTCATCAACTCTGTTTTGCTGTACTCTCCCAAGAGTTTAGTGCAATTCCCTGCACAAGGTAAGTGCACATTAAATGATCAACTGATTCCAAGTTCTAATTTCCTTTGACTGGAAAACTGTCACTGCTTCTACTTCCATTTCCAATCCCCAGAATGTAAGCTCATTGTGGGCAGGGAATGTGTCTGCTTATTGTTGTATTGTACTCTCCCAAGCGCTTAGTACAGTGTTCGGCACACAGTAAGCACTCAATAAATATAACAACGAATAATGAATTTTTCCATGGAAGTCCCACCGTAGCCAAGCTTTCAACTCTTTTGCTCAGAGACCACACTCCTTAAGGTCAACTGTTCTATTGGAATTGTGTCAATCCCTTCTCGATAGCAGTATATTCTCCGACAGATAAAGATGAAAGTAAACAGGAGCATTTTTCTGCTGGATGCTTTTCCCAATTGCCTATAGACACATTAATGATAATTCATTTTGGGTTGAGATTCTGATCCTTTGGGCCTCAATGAGTATGATAATAGAATAATTAAAATATGCCTAGGAGAGATATGGGTTATAGAGAAATATTACAGCGCTTGACTTTTTATTTGAATTGAAACTGCAACAATTTGTTTCCTAGGGATTTTATGGAAAATAAGGGAAGTGTTAAACTGTTATGCATAGAATGTTTTCTACATAAAGTAAAATATTTCATAGCATTGTGAGAAAATGAAAATGTGGAATAATGCTGAATTATCTTTTGAAATTGAACCCATTTGCTCCCATGAAAGCTTTAAGTTCATGGAAATCATCTAGGTTCCATTTCACAGAAAACTACATTGACATTTGTGTTCCTTTAGAAATACCACAGATACAGTTTCTTTAAGGTTAAGTGTATTATTTTAAGCTTTTAAAAATTTAGAGCATTAGACAAATCTGCCTGATTCACTTTTCCAAAGTTCTTCTATTAGCATAGAATAAAGACTTAATCGGATTCCCACACACAATAAAAACCCTGAAAATATGCATGGATAAAAACATTAGTTGAAGGTACTTTGATATCTCATTTTTCTGAGGTAATGTATCTTTAATTAAGCAATTTCAATGGATAGTATTTATTCCCATGGTAGGTTTGATTTTACAGTATCTTGTGAAATTATCCCTCGGAAAAGTCTGACATGAAATTTTACAGTCTTTTAAGGGAAAACCGTAATTTTGATATTGCTGTTGTCTAAGTAAATATACAGTATTAGATGGCTAGATCATAACAAAAGAGGTGTGCTGTAAAATCCCTCTAGACAGGTCTGGTCCAAAGCTGGTAAGCAGAAAGCACAAAACTAGGAATCAGGGGATCCGTGTTTGAATCCAAATTCTGCCACTCTTAAGGGCCTCTCTGATCCTAAAATTTCCTCATCTAAAAAATGGGGATAAGTTGGATTTCATTCATTCATTCAATCGTATTTATTGAGCGTTTGCTGTGGGCAGAGCACTGTACTAAGCTCTTGGGAAATATGCTCCTTATGGGCCAGACTATGCCAGGTATCATAACCTATCTGTCCCAGTGATTGGAAATAGGAAGCACTTAAATCTCATAATCATTATTTTTATTATAACAGAGTACAAAGGGGCTGGTTTACCCATACCTTCGGGAAGTCACTGGGATATTCTGCATAGAATTTGCCTCCTCTGCCATAGCCGGGGAGCCTTTGGGTGGAGTTTAAGGTTTCCAAAAAGCTCAGTTGCTACGCTTCTTTCATCCCTGCTGACTTCTCTGGAACCTTTTCCTACATGCATCAATCAATCAATCATATTTACTGAGCGCTTACTGTGTGCAGAGCACTGTACTAAGCACTTGGGAAGTACAAGTTGGCAACATATACATGAACCTGGCAAGTAGGAGCTAGCATGATGTGAGGTATTTTTTTCTGTTTAGTCAGTAGTCAAGATAAAAGAAGTAGGGTAGCGTGGACTAAAGCGGGGTTATTTTGGTTCCAAACATTTTCTGTTCCCCTTCCCAAGGAAAGGCCTTAGAATCAAGGTGGCTATGTGGCTCTAGACTATGCGTTTACTGGGGGCAGGGATTACGACTGATTATTGTTGTATTGTACTTTCCCAAGTGCTTAGTCCAGTGCCCTGCACACAGTAAGCTCTCAATAAATACAATTAAATGAATGGCTCCAAGCACTTGGTGAATAGCTTTAGTAAATAAGCTATCAAGCTTCACCTGTGCATCTTTAAACCAGTTACCTAAATATCATTCCACAAATCTTGGTTTCGTATCTTTTTTTTGTTGTTCTTTTTTTTTTTTTAATGGTATTCATTCAGTGCTTACAATGTTCCAGGCACTGTACTAAGCACTGGGGTAGTTAAATCAGATTGGATACAGTCCATGTCCCATGGGGATCATATTCTTAATCCCCATTTTATAGATGAGGTAATTGAGGCATAAAGTCATTAAGTGACCTGCCCAAGGTTACACAGCAGATAAGTGGCGGAGCCACTTAGAACCCAGGTCCTTCTGAAACCCAGACCCGTGTTCTCTCCACTAGGCCATGCTGCTTTGTTTTCTACTTTAATAGTGATAAAATAGGGACTCTGGCTATTACTCCATATGGGAATCTAATCCAGAGCTTGATTTGGGATCCTGGGTGATGTCTCTCTACCCCTCCACTCTTCTGGATTGTTCTGAAAATAAGCTGGTCCCTACTTATTTTATTCTTAATCCTAGTTCATTATAAATTGGATGTTTGGCCCCCATCTCACGAAGTCTATGCATCCAAATCTAATATGCACCTTCATATAAATTTAGATTTGTATAAATTCTTCCTCAGGCCTATTAAACAGGTTACTCAGGAATACACTGCAGAGTGTACTATGTAGCTATCTGTGGACTCATTTTTATGTAAATTATGACAATTGTAAGCACATTAAGGGCAGGGAATGTGCCCATTAATTCTGTTTCATGATACTCTCCCAGGTGCTTAGTACAGTGTTCTGCCTATAGTGAGCAGTGAATACCACTGATGGAATGATTTGAGGTGGCAAAAGAACAACAGCTAACATTTAATATAGAGATTTAAAAAAGCAATTTCCTGTTATTTTTTCTTCTACAACTGTCTGACACTATAAATTGGTCAATATGCCTTTATTACAAAAGTATAAGTCAATTAGTATTAAGTGATCCTTCCACTTCAATCCCAACATGTGTGTCATGTTCAAAGATGACACCACCAGTAGTGAGATTTTATTAGTTGTGTGGATATGCCTGCTATAGCCAATCCATCACCAACAATTCTTTCCACCTCCTTGCTGAACCAAAATGTATTACCCACTGTTCTTTCCCTCTTTGAGATGATAAATTTCCCCAACACCTCTTTTCCCAAGACAGTCACCATATTCATTACTGCTGCCCACCATACTGACCTATCGTCTGTTGCTGTCCTCCAATTCTTTCTTTTTTATATTTATTAGTTGTTACTATCTACCAAGCATTGCACTAAGAGTTGGGGTAGACACAAGATAATCAGATTGGACACAGTCCCTGTCCTAAATGGGGCTCACAGTCTAAGTAGGAGGGAGTTGGATTTAATCCCATTTTACAGATAAGGAAAATGAGGCATGGAGAAATTAAGTGACTTGCCTGAGGTCACACAGCATCAACTGTCAGAGTTGGAATTAATAATAATAATAATGGCATTTATTAAGCACTTACTATGTGCAAAGCACTGTTCTAAGCACTGGGGAGGTTACAAGGTGATCAGGTTGGCCCTTGGGGGGCTCAGTCTTAATCCCCATTTTACAGATGAGGTAACTGAGGCACAGAGAAGTTAAATGACTTGCCCAAAGTCATGCAGCTGACAACTGGCAGAGCCAGGATTTGAACCCATGACCTCTGACTCCAAAGCCCGAGTTCTTTCCACTGAGCCACGCTGCTTCTCTTAGAACCCAGGTTCCCTGATTCCAGCAGTCCTTTGCTTTTTCCCATGGACACTGCTGCTTCTCAGATGCTATTCTACTAGATTTCAGCAACTAAAGCTTTATATATTTAGAGAGTCTGTTTTGTGCCCCTTTCCTATGGATCTGTTTTTAGAGCCACAACTAGGCATCTGCTTATTGAAGCTTGATTCTGAGGTGATGAAGCAGAAACAGAATTTGCCAACACACTGGGTGTTTAATGTATTGATGAATAGGGCTGCTCAGACATAAATAAATTATTGATTTATTGATCCCTGCCCCAAAGATGCTCACAATCTAGCTGGGGAGAGTGACTCAAGAATAAAGTAGAAATCAGAAAGGAAGTGATCAAGTGCAAAGATACATTCATTAGAGTTTGTGAGCACTTGAAACTTATGCCCTAGGAAGTGGTAAAACGGCAGTTGGGATCATAAAGTGAGAAGATTAGAAATCAGTCAATAAGACCATCTGGAAGAGATGCGATTTCACAACTGCATTTCTTATTTAGGCGTGCATTGATCAACTGAAATCAGAGAGAGGCTTGAAAAGTGTCTTAAAATTTCCAGCTCCACCAAACTCAGACCTGGCTCCGAATGGGGCTGTATATGGTGAATCGTTATTCTGGGGTTCTATAACAAAGGGAGAAATTGACTATCCCTAAATGTTGACAATGTGTAAGGGTGTGTCGGTCACACTCTTTTTCAGACACACTCATAACCAGAAAGGATCTGTATCTATAATTCTTTTTATTTATAATAATGCTACTGATACCTGTTTACTTGTTTTGATGCCTGTCTCCCCGCTTCTAGATTATGAGCCCCTTGTAGGCAGGGATTATCTCTATTTGTTGCTGAATTGTATTTCCCCAGCACTTAGTACAGTGCTCTGCACACAGTAAGCGCTCAATAAATATGATTGAATGAATGAATCTCACCACCAGCAGTATATTACTGTACTCTAAGAACATATACATACATATAGCTGCCAATCAATGGTATTTGAGTGCTTATTATGTGCAGAGAACTGTACTTAGGCAGAGCTGTCCTTCAGTTTTTACTGTTCCAATTTTTGTGGCATGTGTTAAACGCTTATTCTGTGTCAAGCACTGTTCTAAGCAATGGGGTATATATACATGAATCACACTGGATACAATACCTGTCCCACATGGGGCTGGCTCAGAGTTAAGAAGGAGGGAGAAGGTACTGAATCCACATTGTTTGCACTTGAAGAAATTGAGGCACAGAGAAGTTAAGCGACTCATCCCAAATCACAGAGCAGGCAAGTGGTGGTGCAGGGATTAAAACCCAGATCCCCTGGCTCCCAGGTCTGTGCTCTTTCCATCAGGCTCCACTGCTCCTCTGGCTTTCCAACCTCATTTGAACGTTCACTCCGGCTACGAGGCTGGCGCTGAGGAAAGAGGAGGCCGAACCCTGCCCCTCTGCCCCATCCCCACCCTCTCCGTGACCTCATCCGTGGAGGAGACAGGAAAGAGAATGGGGACAGGAAAGGTAACAAGGACAAGTAAAATGAGAATTTTTAGACTGGGAGCCCACTGTTGGGTAGGGACTGTCTCTATATGTTGCCAATTTGTACTTCCCAAGCGCTTAGTACAGTGCTCTGCACATAGTAAGCACTCAATAAATACGATTGATGATGATGATGATGATGATGAGAATGCATTGCTATGTCTAGATGTAACGGTTCAACCATGGCATGATGTAATCTCCCAAGGACCTAGTATAGTGTTCTGCATACAGTAAGTGCTCAATAAATATGAGTGACTGATTGACTTACTGTAGCTTCCACATGCAAAGATTGATTTTAGTTGCATGTAACGACCGTCAAAATAAAGACTGCCTTTTTTTGCATTCCATACCCATTATTCACTCGTTCAATTGTATTTATTGAGTGCTCACTGTGTGCAGAGCACTGTACTAAGCGCTTGGGAAGTACAAGTTGGCAACATATAATAATAATGATGGCACTTATTAAGCGCTTACTATATGGAAAGCACTGTTCTAAGCGCTGGGGAGGTTACAAGGTGATCAAGTTGTCCCATGGGGGGCTCACAGTCTTAATCCCCATTTTACAGATGAGGTAACTGGGGCCCAGAGAAGTTAAGCGACTTGCCCAAAGTCACACAGCTGACAATTGGTGGATGGAGCGGGATTTGAACCCACGACCTCTGACTCCAAAGCCCATGCTCTTTCCACTGAGCCACGCTGCTTCTCTCATATGGCAGGTATAACTTTCATTTGTCCCTACACAAAGTCCCTGCTCCAAGAAGCCCTTTCTTCAAACAACAAGCTAAATCTAGCGATGGAAAACACTAATTTCTTTGGCACCTAACTCCCGCTAGGTATTCTTCTTAAAAGTACAACCAAAATGTGCATATGGACCAAGTTTGCACGTGCATATGGACCAGAAAATATGTCTCAAGTCTAAGTTTAAATGACTGGTATTGCATATTAAAACGCTTCCTCTCTTTATGCAATGCTGTTGGCAGAAGAGCCGAACAAAGCAAAACTCCTAATTCTGTCCAATATTGCCCAATTGTTTCATAAAGTATCCTTCTGGAATCATATTTGAATTTTATTTTTCATATTTGATATGGTCACGGGGTTCAATTAATCATTCAGTGGTTAGTTAGAAAAATATGTTTTCTGATCTGTTTTCAATCTGCAAGGTTAATGTAGCATAGATATTGGTTACTGGAAATACCCATACATACATCGTGTGTTTCTGACCAATCAGTGTCCAGAGCTGAGAGATCATCATCATCATCAATCGTATTTATTGAGCGCTTACTGTGTGCAGAGCACTGTACTAAGCGCTTGGGAAGTACAAGTTGGCAACATATAGAGACAGTCCCTACCCAACAGTGGGCTCACGGTCTAATGGCCAGAAAGCATTTTATAGAGTGACCCGAGGGCCAGAAAGAGATCTGGCCTTATTCTGACTTCCTACAGCCCTTTTTCTTCCAGGTCCAGCTGCCAAACCCTGCTCCTCCTAGCTACCCCAAGTTTCCACTGAGGACAACAGTGGCTCTCACCCAAGACCTCTGTTCTGTGTCATTTCCTGGGTCTGTTTCTTGTTTTTCATGGTATTTGTTAAGCACTTACGACATGCCAGGCACTGTACCACATGCTGGAGTGGATAAAAGCCAAACGAGTTGGACACAGTCTACGTCCCACATTGGGCTCCCAGTCTTCATTCCCCAATTTACAGATGCGGTAGCTGAAACACCAAGAAGTTAAGACCAAGATCACACAGCAGATACGAGATAGGGTAGGGATTAGAATCCAAGTCCTCTAACTTCCAGGCCTTTCCACTATAGTTACAAAGGCTATAAAGTTAGAGTGAAATAGTTAAAAGGGACCACTTTGCCTCCTTTTAATGCGATGGGGGTTTTCAAGAGAAGTGTGACTGTGACATCTTTATGCTGAATACCCACTATCCCCTAACAATAATCCATCAAGAGAGCAATGATAAAAATACTGCCAGAGAACATGACGGGAAAGCACACTGCACTTTGAAGACCTCATAAAAATAAGAGGTCTTCACCAACTAGGCCCTTGTTTCTGAGCCCGTTCTTGGATAGGGACCAACCTCCTTCCCTTCCCCACAGCACCTGTATATATGTATGTTTGTACATATTTATTACTCTATTTATTTATCTTACTTGTACATATCTATTCTATTTATTTTATTTTGTTAGTATGTTTGGTTTTGTTCTCTGTCTCCCCCTTCTAGACTGTGAGCTCGCTGTTGGGTAGGGACTGTCTCTATGTGTTGCCGACTTGTACTTCCCAAGCGCTTAGTACAGTGCTCTGCACACAGTAAGCACTCAATAAATACGACTGATTGATTGACTGATTGATTGTACCTCCCAAGCGCTTAGTACAGTGCTCTGCACACAGTAAGCGCTCAATAAATACGACAATGAATGAATGAATTTCCTCTTCTCCCACTTCTGCCAGTGTCTCCCCCATCCCCACATGTCCATAATCAATTTATTTAAATTAGTCTCTGTCTCCCCCTCTAGACTGTCAACTCACTGTGGGCAGGGAATGTATCTACCAGCTCTGCTGTATTGTACTCTCCCTACCACTTAGTACAGTGCTCTGCACACAGTAAGCGCTCAATAAATATGATTGATTGATTGAAATACATTTGAAGCAGCAACATGGTCTAGTGGCTAGCACACGGGCCTGGGAGTAAGAAGGATCTGGGTTCTAATTCCGGCTCCACCACTTGACCTGCTGTGTGGCCTTGGGCAAGTTGCTTAACTTCTCTGCACCTCAGCTGTAAAATGGGGATTAAGACTGGGAGCCCCATGTGGGACAGGGACTGTTTCCCGCCTGGTTAGCCTGCGTCTACTCCAGCTCTTAGAAGAGGGCCTTTAACAGTGTGTAGCAGCATGGCATAGTGGATAGAGCACAGGCCCGGGAGTTGGAAGGTCATGAGTTCTAATCCCAGCTCCACCATTTGTCTTCTGTGTGACCTTGGCCAAGTCACTTCACTTCTCCGTACCTCAGTTACCTCATCTGTAAAAGGAGGATTGAGACTGTGAACCCCATGTGGGACGGGGACTATGTCCAAGCTGATTTGCTTGTATCCCCCCCAGTGCTTAGTACACTGCCTGGCACAAAGTAAGCGCTTAACAGTACCATAATTATTGAGAAGCAGCATGGCTTAGTGGAAAGAGCCCAGGCTTGGGAGTCAGAGGATGTGGGTTCTAATCCGGGCTATGCCACTTGTCTGCTGTGTGACCTTGGGCAAGCTACTTAACTTCTCTGTGCCTCAACTACCTCATCTGCAAATTGGGGCTTAAGTCTGTCTCCCCCTTCTAGACTGTGAGCCCGTTGCTGGGTAGGGACTATCTCTATATGTTACCACTTGTACTTCCCAAGTGCTTAGTACAGTGCTCTGCACACAGTAAGTGCTCAATAAATACGATTGAATGAATGAATATGAGCCCTACGTGGGACAACCTGATTACGTTGTATCTACTCCAGTGCTTAGAACAGTGCTTGGCACATTGTAAGCGCTTAACAAATACCATACTTATTATTATTGTTACCATTAGTGTTTGACATATAATAAGCACTGAACAAATACCAGCTTTGTGATTATTATAGTCTACTATATAAAACAATTTGAAGTTGTAGCTGGTCTTCTGTTTGGTTTTTGCCTCATGTTTTCAAGTGTCGCTCAGCTGTCCGTTACCACAGAGCCAGGGAAGACTAACAAAACCCTCGGTGTGCACATGACAACCCTTTTGTCTCTGCTGAATCCGTATTCTGTCACCCACTGGCGCCGTGTGCTTTCCAGTCATGTTCTCTGCCAGTCCTTACCAGTTGGCCAATTATACAAGCTGCTTCCCAGACATCAGACACAAATTCCACAAGACTGCTGTGCAAGCGTACCCTAATTAACCATCAGCTTAATTAGACAATTTACTGTGTAATTAGCAGGCAATTAGTCAACACCTCTCAGATCTTATTGACTGCTGTGACAGCCTTTCCTACTCTGCACATTCCAATACACAACACCTACCATGTTTCTAGCATTCCCAAACTCCTGTACTACATGGATCTGGGCAGAAAGAAGTGAATAATATTACATAACAAAGGGAAAAATCAATATGTAGCCTGTCCAATTATTGAACTGTTTACTAGCTTGACTTTTTTTTTTTTTTTTGAACACTGGAGGACCAGCTGCTAGTGTGAGAAGCTCTTGGACAATTAACTCTATTTTCCTTTCAACCTCCAAATAATAGGTTCAAATTCGATCTCTAAATATGTTTTTCCCATACAAAACAATGAAAAATCCTGTATATTTCATTTAATACAAATTATGCCTTATGATTAACTATGCCTATGAGTAATTTGGGTAAATTTTCTAGCCTGTGTGTAGGAGATTTACATGTTTAAATCTCATTAATGTTAATAGCAGTGATATACACAAATCCCCTCACACCAGCAGAATTCACTCTCCAAGACCTTCAAGTACATACTGTGCATCTTTTGGTGAATTAAAAAGCCTCATAAATCAAGCATGGGAGGTGGGAAAGTTTTATTTTGGATTAATGTACATAGCATATTTACCTTAGCAATTGTTAACTGAATGTGAGAAAATGTCTTAAGAACTATTTTCCCTTAGCACATGTATACTACACAAGATTCTATGTAAATCTAGAAATAAAAATCCTGAAATTATTTTCCCATGGCAGTAAAAGGAGACTGATGTGATATTTCACCAAAGCCACTCAACCTTTTCCAAGTTAGTGCCAAAGATTCCCATCACTCAACCTCTTGGTCTCCTCCTTCTCCTCCCCCTTTGCATCTTTCCTAAAGCTTTCCTTCTTCCTTATTCTAGAGCTTCCTCCCCTTTAATCCTGGAAATTATGGTCTCTTGGCCAAAATGGGAATATCATTTGAATGGGGAAAATATGTTTCAGTTCTTTTACATCATTGATGAATTTACTCCAGATTATGCCTGAGTCACTTTAGCCTATAATTCAGTGTCGCACCTGAAGGACCAGTCATGCCCAAACTGTCAGATCCTGGACTTGCCTTCCTTATTAATGTCTCTGATGAGCTGTTTGAAAGCATGAAGTAAGTAAAACACTTTAAATATGTGAATGGTTCTTTGATCAGTGTTGTGATTCAATAATGCGGTGTTAACGGGCAGAACGATAATTTTGGACCTTTTCACACAGGATGGCTAAAGCCTATTCTTTGGAAAGAGCAAGGGGTTAAGAGTGAGACTTGGGTTCTAATCCCAACTCTGTCTCTAGTCTGCTGTGCGATCTTGAGCAAGACTATCGCATTGTGCCTTTTGCGTCTTCTGTAAAATGAAGAGGATGAAATCTATTTCTACTAGCCTCACAGGGATGTTTTGAGGATAAAATTAGGTTATGTGAACACGCTTTGAAAAACATACAAGCTTAACAAATTTAAGATATTAAAATCGGAAATCAAGATTTCCCCAGGTAGCACAGTTTGGGAGAAAAAAAAATTCACTTCAGGTATCCAAATGCCTAAGAGATGTATATTTGAAAATCCCTTCCTAATTTTCATGGCTTGGGTTCGTCTTGGGTGTACTACCATCTAGCATTATAAGAGGTCCTTAGTAACTTAGCATCCTAATGCTTACTTCTCTCACAAAAGATAAATCCACTCAGTAAATCCACTCTGCCTTAGAGAGCCATTTCAATAATGAGGAGCACTAGGTTAGAAAACTTGCCACTTTATTTCCTTCAGAGAGGTGGGTAATGTTTTAATTGCTGCAATATGGATATTAGTGGCCTCCCATGCATCTTGACAGTATGCAGGTGAAAACTATTCCCAACTTTCCATCTCATCCTTTTTCTTCATCCCCTTTCACATTATTATCAAACTTCTCCTTAGCTACAGTTTTGCAAGTGATACCTGCTATGTTCCATGTACTAAGAAGCAACAAGATCCAGTGGCAAGGGAGTCATAAGACCAGAATTTTTATCCCAGTTCTGCTAGGTGCCCAATATATGATCTTCTCTGTGCTTAAGTTTCCTCAAGAGCGAAATGGGGGTCCGAAGTCTGTTCTTCCTAGTTAGACTGTGAGCCCCATATGGGACAGGAACTGTGTCCAACCTGATTATCTTATTATTATTATCTTATATAATAGTGAGGACTATTATATAAGATAATTATGCTATCTTATAATATGTATTATATAATCGTTATTATTTTGCTCTTCTGTCCATAGTGGGGAAAAAAAATGCCTGTCTACTTGTTTTGTTTTGTTGTCTGCCTCCCCCTTCTAATAATAATAATAATGTTGGTATTTGTTAAGTGCTTACTATGTGCAAAGCACTGTTCTAAGCACTGGGGGGATAGAAGGTGATCAGGTTGTCCCATGTGGGACTCACAATCTTAATCCCCATTTTACAGATGAGGTACCTGAGGCACAGAGAAGTTAAGTGACTTGCCCAAAGTCACACAGCCGACGAGTGGAGGAGCTGGAATTAGAACCCATGACCTCTGACTCCCAAGCCCATGCTCTTTCCACAGAGCCACGCTGCTTCCTGTGGACTGTGAGCCCGTTGTTGGGTAGGAATGGTTTCTATCTGTTGCCGAATTGTACTGTCCAAGCGCTCAGTACAGTGCTCTGCACACTGTAAGCACTCAATAAATACGATTGAATGAATGAATGAATGATCTGTGTTTCCCATAAAACAGCTTCTAGATCACTTAAGTAGCACAGCCATGGTAAATCCTGAACCCCCATCCCAATCTTGTCAGCATCATAGTACGGTTGTTGTCTAAGGGGTCTGAGAATAGTCTAGAGCAGTACCCAATTCCACTCTGCTTACCAGTAAAAAAAAAATGCCTTTAAACAGTCTAATGTAGAACTCAAACTAATATTTTTTCTGGTTCTCCTACTGCTACTTAAAGCAATGTTTTAATAACACTGCCATATATTTCTGACTCCTGATACTGGATGATACAATCACCACGACATGGCAAAATTCAAAGAAGATTCATACCAAGGGTCTAAAAGATGACTGGAAGTAGGAGTGTTACTCAATTTATGGAACTGGAAGCAGCATCCAAACATTAAGGAAATCAAATATTACCCAACTTCAAATGGGTATGCCCTCAAATAGCTAATAATAATAATAATAATGATGATGATGATGGTATTTGTTAAGCGCTTACTATGTGCCAAGCACCGTTCTAAGCACTTGGTAGGTCCAAGGTCATCAGGTTGTCCCACATGGGGCTTACAGCCTTAATCCACATTTTACATATGAGGTAACTGAGGCACAGAGAAGTGAAGTGGCTTGCCCAAGGTCACACAGCAGACAAGTGGCAGAGCTGGGACTAGGACCCATGTCCTCTGACTCTCAAGCCCATGCTCTTGCCACTAAGCCATTCAGATCAGTAATGTAATGATGAAACAAAATTTATTAAGCTCACACTAACTGCATTTTCTAAAGTAGTCATATACCACATTGGTGCCCATCAATATTGGTTTCAATATTTGAGTTACCTCACATTTTAGGAAGTAAAATTTATCAACAGCATTAAGAGTGTGAAGAAAAGGGTATATATAACAAAATGAACAGGTATACCAAGAAAGCAAAAAGAATCAAAATAACAACAAAAAACTATTTTAGCCCGTCAAGAAAAGGAATTCCAAGTCTATAAGTACACTAAAATACATGTTTGTAAGCACTATGGGCTAAGCACTGTATTTGAGCTGGGGAAGATACAAGAGAATCAGATTGGACAGAGTCCCTGTCCCAAATGGTGTTCACAGTCTAAAGAAGGGAGAATGGGTATTTGATCCCCATTTTACAGATGAGGAAACTGAAGCACGGAGAAGTTAAGTGATTTACCTAAGATCACACTATAGGCAAGTGGTATGTGTAGTATTAGCACCCAAGTCCTCTGACTCCCATAATAATAATGATGGCATTTATTAAGCGCTTACTATGTGCAAAGCACTGTTCTAAGCGTTGGGGAGGTTACAAGGTGATCAGATTGTCCCACTGGGGCTCACAGTCTTCATCCCCATTTTACAGATGAGGTAACTGAGGCACAGAGAAGTGAAGTGACTTGCCCAAAGTCACACAGCTGACAAGTCCAGTAGGCATTATGGCGTGCCTACATTTCTGTTGGCTTTATGTTACATACTAAAAAGCACCAATTCCATATTTTGGAAGATTATAAAGGAACCAAGCTATTTTTTTAATTGAATAACTTCTTCCTCATTATTTTAATTTGGAAAATGTAGAAAGGGTCAGGAGAAGCAGCATTGGTCTAATGGATAGAGCACAGGCCTGGGAGCTAGAAGGACATGGAAGTTAAAAGGACCTGGGTTCTAAACCCAGTTCTGCCACCTGTCTGCTGTGTGACCCTGGGCAAGTTACTTCACCACTCTGTGTGTCAGTTACCTCATCTGTAAAATGGGGATTAAGACTCTGAACCCCATGTAGGACAGGAACTGCCTTGTATTTACCCCAGAACTTAGAATGGTATCTGGCACAGAGTAAGCCCTTAACAAATATCATGAAAAAAGGTAAGGGAAATAAGAGAAAAAGTTGCCAATATCCTTTTGAAAAGGTTATTGTTTTGCTATTGAAAATATAGGGTATTATAAAACAGTACCGTGTTCTTGCTAAAACGAACTAGTGGGTGTCCAAGAGTTTAGGAAAATATAGTGCCCTACAAATTCAAAATATTACTACTGTACTACATAAGTAGGGTCGTTTGCCTGGTGGAAGTCCAAGTGAATTTTGTCTTTAAGATTTGAGTGATTTGGGGGAGTAGAAGAAAAGATCTTCAGGACTGATTTGATTAAGATGGTTTAGAAAATAGGATCCCTCTCAGGGTTGCACCTGGAGAGTTTCCAGTCATTATTCTACCAATCTTGACTATGGGAGGAGAGGCAAGCAGAGGCCTACCCATTCCTAGCTTGGGCAGTGGCTAGAGAATGGAAAGCAATCTGCTACAGTTCAAAACTCCCCTGTGTTGAGCAGCAGCGGCGTTGGAGAGAGTCAAGGGTGGAGACTCAAGTTTACTGCACGGAAGGAGGCAATGGTAAAACGCTTCCGTACTTTAACGAAGAAAACTCTATGGATACACTACCAGAATGGTTGCAGGTGGAGGTCGGGCATTCAGGGCGAGATGTGTCCATGGTGTTGCTATGGGTTGCAGATGACTCGATGGCATAAGACAAGAAGATAGAAGCAAGAAATTAGAGAAAGGACCAAGTAAGGAGAAAAAGAGGAGAGCTGGCAGGATGCAGATGCATAAGCAGGAAGAGATGAGGCAAGTGATGTGACCTCATGTGGATGAAAAAAAATAATACATTTTTCATCCTTGTAAATCTTCAGTTAACAACTGTAAATGTAAATCTTTAAACATCCATACAAATGATTTGTAGTGTACAGGATGAATTTCAGGAGAGATTAGGGCTCTTACTTTTATCATGAAGGAATGTCAAGATGAGCAAATCTGATAGGAATGCCATCCCTAACTAATGATGATTGACAATGGATAAGGATTAGGTAAGGAAACCTTTGATGAACACTGAGTGTCATATATATATATATATATATATATATATATATATATATATATATATATATATATAATTTGGGATTTGGGATAGATTAAACCATCAACTCGAAACAGAGTACAAATGCTTCGAATGGTTCTCAGAAATATTGTATCCCCTGTTCTGGCTTAACAGCTTTATATGTAATTCCTTGAGAGCAACATTATAATTACTAAGTGATTATAGTTCATTTCTCCTCTCAGGTCCACACCCAGAGATTTCCGGTACTCTACCAGTCTCCACTATGGGAGGGAGAGTCAAGTAGAGGCCTACCCATTCCATTACTAGCTTGGGCAGTGGCTAGTGAGTGGAAGGCAATCTGCTACAAGTCAAAACTCTCCTGTGCTGGGCAGCAGCGGCAAAGGAGAAAGTCAAGGGTGGACACTCGATCTGACTGTGTGTAAGGAGGCTATGGTAAACCACTTCTGCATTTTTACCAAGAAAACTCTATGGATACACTACCAGAATGACTGCAGATGGAGGTGGGGCGTTCTGGGAGAGATGTGTCCATGGCGTTGTGATGGGTCGGAGACGACTCAAAAGCATAAGACAAGACAGTTCATTTTCTGCCTCACAGTTGTTGTTTTTTCCTGCTAGAACATGAAAAGGTCCCCTAAAACTATGTAGCCTGTAGTTTTACTTTTAAAAACCACAAGCAAATATCCAGGGAGGGCAGTACACCAAACCTGGATAAAATATTTCTTTATTCTTTCACAAGCTTTCACTTTGAAGCAAAGTAAAATTACTCCCAGTGACCAACCAAAATATTGAAATGACAATCTATTTAAAAGATGGCTCCTTAGCTGCCTCCTAATATAAGACCATTATTGTATTACACATTACAGATTGTATTACAGATACCATTACAGATATCCAAAGTCACAAGTTTGATGCATGGGGAATCAATGGCACTAGGTCAAATATTTTCATTACATAATAAATGTATATACATATATATATATATATATATAATATAATATATATATATTACTGTATTTGTTAAGCTCTTATTATGTGTCAAGCACTGTTCTAAGCGCTATATTAATTAGGTCAGCCACAGTACTTTTCCCACACAGGAATCACAGTTCGAGAGGGAGAATAGATAGTGAATTTTCATTTTACAGTTGAGGAAATTGAGGCACAGAGATGTTAAATGACTTTTTTTGGCTTTTGTTAAGCACTACATGGCAGGAACTATATTAAGTACTGGGGTAGAGAAAAGCTCCTCAGGTGGACAACAGTCTATGTTTCAAATAATTCTCATGGTATTAATCCCCATTTTACAGAAGAGGTAACTGAGGCACAGAGAAGTTGGGTGGCTTGCTGGGATTTATTGAGTGCTTACTGTGTGCAGAACACAGTACTGAGTGCTTTGGATTAGATCCTAGTTCCTTCTGTCACCCTGGCCTTGGCTCTATTCATTATGTCACACTGCTTCTTAATGTACTGTACTTGTCCAACGTGTCCTGCCAGTCATTTCTTCTTTTTTTTAAAAAAAGGACCTTAAATTTAGATGATCAGGATAATACCAACAAATTGAAAATGATATTCTTCAACTGATATGACTAAAATACACTATTAAATTACAGATGCATTGAATTTCAGCCATCTCAAACTCTTTTATAAAATTCATAGGCTGTTCTTCCTCTAGTTTCATTGAGATAGTATCTATAATGGTTCTGGAATTTATATGTATATGTATATATGTATAGCATAAATATATGTGTATGTATATATATATATATATATATATATATATATATATATATATATATATATATATATATAAAATACACACACATATATATATATGTATTTTTTTGAGTCTTTGAGCCTTGAGTTTTGTAGGTTCTCAGAATTTCTGTATTGGTGAAAATGAAACCTTTTTTTTCATTGTTTCAGGGAAGCCTTCTGAAATACTGAAGGGATAATACCATTAGGTAATAATAGTGATAATGGTGGCACTTGTTAAGCACTTACTATGTGCAAAGCACTGTTCTAAGCGCTGGGGAGGTTACAAGGTGATCAGTTTGTCCCAGGAGGGCTCACAGTCTTAATCCCCATTTTACAGATAAGGTAACTGAGGCACAGAGAAGTGAAGTGACTTGCCCAAAGTCACACAGCTGACAACTGGCAGAGCCGGGATTTGAACCTGTGACCTCTGACTCCAAAACCTGTGCTCTTATCACTGAGCCACGCTGCTTCTGCCCTTTCCTCTCCATCCAAACCGCTACCCTGCTCATTCAAGCTCTCATCCTATCCCGTCTGGACTACTGCACCAGCCTTCTCTCTGATCTCCCATCCTCGTGTCTCTCCTCCACTTCAATCCATACTTCATGCTGCTGTCCGGATTATCTTTGTCCAGAAACGCTCTGGGCATATTACTCCCCTCCTCAAAAATCTCCAGTGGCTACCAATCAATCTGTGCATCAGGCAGAAACTCCTCACCCTGGGCTTCAAGGCTGTCCATCACCTCGCCCCCTCCTACCTCACCTCTCTTCTCTCCTTCTACTGCCCAGCCCGCACCCTCCGCTCCTCCACCACTAATCTCCTCACTGTACCTCGTTCTCGCCTGTCCAGCCATCGACCCCCGGCCCACGTCATCCCCCGGGCCTGGAATGTCCTCCCTCTGCCCCTTCGCCAAGCTAGCTCACTTCCTCCCTTCAAGGCCCTGCTGAGAGCTCACCTCCTCCAGGAAGCCTTCCCAGACTGAGCCCCTTCCTTCCTCTCCCCCTCGTCCCCCTCTCCATCCCCCCATCTTACCTCCTTCCCTTCCCCACAGCACCTGTATATATGTATATATGGTTGTACATATTTATTACTCTATTTTTTTATTTATTTTACTTGTACATTTCTATCCTATTTTGTTGGTATGTTTGGTTCTGTTCTCTGTCTCCCCCTTTTAGACTGTGAGCCCACTGTTGGGTAGGGACTGTCTCTATGTGTTGCCAATTTGTACTTCCCAAGCGCTTAGTACAGTGCTCTGCACATAGTAAGCGCTCAATAAATACGATTGATTGATTGATTCTCATAAGTAGAATGGTCTCAGTGGACATCACTGCAATAAAGATGCAATGTGACTGCATGACTTTTTGTTCTATTACACTTAAAAGCTTCTATTATAAGCAATTATGCATGGGGAGCAATGGCAGCGCCAGTTCGAATGCGGCAAGAGGAACTGTGGAATAGCATAATGGACTTAGAAGTATTGCTCAAGGAGAGATTATTCAAATCTCTTGGAGAGGTACTTCTTTCTAGTATACTTCAGTAGAACAGGTTTACATTTGACAAAATGTTTAGCATGGGTTTTTACACTACAGTATATTACCACTACAAAAGCACTATGGATTTTCCTAAAAATGCTTTTGAAAAGCAAAACTTAAAGTCTCTTTACACTATCAGTTTGAAGGCACTCAATCAGCTCTCTCCTTTCTAACTTACCTCAGTTAAATAACTAAAGTAAGCGCTCAATAAATACGATTGAATGAATGAACTAAACCCGATCCACACACATCGCTCCTCTAATGCCATCCTACTCCCTGCACCTTGACTGTGTCGATCCCGCCATCGACTTCTTGCCCATGTCCTCCCTTGGGCCTGGAACTCCTTCCCCCAGTCACATCTGACAATCCACCACTCTGCCCACTTTTAAAAGCCTCCTAAAGTCACATCTCCTTCAAGAGACCTTCCTTGATTGTGACTTAATTTCCCCCAACCCTCCTCCCCTCTGTGGCGGCAATGCACTTGGCTGTTTGCACCTTTGCTACCCACCTCAGCTCCACAACACTTATGTAAATATTTTTATATTCTACTATTTCCCCTTTATATAATTCATTTTAATATTATATTCTAGTATTTCCCCTTTATATAATTCATTTTAATACTTGTTTGCCCTGGAGACTGTAAGCTCCTTTTAGGCAGGGATAGCGACTACCAACTCTGTTGTACTGTACTCTCCCGAGAGCATAGAAATGTGCTATACACACAGTAATTGTTCAATAAATACTGCTGATTGATTGATAGTCTTCATTATTATTCTTGAAAATAAAAACCCTAAAACAAACATTTAAGCTTTCAAAGCAATATCTTTATCCTTGAATGAATATTTGAGTACCCATCTATGTAAGACAACTTCTAAAAGTGAACTTCAAAGATTTGACCTACGCCAGGTATTCAGACCTTTTTGCCCAAACAAAAATTCCCAAATGACACCTATTAGTATTTTTAGCAACAAAGACTTGACTAATCATATTACAATAAGCATTGAGTGTCCAGTGAATTAAATTTCTAACAGCCTAAATAATGACCGCATGTCACTGACAGAGAATATCAAATATGTATAGACTGTTTTTTCTTAAAATTCCAAAATGAATACGAAAACTTTAATAACTATATTTTTCATCATGATAATTCATTAGAAAATCAAATAGGTTCCCATGGTAATTGAACTGTGTTTTGTTCTCAGAGATAGTTTACTTTTTATCTCATGTTTTTTTCAGGAGGTATGGCTCAATTCCAAAAAAATACTAGCCACCATATTCAAATTATTTTGAATTTCATATTCTTATCACAATATCAATTGAACATTTAGAAAACAGTGCTTAAGCTGAGTCCAGGCCAGCAATCTGGGTATTTTAGGAAACATCTGAAAGTCTAATTTTTGTGAGAAGAGTGTGGTTAATCAAAAGTCAACCCTAGATATTCTTCAACACAGAGGAAAGCAGACTTTTTTTTCTACTTGACATTAACAATCCGATCATTTGCCTCCTTAAAGAAAGCACAAATAACTTTTATGTAGACTGCACAATAAAGAATAATAATATTTCTGTTTACTGAGATATCAGCTGGCATTTCAGTTCAACTAATGGTCTAAGGCTGCTACTGCGTATTAGCCCTCAATCTGGCTTCTACAAATGTCAGGAGTATTAAAAAAAATCCAAAAGAATAGGATGAAAATCAAAAGCACGTTCCAAGTTCCTAAAGAAAGAAACAAAGTTCACCTAAACATATTTCCTGCAGAAATCGGTGCAATATTCAGCTGTCAATCCAGAGAGACAACGAGGGAGCAACGCCTTCAATAGGAGTGGATAATAAAATTTCAAGCAGATGTTCAGGCAGGGGCCTAATTCCTGTTGAACTCCCTTGGTAAGCATTTAATTTCTTTATCATATGCAAGCTAGGCAAATTGTACTTCATCAAAACTGTATTGTGAAATATCAATATTTCATATGATAACAAAACTCCATAGAATAACCTTTGTCATATTAAGAACATCCGAATTTCAAATGTCAAGGTTCTGAATTTTAATGCATCTTAAGTAGCTTCTTGGCTTGGCACCATAAATTAGAACTAGTTTAATCTAAATTAGTATGCTGTAATGTCACACAAATATGTACATTTTTAATAAGTTTCTTCAGCAAAAGGCTAGGTCTTTGGAAAATCCTGGGTTCATAATACTTAGGTGTGTGTGCTAAACGTCATACCAATACGACAAGACTTGAGCCTGAGAAATTCAAGCACTTATATAAACAAGGAGATATTTATAGATTCACAATAGGTCATCATGACAATGCAAGAATATGGGCCCAAACTGAATAGTCAATAACATGTGACAGCTCTTTTAAGAAAACCTGGTATAAAAGACTATGAAATAGGATATTAATATAATTATCCATATAATGGATAAAAAACATACCCTGTAATAATTACGATTTATAGAAAGATATTATTCAAAACACTCTGCCAAAAAAAACCCCAAACAATGCCTTTTATAAAATATGACCATTAGACCCGCTTCCTAAAAGCATCTCTGGTTTCCATTTTATGAGTTCCTATTTAATTTGTCTTTGTTCGCAGCCCTACTTTTTAACCAGCCACGCAGATTGCAGAATTGATAGATTGAAAACAAATGGGAGATTTAGAAAGAAGTTGGCCTACGCATTTATTTCTGCTGCAGCTCCTAATAAAGGCAACCACTTCTAGGTTATTGAAAGCGACAGCATCACAAATCAATGTATGTCACTACAGAGTAAAGACAGATGTTCCTGATTAATCAGAATTAAATTTTTACGAGCAAAGGAAAGAACTAAAATCAAAGCAAACATTTCTCTCATTCTATAGATTTCTTCTTGTGCACCCCTGAACTAACTGAAGCTGTTGACATTTTGAAAATAATCAAAGTGACTGAGAAAAGCTATGCTCGTTAATGTATAATGGATATCACTTAAATTCACCATTTTTTATTCACAATTCCCATTCAACATTATTCCCAAAGATTTAATTTAAAAATAAATGCCATGTACATGGTCAATATTATACCTTCCTTTTTGTCATAAATGGTTATATTGATCATATGGATCTGATTTAAATATGTTCTATTAGTTGTTTCCCTTTATTCATTTAAAATGTTACTCCTTTAGTGGTTTGTCCTTCAGATAGGGCATGCTCCATTAAATGTCTGGGTTAAAAACAACCTCTTTGAAATACTTTTTTTCATGCACTAATAAAGTTCTGCCATCTAGGAACCACTGTTAGATTTGATTCCCTATGGTTCCTGTACATTTAGGCATAGCATCTATGCAAAACAGCCATAATTAGATAGCCACAATGGCTTGTGCCGAAGTATTGGCTATTGATCCAAGAAAAGGAGGGGAAAAGGAATGTGTTTGGAGCATGTTTGCATTCTATTATTTTCTTTGCTTTTGAATGAACCTCCATAAAGTAGGGTGTCTCCATTTCTATAAATCACTAGGTTTCCACCTTTTAAAAAAATATTATTTACTAAATTTCAGGGGTGTATATTTGCACTATGTATATGACGTGTGGCAGTTAAACATTTTTGCCACTACATTTTGTTTCAGGTGCTATGATTTGGACTTCAAATAATTTTTAAAGGCCAAACAATTATGACATAATCTACATTCACTGTGACAACCCACTGCAATAACTGCAATATTTGTTAAGCGCTATGTGCCCAGCACTATACTAGGCACTGGAGTAGATGCAAGATAATCAGGTCTCACATGGAGCTCACAGTCCAAGTAGAAAAAGAAACAAGCACTGAATCCCCATTTTGTAGAGAAATTGAGTGAGTTGCCCAAGGTCGCACAGCAAGCAAGTAGTGGAACAGGAATTAAAACCCTGGTCCTCTGATTGCAAAGCCCATGCTCTTTCCACTACAGCTTGCTGTGTGTTGTGTATGTTGGTGTGTGTATGTGCATACATTAGTATATATACATTGCATTGTATTACATATAGTCAATAGTAGTATCTATTGAACACCTAATTCATTCATTCAATATTTATTGAGCACTTACTGTGTGCAGAGCACTCTACTAAGCATTTGGGAGAGTACAAATTGGGAACATACTGAGACAGTCCCTACCTAATGTGTGCAAAGCACTGGACTAAGCACTTAGAGGAGAATTAAAGAGTTGGTAGACATGATTCCTGCCCTGAAAATGCTCTATTGCAGAGACTTCTGCATATTCCTATTTTGCTACATAGTGTATATGCCGAATAAATGGTGCTCGGGCACAGGGCAAGGCCAGTGGGAAGAAAAAACCAAAATAGACTGCTCCATGTATTAGGCTAAAAGCCTGGCAAGAAGCCACATGACCTTTCATCCATCATCATCATCATCATTAATCGTATTTATTGAGCGCTTACTGTGTGCAGAGCACTGTACTAAGCGCTTGGGAAGTACAATTTGGCAACATATAGAGACAGTCTCTACCTGACAGTGCGCTCATATGAGAAGAGAAAGGAGATGTCACGGAGATGTCAAGATGCTTGCATCTTCCCTGGCTTTGTGGGATAATGATATTTTCCATATTTATTTATAC
The DNA here is from genome assembly GCF_015852505.1 of Tachyglossus aculeatus. Classification (NCBI taxonomy): domain Eukaryota; kingdom Metazoa; phylum Chordata; class Mammalia; order Monotremata; family Tachyglossidae; genus Tachyglossus; species Tachyglossus aculeatus. The sequence continues at coordinate 52,310,455 of NC_052069.1, forward strand.
AACTGGAGTACGATATCAAAGGATAAATATTTGTTAATTTAAAATATCATATCGGATGGAAGGCCTTTGTCCCTAAACCACACAACATATTCCTTGGGGAGTTTGCAGCTATTCACCACTGGGTGCTGGTGATGTTCTCATGACAAGTACAATTCCCTCTGAATGAAATTTGACTTCTTGAAATGAAGTGAAATGAAATTGAAATGGGGAAGCAGTGTGGCTCAATGGAAAGAGCATGGGCTTTGGAGTCAGAGGTCAGGAGTTCAAATCCCAGCTCCACCAATTGTCAGCTGTGTGACTTTGGGCAAGTCACTTCACTTCTCTGTGCCTCAGTTCCCTCATCTGTAAAATGGGGATTAAGGCTGTGAGCCCCCCGTGGGACAACCTGATCACCTTGTATCCCCCCCAGCGCTTAGAACAGTGCTTTACACATAGAAAGCACTTAATAAATGCCATTATTATTATTATTATTATTATTATTTAGTGTACTGGAGTGGGGATAAAGTAGTTTCAATTTCCTCTTTGGCTTGCAGGCAACTGAAATGGGGACTGGTCCCCTGACTGATTCACAAGACATTGACTAGAGGAGAGCCGTCTTCCTTTCTAATATCGTTCATGAATTGTAATGACTGTTGCTTGCAGAGAAGAATTAGAATTTGATAGTGTCAGAACAGCCACTCCATTTCTAACATCTGAATTAATTCACACATCAGTGGCCTCCTTTTTGCCGCACCGAGTGGGCATTGTGGTCTAGTGAAAAGAGAAGGGACTGAGAGTCATGAGACCCATGTTTTAGTTCTGGCTCCAACACATTCTGGTTGTGTGACCTTGGGCAAGTCACTTCACTTCTATGGGCCTCAGGTTCCTCCGCTGTAAAAGGGAAATAAAATATCTATTCTCCCTATTCAACTGTGAACCCCACATGGGATAGGGACTGTGTCCAATTTAGTGATCTTGTACCTACTGCAGCACTTTGCATAGTGCTTGGCACATAGTAATCACTTAAATATTATTATTATATTACTATTTTTATATTCTTCAACCACAGAAATGACACACCATGCTGAAATAACTGTTAGATCTGAAAAACTCCATTTACAGTGGTTACTTGTCTAGTGCCAGAACTTTTGTGATCAACTCAGAAATAATAATAATGATAATGGCCACTGTTGGGTAGGGACTGACTCTATATGTTGCCAACTTGTACTTGCCAAGCGCTTAGTACAATGCTCTGCACACAGTAAGTACTCAATAAATATGACTGACTGAATGAATGAATAATGGCATTTATTAAGTGCTTACTATGTGCAATGCACTGTTCTAAGCGCTGGGGAGGTTACAAGGTGATCAGGTTGTCCCACGTGGGGCTCTAATATGTTGCCAACTTGTACTTCCCAAGCTCTTAGTACAGTGCTCTGCACACAGTAAGTGCTCAATAAATATGATTGATTGATTAATCCCCATTTCACAGATAAGGTAACTGAGGCACAGAGAAGTTAAGTGACTTGCCCAAAAGTTACACAGCTGACAATTGGTGGAGCCGATATTTGAGCCCTTGGCCTCTGACTCCAAGGCCTGTGTTCTTTCCACTGAGACACACTACTTTGCAGATGAAAATACCACCCTCCATTTGAGGATTCTCTGGAAACTGTGGCAATTCTTCAATCCAGGACAGGGCACGGGCACATAATGGAAATGCTATGGTTTCACAACTATAATTTACTTGGTCGCAGGAATAGATTTCTTGCCAGTGATACCTAGACCGGCTTTAAATGTTCAAAAGTTACTTGACTCGGAAATGATTTCCTTACCTTATCAAGGGAGAACGTTTTTGTCAAAGCAAAGCCCCATCCGGCTTCGAAAGAGCGTCGGATCATTGATGCGCTGGTCGCTGGAGTTGCACTGGCGAGGCCAAAAGGGTTTGGAAACTTCAGCCCAGCCATTTCTACGCTAATGTCCACAAGATCGATAGGCGTGCAAAAGACAGGTAGCTCAGGCTTGGCTGAGACTACAGCTCCATATTGCGACTGAAAAACAAAAATCCAAGAATGGCGTTACCATCTGAATTTTCTCTAATCACTCATGAATGCAAGAGTTAAACAGAAGTATAAACATTAAGCACATACGGGATGGGTGTGAATGTTTAGGGAGATGGAAATGGTCTTAAAATCTCATTCAACTATGAGTTGTAGTAACAGTATTCATTGAGATTCCACCGGCTACAGTAGACTGCATATAGGCAGTGTCAACAGACGCACAAGACGTGTTTAGTTAATCAATCAATGGCATTTATTTAGTGCTTACTTTGTGCAGAGTACTGTACTAAGCACTTGAAAAGAGTGTAGTACAGCAGAGTTGACAGACATGGTCCCTGCCCAAAAGGATCTCACAGTCTAGAGACTTTCTCTAATAATAATAATAATTGTGATAATTGTTAAGCACTCACTATGTGCCAAGCATTGTACTAAGCACAGGAGTAGATACAAGATAATCAGGTCAGACACAGTCCCTATCCCACTTGAGGCTCACAATCTAACCAATCAATCAACCATATTTATTGAGCACTTACTATTCGAAGAGCAATGTACTTGGGAGAGTGCAATTCAGCAGAATTAGCAGACACAGTCCCTTTCCCACATATAGGCTCACAATCTAACCAATCAATCAACCATATTTATTGAGCACTTACTATTCGAAGATCAATGTACTTGGGAGGGTGCAATTCAGCAGAATTAGCAGACACTCTCCCTGCCCATAAGGAAAACAGGCAAAAAATCCCCATTTTACAGATGAGAAAACAGATGCAGAGAAGTTTAGTGACTTCCCCAATATCAAAAGCAGACCAGTGGCAGAATCAGGATTAGAACCCAGATCCTCTCACTCCCAGGCTCATGCTCTTTCCCCTAAATCACATTCCTGCCCACAAGGATTTTACCGTCAAACAGGGTAGATGACAAATACGTTTATAAATATGGTAATCAGAGTAAGAATAGATCGAAAATATATACCCAAGTGCAAAGGAAAGGCCTGAACAAATGTATAGTGCCAGAGGTGGCTGCCAGGGAGGGGGAATTAATCATAATATTCTGGGATTTGAACCCACAACCTCTGACTCCCAAGCCTGGGCTCTTTCTGCTAAGCCATGCTGGAACGCTTTTTGGAAGAAAGAGGTTTGGAAGAGGTGGGAGAGCTGTGGTCTGCTAGATTTTGGAGGGACTCAAGGTAGAGTTTCGGGCTGGGAAAATAGTGTGCTCAAGGGAATGGAGGAGTAAGAATAAGAGTTAAATAAGTTTGAGTTGAAACCTATTGTTCCGTTTCTCTATTAAAGATCATATAGGACATATTAGAACGAAAATGAGTTGAGTAAAAATGAGTTATAACTGCTCCTTTGCCTATGTCCTTCCCACGGCCTGAAGCTCAGGCCTGAAACTCCCTTTCCCTTCAAATATGACAGACCATTCATTACTCACTATATCTTCAAAGCCTTATTTAAATCAAATCTCCTCCCAGAGCCTTATTAAATCAAATATCTTCCCAGAGGCCTTCCCTGACTATGCCCTCATTTCCCCTACTCCCTCTCCCTTCTGCATCACCTATGTATTTGGACATCTACCTTTTCAGCACCTCTTATTCACCCTACCCTCAGCCCCACGGCTTTAATGCATGCATCCATGATTTATTGTAATGTCTGTCAATCTCGTCTAGATTTGCTTCTTTGAGGAAGGGAACAAACATATCTACCAACTCTTGTATTGTATTCCCCCAAGCTCCTGGTACAGGGCTCTGCTAACAGTAGAAACTCAATGAACACCACCAGATGATTGATTGATTCCAGCCTCAATCACCTAGCCCCCTCCTATCTTACCTTGCTGATTTCCTACTACAACCCAGCATAATAATAATAATGGCATTTATTAAGCATTTACTATGTGCAAAGCATTGTTCTAAGCACTGGGGAGGTTACAAGGTGATCAGGTTGTCCCACGGGGGGCTCACAGTCTTCATCCCCATTCTACAGGTGAGGCAACTGAGGCACAGAGAAGTTAAGTGATTTGCCCAAAGTCATACAGCTGTCAATTGGCGGAGCCGGGATTTGAACCCATGACCTCTGACTCCAAAGCCCGTTCTCTTTCCATTGAGCCACGCTCCTCTAATGCCAACCTACTCACTGAACCTTGATCTCCTCTATGTCATTCATTCATTTGTTCATTCAATCGTATTTATTGAGCGCTTACTATGTGCAGTGCACTGTACTAAGCGCTTGGGAAGTACAAGTTGGCAACATATAGAGACGGTCCCTACCCAACAACAGGCTCACAGTCTAGAAGGGGGAGAAAGACAACAATAGAAAACGTATTAACAAAATAGAATAGTAAATATGTACAAGTAAAATAGAGTAATAAATCTGTACAAACATACATACAGGTGCTGTGGGGAGGGGAAGAAGATAGGGCGGGGGGAATGGGGAGGGGGAGAGGAAGGAGGGGGCTCAGTGTGGGAAGGCCTCCTGGAGGAGGTGAGCTCTCAGTAGGGCTTTGAAGGGAGGAAGAGAGATACCTTGGCGGATGGGCAGAGGGAGGGCATTCCAGGCCACGGGGAGGACGAGGACGTGGGCAGGGGGTTGACGGCAGGACAGGCGAGAACAAGGCACAGTGAGGAGAATGAGGCACAGTGAGGCACGGTGTCACCACTGAGTCCCCACAACACCCTGCCTCTGGCTTGGAACTCCCTCATCCATCATACCCTACACTCTCCCCACCTTCAGTCTGCTATTAAAATCAAATTTCCTCCAAGCACCTCCCACAACTAAGCCATCATTTTTTATTATTACTATTATCATGACTGTTCTTTTCATGGTACTTGCTAAGCACTTACTATGACAAAAACTGTTCTTAGTGCTGGGGCAGACAAAAGTTAATCAGGTCAGGGACAGTCCCCGTCCCAAGAGGGGCTCACTGTCTTTCCGCTAAGGCCTCTCCCTTCTGTTTCACCCTTGCACTTGGATTTGTACCCTTCAAGCATTTGATATTCACAGGAAAAATAGGCAAACGTATCTCAGGATAAATACTTAATTCACTTTTTATTATTATTGATAATTTTGAATTTTTGCATTATTGTAGAGTTGAATAGAAGTAGCAAAGTTGCACATGACTACTTTTCATTGTTTATCTATATCGTTTTGTTGTCCATTTTAGATTTCAGATTCCTAGAGGACATGAATTGTGTCTACTTGTCTAGTTGAGCAAGCCTTGTGTGGTTTCATAAACGTGGTTGCTTGATAAGTCTTTCTTGGCAAATGTCATCATGATATGGCACAGTGTCAATATATGTCTTTGTAATGATGATTAAGACATGGTACAGAGTGATTAGATTTTTCCAGCTTCTACATCTAGTATATGAACTCTGGGAACAATAGCAGCAAAGAGTGCAACCCAGATTGCTGATTCCAGGAAGATGTATAACAGGCTACAGATTTGGCTCTCATTCACCCCTCACATCCAAGCCGTCACCAAAACCTGCCGGTCTCAGCTCCGCAACATTGCCAAGATCCACCCTTTCCTCACCATCCAAACCGCTACGCTGCTCGTTCACGCTCTCTTCCTATCCCGTCTGGACTACTGCATCAGCCTTCTCTCTGATCTCCCATCCTCGTGTCTCTCCCCACTTCAATCCATACTTCATGCTGCCACCCAGATTGTCTTTGTCCAGAAACGCTCTGGGCATGTTACTCCCCTCCTCAAAAATCTCCAGTGGCTACCAATCAATCTGCGCATCAGGCAGAAACTCCTCACCCTGGGCTTCAAGGCTGTCCATCACCTCGCCCCCTCCTACCTCACCTCCCTTCTCTCCTTCTCCAGCCCAGCCCACACCCTCCGTTCCTCTGCCACTAATCTCCTCACCGTGCCTCATTCTCGCCTGTCCCGCAGTCGACCCCCGGCCAACATCTTCCCCCAAGCCTGGAATGCCCTCCCTCTGCCCATCCGCCAAACTAGCTCTCTTCGTCCCTTCAAAGCCCTACTGAGAGCTCACGTCCTCCAGGAGGCCTTCCCAGACTGAGCCCCTTCCTTCCTCTCCCCTTCGTCCCCCTCTCCGTCCCCCCCGTTTTACCTCCTTCCCTTCCCCACAGCACCTGTATATATGTATATATGTTTGTACATATTTATTACTCTATTTATTTATTTTACTTGTACATATCTATTCTATTTATTTTATTTTGTTAATATGTTTGGTTTTGTTCTCTGTCTCCCCCCTTCTAGACTGTGAGCCCACTGTTGGGTAGGGACTGTCTCTATATGTTGCCAACTTGTACTTCCCAAGCGCTTAGTACAGTGCTCTGCACACAGTAAGCACTCAATAAATATGATTGATTGATTGATTTAGCCACCAACTGTCTCAGACTTCTTAGTCCATTCCTCAATTATTCTACCCCTTTTAGAAATGAGGTATTTCAAAAGAGATAATTGCGAAAAAGTTTGGTTTCATATTTTGTCCCATTTGTCGTGCTTCAGAAAGGCCTAAATCTCAGTTTCAGAATAAGAATTTCAGGGCTTTTGCCATTTCCACCAGACTCCCCTCTTGTTGTAAGGAGGAAGCCAGCTATCTCTTCAGCAGTGCTTCTTAAGTGAATTCTGCAACCATTTAAAGCCCGTAGTTGGCAGGCAGCCCAGCCCTAGAGTTCTTCAGCCTGTATTCTCACCATTGGTTGTGTTGTGCTATGGAAGCTTCCCTTTCGGTTTGTATCTGATGAACGTTAAGGTATCAGTGGTGCATTCATTCCTTTGTTGTAAGCCTTTTTAAAATTTCAGACACATTTACTGTAAAAAAATCTCTGTGGAGTTTCTTACAATCTTTACAAGGTCTTAGAAGAACAACTACAAGCATGCATGTTGGTACCTACTGTGGCAATTTCTTGCTCCCATGAAACAATAATGACTGTTAGGGCCCCTCATGGCAGCAATAGAAAAATCTTTCAGACTGTATAATCAACTGTGAGGTAGTCAATAAAATATCACTGCAGGCCCTCTCTCTTTGATAAGCGGAAGATTGGGATAGTAATTACAAACTGGAGTGTGGCAGGCTTTTTCAATTTAGTTTTCCAGTTTGGCATGGTTTAATGATTCCTCAAAAATTTTGTATTGTTGTTTAAGTGGACACTGAACTCTTCCCAGTATATCATCTTTTAGACATTGGTATTTCTGTGATCAATCTGTTCTATGTAGACTCTTTCTCTCCTCTGCATTAACAACTTTCTTCTACTCTCCTCCATTTATGAGATCCAACTACTGAATCAAGAAATTAGACAGCTCTCATTTGAAAGACCATTTATTTTGGTTTGCTCTAAAAATAAATGACATGTTGAGGAATTTTCAAAGGAGATAACTGCAGTATAGATACACCCATGACCAGGGCTAGCACTGCAAACAAGATGCCAATGCCTAAGCACTGAATAAAAGGTTGCAAGTAACTGACAAAGGCTTGACAATCTTAGTGACCTCAAACAACATGTCTAATACAGAACTCCGCATATCTGCACTCAAACCTTATTCTCCTCTTGACTTTCCCATCACTGTAGACAGCACCACCATCCTCCCTGTCTCACAAGCAGTGTGGCTCAGTGGAAAGAGCACAAGCTTGGGAGTCAGAGGTCATGGGCTCTAATTCCGACTCTGCCACTTGTCAGCTGTGTGACTTTGGGTAAGTCACTTCACTTCTCTGAGCCTCAGTGACCTCATCTGCAAAATGGGGATTAAGACTGTGAGCCCCGTATGGGGCAACCTGATTACCATGTATCTCCCCCAGTGCTTAAAATAGTGCTTGGCACATATAAAACACTTAGCAAATGCCATTTGTCTATTTATTTCTGAGAAGCAGCATGGCTCAGTGGAAAAGAGCACAGGCCTCGGAGTCAGAGGTCATAGGTTCAAATCCCGGCTCTGCCAATTTTAAGCTGTGTGACTTTGGGCGAGTCACTTAATTTCTCTGGGCCTCAGTTACCTCATCTGTAAAATTGGGATTAAGACTGTGGGACAACTCCCAGGTACAGTCCTAATTAGAAATGATCTATTTCCTCAGATCTCTTCAAAGCCTCCCACCCTTCAAAGCCTTACTGAAGACACCTCTCTTCCAGAAGGCCTTCCCAGACTAAGCCCCATTTTTCCTCATCTCCCACTCCCTTCTGCCTCACCCTGACTTGCTCCTTTTGTTCTTCCCGCCCTCCCCATCCCACAGCACTTATGTATGTACTTAGAACAGTGCCCAGCGCTTAGAACAGTGCCCAGCACTTAGAACAGTGCTTTGCACATAGTAAGCGCTTAATAAATGCCATTATTATTATTATTATTATTATTATTATTATGTATCTGTCATTTTATGTATTTGTATTGATGGATGTTTATTTGTATTGCTGTCTGTCTCCCCCACTCTAGACTGTGAGCTCATTGTGGGCAGGGATTCCCACTCTTTGTTGCTGCACATGGTCAGCACTTAATAAATACAATTGAATGAATGAATTCATTAGATTACAAGATGCTTGAACCCCGAAATCCTTTCTACTAATTCCATTACACACTCCCAAGCATTTACCACAGTACTTTGCACATCATAGGGGTATAATACTATTAAGACAGTGACCCCACTTAATTGCTTTAATGTATTTCTGAAACAGAGGGACAATTTACTTCTTGTTTCAACCTGACCTCACACGCTCCCCTTAACTGAGCCCTGAGATTCTCTCGAGTCTGGATAGCTCCCCCGTTACAATGCCCTGCCCCACCCCTCACCGTCCGTCTCCCAGGTTCTCCATCCAGAGAGTCGGCATATAGACTGTGAGCCCACTGTTGGGTAGGGACTGTCTCTATATGTTGCCAACTTGTACTTCCCAAGCGCTTAGTACAGTGCTCTGCACACAGTAAGCGCTCAATAAATACAATTGATTGATTGATTGATCCAGAGACATAGAAGTGTTCCTTCCAAACATTTGGAATGTTTGGAAAGTTGTGACTGGCTTAGTGCAGTGCCTATATACAGCAAGTGCCCAATATTAATTGAAGACTAAACATGGTGAAGATTGTATTTATGAAGCACTCCCTTACCCACCCATATTTATTTATAATGTCTTTTAATCTTGAAAAGCTACCATATAATCTAATAGACCTTTAGAAGATGTCCCAAATAAAATTTCACCCCCAATCCTCCTTATTATATCCGTAGCTTGCTTAGGTTTTCGACTGATGAAAGCTCAGGACCTTTAGTCAATTTAGTCACCAAAATTCTTCCTTGCCCAAATGCATCCAGGGTTTATTTTTAGTACATAACAGTAATTGTAATACTACTACTAATAAAAATAGTCATATTTGTTAAACACTCATGTCCCTAATTACTGTACTATGTACCAAACTTTCAGGTAGAGACAAGACAACTTGGACAGATATCCCATATAGGGCTCACAGTCTAAGGGGATGGGAGAACAGATATTGAATCTCCACTCTACAGATGAGGGAACTGAGGAATAGAGAAGTTAAGTGATTTGCCCAAGGCTCTGCACACCATAAGTGTTCAATAAATACAATTAAATGAATGATTAGATCATAGGTCCTGACTCCGAGGCCTGTACTTTTTCCATTAAGCCAAAATACGTCTACTCATCCTCTTGTCAATAATTTGCCCCCATGACCTATTAGTCCAAGAGATTATTTTAATATGTTTTCCTTTATGGATTAACACTGGTTTTACTCTACCAGCAATTCTGCCACCTCATTCCCAAAATTATTTGCATTCTGTAGCTCTCACTGCATTCTGCTTCCATGCCACAAAACGTCTATCTTTACAGAAAGAGTTTTAATTTGGCTCAATTTTCAGGCAAGCCATTAGCTTTAATAATGGGCTGGAATTGTATCTAAGCCACCAAATGGGTATCATTATTATTTATTCGTCGTAGTGTTTCTGCACCTTATCTCCATTGCGATTTCCCCTGCCTCAAGCCTCTCCATAGCTCATTTAGAGTAAAAATACATTTTACTTCCCAAAATGGAAAAAAAAGGCTGCTCTAATCAGGAAAAGGATATCAATGGAAAATATGCCGACACTCTGGAGGCATCACTATACTGAAATTTTGAAATGTTGATATTATACCCAAAGAAAATAATCAAACAAGGTCGAATTCTCTTCTCAAATGCAGGGTTTTTTTAAAAATATTTACATTTATCAGGGGTTTCAATGGATTTAGCTCATCTAACTGATTTGCAAATACCGTTTTCTTTTCATGGAACGGAAATAAGGTTAAAGGCACAGTAGCCATATTAGTGACAGACTTAAGTCATCATAATACTATGATCCCAGTTGAGTGAAGTACATTTAACTAGCCTGGAGGCAGCAATTTGCCATGAAATACAACAAGATTATCTTTTCCAGCATTCCAAGGTCTTACCCAGGATCCTCCACGCTCAAAGTAGTCTTTTTATTGATAGTCATTGTTTTCAACACTGACATGGTCAAAGGTTTATACAAATCCTCCTTTAACCTAGGATTTTACGAGTATCAACCAAAAGGGAATTTATTTTAATGAATCGTAAGATTTCAATAAATTTGTCATTCTAAAAGCCTTATAATCTTATCCTAGGGGAGACAGAGACAGCCCAGTTGATGAGATTATTTTGCTCTGATGCCCTGGAGGTTTCAAAAATTAATACAAGACCAAAGGAGGACACCTTCCCTGATGGTGTATTCATTCCACAAGTGCTAACACGTTGGAGGAGGCTTTCAAGCTTTACTTTTACAATAAAGTGGCCTTTCTGGCTAGTCCAATTACAAGTTGCACCCTAACCGGTGAACTAGCTGCCAAAGCATTGCCTATTCTGTCACAGCATCCAGATTTCACAGGGGCTATTACCCCCTGTCCCCCCTCACCACCCACCCCCGGAAAAAAAAATGCCTCTTGGCTACCCATTCATCTAACAGCTGGAAAGATGACACTTGACATTTGGAAACTTTTGTGTGAAGATTGCTGCAAGGCTTTCCCATTAGCTTCCTGGTGAGACTGTAAGGTCGAATAAACTGCCTCAAAACCTGCAAAGGGTAACAAAAATGCTCTAATATTAAGCCTGTTCCATTTAAATTTCTAATTCTCAGGGCCATAGCTCTTCTGATTTTGACAACCCCAAAGAGTATCTTTCACAGAAAAGCAGGGCTTTTGAAGAGGTTGGCGTGCATATAAAGATACTGTGACACTATGATTTGGAGAGCCCAATTTGAATAAGAAACGCTTGGTGGCATTAGAGATTTCCCAGCTCTCTTCCCCATCCATGACACAAGGGAAAGAGAAGACCAAATCAATGCAGTTAAGTGAGCCATTTTATGTGCTCAAGTTTATGCCTGACTCTGCTGCAGTCACTTTTCAGCCAAAGGCAGAAACACTTACTACCGAAGCAATGTCTTCAAGTCACTTTCGGGTTTTGCACAATTCTCAACGTATTTTCAAGCCTTAGAGGATTATTGAAACTTGTATGGTGATTGACCATTTTTTAAAATGATGATAAAACATCTAGATTTCGTCTGGGAACCTTTAGAATTGCATGATTTGGGAGTTCATTAAGGCTTTTTTTCCCCTTGCAGTGACTAGTCTGTTGAGTCAAATGCAGTAGTTCAATTCTTTCAGAAAAGACAGTTACTTTAGGAAGGTCGCAAATCAGAAAACTCTCTGAAGGCAGAGTAGAGGCAAAAGTCCTGAAAATAATCTAGCAAATCATAAAAACCACAGGAAGCTAGAGATTTCATTTATTGATAAGTATTCATATGCTTTCAATTGGCTTTCATGGCAATGATCCTTTTGCCTCTGTTCAACTTCAAATTTTCAACCTTCAAAGATTCCTTTCCATTGTCATCTTATTTTGTTATCTCAGTATGTCCTGAGCTAGAAAATTAACAAGAGTCAAAGGGCCTCCCTAAATGTTCAGTGACATAGCCAAGCATAAGTGAAATTAATAAGCAGCTCAAAAAAGAAATATAAAACACTTGAAAAAGATGCAAAGTGAATTTAAAAGGAATAGGAGGTATGAATGATTTGGGTTTCAATCTCAATTTACATATCGGGGGTGGGGGGTGATTTTTTAAAAGTCTCTTTTTAAGAATCACTTTAATAAGAGGGAACTCTTCCTACCAATCTGGGACAAGACTGAGAATCAGTATGAAGTTGTGGAAAGAGAATGGGCCTGGGTTCTGATCCTGCTCTGCCAATTGTTTGCTGTGACACCTTGGTCAAGTCACTTAACTTCTCTGTGTCAGTTTCCTCAACTGGAAAATGAGGATTCAGTACCTGATCTTCTTTCTCCCTTAGACTACGAGTCCCATGGGGGACAGGGACTGTATTTGACCTGCTTAACTTGTATCTACCCCAGCTCTTAGAACAGTGCTTGACAAATAGTAAGCAATTAATACCTTCATTATTATTAATATGGTCTTCTACAGCCAGTGACATGACTCAGCCCATTCACCTGATTCTACATTGATCGAGCTTATTGAAAGAGGAAACATTATTTGCTTTAGGATTCAGCTTTTTTCTCCTCTTGCTAAAACTGCAACAACAACTGCCCTTTAGTACCAATGAGGGTGAGTTCTGTGGCATGGGTACGTGTCTTCTGAAATAATAAAATTATTTTGCATATCCTAGAACAGCCAGCAAAGCCGATAACTTTTGTCACTTTTGATTTAGGGTAGATTCAAACTGATGACTAAAGGTAAAAGGTTCTCTATCCCAACACCTGTCCCCTGAAACATTTTCCTGTTTCAACGGTTCAGGATTCTTATAGTCCAATCATAAGAAAAAAAAAAAACAACTGTGGACAAGGAAGCCATTTTCCATAGAGATAAGTAATCTCCCCCTAAATATACTGATTTACAAGGATTTCTAGCTCAGTATCAGGAACATGGGGATTAAGACTGTGAGCTCCATGTGGACAGGAACTTTGTCCAACCCGATTGATTTGTATCCACCCCAGCACTTGGTACAGTGCTTGGCACATAGTATGTGCTTAACAAATACCACAATTATAGAGCAGCAGCATGGCCTCGTGGAACGAGCACAGGCTTGGGAGTCAGAAGACATGGATTCTAATCCTGGCTCCGACACATCAGCTGTGTGCCTTTGGGCAAGTAACATAACTTCTCTGTCCCTCAGTTATCTCATCTGTAAAATGAGGATTAAGACTGTGAGCCCCATGTGGGACAACCTGATTATCCTGTACCTACCCCAGTGCTTAAATCAGTGTTTGGCACATTAAGCACTTAATAAATACCATTATTATTATTATTATTATTATTATTATTATTCAACTTTTAGCAATTGGACATATCCATCTTTTGGAACTGAACCTGTCTACTGTAATGCCAAATGGGAAAGTGAACTCTCAGAAACAGATGTATTTCAGAGATCATCCCTAAGTTTGCAGATGATGAAGCCAAGAACCCTTTGACTTCCCTGCCAATAAGATCTTGTAGGTACAAAGAAGGAAAAGAGTATCCTAGGGGAAAAGATGGATAATCTGGGAAGGAGGATTACTAACTCATTTGTTGGAAGAAAAGTCAAACAGATACAAAACACGTGGCATTTACACCAACCAATAACATATATTTAATGCTCTTTTATGGTGGTGGCATTATTATCATCTAACCCTATATCACACTACAGAAGCTCAGCTGCCTTTATGATTTCCTCATCTGTAAAGCCTTATTAAAAGCTCATCTCCTCTAAGAGGCCTTCCTCTTCTCGCACTCCGTTCTGTGTCACCCTTGCACTTGTATTTGCACCCTTTATTCACCCCACTCTGAGCCCCACAGTACCTTTGACTATCTGTAATTTATTCCATTTATATTAATGTCTGTCACCCTTTTTTAGACTGTAAGCTCTTTGAAGGCAGTAAGCGTACAACTTTGTTATAGTGCATTTTCCCAAGAGTTTAGTACAGTGTTCTATGAACAAATACAATTAAAGTGATTCCATCACTAAACTGAAGGCCCTGCTTTGCAAATACAGTGCAAGGCATTCTGAGGCTTTTATTGTTCTATTATACTCTCCCAAGTGCTTAGTAGAGTACTCTGCACACAGTAAACACTCAGTAAATATGAGTGAATGAATGACAGAAGAAATAGCTTGGTGCCTGCATGGAAATTGTGTGGAAGGGTAAAAGGGAGGATTGATGGTTAGGCATGAAGCAACCGGATAGCGTTCTGTAAAAAAAAAAAATGATGGCTTTTGTTAAGCGCTTACTATGCACCAAGCAGTGTTCTAAGCGCTGGTGGGGGGATACAAGGTAATCAGGTTGTCCCACGTGGGGCTCACAGTCTTAATCCCCATTTTACAGATGAGGTAAATGAGGCACAGAGAAGTTAAGTGACTGACCCAAAGTCACACAGCAGACAACTGGCAGAGCCGGGATCAGAACCCATGAACTCTGAGTCTGGACCAGAGCCCCTTGGGAAGGGGAGGGAACAACAGGGAAGCTGGATGACCAGGCAAGGATGAGGTCTGTGACTGGACCAGTCCACCTGACATACAACCATGAGAGGTCTTGGGGTCTGGAATGGACCCCTCCAGAGCCCACATCTCCCCACTCTCCTTAATCTCCAATGGGTCTGCTGTTTGCCAGAGAAAAAGAGGTAAATTTATAATTTAGGTATTTGTTAAGTGCTTACTATGTGCCGAATACTATTTTAAGCGTTGGGGGTCGGACACAATCCCTGTCCCACACTGGGCTCACAGACTTAATCATCATTTTAGAGATGAGGTACTGAGGCACAGAGAAGTTAAGTGACTTACCCAAGGTCACAAACCAGACAGGTGGCGGGGCCAGGATTAGAACCCATGACCTTCTGATGCCCAGGCCTGTGTTCTACCAACTATGCCATGACATTTCCTCCTGCCTTCAGAATATCTCCACCTGGGTGTCCCACCGAACCAAAAAATAAACATGGCTAAAACAGAACTCCTTAACTTCCCACCCAAACTCTGTCCTCCCCTTGTCTTTTTCATTTTGGGTAAGGTACATGACTGCCATTTCTGTTGTATTGCACTCTCCCCTGCATTTAGTACAATGCTCTGCCCTCAGTAATTCCTCAATAAATAGCATTGATGATGATGATGACACACGGGCTCCAGGAAACAAAGCATTATCCTAACAACCACAGCTAACACCTTCACATCAAGAAGTCACATCAATAAATCACTCCTAGAGACTTGTTTTCTTTCCATCATAGCTAATGCTTCAGGAATGCCATGCAAACTCATGGATTTAGCTAGTTTTTCTCCTTTTTTTTGATGCATTGTGTTTCATCACGTTACCTTATCCTGTTCTTATTGCTGACCTTGTATTATCTGCTGCACATCTCTGAGTTGGGGCAATTCACAGCTAGGAAATGATGGATAGTAGAAGTCACAGAGACTGGGGTACAAATGAAAAGCATGCTGCATCTTTTGTACATGAAAGCACGGTTTTCAGGGACAGCTTTCAGGCCAGTACTACCATCAAATATTTTTGAAGGCCTCTCCAGCTAACTAAAAGGGCACACTCTGCTCAGAGTCTGCTAAACATCTCCTTTCACCAATGGGCAGTGAAGTATGGATGCAAAAGGCCCACCTTCCCTGTTCCAGCAGCCCAGATTGCTCTTGGTCTCTGAGACCCTGGAATGGAACATGTTTTGGGGATCTTATAGTCATGGTAATCATCACCCACTCAGTATTCACAATGATAATAGCAGGCTGGATTTCCCAGTTCCTAAGGTTGCCAATATATCATTTTGTTCTCAAACGTATCTTCATTCTACAGGACTTTCTTGCAAAAGTTCCACTTTTCTTTCCTGTTTCCTTATAAACTATGCCCTGAAGATGCTAACCAGAGCATTGCTTATTTGCAATCCCATTGACCTAAAGAATTTAGAAGACCATTAATCGCTGAACTGCTTGACTTTTGCTTCTAACAGTTTGTACCTTTCTTATGACAGATTTTCTAGACGGCAAATTAACATACTGGGCTATAATGTAATAGGTAACTGTGATCCAAATTTAAGCAGATTCTCTTAAATCTGCTAAATCTGCTAAAGATGTGTAGCCTTTTTCCTAGATTTTGTTAATGCCTGATTTTACATGATTTAGCTCCTTAACTGCTTGGTTCTGCCATACTGTCAGGGACTCTGAAATATTCCTTTCACTGTATTTGGCATATGTGGGTTACAGTGAAAATACTCCCTCATGTGAGTTAGTTGGGCAATCCCACCTTCCAGACTCAACTGGTTTGTGACCAGTTCCCTAATCCTCCAAGCCAATGGGTTCTGAAAAGCCTACAAAGAAATTTCCAGCACTAAAACTTGAGAACTAGGAGAAGTACAATGGGGAATTTAGCTCCTCTACTTCCAACTGTCCCTTTCACCCTGGGCCTTTTCAGATAATGGAGCTGTCCAAAATCCCTAAGAAGCTGACAACACTGCTCCTGACTCAATCAATCAATCAATCAATTGTATTTGTTGAGCGCTTACTGTGTGCAGAGCACTGTACTAAGTGCTTGGGAAGTACAAGTCTGCAACATGTAGAGATGGTCCCTACCCAACAGTGGGCTCACAGTCTAGAAGGGGGAGACAGAGAACAAAACAAAACATATTAACAAAATAAAATAAATAGAATAGATAGATTCATCTCTCTCATCTGTAGATGCGACTCAAATGGGCAAGCACTGACCCACCAGGATTATCCCAGTATGCTCACACATTGGCTTATATCACACTTTGCAGCCTTACATTCCAGGCCACTGTAGTTGTCTGAATTCTCCACTTTCTCCTGAAAACACACATTTTTTAAACATAGTTTACTTTGTCATCCCCATTTTCCCCTGGAATATTACTCTTTTGCATGAATTGGATTTCCAAAAATGATAATGATAATTAATAGCAATAACAATAATAACAATAGTACTTGTTAAGCACAGTAAGCATTTAACAAATACCACAATCATCATCATCATCACTTACTAAGTGCCAAGCATCGTTCTAAGCTCTGGAATAGATATAAGTTAATCAGGTTGGATACAGTCCCTGTCCCACATTAATTCCCATTTTACAGATGACATAATAATAATAATAATAATAATAATAATAATAATAATAATAATGACATTTATTAAGCGCTTACTATGTGCAGAGCACTGTTCCAGGCGCTGGGGAATTTACAAGGTGATCAGGTTGTCCCCCGTGGGGCTCACAGTGTTAATCCCCATTTTACAGATGAGGTAACTGAGGCCCAGAGAAGTTAAGTGACTTGCCCAAAGTCACACAGCTGACGAGTGGCGGAGCCAGGATTTGAACCCATGACCTCTGACTCCAAAGCCCAGGCTCTTTCCACTGAGCCACGCTGCTTCTCTAATTAAGACCCATAGAAGTTAAGTGACTTGCCCAAGGTCACCCAGCAGACAAGTGGAGAAGCCAGAACTAGAACCCAGGTCCTTCTGACTCTTAGGTCCATGCTGTATCCACTAGGCCATGCTGTTTCACCTAAAATAATAATTCACATTGATTTGTTCATTCTGCACTTAAAACTTTATTATTTTACCATTTGGTGAAATTCAGTTAGATCATTTCTTCTAGACTGTGAGCCCGTTGTTGGGTAGGGACCGTCTCTATATGTTGCCAACTTGTATTTCCCAAGCACGTAGTACAGTACATTGCACAAAGTAAGTGCTCAGTAAATACGATTGAATGAATTTCACTTTATTGGCAACAGGAAAAATGCTATTTGGAAAGTTACTAAGATATAATCAATAAAGAATTGCTCAATTTTTTTATAACAGGTATATGAAAAGGACATAGTAAGCATTTAACAAATACCATAATTACAATTATCATTATAATTGTTGCTTTCTGTAGCAAGAGTTCCATAAATATTTGGGAATAGGTAGCACAAATAAATTAACAAAGGAGATTGGGGAAAAAAAGAACAAACAATTCTAGGTGGAAATCTTACCTGCAAGTATTTGTGTATGTACCAGGAAGCTTGTTTTCCATCATTGACCGACTCCACGGTAGTGTTTGCCAGACCGGCAATGTCACCACCCGCAAACACCCATGGTTCACTAGTTTGCATCGTTTCCGGATCCACTTCTGGGAGACCCCATCGGTTTAATCTGACTGGAGCCAAGGCCTCTTTTACTGCAATCAAGGAAGAGGCAGAAAAATCAGCCAGCAGCTTAATTTGGAGATGAGCCATTAAAGTTGTGGTCAATCCTTAACTCTGCTCGTGTATATAAGTGCTTAGCAAATACCATCATTATTATTATTATTATTAATATTACTGTTACTGAATATGTATAGTGGTTAGCTCTTGTATATGCATTACTGTCACTGAATATGTACACTTATTAGTTGTGCTGAGTTCCATCCAGGAAATGGGTGACTGGCAAGGCCATGATCTACCTTATCAGCATCCTTAGGAACAACCGATCACCGACCACCCCCCAGTAGTCCTGCGGCCCCAGATTATCAGCAGACCCTAACAGAAATGAATTGCTGGCTGTAACCCACAGCCTTGAGGCTCCAAATTATCAGCAAACCCTGCAGCCCATAGCCTTGAAACCCAACACCTAAGCTTGCTGAAGACTTCTTCAGCCACAGAGTGTCCGCTGGAGGACCCAAAGCCAATAATGAAGGAGCTTGGGGTATAATGAGAGGCTAATGAAGACGACAACAAACAGGGGCGGAGCAGCACATGATGTGCCAATCCAGCGCACAAATATGGATTTGGTGCTGCGTCATCCAGGGAAGGGGGACCGGCGGGAAATATAAGGATGGGCTCATCCTCAATCAATCAATCGCATTTATTGAGCGCTTACTGTGTGCACAGCACTGTACTAAGCAATTGGGAAGTACAGATTGGCAACATATAGAGACAGTCCTTACCCAGCAGTGGGCTCACAGTCTAGAAGGGGGAGACAGAGAACAAAACATAACATATTAACAAAATAAAATAAATAGAATAGATATGTACAAGTAAAATAAATAGAGTAATAAATACGTACAAACATATATACATATATACAGGTGCTGTGGGGACGGGAAGGAGGTAAGGCGGGGGGGTGGAGGGGGGAGAGAAAGGATGGGGCTCAGTCTGGGCAGGCCTCCTGGAGGAGGTGAGCTCTCAGTAAGGCCTTGAAGGGAGGAAGAGAGCTAGCTTGGAGGATGTTGGGAGGGAGGGCATTCCAGGCCCGGGGGATGACTTGGGCCGGGGGTCGATGGCGGGACAGGCGAGAATGAGGCATGGTGAGGAGATTAGCAGCAGAGGAGTGGAGGGTGCGGGGTGGGCTATAGTAGGAGAGAAGGGAGGTGAGGTAGGAAGGGGCGAGGTGATGGAGAGCGTTGATGGAAGGAAAGCCTTGAAGCTTTTTGTTGCAACAAAATGAATAAAAGGCTGGCCTAACCTGACTCATTAACTGGAATATTTTCTAACAAGGTCACTGAAATTCTGATGACTATTACCTTTACAACTATCATCAAATGCTTACATGTGAATTCCCAAGGTTCACTGCTGTGTTTTAGTTGTTCTGGATCTACTTCCAGCGCAACAGGTAAGATACAACCCATAAACACAGAAAATTAATGAATATTTCTGTGAATAAACCACCTTATTTGGCAGTTACTTGGCATACTGTCTCCCCACCAAAGTCCTGTTTAATGTTACCTCAGAAGAGCCCCAGAAGTGCCACAGAAGGCATCACGCATGGTCAGTCAATCTTATTTACTGAGCTCTTACTGTTTGCAAAGCACTGTACCAGGTGCTCAACTGTGTTATTTGATAAAACGCTTACTATGTGCCAGGGACTGTACTAAGCACTGGGGTAGATACAAGCAAATCAGGCTGGACACAGTCCCTGTCCCACATAATAATAATAATAATAGCATTTATTAAGCACTTACTATGTGCAAAGCACTGTTCTAAGTGCTGGGGAGGTTACAAGGTGATCAGGTTGTCTCACAGGGGGCTCACAGTCTTCATCCCCATTTTACAGATGAAGTAACTGAGGCACAGAGAAGTTAAGTGATGCCCAAAATCACACAGCTGACAATTGGCGGAGCCGGAATTTGAACCCATGACCTCTGACTCCAAAGCCCATGCTCTGTCCACTGAGCTACGCTGCTTCTGAACCACATGGGATCAGAGTCTTAATCCCCATTGTACAGATGAGGGAACTGAGATAAAGAGAAGTTGAATGACTCGCCCAAGGTCACACAGCAGACAGGTGTCGGAGCTGGGATTAGAACCCAGGTCCTTCTGACTCCCTGCCCGTGCTCTATCCACTAGGCAATGCTGCTTCTCAAAGCACTTATATAACTATGTGTGTAAATATATATATATATGAAAAAAAATCCAACAGACACATTATCTACCACAACAAGCTAGCAGTCTAGAGTACAGTGCAGAAATCCTGAAAACGGCTGCCAAACATGGGCGACGCAGACCACATTGATTATGCTGATCCCACCTGCCAGTCTACAGCAATAATAATAATAATAATAACGATGCTATTTGTTAAGCCCTTACTATGTGCAAAGCATTGTTCTAATACAGGGAAGCATCATGGCCTAGCAGATAGATCATTAGGCCTGGGAGTCAGAAGGGCCTGGGTTCTAATCCCAGCTCTACCACTTGTCTGCTGTGTGACCTTGGGCAAGTCACTTCACTTCTCTGTGCCTCAGTTACCTCATCTGAAAATGGGGATTGGGACTGTAAACCACAGGTGGGACAGGGCCTTTGTCCCACCTGATTTGCTTGTATCCACCCAGTGCTTAGTAGAATGCGTGGCCCGTAGTAAGCACTAATCAATCAATCAATTATATTTGAGCACTTACTGTGTGCAGAGCACTGTACTAAGCGCTTGGGAAGTACAAGTTGGCAACAAATAGAGACGGTCCCTACCCAACAGTGGGCTCACAGTCTAGAAGGGGGCTTAACAAATACCATTATTATCGTCAATACAGCCCAGCATGGACACTGAACCTGTGTCATTTTGGCCGTTAGAAATTTTTACAAGCACTTTATGGTGTACAGCTTCTCATACCTGTCTACTCATGTGTTTTACCCATGTCCCAGCAGGAGCATGACTGCAGGGTTGATAGAGAGCCAGTGGCACTGTGCAAACCATCAGCACTCTAATCAATTCTTTCATACAGATTCTTGGTCCCAATCTTTGTACCTGGACTGAGGCTAGTGCATTATTTATGTTGGGAGAATTATCAGCAGCAGTGGCATTCTTTCTTAAGCATATGATGATGATGGTATTTGTTAAGTGCTTACCATGTGCCAAGCACTGCTCTAATCACTGGGGTAGATACAAGGTAATCAGGTTGTCCCACGTGGGGCTCACAGTCTTCATCCCCATTTTACAGATGAGGTAAATGAGGCACAGAGAAGTTAAGTGACTTGCCCAGTCACACAGCTGATAAATTGTTGGAGCCGGGATTAGAACGCATGACTCCTGACTCCTAAACCCGTGCTCGCATAAATTTGTACCCTGCCACTAGAACCACACCATCACCAATGGCTTTAAAGAGCTCAATCAGCTCTCTCCCTCCTACCAAACTCCCTCCTCTCCCACTTCAATCCAGGCCTCACACTTCACTCCTCAAATACCATTCTACTCACCATCCCATCTCACTCATCATCAATCGTATTTATTGAGCGCTTACTTACTATCTCACTCGCCATTGAGCCTCTGCTCATGCTCTCCCTCCAACATGGCACTTCCTTCATTTCTATATCTCAAAGATCTCCACTCTCCCCATATTCAAAGACCTACTAAAATCAAATCTCCTCCAGGAAGACTTTCCAAATTAATCCCTCATCTCCTCACCCATTATTTCTTACCTTCTGCATCACCCTGAATTTAAATATATACTTCCTATGCACTCTAATACTCACCCTCCCCAAACAGCACTTACATGGACTTGTGAATATATGTACACAGCACTTACATGTTCATCTCTATTATTCCAAGCACTTAGTACAGTATTCTGCATACAAAAAGTGCTCAGTAAATTGATTGATTAAAAGTCAGGTCTAATACTGGGGTAGTGGTCAAAGAGGTACCATTGATTTTACCCCTAGAGCCTTGATGTCAAGGATTATTCATTCATTCATTCAATCGTATTTATTCATTCATTCAGTCATATTTATTGAGCATTTACTGTGTGCAGAGCACTGTACTAAGCGCTTGGGAAGGATTATGTAGGCAATCACAGAGTAGGTACTTAAAATTCTGTATTGACTGATTGAATACAAGGAAAACAAGTTGAGTATTTGTCAAAATAAATGATTATGACACATGGTAGCTAATAGCTACTGTTATTTCTTCACCTTCATCTTAATTTCATTATCCCCCCCTCTTAGATTGGGAGCTCGCTGAAGGCTAGGGACTCAAATTCTTACATGTTCTTTCTCAGCACTAGTATACAGGAAATGCTTTTAAAAATAATAGTGGTATTTGTTAAGCACTTACTATGTGCAAAGCACTATTCTAAGCGCTGGGGGGGGGGGCATACAAGGTGATCAGGTTGTCCCACGTGGGGCTCACAGTCAATCTCCATTTTACAGATGAGGGAACCAAGGCCCAGTGAAGTTAAGTGACTTGCCCAAAGTCACACAGCTGACAAGTGGCAGAGTGGAATTAGAACCCATGACCTCTGACTCCCAAGCTTGAGCTCTTTCCACTGATCCACGCTGCTTCTTAAATATTACTACTAGCACTCTTACTACATTACTACTATTTACTATTACTACTACTTACTACTATTCCCCTCTTAGGGTTGCACCTGGAGAGTTTCCAGTACACTACCTAGAGAAGCAGCATGGCTTAGTGGCAAGAGCACAGGTTTGGGACTCTGAGGTGGTGGGTTCTAATCCCTCTCTGCTGTGCGACCTTGGGCAAGTCACTTAACTTCTCTGGGCCTCAGTTACTTCATCTGTAAAATGGGGATTGAGACTGTGAGCCCCACGTGGAACAACCTGACCTTGCATTTATACCAGTGCTTAGAACAGTGCTTGGCACATAGTAAGCGCTGAACAAAAACCATAATTTATTACTACCAGTCTGGGCTGTGGGAGGGCGAGCCAAGCAGAGGCCTAACCAGTCCATTCCTAGCTTGGGAAGGGGCTAGTGGCTCAGTGGAAAGAGCATGGACTTTGGAGTCAGAGGTCAGGGGTTCGAACCCCAGCTCTGCCCAGTGTCAGCTGTGTGACTTAGGGCAAGTCACTTAACTTCTCTGGGCCTCAGTGACCTCATCTGTAAAATGGGGATTAAGACTGTGAGCCCCCTGAGGGACAATCTGATCACTTTGTAACCTCCCCAGAGCTTAGAACAGTGCTTTGCACATAGTAAGTGCTTAATAAATGCCATTATTATTATTACTATTATTATTATTAGCAAGTGGAAGGCAATCTGCTACAAGTCAAAACTCACCCATGCTGGGCAGCAGCAGCATGGGAGAGAGTCAAGGGCGGAGACTCAGGTTTACTGTTCAGAAGGAGCAATGGTAACCCGCTTCCGTATTTTTACCAAGAAAATTCTATGGATACACTACGAGAGCAACAGGGGATCGAGAGTCGGATGTTCTGGGAGAGATGTGTACATGGAGTCACTATGGGTCAGAAACGACTTGTCAGCATAATACAAGACAAGACTTACTACTATTACTTACTACTATTAGGACAACTATTACTACTAAGCAATAGTATATCGAGCATCCTCAGGATGCATGGCACTATTTCTCCTAGTGATGGAAAACTAGCATTTTATAGTGGGCCAGGTGACTCAGTGTTTATTTGAATGGTGGGGCTTTAATTAGAGAAACCATTATTTTATAACATTTCTGCTGAATTCAAATGCCAACAAAACATTTCTGTCAAGCTAAGTCATTTCTATTCACTTCAAGGCCCATTTAATTTAGGATCATTCTGACAGCATATTTGGGCAACGACATTTCATTCTGTGCAAAAACATAATTATAAATGTTACCACTGTGATAAATCTTAGTGCATCAATTTAAAACTTTAAAAATATTTATCTCACGCAAGTATTCTAAAAAAGTAGAAGAATTAGTCAAATTTTACCCTAATGTTGTTCACAAAGTCATATAAATCCTATTAAAAGGAAAAAGATAATGTCTTGAATTCATTACGGTTTAAGTGCTTAGTGTGTGTTAGGGTACACATACACCCCATTTCCACATATTCATCCCATTTATTCTAATAAAGTCTGCAAGGGTTATGAACAGGAAATGTATTGTACTCTTCCCAGTGTTTAGTACAAGAAGCAGCATGGCTCAGTGGAAAAAACCCGGGCTTTGGAGTCAGAGGTTCTGTGTTCAAATCCCAGCTCTGCCAATTGTCAGCTGTGTGACTTTGGGCAAGTCACTTCACTTCTCTGGGCCTCAGTTTCCTCATCTGTAAAATGAAGATGAAGACTGTGAGCCCCCCATGGGACAACCTGATCACCTTGTAACCTCCCCAGCACTTAGAACAGTGCTTTTCATATAGTAAGCACTTAATAAATGCCATCATTGCTATTTTTATTATTATTATTACAGTGCTTTGCACAATTTCAATTCAAATCAATCATATTTATTGAGTGCTTACTGTGCATGCACTTACTGTTCATCTACTATTCATTATACAGTAATAATAGTAGTATTAATAATAATATGATTAATATTAGAAGTCTTGATTTATTATGATTGAGCTCTATTCATTGAGCACTTACTGTACTAAATGCTTAAGAGAGTACAATATAACAATACAGCCTTCCCAGACTGAGGCCCCTCCTTCCTCTCCCCCTCCTCCCCCTCTCCATCCCCCCCGCCTTACCTCCTTCCCTTCCCCACAGCACCTGTATATATATATGTATATATGTTTGTACGTATTTATTACTCTATTTTACTTGTACATATTGATTCTACTTTTTTATTTTGTTAATATGTTTTGTTTTGTTCTCTGTCTCCCCCTTCTAGACTGTGAGCCCACTGTTGGGTAGGGACCGTCTCTAGATGTTGCCAACTTGTACTTCCCAAGCGTTCAGTATAGTGCTCTGCACACAGTAAGCGCTCAATAAATACGATTGAATGAATGAATAAACATTAGTACACTCATCCTATCCTGACCAGATTACTGCATCAGCCTCCTTGCTGACCTCCCAACCTCCTGACTCTCTCCACTTCAGTCAATACTTCACTCCACTGCCCAGGTTATCTTTCTCCAGAAACGTTCAGGCCATGTCACCCCTCTCCACAAAAACCTCCAGTGGTTGCCTATCAACCTCCCTACAAACAAAAATTCCACACTATTTGTTTTAAAGCTCTCCATGACCTTGCTCCTTCCCAACTCACCTCCCTTCTCTCCTACATCCCAGCAGCACACTCCTCTCCTCTGGTGCTAACCTTCTCACCGTGCCTCAGGTCCCCTGTCTCACCACCGATCCCTGGCCCACTTCCTATCTCTGGCCTGAAACCTCCTCCCTCCTCAAATCCACCAAACAATCACTCTTCCCACTGTCAAATCCCTACTGAAGGCACATCTCCTCCAAGAGGCCTTCCCAGACTAAGCCCCCTTTTCCTCATCTCCCCTTCCCTTCCACATCACCTTGATGTGCTCCCTTTGCTCTTCTCCCCCTCTCCCTACCCCACAGCACTTATTTTGATGTCTATTTATTTGTACTGATGTCTGTCCTCACCTCTAGACTCTGAGCCCACTGTGGGCACGGATATCTCTCTTTATTGCTGGATTGTACTTTCCAAGTACTTAGTACAGTGCTCTGCACACAGTAAGTTCCCAATAAATACAACTGAATGAATGAATGAACAGTTGTTTATTTATAAAAAATAAGTAGTAAGCACTCAATAAATATCATTGATTGATTCAGTAATGGAAAACCCAGTTCTTGGCTCAATTCTTGGCTTTGGTTCCTGTATTCTGTATTTCAAGGACAACCAATACCTGCATGGCAGTGAGGCCATGCTCAGGGGGAGGAACCCAATAGCCTCATTCTCCCAAGCGTTTTTTATTACTACTTCCAACTATGCATTGGGAGTACGTTGGTGAAGTTCTACTGCCAGCCACCCTCAAATAGCTAAGAGCAAAACTCTGGGGGGTTGAGGTTGTGGGTGTTGAGTGGGAAAGGGGAACTAGCACATTTTTCCCTTCTATCCATGGCCTGAGCATAAAAAACACTTGCAAGGGTGAGGTTCTCCTCTTTGTCTTCCATGAAACACAAGTTTTCAGATCCATAGGGAAGAATGGAATCTAATAATCAGAACTCCTCCTGAGAATTTCTATAAACACACCCAAGAACTCTATGTGTTTCATGTGCATTCTCCAAATTTCATCTCACAACAGGTCTGAGAAATAGTGAGGGCACACCTTTACCCATAAAGAAACATGCAAGAGTAAGACATTCTCCTAATTTCTTTACTAGATTATTATGAAATTAAAAATGGGACCATATCCATTCCTATATTTGAACTCCTGAATGTGAAGCACTGTACTTGGAGAGTACAACAGAGACATCTACTTTCCCTCTCCTCAAGGAGACAAAAGCTAACAGGGAGGCAAACAAAAACCATTTGCAAATAGAAGGAGCAGAAGAATGAGCAAGGGCAAATTTTATAATGCCAGCATGTAACGATGACAGTTGAATAAATAACTGAATATAAATAAATATCCATATTTGTATGGATGATGAGGATAGGATTAAAAAACATAAATACTAAGAGTACTAAATACTTTGGTTGGTAGCTAGTAGCTACCGTAAGGTTGAAGAATATAGTTCAACTGTATAACTGTACAACTGTATTATAATTTTTATATTTGTACCCACATTCAAAGGAACTTGGCTGAAATTCAAAAGCCCTGGGCACCTTGCTTTTTACTGAACACATATTCCATTGCTATTATTCCTACACAGACACAGAGTATACACAATTTGCCATTTTTTAAACATCCTCTTTCCTCATCTCCTCCCTCTGGAGTTGAGGTCAGAATATCAACAATTATAACATTTTTGGAAATCTGTATTTGTGGCAATCATTCAACTCCAATATTCATAGTCAAGGTTGAAAGTGATTTTTTTTCTTCACAAAGGTAATGACCTCCAATACCTTCGGACAGCTCCTACTGAATTTTACATCGGCTCTGCTTAGAATACTTTAAGTCTCTCACATTCATATTTTCCAAGGAGAAGAAAAAAAAATTGAAGGCCAAAAAAGCTTCATTTCCGTGTTCGCAGTCAAACTGAAGAGCTTAAGCTTGTACAAGATCTGATATTACTTTGGTTTGGACATCTGCCTCTGGAGAAAATGTTTGGAAAGAGCCAATAGATATTTCAGGGTGCAAAAATCAAATCAAATCCAAATACGCAATATCTACAGCATTGGCACTATTAACCTATATGGAAGGATCGAAAGCCTAAACAAATGAAATGCACAAATACCATTTGTTTCCCTTTCTTAAGAAATGCTAAGTGAAATGAAATCGTTCAGGGAATTCAGGTGGGTTTTTTTTTCCTTTTTAAGAAACTACAGAAAAACGACAATGGCTTAGGAGTTGGACAGGAAAAAAAACAGTGAAAGTAAGTAGATGAACATGTTACAGTTGTCATGGTTCATTCTATCTGGAAAAGGGAAGAAAAATAGCAAATAGAACAAGGGCCAGATTTATTTGTCTTTAAAATATTTCCTTAATACATGAACTACATTTTTTAATTTGGTTTCTATTTTGGGTTTAATTTACCACTTGGTTGAAATAAAGCTTGAGTTAAAAAACAAAGACACTTTGAGGTAGTTCCTCCCCCTGCCCCCGCATGGAGAGAGTCTCAAAATGGAGGATCTTTAGTCAATCTTATTGTTATGCATGAAATGATCTTTTTATATAGGCTTAATTGTAATGTGACACCTAAGTTTTTCTATAAACTACAGTTTAAAATTACAGAAAGCGTCCTCCAGGGATGCACCACTAGCAGATGCAGATTGCCAAGGTCAATTAAACTGATGTAGCTGTGCTGTCATATATGTAAAAGAGAAACTAGCTACCATATGACAAGGATATTTCTCAGTATGTATAGAAGGATGTCGAAGATTGCTGTATAAGCATGAATTCATTCTTCATTCAAAGTAAAGATAATGCATCAGTTTCATAATGAAGAATCATTTTGACTTTTCTGTGATATTCATAATAATGTTGGTATTTGTTACACACTTACTATGTGCAAAGCACTGTTCTAAGCACTGGGGCAGATACAAGGTAATCCGGTTGTCCCACGAGGGGCTCACAGTCTTCATCCCCATTTTCCAGAGAAGTGAAGTGACTTGCCCAAAGTCACACAGCTGACAAGTGGCGGAGCAGGGATTTGAACCCATGACCTCTGACTCCAAAGCCCGGGCTCTTTCCACTGAGCCACGCTGCTTCCCCAATACTTACTTAATATTTACAAGACAATAAGAAAAATAGGTTTAACTCATACTAAGGAATGATCCCCTTTTTCATCCTATCTGTAATATTTTTTATTGTCTGCCCCCCGCATTAGAATGTAAACTTCTAAGGCAGTGATCATGTTCCACATATCAATTATATTTTTCCAAGCGCTTTTTTTAATTAAATTTGTATAGTGCTTACTCTGTGCCAGGCATTGAACTAAGCAATTGGGAAGTCACAGTATAACTGGGTTGGACACAGTCCCTATCCCACAAAGGCCCCCAGTCTTAATCCCATTTTACAGATGAGGTGACTAAGGCAAAGAGAGGTTAAGTGACTTGCCCAGGGTCACACAGCAGACAAATGGAGGAGCTGGGATAAAAACCCAGGTCTTCTGACTCCCAGGCAGACACTCCATTAGGCCATGCTGCTTCCCAGAATTTAGTTATGTGCTCTATAGAAAATGCTAAAATTCAAGGTTGCTTAAATAATTTCTAACAATAACATTTTCTGTATTGATGGCCTTAAGTTTTATGTGACACTGGCCATCTAAATTATTATCGTCTTGCTTTTACAATATGCAAGAAATTATACTAAATCTAAACTTTGAGCTCAAAATTGTTCCCACCTACTCACAGATTACCCAAAGGATGGATAGGGTAACTCCTACATGCTACATGCTAATTTCAGTTCTAAAAGATAGATGTGTTTTCTTATTATTCCCCCATTATGTACCCTGTACTAATAATCCAATTCCAGGACAGTTGACTGCTTCAGCAAAATCATGTTGAAATGCTGAAATGCAAAATGCATTGATGAAATGTAAAATCATATTGTTGATTAATAGAGATTTCATGATATATCTTTGAAGAATAATGTCTGCTGTGTGGCTTTGGACAAATCACTTTACTTTTCTGAGGCTCAGTTTCCTTATTTGTAAAATGGGAATTGAGACTGTGAGCCCGCTGGGACAGGGACTGTGTCCAACCCGATTAGCTTGTATCTACCTCAACACTTATTACAGTGCGTGGCTCATAGTAAGTGCTTAACAAATAATAATAATAGTAATAATGATGGCATTTATTAAGTGCTTACCACCATTATTCATTCATTCATTCAATTGTATTTATTGAGCGCTTACTGTGTGCAGAGCACTGTACTAAGCGCTTGGGAAGTACAAGTTGGCAACATATAGAGACGGTCCCTACCCAACAGTGGGCTCACAGTCTAGAAAGTGGGCTCACATTATTATCATTATTAGTGGTAGTATTAATATTATTATTAATGTTAATTCTATTTTTGCAGATATTGAGACGTTATTGATTATGATGACTATAAAAATCTAGACTGCAAGCTCATTGTGGGCAGGGAATGTGTTCGTTATTACACTGCATTCTCCCAAGTGCTCAATATAGTGCTCTGCACACAGTAAGCACTCAAATAAATACTATTGAACTAAGTGAATGATGATGATGAGGTGAATCAGTGTGATCTAGTGGACAGAGCATGGGCTTGGAAGTCAGAGGACCTGGGTTCTAATCTTGCATCTAGCACTTGTCTGTTTTGTAATGTTGGGCAGGTCACTTAGCTTCTCTATGCCTCAGTTACCTCATCTGTAAAATGGGGATTAAATCTCCTTCCGATGTAGACTGTGCCCTATGCAAGACAGAGGCTGTGTCCAACCTGATTATCTTGGATGCTGACTATGTTCAGTACTTTCAATGGGAATAACACTGTTAAAAATGTGACTGTATCATCTAGTGAAACAGGGAAGTAATATTTTCTCTTTAGGAACAAATTTAGTGAAATTGTTCCCAGAACTCCCGTGAAAAAGTGGGTTAGCCTTCTGACTTATCTTGTCCCTCTTCTAGAGCTGTTTGTATCTCAGTAGTCAGTGGAATTATTGACCCAGTGAACTGCTAGCAGAGTTATTTAAAGAACTCTCAATGGGGAAAGTACTGAATGATATCATCCAGCTATATGAATACACAAATCAGTGGTGTAAAATGTAGACTATATAGTGCTCAATTATGGTATTTACAACACAAACAAAAACAAATGCAAATTATACTGTTGGCAAAAAAAAAACCTAAATATAAGAAAATATTGAAAATATATTTTAATTAACAAAACAAATCAAATGGAAAAGATTCTCTAAATAAAGCTTTTAAAGTGAATCTATGTGTGTGTTTGCCATGACTAATTATGTATCCATGTAATGTGTGTTCAATTTGGGCTTATTTAAATAGCAGAAATGCTCATTAGCTGCAGTATATCTGTGAAGCTTCAATAAACAGTTTAATGGTTTTTATGTTTAACCAATTTCATAAGTTCCCATAATTTTAGCTTTAGCAGCTCATTAATGTTATCTTTGATATCCATCTTGCAGATTTTTTCATTGTGAACTGGCAGTAAGTGTTTCAATATAAACTTAAAATAAACAGTAGTAATTCATGCAAGCATTTTAGCATGTAAGTAAATAGATTACTCTCATATGATCAGTAACTATTTTTTCTTAAATTAACCCACATTAGAATTTATCACATAATCAGGGCATCTATTAAAATATTTCTTTAGGCCTTTTTGTGGAAATCAACAGTATCAAATATCCACATATTTCTGCACATATGACAAAGATACCTAAAAAAATTAAATGGCTGAATTGTGATGCTTAGCAGCTTCTGGCAATTTAATATTATTAGCAACTCTGAGACTTGGTGGAAGAAAGAATGCCAAGAAGATTTATTGATGCTAAAATTAACTCTACAGAAGAGAAAGGAGGGAAGAACACTGGGATTGGATAAAAGGGACAACACCACCAACGGTATTCCTTGAATATTTTACAAGGCATGTGAGATACTATGGGAAGCCCTGTGGCTAGAAATTTGGAGATGCAACATCGTCTAATAGAAAAGGCCAAGAGACTGGGAGTCCAGAGCTCTAGATTCTAATCTCAGCTCTGGTATTGGCATGCTGTGTGACCTTGGACAAGCACCTTAACCTCTCTGGCCCTCAGCTTCCTCATTTATAAAATAGGAATAATACCACCTGCTTCACGGGGACATTGTGAGGATGAAAATGAGATATTTGAGGCAAAAGTACCTTGGAAAAAATTAAAAAATGCTGTTCAAAAGTAATTTATTAGTATTTCATGGTTCCCTAAAAATAGACTCAAGTGAAAGAGCACTACAGATATGTTGTTTCTGTGGAAAAGTGTAAAATGTATTAGGGCATTCCAAAGATCCAAAACAATGACCTAAACAATATATATCCATCACCTAACTGGTGAGTGACATGTGGGATAGGAACTACAACCAAACTGATTAACTTGTATGTACCCCAGTACTTAGAACAGTGCTTGACACATAGTAAACACTCAGATATATATGGTGACTACAAAACACATAAAAAGATCAAAAAGCAATAAATATGTACCAATAATTAAAGATATTGAATTTTGTACTTATAGTTTCAGTACTTAATTTACAAAGGGGTATCTTTCACATTCTATTTGGCAAAAAGTCAACTTTTGCTAAGAAACTAGGGATCTAGCTCTATCTGTGCTAAAAGGTTACACCATTATCTATGCAAAATTGACATTACATCTAATGACTCTTCCTGTAGATCTCTTATATTTGGGTGGCCTCCCAGATTACCTGCCTATAAATTGGTTCATCTAATGCTAGTATTAGTTGCTTTGGAGTTTATGCCTTATACTATTTTTGTGGATGTGAAGCAGCGGTGCTAAAGCTGATATCTTGGTTCCTTTTTCTATTACAAAGATGTGTTCTAGCTGCCAGAAATACCAATAACTTGCAGCAAGTCCACAAAATGAAGTTTCTTCAATGTAAATCACGTCACCCTCTTCCCACTCAATGTGGGAAAGACTATAAAAAGCAGATCCTTAATCTCTGAACTGTGACTGGACTGTACATGGTTGGTCTATAGCGGTCTGAGATACTGTAGGGATTTTGATCATTTTACTGATAGCACAGTCTTCTAGACTGTGAACCCACTGTTGGGTAGGGACTGTCTCTATATGTTGCCAACCTGTACTTCCCAAGCACTTAGTACAGTGCTCTGCACACAGTAAGCGCTCAATAAATACGAATGATTGATTGATAGCTAAGAAGGTAAAGTTAAAATATTTCTGGTCACATTCTGATGTTTCTTTCTACAGATGAGCAATGATCCACCTTATTATATTGAGAATATGTGAGGATCTGTTGTACCAATTAAAAGATAAAGGAAATGGGCCAAAAACTGAGTTGGAAAACCTGCCCCTTATTCTAAGAACTGAGGTACTTCAGAGGAGATTGTAATCTCCTTAAGGGTAGGTAGGATAGACATCTCTACCAACTCTATTGTATTTGTACTTCCCCAAGTACCTAGTTCAGTGCTCTACACAAAGTGCATACTTAGTACAGTGTTCTACGCAAAGTAAGTATTCAATAAATATCATCAACTGATTGGGACCAAAATGATATCCACTGTGTGCTGACTTTCTCCACTCCGGTCCATACTTCACTCTGATGCCTGGATCACTTTTCTACAAAACCGTTCTGAACATCATCATCATCATCAATCGTATTTATTGAGCTCTTACTATGTGCAGAGCACTGTACAAATTGGCAACATATAGAGACAGTCCCTACCCAACAGTGGGCTCACAGTCTAAAAGGGGGAGACAGAGAACAAAACCAAACATACTAACAAAATAAAATAAATAGAATAGATATGTACAAATAAAATAAATAAATAAATAGAGTAAAAAATATGTACAAACATATATACATATATACAGGTTATCTGGCTCTTCAAAAAACTACAATGGTTGCTCATCCACCTCTTTATCAAACAAAAATTCTCCATTGGCTTTAAATCACTTCATCTCCTTGCCCGCTCTCACCTCGTTTCTCTCCTTCAAAACCCAGCCCACACACTTCTCTCCTCTAGTGCTAACCTTCTAACTGTGCCTCGATCTCGCCTGTCTTGCTGCCGATCCTTAGCCCAGTTCTTGCCTCTGGCTTGGTACGCGCTCCCTCCTCTTATCCAACAGGCAACCACTCTCCCCCACTTCAAAGTCTTATTGAAGGCACCTCGCCTCCAAGAGCCTTCCCAGACTAAGCCCCACCTTTCCTCATCTTCCACTCCCTTCTGCATTGCCTTGACTTACTCCCTTTGCTCTTCCCCCCTCCCCACCCCAAAGTACTTATGTATATATCTGTAATTTTATCTATTTTTATTGATGTCTGTCTCCCCTCATTCTAGACTGCAAGCTCCCTGTGGGCAGGAAATGTCCCTGTTTATTGTTGACTTGTATATTCCCAAGCCCTTAGTACAGTGCTTTGCACACAGTAAGTGCTCAATAAATATGATTGAATGCATGAATATAGGGAATATGATTGCTGTGTGGTGAGAAGACATTATTTCAAAACCACAAAACCTGGCTCACCTGTAACCAGAAACACCAGAATGCGACCAGAAATATTTTAACTTTACCTTCTTAGCTATCAATCAATCAATCATATTTATTGAGCACTTACTGTGTGCAGAACACTGTACTAAGTGCTTGGGAAGTACAAGTTAGCAACATATAGAGACGGTCCCTACCCAACAGTGGGCTCACAGTCTAGAAAGTGGGCTCACATTATTATCATTATTAGTGGTAGTATTAATATTATTATTAATGTTATTTTACTTGTACATATCTATTCTATTTATTTTATTTTGTTAGTATGTTTGGTTTTGTTCTCTGTCTCCCCCTTTCAGACTGTGAGCCCACTGTTGGGTAGGGACTGTCTCTATATGTTGCCAATTTGTACTTCCCAAGCACTTAGTACAGTGCTCTGCACATAGTAAGCGCTCAATAAATATGATTGATGATGACGATGATATAGAGACGGTCCCTACCCAACAGTGGGCTCACAGTCTAGAAGACTGTCCCTAAACCCTGTATTTAAAAGATATAAAGCAACCCAACACAAAGGACCATCTAAAAATGCATGTACAATAAAGCAGAGAATGTCTTAAAACCCAAATCCCGCTTTAGAAAATCATAGTAGCTCAGGCATATTTATAGGGGATAGTTCGCTTCTGTCATGGAGTGCCCAGTCCTTGAGTTACTCTCGGCCTAAAAATGTCCTTTCCTGCGAACCTCGGTAAGAAACCCTGAGGACAGTGCTATTTCTCCATGCCAAACTAAGACAGTTGAGCAGAAGAAGAGCAGAGGAGTTGCCAGAGAAGAAAAACCACAGGGCTAAATGGAAGGGAGCACAAGACACCCCTCAATTTTGGAGGTAAAGAGCAGGCCCAAAAATGAAACCAAACGTTTGCTTCCTTGATTTTCATTCATTCAATCCATCTTATTTATTCAGCGCTTACTGTGTGCAGAGCACTGTACTAAGCGCTTGGGAAGCACAAGTTGGCAACATATAGAGACGGTCCCTACCCAACAACGGGCTCACAGTCTAGAAGGGGGAGACAGACAACAAAACAAAACATGTGGACAGGTGTCAAGTCATCAGAATAAATAGAAATAAAGCTAGATGCACATTAACAAAATGAATAGAATAGTAAATATGTACAAGTAAAATAAATAGAGTAATAAATCTGTACAAACATATATACAGATGCATTGGGGAGGGAAAGGAGGTAGGGCAGGGGGGATGGGGAGGAGGAGAGGAAAATGGGGGCTCAGTCTGGGAAGGCCTCCTGGAGGAGGTGAGCTCTCAGTAGGGCTTTGAAGGGAGGAAGAGAGCTAGCTTGGCGGGTGTGGGGAGGGAGGGCATTCCAGGTCAGGGGGAAGACGTGGGCCGGGGGTCGACGATGGAACAGGCGAGAACGAGGCCCAGTGAGGAGGTTAGCGGTGGCAGAGGAGTGGAGGGTGCAGGCTGGACTGTAGAAGGAGAGAAGGGAGGTGAGGTAGGAGGGGGTGAGGGGATGGACAGCCTATGTTGGACTTCCATGAGTGGTCCTAAATCTCCTGCCTCTGTGTTTCTAACTTTCGACTGCTCAAAGAAGGGAACAGAAATTCCAGCCCACTATGGGTGAGTCCTGATGTAGAAGCAGCATGGCTCAGTGGAAAGAGCACAGGCTTGGAAGCCAGAGGTCATGGGTCCTAATCCCGGCTCCCCCACTTGTCATCTGTGTGACTTTGGGAAAGTCACAACTTCTCTGTGCCTCAGTTGCCTCATCTGTAAAATGGGGATTAAGACTGTGAGCCCTAGGTGGGACAACCTGATCACCTTGTAAACTCCCCAGTGCTTAGAACAGTGTTTTGCACATAGTAAGCGCTTAACAGATGTCATTATTATTATTATGAAGCAGAGTGGCTCAGTGGAAAGAGCACGGGCTTTGGAGTCAGAGGTCATGGGTTCAAATCTCTGCTCTATCAATTGTCAGTTGTGTATCTTTGGGCAAGTCACTTAACTTCTCTGGGCCTCAGTTCCCTCATCTGTAAAATGGGGACTAAGACTGTGAGCCCCTCATGGGACAACCTGATCACCTTGTAAACTCCCCAGTGCTTAGAACAGTGCTTTGCACATAGTAAGTGCTAAATAAATGCCATTATTATTATTATTCACCAAGATGGACAAATCTTGGTGAAGCTTTCCAGTTGAAGAAGCATTTGCTAGACAACTTTAAGGCCTACTAAAATAAAGTCCCAGATGTGTACAGGTTCAACACCACCATCTCTACTGAACTCAACTCACTCTCTCCCCTAACCCTTCATCGATCTCATCCCACACTGACCCACAGCCCTGGATCACCTGCACAGTCTTCCTCCTTTGCTCTTTTTCATGAGTTGCAGAGCACTGCTGGAGGAATCAAAATATTAGTGTGGCTTCGTCCACTTCAAGTTTATCCTTGCATGCTTTAACTTAATCTGGGAAAAGTTTTTCTCCACCCTCATTGACACCCATGCCCATAGCCTCACCAGACATTTAACACCCTCCTCAGGTCCTGTGTTCCACCACCTCCCCAATCCCTTGCCCTCAATGACCTGGCCACCTCTACTTAGGAAATTGACACTATCAGGCTTATTCTCTCTAAAATCTCCCCTGCCCCTCCTCAATCCTTCCCCTCTCCTGCCCCCTATTCAACTCTCCCATCTTTCCCAGCAGAATCTTAGAGGAGATCTCCTGCCTCCTTTCAAAATCCACCCTTTCCACCTGCACATTCAATGCCATTCCTTTGCATCTTATCAAAACACTTGTCCCTTATCTTCTTCCCTCCCTAACAACCATCTTCTACTCAAATGGCTTCTCCTCCACTGCTTTCAAACATGCTCATGTCTCTGTCCTGAAAAAGACTTCTATCCTCCATCTAACCCCCACTCCCTGTGAACTCATTCACTCCCATAGTTTGCCATTTCCAGCCCTGACCCCTCCCTCCCTCCCTCCCTCCCTCTCTCTCTCTCTCTCATTTCACATTTCCTCCTGCCTTCAAGACAGCTCTACCTGGCTGACCTCCCATCACCTCAAGCTTAACATGTGCAAAATGGAACTCCTGATCTTCCCACCCAAACCCTCTCCTCCCATCACTTTCCCATTACTGTAGGTGATACCGCTATCCTTCCAGTCTCACAAGACCATAACCTTGGCTTTATCCTTGACTCCTCTCTGTCATTCAACCCACATATTCAATCCGTCACTAAATTCCGTCAATCCCACCAACTGATCTCCTTCCAGCCTCCTGTCTCTCCCCACTCCAGTCCATACTTCAGTCTGTTGTCCAGATCATTTTTTTTTTTTTTACAAAAAGACAACTTTTTCCACTCCTAAAGAACCTCTAGTGGCTGCCCATCCACCTCAGCATCAAACAAAACCTCCTCATCATTGACTGTAAAGCACTCAATCACCTTGCTCCTTCTATCTCACCTCACTACTCTCCTACTACAATCCAGCCCACATACTTTGCTTCTCTGAGGCACAATGAAATGTTAGCACTAATCTCAAATACCTCACCACTGACCCTTCATCCACATCCTGCCTCTGGCCTGGAATGCCCTCCTGCCTCAAATGTGACAGACAATTACTCTCCGCTCCTTCAGAACCTTATTAAGGGCACATCTCCTCCAAGAGGTGTGCCCTGGCTAAGCCCCCCTTTCCTCCTCTTCCACTCCCTTCTGCATCGCCCTGACTTGCTCCCTTTGCTCTTCCTCCTCCCAGTCCCACAGAAGCCCCACTTATGTACATATCTGTTATTTATTTATTTATTTATATCAACATCTCTCTTCCCCCTTCTAGACTATAAGCTCGTTGTGGGAAGAGAGTGTGTCTATTAATTGTTGTATTATACTCTCCCATGCACTTAGTACAGTGCTCTGCACACAGTAAGTACCCAATAAATATGATTGAATGAATGAATGATAGATGACAGAAGGAAATAGTGGTATCTAGAGGTGTTGGATTTGCCTCTCTGCCCAAACTCTTTCTGCTTGGGGTTCCCTAAGGGCAGAATTGGTTTTAGACAGGAGCTTGGGAGTTCAGGAACAGTACATTACACCGTATCAAGCCTGATGCAGCTCTGGACCTGTGTCTTTACTGTCAGGAGATCATATTTTCTGGAGCTCATAATGAGCTATTCCATGGAGCGCACCAGGGCCTAACATATAATCAGTACCTTTGTTACATATTGCAATAACACATGCCTTCTTTGATTATAATTCAATGTAGTCACAATTCTCTATTGGCACTTAAATTCTTGGGATTCTTTCACACGTGCGCATGTACATATGCACAAACAAAAACCTCACACAAACTTCCCCATGATTGTAAAACCTTAAAATCTTTATCTGAACTGAATTAACTCATAAGAATTTCAGTTCGTATTTCATGCCTACGTTGTATATGAAAAAGCCACGATTTCTTTTCATCTTCCACCTTCCGTCTTCTAAAAAAAAAAAAAATGTGAGTGCCCCTTTTTCTACTAGTTTACGTGAGGAGTGTAGGAAATCTTGGATTTGATGGCAAAGTAGTGGTTTATCATCTGTCTTTCTGTAAGGATGGATATGACATCAACCACTAGTGAAATGTGGCAAATAAAGATAAGCAGGGGCTCTGAAGAAAGTCATTCGCTAGGGAAACAAATCTGTTCTCATGCAGTTATTAGGGAAAAGAAAAATAATTATAGAAACATCCTGTTGTGTTTAATATGTATGGTCTAAGGCAATTGTAAGTGATGTGGTGTTGGATTCCAAATAGCTATTCCGGCTGATAAGAGCTCCACTACCTTTTAAATAACCCCAAAGAAAACTTATGTAATATTTCCATTACTTTTGATGGGAGTTTGGCACAAAAGACATTTCCTTAAGGATTTACCTCCCATCATCTACTTCTGCATGACATTTTGTAGAAAGAAAAGCAATGTATCTGGTAGCAAAAAAAAAAAAAATCTCACAATAATACCCAGCTTCAGAAAACGTTATGTTCTAGCCATTTGAATGTTGAAAATAGTTCCCACACAAAGGTAAAACACAAAAATGATATCATGTACCATCATTAGGACTATGAATTTGGTCCCGTCACCTCTGGGTACATTTGCCCACCTTCAGCTCTGTCGCATGCATATACAGAGCTATAAAGTTTATGTGATTAATTTTGCATATTGATAAGTTGTATATGATAAATTACACATTTATCATAATTTCTGTTTCCCACTCTAGACTGTAAGCCCTTGGTAGACAGAAAAAGTGGCTACCAACTCTGTTGTATTGCAAATGCACTTAGTACAGTGCTTTGCACACAGTGGACACTCAATAAATACCACTGATGAGGATGGAGATGATAGGAAACTATGGCTTCTTGTGGGCAATGATCATGTCAACCAACTCTACTGTACTGATTTCTTCCAAGCGTTTAATTCAGTGCTAGGCACACAGTAAACTTTCATTAAATACCATTTTTTGATTACATATGCCTGTACATATATATGTTTATACTGTGCCTGTGGTTGTGACCGTATCAGCGAGGAGCCTGGAATTCTACTCTTCTAGCCCACTGCCCCACAGATCTTTGTGTTTTGACTTTGTTACCTTTACATTTTTTTCATTTATTCATTTATATTAATGTCTGTCTCTGCCTCTGGACTATAAACTCATTGTGGGCAGGGAATGCAACTGCTCTATTGTTACAGTGTACTCTCCCAAGTGTTTAGTACATATGATCAAATGAATGACTATGTCTGCACCAGTCCTGCCCATCATTTTTATTATTAGATTGTGAGTCCCCTAATGGAGGAGACTGTATATAATTCCCCATTTGTGTATTCTTTCCTAGTGCTTAAAACAGCACTCTGTACACAGTAAACATTGAATACTACAACATTATGGAGCAAAAGCAAAACTGGAGTTTCATACCAAAAAGGAGACAGCACTACGTAGTCCAAAAACACAACAGATTAAGAACCAAGGACCTGAGCTCCACTATTATTTCTTCATCTGACTGTGGACCCTGGGAAGTTCCATTTAATACTCTAAGACCATGTTTCCCCCACTTCTAAAACAGCAGTGACAATACCTGCCTCTCTCTCATTCATAATAACAATGACAATATCTGCAGAGAAAAATAAATATAAGATTTAACTACTACTCTCACCACCTTCCTTGGCTTAGAGTTGTGATTTCTGAAATGCTCATCCAGTAACCTGGTTTAATGAGAGTTCCTAAACATTTTCTCCCAGAAAAAAATGTAAACCATACCCTTTGTGAAGAAAAGTTTTCATTTCCTGGGGGGAGATTTTAAAGCCAGAATACCAACTACTTATGGATAACATAAGTGTTAAGGGCCAACTCTGAAATCAAGCAGTCAATCAATTATATTTATTGCATACTTACTAAGCACTTGGGAGAGTACATTATAGCTGATTTGATAGGTATGCTCCCTCCCCACAAGGAGTTTACAAACTCAAGGGGGAGACAGACATTAAAAATAAATTATGGATATGTGCCTAAGTTCTGTGGGGCTGAGGATGGAGTGAATAAAGTGTGCAAATTCAAGCGCAAGGATAATGCAGAATGTATATTTCTTGCAAGTGAACTGGGAGGAAAATCCTAATAATAGGTCTAGAGCAAGTCCAAGATGGATAAAGAAATTCAGAAAACTTGGGGAAAAAAATTACACATGTAGATATTTCACAACATTTTGCTGCCCAAGGGAAAAACTGACAAAATGGCATGCCAATGTTAAAAAAAGGAAGAAAATGAATATCCATGCTTCATGTTTCCCTACAATGCCCCAAAGCCTTTCATAGCATGCTTTCTAAATACAGTGAATTCAGTTGAACATTTACTGAACCACAAGACAGTAAAATAGTTCGTATTCAGCACCTAAACTGATTCTGACTATTTATATATGCTCAACAAGTGAAGTCTGAGTTCTGGAGGGAAGATGCTTAGTTCTCCTACACAGGGATGACTTTAAAGCTCATTTTTTTGAGAACTGTCAGGACTGCCAGTGGGGTACAAATGACAGTTAATGTTTGCTTGCTCCCTAAATTATGATAGGCTTTTAAATCAGGTACTTCTATGGTGAGAACTTAACTCAATGTTCAAACTGATCACTCCCTTGTTGATGCAGGATGAATGTGATAGTATATGGAAAAGGGATTGAGCTCTTCAGAGTTGAGCATTACATGAATCCAAGATATTATTATTACTATCTCAAATGAATCTGAAATTTCCCACTTGTGAATTCTGAATGTTGGACACAATTAATGAAGAAGTCAATTAAATTGAACTCAAAATACAGATGAATAGTTCCTGTGCTACTGAGACCCTGAAAATATGGCCATTTCCTCCCCCCCAAACACACACACAAACACACTCAGCTCTTCCTATCCATTCGGCAATTTAAAAATAGAACACTAATATAAAAAGGCTAGCAGCCAATTGGTATTAGCAATTGCTATTAATAGTAATATTGCAATGCTTAGAACTTTTCTCCTGGAGCATTTTCCTCACTTAATAACTACAATTTATTCAATAGCATTTATTGAATGCCTCTTATGTGCTACTTGCAAGAGTAGACTGTAAGAGCCTTATGGGCAGGAACTGTGCCTATCAACTCTTTCCCAAGCACTAAATAGAGTTCTCGGAACCCAGTAAGTGCTTAATAAATACCGCTGATTGTTTGATTGATTCAACACAGGCAGGCCTATTCCCATCTCAGAGACTTCACAGAAGACAGATATTATGTTTTAAAAGTGTTTAAAAGAATCACACCAGCCTCACTGGGGTTTTCTGAGACAGAACTATCCAGTTAGACCAAGGTATACTGTAGACCCTACATCTCAAAATACTATCCTTGATACAATCCCTAAATCTTGGCTGCCCCTAGAATCT
Organism: Tachyglossus aculeatus; assembly: GCF_015852505.1. Taxonomy (NCBI): domain Eukaryota; kingdom Metazoa; phylum Chordata; class Mammalia; order Monotremata; family Tachyglossidae; genus Tachyglossus; species Tachyglossus aculeatus. Next base: position 52,352,283 of record NC_052069.1, read on the forward strand.
CCCAGGGGTCACAGACTGCGGGGATTGTCCTCTGCCCACATCCCTTTGCCCCTGAGATGTCCCATTTATGGGAGTTGGGGAGATGAAAGTGGGAAGCACAACAGAGTTCTTCATGCCTGGAAGAGATTCTGGGACTGATGCAAATAGGAGCCTTTTTAATTGAAGAAACAACTACCCTCTAGCCATCCATCTTGAGACTCAGTATATTATTTTTTTATTCACATCCTAGAATATGTTCATCAGATTTGAAGATGACTCTAAATCAAGTAGTATTGCTAATGCTTAGGCAGGCAAGAATAGAATTCAAAGTGATTTTGACTGATTTGCAAAAATGGTTCTGAAGAAATGAGGTGAGTTAAATAGGGGCAAGTGCAACAGTCTTCTGCAAAAGAAAAGCAAATATAACAGGTATAGGACGGAAGATGGTTGACTAAGCTTATGAAAGAAGTCTGGGATGCAGATTTAGGCTGATCATTTGGCCTAGATTTTGGAAAAAAATAAAAACAAGTGCCCAAGTGCCTAGAAGAGATTGTGTCTACTTAGTATATTGTACTCTCCCAAATGCTTCATACTGTGCTCTGCACACAGTAAATGCTCAGCAAATACCACTAACTGATTGACTGTATTCCTGGACATTTGGATGATAGAATAATAGGCAATTAAAGTACCCATTATAGTTACAAGTGGACTATACCTTTAGGATCACTTAACATCGAACCAAAGGCACTGATGACCACATCTGCTTTCAGCTGGACGATCTGATCTTCATCTTCAGTCCATTTTCCAGTTTCATCTTGCTCTGTCCGAACAAACTGCATAGCAACAATTCGCCCGCCTTTTACTATAACCTTCCGTGGGGAGAGGAAAGGCAAAAATTCACATTTTTCTTCCTTGGCAAGTTCCATCTAAAATAAAACAAAAAAGATAAAATGTAAATGCTTATTTTTTGACTACAAGATTAATATGATTGTTAACATGATCTTGCAAAGGCAATAATAATAAAATAATCCTGGAACTCTTTTCTTCCTTGGAGAAGTTTTCAAGTGTTTCTGAAGAAAATGTAGCATATCTTCATTTTAAATGGTCTTCTGATCTTTGTTATCAAGCAGCAGCATCTAGCAATATTATCAGTTTCCTATATTCATCATTAAAAATTAGTAAGACAACAAATAACAACATGTAATGTACCTGGAAATGATCAATTTTAGTGCTTATTGTGGGCAAAGGACTGTACTACGTTTTGAAAGAGTGCAATACAATGAAGGTGTGAGACACTTTTCCTGCTCACAGTGAGTTCACAGTCTACAGGGGGAGGCAGATATTGATATAAATAATTTACAGATGTAAATTAAGGCAGGTTAGAATGATAGAGAAACAGCAGAAGTAGCATGGTCTAATGGAAAGAGGCTTGGGAGTCAAGAGAACCAGGGTTCTAACCCCGGCTCCACCAATTGCTTACTGTGTGACCTTGACCAAGTCACTTAACTTTTTGGTGCCTCAGTCTTGTTCATTCAATCGTATTTATTGGGCGCTTACTGTGTGCAGAGCACTGTACTAAACGCTTGGGAAGTACAGGTTGGCAACATATAGAGACGGTCCCTACCCAACCAGTCTAGAAGACTGTGTTCTCCCTCCTATTTAGTTTGTGAGTCCCATATGGCTCAGGATCTGTGTCCAACCTAACCTGTATCTACTCCAGCACTTAATAAAGTATTGTACACATAGTAAGTACTTAACAGATATCATAAAAAAGCACAGGTCAGCAACATATAGAGACAACAATGGGCTCACAGTCTAAACCAGGGAGACAGACAACAAAACAAAACATGTAGACAGGTGTCAAAACCGTCAGAATAAACAGAATTATAGCTATATGCACAATTCAGCTGACAGGTCTAGGATAACCACCTAAATAAGTTAGGAATCACATGAGTCTGAGAAAAATACCCACATCATTTGAACTGTGACGCAGTAGGTAACATCTTTCTGAATTCACTCTTCTAGTCCTCAAGCACTTTCTGCTACTGCTTAATACCACTTAGCAATGGGATTGTAACTGCCTTCTTTGAGAAGCAGCGTGGCTCAGTGGAAAGAGCGCGGGCTTGGGAGTCAGAGGTCATGGGTTCGAATCCCTGCTCTGCCACTTGTCAGCTGTGTGACCTTGGGCAAGCCACTTAACTTCTCTGTGCCTCAGTTCCCTCATCTATCAAATGGGGATGAAGACTGTGAGCCCCACGTGGGACAACCTGATCACCTTGTATCCCCCAGTGCTTAGAACAGTGATTTGCACATAGTAAGCACTTAACAAATACCATCATTATTATTACTATTATTATCAAAGGTGATGGAGCAAATAGGAATTTCAAACTTTGACTTTTTTCTCTCCCTCTGTAAAGCTAAGATGAATTGTTGGAGAGCTAACTTAACTTTGTTATAACTCTATTCATCTAATAGCATCATAAATACAGCTACTAATTCAGGTTTTCTCTGTCTTCACATTTTACATTTGTCTTATTTTGGCAAAGTAGTACCTTGCAACTAATCAATACAATTCATTTTAGTGCTTATTAGGAATAACAGCCAATTCTTAATTTCAACAAGAATATCCCACTTGATTGAACAAAGAAATGCCAAATATTTGTAGTTCAATAAATCAATGCATTGTACCTACAACAACATTGTTTTAAAAGGATACCAGAAAAAGCAATAGCATAATATATCATGCGTACAAGACAAGACTTATCCACCATTTCTCATTACAGTAAATAATCATTCACCACTTTTTGCAGCTTAGATATGAAATTCAGAATTTAACTTGCTACCACAACACTTGAGAGTATCAAACCTCTTTGTACTTCCCAAGCGCTTAGTACAGTGCTCTGCACATAGTAAGCGCTCAATATATACGATTGATGATGAAGACCTGGAATCATTTCTAAAGTACCAGTTTTTGTGTTGACAGTCGGCATTTCTATAAGTTTGATACATCATATAAAGAGAATTTGACTCTTTTAGCATATAGTAACTAACATATTTATTCAACCCACATATTCAATCCATCACTAAATCCTGCCAGTGCCTAGTTCATGGTTGAATTTAAATTCTAAGTGTATTACAAATCTTCAGTTGCTCTTTCCATTGCCAGGGAAGGTACTCTAGTGGAAAGAGCACTGACCTGGGAGTTAGGGGGCCTGAGTTCTAGTCCTGGCTCTGCCCCTTGTCTGCTGTGTGACACTGGGCAAAGTCACTTAACTTCTCTGTGCCTTAGGTACCTCCTCTGTAAAATGGAAATTCAGTGCCTGTTCTCCCACCTACTCAAACTGTGGGCCAGTTTAAACTGTGTCTGACCAAATTAACATATCTATCCCAGCACTTAGAAAAGTGCTTTACACATAGTAAGTGCTTAACACCATAATAATAATAATAGTAGACTGACTACTCTATTTATTACTGATTACTGATTACTCTATTTATTACTCTATTTATTTATTTATTTATTTTACTTGTACATATCTATTCTATTTATTTTATTTTGTTAATATGTTTGGTTATTTTCTCTGTCTCCCCCTTCTAGACTGTGAGCCCACTGCTGGGTAGGGACCGTCTCTATATGTTGCCACCTTGTACTTCCCAAGCGCTTAGTACAGTGCTCTGCACACAGTAAGCGCTCAATAAATACAATTGATTGATTGCTAGAATCCACCCTTCACTCTATCCAAAGTGCTACCACGTTAATACAATAGCTTATTCTATCCTGCCTGGATTACTGCATTAGATTTCTTGCTGACCTCCCAGCCTCCTGCCTCTCCCCACTCCAGTCCATGCTTCACTCTGCTGCCCAGATAATTTTTCTACAGAAATGCTCAGGACATATTTCTCCACTCCTCAAGAAACTCCAGTGGTTGCCCATTCGCCCCTGCATCATCAATCGTCATCATCAATCGTATTTATTGAGCGCTTACTATGTGCAGAGCACTGTACTAAGCGCTTGGGAAGTACAAATTGGCAACATATAGAGACAGTCCCTACCCAACAGTGGGCTCACAGTCTAAAAGGGGGAGACAGAGAACAAAACCAAACATACTAACAAAATAAAATAAATAGAATAGATATGTACAAGTAAAATACAACAAAAACTCCTCACCATTGGCTTTAAAGCATCATGTTTCCCCTCCTACCTCACCTCACTATTCTCCTACTACAATCCAGCCCACACACTTCGCTCCTCTAAGCTAGCCTTCTCAATGTGCCTCAATCTCACCTATCTCACCACCAAACCCTCATCCACTTCCTGCCTCTGGTCTGGAATGCCTTCACTTCTCAAATCTGTCAGACGGTTACTCTCCCCCTTACTGAAGGCACATCTCTTCCAGGAGGCCTTCCCTGACTAAGCTCTCCCTTTCCTCTTCTCCCACTCCCTCTGTGTTGCCCTGACATGCTCCCAAGTGCTTAGTACAGTGCTCTGCACACAGTATGCACTCAATGAATGACTGAATGAGTGAATGAATAAATGAGCCAATTTAAAAAACCTCTAAAATCAATGAATTTTTTGTGCTGCTTATTCAGAGATGTTAATGACCTGCCATATCCAGAATTGAGAGCGTAGGGATGTACAAATATCTACACAGTCTTACCCTTGATGCTGTGTCTCAGGAACATGAAAACTAATGTTTGCCCATATTAAAGGGTTCTTCGACAGTCAAAAATATCTCTTTACTAGCTATATAACTGCTATACTTTCAAAACATATAATATGGTAATAATAATACTATTTGCTAAGTAATCACTATGTGCCCAACACTATACTAAGTTCAGAAGTCGTTAGACACAAGTTAATAATAAGGTCGGGCATGAGCCTTATGCCAATAAATAGGAGAGAGAACAGATTCTTAATTCTCATTTTACTGATGAGAAAACCGAGGAACAGGTAAATGACTCGCTCAAGGTCAACCAACAAACAATTGGTGGAGCCAGGATTAGAATCCAGGTCCTCTGACTCTCAGTGGCCATGCACTTTCCACTAAGCCATGCTGCTTTTCCACCAGGGACATGGATGCTGGGTTACCCAAGCATGTACACTACTGATCAAGCAATAGGTGAATCCATTATTCATTTATATTAATGTCTATTCCCCACTAGACCGTAAACTCGTTGTGGGCAGGGAACAGGTCTACCAACTCTGTTGAACTCTTCCAAGCACTTAGTACAGTGCTCTGCACACTCAAAATTCTCAATAAATACTATTCATTGATTGATGTGTTTCAAAGTAGAAGAAAGAAAAGACGATACAGGAGTCCAAATATGAAGAGATACACCAAGGAAGAGAGGTTACAGCCTGAAGAAGATAAGGGAAGAAAAGTCAAGGGAGAAAAAGGAGAAGGAAAACAGGCAATGGGGAGTTTAAAAAGGAACAGAGTCTTGGCCGGGGGGAGGGGGGAGTCATGCGACCAGTGAAACACAGATCATTCATATTTATTGAGCACTTACTGTGGGCAGAGCACTGTACCAAGTGTTTGGGAGAGAATAATAAAATTAGCAGGCATATCCCCTGCCCATAACGAACTTACTGACTAGCGGGCTCAGGGGGAGACAGCCATTAATATGATAAGTAATTTATTATATATATATATATAATTCAAAGATATGTACATAAGTGTTGTGGGCTTGGGGGTGGGGAGATTATCAAGTGTCCAAAGGTCACGGATTGAGGTGCACGAACAGTGCAGAAAGGGTGGATTTTGTGGGTTTCTAGACAAAGTCTGAGATTTAGGAATAGAAAACAAGAAATCTCAGCAACATAGATTGACCCTAGGACCAGCTTCAGATGCCAAATGCGGCAGTTATATCCAGGCACACCTTCAGGGAGTAGCCACTGGACAGAGAAGCAGTGTGGCCTAGCAGTAAAAGCACAGGCCTGGAAGACAGAGGACATAGGTTCTAATCCCAGCTCCATCACTTGTCTGCTGGGTGACCTTGGGCAAGTCACTTCACTTCTCTGTGCCTCAGTTACCTCATCTATAAAATGGTGATTAAGACTGTGAGCTCCATGTGGGACAGGGACTGTGTCCAACCTGATTACCCTGTATCTATTCCGGCGTTTAGAACAGTACTTAACAAATAGTAAGTGCTTATCAAATGCCACAATTATTATTAACATAGATATTTTGATTTCATTTCACTCTATTATTGTTATGACAGCAGTTCAAAATTTGTCAGTGCCCAGACTCCCTCCTCTGGGGTCAAAAGTGACTTTTGTTAGCAGAGACATGGAAGGGAAGATATTGGTCTGGAGCAGAAGCAAGGAAGGAATTCACCTGAGGAGATGGACTAGGTTGAGGATCTGGTCAGACTGCTGTAGGGTGCCATAGATTTGGGCAGATTTCTATATGATGTCATACTCAGTGGAGGGAGGAGATACATTTTCCCTGGCTCAGGATGGTCAAATATCTGAAAGTGCTTCTGGCTTCCCTCTAGTTTCCCTGACTCGAACCAAGCCTTCAGTGAGCTTTCGATGTGAAGTTCTGTATTCATACCTAAATCCAATGGTATAACTACCTTTCCTCTAGAAAGGCAAAGAATATTTACATACAGAGAAATGATCCCCTTGAAATCAATGAGTGTTTGAACAGCAAGAGAGGCAAATGCTCGTGCTAAGGGAAACAGAATAGAGATTCTCTCTGAATAGGAAAGAAGTATGTTTTCATTCCATGCACATTTCACAGGTTTCAGAGCTTGACAGTACTTTCTAACCCCAGTATTTTGGGCTGGATTAACAGAGGCTTGAAGATACACTCCTCTGAAATAAATTATAATACTTATACATTTGACTGAAATGTATAAACAGCTAAATCTTCATTTTACTTATTAACTCTGCATAATGTGATGAATTAGTTTGATTAATGGTACAGGCATCAAATTGTGGAAATTGTGAAGCAACTTAATTTACTATAATTAAAAGCATAATGTCCACTCACTTCTGAGATTGCATCTACAGAGTGAGCAGAAGGTTATAATTAGTAATGAGCTAATCTCAAAGTCAGCATATGTAAAAGCTGATGATAATCTTCTGCATTTCAGTCAAATGCCAGAATAACCTTCATTGCATTTAACTTTGAGGAATGATCTTAAAACATTTAACATTTTATCCAATTCCACCTCTTTTCCCATTTAACTCCAAACACCTTATATGTTTAATAAGTGCTTTAGAAAACAGTTAATAAAATGTGCTGTTCAGTGGTCTTATCTAGCGACCTGAGAAACTGAAACACGTACATCCTGTTAAATATCATATCAATGGGCTGAAATGTAATAGCAGCGATTGCAGTAATAACAGAAAAATGTGTAAAGCTTCCAAACATTTTTATGGTGTTTGAGATCTCAAGTTGAAAGCATTAGCACCCCTTTCAACGTTATTGGGGATAGAATATTGGTGATGGCCAAATTGTCCACAATTTCCGGGTTATCTGACTAGACTCCAAAACTTTCTAGTACAGAACTATGCTGGTTAATTCTGAGATATTTGAGAAGCAATAAGATCCTTCTATTAAAACTAATACTGAAAACTTCTAATTTCCCTGAAAACGGAGTCACATTTAGAATTTCAGGAATAAAAAATAAAATATTCAAACTTCCAAATGAGATGTATGGCTATGGGGGATTTAATCCCAAAATATTCAAAAAATATGTTATGTGGTTCATTCATTCATATTTATCGAGCATTTACTGTGTGCCAAGCACGGTTCAATATTCAAATTTTCTAAAGGATTATTTTCTTTTTTGAATCCAAGTAGGAAGCAGCATGGCCTAGTGGAAAAACCATGGGCTTGATAGAGGACTTGGGTTCTCATCCCGGCTCTGCCAATTGCTTGCTGTGTGACCTTGAGCAAGTCATTAACTTCTCAGTGCCTCAGTTCTCTTGTTCTCCTTCCTACTTTGACTGCGAGCCCCATGTGAAACAGGGAGTGTGTCCAACTTACACTGAATCTACTCCAGCACTTAGAAGAGTGTTTGACACATAGTAAGTGCTTAACAAAAACCAGGAAATACTACTCCAAAGCCAAGCCAAAGGCATTTAATAGCTCAGAAACATTTTAAAGGTGAGCTCTATCATAACTGTATCACTCAGTTATATCATTAGCCAGAACGATGTTTCATTGTTTGAACTATATAAATCAGAGAAGCAGCATGGCTCAGTGACACGAATCCAGGTTTGGATTCGTCATGAGGTCATGAGTTCTAATTCCGACTCCGCCACTTATCAGCTGTGTGACTTTGGGCAAGTCACAACTTCTCTGTGCCTCAGGTCCCTCATCTGTAAAATGGGGGTGAAGACTGTGAGCCCCACATGAGGCAATCTAATCACCTTGTATCCCCCCAGCGCTTAGAACAGTGCTTTGCACGTAGCAAGCACTTGAATACCATTATTATTATTATAAATCACTCTTGAAGGGGCAATGGATGGAATTTTGCAAACAACCATAATTATTAAGTGCTGAAATACTTGCGAAATGTTTGCAGGAATCAAATTTGGAAGAGGAAAATCAATCATCATTATCCTAAAAAGAATCTCCTGCGCTCAATTCTTCTAGAGTGTATGTTTTCATTGTACATTTTATTTATAACACTACTAGGGAGTTAAGGAATTTTCTTCTTACAATTCACTTCTGTTTAACTGCAATTCAATGCAAAATTGGAACACACACATGTGCATGCATGGTGCCGGTCAACCCATCAGTCATTTATATTTATTGAGCACTTACTGTGTGTGGATCACTGTACTATACCGCTTGGGAGAGTGCAATGCAATAAAATTGGTAGACATGACCCCAAGCTACAATAAACTTAGAATCTAGTGAGGGAGTCAGACATTATAGGCTGACTTTTCTTTAATCCAGGAAACAGAATGCATTTTACTTTGAAGACCTATTGGCAAAGCACTTATTAATTTCACTTGGAATCGGTCACACTCAATAAAGCAAGATTGTGGAAAAGGGACCATTAAAGACCAACATACATGTACTTTTATTTGCTAGGCTTTGTGTATGTTTTTTTTAACAAATCTTGTATGAAGGTAGATTACAATTCTAAATTTCCTATATGGCTTTTATAAAAAAAGTCAAATATCTTGTGGGGGCCAAGCCCATCTTGGGGTAGATTTTCAGAGCAAAAGAGAGAGAAGCAAGGCTAAGGCACAGGAAGGTCGAGTGATGAAAAAGCTACAAAGGCTGGCCTGTTCATGAAGTGATGTCATGTTTTAAGCATTGTGAGCAATTAGTCTATTTAGTAGTCAAATTAAATTGAGGAGCAGTGTTGCCTAGTGGATAGACCATGGGCCCAGGATTCAAAGGACCTGAGTTCACCAGTCCTGTTTCAGTCACCTGTCTGCTGTGCGACCTTGGGCAATTCACTTAACTTCTCCGTGCCTCAGTTACCTCATTTGTAAAATGGGGATTATGACTATAAGCCCCATGTGAAATGTGAACTGAGACCAACCCGATTAACTTGTATGTAACCCAGTGCTTAGTACAGTACCTGGCACATAGTTAGTGCTTAACAAATACCATTAAACAAAATAAACATATTCTGTTTGGGGAAGATGAGAGATTTTATAAAGGTGCCAAGTTTAAACGGAAGCACTTCAAGGAATTGATGCCCTTGTCTCTGACCACCTTGTTCTGGGCTGCACTCTAACAAAACAAACACTCAAAGTTCTTTGGAAGGTAGAGTTAGCAGTCCAGCAGAAGAATAACCCCAGAAAAGAAAGTTTCCCTAAGGAGAAGGCAAAGGGCATTTCGTCCTCCTGAACAGCAACCTGAAGTAGCAAGGCCTCCTTAAAAGACAGCCCATTTCAGAAAGCACTTCTCTGTACTTCTTATATAATCTAATGTCCTTGTGTTAGGATATATGAAAGCAAAACAGGTAAAGCCCGTGGTCTCACTTCACTGTGACTAACTTGTGTATATGAAGACACACTGTCTTTGTCTCCTGGAAAAAGAATCTCCATATGGGTGAACAGTCCCCCTTACATCTTAACGTAATGTTTTCGGGAAAAGTTTACAAAATATGATAGAGCTTTTGAAATTTTCTGTTTGCTCCCACTTTTCTGTTGAATTCTGCATTTTCCACTGTAGGGTCTCTCAAGAGCTGTCTTGAGTATTTTTCAGGCCTCTGGTAACATTTCCATTCTTACTGAAATGTTGTCAAGGAATGGGCTTTTTAAATGTTATCCAAGACATAATTACAGGGATACCACCTAACACCTTTTGGCCATAGAGCAGTATTTCTTATGAGTTCAAACACTCAAATTTCACTCCAGTCACTCCACAGTTACTGTCTCTCCTAGATACTGTCATAGCGGGTCACAGAGAGCCCTCAGAATAGCTGCCAGATGCCAAATTTCAGGAAGCACAACTGAAAATTGGTTCATCATCTTCCTACGGCATATAACCAATAGAAGCAGCAGCAGAAGTACCACACAAAAAAGATATGAAATTGGAAAGAGAAACAGTGAAGTAGTTATTCAGCAGTTGGCAGTTCTTGGGCAACAAATCCAGTGGAAAGACTATAGAATGGGAGTTAAAACAATAAATGTGGAATTTAGACTCTGACTCTTACCACGTCTAGTTTCAGTAACTTGGGGAAAATCATTTAAGCTCTGTGTAGCTCCATTTCCTCATTTCTAAAGGGAAATCATTACACCTGCCTCTGCTTATATCTCATTCAAGGCGGGTAAAGCACATAAATACATGAAAATTTAAGTTGTTATTCTTAAAACCACTGCATATAAGTATATTAAAATGTAAGTTGTTATTCTTAAACTCAATTCTCTCAGCCTAAATGTACTCCCTGGTTGACAGGTACTTCATACTTCTTAAATCAATCAATCCATGGTATTTATTGCGTGCTTACTGTGTGCGGAGCATTGTATTAAGGACTTCGGGAGGGCATAGTCGACACATTCCCTGTCCACAAGGAACCCTGAAGATTGTTTAGCGCAATTCTGCAGAGAACGTACCATTTGCACTGTCTTGTCTTATGCCGTCGAGTCGTTTCCGACCCATAGCAACCCCACAAACACATCTCTTCCAGAATGCCCCGCTCTCCATCTGCAATCGTTCTGATGGTGGATCCACAGACTTTTACATACACAAATAGCACATCTTGCCTACTTTCAGACTTTTCTAATTGCACTGTCTCCCCTGAAGCATCTATAATGATTTTATTAGATCTGTCAACAGCTTTTAATACCAAATGATTGGGGGATTCTGTTTCCTGTGAAATCTAATCTCCTCTGCATAATTTTGCAGGAAAAACTGGAAGGATCCATTAGTGGGTTTGTCCTCTTCCTCTCAAATAGTAGCTAGTAATACAGCAATTTCCTGACCTCCTGGAGGGTTGTCACCAGAGGTGCTCTGGCTTTTCAGTGATTCTCAAATGAGAATGTGGGTATAAATACGGCCACAAGAGAGACTATTTGAGGATGAGGTCTCATGGGTGACCCGGAAGACATTTATGTTGCTGTGTCTTTTACGGGGACGGAAGATTTTTTGGATAGGAATTTTTCTGGAGAATATGATTATTTAGGGCAATTGATATCATTTTGGGACCTCATAGTCCATTTGGCCTATAACTCCTTGGACCATAGATACCTGCTGAATGGCAAAGTAAACCTTCTGGACAGCTGCCTGATGAATTTCAGTGGTTTCACCCATTGCCCAGGGGATCCATTATTGGTAGTTCCACCGCCAACTTCACCTTAGGCATTGGAAACCTACTCTGCTGAATCACAACAATGAGTACGACTACAAAAACCTCCTATCATTAGCTGGCTCATGTGAGAGATATTAGCGCTATGAGAAAACAGGCAGATTCTGTGATTATTTTTTCAACCAGCTATTATGCTTGCCCTACTTTTAAAAAAAGCTATTAGGAAAGGACAGAGCAAATGATAAGGCTCTGATAACAGCAAATGGAAACCAGGTTTGCTACTGATGATGCAGTTAAGTAAATATTTTCTGGTTTAGATTTTTCAGGTTAGAAAAAATATGTAATGTGAAGGGCAATTATTGTTTGTTTTTTAGTTCAGAGAAAATTGGATTTAAATTTCAAATTTCATAATGTAGAGGTTCATCCACTTTTTCAGAAGGCATGTACAATATCATCTGCATAACCTGGCCTAATCCCGGTTCAGCCACTTGACTGCTGTGTGACCCTGGCCAAATCACTTCACTTCTCTGAGCCTGTTACCTTATCTGTAAAATGGAGATTAAGACTGAGTGCCACGTCAGTCAGTCAATCATATGTACTGAGTGTATTATTGTGTACAAAGCACTGTACTATGTGCTTGGTAAAGTACAATATAACAATAAACAGACATTCCCTGCCCACAGTGAGCTTACAGTTTTACATGTGGCTCAAGGACTGTGTCCAACCTGATTAGCTCCTATCTACTTCAGCACTTAGTATAGTGCCTGGCACTGAAAAAAAAATACCTTAAAAAGTAAGGTCATATGAGTCCTTTGCACATTTGCAAATGGCACAGATGACACTTACACTTCATGTCACAGTTACCTCTTTGTAAACATAGCAATGCTAAGGCAATCTTGGTCAAATGAGAGGACCAGATAGTGTGGTCTAGTGGTTAGCATAGGTTCTAATTCCAATTCTGCTACATTTCTACTGTTACCTCGGAAAAGTCATTTAACTTCTCTGTGCCTCAGTTACCTCATCTGGAAAATGGAGATTAAGACTGTGAGGTCCATGTGGGATGTGGACTGTGTCCAACCTGATTAGCTCGAATCTACGCATTTAGTATAGTGCCTGGCACATGCATAGTAAGTCCTTAATAAATACCATAAAAAGGGGAAAAAAAGAAAATAAATCTTGCTTTTTCAGTCAAAGTGAAAAGAATAATGGCATTTATACAGAAGATACCAATCACCCAAGGAAAGTGCAGAAATGTTTTAGGATGGGGAAGAGAGGAATCCTCCAGAAAATAAATATCTAGCACCTTTAACGATGACAAAAATGTCTAGATATCACATTCCAAAAAGGGAGTCAATATAACTGACAGCAGTGAAGTTCTTGGCAGTTCATCATACAAATGCACCACATTGACTTACATCATCTATGGCAGATTTAGGATGGATTAGTAAATCGATTTCAGATCATATGAGCAGTCAAAGCATTAATGAAAACCTTAAAAATCCATAACCTATTCAGAGTTCTGTTTATTATATCTACTAAGAGCTCATTTGGTCTTTACGTCAACTTATTTCTAGTTAAAAAAAATTCATTACTTTTTCAATTATCGGCAATAAAGCAAAATAATGTTTACAGAGGCACTTAAAGAGTGGAAAGAGCACAGGACTGGAAGTTAGGAGACCCAAGTCTTAGTCCTGCTTCTTTCACTTGCCTTCTGTGTGACATTGGACAAGTCACTTAACCTCTCTGTGCCTTAGTTTTCTCATTTATAAAATGAAAATAAAAATCTGTTCTCCCTCCTTCTTAGATGGTGAACTCCATAAGGGACAGGCTCTGTGCCAGCTCTGATTATCTGCTATCAAGTCCAGCACTTGGCTCGGGTTGGCACTTAATGAATACAATAATCATCATTATTATTATTTCCAGTCAGGTGAAATTATTGTAGTCATTCATGTGACTGCTACTGGAAGTCTTAAAGTACATGGGTCCTAATTCCAGCTCTGCCATCATGGGGATGTCACTTGAGTCTTCTGTGCTTCAGTTTCCTCATCTGTAAAATGGGGATTAAATGCCTCTTCCCTCTCCTACTTAAACTGTGTTCCTCATGTGGGACAGAAACAGTGGTCAGCCTGGATAGCTTGAATTTACCCTCACATTTACTTAGTAGAGTGCTTGGCACATAGTTAGTGATTAACAGATACCATTATTGTTATTAGTAATAATAATAATGCTGGTATTTGTTAAGTGCTTACTATGTGCCAAGCACTGTTCTAAGCTCTGGGGTAGATACAAGGTAATCAGATTATCCCACGTGGGGCTCACAGTCTTCATTCCCATTTTACAGACTAGGTAACTGAGGCACAAGGAAGTTAAGTGACTTGCCCAAAGTCACACAGCTGATAAGTGGTGGAGCCGGGATAAGAACCCAGGACCTCTGACTCCCAAACCCGGGTTCTTGCCACTGAGCCATGCTGCTTCTCTAATTTATATAATTCAAACAATGAAACATGAAGACCTGAGTTCAAATCCAGGCTTTACCAATTTTTGGCTGTGTGAACTCCTCAAGTCACTTCACTTTTCTGCCCTTCAGTTACCTCATTTGTAAAATGGGAATTGACTCCTCCTCCATCTGACAGACTGTGAGCCCCAGTGGAACAGGGACTCTCAAGTGCTACTCCGGCCACCTGTGCTTCCGACCCCATTCCCTCTCATCTCATGATATCTCTCGCTCCATCCCTTCTCCCCTCCTTAACTTCCATCTTCAACCACTCACTCTCCACTGGTTCCTTCTCCTCTTCCTTCAAACATGCCCATGTCTCTCCCATCCTAAAAAAACCCTCTCTTGACCCCACCTTACCTTCTAGTTGTCGCCCCATATCCCTCCTACCATTCCTTTCCAAACTCCTTATACGAGTTGTCTATACGCGCTGCCTAGAATTCCTCAACACCAACTCTCTCCTCGACCCCCTCCAGTCTGGCTTCCGTCCCCTACATTCCACGGAAACTGCCCTCTCAAAGGTCACCAATGACCTCCTGCTTGCCAAATCCAACGGCTCATACTCTGTCCTAGTCCTCCTCGACCTCTCAGCTGCCTTCGACACTGTGGACCACCCCCTTCTTCTCAACACGCTATTTGACCTTGGCTTCACAGACTCCGTCCTCTCCTGGTTCTCCTCTTACCTCTCCGGCCGTTCATTCTCAGTCTCTTTTGCAGGCTCCTCCTCAACCTCCCACCCTCTTACTTTGGGGGTTCCCCAAGGTTCAGTGCTTGGTCCCCTTCTGTTCTCGATCTACACGCACTCCCTTGGTGACCTCATTCGCTCCCATGGCTTCAGCTATCATCTCTACGCTGATGAAACCCAGATCTACATCTCTGCCCCTGCTCTCTCCCCCTCTCTCCAGGCTCACATCTCCTCCTGCCTTCAGGACATCTCCATCTGGATGTCTGCCCACCACCTAAAGCTCAACATGTCCAAGACTGACCTCCTTTTCTTCCCTCCCAAACCTTGCCCTCTCCCTGACTTTCCCATCTCTGTTGATGGCACTACCATCCTTCCCATTTCACAAGCCCGCAAACTTAGTATCATCCTCGACTCCGCTCTCTCATTCACCCCTCACATCCAAGCCGTCACCAAAACCTGCCGGTCTCAGCTCCGCAACATTGCCAAGATCCGCCCTTTCCTCTCCATCCCAACCGCTACCCTGCTCATTCAAGCTCTCATCCTATCCCGTCTGGACTACTGCATCAGCCTTCTCTCTGATCTCCCATCCTCGTGTCTCTCTCCACTTCAATCCATACTTCATGCTGCTGCCTGGATTATCTTTGTCCAGAAACGCTCTGGGCATATTACTCCCCTCCTCAAAAATCTCCAGTGGCTACCAATCAATCTGTGCATCAGGCAGAAACTCCTCACCCTGGGCTTCAAGGCTGTCCATCACCTCGCCCCCTCCTACCTCACCTCCCTTCTCTCTTTCTACAGCCCAGCCTGCATCCTCCGCTCCTCCGCTGCTAATCTCCTCACCGTACCTCGTTCTCACCTGTCCTGCCATCAACCCCCGGCCCACGTCAACCCCCGGCCCACCTCATCCCCCGGGCCTGGAATGCCCTCCCTCTGCCCATCCGCCAAGCTAGCTCTCTTCCTCCCTTCAAGGCCCTACTGAGAGATCACCTCCTCCAGGAGGCCTTCCCAGACTGAGCTCCTTCCTTCCTCTCCCCCTCGTCGCCCTCTCCATCCCCATCTTACCTCCTTCCCTTCCCCAAAGCACCTGTATATATGTATATATGTTTGTACATATTTATTTCTCTATTTATTTATTTATTTATTTTACTTGTACATATCAATTCTATTTATTTTATTTTGTTAGTATGTTTGGTTTTGTTCTCTGTCTCCCCCTTTTAGACTGTGAGCCCACTGTTGGGTAGGGACTGTCTCTATATGTTGCCAATTTGTACTTCCCAAGCGCTTAGTACAGTGCTGTGCACATAGTAAGTGCTCAATAAATATGATTGATGATTGATGATGATGATGACTGTGTCTGACCTGATTTTCTTGAATCTACCCCACTTGCTACACTGCATGGCACATAGTAAGTGCTTAACAAATGCCATTAAAAATTTTGATTCTCCACAGTGGCCAGTCCCTAGAACCTACTTAGTGTGGCAGGGAAAGGTCAGGAAACCTTAACTGCGCTGGGAGCTGAAAGTGTCCCAAACAGAATGACAACCAGACACTGACAAAGGTAGTTATCAGCGGCAATGGAGCATTCGATTATGCAGGCCCACTCTGAGTGGCTTTGACAAAGTGAAAATTAGTACATTTAATTGGTTTAGTTGGAAATTCAAGAGTTCAGTGAAAGGTAAATTTTGTAAATAGGGCACTAAGTAATAAGGATCTAGAATCACACAACTGTAAACCATAAAGTTACTATCCCCAAAGTGAATAAATACACTTATAGGCTGTACACTACCATGTAAGAGATGAGGACAATATCTGCATGGATCAAAAATTTCATGGCACTGGTATGCACCATTAATAGTCCTAAACCATATTGGACTTGAGTGCTATGTGAAATGAATTTTATTTCATTTCTTTTAGTCATAATTTCAGGCCTGAAATAATAACAATAATAATAATAATAATAATGACATTTATTCAGCGCTTACTATGTGCAGAGCACTGTTCTAAGCGCTGAAAGCACTGCACTGATGTTACATCCTCATGCTTTCTCTTGACTGGCCCAAAAGTCTAATCGTCCACTGCAGCCTGAGTTGGCTTGCTGCTCATTCCCTGCAGCCTGCCCAATGCCAGCCTAAGTGGATGCCAGGACTGTTCCGAGGCAGACAGAGCAGGATTTCTTACTCTATTTATTTTACTTGTACATATCTATTCTATTTATTTTAGTTTGTTAGTATGTTTGGTTTTGTTCTCTGTCTCCCCCTTTTAGACTGTGAGCCCACTGTTGGGTAGGGACTGTCTCTATATGTTGCCAACTTGTACTTCCCAAGCGCTTAGCACAGTGCTCTGCACACAGTAAACGCTCAATAAATACGATTGACTGATTGATTGATTGATTGAGGGAAGGGTGAGGGGTGTAAAAACCTGGAACGCAACGTGTCAATTAAGCCAACATTAAGATTAGGAATACTGGAAGGCAAAAATAGTATTACTTGATTATAAAAAAACATTGGCTTTTTCTGCACAGTGGAAGTCCCCACTAATATTAGGCAACTATTAGGTATACCTTTCTGCACAATTGCCCCTCCAAAAATTGTTTTCCATGGAAAATTTTCATTTTAAGCACCTGCACCAATTTGATCCAACCAGATCCTTAACATGTAGGATATTCAGTAGTCCCAATATTTCTCCACGGCCACCACGTCTCTGTCCAGAAACCTATTTTTTGCAGGCTTTACACTATGGGGAAGAACTACCATGGTTTGACCTAGGGGAAGCAGCATGTACTAGTGAACTAGTGTACTACAGAAGCAGCATGGCTCAGTGGAAAGAGCACGGGCTTTGGAGTCAGAGGTCATGGGTTCAAATCTTGGCTCCCCCACTTGTCAGCTATGTGACTTTGGGCAAGTCACTTAACTTCTCTGGGCCTCAGTTACCTCATCTGTAAAATGGGGATGAAGACTGTAAGCCCCCCGTGGGACAACCTGATCACCTTGGAATCTCCCTAGCGCTTTGAACAGTGCTTCGCACATAGTAAGCGCTTAATAAATGCCATAATTATTATTAATTATTAGTGAATAGAGCCTGGGTAGGAGTCAGAAAGACCTGGTTCTAAACCTGGTTCCACCACTTTCCTGATGTGAGACCTTGGGCAAGTCACTTAATTTCTCTGTGCCTCAGATACTTTATCTATAAAATGGGGATTAAGGCTGTAAGCCCCCTATGGGATAGGGACTGTGTCCGACATGATTACTTTGTATCTTCCCCAGTGCTTAGAACAGTACCTGGCACATAGTAAGCGCTTAACATATACCACAATTATTAACATTATTATAACCAGCCCTGAAAGTCACTCTTTATAACAGGAATGATCTAGTTTTCAGGCTTTAGGAGACTTACCTTTCTAACTCTATCTATTGGCCTAACTTTCCCCTGGGAGTTTGTTCAAAGTTCATGTCCAAAATGATGGTTCAGGCATGTTTTGTCAATAGCCAGCTTTATCCATGAAATCATTTAAATTTAAGTGATTGCTAATCACTTTAACTCAGAGAGATTTGTTCTATGAAAAAATTTAAAAAATGACTGATCCTACCCATCATTATCACACAGCACCAGGGGCAGACTGACACGCAGTAATCGGAGGTGAATGATCCCAGCATTTGTATGAATAGTAACCACTCATTACAGAATTGTTGGTATGCTTTCATTTACTAAATGAGTCTAAATTTCATCTATCTGTAAAAAATATGTGTTGAACCGGGTACTGGTGGTCTACACAAACCCTAATGCCAGTAGATAATGGAGAAATATTTCAAAAGTAACCTTGAGCAGGATAACCAGTCCCATTTCGGAATGATCCATGAAATTAGACGTATTACCCAAACTTCTATTATGAATTTGATTTTCTCCTAAATGGCTGAATTAAGCTAAACAATAAGGTACAAAACTGGAACTTCTCAACAACTCACGTCGCAACATTTCAGGAGCAATCTAATGACGTAAGATAAGAATCACGCTCTAAGAGTTTCAGCTCCTAAAACACATCCTATTAAAATGCCAAATCACCCTGATGGTGCCAGTTTACCTCCTCTGGGACGGCTCTTATGTTAACAAAGCCCTTTCGGAAGACCACAAACACGCGGCGAGCTCCACAGCGTAAAGCAGATGTTGCACAGTCAAATGCAGTGTCTCCAGCTCCAAGAACAATCACAGCTCCCTGGATCGATGGCAATGGAGAGTGACAGGCACACATTCCTGAGTGATGAAAGGAAAACCCCATTTTCAAGTAGAAAAACCATTTCTGCATGACAGCTCCAAAGACGCTTGTACTCAAAGCGGTGTAAAATTGCATCTCACCGTTTCCGAGGATGGAGTGTCACTATCAAATTATTCTGCTTCACTGAAAGACAGTTTTATTCCCATTTTAAAGATAGGTTCATATGTGTAATTTCATAGTCAGTACCCTTAGCAGCAATGCTTTCTTTTCTATTCCGAGGAAAGCAGACTACACAACATTTTAGAGAGTTTAGGCCATGCCGTTTTGGAATCAACCATTTAAAGCTCCACAAATTTTCCCTCTCTTTTCCTCATTTAAGAATAAAAAATGGCACGTAGAATGCCAGGCATTAGAGGTAGCATTCGTTTTGAAGCAAAGCCTCACCCACATCCTTTGTGGTCAGGGCTTGAGGATGCTAATTTTGAATATCAAGTGGAAGGATTCATAGTTTGGGAAAAGAGGAACTCGTTTGTTTAGAAAAAAGCTTCTGATTGTATGTTAAAGTTCAAAAATACGGCTCAGTCTAACTTGTTAACTTCAGTAATCCAGTAGGAAAAAGACATTGCTTAACATCTCACTGCCCTTCCAAGCCATATGCTTTGGCAGCTGACTGTAATATCAATTTCTTACTATTTTTTTTCTGAAAATGAATTTAGAAGAAAAGATAAAATGTCTTTATATCATTTTGGCTTACAAAAGTATGTTTTAGAAGAACTATGAGCTTCGAATTGACTATTACTCAAGGGCTAAAGGCATATATTTGAAAATCTTTTTCTTATTCCCAGGAAAAATGAAACGCAGGCAGTAGATAGATGAAGCAGCAGGAATGTGTCTATCAACGCTGTTATATTGTACTCTCCAAATGCTTAGTACAGTGCTTCACACACAGTAAGCACTCCATAAACATAATTGATTGATAACTCCCTGTTAAACTAAGAAATTGCTGATTTAAAAAAAAAATTGAAAACTTAAAGAATGAAGATTTATCATCTCAAGCAATGCAATAATTTTCCTTAGAGGAGACTGTGATTGAGGTTATTCACCATTTCAATTTTCAATTCTGGTGCAGTTTTCTAACAAGAGTTGAGAAAAAAAATATTTGGCTTTAAAAACTACTGGTAAAAGCACATTTATCTGTGCTGAAAACATATACATAGAGCACTTTTTTTCTACTTGCATATTTGGGATTTTCACTATTGTACCATCACAATATTTAGCTGTTACTTTAGTGTTTCCTTGATATAGTTTAAGTTCAATTTAGTGCTTAGTACAGTGCTCTGCACACAGTAAGCACTCAATAAATACAACTGATTGCTTGATTACAAAGTAATTTACAGCTCACAAAACACCTATGGATGATAGGCCATAAAAAACGTTCCAGAGAACCAATTTGGTTTAGAATAGGGAATGAATTAGAGAATATTGGAATTTTGATTAGCAGTTAACAATTTTTCAGATGGCAACATTTCCAAAATATACCTAACATTGGTTATTCTTTGTGCACAGAATAACGGTCCCAGGTCTCACTCATTTAATATCTTTTGACTGCTAGTGACTAACAGAGTGACAGAAGAAACAGGAGGCTATCTAGCCTCTGGGCTTCATTCATACAATTGTATTTATTGAGTGCTTACCGTGCGCATGATCTCCTTCCTTACAACCCAGGGCTTAGAACAGGGCTTGGCACATAGTATACTATTATTATTAACCCAGTGGATAGCAAAGTGCTTGACACATTCATTCATTCAATCATATATATTGAGTGCTTATTATGTGTACTAAGTGCTTGGGAAGTACAAATCGGCAACATATAGAGATGGTCCCTACCTAACAGGCTCACAGACTAGACACAGAGTAAGCACTTAATGAATATCATTATTAATTCATTAAATAAAAAAAACTGGGTTCTAATTGCAGCTCTGCCACTTGCCTGCTGTGTGATCTTGGGCAAGTCCCTTGACTTATCTATACCTCAGTTTCCTCATCTGTAAAGATGAGGTTAGATACCGGTTCTCCCTCTCCATTAGACTGTGAACCTAATGCAGGGTAGGGATGGGTTTGATGATGATATTGATAGTATCTGTTAAGTGCTGATTATGTGTGGTACTCAAACACAAGATAATCAGGTTTTACACAGACCCTGTCCCATATGGGTCTCACAACTTAAGTGGGAGGGAGAACAGCTTGCTAAGTGCTCTTGGTGTTGACTCCAAATTTGGCCTGTTCACGTTCACCAAATCCAGCTTTCTTCCAACAACTTTGATCTGTTTACATTGATTAACGTAACACTGAGTACAGTGCTTGGCACATAGTAAGTGCTTAACCAATACCTCAGTTATTGTTAGCACTAGTAGTAGTATCATCTTTAACTCCAAATAATAATAATAATGGCATTTATTAAGCGCTTACTATGTGCAAAGCACTGTTCTAAGCGCTGGGGAGGTTACAAGGTGATCAGGTTGTCCCACATGGGGCTCACAGTCTTAACCCCCATTTTACAGATGAGGTAACTGAGGCACAGAGAAGTTAAGTGACTTGCCCAAAGTCACACAGCTGACTTTGGAGCCAGGATTTGAACCTATGAACTCTGATTCCAAAGCCCGGGCTCTTTCCAATGAGCCACGTAAAATTTTGCATTTCCTTATTAGTTAGGAACCCATATAGTTCATATTGCTCAATCAATCAATCAATCCTTTCTTAATGATATTTAACCTCTTACTCTGTGCCAGACACTGAACAAAGCACTGGAGGACTGTTCTAGACTGTGAGCCCACTGTTGGGTAGGGACCGTCTCTATATGTTGCCAACTTGTACTTCCCAAGCCCTTAGTACAGTGCTCTGCACACAGTAAGTGCTCAATAAATACGATTGATTGATTGGAGGAGATGCAAGATAATTAGTTTGAACAGTCCCCATTCCACATAGTGCACACAGTCTTAATCCCAAGTTGATGATGATGATGATGGTATTTGTTAAGTGCTTACTATGTGCCAAGCACTGTTGTAAGTGCTGGGGTAGTTACAAGGTAATCAGACTGTCCCACATGGGGCTCACATATTAATCCCCAATTTACAGATGAGGTAACTGAGGGTACAGAGAAATTAAGAAGTTAAGTTAGGAGGCCTTCCCAGACTAGGAGGCCTTCCCAGACTGAGCCCCCTCCTTCCTCTCCCCCTCCTCCCCCTCTCCATCCGCTCTGCCTTGCCTCCTTCCCTTCCCCACAGCACCTGTATATATGTATACATGTTTGTACATATTTCTTACTCTATTTTACTTGCACATATCTATTCTATTTATTTTATTTTGTTAGTATGTTTGGTTTTGTTCTCTGTCTCCCCCTTCTAGACTGTGAGCCCACTGTTGGGTAGGGACCGTCTCTATATGTTGCCAACTTGTACTTCCCAAGCGCTTAGTACAGTGCTCTGCACACCATAAGCGCTCAATAAATACGATTGATTGATTGATTGATTGATTGAAGTGACTTGCCCAAGGTCACACAGCAGACAAGTGACGGAGCTGAGATTAGAACTCATGTCCTCTGACTCCTAAGCCCGTGCTCTTTCCACTAAGCCACGCTGCTCCTTCCCAAAGGACACCCAGCAGACAATCAATCAGTCCATTCGGTCATATTTATTGAGCGCTTACTGTGTGTAGAGCACTGTACTAAGCACTTAAGCGGTCAATCAAAGACAAGTGGTGAAGCTGGGATTCAAACTCAGGTCCTCTGAACCCCAGGTCCATGCTTTTTCCACGAAACTGTGTTCGTTCATTCAATCGTATTTATTGAGCACTTACTCTGTGCAGAGCACTGTACTAAGCGCTTGGGAAGTACAAGTCAGCAACACATAGAAACGGTCCCTACTGAACAACTGGCTCACAGTCTAGAATTAACTCCAATTAATTAATTCCAATTAACACCATTCATTGAGTATTCATTCATTCAATTGTATCGATTGAACACTTTTGTCTGCAAAGCTTTGTACTAAGTGCTTGGGAGAATACAATACTGTCAGAGTGGTTGGTGCATTCCCTGCACACCAGGAGTGTTTTCCCAAAGATATTAAGTGCTCCGGGATTTGATATACGAATGTACTGGAAAGGAGGCTGTTATAGTTTTAAAGTCCTCCTACTTAAACCCACAGTCCTCTTGGGAGCTTCTGTTTAGATTAAAAATAAAGGCAATCATTGTCATAACAGTGAAAATATATTCTAGGAATAGAAACAAATTGATAACTATCCCCACTGATACACAGTAAGTTGAGAGACCATAAGTACTTGTTCCATTATGATTTTACTCATAACATATTCATTAAATTTTAATGACTAGCTTGTTTTAGTTATCTAATTTTCTTTTCCTGAATTGGTGAAAATAAAATTGAATTCTTTCTAGAGCTAAATATTTTGAAATCATAGACCTTGTAGATATTTATCCAAACTATAAAGACATAAAATTAACTGTATCATGTTTTTTTCTGATCATGAAAAGCATATTTTAAAATGGTCATGTTAATAGGAACTGGAAAATACTATGCTATTCCCTTAATACGGTACTGTGTCTCACTTCCAATGGTCTACCAAAGGTTAAGGAGTGACATCCAGAAGCTTAGGGCATTAGAAGACCACCTCATCAGATGTTCGTTTATAATTTGGGAAAGACCATTAAGAGGTCATCTAATCTATCCTGCTGCAGTAGGAGCAAATACGCAATATTACAGGTAGATGAGAATACTATGTTTTAAAAAGCAACAAGAACAAAAACAACAAAAGAACCAACAGGGATGGAAATCCCAGCAGACCTTTGAATTAGCAAATCTTCCTAGTAGGATATTATCTCTTAAGGCTAGCAAAAATCCCTCTTACTGCAGCATGAGGTCATTTTTAATGTACAGTAAAAGCCACTATCCCAAGACAATTTCCCCATATATTTTAGCTGACATCCCTTTTGGAGAAGGACTTTTCAATACTTGAGTCCTTCCTACCCCATCCCTGAGTCATTTGCTTAAACTCCCTAAAGAGCTCCAGGGAGCCATCAAGCAGGGAGCTTTCTTGCCTATTTTTGTCTGTTTCTTATACTTCAAGGTGTCTGCTGTCCCAAGGGGCATTCCGCATAAGCTCTCCCTAGTTCTAGGAAAACTTCAGGATTTGTTGTTCTGCTCTGATCAGCAAACAGTCCTCTCCCTCTAACAATAGCTTCAACTTGAGGATAGCCTTTAATCTGATCAGCAAATGGTTGTCTGAATTTGCAGTCTGGATTTACAAGGTTGTCGTTTCTCACAGACCTTCCTGGCCCTCAAAAGCTACTCTCCTAGAGCCTTCTGTGTGTTCTTTTTAAAAAATGGCATCTGTTAAGTGTTTACTATGTGCCAGGCACTGTACTAAGTGCTGAAATAGATACATGATAAGCAGGTTGGACACAGTCCATGTCCCACATTGGATTCACAGTCTTAATCCCCATTTTACAGATGCGGTAACTGAGGCACAGAGGAATCAAAGTGACTTCCTCAAAGTCACATAAGTGGAAGAACTGGAATGAGGACCTAGGTCCTTCTGTCTCCCAGGGCCATGTTCTATCCATTAGACAACACTGCCTCTCTCATGGTTTTACGAAGGCTCTGGCTGAGCAATCTAGACCCCAAGTATCAGAATTCGACATTGATTGACACCTCATATTCTCTGAGCATGACGGATAACAGCGCTTTCCTGCATGAGGAAGGCTTCAGTTGGGGTTAGGGATAGAGAGAATCAGAATCTGTTCATTATTTAGCATTTAAAAATGGAGACAAACTGTACCTGGCTTGCTGGCTTTGGCCACCAGTGGCAAAAAGTCTTTTGAGGTGTAGAATCCCTGATCCACACTCAGGTCTTGGAATATGCTATCCTTGTTTGGTTCTGGCAAACCTGTCAAAAGAAAATGTGGAAAAAAAAAAACTGCATTAGCTTCCATGAAGATTTTGATAGCTGATATATAAGGAGGAGTTTCTGGAAGAATATATCCTATCTTATCCTAAATAAACATCCTAGCCATGAAAATAGGATACATCTCCCCCTTCGAGACTGTGAGCCCGTTGTTGGGTAGGGACTGTCTCTATATGTTGCTGATTTGTACTTCCCAAGCGCTTAGTACAGTGCTCTGCACAGAGTAAGTGCTCAATACGATTGAATGAATAAATGAATGAAATAGGCCTTGATATTAGTCAGTCAACTGTTAAAGAAGCAGCAGCAATGTTTAGAGGCTTCTGGGTATGTGGGCAATCCAATTAAAAAATTCAATCTTCATTTTCAATAGGAAGGAGGCTTGAAAGGGTGTCCTAAATATTGCCTAACTCAATTCAAACATTTTCATTAGCTAACACAAGTCGGGTGAATTTTGACCTAGAGGACTTATCACAAATTGAAGATAAATAAACAGAAAATATTCATCGTGTCATAGGCAATGAACAGTGTGACAATAACAGAAATCATTAGAAGACAGGCCCTGTGAATGTGAACTGGCCAAATATGAAGTCAACTAATTTCACCAGACTCCCTGTTAAAGAACACTTCATTGAGATAGGCACTGGATTACGTCTTTGAACATCAAAGCATCAACCTCGTCAAAATCATCAACATGTTCTCCCTCCCATTCATACCGTGAGCGCTATGTGAGATAGGGACTGTTCCTGACCTGATTATCCTCTACCTCAGCGCTTAATACAGTGCTTAGCACATAGAATATACTTAACAAATGCCTTTATCAGCATCACCAGGGCATTGTACTAAGCACCTGGGAGAGTACAACAGAGTTAGCAGACATGTTCCCTGCCCATAATGAGTCTAGAGGGGGAGACAGACATTAATATAAATACTTGATAAAACAAATTTATAGATATGTACATAAGTGCTGTTAGGTGGAGGGTGGGGCAAATATCAATAATAATAAATATGGTATTTGTTAAATGCTATGTTACTTATTTACTTACAGAGAAGCAGTGTGGCTTAGTGGAAAGAGCGTGGGCTTGGGAGTCAGAGGTTTTAGGTTCTAATCCCGGCTCTGACTTGTCAGCTTTGTGACTTTGGGTAAGTCACTTAACTTCTCTGTGCCTCATTTACTTCATCTGTAAACTGGGGATTAAGACTGTGAGCCCCATATGGGACAATCTGATTTCCTTGTATCTACCCCAGTGTTTAGAACAGTGCTTGGCACGTAGTAAACGCTTAACAAATACCATCATTATTATTACTATTATTATTATTATTATGTGTCAGGCAAAGCAAATCAGGTTGGCAAGTGACAATGTCCAACATGGGGCTCACAATCTTAATCCCCATTTTACAGATGAAGTAACTGAAGCACAGGGAAGTTAAGTGACTTGCCCAAGGCCTCACAGCAGATAATTGGCAGAGCTAGGAGGAGAATCCATAGCCTTCTGACTCCCATACCTGTGCTCTATCAAAAGCTCAAAGGTTGCAGATCCAAGTGCTTCGATGACAGAAGGGAGAGCGTGAGCTGGGGAAAAGACAGTTTAACTAGGGAGGCCTTCTTGAAAGAGACGTGACCTTAATAATGCTTTGAAAGTGAGAAGAGTAGTGCTCTGGTGTATTTGGAGAAAGAATGAGTTTCAGGCTAGTGAAAGGAAAGGGGTTGGTGGCAAGATAGGTGAGACTGGGTCAGAGTGAGTAAACTGGAACTAGAGGAGCAAAGAGGGCAGGCAGGGTTGTAGTAGGAGATTGGTGAGGTGGGGTTGGCTGGGGTGAGCTGATAGAGTGCTTTAAAGTCAATGGTAAGGAGTTTCTGTTTGACGTGGAGATGGATGGGCAACTATTGGAGGTCCTCGAGGAGCGGGGAAACATGGACTGAAACGTTATTTTTAGAAAAATGATCTGGGCAGTAGAGTTAAATATGAAATGGAGTGGGGAGAGACAGGAAGCAAGGACGTCAGTGAGGAAGTGGATGCAATGTTTAAGCAGCGTGGGGTAAGTGCTTGGTTCACCATGGTAGCAATTTGGATGGAAAGGGAAGAGGAGATTTTAGCACTTTGGAGAAGGTAGATCTGATAAGATTTGGTGACAAATTAAGCACTTAGTACGGTGCTATTCGCTTAGTATAGTGCTCTTCACACAGTAAGCACTCAATAACTACAATTGAATGAATGAATGAATATGAGGATTGAGAGAGATGAATCAGGGACAATGGCAAGGTTATGGGCTTGTGAGATATTGAGGATAGTGGCATTGTCTACAGTGATGGGAAAGACACTGGGAGGACAACATTTACGTGGGAAAATAAGGGGGTCAATTTTGGACACGTTTAGTTTGAGGTATTGCAAGGACATCCAGGTAGGGATGTCCTTAAGGCAGCAGGCAATACAAGATTGCAAGGAAGGAGAAAGTTCAGAGCTGGAGAAGTAGATTTGGGAATCATCCTCATAGCAATGGTAGTTAAAGCCATTAGAGAGAATGAGTACTTCAAGGGAGTGGGTGTAGACAAAGAATAGAATGGGATATTGAATTGAGCCTTTAGGCAAATTCCCCAGTGTCAGATGGTGGGAAGCAGAGGAGGAGTCAGCCAAAGAAACTGAGAAGGAGAGGTCAGAGAGACAGAAGACCAAAATAGGATGATGCCAAGTGAAGCTAAAGTTGGATAAAGTTTCAAGGAGAAAGCTGTAGGTGTACTCACTGCAACAGTATCAGGTTTTGAAAAGAACCATGGGGGTTATCCATATATTGGTTAGTAGTAATTTCAGAACTCGAGAAAAAAGTCACTGGACTGGAATGATTAAGAGCTATGGTCTTTCTCAGTAAGGGAGTCAAGCACAAGTTTGCAATTACCAACAGCCTTCTGACTGCCAAATAAGAGAAACACATCATGGATTTCCCAAAGCATCAACAGTGAGAAATAATTGATAGGTGAATCAGAGTCAGAATGATAACAGGGCACTAAACTGAGCATCCCTACCGGAGCCTACTTTCAGATGGTAGAAGGAAATGGGACACTTAGGGGGCAGAATTACTTTAGTACAATCTATCAATCATTGGTATTTCTTGAGCTCTTACTGTGTGTAGAGCACTGTATTAAACGCTTGGGAGACTACAATGTAACAGACATCATTCCAGCCCCACAGTGATTTTATAGTCTAAAACTGTGTCTACCTGAAGGCTTCAGACCATTCCACCCCTGATTCACCCTATATCCCAGGCATCATACATTTGGGTCAGGGCAATTCAGGATTCTGTCAGTCCCCGGGGCATAGTTGTTGGAGCACACGCCTAGGAATTAGAAGGTCATGGGCTCTAATCCCAGCTCTGCACCTTTTCTGCTGTGTTACCTTGGGGAAGTCACTTAACTTTTCTGTGCCTCAGTGACCTCATCTCTAGAATGGGGATTGAGACTGTGAGCCCCACATGGGACAACCTGATCACCTTGTATCTCCCCCAGCGCTTAGAAAAAAAAAGCCAATTAAAGCCAAAACTGTCCTAGCACTTGAAGAGTTGGTAGATATGTTCCTTGCCCACAGTGAGCATACAGTGTAGAGGGGGAGACAGACACATTAGTATAAATAAATTACAGATATGTATATAAGTGTTGTAGGGATGAGGGAGGGGTGAGTAAAGGGTGCAAATCCAGGTGAAAGGGTAACAAAGATGACAGTTGGGGAAGAGGAAATGAAGACTTAGGGAAGGCCTCTTGGTGGAGGTGCGCTTTTGTAAGGTTTTGAGGATGGGGAGAAGGATCATCTGTCAGATATGAAGAAGGAGGAGGCCAGGAAATCGGTGGTGAGATAGAGTAGAGAAGATCGAGGTAGTGTGTTGGTTGCCATTAGAGCAGTGAAAAGTGTGTGCAGGACTGTAGTAGGAAAGTAGCCATATAAGGTACCGGGGGCAAGGTGATTGCTTTAAAGCCAATGGTAAGGAGCTTCTGTTTGTGGAGGAGGTGGATGGGCCATCACTGGAGGTTCTTCTGGAGTGGGGAAACATGGAATAATACTGCTGCTATTATTATTATTATTATTATTATTATTATTATTATTATTATTGTTATTATTATTATTACTACTGTTACTAACCCTTGAGCCATTCTTATTGATCCAGAGCCACTGAATTCTCCACATCTCGGCTTCTAACTGGTACTATGAGAAGCATAGTGGAAAGAACTGGCTCAGTGGAAAGAACATGGGCTTTGGAGTTAGACGTCCTGGGTTCAAATCCCGGCTCCTCCAATTCTCAGCTGTGTGATTTTGGGCAAGTCACTTAACTTCTCTGGGACTCAGTTACCTCACCTGTAAAATGGGGATTAAGACCATGAGCCCCCTGTGGGACAACCTGATCACTTTGTAACCTCTCCAGGGCTTAGCACAGTGCTTTGCACATAGTCC
Organism: Tachyglossus aculeatus; assembly: GCF_015852505.1. Classification (NCBI taxonomy): domain Eukaryota; kingdom Metazoa; phylum Chordata; class Mammalia; order Monotremata; family Tachyglossidae; genus Tachyglossus; species Tachyglossus aculeatus. The sequence goes on from NC_052069.1 coordinate 52,381,790, forward strand.
TAAATAAATGCTATTATTATTATTATTATTACTAGGTATTTTTATATTTAACTGTGGTCAGAGTCATTCCCCCTGGCCCTGCCACCACCTCTCTAATGTTGCACCATGTGCTTATCATGCTAGTTTGGGTACTATCAGAACCCGTCCATGAACTTTGCCCCATAGCTTCCCAAAGGAAGGCTAAGACCAAGCCACCAACAATTAATGGGCCTTGGAAGAAGCTCTGCCCACCCCTGGTATCACTGAAGGGACATTCCTACCCCCTGCTGCGTAAGTAACCAAAGAAGTTGTTGACCTGAGGAGGCAAAGGAGACAACTTAATTTACTATGGATGATGCGGTTAGCGATGTGGAAACCCTTATTTTAACCGAATTCCTGACAAAATGTTTAAGACTTAGGGGGCTTCATAAGCTATTCCAATTAAACTATGATACACTCATTTTTATGGTATTTGTTTAGCACTTACTTTGTGCCAGACAGTGTACTAAGCACTACCTCCCCTCCCCCCAGACTGTAAGCTCCTTGTGGACAGGGAATGCGTCTGTCTATTGTTTTACTCTCCCAAGCACTAAGTACAGTGGTCTGCACACTTGAGCGTTCAATAGATATGACTGAATGAATGTATACAAGCAAATCAATCAATCATATTTATTGAGCACTTACTGTGTGCAGAGCACTTTACTAAGTGCTTGGGAAGTACAAGTTGGCAACATATAGAGACAGTCCCTACCTAACAGTGGGCTCACAGTCTAAAAATCAGGTGGAACACAGTCCCTGTTTCATATCAGATTCACAGTCTTAATACACATTTTACAGTGAGGTAACTGAGGCAAGGAGAAATGATTCACCCATGGCTTCATCCAGCATCCTAGGTAATTTGCAAATCTACATCTGAAACCCTGATCTCTCTCTTCCTCTGCAGTCTTGTATTTCCTCCTGCCTTCAGTATATCTCTACTTGCATGTCCCGCTGACACTTCAAACATGTACAAAACAGAACTCTTCAGATTCCCACTCGAACCCTGTCCTCCCCGAAATTCCCTTCTCTGGAGACAGCTCTACCATCCTCACAAGCCCATAACCTTGGCATTATCCACGACTCATCTTTCTCAACCTCTCCTCTCAATTTCTCTCAGTCAACATACACATTCCATCTGCCACCAAATCCTCTGAGTTCAACCACTGCAACATGACTAAAATTTAGCCTTTCCTCACCATCCAAACGGCTACCACATTAATCCAAGCACTTCCTCTATCCCCATTTGATTACTGTATCAGCCTTCTTGCTGACCTCCCTGCCTCCTGTCGCTCCCACCTCCAGCCCATACTTCACTTTGCTGCCCCAATCATTTTTCTATAAAACCATTCAGTATATGTTTCCTCACTACTCAAGAACCTCTTGTAGTTGTCCATTCACCTCCTCATCAAACAGAAACTCCTTATCGTTTTCTTTAAAGCATTCAATCACCTTGCATCCTCCTACCTTGATTTCCTTCTACAACAATAATAATGCATTTATTAAGCACTTACTATGTGCAAAGCACTGTTCTAAGCACTGGGGAGGTTACAAGGTGATTAGGTTGTCCCATGGGGGGCTCACAGTCTTAATCCCCATTTTACAGATGAGGTAACTGAGGCCCAGAGAAGTGAAGTGACTTGCCCAAAGTCACACAGCTAAGTGGCGGAGCTGGAATTTGAACCCATGACCACTGACTCCAAAGCCATGCTCTTTCCACTGAGCCATGCTGCTTCTCCACGCTGCCCAGCCCGCAGACTTTGCTACTGTAATGCCAATCTACTCACTGTACTCGATCTCCTCTACTTCTCTGCTGATTCCGCACCCATGTCCTGGAATACCTTCCTTCTTTGCATCTGACAATCACTCTCCAGTAATTCATTCATTCAATCGTATTTATTGAGCACTTACTGTGTGCAGAGCACTGTACTAAGTGCTTGGGAGAGTACACTATAACAATAAACAGACACATTCCCTGCCCATGAAACTTACAGTCTGAGGGGGAGACAAACATTAATATAAATAAATATATTACAGATCTATATGTAAGTTCCATGGAGCTGGGAGGGGGAATGAATAAAGGGAGCAAGTCAGGGCGATACAGAAGGGAGTTGGAGAAGAGGAAAGGAGGCCTTAGGGAAGGCCTCTTGGAGGAGATGTGCTTTGAAAGCTGAGAGAGTAATTGTCTGTCAGATTTGAGGAAGGAGGGTGTTCCAGGCCAGAAGCAGGATGTGAACAACAGGTCAGGGTGAGATAGAAGAGATCAGGCACATGAAAAGATTAGCAGTAGAGGAACAAAGTGTGTGGGCTGGGATTCAAAACCTTATTAAAAGCACATCTCCTCAAGAGGCCTTCCCCGACTAAACCTTCATTTCCTCCTCTTCCACAGTCCATTACCCTTTCACTTGGATTCGAACCCTTAATTTACCACTTTCTCAGACCCACAACACTTATGAACATAACCATTCATTCATTCATGCATTCCATCAATAGTACATCCATAATTTATCTATTTATATTAATGTCAGTCCCCCCCCTTCTAGATTGTAAGCTCACTGTGGGCAGGAAAAGTGTTTACCAACCCTATTATGATGTGCTCTGCACACAGTAAGTGCTCAGTAAATACGATTGAATGAATGAATGAATGTTCTTCCAAGCACTTAGTAAATGCTCTGCACACTTAAGTGCTCAATAAGATTGATTGATTAATTATGAATTATTCATTTATATTAATGTTTGTTTCCCACCTCTAGACTGTAAGCTTGTTGTGGCAGGGAACATGTCTACCAACTCTGTAGTACTCTACTCTCCTAAGCTCTTAGTACAGTGTTCCGCACAAAGTAAATGCTCAATATTGATTATGCCCTTGTTCATGTGACCCTCTTCTATTCCTATCCCTCACTTCTAAGATTGTGATTGGTGGGTGTGGATTGCCTACAGCTGCTCTAGTTTTCAGTCACAAAATTAAGATTGACATCACTGTCAACGGTATCTTCTTTGAAGACAAATATATAACCACCAGTTGAAAGGTTTTTTTTTTTCAATTTAGCTAATAATTTTGATCTTCAATTTTTTTTCTAAACAAGTGAGATATAAACCCATAATAAGGATCAGGCCTGAGTAACCCACATTCCCAATATTCTCTACAGAATCATAACTTCCTAAGAAGGATGGAAGATTCCAAATCATCATCATCATCATCAATCATATTTATTGAGTGCTTACTGTGTGCAGAGCACTGTACTAAGCGCTTGGGAAGTGCAAGTTGGCAACATATAGAGACAGTCCCTACCCAACAGTGGGCTCACAGTCTAAAAGTCTAAATACACAGTCACAGTCTAAATACAACTATCTTATAAGTTTTCTTAAAACGTCCTGTGACATTTACATGGAAAGGGTGGAAACAAGAGAATTGTTGGGCTACGGCCCTTTAACAGAAATAGGGTCTAGAATAGTCTGAACTACTGTAGTAGAGAGCAGGGCAAAGGTCAGAAGGAGCAGAATAAAGTTTGATAGGTTTACTTGCAAACCTTCACATTTTTGGCTTTATAAAAGTCTAAAAGGCCTTATTTTCTTTTGAGTGAACATATGCAATGGGAATGAAACAAGAAATATAATTCATGCTCTGAGTTTCATTTATAGTTTCATTCACTCACTTCACCCACCCCACTGAAAAAACTCTAGTGATTGCCCATCGAATCCATATCAAAGACTCCTCACTATCGTCTTTAAAGCACTCCATCACCTTGCCCCCTCCTACCTCACCTCCCTTCTCTCCTTTTACAGCCAGGCCCAACTTTGCTCCTCTAATGCTAACCTTCTCACTTTGCCTCAGTCTTCCCTGTTTTACTACATCCTGCCCTTGTTCTGGAATGCCCTCCCCCTTCTCAAATCAATTACTCTCCCCCAACTTCAAAGCCTTATTGAAGGTACATCTCCTCCAAGAGGCCTTCCCAGATTAAGCCTCACTTTTCCTCATCTCCCACTCCCTTCTGCGTCGCCCTGACTTGCTTCCTTCTCTTTCCCCTACTCCCAGGCCCACACCACTTATGTACCTGTCTATAATTTTATTTGCATTGATATCTGTCTACCGTGCTCTAGACTGTAAGCATGTTGTGGGCAGGGAATTGCACTGTTTATTTTTGTATTGTACTTTCCCAAGTGCTTAGTCTGCTCACAGTAAGCACTCAATAAATATGATTGAATGAATGGATTCATAGATGCAAATGCAGATTGTGGTACTTCCATATATTCTGTTATATGTGGACCGATAGCCTATACCTTAAGTAGCTATAAAGAGTATTAAACTAAATATTACTATTATAAAAACTTTTCCTACACTCTAATTTGAAGATTGCTGTGGTTGGACATGATGGAGATTAAGAAGTTTCTAAGCCATTCTCCATTTACGTCCCCCACCTAATTAGAGCTTATCAAAAAGGATTCCTCAGTTACATAGAAGGGACGGGGATAAATAAAAAATGGTGTAACATACCTTCCAGACACTACACATTTTTCCTGTCTTCTACAATCTTAATTTTGTGATTGAAAACTAAAACATCTTAATCTTCAATACAGGGATAATTTACTATGATAATATCAATCAAGGAAAACATCTTTTCTAAGAATTCAAATATGTGTTTACTGCTCCTCTAAAGTATCTCAATTTCTGTGTCCATATTTCTCTTTCACTCTTGCATAATGAAGCACAGTCCCCAGTGTTTTCTTCCAGATGACGTTACTAGGATATTTGCCTAGTCTGGCTCTTTGAATTATGCTTGTGTGTTTTCTTTTAGCTTCATCTCTCAACTGGTTGTCATTCACAATTTTCTTGACATTCAGATTAATTTCTCACATATTTTGAAAAGAAGGTAAGAAAACCTTAATGGATATATACCTTGGGGTGATTTCTGTGTCAGCACATGCATTTTTCTTAATGAACGTAGCCCTTAGAAATTGTTATGAAATTACTGAATATAAGCGTACCATATCCCAAAGTAAAGAAATCATTAATAATAAAATAGTAAAAGAGTAACAGTTATATTACAAAATAAATCTACCAAGCTTTGAGAGAAAACAAATTTGGAACAGCCACCTGCTGTGGAGATGAGGCAGTATTCTCAACAGCAGGAAATAAAAGGAAGAGAAAAGAAAAACACAAAAGCACAGACATTAAAAAAGTAATTAAAACACTTATCTCCTTCCACATACATAACAAAAAGAAAAAAAAAACTCAACCAACCACCTAAAAACACACTCTATTGAACCGCTCAGCAGGAAGCTGTATTAAAACCGCCACCATAAAAACACATTCAGAACACAGGATCCTCCTTTAAAAATATCAACCTTAGAAGTTTTAACTAATGTGTTAATCAGTAGTAAGCATTCCATACATGAGTAAGATCCCAGATACTTTCTGGATTTCTTTTAATGTGCTGCTATATTTTTTTAATTAAAATAAATTCTTAAATACAGGGCAATTGTTAACTTCTAATTATACTAGTGAATAGTGCTAAAATATTAAAGCTTGATGAATGAATTATGTTGCGTGATTGGAGAATGTTGTAGATGAACGGAATAATATAATGCATTTTAATACCACATGCACTGAAGTGATTTTTGTTCCCTAATCTATTAAAATACAAACCTTCCCTCACTCCAGTTGAGGAGTAAGAAGAGTTGATCATAATTAAATAATGGACACCGTCCCCATCACCTACATTTCAGCCTTGGAAAATTCAGAAGTGTCATAAATAGTCCGCAAACTCATTGTACACAGGGGCGAGTCTACCTACTCTTTTGAACTCTCTCAGTGCTTAGTACAGTGTTCTGCACACAGGAAGCACTGATAAATACCATAAATACCACTGATTGACAATGAAAAATGAAACTACAAAAGCTTCAAGCAAAGGCCATCCTTTAGGACAGTCACCAACTATTTCAAAAATAGCCTAACATTTATTGTAGACAAAGTCTTTGACACAGTTTAATCTCAAAATGTGTAATATCAATTATATAATGTATTATAGTATAATATTCTGAGCCTAGAGAGAAACAGATGGTATAGAGACTTTAATCGCAAAGTTTGACACAAGATGGGAGCAAGAATCTATAAGACTGCTCATGAACAAAGCAAAAAAAACGAACACTAGGTGCATTAGTTGATATTAAATATGCCTACAGACATAGGTGATATATGGTTATTTCTTGATTGCACTTTAATATATCCTTTTTTTAAGATTTGGGGCCAACAAGGATTCCCTCTGGTCACATAAACATTTGTTTTCCCAGGAACAATATGAGTTTAAAAACTTTTACGGTACAAAATCACCCTCACGTACTATAGGAGAGAATATTTTCACTTGGAAGCCTCAGATCATATCTGTTTTAATCAATCAATCAATCATATTTATTGAGCGCTTACTGTGTGCAGAGCACTGTACTAAGCGCTTGGGAAGTACAAGTTGGCAACATATAGAGACAGTCCCTACCCTAAAGAGGGCTCACAGTCTAAGAGGGGGAGACAGAGAACAAAACCAAATATACTAACAAAATAAAATAAATAGAATAGATATGTACAAGTAAAATAAATAGAGTAATAAATAAGTACAAACATATATACATATATATAGGTGCCACGGGGAAGGGAAGGAGGTAAGATGAGGGGGATGGAGAGGGGGACGAGGGGGAGAGGAAGGAGGGGGCTCAGACTGCCAAGGCCTCCTGAAGGAGGTGAGCTCTCAGTAGGGCCTTGAAGGGAAGAAGAGAGCTAGCTTGGTGGCTGTTGGGAGGGAGGGCATTCCAGGCCACGGGGATGACGCGGGCCGGGGGTCGATGGCGGGAAAGGCGAGTACGAGGCACGGTGAGGAGATTAGCGGCAGAGGAGCGGAGGGTGAGGGCTGGGCTGGAGAAGGAGAGAAGGGAGGTGAGGTAGGAGGGGGCGAGGTGATGGACAGCCTTGAAGCCCAGGGTGAGGAGCTTCTGCCTGATGCGTAGATTGATTGGTAGCCACTGGAGATTTTTGAGGAGGGAAGTAACATGCCCAGAGCGTTTCTGGACAAAGACAATCCAGGCAGGCCGCATGAAGTATGGATTGAAGTGGGGAGAGACACGAGGATGGGAGATCAGAGAGAAGGCTGGTGCAGTAGTCCAGATGGGATAGGATGAGAGCCTGAACGAGCAGGGTAGCGGTTTGCATGGAGAGGAAAGGACGGATCTTGGCAGTGTAGTTTAATTATATCTCCACTGCCTTCCACAGAACAGTAGATCTACCATTATAAGCTCGAATGAACCATGGTCCAGTCACAGAGTTTAGGACCGAAACCCTGTGCAGAGAAATCGATTTTAGTGTTATTCATTCATTCAATTGTATTCATTGAGGGCTTACTGTGTGCAGAGCACTGTACTAAGTGCTTGGGAAGTACACATCGGCAACAACCCAACAATGGGATTTTAGCAGCATCAATTGCATTCCCTTATGGCATCATGCCAGACTTGTCACCGCTGGGACGTTCATTCATTCATTCATTCAATCGTATTTATTGAGCACTTACTGTGTGCAGAGCACTATACTAAGTGCTTGGGAAGTACAAGTTCGCAACATATAGAGACGGTCCCTACCCAACAACGGGCTCAGAGTCTAGTTGGGTAAGTGCAGGGATACAAATGACTGTAGGTGGCATATGAAGGTTTTGGTAGTTTTTAGCTGATGATGATGATGATGATAATGATAGTATTTGTTAAGCACTTACCATGTGTCAAGCTCAGTTCTAAGTGCTGGGTGAGATACAAGCTAATCTGATTGGACACTGTCCCTGTCCCACATGGGGCTCACAGTTTTAATCCCCATTTAGCAGTTGAGGTCACTGAAGCACAGAGAAGTTATGTGACTTGCCCAGGGTCACACAGGAGACTAGTGGGGAAGTCAGGATTAGAACACAAGTCCTTGTGACTCTCAGACCAGTGCAGCATCCACTAGGCCATGCTGCTTTATTTACTTGCGAGACCTACTTGGGGCTGAAGGGCCCAAACCATACTGCCAACGCAGTGTCACAAGGCCTTCACCCAGCATTCATTCATTCATTCAATCATATTTATTGAGGTGCTTACTGTGTGCAGAGCACTGTACTAAGCACTTGGGAAGTACAAGCGCTTGGGGGAGTACCAGCAGGAGGTGACTTGGAATTCACTATAGTTACATCATTCACATTAGCCAGCAGGTTTTCAGGATTCATCCTGAACCTATCCACCTTACAGAAGCACCTAAGAGAAGCAGTGTGGCTCAGTGGAAAGAGCCCAGGGTGTGGAGTCAGAGGTCATGGGTTCAAATCCCAGCTCCACTAATTTTCAGCTGTGTAACTTTGGGCAAGTCACTTAACTTTGCTGGACTTCAGTTACCTCATCTGTAAAATGGGGATGAAGACTGTGAGCCCCCCGTGGGACAACCTGATCACGTTGTAACCTCCCCAGCACTTAGAACAGTGTTTTGCACATTATAAGCGATTAATAAATGCCATTATTATTATTATTACAGAACTCAATGGGTTCAGTCAGAAAACTTCACCAATGATGGCATAGCCCCAAGAGGAAGAAACAGGTCTAGAAACCTGGTCTCCTGATTCCCAAAGCAGTGCTGTTTGCACAGAACCAACATAAAGGCTGGATCTGAATGAGACAAACCAGAACCAGCTTTAAAAACACCGCAACCTTCTCATGTTTCTAAAGTGCAGGAAGAAAACTTGCCTCATTACCAAGATAAAAATAAGAGATTTGATATTGGCACTTCGCTGTTGATTGCTGTGTAGTCAGCTGTGTGACCTTAGGTGAGTTGTAACTTTTCTATGCCTCAGTTTCCTTATCTGCAAAATGGAGATTAAATATCAGTACTCCTAACTACTTAGGCTATAGGTCTCAGGTGGGATAGGGACTTAGTCTGAATTGCTTAAATTGTCTCCACCCCAGTGCTTAATATATAGTGTTTTAAATGGACAGACACATTGATAGGTGTAATCAAGAAGGCCAGCACATCTATTGGGAGAATATCATTCATAGTGCAGTGACAGCAGAGTATCAGGTTCCAGACCAAAGTAAAGATCTACAGATAGAGAAGCAGCGTGGCTTCGTGGAAAGAGCAAGAGCTTGGGAGTCAGAGGATGTAGGTTCTAATCCCGCCTCTGCCACTTGTCTGCTGCGTGACCTTGGGCAAGTCACTTAACTTCTCTGTGCCTCAGTTCCCGCATTTCCAAAATGGGGATTAAGACTGTGAGCCCCACATGGGGCAATCTGATTACCTTGCATCTACCCCAGCACTTAGAAAAGTGCTTGGCACATAGTAAGCACTTAACAAATACCATTATTAGCATTATTATTTGTACTGTTGTCCAATATTCTCATTGCCTATGAGATCTGGCTTCTTGATTAGTTCCACCAGCATCACCTGGGAGCTATATTCAATATCAAATGTCAACACAAGGTCATAGGAATAATGAGCTTTGAAACATAGTCTCCTTCTAGCTTGGAAACTATGCTCATCTTTACACAGCTTCTTCGCTGGGTGGAACATGTGAGGAAAATGAGTGACAGCATGATACCCAAACAGCAGCTATATGGGGATCTGAAACTGGGAAACCAAAAGCAGGGAGGGCAGAAAAAGCATTTCAAGGAAGAGCAAAACCAAGACTCAGACAATGCTGCATCCCAGGTGGAAAATGGGAGTCAGTCAATGGCTGGGGATAGACCTTCATGTCACACTGCCATCAAGAAGGGACTAGTTCTCTAAGCAGAAACTTTGCATGGGGAAAAAAAAGCATCAAAAGTGGTCTTTTGTTAGAGGAAAGATCAGGGGGACTGGAAGGCAGAGGAACCAGGTTCTAATCCTGGCTCCGCCACTTACCTGATGCTTGATCTTGGCCAAGTCACTTAACTACTCTGTGCCTCAGTTTCTTCAACTGCAAAATGGAGATTCAATACCTGTTGTCCCTCTTATTAGACTATGAGCCCCATGGGGGGCACCTGGTTATCTAGTATCTACCTCAGTGATTAGTACAGTGCTTGGAAGATAGTAAGTGCTTTACAAATACCACAGTTATCATTAGTATTATTGTTATTATTGTTAACAGAGAAAACAACTAAAGTGCAACAAACATTATATACAAGGGACAATCTTTTTGTGTGCTGTGTGGCCAGACCTGTGGATTCCACATTGGCCTATCCAGTCACACATGAATATCTAGCTGAACTTTACCAATCATGTCTTCTTTGAATATGGTGGACAGCTATATATATATATATATATATATATATATATACACATACATATATATATACACACATTTAGTACATATATGATTTAGTTTATATATATAATCACATATATATACTAAATCATATATGATTTAGTATATATACATATATATGTTATTATATATAAATTAAATCATATATGTACTAAATGTATATATATGTATATATACTAAATCATATATATATGACTTAGTACATATACATATATATGTGATTATATATATAAACTAAATCATATATACATACTAAATACATATACTAAATCATATATATGTTAAATCATATGTCTATAATTTGTTTATATACACATATACATATGTATAAGCACATGCATATATCTACATAGGAAGCACCTAACAAATATCACAATTATTATTAGTCAATCAATTGTATTTATTGAGTGCTTACTCTGTGCAGAGCACTGTACTAAGCAATTGGGCACAATATACCAATAAACAGACACATATTCTGCCTGTAACAAGCTTACAGTCTAGTGGAGACAGACATCAATATAAATAAACAAATTACAGATATGTACATAAGTGCTGTGGGGCTGGGAAGGGGAATTAATAAAGGCAGCAAGTCAGGATGACACAGAAGGGAGTGGGAGAAGAGGAAAGAAAAGGGGTTGGGGACTTTTTTTGGGGGGGGGGGTAAGATTCAGTGGCATATATATCTATAGATTAACTTCCCCTAGGCTCAGAGAAGTACATTTTAGGGATAAGCAATTTTGCAATTGCAACAACCTGGGTCCAGCACTATGTCTCCCTTCCACCATAATCCATACTTCACTCTTCTTGAATTCTAACATGACATTACAGCCAAAACGTTACACAGTCCCTGTCTCTCTTTGAGGAGCAGCAATGTTGTAAATCTGCTACTGAATCAACACCTACTAGGAAGCCTGGGATACTACCTAGTGACATCTGCTTCTAGGAATTTACTTGGTGTGATAGCTGCTTCCTGGGTGTGCTGATAGCTCAGTGCTGCTCCTTTAATTTCACTTCCCACCAACAGGCTGAGGAATTTCCCTGAGGTTAGAGCTGAATCAGGGCAACCCACTCACACTTGTTATCTGTATTCATATTCTAAACTTTTACTATAATTGCATCTTCCCATTCCCACTGTATGCCTACTCTCTCTATATGTCTGTCTCCTGCGTTAGCTGAAGGGCAGAGATTGTGTCTTCTAGAAGCAGCTTCTGGAAGCAGCGTGGCTCAGTGGAAAGAGCACGGGATTTGGAGTCAGAGGTCATGGGTTCAAATCCCAGCTCTGCCACTTGTCAGCTGTGTGACTTTGGGCAAGTCACTTAACTTCTCTATGCCTCAGTTACCTCATCTGTAAAATGAGGATTAAGACTGTGAGCCCCCTGATCACCTTGTAACCTCCCCAGGGCTTAGAACAGTGCTTTGCACATAGTAAGCGCTTAATAAATGCCATTATTATGATGATGACTTTCGATGTCCAAAATGCTAACTATAAAATATCAGAGAGATGTGTTGATGTTAGAGTTCTAGGACAATCTTAGTGGTACCTAAACCGAGTTGTGTGGATATGGGGCAATCCACGTTAAAGGTTACGTGATGCTGAAAGTTAGGTTTGTATTGTGTTGATTGGTAATCCGAAGAATGGATTTTTTTCAAAAAAACCCATCAAGATAACAGAATCGCTCACCACACACCACGAAGAAAGGGTCAAGTTTCTTCTTGTCCCAGATTCACTGAAGAACAGGGATCTTTGAACTTTGATCAGGGGGCAAGGGAGCCAGGTGGAAGAATCAATCCACAAATGAATCGCCAAACTGGATGTGATATCCACAGCTTCAGTGTTTTAAACCTTTCAATCACTGACACACATTCCCTCCCTTATTGGAAACAACTGGCAAATTCTAAATTCATAAAAACCCAACATGGAAATTAAGTTACCAAGAATAGCTCATCCTCTGCAGTGAACGTTTTCTATATCCTGGTAAAAGGATCAGTGACAATCCCAGAATATTTCATGTCAGCCGGAGGTGTTCCGTTTCATTTTACTTTAATTTGGTCTAATAAACTGGTTAACTAACTCTCACCCGTTTGCTTCCTTATATCCTGAATAAAGGTTTGGATCTTCTAAAGCTTGGTTTGGTGACCTTCCCTCATGGACTGTAGTTGTGGCTAGATATTTTGAGGTTTTAAGAGTTCGTCAGCTGCTAGGTGCTATTAGCATCACTCAGAAGAGAAATTCAAAAAAACCAGCCCCTTACCCCTCTTTGACAACTTCAAAGACAGTCTTCTGCTTTGCCTTAAATCTCAAGAATGCTAACATAGTCGTTTCGTTCGTAAAAAAATGAAAAAAAGGATGCTTTAAAGGTGGTTAGGAATTATTCACCTTTCATTCCACCTACACCGGTTTTCTAAGTCATTTTACGCAAACCATTTCCACAGATTAAAAATGATGCTTTGAAAAAAAAAACATTTCTAAGCACTCCTCATTTGTTTGAAACAAACATCTATTACTGAAAAGCTATCACTAGTTTATTTTGATGAACGGGTAAAAATTAAAGTCATTTTTTCCCCTCCTTTCATTGCACATCATCTGACCTATGATAAAACAACCTATCAAATTTCCATTCATTATTTCTACCTGAAGGGCTCTGCTAGTTCACACAAATATAAATCTCCATTTGTCAGGCTTAAATTCTACCTGTCCCAATCGCTATAAGGGCTCATAGCTCTTGTCCCTTAAAAATTGCAAAATATTGTCAAGCAACACGACCTCCCCGCAGCCTCTAATGGTCTCAGCAATCAATAATATTTGTAACCTGTAAGTACACGGTTAAATAGAACAGAAGGCAAGCGCTCTCCTCGTTAGCCACATTGAGCTGTGGTACTACAACCTACTCCCTTGTGTCAACTGTGATCAATTTTAATCTCCTGGCCAAGAATAAAAGAATGCAGACCCCTGTTTCTGGATTAATCTCCAAAGGACACTATAGATTTGTATGTCTGCAGTGGCAATGCAAGATTTAATTCAAATGGCACTGCAGGAAAGAATACATCTAAACTATCATTTCTCCTCATTACTTTCACTAGTTCCTGGGTCCTCTATTGACAGAACTAAATGCTGAAAAAAAATACATGTGCTGTGAGCTCAAAAGCAAAGTGCCTCGTTGAAAATACTGCAAGTCAACGGCAACATCTAATCAGGGTTTCTTCTAGTTTTATCATCTGTAAGCTGTTTTTTATTATAAACTTTTATTTAAAAATAATATACATTTAGTGCTAAAATTAACCTTGGAATAAACTGCAGTTTTAAATCTGTTACCTTCAACTAATGCTAGACAATTTGAAACACTCAAAGGTGCTACAACAAATACAACTCTGAGACATTCCTATTTTTCACTCCAAATCACATTGACTTTAGGATAAGTACATCACAGTCTGAAATATATTTCGGCTCATTTTCTATTTTAAATAAAACATTCAAGACGTCCTTTTGGAGAATTGATTCCTCACAGCTTGCTCTTACGCTTCTCTAGAAAATTCAATGAACTTTCCGATTTATGAAAGCTATATTATGAAATGCAGTAATTACATAACCCACTATCAGAAACCATTAGATGAATTCTAAAATTATAAGAAACTTTTCCTTGTCTCACAAATTAGCATTGCAAGTACACTGACAAACTCTTACAGGCTCCAAAGGTGGAAAAATCCCAATGTTGGGTAAGTAATTTAAAGAAAACATAATCTTCAAGTAGTATATTACTCTATTTATTATTACTCTATTTATTTATTATCACTCTATTTATTATTACATTATTTATTTATTATTACTCTATTTATTTATTACTCTATTTATTTATTTATTTTACTTGTACATATCTATTCTATTTATTTTATTTTGTTAGTATGTTTGGTTTTGTTTTCTGTCTCCCCCTTTTAGACTGTGAGCCCACTGTTGGGTAGGGACTGTCTCTATATGTTGCCAACTTGTACTTCCCAAGCGCTTAGTGCAGTGCTCTGCACACAGTAAGCGCTCAATAAATACGATTGATTGATTGATTGATTGATATGGGTAAAAGCTTCAATAATGTGAGATGCTGACTATACCTCTTGTCCTCGACTAGAAATAAAAATGTGATGAAATAGAGCTATATTCCTTCTCAACAACCCCTATCTTCAAAAACACAATGGATATTATCAAACAGGAGAATAACACTGTATAGACATATATATTGTTGGTCAATGACCACTTGATAGGTTTTATCAAGTTTGGAGGGAAGATGACCTAGCGAAAAGGACATGGATCTGGGTTGGATGACCTAAGTTCTAATTCCGGCTCTGCCACTTGCTGGCTTAGTGATCTTGAGCAACTCAACTTCTCTCGTACTCAGTTTCCTCCTCTGTAAAATGGAGATTAAATCCTACTCCCACTTAGACTGGTAATCTCATGTAGTACAGGGACTATTTTGTGTAGCTATGCCAGCACTTAGTATAGCTAAGTATAGCTTAGTATAGCTATACTATAGCTATAGCTAAGTATAGCTTAGTATAGCTAAGTGCTGGCATGTTTGGCACATAGTAAGTGCTTAATAAACAGCATTACTGAGCGGTCATTTGAACAGTGAGAATAAATAGAAGCGAGGCCAGAAGTTGAATAAAGAAAATCTCTTTGAAATCCTGACCTCGTATATGGGAAAGTTCCATCGACAGCTCTTAGAGCAAAGTTGTACCCCTGAAGAGAAAATTTGTTTAATCTGGGGTAAACTGCAATGTGGTATTGCTCCAGAGCTGGGGAAGGAAGAGCTTTATCCTCTAACTTCATCTCCGGTCCTAAAATCACACAAGGCACTCATAAACCACATTAGCTTCCTTATAATGATAATAATAATAACGATGACACTTATTAAGCACTTACTATGTGCAAAGCACTGTTCTAAGTGTTGGGGAGATTACAAGGTGATGAGGTTGTCCCATGGGGGGCTCACAGTCTTAATCCCCATTTTACAGGTGAGGTCACTGAGGCACAGAGAAGGTAAGTGACTGGCCCAAAGTCACACAGCTGACAATTGGCAGAGCTGGGATTTGGACCCAGGACCTCTGACTCCAAAGCCCGGGCTCTTTCCACTGAGCCACACTGCTTCTCTGTTGATAACTTAGTGATAAACTGCATCTGGTAGCCGGGCTTCCTGAGGGGTTTTACATATTTGATGCCTAGTACATTCTGGAGGGGCTTCAGGGTCTCAAGCAAATGCATCCTCGCAAGCTCATTAGGGATGCTGCCCCTCGTGAGGCAGCATGGCTTAGTGGATAGAGCACAAGCCTGGGATTCAGAAGGACCTGGGATCTAATTCTAGCTCTGCCACTGTCTAACGCACTTAACTTCTCTGTAGCTCAGTTCCCTTATCTGTAAAATGGGTTCATGTGGGACAGGAAATGTGTCCAGCCCTTAGAACGGTGTTTGGTGCATAGTAAACGCTAAATAAGTACCATGTTTATTACCAATTTTTCCAAGCTAACACTCTGATCAGATCAATCAATCATACTTATTGAGCACTTACTATGTGTAGAGTACTGAACTAGACACTAATATCACTAAATAAATTACTGATGTGTACATAAGTGCTGTGGGTGTGAGCGGAGAATAAAGAGCGCAATTCCAGGTGCAAGATCAAGATCCATAAGCCCGGAGAGAGTGAGGGATGATTTCAAACACACTCAACTCTTTCTGATTCTCAAACATCAGTGACAGTAAGAGATGCCTCAAGAGTACTGTGCAAGATCCTTTTCATCAGATTGAAAAAAACAAACAAAACAAAACCTCAGGCTGTCTTGTGTTTGCTTATCAACACTTATAAAACACATAAATATTCATGATGCTGTGAATAGAACAGGGTGAAAGTCCTACTTAGTGTGATCCTAATTTTTTGCCATTGTATTCACCAGCCTACAACAATGTGATGCCGTCTCTGGGAGTTACACATGATAACAAAAACATCTGATCAATAAACAGAAAATCAAGTTATACGGTCCCACTAGGTAGCTCTTACAAGGATTAATCTCTGAAATGTTGATGCTTGCTTAATGCTCTGGCTTTTAATCCTCTCCCTCCCCAGTGTACAAAATTCTTGCTATTAGCAGTAATATAAAAAGAATTGTTACTAGATACATATAGTACATATATAGATACACATGTGCACACTACCTTAAATGAAGGGGTTAATTGCTAAATTGAGCTTTTAATGATGTAAATCTTACCCTCATGCTGCTGGAAAACACCAAGCGGTATTATTTTTAAATTATGAATATATTCAGCATTATCATCTCTGCAGTTAATATACACCTCATAGGCAACCTCTTGGTTCACTACAATTAAGGAAGCTGGAAACCTTAATGGGCTTTTTAAACATATATCCTTTATTAAGCGGCAAATTATATCTTTAATTTTAGCTGTATTCAAATGAAAAGTGTCCTCCCAAACCCCAAGACAAATTATGTCATAGCAACAAGCTGGCAATGTTTTCTGGTGTTGATGCTAAAGAGCCCTTGTAATTCATTTTCAGGTTCCCTTTGTATGGAAATCTGCTTCTCAGAGACTCTCAAGCACCTAAAGCCAACATTTCTAAAGAAAAATGTATAAAACTCTGGTTGATTTTATTTTTAACAACTCTAACTCCTGTGAAGTGTAAAATAAGGTTGATGTGGTAAATATAATTCATCATTCTTCTGTAGGCAATAATTTAAAATTCACATCTTCACCGATATTTAAAAATAAGTTTTAGTCAAGCAAGGGGGACACTGCATAGGCACACTGGGTCACTGCTCAAATGATACTTGATGTTTTCAGTTTTACCTAGTGGATAGCATCATAGAGAATGATAAGCATACGGATTCTAACTTTCAGTGTTTAAGTTAAAGGATCAAGCAGGCTTTCTGTTCCTGGTAGTTAATTATTGCCAAAATATTTCTTATCTACAGCTAAAATCATTCCACATCTTGTGTACGTGAATAATATCAAGTCCAGTGACTTTTTATTTTGAAAACCTTTAAGGTAGAAGTAACAATACTTATTGAGCACCCACTTGATGCACTAAACACTTAAAAGGACAGAATAAAAAGATGACATATTCTCTGCCTTTAATAAACTAGCACTCTAACGGGGGAGACAAGCATAAACGTTGTTATAAACAGAGTGGTCTTGATAAATAACAGCAGGCACTAAGTATTAAGGAAGGTATGAATAAATTACTACCTTCTAGAGGTAGCTAAGTGGATGATATAGCTAGAGGTATTGGGAAATTAAATGAGATCGGTTTACTGGAGGAGGTGAGATTTTAGAAGGGTGTTCAATCAGTCAATCATTCAATAATAATAATAATGATGGTATTTGTTAAGAGCTTAACTGTGTGCCAGGCACTGTACTAAGCGCTGGGGTTGACTCAAGCAAATCGGGTTGGACACAGTCCCTGTCCCATGTAGGGCTCACAGTCTCAATCCCCATTTTCCAGATGAGGTAACTGAGGCCCAGAGAAGTGAAGTGACTTGCGCAAGGTCACAGAGCAGACAAGTGGCCAAGCCGGGATTAGAACCTATGACCTGCTGACTCGCAGGCCCGTGCTCTTTCCACTACTTCATGCTGCTTCTCATAATAATAATAAATACAAAGTAAATTTGTATTTATTGAGTACTTACGGTGTGCAGAACACTGTACTAAGTACTTGGGAGAGCACCCTGCAGCTGAGTTGGTAGACACAGCCCCTGCCCACAAGCTTATAGTCTAGAAGAGAAGACATGCATTAATGTCTTAATATGACTGCTCAGCATGGCTCAGTGGAAAAAGCACACCGTGGCAGAGGTGGGTTTAGAACCCACAACCTTCTGATTCCCAGGCCCATGCTCTTTCCACTACATCATGCTGCTTCTACAGGACAAGAAGTAGTTCTTAGGGGAACAGCTTGGGTGAGGGGACGAAGGTGAGAGAATTGAGAGGGAAGTACACTTACCAGGTTGACTTGGGAGGAATGAAAGGTAATGAGTTAGGGAAAAGTGGGCAAAGAGAGAAGTTAGGTCAGGTATGGCCAGATGGTGGAGAATCTTGAAGCCAACTGCAAGGAGTTTGGGTTGGATGTAGGAAGATAAAGGAAGCCAGTAGAATGGTTTTAGGGAATGGAAGGGTTTTAAGGGATGAGAGATGGGGATCCAATGATACTGAAGGATGATCTGTGCCATAGTATGCAGCATAAATTAGAGGGAGAAGTTTAGGGGAGAGAATCAAGGCAGGGTCAAGTGAAAAATGGGAGGAAGAAAGGACAAAGGAGGAGAAAGGATGAAGGCAAGATCAGGACAAAAGTGGGGAAGGGGAGGAAAGGGGTAGAAAAAAATGGCGGGGTGTGAGAACAGAAGAGAGGAAAGAGAGTGGAGAGCAAAAAGGGAATGCTTATATAGAAGAGTGGGAGAGGGAAAGAGGGATAAATGGGATAATGTGAGCTAAGCTTGGGACAAGAACTATGTCTGATCTGTTAGATTTGTATTTATCATAGCATTAGCAGTTCTGGGCACATAGTAAGCCCTAAACTAACTGTCCTGTATCATGCTGTCGAATCATCTCCAACCCATAGCGACACTATGGACGCATATCTCCAAGAACGCCACACCTCCATCTGCAACCATTCTGGTACTGTATCCACAGAGATTTCTTGGTAAAGATACAGAGGTGGTTTACCATTGCCTCCTTCAGTGCAGTAAACTTCATTCTTTCCCATGCCACTGCTGCCCAGCACAAGTGAGTTTTCAATCGTAACAGATTGCCTTCCACTCACTAGCCACTGCCCAAGGTAGAAATGGAATGGATATGCCTCTGTTTGACTCTCCCTCCTATAGCCGTGACTGGTAGAGTACTGGAAACTCTCCAGATGTGACCCTGAGAGGGGAGTAAACAAATAACATACCTAAATAACTGAGAAGGAGGAAGAGGAAAATGAGAAGGAAGGGGATGGGAAAGAAGGTAATGAAAGAAAAAGAGGAGGGAAGGAAAGAGGAAATTTGGGATTGTCTCCTACTTCTATTATAATTCATTCATTCATTCAATCATATTTATTGAGCACTTACTGTGTGCAGAGCACTGTACTAAGCGCTTGGGAAGTGTAAGCTGGCAACATATAGAGACGGTCCCTGCCCAACAATGGGCTCACAGTCTAGAAACAGGCTCACAGTCTAGATTATAGTCAAATCCTCTGTGCAGGTTCTCAGTCCTGAAGCATTCTATGGTACCAAGTCTCATCTAACATTGAGTTTTCAAAGGGAGACTCCATTATCATTATCACTCTTCCAACTGCCAGCTTAGTGTTCTGCATCTAGTAGGACTTGGTAGCAAATTAATTCAAATTTATCACTGCCACCATTTTACCCCCCTCCTGTCCCACTCCTGCTACTTGGTTTGTCGTCTTTAGGCGGTATCAATCAATCCTATTTATTGAGCCCATACTGTATGCAGAGCACTGTTCTAATGCTTGGGAGAGTAATAATAATAATAATAGTAATAATAATAATAATAGTACTTGTTAAGTGCCTACTATGTGCCGGGCACAGTTCTAAATGCTGGGGTGGATACAAATTAATCCCGTTGGACAAAATCCCAATCCCACATGGGGCTCACATTCTTAATCCCCATTTTACAGATGAGGTAACCGAAGCCCAGAGAAGTTCATTCATTCATTCATTCAATCGTATTTATTGAGCGCTTAATGTGTGCAGAGCACTGTACTAAGAGCTTGGGAAGTACAAGTTGGCAACATATAGAGATGGTCCCTACCCAAAAGCAGGCTCACAGTCTAGAAGGGGGAGACAGACAACGAAAGAAAACATATTAACAAAATAAAATAAATAGAATAAATATGTACAAGTAAAATAGAGTAATAAATACCTACAAACATATATACATATATACAGGTGCTGTGGGGAGGGGAAGGAAGTAAGGCGGGGGGATGGGGAGGGGGAGGAGGGGGAGAGGAAGGATGGGGCTCAGTCTGGGAAGACCTCCTGGAGGAGGAGAGCTCTCAGTAGGGCTTTGAAGGGAAGAAGAGAGCTAGCTTGGTGGATGTGCGGAGGGAGGGCATTCCAGGCCAGGGGGAGGATGTGGGCCGGGGGTCGACGGGGGGACAGGTGAGAATGAGGCAAAGTGAAGTGACTTGCCCAAGGTCACACATCAGTCAGGTGGCGGAGTCCAGATTACAACCTAGGTCCTTCTGAGTCCAAGGCCCATGCTCTATCCACTGAACCACATTGCTTCTATGCCCCAACATCTTGGATAGATACAAGACAATCAGGTCCAATGTACTCACAGTACAAGAGAGGGAGAGCAGGTACTGAATCCCCATTTTGCAGATGAGAGAA
The DNA here is from genome assembly GCF_015852505.1 of Tachyglossus aculeatus. Classification (NCBI taxonomy): domain Eukaryota; kingdom Metazoa; phylum Chordata; class Mammalia; order Monotremata; family Tachyglossidae; genus Tachyglossus; species Tachyglossus aculeatus. The sequence goes on from NC_052069.1 coordinate 52,402,483, forward strand.
CTGAGGCACAGAGTAGTTAAATCACTTGTCCAAGGTCACAGAGCAGACATATGCTGGAGCCAGGATTAGAATCCAGGTCCTCTGACTCCCAGGCTGGTTCTATTTCCACTAGGCATAGACTGTGAGCCCACTGTTGGGTAGGGACTGTCTCTATATGTTGCCAACTTGTACTTCCCAAGCGCTTAGTACAGTGCTCTGCACACAGTAAGCGCTCAATAAATACAACTGATTGATTGATTGATTCTAAAAAATCTCCCTGGTGGTCACATATCTAACCCTTAAATTTGGCTAACCACCTCAGTGTGTATGCTCTTGATGAAAGGAAGCCCAAGTCAATTGATACGGCTGACGAACATCAAACTCTGATGGAACCAGACACAGCTCTTCTGTAAAAAATCAGTTACAAGTAAATGTTTTCTCTAGATATTATATTTAGAATAAATGTCTTCTCCAATTAAATCAGCAATTTTTACCTCTTAATGGAAGGTTTTCCCAAGGTAGAAATATGTTAATATTAGAGACTTGCCAAGGGAAAGTAAATTTCACAGAAGCCAAACGACTACCTATCTCCAAAACAAGTTTCAGAAACATGTCGTGTGTAAAGGTGCCTTGTCTCTCTATTTCCTGGTCTTCTGTTCCCTTCCCTTTCTTCATTTCCTTTCTCGCCTTTCTTTTTCATCTACCATTTTCTCCTTTAAATACCTGCTTCCATTCCTCAAAAGGGGACCAGATTTCAGGTAATTTTATTGGATTGTTACTAGACTTCTTTATCACAGCCAATCTCTCGGGTCAAAATGTACTGAGATTGGGTTTAAAAAGTGACAAGGGAAATACAGGGAAGGAAGAACAGAAAATGCCATGACCCAGAAATCAGAGAGGCTGGTTTTCATTCATCTGTCAGAGGAATAATCCTGGTAGGACCAGGAACAGAGTTTAATTTTCCTAAGGAATTTCCCAGAGAATAGCCTCTTCTCTCTTGTGCTATGTTCTCACTACCTGGCTACTAGATACGTTCAGGTCTGTTGCTGACTGGGACCATCTGCCAGAAAATTTCTATGTGGTGAAATAGTTTCTGCTTAAACAATATCTGTGCTAACATAGATAAGTGTCAAAAAGACTGCCTTTTGGAGTTCATGATTCTTCCCTTTCTTATAAACAAAAGTCATTCAATTGTATTTATTGAGCACTTACTGTGTGCAGAGCACAGTACTAAGTGCTTGGGAGAGTACAACACAATAAACACACATTCCCTGCCCACAATGAGCTTTCAGTATAGAGGAATAATAATTATGGTACTTGTAAAGCACTTAGGATGTGCTAAGCACTGCAGTAGATACAAATTAATCACGTTGAATACAGTCCCTATCCCACACGGGGCTCACAGTCTTAATCCTCATTTTACAGATGAGGATTTTACAGAGGAGCACGGGCTTTGGAGTCAGAGGTCATCGGTTCCTCTCCCCCTCATCCCCCTCTCCATCCCCCCATCTTACCTTCTTCCCTTCCCCACAGCACCTGTATATATGTATATATGGTTGTACATATTTATTACTCTATTTATTTATTTATTTATTTATTTTACTTGTACATTTCTATCCTATTTATTTTATTTTGTTGGTATGTTTGGTTTTGTTCTCTGTCTCCCCCTTTTAGACTGTGAGCCCACTGTTGGGTAGGGACTGTCTCTATGTGTTGCCAATTTGTACTTCCCAAGCGCTTAGTACAGTGCTCTGCACATAGTAAGCGCTCAATAAATACGATTGATTGATTGATTGATTGATTGATTCAAATCCCGGCTCCACCACTTGTCAGCTGTGTGACTTTGGGCAGGCCACTTAACTTCTCTGTGCGTCAGTTCCCTCATCTGTAAAATGGGGATTAAGACTGTGAGCCCTAGGTGGGGACAACCGGATTGCCTTGTAAACTCCCCAGCATCTAGAACAGTGCTTTGCACATAGTAAGCGCTTAATAAATGCCATTATTATTATTATTATTATTATTATTACAGATGAGGTAACTGAGGCCCAGAGAAGTGAAGTAACTTGCCCAAGGTCTCACAGTAGATAGTCCTACGTATAGAGGCACATATGCCTGTGGGCCTTAACCGTATCACCTACTAAGAAGTACCTTTCTATTTTTGATCATTTAGGCATAATCCAGGGTTAATTTCTGTGAATAACCTTCACTTGAATCTGTTTGTTTTCTTTCCAATTGCAATATTGCAAAACTGACTTGGGGAACTAGTTCAGCAGTAGTTACCGAGGCTTTTGCTGAGCAGGCAAACAAATCTGGCTAGCCTCCATTCCCACTCTTTTCATCTTGGGTGAGCTGAATATAGGAGAATTCATATGAATTTTGATCCTTGTTAACTGTAAATCAGTCGGGGAAGAGCAACAAGAATAATCATTCTTGCCATTTGTGTAAGACTCAATCCATCACTAGTTATACTATTTGGTACTGCTGTGTTAGTGTTGCACAAACCCCTTCACCTCTTCAGTTTTGTAATCCTATCACCAGCTAGGCACATTTCTTATCAATCAGTAATATTTATTGAGCACTTACTGTGTGCAGAGCACTGTATTAAGTGTTTGGGAGAGTACAATGCAATACAGTTGGTAGGTACATGCCCTGCCCTCAAAAAGTTTACAATTATCTAGGTGGGGGTTTTCTTTATGTCAGTGCAATTTTTAACTTAGCTATAAGGAGTTCTTTTTGATGAGGCATTTTTATCCAACAAATCTTGGAGATGTCACTCCCTATTGAAAATAATAATAATAACAATTGTGGCATTGTTAAGCACATACAATTTTAGCCCGTTGTTGGGTAGGGACCGTCTCTATATGTTGCCAACTTGTATTTCCCAAGCGCTTAGTACAGTGCTCTGCACACAGTAAGCACTCAATAAATACGATTGAATGAATGAATGAATGCGCCAGTCACCGTACTGAGCACTGAGTAGAAACAAAATACTCAGTTTAGATACAGTCTCAATCCCCATTTTACAGATGAGGTAACTGGAATGCAGAGAGGTTAAGTGACTTGTCCAAGGTCACACAGCAGACATGTGGCAGAGCAGGGATTAGGACCCATTTGTGAGCCCGCTGTTGGGCAGGGACTGTCTCTATATGTTGCTAACTTGTACTTCCCAAGCGTTTAGTACAGTGCTCTGCACACAGTAAGCGCTCAATAAATACGATTGATGATGATGACTCGGGTTCTTCTGACTCCCAGGGAGCTGCCTTCTAGAAACTCCATAACACCTCTGTAGCCCAGGCAGACAAGCAAGCCACCCCAGCTAAAAGCAACAACATATAGCGTGAACTAGTGGTTCTGCATCCTCACCTGGTTGGTTTCCTTTCATTCAGCAGGTACAGGAGATGGTTAGTGATTACAATCTCAGGTTTGGGCCATCTGCTGTGAAAAACTAGAGCTTTCCTGCTTAATTTACCAATCTAATTTAACAGGTGGATTAAGAGATTTTAAAACCAGATGGAGAATCTGTTTCCCAGCAAAAAGGACACATTCAGAATGTTTCGGGTTGTAGTTCTTTGGGGATATACTAAACAAGACAACAATATTACAATTGTAGTTTTGTCTTTGAAGCATTTGGATTAAAGAAAATAGTAGCTGCATATTAGATACCTGAATGTACTAAGCTTTAGAGAAATATAAAATAAAATTGTGATGAAAATTATAAATTCTCATCCTAGGAGAATACTTTTCTTATGCATTGCGGTATGCCAGGATAAGCTAGTTTTTAGGGTTTCCAGATACTTCTGGAAGAATGATCTCTCCTGGCAGAATTTCAAGAGCAAAAGATCAAGGGAAAGCACCACTACCCATGAATTGCAGCCTGATCCTAATTTCTTGTTTTTGCTCAAAAAATTGCATGGAAATGTGCAAGATAAAATTTTGAGCTCCATTCAGTGTGTTGCTGATGTTGCTAATGCAAGAAACTAATCTATACCCATCCAGAAGTGAATTGTTTTTACTCTTAACTTTTAAAAAAATATGACTTTAGAAGCTGTAAGAGGACACTTCTTTAATGATGTTCACCATTTCTATTGATGACACATTGATTTTTCCCATGTGTTTATAAATACAGGATCCTCTGGTATATTATTTTAGTGTCCAGTAACATCAGCAAATTCTACCAGATAAATCTCATGCTGCTCTTTAAATAGCTTTAGTTAACTTTTTTGACCATCCTTGTATGTTCTTAGACAACCATAAGTTCTTTATAATTTGTTTTTCTTCTGATTTCCAGGAAATCTGAGAGGCAATTTCTTTGGCTGTGGCTATTTAGAATCTAGCAACATCATTTTCTGGCCTTAAAGTCTCTAAGAACTGCCAGTGGCAATTGTGACGTGTGTGCCTGACAGTGCCCGTTTATACTTCTTTGGGATGAAAAATAGCCTTTAGAGAAGTTAAATACATTCAAACATCTGTGATTAACATGACTGATCCAAACCACGGAGTGGAAAATGCTTACAAGGACCATTCCTTTCTAAATCATTCTTTTTATTGAATTTAATATGTTGGCAAAATGCAGAACATTGTATACTGCCGTAAGAAAGGACCATCTGGAAGAAATCCACATTATAGCCACTCAGAGATGTCAAATATGCAGAAAGCTATTGACCCTGATTCTCTCTAGAAGGCTCAGATGAGAGGCAAAAGGCTTCCTTAGCTTGTAAATTCCTAAAAGGTGGGGATAGGAGTTTAGCCATTACGGTGTTGCCAGAGCACCAAGTACAGTGTTTAGCACACAGTAGGTGATCAGTAAATCAGTAGTGCTTATTGATAGTTTTTATTTATTTGTAATAATGTCTGTCTCCCCCTCTAGACTCTAAGCTCATTGTAGAAGGGAACCTGTCAACCAACATTTTCTTATTGTACTCTTCCAAGTGCTTGGTACAGTGCTCTGCACACAGTAAACACTCAATACCACTGATTAATTGATTGCTTATTCTGTATAGAGCACTGTACGGAGCACTTGAAAGAATACAATAGTAGACATGATTCCGGGCCTCAATAATAATAAAGGTATTTGTTAAGCGCTTACTACGTGCCAAGCACTGTTCTAAGCACTTGCAGAGAAGGGGTGGCGGACGGGGAGGGGTTCATGATATGAGGTGCAGAGTGGGGGTAGGTCGAGATGACGGAAAAATGACGATAAGGATGACATTGGAGTCCAGACACTACGCAGTCCGAATAAAAGTCTTGGAACAGTTGAAAGATATAATGGCCTGGCCTGACGAGAATTCATAGACAGGATCCGTGCTAACTGCTTTGTATCCAGGCTCATCCCAACACAGTTCTGTATCCCAGGCACTTTATGAGCAAGGTAACCTGCAGGAACCAGGGAACATTGTACTTTACAATATGGTAATGTACTCTCCCAAGTGCTTCATACAGTATTCTGAATATAAGAAGCTTGCTTGACTGCTTGCCTGATCTATTGAATCACTCAGAGCATTCTTATTAAAGTTTCAGGAGAGGAAAATATCCTCTCCTCATGCTAAACCCAAGGGAGTGCACCCTACATCCCCATGAGAGTTTGCTGATTCTGACCTGTGGTGTCCAAGATCTCTAATCCCCCCTTAACCTGTCCTATCAACACTCTGAGAAGAGACTGAAATAGACTCAAAATATCTATGTCAATAATGATAGTGGTATTTCTTAAGTGCTTACAATGTGCCAGACACTGTACTAAGCGTTGGGGTGGATACAAGCAAATCAGCCCCTTTCCCACAGAGGGCTCCCAGTCTTAATCCCCATTTTACAGATGAAGGAACCGAGGCCCAGAGAAGTGAAGTGACTTGCCCAAGGTCTGTAGCAAAACACCACCACCTAACGCTCACGCTAGATTCCATTTCAGTTTCTTTGTTGGGGGGCGGGGGCGGTGGTTATGATATTTAGAGAAGCAGCGTGGCTCAGTGGAAAGAGCAGAGGCTTTGGAGTTAGAGGTCAGGGGTTTGAATCCTGGCTCTGCCATTTGTCTGCTGTGTGACCTTGGGCAAGTCACTTAAAACTTGGGGATTAAGACTGTGAGCCCCACGAGGGACAACCTGATCACCTTGATCACCTAACCCCAGAGCTTAGAACAGTGCTTTGCACATAGTAACAAATAGTAACGCTTAACAAATACCATCATTATTACCATTATTATATGTGTGAAGCACTTCCAATGTGCCAGACACTGTACTTAAATAATCAGACTGGACACAGTCTGTGACCCACATGGGTCTCACAGTCTTAATCCTCATTTTACAGAGAAACAGAGAAGTTAAGTGACTTGCCCAAAGTCACACAGTAGTCGAGGGATGGAGCAGGTATTAGAACCCAGGCTCTTCTGACTCTCAGGCACGGCTCTACCCACTAGACCACACTGCTTTTTGGCGAGTTAATACCTCTCCAAATCCAACATGCATGGATACCAGTGCAGGCTGTGAAAGATGTCATCAATCTATTTGATTGACGGATGTAAATCTTTATTAGATGGTTGGATTTCGAGCATATGTCCTTTTCATTTAATCAAGCAATAGTATTTCCCGGGCATCTATATGTGCATAGTACTTGGGAGAGTACATGGGAAAAAGACAACTCAATCCCTGCCTTCAGGAAATTTACATTCTAGGGGATGACACTCCCCTACTCCACCACACACACACACACAACAAACACACTCTTTAAAGTTTCCTTCCCCTTCCCACAACTGCTATCATGACTTTGGAATTATTCCCCCAATTTTGCCAAGTCTTCTCAGCACTCCTGGTACCTCCCATGAAGTGTGGTCCTGAAGACACTAAGTGGAATAAACACAGCTACTAAATCAAAACCTTTCTGACTGGAAGCTCAAACGGGAGCAAGTTTAAAAATGTAAAAATGCCGCAATTAAAGGGCTATGAATACTACGGTGTAAACTTGCTCAATGTGGGATTTTGTGAGAATTAAATATCCATATAGTAGAACCAAGCGTATTATCTTTATGGGGAGGGAATGTATCTGCTAATTCTGTTGTACTGTACTATCTCACGTGCTTAGTACAGTGCTCTGCAGATAGTAAGCACTCAATAAATATGATGTTTTTACTAAAGTTAATGATTCCTTCCATCCCACAATAGAACCCACAATACTCTTTTGATGGCTACCCCACATTCCTCTATATAGAAGAAGGTTCCTGAGTATTGACCTCCCCCTTTGGGACACTGTTTTAACTAGGAACAAGAGAACAGGTTGGAAATCCAAATAACCTAGTGAAGTAGAATCTCACTAAATTAACTAAACTCATGAGAGGCGGTTGTGATATTTCCCTCCCAGTTTTCAATATTCTGTGAAACAATAATCCCGAGTTCTTATGGAATCTATTTATTTCCAGGAATAATAAATAAATGATGTAAGCAAGAATTAATCAAGCAATTTTACTCTCATTATTTGATGCATCTTTCACGTAGCTCCTGGATAGGATTCTATCTAATTCCATTAACTTCTATCAAGGGTTGTTTTCACTCTCACCATCTCTTATTTAAGAAGCCCCCTAAGTTATACATCTAGAACTCTATCACCATAAAGACATATTGCATTTATTTGTACATAGAAATTATTACCCCAAAAACAGAATTACTGCATTTTAAAAGTCAATAACCAGATCTTCTTTTGTATGTTGTCTTTGTAAGTTTGGTCATGATCTAGGAACTTGGTACTTAATGCCAACAATAAAAGCACACAGATTGATGTTTGAAAGTTAGAAAAATCTATTCCTCAGTGATTAGTGAAATAATCACCACTGGTCAAAACTCCTTGAGCCTTTTATCATCATTCTTGAAAGTAATATTAATGTATATATTGCTTTCAGATAGCTAGGAAATTTTTGTCTTGAGAATTTATAGTGAAAATTTGCAAAAAATGAGGAGGCTGGAAAGGAGTCATAGTACAGACAGATGAAATAAATACAGGTTATTTCATTTCTACAGAAGGCAGGATAGAAGGAAATGATTGCATTAGAGCTGAAGGTTAGAGCCAACAAATGAAGTTTTGAACAATGAGGGTGATTAAATATTAAAACAGACTTCCTGGGAATGACATAGAATCCACTTATTTGGAAATATTTATTGCAGAGATGCACAGATCACTTATCTTGGATGGTCTGGACACAATCCATTTTGGAGGTGGGAGTAATAATGGATGGTATATTGATGTTCTTTCTAGAAGCATAACTCCATTGTTCTAATTCATTTGATAAGGAACTGCAGATTTGGAAGGCATTTAGGTACACAAAATTGCTTGGTGTTATCAAACTATGTGTTTAATAAATACTACTGATTGACTGATCTAAAATATCAAGATTTATAAAGACTCATTTCACTGGGCTGAACCCTGACGACTAGGGAAAATATTAACAAATCCTAACCAAATAGTAAAGAAAACATTCCTTTAGAGTAAAGTACTTCATCAGTCTGTAGGACCTTCTAATGAGAAGCAGCATGGCTCAGTGGAAAGAGCATGGGCTTGGGAGTCAGAGGTCATGGGTTCAAATCCCGACTCCGCTGCTTGTCAGCTGTGGGACTTTGGGCAAGTTATTTAACTTCTCTGTGCCTCAGTTCCCTCATCTGTAAAATGGCGATTAAGACTGTGAGCCCCACATGGGACAACCTGATCACCTTGTATCCCCCCCCCCCCGTGCTTAGAACAGTGCTTTGCACATAGTAAGCGCTTAACAAATACCATCATCATTATTATTATTATTAATGTTCAAGCAGAATGATTATTTTGGTATCCAATGTAGTGAATTATTAAAATGAAAATAATTAGTAGAAAGAATTAAGCTTTTGTTTCGATGAAAAAGCAGTAAGCGTAAGCAGGAGGAAAGGGCCAAGCGAGTGACGGAATACAGAATTACTGCTGTTCTCCCTTACAACCCTTTCTTAAAGTGGCTTAGAGTCACCCCAAAGCTCCATGAGGCCAGGAAACATGACATTGTTGTACTCTTCCAACCCTTTAGTTTCAGTTCTCCACATATGGTAATTAATAATAATGATGATGGCCTTTATGAACTGTTTACTATGTGCCTAGTATCGGGCTAAGCATTGGGGTAGCTACAAAGATAATTATATCAGAAACAGTTCTCTGTCCCACATGCGCTCACAGTATAAGAGGGAGGGAGAACAACGTATTCTGTCGCCACCTAACAGGTGTTGGACTGTGAGCCCATCGTGGGCAGGGATTGTCTCTATTTGTTGCTGAATTGTACTTTCCAAGTGCTTAGTACAGTGCTCTGCACACAGTAAGTGCTCAATGAATACAATGAATTGAATGAATGCTCTACCCTCGCTCCCACCCCACAGCCCTTGCGTATATAGGTACATCTCTATAATCTTATTTATTTATGCCTATTTACTTGTTTTGATGTCTGTCTCCCCACCTCTAGAATGTTTCTGTCGATAATTGGGGCAGCAGAGTGAAGTATGGACTGACGTAGGGAGAGACAGGAGGTTGGGAGGTCATAAAAGAGGCTGATACAGTAAATTGGGATAGGATGAGTGACTGTACTAACGAGGTAGCAGTTTGGATGTAGAGGAAAGGGTGGATCTTGGCAATATTGTGAAGTTGAGACCAGCAAGCTTTGGTGACCGATTGGATATGTCGGAAGAATGAGAGAGCAGAATCAAGGATGACACTAAGGTCGTGGGCTTGTGAGATGGGAAGAATGGTTGTGCCATCCACAGTGATGGGAAAGATGGAGAGAGGACAGGATTTGGGAGGGAAGATAAGGAGCTCTATCTTGGACATGTTGAATTTGAGGTGGGAAGAGGACATCCATGTAGAGATGTCCTGAAGGCAGGAGGAGACGCAAGCTCAAGAGGGAGAGGAACAGGGGAGGAGATATAGATTTGGGCATCTATTAGTTATACTCTCCCTAGGACTGCTTTACCCTTTTTCTCTCCTTAGTGGTCCTTGATAGCAACAAGCCAAATTCTCCTTTTCCTTCCACTCTACTCTCCCATTCCTACCCTTCCTCTAACTCAGTTCTCCCAGAAAATCACTGCCAGAAAGCCATCAACAAGTCAGTAAGATTTCCCAGCTCCACCACTTGTCTGCTCTGTCACCTTTGGCAAGTCACTTCACTTTTCTGGGCTTCAGTTACCTCATCTGTAAAATAGGGATTGGGACTGTGATCTTAGAACAGTGCTTTGCACATAGTAAGCACTTAATAAATGCTATCATTATTTATTATTATTATTATTATTATTATTATTATTATCTTCTTCTTCTGAGACAGGGACTGTGTCCAACCAGATTTGGTTGTATCCACCCCAGTGCGCTTACTACAGTGCTGGCACATGGTAAGTGCTTAACAAATACCATTATTATTAACAACTCCTGGCGGTGACCTATACACCTATATTTTGGTGTCTCAAGTTGGTGATGGTGAACGATACTGTCATGGTGATATTTTTTACTGAGGCTGATTAGATGTATATATTTAAATTTAAGATGGCTTATTTTACTACCTGAAGCCTCTATTTTCTTTTTTGTTTTCCCCTCTTATCTCTTACTCTATTTCTTCACTCTTTTCATTTGGCTCCTTTTTTCTAGCTGTATTATTTCTGGTCCAGCCTTCCTTCTTTGTGCCTTTTCTTATTGCTTTGATTCCTTTAGTTACAGTCTGTGTGCTTTATGACTCTGCTTCATCTTTTCTTTTGTCTCTCTCCCTTGGATTTCTCTATTACTTTCTGTCATTCCACTCCTCTTACCCTCCATGCCTTTCCCTTTGGTTTTATCTTCTCTTTCTCTGCACATTCTGCCAACAGTGTCTCTCTAGCAGCTTGACGCTAACAAGACTCTGAACTGCTGCTTGTCTGGTACCTTGGAGCTCAGAGTTTTGTCAGCTTCAAGCTGCTTTGGAGAAAGTGTTGGCTTATTTCTCAGCTGTGGCGTTGCCTTAGCAAGCATTCCCTCTAAACTGTAAATAATTCATTTCAGGTCAAATCTTTGCTACTACAAACTTTTCTAGTAAATAACAAGTTTCATTATCTCCAGTAAGAAAGTATGGCAGAGAGGTAATAGTGGTAAGCAACTTATTAATAAAAGATAACTTCTTAACAGGAGGAGATAAATCTTCCACTTTGTCATAGAACTGGTTTTCTACAAGATTCTTTGGAGAGGAAAACAAAGTATTACAGTGGTGACCCAAATTTCCTCCCGACTTGTCAACAAGCTGTATTACCGCATGCTTCAGTGGATAAGCCAACGCTCAGTGGGAGCCTAATACTTCCATGATCTTGTGGGAACCTCTCTTCCAACTTGGTTATATTGTACTCGCCCAGTAGCTTACTAGAGCGCTCTGCACCCAGTAAACCCACAGTAAATATGACTGTGGGATTGATTTAATTCCAAGTTCCCTAATACCTTAAATAATTGAAAGGCTAGAGAGAACAGGAAGAAAATAATGAGTTCACCGCAAACTACTGATAGCTTATCTAGCCCAATTTCTTCCACCACCTAACCCTAAATTGGGCCCCAGAAGGACCACCAATAACTCCAGTCACTTCTTCCATTATTTTTAAAAGCATATCTCCCTCAAAGGGCCTTCTTCGACTAAGTCCTCATTTCCTCTTCTCCAGCTCTCTTCTGTTTTGCCCTTGCACGTGGACTTGAACCCTTTATTCACCCCTCCCTCGGTCCCACTGCACTGATGTATATTCCCATAATTTAATTTATTTATAACAATGCCTCTATCCCCCCTAGAGACTGTGAGCTCACTGTGGGCAGGGAAAGTGTCTACCAACTCTGTTATATTATACTCTCCCAAGAGCTTAGTGCAGTGCTCTCTACACAATAAGCACTCAATAAATGCAACTGATTAATTATTTACACTCATAGCTAAGAATGCTGTTCATCTTTTTGGCCCCACCAACTCTGAAGAGAGTGACCCCCAGGTGGCCCAAAAGCAGGGAAACTATGAGCCTCAGAAACATTCACCTGACCATTCAATGATTGATTTAGGGGATTGTTTTATTTGCTGTTGTTAATCTGAGCATGCCCTGTTGGTTGCTGGCTTGCGAACGGGCAGGATTTATTGAGGGTGAAATGTCAATCAAGGACCCTGCTCCACCTTGTCCCAGGTCAGTAGGCAGCCAAAACGGCCAATCCACTTTTTGGCATTTTGTAATCACGAGAGACTGAGCAGAACCAATCCAGAGAGTGATTTATGCCGACAAAGAATACGAGAGACAGAGTATAGGGCTGGAAAGAGAAGAAGCTGACAAAAAAAAAATCCATACTCCCAGAGAATATTTCACCTTGGAGAAAGAATCAAAACAGGACAGATACAAATATTTTTAAGCACATTTTTTTTTTCCACAGACTTATTTCAGAGGAAACACCAAAATGGGGTGCTATGGTTTGGACTTTGAATGTCTGTTGGATTGTTCGAAGTGTGGGGCAGAGCTCTCCTTTCTAAATGAGGAAGAAATGGCATTATTTCAATGTTGAAAACAGTGGAGAATCTGAGAAATGGCAACATTACAAAAGGCAGGTAATATGAATATTAGAGTATTTATAGGAAACATAATTACAGTTATTTTGGATAATACATTTTTAAAAGCCCCTTGAAATTGGGATTTGAATTACCCATAAATATAGCCATAGGGCTACTGAGGAAATTTCATGCTGCTGTTCGATCGTAATCTAAAAGTGATGCCAGAGTGCATAACCACGAGCCCATGTAACTCTCCTACAGTAAGAATAACTAATTTAAGAAGGAGGGAAATGAAAAGAGCTAGCAATGCATTTTCCCCCCCAGCATATCATGCAGGTTTTCATAAGGAAGCAGTGGTCATCAATCACTACCTCATTACCAACCTGTCATCTGGGCTTAGGCTAAATGTATTCTGGCTCGCTGCCATACTAAATGTTCAATGAAACATCCTTAAGGCTCTCTACAAGTTCAGCTGAAGTCACACATGCTGTACATCAAAGAGGAACGTTAGCGTTATCATAGTTTAATAAATAGTGCCATTCTGGCAATGCAAACCTGTGTTCTAGAGCTATCTACCATCCCCAGTATTATGATGCTTAAGTAAACAACCACACTGTCTTGTGTGAAGTTTATTTAATGATAAATGCATGTAAGGATAATTAGTCACAGTGCTCTGGATATACTTCCGTCCCTGCAGAAAAACACACAGGACTAAAACTAACAAAATGTTTTAAGGCATACAAAACCTAGCACGCAGTGTTAACCAGGCACACCCATTGTTGTTCATCACTGATGTCTTTCTTTTTCCTAGAAAACTCTTAAGGCAAAAATCCACCTCAGAACTTCCAACAACCTTCAAGAGTGATGTTGATGTAGATACAGAAGCTGTTGTCTGTTTTATTACACCAATTTCTCACTGCCATACCATGATTGAGATTATTGCAGGATTTCCATTACTTAGCAGGTGTCATTATGTTTGACCAAATAAACCATGCCAAACAGGCAATTAAGTTTACGGATGGCCTACAGTTTTTATTAAGGAGAAAATACACTGAACTGTCACTCGGCACTACCAGAGCCACTGCAAGTACTGATTAATGCCAGTTTATCTCTGGAAACTCTAATGATAGAAACCTCATACGCAGGTTACCAAGAACTATCTTCCTGACTTGCATCTAAGCCTCAGTTAGCAGAGTGGCCTAGTGGAGAAACCAAGGGGCCTGGGAGACAGAAGGACCCAGGTTCTAGTCCCAGCTCTGTCACTTGTCTGCTGTGTGATCTTGGGCAAATCACTTCACTTCTCTGGGCCTCAGTTCCCACATCTGTAAAATGGGGATTAAGAGTGTGAGCCTCATGTGGGACAGGGACTGTGTCCAACCTGATAAACTCGTATTTACCCCAGCGCTTAAAATGGTGCTTGACACATAGTAGTGCTTAACGAGTATCATAATTATTATTATAATTAAGCATTACATAGATGGTTCAGGCTTCTGTCTTTATTTTTCAAAGTTCCGCCTGCTCCCTTTGTGCTATGAAAATGAGACTAAGGCCTGGAAGAGATTCATTTCTGAGTAAAATGAGTAAGGCAATTTAATATCATAAAGAAATAGAGCATGGTCTACTACGTTTAATGTCGGAATAACAGATAGTCACTCATGTGAGTGAAGGAGGCTATTCGGAGTGGCTCGTTTTATCTACAGAGAATGAGAGTGAGCGTGGTGGGAGGGGAGGACATGTGCATGTGTGTGGCGACCGTAGTCTGGCCCCTGAAAATTACTAAGCAAATTTGACTGCCCTGAAAAGGTCATCAAAGTTCTGAGACTCTCTCATGTAGTCTTAGATGATGGGATGATTGGACAGATCAGAGCCAAAAGTTCTGTCTTTGATCTGATCTTTCAGTGGTATTTATTAAGTACTTAATGTGTACAAAGCATTGTACTAAGTCCTTGGGAGAGTAGCATCCAACAGAGTTGGCAGACACATTCCCTGCCTACAAGAAGCTTATAGCCTAGATGAAGAGCCAGACATTAAAATAACTGAAAGATATCTACGTAAGTGCTGTGGAGCTGAAGGTGGGGTGAATACCTCATGAATAAAAGGTACAGATCCAAGTACCTAGACAGCACAGAAGGGAGAGAAAATAATAGGGAAATGAAGGCATAGTTGGAGAAAACCTTAATAGTAGGAGAGGCAGCATGGCCTAATGGCTAGAGCCTGGGCATCAGAAGGACCTGGATTCTAATCCCAGCTCTGACACTTGTCTGTTGGGTGACCTTGGGGAAATCACTTAACTCCTCTGTGCCTCAGTTACCTCATTTGTAAAATGGGGATTAAGACCATGAGCCCCTATGTGGGACAGGGACTGTGTCCAACCCGATTACCTTGTATCTACCCTAGTGCCTGGCACATAGTAAATGCTTAAATACAACAATTAAAGCCTCTCAGAAGAGATGCAATTTTAGTAAGGCTTAGAAGGTGGGGAGGGTGTCTTATATATATGAATATATATATGAAGAGGGAAGGTGTTATAGGCCAGAGGGAAAGCGTGGGCAAGATGTTATCAGGGTGACAGAGGATATTGAGATACAGTGAGTAGGTTGGCTTTAGAGGAGCTACGTATGTGGGCTGGTTTGTAGTTGGAAATCAGAGAGATAAGGTAGGACGGGTAGAGATGATTGGGTACTTTAAAGCCAGTGGAAAGAATTTCTGTTTAGTATGAAGGTGGGTGGGTGATCGGTGATCACTGGTGGTTCTGAAGGAGTGGGGAAGACATGGACGGAAATGTTCTTTAGAAAAATGATTGGGGCAGCTGATGGAAGAAAGGACTGGAGTGGGGAGAGACAAGAAGCAGGGAGGTCAACAAGAAGGTAGAGCATTTTTTTCACGTGTGTGGGTAAGGTCTTTGAAGTCTCTGATTTTTCATGCATTATAAAAAAATTGATAAATTTGGCATGTCAATAATAATAATAATAATAATGGCATTTATTAAGCACTTACGATGTGCAAAGCACTGTTCTAAGCGCTGGGGAGGTTACAAGGTGATCAGATTGTCCCACATGGGGCTCAGTCTTAATCCCCATTTTACAGATGAGGTAAATGAGGCACAGAGAAGTTAAGTGACTTGCCCCAGTCACACAGCTGGCAATTGGCAGAGCCAGGATTTGAACCCATGACGTCTGACTCCAAAGCTCATGCTCTTTCCACTGAGCCACACTGTTTCTCTATGTCAAGCTTGCTCCATATGGAACAGGGACAGTTCTCAAGCTGATTATCATATATCTCCTCCACTGCTTTCTACAGTCCTTTGCACATAGTAAGCATTTAATAAATATCATCATTAATATCGTAGGCTTAGGCAGATCCGTGTAAAGCAGGTAGGCAGATGAAGCATTCACCTTGGTGTAAAATGCCTTGAGACCTGTAGAAGAAATTTCTTCATAAGAGCAATCCAAATTGTAGGGTGCCTGAAGAGCCCCATTTAGGTGAATGTTGCTATCTTTCTTTGGTTTGAGGACCAGAAATGAATTTTTACTACCTTTTTGTGGATGCAGTAGGAAAAAGTACTTTCTTGCGGCCTTAAACTCACACTGACGTAAAATGTTGCCAACAGCAACGTCAATCAATTGTATTTACTGAGGGCTTACTGTGTGCACAGCACTGTACGAAGGGCTCGGGAAAGTTCAATACAACAATGTAAAAGGCACGTTCCCTGCCCAAAATGAGCTTGCAGTCTAGAGACAGAGACAGATATTGATGTAAATAAATTACATAAGTACTTAAGTGCTGTGGGGCTGGAAGGGAGATGAATATAGGGAGCAAGTTTGGGTGATGCAGAAGGGAGTGGGGGAAGAGGAAAGGAGGCTTAGTCAGGGAAGGCCTCTTGGAGGAGATGTGCCTTCAAGTAAGGCTTTGAAGCAGGGGGAGGGCAACTGTCTGTCAGATATTTAGCTGGGCACTCCAGGTCAGAGGGGAGATAGATGAGATCAAGATGCAGTTAGAAGGTCAGCATTAGAGGAGCAAATTGTGCGAATTGTACAGGCTGGGAATAGTGAGGTGAGGAAGGAGGGGGCAAGGTGATTGAGTGCTTTAAAGCCAGTGGTTGGGAGTTTCTGTTTGATGAGGAGGTGGATGGACAACCACTGGAGTCCTTTAAGGAGGGGGAAACATGGTTAATGTTTTTTGTAAAAAAATGATCTGGGCAGCAGAGTGAAGTATGGAATGGAATGGGAAGAGACTGGAGGCTGATAAGTCAGCAAAGAAGCTGATACAGTAATCAAAGCAGGATAGGATAAGTGCCTGGATTAAAACGGTAGCAGGTTGGATGGTGAGGAAAGGGCAGATTTTAGCAATATTGTGAAGGTTGAACCGATAAGATTTAGTGATGGATTGAATATGTGGGTTGAATGAGAGAGAGGAGTCAAAGACAACAATTATATTATGATATATAATATTATTATATTATGTTGTCTTTAAACACATAGGGCAACCCTATGTCTGGGAGTGATTTTAGTTACAGGCCAGAAAAGCACTTACTTCAACCCGGCAAGATGACTAGTCCTGTTTTTCAGTGGCCTCTCAGGGATGCAAAAAGTTCACTCTGCAACTGATCTGGCTATGCCGAAGGCAGTGAGTGTCACCGTACAGCCCAAGAAGCCCAAACAATGGAACATACTGTTTTCATAAGGAAAGGCCAATGAACACTTAGTGCCTTGGAGTCTAGGCACAGAAAAGAGAGACTGTGACTAATTCAGGACACGGGATATATGGAGACTAATTCCAGTCTCTCCTAGACTACCACAGAAGGAATGAATTTATTTTTCCTTGAATGAACCAGAGAAAACATAGTATGATCATCAGTGACTGCTATTCCCTAGGCACTGGAGATCAAGGGGACTAGCCCATTACCCATCTGTACAGACTTTAAGACTAGCTGCAATTCCACATCTTCTATTTGTAATTATTTCCTGTATTGCTGGATCTGAAAGTTCTTTATTAGTGTGAAGCATCTAAAGGCTGTGATTGCTCTGATAGGCAGCATTCTTTTACAGATAAGACACTATATGACAAAGTAAATAAAGTAAATACAATAAAACCTCACATCGCATGTATCTAGAATAGTAATAATAATAATAATAATAATAATGGCATTTATTAAGCGCTTACTATGTGCAAATCACTCTCCCCCTTGCCCCCCCTCCATCCCCCCATCTTACCTCCTTCCCTTCCCCACAGCACCTGTATATATGTATATGTTTGTACATATTTATTACTCTATTTATTTACTTATTTTACTTGTACATATCTATTCTATTTATTTTATTTTGTTAGTATGTTTGGTTTTGTTCTCTGTCTCCCCCTTTTAGACTGTGAGCCCACTGTTGGGTAGGGACTGTCCCTATATGTTGCCAACTTGTACTTCCCAAGCGCTTAGTACAGTGCTCTGCACACAGTAAGCGCTCAATAAATACGATTGATTGATTGATTAAGCATTTGGGAGGTTACAAGGTGATCAGGCTGTCCCACAGGGGGCTCACAGTCTTCACCCCCATTTTACAGATGAGGGAACTGAGGCACAGAGAAGTTAAGTGACTTGCCCAAAGTCACACAGCTGACCAGTGGCAGAGCCGGGATTTGAACCCATGACCTCTGACTCCAAAGCCCGGGCTCTTTTCCACTGAGCCACGGTAGCATTACCTTTTTGTTAAGTGCTTAATATGAGCCAGGCTGGGATAGACACAGGATATTCAGGTTGGACATGGTCTCTGTCCTATATAAGGATCACAGTCTTAATCCCCATTGTACAGATGAGATAACTGAGGCACAGAGAAGTTAAGTGACATTCCCAAGATCACACAGCAGACAAGTGGCAGAGAAGGAATTAGAATCCAGACCCTTTGATTTTCCACTAGGCCATGTTGTTGCTATTCTTTTCCTCTGGAAACTGCATATAACTGATGGAAACTGTGTTTCACAGATCTAACCAGCCTGATCCAGTTCCCACTGACAAAGGAATCAAGCAGGGAAGATCAATGGGCCTGGCCACGTACAATACAGTTTTTGCAGCCATGCTGGAGGATCAATCAATCAATCAATCGTATTTATTGACCGCTTACTGTGTGCAGAGCACTGTACTAAGCTCTTGGGAAGTACAAGTTGGCAACATATAGAGACAGTCCCTACCCAACAGTGGGCTCACAGTCTAAAAGGGGGAGACAGAGAACAAAACCAAACATACTAACAAAATAAAATAAATAGAATATATATGTACAAGTAAAATAGAGTAATACATATGTACAAACATATATACATATATACAGGTGCTGTGGGGAAGGGAGGGAGGTAAGATGGGGGGGATGGAGAGGGGGACGAGGGGGAGAGGAAGGAAGGGGTTCAGTCTGGGAAGGCCTCCTGGAGGAGGTGAGCTCTCAGTAGGGCCTTACTGAGGATGCAACAAAACATCTGAATGGAAATATTAGAACAATGCTTCTACACCTCTCAGACGCTATTCCAACTCAACAAGCTTAGAGCAAAGTCTGAAAGACAATTCATTCAAGAATTCCTATATAATAATAATAATAATAATGGTATTTGGTAAGCGCTTACTATGTGCCAAGCACTGTTTTAAGCGCTAGGATAGATACAAGGCTATCAGATTGTATCATGTGGGGCTAATGGTTTTAATCCCCATTTTACAGATGAGGTAACTGAGGTACAGAGAAGTTTAGTGACTTGACCAACGTCACCCAGCTGATAATTAACGGAGCTGGGATTAGAACCCACGACCTCTGAGTCCCAAGCCCGTGCTCTTTCCACTAAGCCACGCTGCTTCTCTATATGCAGATGTATGAGGTCTAGGGACACAAATCCAAGAAGAATGCAAATGACTGTAAACTGCTTCACAAAACTCAGACAGTTGTTACAGGATGGCAATAAGTCTAAAGAAAACTGAGGTGACTATCAACCTGCACCTGGGAAGCCATATACAAACTAAAAATATGAAGAGTAACACAGTGATAACACTGTCACAGAACTCTATTACTTGAGCAGTATACTGAGTGATGGAACAATGATAGATAAGTAGAAAATGAAATTAAGAAAGTCCTCTCGACTGTGAGCTCGTTGTGGGCAGGGATTGTCACTCTTTTTTACTGTATTGTACTTTCCCAAGCACTTAGTACAGTGCTCTCCATACAATAAGCGCTCAATAAATATCGAGTGAACCAATTATAATAATAATAATAATAATAATAATAATAATGCTGGTATTTGTTAAGCGCTTACTAAGTGCAAAGCACTGTTTTAAGCGCTGGGGAGGTTACAAGGTGATCAGGTTGTCCCACAAGTGGCTCACAGTCTTCATCCCCATTTTATAAATGAGGTAACTGAGGTCCAGAGAAGTTAAGTGACTTGCCCAAAGTCACACAGCTGACAAGTGGCGGAGGCGGGTTTTGAACCCATGACCTCTGACTCCAAAGCCCGGGCTTTTTCCACTGAGCCACGCTGCTTCTCTATTGTACTTTCCAAGCTCTTGGTACAGTGCTCTGCACACAGTGAGCACTCAAGAAATACGATTGAATGAATGAATGAAAGTCGGCAAATCCTTTGGAAGACTGTCAGAGCATGGTGTTAACATGGTATGAGGCTCCAGATTCAACTGAAGGTTTACAAAGCAGTAGTTTTGGTGAACCTTCCTTAGAGCTGTGGCCCACCCAGCTATTTGAGCAGTTTCATTCAGCATCGTTTATGACAAGATAACAAAATATTGAATTATTGAAAAGAGCACAGGCCTGGAGTCAGAGGACCTAATCCCAGCTCCACCTGGGATTGCTTTGCTTGCCTGCTGTAGTAACTTCTCTGTGTCTCAGTGCTCAAGGGTAAAACGGGGATTCAACCCCTCTTCTCCCTTCTACTTAGACCTGGCACCGCATGTAGAACAGGGATTGAATAATGTGTATCTACCCCAGTGCTTATAACAGTGCTTGACACATATTAGGTGCGTAACAAAAAAAAACCAAGAACGAAACCAGCATCAGGCTCTGCAAGCATCAAACTTGACCAGAGCAAGAGATGGTCTTTTTTTATGCGCACGATGCGACTGGAATTCCGGGCCCTGCGCTGTTGTTCTCAGTCATGCCACATTCTTCAGTGACTCACCTCAAGTGGTGTTTCCTTCATATATTAATTAATTAATTAATGATGGCATTTATTAAGCACTTACTATGTGCAAAGCACTGTTCTATGCGCTGGGGAGGTTACAAGGTGATCAGGTTGGCCCATGTGGGGCTTACAGTCTTAATTCTCATTTTACAGATGAGGGAACTGAGGCCCAGAGAAGTTAAGTGACTTGCCCAAAGTCACACAGCTGACAATTGGCAGAGCTGGGATGAAGAGCTATTATGTGTGTGTATGGTCTACAATTTCGTGGGTGTGTGGGAAGCAGCACGGTACATTGGATAGAGCACGGGCCTGGGAGTAGAAGGTGATGGGTTCTAATCCTGACTCCACCACTTGTCTGCTGTGTGGCTTTGGGCAAGTCACTTAACTTTTCTGAGCTTCAGTTACCTCATCTGTAAAATGGTGATTAAGACTGTGAGCCCCATGTGGGACTCATGAGCCCTTCCTTCCTCTCCCCCTCATCCCCCTCTCTAACCCCCCCACCTTACCTCCTTCCCTTCCCCACAGCACCTGTATATATGTATATATGTACATATGTTTGTACATAATTATTACTCTATTTATTTATTTTATTTGTACATATCTATTCTATTTATTTTATTTTGTTAGTATGTTTGGTTTTGTTCTCTGTCTCCCCCTTCTAGACTGTGAGCCCACTGTTGGGTAGGGACTGACTCTATATGTTGCCAACTTGTACTTCCCAAGCGCTTAGTACAGTGCTCTGCACACAGTAAGTGCTCAATAAATATGATTGATTGACAGGGACTGTGTCCAACACAGTTTGCGTGTGTCCACCCTAACAGTAGAGTGCCTGGCACATAATAAGTGCTTAACAAATACCATAATTATTATTATCTGTTCCTTAGATTCTCAATAAATACGATTGATTGATTGATTGATTGATTGATTAGATTCAGTGATCAGTGTTATGTGCTAACTTGTAACTGGCAAAACCTAAACTCAATCAGGGATCTCTTCTGGTTAAAAGAGAACTAAGGGATGTCTGTCACTGAATTTTGCTCCTTGGGCTGTACACCGTCAAAAACAATGTAAGGATAGACAAGGAGGTATAAAATTAACCAAAACGGCTAACATGGCCTCAGGATTGCTAACAACGGCTCTGTGTTCTGGAACTGACTTTAGTTTTCAGCTGCGACACAGAATTTTCCAAAAGCTAGGCTTTACGGCACCATCCTTAAAACATTTCCTTTCAGTTTTCCAGTTGCTTTTCACCACACCGCAGCTGGTTGAGTGTCACTTGTCATCCTTTCTCCTCACAGACTCATCCACTGGAGCTTGGTGAAGGTGAGCAGAGCATCACCGTGAAGAGACTGTCTTTGTTCTAGGACTTCATTGCTTGTGCTCATGACTAATGTCGAGGATTGTCCATAAGAGCCCGTTGTTGGGTAGGGATTGTCTCTATTTCTTGTCAAATTGTAATAATGATGGCATTTATTAAGCACTTACTATATGCAAAGCACCGTTCTAAGCGCTGGGGAGGTTACCAAGAGCTTAGTACAGTGCTCTGCACAAAGTAAGTGTTCAATAAATACGATTGAATGAATGCAATAAACTTGATGGAACTGCTCAAGGACTAGCATATGGTGTTGGTGTGGAGTCCTGCATTGCAGCTCTGTAATAATAATAATAATAATAATAATAATAATAATAATAATAATGGCATTTATTAAGCACTTACTATGTGCAAAACACTGTTCTAAGCTCTGGGGAAGTTACAAGGTGATCAGGTTGTCCCACATGGGGCTCACAGTCTTAATTCCCATTTTACAGATGAGGGAACTGAGGCCCAGAGAAGTGAAGTGACTTGCCCAAAGTCACACAGCTGACACATGGCGGTGCCGGGATTTGAACCCATGACCTCTGACTCCAAAGCCCGGGCTCTTTCCACTGAGCCACGCTGCTTCTCCTAGACCCTTGGTTTGGTGACTGATACCATTGTGTTGCACAGCTTTCGGCTGAAACAGTGTTGTCTGAGGCTTTCGTTCACTGTGTCCTTAAAATGCTTCCTCCGTCCTCCTTGCTTTCAGTTTCCCAATTTCAGATCTCCTACAGCAGCTGATTGGGAATCCTGCTGTCACTCATTCTGATCACACGGTCCACCCAGTATAGCTGTTGTTAAGGCGAGCCTAGCTTTGCAATTCCATTCCAGAATGACCTAGCGGATAGAGCATGGACCTGGGAGCATGCACCTGGCCTCAAATCCCAGCTCTACTACTTGTCTGTTGTGTGACCTTGGGCAAGTTACTTCAATTCTTTATGCCTCGGTTACTTTATCTGTAAAATGGGGATGAAAAATGTGAGCCCCGTGTGGGACATGGATGTGCTAAAACTGATTAGCTTCTAGACTGTGAGCCCGTTGTTGGGTAGGGACCGTCTCTATATGTTGCCAACTTGTACAGTGCTCTGCACACAGTAAGCGCTCAATAAATGCGATTGATTGATTGATTGTTTCTACTCTAGTGCTTAGTACAGTGTCTGTCACATACTAAGTACCTAAGTACAACTAAAAACAAAAAGCAAAACTAATACTGGGGAACTGCTTAAGCTACTGGATGTGGTATCTATCTGTGGTCCAGGTCTCCCAGTTATCAAGAGGTTGAGCAACATTAACGCTCTGTTAGACCTTTAGCTTTGTCCAAAGTCTGATACCATGCTCGTTGCCACACTCTATTGGATAATCTCCCAAAGGACATGGTTGCCTTCATACTTCCATTTTCTATTTCCTTTCCTAATGCTGGCCATTATCCTGCCTGATGGTTCCACAGAGGATTACTGTCATTTAGAACTCCAACCTGTTGATCTGAAAAAGTCCTATAAAATGATCAGATTAGCTGCTGCAGTGTCTCTCTGTCACATTCACTGTCAAAGTGATTTAAACTGCTAGTCACTCGCTTAGTGACGAGGGGGCAGAGCTAGGGAAGAAGGAGGTGGGTCATTCCAGTGAGCAGGTCTCCACTCTTACCACAGTCACCTCTCTGCCACCCTGAACAAACACAGACTAACTAGACTGTGAGCCCAATGTTGGGTAGGGACCACCTCTATATGTTGCCAACTTGTACTTCCCAAACACTTAGTACAGTGCTCTGCACACAGTAAGCACTCAGTAAATATGAATGAATGAATGAACACAGCCGCTTCCAGAGCCCACCTTCACCACTTCTCTCTCCCCCATTCATTCATTCAATCGTATTTATTGAGCGCTTACTGTGTGCAGAGCACTTTACTAAGCACTTTCCCTGAGGTGTAGCAGCTACAGCAACTGGGGGTCATGAGGCAGAAAGCCCCAACTGGGGACCAACCTTCCTAAGATGAGGACCCAGGACAGAGGCACCTCAGTTTTTCCTCCCCTCCCCATCCCCGCAACCAAGGAGATGGAAGGCAGCATTGTGCGTGTTACGGGGAAAGATACTGATTAGATTTTTCAGTAACATTCATTCTATTTCTCCCTTTGTCTCTTTGTCCCACTGATTTCACTGCATCAGATGACTGGTAGATCTCCCAATCAGATCCTATCTGCAAGAACCAACTAGAGGATGTGGCTTACGACTGTGTCGTAAATCAATCCCTTCAACTGGATGAAGGATGATCAGGTACAGACACACACGGATGGCCATTTATTCATTCATTCAATCATATTTATTGAGCACTTACTGTGTGCAGAGCACTGTACTAAGCGCTTGGGAAGTACAAATCGGCAACACATAGAGATGGTCCCTACCCAACAACTACATCTCTGCCCCTGCTCTCTCTCCCTCCCTTCAGGCTCGTGTCTCCTCCTACCTTCAGACATCTCCATCTGGATGTCTGCCCACCATCTAAAACTCAGTATGTCCAAGACTGAACTCCTTATCTTCCCTCCCAAACCCTGCCCTCTCCCTGACTTTCCCATCACTGTTGATGGCACTACCATCCCTCCCATCTCACAAGCCCGCAACCTTGGTGTCATCCTCGACTCTGCTCTCTCGTTCACCCCTCACATCCAATCCGTCACCAAAAACTGCCAGTCTCACCTCCGCAACATCACCAAGATCCGCCCTTTCCTCTGCATCCAAACCGCTACTCCGCTGGTTCAATCTCTCATCTCATCCCGACTGGATTACTGCATCAGCCTCCTCTCTCTGATCTCCCATCCTTCTGTCTCTCCCCACTTCAATCTATACTTCACACTGCTGCGCAGATCATCTCTGTGCAGAAACGCTCTGGGCATGTTACTCACCTCCTCAAAAATCTCCAGTGGCTACCAATTAACCTATGCATCAGGCAAATACTCCTCACGCTCGGCTTCAAGGCTGTCCATCACCTTGCCCCCTCTTACCTCCCCTCACTTCTTTCCTTCTACAGCCCAGCCTGCACCCTCCACTCCTCTGCCGCTAACCTCCTCACCGTGCCTCGTTCTCGCCTGTTCCACCGTTGTCCCCCAGCCCACGTCCTCCCCCTGGCCTGGAATGTTCTACCTCTGCACATCTGTCAAGCTAGCTCTCTTCCTCCCTTCAAAGCCCTACTGAGAGCTCACCTCTTATAGGAGGCCTTCCCAGACTGAGCCCCCTCCTTCCTCTACCCCTCCTCCCCCTTCCCCCTGCTCTACCTCCTTCCCCTCCCCACAGCACCTATATATATGTTTGTACATATTTATTACTCTATTTATTTTACTTGTACATATTTACTATTCTATTTATTTTATTTTGTTAATATGTTTTGTTGTCTGTCTCCCCCTTCTAGACTGTGAGCCTGCTGTAGGGTAGTAACCATGTCTATATGTTGTCAACTTGTACTTCCCAAGTGCTTAGTACAGTGCTCTGCACACAGTAAGCGCTCAATATATATGATTGAATGAATGAATGAATGAACTAGCTCACAGTCTAGACGGATTGGCCACAATCCTATCAAAAGCCCCTAGTCAAATCACACCTGTATTGTGTATCCTGCCTAGAACAGCATTCTGTCACTGTTTAACTCACAGTGCCTAATATCGCTTCTTAAGTGCAGGCTGGCACATTGCCTCACTTTTCTTTAGACTTACTTCCACCATACTGTAATTTATTTTAGTGCCCATGTCCCTGATAGATGGCAAAGTCCTTGGTGGCAGGGATCATGGCAGTATAAAACAGTAGAAATGACTTTTTAAAAAGTGACCTGTGAGAAAAACTGATTTACATATGTTAACCCACTCCCCAAAGCAAACTCTAATTGTTTATAGCTTGCCAGTTTTCAGTTTTAAAATGACTGAAAATTTTGAGGTTATTATCCAGACTGAAACATTTATAAAATCCACAAAAAGTATCAACCTAAGAAAATCAATAGTAGTAATCAGGGAATAATGAATGCTACAATGACTAAAAATAATACTTAGGTGTCCAATTCACTTAATGCTTGAGGCATCCACATGGACATTTGTAAACCTCAAGCAAAAAAAATTAATTGTAATGAGAAGAAAATTAGAAAAAATAATGAAAGAGAAAAAACTCCAAGTGAAAAATATAGATTCCGTTTCAATTAGACAAATGTTTTAGAAAAACTCTCAAGCTTCACCCTGAACTATTCCTCTACACATCATAGGTGGTGCCCTCATAACCCAAAATTCACAAATCAGAAAACTGCCCATTCCACTGATGGAACATGACCTTATATTTGAAAAGTATTAGTCTCATTGGTAAATAGGATTAGACCAACTCATAAAGCCCAAATTCTTATCCTTAGTTCAGCCAGTGCTTCACTGAGTGGTGCAGGGATGTTCTCAGTCTGGGGTGGATTTACTTTCTACTAAAAACCATACTACACAATGTCCTTCCTCTACTTTTGTTTCACATGAAGTGAAAGGATGGCCAGGCATACTGATTCAGACAGGACGGTCCAAAGAAGTAAAGATTTTCTGTCACTCCATCAGGCCATGATTTTTTCCATATTTAATATCCTGACCATCTAGGCACAAAAGATGGGCATTCTAGAAGCTTCCAGATTGCTTGTTTGAGTGTTTAGTATAGCTCAAAATGGCTCATGGGCCCGCAGTCTAATAAATCAATCACTGGTATTTACTAAGTACGCACTATGTGCAGAGCACTATACTAAGCACTTGAGAGACTACAATACAGCAGATTTAGCAGGCATGCTCCCTGCCCATAATGAACTTACAGTTTTGAAGGGGAAACAGACATTAATGTGAATAAATAATTCCTAAAAGATCATTTAAAGATATATAAGTGCTGTGGGGGTGGGGTGAATATCAAATATCCAGAGGTCACAGATTCAAGTGCACAGATCACACAGATGGGAGAGTGAGCCGGGGGAAAGAGAATCTAATTGGGGAAGGCCCTTTGGAGGAGATGTGCCCTTACTAAGTTGGAGAGAGTGGTGGTCTGGCATATATGAAGGCGGAGGGAGTTTCAGGCAAGAGGTGAGAAAGGCAAGATTGGGGAACACTGAATAAGCTGGAGTAGATGGCCTGGGCTGTAGTAGATCAGTGAAGCGAGGTAGGATAGGGCAAGATGATTGAGTGTTTTAAAGCAGTTAGTAAGGAGTTTCTGTTTGATGCAGAGATGGATGGGCAACCCCTGGAGGTTTGTGAGGAGACGTGGACTGAATATTTTTGTAGAATACCTGTTCCATGCAGCAGAGTGAAGTGTGGACTGGAGTGGGAAGAGACAGGAGGCCGAGAGGTCAGCAAGGGAGCAGATACAATAGTCAGGATAGGGTAAGGGCTTGGATCAGCATGGTAACAGTTTGAACGGAAAGGAAAGGGCATATCTTCGCAATTTTGTGAAGGTCCAACTGACAAGATTTGATGATAGATTGAAGAGGTGGATGGAATGTAAGAGATGAGTTGAGGACAATGCCAAGGTTGCAGGCTTGTGTGATAGGGAGGATGGGGTATTGTCTACAGTGATGGGAAAGGCAGGTGGAGGACAAGGTTTGGGTGGGAAGATAAGGAGTTCAGTTTGGGACAAGTTTAATTTGAGGTTTTGGCATGACAACCAGGTACTTATGCCCTGAAGGCAGGAAGTGATGTGAGATTTCAGGAAAGAAGAGAGGTCAGGACTGGGGATATATATTTGGGAATCATCTGCACAGAGATGATACTTAAAGAAATGGGAGTGAATGAGTACTGCAAGGGAGTGGGTGTAAATGGAGAATAGAGGGACCTAGAACTCAGCCTTGAGGAACTCCTATGGTCAGAGGGTGGGAGGCACAGGAGAAGACAGAGAAAAAGATTGAAAAGGAGTGGTCATAGCACAGGAGGAGAACAAAGCCAAGACTGGATAAGGTTTCAAGGAGAAGGAGGTGGTCTACTGTGTCAAAGGTGGCTGAAGGGTCTATAAGAATTAGGATGGAGTAGAGGCCATCAGATTGGCGAGAAGAAAATCACTGGTTACCTTAGAGCAGGGGTAAAGGTGGTACATGCCAGATTGGAGAGTATCTAGTGGAGAATTGGAGGATAAGAAGTACAGACAGTGGGTGTACACCACTCTCTCAAGAAATGTGGAGAGAAGTGGTAAGAGGGAGAGGTGGTGATGACTGGAGGTATCCATGGGGTCAAGAGAGGGTTGGTTTTTTTTTTAATAATTATGGTATTTGTTAAGTGCTTACTGTGTTCCAGGCGCTGTACTAAGTGCTGGGGTGATTACAAACAAATCAGGTTGGACACAGTCCCTTGTCCCACTTGGGGTTCACAGCCGTAATGCCCACTACGGATGAGGTAACTGGGGCACAGAGAAGTTAAGTCACTGCCCAAGGTCAAACAGCAGACAAGTGGTGGAGCTGGGATTTGAACCCATGACCTTCTGACTCTAAGGCCCATGCTTTATCCACTATATAAGCATGTACTTAAGATTACAGTCCTCTATTATAAGTGTCCACCTTTGTTCCCTCCTATTTCTAATAAATACAAAAAAATTCAGAAACCAATGGCATAAACCTGTGATCATATCTTCCCTCTGCTCAGGTTTGCTTCCTCTGCGGACATTGGAGTTCAGTCCACTGTTCTCTGGGTGACAATTTGTGGATCACCCCAGGCCTTCATTGTTCTGCTCACTGCGATGTCTTAAGTCTGTGTTCCCCAGTTTTGGAGAAACCCACAAAATTTCATTGTTTCTGACTCTCTCCAGACTTCTTTCTTCATTTTTACTCAGCTAGCCGTCTGTCCCGTCATAGCCAGGCAGTTGGGTTGGGGTTCTAACACATTGCAGCTGTCTGCACAGGCACTGAATCAGAGAAGTGAAAGGCCCCCAGCCCTCTCTAGCCCCAAGAAAGAGGGGGACTGTTGAGGGAAGGGGGCTGGCAATAGATGGCGAGTGGAGAAGAGACTTCTATCCACATAAATCGGAAGAACTGTTCTCATCCACCCTTTTTCCAGCCCTCCTTTCATCTGGAACAGCCTGAAATGAATTTGACTGATGGTCCTGGGATGCTACCTGTAAAGTGGGTCAGTCAGGGTTTAGCAAGAGCATGGCATAACTGCTAAGCCATTTTCATCCTGGGAAGGAGCACGGCCTAAGTAGATAGAGCACGGGCCTGCGAGTCAGACGGTCAGGAGTTCTAATCCCAGCTCTACTGTTTGTCTGCTGTGTAATCTTGGGCAAGTCACTTCACTTCTCTGGGCCTCAGTTACCTCATCTTTAAGATAGGGACAAATGTGAGCCTGATGTAGGACAGAGACTGTGTCCAGCCCAATTGCTCATACTCCCTTCCAGTCCTTAATACAGTGACTGATCCATAGTAAGCACTTAACAAATATCACAATTATTATTATCCTTTCCAAATTCTCTCCACAGCAATCCTGATAAACTCCATCTCAACCTTCTGTTGACAAAACATTCCCCCCACAAAAAACCCCTTTAAATCGCATTCAGAATGGATAGCTCCCAAGTGCTCCCAGATACTTTGTTCCTGATCAATGAATGTAGGAACAGATTTACTTAAAGGATACAAATTCAAACTTATAATATCAGCATATCTGTGTCCTGAGAGGCATTATCTAGCATCAATTAGAACATTTTTATACCATCACCATTAATAAATCTTCCCAAAGGTTTTCTTCCAATTTAGGGTACCAAATCATCGGTACTTTATCAAACTGAACTTTAAAGCATAGTAAAAACTTCAAAGAAAGAACTTGAAAGAGTGGTGGTGTTTGAAAATAAAATCTCTGGTCCCAGGAGAGTATATGATGCTGAAAGGCATTTTATCATTACGACTATGAAGAATATATCTAATGAATCCATTACTACAATCTATTAAAATTTTAATAACTCACCCTACTCTGTCATCCTTATTTTTCACCTTTTCTTTCATAGTAGTCATGAACTAGTGAAAACCAATCTAAGTGGCATACCTTGAAGGGTAGATTTATTTGTTTTTATATTAATAAAATTCATCTATCAGCTGCCGTTGGTGTCTGTACATCAAGTAGATAAGCAATGAGAAACGTTCTATGAGCAATAAATAATTCCTCCTGTCTCCTGGTCTGAGAACCCCAGAGCACAAAGGCTTCTATTTACCACAAGCCATTTGTGTACACAAGATTTATTTCTAACAAATGCTTTGCAATCCAAGATGGACTTTAAAAAAGCAATATAGTCCAAGCAACATTGTTTTTGAAAGAAAAACATCTTGCAAATGATGAACTTCGTGTCCAAATATTGAAAAGAAAAAAGATGTGGGCAGGGAATGTGGCTATGAACTGTTATATTGTACTCTCCCAAATGCTTAATACAGTGCTTTACACATAGTAAGCACTCAATAAATGTGATTGATACTTCAAGGGTATAAGCTAATTCGACAGTTGGCAAAAATAATCAATTAACTGTATTATTACTTTAATGCAATATGTCTGATGACTATGTAATGATTTAGACCAGGATCTCTCCTATTTCTTGTCACAGAAGTTCCTGAAAACCACTCCTTAAGGTACCATTTCTATATGCACAATTCCATCTTTACCTTTCCAACATTTGTTGAATCACTGAACATTTGTGAAACGTTTCCCATGTTACATTTTACACCGTGATCTAAAGAAATTCCTGAATTTAAGAAATATTATTCTACCACTGCATACTGTTCAGCTGAAATTGCTACTATCTATTCACATCAACACATTTCAGGTGATGCATTGTGGTCGCCATAATGACTGGGTTGCATATTCAGGATCAGCCTTTGCCTTGTGTCTAGCCATGTCATCATTAAACGGTAATATACATCCTGGTATGTCATTACTTCCATTACATGCAATTTGCAGCTTTCCTATGCAAATTTTGTGCCTCTCTCTGAACATTACTGTCTCTCTCCTGAGAAGACTGTACTTTCTTCCATTTTGACTGACTCACATGGAAATGGGGGTGGTATCAGACTGTTCCTTCATCCCCAAAGCCACTTTTGTACCCTCCCCTCTCACCATCACTCTTTTAAGCTTAAATCCTATGTCCCTACACCAATTGCAATTACTGTTTCCTGCCCTCTGTCACTCAACTGGACCTATCTCCACTTTCCTGGGGGATTTTGAAGCCTCACCCCAACAATCTGCAAACTATTCTCTCTTCTCCATCAATTACATCAATCTCAAAACCCCCTCTATCCAAACTCTCCCTTGATGCACAAAACCTCACTCTTAACACTGCCCTTTTAATCGAATGCAGCTCCACTGCCCTGTCTCTCTGTCTATCACACACAAATAATCTCCAGCACCGGACCACTGCCACAATATGCTTCCTCCTCCCCTTTGCTCATTCTTTGGAGAACTATTACTGGAAATATAGACACCAGACTGACTTCAGATTCATCCTTGCTTGGTATAACTCTGCCCCCTCTCCAGCTCAGAAAGACTAGTTCTGCTCCCACCAATTACTCCAGACCTTTATGTCCTTCCTGAAACTCTCATGTTTCCTCCTCCCCACTTCTCTAGCCTCTGATGATTTGGGCAACAACTGTGTTGATAAAAATCCAAACAATTCAAGCACAAGCTCCCTCACCCCCCATGCCACCACACCTACTATCTCATTCATTCATTCATTCAATCATATTTATTGAGCACTTGCTGGGGGAGAGCACTGTATTAAGCACTTGGGAAGTACAAGTTGGAAACATGCATCCTTACCTGCCCTCTCTCAAGAGATGATCTTCCACCTGCATTCAAATTAAATTCCCTCTACCTGTGCCCACAAAACCACTCATTTCCAGCTTCTAAAACCCTTACACCCACTTTTCTCTCTTTCCCTGATTGCCATTAACTATTACTCGCTGATGATGCCTTGCCCTTAGTCTTCAAAAATGTTCAGCTTTCCCAGTCTAAAAAAAAAAACACCAAAACTTTTCTAGACCCTCTGCACCATCTCCCTCCTTCCATTTCTGTCCAAACTCATAGCCTGGGTTATATCCACCATTTCCTCTCAGGTGCTTAGTACAGTCCTCAGCACAGAGTAGTCAGTCAATAGAATTTATTGAGCACTTACTGTGTACACAGCACAGTTCTATGTGCTTGGGAGAGTACTGTATAACAATAAACAATCACATTCCCTGCCCACAATGACCTTACAATCTAAAGGGAAATAATTGTAAACATTGAGTAAGTGCTCAGTAAATATCACTGATTGATTGACTGATTAATTTCTTCTCCAACTCTCTTCATTACCCTCTATGCATCTGGCTTTCTCTCCCTTCATTCTACTGAACATAAGGGCTATTCACAAATAGAGGAGTTGAAAGCAACACCTACTCAGTTGTTGTTAGAAACATGAGATAATTAACGAACATCGGTTAATATAAATTGAGAGTATACAGAAGTGTTAAGGAATAAAACCTAGAATGCTGAGGGCAGCTGTTGCATGTATGTAACCTGGGAAGTGGGAATTTAATTGGGAAATGCTCCCCAGAGGAGGTGGATTTTCAGGTGGAATTTTTAAATAGGCGGAGCTTTGGTCTGGTGAATTTGAAGTAGGAGTTTCTCATAGACATAAGGCCCTAAGCATGAGGAAGAGGCAACAACATGGTACAATAAGAAAGCTGCCTTGGGAAGAATAGAGCACACAAGCTGGGATATTAAAGCAAAAGAAAACTGAAGAGAACAAAGGAACAAACCAAAAAAAGACCGCAACAATAATTGGAAGGGAGGTTTCAGATACAGAAGTATATTCCTGATTTAGTATTTAATCATCGTTTTGAATTCATATTCAAAATGGAATGATCAATCCATCAATTCATTGTTGTTGAAATGATGAATAGGAATTACTCTGAGGATTAAGCCTGAAAGAGATTCTGTTCCTCTGGGACATCTACTTCTCCTCACACCTAATTCTCTGCATCTTCCTTTCTTCCATCCTTCACCTTTTTTTCATTTCCATCTGTCTCTGGTTCACTCATTTCAAGAACTTCATCTAATCATAGCATTTTTAAGTGCATATTATGTGCTTAAAAATGGGGTATATGCAGGGTGATGATAGTTACTATCCCTGTCTCACAATGGCTTATAATTGTATTTCAGTATTTTTTTGCATTTGTTAAGCACTTACTATGTGCCAGCCAATGTACTAAGTGCTGGAGTAGACATTAATTCAGTTGTATTTACTGAGCACTTACTGAGTGCAAAGCACTGTACTAAGGGCTTGGGAGGGTACAATACAACAACAATCAGACACATTTGCAGCCCACAATGAGCTCACCATCTAGAGAGGGAGACAGAAAATAATATACATAAATAAATGAATTAATAATAATAATAATAATAATAATGACATTTATTAAGTGCTTATTAAGTGCAAAGCACTGTTTTAAGCGCTGGGGAGGTTACAAGGTGATCGGGTTGTCCCACGGGGGGCTCGCAGTCTTAATCCCCATTTTACAGATGAGGGAACTGAGGTACAGAGAAATTAAGTGGCTTGCCCAAAGTCACACAGCTGACAATTGGCAGTCAGAATTTGAACTCATGACCTCTGACTCCAAAGCCCAGGCTCTTTCCACTGAGCCACGCTGCTTCTCTTGCATGTATGCTGTGGGTATGGAAGGGAGTATGGGTAAAGGAAACAAGTCAGGGCAACACAGAAGGGAATGGGAGAAGAGGAGAGGACGGCTTAATCAGGAAATGTTTCTTGGAGGAGATATGCCTTCGATTAGGCTTTGAAGTTGGGGAGAGCAATTATTTCTCTGATATAAGGAGAGAGGGCATTTCAGGCCAGAGGAAGTATGTGGGTGAGAACTCAGACGCAAGATAAATGAGAAGAGGTACAGTGAGAAGGTTAGCACTAGATATAGGTTTATCAGATTGGACACAGTTCCCGTTCCACATGGGCCTCACAGTCTGAACCTCCCTTTTACAGATGAGGTAAGAGGCAGAGAGACAGAGAGAAAGAGGGGAGGAAAGAAGGAAGGAAAGAAAGGAAAAGAAAGGGAAAGGAAAAGAAAGGGAAAGGAAAGGAAAGGAAAGGAAAAGAAAGGGAAAGGAAAAGAAAGGAAAGGAAAGGAAAGAGGCGGAAGGTCAAGGGAAACAGATGGAGAAGAAAAGGGAGATTGGCAGGGATCAAAAGGGAGGGAACTGGGGAAATGTGGAGTGGAAGTAATGCTAGGGACTGGTCCACGAAAAAAAAATACCTACTGGTGCCAGACAAGTTTAATTTGTAGCCTTCCAGACTATCAGGAAACAATTAGTTTGACAGACAATTTCGTATAGTCCAACTGTTAATGATCTATTTTTATATGATTTGATTTTAATCTACTCCATTTTCACTGGTTGGTAACAAATCCCTGGTGACATGACCTAGTCATGCCCAAAGGCTGCATCGTATGAAGTCTTCTATCGAGGAAGATATCATCTGGAAGGGTTTTTACATTCTTTATCTGGGTGACTAGGGTTGTGACAGTTTTGATAGAAAATGATACTAGAACCGAATAAAAATATTATTTTGTATTGATTCTTGTAGTTCAAAGCCAACACACTTCACAGATATGCATGTTTGGGTATTTTTTTTAGGATGTCCTTTTCTCGGGCAATCAAGGAATTAGCATTCCTTAAATTACATTAAAGCAACACAGAATTAAGTCTATTCTTCAAATTAAAATTAGATCTGTGAATTAATCCTCCGGCACATGTACTCAGACGCACATAAAGGCGCAGAGCCTCATGTCAATAGCGATCAGCACATAAATTCAGGGACAGCATCTGACAATTCTTTGTCTCTGAATTGTTTGTGTTTGGAGCATTTGTTCTTCAACCTTAATGGGAATAATGTGAAACGTTTACTTATTCATCTGTCAGCTTGGTTGAGTAAAATATGAGCCAAGTTTCACATGGGCATAGCTGTCCCAGGCTTCATGAATGTTCTTCATAAACAGTTTTGCCTTGATTAAAATTATCATGTTTTGTCTAGGTATGCACATGGTATGTATGATGTGATAATTCTACCATCATTATTCTAACATTTTATTTAAACTGATAGTCAATATCCTAATTACCTGTGAAATATAATTGGAATCAATGCCATATCAGAAAACCTCTTCCTGATGTTTATCTACTAATTACATTGATACAAAAACATGCCAAGTCACAGACAGAATACAGGACAAGCATGTAACAATCATGGAGAAAAGACGTTACACCAAAATACAGATGTTTCCATACCCAGGGCAGTCAATTTTTAAAATATTTGATATTAGAAAAGTTCAGAAACTGGATTCTCATCTGTAGAATACTTAGATAGCACCAAGAATCGCATTGTTCTTAAATGGATTTGTGGAATTATTCTTTTTTTGGGGGGTCTAGCTTCTCTCCCTCCTTTTTCATCCCCTTTTCCCTTTCCCTAAATCTTAAAGGTTCTTAAACAACCTTTAAGAAGTGGAAGTCACAACTGACCACTAGCTTTTGACTACGAAAGAATGACAAGACATAAAAGCAAGATAACGAGATAGCAGACAGCAATGCCTATGCTCTGCCATATGGGACAGAAACAAAAGATGCAGTTGCCTGTCACAAGCTATAAAAAGATGACCTACTCTTTTGTCAAGTTAACAAACAAGAACTGTGGTCAAAACAAAAACTCCTCATTATTGGCTTCAAAGCTCTCCATCACCTTGCCCCTTCTCAGCTCACCTCCCTTCTCCCCTTCTACATCCCAGCCCATACACTCTGCTCCTCTGGTGCCACACTTCATTCTCTCCTGTACCGCCGTCAGCCTCGGCCCAAGTCCTACCTCTGGCCTACAACACCCTCCCTTTTTAAATCCTCCAATCACACATACCCCTTTCAAAGTCCTACTTAAGGCTCACCTCCTCCAAGGGGCCTTCCCAGACTAACCCCTCTCTTCCTCATCTCCCCCTCCCCTCCATATTGCCTTGACTCACTCCCTTTGCTCTACCCCCCTCTCTCCACCCCACTGCACTTATGTATATAGGTACATATCTATAATTCTATTTATTTATATTGATTATATTGATGCCTGTTTACTTGTTTTGATGTCTGTCTCCCCCCTTCTAGACTGTAAGCCCAGTGCGGGCAGAAATTGTTTCTCTTTATTGCTGAATTGTACTTTCCAAGCACTTAGTATAGTGCTCTGCACACAGTAAGTGCTCAATAAATATGATAGAATGAATGTCATCTCTGTAGGTGGGGTAAAATGTGCTCAATAAATATGACTGAATAAATGTCATCTCTTTAGGTAGGGTAAAATGTGCTCAATAAATATGATTGAATGAATGTCATCTCTGTAGGTGGGGTAAAATGCCTTAAATGGCTCATTGTGGGCAAAGACTGCGTCTACCAATCCTGTCGTACCCTCACAAGCATTACTGTTTACAGTGCTGTGCACACAGTAAGTGCTCAGTAATTACCACTGATTGAGAAATTATCACCCCAAGTAGCTTGAGGGTTTTTTGTTCTCTGGGTGCTCAGCTCTGAACAGCTTTATTGATGTGTTTCTCTACATCAGTGGCACTGTTGCTTATCTTTTGACTTTTGCTTAGGATATGGAGGGGGCATTTCATTGATGATAGAATCTGTCCTTGAGCTGTTTGTTCAGTAAAAGTAATAGTAACTACATTTATAAGCACTCCTTCTCTCTTAGACTGTGAGGTGCATTTGGGACAGGGACTGCGTCCAATTTGATTAGACTGTTTTTACCCCCGATCATAGCTTAGTGCACCTACTGCATTTAAATTCCATAACTAAATGCTACAGTAGATATAAAATTATGAGGTCAATCTCTGCCCCACCAGGGCTCACAGTCTATGTTATCATATTTTTATAGATGAAGAAACTGAGGCGCAGAGAGATTCCGCAACTGCCCTAGGCCACACACTAGGTCAGTGGCAGAGCTGGTTCTCGAACTCATGTCTCTGAACTGTCATATACTTTATACATTAAGCATAAGTTGGTTTGAGCCCCTCACATTTTCTCTCCCCCAGCTCCATAAACATTAACGGCATCCAGTGAGGTTTGAGTCTGTGGTCACAGAAAATAAATCTTCATGTGACCTCCATAGCAGCACATTTGCTTATATCTGCTTAATCTTTTAGGCCACTATGTGTGGCATTCACTTCTGCCACTGCCATCAACAGAGCTTTTGCTATTGAGCAGAGGGAAGATAATTGGTAAAGACTATTTAAGTGAGTTTGTAAGTCCGGGAAAGTATATTGGGAAAAATATACTTTAATGATGAAACATTAAAGAAAATTTAGGGAAAGGGAAAAGGGGATGAAAAAGGAGGGAGAGAACCTAGACTCCCCCCAAAAGAGAATAATTCCACAAATCCATCTTCCTATATTCACTTTCAAAGTTTATCTCCCCATTCATTCTGTCCCGATGCACCAGTAGTTCTCCTAAACTAGTGATATTTGCTGAAGGACCATGGAAAAATTCAAACATGTCAACTCCCAAAATCACAGAATTCATACTAATCAGAATGGAAAACGGATAATTTATTATAGCTTTCTGAAATCTAGTGAATTCCATAAACATTTTTAACTTGGTGTCAGGTTGGCCCCATGCAGAGACAAGCACAATGAGAAATAATTAATGCAAATGGAAAACCTAAGCTCTAGAAAGAAATTATGAAGAGGCCCAGTCCTTTCTTATTGGCCAAAGAAAAATTGCTGTTTTCAGAACAAATTATTTTTCAAACTTTCAGTCAAGGAAGTACAAAGCGCAAATGAAATACATTTCACAGCAAACCATGCTGAGGAATAATAAGGAAAAACAAGGGTGGCAACTTTCCAATTTATGCAACAGGTAAATCCATCACCTTTGCATTAATCATGATAACTCTTACTTATTCATAATTATGAAGAGTCAGCCTAAACTTTTGTTGTGAAGTTATTTAACAGCTCAAATACAAGTTGCTTTAATGGGGAGAAATGGGCTTGAAACTAATAATTTGAGCCCAAAATAATTTAAAAAAGCTTCATTTGAAAGCCAGTGTAGGAAATAAAATAAATGAGACTAAACACCACTAATGATCGAATGTCAGTAAGTCTGAAGAAGATTGAATTTACATATCATTCTGTAGCCAGAAAGCTTTCATACCACCAGATATTTTCATCAATAGCACTAGAACATTACCATCACCAAAGTTTGCTACCTATGCAGTAAACAACGCACTAATAGGAAAGCAGAAAATTGAATCGAGGAAGCTTACGAGCCTTCTTGGAAATTGACAGTATAATAATAATAATAACAATAATAATGGCATTTATTAAGTGCTTACTATGTGCAAAGCACTGTTCTAAGTGCTGGGGGGATACAACGTAATCAGGTTGTCCCACGTGGGGCTCACAGTCTTCATCCCCATTTTACAGATGAGGGAACTGAGGCACAGAGAAGACAAGCGACTTGTCCAAAGCCACACAGCTGACAAGGAGCGGAGCTGGGATTTGAACCCATGACCTCTGACTCCAAAGTCCATGCTCTTTCCACTGAGCCATACTGCTTCTACATACTACATACACTGCTTCTACATACTACAGTATGGGTGAAGGCATGTGAGTTTCATACTACACTAATTGTCTATAAAGCTACAGTTGTAGTTTTGGATCTTAACTACAGCTGTGAGATCTTAACTGAAACCTATCCATTTAATCAAATCAATGGTAGAGAAGCAGCGTGGCTCGGTGGAAAGAGCATGGCCTTTGGAGTCAGAGATCATGGGTTCGAATCCCAGCTCTGCCAATTGTCAGCTGTGTGACTTTGGGGAGGTCATTTAACTTCTCTGTGCCTCAGTGACCTCATCTGTCAAATGGGGATTAAGACTGTGAGCCCTATGTGGGACAACCTGATCACCTTGTAACCTCTCCAGCACTTAGAACAGTGCTTTGCACATAGTAAGCGCTTAATAAATGCCATTATTATTATTATTATTCACTGACTGCTTCCTCTGTGCAGCACAGTGCTTTGCACACAGTAAATACGATTGAATGACTGAATGAATCAGAGCATTGTATTAAGCACTTGGGGCAGCCCAACAGAGTAGATCCCTGTTCTCGAGATGCTTACAATCATCTTGATCACTGCCCCCTGTGACCTATAGGCAAGACAAATGTGATAATGAGGTTGCTGCAAGTGGCAAATGCACTGGTGTGACCCAGGACAATCTTTCTATGCATACAACACAGAATATTGTAGTATTGGTGTCTTTGCTGACCTCCCGGCCTCCTGTCTCTCCACACTCTAGTCCGCATATCATTCCGCTATGCAGATCAATTCTCTGAAAAAAAATTCAGTCCCATATCTCCCCACTCCTCGAAAACTTCCACTTCCACATCAGACAGAAAGTCCTCACCATTGGTTTTAAAGTAGTCAATCAGCTCTCCCTCCTACCTTAACTCACTGATGTATTACAACATAATCCACACACTCCACTAACACCAATCTTCCGGGATCTCTTCTACCTGTTGTTGAACCCCTTGGGCATATTCTCCATTGGCCCGAGACTCCCTCCCTCTTCGTACCCAACAGTCCACCACCCTCCACATCTTCAAAACCCTCTGCAAAACCCCAACTCCTCTAAGGGACCTTCCCTGACTAAATCCACTTTTCTCCTTTCAACTCTCCCCTCTGCATCGACTATGCAGTCAGCTATGTACCCCTTAAACACCTCGATAGTCACCTTAACCCCACAGCAATTACATACATACATGTATGCATACCCTACTACTTCTCCATCTGTAATTTATTTTAATGTCTGTCTCTCTCTCTAGACTCTGAGTTCCTTGTAGGCAGGGACTGTGTCTACCAACTTTAGTACAGTGCTCTGCAGAATACAATAGCAATTTATGTCCCTTATTTTCCATTACCAAATAATGTTTCACAGAACTATGAATTATGTCATGAGAATGAACACTTTCTAAAGTCAAAAGTTTAGGTGAATGCCTCTGAGTTTTCCAACAAAGGAAGGCTTCAACTCTGACTTTTAACTTTTTTCTTTCAGTAAATAAAAGCAATTCATTTCGTTCATAAAGTCTGCATGCATTTTAATAGTTGTATGAGATGCAAAATTTTAACATTTAAGGGATGTTACAGCACATTAAGTTTAACCCTCATTTATGTCTTGGATGATAGATGTAAGAATTCCAACTGAGGAGATTTTATGAACCAGTTAAATGATTTGTATTCAGAACAGCATTAAGATCCCCATGACAAAGTGTACTTGAACAAAAATACCCGGCTTGTGACACATTCTTTACAAGTAATGTGTTTTCATTTTTCACATGTTGCATCTCATTTATTTTATTCAGGCACTCATACTTAAATCTGCAAGATACGGCAAGCTTCCAATACCTTTGAAATAATAAATCACCTCCTGCAGATGTTTTCACCCACTGCAAGGCTGCCATTCATTAATCAAACATTATCAGTTTCTATCAGTGCCCAGTGTTAAACAGAAATGGCGCTTCATTTTGAGTTTTGACTTTCACTCACTGATTAGTCTCTGACCTCACACTTTTTTCTGGTTTACAATTTTAAAATGGTGAGACCCCTTTGGAGCAAAAGAGTTTTTCTGAAACACATATGAAACTGAATTGTGTTTTTATCCTGCTATTCTACTTAATTATGAGCTGAAACCAACTATACTTCTAAAATGCAAATACATACAACTATAATAGTCATTTCAATTAAATAACCACATGGAAACAAACTATGTACTGTAAGCAAATCGTCATTTTTTTTAACAATTGCTATTCTGCAATAGAGATCATGCATCCTAGACCGTTTCATTTTACAAAATGACTAACCCTTAATTTCAGCAAATAAGTTTTCTCAGGAAATAGAATGGAGGAAATTAAGTTGCTGTATTGGACAATAAAGGTTACCATATATGCCTTGACGCTCTGGGGTTCATCTACTGGTCCTTTCACAGCTGACTCTGATTTATATAGGTTGGATTTCATTTTACTACCATCCCCAGAAACATTTATTGAGATCCAGCAATGACGGCAACCCTGCATTATCCACTTGGGAATGTACACAGAACAATTGAATAGATGACAGATTGTACACGACAGTCCACAAGGAAGCACAGCACTTCATCTGTTTTCCCTTCCTACAGGAACTGAGGTTCTTCACTACAATAGCAACTAGGTGTTTAGGGGAACCAAGGTTTCAAAGCCTTCGTTACATGTGCTGTCTTTGAAAAGTCCTTTCATTCTTATTATTATACCACAAAACAAAGCAATGGTCCAGGTCTTTTGACTTCCAGGCTCATCCTCCTTCCACTAGGCCAAACTGCTTCTCTGTCCTATGTGCTAGAATTAGTCATTTGAACGGAAGTACCTTGAAATTTGTTTGATGCTGCTAATTAATGAAAAAAAAAAGAAAACTTCAGAACACAGCCGCTGAGACTTATTATCTTTCCGCTTCTAGGGAAAAAGGAAAGTCTTATACTTGAATGCTTGTAGTCCCATGCTCTCCTCCCCGCATTGACAATTAATTACCGAACTAGGCATTAAGACGCAAATCAAAAGGCTCCCACAATGCACCATGTCACGGATTTGACTTAAATAACAATAATGCAGTGCCTTACAACCGACGGAATGTAGCTGTCTCCCTTGGAGAATGAGGAATATATCTGAGCCTCAG
This sequence comes from Tachyglossus aculeatus, assembly GCF_015852505.1. Taxonomy (NCBI): domain Eukaryota; kingdom Metazoa; phylum Chordata; class Mammalia; order Monotremata; family Tachyglossidae; genus Tachyglossus; species Tachyglossus aculeatus. The sequence goes on from NC_052069.1 coordinate 52,444,203, forward strand.
CCCTACTGTACAACTGAGCCTCAAACAAAGCAAGGTGTGTTTGTGATGGTGGTTTTAGCTTTTGGAAGATGTCTTTTGTAAGTAACTTTTGGTGTTGCTTGCTGAAACTCATTCAGTTCCCTGGCTCTTCAAGCGATAGAATTTTTCACAACGTGTCCTGAACTATATTTTTGTTTCAAAAACTGGTCCTTTCACAGCTGACTCTGATTTATATAGGTTGGATTTCATTTTACTACCATCCCCAGAAACATTTATTGAGATCCAGCAACGACGGCAACCCTGCATTATCCACTTGGGAATGTACACAGAAAAATTGTACACGACAGTCCACAAGGAAGCACAGCACTTCATCTGTTTTCCCTTCCTACAGGAACTGAGGTTCTTCACTACAATAGTCAGCAACTAGGTGTTTAGGGGAACCAAGGTTTCAAAGCCTTCTTTACATGTGCTGTCTTTGAAATGTCCTTTCATTCTTATTATACAATAAAAATGTAGTTTGCTTTAGTTGATTTCTTAGAGTTGATTTGACCAAAAGATAAAAAAACAGATTCAACTGTCAATTTTTGGTACAGTCAAAATTGGTCATCCAAAAAAAATGAGGTGTTTTTTTTTTAAATGAGCATAACTCTATCCAACATTAAATAGAAAAAATACAAGGTAAACTCACCAAACCCAGTCGGTTCCACCTTCACAACATCGCTAATATCTGCCTTTCCTTCTCCATCCAAACTGCGACTACGTTAATACAATCACTCATCCTATCCCGCCTAGATTAATGCATCGCCTCCTTGCTGACCTCCCAACCTCCTGTCTCTCCCCACTTCAGTCCATATTTCACTCCACTGCTCGACTCATCTTTCTAAAAAAAGTTTCAGAACATCACCCTCCTCCTCAAAAATCTCCAGTAGGTGCCCATCCACCTCCATATCAAGCAAAAACTCATTCACCATTGGTTTTAAAGCCATCCATCACCCCCTTCTACAACTCAGCCCTCATGCTTCATATTTCCTCCAAGAGACCTTCCCAGACTAAGACCCACCTTTCCTCAGCTCCCACTCCCTTCTGCATCACCCTGACTTGCTCCCTTAGCTCTTCTGCCCCCCACACAGCCCCACAGAACTTACATATTTATCTGTAATTTTATGTGTTTGTATCGGTGTCTGTCTTCCCCTCTCTAGACTGTGAACTCACTGTGGGCAGGGATGAAACTGTTTATTGTTACGTTGTACATTCCCAAGCGCTTAGTATAGCACTCTGCACACACTAAGCACTTAATAAATACAATTGAATGAATGAACGAACTGCAGAAAAGACTTGGACAAGTCATTGCATTTAATGTATGTGAGTATTTCAAACTGGGTCCATTTGAGCATATATGTGCGCTTTTGGAAAGAAACTAGAATTTTTATCAGTTTCACTTTTGTGGGCTTTGCTTTACCGTTCTCTTTACTGCTACTCATGGCTGCGGACAAAGCACATATTTAAAGCAAATGAATGCTCTCAGAAAATGAAGCAGTTGTCTAAGTACTTTGACTTCTACAGTGATAAAGAACTTAATTGAAAAGATCAGGTTTGTACTGCAAATGTATGGGCTTTCAGGGGCTTAATGAGGATATCCCTGCTCCCAATTTTTGTACAAACTATAAAGCAGCATGGAAAGAGTATGGGTCCCGGAGTCAGAGGACCTGGGTCTTAATCCTGGACCCACCACTGGCCAGCTGTGTGTCTTGGCCAAGTCACTTAACTTCACTGTGCCTCAGTTCCCTCACCTGTTCTCCCTCCTACTTAGAATGTCAGCCATATGGGACCTGGTTATCACAGTGCTTGGCACACAGTAACAAATACCACTCATTACTCATTGAGAAGCAGCGTGGCTCAGTGGAAAGAGCAGGGGCTTTGGAGTCAGTAGTCATGGGTTCAAATCCCGGCTCCGCCAGTTGTCAGCTGTGTGACTTTGGGCAAGTCACTTCACTTCTCTGTGCCTCAGTTACCTCATCCATAAAATGGGGATTAATCAATCATATTTATTGAGCACTTACTATGTGCAGAGCACTGTACTAAGTGCTTGGGAAGTATAAATTGGCAACATATAGAGACAGTCCCTACCCAACAGTGGACTCACAGTCTAAAAGGGGGAGACAGAGAACAAAACCAAACATACTAAAAAAGTAAAATAAATAGAATAGATATGTACAAGTAAAATAAATAAATAAATAAATAAATAGAGTAATAAATATGTACAACCATATATACATATATACAGGTGCTGTGGGGAAGGGAAGGAGGTAAGATGGGGGGATGGAGAGGGGGACGAGGGGGAGAGGAAGGAAGGGGCTCAGTCTGGGAAGGCCTCTTGGAGGAGGTGAGCTCTCAGCAGGGCCTTGAAGGGAGGAAGAGAGCTAGCTTGGCGGATGGGCAGAGGGAGGGCATTCCAGGCCCGGGGGATGACGTGGACCGGGGGTCGATGGCGGGACAGGCGAGAACGAGGTACGGTGAGGAGATTAGCAGCGGAGGAGCGGAGGGTGCGGGCTGGGCAGTAGAAGGAGAGGAGGGAGGTGAGGTAGGAGGGGGCGAGGTGATGGACAGCCTTGAAGCCCAGGGTGAGGAGTTTCTGCCTGATGCACAGATTGATTGGTAGCCACTGGAGATTTTTGAGGAGGGGAGTAATATGCCCAGAGCGTTTCTGGACAAAGATAATCCGGGCAGCAGCATGAAGTATGGATTAAAGTGGAGAGAGACACGAGGATGGGAGATCAGAGAGAAGGCTGATGCAGTAGTCCAGACGGGATAGGATGAGAGCTTGAATGAGCAGGGTAGCGGTATTGATGGAGAGGAAAGGGCGGATCTTGGCAATGTTGCGCAGCTGAGACCGGCAGGTTTTGGTGACGGCTTGGATGTGAGGGGTGAATGAGAGAGCGGAGTCGAGGATGACACCAAGGTTGTGAGCCCCCCGTGGGACAGCCTGATCACGTTGTAACCTCCCCAGTGTTTAGAACAGTGCTTTGCACATAGTAAGCACTTAATAAATGCCATCATCATTATTGTTATTATTATCATTATTACTGCTGTTATCATCAAATTGTAGGATCTGGTCTTGCCTGCTTTGTAAAGTTTCAAGGATTTCACTTGAATGAAATGTTCACACTTGGTGTAGAGGAACTTTCAGTTGTTTTCTCCATATCCAATGCAGAGTCTCTAACTTCCATCCCTTCTCCTTGTTTGCCCTGTTGTCTCAGACCTGGTATAGGTCTATACTGCAGAGTCTCCTGGGGTTCCAAATAGCCTGGTGTCGCCGAAGCAGCCGCTGACAGCTCGCAAAGAGACAGCCCCACCAAGCAGGGAGTGATAGGGAAGGCTTGCCAGCCACCTGCCACATTCAAACTTAGAACTGCATAAAAGCCAAAGCCCTTTAAGCACTTGACATTCACCCAACCCTCAGCTACTTATGTACTTATTCATAATTTATTTTAATGTCTGCCTTCCCTCTAGACTGTAAGCAAGCTGCTTACGGGAATGTGTCTACGAACTCTACTGACGTGTACCCTTCCAAGCACTTAGTAGAGTACTCTGAGAAGTAGCAGAGAAGCAGCGTGGCTCAGTGGAAAGAGCATGGGTTTGGGAGTCAGAGGTTAGGGGTTCAAATCCCGGCTCCACTGCTTGTCAGCTAAGTCACTTAACTTCTTTGTGCCTCAGTTACCTCGTCTGGAAAATGGGGTTTAAGACTGTGTTCCCCATGTAGGACAATCTGATCACCTTAAACGCTCCCCAGTGCTTAGAACAGTGCTTTGCACATAGTAAGCACTTAAATGCCATCATTATTATTATCATTATTACTCTGCTCACAGGTGGCATTCAGTCATTCATTCAATTGCATTTATTGAGCATTTACAGTGTGCAGAGCACTGTACTAAGCATTTGGGAAAGTAAAATACAACAATAAGACAGATTCCTAATGAGCTTAAAGTCTAGAAGACAGAATAAACTCTTCTGATTGACTGACTGATTGAAGGGCCCCAAAGTGCCCGGGGCAGATTTCACAATCACTTTAGGCTTGCACTTTCTGAGAGAGGGTAAAATATCGATTTGGAATTTTTGAATGAGTTTAATTTAAAGGAGAAAACTAAAGACTGGAAAGTCTGCCTGGTTTGCTTAAGATGCCCAGGCATACCAAATGTCACAAATCAACCTTTTTGAAGCTGTGAGTTAACCTGGACATGTTGGCACACTCTATTCGAAGGAATTAGCTGCTCATTTTCTTGGACAGCCTTTCCGCAGGCAAGCAGCATTTCCGGGTAAAATGCATAATCATATTTCTTCAGAACACTGCCATTTCAGATGCTGCACTAGGCAAAGAGCCATGCGACAGAAAAGGCATTAACAACAGCTCTCTCCTAAAAGCCCTAAAAGCCACTAAAGATTCCTGAGAGTGTTGTATGTTTGTGAATGAATATACAAATTCCAATATATTCAGGATTACTTCCATGCTTGAATTTGAAAGTTACCAATGTCTTTTATAATGTCTTTAACACTCACAAACAGAATCATAAACTAGTTTGTATTACTACGCTATAGTATTTGACAATAGCTAATGAAGTCCTTTCAATTTAAGTAATAACATTATACTTCATCCCCATTACTCCCGACTAAACTGTTATTTAAAATACACTGTATGTAAACAGCCATCTATCTTGCTTGTGTTCACAGATACAAGTGATAAAATAATCTTTCCTTAAAAGGAAATCACAAATCTCCACAGTAATCAATAATTGCATCATTTTTGCTACAGAATAAGGTCATCAACAGTGAACAAATGAGTCGATGATAATTGTAGTGTGTTAATCAGAAACATTTATAACAAAATAATTAATAAACCTCGATTTCAAAGAACAGAATCTTAACATTAAAGAGTAATTTCATCAATCCTGTTGAGCCTTAAGTGCTCATTAGTGAACTTTTTAAAGGATATCTAATTTTTAAAATTTGATAAAGATAAGCACTGAAAAAATGTGGAAATCTGCATATGTAATTCTTAAAATTCAACCAATGATATTTGCCTGAAGTCACTACATTATTATAAAGATTGCATTAAGGGAAACATTAAAGCCATACAACCTGGATGGTTTAAACAGCTAAATAATACAAATAGTAATAACAACAATTTGGCATTTGTTAAGCACTTACTATCAGGCACTGTTCTAAGCACTGGGGTAGATACAAGATAATCTTGTTCATTCATTCATTCATTCAGTCGTGTGTATTGAGTGCTTACTGTGTGCAGAGCATTGTACTAAGCACTTGGGAAGTACAAGTCGGCAACATATAGAGACGGTCCCTACCCAACAACGGGCTCACAGTCTAGAAGGGGGAGACAGTCAATAAAACAAAACACGTTGGTTACAGTCTCTGTCCCGGATGATCTTTGTGCAGAAACGCTCTGGGCATGTCACTCCTCTCCTCCCAAATCTCCAGTGGCTGCCTGTCAACCTACACATCAGGCAAAAACTTCTCATTCTCAGCTTCAAGGCTGTCCATCACCTCGTTCCCTCCTACCTCACCTCCCTTCTCTCCTTCTACAGCCCAGCCTGCACCCTCCGCTCCTCTGCCACTCACCTCCTCACTGTACCTCATTCTCACTGTCCCGCCGTTGACCCCCAGCCCATGTTCTTCCCCTGGCCTGGAATGCCCTACCTCTGCACATCCACCAAGCTAGCTCTCTTCCTCCCTTCAAAACCCTACTGAAAGCTCACCTCCTCCAAGAGGCCTTCCCAGACTGAGCCCCCTTTTTCCTCTCCTCCTCCCCATCCCTCTCACCCTACCTCCCTCCCCTCCCCACAGCACTTGTAAATATATTTCTACAGATGTATTACTCTATTTTACTTGTACATATTCACTATTCTATTTATTTTGTTAGTGATGTGCATTTAGCTTTAATTCTATTTGTTCTGACAACTTTGACACCTGTCTGTATGTTTTGTTTTGTTGTCTGTTTCCCCCTTCTATACTGTGAGCCAGTAGTTGGGTAGGGACCGTCTCTATATGTTTCCAACTTGTACTTCCCAAGCGCTTAGTGCAGTGCTCTGCACACAGTAAGTGCTCAATAAATATGATTGAATGAATGAATGAAATAGGGTTCAAGGTCTTAATCCCTATTTTACAGATGAGGTAACTGACACACAGAGAAGTTAAGTGACTTACCCAAGGTCACACAGCAGACAAGTGGTCAAGCCAGGATTAGAATCTAGCTCTTCTGATTCCCAGTCCCACGCCATTCCCACTAGGCAACATTGCTTACCTAAGTTTCAACATCTCTAATTTATTTATATAGAGCCACTAGATTTCATTAGTGAAGACCTACATGGAGGAAAGGACAGAAAAAATTTATCTAAAACAAAACTCAGCCAAAGACAAAAAAAGATGTGGGAAAACATTTACGTCAAACAATTATTTGGGTATTGGTTAATGCTCATTTAAGCGCTTTGATTCCTTGTACTTGGCTTTGTTTATGCAAATTGTATTTTAAATATATTGTTAAATCAGTTTTAATAGTCATGCATTTCAAAAATTGATACAAATTAGAAGCTTCTTAGGGCACTCGGAGTCTTGTGAATTCTTGCCCTTTGATAAAGATCTGCCAAGCCTCCTTAACGCTAACTCACACCAATTCACTTTTACCAATAATGGAATATCACTTTTTAAAGTGGTGTCAAATACTGAAATAATTTCTGGGTTTTGTCATTAAGGTCATAATCCCAAATCTCATAGTGAAACTTTGGAAGTCAAATACAGAAATAACTGAGATTAAATGATGACAACGGCAGAATTATCTCCAAAATTCAGTTCCATTATGCACAGAATACTAATCCTGAGTGACAAAGAAAGAAGTCAGAAATTTTCAAATTGTGGGTGTTTTTGTTTTGTTATGGTTGTTGTTTGTGTTTTTCCATGATATTCCAAAGAAAGTGTATGTGGCACTACGGGCAGCAATTGTGGCCCTGGTAGTATTCAGAACAGTTTTTGTTAATAATAATAATAATAATAATAATAATAATAATGGCATTTGATAAGAGCTTACTATATGCCAAGCACTATTCTAAGTGCTGGGGGGATACAAGGTTGTTTTGTGTTTTTCCATGATATTCCAAACAAAGTGTATGTGGCAATACGGGCAGCAATTGTGGTCCTGGCTGGTATTCAGAACAGTTGTTGTTAATAATAATAATAATAATAATAATAATAATAATAATAATAATAATAATAATAATAATAGTAATGGTGGCATTTGATAAGCGCTTACTATATGCCAAGAACTGTTGCCAATTTGCACTTCCCAAGCACTTAGTACAGTGCTCTGCACACAGTAAGTGCTCAATAAATACGATTGATGATGAACTGTTCTAAGTGCTGGGGGGGATACAAGGTAATCAGGTTGTCTCACATGGGGCTCACAGTCTTAATCCCCAATCTACAGATGAGGGAACTGAGGTACCGAGAAGTTAAGTGACTTGATCAAAGTCACACAGCTGATGAGTGGCGGAGTCAGGATTAGAACCCATGACCTCTGACTCACAAGCCCGTGCTCTTTCCACTGAGCTATGCTGTCCTGCATTGTTCTCCTACCACCTTGTCTCACAACTCTGGGATCCCACAATCTTTCCTGAGTGGTGAGGAGACAGCAGGTACAGTGGTGGAAGGCCCAAAGGTAACATGGGCAGGGCAGAAGTCACCAAGAATCAAAAGGCTGGGCAAATCCAAGGGTTTCCAGAACCTCACATTCCAGGCAGAACAGTCAACTCTTTAGCTTTCTGGGGACTACCAAAATTTTCCCTAAAATATCTGGAGATGTACATTTACCTACATTCCCACATATACTCCGTCCTTTCCTGGTTCTCTTTGGCCGATCATTCTCAGTCTCCTTCGCGGACTCCTCCTCTCCCTCCCATCCCCTAACTGTAGGGTTTCCTCGAGGTTCAGTTCTTGGTCCCTTCTATTCTCCATCTAAACTCACTCCCTTAGAGAACTCATTCGCTCCCACAGATTCAACTATCATCTCTATGCAGATGACACCCAAATCTCTATTTCCTCCCCTGTTCCTTCTCCCTCCTTCCAGGCTCACATCTCCTCCTGCCTTCAGGACATCTCTACTTGGACGTCCTCCCACCACCTCAAACTCAACATGTCCAAGACAGAGCGCCATATCTTCCTGCCCAAACCCTACACTCTCCCGAACTTCCCCATCTTTTTGGACAGCACAATCATCCTAACCATTTCACAAGCCCACAACCTTGATGTCATCCTTGACTTGGCTCTCTCATTCACTCGGCATACCCAATCCATCACCATTTCTACCGGTCTCACCTTCACGACATCGCTAGTATATGCCCTTTCCTCTCCATCCAAATGGCTATCACATTAGTACAATCACTAATCCCATCCCTATTGGATTACTGCATCAGCTATCTTTCTGACCTCCCAACCTCCTTCCTCTCCCTACTTCAGACCATACTTCACTCTGCTGCCGAATTATCTTTCTACAGAAACGTTCAGGGCATGTTACTTGCCCCCTCAAAAATCTCCAGTGGTTGTCTATCAACCTCCGTATCAAACAAAAACTCATTACTATTGGCTTCAAAGCTCTCCATCACCTTGCCCCTTCTTACCTCACCTCCTTTCTCTCCTTCTACATCTCAGCTCACAAACTCTGCTCTTCTGGTGATAACCTTCTCACTGTGCCTCAATCTCACCTGTCCCACGGTTGAATCCTGACCCACGTACTACCTCTGGCTTGGAATGCCCTCCCTCCTCAAATCTGCCAATCACTCTTTCCTCCTTCAAAGCCCTACTGAAGTCTCACCTCCTCCAAGAGGTCTGCCCAGACTAAGCCCCCAGACTTTTGAAAAATACTAATAATTTTCCATATATTGCTAAATCTAAGTAAAAAATGAACTTATATATAGAAGGGTTTTTTGGGCAATTGGGCAGTGACTTACTAACTAGAATTTAGCAGTGCAAAATATTTTACATGTTTCCCAAAATGCCCAGAAGTTAATTTACAAATCAAGGGAATCTGAGACAAGATTTCTTTGTCCACTTATGATATAGTTACTCAAGGGAACTCGGACCTCTCCCATTACTTGGAAAGACTATTTGTTCCCCCACAAATAGATTACATGTCAATAAATTGGAATAAACCACTATCTTCTATAAACTATTCACCAAGAATTATAGTAACAATGATGCATTATTCTGGGTAAAAACCAACCTGTATTCTACAGAACATAATACAAGCAGCGTGACACCCTGCTTGATATTTACACCAATGAACATCTGTTAAGTACTTTCATGTGACCCACCTTAGATTTTAATTAGTGGGATCATACAAAGTCTTCTTGAAATTGTCTTTGTAAATCAATCTCTTTCATTTCTTAATCTCATTCTCTCCTCTCTCTCTCAGCTTTCGAAATTTTTTTTTTTTGATAAGATGCTCCAAATGAAATTCAGGTGCCGTCTCACCAGATGTGTGGAAAAGGAACCTTTCGCCTTCTTCCCAAAGGCAGGGAGAAACACAAAAGATTTAGCAGCTGCAACTCTATTTGATGAACACATATCGTAAGAACAGCGTGCAAGAGAGTGGAGTGCCCGAAGCCAGGAGCAGCTGTAGTTCCTCCCCCCAAGCCGGCCTGATCCACCCCTTAGACCTAATCACCATGTCAGCCAGGTGACCCGAACTCCCCTAACCTGCCCCTAGACAGTGCAGCCACAGACCCCCGGAGGCGCTGCCAGCTGACACCACATTCTCAATGTAAGAAGCTGTGAAAATTAGATTTCTGAACAAGGATTATTTTCCTCTTGTCTTTCTAAGACTTTTAATCAACATACGGGCTTTGTACACATACGTGAGGAGTCACTGCCATGACTTTTCTCAGGCTTCCCTAACTGAAAAACCTATTCATTTCCACTCATTCAGGGCTACAATTAAAGAAATCCCATGGAAAAAAAAAATCACAGTTTAAAAATGATTCCTCATTCACCCAGCACTTATATACATATCTGTAATTTATTCATATTAATCTCCATCTCTCCCTCTAGGCTGTAAGTGTCCTTACATGCCTACCAACACTTGAGATCTTGGGCAAGTCACAACTTCTCTGTGCCTCAGTTACCTCACCTATGAAATGGGGCTTAAGACTGTAAGGGAACATGTCTACCAATCCTATGTATTGTACAGGGCTCTGTGCACAGTAAGCACTCAATAAATATTATTAATTCTGAAAAACAAGGACCATTACTTAAAGTAATGTGACAGCTCTGTTCTTTGAGTATGGAAATTAGCAATGGCAAGAAATTAGCAGCCCAGAAAGGATCTCTCTGCTTCTGACCTCCAGGAATACCACTCCTGCTCCAGTCTATTCCACAGTCTTTTCTCACACTACACTTCCCTTTTCCCTAGATTCTAAGGAAGTAGGAGTGAGTGTCTCTCTCAGGATTGCACCTGGAGAGTTTCCAGTCCTCTACCAGTCTTGGCTATGGGAGGGAGAGTCAAGCAGAGGGCTACCTACTCCATTCCTAGCTTAGTGGCTAGCGAGTAGAAGGCGATCTGCTATAAGTCAAAAATCACTTGTCCTGGGAGAGAGTTGAGGGCAGAGACTCGAGTTTGCTGCTCGGGAAGAAGGCAATGGTAAACCACTTCCATGTTTTTACCATGAAAACTCGATGGATACACTATCAGAATGACTACAGATGAAGAGTGGAGTGGCCTGGGAGAGATGTCTCCATGTCATCGATATGTGTCAGAAACGACTCGACAGCAAAAGCCAATCCAAGGAGTGAGTGAGTCCTGGAGAGACCCTCAATGATTGTTCTTCTGCAGCAATCAGAAGATTAGCATGGGGACCGGAAGATTGATTAGCAAGGCACACTGCTCCCCAGCCAATACTGACCCATTATTCCTTCTTGTCTTTCCCGGAAACCGGAGGATGGTCACAAACCTGGAGGCTAGAAAACATTTCTGTGGTAGTTTCAGGGGGAAAATCTCTTATTCACATGCAGAGAAGCCTCCAACTAGAGAAGACTGGGCAGTCAAGAAAGGGCAGAGAAGCAGCATGGCCTAGGAGAGAAAGCTTGCACCTGGGAGTCAGAGGATCTGGGTTCTAAAACCAGCTCTGCCACTTGTCTGCGGGGCAAGTCATATAACTTCTCTGTGCCTCAGTCACCTCACCTATAAAATGGGTGTTAAGACTGTGAGCCGCATGTAGGGCAGGGACTGTGTTCAACTCTATTATCTTGTACCTACCTCAGGGCTTAGTATAATTCCTGACATGCAGTAAGCACTTGAATACCATAAAACGAACACACACACACACACACACACACACACACACACACACACACACACACACACACACACACACCCCGCGCAATCTGTCCAGAAGGGGCATGAAAAAGGTGATTTCTCAATGGTCCTCTCTAGCTCTCTCATTTAGTAAATCTGTGAAGGTGGTTGTTTTCCTCATGGACTTGAGACTAATTCCATGCAACAGATCATTCCAATTCAGTCTCTGGGCAAGTTCCTGGGGTTGCACTTATTGCCTTTTTTAATTTGGTATTTGTTATGCACTTACTAGGTGTCAGGCACTGTACAAAGTACTGACATAGAGTCAAGCTAATCAGGTTGGACACAGTAGATGCCCCACACAGGGCTCACAGTCTCAATCCCCATTTCATAAATGAGGTAACTGAGGCACAGAGAAGTTATTTATCCAAAGTCACAGGGCAGAAGAGTGGTGGAGCCCGGGATTAGAATCCGGGTCCCTCTGACTTCCAAGCCCATGGTCTTTCCATTAAGTCAGGTCACTTAAAATTTTTCCCGAGATATCCACAGATGGATAGTCCAGGATCTCCCATTCTATTGTTTCATCATCCAGAGGATCTAGAAAGTTTTCCTTATCAATCAATGGTATTCACTAAGCACTTATTAGGTGCAGAGCACTGTACTAAGTGCTTGCTGGTCAACTGCAATTGATACTGAATTTCAGTCATTAGCCAACACAGGAAAACAGGTAAAAATCCTCAAAAAAAAAATCCAAGTATTTTTAGATAGCAACTGCCATCCTTTCATTTTCTCTTATTTAGGATAAACAACTCCAATTTGTTACACTTCCCTAAAAATTTAACATATCTTTGCCCAGGTGCTTTCTATCGCCAGGGGCCATTGTTCTAAAAATGACTATATTTCTAACAATTTCTAACAAGTGAAAACTTGAAATTGGCAGGATGGGGCTCCCAGTTTATTTCTTTTGTTTACTTTAGTATTGAAAATTAGAAAGGATACTGCTCCTGCACTTACTCCTGAAAGACCACTTATGCTGCATCCTTCAGCGTCACTGTTTAAGTGGTGATCACTTACTGAAATAATTTCATGCATGTTCAAGCAATCTAAACTCAGTAAACATATTTACTGAGAGAATATTTTGACACTAAACATCATTCCATAACTAAATTATCATTTAAAAACATTTTCCAAAACTCTGCTGCAACACTGAGGTGTCAACTCAATTTATAACTTACAAAATATGAAAAGGGTGGGGATAAGGAGGTGGAACAGGATGAGAAAGAGGAGATGAACTAATGAGAACATTTGGGTATCATCATATATACAAACGAGATGACCTACAAATGGAAAGAATCACTTTACAAAGTGCTATGGACATCCATGAGCCCAAAGACTGCCCTACAGAAAACCATGTTTTCACCAGTGATACAAATTTGAAAGTGATCACTGGATTCTGCTACCTAAATCAGCATGAAATAAATGGGTAGACAGGCTGCCAATATGCCCTGAGTCATTTCACAGCATTGACTGCAACCCAACTTCATTGGGTGGGACATGTGAAGAATGATATATGATCAAGCAGTTGTGTAGTGAGCTGAAAATATGAGAGGAGAGGTGAGAAGTAAGAAGGACAGAATAAGTACTTAAAAGATATGATGAACCCAGTCTCAAATATTGTGTCATAGCTTTGGAATGCTTGGAGATAACAGCTGACTTCTCTGCTGCTGTTTCCTGTTGTTGAGCTCTGAGGAATAGAAGGATTATTGTAATTCTTGTTTTTGTTCTCAGAAGCACTTCAGCAGCTGCCTTGGAAGATGACTGATTCAGGCACACTGTAATGACTGCAGGACACTTTCATTTCTTCCATAGAGCTCAGCAGATACCTTCCAAACAAATCTGCTGTGATGTGAGGTGAACACAGACCACAGCCACTGAGGTTTCCACTGTTTTGCTAGTCAACATGCAACCCTAGAAACCACCTGTCATGGAAACACAACCCCTGTCAATTGGCAGTTTCATTACCTAATCACTGAATAGGTGTCACCTCAATTTACCACAGGCTGATGGGGTGGGGAAGTTGGGGGGGTGAGGGGGGAAAGGGGAGAGGGAGAGGGAGAGGGAGAGGGAGAGGGAGAGGGAGAGGGAGAGGGAGAGGGAAAAGCAACGTGGCTTATTGTAAAGAGCATGGGATTCGGGGTCAGAGGGTATTGGTTCTAATCCCAACTCCACCACTTGTCAGCTGTGTGACTTTGGGCAAGTCACAAATACCATAATTATTATATATACATACAGACACACACACACATGTGTAAGTGCAGATGTTAGTATTTTCAACAAAGCTCATTCCATTACATCTATAACCAACTGCAGAAGCCTATACAACCATTTGTAAAATCTTAGCAGCATTTAAGGGAATAAAAGGCCCATGTCCTAGTAACCAAGTGTCTTTCAAACTGGGGCAACACAATAACCCCATGGGGATGTTTATGGCACTGAAATTCAGCCAGTAGAAGGCAAAGTAAAGCAAAACAGAAATTTTGGCAGGTTGGAGAATTACCTTTCTTGGTGCCCAATGCTAGGTAACAACAAATAATGTCAGTGTACTCTGGAGGTAAATAACAATCATCTGAAAAGAATATTGGTATTAAACCTCATTCCTATTTTGCTGCTTGAAAACTAATTGCGGTATGTTAAGCTCTTAATATGCACCAAACATTATACTAAGGGTAGATATAAGCTTCTTCGAAGATCATGTCTACTTTTTCTGTACTTCTCTCCCAAGAGTTCAAGACAACTCAGAAAAAGGGAGAGAGAGACACAGAGAGAGAGAGAGAGAAAAAATGTGAGAAGTAAAGGACTATGGAGGGAAGGCAGAATGAGAACACTGGGAGGCAAATGGAGAGAGGAAAGCAGCTGCCGAATCTAACATTTTTAATGCTAATCTTTATTACTATGGACTCATCTCACAGCCAAACATAACCCATGTTTGAGCAACTAATTAGGCTTTGGTCATATTCCAACTATTCAAGCATGAAGCATTTTTTGTCTGCAGATGGATCGAAAATGAATCCTGATATTTTAAGAGAGGCAAGATGTGGAGGGAGAAACTTCTTTTAATGGTTGTTGGGATGACAAGGAGTTTAATTTGGAACCACAATGCCTCCCATCCAGGCCCCCAACTTCAACCACCCACTCTCCTGTTTGTCCTTAATTCTCACAGGAATTCTCCTAGTCTATGATCCAGGATTTTATCTGGATCAAAATCCTTTATTGTAGTTCAACTGGCCTATAGATCTGTAATGGAGTGTGTGGCACAACTTCACAGCCATTAGAGCAAATCTGTTCAACAGGATCTGGATCCATTTCCCCACCATGCTTTGTTCGTAAGAGAAAACATAGCTCTCTCTTCTCCACCTTACTTCGTAGAAAAGAGGTGAGATGCAATCAGGACACTAAAAGGATATGAGTACAAGTCCTTTGATCCAAATGCCATAAAAAAAGATGGGGTCATACTAATCCCTGGCAAAATGGGTTTCTGTATCAGCAATTCTGCACCTGAACAATTTCACTTTTATGCCAAATATTTGCAAATAACAGAGTTTATACCTGATCAGGTTAGGGAAAAAAATGAAATACAAGTTACAAAGAAATGAGTGCCATGGCACGAGTGTAGGTATTTTTTCTTCCAAGCGCGTGACTGTGGATTAAATGGAAACTCACCAGTACATACATGAATTGCCTGAACTTTTCAAAGGCTGTTTTGCTCTACAATATATCAGTATAAGTCACTCTAAAAGCAGTACTATGGCATCAAAAAAGTGTGCACTAAATCCTTGAAAATATTCACTGTAAGTCATGGAGGTTATTATTAATAAAAGCAAAAATGAAAATAAAAAATGCACAAGTAAACTGCAACAGTGCTGCAGCATGGATGCAAGTGTTCAGGAGGTTGGAACATCCCCCCCCCCCCCGCCCTTAATTTCCATTAGAACAATAGTCCTCAAATGCTGATTGTTAATAACAAGCTCTCTTAAGATTGCATCTCTCCTCATGAGAGAGAAACTACTCTAAGACAATGACACTTGCCAACACATTAAGACTTTCAGAATTAAATAGTTAACGCTAGCCTGACAGGGCAATAAAGAGTTAAATATGAAGTTGACATAGTAAAGAAGCATAATTGTGAAAAAACAGTTTATTAAGCTGTCTCTACCAGAAGTGTGCTGGATGAATTTTCATAGAATAGATTTTCAATAACAAAGCCTATTAAGAATCTGTATTCAAAGGCCACCTGTCACAAAGGCCACCATTTTCTGTAACAGCAGGAGGTCTCTTTAAGACATATTCACGGTGTCTGTTAAATTAGTTCCTTTTGGTACAGAAAACAAAAGTAAGTGTAATTCAAAAAAGAGACCACAGCTAAAGAAGGCAATCTGTTCATATGATAAATTGTGTATACTTGCCACAATTCCAAAGTAATTGGAATATTTTTAAAAAATGTATCCTACATAGCAACGACATTTGACATGACTGAACACACAACTGTACCCTTTAATAGATAACATGTTGACAAAAATTCACAATTGTAGACAGTCCTTTCTGCAAATATGTATCTTTAAAAAAGATGTTTGGGACTCACAAACAAGCACAAATATCATGTGACCGAGAGGTTACCATGGTGAAATATTTTTAAATGAAGTTCAACCTGCAAAAATTTGTAGGGACCATTTGCAGTTTTAATACATTATTAGAATGTATATTATCTGTGCAAAATTTTAAAATGTTTCCAGAGAAGCAGCCTGGTCTACTGGCAAGACTACGGGCTTGGGAATCGGAGGGCATGGATTCTAATCCTTGCTGTGTGACCAGGAGCAAATCACTTAACTTCTCTGGCACTCAATTACCTAATCTGTGAAATGGGTATTAAAACTGTGTGTCCCACGTGGGACACCCCAGCTACCTTGTATTTACCCCAGGGCTTACAGCAGTACTTGGCACCCAGTAAGCACTTAACAAATACCATATTATTATTATTATTATGATGATGATGATGATGCTATGTAGTTACTAAATGTCCCTCCTTTCATTCATTCAATCGTATTTATTGAGTGCTTACTGTGTGCAGAGCACTGTACTAAGCACTTGGGAAGTAGAAGTCAGCAACATATAGATACAGTCCCTACCCAACAACGGGCTCATGGTGTAGAATGGATAATAATAATGTTGGCATTTGTTAAGCACTATGTGCTGAGCACTGTTCTTAGCACTGAGGTAGATACAAGGTGATCAGGTTGCCCCATATGGGGCTCAGTCTTAATCCCCATTTTACAGATGAGGTAACTGAGGCACAGAGAAGTGAAGTGACTTGCCCAAAGTCACACAGCTGACAACTGGCAGAGCCGGGATTCAAACACTTGGCCTCTGACTCCGAAGCCCATGCTCTTTCCATTGAGCCACACTGCTGTAACAACTCATTATGTGCCCAGCAGGAAAATTCATCATTAGCTTTCCGATCCAGAGTGTGATTCAACATGCCTACAGAGTTCACATTTCCAGGATGCTATTTACTAACCTGAAACAAAATCACCTCCGGCTTATCCCAGAAAATGAATCTGTAACTAGAAGATGGGGATTTTGAATCGAACATGAGAGGAGAGCTTAAGAGAGCAACTCTGATATCACAATTTACTGACACATTGATTAAAAAAATGTGCTTAAGCAATTGGGGGAGCTGAAATTCCAGGGAAATAGTTTGAATAAAGTGAAAAAGATTACATTTTTCATCATTAAGAAATTGCTCCCCTTTGAGTTTGAATGGCTGTTGACTAGGAGCCAAAGGTTTCTAACTCTCACTCCTACTGCTACCAGTTCTTGTAAATCTCAGAAGGCAGACAACAGCTAAAATCTGCAAGTGAATTCTAATGCTCAGGTTACTGCCTTTTGGCTACAGGCAGCCTGTCGGACCCTATTATTGCCAAAACAGGGGTTAGAGATAGAAAATAGCAAGGGTATATTACCTTTCTAAAGTTTATCCTTCCCTAATATTTCCCCTCTAGCTTCCATTTCCTCAGAAAGGCCACTGCAAGTAGCAGACACCTGGAAGCTTAGAGTGAGAACTCTCTCAGCCAACTGCAGGAATCTACGAGGGATGTTATTCAAAATCAGAATAGCATTAAATACTGGAAAGGGGCAAAAAGTGAGAAAAAGTGTTAGAGAAAACACTCATAACTTGGAGGGCATAAGCCTAACAACCTGCTTTCTTTGCAGTGAGAACAGGGGACCTCACCATTAAACCAGTTTCTAGAGAATCACATCCTGCCTTCAATAGGGCCCATTTCATAGTCCCATACTGTCTAGAATTCTTCCCAAGAAGGCTAACGGCATAGTTACAAAAATACTGCTGATTTAAAAAGGAAAAGAAGCATCAATTCTCCATTCACCTTATTTCCCTTTCTCTCCAGCTGGATAGTGCAAGAAAAGAAAACCAAGGAAAGAAAAATGCTTGGCTAGAACAGACTGTCAGACATAAAAAGGAAGTGGTTGTTTATTCTGATTGTCATTGTTTTATTGTGCTACTAGACATTAATGATGTCATAAAAAATGAAAGCATCTCAAGGAAAATATAATGAATTCTTAAAGTCCCAGCTTGTATCGCTGCATTTATTGGGAACCCTCAGTGTGGAGAACATCAAAAGAATGGATGGAGATTCCCCAAAACAATTTTTACATGGCCACATAGTTCTCTTCTTTTCATTCATTCATTCAATCATATTGATTGGGTGCTTACTGTATGTGGAGCACTGTACTAAGTGCTTGGGAGAGTACATTATAACAATAAACAGGCACATTCCCTACCCACAGTGAGCTTACAGTCTAGATGGGGAAACAAAAATATAAAGAAATGAATTATAGATATGTACATAAGTGGTGTGGGGCTTGGAGGGGGAGGAATAAAGGGAGCAATTCAGGGTGATGCAGAAGGGAGTGGGAGGAGAGAAAAAGAGGGCTTAACTAGGAAAGTCCTCTAAGATAAGATGTGCCTTCAATAAGGCTTTGAAGAGGGGAAAGTAACTGTCTGTCAGATTTGAGGAGGGAAGGCAATCCAGGCCAGAGGCAGGACATGGGCGAGAAGTCGGCGGCAAGATAGATGAGATTGAGGTACGGCGAGAAGATTAGCATTAGAGCAGCAAAGTGTGTACACTGGGTTGTAGCAGGGGAATAGCAAGGTGAGGTAGGAAAGGACAAGGTGATTGGTTGCTTTAAAGTCAATGGTGAGATTTTGTTTGATGCGGCAGTGGATGAGGAACTACTGGAGTTTCTTGAGCAGCAGGGACACATGTCCTGAACATTTCTGTAGAAGAATGATCCAGGCAGCAGAGTGAAATATGGAGTGGGGAGAGACAAGAGGCTGAGAGGTCAGCAAAGAGGCTGATAGAATGTCAACACAAAATAGGATAAGTGATTGGATGAACAAGAGAGCAGTTTGGATGGAGAGGAGAGGGTGGATTTTAGCTATGTTGTGAAGGTGGAACCAATGGGATTTAGGATTTATTCCAAATGTCCTAGCTAGGATGTGGTTCATTCATTTATTTAATCATATTTGTTGAGCACTTACTGTGTGCAGAGCACTGTACTAAGTGCCAGGAAAGTACAATACAGCAATAATGAGAGACAATCACTGCCCACAGGTTCACAGTTTAGAATGGGAGAGATGGACATCGATACAAGTAAATAGGTATCAATATAAATAAATCGAATTATAGATGCATACATATATACTTAAGTGCTGTGGTGGGGAAGTGGGTAATAGCAAAGGGAGTAAGTCGTGGTGAGGCGGAAGGGCGGGACAGCTGAGGAGAAGCGGTGCTTAGCATGGGAAGGCCACTTGGAGGAGATGTGCCTTCAGTAGGGCTTTGAAAGATGAAAGAGTGACTGGAGGATTTGAGGAAGGAGGGTATTACAGGCCAGAGGTAGTATGTGGGCCAGGGGTTGGCGGTGAGACAAGACAGATCGAGGTACAGTGAGAGGATTAGCACCAGAGGAACGTAGTGTGTGGGCTGTGCTGTAGAAGGAGAGACCTCCTGCAGGAGGCCTTCCCAGACTGAGCCCCCTCCTTCCTCTCCCCCTCCTCCTCCTCTCCATCCCCCCCGCCTTACCTCCTTTCCTTCCCCACAGCACCTGTATATATGTATATATCTTTGTATGTATTTATTACTCTATTTATTCATTTTACTTGTACATATATGTTGCCAATTTGTACTTCCCAAGCGCTTAGTACAGTGCTCTGCACACAGTAAGCACTCAATAAATACGATTGATGATGATGATATCTATTCTATTCATTTCATTTTGTTAATATGTTTTGTTTTGTTCTCTGTCTCCCCCTTCTAGACTGTGAGCCCACTGTTGGGTGGGGACCGTCTCTATATGCTGCCAACTTGTACTTCCCAAGCGCTTAGTATAGTGCTCTGCACACAGTTAGTGCTCAATAAATACAATTGAATGAATGAATGAAAGAAGGGAGGTGAGGCAGGAGGGGGAAAGGTGATGGAGAGCTTGAAAGCCAATAATGAGGAGTTTTTGCTTGATAAGGAGGTGGATAGGCAACCACTGGTGATTTTTCAGGAGGGGTGTGATGTGCTTTGAACATTTCTGTAGAAAGATAATCCAGACAGCAGAGTGAAGTATGGACAGAAGTCGGGAGAGGCAGGAGGTTGAGAGGTCAGAAGGGAGGCTGATGCTGTAGTCCAGTTAGGATAGGGTAAGTGATTGTACTAATGTGGTAGTGGTTTCGATAGAGATGAAAGGTTGGCTCTTGGTAATGTTGTAAAGCTGAGACAGACAGGATTTGGGGATGGACTGGATATGTGGTTCTTTCCTTTACTGAATCTTGTACAATCCCCACTATGCAGTCTTTACTTGATGACTATTTTCCCCAGAAGTACTGGGGAGGGTTGGAAAATCCTTATGCATTCCAACTATGTGTGAGGGAAAAAGTAATTTCGTGTGTGCTTAATACATGTATACTGACGGTTATGATAGATCCAGTCACTACTTCATATGGGGCTCCAATTTATCTTATTCCTATGTCACAGATGAGGAAACTGAAGCCCATACAGAGACTTTAAATGACTTGACCAAGGTAACACAGTAGACAGTGGCAAAGTTGGGACTCACACTTCCATTAGATCAGGCTGCCATCTCATATTTCTAATAAATTCAGAAAGTTTGGGGTCTACAGCATAGCAATTTTGAAACAACTGTTAGATATATTTCACTACAGACCTAAAGAACCCTCCTTATCTTCCCTCCCAAACCTTGCCCTCTCCCTGAGTTTCCCATCACTGTAGGCGGCACTACCATCCTTCCCATCTCACAAGCCCGCAATCTTGGTGTCACCCCCGACTCCATTCTCTCGTTCGCCCCTCACATCCAATCCGTCACCAAAACCTGTCGGTCTCACCTCTGCAACATCGCCAAGATCTGCCGTTTCCTCTCCATCCAAACTGCTGCCTTGCTGGTTCAATCTCTCATCTTATTCCAACTGGATTACTGAACCAGCCTCCCCTGTGATCTCCCATCCTCTTGTCTCTCCCCCACTTCAGTCTGTACTTCACGTTGCTGCCCGGATCATCTTTGTGCAGAAACGTTCTGGGCATGTTAGTACACTCCTCAAAAATCTCCAGTGGCTGCCTGTCAACCTATGCATCAAGCAAAAACTCCTCACTCTTGGCTTCAAGGCTGTCCATCACCTCGCCCCCTCCTACCTCACCTCCCTTCCCTCCTTCTACAGCCCAGCCTGCACCCTCCGCTCCTCGGCTGTTAACCTCCTCACTGTACCTCGTTCTTGCCTGTCCCGCCATCGACCCCTGGCCCACGTCCACCCCCTGGCCTGGAACGCCCTCCCTCCACACATCCACCAAGGTAGCTCTCTTCCTCCCTTCAAAGCCTTACTGAGAGCTCACCTCCTCCAAGAGGCCTTCCCAGACTGAGCCCCCTTTTTCCTCTCCTCCTCCCCATCCCCCCCCGCCCTACCTCCTTCCCCTCCTCACAGCACCTGTTTATATGTTTGTACAGTTTTATTACTCTATTTTACTTGTACATATTTAATATTCTATTCATTTTGTTAATGATGTGCATTTAGCTTTAATTCTATTTATTCTGATGATTTGACACCTGTTCACATGTTTTATTTTGTTGTCTGTCTCCCCCTTCTAGACTGTGAGCCCACTGTTAGGTAGGGACCGTCTCTATATGTCACCAACTTGTACTTCCCAAGCGCTTAGTACAGTGCTCTGCAAACAGTAAGCACACAATAAATATGACTGAATAAATGAATGAATGATGCAGGAGGCCTGTCTCCCACTGTTAAGCCAAGAGGCTTCAGACTAGTCCCCAGAATCTAATGGCATAGTGATAATGTTGGGAGTGAGTTTCCAGGACCTTGAGTTAGCTGCTGTCAGTCAGTGGTCATTCCCAAGCACATAATTTTACAATCAATTCATCAATTGTATTGACTGAGCACTTACTATGTGCAGAACACTATAATTAGCACTTGGGAGGGTACAATAAAACAATATAACAGACACATTTCCTGGCAACAACAAGCTTACAGTTCAGAGAGGGAGAAAGACAGTAATACAAATAAATTACAGATATGTACATAAGTGCTGTGGGGCTGAGATGGGGGATGAATAAAGGGAGTAAGTCAGGGAGACACAGTGGGAGTGGAAGAAAAGAAATACAGGGCTTAGTCAGAGAAGGCCTCTTGGAGGAGATGTGCCTTCAAGAAGGCTTTGAAGAGGGGGTGTGTGATTGTCATTTGGATATAAAGAGGGAGGGAGTTCTAAGCCAGAGGGAGAACAGGGGTGAGAGTTTGGAGGTGAGAGAGACGAGTTCGAGATACAGTGAGTAGGTATGGATTAGAGGAGCGAAGTGCGAGGGATGGGTTGTAGTAAGATACTAGCAAGGTGAGCTAGTAGGGGATTTACTAGATAATTGAGCGCTTTAAAGCTTATGGTAAGGAGTTTCTGCTTGATGCAGAAGTGGACGGGAAACCACTGGAGGTTCTTAAGGAGAGGGGAAACATGGAGTGAATGTTTTTGTAGAAAGATGATCTGGGCAGCAGAGTGAAGTATGGACTGGAGTGGAGAGAAACAGGAGGCAGGTCTGCAAGAGACTACTATGTCTCTTCTTCCCTTTATATCCCACAAAGTTCTGGACTCTGATGGAAAACTAGTCCACTTTGACTTGGCCCAGAAACTGTTGCAGCATCATGAAGCTGATGATTTCTGAAATGTCTGGATTTCTGAGTAATTAGCAAGTGAATACAGATACCTAGAGATTGATTTCTATTTTTCTTACTATTGATAAGTATATTAGCTGCTTTTTCTCAGTTCAATCTTGTTTTTTTTTTTTTTACTACTGATCACTTCTGATATAGAAGTTGGAGGATGTGCCTTCCATTCTGGGGAGAAACATTGGGATTGTGACAAAGATAGAATCCAAGATCAAACAACATTGGAAAATACCTTGACCAAAGGAATTTAGTTTCCCTAGAGAAGAAAAAAGAAAAGATCCATTCTTAATAAATTTAATAAATCTTGAAATACAGGGCAAAGGCTCAATGGACTGGCTTCACCTCATATTGTAACCAGTATTTTTGGAAGCAAATTAAAATAACATAATTAATGGAATTCTTAAAGTTGGAAAATATCAAGTTTATGTATGCATCCTGGTTTATTGTACACCACACAAATAACAGTACTAATATAGCACTCCATAATATTATAAAATGTAACATATTTACAATTCAATAGTATACTATTTAGTTTTATATTGTAAAGACTGCTTTCTTGCAGAATCCCATGTTTAGAAAGTTTTGGGCAGTATTCTTTACCCATTTCTATCCTCTACATTTGGTACAAGTAGTTTCTTCAATGACTTGACATATCAAGCCCAAACAGGCTCATGTTATCAAAATCTCTCAATTCTCTATTTCATTCATTCAACTGTATTTATTGAGTGCTTACTATGTGCAGAGAACTTCTATTTTAGCTGCTAGAGAAGCAACATGGCCTAGTGAAAACAGCAAAAAAACCACTGGGAGTTAGGGGTTCCAAACTCAGCTTTTCACTTGCCTGCTGTGTGACCTTAACAAGTCACTTAACTTTTCATGCCTCAGTTTCCTTATCTGCTAAAAGGGGATTAAATACCTGCTCTTCACACTTACGCAGTGAGCCCCATGTGGGAGAAGGACTATGTTCTACCTGATTGCCTTGTTTCAACCCCTGCTCTTGCTACAGTGCATAGTTACATAGTAGGCCCTTAAATTCCACAGTTGTTAATAGTAGCCAATATTTATGTTGAAAACATTCATTATGGAAGAACTGAATCCATCTGCATCTTGATGTTCACTCTCCAATGCCTTTTTCCCTACTGCTTTCAATCCATCATATTTCATTCATTCATTTAATCGTATTTATTGAGCGCTTACTGTGTGCAGAACACTGTACTAAGCGCTTGGGAAGTACAAGTTGGCAACATATAGAGATGGTCCCTACCCAACAACGGGCTCACAGTCTAGAAGGGGGAGACAGACAACAAAACAAAACATGTGGACAGGTGTCAAGTAGAACAAATAGAATAAAAGCTAAATGCACATCATTAACAAAATAAATAGAATAGTAAATATGTATAAGCATGGCCCTGCATTCCCTATTCCAAAAAAACTCCCTTGACCCATGATTGATTAAACTATCACCCCACCTCCCTCCTATCATTCCTTGAATACATCTTGAGCGAGGTATCTATTCCCAGTTCCTACACTCTCTCTAGACTGTAAACTCCCCTAAAGACTGTAAACTCAATATGGGCAGGGAATGTGTTTGCTAGCTCTGTTGTGTTGTTGTCTCCCTAACCCTTAGTATATAGCTCTGCACATAGCCCTCAATATATACCACTGATTGACTTCCTCTCTTCCAATTCTCTCCTTGATCCTCCCCAATCTGGGCTCTGCCCCCTTTACGCCATCATTACTGCTCTTTTAAAGGTCACCAGTGATTTCCTTAATGTCAAATCCAATGGCCTCTAGTCCATCCTAATCCTCCTCAACCTCTCAGCTGCCTTTGACACTGTCGACCGCCCCGTTCCCCTGGAAACATTATCTCAACATGGCTTCACTGACACTGTCCTCACCTAGTTCTCCTCCAGTCTCTCTGGCTGCTCATTCTAAGTCTCTTTCAGAAGCTCCTCCTCTACTTCCCACCCCTTAAATGTGGGAGTCCTTCAAGGTTTAGTTCTGGACCCTATTTTATTTTCTACCTACACCCATTTCTTTGCAGAATTATTTGCTCCCATGGCATCAACTACTGATGATTCTCAAATCTACATCTCCAGCCTTGATCTTTCTCCTTCTCTTCAGTCTCCTATTCCCTCCTACCTTCAGGACATTGTTACTAGGATATCCCGGAGACACATCAAACTTAGCATGTTCAAAAAAAACAAACCGCTTTTCCCACCCAAACACTTCCTTACCCTGACTTTCTCATCACTGTGGACACCACCACCATCCTCCAACTCACAAACCATTACCTTGGCATTATCCTTGACTATTCTCTCTCATTCCACTCACATATTCAATCACTAAATCCTCTTGGTTCAACCATCAACAACATCTCCATCCAATCTGCTACTACGTTAGTCCAAGCACTTATCCTAACCCGTCCTGATTACTGTATTGGTCTCTTTACTGATCTCCCTGACTCCTGTCGATACTTCACTCTGCTGCCCAGATCATTTTTCTACAAAACTGTTCAGTCTACTCCTCAAAAACCTCCAGGGGTGGCCCAACCATCTCTGCATCAAGCAGAAACTCCTTACTCTCAGCTTTGAAACACTCCTTGTCCCCCTTATCTTGCCTCTCTAATTTCATACTACAACTCAGCCCACTCCACTCCTCTAATTCATTCATTTAATCATATTTATTTGCCAACCTACTAATTGTACTTCACTCTCATCTATCTCACTACTGACCTCCCCACCCATGCTGTGCCTTCCCTCTCATATCTGACAGACTATCCCTCCTCCCATCTTCAAGGCTGTATTAAAAAGCATATCTCCTCCAAGAGGCCTTCCCAAGCTCATTTCCCATTCTCCCATTCCCTTACACTTGGATTTGCACTTTTTCTTTACCCCACCCTCTGCCCCACATAATTTATATTCATATCCATAATTTATTTCTTTATATTAATGTCTGTGTCCCCTTCTAGACTGTAACCTCCTTGTGAGCAAAGAACACATTTACCAACTCTGTTATATTGCACTCTCCTAAGTTCTTACAGTACATTGTTCTGTACAAAGTGCTCAATGAATACAATTAATTCTAGTCCTGATCACTGGTGTAGTCACTAGCAAATGTAATAATTCATTTAAATTCACCTGAGAACTATGATGCCTTTCAGGTTAAAAGTTAATCCCTTCCACATCCATCATCTCAATATATCATCGTGACATTCACGTGAGGTAAGAAAGGGCAGATATTCTCAACCCTATTTTATAGATTAGAAAATCAAGATAAATGA
Source organism: Tachyglossus aculeatus (assembly GCF_015852505.1). Classification (NCBI taxonomy): domain Eukaryota; kingdom Metazoa; phylum Chordata; class Mammalia; order Monotremata; family Tachyglossidae; genus Tachyglossus; species Tachyglossus aculeatus. The sequence continues at coordinate 52,470,114 of NC_052069.1, forward strand.
TTTACCTGAATCACAATTAAATTGTAACTGAGCCTAAAAATTAATTCCTCTGATTCAATCCAGTGCCCTCTCCAGTAAACCTTCTCCCATCTATTGTTAAACTTCTTCATAATGATGTCAATAAAATAATAATCCATAATAATACAAATCCCAAGTGTGTTTTCAGCTTCATGTTGGGTCAGTAAATGAGTACAATGAATTGTTTAAGTCCTTATTGGTAATGTTCCAGATAACGTTACAGAACAACAGAGGTAAAGCCCAGAACTGTAGAACACTTGGCATGCTTTGGCTTTCGGTAACCAAGTGGCATTCCATCAGCAAAACATAACGGTTAATTGTACAAAAACAATGTGTGCCACGAAAGCAAACATCCCCCCCCAAAATTGCTCAATGGAAGGAAAGGGAAGGAAGAAAAAACTGCAACTATCAAAACAAAAGAATGAGACAGTCATTTAAGCATTTCCCCATTAGTACTGTTTCTCCAAATGTCTGTTTGCTGACCTTGGTCAGATTAACCCATGTGCAGATATTTTGTTCTCCAAATTTAATTCAAGAATTGAGAGAGATGCACAGTTTCTCTCTGTATCACAAGCAAATGAACATCTGTTAACTTTTGCCATGTAGGTTTATGTATGTGTGGGAGGGGGGTGAGAACAGAGCCTTTGATGTGTAATATTCTTTCCATCTGCACACCAGGTGGCACTGCATAGTTAATCAGAAGATAATAACATGCATGAAGCAATTACTTAGTTCTGGGAGATAAGATAGTAAATCTCCTAAAATTATAAAAAATGAAATCTCGTTCAGTCCCTACTTTTCATTCTTGTTTTTAACAAGAATACCGATTATGCTCAATGAGATTTGTGAAATTATTGTTTTATTCACACAATAGTGAACATCAATAATCATCATGGGGCTACTGAACATGGAGATCTTGATTTGCCATGCTGACAATATGGATATAGTCTCTGGCTGAAAGAAATTGGGACATATATTTTCTTTCCAATCTAGACCTTTGGAGATGAACCCTATTGATTTAACTAAAACCAAATAAATAAAAAAAGTTTGCATCTGAAGGAGAACTGAGCTTCTGACCAGATATGTGCAGGCAGGGGTTGTGGTGATGCATAGAGGAGCAGTAAGATCTAGAACTGAGACAGGGGGAGGAAAGGGATGACAGGTCTACGAAAGCATGAACACTTACCACATGAACAGAGTCTGCAGAGCGAGCAAGGACAGACAGGATAGATAGTATTGTATCATTTTTTGACCAAGCCTCCTTAACAGGGTCTAGATTTTCTAGGCAATTCAAACAGTGAAGCTTTAGTGGATTAGGATAGTGCAAACATATAATTTTCTTCATTTTGTAATGCCAAATCTTCCCTTTTCCCAAGTCAATTCCAAGACACAAGTGTATCATTCTTGAGCTAGCCCAAGGCCTTACTTACCCCCTTGGAGAAAAGATATCCCTCATTCACGGCAGCCAAAGTGTAATGAAGCAAAGTTGCCTTCCTCAAACAGCATTAATCAAGGTCCACATACATGAGACACAATAATGACCCTCAATTTCTTCACACTAACACATTTAGCACATAGTAACTGTAGTACAAACTGTGCTGATGACAGTAAAGTTAAGCCTGTAAATGAATCATTTAATGAATCAGTAAGAATGGCACACAGTTATTTTTGGTCAAATCTCTACAGACTAGCTAAATTTCTTGAAGAGCATTTTTCTAAAGAAAATTCTGACTAGAATTCAAGTCAACCCTGGACAAGCCAATGCAAAGTGCCAACATAATGGGGATTTGATCGTACAGCTGTAGCAAACATTTTGGGAACTGAGCCAAAAACTATTAGTGTTCCCTCAAAGTCAAGTATGAGAATCCTGAGGTAGGGTTAAATGGCCAAAATAACCTGTCACAGAGGCCTGCCCTCCCACATTTCTGCTCCCTGGGCCACAGCAGACATACAGTCTCACCAGACTGAATTGTGATGAAAAGGGAAAGCATTTAGTCCCTCCAAAAAAGATGCTTTCAACATTTTTACGATACATGTGGATGCCTGAAAATGGTTAGATAAGTCCCCCTTGTCAATATTTATATTGATGACTTCTTCCATAAACTCCATAAACGAAGTCTTGTGGCGAGCTGTAAGAAAGCCAGTGGAAGGAAAATCACAAGGCTATTGTCACAAAGCCAAAAAAGGGAACAAAACACATTTAAAATGGGCCCTATAGAGCAGACTCGAATTTGTTGATTAGCTTTCTGGGCAGCTGGGTCTGCTGTGATCAAATATTAAAATATGCTAACTCTGGATTTAGAAGAGGAAAGACCCTTAATGGCAACAGATCTCTCAATCAAATCAAAGTAGGAGGGTTTATAAGTCTGAACTGTTTGTTCATAAAAGAAACGCAGCATCATGTTCTTTTTCATGATCACTTGCTCCTCAGATCAGATGGAAAGATAATGCTTTCACAAGAATACATGAGCAACACCATTGCTGGATCAGACCAATGTTTTGTTCAGCAACTATTCTGTCACAATTGGTGTTCTCCAAATTTTCCAAGAAGATGCTTGGGAAAAACATATATGCTGGCTGCTTTTCTTAACATCTATCCTGAGGATTACCACATTTTTCATAGATAAATGGAAATTTGATCTGATAGGGTAAAGTTTAGAACTTCATTATTTTTTAAAATAAACCTAGAAACATTTGCAAAGAAATTTTACTTTTAGAGGGTTTGGGGGATTTAACCATTTAAACTGCCAAATATTTCCCTTCACATCACTAATTTTCCTCCTAGTAATCCAGTATGGAGTGTTGCCCATTAATATATAAAACCCCCTTGAACTTCCTCTTATTTTCAGCTAGGACAATTTCCTATTGTGAGGATCCCCAGTATGAAGCAACCACTCTATGTAAAAGTGTTTCCTTTTGTAAGTTTTGACTGTACTACCTTCTAACTTCAGTTGATTTCCCCTCATCTTGGTGTTGAAGTAGTTGAACAATGCTTCTTTGTTGCTTATCATTTATACCACTTATATTTCCCACCATCAAGTGTCTTCTTATTCCTCTGCCTTCATACCCATGTCAGAAAAGCCTCTCAAATTCCAGGACTACATTTTTTATTTTTATTTTATTTTTTACAAAATACCCTTGCTGTAGGTCTTTATCAAAGGCCTTTTGAAAATCCAAATTTTGATCCCGGTTCCTTTCAATTTATATACTAGTGGCCCCTTCAAAGACTTCCAGTAGATTGAAGAGGCATGATTTCAATTTTAAAAAGACTACTTTGTCTAGCTTTTACAGGTTGCGCTTCTCTAAACTCACTGATACCGAATACCTTCTAATAATTTTCCAGATATAGAAATCAGGTATACTAGTCTGTAATTCCCCATAAAATTTCTGAAACCCTTCCTATAGATTGGAAATAAACTGGCAATAAACAGTATGCGGGGATATGTGGAAGTATGAATCTGCCAAGTCTATTGTGCTTTTCCAAGTGCTTAGTACAGTGCTCTGGAGACAGTATGAGCTCAGTAAAATACAAGTGATTGATTATGAGTTACACCCAATAGCCAAGAGCTCTGCCATGGCCTTTCTCAATTCCATTACAATTAATGTGAAGATCCATTTGGTCCAAGTGATTTCTCTCTGTATATTTCATTTAATCTCAATTAATCAATATTTACTGAGTACTTACTATGTGCTGAACACCGTACCAAGCACTTGGGAAAGTACAATACAATAGTGGTCAAAGAGCTTGCAATCCAGTGGGGGAAACAGACATTAAAATAATCACAGATAGGGAGAAAAGCAAAATGCAAGTGCTGCGGTGCTAGGGTGTTGTAAGTATCAAGATCCTTAAGGGTTAAGGGGTACAGACCCAGATGTATATGTGATGCAGAAGGGAAGACAAATAGAGAAGAGAAAGGAGAGCTTAGTCAGAGATGGCTTCCTTTGGGAGATATGATTTTAGTAGGGCTTTGAAGATTGGGGGAGTGGTGATCTGCCAGATTTGAAGGGGAAGGGAACATGAAGCTAGGAGGTGGATGTAAGCAAAGGGTCAGTGGTGAGAGAGACAAAATTGAACTATAAAAAGTAGGTTGGCTTTAGAGTAGCAAAACAGGCAGATGTAATAAGAGATGATCAAGGTCAGATAGAAGGGGGAAGAGCTGATTGAGAGCCTTAAAGCCAATGGTAAAGAGCTATGGAGATGAATGGACAACAGTTGGAGTATATTTTAGGAGTAGAGAGAGTGTGCAGAATTATTTAAAAAACAAACAAATGATCCAGGGAGAAGATTGGAGTGAAACGAAGTGGGGAGGGACAGGAGGCAGTGAGGTCAGCGAGGAGGCTGACACAGTCAGTAGTCAAGGAGAGATACAATAAGTGCTTGGATCAGCATAGTAGCAGTTTGGATGGAGAAGCAGCCTGGCTCAGTGGAAAGAACATGAGCTTGGGACTCAGAGGTCATGGGTTCTAACCCCCACTCCACCACTTGCCAGCTGTGTGACTTTGGGCAAGTCACTTGACTTCTCTGGGCCTCGGTTACCTCATCTGTAAAATGGGGATTAAGACTGTGAGCCCCATGTGGGACAACCTGATGACCTTGCATCCCCCCAGGGATTAGAACAGTGCTCGGCACATAGTAAGTGCTTAAATACCAGCATTATTGTTATTATGGAGAGAAAGGAGTGGATTCTAGAGAACTGTAATGATAGAATTGACAGGATTTCATGACAGACTGAATTTACTGGTAGAATGACATAAGTCGAGGAAATGGCACAATGAGTCAGGTGAGTCAGGAGATTGGCAGTGTTGTTTACAATGATGGGAAATTCTGGGGGAGGAGAGGGTTTGGATGGGAATACCAGAAGTTCTGTTTTGGATATGTTAAGTTTTAGGTATCAAAGGACATCCAACCAGAGATGTCCTGAAGGCAGAAGGAAATGTGAGGCGGCAGAGAGATCAGGACTATACAGGAAGATTTGGGGATCGGAGATGATAGTTGACAACATGGGAGCAAATGAGTTCTCCAAGGGAGTGGGTCTACGTGGAAAGAGAGTAGAATGGGACCCAGAACTGAGTCTTGAGGGCCTCCCACAGCTAGGGAGTGGGAAGCAGAAGATGAGCCAGTGAAAGAGACTGAGATGGAGCAGCTAGAGAAATAGGAGGAAAACCAGGAGGGATCGTGTCAATGAAGTCAAGCTTAGATAGTGGTGGTCCACAGTGTTGAGGGCATCTGAAAGGTCAAGGAGAATTAGATTTCATTAGCCTTGGCAAGAAGGAGGTCATAGGTAATCTTGAACAGGGCAGTTTCATTGGGGTGAAATGGATGGAGGTTAAAACTAATTTGCAGTTCAGTAAATGAAAAAAATAAAAAATACAGACAGCAAAGTTGGATGCAAAACTAAATACATGTGTTGAATGTTTAAACCAGAAGAAATGCATTTACTCTATTTCAAATATTAAAAACGATATGCTTGCCTTCCTGAGATATTCTCTTTTATCTTTTAACTGGGAAACTAGGTTCCATAGCCTTGACTGGGGTGCATTTAAGAAAATAGTTGTTAAACCATAACTAAATGTGACCGAGATGACAAAAAAGACATTACATCCCCCAAAATATTTAACAGTTTGCCAAAGACCATTTTTTGAGTGTTGTGGTTTTTTGTGAAGTCTGACTGGTGAATATCCAGCATTGTATTTTTGTTTACTCTTAAATTAAGCTTATTATTCAAAAGTCTGAGGGAGCTGGAAGTAATTTGTTTGTTCTGTACTGAAGAAATTGGCTCAAAGGCTTCTGTTTTTATCTGGGGAAAGGAGTAAAGAGGCCATTATGAAAACATTACCACATTTCTTTCATAGATAAATGGAAATTTGACCTGACAGTGTAAAGTTTAGAACTTCATTATTTAAAAACAACAATAACAACAACAACAACTTGATTAGTAGAAACCTTTGCCAACAAATATTACTTCTAGAGGGTTTTGGGGATTTAGCAATATGCCACATTTTGGCAAATCTAATGTCACAACCTCTTAGATATTTTCTTTGTGATTTTGAGCTCTTCAACTGCCTAGACTTATTGAAATCCCCTTCTCACTTAAAGATTATATTTTCTACCAGGAAAAACCATTGGTGTACACATCAAAGCAAGTGAGAATGTTGTATTTTTAGCCATCACTCAATCAGTGGCATTTATTGAGCAATTAATGCATGCAGGGCACTGTACTAAACACTAAGGAGAGTACAGAGTTAGAAAGTTGACACTATCCCTGCCCACAAGGAATACATATTAAAATGAACCGAGGCTCTAAGAATGCTAAAGTTCCTTTTAAAAAATAAGTATTGTGCTAATATTTAGTCTTCAATTCATTCTCCGTATCCAAAAGCAATCTTTTTTGCCCATATGGAAATGAGAGAATAGACCTAAACTAAATATAATTAATTCAGCTCCAACTTTCTAATACATTACACTTCTAATTATCTAAATGTGATCTTAGACAAATCCTAAGCAAGTCATCCATCTCACATCCTCTCCTGCCTTGCTACAAACTCCCCAGACAGAAATTCTGGGAATATGACTTTCTCTTCCTAAGAGCCATTTGGTTCATATTCCTTCCTCCAAGAGTGATTTACGTTTCTATGAGTCTCTGTATGTTTCACTTCAACAGCTCTATAAAAGTCTCCAGAAGTTCCAACTTTTCATCCTGTTTGTAGGGGTGAAGTGGTTGAAGTGAGGCCAAGAGGGTGAAGTGAGGCTGGGGCTTCAAGAAAGATGAGAAAAGGCCATAATGAGATCCAAAAGGCCTCCAGAAATAATCTCAAGGCCAGAGATTTAGCCTAAATTAAACCAGAATCTCATCCTCCACATCTAGAGTACCCAAGAAGGATGAGCCTGAAGATTCATCTAGAATCAGAAACCCAATGCCTGAACCAGAGACATTGCTCAAGAGTGACAGAGACCACAGAGATAATAATAATAATAATGATAATAATAATTATGGCATTTGTTTACTTACTATGTGCCAAGCAGTGTTCTAAGCGCTGGGGTAACTACAAGGTAATCAGGTTGTCCCACGGGGGGGTCACAGTCTTAATTCCTGTTTTACAGATGAGGCAAATGAGGCACAGAGAAGTGAAGCGACTTGCCCAAGGTCACACAGCAGCAAGTGGTGGACCCTAGATTAGAACCTATACCCTGACTCCCAAGCCTGGGATCTTACCACTAGGCTGTTAGTGCTGCTTCTCGATTGACATAGTGGGTGGAAATGTTCAAGGAGAGAGGGACACACTATGTCCCTTTACCTTTCTGTGCCTCTTTCCTTACGTATTTTCACTCTCTGTGTCTATCTCTGTGAGGGAGAGGGAGAGGAAGAGGGAGAGGTAGAAGGAGAGGGAGAGGGAGGGGGAGAGAGAGAGAGAGAGAGAGGCAGGAAAAGAGACAGAGTTATAGAAATCAATAAATAAGGATGAATGTGAAAGAAAGCAGTCATCATCATCAATCGTATTTATTGAGCGCTTACTATGTGCAGAGCACTGTACTAAGCGCTTGAGCACTGTACTAAGCAGTTGAGTTCCTAAGCGCTTGAGTTCCATCACACAGTTCCTAAGATTTCCCATAATACTGTGGTGGGTGGATCATTGATTTGACCTGCTAATGATGTTGCGAGTGTTCTTATGAAGAGGGAGACAGGTGAGAGGCATGGAAACCGAGATGTAGAATCAGGAATGCAGACAGGTCAGAGACTCACTTCCCCTTCCTCCTTGGCCAGGAGGGTCAGAGGTCATGGCCAGAGGTCACTGGTGCTCAAGGAATCTTTGGCTGGAGGAGAGTGCTAAACTGAAACCCAAGGCACTGTTTGGCTATGGCTAACAACTCTGTTGTGTGGAACTCTCCCAAGGGCTTAGTACAGTGCGCTGCACAGAGTAAACACTCAATAAATATCATTGATTGATTTAAGGTCGCTACCAATCTCTTGAAAATCTAGGGAAGGAGGAAAGGTGAATTTGCCCCCATTTATCCAAGCATAAGGGAAGAGAAGCAGCAATTACTCTTGCTCCATCCCTCTAGTTGGTATTTCTGAGTATCCCCCATCAGAAACTGGGAGACTGTAAGCTCCATTTGGGCAAGGGATAAGTCTACCAACTTCTTGTACTTTCCCAAGTGCTTACTACAGTGCTCTGCACTCAAATACCAATGAATGATTGAAAGCTTTGCTTGTATGAATAAGCTGTCCCAGAACTGGCAAAAACAAACTAGTATGAGTATGCACCTGTGTGGGCAGTACTCAGTTTTCTTTATTAATACTCCCTTCCATTAACCTAGGTAAGAGGAGAGTTTTCTGCAAGTTTTGCTTATGATGTCATGGGGATTTATGTCTGTGAAGAGTATTGTAGGTTGACAACAACTCCTACTACAATCCAGCCTGCACATTTTGCTACTCTAATGCTAACCTCACTGTACCTCAATCTTGTGCATCTCACCATCAACCTCTTGCCCACATCCTGCCTTGGGCCCAGAATGCACTCCCTCCTTATATCCAACAGACAATTACTCTACCCCATGTCAAAGCCTCATTGAAGGCACATCTCCACCAAGAGGTCTTCTTTAATTAAGCCCTCTTTTCCTTTTCTTCAGCTCTCTTCTGTGCCACCCTGACATGCTCCCTTTATTCATCCCTCCTCCCATCCCCACAGCACATTTGCAAATATCTGTCATTTATTTGTATTAATGTCTGTCTCTCCCTCTAGAATGTAAGCCCATTGAGCTACCGGGGGATTTCTGTTACATTTTGACATGGAATCAATCAATCAATCAATCGTATTTATTGAGCACTTACTGTGTGCAGAGCACTGTACTAAGCACTTGGGAAGTACAAGTTGGCAACATATAGAGACAGTCCCTACCCAACAGTGGGCTCACAGTCTAGAAGGGGGAGAAAGAGAACAAAACCAAACATATTAACAAAATAAAATGAACAGAATAGATACGTACAAGTAAAATAAATAGAGTAATAAATATGTACAAACACATATACATATATACAGGTGCTGTGGGGAAGGGAAGGAGGTAAGGCGGGGGAGGAACAATGTAGAACTGACTAGAGATGCTCCTCAGTAGCTAGTGATTGCCTCTAAGTTGTTTTGATGTTACAGTAGAATTATTCAACCCAGAATCAGTGTGGCCTAGTGGAAAGAGCCCCTTCTCAGGGTCACACCTGGAGAGTTTCTAGTACTCTACCTGTCTCAGCTATGGGAGGGAGAGTTAAGCAGAGGCCTACCCATTCCATTCCTTTGGTAGTGTCTAGTGAGTAGAAGGCAATCTGCTACAAGTCAAAACTCACCCGTGCTGGGCAGCAACAGCATGGGTGAGAGTAGAAGGTGGAGACTTGAGTTTACTGCATGGAAGACGGCAATGGTAAACCACTTCTGCATTTTTACCAAGAAAACTCTATGGATACACTATCAGAATGACTACAGATGAAGAGCGGGGAGTTCTGAGAGGGATGTGTCCTTGGTGTCGCTATGGGTTAGAAATGACTCGACGGCATAAGACAAGACAAATGGAAAGAGCACAAGCCTGGGAATCAGAAGATCTGTGTTCTAACCCTGGCTCTGCCACTTGTCTGCTGTGTGACCTTGGGCAAGTCATTCAACTTCTCATTTTCCCCATCTGTGAACTGGGGATGAAATCCTACTCCCTCCTAGAGTGTGAACCTGATATCTTTGTAATAATAATAATTATTTTGGTATTTGTTAAGTGCTTACTATGTGCAAAGCACTGTTCTAAGCGCTGGGGAGGATACAAGGTGATCAGGTTGTCCCATGTGGGGCTAACAATCCTAATCCCCATTTTACAGATGAGGTAACTGAGGCACAGAGAAGTTAAGTGACTTGCCCAAAGTCACACAGCTGAAAAGCGGCCAAGCGGGGATTTGAACCCATGACCTATGACTCCTAAGCCCATGCTCTTTCACTGAGTCATGTTGCTTCTTTGTAGCTACTCCAGTCCTTGGCACATAGTAAGTACTTAATAAATACTGTTATTAATGATGATGATATAATTATTCCGGCTTCACAACTGTCCTCTGTGAGACTTTGGGCAAGTCACATAATTTATCTGTATCTCAATTTCCTCATGTGCAAAATGGGGTTTCAATAACTGTTCTGCCCCCTACTAAAACTGTGAGCCCCATGTGGGACCTGATTATCGTGTATTCATTCAATCATATTTATTGAGCGCTTACTGTGTGCAGAGCACTGTACTAAGCACTTGGGAAGTACAGGTCGGCAAGCTATAGAGACGGCCCCTGCCCAACAACGTGCTCACAGTCTACAAGGGGGAGACAGACAACAAAACATGTAGACAGGTGTATCTACTCCAGTGCTTGGCACGTAGTAAGTGCTTAACAAATATGATTATTAATAATGATAATAATAATCCAGACTCCACAAATTTTCTTCTGTGTGACCTTGGGCAAGTCGCTTCACTTCCCCGTGCTTCAGTTCCCTCATCTGCAAAATGGGGATTCAATACCTGTTCTCCCTCCTGCTTAGACTGTAAGCTTCATGTGAGACCTTTAGCCCTTGGTATAGTGTTCAGCACACAGTAAGTGTGTAACGAATACCACATTTTTAAAAAGTTCTAAATTCTATGATCCCAAATGTAGACATCAATGAGTGGGAAAGGCAAAGCATATCCCTCAGGATGGATAATTAGGGGCAAAAGCTATTGGAGATTCAAGATGGCTCAAGTGTTGGGTAGACAGGTGCACAGTTCAACACATCTCAGTAAGTAGCCAACAATACCTAATCAGATAATCATAAATTTCAAATTATCAAGAAATCATGGGACAATCTTAAGAGGATAAACCGTCCACTCTTCCGCTTGGGCACATTACTTTAGCTGCACCTAAGATGCCTCATATATATTTCATACTGAACATAGAGGAGAAGTGTAACCATGCTCCAAACATCCTTGCACTGAAATGTCAAAAGATTCCCCTCTCAGCAGGAAGACATTCAGAAACACAAATGAAAATGATTCTGCATTATAACTGCAATATTCACACCTCAGTGAAGAGCCAAATGGAGACCACTGGTCTGTGAACCATTGTAGCACTGTCAAGCAGCTTGTGTGAGGGAAGCAATATCATGAAAACTACAGCCACAGTATGACAGTTTCCTATAGCATTGAGGGTCAGGGAGGATATGCAAGTCAGTGAACTGCCCTCTCACAAGCATCGCCATGAATATGTTCTGTCAAAAACTTTTTTTTTCCTATTCAATTCTTCACAGTGCTCTGCTTGAACACAGTATTAGTTTGGAGACATTTAATTCTATCGGCCATTTATTTCGTGCCTATCTCTGCAGTGCAGAGGCGCTTTGCAGACAGGATTCATGCAGGCATGGTGTCTGCTTTGGGAGATAGCACTTTGCTAATGGGAGACCTGTTCTCTAAATACCACTGGATGACAAGAAAGGCTATGGGGGTGGGATATGCCTTCCCTTACTGGTTCCTCTCTTCCTACCACCAAGTTTCTTTGGACGATGCCATTTCCAGCTCATATTTTCATCGGCCGGGTTGGATTATGATGTTGTTGGTGTAAGTAATGCTACCAGAGTTTCACTGCTGGTGACAGGGAGATTTGCATGATGCTTATTAATTGGTGAGTCGTTGCATTTGCTACATTTCATTTTCAGTCATTTACAGATGTATGGAAAATAGTAATGATAATAATAGTAATAAAAATTTGTGATATTTGTTAAGTGTTTACTATGTGCCAAGCACTGTATTATGTGCTGGGATAGATATAAGATAATCGAGTCCCACATGGGGCTTGCAGTCTAGGAAGGAGGGAGGACTGGTACTCATCGCACATTTCGCAGATGAAGGAACTGAGGTCCAGAGAAGTTAAGTGACTTGCCCAAGGTCACGCACCAGATAAGTGGCAGACTGGGATTAGAACCCAGGTCCTCTGACTCTCCAGCCCACGTTCTTTCCACTAGGCCATGCTGCTTCCCTAATTCCAAGGGGTAACTGGAGCCAGGTTTGGTGATAGTGATGACTGATGATTACAGGAAGTCAAGTGGTCCTGCAACATTTTACCTCTATCCAGAAGTAAATCTGGATAGATGTACAATTACACATCAGTGTGTAATTGCTAAACACAAATTAATAATTATGTTCAAATTTGTGGATAATTTGGTAATATTTAGAAAGTGGGACTAAAATGGGACTCCTGTTCATTTTTCCCATCTGAAACGAGACAGTTGAAGCTAGGACTATTAGGAAAGAGTGCAGGACACAAGTTCGAAAAGTTGTAAGAGGGAAACAGCTTGGATTAAGTAGTAATTATAGAGACAATCCTAACCTTTTGCTATCTATCTAGCAATCTATATCATGCACATATAAACAGTTACACCAACATACACATGTAAACACACACATACTCGTGCAGAAATATATACATGTATTTATATTAGCTCAATCATTTCACAGTGGTTAGTTGTAAAACATAAATCATATATCTGCTATTTGTAGTATAAATAAATGATTGCTGGTCTATAGTCCCAAAATAAGTGGGGGGGAGGGGAGGGAGAGAGAGAGAAAACAGTAGGATAACAAAGAGAGATAACAAAGCATGAACATTCCAGGATGAGATAGAGGAATAATTGAAGGTAAAAATATGCATAAATGCTGAGGATGATGTAGTGTAAATGTGTGATGTAAACGATAGTGTAAACGCATAAGCGGTAAGTATGGCAGTGTTTACAATGTTTAAGTCCTCCTCAGAAGCCATGTTAACTCCCTTGGATATTTCAGTACACTCTGATGAGCGAGCAGTTTCAGATAACTATTCATTCATTCATTCAATCGTATTTATTGAGCGCTTACTGTGTGCAGAGCACTGTACTACCAACCAGTGAGCCTCCTCTCCCAATGTCATCTGTTCCCTAGGCATGGGCTCTCCCTGGACTGTATGCTGGGTTTGCTCTTCCGCAAGGACAATAAGCAAATAGTCCTCGCCCACCCTTACAGCAGACCTGCCTTCCACTTCTGACTTACTGAAGCCCGAGGGTAATTATTCCAGGGCCTGGAAGGCAAAGCCTTTATTATTGCCAATTTTAACTCACCCAATTCCCCAGGAATGCTGGATAATAAAGTTTTTATTCTAAAAGGCAAATTGCTTGGAGACATGATCTTAACCTCCTTTTTTTGAGGAAGTAAACTACATAAAGCCACAGACAACAGGACCTCATGCTTTTAGGTAGATTGTAACACCAAGAAGCAGGCTTCATAACAGACAGACCCTGTAGGAGAAGGCAAGCCCATTATTTTGTCTTAATTTATCCACAGGGGTGAACTATGCAGTCAGTGTGTGAGTCTGTGATAGATAATTTCAGCCTCACTCCACACAGGGATCTTACCATTCCCTTATCTCTATCTAGCAATCTATATCATGCACATATAAACAGATACACAAACATACAAATGTAAACACACACATACACATATGTAGAAATATATACATGTATTTATATTAGCTCAATCATTTCACAGTGGTTAGTTGTAAAACATAAATCAAATATCTGCTATTTGCAGTATAAATAAAAAGTTTCTCGGAGAAGCAGTGTGGCTCAGTGGAAAGAGCCCGGGCTTTGGAGTCAGAGGTCATGGGTTCAAACCCCGGCTCTGCCACTTGTCAGCTGTGTGACTTTGGGCAAGTCACTTAACTTCCCTGTGCCTCAGTTCCCTAATCTGCAAAATGGGGATTAAGACCGTGAGCCCCCCGTGGGACAACCTGATCACCTTGTAACTTCCCCAGTGCTTAGAACAGTGCTTTGCACGTAGTAAGCGCTTAATAAATGCCATCATTATTATTATTATTACTCTTCAGTGCACCATATCTGTGTGAAATATAAACGCATATTTTGTATAGGTACATATGATTCACCACTGAAAAACAATGGATAATTCTCTATTTTTTCTTAATTTTGACCTCATTTTTATACTTCTGTTGAATCCTTTACTATCCTATAAAATTAATGAGCCATAGCTCTTCCTTAGCTCCTTCAAAGTAATAATAATAATAATAATAATAACATGGTTAAGTGCTTACTATGTGCCAAGCACTGTTCTAAGTGCTGGGGTACAGACAAGGTAATCAGCCCATGTGGGGCTCACAGTCTTAATCCCCAGTTTACAGATGAGGTAACTGAGGCACAGAGACGTTAAGTGACTTGCCCTAAGTCACACAGCTGACAAGTGGCGGAGGGGGATTAGAATTGACGACCTCTGACTCCTAAGCCCGTGCTCTATCCACTAAGCCACACTGCCCTTGAAGGAGAAACATCTGAAGAAGAAGACATATGAGAATGGCCAGGCAGATTCAATGTTACATGAGATTATCCAAGTACCCTACCTTACTATTCTACATGGCAGAAAAATTACCTGAGAAATTCCTATTAATGGAATATCAATTGCCTATTCATCCAGTTCTAATATGGGGTGTTGATGTCTTACTGATCCCTGCAAGCCTGGTGTGGGCAGGGACTGTCTTTCTTCATTACTGAATTGTACTTTCCAAATGCTTTGTACAGTGCTCTGCACACAGTAAGTGCTCAATAAATATGACTGAATTAAATGAATCATCATCATGCATGGTATTAACTGATTGCTTATTGCACTGTACTAAGTGCTTGGGAGAATACAACAGAATTGGTAGACATGTTCTCTAACCACAACAAGACTACGGTCTAGAGGGAGGGACAGACATTAATATAATTTCCCATGTTTAGGTCCTCACCGAATTTCTGATGCAGTATGCATGTGCATAAGTTTTTTTAATTCCAAGTGGACATTAATTCCCAACTGTGATCTAATCCCATCTTGGAATGAGTTGGCAAATTTCATTTTATCAAATACCCGGTTGATAAAAGATAGACATTGCTACGGTTCTACAGTTGATAATTACAATGTGGAAAGTTGGGTATTTTGACAAATCATAGGTCCATGATAAAAGTCTAATAATTTTAGACGATACGTGGTCAGTCAACATGTACAGTAGATTTCAAGGACTAGACGAGGCAATTTACCAAAAATGGGTAATGTTCATTCTAGTACTATAATATGAATAATGGTTAGAAATAAACATATCATGGAATCTTTACAGTAGGGTAGGAGGACCAGCACTTTTCATTATAGTCAAATTTAAAAAGCAATTTACTTTCAAAGATAGACAATGATAAATCATTTGGAATTCTCTGGACCTAATCTCCCATGTCATGCTCCTCACAACAGTTCTCTATTCAGGTATATACACCCATTGGGAGAATAACAGCACACGGCCCTGACAAAATCCTTCAGTAATAACTGAGGGGCACCACTACTAGCTGTAAAGGAGAAATTCAATTTCCCTGTTCATTCAATTCTCTTTCTCAGTGCTGAAACAGTTGTTCTTAAAATATAGACATTCATGCATTGGAAAATGGGCTCATTTCAAGTGCTCTAAAATTACTATCAAGATAGTAATGACTTTCAGTAGCCATTTTTCCAGAACTGTAAGGAGAATAAAAATATTTTGATCAAAGCAAATATAAAATAATGAAAATACTTACCTATTCCAATAAAGGCAGCTTTATAACCTTCCTCCTTCAGAGTCTGGATGGTAAGTCCATTCACTGAAAGGCTTGTGCCACAAATTATCTAAAAGGAAAAATAATCAAAATTAAATTATAAAGCATATGAATTATTGAATTATTGTTGTCCTTTTGTAGCTGACCTAAGAGTATTTATAGTTATAGAATAAAACACCTGGAATTTTCATTCTTTCTGCATATTTGCAAGGAAACAGTTTGTCCTCTAGTTGAATTATTAGTAGACTATTAATCAATAAGAAGCTATAAAACTTATTTATGAACAAACCAAAACTTTACTGAAGGTTAGAAAATGCCCTAAACAGCTTCAAATATAGTTGCTATAGTTCTTTTCTGGTTTTGTCTATAATGATATCATTGTCTTCTGTCTCAATGATGCAGGGAGCAATTGCGGTTATTTTGGAACTGTATCAACCAAAATTTGGAAGTGGGGAAAACGTGAGGGAAGAGATGGAGAGCAGGAAAAGATGTGGAAATTAAAGTCTGAACTGTAACAAAGTATTTCAAGACTGCCTAGTGTTCTTTGAAAAGTATTAATCATCTTGTACAAAGAATATGCTTTCTTGCAGAAGATGGAGCATGGAAAGTCATATGCAAACAAATAAAAGCAACCAATTTAGAAGTCATTTTACATGGTAACAAAAATTACTTCAGATCAACTTGTAAATTCTTAATTCAATAATAATTCACTTCTGGGAATGTAACTTTTTTTCCCCTAAGGGGAAGAAACTATAAGTGCCGCCAGTTGACATGAATTTAAAAAGTTAGAGAACCATTGCAATTTACATTTTTTTCTTCTTACCCCATCCTTTCCATGCAAACAACCACCATGCTGATCCAAGCTTTTATCATAATAATAATAATAATGGCATTTGTTAAGCACTTACTATGTGTAAAGCACTGTTCTAAGCGCTGGGGAGGTTACAAGGTGATCGGGTTGTCCCACGGGAGGCTCACAGTCTTCACCCCCATTTTACAGAGGAGGTAACTGAGGCACAGAGAAGTGAAGTGGCTTTCCCAAAGTCACCCAGCTGACAGGTGATGGGTCAGGATTTGAACCCATGACTTCTGACTCCCAAGCCCGTGCTCTTTCCACTGAGCCACGCTGCTTCTCATA
This sequence comes from Tachyglossus aculeatus, assembly GCF_015852505.1. Classification (NCBI taxonomy): domain Eukaryota; kingdom Metazoa; phylum Chordata; class Mammalia; order Monotremata; family Tachyglossidae; genus Tachyglossus; species Tachyglossus aculeatus. The sequence continues at coordinate 52,486,900 of NC_052069.1, forward strand.
TGCCACCTGACTACTGAATCAGCCTCCTCCCTGACCTCTCTGTCTCCTGTCTCTCTCCACTGCAGTTCATACTTCCCTGCCCAGATCATTTTTTCCAAAATGAGTTCAGTCCCTATAGCCCCGCTCCTCAAAAAACCCCCATGGCCGTCCAACTACCTCTGTATCCAAAAGAAACTCCTTACCATTGGCTTTTAGGCATTCAACCAGCTCTCCCTGTTTCAATTTGACCTTGCTAATCTCCTACAACCCAACATGTACACGTCACTCCAACACCAATTTAACTTGATCTTGTTTGTCTCATCACTGAGCCTTTCCTTGCCCATATCCTCCCTCTGGCTTGAAATCCCCTCTCCCTTCAGATCCAAAAGACCACCATGCTTATCATTTACAAAGCTCTCCTAAAATCACCTTCTCCAGTCTTCATTTCTCCTACTTTCCTTCCCTTCTGTATTTCCCATACCCCTCAAACCCCTTATTTCACCCTATCCAGTCAATTGCATTTATTGAGCATTTACTGTGTGTAGAGCACTCTACTAAGCACTTGGGAGAGTACAATAGAATGATAAACAGACATTCTGTGCTCACATATCCCTACACTCTCCAATTTTCCTCATCAATAAATAATTTTAATGTCTGTCACCCCCTTTAGAATACAAGGTACTTGTGAGGGGAATATGTCTACATATCTAGTGTATTTTTCTCTCCCTAGTACAGTGCTTGGCACACAGTAAGCACTCAAATTCAACTGATTGAAGGTGTTAGGCAAATTTCATTCTTTCCTAAACTGTGACTGTGAATGAAGCAAACATTTTTTTTTCAAAATTAAACATTTAAAATAATTTACCCTATAGCTTACTGATCACCGAAGACTAAGAAAAATCCAAGCTTCTCAGTGTCTATTTTTCAGTATATGCAAATAGAGCAGGTGATGCTAACTATACAATAATTGTAATGTTTGTTAAGTGCTGTTACCATGTGATGCGATTAAGGATCTGGGATAGATGCAATATAAGCAGATCAAAAACAGTCCCTGACCCACTTGGTGTTCACTGCATCAGCCTCCTCTCCAATCTCCCATCCTCCTCTCCAATCTCCCATCCTCCTGTCTCTCCCCACTTCAATCCATACTTCATGCCACTGCCCGGATCGTCTTTGTGCAGAAACGCTCTGGGCATGTTACTCCCCTCCTCGAAAATCTCCAGTGGTTACCAATCTATGCATCAGGCAAAAACTCCTCACCCTCGGCTTCAAGGCTGTCCATCCCCTCGCCCCCTCCTACCTTACCTCCCTTCTCTCCTTCTACAGCCCAGCCCGCACCCTCCGCTCCTCTGCCACTAATCTCCTCACTGTGCCTCATTCTCGCCTGTCCCACCATCGACCCCCGCCTGGCCCATGTCATCCCTCTGGCCTGGAATGCCCTCCCTCCGCACATCCACCAAGCTAGCTCTTTTCCTCCATTCAAAGCCCTACTGAGAGCTCACCTCCTCCAGGAGGCCTTCCCAGACTGAGCTCCCTCCTCCCTCTCCCCCTCCTCCCCCCACTCACCTGCCTTACATCCTTCCCCTCCCTGCAGCACCTGTATACATATGTTTGTACGTATCTATTACTCTATTTGACTTGTACATATTTACTATTCTATTTATTTTACTTTGTTAATATGTTTTGTTTTGTTGTCTGTCTCCCCTTTCTAGACTGTGAGCCCGCTGTTGGGTAGGGCCGTCTCTATATGTTGCTAACTTGTACTTCCCAAGCACTTAGTTCAGTGGTCTGCACACAGTAAGCACTCAATAAATACGATTGAATGAATAAATGAATGAATGAATGTTGGTGAAAGGGGAGAGAGAACAGGTATCTTATCCCCATGTTTTTTCAGACAAAGAAACAGGCACAGTGAAGTTCAGTGACTTGCCAAAGGCAAGACAACAAGCAATTGTGGAGACAATACAACAAGCAAGTGAATCCAAGCCCTATCTCATCCTATTAGGCTATACTGCTTCTTGTTGAATATGCAGTCATCTACGCTTGCTGCCTCGATTTCTTCAATGCCAACTCTCTCCTTGACCCCCTCCAATCTGGCTTCCATCCCCTACACTCCACTGAAACTTCCCTCTCAAAGGTCACCAATGACCTCCTTCTTGCCAAATCCAATGGCTCTTACTCTATCCTAATCCTCCTCGACCTCTCAGCTGCCTTCGACAACTTTGTATCACCCCCTTCTCCTCAACACGCTATCCAACCTTGTCTTCACAGATTCCATCCTCTCCTGATTCTCCTCATCTCTCCGGTCGTTCATTCTCAGTCTCCTTTGCGGGCTCCTCCTCCCCCTCCCATCCCCTTACTGTAGGGGTTCCTCAAGGTTCAGTTCTTGGTCCCCTCCTGTTTTCTATCTACACTCAGTCCCTTGGTGACCTCATTTGCTCCCACAGCTTCAACTATCATCTCTACACTGATCCCACCCAAATCTACACCTCCGCCCCTGCTCTCTCTCCCTCCCTCCAGGCTTGTATCTCCTCCTGCTTTCAGGACATCTCCATCTGGTTATCTGCCCACCATCTAAAACTCAATATGTCCAAGACTGAACTCCAGTCCAATATGCCCAAGACTGAAATCCAGGTCATGGATTTGAATGCTGGCTCCCCCACATGTCTGCTGTGTGACCTTGGGAAAGTCACTTAACTTCTCTTAGCCTCAGTTACCTCATCTGTAAAATGGGGATTAAGAAGGTGAGCCCCACGTGGGACAACGTGATCACTTTGTATCCCCCCAGTGCTTTGCACATAGTAAGCACTTAAATGCCATTATTATTATTATTATTATCCTCGACTCTGCTCTCTCGTTCAACCCACACATCCAATCTGTCACCAAAACCCACTGGTCTCACCTTCACAACATCGCCAAGATCCGCCCTTTCCTCTCCATCCAAACCACTACCTTGCTGGTTCAATCTCTCATCCTATCCTGGCTGGATTACTGCATCAGCCTCCTTTCTGATCTCCCATCCTCCTGTCTCTCCCCACTTCAGTCTATACTTCACTCTGCTGCCTGGATTATTTTTGCGCAGAAATGCTCTGGGCATGTCATGCCACTCCTCAGAAATCTCCAGTGGCTGCCTGTCAACTTACAAATCAAGCAAAAATTCCTCACTCTCGGCTTCAAGGCTCTCCATCACCTCTCCCCCTCCTACCTCACCTCCCTCCTCACTGTGCCTCATTCTCACCTGTTCTGCTGTTGATCCCAGGCCCACGTCCTTCCCCTGGCCTGGAATGCCTTCCCTCCACACATCCACCAAGCTAGCTCTCTTCCTCCTTTCAAAGCCCTACTGAGAGCTCACCTCTTCCAGGAGGCCTTCCCAGACTGAGCCCCCTTTTTTCTCTCCTTCTCCTGATCCCTCCCACTCTACCTCCTTCCCCACCCCACAGAACTTGTATATATTTGTACAGATTTATTACTCTATTTATTTTACTTGTACATATTTACTATTCTATTTATTTTGTTAATGATGTGCATATTGCTATAATTCAATTTGTTCTGACGATTTTGACACCTGTCCACAGGTTTGGTTTTGTTGTCTGTCTCCCCCTTCTAGACTGTGAGCCTGTTGTTGGGTAGGGACCGTCTCTATATGTTGCCAACTTACACTACCCAAGCACTTAGTACAGTGCTCTGCACACACGAAGTGCTCAATAAATGCGACAATGAATGAATGAATGAATGAATGCAGTCATTTCATTGGCTACAAGACTTAAAGCACTAACTTTAAAATATTTAAATGATAAGAGGGGTTTGATACCTAATTTGATAATGTATGGGGGGGGGGGGGATTCTCTTCTAAAGAGACATTTAGAGGGCTAAACCAATGATACCTGCTCATTCACTGAGCCTTGCAATCTTACAGACTGCACAATTGTAGTCTTCAAATTACTTGATCTAATGGTAGCATGATCTATGATAACTGATAAGGTCAAGATACATAACAGCTATTTCTCCTCAACAACCAAGCATACCTTTTTCCTGTAACCTGAAATCTTGTTTATTGTGACAGGATATTTTCCCAGAATTCACAAATCCATACTTTGGATGATGGGCATTGAATTGTATTCAGTTCTACCAGAATTAGGGAGTGTTCTTCTGATAATACTCATCTTTCTCATATGGCAAGATGCAGTGTGGGAAGAATGTTTTAATAGTATTTGTTAGGCACTTACTGTGTGTCAAGCACTGTTTGAAGCATTGGAGGAGATAGAGGTCCCTAACCCACATGAGGCTCACAGTCTAACTTGGAAGGAATAGGATTTAATCCCTATTTTACAGTTGAGGCACCAATAAATTAAGTGACTTGCCCAAGGTGACACATCAAGCAACAGACAGAGCAGGGATTAGAACCCAAGTCCTGTGCACCAATAAATTAAGTGACTTGCCCAAGGTGACACATCAAGCAATAGACAGAGCAGGGATTAGGATCCAAGTCCTGCAACTTCCAGGCCCACGCTCTTTCCACTACGCCACAGTCCTTTCCAGCATGCTGCTGCATAGATCATTGAACATAGAGGAGTATTCATTCAATCGTATTTATTGAGCGTTTACTGTGTGCAGAGCACTGTACTAAGCACTGGCACTGGAGTATTACAACCCATGTATCTCTTAAAATGAGATTCTGCAGTGTGGACTTTTGGGTACAGCACAGACCTAGGAATCAAGATGTCTTGGTTCTAATCCCATCTCTTTGTGTGACCTTGGGTAAGTCTAACTTCTCTGGGCCTCAGTGTTCTTATCTGAGCAGTGGAGTTTTCTCCTTCCTCCTTAGACTGTGAGGCCCAAGTGGGATAGGGACTGCTGATCATCATTTGCCTCTATCCCAGTGCTAAATGCAGTGCTTGTCTCCTAGTAAGTCCATTTTAGATACAACAATTGTCACTCAATTTATTAATATCATTTTCATTAAAAAGTATCCCTTGTGATATAGGAAAACCAGATGCTTTTAACCAATTTAGGACATTTTCATGTTTATCCTTTTTCTTTCTTTAAAAATGGTCACCTCATGCAGCCCTTTAGAGTACTCAGCCATATATTCTCTTCTATCAATCAATCAATGGTAATTATGCAATACTGTGTACAGATCACTGTTTTAAGTGTTTGGGAGAGCGTATAATAGAGTAAGTAGATAGCATCTCAGTCTTCAAGATGGTTATAGTCTTGTCAAGGAGACAGGTGGAATAAATTATTCAGGTAGTGGAAGACACTAAGTAAAAAGGTTACATAAATGTTATGGTGGTGGGGGAATGGGGTGAGCACTGAAGTGCATTGGCAAAGCAGTAAGAAAGGGAAAAATAAGGTGGGGAGATGAGAGACTATTCAGGAAATGTTTCTTCAAAGAGACGTGACTTTAGCAGGGCTTTGAAGATGCGGAGAACTGTATTTTGTCAGATGTGGGACGGGAGAGAGTTCCAGGAGGGATAAACCTCCTGTATCATTACTGTCCATATTTTTTTAGTGGAAAATTGGGACTTCAAGGCAATTTTGTAAGGGTTCTTCATCTGCATTAGCAACCATGAAATGGGGTGATAAGAATGTGGGGGGCTCAGGTCTCCCAGAAATATGAGCTGCCTGAACTACAAATCAAAGGAGGAGGGTCCTAAACTGAACCTGCAGAGACATAAAAATGGGAACATATATAAAGTTGAAAGTACAAATGATAGATCTGCACATTTAGAAGGACTAGTAGGTATAAATGGAAAATACTGAAAGAAAAATGGGAGAGAAACAAGATAAGAAAAGAGGATAAGGGCAGAAAGAGAGAGAATAGCTGGTGAGGTATGATAGCAAGCCAATAGATGTTTTACAGTGTGCAAGGAGAAGATGGAAAGTAGGAGTGGATAAAGGATACAATGGACACCGGTTGCCTTCAAGAGAAAGGTGGAAAATAAGTTAGGACTTTCAGGTTTATGAGGAGATAGGAGTCATTGTCCCCTATGGACAATGCTCATGTAAAATGCAAGAAGAAAAAAAGATAGTAAATCCCCATTGCAAAAGAGGTCAAAGCAAATGTATATGGAATTGATGGTTCTCATGTTGCTGAATACAGATGATAGATCTGGGTAGAGTATTCATAAGGAAGCAGGTAATGGTGGGAGAAGTGAGATGGCCTAGTGGAGAGAACACAGATCTAGGGGTCTAAAGCATCTGGGTTCTAATCCCAGCTCTGCCACTTGTCTGCTATGACAAGTTACTTTATTTCTCTGTGCCTCCTTTACTTCATCTGTAAAATAGGGATTCAGACTGTGTCCAAACTGATTAGCTCATATCTACTCCAGCCCTTAGTACAGTGCCTGACAAATAGTAAGCACTTAAAACAAATACCACTAAAAATAAGAAAATGCTATCTCTAGCATGCAAAGATGTGCAGAAATTTGTAATTGGACATGAGAAGGAAGTGTGGTAGAAAGGATACAGTAAAAGTTTAGATGGATCTAGGAGGATATGAACTCAAGGGATGTGGAGACACATTGATGAAAAGTATTTATTGAGTGTGATAATAACTTTTATCAATGTGTATCTTTACATAGAACTACTTCAATCACTCGGGAGAGTTTAGAGATTCTCCACCAATTCAACCCATCTTACGAATCTTCTCTCTTCACCCACTGTACTCAACACACTCTCTCAAGTCCTCCCGAGCTAATCATCTAACTGCATCTAGTGCTTGGCTCTCTCATTTCACTCCCATTATTCCCCCTGCTTGGATAAATTCCAGAAAAAGCAGCCCAGAGTAGGTTAATAGGTGGATTGTAGGAGGAAAGAGTTTTGGATTTTTGATGGTACTTCCTATTAGGAAGGATGGATGACAAGAAGAGCAACCATCACATGGTTTGTCAAAGCGACCTAAAGGCTACTGTTGGAGAAAGAACCCCTGGACGGATGGACCGATAGTATGGCCCAGTAAAGATATTCATTCAATTTTATTTATTGAGCATTTACTGTGGGCAAAGCACTGACCTATGTGCGTGGGAGAGTACAGTACAACAACGAGCACATTCCCTGCCCATATTATATTTTCAAATTTCCGCCGGATGCAACGATCCTTTGGTTGAGAAGTCATAAAAGACAGTGTGACCGAGAACCATCCGCTCTGTAAAAAACAGAAAAGCTACGTAATCTAAATGACAGCGAGAAAGACAAAGAGAAAAGCATTGTAATGCTGTCTAACACATTAGTCACATGAGAGTCCTTTAAAAGCCACAAAAGGTAAAAAAATAAATTGCAACGGCTTAACAGCCTTTTATACCTGGACCTCAATCTTGCTGCATTGTGCCTAAGACATCAGATTAAGCAGCTAATGACTAAAATAGTCTCTCTGCAAAGTTAGAATAGTTATACAATGATAAAAAGAAATCTCTCGAAGTCACTGAATTAATAATTTATGTGAGCCCACTGTTGGGTAGGGACCGTCTCTATATGTTGCCAACTTGTACTTCCCAAGCGTTTAGTACAGTGCTCTGCACACAGTAAGCGCTCAATAAATACGACAATGAATGAATCTGAATAGACATGCTGAGGTGAAGAATGAAAAAGAAATTTAAACTTTAATCAATCAAGCAAAGGTATTCATTGTGTGCTCACCATGTGAGGAGCACTGCTTTAAATGCTAGATAGAGTGCAAGAGAAATTAGCAGAAACATTCCCTGACCATGATGATCTTACAGTCTAGAGATGAACTTTCCTGAATTAAATCTAAAGAAATACTGCAAAGTCAACATGTATATGAAGACATCCTTTCTTGGTTTAAAAGTCCCTCGATCCAAAAGTTCCAGAACATATGACACTTTCAGAAGCTCAATGAACCAAAGACTTTGAACACAACTCAAATCCAAAAGGTGAGGGGGGAAAACAAAGAAATGAATGAAAAACCTTTCTAAGGGCTGAATCAATTAGACAATTTAAAAATGATATTCAGTTTCAGGGATAAAATAGCCTTTAAACAAGCCAAGATTTTTGAAGTGAGACACCATGGTCAAGAAGAATTTCATCATAATTTTGCCATAGATGAAAATGTTAATCTCCTTCAAAGCATTGGGTCAAAAAGACACAGGCCAGTTCCCACAGAGTGGTCAGAGAGTTCATTTATTGTTATATTTATTGAGTGTTTACTGTGTGCGGAGCACTGTATTAAGTGCTTGGGAGAGGGAAACAATAAACAGTCACATTCCCTGCCATGACGAATTTACAGTCTAGAAACAAGCTTGCAGTCTAGAGATTAACCAGTTCACTCTCGTATCAAGGTGCTCTTTAATGCCTGGAGTTTAAAGACCAGTATTTTACAAAGCATCAGAATGGTCACATTGCTCCCCTTAACAGGAATAATTGTTTTTCGAATAACGTTTTAGCTGCACAATTGTATCCTTCCTAAATTACTAAGATTCCTACATTTGATTCTTTTAGAGACTTACAAAATTGTCCTTTTCCCTATGATATATTTCCCTCATCTCAGGTGAGATTAATATAATGAGATCTGCTTTATAAGTCCTGAATTGTTCAACTTTATAAACAAACCCTGGTGACTGAGTATTGGATTGTCTCTCTTCAAGTTTTCAATCTTTTCATTGTACATAATTCATTCATAACAACTGCATCGTTTTCCCTCTGGGGTTAATTTTTCTTAACTAGTTAAGAGATGATGGTAAGTGCATGATTAAGAACTTTGTTTTCCTTACCTGCTTTGTTGTTGGACTTTATGAGCTACTGAACAGCATGCTAAATATCTTCCACCTTTACACCATTTTTCTGATACATTTGTTTATATTTGTGTTTACAAAACAGATATTTTTTTCTTTCTCAAATGATGGAGGTATAGGTGTTTGTACATATGAAACAAAACATTTTTTCTTGTATTTATAAATTTTAATTTAGATTCCTAAGTGTAAGAATTTGCTAATAAGTAATTTGATAATAAATATTCAAACATTTTTGCATGTAGTTCAAAAATGCATCATGGCAATTAGCACTTTTATTAGCCTATTTTATTAAAATGCTATGAAGCCTTAAAAAAGATGATGAGGAAATGTCAGTATGTTAAGAGGAGAATACAGTTTAGTTTTCTTATTTGATGAAACTAATTATATTATCTAAAGCCATATCTTGAAAAATATAGAGTCCCAACCTTCCATCATCTTTAAAAGAAAGAAAAAACAAATACAAAGCTGTAAAGTTCTAAGATCCTGAATTATGCCCTATGTTGACAATGGATTATCACATTAACGCTGTGCTGATTCAATGCAAATAAGTCAAATAAATCCCTGTGAGGCATTTTCTTATAAACTGTGAAACATCAACCACCAAGAAGTGTGATATGTGACTGTTTTTTAAGTAGCATTCAACTTGCATGAAAAAAACTTGATTAAAGAAATCAAATCCTTCCATTAGCTACCCTGAACCCCTAAAGCAATTTAGAAATTTCTTCCTTTCAGACAATTAATCACATGCAGGCATGCCAGATGAGAACTATTGATTGCCCTTTTCTAGGCTAGTGGCATTCAGACAGTAGACAGACAAATGCCGTGAGCAACGGGAAGCATCTTTTTGCTTCTGCCTCGTGTAGCTTTTAATTGTTCTCCGCTAATGTGCATGACATTTTGCTGTTAATCTTTAGTAGAGGGTTTGCTCCTTTATATCTGAAACATTCACAGACAGGATATACTTCATATTACCTTCACTCCAAGGTCCTTCATGAGCTCAATCTCAAAATTCACTACATCGTATGGCAGGCGGAACTGAGGGATTTCAGAGGTACTAGAAGAAAGAATAATTTGGGATTCAATTACTAATCACTACAATATGTCCCATCATCTTTACTAATCAACATGGGTGTAAGAAATATTTACAGTCTTTCTAAAATATTTTGTACATCATAACGCAGGCCCAAGTTAAGAGAATGTCCAAATTAGTCTTCACTAAATAATGTATTTGTATTTCTCTGGACAGTAAGCTATGATGAGCAAAAAGGTGTGTGGATTTCAAAACAAATACAATGACAAAGAGAAAAAATGGGTCTGGGATTCTTTTATTTTTCTTTATATTTACAGAGAAACTCCATTCACGAAATTTTAGTCTTAGCATAGCAATACATTAAAGATTCTGTAAGAGTGAAAAAAATTAAGATTTGCTTAATTGCATTGCAGATTGTGTAGATAATTCTGTCCTTTGTAAATAAGGAATATATAACATGTTTGTAGTAAGTACAATACAGGAACTTTTCCATAATAAAGGACTGTGCTTAAGAAGAGAGGGGTTGGAGAGAGAAAGGGGTTGCTTTCCTAGGAGGAAACGACAATAACCTTTTAGTTTAGCTTTCCATCACCAGATAATCCTTATTGAGATCAATACATGCCACCAACACTAAAATCACACAGCCCAAGTGCAAGACACCAATATTTCAACAACTCTATGCTTTCACAGTGAAAGTTAAGACAAAGTAACTTTAAGTTATCTTGTGAAATAAATAGCAGCCAAAAATGCAAGATTTCAAATACAAAACCTCAGCTCCCAAGAAACCAAGGCCTCAGTGAAAACTGATGCAACAATTTTGATGAATAACATAATGAGTGGAGACATAATTTATCGTATTTTAAAAATAATTGGGCTTGCGTTACTTTTCCAACATTGCTCACCTCTTCCAATAAGGTAGTTGTTTTTCATTTTTGAAAAGATGATAGTAACACTTTTTCATCACAGTTGTTCACACTGCTTTTGCTTTTACTATTCCAACCACATCCTGATTTCCTTTACCATTAATCAATATAAAATGTACATTAGACATAGTCATGGTTCCATGACAACTGAACTTTAACAGGTAAGCTACGTTAAAAAACATAAGTGTTTTCTCTACTAAGAAGAAGAGTATACTGTGTGTGTGTGTGTGTGTGTGTGTGTATAATAATGATGGCATTTATTAAGTGCTTACTATGTGCAAAGCATTGTCCTAAACACCGGGAAGGGTACAAGGCAATCAGGTTGTCCCACAGGGGGCTCACAGTCTTAATTCCCATTTTACAGAAGAGGTAACAGGCACGGAGAAGTTAAGTAGCTTGCCCAAAGTCACACAGCTGACAATTGGCAGAGCAGGATTTGAACCCATGACCTCTGACTCCAAAGCCCGCGCTCTTTCCACTGAGCACACTGCTTCTATGTGTATGTGTGTGTGTATGTGAGTGTATACGAAGAAAAGCATACGTCAGTCTTATCTCTCCTCTTTTCTCTCCAGTCGTTCATTCTCAGTCTCTTTTGCAGGCTCCTCCTCCCCCTCCCATCCCCATACTGTAGGGGTTCCTCAAGGTTCAGTTCTTGGTCCCCATCTGTTCTCGATCTACACCCACTTCCTTGGTGACCTCATTCGCTCCTATGGCTTCAACTATCATCTCTACACTGATGACACCCAAATTTACATCTCTGCCCCTGCTATCTCTCCCTCCAGGCTCGCATCTCCTCCTGCCTTCAGGACATCTCCATCTGGATGTCTGCCCGCCACCTAAAACTCAACATGTTCAAGACTGAACTCCTTGTCTTCCCTCCCAAACCCCGCCCTCTCCCTGACTTTGCCATCACTGTTGACGACACTACCATCCTTCCTGTCTCACAAGCCCGCAACCTTGGTGTCACCCTCGACTCCGCTCTCTCGTTCACCCCTCACATCCAAGCCATCACCAAAACCTGCCGATTTCAGCTCCGCAACATTGCCAAGCTCCGCCCTTTCCTCTCCATCCAAACCGCTACCCTGCTCGTTCAAGCTCTCATCCTACCCGTCTGGATTACTGCATCAGCCTCCTCTCCAATCTCCCATCCTCCTGTCTCTCCCCTCTTCAATCCATACTTCATGCCACTGCCCGGGTTGTCTTTGTCCAGAAATGCTTTGGGCATGTTACTCCCCTCCTCAAAAATCTCCAGTGGCTATCAATCAATCTACGCATCAGGCAGAAACTCCTCACCCTGGGCTTCAAGGCTGTCCATCACTTCACCCCCTCCTACCTCACCTCCCTTCTCTCCTTCTCCAGCCCAGCCCGCACCCTCCGCTCCTCCGCCGCTAATCTCCTCACCATACCTCGCTCTCGCCTGTCCCGCCGTCGACCCCAGGCCCATGTCATCCCCCGGGCCCGGAATGCCCTCCCTCTGCCCATCTGCCAAGCTAGCTCTCTTCCTCCCTTCAAGGCCCTGCTGAGAGCTCACCTCCTCCAGGAGGCCTTCCCAGACTGAGCCCCTTCCTTCCTCTCCCCCTCGTCCCCCTCTCCATCCCCCCATCTTACCTCCTTCCCTTCCCCACAGCACCTGTATATATGTATATATGTTTGTACATATTTATTACTCTTTTTATTTATTTATTTAGTTTACTTGTACTTATCTATTCTATTTAGTTTATTTTGTTAGTATGTTTGGTTTTGTTCTCTGTCTCCCCCTTTTAGACTGTGAGCCCAATGTTGGGTAGGGACTGACTCTATATGTTGCCAATTTGTACTTCCCAAGCGCTTAGTACAGTGCTCTGCACATAGTAAGCACTCAATAAATATGATTGATGATGATGATGATGATGATGATGATGATGTGAGCCCACTGTTGGGTAGGGACTGTCTCTATATGTTGCCAGCTTGTACTTCCCAAGTGCTTAGTACAGTGCTCTGCACACAGTAAGCGCTCAATAAGTACAATTGAATGAATGTCAGTCTGAATAGGAGAAATACTATATAAATATACGTCTATTTCTGGCTTTTTATTCATTAATGCTATTGATCTTTTATGATTCCAATAATCCTTTTCAACCCTTTTTATTTCATGTTCCAAGGCAGAATGAGGGAATGAAAAGAACAAAGCAGGCTGCAACTAGTGATTGTCTATAAATTGGCTAGCGTATCTACTTAACAAGGTTGTCCTTTGATATCATGGGGATTAACCCACCATGTTTTTCACCAGTCACCATAATTCTTTTAAAACTAGTTTGCAGGAATTCACCTGGGAAGCAACAATCTGTGTAGATATATAGGAGAGAGAAGGATAAAGCTTGACATCACATCTTTGAAGCAATTGATTTCAAATACAAAGTTAATTTAATCCTTTTAGCCACTTTGACTTGTTTGCAAGGACTGGAGAATAAAAGGCAACTGCGTAAGTGAGAAAATAAATTAACAGGAAAGTGTTGGAGCTGCAATTACAACTGAATTCCATCCTCACTTATATAGTTCTAAGATAAACGGCCCTCTCCTCTCTTCCCCCTTCTATAGGGAGACTGGCCAAATAACAATAATGATAATAATAATAATAATAATAATAATAATAATAATAATGGCATTTATTAAGCACTTACTATGTGCAAAGCACTGCTCTAAATTCTGGGGAGGTTACAAGGTAATCAGGTTGTCTCACGTGGGGCTCACACTTTTAATCCCCATTTTACAGATGAGGTAACTGAGGCTCAGAGAAGTGACTTGCCCAAAGTCACACAGCTGACAAGTGGTGGAGTCAGGATTTGAACTCATGACCTCTGACTCCAAAGCCCGTGCTCCTTCCACTGAGCCACGCTGATTCTCAAAATCTCAGTAATTTAGACATTAGAGAGTGTTCCCAACAATTAAAAGGTGAAAAATCCCATCTAAAGAATTACAGTAATGATGTATTCCAGAGCAGCATGATCTGGATGAGAAGCAAAAGTAAAACTAAAGGATCTACAATAGAGTTAAATTACCTTCACACCTGAATTGGAAAAGACAGCTCCAAAAAACCTCCATCAAAATTATACTCCTTTTAAAATAGGTCTTATTTAGGAGGAGGGAAATTAAGAATTCATTCATTCATTCAATCATATTTATTGAGCGCTTACTGTGTGCTGAGCACTGTACTAAGCGCTTGGGAATGCAAATTTGTGGTTAAGGATGTCCTTTGTAGTCTGCCAGGATAGGCAAGGATAAAGCTTATGTTGTTTAAATTAGTTTATTCATTCACTGATAGGCATAATTGAAAAGTATACAAAATCCTTCATTTACAGAAGGTGTTAGATTTTTTTTTTCCCTTCATGTCAGTAAAGAGGTGGTATACTGCTCTTTTAAAGGAAACAGGATGCTTCATTTTCAGCAGAATAATAGGACAGACCTGCTACTTTACCAAATATGCCTACACAAAGTGGGTAATTCCCCAAAGGTGACAGTTGATATTTGTAAAATTATTGAGCGGAGTTAAATGACTATCATACCAGAAGATAATCATCACTTGATAAGTAGCAAAACTGTTTTCAAACTAATGTAATTAATCAGGTTTGTTATTCTAGCAACCTGATTAATTACTTTAGCTTAAATACAGTTTGCCTACTTATCAAGTGATGATTATCTGCTCCTATGATAGGCATTCAACTATTCCTTGCCACTCAAGGATTTTGTAACCTTTTATCTCGCAAGGAATCTGCTTAAGGGATGATGTTTTTTCTTTATACTTCTGTACAATATAGTCTTTATATTCATGCTCATTTATCTTGTTTTTACCATCTTACCATTTAAACAATCTTCAGATTCTAAAATATATTAACACACATTTAGAGGTGCCAGCAGACTTGTAAAACATAAGCAGAAATAACAGCCTAGCATAATTAAATTTATTCTGTGTGATCATTAAGTATGAGAAAGTTGCCTTTTCAAAGACTGTCAGAGTAGACATCATAAATGTGAAATATTGAGGACTTAGTTATTAGTTAGAAATGCACAATCATAAAAATATAATTAATTATTTTACTAATTATGCTTTGAAGATCACCAATTTCCAGAAAAGTGTTAAAAAACTTTAAAAAAATAAAATATTAGTTTGCTCCTGTATTCCTTCTATTTGATTTGTTTTATTCAGTCTGTTCATTAGTAACACCATTTTTTATATTGTTTTACAGTCATACGTGACACTCTATAAAACCTCTTAAAATCACGTAAGATACCTTTCCTGACTTTCTCTGTTACCATTGGTTTATTAGCTTGTGATGCCTCTGGGATAATAATATACCCAAATAATTTATAAACTAATTTAAAAGTCTCATGCTGGTGACTTATATAAGATCATTGGTTTCCTGGTCAGGCTAGGCAGAATGGACACAGGGCCTCTGAGAGGCCAACGCAGAAGAGACAAAAAATGGAGTGGACAATAAATAGGATATAAACATAAAGGGGAGAAGGGGAACATAAGTGTGAGAAGAGGAAATGGATTGAAGAGAAGATGAAAAATGAAATGAAGAAAAGGGAAGCAGGAAGGAAAATGGAAAAGAGGTGACAGGGAAGAAGAGAACATACTTCGTCCTCCTCCACCACTTTTTCTTCTCCCATGTCCCTTCATTTTTAGCTCCCCGGCCCAACGATTCTTCCCAGGCTGGGTATAAAGTAGTCACTATTGCTAGGGGCTACTCTAAATAATAATAATAATGATGGCATTCGTTAAGCGCTTACTATGTGCAAAGCACTGTTCTAAGCGCTGGGGGGATATAACGTGATCTGGTTGTCCCATGTGGGGCTCACAGTCAATCCCCATTTTACAGATGAGGTAACTGAGGCTCAGAGAAGTTAAGTGACTTGCCCAGGGTCACACAGCAGACATGTGGGGGAGCTGGGATTCAAACCCATGACCTCTGACTCCAAAGCCCGTGCTCTTTCCACTGAGCCACGCTGCTTCTCAGGAAAGCATCAGAAAAGCAGGGGATTTGGAGGAGTTTTATTTTACAGGAACTTACCAAGCAAACAGGAGGATTCTGAGATACTGCTCAGGGGGCCATTATGAATCAGCATGAGCTAGCAGCACTAAAATTGGATATGGTGTAGACCCCATGAGCAGTAGGTTCCCTCCTAAAGAGAATGGAGGGTTCCCTCGGAGGGAGAAGGGATGGGGAAAATAGATGAGGATTGGCCCATGGGCCTTAAAGGCATATGATGTGGTAAGGGCAAAGAATTACGGGAAAAAAAGCCCAATAGAGAGAGTCATTAAGTGGGCTCCCCCAGGCATAGCTGTGGGACTCTGCTCCTTATGAGAAAGACCGGCCATAGCCTTTGGTGGCTGAATGTGCGATGCTCTGAGAGACCCTGCCAGTGTGGGCCGGAGGACCTCCTGGGAGTCAACTTAGACAGACCATCTCCTGGAGTGCTTACTGGACATTGTGTGGCCTAACAGAACAGAATTCCACTAAAGTGTGCTCTCCGATGACCTCCACTGAGAGCGGCATGGTGAGCTCATCTGAGGCTGACGAGGGCAGGACTGAGGCACCACTTGGACAGGCTGTCCCTGGGGACTGGACACAGGTGGCAACTGGCCATTCCAGATATACACCGACCATGCCAGCCCCTTCTGGGACAGGAACTGTGTCCAATTTCATCATCAATCGTATTTATTGAGTGCTTACTGTGTGCAGGGCACTGTACTAAGCACTTGGGAAGCACAAATTGGCAACATATAGAGACAGTCCCTACCCAACAGTGGGCTCACAGTTTAAAATGGGGAGACAAAAATCAACATACTAACAAAATAAAATAGAATAGATATGTACAGGTAAAATAAATAGAGTAATAAATATGTACAAACATATATACATATATACAGGTGCTGTGGGGAAGGGAAGGAGGTAAGATGGGGGGGATGGAGAGGGGGACGAGGGGGAGAGGAAGGAAGGGGCTCAGTCTGGGAAGGCCTCCTGGAGGAGGTGAGCTCTCAGTAGGGCCTTGAAGGGAGGAAGAGAGCTAGCTTGGCGGATGTTGAGAGGGAGGGCATTCCAGGCCCGGGGGATGATGTGGGCCGGGGGCTGATGGCGGGACAGGCGAGAACGAGGTACGAGAACGAGGTAATCTAATTTGATTAACTTCTATCAACCCCAGCACTTAAAAAAGTGCTTGCCATGTGGTAAGTGCTTAAACAAATGAAATAACAATGATGATGATGATATTAATAATAATTAGCCTCTATTCAAAGGGGTGCTTACTCTAAGGTGGGTGGCTGTCGAGAGAAATCCCTCCTTCCCTCAGCTCCTAGGCCAGCAGCACCGTAGAGAAGCAGCTTGGCCTAATGGATACAGCATGGGCCTAAGAGTCAGAAGGACCTGGGTTCTAGTCCCAGCTCTCCCACTTGCCTGCTGCTTTACCTTGGGCAAGTCACTTAACTTCTCTCGGCTTCAGTTACCTCATCTGTAAAATGGGGATTAAGACTGTGAACCTTTATGTGGGATAGGGACTGTGTTCAACCTGATTTGCTTGTATCCTCCCCAGTGCTTAGAACAATGTCTGGCTCATAGTAAGCCCTTAACAAATACCATGATTATCATTATTATTCTGCCACAGGGGCTGTGTGGTCCTAGGAAGTGATTTTGACCAGCAAGAAGCAGTAGAGGCAGCTGCAACCCCTGACACAAATAACTTTCCTTGGTCACTGACGGGAGTTTCCAGTGCAACTGGATGACACTTTTCCCACCACACCAGAAATTCCAATCCATGGTCCGGAAGGTTCTGTTCCCCCATCAGGATGCTGTGGTGGTAGGGGTGGCAGCTGCTTGCTGATACCATTAGGAAAGAACATTCCTCCTCTTCAGATGGCAACAGTAATAGCTTTCACCACCATTATCACCATAGGTGAAGTCTTCCTTCTAGCCTTCCCCCACCTCCAGGATTTGGGTGGCATGAAAGAACCCTGAAAACATATGAGTGGCTAATCTGTCCAATTTGGGAATTTCAGTTACCTTAGTTATGAAACTAAGGGAGACTGTAACAGCTATGGTAGTATGCATTGAATGTCAAAGGAAAAAGTCATATTCCCCAACATTTTCTTCTATATGCAAAAAAGCAGTAGACTGACAACAAAGTGGACTGAATCACTGGGACTTTGCAGAGAGGTATTTATATGCTTAAAAATTTGCTCTACATTTAATTTCCCTGATCTTTTGGGTGGGAGGAAGCCATACATAAGGTTCTCCCAAGAGAAAATCACAGTGACTTTCCAAAATTCAATATGAGTCTTTTCGTGAAAAGTAATATATACTTGCAAACAAAACTTTTGAAGAGAAGCTAATTTGTATATTATAAAGAACTGAAAATATTTTCAGCCCTCTGTTTTCAATTGGCACACATCCAAACAGCAACCTTCCCTCTAAGAATACTACAACTAATAATGATAATTGTGGCATTTGTTAAGTGCTTTCTATGTGCCTAGCACTGCATTAAGCACTGGGATGGATACGAGGAAATTGGGTTGGATATAGTCCTTGTCCCGCATGGGGCTCACAGTTTTAATCCCCATTTTACAGATGAGGTAACAGACATAGAAAAGGAAAGTGATGCACCCAAGTTCACACAGCAGACAAGAGCCGGAGCCGGGGTAAAATTCAGGTCCGTCTGACTCCCAGGGCCATAGAATTTCCAATTCTTTATAATCCCCGAGGCCACGCTGTTTCCTCCACTGAATACTCTTCTCCACTAGGTATACAAACTATGTGCAGCAATTACCTCAAACCACCAGCATATTCCTGTTTTTCAAAGATAGTGATGTCCGAATAGCCTAGGCGAGCCAGGA
The DNA here is from genome assembly GCF_015852505.1 of Tachyglossus aculeatus. NCBI lineage: Eukaryota > Metazoa > Chordata > Mammalia > Monotremata > Tachyglossidae > Tachyglossus > Tachyglossus aculeatus. The sequence goes on from NC_052069.1 coordinate 52,505,449, forward strand.
AAGAGGCGCAGCTTATACTTGCAGGCCCGGCGCCAAGAAGAGCAATCTTCGCAGAAAACACTTCAGGCATCTTTTCTGGGGGAGGCAGGGAAGGGTTTCTGATCTGTGGGATATTCATAGCTTTGAATACCTGAAAAGAAATAAGATAGTCCAGTTACTACCTTTAAAGTGACTGTGCTATGCATGGTCTCGAAACTGGCTTCGAAGGGGTTTAAAAATCTTTGCTGCCATGACATCACCAACTCAAATAACTGTAAGGGTATATGGAAATTCAAAATCCAGTAAATCCAAGATGCATTTAGGCAGTTAATTGTGACACATATCTGAGCAGTTCAAGCAATTCACTTAGATAAAACAGGCACCTGTTTCATTTTTTTCCTGATGACGACACTTTCCCTACAAGTAAAATGTTTAGGCTCCTTCAATATGCCAACTATATCAATTTATTCTATGTGAAATCCTTGGGGGTTTTTCTCTTCTGTTTTTGATATCCATATACTACTTTTTAATCCTTCAGACATGCCTGCTTGATGACCCTGGTCAGTAATGAATCACTAAAGATCAGCTAGCTAGCTAAGAAATTGATAATGGAAAGGGTATTAAAATAATACAATACATCATACATACAATACATCACATAATACCATGCATCATGTTTTCTAAGACTAATACCCTACAAGAAAGAAATTACTGTTCCAGATAATGCTTTAATACATAGCACAATAGTCATCAAAAGTTCAGATTTGTACATAATCAACTTTAAAAGACATTTATTTTTCCTTCATGATATAAAGATGACATTCTGCAAGGAATATATAATGTGTTTTCAACTTCACTGATTTTAAAATCATCGGCCTTTAGCCTCAAGCTTCATAATACCTTCCAATCAGCAATCGCCCAGAAGAGATCTGTGTGTGTGCTTTCCTGCTTAATTATGAGATGATGCCATAAAACTCAATATATTCATTCACTGTGGTCTGGAATAGACCCAAGGGAGTCCTAAATAATTTTTGAATTAGAAGGAAAAGCCTCTTTCCAGAAAAGAAGGAAAGACCAAGCAATTTATAAAGAGAAAAAGCAAAAGATAAATGAAAACTGAGAATAACTTTTCCAAACAAATTCACCTTCCAAATGTTTTTATATAGAATCTTAGATAAAAGTGAAAACTCTGGAGGATCTTCATAAAACGAAAACTAGAAAAGCTTCTGATTTCAAAAGGCAGGAAGGCAAGAAACACTGGAACATGTGTGTTGCGATTCACCCCCCTCAACCTAACTCAATAGAGCCAACATGAATGACCTCCAGAAATAGGAAGTATAAAAACCTCTGGTCCAAAACCTGACTACGTTAGATTAAAATAAAATGTTCAGCACTTAGTTCCAATTTTAAACTCAATTCTTTCATATTGTGTGCTTTCACTGTACATTTTGGATCAAATATTGTGAGGAATTAGGAGAATTTTTCCAAACATATGTCCATTTTGATTCAGGACGGAACTATAAAATGCACGAGTACACTATTGGTCAAAGCATGCACATTCTAACTTGAGATTTATTTAATGAGGGATTCATGAAGACTGTAACCCCACATAACACTGAATATATTTATGGAAATATTTATTGAGATAGAAAGATAAGTGGTCTTCCCACATCTTGAATGATTCCTCAGTCACTCATAATTTTGCTACAGTGTTTTCCACAAACTCACTCAGTTTATTATCTGTTCTTTTCCCCAGTCGCTTCCAAATTTCTTCTCTTCATTCCTTCAAAATTGAACTTCTAGCTGCACTTCACTTTCAACTTTTCTGCCTCTATCCCCTTGCTCTTGTGGTTCCTCCAACTCAAAAGCCTGTTGTCAAATCCAACAGAATCCAACTCTCCCCATCAATCAATCAATGGCAATTACTGAGCACCTATGTGCAACAGACCTAGCAGAAATGTTCCCTGTCCATAATACAGTCTCATCGAAGAACTCCTGAAATCCCACCTCCATGATATAATGTACAATTTAATATGGGAATATAATAATAATAATGGTATTTGTTAAGCATTTACTATATGCCAAGCACTTTTCTAAGCACTGGGGTATCTAACAAAGACCAATTATGAAGGGAGCAGTGTGGCTTAGTGGAAAGAGCACAGGCTTCAGAGTCAGAGGTCGTGGGTTCGAATTCCGGCTCCACCACTTGTCAGCTGTGTGACTTTAGGCAAGTCACTTAACTTCCCCCTTCTAGACTGTGAGCCCACTGTTGGGTAGGGACTGTCTCTATATGTTGCCAACTTGTACTTCCCAAGTGCTTAGTACAGTGCTCTGCACACAGTAAGCACTCAATAAATACGATTGATTGATTGATTCTCTGAACCTCAGTTACCTCATCTGTAAAATGGGGATTAAGACTGTGAGCCCCACGTGGGACAGTCTGACAACCACTGTATCTATTCCAGCGCTTAGAACAGTGCTTGGCACATAATAAGCGCTCAACAAATACCATCATTATTATTATTATAAGGCAATCAGGTTGTCCCCCGTGGGGTTCAGTCTTAATCCCCATTTTACAGATGAGGTAACTGAGGCACAGAGAAGTTAAGCGACTTGCACAAAAGTCACACGGCTGACAAGTGGCGGAGCCGGGATTAGAAACCACAACCTCTGACTCCCAAGCCTGTGCTCTTTCCACTAAGCCACGCTGCTTCTCAAAAAAGAATAAAAGAATATAAAAGAGTGCTGAGAGCTGGTTTAGATAAATTCCTAAATACTAAAGTTGATTGATGGGTTTCTACAGATTAGGATCTGAGGAAATTAATCCGAAGAAGCCTGGTGAAGGAGATGTGATTTTAAGAGTGCTTTGAATGTGTGAGGAGAGCTGTGATCTTGTTGGTTTGGGAAGAGAGGCTGGTTTCAATCTGGGGGATCAGCATAAGTGAGGATATGTAGGTAATTACATATACCTTGTAGCTCTGCCAAGTGTACGCTGGATGACCTTGGACAAGTAATTTAACTTCTCTGTACCTCAGTTAGCTCCGCTGTAAAATAGGGATCAAGATTGTGAGCCCCATGAGGGACACGGACTGTGTCCAACCTCATTACCTTGTATCTACCCCAGCTCTTAGAACAGTGCTCAATCGATCATCATCATCATCAATCGTATTTATTGAGCGCTTACTATGTGCAGAGCACTGTACGCTTATTGAGTGCTTTCTGTCTGCAGAGCCCTGTTCAAAGTGCCTGGAGACCCATTCCCCATCCACAAGGAGCTGACAGTCTAGAAGGGGAGATAGACATTGCAATAATAATTATAATAATGATGATATTTGTTGAGCACTATGTGCCAAGTACTGTTCTAAGCACTGGGATAGATACAAGGTTATCAGGCTGTCCCATATGGGCCTCACAGTCTTAATCCCCATTTTACAGATGAGGTAACTGAAGCTCAGATATATTAAGTGACTTGCCTAAAGTCACACAGCTGACAAGTGGCAGAGCCAGAATTCGAACCCACATCCTCTGACTCTGAAGCCCGTGCTCTTTCCACTAAGCCACACTGCTCCCTGAATAAAAATGATGATAGTTTTTGCTAGATGCCCCAGCACTTAGAACAGTGCTTGGCATATAGTAAGCGCTTAACAAATACCATTATTATATATTCCCATATTAAATTGTACATTATATCATGGAGGGAGTCAAGAGTGAGGGACAGGCAAAAGGTTGTCTTAGAAGGAAAAGGGAACCTGAGTTTTGAAATAGCGAACGGAGTGGATACTTTGTAAGATGAGGTAAGTTGGTAGAGCATCTTGAAACTGACTGTGATCTTTTGCTTGATCCTGGGAGCCACAGGAAGGAAATGGAAGGTTACAAGGAAAAGCAAGATATGACTGGAACAATACTTCAGGCAGATGATACATGCAACAGTGTGTACTAGAATTTATTCATTCAATCATATTTATTGAGCACTACTGTGCACAAAACACTGTATTTTTTAACGGTATTTATTAAACACTTACTATGTGCCAAGCACTGTTCTAAGTGCTGGGATAGATACAAAGTTACCAGATTGTCCCACATGGAGCTCACAATCTTAATCCCCATTTTACAGATGAGGTTAACTTAGGCACAGAGAAGTTAAGTGACTTGCCCAAAGTCACACAGCAGGCAAGTGGCAGAGCCAGAATTCAAACCCATGACCTCTGACTCCCAAGCCCGGGCTCTTTCCACTGAGCCACACTGCTTGGGAGAGTACACTGCAACAATAAACAGACACATTCCCTGCCTACAAAGAGTTTACAGTCTAGAGGGAGAAACAGACATTAATATAAATTACAGGTATGTGCATAAGGGTTGTGGGGCTGGGACGGGGAGAATGAACAAAGGGAGGAAGTCAGGACGATGCACAAGGGAGTGGGAGAGAAGAGGAAAGGTGGGTGGGCTTAGGGAAGGCCTCTTGGAGGAGATGTGCCTTCAATAAGGTTTTGAACTGGGAGGAGAGTAATTGTCTGTTGGATTTGAGGAGGGAGGGCATTCCAGGCCAGAGGCAGGATGCAGGCGAGGGTTCAGCAGTGAGATAGATGAGATCAAGGCACAGTAAGAAGGCAAGAGAGTTGGGAGGTGAGCAAAGCTAGTCAGGGAGGCTAGCAAGGAGACCGATGGTACCGTTTGTATGACCAGAACAGCTACACACCATACAGGAACAAGTGGCAAGATTAACTAACGGGAAATGGAACAGTGGGAGTGAGGAAAGATATGGAAGAGTCAAAGATGAAACCGAGGTTGTGAATTTGGGGGGCAGAGCGAAACTCTGTTGTTGTTGACTGAGATGTGAACATTAGTGGGGGAAGAGGCTGTAGGGTTAAGGTCAATCATACTTATGTGCTACTTACTGTTTACTGAGTACTGTGTTTAGTGCTTAGGAGAACAGTTGAGTTGGCAGACATGATCTCCTCCTCTAAATTGTAATCAATCAATCATATTTATTGAGCACTTACTGTGTGTAGAGCACTGTACTAAGCACTTGGGAAGTACAAGTTGGCAACATATAGAGACAGTCCCTACCCAACAGTGGGCTCACAGTCTAAAAGGGGGAGACAGAGAACAAAACCAAACATACTAACAAAATAAAACAGAATAGAATACAATTGTTGGCACGGAATGTGTCCGTTTACCATTATATTGCATTCATTCATTCAATCATATTTATTGAGCACTTACTGTGTGCAGAGCACTGTACTAAGTGCTTGGGAAGTACAAGTTGGCAACATATAGAGACAGTCCCTACCCAACAGTGGGCTCACAGTCTAAAAGGGGGAGACAGAGAACAAAACCAAACATACTAACAAAATAAAACAGAATAGAATAGAATTCTAGGCACGAAATGTGTCTGTTTACCATTATATTGCATTCATTCATTCAATCGTATTTATTGAGCGCTTACTGTGTGCAGAGCACTGTACTAAGTGCTTGGGAAGTACAAGTTGGCAACATATAGAGAAAGTCCCTACACAACAACGGGCTCACGGTCTAGAAGGGGGAGACAGACAACAAAACAAAACATGTGGACAGGTGTATTGTATTGTCCCAAGCGCTTAGTACAGTGCACTGCATACAGTAAGCTCTCAATAAATATGACTGAATGATTCATTCTGCCTTAAGTGAGCTTACAATCTAACATGGGAGACAGACAATGAAATGAATTACAAGGTTAATAGTAATTGAATAACCACTGTAGAGTTTAGAATATTGTCTGTATAGCCTGTGTCATTTTTCTCCATCACTGATGGCATACTGCTGGGCTGTATGGTAGGTTCAGTATTGTTCAGGTTGTGTGTGTTTCTGATCTACCGGAATATTGTAGCTCAACAGATTGTGAACCTCAACAAAAACCGCTGCAGTTTAGGAATAGTAAATGTGTATGAATGTGCTCTATGGGCACAAACCCAAGAAAATTCATATGAAAGTCTTTTTCCCTCTCTAGACCGTAAGTTCATTATGGCCAGGGAAGATGTCTGCTAATTCTGTTGAACTGTAACGCTCAAGCACTTACAACATCGTAATTGCTCAATAAATACCGTTGATTCATCGATTTAAGATAAGGAGCTTTGCAAATTAATCACACTGCTGTGATCAGTTAATAATGTTGAGTGCCTACTGGGTGCAAAGTACTGTACTAAGTGCTTGGGAGAGTACAGTATAACAGAGTTAGTATACATGTTCCATGCCCACAATGATCTTACAGTCTAGAGGATTGCTCTTTTTTTTTTTTAATGGTATTTGTTAAGCACTTACTATGTGCCAGATACTGCCCTAAGCGTTGGGGTTAACCCAAGCTAATCTGGTTGCTCACAGTTTTAACCCCCATTTTTCAGATGAGGGAACTAGGGCACAGAGCGGCTAAGAAGCGTGGCCTAGTGGAAAGACACATGGCAGAGCAGGGATTTGAACCCAGGTCCTTCCGACTCCTAGGTCCGACTGTCTATCCACTAGACCATGCTGCTTCTCCTAAGGAGTATTTCATAGGTCTGTGAAGACGGGGATGTAACGAGGCAGAAATGACAAAAAGAGGCATAGCAAAGGTGGAACAAACCCATTAGAGCCAGATTGGGTTTTATTTGTCAATCAATCAATCAATTGCATTTATTGAGCACTTACTGTGTGCAGAGCACTGTACTAAGCGCTTGGGAAGTACAAGTTGGCAACATATAGGGACAGTCCCTACCCAACAGTGGGCTCACTGCAGCGTGGCTCAGTGGAAAGAGCCTGGGCTTTGGAGTCAGAGGTCGTGGGCTCAAATCCCGGTTCTGCCAATTGTCAGCTGTGTGACTTTGGGCAAGTCACTTAACTTCCCTGTGCCTTAGTTACCTCATCTGTAAAATGGGGATTAAGACTGTGAGCGCCCCATGGGACATCCTGGCCACCTTGTAACCTCCCCGGCGCTTAGAACAGTGCTTTGCACATAGTAAGTGCTTAATAAATGCCATTATTATTATCATTATTATTATTGTTATTATTAATTACAGGTAGGGAATAACAAGGGCATAAGGATATGTACACAAATACTGTGGGTACAGGGCAGTGAGAGGAGTATTTAAGTGGCTAGGGGCTATAGAGTAAGTGCATAGGTGCTGCAGTTCTTCTAGACTGTGAACCCGCTGTTGGGTAGGGACTGTATATGTTGCCGACTTGTACTTCCCAAGCACTTAGTACAGTGCTCTGCACACAGTAAGCGCTCAATAAATACGATTGATTGATTGATTGATTGCAGAAGGGAGAGAGAATAGGATGGTGAAGAGTGCAGTTTGCACCTTGCCTTAACAACTTGGTAAACTTAAAGCCATTAGTTTATCTCTTCCTGGGATTCCAACCAGCCAGACAGGCTCCTGTGTTGACCAAATGTTGACACAAGGACAGGGGGCCCCAGGTGAGACACCTCCTAAGAACCGAACACAAAGGAAATCTAGTTGATAGATTAGGACAATTAGACCGAAGAAGCTAGATGTAACAGTCAACAAGTATAGTATAAAAGGCTGGGGGAACACCTGTCCCCTGCTGCTGCCTGTGATCCAAAAGGAGGATAGAGTCAGTCTGGCAGAAGGAAACCCTTTTACCGGGGTTGTTCTTGTTGGCCTTAAACCCGCTGTCAGACTGAACACCAGCATGACGTGGTTGATAGAGCAAGGGTTTAGGAGTCAGAAGGTCATGGGTTCTAATCCCAGCTTCACCACTAGTCTGCTGAGTGACCTTGGGCAAGTCATTTCTCTGAGCCTCAGATTCCTCATCTGAAAAACGGGGATTGAGACTATGAGCCTCACTTGGGACAAAGGACTGTGTCCAACCCAGTGCTTAGTACAGTGCTTAGCACATAGTAAATGCTTAACAAATACCATAATCATAATAATAATTGTTATTATTACTATTATTAATACTAACCTGGGTCTGGGAAATTCTCAATGCCCCTGGGTTAAGGTCTTAAATAGTGTTAGAGATCTCACTGCCCCTGCCTTTAGGGATTAACAGAATCACAGTCCATTGCACTAGATGTTTTTCTGTATGTTAATAAATGTTTTTTTACTTTGACCCTGAATATTGTGGTTTATTCCAACGGTAAAGCTTAGTCACCAAGCCCCTCACCCCTCCATACCTAATTGACTAATGGGACTAATGACTGTCTACTTGTTTTGTTGTCTGTCTCCCCATTCTAGACTGTGAGCCCATTGTTGGGTAGGGACTGTCTCTATCTGTTGCCCAGTTGTACTTTCCAAACGCTTAGTACAGTTCTCTACACACAGTAAGCACTCATTAAATACCAAACACATTAATACCATAATTAATGGTACCATTAATACCATTAAATACCAAGCACTCATTAAATACCAAGTGCTCTGCACACAGTAAGTGCTCAATAAATACGATTGAATGAATGAATGAAATAATAATAATGATGGCATTTGTTAAGCGCTTACTATGTGCAATGCACTGTTCTAAGCGCTGGAAATGCGATTGAATGAATGAATGAATGACAAAACAGATGGGGAGATGAGACATATGCCAGTAGGCATGCTCATAATCAATTCTATTTATTGAGTGCTTACTGTACTTGGTGCTTGGGAGAGTACAACAGAGTTGATACACATGGTTCCTGCCTAAGATGAGTTCACAATCTAGGGGGAAGGCAGACATTAAAACGAATAAATTATGGATTTGACCATAAGTGCTGTGGAGGTGATAGTGGAGTGAATGTCAAGTACAACGAGGGTACAGATACAAGTGCACAGGAGACACAAGGAAGAAGGATCCGAGGAAAAGAATGCTTAATAGGGGAAGGCCTCTTGGAGGAGATGTGACTTTAGTAAGGCTTTGAGGGTGGTGGTCTGTCATATGTGAAGCGGGGGGGGGGGGGGGGGGGCGGGCTCCAGGCCAGTGGGAGGATGTGAGCACTGGGGTGAGTACAGAAATAATTAAGTACTAAGTAAACTGACATTTGAGGAGCGAAGTGAGTGAACAGGGTTGGAGTAGGAAGTCAGCAAGGTTAAGGCCATGCTGATTTAGTGCTTTAAGACCTATGATAAAGAGTTCTGTTTGTTGCTGAGATGAATGGGCAACCACTGCAGGTTCTTAGGCAATGAGGGGTTATGGATGGAATAGGCTTTTAGATAAATGATCCGGACAATATAGTGAGTGTGCCCATCCACTTAAGAGGGAAACAAAAACTCCTCACCATTGGCTTTAAAGCACTCAATCACCTAGCCCACTCATACCACAATTCAGCCTTAACACTTTGCTCTTCTGGCGCTAACCTTCTCACTGTACCTTGATCTCATCCATCTCACCACTGACCCTTTGGTCTGGACTGCCCTCTCCTCAAATTCTACAGACAATTACCTTCCCCCTATTCAGAGCCGTCCCCTCTCAGGGTCACATTGGGAGAGTTTCCAGTACTCTACCAGTCTTTACTATAGGAGGGAGAGTCGGGCAGTGACATATCCATTCCATTCCTAGCTTGGCCAGTGGCTAGTGAGTGGAAGGCAATCTGTTACAGTTCAAAACTCTCCCATGCTCGACAGCAGCGGCATGGGAGAGAGTCAAAGACTAGAGTTTACTGTGCAGAAGGAGGCAATGGTAAACTATTTCCAGATTTTGACTAAGAAAACTCCATGGATACACTACCAGAACGACTGCTGATGGAGGTGGTGCGTTCTGGGAGAGATGTGTCCATGGCATCACTATGGGTCGAAGACAACTCGATGGCATAAGACATTCAAAGCCTTATTCAGAGTGCACCTCCTCCAAGAGACCTTCACGGACTAAGCCCCCCTTTCCTCTTCTCCCACTCCCTTCTGCATCACTCTGACTTGCTCTCCTTATTCACACCAGCCAACAGCACTTATGTACATATCTGTAATTCATATATTTATATTAATGTCTGTCTCCCCCCATTTAGACTGTAAGCTCATTGTGGGCAGGGAATGTGTCTGTTTATTGTTCTAATGTACTCTCCCAGGTGCTTACCACAGTGTTCTGCAAACAGTAAGTGCTCAGCAAACATGACAGACTGAATGAAAACTATGGACTGGAGTGCGGAGAGTATGAGTTATGAGATATGAGAGATATGAGAAGCAGCGTGGCTCAGTGGAAAGAGCCCGGGCTTTGGAGTCAGAGGTCATGGGTTCAAATCCCAGCTCCGCCACTTGTCAGCTGTGTGATTTTGGGCAAGTCACTTAACTTCTCTGTGCCTCAGTTACCTCATCTGGAAAATGGGGATTAATTCTGTGAGCCCCACGTGGGACAACTTGATTACCTTGTATCTACCCCAGCGCTTAGAACAGTGCTTTGCACACAGTAAGCGCTTAATAAATGCCATTATTATTATTATTATTATTATGAGGCAGGGAGATGAGCAAGGAGGCTGATTCTCAAGGCAGTATATGATAAGTGCTTGGATCAGCAGGGTAGTTTGGATGGAAAGGAAAAAGTGGAATTTAGTGATGTTGTGAAGGTAGAACCAAAAGAATTTGGTGACAGATCAAAAATGTGGGTTGAATGAGGGAGATGATTTGAGTGTAATGCCAAGGTTATGGGCTTGTGTGATAGGGAGAAGAGTGGTGTTTGTTGTTGCATATAATGTTAAGGAAATTCAATCCTTTCCACCATATTTTTTTCAAAACAAGCAATTTATCAATTACTTCATATATCTGTTTGCCAATAGATTTTAAAATATGCCAGGATATATATTTAGCAAAGAGAAGGCAGAGAAAATTCCATTTAGGGCTTGAATAAATGCCAATTTTCTTCATACTCAGTTGAGTATTCCCAGTTATGCAAACGTGAATCAAAAACCTAACTTTTCCATGTTAGAATTTACCCGCATTTATAAATTAACATTGCATTTCAACAAACTGCAGAAGCAGAAGACAGATAATTGTTTAATAAAAAAGGGAATCATTTTTGGCTGACAATGCACACAATATGGGAGGGTTTAATGTGGTTATTAATGGATTTCACAGGCTGAAAAGCTCATATTGTACTGTGAAGCTAGGCTGTGATAACTAAAATGGAATAGGATTTGTGAAATGTCTGCCTTGTTTCACACAGGAACACAGATATGAGAAACCGTTTTAAAAATATAGTTCAGTTAGCTTTTTAGGATAGATGCTAGCATAATGTGGAGCTTAAAATGCTCTTCAATTCTAGAAATTGTCAAATGTTAAACAATGATCCATGCTTCTGGATGAACATTTTATTCAGGTACTTTCAAATTATATTTAAATGTTAGTTAAATGGCGTGGACAATTCCAACATGGATCAAATGGCTCAGACAGACCAATTTTCTAGTCACTAGTCAAAGATCACTTGATAACATATACAGTCTCTAAACTTGAGTGAGCAGAATGTATTTTAAACTATAAACTTGGAAAATAAATCGTGTTTGTTTCAAACCTGTTCCATTTGATTTATATCTGTAAGATGTGAGAGAAATTTTTTGACCAAAGATTACTGGTAACCAAAAAGATAAATATAGCACCAATATAGTTCCTTTGCAAGATGTTTATCTTTTCAGTAAAAGAAGTGATTTTATGTAGAAATGTTACCAGTTCTAACTATTGAGAGTATAGACGTAAACAACTATTTTATCCATTAATACTTAAACTTGCAAGGCAGCATTATAAAGACCTCTGTACACTTTAGGCACTTGATAGTTACCCCATACTCAGTTCTACAGTACTTATGTACATATTCATAACTTATTTATTTAAAATAATGTATGTCTCCACCTCTATAAGGGAAGCGCATTGCGGTCAGGGAAAGTTTACTAACTCTGTTTTATTGTATTCTCCCAAGAGATTAGTACAAGTGCTCAGCACACAGAAGGTGCTCAATACAACTGCTCTCAACTCTACCCTTTCTACTCAGACTCGCTCGCTCCCCTTTTCCTTCGCTGCTCTCGGACCACTAACCCACAGCCCTGGATCACTGCTACTGTCTGCCTCCTCTGCTCTTATGCTCAAGCTACTGAACGCTGCTGGCGAAAGTCTAAACACCATGCCAACCTCATTTACTTCAAGTTTATCCTTTCCTGCCTTAACTCAGCCCTCTCCTCTGCCAGACAAAACTATTTCTCCTCTCTTATTGACGCCCATGCCCATCATCCCCGTCGGCTCTTCCGTACATTCAACTCCCTTCTCAGGCCCCCGGTTCCTCCCCATCCTCCTTCCCTCACCCCCAACGATCTGGCCTCCTACTTCATAAATAAAATTAAATCCATCAGGTCTGAGCTCCCCAACACCACTCCCCCACCTTCTGCAACCCCCTGGCTCTCAATGCTCCCCACTACTCTCCTATCCTTCCCAGCAGTATCCTCAGAGGAGCTCTCCTCCCTCCTCTCAAGTGCTACTCCGGTCACCTGTGCTTCTGACCCCATTCCCTCTCATCTCATGAAATCTCTCGCTCCGTCCCTTCTCCCCTTCTTAACTTCCATCTTCAACCGCTCACTCTCCACTGCTTCTTTCCCCTCTGCCTTCAAACATACCCATTTCTCTCCCATCTTAAAAAAACCCTCTCTTGACCCCACCCCACTTCTAGTTATCACCCTATCTCCCTCCTACCATTCCTTTCCAAACTCCTTGAATGAGTCATCTACATGCGCTGCCTCGAATTCCTCAATGCCAACTCTCTCCTCGACCCCCTCCAATCTGGCTTCTGTCCCCTACATTCCATGGAAACTGCCCTCTCAAAGGTCAACAATGACCTCCAGCTTGCCAAATCCAATGGCTCCTACTCTATCCTAATCCTCCTCGACCTCTCAGCTGCCTTAGACACTGTGGACCACCCCCTTCTCCTCAACACGTTATCCAACCTAGGCTTCACAGACTCCATCCTCTCCTGGTTCTCCTCTTATCTCTCCAGTCATTCATTCTCAGTTTCTTTTGCAGGCTCCTCCTCCCCCTCCCATCCCCTTCCTGTGGGGGTTCCTCAAGGTTCAGTTCTTAGTCCCCTTCTGTTCTCTATCTAAACGCACTCCCTTGGTGACCTCATTCGCTCCCACGGCTTCAACTGTCATCTCTACGCTGATGACTGATGAAATCTCCAGTGGCTACCAATCAATCTGCGCATCAGGCAGAAACTCCTCACCCTGGGCTTCAAGGCTGTCCATCACCTCGCCCCCTCCTACCTCACCTCCCTTCTCTCCTTCTACAGCCTACCCCGCACCCTCCGCTCCTCGGCCGCTAATCTCCTCACCGTGCCTTGTTCTCGCCTGTTCCGCCATCGACCCCCAGCCCACATCATCCCCCTGGCCTGGAATGCCCCCCCTCTGCACATCCGCCAAGTTAGCTCTCGTTCTCCCTTCAAGGCCCTGCTAAGAGCTCACCTCCTCCAGAAGGCCTTCCCAGACTGAGCCCCTTCCTTCCTCTCCCCCTCATCACCCTCTCCATCCCCCCCATCTGACCTCCTTCCCTTCCCAACAGCACCTGTATATATGTATATGTTTGTACATATTTATTACTCTATTTATTTATTTATTTTACCTGTACATATCTATTCTATTTATTTTATTTTGTTAGTATGTTTGGTTTTGTTCTCTGTCTCCCCGTTTTAGACTGTGAGCCCACTGTTGGGTAGGGACTGTCTCTATATGTTGCCAATTTGTACTTCCCAAGCACTTAGTACAGTGCTCTGCACACAGTAAGCGCTCAATAAATATGATTGATTGATTGACACCCAAATCTACTTCCCTGCCCCTGCTCTCTCCCCCTCTCTCCAGGCACGCATCTCTTCCTACCTTCAGGACATCTCCCTCTGGATGTCTGCCCGACACCTAAAACTCAACATATCCAATACTGAACTACTTGTCTTCCCTCCCAAACCTTGCCCTCTCCCTGACTTTCCCATCACTGTTGATGGCACTACCATCCTTCCCGTCTCACAAGCCCACAACCTTGGTGTCATCCTCGACTCTGCTCTCTCGTTCACCCCTCACATCCAAGCCGTCACCAAAACCTGCCGGTCTTAACTCTGCACCATTGCCAAGATCTGCCCTTTCCTCTCCATCCAAACAACTACCCGGCTTGTTCAAGCTCTCATCCTATCCCGTCTGGATTCCTGTATCAGCCTCCTCTCCAATCTCCCATCTTTGTGTCTCTCCCCACTTCAATCCATACTTCATGCTGCTGCCCGGATTGTCTTTGTCCAGAAATGCTCTGGGCATGTTACTCCCCTCCTCAAAAGTCTCCAGTGGCTACCAGTCAACCTACGCATCAGGCAGAAACTCTTCACCCTCGGCTTCAAGGCTGTCCATCACCTCGCCCCCTCCTACCTCACCTCCCTTCTCTCCTTCAACAGCCCAGCCCGCACCCTCCACTCCTCTGCTGATAATCTCATTACCGAGCCTCGTTCTCGCCTGTCCCGCCATCGACCCCCAGCCCACATCATCCCCCTGGCCTGGAATGCCCTCCCTCCGCACATCCGCCAAGCTAGCTCTCTTCCTCCCTTCAGGGCCCAACTGAGAGCTCACCTCCTCCAGGAGGCCTTCCCAGACTGAGCCCCCTCCTTCCTCTCCCCCGCCTCCCCGTCTCCATCCCCCCTGCCTTACCTCTTTCCCCTTCCCACAGCACCTGTATATATGTATATATGTTTGTATGTATTTATTACTCTATTTTATTTGTACATATTTATTCTATTTTATTTTGTTAATATGCTTTGTTCTCTGTCTCCCCATTCTAGACTGTGAGCCCACTGTTGGGTAGGGACCATCTGTATATGTTACGAACTTGTAATTCCCAAGTGCTTAATACAGTGCTCTGCACACAGTAAGCGCTCAATAAATGATTGAATGAATGAATACCATCAACTGATTGACATAGAACAGGAAATTATGCAGTGCCTGGTTGGATCTAGACCCCAGAAACTAGACTTCTGCAATACAATATGCCAGTTCCATAATTATTCCATTGTTAAACTTTTAGTGATTACCATTGGCCTTTCCATTTCCTTTCAATCTTCAGTTTAGATCTCTATGTTGCCAACTTGTACTTCCCAAGTGCTTAGTACAGTGCTCTGCATACAGTAAG
Source organism: Tachyglossus aculeatus (assembly GCF_015852505.1). Classification (NCBI taxonomy): domain Eukaryota; kingdom Metazoa; phylum Chordata; class Mammalia; order Monotremata; family Tachyglossidae; genus Tachyglossus; species Tachyglossus aculeatus. The sequence goes on from NC_052069.1 coordinate 52,520,502, forward strand.
CGCTCAATAAATACAATTGAATGAATGAATGAATGAATTTAACGTAAGGCTTATCTACAAGTACATCATTGTTTTAGAATAATTAGAGACCAGTGAAGAAATATTCAGTCTACTGAAACAATCAGTTTAACAATCTCATCTGAGAGACACAGAAGTTATAAATTCTCTTCACTGAAGTCTTATTTCAAAATGCTTCGGATGCAGTTCAAATCAATCAATCAATCAATCGTATTTATTGAGCGCTTACTATGTGCAGAGCACTGTACTAAGCGCTTGGGAAGTACAAATTGGCATCACATAGAGACAGTCCCTACCCAACAGTGGGCTCATTAACAGTTCACCCTCAGAATCTGGGGTATGGGCATTACAGCCGGGTCTACAAACCCACTTTCAAGATTTAGACTTTTGAAATTCACACAACTGGGAAAATAAAGAACCAAGTAAATGAGAGAAAATTGCACTTTAAAAACAAGTTCTCATTTAGCAAGAAGTCGCCTGGCTTACTGGATAGACCAGAGTTCTTGGGGAGTCAGAAGGATCTGGGTTCTAATCCTGCCTCTGCCACTTTATATGTTGTGTGACCTTGGGCAAGTCACACAATTTCTCTATGCCTAGGTACCTCGACTGTAAATTGGGGACAACTACCGTGAGCCCTGTGGGGGACAGGGATTGGGTCCAACCTGATTAGCCTCTTAGTGCAAGCCTGTCACACAGTAAATGCTTAACAAATACCCTAGAAGAAATTCAGGCTGGCCTAAATGTTCACAGGATTGGGTCTATGAAAATGTGGAGGATTCATATCATAGATGCAGTCCCTCAGATGACCCAGATGCTAAGCAGGCCAGCAGTTTAGAATTGAGAATTCTTTCAAGGCAGGGCTCTTGTCTACTTACTCTTCTGTGCTCTTAGCATGCTATTCTGTACACAGTAGGTTCTCATTAAGTTCCACTGATTGATTGATTGATTGATGGAAACTCTTCCTCTCCCCCCTACATACATCATGTGCAATTAACACAAAGTCCATCACTGAAGAGGATGGCAAAATGGAAGTGGGAGAAGGAATTGTGAGTGAAGTCATAAGTTGATGGGAAAAACAGAGGTAAGTGTTCCCTCAATATAAAAGAAGTGTCTCATTCAACAATTTGAATGATCCACATCTTCCAAGTTCCTGATTCCCTCAGGGGCTTGAATGAATGGGTTCCCTCAGTGCTCCTAAAACTAAATGAGACAACCCTACTTCCCCACCCTTTCACCCTAAAAATAACTCTACCTTGCCAGTGCCTTTCACATTGTTCAAGAACAGCCTTTCCACTGTTTTGAAGACCAGATATTTGAAGACCTGGGGGTGAAATAGGGCGAAATGACAACTTGACACCTGTCCACATGTTTTGTTTTGTTGCCTCTCTCCCCCTTCTAGACTGTGAGCCCGTTGTTGGGTAGGGACCGTCTCTATATCAATCATATTTATTGAGTGCTTACTGTGTGCAGAGCACTGTACTAAGCGCTTGGGAAGTACAAGTTGGCAACATATAGAGACAGTCCCTACCCAACAGTGGGATCACAGTCTAAAAGGGGGAGACAGAGAACAAAACCAAACATACTAACAAAATAAAATAAATAAAATAGATATGCACAAATAGAGTAATAAAAATGTACAAACATATATACATATATACAGGTGCTGTGGGGAATGTCACCAACTTGTACTTCCCAAGTGCTTAGTACAGTGCTCTGCACACAGTAAGCGCTCAGTAAATACAATCAAATGAACGAAAATGAGAAGGAATTCAGAGCTTGCCTTGCAGGCTACTTCCATTTTTCTCTCTTTGCCAATCAGCCTTTGATTATCTGTCCCTCAGCTGAGAAAAGCATCCAAGGGAACTCTCCCACTACCGAGGGTCCCTGTTTCTGGCATGCTCCATGCCCAGTAGGATGGGGATACAACCTGCTACAGCCCACCCTCGGGGTCCCCTCACCAGGCAGCCAGCCAATGCTGACTTCCCAGGATGAGGAAACTCTATCCCATCTGGCCTTCCATCACCCAGCAGGAAACAGCAAACCTCAAGCCCTGTTATTAATAGTGGTTGTGGATGTGCCCTGAAAAGCCTGAAATTCTGCTCTTCTAGCCACAGCACTCTACTGACGTTATTTATATTTTGTTCATTTGTCTATTTTGTGTTTCATATTCCAGATACGTCTGTGTCCAGTTCCTTCTCACAATTTATACTCTATTATATGAGTCCCAGGAAGGACAAGGACAATATGTAATTCCCACCTATATACTCTCTATGAGCATTTAATTCAGTGCACAAACTTGTCTGCTGTGTGACCTTGGGCAAGTCACTTCATTTCTCTATGCCTCAGTGACCTCATCTGAAAAATGGGGATTAAGACTGTGAGCCCCACATGGTACAACCTGCTTACCTTGTATCTAGCCCAGCACTTAGAACAGTGCTTAGCATATAGTAAGTGCTTAATAAATACTACTATTATCATTATTATTATGACTACTACTACTGATTTCAGTAGGTCCCACCTAATGTCCCAGTTTTCTTACAAATCTATATGATCTGCCTATATTTATTTCAGATTGATTTTTTTAAGGCCAGTTTTTCTACAGGTACTTGAATGTGTAGCGTGAGTTCTAAATGGTATTTTTAAGCATGAATTTGCAGTTTAGTCTTTCAAACCAAAAACAGAGGTCACCTACAATTTATATGGTAATGTATTTAGACCACTAATCATCCATTATGTGTGTTTAATACTCCCTGTCTAAAATGTGTTCAAAAACTTTAGCTCATTGAAAAACATGTATTTCTTAAAAGCCAACATTTTAGACAGGTGTCCAATTAATGAACAAGCTCCTAATTTTAGTAGTTTAAGAACCGCAGTGTGGACCATCTTTGCATAAGGTAATTTACAAATGGCCTAATTCAAATGGTTACTTGAAGCTTTCAAAATATATGGCCAATGTTCTACTAGAGAAGCAGCATGGCTTAATGGAAAGAGTACGGATTTGGGAGTCAAAGGTCGTGGGTCCTAATCCCGGCTCCACCACTTGTCATCTGTGTGATTTTGGGCAAGTCACTTAACTTATCTGTGCCTCAGTTACCTCATCTGCAGAATGGGGATTAAGACAAGCCCCACCTGGGACAACCTGATGACCTCATATGTCCCCCAGTGCTTAGTATGGTGCTTGGCACACAGTAAGCACTTAAATATCATTATTATTATTACTACTACTATCTGGAGTGCTTGCTATACATGGCCAACAGTACAGGGCGTGATGTTTGGCTGTGACAAACACTGACTCATCAAGAAGCACAAGGTCAAATACCAGATGATTTTAACCACCTGAGAAATTAAGATTGCTAATTGGATTGTGTAGCATCCAATTAACCAACTAATTGCAATGTTTTGTATCATATCCCTTTTTAACAGATAATAATTCTTGAACTGCAGAATTATACTATTGATTTCCTATTCTGTCCAATTATGTTTTATATTGGCTATTCTCAGTGGATGTGCTTATTGAAGAATATTTTCAATATTTTTTTTTCCACAGCTACCGAGGCATCCTTAACCCTGGCTAGCCATTTGTAGGACTTGTTGCTGGCCATAGGGAAACTAGGCATGGGGATGTGTGTAGCTTAATACAACCAGGATTACTAGGAATGTGTTTAGTTCAACACAACCATCACTACTAGTGGGGGGACACTGACACCCCTCCCATTGACCGGACAAGGTCATATACTTGCTAAGTGGCCAAGACATTCACTGTTTTACCACTGAAGGCCCCTCTCGGGGTCACACTTGGAGAGTTTCCAGTATTTTACCAGTTTCAGCTATGGAGGGAGTGTCAAGCAGAGGTCTACCCAATCCATTCCTAGCTTGGGCAGTGGCTAGGAAGTGGAAGGCAATCTGCTACAAGTCAAAACTTACCCACGTTGGGCAGTAGTGGCATGAAGGGAGAGTCGAGGGTGGAGACTCGAGTTTACTGTGCTGAAGGCGACAATGGTAAACCACATCTGTATTTTTACCAAGAAAACTCTATGGATCCACTACCAGAATGACTGCAGATGGAGAGCGGGTCGTTCTGGGAGAGATATGTACGTGGTGTCGCTATGGGTTGGAAACGACTCGACGGCATAAAGACAAGACCACTGAAGGGCTAGGAGGGATGTTCAGTAAGTTCCTAAATAGGAATGCAGGGACCACCTCAAAAGGTAAGTGGCCAAGAAGTTCAAAAATTTCCCAACTCACTCATGTAAAATAAGATTATCAGAAGGCAGTATTTGGTGGGTTTTACCCTGGCCGAACTCTATGGTTTTAGAAAGATAATAAACCCTGAACAGGAAACGTGTCTGCCAACTCTGCTGTACTGTACTCTTGCAAGTGCTTAGTATAGTGCTTTGTACACCACAAACACTCAAATACTATTGATCGATTGATTGCAAGGGACAAATCTATGTTTAACAGGACAGCTATAGAATGAACAATGACTGTAAGCTCATTGTGGGCAGGGAATGCATCTACCAACTCTATTATACTGTACTCTCTCAAATGCTTATTATAATGCTCTGCACACAGTAAGCTCTCAGTAAATATGATTGATTGATTTGAGTCCTTTCAGCTATACCTCCATGCTTAAAAATATGGGGGTTTAGAAGTGGCACTTATTTGCAATATTATTCATTATGTTCCAAGGTTGAAAAAGAGTTTAAAAACTTATGAATTATATCTGCATTACAATATGATCATTTTGAATGGATATACAAAGGAAAAGATTATTGGCCCACAAATTTTCTATCTTTAATGCAATGATGGTAATAATCTACCCTCTTCTAAAGTTAATAGTATACTATTAATAATAATATTCTGCTATTGTTTTTATGCATTGAATGAATGGAATTTGGTCTGCCTACCATTTATTCATATATACGAATCTATACTCATGAAATTAGTGATGTCATTTTCAATAAATTAGACCCCCTAGGCACAAATATGTATCTTAGAACCTGAAAATTAAATGTGTAGCTTCCATTAACTGGAACAGAAGTATTGTGTTGAAATTACCATGCAATGTATTAAAATGTAAAACTGTTTCTATTCGCAAGATCTTCAAATGATTGAGCATCTGCAAAGATGCAAACACTCATTTTAGTTTTCATATTTTTATAGGATTTATAACTACATAACCAGTACAATCTTGTTAAACCTTACATTCTAATTTCCCTAATGCAAACAAACCAAGATGTAGTTTTGTAAAATAAAGATGATAATGAAACTACAATAATCTTTTATCATTAGAAGAAATGAAAAATACAAAGGCAAAAGAAACATTTCAAATGAGCCTGGCTCCTTTGCAGAATATGCATATATTTACTGCATAAAAATGCATACTTAGTATGTTTTTAAAACTCATTTTGTTATATTCCAAAATTGTTATTCCAGAACTCTTTAAACTGCTATATGATGCCAGCACCCTTGATACTAATATATCACTTTAAATAAATTTTAACACTGTGATGAAAACCATTCTGAGCTATTCATCCTGTCCTGCAGTTTGATTATCAATCATTATGCCAGCATAAAGCAGTTTTTAATAGATTTCTTAAGATTTTTGAAGAATGGCAGATATTTAGCAAAATCTATCAAGCCATAATTCTATCCTATTAATCATAGTATTAAGACTTAAAAGGGACACACAAATCAAGCTTTAACAGCTATTACTTGCATTAGCTTCCCAAATAGCAACATTTTTCCATTACATGAATCTTAGCTTTGACAATTGGTGAATGTATTTCCATAATTGGTAGCCTTATTTCCAAAAGAAAATTTGTAATTTTCTCTTTTTATAGAGACGACCTACTTGTTAGAAATGGATAATTCTGATGATTCTATCAGCTGGTGTCAGCAATTTTATTCAAAAATGGAATAAGACCATCCATCAGGTTTAACTTGGTAAGGTTATATTTGTTCTGTTTTATTATGATTATTTATCAAAGCTATTCATTAGGTGCAGCAATACCAGCTTTCCTAATATCCTTTGCCATGCCTGATACTAGGGTAAAGAGGATGGTTATCAACCATATGCCTTTGAATGGAAAAATCCCTGATAACTTTTCAGATTCCAAAGCTCTTACTACGCCTAATAAGAGACCAAATGCATGGCCAGGGAAAGACACAGAAGAACAAGACAAAGAAGCCTTTATGACTATTGCTAGGCATTACATTCATTCATTCAATCGTGTTTATTGAGCGCTTATTGTTTGCAGAGCACTGTACTAAGCACTTGGGAAGTACATGTCGGGAACATATAGAGACGGTCCCTACCCAACAACGGGCTCACAGTCTAGAAGGGGGAGACAGACAACAAAACAAAACATGTAGACAGGTGTCAAAATCATCAGAACAAATAAAATTGTAGCTATATGCACATCATTAACAAAATAAATAGAATAGTAAATATGTACAAGTAAAATAAATAGAGTAATAAATCTGGACAAATATATACAAGTGCTCTGGGGAGGGGAAGGAGGTAGGGCGGGGGGTGGGGAGGAGGAGAGGGAAAAGGGGGCTCAGTCTGGGAAGGCCTCCTGGAGGAGGTGAGCTCTCAGTAGGGCTTTGAAGGGTGGAAGAGAGCTAGCTTACATCCATCTTGACTGTAAACTCCTTGTGGGCAGGAATTACATCTACTAATTCTATTTCTTCATACTCTCTCAAATAGATACAATAGTGCTCTGCACACATTAAGCATTCAATAAATAACATCGATCAATTCATCACGACCTTGCAGGGTTTGGTCAAGGTAATAATAATAATAATGGCATTCATTAAGCACTTACTATGTGCAAAGTACTGTTAATAATAATAATAATAATAATAATAATAATAATAATAATAATGGTATTTATTAAGTGCTATGTGCAAAGCACTGTTCTAAGTGCTGGTGTAGATACGAGGTAATCAGGGTGTCCCAAGTAAGGCTCACAGTCTTAATCCCCATTTTACAGACGAGGGAACTGAGCACCAGAGAAGTTGAGTGACTTGCCCAAAGTCACACAGCTGACAGGTGGCAGAAGTGGGATTAGAACCCATGACCTCTGACTCCCAAGCCCAGGCTCTTTCCACTAAGTCACGTGGAGAGGAGGAAGCTTGTCGACTTTCATCACTCCAATTATTCCTTATGTGTTTCCTGATTGGACCAGGAGCAGAGATTATTGGTAGCTGATTACTCCATATCCTTGCCCACCCTTTCTTGTCTTGCTGCTAGCCTGCATAATTCTGAGGCTTTTCGAAGGCTAGTGAAGTAAAGCAAATAAATATAAACACATCATTTACACTCCCTACCCCCTTCTCCATTTAATGCCCTCACCTCATTTTTTACAATGCAAATATTGCATATTAAAAATGACATTGAACATTATTCATCGCTAAATATTATTTCTTCAAGACTACACCCTGTTTATTCCATTGGGGTCAGATCAACCGAGGCCCCTTCTTACGTGAAAGGTTTGCCATACCATTGTCAAATAAGCTTCAGGATCCAAATAGAATCGTTCACGGCAGTCACTTTGTTTAAACGGGTATTGCCAAAGGTCATGTCTCCTAATTAGTATCAAATGACTGGAAGGTCTAGGAACACTATAAAACAATAAGGATCAAACAGTAGTATTCACTGAGTGACAACTGTCAGGAAACTGCGAGTCAGGAAACATAAGCTCTGCTCCCTGCTTGTCAACTGACCAGCTGGGAGATCTTGAGGCAAGTCACTTGATCTTACTGTGCTTCAGTTTCCTCATTTGTAAGTAGGGATAGATTATATGCTTTTCCTATATTTTTCACTGTGAGTTCTGTGTGGAACAGGATCCAATCTGATTCCCCTACAGCTATTCCAGTCCTTAGCCCAGTGCTTGACACATAATAATAGCATTTAATAGGTTCCAGAATTGTAAATAGATCTTGCAACACATTTTACATTGATATAATACTTATCTTGGAAAGATTCTCAATTTGTTGCCTCTCACAACCTCAAAACAAAACTGAGGCATTTAGATCCATAATGAATCAAATTTGATCCAGAGCACATTGAACATTCTATAAATTATTTATCTTAACGTTTTATCCTGGAAAACAACAGACATGCCTTCAAAATCATCTTCCCACGGGAATGGCAAGGTTCCTGGAGGACATGACTGCAGGCACCAGGTTGATTATAACTTGATGAAGGGATGAACTCAGCATCCTTTAATGAATGCAAATTTGGTCTTGTAAGGTTTCCATGACTAAGGAGTAAGTAAAGGTTTCCCATAAATGACTTACATGTCAAAAGCAAATCAATTAATGGTATTTATTGAATGCTTATTATGTGCAGAGCACTGTACTAAGAACTTGGGAGAGCACAGTACAACAGAATTAATGGACACATTCCTTGCCCTTAACAGGCTAAGTTCTGCTCAATTCTAAATTCACATTGCATTTCACTCAATGCATGACTAGAATCTGTTGTAACTTGGAGAGAAAGGGTTGCGGGGGGGAGAGAGAGAGAGAATATGAGCGTGGGTGTATATATATATATATATATATATATATATATATATATATATATATATATAAGACATATGCCTTTGAACTGTTGCTATCCCGAGGCAGGCTCAAAAATAAAGGGGCCAGAAGGGACAAATCCGTTAGCAAGTTTGAAGATGATGCTACTATTTATCTGAACACATCTATGTGTACAAATCTGACTGAAGAGGCCACATGTGACCACCATTGTTGGTACTTTAGGATAGCTCCTTACCACAGTAATGGATTTGTCACATAAAGGGTCTGTGGCTGTTTTCAAACCTGCTTCTGGATAGGGATGGTTTAAATGTCTGTGTTATCAGGACTTATTTTCCTTGGGCCTTTATACATCTCCCATATTTGACTGTAGGATCAGGCAGTCAGAGGGGGTCAATGTCCCCAGAAAGATGTTTTATTCTTATCCTATGAGAATATACGTGGTCCCCTTTTATAATTCTCACCTGTTTGTTCGCCTTTCCCCATCACAGAGTACTGAACACAATAAAGGCTTAATAGTATTTTTTCTACTACTACTACCGTTGTGTTCAGGGAAGGATTTCATTATTCATTCACTCAATCATATTTATTGAGAGCTTACTGTGCGCAGAGCACTGTACTAAGCACTTGGGAAGTACAAGTTGGCAACATATAGAGACGGTCCCCTACCCAGCAACGGGCTCACAGTCTAGAAGGGGGAGACAGACAACAAAACAAAACATCTTTGAGATCAAGACCAATTTTCCCAGATTCTAAATATGCTGATCCTAATCTGGAATCACAGGTAGGCCTTGCAACTAAATGATTTTCATAAGAGAAAAATTAAAGATATTAAATTCATCTAATTCTCAATGTATTTCCGTTTAGCTGGCACTTGAGGTTTTGCACTGAAATAAGTTGGCCAACAAGCAGGGACAAATGGACCTCAGTTTGGGGAGGGTCAGCAAAGGAGCACCTGTGAACTCATCCAAGGCACCACCACACCAAATAAAAGAATCATCCATGAGATGACATCGGCAATTTATTCAAATTTACATCTGTCTCCAGCTCTAGATTGTAAGCTCATTGCGGGCAGGGAAACACATCCATCAACTCTGTTATATTGTACCCTCCCAAGTGCTTAGTGTGATATTCTGCACACAGTCAGTGCTCAATAAATACAACTGATTGACGGACAGAAAAATTAATAGCACATTCAAATAGTGACACTTCTTGTATTCTCATCTAGCTATCTCAGCAAACCTGCAACCCACAGTAGGAACTAATTCACGTTGTAAATCCCTAGCACATTCTCCATCCCCCCAAATTAGAGCATTCAGTAAACAGGTGTCTTGTTTTGTTTGATACTTTGGTACTTCTTTGTAAAGAACTCCCAACCCAGGATGGTGATGACTTAAAGCCCAGATTCTAAAAGGAATAGTTAATATAAGACAATACTGATCAAGACAGTAATCCTCCCTTCAAGCCCTACTGAGAGCTCACCTCCTCCAGGAGACCTTCCCAGATTGAGCCCCCTTTTTCTTCTCCTCCTCCCCATCCCCCCCGCCCTACCTCCTTCCCCTCCCCCCAGTACCAGTATATATATTTGTACAGATTTATTTCTCTGTTTTACTTGTACATATTTACTATTCTATTTGTTTTCTTAATCTAGCTTTCTTTCTATTGATTTTGATGACTTGACCCCTGTTCACATGTTTTGTTTTGTTGTCTGTCTCCCCCTTCTAGACTGTGAGCCCGTTGTTGGGTAGGGACCGTCTCTATATGTTGCCAACTTGTACTTCCCAAGCACTTAGTACAGTGCTCTGCACACAGTAAGCGCTTAATGAATATGATTGAATAGATGAATGAAAAAAAAAGTCACAGAGACGGGTTTGACATATCACAGAAACTTGTTTTATATATTTGATAATAATAATGATTATGGTATTTGTTAAGCTGGTTTGACATATCACAGAAACTTGTTTTACATATTTGATAATAATAATGATTATGGTATTTGTTAAGTGTTTACTATGTACCAAGCACTGTTCTAAGTGCTGGGGTAGATAAAAGGTAATTGAGTTGTCCCACATGAGGCTCACAGATTTTATCCCCATTTTACAGATGAGATAACTGAGGCACAGAGACGTTAAGCGGCTTCCTCAAGGTCACACAACAAACAAATGGTGGAGCCGGGATTGGAACCCACATCCTCTGACTCCCAAACCTGTGCTCTAAACCACACTGCTTTCTACTTGGTGTAATGTTTGCGTAATCTGAGCATCTGTTCTCTAGATTATAGTTTAATAAACATTTATTTTCTTCAAATTAAAGTATAGCTTCTTTAAAGCTTGATATCGCATTTTGAATTCTATCCCAATTTCCCGGCTGACCTTTGTTCCAGCTTTCCTCCCCCCGCCGGGCTCCAGACAGAGGGTGGACAACATAGAAATCCCCTTTCTCTAAAGCCCAGTGATAATGTATAGCAATGACTCTGCAACCCCCATGACAACCTTTTTACCTCATCTGGAATTCATGTTTGCATAATTTCAGGAACGCTGTAATCCATCATCATTTCTGAGAGGGAAAGAATGGATTCTATTCTGTGGGCACCAGAACGCTGTTACTGAGTGCAGGTGCATCTTGGAATTAGGAAACTAATCTGTGCTTTATTCACCAATCAATATCTGCCAATTTATGAGTACCTGGAGGCTAATGCAATTCTCATGGGAACTGGAAAATTGACCAAGTTTTGTGGAAAATATGTAGGTCCTAAATTGAGAATCTTCTGCTACAAACACTCTCACTTCTTAGAAAAAGAAGAGAAGAGATCAGAGCCTATACACAGGATAAAGAATCCCGGGAAGTAATGCCTCAGAGAGAAAATAGCAGAGGAGAGGGGGGGAAAGAAAAAGAGGAAGAAGAGAGTTTGATACCAATTCATTTGTAAATAGCTCCATTATAAAAATCAATATATTATTTGTTTCTTAAAGTCTGCAAGACTTTTTTCCCCTCAGAGAAGACACACGATATGGGGATGAAAATTTAAATAGAAGTTAGAGTCTTTTCGCAGTAGGCTATTTTTCCTCAAAGGTAAAGGTCGTGAATATGTTCTGCTCCACTGAGCCCCTAATATACATAGCAAATTGTTTCTATCAAAAATGCATTTTAATAAGCTTCTGGGATTACAACTAATTTTACACATAGTCTAACGCACTTCTATTCTGCAGCCCTGTTATGGCACTTGCTGTAATAAAGTATTGTTTGTACAAATGCATTAAACACAGTTTAGCTGTGCAATATATTAAGAACATTAGATTTCATCAGAGAACCAATAAGAATCAAAAGTCTTTGTGGATTTGATTTAAACAATCAATGACCTGAATATTTTACGTACCTCCGTAGCAAATTGCTGCAAGCCACCGATGTTAATTGGTCCTTCCTCGGTTGCATACAAATTGCACCCTCCTGCACAAAGGTCCGAAGTTGGGCACACCATTCCACAGGTGAGACCCAGAGGGTTGTCGGAAAAGATCATTTTAGCAGCTCCATAGTAGTTCTGCAAGGACAAAGCAAAGGCAACAGATGTCGAATAACGGAGAGCCAGAGGTACAAGAAAAATCAGCATCCAACAGATTTTGTTGGCATAGGATTCTGGCTTGAAGAGTCAGCACTGCATTTCACTAGCATAAACATGTACGTGAACATACACCCTAGAGATAACTATCCACCCATAACTATGGATACCTACACATGTGCATCTATATATTAATTTTAGAGGTATCGCTGTTGATGGTAAGGTCATTTTCATTCATTCATTCAATCATATTTATTGAGCACTTACTGTGTGCAGAGCACTGTACTAAACACTTGGGAAGTGCAAGTTGGCCACATATAGAGATGATCCCTACCCAACAGTGGGCTCACAGTCTAAAAGGGGGAGACAGGGAACAAAACCAAACATTTTAACAAAATAAAACAACTCTCCTCCTTCCTCCCTGCACCCTTCAATCCTCCCTGAATCCCTCAATAATAATAATAATGATGGCATTTATTAAGTGCTCACTATGTGCAAAGCATTGTTCTAAGCGCTGATCCTAAGCTCAATCCTCCTTGAACCCCTCAACTCTCCTCCCTGGCACCCCTCAACCCTCCTCACTCCTCTCTGCACCCCTCAACCCCTCCTCAACCCCTCAACTCATCCTCTAGACTGTGAGCCCGTTGTTGGGTAGGGACCGTCTCTGTATGTTGCAAACTTGTACTTCCCAAGCGCTTAGTACAGTGTTCTGCACACAGTAAGCGCTCAATAATACTGAATGAATGAATAAGTAGAATAAATATGTACAAGTAAAATAAATAGAGTAATAGGTCTACTTATGAATAGGTCCTATTCATACATCCTGATGTGGTTCCAAAGATTAATGATGGATCAGCACCAACCCACATTTAATAATAATAATAATGGCGCTTACTATGTTCAACGCTCTGTTCTAAGCGCTGGTGAGGTTACAAGGTGATTAGGGTGTCCCACGGGGGGCTCACAGTCTTAATCCCCATTTTACACATGAGGTAACTAAGGCATAGAGAAGTTAAGTGACTTGCCCAAAGTCACACAGCTGACAATTGGCAGATTTGGGATTTGAACCCATGACCTCTGACTCCAAAGCCCAGGCTCTTTCCACTGAGCTATGCTGCATTTATTGACAAATAAAACCCAATCTGGCTTTAATGGGTTTGTTCCACCTTGGCCATGCCTCTTTATGTCATTTCTGCCTCGTTACATCTCCATCTTCATAGACCTATGAAATACTCCTTAAGGAGAAGCAGCATGGTCTCTGGTCATTCCTAGGAGTCAGAAGGACCTGGGTTCAAATCCCTGCTCTGCCATGTGCCTTTCTTTCCACTAGGCCACGCTGCTTAGCCACTCTGTGCCTCAGTTTCTTCATCTGAAAAATGGGGGTTAAAACTGTGAGCCCCTTGTGGGACATAACTGTGTCCAACCAGATTAGCTTGGGTCTACCCCAATGCTTAGGGCAGTGTCTGGCACATAGTAAGTGCTTAACAAATACCATTAAAAAAAAAAGAGCAATCCTTTAGGCTGTAAGATCATTGTGGGCATGGAACATGTAAACTAACTCTGTTATACTGTATTCTCCCAAGCACTTAGTACAGTACCCACACAGTAGGAACTCAACATGATTAACTGATCACAGCAGTGTGATGAATTTGCAAAACTCATCTTCAATCAATGAATCAACAGTATTTATTGAGCAATTAATATGTTGTAAGTGCTTCAGAGTTACAGTTCAACAGAACTAGCAGACATCTTCCCCGGCCATAATGAGCTTACGGTCTAGAGCGGGAAACAGACTTTCATATGAATTTTAATAATAATAATAATAATAATAATGGCATTTATTAAGTGCTTACTATGTGCAAAGCACTGTTCTAAGCGCTGGGGAGGTTACAAGGTGAATTTTCTTGGGTTCGTGTCCATAGAGCACATTCATACGCATTTACTATTCCTACACTGCAGGGGTTTTTGTTGAGGTTCACAATCTATTGAGCTACAATATTCCGGTAGATCAGAAACACACACAACCTGAACAGTACTGAACCTACCATACAGCCCAGCAGTATGCCATCAGTGATGGAGAAAAATGACACAGGCTATACTGACAATATTCTAAACTCTACATTGGTTATTCAGTTACTATTATCCTCGTAAAATAGTTGTGCTATTTGCTATGTGCTTACTATGTGTCAACCATTGTTTTAAGGACTGGAGTAGATACAAGCTAATCAAGTCAGTCCTACTCCCACAGTCTAAGTGGTGGGAAACCTGGAATCTCCATTTTGCAATGAGGAAACCGAGGCACAAAGTAAAGTTACATGTCACATAGCAGACAAGTGATAGAGCAGAATTAGAGCCCATGTCTTCTGAATCACAGGCATATCATCTTTCCACTAGGCCACGCTACTTCTCCAAGACATACTTCTGGAAACGTTACTGTTGTTAGATGAAAAGGGCTAACAGTGATAAAATTAGAGTGCGAAACCCTTTTGAATTGTAGAAAAGTCGGTTTTCATTATTGAAAACTTTTCAAATACTAATAATTTCTGCAAGTTCACCCTTGACTCCCCTGCTCTCCTTTGTTAGACTCCGATGTGCTACAGTCGGTCTTTGATGAGGCCTGTGTGATTTCAAAATGTCTAATCAAAGGTCTGGTTGAAAGCTGAAAAGGCAAGTGTAGTTTTCGCTTTGCTCCTTACGTTTCCCAGGAAGCAACGGGCATCAAAGGAAGGGGCAGTTCTGGATGGAACCAAGTTTCCAGGATGCTTTTGGAAGGGCTGAGAAAACTCTGGTGTATTTGACCCTCTGTCATGCGGAGAAGGTCACAGAGTTTTCTCTGAGCCTCAGCTGTCTTAATTTTGGTGGGGAGGCCTAAGCAATGCAATAAGAACTGGCTTTCGTGTTTCACGGTATCTTGTTCTGTCACCTGGTTTTTAATCCAATCCCCTCTTGGGATCTTTTCAGATGCATCATTAATTAAAATCAATTGATCGTATTTATTGACCACTTACGTGTGCGCTGTAGTAAGCAGCTGGGAGAGTACAATATAATATGAAAACTAGTTTCCATCCATCATTACACAATAATAAAAGAGTGGAAGTGACAACTGTCCACGTTTTATCTGTTCTCCCCCTTCTAGACTGTGAGCCCGTTGTTGGGTAGGGGCCTTCTCTATATGTTGCCAACTTGAACTTCCCAAGCGCTTAGTATAGTGCTCTGCACACAGTAAGCGCTCAATAAATATGATTTATTTAGGGGAAGCAGCGTGGCTCAGTGGAAAGAGCCCGGGCTTTGGAGTCAGAGGTCGTGGGTTCAAATCCCGCCTCCGCCACTTGTCAGCTGTGTGACGCCGGGCAAGTCGCTTCACTTCTCTGGGCCTCAGTTCCCTCATCTGGAAAATGGGGATGAAGGCTGTGAGCCCCTCATGGGACAACCTGATTACCTTGTACCTACCCCCGTGTTTAGAACACTGCTTTGCACATAGTAAGCGCTTAATACCAACATTATTATTATGATTGAATGAATGAACTAATTTGTTAAGCACTTAATGTGTGTCAAGCGCTGTACTAAGCACTGGATAGATACAAAATAATCAGGTCCCACATGGGGCTCTCAGGAAGAAGAAGAGAAGCAGCTGGGCCTAGTGGAATCCGAAGGACCTGGGTTCTAGTCTCTAGTCTTCTAGACTGTGAACCCGTTCTTGGGTAGGGACCGTCTCTACATGTTGCCTACCTGTACTTCCCAAGCGCTTAGTACAGTGCTCTGAACACAGTAAGTGCTCAATAAATACAATCGAATGAACGGTCTGCCACTTGTCCTCTGTGTGACCTTGGGCAAGTCACTTTACTTCTCTGGGCCTCAGTTACCTCACCTGTAAAATGGGGGTAAAGACTGTGAGCCCCAGGTTGGACAGGGACTGCAGCCAACCTGATAACCTTCTAACTACCCCAGTGCTTAGAACAGTGCTTGGCACATAGTAAGCGCTTAGCAAATACCATCATCATTATTTAATCCCCAACTTGCAGATAAGATAGCTGAGGCACAGCGATGTTAAGCGACTTGCCCAAGGTCACCCAGAAGACAAGTGGCAGAGCTGGAATTAGAACGCTGGGCCTCTGACTACCGGGACCACGCTCTTTCCATTTAATCATATCTGGGAAAATATTCCAAATTCTTATCCCCATTCACCAAGTCCCCTATAGAGGTCCCAAATGAACCAATGAAGCATGTGGTCTCATGGATAAAGCACAGATTTAGGAATCTGAGGACCTGGGTTCTAAACTGTGCTTCAGTTTCCTCATCTAGAAAATGGGATGGAATACCTATTCCCCTACTTTCTACTAATAATAATGGCATTTATTAAGTGCTTACTACATGCAAAGCACTGTTCTAAGCTCTGAGGAGGTTACAAGGTGATCAGGTTGTCCCATAGCATTAATCCCCATTTTACAGATGAGGTAACAGGAACAGAGAAGTTAAGTGACTTGCCCAAAGTCACACAGCTGACAATTGGCCGAGCCGGGATTTGAACCCATGACCCCTGACTCCAATGCCCGTGCTTTTTTCCACTGAGCCACACTGCTTCTCTTGGGAACCCCAAGTGAAGTAAGCACTAGGTCTGACCTGTTTCTCTGGAATCTATCCTGTGCTTGACACATTGTGTGCTCTTAAATAGCATGACAAAGTAATTATTTATTAATAATACCAGGAAGACTCATTTTCCATATTCCTCAATGTCCTATATGTAAGGAGTACAGCATTGTTACTCCTCATTCCGTGTATATCAGCAAGAAAGCCCTAGTCTCATGAATCAAATAAGTCTGACACTGACTTCTTCATAATGGCTAACCCATGCTAGCACACTTGCACAGAAGTGAGCTGCCCAGCTTCATGGAATGGCCAGGGAATATGACTGTTTATTGTTATTTTCTACATTCCCAAATGCTCAGTACAGCACTCTGCACATGGCACTCAATAAAAATGAATAACTGAGTGAGAATCCATTTTTATTGCAAAAGCAAATCAAATGTATGTATGGTACCCTGGTTAAAAAAAAATTCACTTTCTCCCACATTTCCCAAACACAAAACTACATTCCCCCAAGCTACGCCCCATGCTAATCCATTGCTGATGTGAGATGGCAGAACCTCCTCACTGAAGCCTACCAATGGACACAGTACTAGCATCCGGAAAGGGCAATGAATAAAATCTGCCCTCCTCTTTCTGATAATAATAATAATGGTATTTGTTAAGCACTTACTATGTGCCAAGCACCAAGTGTTCTAAGCACTGGGGTAGACACAAGGCTACCAGTTTGTTCCACATGAGGTTCACAGTCTTAGTCCCCATTTTACAATTGAGGTCACTGAGGCAGAGAGAAGTTAAGTAACTTGCCTAAAGTCACACAGCTGACAAATAGCAGAGCCAGAATTCGAACCCATGACTTCTGACTCCGAAGCCTGTGCTCTTTCCGCTAAGCCATGCTGCTTCTTTGATGATGTCAGTATGGAAAAAATTGTCTCTCAATGACATTCATACACATGGATGGAATCCCATGGTCACCAACACCATATAGCACCATATAGCATTACTTCAGTGATTTTCTTCCCTACTCTACAAATTCATTCATGAAGTCTTATTATGAAATATTTTAGAATCATAAAGTATCTTATTACAATGAATGACTTGGTTCTGAGTCTTCCGGACAGAGAAGCTGAATAGGTTGACAGTGTTATTTTATGTTGCCAACTTGTACTTCCCAAGCGCTTAGTAAAGTGCTCTGCACACAGTAAGTGCTCAATAAATAAGACTGAATGAGTGAATGACAGTGCTTTGTATAGTACCATTTGCACCATCGCTTTCCTTCCAGTCATGTTCCTGCTGGCACACTGAGAGGACAAATAAGAGTCAGGGAGGAGCCCATTGCAAAGGGCCCACAAATGTTCTTGATGTACAAGGCCCATTTTATGGCTAAAATGACAACACAGTTTGTACTGATGCTCAACCCTAATATCGTGATATTAAGAAACATATGGCTCTTTCTGAGCAAAAGCAATGTAAAGAATAGGGGACAAGGAGATTATAGAAAAAAATCGTATTTTTATATTTGCAATGTTTGTGAAGCGCTTACTATGTGTCAAGCACTGTTCTGGACGCTGGGGTAGTCAGGTTATCCCATGTGGGGCTCACAGTCAACCACCATTTTCTGGATGAGGTAACTGAGGCCCAGAGAGCTAAAGTGACTTGCCCAAGATCATACAGCAGACAAGGAGCAGAACCGGAATTAGAACCCAGGACCTTCTGACTCCCGGGCCTGTTCTGTATCCATTATACCCTGTAATGTCAGACACTGCAAACACCAAGCAGCACTAGGCATAGACCTTTTTTTACATGAACAATATGGTTGTTTCAGTCCCCCACACACTCTTAGGTGAATTTCATTGTCAGTGGTGTCTTCCTTGAATGTGGAAAACTATATACACGTGGCAACATAACTTTGCAGATGGCAGAATTTGTTGCTGCTATACTTTTCATTATTTCTACTTGGTCTGTCTCCCTTGTGGATGACCATAGGTGATTCTTTGACCAGAAACCTTCATCATTGATAGCTGAGCTCCAATGTGCATTTGCACATCAAACTAGAACTCAGGTCTCCTGATTCTCGGAGCCTTGCTCTGATGACTAGACAAACAGCAAGGCACTCTTTTTGATATGACACATGAGAACTGTTATTCAGGAGGGTTATTCAGAAGTGCTTAGAACAGTGCTTTGCATATTATTATTATGTGTAAGCAAATAGGCCAATGTTGGATCGCCATCATCTATAGTGTTTAAAGTGATCACCAATTGTGAACTAGTGCGAAAGCAGTGTGGCTTAGTGGAAAGAGCACTGTCTTGGGAGTCAGAGGCCGTGGGTTCTATTCCTGGGTCCACCACTTATCAGCTGTGTGACTCTGGGCAAGTCACTTAACTTCTCTGTGCCTCAGATACCTCATCAGTAAAATGGGGATTAAGACTGTGAGCCCCATGTGGGACAACCTGATAACCTTGCATCTACTCCAGCGCTTGGAACAGTGCTTGGCACAAAGTAAGTGTTTAATAAATACCATCATTATTATTATTAACTAGAGATTTAGGAATGTACATTCCCTTCCCTAATGGCAGACCAATTAGTAATAACTATTGAACACTTACTCATATAAAGAAAGATATAATTGACCTTCATATTTTAAGACAACGTTTTTCTACAAAAACATTCAGCCTGTGTCTCCCTCTCCCCAAGAACCCCCAGAGGTTGCCCATCCACCTCCACAAAATCCTTACCATAGACTTTAAAGCACTTAATCACCCTGGTCCCTCCTTCCTCACCTCCTCTGATTTCTTGCTACAACCCAATCCACTCACTTCACACCTCTAATGCCAATCAGCTCACTGTACCTAGATCTCATCTCACTCCTGACATCTCACCTACATCCTTCCTCTAGGCTGAAATACCCTCCCTTTTTCACAGCCAATGGACAATCACATCCCTTACCTTCAAAGTCTTATTCAAAGCACATCACTTCCAAAAGGCCTTTCCTAAGCCCTCATTTCCTCTTCTCCCATTCCCTTCTGCATCACCCCTGCACTTGGATTTACATCCTTTATCTCAACCCCAAATAATAATAATAATAATAATAATAATAATGGCATTTGTTAAGTGCTTACTATGTGTGATGCACTGTTCTAAGCACTGGGGGGGAAACAAGGTGATCAGGTTGTCCCACATGGGGCTCACAGTCTTAATCCCCATTTTACAGATGAGGTAACTGAGGCCCAGAGAAGTGAAGTGACTTGTCCAAAGTCACACAGCTGACAAGTGGCGGAGCCGGGATTAGAACCCATGACCTCTGACTCCAAAGCCCGGGCTCCTTCTACTGAGCCACGCTGTATGTGATCCAAGTTTCCCAAGCACAGAAACGGCTGGAGAGCACTACTGCCCTGTAGACCTTTAGGTTGCTCTGATTACCTGCGAGGAGTGTTGCTACTCAACACTCTGATTATCTCCCAAAATATTCATTCATTCTGATTTATTGAGAGTTTACCATGTGCACAGCACTGTACAAAGCACTTGGAAAGTACAATTCAGCAACAAGTGAGAGACAATCCCTACCCACCAATGGGCTCACAGTCTAGAAGGGGAAGAAAGGCAACAAAACAAAACAAGTAAACAGGCATCAATACTATCAAAATAAATAGAATTTTAGATCATCATCATCATCATCAATCGTATTTATTGAGCGCTTACTGTGTGCAGAGCACTGTACTAAGTGCTTGGGAAGTACAAGTTGGCAACATATAGAGACAGTCCCTACCCAACAGTGGGCTCACAGTCTAAAAGGGGGAGACAGAGAACAAAACCAAACATACTAACAAAATAAAATAAATAGAATAGATATGTACAAGTAAAATAGATAGATATAATAGATATGTACACATCATTAATAAAATGAACAGAGTAATAAATATGTACAAATATACACAAGTGCTTTGGGGAGGGGAAGGGGGTAAAGCAGAGGGAAGGAGTAGGGGCGATGGGGAGGGGAGGAGGAGCAGGGGAAAAAGGGGGGCTCAGCCTGGGAAGGCCTCCCGGAGGAGGTGAGCTCTCAGTAGGGCTTTGAAGAGGGGAAGAGAGCTAGTTTGGTGGTTGTGAGGAGGGAGGGCATTCCAGGCCAGAGGTAGGACCTGGGTCAGGGGTCGACAGTGGGACAGGAGACAAAGAGGCACAGCGAGGAGGTTAGTGGCAGAGCAGTGGAGAGTGCGGGCTGGGCTGTAGTAGGAGAGAAGGGAGGTGAGGTAGGAGGGGGCGAGGTGATGGAGAGCTTTGAAGCCAATAGTAAGGAGTTCTTGCTTCATGCGAAGGTCGATAGGCAACCACTGGAGATTTTTGAGGAGGGAAGTTACATGCCGGGGGAGTGACATGGCCAGAGCATTTCTGTAAAAAGATAATCCGGGCAGCAGAGTGAAGTATAGACTGAAGCGGGGAGAGACAGGAGGATGGGAGATCAGAAAGGAGGCTGATGCAGTAATCCAGTCAGGATAGGATGAGAGATTGTACCAGCAAGGTAGCGATTTGGATGGAGAGGAAAGGGCGGATCTTGGCGATATTGTAAAGGTGAGACCGGCAGGTTTTGGTGACGGATTGGATGTGTGGGGTGAATGAGAGAGTGGAGTCAAGGATGACACCCAAGTTGAGGGCTTGTTAGGTGGGAAGAATGTGCTGGCCTTCCTGATTCTGTTTTCTATTGCTCTGGTTATCACTGTATCATTGGTAAGGTTACTGCCAAGTTAGCAAAATGCAGCAACAGCTTTTTGCTCTATATTGTTATTTTTGGTGTGTGCATGGCTTCCCTGATGCAGGCTATGACATCAATTGAGTTTCCTCACACTTACTGTCAGCCCATACTAGACAGTTGTACAAATTAAAAAGATGCGTATGGCCAAGTCCCTATCCTCAAGGAGTTTACATCCTTGTGCTGGCTTAATGGAAACAAAAGGTTAATGAACATTAATATTAACATTAAAAATCAATGATTTTCACCCACAGATCTAGAAGTCTCAGGTAGGTCTTGCCACTTGGTATGAATAAAAACAACTTTTATTACCAATTCTGTGACGTGCCCATTATATACGCTTTGAATATTCTGCTATTAAATGCACTATTAGAGACTACTCCTAGAACTGCATCCTAGATGATCGTGTACTAGGAATCGTTATGAGTCTCCAACATACGACACTTTCAGAACTTCCCACTTCATTTGTTGCTAAATGGATCACTTTAGAGTGTATGGATGAGCCTGTAAAATACACAGCCTGCAGTTAGGTATTGAGGCATATCTTGTGGTTACGTTACCATACTGTCCTTAATGACTAAGCTGAATGAACCCCTTCTGTTTACCTGCAATTTGTGAGAATAACAACAGTAGTAGGGAGTCCTTTAAAATCTACTTGAGGTTCGTCATATGTGTTTTCACTGCTCTGCATTTCCAAAGAGCAATTTCAAGGTTGGAACTCCAGAGTACCACAAAAGAGTCTGAGAATCAAGAAATTAAGAGGAAAACGTTTTCATGAGATATTGGGAACTAAATACGAAGAGGTAAGCAATCTTGGGATCCATCTCCTTAATTTTGCTTAAAAGTAAATTGATGAGATGATTGATTCATATGGATCCTTATTTGAGAGATAGAATAAATTGGTTGAGGTGAAGAAAGAGATTAAAGGTAAAGATATTATGGGAATGCTCCTGGCCCTCCTAGATTAATATTTTTCATAGTTGGGATGCTTTGTTGACTGGAAGAGTTACACTGAATATTTGGGCATGATCATTTCAAAAGATGATAATAATAATGGCATTTGTTAATCACTTACTCTGTGCTGTTCTAAGTGCTGGGGAGAATACAAGGTGATCATGTGGTCCCACGTGGGGCTCACATTCTTAATCCCCATTTTACAGATGAGGTAACTGAGGCCCAGAGAAGTTAAGTGACTTGCCCAAAGTCACACAGCTGACAAGTGGCAGAGGTGGGATTAGAACCCATGACCTCTGACTCCCAAGCCCAGGCTCTTTCCACTGAGCCACGCTGCTTCTCAAAAGACATGGCATGCTTATGCTCCAACACAAAACCATAGTAACAATCAGATCAACGTGGCATGCTGTAGAAAAACATGAATTTTTCAAAAAAACTGTACAACAAATTATCCGGTAAAGTAGAATCATAAATAACAATAAACAACATAAATAACATAAATAAATACAATTGAATGAATGAATGAATGAACAAATATCCTGAAAATACAGGTCGCAGCTGCCCAAAGAACATGGCACATATAAATATTTAAAGGAATATAAGTATGTATGTACATAAGTACACATAAGTGTGACCTTGAACGAGTCACGTAACTGCTCTGATCCTCAGTTCCCTCAACTGTAAAATGAGGATTTAGACTGTGAGCCCATGTGGGACAGCGACTGTGTTGAACCTGATTACTTTGTATCTACCCTGGTCTTAGAACAATACTTGGCACATAGTAAGAATCTAACAAGTACCATAATTATTATTATAAGTAAATACAATTATGTATGCGAAGGTATATATACTTATTTGCATTATATATCTATATCTATCTATCTATATATACATACACAAATAAAGGCACATTAGTATAGATAAGCTCATTGTGGTCAGGGAATGTGTCTACCATCTCTTTTGAATTGTAATCTCCCAGGCATTTAGCACAGTGCTCTGCATGTGGTAAGTGTTGAATAAATATAATTGATTGATAGCAAGCATGTCTATATAGTCCATGGGTGCCTAAATCATTCAAAGGGTAATCATTAAGCATCCTTATGAGCACATCTCTGTTTAAGGTACTTAGAAAGTACAGCAAAAGCAGGAGACATTGTCTTTACCTCTTCAGACCCTGCAATCTACTTCTGTTAGGAGTCAATGGCTCAGTAAACATTGGATAACTCATTATTTTTCTTTTTACTATCAAATACTGGAATCATTAGTGCTTAAAGACAAATTATATACCATCTAGTTCCTAAAGACTGACAAAACCTTTTCTTAATTTTAGTCAATTTACTGAAAAACTGGTTTTAAAAATGGAATAATAATAATAGTAGTTATATGCTTCCTAAGATCCAAAGCACTGTATTATGTACCGGGGTAGATAAAAGAAGCAGAAGATAAAGAAGATAAAAGAAGCTACTGGAGAAGCAGCGTGGCTCAGTGGAAAGAGCCTGGGCTTGGGAGTCAGAGGTCATGGGTTCAAATCCCAGCTCCCCCAACTGTCAGCTGTGTGACTTTGGGCAAGTCACTTAACTTCTCTGGGCCTCAGTTACCTCATCTGTAAAATGGGGATTAAGACTGTGAGCCCCAGGTGAGACAACCTGATCGCCTTCTATCCCCCCCAGTGCTTAGAACAGTGCTTTGCACATAGTAAGCACTTAACAAATACCATAGTTATTATTATTATTATTATTATTATAAAAGATAATCAGCAGGACAGAGTTTTTGTCCCACAGCAGTTCACAGACTAAATAGAAGGGAAAACATGCATTGAATCCTTATTTTGCAGGTGAGAAAACGAAGGCACAGAGAAGTTAAATTACTCATCCAAGGTCAGACAGAAAGAAGTGGCAGAGCCAGGACTAGAACCCAGGTTCTCTGACTCTCTGGAGCACGTTCTTTCCACTTGTCCACTCTGCTTCTCTCTAACAGTACAGTGCTAAATGAAGCATATTTTCCCACAGGAAATTATGTAAATTGCATTAATCCATTACCAAGTTCAAAAAAATTGACCTCCTCCAAATAAATACTTTTAAAAGTTATAAAAACAAATATAGTTAATATTTTTTAATCACACAATCCTATAGCAATGTAAATACACCTTTGGCCAGAATTTTTTCTTTTGTTGACTATACAAGATGTCTTTTCGGGGATTGAAGTACATTCACCTCACATCATGAGCCAGTTGAAAAGAGGATGGTGTGTGTTAGAAGAACAGCCCTGCATGGATCTGCACTTTCACTAAGCTTGGGGCTTTATTCACCACGAGTAATACAGTACAAGAATACAATCTTCATATTTTAGGAGAACTAGCTGAATACGCCAATATAAAAGACTGTAAATTTAAAGCAGAGACAAGTCAACATCTTAAAATCATGACCCTCAAGTTGGGCAGGGAATGTGTGTGACCTGATTTTCATGCATTTCCCCCAGCATATAATATAGCGTTTGACACACAGTGAGCCCTTAAATACCAAAATTATTATCACACAAAAAATGCATGATAATTGTTTCCACCAAAACCTTTACATATGTGTAGTTGGTAGTACCTTGTAACCTCCCCAAAGCTTAGAACAGTGCTTTGCACATAGCAAGCACTTAATAAATGCCATCATCATTATTATTCTTATACATTTGCATGGTAGGATTTGCATAAGGTATAATTTTGTCACCTAAAAAGTATATGCTAATAGAATAGGCTCTCCATATACAAATAAATATGTGGGCTCTTTTTGGTGGAATTAGTATCTGCTTATATTTTGGTGCATAAATGTAAACTCCTTGTGGGCAGGGATTGCATTTACCAACTACTATATATACTTTCCCCAAGGGCTTGGTGCACTTTTTTTTGCAAACAACAAGTACTAAATGAATACCATTTATTAATGAAGCTAATATCCTTTGGTCCTTCTTCAGAAAAGATTCCATCCAGCTAGACAGGCTATTTTATACATTCATTCAATCGTATTTACTGAACACTTACTGTGTGCAGAGAACTGTACTAAGCACTTGGGAAGTACGAGTTTGGTATATTAAAATATCAATATAGGATATATTGTTCACTGTCGAAAAAGAATCCCAGTTTGAGTTGTCCTCAATCTCTGCAGAACAAGTAAACATGGAATTTCCCATGTATCAGAAGCTTTATGGTTTTTGCATGGAAATAAGGAGTATTTGTTTTGTTTTGTTTATTCCTTGAGAATACCTCTGAAACTATATAGGATCTATAACAGAGGAAAAGGAATTGTAAGTACATAGGAAATTCTTAAAGTGATGTTAGTTTCATGTGAATACTTGGTTTTCAAAATTCACACAGATCATGATTTTTAACTTAGTTTGTTGTAAGTAGGGCACAGTGTGAATGGCATGCCTTTTTAGTGAGTTTAGTGGAGATATGCATTATCCAGAAGGTTTAGGATACATGGAGTCCACCAATCTGATATTGATCTATCAGCCTAGAAATAATAATAATTATAATGGCATTTATTAAGTGCTTATTATGTGCAAAGCACTTTTTAAATCAGGACCTGAATACTACTACTACTACTACTACTACTACTACTACTACTACTACTACTACTACTACTACTACTACTAGTACTACTACTACTACTACTACTACTACTACTACTACTACTACTACTACTACTACTACTTGTTAAGCACTTACTATGTGCCAAGTACTGTTCTAAGCACTGGGGGGGATACAAGGTAATCAGGTTGTCCCACATGGGGCTCGCAATCTTAATCCCCATTTTACAGATGAGGGAACTGAGGCCCAGTGAAGTTGAGTGTTTTGCCCAAAGTCACACAGCTGACAAGTGACAGAGCCGGGATTAGAACCCATGACCTCTGACTCCCAAGCCCAGGCTCTTTCCACTGAGACACTGCCTCTCTACTACTGAGGAGTGTGGCCAGATGGAAAGTGTTCAGGTCTGAGAGTCAGAAGACGTGGGTTCTTATCCTGGCTCTGTCACTTACCTGCTGTGTGACCTTGGAAAAGTCACTGAGCTTCTCTGTGCCTCATCTGTAAAATAGGGAATAAACACCTGCTCTCCCTCCCCTCTGTATTGAGCATCCCATATGTGACAGGAACCCCAAATGTCCCAATGTGATTATCTTGCGCCTATACCAGTATTTAGTATATTGCAAGGGCTTAAGAAAAATCCCAATTATTCTTATTCTTATTATTCAAGTGGAGTTATGTGAAAATCTAGGTCAGTGGCAGCAATGTCAATGTTGTCATCACGACAAGAAGCAGCAAGGCCTAGTTGAAAGAGTACAGGCTTGGGCGTCAAAGGACCTGGGTTCTAATCCCAGCTCAGCCACTTGACTGCTGGGTGACTTTGGGCAAGTCACTTCACTTCTCTGAGTCTCAGTTCCCTCATCTGTAAAATGGGAATTAGGACTGTGAGCCCTCTGTAGGACAGGTGCTGTGTTTGACCTGATTATCTTGTATCTCCCCCAGAACTTAGTAGAGTGCCTGGCACATAATAAGTGCCTAAAAAAACCCATAATTATTTTTAATATGCTACTAGGCTGTATAGCTGACAATAGTATTCACTGAACATCCACTTCATCCAGTGCACTGGCCTAAACAGCTGAAAAGTTTAGAATAAAGAGGTTCAATGTTCCCTACTCACAAAAAGCATATACCCTAATGGAGAAGTCGGATATCATAATATTTACACGTAGCTTAGTCAAAATAAATCATTGAATGCACAGCTGAACACTCATGTATATATACGAGTGCTGAGAACGGGCATAAATAAATTCATAAATGCTACAGTTGCCTGACTAGTTCAAATGGCTTTTGTCGACGGTTGTAAATGTTCTTTTCACCATATATTGGGTTCCACTTAAGTCAGTTTAAGCTGGGCTCACAAAGGTATGAATTTACACGTCGTAACGAAGTAGGAAAGAAGGCAGTGATCCCTGCTATACCATGAATCAGGGGATCAATCACTCAATTCCACTTACTGAGCACTTACTCTCTGCAGAGCACTGTACTAAGGACTTGGGAGGATATGTTGTCTGCTGTGTAACCTTGGGAAAGTCACTTTTATTGATTCATTGATTCATTCAATCTTATTTACTGAGTGCTTACTGTGTGCAGAGCATTGTACTAAGTGCTTGGACAGTACAATTCGGCAACAGAGAGAGACAATCCCTACCCAACAATGGGCTCGCAGTCTAGAAGGGGGAGACAGACAACAAAACCAAACAAGTAGACAGGCATCAATACCATCAAAATAAATAGAATTATAGATATATACACATCATTAATAAAATAAAGAGCAATAAATATGTACAAATATAGACAAGTGCTGTGGGGAGGGGAAGGGGGTAGAGCAGAGGGAGGGAGTGGGGCGATGGGGAGGGGAGGAGGAGCAGAGGAAAGGCGGGGGGCTCAGTCTGGGAAGGCCTCCTAGAGGAGGTGAGCTCCCAGTAGGGCTTTGAAGACGGGAAGAGAGCTATTTAGGCAGATGTGAGGAGGGAGAGCATTCCAGGCCAGAGGTAGGACATGGGCCAGGGGTCACTTTAACTTCTCTGTGCCTTAATTACCTCATTTGTAAAATGGGAATTATGACTATGAGCCCCATTTGGGACAGGGACTGTGTCCAGCCTGATTAGCTTGTATCTACCATAGCGCTTAGAACAGGGCTTGACACATAGTAAGTACTTAAATACCATTATTACTACTATTGAATAGACAAAATCCTTACCCTCAAGGATTTTCCAATCCCGTGAGAAAGATATACACTAAACTAACTTACAGACATAAGGAAGCAATAGAGTATAAAGTGTTATGGAAATGTATGTGAATACATGAGTGCTTAGATGGCACAGAACGGGTGAAAAGCTGTGATCTTTCGGGGTACAGACTTTGGGAAAATCAAGTTTTAAAACAGCAAATGACACTGCAAATTGCAAACATTACTACTATATATCTCTAATGCATATTCTTACTTTTCCAAACTTTTTTCCTATTGCATCTTAGTTCATATGCTTAACTTCTCCAAGCGCACCTTAAAACTGTACCTGAAATCTCTCACCTGATTCATTGCTCATGTCCTACTATTGCATGGGCTCTAGTCCAGATCAATCCCTCTAAATCACATCCCTCCTACCTTTAAAGCTCTCCAAAAAAGTCACTTCTGCCAGAAGGCAGTCCCAGATTATTCTCTACCAACTTCCCAATCATCTTATCCAATGGGTTCCCAGTCTTCTTTGCAATCAATGTGGACAGTGATTCATTCCATTCATTTAGTCATTTTTGCTCTCTTCCACTTTAGCAACTATCTTTCTACTCATTCATTCAATCATACTTATTGAGCACTTACTGTGTGCAGAGCACTGTACTAAGCACTACCCCCTTTTCCATTATATGTATACAATGCATATCTCCTCATCATGAAAATAAAACCCACCTAAAAGGCAGAGGTTTTCTACTTGGCACTAGCCCTGAACTCTCTCCCCTCCAATCTGACACCTACCCTAAGGGACACCTCAAGCTTAACATGTCCAGAGTAGAACTACTCATGTTCCCTCCCAAATTCTCTCCTTCAGGTCATTTTTCCATGGACATTGTCTACATAACCACCCTCTCCATCCTTCAAGGAGCGGACACTTGAGGTAGAGGGGCTCTGGGCCAAGAGCCAGCAGCTCTGAAAGGAGAAAGAGTTGTGGAGATGGGAAGCCAGGGGCAGAAACTGGGTAAGGGGCCCCAGGATTGAGAGAAGCAAGTGCCATCTGAGGCCTAAAGCAAGCAGCCACCCCTTCCTTTTGAGCACCTTTTGAGCATGGCTCAGTGGAAAGAACCCGGGCTTTGGAGTCAGAGTGCACGGGCTCAAATCCCAGCTCCGTCAATTGTCAGCTGTGTGACTTTGGGCAAGTCACTTCTCTGTGCCTCAGTTACCTCATCTGTAAAATTGGGATTAAGACTGTGAGCCCCCCATGGGACAATCTGATCACCTTGTAACCTCCCCAGTGTTTAGAACAGTGCTTTGCACATAGTAAGTGCTTAATAAATGCATCATCATTATTATTATTATTATTCACCCCACCCTCAGCCCCAAAGCAATCCCTCAGCACTTACAAACATTTCTTTCAATTATTATAAATTGCTTACTTACTCATATTAATGTTGGTTTCTTCCTCTAATAATAATAATAATAATAATGGCATTTATTAAGTGCTTACTATGTGCAAAGCACTGTTCTAAGTGCTGGGGAGGTTACAAGGTGATCAGGTTGTGCCACGGTGGACTCACAGTCTTAATCCCCATTTTCCAGATGAGGTAACAGGCACAGAGAAGTGACTTGCCCAAAGTCACACAGCTGACAATTGGCGGAGCCGGGATTTGAACCCATGACCTCTGACTCCAAAACCCAGGCTCTTTCCACGGAGCCACGCTGCTGCTTCTCCTCTAGTATGTAAGCTCATTATGGGCAGGGAATGTGTTAGTTAATTCTGTTGTACTGTACTCTCCCAAGCACTTAGTACAGTGCTCTGCACATAGTAAGTGCTCGTTCAGTGCCGTCGATGATGTTCAGTCAATGGATTATGTGAATATCTGTAATTTTATTTATCCCTATTAATGTCTGTCTCCCCCTCCAGACTGTAAGCTCACTGTGGGTAGGGAACATGTCTACCAACTCTGCTGTATTGTTCTCTCCACACAGTAAGCATTCAATAAAAACCATTGTCTATTAACCTTGACTTTTCCTTCTCTTTCAGTAATCATAATTTCATTAATTGTAATCAGAACACTACCAGAATATTTGCCTTCCTCTCCACCTAACCAGCCACCACACAGAAGATGCTCAATAAATACATGATTGAGTGGCTCTTGGCCTGACCCAAGGATACTGGGTCAGCTAGGCTGGGTTTTCTGCTCCAGTTGCTTAACCAAAGCCCAGCAGAGACGGGGACCTAGGCTATTTCAGCAACGGCAACACAGAAGTCACAGTAGCATCTTACCTTCCAAATCATCATCATCATCATCAATCGTATTTATTGAGTGCTTACTATGTGCAGAACACCGTACTAAGCGCTTGGGAAGTACAAATTGGCAACATATAGAGACAGTCCCTACCCAACAGTGGGCTCACAGTCTAAAGGAGGCCTTCCCAGACTGAGCCCCTTCCTTCCTCTCCCCCTCGTCCCCCCCTCCATCCCCTCCATCTTATTTCCTTCCCTTCCTCACAGCACCTGTATATATGTATATATGTTTGTACATATTACTCTATTTATTTATTTATTTATTTATTTATTTTATTTGTACATATCTATTCTATTTATTTTATTTTGTTAGTATGTTTGGTTTTGTTCTCTGTCTCCCCCTTTTAGACTGTGAGCCCACTGTTGGGTAGGGACTGTCTCTATATGTTGCCAATTTGTACTTCCCAAGAGCTTAGTACAGTGCTCTGCACATAGTAAGCGCTCAATAAATACGATTGATTGATTGACTGATTAAAATCCTCTGCTCTGCCTAATTTACATGCCTCAGTTGACAACAGCACACATCTCTCAAGCCCTTAGCTTGGGCAATATCCTTGACATTTCCTTCTCTGTAAGTCCCCATATTAAGTCTGTCACTAAATCTTGACTGCTCATTCTCCAAGACATTTCCAGGTTCCTCATCTTCCTTTTCATCCAAACTGCCATCATGCTGATCAGGGAACTTGTCATACCTCAGCTTGATCACTTCACGGGACTTCATCTAACTTCCTGTTTCCTGTCTCTACTGTATCCAGTCCCTAACGTCACTCTCCTGCCTACATCATTTTTCCTCCAAACATCGGTTTGCTCAAGTCTACCCAATCATATTCACTGAGGTGCTGTCTGCAGAGCACTGTATTGAGCACTTGGGAGAGTATAACAGAGTTCGTAGACATGTTCCTTGCCCATAACATGTTCTAATGGCTGCCCAGTCTTCTTTGCATGAAGCAGAAACTCCCAGCCTTTGGCTCCAGGGCACAAAATCAGCTCTCTACCTCCCACACTCAGTTTCTCTTCATCACAACTGAAATCAAATTCTTCATTCCTCTCAAGTTCACCTGCTCATTGTGCTTAATTCTCTTCCCTCCCATCCCTTTCATTTATTCATTCAGTAGTATTTATTGAGCACTTACTGTGTGCAGAGCACTGTACTAAGCTCTTGGGAAGTACAAGTTGGCAACATATAGAGATGGTCCCTACCCAACAACGGGCTCTGAACATCTTCCCCCTTCATATGTGGCAGATCACCACTTCCTCAGTGATCTGAAGGACCATCCTCATTCCTTTGAAAATCACACCTGTTGCAGGAAGCCTTCCCTGATTAAATTCTAATCTCCCTGCCTTATTTCTCTCAATGGCTTTGTATGTCCTTCTGCACCCTCTAAAGTGCTTGGGCACTTACATCCCCCAGAGAATTCACATATCTATCTTTATCCTTACTGCTTTCTCCTCTCAGAAATTTATTTTGGTGTCTGTATCCCCAACTAGATTAAAAGGTCCTTTAGGGCAGGGACTGTGCCTCATTCTACAGTACTCATCCAAGCACTTAATACAGAGTTCTTCACACAGTAGGTGCTCAAATCATGATATTAATTACTTTTATTGTACATGCAGTAAATATTGAAGATGATGGTGTTGATGCCAGCCTCCCAAGAGTAGCACAGAAATGTTGTTCTCTGGGAATCAAAATTGGTGACTAAATATTTTATAGCTAGGTGCCTAGGGACTGCTTTTTGAAAATATGAGATGGGCAGATGTTCACATTATCTGAACAGAATTTGGCAAATGGTTTATAATGCTTTATGGATTTTTTCATCCTGGAGGTCACACTCCTTCCCTTATTCAAACCCTTGGGACTATATTTATAAAAACTACTTAGAGAACAATGCGGTACAAAATTTCAAGCTGTGGAAATATTCAATTACATTTCCGGGAGCATTTGGCTTCCTTAATAAGATAGATGCACTAAAACCAAAATTGGCATAAAGAGAAGGAAGAAGCAATTCTAAAATATTCTCACATCAAGCAGGATTCTTAGAAAAAGGAAATAGTGATTGTAGTCAAAGTTTTAATACATTTTAGCCTGAAGATATTTGGTTAGTCTAGGTGGAATTATTTCCCATCATTTTCTTTGTCATAAAAAAAAAACAGGACTAATTTCACAGAACTACTGTCTCCTACAAAAAACAACAAACCTGAAAAATTGAACTGTAGGTTTTCTCTTAAGGAATGTGAGACTCCTTAATTGACAGACTGTCATCGTATCACTCTATTGTATGTAATTATACTGTGGCAAGTAAAACCAGCTGTCAGCCATTCCATTACCCACGGTACAAATAGATAGCTCAAGAAAAGCCTCTGTTTCAAGTACATTAATTTAACCCTATTACTCCTTTTCCTTAGAATTTATTATGTGACTTGAAAATTTCTCAACATCAAAGTCAGCTGCTTTCAAAACCTGAGCCCACATTCCTTGTAGTGTGAAAAGTGATGTATTTTCACATGTACTAATTATGGCCCATCATGCAACATATTATAATGCTTTAAAAACCCAGTCATATTAAACATACTGCATTTTAATGGCTTGCATTTAAAAGATGACTCATGTGATGTCTATACTGTGTTCCCTTGACATGAAAGATTAATTTTCCACATTATGCAAGCCAATTTTTGACTATTAACCTACGCCAGTATTTTTTCTTTTTTAATGGCATTTGTTTTTACCCTAGTACTGAATTTTAAAAGTGTTTTTACAATTTACAGGGCACATCTTAGAAATAATTGCTAATTGTTCATATGATTGCCATAACTAATTAATATTCAGAACTATTTACATAATCATATGCTCATGTGCATCTGCATATACACTCAACAAATGTGCTGCTACTTGCATAGCATACCATTGACTTGTTTAAGTTTGGAATGGAAATATTTTTTATCATTAAAATTACTCAGTTTCCTTAAGTTTGTTCATTTTCTCTATCAATATAGACTTTAAGTTGCCCTCTAAGACTGTAAGCTTGTTGTAGGCAGGGGACAGGTCTGTCAAATCTGTTGTACTCTCCCAAGCGCTTAGTACAGTGCTCTGCAATAGTAAGTGTTCAATAAATGTCATTCATTGATATTAACATATTCATTGCTTTCTTCTCCCTTCTTTACCCTGTCTTTTCAAACTTAAAAATTGACTGTGTATTACATCTGTAATTGCTTTGATGTATAATAACAGCTTGAACGTGGAAGGTGGATGAGCAGAGAACCCTTCCACCACATTTAGGCATTCACTCATTGTCACTCTTCTTATAATGACAGAGTTGCATCACAGGCAGAGAGAAGATTGGGGGTGGGCAAAAAGGGCAGAAAAAACATGAGACCCAAGAAAGTAGAACTAGAGAAAGCAAAGAAGAAAAGAAGGGTACAGACACACACCAAATAATAGTAATAATATTATTTGTTACGTGTTTACTATGTGCCAAGCAGAGGACTAAGTGCTGGGAGAGATACAAAATCACCTTTTCATCACCACAGCAACAAGCAACTGGAATCGAGGTGGCTAAGGTACCGTGAGTACAGGAAATGTAATCAATTTTGGAGAAACTCAGATCATTACCCAAATGAACCAACTTAGAAACATAATAATTAAGGAAACCATTGAATAAGAAAAATTTCAAAATTACACATACATATATACACATTTTAATTAAGGAATGCTAGGCCATAATTGTTAAATTATCTGCAATTCTTAAGTAACTACTACTAGCTTCACAGAGGTTTAATTCTGTGTTCATGTCCACAGAAAACACAAAAGAGCTCTAAAAACGGAGAAGCAGCATGGCCTAGCGAATAGCTTATGGGCATCATAAGGTCATGGGTTCTATTCCCAGCTCCACCACTTGTCTGCTGAATGACCTTGGGCAAGTCACTTTACTTCTCTGTGCCTCAGTTACCTCATCTGTAAAATGGGGATTGAGACTATGAGCCCCACGTGGGACAGGGACTGTGTCCCACCCGATTTGCTTATATCCACCCCAGTGCTTAATAAAGTGCCTGGCACACAGTATGTGCTTATCAAATACCATAATTATTATTAATTTCTATTTAAATTGTTGGAGATCTAAGATTTTAGTGTACACTTGATAGAACATCAGAACTAACTCCATGGCTAATATTTGATGATAGGAAATAAACTCCCCGATCTCCACACCTCCTCCCAAAGAAAGAGAATCATGGGTTTCGCAAAATGAGTCAGATACTTTAGGACCATTAAGAAACTTCTAGATTCGCTGCATTCCTCTTATGTTTATCCCAAGCAAACATAACCACTGAAAATATGTACACGGCCACTGCACTTTGGGAACCCATTTCAAATAAAAGATAAGCCTGATTATTAGAACCAAAATTAATTCTAAAAATAGATCTATTTGGTAATGCAAGCTTTGGGGTAATATTCAGGGCTAGGATATATACAGTACATATTTTATGGACGTATTTCATGGGGGGGGGGGGGAGAATTGAAAAAGGCAAGAATTCACAGTTTGATGAATCCAAACATGTATTTTCAATTGAGAGATACAATTGCAAACAACAGCCGGAATGAACACAACAGAGAACAACTGACTGTGGAGGTACAATAGACTAGATTGGACCTTTGGAGTCTAGAGCTGTAATCCACTCTTTAAGAGAAAAAGAATGGAAGTATTGGCCTAAATGCTACTGAATCACAGGAGCTGGAAACAATGCAGCACAAGTGACATTCTCTCATAGAGGCCCAAGGCTCATTGAGCTTGGCAATTCAATTACCCTCTCAACCTAGGAAGAGTTTCCCCCCACCACAACCCCTGCCCCCCGATTTGAGGTCCACCAGCAGAGCAGTGTGGAACGACTTACATTGCACAGGGCCTGTAAATATCTAAAAGGCTGCAGGCTTCAAAGAACAAGAAACCCTGCCCTTTTATGATTGCCCTGTAGTTTTTCAACAAAACATACGACTCACAGTAGAGTCCCTTAAATAACTGACAAAACAATATATTTTCAATTCACCACTCTGTTCATCCCGTATTTATATGAAAAACTGTTTAAATCAATTCCTGTGTGTAATAACACTTGTCTAGCTAGTGAGGGAATGGAGCAAGAATAAAGATCTTCATACAAATCAAATGAACCTGGATATTTTAGAAACTAAGGCAGGCTGTTCTCCTTCCCAAACCCTTCTCTTTACCATTTCAATCAATTAATCCATGGTATTTATTGAGTGCTTACTATGTACTGTACTGTACTAAGAACTTGGGAAAGTACAAGAGTTGGTAGACATGATCACTACCCACAAGGAACTTGCAGTCTCATTATCCTTACTATGATCATTTTCTATTTAAAATATTTTAACCATAAATCCTCTTTTCAGATGACATGCATTCTACACTTTTAATTGACTGTGCCTGTGAGGGCAAACAGGGCACATTTGGGAAGATTCCTGGCCCACAGATTCCAACAGTCTTTCATTCATTCAATCGTATTTATTGAGTGCTTACTGTGTGCACAGCACTGTACTAAGCACTTGGGAAAATACAATATTATAGAGCAAGTGTGCCCAGCAAGGTGAATAATCAGAACACATGTATGTATATGTATACACACACATGCACTTGTGTTCTGATTATTACACATATAGATACACTTGTATATATTTTTATAATACTTGTATCGCCAATAACATTTCCCCCCTTCAAAGCCCTACTGAAGGTTCACCACCTCCAGGAGGCCTTCCCAGACTAACCCCCCATTTTTCTCAGCCCCCCCACCTCCATAGTCCCAAATCACTCCCTTTGCTCTGCCCCACAAAGCTTCACAGCACTTGTGTATATACGTACATATCTATAATTCTGTTTATTTCTATTAATGCCAGTTCACTTGTTTTGATGTCTGTCTCCCCACTTCTAGACTGTGAGCCCATTGTTCACAGGGATTGTCTCTGTTGCTGAACTGTACTTTCCAAATACCTAGTACAGCACTCTGCTCACAGTAAGTGCTCAATAAACATGATTGAATGAATATCCTTTTATACATAATAAGATTCCACAACATTGCTGGATTTGCCAATCCAGTGTTTTATCTTGTAAAGTTTTTATCCAATCAAGATCTCTCCTACCTTAATTTAAGTCTGTTTCCTTTGTTTGGTCTTCAGTAGTCATGTAAAGGCACCAAAAATTATCATCCCCACAAAAGTCCTCCATATACTTGAGGATGGTTGTCTTCTTTTCCTATACTCAACAAATGCAATTTCTTCACGTAACGCAAGTCACTTTCCACAGACTCTGCCGGTTTATCCAAGACTCAAAGTGCAATGTCCAAAATTGGACCCAGAGTTCTACTAAGGGTTCAACTGGCTTATTCAGTCATATTTATTGAGCACTTAATGTGTTCAGAGCACTGTATTAAGCGCTTGGGAGAGTACAATACAACAATACACAAACACATTCCCTGACCAAAATGGTTTCCAGACAGAACACCTCCAGGTTAATACATAGCCTACTCCTGTTTAAGTGTATAATCCTCTCTGGGTCAACTCAGGTTTTAAGTACTGCTCCTGTGCTCGCCCTGAATGTCCTCATTCTGTATTTGCTTTGTCCTTAAATGTACTCATCTTACACTCATCTCTGTAAAATTGATGAAATATAATAATGACAGATATGCAAATAGAAACAAAATCAGGCACAGTCCATTTGTTACTAGATATCCCTTCCTGTACATTTTCCCAGATGCCCTTTAAGCTTAATTGAAGAATACTTTGATCTCGTGCCAATTGTATTTCTTTTGCATCCTTCACTTTTTTATTCTTGCTGCCACAGATTGGTGCATTTTTATGTACTCTTCAGTGATTTGACCTAATTTCTAAGTTTCTACCTTTGTAACTTTCTCATTTTTCCTTCAGATCTCTCAAAAGTTCTTGAGTTCTTGCAAGTCTGTATCTTTTTACCCTTCTCCTTCTTCACTAGTATAGTTTGTACATGTAGAACTGCCTGCTTGAACAACAGCTATCTCCTTTGCCTCAGCTTTGCTTCCATTTGATTCTTCTTTCTAGTTTGCTAAGACTCCAAAATTTGCTTAAGTTCATGGTATTTTTCTTCCTGAGTTCTTTCCTCCATTATCACAAAATATAGACTCCATCATCTGTTTCGACCAAAGTATCCATCCACTTATCTAGGAGGTATATCATCCAATCAATGAATCATATTTATTTAGCACTTATTGTACTAAGCCCTCTGGGGAGTACAGTATAACAGAGTAGGTAGACACTTTCTACCCACAGTCTCAATCCAAAGCTACAAATCTTATGTGTGGAACTCGGTAGAAGCAATTTAAAGATGAATTTTGTCAATTTTAATTGTAAGAGGAAATGTAGATGTCACTGCCCACAGTGATCTTACAGTCTAAGCATTTGGAAAAGTACAATGCAAAAGAGTCAGTATGGCTGACCCTTGCCCACACGGAGCACATTTCTCTTCTTTCTCCATTGGGACGTTGTCCTCATGACAGAATCCCTGAAAGACCGAGTGACGGACTGCAACTGGCTAAATCGCTTTCCCATTAGTTAGCTGGAAAGAGATGGTCACCATTATATTATTCCAAAGCCACTCAGTGAGTTAACCAAAGTAGGTCCTCTTAGTTTGGAAATGCATAATGAATCCTTGGCAAGATGTTGCATATTTTCACACATTTCAATTTATCCTGGTGTCCTCATTGACCTCTTTCACAAATAAGAATACCCTTCTACCCTGACTCTCCAGTTAGGAATGTGGGTGAAATTCATTTTCCTGTGGCTCAGTTTGCCCTGCCTCAAAACCAGCCAGCCACCTGCTATATTCCACACCAACATAAACTCATATTAGTTAAAATGAGTGTGGAAAATATGATTGGGGGGCCCTGAAGTAGGCCCCAAATTGAAATTGATGACTCTATTTCTTCATGACATGCATGAGAGTTCTGGGGTCTCAAGAACCATGCCATTCTAGAACAACCTCCCACCTCACTTTGGGGAGGACCTTCAACCTGGGAAGTTTGGTTGATGGTTCAGGCTCAAAGTAAACTCAGGAAAAATCCCCTGGACGATTTGGGATGAAAGTGAACCAACCCCCAAACCAACAGACAACCTACAATCACCGCAACTGGACATTCACCCTTTCACAGTTACCTGGAGAATAACCCCTCAGAAAGTCCACTGAAATGTTGTATAATCTTAATGGCCTCATTTAGCCATTTTTTTTTAATTATTTGTTAAGCACTTATTATGTGCCAGATACTATCCTAAGTGCTGGGGTAGATATGAAGTAATCAGGTTGGACACACAGTCCACGTCCTATATCGAGATGCAGCGTGGCCTAGTGGAAAGAGCATGGGCCTTGCTGTCAGAGGATGTGGGTTCTAATCCTGGCTTGTCACATGTCTGCTGTGTGACTTTGGGCAAGTCACTTTACTTGTCTGTGTTTCAATCCTGTGATCCGTAAAATGGGGATTAAGACTGTGAGCCCCTATGGGACAGGGACTGTGTCCAACCTGATTATCTTGTATCCACCCAAGGGTTTAGCAAAGTGCTTGGCAGGTAGTAAGTGTTTAAATACCATAATCATCATCATCACAGTGCTCACAATCTCAATCTAAAGTTACAAATCTTACGTGTGAAACTCAGTAGAAGCAATTTAAAGATGAATTTTGTTACTTAGATGTCACTTTCACAAACCATTTTTTAAACTGTTTTAAGAACTTAACATGAACCAGTTTCTTTCTTACTGCATTTCTAAATAATAACATTTATCGAAATTGCTTTCAACATCTATGTAGGTACCCGCCCTCTAAGGCAGTGAATATGAAAGATTTGAGAGGATACAGGTTCCTCACTTTGGAAAGGAGGACTTCACCATGACTTTAAGGGAAACAAGGGATTCCCAATCTGACACTAGGTTAGCCTAGAAGTCCAGGTTCATATTTCTAACAAAGCAGCACGGCCTACTAAAAAGTTCATGGACATGGGAGTCTGAGGTCCTGGGTTTTAATCTCAGCTGTCACTTGTACACCCTGTGACATTAGTTAAATCGCTTAACTTCTCTATGCCTCAGTTACCACATCTGTAAAATGGGGACGTGACCTGTGTCCAGTCTGATGAGTTTATCTACCCCAGACTTAGTACAGAGCCTGGCACATCATCATCACTCAAATACCAGAAAAAAGCACAATAAAAGATTCAAAAAGAACATTGCTCATCTTCTCACCACCCCCTCATTGCTCTTTAACCAGTATTATTGCCTCACTTAAATAGCTGTGAAAATAAATATCTTACATTAGCTAATCAAATTTCTATGAAAGAAAAATGTTCACTTCCTTGATGGGATGTTGTGTACCAAGACTTCCCCAGAAGCACGTTTTAACTATCAAGTTATATGTCTGTTTTAAAAAGGTTTACTGGCAATCGCTGGCAGATCTTTCACTCCAATAACTCAGCCAACAGCTGCTAAATCAAGCCATGAAAAGAATGCACTGACTTTACAAACTTCTTTACTAAATTATACTAAACCAGAAAGCTTAAAATGGCAAACATAAATTACATAGAAATCAGAAAGCACACTCCTTTTCAAAAACCCATTAAGGATTTCTTTCAAGACTTAATGAAGATACGCTATATATTTCAATCACAGAACCTATTATGATTGTTGCTTTTTTGAATTCTCTTCCATAGGGGCAATCTTATTTTTACCTTATTTGCAATACTGGTGATAAAAGATTTGATGTCTAGATGAGTAGGGCAGCTCTTCTGACAGGGAGCATCTGCACACTTCAAGCATCTAGAAAACAAAGTAATGGGGTTAGGAGCACAATCCCCCAAACAAAAACTTTCTCAATTAAAAAAAAAAAGGAAGCTGATTCACTTCTCTATCTCTGTCTTCCATTATGAACATACACATCAAATTAAAACAGTGATATGAAACAATATGCCCAATGCCTTTTTTGACTCTTTTTCATTTAATCAGGCTTAACCACTATTTTTTGCATAATAAGAATACAGGAACTAGTAGCCAAGAAACGTGCTGAAGGTTAATGTTAGGAAGACTTGCTATGACGAGCCTGGAAAATATTATGGAATGTGCTGATGTAACAATTGCCACAAAAATACAAATTGTCAACTCTGTGGTGTTTCCAGTGACAATATGTGGATTCAAAAGCTGAAGAGTGAAAAAACAGGATAGAAAGAACACTGATTCTTCTGAAATGTGGCATTGGAGAAGGCTTTTGCAAATGCCATGGACTGCCCAAAAAATAAACAAATGGATTTTAGAGCAAATTAAACCAAAGTGGTCTTTGGAAGGTCAAATGACTCAACAGATTAGCATATTTTGGACACATAATCAGGACTAATTCTCTGGAGAAGACATTAATGTTAGGAAAAGTTCAGGGACAATGTGGGAGAGGCAGACCAGCAGCAAGATGGACAGAGACCATAACAGCAATAACAGAACCACAAGAAAGGTTGCAGATTACGGCAGAGGACAGGATGCCCTAGGGAAAGTCAGGAAGCCATGGAGTCGCTATGAATTGCAAACGACTTGATGGCACTTAATAATAATAATTGGATGAGAGCAGAGCCATGCAGCTGACATGAACTGTCACCATGATTCTTGCCCCCAGATGGAATAGAAGCACATTCACCCCTAGTGGGAAACTGTGAGAGAGTGAGGGAGAGTGTAAGAGAGGGCAAGTGAACTTCAACTGTTCCTCTGAAAATATGGTCATAATACCCCTCCCTCAACATAAATGAGTCATTTTGCATTTGGGGATAATATCTAAGAGTCAATTCACATTTCAAATACCTATGATCATTGTCAAAAAGTTATCTGTCAGTTCCAAATGAGTTTAACGGTATGCCTAATCATATCCACCTTAATAACTAGAAAAGATGAGGAGTAGAATGGGCATTTTGCAAACTACACCAAAGTATTGTTATAACTACCTTACCATTTAAATATGGGGAATAAATATTTGAACTATCCATGAAGGTGTGAAAAGTGTTTCTCTTTAAATATGTGCTAAAATAAAAGCACTTGCTGTGTGACTCTAAGTCACTGAACTTCTCTGTGCCTCCCTTACATCATCTGCAAAGTGGGAATTAAGATGGTGAGCTCCATGTGGGCCATGGACTGTGTCCAACCTGCTTAACTTGTATCTATTCCATCAGTTATTACAGTGCCTGGCTCATAGTATGTACTTAAGAAATGACTTTACAAAAATAAATAAAATAAGAGAAAGTTCTCTAATTTGGAGGCTTTTATGCTGTTTTAAGAAACATTACAGCTATCCCATAGATTTTTTTTTCCTTAAAGAAGTCTCAATTCACTAATACTACTACGAAATGTCCATGCTGAACAATAAAGTCATCTTTAAAATGCAGTTGCAAAGGAGACAGATGTGGACGAAGCAAATTAACACAGGGTTCAGTTCCATACTTTATATGGAACAGTATTCTATTCAACATGAATAGAAAGATTCACTTAACAAGAATGACAATATGAGGATTTGAAGCTGTGGCTATTAAGCATCTTTACCAAATAACTCTCTCTTTATTATTGAGCCGGTTCACAAATAACAGCTGTTGGAAATGTCAGATGTTAATGAGGCAGGGCAACGCAAACCTGAATTGGAGCATTTCTTTTTTTCCTTTGGTGCCATGAATATGCCAGAACCGGCAGGCTCTTATAATAATACCATCTTGCAATTCTCCATGTGCTCTGCAGACTAAAGTGCAGCAGGCTGCCATTACTCCCACTTATCACTCTGACAGCTCAGTAATTACACTACTGCTCTATCCAGGTTGTCCTAATAAAATAGCAACCAATGCACTGGAATGCATACTGGTGAAATGTTTTATTAAACTTGGGGGGTTGATCATCAAGTGTCATTAGTGCTGACCTATTTTTCTATTTGACAATAAATTATCCTTTGACCATGCCATAATAGATATTACATAGTGCATTTACGGTACCAAACCAGAAAGCAACTGCCTTCCAATGAGCTAGGAAAATGGTTTCAATAAAATAGCAGAAATGCATGTCAGAATGTTATTACCTAAATTGCTTTAAATTATTGATACTGTGAAAAAAAATCACATACACACATACACACACATATACAGTACTTGGGGGAATATGCCGACAGTTATTGTAAACCACAGTTCTAGATAAATTTTCCCCTACAAGTCACATTTAAAATGCACTTCTGAGTACTTTCAGTCACGTAAATTTTCCCTTTCAACTTTTCAAATTGGCTTTATAATTCATTTTATTTAAAAATGCACTGTAGAAGACAAAAATTAATTTAGATAAACAACTCTGATACACCTTTAATCCCCAAATAATTATGACTAATGCATTTATATTAAAGAAAGTGTATTAGCTTATAAAATAAAGTAATGAATTGTCTCAATTTTTAGTAGTGATAAACTTTTTCATTTAAACATTCTAATAGAGACCATAATAACGCATCTCATTAAAAACAAAATGCAGAATCTTCATTAAAGTTAAGCATTCTCTTTTCGTTAGTGATTTAAACATTAAGCATGAGCTATGTATGAAAACTTTAGCAAAATCCTTCTGTATTTTTTTTAAATAGGGCCTATTAAAAGTTAGCACATACCCATGTTTCTCTGGAATAAATAAGTATTTCCGCACCAGAACTCACTGTGTCTGAGAAAATTTACTCCATTGCTTAATATCGTAAAAACTTAAAATTTGTGAAAAAGGATTTCACTCTTGCTTGATTTTCTTTAGCAAGCTACTCTAACAGTCAGATTTTGACCTGTGCTGTTTATAAAAGTTGAGTGCTACACAAAGTCAAGCCACAGATTTAATTCTGCCCTAAATAAACAACAAATGCTGATTTTTCCACAATCCCATAATACAGAAGTGAAGTAATTCAGCTATGTCACGACCTCAAGGAGATTCAGAGAAGTCTAGAAAAGAATAGCTTGTTAAGAATCCTAATAAAAATGTTTTTTGTTCACAACACTTTTTGGTGCAAAAACATCCTGTCATCAGATGTATAATCTGGGCTCGTAGAAAGAGCTTTTAGTTGATAACAGAGCTGATACCTAGAGGAGTAGTGTGGCCTAGTGGAAAGAGCATGAGCCTGGGAATTAGACAACCTGGTTCTAATCTCAGCTGCACCACTTGTCTGCTGTGTGATCTTGGGCACATCATTTCTCTGTGCCCTAGATACCTCATCTATAAAATGGGGATTATGCCAGTGAGCCCTAGGCGGGGCAGAGATTATGTCCAACCCAATTATTTTATGCCCGGTGCTTGGAACAGTGCCTGGCACTTAGTAAGTGCTTAACAAATACCATAATTATTATTATTACTATTAAAATGTATGCAGGCTAGCATTTTGTTTTCATGCCCAAAGGTGTGAGCCAACCTGTAAAACAATTTTAGTTTCATCAACATTATAGAAAACCCAATGAGATTTGCACAGAGGCTGACCAGTCATCCAGTTTTGAAATAGTTTGGTCTCAGCGGATTTGATTCACTTGCAGCTGACGATATGAAATGCAAGACGGTTGGTTAGGGTATGAATGCAGTTACGTGCCTAGGGACCAGCATATCTGTGCTTCTGCTCAGCAAGAAGACATTTGCATCTGTTATACACTGGGCTCCGCTCTCGGAACGAGGGGGTGGCCTATGGCCAGAGAATACAATGTCTCTGTCTTCCCTCTCAGTGGCAGACTTGCCCTTAATCAAACCACACAGCTTTAGAAACTGAAAGGGGTGGAATGTGGCCAGGTTAGTTGTATATGGTGAAGGAGAAGCATGGAAAATAGCAAGTGGATGCCCAC
Organism: Tachyglossus aculeatus; assembly: GCF_015852505.1. NCBI lineage: Eukaryota > Metazoa > Chordata > Mammalia > Monotremata > Tachyglossidae > Tachyglossus > Tachyglossus aculeatus. Next base: position 52,564,825 of record NC_052069.1, read on the forward strand.
GTTTGTGTATGCAGGATTGCTCAAGCTACTTCAAGATCTCGTCTATCTAGCTACCGACTTCTTGTCCACGTCCTGCCTCTAGCCTGGAACACCCTCCCTCCTCATATCTGACAGATGACCACTCTCCCCATCTCCAAAGCCTTATTGAAGACACATCTCCTCCAAGAGACCTTCCCCAACTAAATCCTCATGTCCTCTTTTCCCACTCCCTTCTGCATTATCCTTGCAGTTGGATTTGCTCCCTTTGTTCACCCCTTCCTCAGCTTCATAGAACATATCTGTAATTTTTGTATTCATATTAATGTCTGTGTCCCCTTCTGGGCTGTATGTGTTCTGGCCAGGGAACATGTCTACTATTATATGGCTGTTTTGTACTCTCCCAAGTGCTTAATACAGTACTCTGCATGCAGTAAGCACTCAGTAAGTATAACTGATTAATGTTTGATAAAGGAGGATAAAGATAGGACCATGCTTCCCAGAAAGTTCTTATTTCCTGGGCTAAACCAGTGGAGGGACACAATGATGACATTGTTTATTAAATCACTGGATTAAATTGAATGATAGGGATTATGATATTTGTTAAGTGCTTATATACGTCACACATTATACTAAGTCCAAGGCTAGATACAAGACAATCAGGTCAGACAGTATCTGTCTCACATGAAGCTGATGGTCTAAGTGGGAGGAAGAACAGGCTATCCTGGAAAAAATAGTCTGCCCATAATTTATTCCCATGCTTCATTCCCATTTACCTAAGGAATCAGTGTCTTGATGAAAATCTCCTCAGTATAGGTAGCTAAAGTCATCTTTCCAGTAAGATCCCTCAATATGGTAAGCTCCCTCAAGACAGCAACCTCCCTCTGGGCAGGGAACATATCTACCAGCTCATATTGAAGCAGAGTGGTTCAGTTGAAAGAGCAGGGGCTTGGGAGTCAGAGGTCATGGGTTCTAATCCCGGCTCTTCCACTTTCATTCATTCATTCAATCGTATTTATTGAGCACTTACTGTGTGCAGAGCACTGTACTAAGCGCTTGGGAAGTACAAGTTGGCAACATATAGATAGTCCCTACCCAACAGTGGGCTCACAGTCTAGAAGGGGGAGACAGACAACAAAACAAAACATGTTAGCAAAATGAAATGTGCGGAGGGAGGGCATTCCAGGCCAGGGGGAGGACATGAGACTTCCTGACTCCCAGTTCTGTGTCATCTGCTCTTCATTTTTCATCTTTGCTTTACTTGTAACCTGTTTCAACTGCCACTTATCGGCTGTGTGACTTTGGGCAAGTCACTTCACTTCTCTGGGCCTCAGTTACCTCATCTGTAAAATGGGGATTAAGATTGTGAGCCCCACGTGGGACAACCTGATCACCTTGTATCTCCCAGTGCTTAGAACAGTGCTTTGCACATAGTACGCACTTAACAAATACCATCATTATTATTATTATCATATTGTACTATCACATTCTCCCAAGCACACCCACCACAGAGCTTCCCCACCTGCCCCCGGTTCTCCCCTGACCCTCTTGCCCTCCTCCACCAGGCCAGCCTCTCACATAACTAGCAGGGATGTGCCCAAGTCCAGTGCCACCTGCTAGCAAGAGAAGCCGGTGCTCAGGGCAAGAACCCGGCCCGGCTTCCAGAGCTGAGTCACCTTTTCTCCTGAGTCGTAGAGATAGAGGGTCAATCCAGAAGTTGGGGTGCATTAACCATGCTGGAGACCCCCAATGAGGAAGAGGCCCCTAGGCCACCCCTCCAGTTGTCCCCAGGCATAGGTCTTTCCAAGCCATGGATGGATGGACCAACACGGCGGCATTAACGGGAACAGATGCGTGTCCCTAGAACTAGAGCCAGTTCAGTCAATCGGGAGGATCGATTGAGCCCCGACAGCGCTAATACACGAGGGATTACTGAGCACACGCTGGTGATGGGACAGTAGTACTGACTGTCCTAATCCCTTCCCTCAAAGAGTTCACACTCTAGGGTAAGAAGCAGAGAGGCCTAGGGGATGCAGCATAGACCTGGGACTCAGAAAGACCTGGATTCTAGCCCCAGCTCTGCCACTTGTCTCCTGTGTGACCTTGGTCAAATCATTTTTTTATAATGGCATTTATTAAGCACTTACTATGTGCAAAGCACTGTTCTAAGCGCTGGGGAGGTTACAAGGTGATCAGGTTGTCCCACACGGGGCTCACAGTCTTCATCCCCATTTGACAGATGAGGGAACTGAGGCCCAGAGAAGTAAAGTGACTTGCCCAAAGTCACACAGCTGACAAGTGGCGGAGTCGTGATTTGAACCCATGACCTCTGACTCCAAAGTCCGGCCTCTTTCCACTGAGCCACGCTGCTTCCCTAAGTGGCATTTCACTTCTCTGGGCCTCAGTTCACTCATCTGTAAAATGGGGTTTAAGACCCTGAGCCCTATGTGGGCAGGGACCAGGTCCAACCTGATGATCTGGTATCTAACCCAGCTCCTATAACAGTGCCTGGCACACAATAATAATAATAATAATGATAATAATAATAATAATAATAACAGTACTTGTTAAGCACTTACTGTGTGCCAAGCACTGTTCAAAGCATTGGGGTAGATACAAGGTAATCAGGTTGTCCCACGTGAGGCTCACAGTCTTATTCCCCATTTTACAGATGAAGTAACAAGCACAGAGAAGTTAAGTGACTTGCCCAGAGTCACACAGCTGACAAGTGGCAGAGCCAGGATTAGAACACACAACCTCTGACTCCCAAGCCCATGGTCTTTCCAACAGGCCATGAGTAAGCGCTTAACAAAAAACATCATTATTATTATTATTACAGTGTTCTTTGCACAATAAACATCAAGTACATAATTGATATACTGTCCATCACTAAAATCCACCCTTTATTCTCCATCCAAACTGCTACTACACTGATCCAACATGTACTTATCACAGTCTGCCCTAACTACTGTTATCTGCCTCCTTGCTGACTTCCTGAATTTTTATTTATTATGGCATTTATTTAGGGCTTACCATGTGTCAAGCCCTATCCCAAGTTCTGGGATAGACACAAATTCATTAGGGTGGACACACTCCCTGTCCCATCTGGGACTCACAGTCTAAGCAGGAGGGAGTAGGATTCAATCCCCATTTTACTGAGGAAACTATAGGTCCAGAAAAGTTAAGTGACTTGCCCAAGGACACAGCAAACAGTTGGCATAGCCAGGATGAGAACCCAGGTTCTCTGACTCACAGGTCTGTGCTCTTTCCTCTAGGCCACACTGTTTTTGTGTGTCATTTCACTCTACTGACCAGATCATTTTTTTCTAAAAAAATTCCTATCTCCCACTGCTCAAGAACCTCCAGTGGTTTCCTGTCCACCTCTGCAATTAACAAAAACTCCCTTATCAATCTTATAGCACAGTTTCCCCCTTCCTAGGAGAAGCAGTGTGGCTCAGTGGAAAGAGCCTGGGCTTTGGAGTCAGAGGTCACGGGTTCAAATCCCAGCTCTGCCACTTGTCAGCTGTGTGACTTTGGGCAAGTCACTTCACTTCTCCGGGCCTCAGTTCCCTCATCTGTAAAATGGCGATGAAGCCTGTGAGCCCCCCATGGGACAACCTGATTAACTTGTATCGCCCCAGAGCTTAGAACAGTGCTTTGCACATAGTAAGCACTTAATAAATGTCAATATTATTATTATTATTACCTCAGTGTCCAACTGCAGTCCACTCTGCGCACTTCACTGCTCTAACATTCATTCATTCAATCATATTTATTGAGCGCTTACTGTGTGCAGAGCACTGTACTAAGCACTTGGGAAGTACAAGTTGGCAACATATAGAGATAGTCCCTACCCAACAGCGGGCTCACAGTCTAGAAGACTGTGACCAACCTACACCAACCTAACACCAACCTACCAACTGTACCTCATCTGACTCGCTGACTACCATCATCATCATCAATTGTATTTATTGAGCACTTACTGTGTGCAGAGCACTGTACTAAGCGCTTGGGAAGTACAAGTTGGCAACATATAGAGACAGTCCCTACCCAACAGTGGGCTCACAGTCTAGAAGGGGGAGACAGAGAACAAAACCAAACATACCAACAAAATAAAATAAATAGAATAGATATGTACAAGTAAAATAAATGAATAGAGTCACAAATATGTACAAACATATATACATATAAACAGGTGCTGTGGGGAAGGGAAGGAGGTAAGATGGGGGGGATGGAGAGGGGGATGAGGGGGAGAGGAAGGAAGGGGCTCAGTCTGGGAAGGCCTCCTGGAGGAGGTGAGCTCTCAGTAGGGCCTTGAAGGGAGGAAGAGAGCTAGCTTGGCGGATGGGCAGAGGGAGGGCATTCCAGGCCCGAGGGATGACGTGGGCCGGGGGTCGACGGCGGGACAGGTGAGAACGAGGTACGGTGAGGAGATTAGCGGCAGAGGAGCGGAGGGTGAGGGGTGGGCTGTAGAAGGAGAGAAGGGAGGTGAGGTCGGAGAGGGCGAGGTGATGGACAGCCTTGAAGCCCAAGGTGAGGAGTTTCTGCCTGATGCGCAGATTGATTGGTAGCCACTGGAGATTTTTGAGGAGGGGAGTAACATGCCCAGAGCATTTCTGGACAAAGACAATCCGGGCAGCAGCATGAAGTATGGACTGAAGTGGGGAGGGACACGAGGTTGGGAGATCAGAGAGAAGGCTGATGCAGTAGTCCAGATGGGATAGGATGAGAGCTTTGCTCATGTTCCCTGGCCTGGAACTCCCTCCCTCCTTCATATCCTACAAACAATCACTCTCCCCACTTTCAAAGCTTTATTAAAATCACATCTCCTTCAGAAAGCCTTCCCAAAATCAGGCCTTATTTCCCCTGCTCCCTCTCCCTTCTGCACTATCTGTATCCCTTAAGTACTTGATATTCAGCCCACCTGCAGCCCCAAAGCACTTATGTCGAATCAGTAATTTAACAATAATAATAATAATTGCGGTATTTGTTAAGGGTTTACTATGTGTCAAGCACTTCACTAACCTCTGGGATATATATCTATATATAAGATAATTGGGTCACACATGAGGCTTCCAATCCAACTACGAGGAAGAACAGGCATTGAATCCTCATTTCACAGATGAGGGAGCTAAGGTACAGAGACATGAAGTAACTTGCTGAAGATCACACAGCAGTTAAGAGGCAGAGCCGGGATTAGAACTCAGGTCCTCTGGTTCCTTGGCCCATGCTCTTTCCATTTAGAGTCTCTCTTCTCCTCTAGAGTGTAAGCTCCTTGTGGGCATGGAATATATTTACCAACTCTGTTGTACTGTACTCTCCTAAGTGTTTAATACAGTGTTCTGAACACAATAAGCACTCAATAAGTATTATTAAATAGATTGATTACTACTGGTAAGGACACCATCTATGTATCCCTTTATCTTCCCTCCAATACCCCCCAATTTTTACATTAGCATTGCATTTTGCAACCTCCATCCGTGAAGTTACCTAACCCTTAGGAACTTCTGCAATGTGGAAACTCCATATCCAATATCTAACTGTCACACAAATCCTCAATCCTGGGGGAACCAAGCTGAGTAACTGAACATTGTTCAGCTTAGACACAGAGATCTGAGTAATTACTTTCCAGCAGAGAAAGCTGAAATCCAGTCAAAGTTGGTCTGACTTATTAGCAAACAGTCCCCAAAATGGTATATTTTCTTAATTGCCTAGGAAAGCTTACAAAAATCCAAGATTTTTATGAATCAACCTAATCAAATGGGGTCAACCGGAGAAGGGGAATGAAGATTGTTGACAGGGGAAAGTTAGCTCTGGCTTCCTCTTTCGTATTTTTCTCTCACATCAGAAGTCAAGCTCACAATCTGTAAAGAAAGCTGGAGTCCCCTGAACCTTAAACTCGACATTTAGACAGACCACTCTTGCAAGGAACCCTTCCCTTCCACTTATAATACTAATCTAGCCAATGGACCTGCCTGTGGCTGAGAATAAGAGCTTGGGGAAAGAATGTGGAGAAGGCAAATGTATTTTTCTGACAGACCATGATGGTCAAATTCCATATAGCAAGATGGATGGAAGTAGATGAAGCTGGTCATTTAGTGAGTGCGGAGAAGATTACTGTTCCTTTGATCCCCAGGCCAATTTGGTTTGATACACTTCACAAGTTCCTATTCTTGAAAAGAATACCACCTCGGAGAGAATCTGATCAAAATGAGGATGTGAATTTACTAGAGAGCTTGGGGCCTCTTGAGAGCAGCAAGGTCACGCATATTCCAAGAAGAAGGAAGAACTGGGCCTAATTTGGGAGGAGTTAAATACGTTTCCTCATAATAATAATAATAATGATGGCATGTATTAAGAGCTTACTATGTGTGAAGCACTGTTCTAAACTCTGGGGTGGATACAAAGCTTAACAGGTTGTCCCACGTGGGGCTCACAGTCTTAATCACCATTTTACAGATGAGGTAACGGAGGCACAGAGAAGTTAAGTGACTTGCCCAAAGTCACACAGCTGACAAGTGGCAGAGCCGGGATTAGAATCATCAATGTCGAAGACAGCTGAGAGGTCAAGGAGGATTAGGAAGGAGTAGAGGCCACTGGATTTGGCAAGAAGGAGATCATTGCTGACCTTTGAGAAGGAAATTTCTATGGAGTGAATGGGTGGAAAACAGATTGGAGGAGGTCTATGAGAGGACTGGAGGAGAGGAACAGCTGGAGATGTTGGATGTCATGGCTCAGTGGAAAGAGCACGGGCTTTGGAGTCAAAGGTCATGGGTTCAAATACCGGCTCCGCCAATTGTCAGCTGTGTGCCTTTGGGGGGGGTCACTTAGCTTCTCTGTGCCTCAGTTACCTCATCTGTAAAATGGGGATTAAGACTGTGAGCCCCACGTGGGACAAAAATGATCACTTTGTAACCTCTCCAGTGCTTAAACAGTGCTTTGCACATAGTAAGAACTTAATAAATGCTATCATTATTTATTATTTTTGTAGACAACTCACTTTGTAAATTTGAAGAGGAATCGTAGGCGGGAGATCAGGCAGTAACTGGAGGGAGCTGTGGGGTCGAGGGAGGGTTTTTTGAGGATGGGGAGACACGAGCAAGGTTGAATGCAGTGGGGGAAAAAAAAATCACTGATGAGTGAATAGTCGCAGATTGCAGCCAAGGCGGGAAGAAGGGACGGTCAATAAGGATGGGGACACAATGTTCCAGTAAAACTATTCTTATAGTTCTATTGTTGGTAGTTTGGGAGAGATCTGCAATTTATTAAGTACCTTATCACACATCCACCCTGTATACTCTGCACATTTAATACTTAATGTTTCATTTAGCTTAATTTCATTGGCCCGTAATTGTAGGCACCTGTAATAAAGATCAGGCACACGTTTAGCTAGAGCTCTCTCAGCAAAAAAAGTGCTTTAGTGAAATCCTAGTCACCAATTCCTTCTGCTGGCTAACCCAGTCAGCTGTAGTTTCTCCAAGCTAACAGGATTTTAAAAAATCAGCATTGTTGTACAGTACAATACTGTCCCCCTTCACATACGACACAGCTGTTAGATCAATATCCTTTTGATCCTCTATACACCTTAGACAGAATGGACTGACAGAACTGACAGTTTTTATTATGGTTTTCTAGTACACAATAATCTACTTTCACCTGGACTAGTCTCCCAGTAGTGCTGTAGACTTTTGACATATCAAGGATTCTCCTAGGTTATTTACAAAGACATGATTTCTTTGGGACATAATCCACCTACTGGTTAAAGCATCTTTTAAAATGAGGAAACACCTTTTGTGAGAAGCAGCATGGCTCAGTGGAAAGAGCCCAGGCATGGGAGTCAGAGGTCATGGGTTCTAATTCCGACTCTGCCGCTTGCCAGCTGTATGACTTTGGTCAAGTCACAACTTCTCTGTGCCTCAGTTACCTCATCTGGAAAATGGGGATTAAGATTGTGAGCCCCACGTGGGACAACCTTATCATCTTGTATTCCCCCAGGGTTTAGAACAGTGCTTTGCACATAGTAAACACTTAACAAATGCCATTATTATTATTATTATTAAACAATATCCATTGGAAATGCTTTGGGACCAAGTTCACAAAAATGCATATATTTGTGTGCATATATAAATATATTAAACACGATCTCTTTCTGCATAGAAAATTTTTAGGTATACATGAGAGCTGGGAAAATATTTGCATTTCATGTTTTCCTTAAAGGTAAAGTTTAGCTTACCCCATGTCGGTAATAATTTTACCTCATCTAGATACTTGTAATCACTTAGACTCAAACCCATGAGGGACAGTGATTGTCCCTGGCCTGATTATTTGGACCTACCCCAGCACTTAGCACAGTGCTTGGCACATAAGAATTTAACAAATACTGTTTTTTCATTGTTATTACTCTCTCAAAACTAACCTAGATATTGATCCAAAATATCGAGTTAAAAGTGCTAAAAGGATAGCGATTCACAAAGCACAAAGGATCAAAAGATCAGTTCTGGTCAAATTAATAATGTGTGACTGACAGACACATAATGAATTCATTACGGAATGTTAGAAAAGCAAAGTAATGCAAAGTAATGGTACATTGAAGAAACAAAACTATAAACTGTAAGCACAATGGTGTCATCCAATTCCTGCATGTCTATGAATATTTGTAGTCCTTATTGTCATAAACCCTCAACCTATATTATTTGGACTTAGTGTGGCAACTGTGGTTGCAATCAGGGTTAATTTAAGGGAAAACCGCAGCCATCACTTGATAATCAATAGCTTGTGTTTACATGAATTGTAAACGCCTCACTAGAGTGCAAATTCCTTGAGGGCAGAGATCATTTTTACCAACTTTTTTGTACTCTCTCAAACCCTTAGTACAGATTCTACAGGAGGCCTTCCCAGACTGAGCCCCCTCCTTCCTCTCCCCTTCCTCCTCCTCCCCATCCCTCCACCTTACCTCCTTCCCCTCCCCACTGCACCTGTATATATGTTTGTACATATTTATTACTCTATTTTACTTGTACATATTTATTCTATTTATTTTATTAATATGTTTTGTTTTGTTGTCTGTCTCCCCCTTCTAGACTGTGAGCCCGCTGTTTGGGTAGGGACCGTCTCTATATGTTGCCAACTTGTACTTCCCAAGCAGTACAGTGTTCTGCACACAGTAAGCGCTCAATAAATGAATGAATGAATTCTACATAAATTAAGCATGCAATAAATGTAATTGATTAGTTATTGACTTTGAGAAAACAATGGCTAAAATCAAGGTTTATCAGCCTGGATTTCATCTATTTCTTTTCCATTTTTTGACCTAGGAAATACCTTCCTTATTTATTTATTTTTTGCCCAAGTGGAATTGGTCTTTTAGAACAGACAGAAAGATGAGAACTTGAGGATCACAACTCTGAGCTGGGGCTAAATGATCATTTATGCTTCTGCTACCACATGTTGTAAAATCTTTCATAGTTCAGAGCATTTACACATTTAAAAAGATTGGATTAGTTCATTTTAAAATGTAGATAGCATTATCAGCTCCGGTTAAATTTCTGGTCTGGGATTGGCTGTGATGCTAGGAAGAAAGGGTGAGCATTGGGATCAATATATATCATACTGGAGTCCAAAACTAGGGGAGTCTCAGTTCAGAATCCCCAATTTCTGAACTCTAATACACGATGGTGCTCTAAGAAAAGTGGTGGAAGTTTTGGTTTTTTTTAATTAGCATGTTTGTTGCTGCTCTGTTATGATTACTGAAATTTAGTGAGCTTTTAGCTAATAATGATTTGCTATTGGTAATTTTTATGTAACGATTCAGCCCAATATAACTGGAGGGAGGATATGCCAGTCTCCATTTGTGAGTGCAACTGAATCTTCATGTGTGTCTATTGGTTGGCAGGAAAGTAAGATAACCAAATTTCACAGGATTCAAAGAGACACATAGGCCAGATCCAGAGATGAAGTTTCTAGGGCTCCTGGATGAAGGACAGAAGTAGAAAGAGTCAGAGAGGGAAAGACAGAATGAATGAAAAATATAAGAGGATGTCTTTCTAGGCACAACCTCACCCTGTAAAACAGGGATTAAGACTAAGTCCCACGTGGGACATGAACTGTTTCCACATGATTATCACGTATCTACCCCAGACGCTGAATACAGTGCCCGGCACAAAATACTTAACATTAAAAAAATAAAAAGAAAGCAAAATCATATTCCAATCAGAAGCTTTCACCCAGCATGTGCATGGAGCCCAAGTGGAAGTTGCCAAGAGCTTTGGGTGGGCTAACACGCATCTATACAAATCAATCAATCAATCAATTGTATTTATTGAGCGCTTACTGTGTGCAGAGCACTGTACTAAGCGCTTGGGAAGTACAAGTTGGCAACATATAGAGACGGTCCCTACCCAACAGTGGGCTCACAGTCTAGAAGGGGGAGACAAATGGCAACTTTTGCGTTCAGTGATGGGATAAGGGGGCAAGTTCGCCGGAGGCTGACGGCAGTTGCTGTGCCAACTTTCCAGCTGGTCTGGGTGCACGGGTCTGCCCAGTGTGACGGGGTTGCCTGCACTGTGATTCCTAGCAGAGTTTGAGGGGGACCATCAGTATCAACATGCGTAAGTGTAAGGTGCTCAACCCCTGTTCATGAGAGTAACTAACTGCTAGCTAGCACTGGGAAGCTAAATCCCTGGAACCCCTGCACTTTAATAAACAAAGACTTGGTTAAGAAATTTACTGGCTTGTGTCATCATCATCAATCGTATTTATTGAGCGCTTACTATGTGCAGAGCACTGTACTGAGTGCTTGGGAAGTACAAATTGGCAACATATAGAGACAGTCCCTACCCAACAGTGGGCTCACAGTCTAAAAGAGTGGGCTCACAGTCTAAAAGGAGGGAGACAGAGGGTGTCTCCCTCTGTTTGTAGCCCCTTGGCTCTCGAGGTAACCCACTAGTCCCAAATCCAGCCCATGTGGACTGTTATGTGTTGCACCCAATGAGGAAAGGGCTTAATTAGTCGACTGACTTCTGGCTTAATAATAATAATGGCGTTGTTAAGCACTTACTATGTGTGAAGCACTGTTCTAAGCGCTGGGAGGATACGAGGTGATCAGGTTGTCCCACGTGGGGCTCACAGTCTTAATCCCCATTTTACAGATGAGGCAACTGAGGCACAGAGACATTAAGTGACTTGCCCAAAGTCACACAGATGACAGGTGGCAGAGCTGGGATTAGAACGCAAAACCTCCGACTCCCAAGCTCATGCTCTTTCCACTGAGCTACACTGCTTCCCAGGGTAGCTTGGCACCCTGACGGGCACTCTCAACATCGTGAGGTAGTCTCCTGTTGGATGAACACTAGCAAATTGGCAGATGAATTTGCAGTAACATATCCCTCTTACACTCAGGCTCTGCAGAGTTGGACTAAAATTAGAATATTCCACTGAAAATTTCAGCTTGACACAAAAACAACAAAACACTTTATCTGTGCACATAGTTACTTCGCACCACTCCCACTGACAGTCCACTCCATTCCACTTCAGTTCTGCAGGGAAGGAAAAATACAACCCTCCTTGACATCTAACTTTTCTTTAACAGAGGAAATTCAAAGCTGTGCTAGTCCACAGCTATGGAATTCTACTGAAGGTCACTGTGCTCTCTTGTTTATCCATTACAAAAATACCACATTATAGAAACGCAGAATTAACCTCTTGAAATATTTTACTTGGAAGTGTGCTGGAATAGAACTTTATTAATATAAAACTACTTGAAATGTCTTACACATTTCAAACTACACAGAAGCTCTATAAATACATAAACACACTTGATTATTAAAAAGGACAGGAGGTAATTTATGTAATAATAGTAGCCTGAATCCATTTAAAGGAATTGCAATATAGAAAAATACTTGAAAATTGACTATATTTAAGGAAAACATGTACTTTTTTACTTTTATTTTTTACAACTGGACCTGTGTACTTGAAGCTCAAGAAGGCATTACCAAAACTGGAGTCAGCCTTTGTGGCTTCTTGAATTCCTTCATTTCTGAATTTCTAACCCTTATATTTATTTGTGGGTACATGTACTTCGTTTATTTTCAAGAAAAAAAGGCTTCGAAAAGTCAAAGATCTTACTACATACAAAAATAGAAACATCTTAAATAATTAGCTCTAATTTTCTCCAAATAAAGAAAATGTTCGGCATGAAGTATCTTTAGAAGAATTTTATCTGCTTGTTCAAGCCAAAATGTCATCTTATATAGGAGCTCTATTTTATATGAAGAAATGCACATATAATTGTTTCCAGTATTCTCGCTATAGAATGTCCTATTGCTATATAAATTGTGATCTTTTTCCAGTGACAGTGCAAAGAAAAAAAAAGCAGGGCAACATAATGATTCTCTTAGCTCATAAAATTCAGCTACGAAGTCATTGTTCTATTCTTTCTTTCGAGGCAATATAGCACAATATGTTTAAGTTTTATTTTCATTACCCAATGTTCCATAGGAATTAATGGGGCGGGCATTTTCCATTGGATATTAGCATGTAGTAAAAATACCGCATAGCCCCACTACCACCAAAACTACACACAGAACAATGAACTAAAAGGAAAACAAGCCATTCTGGGTAAAAGGTCTGATAGATGTACTTTCTGCTCCCAAAACGGTGTCCTATCAGAAAACTAACAGGTATCAAATGGAAAGCTCACAAGGAGGTGTGTTAGGGCTTAGGACAAGGGCATAAAGACACAAAAAAGAGTGGAACAGTGAGAGCAAGCAGGAGCGCAGTACCATTTGGATTTGAAGATGATGCTATTAACTGATCCTGTTCACATGCACTGTTGTGGCTAAGATCTTTATCAACACGGATGCACATATGGAATTATTTTGTTATCGTCGTCTTACGCTGTCGAGTCGCGTCCGACCCTTAGTGACGCCATGGGCACATCTCTCCCAGAACGCCCCACCTCCATCTGTTCTGGCAGTGTATCCAAAGCGTTTTCTTGGTAAAAAATATGGAAGCGGTTTACCATTGCCTCCTTCCTAGCAGTAAAAACCTGAGTCTCTGCTCTTGACTCTCTCCCATGCTGCTCTTCCCCTGCAAGGTGAGTTCTGACTTGTAGCAGATTGCCTTCCACGCGCTAGGAATGGGATGGGTATGCCTCTGCCTGACTCTCCCTCCCATAGTTGAGACTGGTAGAGTACTGGAAACTCTCCAGGTGCTACTGACAGCAAAAGATGTATTTACCATTCATGAAGAACGCTGTTGCTTTCAAATCCGCCTGCTGGTATTCTGGGCTGGGATTCCCAGTTTACTATGGGTGGAAATGATGAACTCCGGCAGAGATATAAGATTGCAAAAGGCTCCCTCAACACTTCTTCTCCTGGACGATAAGCTCATTTTGGACAGGGAACACATCTATTAACTCTATTTTCTTAATGGTATATGTTAAGCACTTATTGGCCAGGCAGTGTACTAAGTGCTGGGGTAGATTCAAGCTTTTAAGGTCAGTGTCCTACAAGGGGCCCATAGTTTTATTCCCAATGTACAGATGAGGGAAGTGATTTACCCAGGGGCACACGGAAGACTAATGGTGACAGAACTGGAATTAGAACCCAGGTCTTTCTGATTCCCAGGCCCATGCTCTATCCACTATGCAATGCTGCTTCTTTGTTGTACTTTCGCAAGAGCTTAGTAAGTGTTCTATACACAGTAAGCCCTCAATAAATATGATTGATTGACAGCTATGCACATAGAGGCACAAGCCCACATCCACCCGTTCTATAGTATTGTCTCATGAGAATACTAACTTGAAAATCAAACTAATTTGAGTTCCAAATCTTCTGACTCATGTGAAACCTTGGTAAATCCCTATATACAGGGATTTATTTATTATATATAGGAATATATTTAAATCCCTATATAAATCCAGTCTCTACAGGTGCTCTCTAATCAATAGCCTCTGAAAACATTGCATGCCTCTAAAATGATTTGCTCATATGCCCATAGAGTTTTCTTCTCATTGTAAGTACATTCTCTAACACATGGGAAGGAGTGTGGCCTAGTAGAAGGAGCACGGGCTTGGGAATCGGGGGACCTGGGTTCTAATCAAAGTCTGCCCATTTACTTCCTATGAGACCTTGGGCAAGCCACTTTACTTGGGCTTCAGTTATCTCATCTGTAAAATGGGGATGAAATTCAACTCCCTCCTACTTAGCCCGGGATCCCCATGTATGACAGGGACTGTGACCAAACTGATTATCTTGCATCTACATAGGACTTTGTTGTGGGCAGGGAATGTGTGTGTTTATTGTTCTCTTACTCTTCCAAGCACATAGTACAGTGCTCTACACATATCTCATGGGTTTAAATCCCGGCTCTGCTGCTTGTCAGTTGTGTGACTTTGGGCAAGTCACTTAACTTCTCTCTGCCTCAGTTACCTCATCTGCAAAATAGGGATTAAGATTGTGAGCCCCACATGGGACAACCTGATCACCTTGTATCCTCCCCAGTGCTTCGAACAGTGCTTTCCCTTCAAAGCCCTACTGAGAGCTCACCTCCTCCAGGAGGCCTTCCCAGACTGAGCCCCATCATTCCTCTCCCCCTCCCCACCCCCCCGCCTTACCTTCTTCCCCTCCCCACAGCACCTATATATATGTATATATGTTTGTACATATTTATTACTCTATTTTACTTGTACATATTTATTCTATTTATTTTATTTTGTTAATATGCTTTGTTTTGTTGTCCATCTCCCCCTTCTAGACTGTGAGCCCACTTTTGGGTAGGGACCGTCTCTATATGTTGTCAACTTGTACTTCCCAAGCGCTTAGTACAGTATTCTGCACACACTAAGCGCTCAATAAATATGATTGAATGAATGAATGAATGCTTTGCCCATAGTAAGCACTTAAATACCAAAATAATTAATATGAATGAATGAAAATTAATGGCTTAGTACACTGTTTGGCACTTAGCATTTGCCAAATACCACTAACTATATATGGCATTAACATAATTTAATATATTACATTTTTATATATATTATATAATGTTATATAATATAATATATAATGTATATGATATTATGTGTAAATTATATATTAAATATATATTGAATATTATATTTCAATATATGTATGGAAAGCAGTGTGGCCTAATGGAAGAAACACAGGCCTGGGAGTTAAAGGATCTGGGTTCTAATCACAGGTCCACTACCTCCCTGTTGTGAGACACTGAGCAACTCACTTAACTTCTTTGTGCCACAAATTTCCTCAACTATGAAAACGGGATTCAGTATCTTTTCCCCCTCTACTTGGACTCTAATATGGGAGCAGGCAGTGTCCAATGATTAACTTGTATAGACCCCAGTGCTTAGCACACTGCTTGACACACACAGTAAATGCTTAGCGAATATACCCCTGGGGAGACGGGGTAGAGGTTGGGGTACGTGGTCATCAAGAAAGCTCTGGGAATAGTGGAGGAGATTGGTAGATGGAGTGGGTAGGATGGGGAGTGATTTAAAGAATAATATTTCATTCCTGAAGGGTTTGGCCATCATTTATTCAATCATATTTACTGAGCACTTTCTGTGGCCAGAGCACTATACTAAGAGCTTGGGAGAGTACAATACAACAATAAACAGAGACATTCCCTGACCACAAGCTTAGAGTCTAGAGGGGGGGAAACAGACATCAATGCAAATAAATAAAATTACAGCTACGTACATAAGTGCTCTGGGGCTGAGACGGGAAGAAGAAAAAAGGGAGCAAGTCAGGACAACACGGAATGGAGTGGGAGATGAGGAAAGTTGGGGCTTAGTCTGAGAAGGCATCTTGGAGATGATGTGCATTCAGTAAGTCTTTGAAGTGGGCTGGGGGAATAACTGTCTGTCATATTTGATGTGGAAGGGTGTTCCAGGCCAGAGGCAGGATGTGGGTGAGGGGTCAGTGGTGAGGTAGGTGAGATCGAGACACAGTGAGAAGGTTAGCACTAGAGGAGCAAAGTGCAAGGGCTGGGTTGTAGAAGGAGAGAAGGGAGGTGAGGTAGGATGGGGCAAGGTAACGGAGTGCTTTAAAGCCAACGGTGAGGAGTTTCTAACTCATGCAGAGGTAGACGGGCAACCACTGGAGTTTTTTGAGCAGTGGGGTGATGTGTCCTGAACATTTATCTAGAAAAATGATCTGGGCAGCAGAGTGAAGTATGGACTGGAGTGGGAAGAGTCAGGAGGCTAGGAGGTCAGCAAAGGGGCTAATGCAGTAATCCAGGCAGGCCAGGATAAGTGATTGTAATAATGAGGTATCAGTTTGAATACACAGGAAAGGGCAGATTTTAGTTATGTTATGAAGCTGGGACCTTCAGGATTTATTGATGGATTGAATATGTGGGTTGAATAACAGAGGAGTCAAGGACCTTGCTCCACTGGGCCTAGATCTCACCTGTCTCGTCACCGACCCCTGACCCATGTCCTACCTCTGGCCTGGAATGCCCTCCTTCCTCAAATCCGCCAATCACTCTCCCCACCTTCAAAGCCCTACTGAATACTCATCTCCTCCACAAGACCTTCCCATACTAAGCCCAACTTTTCCTCAGCTCCCACTCTCTTCCGCATCACCTTGACTCACTCCCTTTGCTGTTCCCCCCTCCCCACCCCAGAGCACTTATGTATATATGCATATAGCTACTATTCTATGCATTTATATTGATGCCTGTTTACTTGTATTGATGTCTGTCTCCTGACCCCTCTAGACTGCGAACCCGCCTTGGGAAGGGATTGTCTCTCATTATTGCTGCATTGTACTTCTATTGTATTTCAAGAAATTTCTATTTCAAAATGGGATGCGCAACAGGTACTCTTCAGAAAGATCTCTCCAAATCAGTGGTAACTGGGTCATATGCTGTAGATAACCCCCAAGCATACCCACTCCCTTGACCTCTCTACCTCTGGCAATCTTGCATATCCTTATGCCACAAGGATGTCTTTGTGTGAATGTGAAATGTGAATGTGAAAGTGCTTAGTACAGTGCTCTGCACACAGTAAACACTCACTAAATATGATTGAATGAATGTCTTGATAGTTCCTCAACGACCCCAAAACTTAGCTCAGCTTTCCTCACAAATCTTCTCCTCCACTTACATTACCCATCATCGTTGACAATACTACCATCCTTCCCATCTTTCAAACTCTCTACTCTGGCATCTTCTCTGACAACTTCCTTGCCCACATTCAGTCTGTCTCTACTGTAGAGGGACTTCCATAAACAATTTCTAGTGTCCCCAATGCATATCCTCCACCTTCCACCTAAGAACTTGAGTTACTACCAACACAGGACCACTTATATACATACCTTGTATATACAATTTGTATTTTTTATGGCTGTTTGTTCACATCTCTAGAATCTGCCCTATCCCCTCTTAAATACTATGCTGATCCAAGCACGTTTCTCACCTTAACCACTCAGTCATATTTACTGAGCATTTACTGTGTGCAGAACACTGTGTTAAGCACTTGGGAGAGTACAATATAACAATAAACAGCACATTCCCTGCCCACAGTGAGCTTACAGTCTAGACTAGTCGACTACTGCATCAGCCTCCATCAATTTGAGTCCAGAGTGCAAACACTTGGGGAAATATAATACAGTAGAGTTGGTAGACACAATCCCTGACCCTATAAGAGCTTACCACTTACACAGTTTACAACTGTGTCTTCTGTTTCTCCCTTCTCCACCACTTAATTCACTCTGCAGCCTGGATCATTTTTCTAAAAATAATTCAGTTCATGTTTTACTACTTAAAACCTCCAGTGGTTGCCCCTCCATCCCCACAGCAAAGAGAAACTCCTTACCATAAGTTTTAAAACATTCAATCAGCTCTCTCCCTCCTACTTCACTGATCTACTGTAATCTAAAGCACACACTTCCTCCTCTAACATCAGCCTGCTCTCTATACTTCAATCTTACATATCTTGTTTCCAACTCCTTGCCAATGTTCTCCCTCTGCCCTGGAAATTCCTTCCCTGTAATATCCAACAGACCGCTCTACCCACCTTCAAAAGCTTCCTAAAATCATATCTACTCCAGGAACTCTTCCCTGATAACCTCAAATTTACCCTACCCACTCTACTCTCTAGTCAACTATTTCCCTAGGATCTTTACCCCTTCAGCACTTGATATTCACCCCACCTTCAGCCTGCAGAGCTTAGGTAAATATCCTTACACTCTGCCATTTCCCCAATCTGCAATTTATTTTAATGTCTAGTCCTCTTTCTAGGTTGTAAGCTCCTTGTGAGTAAGGATCATGTCTGTCAAATCCATCACAAGAGCTTAGTACAGCGCTCTGCCTACAGTAAATGATCAATCAATACCATTAATTGATCAATCTTGAAAGGTGGATATTATACGAGGATAAATATATGAAAAATATTATGACATTTTCAGTAGCTATCAGAACATATGGTATGAATTTAGTCTCAACCAAAAGCTATAGAATGAGCCTTGCTGAAATGCATGAATTATATGTGACAAATGCCTTCAAGTAATCTACCTTTTCGCAGTCTCTTCATAATGGTGCATACTAATATCTACTAAACATTTCATTAATTTACAATGAATATAAAGTATGGCATTATCACTGAATTTGTGTAGAAATAAGTTTAACTACTGATTCAGAGGGTCTTAAGGGGCTGGAAAATGGAAGTAGAAATAGCAGCAGGTGGGGCTGGAGGTGAGATTAGGGAACATGCAATGAGAGAAAAAAAGATGAAAGAAATGGAAGAAAGAGGGTAAAAAGGAAAGGTGATAGGGAAACGGGAAAGAGATGAAATGAAGTAAAGCAAGAGAAATGCATGAAAGAGGGAGCAAGCTAAAATTACAGAAGAACAGACGGAGGGGAAAATATGAAGGAAAGAATAGAGAGAGAATGGTATGAGATGGAAATGTCAAAACTGTAGATGGCACCACCAACCTTCCTGTCTCACAAGCCCGTAACCTTGGCATTATCCTTAACTCCTCTCTCTCATTCAACTCACATGGTCAATCCATCACTAAATTCTGTCGATTCTAGCTTCACAACATAACTAAAATCCTCCCTTTCTTCTCCATCCAAACTGCTACCATGTTAATGCAAGAACTCATCCTATCCCGCCTGGCTTACTGCTTTAGCCTCCTCGCTGACCTCCCAGCATCCTGTCTTCCCCCACTCCAGTCCACACTTCATTCTGCTGCCCGGATCATTTTTCTACAAAAACGTTCAGGACAAGCTTTCCCCACTCCTCAAGAAACTCCAGTGGTTGCCCATGCCCCTCCATATCAAAGAAAAACTCCCTATCGTTGGCTTTAAAGCAGTCAATCACCTTGCCTCACCCCACTACTCTCCTACTGCAACCCAGCGCACAAACTTGGCTCCTCTAATACTAACCTTGCCAAGCCCTCATCCACGTCCTGCCTCTGTCCTGGAACACCCTGCCCCTGCTCAAATCTGATGACAATTACTCTTTGCCACCGTCAAAGCCTTTTTGAGGGCACATCTCCTCCAAGAGGCCTTTCCTGACTAAGCTCCCCTTTCCTCTTCACTCCTTTCAACTCACTCCCTGATATGCTCCCTTTATTCATAGCCCCCTCCCAACTCCACAGAACTTATATACATATCTGTAATCTATTTATATTAATGTCTGTCTCCCCCCCAACCCCTGACTCCCACACACTGTAAGCTCATTATGGGCAGGAAATATGTCTGTTTATTGTTGTATTGTACTCACCCAAATGCTTAGTATAGTGCACTTTACACAGTAAGCACTCAATCCCCCCATCCCCCCAGGACTGTGAGCACACTGTGGGCAGGGGCTGTCACTCTTTATAATAATAATAATAATAATGATGATTATGGTATTTGTTAAGTGCCTATTATGTGCCAAGCACTGTTCTAAACACGGGGGTGGATACAAGGTAATCAGGTCATCCCACGTGGGGCTCACAGTCTTAATCCCCATTTTCCACATGAGGTAACCAAGGCACAGAGAAGTAAAGTGACTTGCCCAAGGTCACAAAGCAGACAAGTGGTGGAGGCTGGATTAGAACCCACAACTTGTGACTCCTAAACCCTGGCTTTTGCCACTAGGCTAGGCTGCTTCCACTGTTCTGTAGTTTCCCAAGCACTTAGTGCAGTGCTCTGCACATGGTGAGCACTTAAATAAGACTGAATGAACGAATGAATAAATATGATTGAATGAATGAATAATAATAATAATGATGGTATTTATTAAGCACTTACTATGTGCAAAGCACTGTTCTAACCACTGGGGAGGTTACAAGGCCATCAGGTTGTCCCACAGGGGTCTCACAGTCTTAATCCCCATTTTACAGATGAGGTAACAGATACAGAGAAGATAAGTGACTTGCCCAAAGTCACACAGCTGACAATTGGCAGAGCCAGGATTTGAACCCATGACCTCTGACTCCAAAGCCCGTGGTCTTTCTACTGAGCCACGCTGCTTCTCAAATAAAGGAAGGGAACTCGAAGGGGGAAAAGAGGTAGATATGAGGAACCAGAGAGCTTAGAGTGGAGCAAGATGGAAATGAATGAATAAATGATGATATTTGTTAAGCACTCACTAAATGTCAAGCACAGTTCTAAGCTCTGAAGTAGATATAGGTTAATCAGATTGGACTCAAGACTGGAGCTCACAGTCTTTACCATTTTTCAGACGAGGTAGCTGAGGCACAGAAAGTGAAGTTATTTGCCCAAGGTCACACAGCAGACATGTGGCGGAGTCAGGATTAGAATGCAGATCCTTCCGACTCCCAGGCCACGCTGCTTCCCGATACATATTGGGATACATAAAAAAATAACCCAAAAATCAAGTAGTGGATATTTAGATTCATCTAATTTTCCAGATCACTGGCATTAGATAGCCCAATATATCTGAAACACAAAGAACACAAAATGTGTGTTCTCTTTAGTAAGTTTTAAAATAACATTCTGAACAAAATGATGAATACCTTTGCAAAAGAACAAGCAAGTGTTCTGTAGCAGACAATGTTCCATTATCCTTAAGGTGCATTTCTCAAGTCATTGACAAGGGAATTCATTTGAGCAGCTTGGTGTAACTTTCAAATTCAAATAATAGGCGATAAAATGCACAATCAATTGGTGTGTCTCCTGGAAATGACCATCTTTCTTCTAGAATGAAGTTATATAGTTTTGCTTCTAACTAATGCATTTGCACTCAGATTTTAATTACCGAAAAAATTAAGTGGGTTGCATTTTTACTATTTCTCTTTCCCAGTTTCTGTCAATTGGCATGAGAGAAAATGTATCTGCCCCCAAATCAGTAATAATAATGATAATAAAAATAAAATAGTAATGTTAGTAATAGTAATTAGTTGCATTTAAGTGCTTATTATGTGTCCCAAGCACTGTTCTAATCCTGGGATTCATTCAATTGTAATTATTAAGCTCTTGCTGCGTGCAAAGCACTGTACTTAGTGCTTGGGAGAGTACAACAATGAACACCACATTCCTGCCCACAATGAGCTCACAGTCTAAAGGGGGAGACAGATTAATTTATTTAAATTACATATGCATTTGCACTGTGGGTATAGGAAAGAGGTAGGTGACTGATGGGAGCAAGCAAGTCAGGGTGACACAGAAGCCAGTGGGAGAAGAGGAAAGGGGGCTTAGTCAGGTAAGATAAGCCCTCAATAAGGCTTTGAATTGGGGGAGAGCAATTATCTGTCTGATATAAGGGAGGAGGGTGTTCCAGGACAGAGGGAGGATGTGGGAGAGAGGCCAGTGGTGAGATAGATGAGGCACAGTAAGAAGATTAGCATCAGAGGAAAGAAGGGTGCGGGATGGGTTATAATAGGAGAGTAGCAAGGTGAGGTAGGAGGGGGCAAGGTGATTGAGTGCTTGAAGGACTGAGGGATAATAATAATAGCAATAATACAGAGAAGCAGCATGGCTCCGTGGAAAGAGCATGGGCTTCGGAGTCAGAGGTCACGGGTTCAAATCCCAGCCCTGCCAATTGTCAGCTGTGTGACTTTGGGCAAGTCACTTCACTTCTCTGGACCTCAGTTCTCTCATCTGTAAATGGGGATGAAGACTGTGAGCCCCCCATGGGACAACCTGATCACCTTGTAACCTCCCCAGCGCTTAGAACAGTGCTTTGCACATAGTAAGCACTTAATGAATGCCATTATTATTATAATATTAATAATAGTTTGTCTAGCACTTACTATGTGCTAAGCCTGTCGCGCCATCGACCCCTGGCCCACATCCTATCTCTGGCCTGGAATGTCCTCCCTCCTCACATCTGCCAAACTAGCTCTCTTCCCCCCTTCAAAGCCCTACTGAGAGCTCACCTCCTCCAGGAGGCTTTCCCAGACTGGGCCCGCCTTTTCCTCTGCTCCTCCTCCCCTCCCCATCGCCCCTACTCCCTCCCTCTGCTCTACCCCCTTCCCCACCCCACAGCACTTGTGTATATTTGTAAATATGTATTATTCTATTTCTTTTATTAATGAGGTGTATATATCTATAATTCTATTTATCGATTTTGATGTTATTGACGCCTGGCTACTTGTTTTGTTTTGTTTGTCTGTCTCCCCCTTCTAGACTGTGAGCCTGTTGTCAGGTAGGGATTGTCTCTATCTGTTGCCCAGGCCTTGAATACCCTCCCTCTGCCCATCCTCTCTTCAAGGCCCTACTGAGAGCTCACCTCCTCCAGGAGGCCTTCCCAGACTGAGCCCCTTCCTTCCTGTCCCCCTCCTCCCCCTCCCCATCCCCCCCATCTTATCTCCTTCCCTTCCCCACAGCACCTGTATATATGTATATATGTTTGTACATATTTATTACTCTATTTATTTTACTTGTACATATCTATTCTATTTATTTTATTTTGTTAGTATGTTTGGTTTTGTTCTCTGTCTCCCCCTTTTAGACTGTGAGCCAACTGTTGGGTAGGGACTGTCTCTATATGTTACCAACTTGTACTTCCCAAGTGCTTAGTACAGTGCTCTGCACACAGTAAGTGCTCAATAAATACAACTGATTGATTGATTGATCACACAGCAGGCAAGTGGATTAGAATCAGATCCTCTGACACTGGGGCCTGGGCTCATTCCACTAGGCCACACTATGCTCTGTTAATTTTACAATATGACTTTTTTGATGCTTAAATCATCCAAAACCTAGCATTTTGAAATTAGCTATAACATTGAAAATTAAAATATCTTCGAAAGTTCTGTATGTGCCAGTTACTTTTATAGAATTTCATGCAATTGAAATTAAGCACATACAAACCACAGGCTCAGTGGCCTCTTGCAATTTCCAGACATTTCAAAGCATTTCACATGAAAAAAAAAAAACGGTTGCTAAGAATTTCCTATTGTGTTCATTTTGAGCATTAGGCTTATGAAAATGGCTAGATTCATACAATAGTTTTCTACTACGGGAGAATTTCCACTTCTATAGTATAAAATTTAAGACAAAAATTATGTGGCCATCAATGACAATTCATGTATCTTTTTCATCACATTCTGAGAATATACATTAAAGTGAGCTGAGAGGGCATGGAATATTCTCAAGTATTTTCACATTCAATGCTCATAGTCTTTTTCTTATAATTTGGACTGCTGAACATTTCTTGTTATACAGGACCTAAAATAATTCAATTAGTTGAGCTGGGCTCTTGCTGGAAGGAAGTTCAAAATGTCAAATGTTTTCTTATATTGAATGAAAGCTTTATTCCTTGCATACAGGTTCTGAAATTGAAAACACCCTATTCACAGATTGGTATTAGATTTTTTTCCAGAGTTTGTTTGATCTATGGGACTCAAAATTGCAGCTTCAAAGAATGGGCAGGATACAAAAATGTGAGTATTCCCTGATTTGCATAGTAAGCTGTTTATGAAAGAACCACAAGATGTTATATTCCGCTGCCTGAATCAGAAGTGCTGTTGTGATACCTGGGTAGAGGTGTTCAAATAGCCCAAAATTGTCTGCTGGAGATATGCCATCCATAATCAATATCGATAAATGGTATTTATTGAGTACTTACTATGTGGCAGAGCACAAAGCAGCATGGCTCTGTGGAAAGAGCCCGAGCTTGGGAGTCAGAGGTTATGTGTTCTAAACCATGGCTCCGCCATATGTCTGCTGTGTGACCTTGGGTAAGTCACTTAACTTCTCTGAGCCTCAGTGACCTCATCTGTAAAATGTGGATGAAGACTGTGAGCCCCATGTGGGACAACCTGATCACCTTGTATCCCCCCAGCGCTCAGAACAGTGCTTTGCACATAGTAAGCACTTAAATGCCATCATTATTATTATTATTATCATTATTACCAAGCGCTATAACACCTATAGAGAACACCTATAACAGAGTTGGTAGATACAATTCCTGCCCACAGTGATGATGTAGATTTCTGACCCAACAACCTGACTTGTCCCTTTTATTCATCCCCACTCCCAGCCCCACAGTACCAGCGTGGCTCAATCAATCAATCAATCAATCATATTTATTGAGCGCTTACTGTGTGCAGAGCACTGTACTAAGCGCTTGGGAAGTACAAGTTGGCAACATACAGAGACAGTCCCTACCCAACAGTGGGCTCACAGTCTAAAAGACTCAGTGGAAAGAGTCTGGGCTTGGGAGCCAGAGGCCACGGGTTCTAATCCCGGCTCTGCCACATCAGCTGGGTGACTTTGGGCAAGTCACTTTACTTCTCTGGGCCTCGGTTACCTCATCTGGAAAATGGGGATTAAAACTGAGCCCCACGTGGGACAACCTGATCACCCTGTATCCCCCCCAGTGCTTAGAACAGTGCTTTGCACATAGTAAGCGCTAAACAAATGACTCATTATTATTATTATTATTTATATGCATATCTGTGATTTATTCATACTAATGTGTCTCCCCCTCTAGACTCATAAGCTCATTCACACAGGGAATGTGTCTGCTGTTTGTTATACTGTACTCTCCTTAGTACTTAGTACAGTGCTCTGCACTCAGAAAGAATAATAATGATAGTGGTACTTAAGTGCTTACTATATGCTAAGCACTGTTCTAAGCATCAAGGTAGATACAAGTTAATCAGCTGGATGCAGTCCCTATCCCACATTGGGCTCACACTCTTAAGCGCTCAATAAATACAATTGAATGAATGAATGAATCTATGGCTACCTGAGGACTGAACAGCCACAGGAATCCTGAAAAACAACTGGCTTAGGTAGGCATCCAAGACTACAACAGGCACTGAGGTGGCTAATAATGGCAACTGTCTATTGGTTTATAATAATAATAACAATAATAAAGGCATTTATTAAGCGCTTACTCATCATCAATCGTATTTATTGAGCGCTTACTATGTGCAGAGCACTGTACTAAGCGCTTGGGAAGTACAAATTGGCAGCATATAGAGACAGTCCCTACCCAACAGTGGGCTCACAGTCTAAAAGGGGGAAACAGAGAACAAAACCAAACATACTAACAAAATAAAATAAATAGAACAGACATGTACAAGTAAAATAAATAGAGTAATAAATATGTAAAAACGTATATACAGGTGCTGTGGGGAAGGGAAGGAGGTAATATGGGGGGATGGAGAGGGGGACGAGGGGGAGAGGAAGGAAGGGACTCAGTCTGGGAAGGGCTCCTGGAGGAGGTGAGCTCTCAGCAGGGCCTTGAAGGGAGGAAGAGAGCTAGCTTGGCGGATGGGCAGAGGGATGGCATTCCAGGCCCGGGGGATGACGTGGGCCGGGGGTCGATGGTGGGACAGGCGAGAACGAGGTACAGTGAGGAGATTAGCGGCAGAGGAGCGGAGGGTGTGGGCTGAGCAGGAGAAGGAGAGAAGGGAGGTGAGGTAGGAGGGGGCGAGGTGATGGACAGCCTTGAAGGCCAGGGTGAGCAGTTTCTGCCTGATGCGCAGATTGATTGGTATGTGCAAAGCACTGTTCTAAGCACTGAGGAGGTCACAAGGTGGTCAGGTTGTCCCACGTGGGGCTCACAGTCTTTAATCCCCATTTTACAGATAAGGTATAGAGGCACAGAGAAGTAAAGTGATTTGCCCAAAGTCACACAGCTGACAATTGGCGGAGCTGGGGTTTGAACCCATGACCTCTGACTCCAAAGCCCATGCTCTTTTCCACTGAGCCATGCTGCTTCTCTACTTATACTGAGCACTTATCCCAGTGCCCAGTACTCTGCTTATAGTCTTAAGATGTAGCATGGGTCCCAATTACTGTGGCTGCAAATCGGTTTTTTGAATGTTGACAGTTCACAGTCTAACCCACGCTGCCTAAGAGAGGAGGCATGGCTTAGTGGCTAGAGCACAGGCCTGGGAATCAGAAGGTCATGGGTTCTATCTAATCCTGACTCCGCCACTACAGCACAAGGTCTGCTGTGTGATCTTAAGCAAATCACTTCACTTCTCTGTGCCTCAGTGACCTCATCTGTAAAATGGGGATTGAGATTGTGAGCCCCATGGGGGTCAGGGACTTTGTCCAACCCAATTTGCTTGTATCTACCCCAGCACTTAGTACAGTGCCTGGCATATAGTACGCGCTCAACAAATACCATAATTATTATTATTATTACCACTACTTATTACACTCATTCCCCAGCAGGAATAAGCCTGGCAGGGATGATGTAAGTGAGCAAGCGGCCACCGTACACACCGAAGTATATTACCTAGTATATTAACTGGAGTTTTAGTATATGGTTACTAGCCATACTATACTGTATGGTATAAACTACATTATATGGGTGTTTTAACAGTGTTGTAACCTCTAAAAGGCAGTATACTATGTAGTACACTATTTAAATTTCTATTAGAAACTCAGGCATAGTAAGATCTAATCTTCTCACTGTTTCCTACTCACGTTTATTCAGCTGCTCACTCTTATTCACATCCTCACCACTGTCTGGAACTCTCTCTCCTCACGTTCAAAGCCCTTCTAAAACCAAATCTCCTCCAGGAGGCTTTCTACAAGTAATTCCTAAACTTCTGACCCAATTTCACCCCATACTATTGACTCTACAGCACTTCCAGGCCATCTAAACTGTTTGGTCACTCAAACTCCACCATAGCATATATGTACATTCATTCATTCATTCAATCGTATTTATTGAGCGCTTACTGTGTGCAGAGCACGGTACTAAGCACTTGGGAAGTACAAGATGGCAACATATAGAGATGGTCCCTACCCAACAACGGGCTCACAGTCTAGAAGGGGGAGACAGACAACAAGACGAAACATGTGGACAGGAGTCAAGTCATCAGAATAATCCTAGCTCTTCCACTTGGATGCTGCGTGACCTTGGGCAAGTCACTTCACATCTATGAGCCTCAGTTTCCTACTCCCTCCTACTTAATCTGTGAGCCCCATGTACGAGAGGGACTGCATCTAATCTGATTATCTTGTATCTATCCCAGTGCTCAGTACAATGACTGCTTGGCAGATAGTAAGAGCTTACCAAATGCAATAATTTATTTTTAATTTATTCTGCTCTGCACCAATGTATGAAATCTGCTTTTCCTACCAGGTATCTTGCTGTGGTGAAAATTGGTTAGGAATATTTTATTTGAGAAGCTGAAGGTGGAGCCTGTTACTGTGCCCTATCTGCAATTTAGTTTAATGTCTCTTTTTCCTAACTGGTTTCAGGGGTGTCTACTTTTCATTCATTCATTCAATCGTATTTGTTGAGCGCTTACTGTGTGCAGAGCACTGTACTAAGCGCTTGGGAAGTACAAGTTGGCAACATATAGAGACGGTCCCTACCCAACAGCGGGCTCTCCCAAGCTCTTAGTACAATGATGATGATGGGACTTGTTAAGTGCTTACTATGTGCCAAGCTTTGTTCTAACTGCTGCGGTAGATACAAAGTAATCAGGTTGTCCCAGGTGGGGCTCACAGTCTTCATCTCCATTTTACAGATGAGGTAACTGAGGCACAGAGAAGTTAAGCGACTTGCCCAAAGTCACACAGCTGACAAGCAACAGAGCCAGGATTAGAACCCATGACCTCTGACTCCTGAACCTGTGCTCTTTCCACTAAGCCATGCTTCTTCCCTACAAAGCATTATACACAGTAGCACTTCGACAATTCCAACTGATTGATGAAGTTCAGTTGTCTACTTTTTATAACTGTGAACTAAGAGCACAGCAAAAATCTAATGGGGGTGTAGTTATAAAATTTTGTGTGGTTCTTTTGTCAAATAACTAAAAGGAAATCATATTGAGATATGAAATATAACAGTCCTTTATATCATTTCTGTTTTTCTGTATGAACAAAGTGTCCTAGATTTTCATAAACTTCTAAAAATATCTGGAACAAGTCTTGATTTCAATTCAGCAGCAATAGCAATCTGTGCAGCGAGGAAAATAATTTGTAAAGAATTACAAGGGGAATCTCCGGGATAACAATTTTCATGTCCAAAGAGTATTAGAACTGAATGCAATTTCACAATTTTTCCTGTAATGATACAGAAGTAATTTTCTACTGGGATCTAGGTGATTTCTATCTTGAAAACGTTCCATTACTTGGAAAGAGTTTGTGATAATGTTGTAATTTCCATTGTTCATCTGGATTATCATTGTCTCTACAGTATTGTCAGATGGGAGAAATAGGGCATCAATCAGTGCTCTGGAAATTTGGCAGCTAGTATTTATGAATATTGAAGCTGGATTTTTCTAGATTAGAAAAATAAAAGTTACTGTGGAGTTCTTCAACATGGATAATTTCTTTGGGTGAATATTTCAAAGAAATACAATAACAATAATAATAATAGTAATTGCGCTTTTTGTTAAGCTCTTACTATATGCCAATCACTGTTCTAAGCACTGGAGTAGATACAAGCTAATCAGGTTGGATACAGTCCCTGTACCACACAGACTCTTAGTCTTAATCCCCATTTTACATACAAGGCAACTGAGGCCCAGAGAAGGGAAACAACTTGCCCAAGGTCACACAGCAGACATGTGGCATAGCTGGGATTAGAACCCACATCCCCAGTTCCCAGACCCATGATCTTTCCACTGAAGGTCAATTGCTACATAAAAATATATCCATTAATGATATCTAGCTTGATATTTATAGATACCTCTCTATAGTAATAGGTGTATATATAAATGTGGAGAGAGAAGTAAAGAGAGAGAGATCATTCTATTATTCTCAAATTTTTGTAATAGTCTAAGTGGTCACTCAATCACATATTTATTGAGCAGAGCATTGTTCTAAGCACTTGGGACAGTATGATACAACCAGATTAGCAGACATGTTCCCTGCCCATAACAAGATTACACCTCTTGATTGCTTTTTAGACAAGGACTAAAAAAGTGTTAACAATAAGTATGACAATACAACTTAGGATCCAAAAAATGAACTAGAAATATGGCCTTATAGAATTCAATGTCATTCTCTCAATATCAATTGTATTTATTGAGTGGTTACTACGTATAGAGATAGTGTTCAGGTGATAGAATCCCATAATTTCATTGAGTGAATCAATTTATTAAAAAAAAAATATGCCTGTAGACTGGGCTGACCAATGGGATAGTAAAGAAAAAAAAAGAAATAGCCTACAACAGAAAGAACAAATGGACATCTGGCCAAACACCATTCAATGCCCTATTTGATCTACAGTATGTTTCTTTTCCCTTCTCAGGGTCATACCTGGAGTGTTTCTAGTACTCTAACAGTCTCAACTATGGGAGGGAGAGTCAAGAAGAGGCTTACACTTTCTATTCTTAGCTTGGCCAATGGCTACCAAGTGGAAGGCAATCTGCTACAAGTCAAAACTCACCTGTGCTGGGCAGCAGCAGCATGGGAGGCAGTCAAGGGCAGAGACTAGTTTACTGCACAGAAGGAAGCTATGGTAAACCACTTGTGTATTTTTACCAAGAAAACTCTATGGATACCCTACCAGAATGACTGCAGATGGAAGTGGGACATTCTGGGAGAGATGTGTCCATTGCGTCGGACATGACTCGGCAGCATAAGACGACAACTACATGGTGCTGTGCAATGGAGTCATCCTGGTTCTAAGCCCACCTTCTAGACTGTGAGCCCACTGTTGGGTAGGGACTGTCTCTATATGTTGCCAACTTGTATTTCCCAAGCACTTAGTACAGTGCTCTGCACACAGTAAGCGCTCAATAAATACGATTGATTGATTGACTGGTTCTCCTCCTATCTCTCTGGCAGCTCATTCTCAGTCTGTTTCACAGGCTTCTCTTCTGCCTCCCACCCCCTAAACTGTGGAGATCCCTCAAGGTTCAGTTCTGGGTCCCCTTCTATTCTTCATTTACACCCTCTCCCGTGGAGAACTCATTCACTTCCATTGATTCAACTACCATCCCTATCCAAGAGGATTTCCAAATGTACATCTCCAGCTCTGATCTGTCTCCTCCTCTGCACTTTCACATTTCCTGCTGCCTTCAAGACATCTCTCTTTGGATGCCCTCCCATCACCTCAAACTTAACAAGTCCAAAACAGAACTCCTTATCTTCCGACCCAAACCCTGTCCTCCCTCTGACTTTCCCATCACTGTAGACAGCACCACCTTCCTTTATGTCTTACAAGCCATAACTTTGACATGATCCTTGACCCTCCTCTCTCATTCAACCCACATATTCCAATCTATCGTTAAATCCTCCTACCAGTTCCCCTTTCACAACATCATTAAAATCTGTCCTTTCTTCTCCATCCATACTGCTACCATGTTAATCCAAGCACTTATCGTATCCTGCCTTGATTACTGTAACAGCTTCCTTGCTGACCTTCCTGCCTCCTGTCTCTCCCCACTCCAATTCATTCATTCATTCAATTGTATTTATTGAGCGCTTACTGTGTGCAGAGTAACTTAGCGCTAATCGTTTGGGAAGTACAAGTTGGCAACATATACAGACAGTCCCTACCCAACAGCGGGCTCACAGTCTAGAAGGGGGAGACAGACAACAAAACAAAACATATTAACAAAATAAAATAGAACAGTAATTATGTACAAGTAAAATAGAGTAATAAATATGTACAAACATATATACAGGTGCTGTGGGGAGGGGAAGGAGGTAAGGCGGGGGGATAGGGAGGGGGAGGAGGGGGAGAGGAAGACGGCTCAGTCTGGGAATCCAATCCATACTTCACTCTGGTGCCCAGAACATTGTTCTACAAAAACATTCAGTCCATGTTTTCCCAGTCAAGAAATGCCAGTGGTTGCCCATCCACCTTCTCATCAAATAGCAACTCTTTACCATTGGATTTAAAGAACTCAATCACCTTGCACCCAATCACCTTGCCCCCTCCTATCTCACCTCAGCACTCTCCTACTACAACCCAGCCTGCACACTTCACTTATCTAATGCCAACCTACACACTGTACCTCTCTCTCATATATATCACTGCCAAACTCTTGGCCACATCCTGCCTCTGTCCTGGAACTCTCTCCCTTTTCATATCCAACAATTACTCTCCCCACCTTCAAAGCCTTATTGAAAGCACATCTCCTCCAAGAGACCTTCCTTGACTCATTTCCTCTTTTCCCACTCCCTTCTGCATTGCCCTGACTTTTCCCATTTATTCCCCCTTCTAAACTGTAAGCTGGTTGTGGGCATGGAATGTTTCTGTTTATTGTATTTATTGTAAAGCAGCATGGCTTAGTGGAAAGAGCCTGGGCTTGAAAGTCAGAGGTCATGGGTTTAAATCCCGGCTCCGCCACTTGTCAGCTGTGTGACTTTGCGTGAATCACTTAACTTCTCTATGCCTCAGTTACCTCATCTGTAAAATGGAGATTAAGACTGTGAGCCCCATGTGGGACAACTGGATCACCTTTTATCTACCCCAGCGTTTAGAACAGTGCTTGACATATAGTAAACTTTAAACAAATACCATCATTATTATTACTATAATTATCATTAAGATCATGGGCTTGAGATTCTGAGGATGTGGGTTCTAATCCTGTCTATGCCACTTGTCTGCTATGTGACCTTGGATAAATCACTTAATTTATCTGTGCTTCAGTTACCTCATCTGTAAAATGGGAATTAAGACTGTGAGCCCCACACGGGACAACTTGATTACCTTGTATCTACCCCAATGCTTAGAACTGTGCTTGTCACATAGTACACGCTTAAGAAATACCCATAATTATTATCATTATTATAGTAGGAAATCAGCAAGGTAAGATAGGAGGAGCAAGGTGATTGACTGCTTTAAAACCAATTGTTTTTTGTCTCCTCAGTGGGGAATACATGGACTCAATGTTTTTTGTTTATTTTTAGAAAAATGATCCGGACCCCAGAGTGAAGTGTGGATTGGAGTTGGGAGAGACAGGAGGCAAGAAATCTGCTAGAAGGCTGATGTAGGATGGGTTAAATTCTTGGATCAGTGAAGTAACAGTTTGAATGGAGAAGAAGAGTCAGGTTTTAGCTATGTTGGGAAGGTAGAAATGACAGAAATTAGTTAATTAATGTGGGTTGAATGATAGGACTCAAGGATAATGCCAAGGTTACAGGCCAGTGAGTTACAGAGGATGTGGTGCTGCCTACAGTTTCAGCAAATTCATGGGTAGGCAGGATTTGTTTTGGAAGATGGGAGTTCTCTTTTAGGCATGTTAAGTTTGAGCAGCAGTGGATCAGCCAAGGAAAGATATCCTGGAGGCAGGAGGAAATATGAGACTGTAGAGAAGGAAAAAGATCAGGCCTGGAGATGGAGATTTGGGAATCATCCATATATAGATGATCGTTGAAGCCATGGGAGCGAATGAGTTCTCCAAAGGAGCAGATGTAGATGAAGAATAGAAAGGAAACCCAAACTGAGACTTGAGGGATTCCTGTAGTTGAAGGCAGAGGAGGAGCCTATGAAAGAGATTGCAAATGGGCGGCCAGAGATCTAGGAAGAGAAGCAGAAAAGGACAATGTCAGTGAAGCCAAGGTTAGATAATGTTTCTAGGAGAAGGGGGTGGACCACAGGGTCAAATGTACCTGAGAGGTTGAGGAAGATTAGGATGGAGCAAAGGCTATTGAATTTTGGCTGGGGTTTAGGTTTAAGAGCCACCAGTAATGCCTCAAATGGTTAATCCCACACTTCAATATGCAGTCTTTAATGAAACAATAAAAGGAGAGTTGGTTTTAGAGTTTAATA
The DNA here is from genome assembly GCF_015852505.1 of Tachyglossus aculeatus. Classification (NCBI taxonomy): domain Eukaryota; kingdom Metazoa; phylum Chordata; class Mammalia; order Monotremata; family Tachyglossidae; genus Tachyglossus; species Tachyglossus aculeatus. The sequence continues at coordinate 52,597,925 of NC_052069.1, forward strand.
TCTCCTAAGAAGGACCTATCTGATAATCCTTAAAATGTCCTGAAGAATTGTGATGGAGTCAACAAGGAGGTTATTGCACCCTTAGTGACTGTAGAACCAACCGATGTAACGACACATTGCCTAAATGCTGCTGCTTCATGATAATTCCTTTGAAAATCTTTACTTTCAGAAAATTTGAATTAAAAATAGATGACCCTCTAACAAATAAAGAGAAATCTGGATGTTCCGGTGAAATTACAGTGAAAGTACAAAGATAATTTTCTGACAATGGATAATAAAATGGAAGTAATAGAAAATTTTATTACTATGGGATAAGCATAAATTTCTACCCATTAGTGAAGGAGAAAAAATAGTATGTCTAAAATATATTTATATCTAGCTTTCCATATAGATATAGACATAGACATAGATATAAAGTACAGTTTTGCAGAAATTATTTGATAGCATTTTCATCAGCAAGCCTCTGATTTTTGCCCAAAAGAGAATAAAAAACAAGAGGACCAAAACATCTTAATAGGGTACAGATCTCAATAAGGCTGGAATAGGAAGGATAAAAGAAAGAATATCCTGGGACACTGTTCTATAAACTCTACATGTTTTGAGGGAATATGTGCCAAAGAAGAATCCATTTCCATTTTGATTTTATAACAAGCCATAGTGATTTCAAAGCGAGCAAAGCCACACGGGGAACAACAAAAAAAAATAAGGAAAAAAAAATCTCCTTTGTAATTGGCGTCCAGGAGAAGAGGCTTTGGAATAAGTCAGGGGAAGTTTTGGAGCTCTTACTTTATTTAAACACTAGAAGAAGAGCACATGGGTATTAAAAAATAATCATTGAGCAACAACCTACCATTAGGCTTAATTACTGTTTTGTCGTTAGCCCAAAGTTTTAATCAACAGGGCTCTTGTATGTGAATTACAATGATGACATCTGTAAAAGTTAGTGCCATGTTCAACTCCTTTAGGCTTCTCAGCACCTGGCAAAGCCACAGGGAAGGAATCATGGATCCTTCTTGAACATACTGCAACAGCTGTTATCTCAGAAGGAGGTATATCCTGACTTCTACCAAGCAAGTCGTATTGTATAAATCCTCATTCCAGCCCTTCTCTTAACTGAAAGGATGCCAGAGGGGAGCACGCTACTTGTCAAAAGGAAAATTCGATATGACTATTAATGGTACTGTACCGCTATTCATATGCTCGGTAATAGGATCCTCGCTTTCTGATTCTTTAGTTCAGTTCATTTCTGCCCCTTTAAAAAAGGAAAAGTATTATGGATTCTATTCGGGGCACTCCAGACCAACTGTTTTATCTTTTCGAAATGTCGAAAAGGAAAGGAAAATGGAAATCAAATTATTTTGATTTAGCTTAGCATCAGAAAACTAAGAAATAAATCTCATAATGCTAGAAGCTTCACTAAGACTAAATCCACTACAATAACAACGTGACTACCCACATCCCATAATGGTTAATGGTGCAATCTGCTTGGAACATAGTGCCACTGCAAACCGAGAAAACAAGCTCTATTATTCATGATATAGCAGTTCTATTTGTATTGCCATGGTTAGCACTCTGCCAACATTGCCATTATACAGACTTCTATTTTTACAGTTATTTTTAAATTGCCGTAAGAGTTTCGAGTTCCAAAAGGTACAAGGAAAGATGGAATACCCCGCGTTCGCTAAAAACACCAAGCTAGATGGGGAAACGACTTCACAGGTACTTGTCTGCAAGGCAGTTAATATTTTGGATCCTCTGTAGTTAATCAGAAGTTGGTTAAACTAAGGACAATACAAACATTATACTTCTCTGGGCAACAAATTAGAATGGGTACTCAACAAGTAGCATGGCAGCAAGAGTGGGAATTGTTTAGAGAGGAGGGTTATTGCTGCCATCTAGTGCCTAAGCTGAGTTCCTCGCCAATTTGCTCAAGTTAATTGGCTTTAATAATAATAATAATGGCATTTATTAGGCGCTTACTATGTGCAAAGCACTGCTCTAAGCGCTGGGGAGCTTACAAGGTGATCAGGTTGTCCCACGGGGGGCTCACAGTCTTCATCCCCAGTTTACAGATGAGGGAACTGAGGCACAGAGAAGTGAAGTGACTTGCCCAGAGTCACACAGCTGACAATTGGCGGAGCTGGGATTTGAACCCCGACCGCTGACGCCAAAGCCCGGGCTCTTTCCACTGAGTCCACTCTTTCTAGACTGTGAGCCCACTGTTGGGTAGGGACCGTCTCCATATGTTGCCAACTTGTACTTCCCAAGCGCTTAGTACAGTGCTCTGCACACAGTAAGCGCTCAATAAATACGGTTGATTGATTGATTGATTGAGCCACGCTGCTTCCCACGTGATTCTCACATCCTTCTGAAGGCTTTCAAACACACCTCTCTTCCTTGCATGGCAGCCATTGGTTAAGTGGGAGGATTGCTGGATTTACCCAAACAGGGCATTTGGGGTGAGACAATAACCAGAAGATGGAGACCTGAAGAAAAGGGGGTGCTCAGATTACTTTGAAAAAGGAAGGAAAAGAGCCAGCCCAAATAAATGCGGACTGGCTTGAAGAGAACCCATGGGAAGGAAGGCTAAACCTACTGGAAGCAAGGGTCTCACTGTGGGCAGGGAGCATGTCTACCGAGTCTTTTGCACTGTATTCTCCCGAGCGCTTAGTACAGTTCATTGCACACAGCACCATCAAATAAGTTTGCTGTGGGCAGGGAATGTTTCTGCTTATTGTTGTATTATATACTCTCCCAAGAGCTTAGTTTAGTGCTTTGCACACAGCAAGCGCTCAATACTAATGAATGAATAATAATAATAATAATAATAATAATGACATTTATTAAGTGCTTACTGGGTGCAAAGCACTGTTCTAAGCGCTGGGGAGTTTACAAGGTGACCAGGTTGTCCCACGTGGAGCTCACAGTTTTCATCCCCATTTTACAGATGAGGGAACTGAGGCCCAGAGAAGTTAAGTGACTTGCTTAAAGTCACACAGCTGACAAATGGCAGGACTAGAATTTGAACCCATGACTCCAAAGCCCGTGCTCTTTCCATTGGGCCCCGACTGACTGAAGAGTTCAGGGGTAGGCTCCTCTGGCTGAACCTGCTGTACAATGAATGTTATAATATCTCCTGGCCACCACCCCACTGCCCCTTCAAAGCCCTACTGAAGGCTCACCTCTTCCAGGAGGCCTTTCCAGACTAAGCCCTCCTTTTCTTCTGCTTCCCTCCCCATCCCCTGACTCGCACCCTTTGTTCTACCTCCCTCATACCCCACAGCACTTGTGCATATATGTATATATTTATAATTCTATTTATTTATATTAATTCCACATATATATCTCTAATTCTATTTATTTCTATTGATGCTATTGATGCCTGCTTACTTGTTTTGATGCCTGTCTCCCCCCCATTCTAGACTGTGGGCAGGGATTGTCTCCATTGGTGAATCTTTACTTTCCAAGCACTTAGTACAGTGCTCTGCCCATAGTAAGCACTCAGTAAATACCAGTGACTGACTGACTGAATAAATGATATAAGCAGGACATGGTGGTACATGTCCCAAGTGAAAAGGGAAAATTCAGTCAGACTCCCACCTGTGGAAAAAGGAAGATTGATCCTAAGGAATCAAGATCCCAAAAATCCAGGAGCAGAGTTCCCACAGCCAGTGATTATGAGATCTGTTAAGTGCATACCATAACCTAATTGCTGCGGTGTAGACAACATTATGAGAGTAGATGTAGTCCACTTAGTCAATGATCGACTGTGAGCCCCGTGTGAGACAAGGCCTATGTCTGACCTGATTACCCCAGTGCTTAGCAGGTACTGTAATTCAATAAATCATGTTAGTTGAACACCTACTCTGTACAGCACTGTACTATGTGCTTGGGAGGTACAATAAAACAGAGTTGGTAGACACATGTCCAGCCTACAAGCTTACAGTCTAGATAATAATTTTTATTGCAGAGCACTGTACTAATTGCTTGGAAGAATGCAAAAGCGTTGGTAGAAAATTCTTTCCCTTGTGAGTTTACCATCTAGGGGAGAAAACCTACATTAAAATGAATCACAAAATAAACTCACGATAGGAATTAGCCGAGCCATCCAGAGAATCCCCATGAAGGACACAGAGCCTTTCTCCTAGAGGAATTTTCCTGCTTTATCAATAATTAGTAGCACTGTAGTAGGGTAACTGGGATGATGTTAGGTTGATGAGATATTGCCTGAAGTAGTTGGGTGGGGCCCTGAGTTTGTTCAATTAACTCTTGTGTTATGTGTTAGATGGTACTTGTTGTTTATCAGCTTGATAAAAATCAGGGAAAGAAAGCACAAGATCCTCAATTTAAAGCTAGAGTTTCAAATGCAAACAGTTGAAAATACATAGGTTCTTGATGTCTTCCAAACACCTATGTGTTTGGAATTCTTATAGAAAAAAAGTGGTATGGAAAAACATTTAGATAAACAGTGTGAATGGGTGTGTCCATTGAGAACTCCTGACGCCCATCAGTGTTCCCTCCATTCTAGTTGGAATGGAACCGGATCAGCTTTAATATTTTGAGAAGTAGCGTGGTTTAGTGAGAAGCAGCGTGGCTGAGTGGAAAGAGCGCGGGCTTAGGAGTCAAGAGGTTGTGAGTTCTAATTCCGGTTCTGCCACTTGTCAGCTGTGTGACTTTGGGCAAGTCACTTAACTTCTCTGTGCCTCAGTTCCCTCATCTGTAAAATGAGGGTTGAGACTGTGAGCGCCCTGTGAGACAACCTGATTACCCTGCATCTACCCCAGCATTTAGAACAGTGCTCAGTACATAGTGAACTTTTAACAAATACCAACATTATTATTATTATTATTTCCCAAGTGCCCTAACCCCTCTTTCTACCCTGGCTTCTATTTAGAAGGCAACAATACCAAATGTAAGGGAAAATTTCACAGAAAAACCCATATTCTGTTTGTACATGGATTGCAATGCAAAGGACTCTACCATTCTACAGTGACTGAATGTTTTGATTCCTTTAATCTGAAACTACTTCAGGATGCCTGTTTATTAATGAGACAGGGATCACATTCTCTAATTTCTAAAAACTGAACCCCCTACTTAATGGGCTTCAAATTGAGCCATACCCTCTCTCATGTGCGTATGTTGCTTGCTTAGTTCAGCATTTGAGTGGAAACATATCATTTTGATTTCTGCTAACCTAATCACCCTAAATTGTGCATGTTTTCCTCACAAAATGCACAAATAAAATGCACAAAGAGGTAACATTTGATTTTACTTTAAAATGTCAAATCCAAAAAGATTAAAAAGCACCTGAAGAGTCAATGGACAAAAAACACAGACCTTCAACTCCCCATGACCATTATTATTTCATGCAGAGTAGTATCCTTTACTTTCCTTTAAAAAAAAATCCCTGGTATTGTAAATCAAACCAAAATCCCAAATCCCTCACAAGGCTTATGAGAGAAGAGATATCTACCCTATGACATGTTCTTGTTGGCAACAAACCCCCAGGGAGAGTATGTGTTAGCTGGTCTAATCGGGAAGAAAAAGTGCAGGATCTCATGTACATTTTAAGGGTATGGTTTCAAATGCAAACTCGGTTAGTTATAAATACATCGGTTCTCTTGAAGAAGAGGTCCACAGTATGAGTTCAGAATCCTTCTTATCATCATCAATCATATTTACTGAGCGCTTACTGTGTGCAGAGCATTGTACTAAGCGCTTGGGAAGTACAAATTGGCAACATATAGAGACAGTCCCTACCCAACAGTGGGCTCACAGTCTTATATGACAAAATGGTTTGAAAAAAACATTTAGAAAAACAAAGCAAGATTACACCTTTACCACTCAGGCAAGGACAGAAGGGGAGCTCGCTCACAGAATGCATACTACAGTATGATCTAATCCCACCCACCTGCTTTCATCTCAAAATATCCCTGTGAGTCCCTTTGTGGGACACAGGTGGAGGGGGAAGGAGTAATATTACCAGACTGGCAGATGTTAAATAGGATGACATCATCATTCGGCTGTCTGTTATGTAGGAAACAGGTATCTCCTTCCTCTGTCCTCCCACAAGCCCACCATCCATCCCACAGGGACAACTGTTAAAGGCAAATGCACCCTGGATTTTACAAATAAAGCTTGTTGCCCTGTTGGCAATGCTGAGCAAAACTGCCCAATTTCTAATGAAAGTGAATGTGTTAGAAAGTAAACATTATACAGTAGCTTACATGAACTCTACTTTTAGGACAAAATTTAAAAATAGCAACTGTTAGGAGGGTGATGCAAATGCTTTAATGCCATGAAAAACCATAATTGGATTTAAAATAAAAACATAAAAAGGTGAGTTTAGAGAGCATTGTCTAAAGGATCCAAGTTCTGAAGGGTTTCTTTACTTCAGACTAAAAAAAATGCAGGCAGGTTGACTGAATTCCTTTTTTAATAATAATTTTGGTATTTGTTAAGCACTTACTAGGTGCTCTAAGCACTGGGGAGGATACAAGGTGAGCAGGTTGTCCGATGTGGGGCTCACAATCTCAATCCCCATTTTCCAGATGAGGTAACTGAGGCACAGAGAAGTTAAGTGACTTGTCCAAAGTCACACAGCTGACAAGCGGCGGAGCTGGGATTTGAACCCATGACCTCTAACTCCCAAGCCCGTGCTCTTTGCTCTGAGCCATGCTGCTTTCTCTTTTTTTTCCCCCTTCCCCCCGAAAATTCTGCTGCAACTTCTGCATTTGAATGAATCGGCTGCTTTTTTAAAGTTGTTCAATTTTTTTCAGTGTGTGTGCACGCGCATGTGTGTGTGTGTGTGTGTGCATGTGTGTTGGAGAGAGAGTTTTCCGGTAATCACCAAGTACCGATGATGTGTATTCGTATATATATTTTAATTATTTATTTGAAAAAAGGCATATAACCCACATAATGTATTGATAAGACATAAATCACTATCCTGGAGTACAACAAAGGTCAAAATCGACATTTCCAAGGAGATGAGTCAGATACAGAATTCGACTGGCAACTAGATCTATTCTGCATGATGTAAAGCCTTTCAGACACTGCTTCAGTGCTATGTGCATTATTCAATCGGAATACAGTCTTAGAGTTGTATTTTTCAAATGGAAGAAAATGACTACTTGCCCACACACTTGTGATTCAAAGCTTTCATTTGTGCAGTGACACCCATCCATCAGTACTATCCCATGCTGCATGTTTTTATATCAGGTCTTTACAGAAGAATGTAAATATCCAGTATTTTTGTGGTGCATCAGGCATTCACTGGCCTTCACTAATAGATCTCTCCTGTTAAGAGAGAGAGAAATGACCTTTTCTCTGCAGGCCAGTGCATCCTGGCTACAGTGATGGCTGCCCAATTTGCCCTTTTAATCTTAGGTCAATAGCTGGTCTCTGGAAAAATACATGATTCAACCTCAATTTTCACCACATTAATTTTCCAGATAGTTGGAGAAAAGAAATGGTACCACTCTAGAAACAAAGGAAATATAAAAACATTTCTGTATCTCCTGCCAGGACAACAATGTGCTGATTACTTTTGGTAGGTACTCCCAAGACAGCCTTACTAACTAAATTCAATCGTATTTCAATCGTATTTACTGAGCGCTTACTGTGTGCAGAGCACTGTACTAAGCGCTTGGGAAGTACAAGTTTGCAACATATAGAGACGGCCCCTACCCAACAGCGGGCTCACAGTCTAATGGTTCACAACTAAATGGTTCATTGTTAAAAAATTATCTTGATCAAATGATGCCACTGTTGGGGGAAAATTAGATTTACCATTCTGAAAGAAAAAAATAATTGTAATCTCTGAGACTAAGTAATATCTGTGACTCAGAGATAATTTCTATATAGATAATTCCAGAACTTGTGCGGGTTTTTTTTTTTTTCACTTTTGTTGTAAAGCGCAAAGATCAAATTGCTTTCTTCAATCTGGATTAGTGTAATATTCTCATTAAAACCACCATCTGTCAGAGATTATACTTTTCTATGTAGAGGGAACTGCCATTAATTATTAATCCTATTTCTCCTAGAAACGTACTGATATCCTAGCTCAGGACCATTCCTGATGAGATAGAAATATGGGTCATTACATAGTTGGTAAGACACCCTTAGTACCTCAGTGGTCCCAGGCCTAAAATCTCCCTCCCACGGACTAAGGACCTGTACGATTTGAATTCCTAATTTCTCTTTTCCTGAGCAAAAAAAGAATAGCAGTAATATCCACATTGTAAGCAACATGGGGCTGAGAGTAAGTTGCCCAACAGTACCATAAAAAAGTATTGAAATAAAAGATGAGATTGAAAAGCAATTCAAAATAATTTATCATCAAGATTTTGATATTGTTCCGGATGGCTCCCAAGAAATCAGCGTCCCTGACAAATACCAAGAAAGAAAATGGGAAAAGTCACTCTGCTTTACACAAACACTGCTAACTAGGAATGATCTCATCACTTCCTTACACTGCAAGCATTATTCCCTTGCCTCTCTAAATGATTCTTGCCAGGTCATTATGACATGAAGAATTTTCTTTTTTAATGTCCACACAGCTTCCATTCTCAATAGTATATATATATATATATATATATATATATATATATATATATATATATATATATACTGAGGAAAATTGAGCCTTCTGTTTAATGATACAGAAGATTATTGAAAAGTGTCAAGATATGCATAACATCAGTATGAAAACATTGATAAAACCTCACCCTTCATTTCCTCACTGATGTGCTCCATAAAAACAATAAAAAACATTGACAAATATGGCACTAAAACATAAAAAAGCATCCATTTCTGGAGCAAAATGAAATGAGTGAGATTTCAATGCTGGATAGTGAAACAGATCAATTTGGAACACTTCGGCAAGAAACAGGTTTCAACACCTGATCCACACCTCAACTACCACCTTAAAACCAGAAAGGTTAAGTTATTTACCTTAGATTACATAGCAGTCCAGTGACAGAGCTGGCCTAGAAAAATCAGTCTTCTCCCTCCTAATCTCTTGAACACTTCACTAGACCATGATCATTTTAAAGAATGTTACTCTTCTGAAACTGCTTTGTCAGGAGATGACAGTGGGAGGATTGTAGTACAATAGAACTGGAAGCAGTTTAAGGATTTAGTTTAGCACCTGCCATGGGCAACATTACACCTAAAATATTCAAGCCACCATCTAGTTGTAGATTTTACTTAATCTTTAGGGGAGACAACCTGTTCCTTTGCATGACAGTTGTAATTTTTATTCACCTGTACATTCAAGAAATCCTTTAAAAATTCTCTCACACCATGTTTAAGACCATTTCCTTTTTGTCATGATGTGTGTGGAGGTTAAAACAACTGCTCTTCATGACACAACACACTGCACTTAGGCACTTTTATATCTATAAAAGGCCACCCTAAATATTGCTTGTCAAGGCAAAAGAGCCCCAAATCTCTTAATTCACATAGATCCTGCTTTCAATTGCCTAGAGTATTTTCTCACTTCGCTAGGCCCTTCCCAGGGTCTCTTCATTTTTCAGTGAGGAAATCCAAACTAAAATAACACTCTAATCAGAGTTTGATCAAAGTCAAGTGTGAGATAAAGATTACTTTTCAGACCGTGCATGTCATTAATACATTACAGAATCTTTCAGCTTTAATAATGCTGCTAGATTGCTAATTTATATTCAGTTTGTAGCAATCTTGAAGCTAGAAAAAAAATCCTACCCAAGGTACCTGTGATGTCACACCTGTCATGCCAGGCATGCAGAGCAACATGATGATGTCACAAGTCAGGCTGGAGCTTGGGTGTCCTAGGTCTTCCCCTGCCATCATATAATAATTATGAAATAATAATTACGGTATTTTTAAGCACTTACTATATGTCAAGCACCGTTCTACGTGCTGGGGTAGATACAAGGTAACCAGGTTGTCCCACATAGGGCTCCCAGTCTTAATTCCCATTTTACAGATGAGGTAATTGAGGTACAGAGGAGTTAAGTGGCTTGCCCAAAGTCACACAGCTGACAAGTGGCTTTTAGACTGTGAGCTCACTGTTGGATAGGGACTGTCTCTATATGTTGCCAACTTGTACTTCCCAAGCGCTTAGTACAGTGCTCTGCACACAGTATGAGCTCAATAAATACGATTTATTGATTGAAGTGGCAGAGCTTGGATTATAGCTCTGACTCCCAAGCCTGTGCTCTTCCTACAAATCAATCAATCAATCGTATTTATTGAGCACTTACTGTGTGCAGAGCACTGTACTAAGCGCTTGGGAAGTACAAGTTGGCAACATATAGAGACAGTCCCTACCCAACAGTGGGCTCACAGTCTAGGAGGGGGAGACAGAGAACAAAACCAAACATATTAACAAAATAAAATAAATAGAATAGATATGTACAAGTAAAATAAATAGAGTAATAAATAGAGAGTACAATAATAGAGTACAAAGTCACTCTGCTTCTCCTACTACCTGTTTTAAAGAAGGATGAGATCCTTCTTATCTCTAGATTCTTCTCCTCTCTACTAGTCAAACCAAGTGACAGAGACCTCCATCCCACCTGCCTAAGGAAGTGGCCATTAATCCTGTCCTCCTCCCTTAATCCCTCCCATCCCCAAGTAAAAGACTGCAGTTTCATTTGCCCAAGGACTACAAGGCTAGTTGGTCTCTCCTCCTCTGCCTGTAGATCTCCCAGATTCTTCTAGGGGAACTCCCTGACTTGATACTCCATGGCAGGAGGAGGGTAGAGTGCATGGAGGGAGATGGGAGTGACCACTGTCTTCTCTTTCATTCAATCATATTTACTGAGCGCTTACTGCGTGCAGAGTTGGTAAACATGTTCCCTGCCCACATCAGGGTTATAGTCTAGAGGGGAAGACTTTATTTATATTGGAACTGAACCTGGCTTACTTCCAGAATCGATTGCTCAATAAATCATATTTATTCAGTGTTTACTGAGTGAAGAGTGCTTAGAATAGTGCTTGGGAGAGTATAGTACACTGTTAGTATGCCCATTCCCCACCCAGAAGGAACTTACAGTCTAGAGAGAGTAGTTGGTAGTACATTCAACACCCACGTTATTTTTTTTCCTGCTACACAATCTGGCCCATTTGGTTTCTCTCACCGAATGCTACACCTAGCACACATACTCTCGAGAAATTTCATCCTCTTTTGATGAACCGCTTTTCTAATTTGTCACAGTCACTCTGCTCTATCTTCTTAAGTGTTTGATAACTCATCCAACTTGGTGTTAAACATAAATTAAATTAATGTGCACAATTCCATTCAATCATTCAAGTCATTGATTAAGATTAAATAAGCTTGCCCCTGGACAGATCCTAGATGGATACTCAGCTATAATTACTGTTGGGGGTGAGTAGCTAATTTTGTCCCCGCTCAGAGCAGGCATCAGTAAAATGTTTCAAGCTGTTGCACTGGTGTGTGGTATGCATTAGACTGACCACATGTTTTTGAAAACTGGATCACTGTGAAAAATTTTTACAGGTCTTTCCCTTCTCTCTCAATGACCATGATGGCAAAACAGAGGGGGAAATGGAATTAAAATCCTATAGAACGATGGGACGTGTGCCTATACAGAACATACACTCAGCACGCCACAGCCTAGGGTATGGCAATTTGAGAGCAACAGGTGCATTGACCAGATAGGATCATCAGGGATGCTCCATCTTTGGGTCATTTATATTTTTTTTTCATACTGTTCAGAGGAGCTTGCAAAAATGTTAAAACTGCCTGGTTAACGTGAATGTGTTAGGCTAAACACAGTATAGGTGGGTAGGACGTATACCAAGGCCGCAGCAGTTGTTAGTAAAATCAGCCTGACCCTAATTACGTTGATTTTCCCTCTAGACTATAAAAGCTTCTTGGGCTCAGAGAACAGGTCTAGCAACTCTGTTGTATTCTTCCAAGCACTTAGTACAGTGCTCTGCACACAGTAAGCACTTAATAAATACACCTGGTTGACATCATATACAGGGCTCGGTTTTTCAAGGAGCCAGAGGGACTATGATAGCAATATAGCTAGCAGTACAAACCAGGATCAGCTGTAGCAGTGGCACTTATTGAGCACCCATTTGATTCATTCATTCACTCAATCATATTTATTGAGCGCTTACTGTGTGCAGAGCACTGTACTAAGCGCTTGGGAAGTACAAGTTGGCAGCATATAGAGACAGCCCCTACCCAACAGTGGGCTCACAGTCTAGAAGGGGGAGACAGAGAACAAAACAAAACATATTAACAAAATAAAATAAATAAATATGTACAAGTAAAATGAATAGAGTAATACATACAAACATACATACATATATACAGGTGCTGTGGGGAGGGGAAGGAGGTAAGGTGGGGGGATGGAGAGGGGGAGGAGGGGGAGAGGAAGGAGGGGGCTCAGTCTGGGAAGGCCTTCTGGAGGAGGTGAGCTCTCAGTAGGGCCTTGAAGGGAGGAAGAGAGCTAGCTTGGCGGATGTGGGGAGGGAGGGCATTCCAGGCCAGGGGCAGGACGTGGGCCGGGGGTCGACAGCGGGACAGGCGAGAACGAGGCACGGTGAGGAGATTAGCGGCAGAGGAGTGGAGGGTGCGGGCCGGGCTGTAGAAGGAGAGAAGGGAGATGAGGTAGGAGGGGGCGAGGTGATGGACAGCCTTGAAGCCGAGGGTGAGGAGTTTCTTCCTGATGTGTAGGTTGATTGGTAGCCACTGGAGATTTTTGAGGAGGGGAGTAACATGCTCAGAGCATTTCTGGACAACGACAATCTGGGCAGTGGCGTGAAGTGTGGATTGAAGAGGGGAGAGACAGGAGGATGGGAGATCAGAGAGGAGGCTGATGCAGTAATCTAGTCGGGATAGGATGAGTGATTGTACTAATGTTGTAGTGGTTTGGATGGAGAGGAAAGGGCATATTTGATGCAGTGTGCTCTACTAGTCTTCCATAAGAACAGACTAATGAAGTAGCATTACACTCAGAGCAAACTTGCAAACATTTACAACTGGAGAGATGAAGAATAAATGAGATGAACACAGTTAGATGGGTGCGCATATGTTCAGAAGCAGCATTGCCTAGTTGAAAATCAGTCACATTTATTGAACATTTACTGTGTGCAGAGCACTATACTAAGTGTTTGGAGAGCACAATATACCAGAGTTGGTAGACACATTCCTTGCCCATAATGAGCACAGGCCGCTGAGTCAGAGGACCTGGATTCGAATTCTCGCTCTGCCATTTGCCTGCTGTGTGACCTTGGACAAGTTAACTTCCCTATGCCTCAATTACCTCATCCGTAAAATGGGGGGTAAATACCTGTTCTTCCTCAGACTGTGAGTACCAAGTGGGATTGACAGTGTCCAGCCTGATTTTCTTTTATCTACCTTAGCTCTTAGTACAGTGCTTGATACATCATGAGGGAATACGGCAGACAAGAGCTTGCGAATACTATCATTATTATTATTATTAATAAAGTGCTAGAGATGTCCAAAACGATGATTTTGCTCAGGGCACTAAGAAATGTATCATTTATTCATTCAATCATATTATTGAGCACCTACTGTGTGCAGAGTACTGTACTAAGCGCTTGGGAAGTACAAGTTGGCAACATATAGAGACAGTCCCTACCCAGCCACAGGCTCACAGTCTAGAAGGGGGAGACAGACAACAAAACAAAACATGTGGACAGGTGTCAAGTCATCAGAATAAATAGAAATGATGCTACATGCACATCATTAACAAAATAAATAGAAAGCTCTTTGGAAGAAGTGGGATTTTTACAAGGAATTCACTTGTGGAGCAAGCTGTGGTCCATCTGATGTAGAAAGGTCTGAAAGGCGGGAGTTCCAAGTTGGGGTAATGGCATGAGTGAAGGACAGGAGACAGGAGAGTCAAGAATAAGGTACAGCTAGGTTTGCTTCAGAGGAAAAAAAAGACAGCAAGTTGGAGAATAGAAGGTGAAGAGAACAGATAAGGTGAGGCCAGATGGTAGGTAAATAGCCTTAAAGCCAATTGTAAGGGAGCCTTCTTTTGTTGTGAAGGGACACAGTGGAGTGTTTTGAAGAGAAAGGGGGACTGACAAGTATTTCAGTTAAAGCATCCATGCAGCAGCATGTAGTATAGATCAGAGGAGGAAGAGGCAGGAGACGGGGAGCCCAGCACAAACTCGAACAGCAACACTAGCACTTGTTTCACTGGTGTAGTGATTTGGATGGTTCCAATTTATTTTTACCTCTGCCTCAACCCTTCAGTCTATAATACATGTCACTGCACGGATCATCTTCTCGAATCACTGCCCAGGACACATCTGTCATCTCGATAACTTCCAATGAATACCCATCTCTCTCCGAGGCAGACAGAAATAAACTCCTTACTATTACCTGGCCTCTGCCTGATTTCCGCATCTTACATATTGACTCTCTTCTCTATGCCACAGCTCACAGTCTTCGCTTCAACACACCCACCCTATTCACCAGACCACAGTTCTTTCCAACTCAAAGCCCTTCTAAATTTCCACCTCCTCCAGAACGTCTAATTCACAATTAACCAGTTGTGCCAACCCAACACACACCGTCAGTATTTATGTATCCTGTTCCTGTCCTCAGCAATATGTATATTTATTTGTTCACTGATTTAAATATTTATTCAGCTATTTTATCCCGATATAATAATAATTATTATATTATGGCATTTGTTAAACACTTATTATGTGCCAGGCATTGGGGTGGACATAGCTTGGGTTGGACATAGTCCCTTTCCCTCATGGGGCTTGAAGTCTTAATCCACATTTTACAGATGAGGTAACAGGCACAGAGAAGTGAACTGACTTGCCCAAGGCCACAGGGCAGACAAGTGGTGGAGCCAGGATCTTCTGGTTCACAAGCCCGTACTCTAGCCACTAAATTATGCTGATGTATCTGAATTTTTTTTTTTTTTACATCCTGTGTCTCCTGATCCTATTTGCAAATAAAATTGTCTCTCTCACTTAGTAGATTGTAAATCAATCGGATGCAGGGAATGTCAGTCTTGCATCTTTTGGCATGCTTCCAACTACCTGGTACTCATGAAGCAGCGTGGCTCAGTGGAAAGAGCATGGGTTTTGGAGTCAGAGGTCATGTGTTCAAATCCCAGCTCCGCCTCTTGTCAGCTGTGTGACTTTGGGCAAGTCACAACTTCTCTGTGCCTCAGTTACCTCATCTGTAAAATGGGGATTAAGACTGTGAGCCCTCCGTGGGACAACCTGATCACCTTGTAACCTCCCCAGCACTTAGAACAGTGCTTTGCACATAGTAAGTGCTGAATACATGCCATTATTATTATTATTATTATAAAGTGTTCAATAAATGCCACTGTGGTAATGATCTTTCTTAAAAACTTACTGTTTGTGGAGCACCTAAGTGCTGGGAAAGAATACAAAGATGGGAATTAGACAAGGACCCTGTCCCGTAGGGGACTCACCAATTAAAAATCTACAAATAACAACTATCAAAAGTTATGGATCAGCTGTATACAACATTACTACATGTTATAAAATGCAGCTTAGGGTGTGTACTGTGCACGACTGAATACAATTGCAACTTATTTTCAAATATAAGCTGGCCACGCTACTTCCCTAACAAACCTACTTTATGAAACAGAAAACCTAGGCACAGAAAGGTTAAGTGACTTGTCCAAGGTAATTTAGAAGGTCTGTAAAGAGCCAAGGGCTCCAAACCAGATCTCCCGCCTCTGCCCTGTGCTTTAAGCCAAAAAAAGGACATTATTTTCACGAAGACGAGGCTTAATCAATGAGTACAAGGTATCTTAGTCTTCCTTCTTGAGGATAGTTTGAAGCTAATTTTCATTTCCAGGAAAAAAGAAAACCACCCTCATTAATGGTTTGTGAAACAGAAAATGAGATGCTCGATAACAGGCCACAGGGAGGTACAACTAGTGGGCATTCACACAAGCTGACCTCCTGAGATCTAGTGATGGGCATTGTTATCGACAAGTAGGGTGCAAAATCGGTTAACCTGTGTAAATCGGCCGCAGGGTTGGAGAACCCAAGGTGGTGACGCAAATAGGAAAAACGATTCGGAGACATGAGTTTAGATAGAGCAGTAAAGGAGGAAGGTGGCTACCGCTGCACAAAACGGAGTCAGTCATGCCAAGTCCGCTGGCGGACAACAGGCATTGTATCCTTTGCTCTCCTCAAACACACAATGATCATTTTTCTACCACAGTACTGTGAACTATTTGAGAAGCAGCTTGAACTAGAGGGAAGAGCATAAGAATGGTAGTCGTGACCTGGATTCTAATCCCAGGTCCGCATCTTCTTTGCCGTGTGACCTCCGACAAGTCACTTAACTTCTCTGTGTCTATTGAAGGCTCACTTCCTCCAGGAGGCCTTCCCAACTAAGTCCCCCTTTTCCTCTGCTCCCCCTTCCCTCCCCATCGCCCCAACTCACTCCCTTTGTACTACCCCCCTCCCAGCCCCACAGCAATTGTGTATACATGTACATATTTATAATTCTATTTAATTACGTCAATGATGTGCATATATATATTATTCTCTTTACTTATATTGATGCTACTGATGCCTATTTATTTATTTGAAGCCCGTTGTTGGGTAGGGACTGTCTCTGTATGTTGCCAACTTGTACTTCCCAAGCACTTAGTACAGTGCTCTGCACACAGTACGCGCTCAATAAATACAATTGAATGAATGAATGAATGTCTTCCCCCTTCTAGACTGTGAGCCCATTGTGGGAAGGGACTGTCTCTGTTGCTGAATTGTACTTTCCAAGTGTTTAGTACAGTGCTCTGCACACAGTAAGTGCTCAATAAATATGATTGAATGAATGAATGCCCCAGTTGCCTCATCTTTAAAATGGGGATTAAGACTGTGGGTCCCATGTGGGACAGGGACTGTGTCCAACCTGATGATCTTGAATACACCCCAGAGCTTAGTACAATGCCTGACACCTAATAAGTGCTTAGTAAATACCATTAAAAAGAAACAATAGCAGGATAAGATTACCAATGGGAAAGGCTATAAAGATTGCTTTAACTGTGTGTTTCAGCTCCATGTCCAGCTCCTTACAGTTAGCTTTAAAGAGCTCAATCAGCTAGTTCCCTTCTCCTCACTTGTTGTGACATCTTTGGCAAGTCACTTAACTTTTTTACATCTCAATTTCCTCATCTGTAAAGTGGTAAAGACTTGTCCTCCCTTCTACTTAGAGTGTGAGCCTAATGTGGGACAGGGACTGTGCCCAAGCCGATTATCTTTTATCAACCCCTGAGTTTAAAACAGGGCTTGATGCATACTAAGCAATAGGCACAAACCTTAATATGACAATTACTACTATCCTTGCTTACCAGGTTTTGTGTTACATACTGGACATTTTTCTTCTTTTCCTACCCTACATTTCCAAGATCTACAAGAGTTACTTCTATATTGTATGGTGCGTAGCTGAGCAGTTGTTTTACAGGTCCTGTTTGCTTATAAGGATGATTGTGCAGTTCTCTTTTATAGTTCTATTTCCCTGATTTTTACAAGCAAATAAAGATACGCTCAATGATGGCTTACAGATTGGGTAAAAAAAGGAAGGTGTCTGTAGAACTGGAGGTCTCAGACATCTTGAAACCACAAGAGAAGCAGCATGTCTAGTGGAAAGAGAAAAGGCCTGGGGTGTTAGAAGACCTGAGTTCTAATCCTAGCTCTTCCACTTGGATGCTGTGTGACCTTGGGCAAGTCACTTCACGTCTACGTGCCTCAATTTCCTACTCCCTCCTACTTACTCTGTGAGCCCCATGTAGGACAGGGACTGTGTCTAATCTGATTATTTTGTATCTACCCCAGTGCTCAGTACAATGACTGTTTGGCAGATAGTAAGAGCGTACCAAATGCAATAATTTATTTTTAATTTATTCTGTTCTGCACCAATGTACAAAATCTGCTTTTTGTACTAGGTATCTTACAGTAGATGCTGCTGGAGGGCTCAGAGGGACAAGATGAGAGAGTGTGTGGATGGCTCCATGCAAACCATCACCACTACTGCAAAATCAGTCAGGCACTTCGGTGTCTAGCAACACTCATCTACATGGCAAGGGGCCGGATAACAATTACTCCGTTTTCATGGACCAAGTGTACAAGGGATTCTCTCTCAAAGTCACAATAATACAGTCTCACCGGTGACGTGGTCTCTAAACTGTCACTTCTACCTTCACAGCCGCACTAGAATTCACTCCTGTCCATCCAACTACCCTGCTGATCCACACACTTATATACTAACTTGATTAATAATAATATAATAATGATGGCATTTGTTAAGCGCTATGTGCAAAGCACTGTTCTAAGCGCTGGGTGGGGTACAAGATGATCGGGTTGTCCCACTGGGGCTCACAGTCTTAATCCCCATTTTACAGATGAGGGAACTGAGGCTCAGAGAAGTGAAGTGACTTGTCCAAGGATACACAGCAGACATGTGGGGGAGCTGGAATTAGAACCCATGACCTCTGATTCCCAAGCCAGGCCTCTTTCCAATGAGCCACGCTGCTTCTCTACTGATTACGGCTGATTACTGATTACTGCTGATCACTGCCTCAACCTCCTTGCTGACCCTCCTGCCTCCTCCCTCTCCCTTCTCCAGTCCATACTTCACACTACTTTCCGGATCATTTTTCTAAAAAAAGTTCAGTCCACACCTCCTCACAAGCCTCCAACAGTTGCCCATCCACACCTGTATCAAACAGAAGTTCCTTACCATTAATTATAAAGGCTCAATCAGTTCTCCCCCTCCTATCTTACCTTGGCAATCTTCCCACACTACATTCCTGTAACACCAACCTACACACTGTAATTTGGTCTTATCTTTCTCTCTGCCAGATCCTTGCCAGTGTCCTGTCTCTAGCCTGGAATTCCCTTCTGCTTCAAATCCAACAGTCAACCACTCTCCTCACCTTCAAAGCCTACTATAATCCCACCGTCTGCAAGTGGCCTCCTCTAACCAAGCCTTCACTTCTCCATCCTCTTCACCCTACTTTCTACATCACCTATGTTCTTGGCTATATATCCCTTAAGCACTTTGATTTTCACCCAAGCCCATTGAACTCATGTACCCATAATAATAATGGTATTTGTTAAGTGCTTACTGTGTACCAAGCACATTTCTAAGCATTAGGGTAGAAAGAAGGTAATCGTGTCAGGCACAGTCTCTGTCCCTCATGAGACTCATAGTCTAAGTAGAATAATAATAATAATCGTATTTGTTATGGGCTTACTATGTGCCAAGCACTGTTCTAAGTGCTGGGAGGGATGGAAAGTAATCAGGTTGTCCCACTTGGGGCTCACAGTCTTAATCCCCATTTTACAGATGAGGTAATAAGCACAGAGAAGTTAAGTGATTTGCCCGAAGTCACACAGCTGGCTAGTGATGGAGGCAGGATTAGAACCCACATCCTCTGACTCCCAAGCCTTTCCACTGAGCCGTGCTGCTTTCTCAGTAGAATAGAGAACATTGTTCAATCCCCATTTTACAGTTGAGAAAACTGACAGAGAAGTTATTAATAATAATAACTGTGGTACTTCTTAAGTGCTTACTATGTGCCAGGTACTGTACTTAGCGCTGAGGTGGATACATGCAAATTGGGTTGGACACTGTCCCTGCCCCACGTTTGACTCACTGACTAAATTCCCACTTTATGGATGAGGTAATCACAAAGAATTGAAGTGATCACAGAGAATAATAATAATAATAATGATGATGGCATTTGTTAAGCACTTACTATGTGCAAAGCACTGTTCTAAGTGCTGGGGCGATGCAAGGCGATCAGGTTGTCCCACATGGGGCTCACAATCTTAATCCCCATTTTACAGATGAGTTAACAAGCACAGAGAAGTGAAGTGACTTGCCCAAAGTCACACAGCTGACAAGTGGCGGAGCCACGATTAGAACACACGACCTCTGACTCCCAAGCCCGGGCTCTTTCCACTGAGCTACACCATTTTTCTAAGTGAAGTGATTTGCCCGAGGTTACACAGCAGATAAATGGTACAGCAGGGATTAGAACCCATGACCTGAATCCCCAGCCCATGCTCTAACCACTATGCCATGCTGCTTCTCTGACTTGCCCAAGGTTATAGAGCAGACAAGTGCTGGAGTGGGGGTTAAGATTTAGGTCTTCTGACACCTAGGCCCTTGCTCTCTTGCTCTTTCCACAAACCACTCTGCTTAATCTGCCTTTTCCCCCCCGCATCTATAATTTATATCAATTTTTGGGTTCCCCTCTAGATTGCTAGTTCATTGTGGACAGGGATTGTGTCAACTAACTGTATCGCTCTAGACTCTCCGAAGCACGTAGTATCACACTGTGCCCACAATACGTGCTCAGTAAATACAATTAACAGAAGGACTTTTTTTTTCTTTTCTATTTTGTTGCTGATTTGGATTCTTCTGGACTGAGCTATTGCCCTACCTCAGTAACGCGGTAATATCAGATGCATCGATTTCCAGCAGACCAAAATATAAAAACTCATCAGCATCTTATGTTCAGTTTCTTTAAAGAGCTGGGAGGTACTGAGCCAGG
This sequence comes from Tachyglossus aculeatus, assembly GCF_015852505.1. Taxonomy (NCBI): domain Eukaryota; kingdom Metazoa; phylum Chordata; class Mammalia; order Monotremata; family Tachyglossidae; genus Tachyglossus; species Tachyglossus aculeatus. The sequence goes on from NC_052069.1 coordinate 52,618,489, forward strand.
GAAGATGGGAAAGGATGTCTTATCACAGGATGGTGACATGAGTTATTTTCATACTTACCACAAAAGTAATAATTACACTGTAACTCCATGGGAACAATGGTAATTTCACAGTAACTCGCAATACAGTTATCACCCTAAATCCTGATAACTGTGAAATTAATCTGTGGCACCACTGTATGTGTCATCCATAAGCAGTTCCCTTGGTAACAGTATTATGCTACTGTAGAGAAAGAATGTTTGGCAGTAAAATGGGCAGCAGTAGCCTGATTATACAAGGGGTGTGGGAAATGCTTCTATCTATACACAAATAGCATGGTAAATCACTGATGAAAAGCCTTGCTTAAGGTAGAAGTACTCCACTAACAGATCGTTATCTCTCTGGTGAAATGTTGCAGTTGAATGGCAAAAATAATTAAAATATGGGTCTTTATTCAGGTCCTGGGCCTGCATTTTCTTAAAAAGAAAACCAGCAAGATATACAAAAAACACGGACTACTTTTTTGGAACTATTTTAAAGTGGAGCAAATTTAAATTATCCGTATGGCACAATGAAAGTCTTACATTTGTAAGCGATAAGGCAACCTTAAAGTAGAAATAAAGATTCCAAATATGCTTAGAAAATATTTTGGCCTAAAAAAAAAACAATAAAAAAAAAAGCATGCATGGAGAAAGCTATGTTAAATGTAATGGTGTGTCAGTAACTGTAGATGAGCTTCGACCAGGGGAAAAAGTGGTGTTTACAGAACCAGTGTTTTGTACTTTCATTCCTGTCAGTCCTGTTCCAGTTAGGACAAAGAGTGCAACGAGAGAGTAGGGGAGCAAGGGTGCAACACAATTAAAAAAACCATGGAACAGTTTTCCCCCATTGTTAGCAAAAGGTAGAACCAAAATCAGAACCCAGTTCCCCTGATTCAGTCAATCAGTCATATTTATTGGGTGTTTACTGTGTACTTGTTACAGTGTGCTCTCCCAAGTGCTTAGTACAGTGCCCTGCACACAGTAAGTGCTCATTAAATATGACTGACTGCAGAGCACTGTACTAAGTGCTTGAGCATTGTACTAAGATTCCCAGGGCATTGCTTTACCCCCAGGCCTAAAACAGAACTGGGAAACGGGAAAATTTCAAAATTCCTCCCATTTGAAAACGTGCAAGCAATGCACACACTGTCATTGGTTAAATGTGCCATGTGAACACAAACACAAATTACACCACTTGGGCCTCAGTATACAGTTTGGCCTAAATTTTCCAGATATTTAAAAGAAAATGATTCATTAGCCTGAAATAGCTAGATAATTAAGATCAAAATGAAGTCTTAGACCTCTGATTTCTTTATAATGTTCTATTTGGGGATATGAGTGAATGATTTTGAGCTAGGTTACATTCTTGAAAGATGCGGTTTTCAGATGTTTCATGAATGACTGTATAATGGGGTGCATTTTCTACAAAGTTACATGCAATGAGTTGGATCCTTCCTAGAACCAGCCCCCAAATCATGACTGGAGTCTGACTGATCAATTTAACTTACAGTGCAAATCCTTCAACTGCATATCTCACAACCACCCTCCCCTATTTCCAGCAGCTTTCCTGTCACCCTCTCATGGCTTCCAGAATTCCAACCACATCTTCCTGATCTCCCCAAGCAGACCACCATTCTTCCCATCTTAAAACTTCTAAAAGTCATTTATCTTCCAAGATTGTTTCAGTAACCCTTATTTTTCCACCTTTTTCTCCCTCTCTTCTATGTCACTTATACGGTTGCACTTTCATATTAATTATCAATCATATTTTTAACAGTGAGCATTGTTCTGAGGGCTTCGGAGAGTCTACAGAGTTAGTAGACACATTCCCTACCCACAACGAGCTTACGGTCTAGAGGGGTAGACGGGCATTAATATAAATATTTTACACGGTGACTAAAGGGAGCAAATCAGGGTGACAGAAGGGAGTGAGAAAAGAAATGAAGGTTTAGTCAGAGAAGGTCTTTATCCTTATATTTACATTCTATTATTTCTTCTATCTGTAATTTCTGATACTATCCATCTCCCCCATTAGATTTTAAGCTTGTTTAGAGCTGGGATTGTGATTACCAACTTTCTTGTTACTTTCCTAAACACTCAGTACAGCGCTCCACACACAATAAGTGCTCAATATGTATCACTGATTGATTCCCTGAGACTTTTGCCCAGTAGCCATCTAGATTTAGCCCAAGGATTTTGGAAGAACATTTACGTATTGTGGTGGAAAAGTTAGGAATGTACTTATGGTATATGTAAAACTATTAAGACGGTTGTCAAGGAACTCTATTAACAAACTGTTGCTCCAAGTATCCTGTTGCCCCTGTCAGAAAGTCAACTTTGGGCCGACCTAGGAACAGCATATTTTATGCATATGGGGTACAAGCAAGTCAGAATGGTTCTAACACCTGCACTGAAGCACTCCCCTCTACTCTACTTTACCAGTTACCATTTGTTAACTGTCAGGCAATGTGGAAAATTGCTAGCAGGTGAGCATGCGTACATAAAATTCCAGCCACTGGAATATTAATTCCCATCTCGGCTGTTCATTTTGTGGGCTGTCCTTTGGATGTTTGCCCTCACAGTATTTTCATTCATTCATTCAATTGTATTTATTGAGCACTTACTGTGGGCAGAGCACTGTACTAAGCACTTGGGAAGTACAAGTTGGCAGCATATAGAGACGGTCCCTACCCAACAGTGAGCTCACAGTCTAGAAGGGGGAGACAGAACAAAACAAAACATATTAACAAAATAAAATAAATAGAATATGTACAAATTAAATAGAGTAATAAATATGTACAAACATATATACATGTATACAGGTGCTGTGCAGAGGAGAAGGAGGTAAGGCAGAGGAATGGAGAGGGGGAGAAGGGGGAGAGGAAGGAGGGGGTTCAGTCAGGGAAGGCCTCCTGGAGGAGGTGAGCTCTCAGTAGGGCATTGAAGGGAGGAAGAGAGCTAGCTTGGCGGATGTGAGGAGGGAGGGCATTCCAGGCCAGGGGGAGGATGTGGGCCAGGGGTCGACGGCAGGACAGGCGAGAACAAGGCCCATTGAGGAGATTAGCGGCAAAGGAGCGGAGGGTGCGGGCTGGGCTGGAGAAGAAGGGAGGTGAGATAGGAGGGGGCGAGGTGATGGACAGCCTTGAAGCCAAGGGTGAGGAGTTTTTGCCTGATGCGTAGGTTGATTGGTAGCCACTGGAGATTTTTGAGGAGGGGAGTAACATGCCCAGAGCATTTCTGGGCAAAGACAATCCAGGCAGCGGCGTGAAGTATGGAATGAAGTGGATTGAAGTGAAGTATTTGCATTCCATCCTTTAGAGAAGCAGCATGGCTCAGTGGAAAGACCACGGGCTTTGGAGTCAGAGGTCGTGGGTTCAAATTCCAGCTCCACCACTTGTCAGCTGTGTGACTTTGGGCAAGTCACTTAACTTCTCTGGGCCTCAGTTCCCTCATCTGTAAAATGGGGATTAAGACTGTGAGTCCCCTGGGGGGCAACCTGATCACCTTGTAACCTCCCCAGTGCTTAGAACAGTACTTTGCACATAGTAAGCGCTTAATAAATGCTATCATTATTATTATTATTATCATTATTATCCTTGCAATCCTGCCACATCCCAGTCCTGTCCCTGGTATCTTCACACCACTCACTGTTGGCAGAGACTCGCTCAATCAGGTTGCAGCTATTTCTAACCTAATGGCTTTTCTGTTTTTTGTTGTGGTTTTGTTTCGGGGAGCAAGGAGGGATGTTCTTGATATGTGATTAAAATTCCCTCTTCTTCTGTAATAATAATGGTACCTAAGATTTCCTATGCGCCAAGTACTGTACTAAGGGCTGGGGTAGAACCAAGATCATCAGGTTGGATATAATCTCTGTAGCCCATGGGACTCAGTCTAAGGAGGAAGAGGATTTCATTCCCACTTTAAAGGATGAAGAAACAGAAGCACAGAGTGGTAAAGTGACCTGCCAAGATTATAAAGCAGGCAGGCAGAGTTGAGATTAGAACCCAGGTGCTTTGACTCCCAGCTCTATACTCTTTCTATTAGGTTATGCTGCTTCTCTGTGCTTGTCTGGTGCCAAAGAGAGACTCTTTCCAGGGCTTTCCCTGCCTTCAATCTACACATTATTGTGCCCTTCCTAAATTTCTTTAGTCAGGCTCCCAGGGCTGGAGAAAGAGACATACTTTTCCCGGGTAACTATGCGCATGCCAGCAGTAAACTGGCCCTAGGACTGCATATGAGGCCAGCTTCCCCAACCTCACTTTGCTTCATCCCATCAGTACCTGCTTAAAAGCCTCTCTATTTAAACTTTTCATCCATCACGTCATAAAATATTGGACATTCAGCTACTTTCGGTGGCAGGATTGTGCATCCAAAATTTGGCATCAGTTTGTGATGGTAAGTAAGATTATATTGCATAAACAATCCAATCAATCTTAATTATTGAGCAGCTGCTGTTTGCAGAGCACTATACTAAGCACTTCGGAGAGTACAATATAACAGAGTTGGTAGTTACATTCTGTGTCCACAACAAGCTTACAGTCTAGCGGGTGATACAGACATTGATATAAATTACAGATACGTGTGTGTATATATATATATATGTATATATATATATATATACACACACGTATCTGTAATTTATATATACATATTTATATACATGATGGCATTTATTAAGCGCTTACTATGTGCAAAGCACTGTTCTAAGCTCTGAGGAGGTTACAAGGTGATCAGGTTGTCCCACGGGGGGCTCACAGTCTTAATCCCCATTTTACAGGTGAGGGAACTGAGGCCAAGAGAAGTTAAGTGACTTGCCCAAAGTCACGCAGCTGACAATTAGCAGAGCTGGGATTTGAACCCAAGACCTCTGACTCCAAAGCCAGAGGTGGCTCTTTCCACTGAGCCACGCTGCTTCTCAGTTATGTATGTACATAACTGCTTGTGGGGCTGGGAGAGGAGTGAATAAGAGTGGAAATCCAAGTGCAAGTGCCCCCACCTCGCCTTCTAGTTATCGCCCCATCTCCCTCCTACCATTCCTTTCCAAACTCCTTGAACGAGTTGTCTACACGCGCTGCCTCGAATTCCTCAACACCAACTCTCTCCTTGACCCCCTCCACTCTGGCTTCCGTCCCCTATGTTCCATGGAAACTGCCCTTTCAAAGGTCACCAATGACCTCCTGCTTGCCAAATCCAACAGCTCATACTCCATCCTAATCCTCCTCGACCTCTCAGCTGCCTTCGACACTGTGGACCACCCCCTTCTCCTCAATACGCTATTCAACCTTGGCCTCACAGATTCCGTCCTCTCCTAGTTCTCCTCATCTCTCTGGTCGTTCATTCTCAGTGTCTTTTGCAGGCTCTTCCTCCCCGTCCCATCCCCTTACTGTGGGGTTTCCTCAAGGTTCAGTTCTTGGTCCCCTTCTGTTCTCGATCTACACTCACTCCCTTGGTGACCTCATTCGATCCCACGGCTTCAACTATCATCTCTACGCTTATGACACCCAAATCTACATCTCTGCCCCTGCTCTCTCCCCCTCCTTCCAGGCTCCCATCTCCTCCTGCCTTCAGGACATCTGGATGTCTGCCCGCCACCTAAAACTCAACATGTCCAAGACTCAACTCCTTGTCTTCCCTCCCAAACCCTGCCCTCTCCCTGACTTTCCCATCACTGTTGACGGCATTACCATCCTTCCCGTCTCACAAGCCTGCACCCTTGGTGTCATCCTCGACTCCGCTCTCTCGTTCACCCCTCACATCCAAGCCATCAACAAAACCTGCCGGTCTCAGCTCCGCAACATTGCCAAGATCCGCCCTTTCCTCTCCATCCAAACCACTACCCTGCTCATTCAAGCCCTCATCCTATCCTGTCTGGACTACTGTATCAGCCTCCTCTCCGATCTCCCATCCTCTTGTCTCTCCCCACTTCAATCCATACTTCACGCCACTGCCCGGATTGCCCAACCCACACCCTCCGCTCCTCTGCCGCTAATCTCCTCACCGTGTCTCGTTCTCGCCTGTCCCGCCGTCGACCCCCGGCCCACGTCATCCCCCGGGCCTGGAATGCCCTCCCTCTGCCCATCCGCCAAGCTAGCTCTCTTCCTCCCTTCAAGGCCCTGCTGAGAGCTCACCTCCTCCAGGAGGCCTTCCCAGACTGAGCCCCTTCTTTCCTCTCCCCCTCGTCCCCCTCTCCATCCCCCCGTCTTACCTCCTTCCCTTCCCCACAGCACCTGTATATATGTATATATGTTCGTACGTATTTATTACTCTATTTTACTTGTACATAACTATTCTATTTATTTTTATTTTGTTAATATGTTTTGTTTTGTTCTCTGTCTCCCCCTTGTAGACTGTGAGCCCACTGTTGGGTAGGGACCGTCTCTATATGTTGCCAACTTGTCCTTCCCAAGCGCTTATTACAGTGCGCTGCACACAGTAAACGCTCAATAAATATGATTGATTGATTGATTGAAATGAGGGTTTTTGTCAGGGAATACCTCTTGGAGGAGGCGGCATTTTAATAAAGCCAGTAATCCACAAATAAATGTATCAAAATAATAATGAATAATGCAGAAGTGAATACACTGAGTTCCTTGAGGTCAGTGATTCTAACTATTCATTCAGTTGTATTTATTGAGTGCTTACTGTGTGCAGAGCACTGTACTAAGTGTTTGGAAAGTACAATTCAGCAATAAAGAGATAATCTCGCTCTTGTGTCTACCATTCTCTCCTACAAAGGGTACTAATGAATGGAAGTGCATGAAGTGCTAATGGGCTTACAGTCTAGAAGGGGAGAGACAGACATCAAAACAAGTAAACAGGCATCAATAGCATCACTATGAATAAATAGAATTATAGATATATACACACATAAATTATAGTACTCTAGGCTATCAACTCACTGTGGGCAGGGAACATGTCTACCAACTCTGTTATATTGTACCTTTCTAAGTGCTTAGTACAGTGCTTTGTACACACAAAGCAGTCAATTACCATTGAAGATGATTGTATTCTCTGTTCTCTTTATAGAATGGGATCAACAAATAACATTAATTTAAAGAAAATAAATCAATACATAGAAGCTAAAATGGTTGATAGAGTAGCATGTCTGGGAAAGTCCGAGCATTATTCAGGAAATATCTTCTAGAGGACTGGGGATGCCGCCTTAGGATTGTGGAAAAGAGGAAGGACATGATTTGGTAAAACTGAGTGTTTTGCATGTTTTGGCAAAATATCATTCCTATCAGAGGAAAAGACACAGACAATGGAGATAGTTGAGACAAAAATAATTGCATTTTTAAGCACTTACTATTTGCAAAGCACTGTACCTAACAGTGGGGTAGATGCACTACAATTGGATCAGGCTCAGTCCCTTGTCCCACATGGAATTCATAATCTAAAGGGGAATTCAATCAATGGTATTTGTTGCATATTGACCATGTGCAGAACATTGTACTAAGCATTTGGAGAGTACAGTACAATAGAATTGGTAGAAACAATCCCCACCTTTTACAATTTAATAGGGAACCAGTACCCTAACCCCATTTTTACAGATGAGGAAACTGAGGCACAGAGCAGTTATGTGCATTGCCAAAGTCACATAGCAGGTAAGTGGTAGAGTCAGGCTTAAAACCTGGGCTTCCTGACTTTTAGGCCTGTACTACTTCAACTAGAGTCCAAGTTTCTTCTCTAAGGACCAGTAGGGGAATAAGAGACAATGGGATAGTTAACAAATAGGTTGGAGTTAGCAAAAACATAAATTGGAGTGAAGCATGAGGTCTGTTTACTTCTCTGCCACTTTAGATTTCAAGGACCTAAAGGGTAGGAATGGCTTCTTATTCTTTGGTAAACTCCCTTCACCTGTAGGGAATGCAATAAATACTCTTAATGAAGGTACTGATAATCAGAGAGCTACAACTTACAAACCTTGGAGAAAAGATTTCCCAAAACGTCCGTTTTCATTAAACATTTTGGTTAGAATACTGTTGGATAATTAGGGAACATTCTTGCAATAATGCATGTCTATCTAGATGGAATTCAATATACGGGAAACTATTGTGCACATGTCTGTGGTCTTTTTCAAAGTGGATCATAATGTGAGGTTGACCAAAATGTAGTCTTAGTACTATAGAACTGATGGCATTCAAAGTCTTAGAGTCAGTGCAATCTCAATGGAAGTGTAGTATGGTTACTATACTTGAATACAATTTTGTTCTGAGAAATAGCAACTCCTCACTATCAGCTTTGACAATATAAGCAAGCACAGGGATAAAGTACTCTCTGTTCTGCTCTATCGGTAAATGAACCCATTGTGACTTTGATCTTTATTTTTGACTGATGATCCTCTCAATGTTACCTCAAGGCATTATCCAGGAAACTCTTTCAGGATGAGCTTCAATATATTTTTCATAATCCCAAACAAAGCTGCTCAATCCACCAGGTTTTTTTACCCATTTGTATGCCATGAAACTAATCAATCGAAGGAGTGATTTTCTGCAAACCTAGGCATAAGACTAAACTCGTGAGGGTAGCATTAGATCATTCACTCTAGGCTTTCTGGAACATTCCTAGGTTAGGAATCTTAAATTTAAACTTATAGACTGTTTACCTAGATGGAAGAATAAGCACCCCCATTCTCCCTTAAAGGGTACTAATGAATGGAAGTGCATGAAGTGCTAACTAGTTACGCTATCATTTGAGTTTTCTGTGGTTAATGAACAAGATTAAATAAAGGCCATGGATCCCCCCACCATACTATCAAGTGTACTTTTTTATGCCCACCATCTTATGCCAATCAAAAAATATTGGATTTTTAGGATCAAAAAAAATATGAACTGAAGAACCAAATTTGTATCTTTCCATTCTCTTGTGTCCGCTACTTTTATTGAAATCATTAAAATGTCTCTTCAGAGTTCTCAGATACATTAATCTCTGGGGCCTAGTGCATAGAGTACAGCCTTGGAGTCAGAAGGACCCAGGTACAAATCCTGGCTCCTCCACATGTCTGCTGTGTGACCCTGGGTAAGTCATTTTACTTCTCTGTGCCTCAGTTACCTCATCTGTAAAATGGGGATTGAGAATGGGAGCCCCACATGGGACAGAGACTGTGTCCAACCCAATTATCTTGTATCTACCTCAGTGCTTAGTACAGTTTGTGGCCCATAGTAAGCACTGAAATACCAAATTATTAATAATAATTATTACTGAATTAGTACTGTAGAATGCCTGAAAAGGTTGAATTAAATTAAGAAGGTCCAAAAGTTATTATGTATTGTTTTTACTGCTACTACTGTGGTATTTGTTAAGAGCTTATAACGTGTTAAGCACTATTCTAAGCTCTATTGTAGTTACACACATCAGTTTGGACACAGTCTCTGTCCCACTAGGGGCTCACAGTCTTAGTTCACTGGGAGTCTAGAGCAGCGGGGTAATGTTATGCATTATAGACAAATGTCCACAGAACAGCTGTCGTATCTAAGCCTCTCTAAAGTTGGGAGATTTGAGCTTATACAGCCATGGTAAATAATATCAACTTGTTATAAAAGACAAAAAATTAAAAAAAAATCTAAACAATTCAGTCTAGAGACATTGAAGCAATGCTCCTCACTTGAACTGGGGAAATGGAAAATCAGGACGACAGAGGAACCTCTTAAAAAGCACAAAATAATAAGACATATAAAATGAATAATGTGGCCTTTGTGTGGCATTTATTTTTCCAAAGTTCTTTCATGCAAATCTGTTCTTTTAGCCTCACAACATCCATATGATTTAGGTAGAAGCATGTTTTGTCCTCATTTTTCAAATGAAGAAACTAAGGCCCGAAGAGACTAAATGACTCATCTGATCAAGACTGGCACTAGAACCCAGTTTTCTTGGATACCAGACCTAACCTCTTTCACTTAAATCATGAAGGTTGTATCACATTATGTGATATGGCTGAGGTCAGTTGGGATTTGCAGAGACAAGCATGGTTTGTAACACCTTGGAGAAGCAGCATGGCTCAGTGGAAGGAGCCCAGGCTTTGGAGTCAGAGGTCATGGGTTCAAATCCTGGCTCCTCCAACTGTCAGCTGTGTGACTTTGGGCAAGTCACTTCACTTCTCTGGGCCTCCGTTCCCTCATCTGTAAAATGGGGATTAAAACTGTGAGCCCCCCGTGGGACAACCTGATCACCTTGTAACTTCCCCAGTGCTTAGAACAGTCCTTTGCACATAGTAAGTGCTTAATACCATCATCATCATCACCTAAGAGGCTCTCACTTAGAAAAGTGACTTCGAAAATACCAGTACAAATAAGCAGAATTGGAAATGGCACGAGACATATATATATAGCAACGAGACTCTACAGTCCAGTGCCTAAATTTGCAAACAATGAGGAAGAGACTGTCAGTCAGGCTGTGGGCGTGTCATCTTCGCTCATGCACTGATATCTTACCCTCATCTTCAAGACCGGAAACATTTAAATAAGCTAACTTTAGAACAGAGCAACACACCCACTAGGTGCTCAATAAATACAACTTCTAGATTAGTATTACAGGCTTCATTGCGCTGAGGTTTACCAAAACAAAAAAAAAAAAGTTTACCGTGTGGGCTGTGGAATGGAAAATTTGGATGGACAACAAAGGACTTCATAACTACTTAATTGCATTCAGTAATTACTTGGAATAGGATATCCGGTGAGCTGAGCTCCTGCTAATATTTTGCAGAAACCATTTCAAATTCCTACTGAGCAATAAGGGCCAGAAGCAGTGTTGTCCCTCAGTAGGACAATGTCCCCGGCTTCCCATGGTTTGCAGCCAAGGAAAGGGCCAGAAGTTCCCACCCAAGAGGCAGAGAGGGCCGGGATACCCAGTGGGTGGGATTTAATACAGGTAAAACTCACACCCCTCCCTGAGAAGCCAGAGAGTATCTCCAACGGCCTCCCTCTGTGGATGTTGGGTCCTGGACTACAAGATGTCATCATGCCTCCCCCAGCGTGCTCAAGTTAGGAAATGGCCCTGTTTCCACATTTGTGTTTCATTTCAAGTTATTCTTTTCGAAGCTAAGTGCTTTCCATTAATTGCACCACACCACTAAATTTCTCGTATTATGGTTCCCCAAACTAAAGTAAAACTGCTTCGCAAGAAGCAGTCAAGAAGCCAGCTGCCTACTAAAGTTTCTTATGGGCAAAAATAACATTTAAATGCCTCAAAGTTGGATTCCTTACCACTGCTTGAACATGCAAGTTTATTAAACTTCTCAGACCAAAAAATTATTTTATTAAGCCCAAGGTGTGAAATTCTCGCAATAAAATGAAATTAAACATATCACAAGCAGTATAATTATCTCATTTATATAGCCAAGGTTATTAGCTTATATATGATGTCTTTAAAATAACTTTCATTTGCAGTTACATTTCAAACTGCAGATTGACGCACTAGCTAAGAAGAATTCCACATGTCCTGCTGTGCTAAACTTACTGAAACAAATAGAAAAAAAAGAGCATCATTGTGTTTTCTTCCTGCTTTACTATTTTGTAATTGGACTACCCTACAGGAATTTCACTTCTTTATAATATATCACTGAGTTACTATAATACTCTGTCACTTAATGCTCTTTCTTTATGCACATCATAAAGGCTTCTGAATTATTGTTTTATATCAAGGACAAAAGGGGTATGTCATATTATCTTGAAAATTTAACCGGTCAAAAAGGTGTCTAGAATCTGAGATAACGTTATTTCATGTATATTTTGGTAATCAAGGGATAGTGCAAATGCTTTTCATTTCCAAAGAGCAGTGAAGATGCAAGTTTTTTATGCTCTTATTTTTAATGAAATAAAGGTTTTTAATTATTTAAATGCAAAAGACCTACTTTTAGTCTACACCATCATTATTATTCAAGATCATACAGCTGTCTTTTAGGGTCATAGATGATACTATTAGTTGAAGATGGTGGTCAGGGTTGGGAAAGGTGTTTTGATGAGCCGCAAAGGGATGAGAAAGAGGATGCAGGTGGAGGGGTAGATTTTGAGAGGAGGCAGTAGATCTCCATTTAAGTTACTGCTGGGAAAGATAGAAAAATTGAAGAGGGTGCATACAGTGGGAAAACCTAGAGAGGAGGAGGGGAGATTTTAGGGACATTGTCCCTGATGGTTTCAATTTTATCAATAAAGTGCGTGGACAGATTATTATGGGTAAAACGTTGTTGGGAGGTAGGGGAGATTGAGAAGGGAACTAAAAATCTGAAGAGATCACAAGCAATGAGTATGGAAATCGGTAAGGATGGAGAAGTATCATTGTTGGGCAGAATTAAAAGAGGTGAGGATGAATTCAAGACAAAATTCAGTCAGGTCTCAACTTCCACGAGCAATGCTTCAGAGCCTGTGTGCAAGAGTGAGGAAGCGTACAATGGAGGTGATCCATGGTTAACAGTTTTTCATACAAGATCAGCAGAGGAACAGGAGAGTGAGGAAATTGAGTTCAATTGAGAGGGTGGTGTTGAGGGTGTAGATTTGTGGGTGAGGTGAATATACGGATAGACACAATCCCTGCCCCCAATCTAATGCTCTAAAAGTTGGATACTGAAAATGTCTTAGTTCTAGGTCCCAGTACTATCAACGCAGGCCCAGCCCTTACACACATATTCATATTCTAAACATTTATGTGCCTATGTATACTTTAACTTCTATTTTCAAGTAGTTAACTGTTTCATCCTGACGCATTTGTAGTACTTCATGATATATAAGCTTAGCCTGACGATCTCTTCTATTTGACTGTTACAATAATAATAATAATAATAATAATGATGATGATGGCATTTGTTAAGCTCATACTATGTGCCAAGCACTGTTCTAAGCTCTGGGGGGATACAAGGTAATCAGGTTGTCCCACATGGGGCTCACAGTCTTAACAACATTTTACAGATGAGGTAACTGAGGCACAGAGAAGTGAAGTGACTTGTCTGAAGTCACACAGCTGACAAGTGGCAAGTCAGGATTAGAATCCATTACCTCTGACTCCCAAGCCCATGCTCATTCCACTGAGCCATGATGCTTATCTCTCCCTGGCATATATAAAGTCCTTTGTTCCTAATAGAGGCTCAGTAAAATGCAACTGATGATTAAGTCTCCATCTTCATAGCCCTATTAAAATCATATCTTCTCCAGGATTCTCCCTCCTTTCTCCATTACCTAGGCACTCAAGTCCATATTCTCTAAGCACAATGATACCCCATCCCCAAAGAATTTATGTTCATGATTTCATAGTCTGCTGCTTCCCCTATCTATAATTTATTTTAATATCTGTCTCCCTCACTGGATTGTAATCCTTGTGGGCGGAAATAGTGTCCACCAAATCTATTGCACTCTCCCAAGCATTTAGTAGGTGCTCAGTATGTACCACTGATTGATTTAAAAGATAGACACCCCTATAGTTTTATAGACCATGGTTTGAACTTTGACGGCACACAATATTCCAAAACACTTTAGCTTTCTTGACTTGGTTTCCTTGTTTGTCTTTGCTTAGCTATACACAGCACCACTTAGGTACCAGATTTCTGAGACAGCCTTTACCTCTAATTTGCTATCTATGGTATTTGCCAGGTGTGGGCTGGTGTGTAAAATTAACAAATAAATGGCATTTTGCTTATTCTGAAAAGTGATTCCTTTTCATATGCACAACACCTTGGTGTTGATCTACAGGATCTACTATAAGAATGGTTCAAAGACTTTTGATTATGTATTTATTTTACTTGTACATATCTATTCTATTTATTTTATTTTGTTAGTATGTTTGGTTTTGTTCTCTGTCTCCCCCCTCTAGACTGTGAGCCCACTGTTGGGTAGGGACTGTCTCTATATGTTGCCAGCTTGTACTTCCCAAGCGCTTAGTACAGTGCTCTGCACACAGTAAGCGCTCAATAAATATGATTGATTGATTACACATCTCTTGGGGTTTTCTATTTTTGGAACTCGTTACATGCTATGTGTCAACCATTGCTCTAAGTACTGGGGTAGAAACAAGGTAATCAGTTTAGACATAGTACACATGGGGCTTATAGTCTAAGCATGGCACTGAATGAGTTTCCCAGAGGGTTAGACTCTTTCTAAATTAGACTACTTGTTTCATTCTAGAGCATGGCTGCAGAGAACCAAGTGATGTCTTTGCAATTTATCAAGAGAAAACCTTGCTAATAAAAACCTCCTAAGAGGATGATATACTTTTGGTGGGGGGTGGGGAAGCTAAATATTTTCTCATGCCTTATGGTCTGACCTGAGAAACATCGTGATCAGAGGGTTGAGGTGCTAATTGCAGTGAGACTTTGAAATCCCAGTATCATAATATTGGAACCTTAATCATTTCAAAGTCTTGGCTTATCATTTGGTGCATTTTATATTGTAATAAATATAGTAGCTCAGGGCAGTACAATGAGAAGCAACGTGGCTCAGTGGAAAGAGCCCGGGCTTTCGAGTCAGAGGTCATAGATTCAAATCCCGGCTCTGCCAATTGTCAGCTGTGTGACTTTGGGCAAGTCGCTTCACTTTTCTGTGCCTCAGTTCCCTCATCTGTAAAATGGGGATTAAGACTGTGAGCCCCCTGTGGGACAACCTGGTCACCTTGTAACCTCCCCAGCGCTTAGAACAGTGCTTTGCAAATAGTAAGTGCTTAGTAAATGCCATTATTATTATAATTATTATTACAACTAGTCATTGCTCAGCTTGAGCTAGGGATTAAGTTATCCTGGGTTTGATTTCAGATAAGGAATATACAGAAGAGCTTTGAGAGGAAAAAAATAGTAATTCAGTCTTTATAAATCAATTCATTTATAGTGTAAATTATATTTTCAAATATTTAGGAAGAATTGCTTTTCCTGATGGCTTCTTACAGATTTCGGATTGTTAAATTGTTATACACTTTTGAGGCTCAGCTATCTAATGAGGAAATAAATAAATGTATTTATTTGTTCAAACTTTAATTAGACCTATCCTGCGGTGTATCCTTGATATTGAATATCCCTATAGAATCTCCTTAATTTTTATCTTCCCACTCTAAAGTTAAACTCATTTGAATGTGTTCACCTAGGTGTAACACACTCAACAATTCAGAATTCTCTCCTGAGAAAAGAGGAGGAAATTAAAGAAATTAGAAGATAATAAGTTGCATATTCTAGCTGTACAGACAGACACCTTAGGAAAGTTATCTGCTTATATGATTATATAAAAAAAGGACAATTAAAGCTAATTTAATTCTTCCTCTTAGGATTTGTAAACCTACACTTAGGACCGCTGTATTGAGAAGGGATGAAGTTATCCATAATTATGCCTTAACTTGACCAACCATTAATCCTTTCCATACACTGTAAATATTGTGAAAATATACTCATTGAATCTTACTTGATTCATCTGTTTTTTTCTAAAGTGGCATTTAGATGTGAATTTTTTTCTTCAGAAAAATATTTTATATTGATGTAGTCATAATAAAAACATTCTATGAAAACAAATAATATCTTAATGAGATTTCAACTCCATCTAATGTAATGAAAAGCAAAGGTAAAGTAACAAATGGCTCAATCACTGGAATTCCAGTATGAGGTCCTTGTAATGAAATAAAAAGCAGGAATGCTTGAAAGCCAATGGATCAAGGATCAGAGACTTCATCTGATCATATAAGTTGAGCGAAAGATTAAATAGTAGCCAGCGATAGAGAATGATCCCTTGAGTATTCTGGAATCATTCTCCATGAACTCAATACTGAAATACTGTATCATGCCTTACAAGTCAACTATCAAAGATACAAATTTCAATTTGCTTTCTATCTTGAAAAATATGTCGGATTATCATTATTAAACCACACCCATTTTTAGGTAATTGAGGTGTACAATATGAAGCACATTGTGGATATCTACTATTGAACAAAAATGATGACTTAAGGCCACTAGCATACTGATCAATGAACACACCCTAAATATTTACTATCATTAGACCAGCCAAAGAATTTCAAGATGCCACTATTATCACCATCTTCAAGAAGACGAGCAAAGAAAAACAATTATAGTGCAGAGCCTCCTGTGGAGATTTGCTGCAATTTAATTCCAGCCAAATACTAGCAGGCTTCCTTGGGGACTAGTTCCTAAAGAAAATGATGTACTCTTCAATCAATCAATAGTATTTATCGGGTGCTTATTTCACTGTACTTCATGATTGGGAGAGTACAATTAAACAGAGTTGGTAGACATGTTTCCTGCCCACAAGGAACTTAAGGCCTAGAGAGGGAGACGAACAAAATAAATTACAGATATGTAAGGATAAGTGCTGTGAAGTTGAGGGTGGGGTGAATATCAAGTGATTAGGCAGGGAAGACCTCTTGGAAGAGATGTGATTTTAACAAGGCTTTGAAATTGGAGCGAGTGATGGTCTGTTGTATAATGAAGGGTGAGTTCCAGGCCAGAGGGAGGTTGTGGCTAGATAGATGAGGTTGAGATACAGGTTGGTGTTAGGAGGAGTGAAGTGTGTGGGGTGGGATTAGTAGGAAATCAGCAAGGTAAGACCCAAAGGGGTGAGCTGATTGAGTTCTTTAATGGGGATGATAAGGAGTTTCTGTGCAGTGTGGACTGGATGGGTAAACACAGACAGGAGAGAGACAGGAGGGAGGGAGGTCAGTAAGGTGGTTGATGCAGTAGTCAATTTGGGAGAATAATCATCTCTCATCCTATCCCGACTGGAATACTGCATCAGTCTCCTTTCAGATCTCCCATCCTCCTGTCTCTCCCACTTCAGTCAATACTTCATTCTGCTGCCCAGATTATCTTTCTATAGAAACACTCTGGGCATGTCTCTCCCCTCCTCTAAAATCTCCACTGGTTGCCTATCAACCTTCGCATGAAGCAAAAACTCACTATTGGCTTCAGAGCTCTCCATTACCTTGCCCTCTCCTACCTCACCTCCCTTCTCCCCTTCTCCACCCTGCACACTTGGCTCCTTTGCCACTAACCACCTTACTGGGCCCTGTTCTCGCCTGTCCCACCATCCACCTCCGGCCCGCGTCCTACGTCTGGCCTGGAATGCCCTCCCTCCATATATCCGCCAAAATAGCTCTCTTCCTCCCTTCAGAGTCATACTGAGAGCTCACCTCCTCCAGGAGGCCTTCCCAGGCTGAGCTCCCCCCCCTTTTCCTCTGCTCCTCCTCCCTCCCCATCACCCCCACTCTCTTCCTCTACCATACCCCCTTCCTCTCCCCACAGCACTTGGGTATATTTGTACATATTTATTATTCTATGTTACTAATGTGTATATATCTACAATTCTATTTATCTATTTTGATGGTATTGACACCTGTTTACTTGTTTTGTTTTCTGTCTCCCCCTTCTAGACTGCGAGCCTGTTGTTGGGTAGGGATTGTATCTGTTCCTAAATTGTACTTTACAAGCATTTAGTACAGTGCTCTGCACACAGTAAGCACTCAAATACAATTGAATGAATAATAATGATTATGATAATAATGATGCTAATAATAATAACAATAATAATACTTGTTAAGCACTTATTGTGTGCCCAGCACTGTATTAGGACCCAGAGTAATAATAATGAGGGCATTTATTAAGCGCTTACTATGTGCAAAGCACTGTTCTAGGCGCTGGGAAGGTTACAAGGTGATCAGGTTGTCCCACTGGGGCTCACAGTATTAATCCCCATTTTACAGTTGAGGTAACTGAGGCCCAGAGAAGTTAAGTGACTTGCCCAAGGTCACACAGCTGACAATTGGAGGAGCCGGTATTTGAACCCATGACCTCTGACTCCAAAGCTCGTGCTCTTTCCACTGAGCCACACTGCTTCTTCAAGGTGTTACAAACCATGCTTGTCTCTGAAAAATCCCAAGTGACTTCAGCGTTAATCAAGTCAGACACACAGTTCCTGTCCCAAAAGGGGGTCACAGTCTTAAATAGGAGGGAGAAGGATTTAATTTCATTTTACAGATGAGGTAATTGAGCCACAGAGAAGTTGCGACAACTTTGGGCAAGAAGCAGAGCTGGGATTGGAACCCAGATCCTCTGACTACACCAGGCTGCCTCTTAATAGTATTATGTGCTTGATAAGTTAAGTGTTTAGATCAGCATAGTAGCAGTTTAGATGAGAAAGATAAGGTGGATCCAGGTGATGGTCTGAAAGTAGAACTGACAGGATTTGCGGACAGATTGAATATATAAATTGAATGACAAGGATGAGTTGAGGAAAATGTCAAGGTTGCAGGCTTGTGAGTCAGGGAGGATAATGGTGTCATTTGTCTACAGTGATGAGAAATAATAATAATGGTATTTGAGTGCTTACTATGCGCCAGGCACTGTACTAAGTGCTGAAATGGGAAATGGGGGGGAAGGACAGGATTTGGTTAATCAATCAATCACATTCATTGAGCGCTTACTGTGTGCAGAGCACTGTACTAAGCGCTTGGGAAGTACAAGTTGGCAACATATAAAGACAGTCCCTACCCAACAGTGGGCTCACAGTCTAGAAGGGGGAGACAGAGACCAAAACAAAACATATTAACAAAATAAAATAAATAGAATAAATATGCAAAAAATAATAATGTACAAATATGTACAAATAAAATAGAGTAATAAAATCTTGGTTAGCAAGATGAGGAGTATTGTTGTTATTCCCACCCGTAATTATTTGTCTTTAGACAACAGTGGAGCGGGCATGATATTTGCTGCACAACAAACATTCATTCATTCATTCAGTTGTATTTATTGAGCACTTACTGTGTGCAGAGCACTGTACTAAGCACTTGAGAAGTACAAGTTGGCAACATATAGAGATGGTCCCTACCCAACAGTGGGCTCACAGTCTAGAAGGTGGAGACAGAGACCAAAACAAAACATATTAACAAAATAAAATAAATAGAATAAATATGTACAAGTAAAATAGAGTAATAAAGTCAGACAAACACATATACATATATACAGGTGCTGTGAGGAGGGGAAGGAGATTAGGCCAGGGGGATGGAGAGGGGGAGGAGGGGGAGAAGCAGAAACAGAGGAGAAGCAGCATGGCCTAGTGGATAGAGCACAGGCCTGGGAGTTGGAAGGACCTGACTTCTAATTCCAGCTCTTCTACTTTCTGCTGTGTGACCTTGGGTAAATCACTTCACTTCTCTGTTCCCCAGCCACGTCATCTGCAAAATGGGAATGAAGACTGTAAGCCCCATGTGGGACATGAACTTTGTCCAACCTGATTACCTTGTATCTACCCCAGCACTTAGAACAGTGCCTGGCACATAATAAGCACTTAATAAATACCATAAAGAAAAAGAATCACAATAGAGAACAGAACTTCTCATAATGTTGACAGCCCCTACAAGAGTCTTTGCACTCTTCCAAGCATCCTCTTGTCACTTTTTGGACCACTTGCCTGAAACAGTAAGGGCTTTCCTCATTTTCATGATTTTACTTAAGGCTATTAAGCAGACCTGATCTCTGGCAACACTGCCCTTTCACATACTTCTCATATTAAGTCAGAATTACCAAGCACATTAAGAATAATCTAAGATTCTTTAATTCATTTGCAAGGAAAAAAGCATCCTTGAAGGATTTATAAGCATTTACGGGAAAGCGGCGTATTTTTCCTTCTATAAAATATCCTGAATACTCAAAATCCATTACAGTGAACGCTATACATGTTCAAAGTTGATGCTACTGATAATGGGATCCTAGTCTAAACATGAACATGGGTTGAAAAGATCAAAGTAATAGCACGAAACTGTGAAAATAGAATTGTAATGATTTACTCCCACACTGTTCACCACAGTGCTGGATATAAAAGTTTCTAATCAACATCGATGACAAGCAATCTTTGTGAAGCTGATGACAGGCGGCCTCAGAGCCAACTAAATAGGTCTTTCAGGGGCAGAGCTGGATGGATAGGCAGGCAGTCATTGAAGAAAACCCAAACTCATGGCAGAGAAAGAGAAGAAAAGCAGCATGGCACGGTCCTGGGGGTCACCAGATCCTGGGTTCTAATTCTGTCTGCTTTATGACCTTGGGCAAGTCGTTTCATTCCTCTGTCCCTTTGTTACCTCATCTATAAAAAGGGGATGACAAATGAAAGCCCCCCTTGGAACACGGATTGAGTACAACCTGATTAGTTTGTATCTACCCCAGTGCTTAATATATTGCCTGGGATATAATAAGTGTTTAATGCCATTAAAAAAAAAATAAAGTGGAGCTGCAGCAGACTGTGTCTTGTGGGTACAGAATGTGTCTGTTATACTGCACTGTCCCAAGCGCTTAGTAGATGCTCTGCACACAGTAGGTGTTCAGTAAATTGACTGATTACAATACCAAAGAAACCAAAGAGCAGGGGTAAGGGAGGGGCCAGGTGATATAGTCCCCCCCTGAATGGGGGACAGTTCCCTCTGACCCCCACCCCCAGAACATTTGTTCCAGGACTTTTATAACAGAGAATAGTTCTAACCAATCCTCTTATTTCCAGCACCATTTTGCAGTTGAGAGAAGCAGCATGGCCTGGAAGTAAGAAGGTCATGTGTACTAATCCCTGTTCCACCCACTTGTCTGCCATGACAAGTGAGAAGCAGCGTAGCTCCGTGGAAAGAGCATGGGCTTTGGAGTCAGAGGTCATGGGTTCAAATCACAGCTCAGCCACTTGTCAACTGTGTGACTTTGGGCAAGTCACCTAACTTCTCTGTGCCTCAGTAACCTCCTCTGTAAAATGGGGATTAAGACTGTGAGCCCCATGTGGGACAACCTGATCACCTTGTAACCTTCCCAGTGCGTAGAATAGTGCTTTGCGCATAGTAACTGCTTAATAAATGCCATAATTATTATCATTATTGACATCTTGGACAAGTCTAAACTTCTCTGTGCCTCAGTTCCCTCATCTTTATAATGGGAATTAAGACTGTGGGACAGGGACTGTGTCCAACCCAATTAGTTTTTATCCACCCCAGCACTTAGAACAGTGTCTAGCACATAGTAATTGCTTAACAAATACCATAATTATTATTATTTTAGAGCCTTGTTGTGCTAATAGGTTTCTCCCACATAGAGCTGGTGGTCTCTTTTCCCAAGCTGAAGGAAACCAAACAGTCTCCCACTTGCCACTTACTAGCTGCACTGGTCTCCCATCAGTTCATAGTTATGCCTTATTTATTTTAAACTGATTCAATGGGTCTTTAAATTGTCTATCCCTCTCTTCTGGCATGCCTATCCCCCCCTTTAGGTATACTGCTAACCTTTTCCCTCATGGGTTCTGCCCAGGGAAGTGGTGGACTTCATTGTGGATGACCTAATAGTGTTTCAAGACTTTGTTGATGGTAATTTCTCCTGCTAAAAAGAATATTAAGCCTGAAAGACTCTGAGCATCTTCCACAGAATGCCCAGCAGAATCAATTTCTCTGGGTGATTTCATCGAGTAGTTTTCCTTCACTTAGTGGTGCAATAGTGACTGCAAAGTGGTCAGTTCATTGGTACAATTGTGGTCTTCTTTCTGGGCAGTAACTTATCACACAGTCTACAGATGGCCTAAAAGGATATCACTACTTTTTGAGTGACCCAATATCCTAAGCTGTCCTCTTGCAACACTTAGGGCAAGATAGGGATAACCTACTATCTATCAGTTGGATATATCTGAGTTCATTTTTTAGTTACAGAGTACTATACTGAATCATCTCACTCTTTTGCACCATCTCCTTATGATGTGCCACACCCGTTTCAAGACAGTGGGTTAAGGGTATGAGGCTGTGGTTATAATAATGATAATGGTATTTGTTAAGCACTTACTATGTGCAAAGCAATGTTCTAAGCGCCAGGGGGATACAAGGTGATCAGGTTGTCCCACGTGGGGCTCACAATCTTATTCCCCATTTTCCAGATGAGGTAACTGAGGCCCAGAGAAGTGACTTGCCCAAAGTCACACAGCCGACAAGCCACTTGAACCCATGACATCTGATTCCCAAGCCCGGGCTCTTTCCACTGAGCCACGCTGCTAATGGAAGAGAAGATCTCTCGAGTAGATAATCAGTCAATGGTATTTATTGAATGTTTATTGTTTGCAAAGCACTGTACTAAAAGCTTGGGAAAGTACCCTACAACAGAATTGGCACAGTCCCTACCCATAATGAGCTTTAAAGCTTTCAAATCAGCTCACCCCCTCCTATTCACTGATCTACTACAGCCCAGCCCGTACACTTCACTCTTCTTACGCTTACTCACTGGGCCACAGTGCCATACCTACAACTCCCTCCCCCCTCCGTATATTGAAGACCACCACTCTCCCCACCTTCAAAGCATTATTAAGGTCACATCTCCTCAAAGAGGCCTTCTCTAATTAAGCCCTCTTTTCCACGACTACCTCTTCCTCATCCATGTGCTTCGATCTGTGAGCTTTGGACATTTGACATTTGTCCCTCTCTCAACCCCATAACACTTATGTACATAACTACAAATTAAATATCAAGTGTCTGTTCCCCATACCTAGACTGTAAGTTCATTATGACAGGGAATGCCTCTGCATCTATTGTATTGTACTTTCCCAGGCCAGCGCTAGAATAGGGCATTGCACATAGAAAGTGCTTAACAAATGCCATCATTATTATTATTATTAAGGTGTGCTGCATACTGTAAGCCCTCAAATACCATTGAGGAGAAATGAGCTTGCAATGTAGAAGGGAGACAGGTGAATAAAAATAAATACACTCAGATATATACCTAAGTGTTGTGGGGCTGAGGATGACGTGAATATCAAGTGCTTAAAAGGTATAGATCTAAGTGCATAAAAAATTCAGGAGAGAGAGAAGGCATAAAGCTTAATCACAGAAAATCTCTTGGAAAGGATGTGATTTTAATAAGGTTTTGAAAGTAGGGAGAGTGGTGGTCTGTTGTATATGAAGAAGGACGGAGTCCCAGTAACAGGGAGGACACAGGAAAGGAATCAGTGGTGTGATAGGTGAGACTGAGGTACAATGAGCATGGTGGAGGAAAGAAGTGACTGTGAGCCCACTGTGGGCAGGGATTGTCTTTATTTGTAGCTGAATTGTACTTTTCAAGCACTTAGTACAGCGCTCTTCACACAGTAAGTGCTCAATAAATATGATTGAATGAATGAATTGGATGAAAAGTGTGCAGGCTGAAATCAGTGAGGTAAGTAAGGTAAGAGGGGATGGGCTAATTGAGTGCTTTAAAGCTGATGGTAATGAGTTTCTGTTTGGTACAAAGATGGATGAGCAATCACTGGAAATTCTTGAGGTATGGGGAGGTGTGGACTGAATATATTTTTTTAAATGATCTGGGCAGCACAGCCTAGAGTGGGGAGATGTTGGAGGCCTATCCTATCCCGACTGGATTACTGCATCAGCCTCCTCTCTGATCTCCTATCGTCCTGTCTCTCCCCACTTCAGTCTATACTTCACTCTGCTTCCCGGATCACCTCTGTGCAGGAACGCTCTGGGAATGTTACTCTCGTCCTCAGAAGTCTCCAGTAGCTACCTGTCAACCTACGCATAAAGCAAAAACTTCTCACTCTCGGCTTCCAGGCTCTCCATCACCTCGCCCCCTCCTACCTCACTTCCTTTCTCTCCTTCTCCAGCCCAGACCACACCCTCCGCTCCTCTGCCACAAGCCTCATCACTGTACCTCGTTCTTGTCTGTCCCACCATCAACCCCCGGTCCACGTCCTTCCCCTGGCCTGGAATGCCCTCCCTCCACACATCCGCCAAGCTAGCTCTCTTCCTCCCTTCAAAGCCCTATTGAGAGCTCACCTCATCCAGGAGGCCTTCCCAGACTAAGCCCCCTTTTTCCTCTCCTCCTCCCCATTCCCCCATCCTACTTCCTTCCCCTCCCCACAGCACTTGTATATAATAATAATAATGATGGCATTTATTAAGTTCTCACTATGTGCAAAGCACTGTTCTAAGCACTGGGGAGCTCACAAGGTGATCAGGTTGCCCCACGGGGGGTTCACAGTCTTCATCCCCATTTTACAGATGACATAGCAGGCACACAGAAGTTAAGTGACTTATTTGTACAGATTTATTACTCTATTTTACTTGTACATATTTACTATTCCATTTATTTTGCTAATGATGTGCATATAGCTTTAATTCTATTTGTTCTGATGATTTTGACACCTGTCTACATGTTTTGTTTTGTTGTCTGTCTCCCCTTTCTAGACTGTGAGCCCATTGTTGGGTAGGGACCATCTCTATATGTTGCCGACTTGTACTTCGCAAGCACTTAGTACAGTGTTCTGAACACAGTAAGCACTCAGTGAATAAGACTAAGGCAGGAAGGTCAGCAAGGAGGCTGATGCAGTAGTATAAGCAGGCTATTATAAAATTATTATTATAATAAGTGCTTGGATCAGTGTAGTAGCAGGGCTCTTAATGGGAAGAGAACATGCCTACCAACTCTGTTATATTGTACTCTCTCAGGCACTATGTGCATTCCTCTGCACAAGAAAAGTACTCAATAAATGAGTGATTGATTGGTTGGACAGAGAGGTATGAGTGAATTTGAGATGTTGTGAAGACAGATCCAACAGGATTTGGTGACAGATTAAATACATCGTTTGAATAGAGATGAATCAAGGAAAATACCAAGGCTTATGACACAGGGAGATAATCAATCAATCAATCGTATTTATTGAGCACTTACTGTGTGCAGAACACTGTACTAAGCGCTTGGGAAGTACAAGTTGGCAACATATAGAGACAGTCCCTACCCAACAGTGGGCTCACAGTCTAAAAGGGGGAGACAGAGAACAAAACCAAACATACTAACAAAATAAAATAAATAGAATAGATAAGAGATTACAGTGTTGTGAAAGATGGAGAGGGCAGGATTTGGGTGCGAAGTTGAAGAATTCTGTTTTGGACATACTTAGCGTGAAGTGATAGCGGGACACCCAGATAGAGATGTCTCAAAGTCAGAAGGAAATACGAAATGGCATTGAAGAAGGGAGGGCAGGGTTGGAAAGGTACATTTGGGACTCATCTGTGTGAAGATGATAGTTGAAGTCATGGGAGCAACGGAGTGGATGAAGATAGAAAGCAGGAGGGGACCCAAAACTGAGCCTTGAAAAATGAACCCCCACTGCCACAAGGTGGGAGGCAGGGGAGGAGCCTGCGGAAGAGACTGAAAAGAGCGGTCAGAGAGATGGGAGGACAACCAAGAGAGGACAGTGTCAGTGAAGCCAAGGTTGGTTAATGTTTTAGGAGAGGAATGACTCAAACAGCGGTACTTAGAGAAGCAGCGTGGCTCAGTGGAAAGAGCCCAGGCGTTGGAGTGGGCGGTCATCTGTTCAAATCCCGGCTCCGCCACTTGTCAGCTGTGTGACTTTGGGCAAGTCACTTAACTTCTCTGGGCCTCAGTTACCTCATCTGCAAAATGGGGATGAAGACTGTGAGCCCCACGTGGAACAACCCAATCACCTTGTAACTTCCAAAGTGCTTAGAACAGTGCTCTCCACGTAGTAACCGCTTAATAAACGCCATCATTATTATTATTAAGTGCTTACTGTGTGCAGAACACTGTACTAAGTGTTTGGGGGTGTACACACTCTGACGATTTTGACACCTGTCTACATGTTTTGTTTTGTTGTCTGTCACCCCCTTTAGATTGTGAGCCCATTGTTGGGTAGGGACTGTCTCTATAGGTTGCCGACTTGTACTTCCCAAGTGCTTAGTACAGTACTCTGCACACAGTAAGTGCTCAATAAATATGACTGAATGAGTACAAACCTCCAGAATTAATACTTCTATGACCTTGTCTGGTTCATTTACTTGTGAATGAGGTACTTGAATCTCATTTCCAAATTCAGCCTACCTTTGAAGAAAAGCTCAGCAACAATATTTGGCTATGTAGTAGAGTTACAAATTGAATTAAAAGTATATAAGCAATTGTAGCATATAAAAGTCCTGAAACGGCAATTAGCTATGCTGTATGCTTTAGCCCTTAAAGAATTAGTTCTATACAGATACTGCATTTTTGTCCTCCAGAAATTCGCCTCATTAAATTATAAGTGTTTAATCAATCAATCATATTTGGTAAGTGCTTACTGTGTGCAGAGCACTGTACTTAGCACTTGGGAGAGTACAATACAACAGAGTTGGTAGTGTTGATCATTTGTAAACTATAGCCTAGCATCACCTGGAATATCACATTTTACTGAGAAGCAGCATGGCTTAGGGGAAAGAACCCAGACTTGGGAATCAGGGGTCATGGGTTCTAATCTTGGCTCTGCCACTTACCAGCTGTGTGACTTTGGGCAAGTCACTTAACTTCTCTGTGCCTCAGTTACCTCAAATGTAAAATGGGGATTAAGACTGTGCACCCCATGTGGGGCAACCTGATTACCTTGTATCTACCCCAGCACTTAGAACAGTGCTTGGCAATAGTATGCACTTAACAAATGCCATTATTATTATTATTATTATTATTATTATTTAAGATTACATGGATCATATTAGTAAGGTTCAAGAGAAATCACACTTTGCTTAAAAACTGATCCCATTGTAGGCAGCATACATCTTAGGGACATCCTCACTTTGGATTTATTTCACTAACTTCAATGGTTTAAATTCTTCAAATAAAAATTAGGAATAAAGCAATAACTTTAAAACAATAAAATGCAACAAAAACATGGAAAGTCTGTTAAAAGATCTATACTTCCTAAGAAGATAGTACATGAAGACGGCCTCTGATTTTGTTGATTTATATGTGTTGCAAATATAACAAGTTAAGTGTTTCCTAAAGCAATGGAAATAAAAAAAAATTGGACTACAATGACAAGACATCAAATGGGGGTAATGTTGAGATTGAAACTATGCATAGGCAATGATTTTTTTTAA
The DNA here is from genome assembly GCF_015852505.1 of Tachyglossus aculeatus. Classification (NCBI taxonomy): domain Eukaryota; kingdom Metazoa; phylum Chordata; class Mammalia; order Monotremata; family Tachyglossidae; genus Tachyglossus; species Tachyglossus aculeatus. The sequence goes on from NC_052069.1 coordinate 52,645,342, forward strand.
ATTACCATTCAAAAATTCTGACATTCATACTACAACTAGATAAGACAAACGCACTTAATATGATGGAGAAGCAGCGTGGCTCAGTGGAAAGAGCCCGCGCTTTGGAGTCAGAGGTCATGGGTTCAAATCCCAGCTCCACCAACGGTCAGCTGCGTGACTTTGGGCAAGTCACTTCACTTCTCCGTGCCTCAGTTCCCTCATTTGTAAAATGGGGATTAAGACTGTGAGCCCCACGTGGGACAACTTCATCCCCTTGTAATCTCCCCAGCACTTAGAACATAGTAAGCACTTAATAAATGCCATTATTATTATTATTATTATGTAGAGATGACCCTGGAGAACAGGAAATAAAGGTAGAAACTCATTTTTAGACTCAGGATGCTATATAGGTACTTTGTTCATGTAAAAAAATGAAAGGACATTCTAAACAATCAACAAATTCTATATGTTCTTATTCCCCTAAGTACAACCCTCCAAAAACGTGCATTAACATTATATTGAAAAATCATTCCATAGGTAATTTATCTCATTCTGAGAAAAGAAGATCTAAATGAACAGGTGAAACACAGGAGTCTGTGAAATAATAATAATAATAATGGCATTTATTAAGCACTTACTATGTGCAAAGCACTATTCTAAGCACTGGGGAGGTTACAAGGTAATCAGGTTGTCCCACGGGGGGCTCACAGTCTTAATCCCCATTTTACAGATGAGGGAAATGAGGCACAGAGAAGTGAAGTGACTTTCCCAAAGTTACACAGCTGACAATTGGCAGAGCTGGCATTTGAACCCATGACCTCTGACTCCAAAGCTCGTGCTCTTTCCACTGAGCCACGCTGCTTCTCTAGTCGAGCATATTTATTGTTTAATTTTTAACAAGATTATTCCAGCTTTATTTTATAAACTTTAGGTAAAAATTTAATTTATTGTCTGTAAGTTCAAGAATAACAGACCAAACGTTAAAAATCAGAATGTCAGATTAGGTATATTTAAGGAACTGGCTAACAACTGGTTTCAATATGATGTCCCAGAAGATGAGGTTAAGCTTACTATCATTTATCAATATCCTAAAAATAATTTTTAGCAATAGATACTCTGAGAATCCAGTTTTTCTACTGAAAGGAAATACAGCCCAAAAGAACTTTTTTCCAGTCAAGCTATGTACATTAACACCCATTTCTTTCCTCTAGGTGAGAAATATCTCAAGCCATATCTAACAGCAGATGGAATTATATAATCACTATCTAAAGGGGATGAAGGGAAGAATGGAAGATGAAAGCAATGACAGTGACAAATATGATACCAGTAAGTAATTTAACCTTATTGTAAATCATTCTTCTTCCCATCTAAAAGAAGAAATCACTCTAAACTCTCCTGTAAGATAGAAGGTATTGGCAAGAAAATTGTTTTGTAAACATGGGATGGATATTGACTTAAAGGATTATTTCTGTGGGCAAATGACAAATACCCATTTCTGAGAAGAGGTGATGATACGGACGGTTTCTAAATAAAGTCATTAAAATTCTCTAGTTTTTCCAGCCAATTTTGAGGTATTTAAAATATCATTTGGGACACTGTTTTCATTGCAAGAAAAATGAAACAGCTGGTTTTAAAATCATAGGGCAGTGTCTACCCTACTTTGAAATGGGTTAACACATTTCAACCACAAACATATCTATTGAATTTCCTAAATCCTCCTTGAATGTATTTCTGTTTTCTGCCTATACAACTTAGTGTGTTCAAGCATTTCATCTGCCTTATATTTGTTGGGTGAAGGAAGGTTTTCCTTTGTTTGTCCTGACTTCATAAATGTGAAATCTGGGTCAGATTACAGGGTTCCAAGTAAAACCTACACACAAATATACAAATATGAATGTGTGTGTGTATGTGTGAATATAAAACACACAGTTTTCTACCCTGTGAATAATCAATGGTATTTATAAAAGCAGCTGCTCTGTGCAGAACACTGTACTAAGCATTTGGGAGAGTACAATGCCACAAAGTTAGTAGGCACGTTCTCTGCCCACAAGGAGCTTAGAGTCTAGATTTCACCCTTTCTTCTCCATCCAGAATAGTATCACACTGATCCAAGCACTGATCCATCCCACCTTGACTACTGCATCAACCTACTCAAAAAGATCAACCAGCTTCCAGTCCAAACCTCACTCTGCTCCATTTATCTCTCAAGTTGTTCCTTCTCAGTCTCTTTCAAAGACTCCTCCTCTGCCACCCCATTCTCTCTAACCATGGAAATTCTGGGTCCCCTTCCATTCTCCCTCTGTATCCGTGGCTTCAACCACCATCACAGATGGTTCCCAAATCTATCTCTCCAGTCCCAACATTTCTCCTTTTCTGTAGTCTTATTTCATCTTAGATAGCCTGCTAACAGCACAAACTCATGTGCCCATCCAAACCTTGTCCTCCTCCAGACATTCCCATAGCAATAGAAAACACCACTGTCCTTCCTGACACAAGCTTGTAAACTTAACATTTTCCTCAATGAATCCCTTTCACCCTGCATATTCAGTCTGTTACTAAATGATTTTGCTATACCTCCACATAGCAGCTCTAGAATCTTCCCCTTTCTCTTCATCAAAAGTATTCTCACTGAGCCAAGCTGTTTTCATACCCCACCTTGACTAGTGCATCATCCTACTTGTTGACCTCCCTGCCTCCTGTCTCTCCCCTCTCAGGTCCATACTTCACTGTGCCGACTGGATCATTTTTCTAAAAAACTGCTTAGTCCACATTTCTCCTCACCCCATTATCCTCCAGTGGTTGCCCATCCACCTCCTCATTGAACAAAAACTCATTACCACTGGCTTTAAAGCAATCAGCTCTTCCCCTCCTTCTTCACCTCAAGGATATCCTACTACACCCCAACTGTCACATTTAGCTCTTCTAACATCAACTTCTCTCAGTGCTTAGAACAGTGCGTGGCACACTGTAAGTGCTTAACAAATATCACCATCATCATCATCATTATTATTACTATATACATTACTATATTATTACTATTATTACTATTTCATCTACCCCTTGCTCATGTACTCCTTCTGGCCTAGAATTCCCTCCTCATGTATGACAGACCACAACTTTTCCTACCTCCTAAACCTTACTAAAATCATATCTTCCCCAAGAGGCCCTCTGCACTTAAGTCCTCATTTCCTCTGCATATCTATGCACTTGGATCTGTAACCTTCAGGCACTTGATAGTCACCCTTCCCTCAGCTCCACGGCACTTATATACACATCTCTAATTTATTTTAGCATCTCCCATGGGAGATGATAGACTGTAAGTTTCTCATGGGTAGGAAATGTGTCTACTAACTCTGTACTATTGTGCTCTCCCAAGCCCTTAGTACAGTGCTTTCCATGTAGCAAGTACTCAATAAATGCTATTAATTGAATGATTACTAGTGCTGTTTTCACTTTTGCTTCCTTGTCTCTCATTTTGATTTTGGTTTTTTTTTTTCAAAAAAGCAGTTCTGCATTCTTGGCCTGCCAGTATAGTACGAACAAAGCTCCGTTCAAGGATGGCAAACATTTCTATCAGCTAGTATCAGTTGATATGAGCCACCTTCCCTGTTTTCAGGTGGAGTAATACAGGCAAGCCAGAGACATTATGCTGAAGAGCAAAAACACTAATACAACACAGATAGATGTGGGTGTGCTAATTTCCTGAAAGTTCTAAGGATAAATATGATTACACAGTAAATCCCACCTAGTATGGTAGATCAGAGGGCATAAAATGCAGTGGACCATAATGACAGACTAAGCATTAACCAAATCTGATATTTTCTAAAATAATTACGTAAAAGTATTCTATTATTCTTTATAAGTTGCATAAATGCCACATAAGATTAGAATGTATGTATTCAAAACATGCAATTTGCAAATTTTCCACTTGTAAAGCTTAACAAAAAGGCAATTCAGTTTATGGTTTACTTAAGCTTCGCAACTACATTAAAATATGATAGTATATACACAACGGCACGTTAACAAGATTACCATAACAGTAAAATCATAATGTGGGACTTCAATTACGGATACTTAAAATTAAAGCTAATTCTCATAGTACCAATTTTTATCTCCTAAATAATGTTAACTATCAGCAGCTCATTCAAAGTTTGTATCTAAAATAATAGGCACACTAAGGCAACTACAATGCTTTAAATGTATTTCTTCAATCCTTTGATAAAACTTTTGATACAATATAAGAAATGCAGTTTTTATTTTATTTCAATTATTGCTCAGTAGGTGCAGAGATTCCTTTGTTATTTAAAAAAAAAAAGTGCCTTTTGCTTTGCCAGAAGCTCACTTTTCTTTTATTTAAAATGATTTGTCTTTGACAACCTACAGAGAAAAGCATTCTATGGCTTGGTATAGCGTTCTGATGCAATCATCATTATACTGGGTGACCCAAATTATATAATTAAAGAAGGCAGTTAACCTTTTATCGAATTCTAATTCTTCTGGATTGGCATTTCGCATATTTTGGGCTAAACACTGGTGAATCCATCTCAGACTGAAATTCCACAATGTGGCCATATGTTTCTTTGGTTGCCCACTGAGATAAAAACAAAGTAAAGATGAAATAGCAGAAAAATGGATCAGGTTCCAGCTCAAATGAGCAAATTGCTGCCTAAGTTCACAAACAAACCAGAAAATCTATTACATGCTGCAAATTTGATTCTGGTCCGCCAGCCAAGAATAGAGATTCTTTAGCTTCGTGTGCATTGGAAAGGATCCCATGTAGGTCATTCATCCCATTCCCCCTGCACAGTGGCCAGATTGATTACATTATCCTTGGGCCATCTGTGACTGATGGGTGTTGAGTCTCAGACTTCACCCTATTGATGGCAGCTCCATACCTTGCCCTTTACACCCATTAAGCAGATTAAAACACTACCCTTATGGTTCATTTTTTCTTAATGCAAGCCCTACACTTTGTGTTGCGTTGTTTGCTCTATTGCTGCCCAGCAATTCTAGATTTTGAGGCTTGAGATACCAGTTTCCATTTTTCTTGATTGACTCTTATTCCTTCATATAGCTCCTCTACCTACAAATTTTTTTTTATATTTAAAGTGTACAACTCAGACTGCTCTCTGTTCACCAGCCTCAGGCTACCAGCCATCTGGAGCATGCCACTCATTTTAAAGCTGTTCTGTGTTTTGCACATTACACCTGTCAATACAACCCTACATAGCATTTACCTTTTCTCCAAAGAACCTTCGCTGCGTTGCTGCATATGTGTTTTGTCACAGTGTTCTGAGCACAGAAGGAAACCCAGAAATGCTTATGTTCTTATCCAACTGCAGGAGAAGCAATCGTATTTGAGTGCCTATGTATAGCTCTCAGTACATTGCACTCAGCACTGTAACTATATAAGTGTACAACTATATGCATATATATTATATATGCAAATATAACTAAGCATAGTTCCCCCCAGCAGTAAATTGATGAGAGAGAGCGAGAGAGAGAGAGAGCTGAAGAGAAAGTGAAACCTACAGCTCTGTACTTTAAAAGACTGTCCCTTGGACTGTTTTATTTTTTCAGTACCTGGCCCCTCTTTCTCTGATCTAAACACTTGACAAATATAAAACAAAGTGGAATGCCCACTGTCTACCAGGAACGAGAAATCAGAAATGTAATGTACAATGAGTCAGGTATGAAATTTACGGATTCTTTTCCCATACGCAAGAATACTTTTGCCCATTTTTCATCATTGTCAGAGACATCTTTTTATTTTTTTTAATTTTCCCTCTGAATGATAATAATAATAATAACGATGGCATTTATTAAGTGCTTACTATGTGCAAAACACTGTCCTAAGTGGTGGAGAGGTTACAAGGTGATCAGGTTGTCCCACGGGGGGCTCACAGTCTTAATCCACATTTTACAGATGAGGTAAGTGAGGCACAGAGAAGTGAAGTGACTTGCCCAAAGTCACACAGCTGACAATTGGCAGAGCCAGGATTTGAACCCATGACCTCTGACTCCAAAGCCCGCGCTCTTTCCACTGAGCCACGCTGCTTCTCATAGAAGCTTCTCGTAGAAGAGAGTAGATGAGTCTCTATAACTTAGACTTGAAAAATAAAATCCTAAAGGGAGACAAAAAGTACTTTCGTCCAAGTGTGGAAGGGTTTTCCAAATCAGACATTTTTCAGTGCAGAAGTACCTTGGGCTAATGGAGAGTGCATGGGCCTGGGCATCAAAGCACCTGGACTCTAATCCCAGCTCTGCCACTTGGCTAATGTGTGACCTTAGACAAGTCACTTAACTTCTCTGTGCCTCAGTTTCCTCACCTGTAAAATGGGGATTAAGACTGAGCCCCATCTTGGACACAGACTGTGTCTATCCTAATTAGAACAGTGCTTGGCACATAGTAAGCATTTAACAAATACCATCATTATTATTATCTACCCCAGCGCTCAGTACAGTGTCTGGCACATATTAAGTGCTAAACAAATACCACAATTATTATCATTATTGTGCTATGCTGACTTTAAGGCCCCTGCCCAATAGACTCAAAGAACTGGAAGGGAACTGTAGAGTTCTCATTCAGCACCTGCTGCCTGATAAATATAATAATAATGATAATATTTGTTAAGGTCTTCCTATGTGCCAAATTCTGTATTAAGTGCTGGGGTAGATCTAAGATAAAGTCCCACATGGGGCTCACAGTCTAAGCAAGAGGGAGAACAAGTATTGAATTCCCATTCTACAGATGAGGGAACTGAGGCACAGAAAAGTTAAGTGACTTGCCCAAGGTCACAGCAGGTAAGTGGAGGAGCAGGGATTAGAACCCAAGTCCTATGACTCCCAGTCCTGTGCTCTTTCCACAAGGCTAGGCTGCCTCAGCAAGATTCAATGATCAAGGAGACAAGGTTATTTAACTTTTCTTAAAAATTAAAATGAAAACTGTACAATATCCACCATCAGGCCTTGAAAATGTGTTTAGTGACTCAAGAAATGTGTCCTTAGTCCCCAATCTATTCTCTCCATGATAGTCTAACTACTTAATTCAACTTTTCACTACCTCATTTTCTCCAGCCCACAACCCAACTCCTTCCAAATTTCTTTATAGAGATGATTTTCCATCCTTGAATGTATTTTAATTCTTCTCTAGACCCCTTCCCTCTGGTGTCTAACCTGATTACCTTGTATCTACTGCAGCTCAATCTGGCACGCACTTAAATACGACAATTCTTATTATCCTGTTCAAGGTGATGTGATTTAATACTCTTATCTGAAGTACAGTAAAGTGCAAGGATTACTACCTCAGCTGGAGTGAGATGACTGGGATGTCCTAATACTGTTGGCTTTTTGAGAGTAACACTTTATTGCTCCCTCAATTTAGCTTGTGCTGTACTCTGAACTTTAGGTCTTTTTACACTTTTACAAAGTGTGTTTGTCTAGCCAGTCCTCCTTCCATCAGCTAAAAATAATTTTTGCTCTGCTCATGTATTTTCTTGTCGATGTCTCTGAGTTTTTGTAAGAGTGTATTTTTGATTTATCAAAGCCACCTTGAACACGTCTTCAAAGTGCAAGGAGTCCCAGCCAATGGAGCATCACCCGTAATGTTGCAGAGTTGACTCCTGTTTCTTCCAAGCTGGTCTCTGGAAAACCAGCGGTTCCTAGCCAAGGATGAATTATGCCCCCACTCCCTATTTTCCTACCACCAAGAGAAATAAAGATATGGTATCCCTTGCCATCAATAGGCGAGGGTAAAAAAGCAAAGTCACGCTGCTTCAATGGCTATTTGGAATGTTCTAGAATTTTTCAATCTTGAATAGTAGCAGTAGCAATAATAAAATTTATTGAGGCTTAAAGGTATGAAGCACTGCAAAGCTCTGGGAAGAAACACAAGGATTAATATATAATCCTGGTCCTTGGGGGGAATCAACACAAAGGAATGAAACAGAATGGTGTATCCTCAAAAAATAAAAGCTATAAGGAAAGCAGAATATTACTACCTCTTGGGAGGGAATAGTCAATCAATTAATCAAGGATATTTATTGAGTGCTTACTGCATGCATCGTACTGTACTAGGAGCTTGGGAGAGTACAACACAGTTGGTAGACAAGTTCCTTACCCACAGTGAGATTAAAATCTAGAGGGGGAGACAGATTAATAAATGAATAAATTATGGATATGTGTAAAGGTGTTTTGGGGCTGAGAGCAGGGTGAATATCAGCAGTGTGATCTCATGGATAAAGCATGAGCCTGAAAGAAGTACCTGGGTTCTAATCCCAGCTCTGCAACATGTCTGCTGTGTTTTCTTGGGTTAGTCACTTAACTTCTCTGTGCCTCAGTTATTTCATCTGTAAAATTGGGATTAACATTGTGAGCACCATGTGGCTTCCCAGACTAAATCCCACTTTTCCTCATCTCCCACTCCCTTCTGTGTTATCCTGACATCCTCCCTTCGCTCTTCCCCCTGCCACCCCATAGCACTTTTGTATATATCTGTCATTTTATTTATTTATACTGATGTCTGTTTGGTTGTATTGATGTTCGTCTCCCCCAACTCTAAACTGTGAGCTCTTTGTGGGCAGGGATTGTCTCTCTTTATGGATGAATTGTACTTTCCAAGTGCTTAATACAGTGCTCTGCATATAGAAAGTGCTCAATAAACACAAATGAATGAATAAGTGAATGAATGAATGTGGGACAGGGACTGTCCAACCCAATTTGCTTATATCCACACCAGCGCTTAGAAAAGTGTTTGGCACATAGCAAGTGCTTAACAAATACCACAATTATTACTATGCAAAGGCAAAGCAGAAGGGAGAGGGCATAGGAGGAAAGGGGGCTTAAAAGGGATAAGACCTCTTGGAGAAGATGTGATTTTAATAAGGCTTTGAAGGTGGGATGAGTGGTGGTCTGTTGTACCTGGAGAGGGAGGGAGTTCCAGGTCAGAGGGAGGATGAGGGAAAGGGGTCAGCAGCAAGACGGATGAAATTGAGATCTCAACAGTAATCATGGTGGAGCTAGAGGAAATAAGGGTGTGGGGTGAAATCAGTGAGGTAAGGTAGGAGGGAACAAGCTCATTGAGTGCATTAAAGCCAAAAGTAATGAGTTTCTGGTCGGTGTGGAGGTGGCTTCATTCATTCATTCAATCGTATTTACTGAGCACTTACTGTGTGCAGAGCACTGTACTAAGCGCTTGGGAAGTACAAGTTGGCAAGATATAGAGATGGTCCCTACCCAAAAACGGGCTCACAGTCTAGAAGGGGGAGACAGACAACAAAACAAAACATGTGGTCAGGTCTCAAGTCATCAGAATAAATAGAAGTAAAGCTAGATGCACATCATTGACAAAATAAATAGAATAGTAAATATGTACAAGTAAAATAGAGTAATAAATCTGTACAAAATGGATGGGCAACCACTGGATGTTCTTGAGGACTGAGAAGACATGGGAAGCATAGAATCCAGGTCATTTTTCTGGCGTGTCATTCTACTCAAGCTTCCCTCCTCAAAAGCCTTCAGTGCTTTCTCACTTCTTTCAGCTTCAAGCAGAAACTCCTGAGCATCGGCTACAAAGCCCTCAGTCAGATGCACTCTGCTCCTATTTTTCCACTTTCTTTCCCCACCACACCACAGCTCGTACACTATCAAGCTAACTTACACACTCTGCTTAGCTCTTGTCTCTCCCATCACCGATCATTTGCTCACACCCTCACCCCTGCTTGGAACTCCCTCCCTCTTCATATCTAACCAACTACAGCTCTCTTTATCTTCAAAGCTTTTCCCCACTTCAAAGTCACAACCCTCCAGGAGTTCTTCCCCGATTAATCCTTAATCTCCCCACCTCATATCCCCCAACTGTCACTTCAGCTCTTCCAGGTCACTGAAGCTCTAAAATACTGTGGTCTCATTAATTATGGTATTTGCTAGGCACTGCACTAAGTGCTGGGGTAGATAGAAGATAAAATCAAGTCAGACAGTCCCTCTAACAGGAAGCTCCCAGAGTAAACTGAGGCACAGATAAGTAATTTGCCAAGTAATCTGCCCTATGTCGCACAAGGAGGCAAATGGTCTCAACAAAATATTGAAATTTTAGAAGACCTGAGTGGCTGCCGAGTGGCTCCCCCTCCTCTCTCTCCCCCCTCCCCATCCCCCACCTTGCCTCCTTCCCCTCCCCACAGCACCTGTATATATGTATATATATTTGTACATATTTATTACTCCATTTTACTTGTACATATTTATTCTATTTATTTTATTTTGTTAATATGTTTAGTTTTGTTGTCTGTCTTCCCCTTCTAGACTGTGAGCCCTCTGTTGGGTAGGTATCATCTCTATATGTTGCCAACCTGTACTTCCCAAGCGCTTAGTACAGTGCTCTGCACACAGTAAGCGCTCAATAAATGCGATTGAATGAATGCTGGAGCAGCAGTGATTCACTTTGCTGTAGTTATGATCGCTGGATTAATAATAATAATAGTAAATATGGTATTAGTTAAGCACTTACTATGAGCCAGGCACTGTACTAAGCACTGGGGTGGGTACAAGCAAATCGGGTTGGACACAGTTCCTGTTCCACATGAGGCTCACAGTTTCAATCCCCATTTTACAGGTGAGGTAACTGAGGCCCAAAGCATTCATTCACTCATTCAATTGTATTTATTGGAGTGCTTACTGGGTGCAGAGCACTGTACTAAGCAATTCTGAGCCACGATTGGCCCAAAGGTATGATCCTTTCCCCCCACAAACATTTCTCTCTGTTTTTGCTTAGGGGGTATTTGCCCTTTGTCTTTTATGAGGTTTTGGTCATTATTGTGTTATCTCTCTTTATGTGCTGGTTGCCAATCCCCTCTTTTCCTTCTATTCTTAGATTGCGAATCCCTTGAGGGCCAGAATCATGTCTATTTCCCATAATGTGTACTTTCCCAGGACAGTATTTTACATAAAGAGCGGGCCTTATAATTACTACTCCCAACCAGTACAGGACTTATGTACATATCTTCTATACTCTATTACTTCCTCATATAGCTAATGAATTTTAATGTCTGTCTACCCTGTTGGATCATAAGGCAGGGATCATATAGATGAATTTGATTATACTCTCCCAGGTGCTTAGTACGGATCTCCACACAGAGAAGGCCTCAATAAAAACTATTGATTGATGCAGGGCATGAAAGAATGTAATGAATGAAAGTCAGAGGGAAATCATGCAAATTTTCCCCTCAGTTTTTTTTTTTTGCTTGTTTGTTTTAAAACTTGTTCTCACCCATTCACACTCCATCTCTAATCTTTCCTGTTTCTTCCCGTCTGCCTTCCAAGCATTTAGACTTCAATATTTCCCCAAAAAGGACCTGTATATTGACTTTTCCTTTGTCTCAATAGTTTGGAAAACAAACCAAGCATACATATTTTTCAGTAGATTCTGGGACCCGAACTCTGATTTGCAAACATGGCTAAAATGTATGTACTTGTTCGATATTTGGTCAAAGCAATCAGAAATATAGTTGAAGAATTGAGGAAACTGTTATTTGTCATTTTTGTCTAGTAATAAGATTCATCATTACTCCCAGATACTTTATATCTTGCACTCTTCTGAAAGCTCCCACCAATTTAAGCCTTTTAAATGCTTGTGCATTTTCTAGAAGTGTGCTTTCTTTTGTTTATTGTGTTCAATTCTACCCTCTTGTTTAATAGCAGAGACATTAACAATAAAATGGGTTCACTTGTTCCAGCTGGTTATTTCTCAGGACAATATATTATTCCTCTTTTTGTGACATCATAATCACCTATACAGAAAATACCGTGTATTCTTGTGTAGAAGTTACTGTTTCCATTAAATTTAATTACCTCCCCCTGTGGTTTTAAATAGAAGTGGCTTGAAAATGAGGGCAGCTTCTATTAAATTTAATTACTTTCCCCTGCTGCTTACATGGAAAAAAGGGGAGGCTACTGAACCAGGGCATCGTCTAAACTAAGGTATATGGTAACCATGCAGCCACAAACAGGAACAGCCCTAGCTAGTTCTCTTGCTATTTTATTTTTAATATCAGCTCCATCCGTACCTTGACATAAACTTTTACAGGAGGGAAACAGATTAAGAGGGCAGATGAATATTGTTTTCTAAACCAATATTGATTCTATAAAAGACAGACAGATGCACTGTATTTTATAAGGAAACGGAAAATTAGCTCATTGGAAGTTTAAGCACAAAACTTTCAAGATGCATGCCATAGTTTTAATTGATTAGACTTAGTCATGATTATATTCTAGGTTTATACTTCAAGCATTTTTATATCTAGCAAAAACACTATACCATGTGGGTTCAAAGAGACCACTGCTCAAAGTTACTATAATGTCCCATTTAGAAGGAGCATAAAGATGTATCTAGAATCTGAACTAGGAAAAGGCTTTAGAATGTAGTATTTATTGATACCAATGACACTTATGCATGGACCAATACACGTTGAAATAAACATGGCAAAACCTAGTGTTTTCTAAACGAGAAAAATTAATTTCTCTATCACCACAACCCTGCTAAAGTTTAATGGGAGACGAAATGCCACAGCCGTACTTTAAAAAAAGATATCAATTGGGAGGAAATACTACTTCATTTGGAAACTTATTGTACAATGTTTTAAACACTCAGAATTTTGATATTTTCATTCACTCACAGTCTAGTACAACCATAAAACAAGACACCCCTAAGCATTTTAAGTAACAAATTAAACATTTACATTTTTTACTGGGCACTGAAGCTTCACATTTATGCAGTTTCCAAACCAAAGTACAGCCTCAAGGGAAACCTCTCCACTGACAAATTAATACCTTAGAGAACAGAGCTGAATGGTGGCAATGAACTCATTTGTTCCCCCAATAATGAAGAATGACTTTTTCTTTACCACATCTGTGACTGTTGCTATGGTGATCCAGACTTACCTCATTGCTTCTCGCAGTGCTCCTCGCTCACCAAGAGTTGTATGCTTGATGTCATCAAAATTATTTTTCAGGTTCTCACAGTCCTACAAATACACAAAAGCATGGCATTAATCCCTGAAGAATCCTAAAACTAAAAATTTCCACATGCATTTTGTTTAAATAGAATTGATTAAATTGATTATGGAGTCACACAAATGATGCATTCATTTTAATTGGACAGAATTCATTAACACTGGCACTATGAACTCAGGAATAAAATAGGCACAGTACAGGACATAGCTGTCATGGAAAGCCTCTTATCAAAGGTCCAGAATCTGATACAATGAAGGAATATATGTTCAGTGTAAACTGTAGAATTTCTCCAGTAATTGTTTTAAAACAGCAAATGTTTCCCTCATTTAAACTAGAGGTGTGCATTTTATAGGTATGCCGCACAAATGGATACAGAAAATAAAATCAATAGGTATATTGTAGATTTAAAACCAAAATTTCCTACATTCTACACACGATAAATATGGAGGCCTAAATCCTTCAGGCTTTACCAAAACAAGCAAAAAATCTACTGGAAAATGATAAGTTCATAAAGATGGCAAGAGAGTCTTTATAGAGTCTTAAATAACCATAAGGTCCAGAATATTTTATCTAAAATTTAAAGACTAGTCTAAAGGACATCTTACAGAATATTTTGACAAATTCAAAAGGCCAAAAATATATTTAAAAGGAAAAGGAAGTCAATTTACCTATAAAAGTAATGGTTTTAAGACTATTAAGGCAACTCAATATTTCACATCACAAAATACATTTTATTTTACAATAAAAATCTGGCAATATTGCCCAAGTATGCTACCTATTGCAATAAAGTCAACTTTAACTTTGATTCTAATTTTGTTTCAATCTTTGAAATTCACTCCTCTGGACATAAAAGCGGACAGCCAAGTCAGGAAGCTTGGAAAGCAGCATGAAAATAAAGCACACAGGCTTTTGATGCAGAGGTTTGGCAGTTCTGTTTAATGTATTTTTGTACCTGAATGCTTCTGTGCATTTAGATTTTTGTGGTCTCTATTTTCAAGCACAAAGATAAAAGATTAGTCAGAAAAACCATTCAATATTTCAGTTGTCAAAAAAGGAAAGAGAATGCTTAATTTTAAGTCAAACCTATTCTTTTTATTAAAGGTTTCTGAATAATCTGAAGGGTTCTTGAAAGCCACTGATTTACAGAGAAAAGCTTACCCAGAAAAGCAGCTTTTTGCCTTCCTCATTCTCCTCAAATACTGCTACCCATTCTATTTAATCTGATTTTAATCCATTTTAAGGCATATATGTCATATATAGAAATATATATGCCTAAGTATAAGCACTGCATTAAATTCGTGGGGCAGTACAATACAACAGAGCTGGCAGAAATGTTTCCCGACGTTTCCCGTCTCTTCCCTGGACTTAATCTCATTGTGGATAGGGAGTTTGTCTAACAACTCTGTTATATTGTATTCTCCCAAGTGCTTAGTACAGTGATATGCACACAGTAAGCGCTCAATAAATATGATTGACTGCCCTGAGCTTACTTGTGTCAATCTTTATTATAATCATTCCATTCTAACTCACTCTTCAGCAGCTATGTGGGTAGCTTGCTGTTGTCTATTCTCCTCTCATAACCCACCCAGTTTGATGCCGATACACTGACTTCATTCTAGGACTTCACTTTTCGATCCTGCTTTGAAATTGGAGTTAAATACTAGATATGAGTGGCAAATGGTTCGCAAGTTGGGTGACATCTTTGATAGGATGGGGTCTCATTCAAAGTAATTACTGAGTGCCTATTGTGCTTACAGAAATGAGCAAAGTATGGGCTTAAATAATAAAGCATGTATATCATTAACTACAAATGTGCTATGGGAGGTGGTGATTGCTTTACTGCTGAAATGGAAACAAAAACAGCTGAGGATGTAACTGGGAAGATACGTTCTGGGGAAATGATAAATTAATTGGGGTTAGTTTCCCGAAGAAAGTGGCATTTCAGAAGAAGTTTGACAAAAGGGAGATCTGCGGTCCAACGGATTTGAAGGAGCCAAAGCTCCGGGTAGGAGGATGGGTTTGAGCTAGGGGTCGGAGGCAGAGGACTGAGAAGATGACAGTAAGCAACTTGGCATAAGAGGAACAGAACAGAGGGCTGTGGTGTAGTGGAGAGTAGTACGCATTTAATAAAGAAGGTTTGTAGCACAATGACTTCATAAGTTTTCAGAATACTAATGCTAAGTTAATTCAAGAGATCCTATGAAAACCTACTTTTCAGAGTGTTATACAAGATGCTCTGAAGAACACAACAGAGGACATGAGCCCTTCTGAGAAGGTTACAGTTTAACTGGTAGGGAGGAAATACATAAATATAATAATAATAGTAAACATTTCTAAAAGGGAATAAAGTAATAACTTTAATGCAGAATGACATAGACACAACTCCTAGGGGTAACTGTTGGACTGATAGAAAGAGTTGATATTAGTTGGTTAATGCCTTTTTGTTATCACAAGTCCATCAGTCCCCTAAAGGACATGTACCCACTTTTCTCAATGTTGGAACTGAAATTTTGCCGAGACCTTAAAGAAGAAAATTTTAGTGTGTGGGGGGTCTGACACATATGAATGAAAAGCAAGGTGTTTTTTCATCTTGTTACTCTTATCCACTTTCCCTGAAATTTATAACAGTTTTTTTTCACACCATGGTACTCCAAGCTGAAGAGGGCAAGTATTCAGTTACCTTTTCTGATGGTCACACTATCCAGAAAGGTGCATGGTGTCAGAAGCAAATTTCCTAATGATACCATTATTTTCCATTCAAAAGGCAGAGAGAAGGAGAATCTTAGGCAGAGCTGTGCAAGTCAACTTTCCTGATTTGACTTTCTATATTTTTACATCATTAGCTTTGACTGAATCCAGACCTCTGGCTTAGAAGCCTGATCCTAGAAATTTTAAGGAGGTTGGAGACTAACGCCTATATGAATGAATAAAAAAGGAAGCTGTTCTTTCATCTCGTTACTCTTAACCACTTACCCTGTAATCTGCAATGTTATTTTTTCAAAGACTGTATTACAGAACAAACTTCTCTATGCCAGTGATACCTGGATCCAACAAAAAAATGTCATAACCATACCATTGAGAAGTTTCATTAGCTTCCTTTATGAGCTATTCTCAACAGCAAATGGCAGGACTGGAAAGTAGCCTGGTCTAATGGAAAGGGCTCAGGAATGGGACTGAGGTAAACAAGCTCCTAATCCCAGTTCTGCCATCAGCCTAAGCTTTTTTTTTTTTGACAATAGCTTCAGGAAATTTAAGTGACAAAACTGTTAAACAGCCCAGCCACTGCAAACAACAGCATACAAAGGATACCCTTTTTGTGTACACAAGGTGCCAGGATTGTGGCTCCAGCGATGTTCCTTTTAAACTTCACTCACAGGCAAATTTCACTGTCAGTAATGTTTTCTTTGAAAATGAAGGACAATTATATCTGGAGAATGCTTAAAATGTCTACATATTTGAATGGACATGTAATCAGAAAGAGCATACCTAAACAAAGTTATTATAAATCAAGCATGTGCTTGCAAATTACTCCTCTTGATAAATGTCCTCACCTTTACATATTAAGAATTTCTAGTCAACCTAGGTAGCATTTAGTTTATTCTGTAGCCCTTTTAACTGTCAGTTCTTTTTCACATGCTCTGAAAGTAGCTGGAAAGCATTTTAATGTCTTTAGTTGCAGTATTTGCTAAGCACTTACTGTTCTAAGAGCTGGGGTGGATAGCAGCATTTCAGGTTGGACATAGTCCCTGTCCTACGTGGGGTTCACAGTCCACATTGTTTCTCCCTTTCCCCATAACTGTTAGCTAGAGGCCAAGCTGTGTGGTAGGCCTCTTTGTGACCAAATGGTGGCATAACTATCTTCATTCCAATAAAGATAAATTCTCTACTAATTATATTTCATTAACTTTTATTTCAACCCATCTAAATGCATACACATACTTTTATTGTAACACCACACACACAACACAGAATCATTTTGTAAGTATGGACTCAGTGTATCCTTTCCCAAGGAGCATGGCATATGGGCCTCCAGGTAATGTCCCCTTCTGTTCTCGATCTACACTCACTCCCTTGGAGACCTCATTCGCTCCCACGGCTTCAACTATCATCTCTACGCTGATGGCACCCAGATCTACATCTCTGCCCCTGCTCTCTCCCGGCTCACATCTCCTCCTGCCTTCAGGACATCTCCATCTGGATGTCTGCCCACCACCTAAAACTCCATATGTCCAAGACTGAACTCCTTGTTCAGACTTCCCTCCCAAACCCTGCCCTCTCCCTGACTTTCCCATCTCTGTTGACGGCACTACCAACCTTCCCGTCTCACAAGCCCGCAACCTTGGTGTCATCCTCGACTCCGCTCTCTCATTCACCCCTCACATCCAAGCCGTCACCAAAACCTGCTGGTCTCAGCTCTGCAACATTGCCAAGATCTGCCCTTTCCTCTCCATCCAAACCGCTACCCTGCTCGTTCAAGCTCTCATCCTATCCCGTCTTGTATCAGCCTTCTCTCTGATCTCCCATCCTCGTGTCTCTCCCCACTTCAATCCATACTTCATGCTGCTGCCCAGATTGTCTTTGTCCAGAAACGCTCTGGGCATGCTACCCCCCTCCTAAAAAATCTCCAGTGGCTACCAATCAATCTGCGCATCAGGCAGAAACTCCTCACCCTGGGCTTCAAGGCTGTCCATCACCTCACCCCCTCCTACCTCACCTCCCTTCTCTCCTTCTACAGCCCACCCCGCACCCTCCGCTCCTCTGCCACTAATCTCCTCACCGTGCCTCGTTCTCGCCTGTCCTGCCATCAACCCCCGGCCCACGTCATCCCTCGGGCCTGGAATGCCCTCCCTCTGCCCATCCACCAAGCTAGCTCTCTTCCTCCCTTCAAGGCCCTACTGAGAGCTCACCTCCTCCAGGAGGGCTTCCCAGACTGAGCCCCTTCCTTCCTCTCCCCCTCGTCCCCCTCTACATCCCCCCCCAATCTTACCTTCTTCCCTTCCCCACAGCACCTGTATATATGTATATGTTTGTACACATTTATTACTCTATTTATCTTACTTGTACATATCTATTCTATTTATTTTATTTTGTTAGTATGTTTGGTTTTGTTCTCTGTCTCCCCCTTCTAGACTGTGAGCCCACTGTTGGGTAGGGACTGTCTCTGTGTTGCCGACTTGTACTTCCCAAGCGCTTAGTATAGTGCTCTGCACACAGTAAGTGCTCAATAAATACGATTGATTGATTGATTAATGTGGAAGTGGCCCCAAGGATATCTATCTGGAGCCCTGAACATCCCCAGGAGGCTCTCCTGTCTACGCTTTTGCTGATGGCAGATTGACTAGATAACTGCAGCTCTCCATGCTGTTTGTATCCAGGATTCCACATGGCTTGGAAGTTACAGCACCTTATTTTTCCTGGGGTCCCTGTTGATGCCCACGTCACCCACTGAGATAGGACAAGCAGGTGAGAGTGGGAGGGAGTGTGTGGGGCACAGACCCTAAATGTTGTATGATGCCACTTCTGGATTTCTTCATTATATTAATCAGCACATAGAAACCACTCTCAGGCAAAATAACTATGCTCTGGGGATTGGGCAGGTTAAGGCTTCCATTTTGGACATTGACTCAAACTTTCCCCATAATTTCTCCCAGAGTTTCTGTAAGCAGCATGACCTAGTGGATCAAGGATGGGCTTGGGAGTCAGAAGAAGCTGTCTGCTGTGCGATCTTGAGCAAGTCACCTCACTTCCCTGTGTCTCAGTTGCCTCATCTGTAAAATGGAGATGAGGGCTGTGAGCCCCATGTGGGACATTGACTGTGTCCAGCCTGATTACCTTTTATCTGTCACAGCACTTAAAAAGTATATGGCACATAGTAAGCATTTAAATACCATTAAAAAATAAATTCCATAAATGTTTTGCATAGAACCGTCTTAAGTCCATGATACTGTAGTGATGAATTCATTCATTCATTCAGTCGTATTTACTGAGCGCTTGCTGTGTGCAGAGCACTGTACTAAGCACTTGGGAAGTACAGGTTTGCAACATATAGAGACAGTCCCTACCCAACAGCAGGCTCACAGTCTAGAAGACTATTATAAATATAAATATAATAAAGCAATTAAACTCCCCAATTGTAATTGTAATTACAATTGTAATTATAATTGGACAATGAATCCAAACATGAAAACCTAAATATGAATTGGTTATGGTGGCTTTCTGCCAAATCAATCAATTTAATTTATTGAGTGCTGAGTACGGAGCACTGCACTAGTGGGGGAGCCCAACAAAGTTGGGAGACCTGTTCCCTGCCCACAGTGAGTATGCTATCTAGAGGGGGAGTGAGACATTAATATAAATAAATTATGGATATGTACCTAAGTGTTGTGGGGCTGAGGAAGGGGGGAATAAATGGTGCAAATCCAAGAGCAAGGGTGGCAAAGAAGGGAATGGGAGACTTGTTTCCTCAGAAAGGCTTCTTGGAGATGCGCTTTTAATAAGACTTTGAAGGTAGGGAGAGTGATCATCTGTTGCATATGAAGGGAAGGGCATTCCAGGCCAGAGGCAGGATGTTGGTGAGAGGTCAGTGGTGAGATAGATGCAACTGAGAAAAAGTGAGTAGGCTGGTATTAAAAGAGTGAAGTGTGCAGTAAGAAATCAGGGAAGTACAATAGGAGGGGGCAAGGTGATTGAGCGCTTTAAACTTGGTAGATGACATCTCTGTATCAAACCACCAACATACTGTTATGAAAACAAAAGCAAGATTAAGGTGATCCCCCCAAGCTACCAAGAGTAAAAAACTAAGATCACTGAACTGTGTGCCACTGTCCAGGATCTTGAAAAGGCTCATATAAACATGGAATCCAATAAAACTGCAACCAAAAAACTCAAAGAAAGACTTTCTGATTTGTTCTGAGAATATCTAAAATGCATAAACATTAAAAAAAATTAGCATGTAACAGATTTAGACAGAGCTACATATTTTAGAGACTTCCATTTTATACAGACTAAATGATTTTTCTTTTCAAAAACATTCTTAACCCTAAATATTAATAAATAGGCCTGGTCTGACCCCACAAGTCCAATGGGCTTGCAAATAGGATCAGAAGTGGGTCTGGGTCTCTCTTCCAAGGGCGCATCCACCTTTAGTCACGCAATCAGTGCTTATTGTGTGCAGAAAGCTTGGCAGACTACAATATAGCAGAGTAGGTAGACAGGTTCACTGCTCACAGTGAGCTTACAGTCCAGAGGCAGATACTGACATTAGTATAAATATAGATATGTGAATAAGTCCTGGAAGTGCATGACCAATTTCACCTAGAACTACAACTAGTCACCCTCATAAATCAATGCATAGGACAATACCTCTATCATCCTGCTAGCATAGCATAACAGAATGGCTTCATTAGGCTCCTTTTGCAGCCCTCAGGCCACCAAATCTAGAGCATTCTTCCTGGGAGGGAGGAAAGATAAGATCTCTAACTCCCACTCCAATCCTCACTTGCTCCAGAGTTTTTGCACTTCCCACCCAGGTTTCTCTGAATACTGGTGTCACTTCAGTACTTTCCAAGGGCTTAGTACAGTGCTCTGCACACAGTAAATGCTCAATAAATACGACTGAATGAATGAATATTAATGTCTGTCTTACCCTCTAGATTGTAAGGCAATGGGGCAGGGAATGCGTCTGTTACATCAATCGCATTTATTGAGCGGTTACTGTGTGCAGAGCACTGTACTAAGCGCTTGGGATGTACAACTTGGCAACATATAGAGACAGTCCCTACCCAATAGTGGGCTCACAGTCTAAAAGGCGGAGACAGAGAACAAAACCAAACATACTAACAAACTAAAATAAATAGAATAGATATGTACAAGTAAAATAAATAGAGTAACAAATATGTACAAACATATATACATATATACAGGTGCTGTGGAGAAGGGAAGGAGGTAAGATGAGGGGGTGGAGAGGAAGGAAGGGGCTCAGTCTGGGAAGGCCCCCTGGAGTAGGTGAGCTCTCAGTAGGGCCTTGAAGGGCCCTATTATATGGTAATAATAATAATAATGATGGCATTTGTTAAGCACTTACTATGTGCAAAGCACTGTTCTAAGCACTGGGGAGGATACAAGATGATCAGACTGTCCCATGTGGGGCTCACGGTTTTAATTCCCATTTTACAGATGAGGTAACTGAGGCACAGAGAAGTTAAGTGACTTACCCAAAGTCACACAGCTGACAAGTGGTGGAGCTGGGATTTGAACCCATGACCTCTGACTCCCAAGCCCGTGCTCTTTCCATTGAGCCAGGCTGCTTCTCTACTCTCTACTTGGTACTCTCCAAGAGCTCAATCAATAAAATGGACTGACTTCTGAGCTGCAGCAGAATACAGAAGTAGGAACTGCAGTGTAAAGGAGGCTGGGATCTCAAGATAAAGATACTGGTCTGCCAGAGGAAAGACCAGCTGAGGACTGAACTATCTACTATAAATATCTACCTCAACTAGATCCCAGGCCTCAGCTTGGCTGCTATCTTAAATATTTACAAGGACACAGGTGCCAATGAAGGTGCAATTACATCTAAGATAGTGCAACCCTGGAAATTCAGAGGCAACTTGAAAGTCCTCCAAACGGCACCTGTGCCATAACCCACTCTACCTAATAAGTGCTGATTCAATTGATTGGCTTAAAAATCAGTCTTCTTCTCAGGAGTAGATGATCTGAATATTATACTTCAAAGAAACTGCAATAGACTATACCAATTCATTTAGAGACAATCTAAACAGGCTTCAAGAAAACGACATTAATGTATTATTTCACATTTCAGCCCAGTCTTGGTCTTTATATTTAAAGAAACATATTGCAAATGTGTTTTTCTTCAAACATAAATCTCTTAGAAATTGAAATCAAAATTATTTGGAAGAGTAAAAAAAACTACAGTGCTTCTGTGATGTCACAATTCATACGACTTAGTATATGTTCCTTACTTCTTGCAATGCAGTTGCATTTAATTATGAATTACAATCCTAATTCATTTATTCCTTGTGCATGTGAGTGTGTACATATATATATATATATATATATATATATACTTATATATTTATATATATATAAAAAGAGAGACTTTAGTGTTATGTAGTGGTGAAGTCAAAATAAATATATTTTAAAGCCTCAATTTAACAACAGAAGAAAGTTTCTATTCTTTCATTTCAACATTTTAAATCAGCCACGTTACTTTTCTGGGATACTACATAATTATTTA
The DNA here is from genome assembly GCF_015852505.1 of Tachyglossus aculeatus. Lineage (NCBI taxonomy): Eukaryota > Metazoa > Chordata > Mammalia > Monotremata > Tachyglossidae > Tachyglossus > Tachyglossus aculeatus. Next base: position 52,667,579 of record NC_052069.1, read on the forward strand.
CATACATATATCATTAAATAATACCTCTGATATATATGTATATTTACATACATATGTCAGAAGTAACATTTAACAAGATCCTAAATGCATAAACGCATGATGATCATCAAAACTTTGCATCCTAATAAACTTAATTGTAGAAACTCAGATTAATCATTTAAAACAAGCTGTGAAACCATTACATGGCCTTTTCATCCTCAGCAACATTACTAATTGCTGTCATGGTTAATTTAATCAAAGCTGTCTTCACTTGTCTCTTGTCAGGGATGCCATGAAAGTAGATAGATTTTATTTGAGTGGCTGTCCTATTTTCAAGAACTAATGAGAAAAAATAGCCTTCATTTCCTTTGCTGTTCTTAATTCAGGGAACTGAATCTTTTCCCCCCATTTCCTCTGAAATAGAATTGGTCTTAAAAACTGTTGCTTAATAAGGCAACTCTTCACAAGCATAAGAGTAAAAACATTTGTCCTTTTTCTGGAATCACGAGAAATCTTTGCCGATAGGAAGATGGGTATTTTAGAGGACGATTATAATTTTAAAATACCATATAACCCTGCCCTGATGCCATATGAAGAACCATTAAATCCCTATTCTGGGTACGCTAGACAGTCAAGAAAGGGGAACAGAATAGCACTGAGAGTTTTCATCCCTATTATATTAGAGATAAACAAATAAACAATGATTCAATAATGATGTCATTGATATTCATAAGAAAAAAGAGAATGGATGCAAAAGAGTTTTTTACAAATAAGCTCCCAATAAATTTGGAGCATTATTATTGCTATCACTGATACTGCCATCACAGCCACACACTGAGTCACCATATTGTGCACTGAGTGTTGTGAACAGGAGAACGATACACTTAATCTTTGCAATTAGTTCCATTCTATCCCAAAATCATGTTTCATGTCTATAGAAATGACAACTGTGTACTACCATTTTGTCCCAAATTAGCTGCATGACTTGATAAGATAGCCAGTCACCTGGATTTATAGGCTACAGTGTACTTTTCATCTGGTCTGTCTGCTGCCCTGTACATCCGTACTGGAGCACCGAATATCTTTATCTCCAATATTTGTGCTTTGGGCTCCTAGCCTCCCTTCGTACATATCTGTAATTTCATTTATTTTTATTGATGTCTAGTACCCCCTTTCAAGACTAAGTTTGTTGTGGGCAGGGAATGTGATTATTTATTGTTGTATTGTACTCTCGCAAACACTTAGTACAGTGCTCTGCACACAGTAAGCTCTCAATAAATATGACTGAATGAATGAATCCACTTCCACCCAGTGCTATGGCTCAGAAACAGTTTGCATAGTCAGAAGGAGGCGGAAAGGGAACACAAAGGCTCTGAAGCAAGTAGGAGTTGTACAGGTAGGACTAAAAGTAGTATGGTTTGGTGGATAAAGCACTGGCCTGAAAGTCAGAAGGACATGGGTTTAATCCCGGCTCCGCCACCTGTCTGCTCTGTGACCTTGGTCAAGTCACTTTACTTCTCTGTGCATCAGTTACCTCATCTGTAAAATGGAGATTAAGATTGTGAGCCTAATAATAATAATTATGGTATTTATTAAGCACTTACTATGTGCCAAGCACTGTTCAAAGCACTGGGGTAGATACAAGGACGTCAGGTTGTTCCACATGGGGCTCATAGTCTTAATCCCCATTTTCCAGATGAGGTAACTGAGGTGCGGAGAAGTGAAGTAGCTTGCCCAAGGTCACACAGCAGACAAGTGGCAGAGCCAGGATTAGAACCCATGTCCTGTTTCTTCCAGGCCAGTGCTCTATCCACCAAGCCATACTACTTTTAGTCCTACTTGGATCAGTAAGCCCATGCTCTTTCCACCGAGCCACACTGCTTGTCCAACCCAGCCGATTGTCAGCTGTGTGACTTTGGGCAAGTCACTTAACTTCTCCGTGCCTCAGTTACCTCATCTGTCAAATGGAGATGAAGACTGTGAGCCCCACGTGGGACAACCTGATCACCTTGTAACCTCCCCAGTGCTAAGAACAGTATAAGTGCTTAATAAATGCCTTTATTATTATCAGCTTGTATCCACCCCAGTGTTTAGTACAGTACCTGGCACATAGTAAGTACAGCAAAATACCACAGTTATTATTACAGTTAGGGTGCTCCCTGGGAAAACACTCTAATGTTAGGTGGCTTTGGTGTATATCTTCAAATGAGTGTGTCATGTAATTACGTTGGGCTGCATAACCAGTGTAGTGCACGTGACATCATAAGCGCTCTGGTAAAAGGGCTGGCAGTGGGCACCCTAATCTAACAGTATGATGCAGGGCCTTTCTAGACATTTTCTGCCAAAGATCACTGGGTGCTGGTGTTTATTTGTTACTCTATTTATTTATTTATTTTACTTGTACATATCTATTCTATTTATTTTACTTTGTTAGTATGTTTGGCTTTGTTCTCTGTCTCCCCCTTATAGACTGTGAGCCCACTGTTGGGTAGGGACTGTCTCTATGTGTTGCCAACTTGTACTTCCCAAGCGCTTAGTACAGTGCTCTGCACACAGTAAGCGCTCAATAAATACGTTTGATGATGATGATATCTCATCCTGACCCAATTTATAAGGAATCTTGAAACCTGGCTGGGTAACTAGATTGCTCTCAATGATATGAGTTCAACAGCCTAGAGAGCTAATGAAACAAAGCAGTGAATCACATGCCCAGAGTACAGAGGACAACATGTACCAAAGAGGAAATGAACATGGTATTTTCTTTTATTCCTTTTGTTGTTTTGGTTTTCATGGAAAGCGGTGTTAAAATAGATTTGCTGTAGAGATATGCTTGAATTTTTTCAGAATACAGGGACAATTAAAAAGCGGCCAAATAGGTGTTTTTCCAGACCAAATGATTTTTAAGATCTATTTTCAAAACAAGTTTGGAAGATAATTGTTTCCGTAACCAAAAAGCAAGTGGAAGGAGCAGAACCAGAAGTTGCTAAAAGTTCAAGTTCAGATCACGTGTGGTACAAAATTGAGTTATCAGGGAATTTGTTTGTCCCTGAGTACTGTGAAACAGTCTCTGCTAAGGCTGCAATAATAATAATAATAATGGTATTTGTTAAGTGCTATGTGCTAAGCACTGCTCCAAGCGCTAGGATAGATACAGGGTAATCAGATTGTCCCATGTGGGGCTCACAGTTTTAATCCCCATTTTACAGATGAGGTAACAGAAACAGAGAAGTTAAGTGACTTGTCCAAAGTCACACAGCTGATAAGCAGCAATGTCAGGATTAGAACCCATGACCTCTGATTTCCAAGCTCTTGCTCTTTCCACTAAGCCACGCTGCTTCTCTGGAAAGAGCCTGGGCTTTGGAGTCAGAGGTCATGGGTTCAAATCCCAGCTCTGCCAACTGTCAGCTGTGTGACTTTGGGCAAGTCGCTTTACTTCTCTGAGCCTCAGTTACCCCAACTGTAAAATGGGGATTAAGACTGTGAGCCCCCCGTGGGACAACCTGACCACCTTGTAACCTCCCCAGTGCTTAGAACAGTGTTTGCACATAGTAAGCGCTTAATAAATGCCATTATTATTATTATTATTATTATTATTATTATTATTATTATTATCCACACAGAGGGGGAGCCAGTGGACTGTTGATTATTCTTCCCCAGATCAGCTCCCACCTCTGGAGACCCTTCTAGGTCTATCTCAAATCTGGAGATTCTTTCCCAGCTGAAGTGGCTTATATTGTGCTTGTGAAGCAGAGTGACCCAATGGAAAAAAATATAGCCCTGAGGCTCAGAAAACATTGTTTCTAATTCCAGGACTGCCATTTGACACATATTACTCTAGGTATGTCATTCTAGACTGTGAGCCCACTGTTGGGTAGGGACTGTCTCTATATGTTGCCAACTTGTACTTCCCAAGCACTTAGTACAGTGCTCTGCACACAGTAAGCGCTCAATAAATATGATTGACTGATTGATTTAACTTTTCTTTGCCTCAGTTTCCTCATTTACAAAATGGGAATTCACTACCTGTTCTCCCTACTACTCAGACTATGAGCCCCTTGTGAAATGCTGATTGCGTCTGATCTGATTATCTTGTATCTATCCTAGCATTTAGTACACTATTTGGCCCATATTAAGTACTTAAATGCCTCCATTATTGAAGGCAGTAAGGTTGGGGGCCACTGATAGCATATCAATCCATGAGACATGCTTTGAGTAACACATGAAAGACAGATGTTTTCAGGCTCAGCCTACCAAATAAAATTGATTACCTCTGTTTCCTTTCACTCCTGAGTTTTTGTTCAATCAATCGTTAGCATTTGTTGAGCTCTTACTGTGTGCAGAACAGTGAACTAAGTGCTTGGGAGGGTACAATTTGAAGCCACGTGGCTTAGTGGATAGAGCACAAGCCTGGGAGTCGGAAGGTCATGGGTTCTAATCCCAGCTCTGCCACATTTCTGTTGTGTGACACAATTTCTCTGTGCCTCAGTTCCCTCATCTGTAAAATGGGGATTACGAGTGTGAGCCCCACATGGGACAGGGACTGTGTCCACCCTGATTAATTTATACCTTAAGGTACTTGTACCTTGTACCTTAAGCGCTTAGTACAGTGCTCTGCACACAGTAAGCACTCAATAAATACGATTGATTGATTGTACCTACCCCAGTTGCTTAGAACGGTGCTTGGCACATAGTAAGTGCTTAGCAAGTATCATAATTATTATTATTATTGACTGACTTGAAAGTAACAGATGTTACTCCAGAGCTTCTGTGTTAGCCCTCACAAGGTCTCTGTGAAGATGAACTGTGAGATATAACATTAAAAACTAGCTGGAGGAAGGCTGTGGATTTAAATAAAAACACTAAGCATTAAGATGTCTAATGCTCTATGAGGAATGGAGACTGTAAGCATGATGTGGTTAGAGATTGTCTCTATTGCTGAATTTCACTTTCCAAGCGCTTAGTACAGTGCTCTGAACATAGTAAGCACTCAATAAATACTACTGAATGAAAGAATGATGCAAACAAAGCAGCCTAAAATCCAGTCAGTCTGATATAAAACCTGAAGAATGGCTACCCAACAATGGCTAGTCAGTGCTGACTAGAATTTCTAATCTGCTTTGGGTAGTCAGGGAAATCAGCCCAGATCCCAGAAACAAAGTTCTTCTCCAACAATTTTGTATACCAAACCAACAAACTCTCCCACTCACTTCCTTTTATTTTTAAATGGCATTTGTTAATCACTATGGGCCAGGCACCATACTAAGTGCTGGGATAGATAAAAGATAATTAGGTTGAACCATATATTTATCTCTTAAATTCAACAGAACTCTATTTAGAAGTGAGGGCTCTGAGCATCCAGACCTTTCACTCTTGCCATAACAAATAGTCCAGAATGAAATGTTGGCATCCTGATCCGAATGCCAAAATAATGACAAAACAAACCTACTGGTCAGGGAATGATTTCTTGGGGCAAACAGTCCAAAAAGTGCTGAGTTCCATACAAGGCATTGTTTTAAGAGAAAAGCATCGTAAGGCAGGAAAACAGGGGTGTGACCTGGTGGAAACAACATGGACCCAGGGGTCAGGGGACCTGGGTTCTAATCCTACCTCTGCTGTCCGCCTCCTGTCTGCTCTTGGGCAAGTAACAACATCCCAGTGCCTCCATTTCCTTATTTATAAAATGGAGATGAATTTTTTTTCTTTTGTTTGAAATGGTATTTAAGTATTATGTTCAAATCACCCTTGTAGATGCTGGGGTATATACAATTTAATCAGATTACATTTAGTCTCTGTACCACAAGGGGCTCATATGCTAATGGAGAGGGAGGACAGGTATTGGATCTCCATTTTACGGATGAGAAAACTGACACTCAGAGAAGTAACGTGAGTTGCCCAAAGTCATGAAACAGGCCAGTAGTGGAGCTGGGATTAGAACCCAGGTCCTCTGAGACCCAAGCCCAAGCTCTTCCCACACTACTTCTCTTCTCCTTACTACTTAGACCGAGCCCAGTGAGGGACAGGGATTATGTCCGGCCTGATGATCTTACATGTAACCCCGCTCTCAGTTCAGTGCCTGCCACATACTAAACTCTTAAATGTGAATATATGCATATGCAGATAGGTATATATAAATAGTCAAAGCTAGATATTTGTCTCCAATGTGCAATGTGTTATACACCTTGTATATATGTTTATAAAACTCACTGCACATTGGGTTCAAATATCATGGGAAAAGGTTCAATAAGGTTTGATTTTGAGTACAGCCATGTTTAGAATGAGGCCTTCAAAGGGCTATCAGAGTATCGTCAATGGTATAGCATTCAATGGTATTTATTGAGAACTTATAAGTGCAGAGCGTTGTACTAAGTGGTTGGAAGAGAACCTACACATCAGGCAAAAACTCCTCACTCTTGGCTTCAAGGCTGTCCATCACCTCACCCCCTCCTACCTCACCTCCCTTCTTTTCTTCTCCAGCCCAGCCCGCACCCTCCTCTGCCACTAACCTCCTCACCGTGCCTCGTTCTCACCTGTCCCGCCATCAACCCCCGGCCCACATCCTCCCCCTGGCCTGGAATGCCCTCCCTCCGCACATCCTCCAAGCTAGCTCTCTTCCACCCTTCAAAGCCCTACTGAGAGCTCACCTCCTCCAGGAGGCCTTCCCAGACTGAGCCCCCTCTTTCCTCTCCCCCTCCTCATCCCCCATGCCCTATCTCCTTCCCCTCCCCACAGCACCTGTATATACGTTTGTACAGATTGATTACTCTATTTTACTTCTACATATTCACTATTCTATTTATTTATTTTACTTGTACATATCTATTCTATTTTATTTTGTTAGTATGTTTGGTTTTGTTCTCTGTCTCCCCCCTTTTAGACTGTGAGCCCACTGTTTGGTAGGGACTGTCTCTATATGTTGCCAGCTTGTACTTCCCAAGCGCTTAGTACAGTGCTCTGTACACAGTAAACACTCAATAAATACAACTTATTTATTTATTTATTTTGTTAATGCTGTGCATCTAGCTTTACTTCTATTTATTCTGATGACTTGACACCTGTCCACATGTTTTGTTCTGTTGTCTGCCTCCCTCTTCTAGACTGTGAGCCCGTTGTTGGGTAGGGACCGTCTCTATATTTTGCCAACTTGTACTTCCCAAGCGCTTAGTACAGTGCTCCACACACAGTAAGTGCTCAATAAATATGATTGAGTGAGTGAATGAATGAATGAATGAATGGAAGAGTACATTGCAACAGAATTGGCAGAAATAGCAGGTGCATACGCAACCCTTGCATTAATCAGCGGTTTTCACTCAACAGAATTGTATGCATTATTTAGATCAGTCACCTTATCCCTTTTCTATTTTTGTCATTTGTCTAGAGGGCTTGGGAGGTAGATATCTTGTCCAAGAGAAGCTATCACATGATCATCACAAATAAACCCTCCCTTGGGCCCTTCTTCCAAGGTGTTTTAGACTTGTTCAATTTCTTCCTTTTCAACTTTATATTCTCCCTCTATTGATAAGAAGTGATCTATATCTTCTAGCAAGAAAGAGGAGAACTAGCCCACAAAATTATTTGAGAGAATTTCAGCACTGTGACATTTCCTGTATTTGGTACTGAATTTAAATTAAATCTATAGGACAAACCCAGTTAACCTTTTCATTCTTTCAAAAGGCAAAAATAAAAGCGGAATGCCACTGGAGGTTTGTTTTGCATAAGCAGAAGAATTTCATGACAGGTATTCATGATTCCATAGTTGGACAATCAGTGATACCTTCAGTCCAGTCTGCTAGAGTTGCCTCAACCTCTGGCAGTCTGATTATTCAGTCTGCTGAGGAAGTTTCCACTCTCTGAGCTGAAAGTGAAGCATCCAGTAAGGATTATCCAAAGCTAAATCACATGCTGAAATCTGAACATTTTTCAAACCCAATGAAGGAGGTCTGGAAAATGCTATGTTGAGTGACTCTAGAAAGTAACATTTGGCATTACCAACAGTACAGGCATCCTCTCAAGTCTCAATTATGGGAAAGCACATATTTCTTTAAGAAATAGCCTCAGTTTTTAAGAGTGCAGAATTGATATTGTGTTTATTATTAAGGATTATTTAGTACATTTTAGCACATTTAGAGGTATGGGGGTGAAATAAACTCTGACAAAATAATTTTGTTAGATAATTCATAGATTTGACTGGAATAGAGCTAGAGTTCTAGCATTGTTTCTGGAGTAGTACGAGGTAATTATTGAGCCCATATTGAGTGTGATGCATCATGGTTAAGTGCTTGGAAAAACACAACAGAAACATTACAGGTTTGCTGTCCACAAGGAGTTTCCACTATAACAGGGGAAACATCAGGGTGTACAAATTAATCAGGAAGGCTTGCTGGAGGAAACAGGATTTTAGGAGGGCAGAGTAATAATAATTGTGGTATTTGATAAGTGCTTTGTGCCAGGCACTGTGCTAAATGCTGGGATGGATGCAAGCAAATCAGGTTGGACACAGTCCCTCTCCTACATGGCACTTACAGTCATAATAATTATAATAATAATAGTAATGGCATTTATTAAGTGCTTACTATGTGCAAAGCACTGTTCTAAGTGCTGGGGAGGTTGCAAGGTGATGAGGTTGTCCCACGGGGAGCTCACGGTCTTAATCCCCATTTTACAGATGAGGTAAAAGGCACACAGAAGTTAAGTGACTTTCCAAAAGTCACACAGCTGACAATTGGCAGAGCAGGGATTTGAACCCATGACCTCTGACTCCAAAGCCCGTGCTCTTTCCACTGAGCCAAGCTGCTTCTTAATCCCCAGATGAGGTAACTGAGGCACACAGAATTTTAGTGACCTGCCCAAGGTCGCACAGCAGACAGGTGGTGGTGGTGGGATTAGAACCCAACTCCTCAAAAGTCCCAGGCCCAAGCTCTATCACTAGGGCAGACTGCTTCTTGTGTAGATACGTGGCGAATGCTGGGGTTTCTAGGTGGTGCTTTTATTACCAGAGCACCTGACATTTCCTAGTTATTTACTCCTCATAACACCCCTGTGAGGTAGGGTTTAGGTATTATTACCCCCAATTTACAGCTGAGGAAACTGAGGGAAGGGGAGGTTAAATGACTTGCCCAAGGCCATACAGGGAACACGTGTCAGAGTCAGGACTCGAACCCGAGACCTCCGGCTCTCTGCCCCGCGGCTTTCATGGAGCCACACCAGATATGGTGCGGAAGGAGGAAAGAAGGGAATTAGTTCCAGATCAGTGAGACAATATGAGCAAAGAGCCAGGGGTGAACCTGGGATGAGATAGAAGTGTTTTCTGAAGAATAGTGGGTGAAGAGAACAGATATTAGAACTGGTGGAAAGCCTTGAACCCAACAATAAGGAGTTTTTGATGAAGTGCAAAGCAGGATCAAAGTCTGATCAATGATCTGGAGTTTTTGGCAGAGGAAACAGTTCTATAAAATCATCATAAAATTACCTCATAATAAAAGTCATTCTATTTCAACTATAGCCAGTAAGGTCATAGCCCATATTCCAAGGTTATCATACCATGGTTATAGATCCACCATCTTCTGATATCAATAGTAGTTACTGAGTGCACATTCTAACAATAATAAGAATAATAATGTTGGTATTTGTTAAGCGCTTACTACGTGCCATGCACTGTTCTAAGTGCTGGGGTAGATACAAGATAATGAGGTTGTCCCACGTGGGGCTCACAGTCTTCATCCCCATTTTACAGACGAGGTCACTGAGGCCCAGAGAATCAATCAATCGTATTTATTGAGTGCTTACTGTGTGCAGAGCACTGTACTAAGCACTTGGGAAGTACAAGGTGGCAACATATAGAGACAGTACCTATCCAACAGTGGGCTCACGTGAAGTGAGTTGCCCAAGGCCACACAGCAGACGAGTGGCAGATCCGGGATTCGAACTTCTGACTCCCTTCTGATTCCCAGGCCTATGCTGTATCCTCTGTGCCATGCTCCTTAATAAACACTTGTTCTGTTAATCATTATGGTACTTGTTCAGCATTTACTATACATCAAGCACCGTACTAAACACTGGGATAGACACAAAATAATCAGGTCAGATTCAGTCTCTGTCCAACAGGGATTTACAGTCAAGGAGGAGGGAGTGGGATTTAATCCCCATTTTACAGAGGAGGACACTGAGGCAAGAGAAGTTAAGTGACTTGTCCAGCAGGGAAGTAGAAAGCTGAGATTAGGACTCAGTTCATCTGACCCCAGGCTCATGCTGATTCTCAAGACATTTCCAAAAACCTGGAATGATATCAATAAATCATATTTATTGATAGCTTCCTGTGTGCAAAGCACTGTACTAAGCGTTTGGGAGAGTACAATATAATAGAGCAGAGTGGCTCAGTGAAAGAGCACGGGCTTTGGAGTCAGAGGTCATGGGTTCAAATTCCAGCTCCACCACATGTCTGCTGTGTGACCTTGAAAGTCACTTAACTTCTCTGAGACTCAGTTACTTCATCTGTAAAATGGGGATTAAGACTGTGAGCCCCACGTGGGGCAACCTGATCACCTTGTATCCCCCCCAGTGCTTAGAACAGTGCTTTGCACATAGTAAGTGCTTAACAAATGCCATCATTATTATTATTATTATTATAGAGCTGCCCATGAAGAGTTTACAGTCTAGTTGGGGGACTTTTAGAGTATGCCAGAGGAATCTGAAGGAATCTGAAGGAGGAAAGAAGGGAATTAGTTCCAGATCAGTGAGACAATATGAGCAAAGAGCCAGAGGTGAACCTGGGATGAGATAGAAGTGTTTTCTGGAGAATAGTGGGTGAGGAGAACAGATATTAGAGCTGGTGGAAAGCCTTGAACCCAACAATAAGGAGTTTAGGGATTTTAAAATCCCTAACTGAAGCCTACGGATTTTAAAATCTGATCCAATTCCTGTACTTTACAGTGAAAACTTCTCCACCAGGAACATCATGACAATTTTCCCCTAAATGGTCACATTTTCATAGCTCAAAGTAAAACAGGGTTTAGACCCAAAAGAGGATCTGACAAGGACAGAAAGTGATGGGTTATGAGGGCTTTAAGTGACTGGGCTAAGAAAACCCAAAAAGCCAGCTAGAAACATAGGCAGAGAACAAAGGAGAGAGAGAGAGAGAGAGATAAAGGCAAAAAGAGAGGGAGCAGAGACACATTCTTAGGTGTGGTCCGCAGATTACCCAGTCAGAATAAGGAAAGTAATTTTGAATGAAGAAATGTAAGGGATAAAACTGGGTAATTTGGCAAAGTAAGGCAGGAAGTGGCAATAGACAATAACAGTTATCTTCACAGATAGGTTGAATAGCTCATCTAGAAGATAAGTAGAGTTAAGGTCATGTAGGATAAACGACTTTTCTAGAACAGCTAATCCTTTCATTTGAATTGTGGACAGAACAATTCTCTAACAATGACCACTAGTTAATCAAATTTATCTTCTTGTGGTTAGGTTATTTGCTTGTTTTGCTTTTTTTAATCCATACTTTAGAAAATAGCAGAAAGAAGGCACTAAAGCCATAAATATTCTGAAGATGCAAAAACAATGTGTATTTGATTGGTCTGAGCAAAATGTATGTCATGGTATACAAGGGACTCAACAAACTCTCTCTGGCTAACTGAACTGGCAGGTAAAGAAAAGCAGGGAAAAGATTAATCTCTGGCCAAGGAAAAGCTCACTCAGGCGAGGAGAAAGGGAAAGTCATTCAATTGTATTTATTGAGAGTTTACTGTGTGCCATGCACTGTATTAAGGGCTTGAGAGAATACAAAATAACAATGAAAAGACACATTTCCTGCCCACAACAAGCTTAGTCCATAAGGAGTGTGGCTGTATGAATACAAAAAGAAGATTAGGCAGAAATTGTGGATCAATAAGGACCAATAAGAATACTATTTTGAAGCTTTCAAAAATACTTTGGCAAAGATCAACACGAAAGGATTTTTTTTTTAGTTTAATTGCATTTATTGAGGGCTTGCTCTACACCAAGCACAGTACCAATCAATCAATCAATCGTATTTATTGAGCGCTTACTATGTGCAGAGCACTGTACTAAGCGCTTGGGAAGTACAAATTGGCATCACAAAGAGACAGTCCCTACCCAACAGTGGGCTCACAGTCTAAAAGGGGGAGACAGAGAACAGAACCAAACATACAACAAAATAAAATAAGTAGGATAGAAGTGTACAAGTAAAATAAATAAATAAATAAATAAATAGAGTAATAAATATGTACAACCATATATACATATATACAGGTGCTGTGGGGAAGGGAAGGAGGTAAGACGGGGGGATGGAGGGGGGACGAGGTGGAGAGGAAAGAAGGGGCTCAGTCTGGGAAGGCCTCCTGGAGGAGGTGAGCTCTCAGCAGGGCCTTGAAGGGAGGAAGAGAGCTAGCTTGGCGGATGGGCAGAGGGAGGGCATTCCAGGCCCGGGGGATGACGTGGGCCAGGGGTCGATGGCGGGACAGGCGAGAGCGAGGTACAGTGAGGAGATTAGTGGTGGAGGAGCGGAGGGTGCGGGCTGGGCAGTAGAAGGAGAGAAGGGAGGTGAGGTAGGAGGGGGCGAGGTGATGGAGAGCCTTGAAGCCCAGGGTGAGGAGTTTCTGCTTGATGCGCAGATTGATCGGTAGCCATTGGAGGTTTTTGAGGAGGGGAGTAATATGTCCAGAGCGTTTCTGGACAAAGATAATCCGGGCAGCAGCATGAAGTATGGATTGAAGTGGAGAGAGACACGAGGATGGGAGATCAGAGAGAAGGCTAGTGCAGTAGTCCAGACGGGATAGGATGAGAGCTTGAATGAGCAGGGTAGCGGTTGGGATGGAGAGGAAAGGGCGGATCTTGGCAATGTTGCGGAGCTGAGACCGGCAGGTTTTGGTGACGGCTTGGATGTGAGGGGTGAATGAGAGAGCGGAGTCGAGGATGACACCAAGGTTGCGGGCTTGTGAGACGGGAAGGATGGTAGTGCCGTCAACAGAGATGGGAAAGTCAGGGAGAGGACAAGGTTTGGGAGGGAAGACAAGGAGCTCAGTCTTCGACATGTTGAGCTTTAGGTGGCGGGCGGACATCCAGATGGAGATGTTCTGAAGGCAGGAGGAGATGCGAGCCTGGAGGGAGGGGGAGAGAGCAGGGGCAGAGATGTAGATCTGGGTGTCATCAGCGTAGAGATGATAGTTGAAGCCGTGGGAGCGAATGAGGTCACCAAGGGAGTGAGTGTATATTGAGAACAGAAGGGGACCAAGCACTGAACCTTGGGGAACCCCCACAGTAAGAGGATGGGAGGGGGAGGAGGAGCCTGCAAAAGAGACTGAGAAAGAACGACCGGAGAGATAAGAGGAGAACCAGGAGAGGACGGAGTCTGTGAAGCCAAGGTCAGATAACGTGTTGAGGAGAAGGGGGTGGTCCACAGTGTCGAAGGCAGCTGAGAGGTCGAGGAGGATTAGGACAGAGTATGAGCCGTTGGATTTGGCAAGCAGGAGGTCATTGGTGACCTTTGCTTGGAGAGTACAATATAACAGAGTTGGTAGTTTAGAGGGGGAGACAAGACACTATGAATAAAATTATCATGTAGATAAGAGTTTTGCTATAAACTGACTAATCATGTGATTGAAGGTAATGTTTTGTGATGGAAAAATATGTCCGAGAGATAGGAAACTAAAGGTTAAGGATAAATGACCAATTTGGTGGAAGGAGTTATCCTCCGCCTCCATTCCACCACAACAACAGGACCCCCAGCTAGGACCATTTTTATTTAGCGTCTTCCCTGGCAGAAGGAATATGCAATGAAATATCAGAGTCTGCTGATGACACTAAGTGAAAGAGCACGGGCTTTGGAGTCAGAGGTCATGGGTTCAAATCCCACTCCGCCAATTATCAGCTGTGTGACTTTGGGCAGGTCACAACTTCTCTGGGCCTCAGTTACCTCATCTGTAAAATGGGGATTAAGACTGTGAGCCCACCGTGGGACAACCTGATCACTCTGTAACCTCCCCAGCGCTTAGAACAGTGCTTTGCACATAGTAAGTGCTTAATAAATGCCATTATTATTGTCATAAAGCTGAGTAACTGAGCCAAAAAAAATGGCAGACACACCTCACGAAAGATCATCTAAATGACAACGAACTGAGCTATCATGCATGACTCGGGAAAGAGATCTTACAGTTATTTGAACCTGGAGCGATGTTTTAAAAGGACAGTGTGCTTCAGTATCCAAAGCATTAACCAAATGCTGGGTCTCATCAAGGAGAGGATAGGCAACCAAACAAAATACATAGGTTTGTCAGTATAAAATCCTGTGGAATATTGAAAAAATAATAAAAGGAAGTTCGAGGAATTTGAGAACAAAGATGTTACCTCCCCTCTCTAGCAGTCCACCATAGCTATGAAGTCCCACCTATATCTCTTGCCAAAAATGGGTTTCTGCCAGAATGAGTTTTAGGTATATATTATTATATGTGGTAGTTATAATAATAATAATAATAACAATAATGTTGGCATTTATTAAGCACTAACTATGTGCAAAGCACTCTTCTTAGTGCTGGGGAGGTTACAAGGTGATCAGGTTGTTCCACAGGGGGCTCACAGTCTTAATCACCATTTTACAGATGAGGTAACTGAGGCACAGAGAAGTTAAGTGACTTGCCCAAAGTCACACAGCTGACAATTGGTGGAGCCAGAATTTGAGCCCCTGACCTCTAAGAGCCCGTGCTCTTTCCACTGAGCCACAGATTAGTTATGTAATAGTGTGGCAAGAGCTGTTCTGAGTTCTAGGTAATTAGGTTGGACAAGTCCCTGTCCAAAATAGGGTTCATAGTCTAAAGGGGAAGGAAAAACAGGCATTTAGTCCCATTTTACAGATGACAAAAGTGTAGCACAGAAAAGTTAAGTGACTTGCCCAAGGTCAATCAATAGGCAAATGGTGGAAAATGGATTGGAACCCAGTTTCCCAGTAGCATGTCCTTTACTAGTCAATCAGTGGTATTTATTGAGCACTTACTGGGTGCAGAGCACTGTACTAAGGCTTGGAAGAGTACAATACAACAAAGTTGGTAGACACATTCCCTGCCCACAAGGAGATTACAGTCCAGAGGAGAAAGACAATGTACTATTACACTATTGTCTGTCTATATATATGCATGTATATACATAACAATAATAATGATGATAATAATAATGGTATTTGTTAAGTGCTTACTATGTGCCAAGCACCGTTCAAAGTGCTGGGTTAGATACAAGGCTCACAGTCTTAGTCCCCATTTTACAGATGAAGGAACTGAGGCACAGAGAAGTTAAGTGACTTGCCCAAAGTCACACAGCTAACAAGTGGTATGCATTTCATATGTGTGGGTGTATATTATATGCACACCTAAACACCCAAGTGCTTTTAGGCTAAAGGTGGGGTGCATATTAAGCAATCAAAGGGTACAGATCAAAATGAATAGGTGACGGGAGGGAGGAGGAATATGGGATGGGGGTTTAGTTGGCGAAGGCCTCTTGGAAATGTGATTTTAATAAGGTTTTGACTATGAAGGAGAGGAGGGTTCCAGGTCAGCGGAAGGATGTTGGTGAGGGGCGGCAGAGTGATAGACACAATCTGGGCACAGTGAGTAGGTCGGCATTAGAAGAGTAAAATGGGCAGGCCGGTCATAGTTGGAAATCGGTGAGGTAAGGTAAAATGGGGAGATCTGATTGAGGGATCTAAATATCATAACGAGTTTCCCCTTTCATTCATTCAATCATATTTATTGAGCACTTACTGTGTGCAGAACACTGTACTAAGTGCTTGGGAAGTACAAGTTGGCAACATATAGAGACGGTCCCTACCCAACAATGGGCTCACAGTCTAGAAGACTGTGATGTGAAGGAGGGTAGGCAACCACTTGAGGTTCTTGAGAAATGGCGTGATGATTTTTTTTTTTTTAAAGAAAAAGTGATCTGGGGAGCAAAGTGCAGGCATGCTCTCTGAGTTACACTTCCATTAATGTGTCTTTGTATTTTTATCATTTGCCTTCTTCCTTCCCCTACTCCCATTACAGTATTTATAAATAATTTGTATCTGTGTTTCCAATCAACTATAAAGTCCTTGAGAATAGGGAACATTTGTCTGATTTCTGCAGTATTCTCCCAACACTTAACATTCGTACCTTGTTCCTAGTAGATGCACAAAAAAAATTATTGATCCAGGGACTTAATTTACTAAGGCAATTAATTTTCAATTTAAAAATATTAAATCTTTCTGATAGAACTTTATACTGAGAAGCAGTACAGACCAATGGAAAGAGCACGGGCCTAAGAATCAGAGGACCTTGGTTCTAAACCTAGTTCTGCCATGTGACCTTAGGAAAGTCAAATTCTCTGTGCCTCAGTTTCCTCACCTGGAAAATGGGGATTCAAAACCTGTTCACCCTCCTACTTCACCTGTAAGCTTCATGTGTGAGAAGGACTATGTCAGATCTGATTATCTAGAACTACCCCAACTCTTCATGCCGTGTTTGCTACATATTTGTGGTGTTTAGCATTTACTACCTGCTGTAATGAGCTCTGGGGTAGATAAGGTAATCAGTTCAGACAGTCCCTGTGCAGCATAACAAATCATAATAATAATTGTGATATTTGTTAAGCACCTACTATGCGCCAGGCACTGTACTAAGCACTGGGGTAGACACAAGCCAATTAGGTTGGACACAGTCCCTGTTCTACATAGGGCTCACAGTCTCAATCCCCGTTTTATAGATGAGGTCACTGAAGCACAGAGAAATGAAGTGACTTGCCCAAGGTCACACAGCAGACAACTGGCACACCAGGAATTAGACCTTCTGACTCTCAGGCCGCACTGCTTCTCAACATAATAGATCTATCCATCAGGCCACATTACTTCTCAATATAGGATTCCCTATTTTCAGTGGGAGAACAGGTATTGAATCATCATTTTACAGATGAGGGGACTGAGGCACAGCAAAGTTAGGCAACTGACAAAGACCATCTGGCAGATTCAGGATTAGAACCCAGTTTCTCTGGTTCCCAGGCCCATGCTCTTTCCACAAGGCCATCCTGCTTCTCATGCTTAAAAACGCCACAGCTAAAGCTAATGTTCTAGCCAGTTTAATCCGCGCTTTAAAACCTAATCATATTTAAAACCTAATCATATTACTTCAGTGGGGTGGCTGGCCTAGAATCAATCGTTACATAAGACTTTATAGACCACTCCTCCGGAATTCCATTCTGACATGTTGGTAAATAATATCAATGAAGTAGTATGAAGAAACATGGCCTAGTGGAAAGAGCAATGGCCTTTGAATCAGAGAGGACCTGGGTTCTAGTTTCAGTTCTATCGCTTGCTATGTGACCTTGGACAGTCACTTAATTTCTCTGTGCCTCATTTTCCTCAACTGTAAAATAAGGATTTCAAACCTGTTTTCCTTCCTACATAGACTGTGATCCCCATATGGGACATGGACTGTGTCTGACATTACTTGGAACTATCCTAGTACTTAGAACAGTGCTTGACACGTAGTATTGCACTTAAATAACATTAATAAAAGTAGATGGCTTCATTGGATGAAGTATGATACCTAGGTTATTAGTCTAGATAAAAGGATGTCATAATAATTTTCAAGGTTTTCATTAGGTCCTTCATATGTTGTCACCTGTGATACAGGAGTGGCAAAGATGTGATGGGAGGGATGAAGGTTTTCCATACTTCATGTTGTATTGTATTCTCCCAAGTGCTTAGTTTTGCACATAGTAAGTGCTCAACAAATATGACAATGAATGAATTTCCAAATTTGAACCAAATCTTTGGAAAAATTTCCTCCAGAACTGCTCACCCCTTCCCCCTTACCAAAAAAAAAAAAAAAAAACAACAAAAACAAAAACAAAAAACCCCAAAAGAGTTCTTAGGAGAAACTGGATCTGGGGGTAAAATTTGAGAAAATGATCTCTGAATTGTGGAAAACTGATAAATCACTTTTTGCCAAAGGGCTTTCACACCAATCATCTAATTTTTCCTCCCCTCACAAAACCCCTGTGAGGTAGCAAGCAGCAGGAATCATTACCCCTTTTGGGAAGATGGAAGAACTAAGGCACAGAGAGGTTAAATGACTGACTGTGAGCCCGTTGTTGGTAGGGACCATCTTTATATGTTGCCCACTTGTACTTCCCAATCGCTTAGTACAGTGCTCTGCACACAGTAAGTACTCATTAAATGCAATTGAATGAATAAACCCTACATCTCCTGACTCCTAAACACTCATTTCTTCTTCCACCAGACTCCTCTGACTCCTACTAATTCCCATTAATGGAAAATTGACTTTTCCTGCTTCAGCTAGACCCAAGTCTGGAAGCATTGTCAGAAGCTGGAGGACAATATCTAGGATATAAGTGCAAGACTGGGGCTGAAGGACACCAGACTGCCAACTCCTGGTAAGAGACTCCAGAGGTGAGGTGAAGGGGTTGAAAATTTGGAAATGATCTTTGAGGGCAGAGATTTTTGACTATAATTCTACTGTCCTCTCCGAAATGCTTAGTACAGTGCTTTGTAAGGGGAAGCACACGATATATATTATCGATTGTCTGCCACATCACTCTTCCATCTGGCTTTGTGTAGCTCCTTGCCTCACAACCAAATAGAACAGTGCAGTAGTAATCAAGGAGATCCCAAAGGCCACCTGATCCAACATGAACCACACCAGCCTACTGGATTCTCCCATCCCGCACTGAGGTCCTTAGGGATGCAAGAACACAAAGTAGTTGCTCCACTGCTCCAAGGTTAACCTGGCCCTGGGTGAGGAATTCTATCTATTTTGGAGGGGGGTGGTGGTGGCGGGGAGAAAAAGTAACCAAGAACAATTTCAAACACTGACACAACTTTTGTTGTACTTTCCCAAGTCAATGTCCCACATACAGTGAGCACTGAATTCAATTGATTGATTTTGAAAAGAACACAGGACGCAAGTAGCTACTGTAACTGTAACCAGAACTCCAAAGCATACATGCATTTTTTAAACATGTTCTCAAATCAAATTGTCCCTCAGTAAAATATCCTATTAGATTACATTTGCTGGAAACAGCACAATGCCTTATGTATAGATTTCCTTATTTTTTTTGAGTACTAGGCAACCAAATTATCAAATTAAACAGAGTCATCTGTCATTTAAGGAGTAAGCTTACAATGCCTCTTTCTGTTCAATAATGAACATAAATTTATTGTTAGCGTGTTCTTTAATAATGGATTTTTAGCATGCATTTTCATTTTAATACAAAGTCTATTAAAGAGCAATTTGGCCAGTATGAACATATAATATAATGCAGTGTTGGTTATGACAAATATTCATATATTATGAATGACATAATGTCAAATGTTAGGTAAACAGTTGAGGGCTGAAAGTCTTTTATTTAGAAAATGAGAATGTATACTTTTTAAAATTACAATTTCTTCCTTAGTGAACAGCTGGTCATGTATCATTTTAAGCTGCCTCTACTCCCTTGTTTGGAATAAAACCCCCTTGAGACTAGAACAGAATGAGTCACTGCAAATAGAAAAAGGGAATTAGTAGGTGTGCATTGTGCAAACGCATGGTCTTTTCATATCCCAGGAATTTTAAGAATATATTCCAGAAGAAAAAAAAGGAAGTAAATAATGTGCAAAATTAAGTAAATGAAACCTAATTAAATGATCTGATTCTTAGCTATACTGAAAACAAGATATCCCTGAACATAAATATTTAGGCAGCATTATGCCATGTCTACTATATAGTGAATTTCTAGCAATGAAAGAGAAAGAAACAAAAATAATGGTTCAAATAATTTTATCTTATATTAACAGATGGGTTTTTTTAAATGCAAAAGATCACGAACAATTTAGCTTTGTGTGTTACAGTTTAAAGGCTGAAAAGCAATCTGTTTTAAGACAAGAAGGAAAAAGGCATCTAATTTCTTCTTGGTTTTATAAGTATAAAGTTTTTACTTGACAGTTATTTATATTGGTTTGTATCAAAAAGAGAAGTTGGCAAAGACTTCTAAATTCATAACAATTGTCTATTAGTCTGTTTTTAATAATTTTTATTTGGCATGTAATCCTCTTTAATTAGATTCCACTCTGTTGTTTCAAGACTCCATAAACTGGTGTCTTATATACCAGCTGCTAAAGCAGGAGTTACTGTCTAAATGATATTCACAATGAGTATTTGGAAGGTTTACAATTATACCCTTGCTAATAAATTGTGCTATTTTCCCCAACAATTTTAAGTGCTAATCTTCAGAAGGCATTTTAAAATTAGCTAAAATTCTGTCAAGAGATTTACAAAAATTGTTAGCATGAAGATAATTATGTCACAGTCCTTGGACTCCATCTCTGATTGTGTGCATAAATCAGAAAATGTCAGCTGTGTTTTCCCTTAATAATTATCCTTGCAGCAATATATTACAGTTTAAACTCCTATTATAATTTTGTTTCGGGTTTATAAAACACCAGACAGTTATTTCTAAAGTTTTCTGCTGATTAAATAATTCAAAGATCTCCCAGAATAACAAGTGATTATCAGTGCTAAAATGTTAAATATCAGTAATAAGTAGATCAATATGGAAAGCATACACTCAGCATTCATTAGGGCACTATCCTAAGGAGGCAAACACTTGAATGTGATAATGAGTTTTTTCAAAGAGGTTGATTATATGTCACTTTCTTAAGAGCTAAGATACTGTACAACAAACTATTCAGGGAAGGGAATTATGGAACAGAAACTGACAAAGAAATGAATGAATTTTTTTTACATCTCACCTACTACACATGGGGAGCAGGTGATTGTGCAGACAAATACCCACCTTTGTGTACAATTACCCAATTTATATTGAGTTCTGCACACAGACACTAGGTGTGCAGTTTGCGCAGCCCTCCTAAAGCGTGAGCTATGAAATCTGGCTCCTCTTTAAGACAATATTGAAGTATGTTGTTTTTTTGTTCCTTCCATCAAAAAATCATAAACGATGACATCTTTTGCCTAGCCACGATAGGTCCCCTTAGACTAATAAAAGTGAATTTGGGTGCCAGTTTAATGTCACAGTAAAAAACTAGTCACCAATTCCAGTATTTTAGCAGATTTATTACTGTGGGTTATTAGTGGTTGCCTCTCTCGTTTCCCACATTATAATAGACAATCAAAAGTCTACAGGCCAGCAATTA
Source organism: Tachyglossus aculeatus (assembly GCF_015852505.1). Lineage (NCBI taxonomy): Eukaryota > Metazoa > Chordata > Mammalia > Monotremata > Tachyglossidae > Tachyglossus > Tachyglossus aculeatus. Next base: position 52,688,742 of record NC_052069.1, read on the forward strand.
GAGGGATTTTCTTTTTGATATAATGATAAGCTTAGTGACTAGCTTTCTGAGATTCAAGGACTAACCTACTAATTGCGGTCTTAACTTTTGTTTGGTGTTTAAAGTAGAAATCAAGGTTACCTTCAAAAGAGGCTGATGAAGAGCTTGCTGAGGCAGAAGCTCAATACAAATTTTAGAGTCCCTCCTAAATCAGAGCCACCCTATTCAGGCATTGATTTAGTATCAGGAATCCCTTTGTCACAGGTGTCCCAACTCAGCAAAGGGGCATTAGCAATAAATGAAAACCCTCCATCTTCCCCTAAACTGTCTTTCCTATTCTTAACGCTGCATTTTCCCCACAGTGACAAATACTGGATGAAAAGAAAAATAATATTTCTATATGGCTGTAAACACTCATTTCAGATTAAGCAAATATGAAAAACGCATCACAGAAGAATTCAACACATGGGGGATTATGAAGAAACGTGGGGAAAACAAGCATGTTACAAAGAAAACATAACTTTTCTATTTTAGCTATATGTTCGCTAGACTGTAAGTTTGTTATGGGCAGGGAATGGGTCCGTCTAGACTGTAAGCTAGGTGTGAGCAGGGAATGTGTCTGTTATATTGTTGCATTGTACTCTTCCAAGTGGTTAGTCTAGTGTTCTGCATTTAGTAAGTGATCAATAAATACCGATGGATTCCCCAAAATATTTTGTCACTAACAATGCCATTTTCCACCTCCCAAAGAAGAGAAAGACTCCATGGTTCACCCACTGTCTAAGACCAGTTGTAGAATACAGCATAAAGGTCACTGAAGCCATGTACGGTGCCAAGAATTTAGTTGATAATCAACAATTGGGAATGCCCAAAGGTGTGCTAGCAATACAGTGCATGGAACAGAGAGCCACATTTTCAGATTAGCTCAATATCAAGGTTCTGAACAACGAAGACATCTATAGTAAGGTCCATTATAGGACCAATGCACAACCTTGAAACCAAGAACTTCAGCAGTAAGTACCAATATGAACAATAAATGAGTACTTCACCAAGATACAGCCATGGGGGGGGGAGGGTGGCAAAGCTGCATTAAGATTGATTGTATCTACCCCAGTACTTTGTACAGTTCATGGCAGAGTAAGTGCTTAACAAAGACCACAGTTATTACTATTATTATTGATTAGCTGAAAGTGATTCTGATATTTTAAAATGTTCTTCTACCAAGCAAGACATACATCATTACCACCTTGCTGACCGCATGATCATGACACAAGGGAGTCTGACAGAAACCTGAGCATGACAAAGTACAAACTGAGAAACGTACTTAAACCATTGGTGCAACATGAAGGCTATAAAGATATATCCAGAGCTATTCTGAACAACGTAAAATATGTTTTTTTTTCCCCTCACCCTTAAAGAAGTTATGTGAATCTAAAGGTGTAGCAGCCAAAACTTGCAAAGGCAGGATATTCTGTTCAAGAGCCTGCAAAGACTGTTACTGAGTATTTGGAACATACCCAAAATATTGAAGAATTCCAAAGATATTAATACAATCACCATCTTAAAGAAAATGGTAAAAGCTGGTGGTGGAAATTACAAAGGTATCTCACTGCTTTCCACTAAGACTATGGCAAAAAACATATCAGAAAAGACTACTGAAGAATATTGTTGAAAAAAAGCCATGAATACATGTGATATCAGATTAAGATAGCATTCATTCATTCAATCATATTTATTGAGTGCTTAGTGTGTAGAGTGCTGTAATAATAATAATGGCATTTATTAAGTGCTTACTACGTGGAAAGCACTGTTCTTAGCACTGGGGAGGTTACAAGGTGATCAGGCTGTCCCACGGGGGCTCACAGTCTTAATCCCCATTTTACAGATGAGGTAACTGAGGCCTAGAGAAGTTAAGTCACACAGCTGACAATTGGAGGAGCCAGAATTTGAACCCATGATCTCTGACTCCAAAGCCCGGGCTCTTTCCACTGAGCCACGCTGCTTCTCTACTGTACTGTACTAAGCGCTTGGGAGAGTACAACAATAAACAGAACTGTTCCCTGCCCACAACAAACTTATCCCTCAATTATCTTATTTGCAGCCCTCCTGCTTCTCCTACACCCTTGGATCTGTACACTTCGGGCACTTTTGACAATCATTCCAACCCAGCCGCACTGTACTTATGTACTGATCTATGTTCCCTGTCAGTAGTTCAGTTTCATGTTTTTCTCCCTCTCTAAATTGTAAGCTTCCTGGTGGGCAGGGATCATCATGCCTACCAATTCTTTTGTCCTGTCCTCTCTTAAATATTTGGTAGCATGATCTGTACACAATCAGCGCTCAAATATGATTAACACCCAGCAGGTAGATCATCATCATCACTGTATTAAGCACTTGAGAGGGTAAAAACAGAATTGGCAGACATGGAGATCAGAGAGGAGGCTGATGCAGTAATCCAGTTGGGATAGGATGAGAGATTGAACCAGCAGGGTAGCGGTTTGGATGGAGAGGAAAGGGCGGATCTTGGCGATGTTGCGGAGGTGAGACTGGCAGTTTTTGGTGACGGATTGGGTGTGAGGGGTGAACGAGAGAGCAGAGTCGAGGATGACACCAAGGTTGCAGGCTTGTGAGGTGGGAAGGATGGTAATGCCGTCAACAGTGATGGGAAAGTCAGGGAGAGGGCAGGGTTTGGGAGGGAAGATAAGGAGTTCAGTCACACCTGGAGAGTTTCCAGTACTTTACCATTCTTGATTAGGGGAGGGAGAGTCAAGCAGAGGCATTTCCATACCTAGTTTGGGCAGTGGCCAGAGAGTGGAAGGCGATCTGCTACAAGTCAAAACTCACCTGTGCTGGGCAGCAGCGGCATGGGAGAGAGTTGAGGGAGGAGACTCATCCAAAGGTATCATCAGTACCATAGAGCTTTCATCTGGCCTAGTTGCAAAATGAGGATGAAATGTCTGGGGGTGGGGTGTGGGGTGTTTGGTTTTTACCTTATTTGTTCAGCATTTACTTTGTGCCGGCATTGTACTAAGGGCTGGGGTATATACAAGATATGTTCAAGTTGGACATAGTCCCTATCCCACTCAGGGTGCTATGTCTAGGGAGAGGATGGAATTGAATCCACATTTTACAGACACGGAAACTGAAGCAGAGAAAAATTAAGCAATTTGCCCGAGGTCACACAGCAGACAAGTGGGAGAGCAGGAATTAGAACCCAGGTCCCCTGAGTACAAAGCCTGTGCTCTTTCCATTAGACCACACTGTTCACCTCCCCATCCTGACCTTAGATAAGTCCGATGTAAGAGAGGGCCTGCATCAAATAGAATTGTTGCACCTTCAGATATTTGCCACACTGTTTGGCATCTAGTTGACAATAAGCACCATAACTAATTAAAGCCACCTCCAATTTCTTCTACTTAGCACTAAAACATAACAGAGGAGCTATGGAAATAATTCAAGAAGGGCACAATGTCCTCCAGGGGACTGACAAGCGGTAGTTTCAAATGAACATCAAGCTTCACATCACATTCAATTTCTATAAAGTTAATGTTGTGCTGGTTTCAAACCTTTGTGGTTGTGAGCCCTGGATCTAGCATGGAAGGTACATCTGGCTTCTAAACCAGTTTCAATAGTTATCTACAAAGCCCGCAACTTCAAATGAAAGCACAAAAATAACCAAGACTGTGGAGCTTGAATGCATTTAAACAGCCCTGAAGCAATGTGCAGCACAATATGACTTCACTGGGTAGGAAATTTGGGTAAATAATAAGAGCTTTACAGGCAAAATCTATTTAAAATAATTATGAGAAATTCCAGCTTAATGATTGAGATATTATGAAAGGCAAATTAGAGAACAGACTCCTTGAAGGTATGAATAATGTCTCTGTACTCTACTGTACTTCCCTAGATGCTTAGTACAGAGCTCTGAACACAATAGGCACTCAATGAACACTACTGGATTGAAAAGTGGACTCTTCTCTACGTCAGTCTACTTCTCTGACTAGGCACTTAACTTCTTATCTTTAGCTTAAAGCAAAGGAGTTTCATGGATCCAAGAAACCCACAGACACCCATCCTGAAAGAGAATGACTCTGACAGGTATTGCTCAGTGGAAAGAGCTCGGGCTTGGGAGTCAGAGGTCATGGGTTCAAATCCCAGCTTCGCCGCTTATCAGATGTGTGACTTTGGGCATGTCACAAACTTCTCTGTGCCTCAGTTACCTCATCTGTAAAATGGGGATTAAGATTGTGAGCTCCACATGGGACAACCTGATCACCTTGTATCCTCCCCAGTGCTTAGAACAGTGCTTTTCACACAGTAAGCACTTAAATAGCATCATTATTATTATTGCTACATCAACTTTCCCAATAACCTGGTGACCCAAAACTTCACTGACAAAAATCCATTAATCGTACATATTGAGCACTTACTGTGTGCAGAGATCTATACTAAGCACTTGATAGAGTACAAATAGGGAAGACAGGCACATTTCCTGCCCACAAGGAGCTTACAATCTACAGGGAGAGACCAACATTAATATTAATAAGTTGCAGATATGTGCATAAGGGTACAAATCCACTGCAAGGGCAATGTGGAGGAGAGGGAGTAGAGGGAACGGGGGCCTAGTCTAGGAAGACCTTATGGAGGAGGTGTTATTTTAATTAGGCTTTGAATTTGGGGAGAGTGATGGTCTGCTGGATATGAAGGGGGAGGGAGTTGCAGGCCAAAAGCAGACAAGAGCGAGGAGTCAGTGGTAAGAAAGATGAGATTGAAGTTCAGTGAGTAGATTAGCATCGAGGAGCAAAGTGAACATGCTGGGTTATAGTAGGGCACCAGCAAGTAAGATAGGAGGGGGCAAAGTGATTGACTGCTTTAAAGCCAATGGTAAGGAGTAAACCAACAATGCTTAGCACTACGTGGCAAACACTTCAGCATGGCAAAGCAGCATGTGCACAGCAAGAAATGGATAGTTTTATTCCATAGATATTATTAACCTTACCCATTCATTTGGTCCAATTTGGTGTGTAGTTTTGTTAACTTAAGTGCCTGGTCCTTATACAAAGGACAAGATAGCAATCTTTGGAAAGTCACTTTGCACTAGACTAATTCACAAATATTACTGAACCATTTATTTTCTTTGATGTTTGTATTCAAGGTACCTGCAGGAATTCACTTTTATATTTAAAAGGTTCAAACAATTCAAGAAACTGAGATTTATCCTTCACCCTTTCCTCATTAACTCAAGTTATAGGCTTTGATTCTTGGCCATAACTTGTCCAGAATCTGCCCTTTCGTCTCCAAACCCTCTCTATGCTAGTCCCTGCACCTGTATCCCACCTCAACTGCTGCCTTAGCCTCTTGTTGACCTCCCTGCCTCCAGACTCTCCCCTCTCCAGTCCATCCGTCACTCCGCTGCCTAGATCATTTTTCTAAAGCATCATTCTGAGCATGTTTACCCAAACATCAAACATCTAATGCTTACCCAAACACCCCTCTCCGTATCATATAGAAACTCTTCCCTACTGGCTTAAGAACATTTAATCAGCTACTCAGCCTCACTTTTTCCACTGCACCCCAGTCTGCAAGCTAATCGACTCACTGTGCCTCACTCTCATCTCTAATTAGCTCCTTGATCACATCCTCCCTTCTCCCTGGCACTCTTTCCCCATTCAATCCAGCAGGCCACTGGTTTCAAAATAGTTCTGAAATCACATCTTCTCCAGGACAGATCAGGGAAAGCATCATCACCCAACCCTATTAAACACACACACACACACACACACACACTCTTCAATACTTGTGTCACCTAAAAACTTAGATACCTGTAATCCTTACTGAAGCATTTCTATACCTGTCTTTTACACTGTGGACCACCCCCTTCTCCTCAACACGCTATCCAACCTTGGCTTCACAGACTCTGTCCTCTCCTGGTTCTCCTCTTATCTCTCCAGCCATTCATTCTCAGTCTCTTTTGCAGGCTCCTCCTCCCCCACCAATCCCCTTATTGTAGGGGTACCTCAAGGGTCAGTTCTTGGTCCCCTTCTGTTCTCGATCTACACTCACTCCCTTGGTGACCTCATTCGATCCCACTGCTTCAACTATCATCTCTACGTTGATGACACCCAAATCTACATCTCTGCCCCTGCTCTCTCCCCCTCCCTCCAGGCTCGCATCTCCTCCTGCCTTCAGGACATCTCCATCTGGATGTCTGCCTGCCACCTAAAACTCAACATGTCCAAGACTGAACTCCTTGTCTTCCCTCCCAAACCCTGCCTTCTCCCTGACTTTCCCATCAATCTTGACGGCACTACCATCCTTCCCATCTCACAAGCCCACAACCTTGGTGTCATCCTCGACTCCGCTCTCTCGTTCACCCCTCACATCCAAGCCATCACCAAAACCTGCCAGTCTCAGCTCCGCAACATTGCCAAGATCTGCCCTTTCCTCTCCATCCGAACCGCTACCCTGCTCGTTCAAGCTCTCATCCTATCCCGTCTGGACTACTGTATCAGCCTCCTCTCCGATCTCCCATCCTCTTGTCTCTCCCCACTTCAATCCATACTTCACGCTGCTGCCCGGATTGTCTTTGTCCAGAAACGCTCTGGGCATGTTACTCCCCTCCTCAAAAATCTCCAGTGGCTACCAATCAATCTGCGCATCAGGCAGAAACTCCTCACCCTCTGCTTCAACGCTCTCCATCACCTGGACCCCTCCTACCTCACCTCCCTTCTCTCCTTCTCCAGCCCAGCCCTCACCCTCCACTCCTCTGCCGTTAATCTCCTCACCGTGCCTCGTTCTCACTTGTCCCGCTGTCGACCCCCGGCCCACATCCTCCCCCTGGCCTGGAATGCCCTCCCTCTGCCCATCCGCCAAGCTAGCTCTCTTCCTCCCTTCAAGGCCCTACTAAGAGCTCACCTCCTCCAGGAGGCCTCCCCAGACTGAGCCCCTCCTTATTCTCCCCCTCCTCCCCCCTCCATCCCCCCGCCTTACCTCCTCTTCCCTTCCCCAAAGCACCTGTATATAGGTATATATGTTTCTCCGTATTTATTACTCTATTTATTTATTTATTTTACTTGTACATATCTATTCTATTTATTTTATTTTGTTAATATGTTTTGTTTTGTTCTCTGTCTCCCCCTTCTAGACTGTGAGCCCACTGTTGGGTAGGGACCGTCTCTATATGTTGCCAACTTGTACTTCCCAAGCACTTAGTACAGTGCTCTGCACACAGTAAGCACTCAATACGATTGATTGATTGATTGATTGACAAGGCAAGGGAAAGCTTGTTTATGGAAATGGGGTTGTACCAACACTTACTTTAGGGAGATCTGAGGTCTGTCAGATTTGGAGATTTAACAAGGATCTTTGTAAATATGGGATCTTAAAATAGATGAGCTTCTTATATTGGTCAACATAATGAGTAAAAAAAAAATTGCTCTGTCTTAGACCTTCATTTCCTCCCATCTGATTCCCAACCTTAGGAATTATTCTAGTCTGAAAATAAAACAACTCTAGATGAATATTTGCCGTTTCACTTAAAGTTAAAGTCATTGAGAAGCAACAAGTACAAATGAATTTCAGAGATTATTCCAGATAAGCAATATCGTTTCCAGTGGTTTAAAAATTAACAAAAACTTTACCTTCATGCCAAAAGGAACACCAAACCACCTCTGTCAAGTACTTGTAAGCATATAGGAAGTCAGGGCACGAACATTTTTACCTCATTTCTAAGGGGACGTGTGTTAAAGGAAAATACTCAGAAATCCTTTTATTAGATTTGTATTTTATAAATGGTTTGCTACTTAACCAAATGTATTATTGACTAGGGAAAGACAGCAGAAGAGGGTGAAAATTCAAGAGAAGATAAAAGAGGTAGTAATAATAATAGAGCATTTACTGTGTTCTAAGCACCATGCTAAAAATGCAGTAAGTACAAGTTAATCAGATAGGAAAAAGTTCCTGTCTCCTATGGGGCTTACAACTTAGTAGGATGGGTGGACACTTTCCAAAGAATTTGAAAAATTAGACCAAAGAGACACCAAAGCATTACTGGCCCTGTTTTTTCCATCAGAGCACATCAGGCACAGATTCGATTTACTACTACAAGAAGCATCAGTCATATTGTATTGCATAATTATGCCTTCCAATCTATTCTTTATAAATGGTGAATGGTTATATCAAAACGTAAAGATATTTACTTGAGATGCATGTAAAAATCCTTAAAAAAAGATTCCTCTTAGAATATCAGTTAAAAAAAAGAAATGGAGAAAAATTACATATTGCATTTTTTGTTAAATTGTCTTTGTCACAAAAAAATAACATCCACATAAGGAATAGAGCAGAATGAGACGTTATCTTTTTTCTTTTCATAAGCTAAGTATCCCAAAGCTCTTTATCACTTTACAAAGGAATGATACTCACAAAGATAATATTTCACAAGTGTAGCAGCGACCAAAGTAATACTAGAGAGGATAAATGGAAAACCATTGCAATTTAGCCTTCAATCCAAAAGAAAAAGATCTTTAATCATGCAACATCTTAGAACAGGAACTTGTCCTTCTCTGTGTGTTAGAGCCTCCCCACCTCTATAATCTCCTCTTCTCCTTTCTGGACATCATACTGTCAGATTAAAACTAAGTAAATATAGAACTATTGTTTTGTTCAAGCCATACTAAAGGCATAAAGATAGAGAGAAACAAAAGACAAATATGTTTTTCAAGGTGGGAAGCAGTATGGCCTCATGAAAACATCAGGGACCTGGGAGTTGGAGACCCTGGGTTCTAATCCCACTTGCCTGCTTCGTAAACTCGGGCAAGTCACAACTTCTCTGTCCTTCAATTTTCTCATGTGTAAAGTGGTGACTAAATACCTGTACTCCTCCTCCCATAGAATGTGAACCTTTAGTGGGACAGGAAATATGTCCAACCTGGTTACCTTGTATCTATGTTAATACTTAGTACAGTGTTTTGCACATAGTAAACACTTAAAACCAATACAATTATTATTATTATAATCTGGTTTTCAAACTTCTATTCTAACAGAAAGATTACACTTGAAAATCCATGTTCCCAGTTTCCCAGAATTATGTTGACATTGATAAGGAATAAATTACTACTGTATGCTACAGTTCAAAATGTTAAATCCATGCTACTAAGGCCTATTCTTCTGAGTAGGAATTGAAGTTTTACATGCAAATGTACATACTCTCAGCCCTTCTAAATTCACCTCTGCTGGGGACAATAAGTGCTGAGCTCTTCTAGTAAATTACAACAGTCATCCTGGGTCATTGCACAGCTATATACTCCATTTTTAAAAAAAACAAGGAAGGAACCAGTAAGAGTTGGTCAGTCACTGTACTATGTGCTTGGGAAAGTACAAAAACACAATATAACAGAAGCATTCCCTGCCCACAGTGAGTTTACCGTCTAGATGGGGAGACAGACCTTAACGTAAGTGCTGTGGGGCTGGGAGAGGGATGAATAAAGGGAGTAAATCAGGGTGACAGAGAAGGGAGTTGTAGAAGAAGAAAGGAGGGCGCAGTCAGGGAAGATTCCCTGATGAAGATTCCTCCAAGGATCTTGTTGCCCCTGTCAGACAATATAGGTCAGGATGGAATACTCTTAACTGGTACACTGATTTCTGCCATATTCCATGTCATGTTTCAGCTATAATGTTTCTACGGAACTAAGGAACGTGTCTGCATTATCGAGAGCCCATTAGGATAAAAGCATGGTATCAGAAGTAATGGTCTGTGTACAGGTGACCATGTTAGAATGAATGAATTTTAGGGTGCAAGCCCAAATTTCACTGTCATCCTTTACATCCATTTTCTAGAAGTGATCTCCCACCTCTAGTCCTCAAAAATCATCCATCTCTGCAAACAGAAACTCCTGACCATCATCCTTATAGCATACAATCAGCTCTCCCCCTGCCGCCTATCCTCACTTCTCTCCCACAACCCAGCCTACACATTTTGCTCTTCCAATAGCTACCTAATTACTGTCATCTCTCACCACTGACCTATTGCTGACCCCTATACTCCTGTCCAGAACTCCCTCCCTCTTGATATCAGACTACTAACTCTCCCCATCCTCAAATCCCTACTTAAAATCACATCTCCTCTAAGAAGTCCACACTGACCAATCTTGTCTTTTCACCATACCTACCTCCCTACTGTGTCACACATGCACTTGAGTCCTTACCTCTTGAACAGTTGGTACTCAATCCACCATCACTCCCACAGGACCTATGTACATATTCTTACACAAGAGAAGCAGCGTGGCTCAGGAGTCAGGCTTGGGAGTCAGAGATCATGGGTTCTAATCCCGGCTCCGCCATATGTCTGCTGTGTGACCTTAGGCAAGTCACTTAACTTCTCTGAGCCTCAGTTACCTCATCTGTAAAATGGGAATTAAGACTGTAAGCCCCACCCGGGACAACCTGATCACCTTTTATCCTCCCCAGGGCTTAGAACAGTGCTTTGCACATTGTAAGAGCTTAACAAGTTAAGCTTAACATTGTAGGCTCCCAGACTGAGCTCCCTTTTTCCTCTCCTCTTCCCCATCCCCCCGCCCTACCTCCTTCCCCTCCCCACTGCACCTTTATATTTGTTCGTACAAATTCATTACTCTGTTTTACTTGTACATATTTACTATTCTATTTATTTTATTAATGATGTGCATCTAGCTTTACTATTTATTCTGATGACTTGGCACCTGTCCATATGTTTTGTTTTGTTGTCTGTCTCCCCCTTCTAGACTGTGAGCCCGTTGTTAGGTAGGGACCATCTCTATATGTTGCCAACTTGTACTTCCCAAGCACTTAGTAGAGTGCTCTGCACACAGTAAGTGCTCAATAAATACAATTGAATGGATGAATGAACAAATGCCATCATTATTATTGTTTCCCCCATCTGCAATTAATTTTAATGCCAATCTCCTCTACTATATTCTAAGCTCCTTAAGAGCAAGAACCATGACTAATATTGTACTCTCCCAAGGGCTTAGTAAAGTACTCTGCAAAGATCGCACACTAAATAAATAACATTGATTTATTCCTTAATGCAAGGTTTTACAAGGTCATTTAGTGTTACACAACTGACTAATGCAATTTTGACATTCTTAGACACTGAGCTTTCATTGTACAATGAAGACTGCAAGCTCCTTGCAGATATGTCTTCTACCACTAATGTACCCCCCCCCAAGTGCTTAGTGCAGTGCTCTGCACAAAATAGGCATTCAGATTCTATAAATTGGAAAAAAAAAACTTTGAAGGCAAGGAGAACGTATCTTGTTCTAATGTACTTCCCAAGTGGTTAGAACAGAAAGTTGAACTTCGTTCATGCTCAATAGCTTCCCCTAATTGATCTAAATCCAGGACCCACCTCAATGGAACTAAGGTTTTTCTGTTTTAAAAAATCCCATCACTACAGAAACACTATAATGAACTCCTGAACAAGCTTCTCACCATCAAGGAAGTGGCCCTTCAAGGCCTGGGAAACCAGCCAAATGACGTAGTTCTGACGTTTTGGTATGTGACCTCTGCAGCCAAAGCCAAGAAAAATGGGAAACTACCCAGTTATAATGGCATGCCCATAGAAAGCTACGAAGAAGGAATCTAATATTTAGACATTTGCATAGGTTTCTTTTCAATCTATGTATTGGACATGAAGGGAGTGACAGAGAAGCAGAATGGTTAGTGGATACATATGGGCTAGGGAGTCAGAGGTCGTAGATTCTAATCCTGGCTCTGACACTTGTCTGCTGTGTGACCTTGGGCAAGTCACTTCACTTCTCTGTGCCTCGGTTACTTCATCTGTAAAAGGGGGATTGAGACTGTGAGCCCCATGTGGTACAGGGACTCTGTCCAACCCAATCTGCTTGTAACCACCCCAGCACTTAGTACAGTGCCTGGCACACAGTAAGTGCTTAAATACCACAATTATCATTATCATAAGACTTTAATGATCTTACTGTAATCACCATCTTCAACCACTGAGCTAGCCTACTGCATGCTCATCAGATGGAAAGCTCACTGTGGGCAAGAAATTTGTCTCTGTTGTATCGTTCTCTCCCAACCACTTAGTACAGTGTTCTGCACATAGTAAAAGATCAATAGATAGCATTTATGCTGATCATGATCACCATCTGTGCACTAAACTGCAATGTAATTTCTGACCAAATGCAGTAGAGTGTGATCCTCACAGCACAACAGTACCTGGTTAAGTGAGAGAGACCTAAACTGTTTTCAGTGATCTTACAGAAACACTAGTCAGTGCTGAGAAAACTCCTAAGGAAATCCAGCTCTGAGTACTCATGAAGATCCTTAAATTCTTCCATGGTGAGTTGAGGCAGAATTCAAGGCGTCTCATCATCAGAATGAAGCTTAGCCTTTATAAAATGTGGTTCTGTTCAACTTGTTCTTTATTATGATGCAATGAAAGACCTGGAAGCTGGAAAAAATGGTGTCTTCAAGTTAATAGAAACTCTTCCAGTTCAACAGAGAGTGTGTCTACAACATGTGCCTGTGTGTTTTGAACTCTCCCAAGTTCTTAGCGCTCTGCACACAGTAAGTGCTCCGGAAACACAATTAAGTGAATCAATAGGCTACAAGCCTAAATCAAAAGCATCTGAGACAATGATTCAAGTGCTGCAAAAATAAATGATTGTGCTCTAAAGGACATGCACAAGCTAACATGCCAATGATTAGAAATAGTATATCCTGGACTGACAAGACTGAGGAAAATCAAAACCACTAGCTCCCATTTAAACCAGGAAGCCCTATATAATAATGTTGGTATTTGTTAAGCACTTATTATGTGCAAAGCACTGTTCTAAGTGCTGGGGAAATTTAGGATCTCTCGACCCCCTCGAAGAGATGCCTCTCTTGAGGTGCAAACCTCTCTAATACTATCATTTATGCTTCTGCTGCTGCTCCGTACAATAATAATGCTATTTGCTACACTTTTAAGTCGTGCCAATGAGTGTCCTTACCCCTAGGGGAGATACAAGACAATCAGGTTGGGAAAGGTCTCTAACTTCCCGGGAACTCTCAATCTAAGCGGGATAAGGGAATTGAAATGCCAGTTTATAGATGAGAAAATAGATGCAGAGAAATGAAATGATTTGCCCAAGGTCACAGCAGGCAAGTGGTGGTGCCTGGATTCTAACCCAGGTCTCCACCCCAAAGCCCATTATCCTTCCATTAGTTCTGCTTTTGGAAATTTAATTCTTAAAGGCATATCCTACAACATTCAGTTATTTTTTCTGTAAAGTTGTGAATCAATAGGCTCTGAGCTGTTTGGGGGATAGTGGGTTTGAGTTCCCCAGAGCAACTAAAAATACACACAATGGTGAGGGTTCTGTTTAATTTCAACAACCAAACCAAATCTTAGATGTGTCCTTCTTTTATTTTCAGTGTCCAAACCTGCCTACTTAAAAGAATTCAGGAAGTTTACAGAAGCAGCATGGCCTAGACAATCAATCGTATTTATGGAACACTTACTGTGTGTAGAATACCGTACTCTATTCATTTCATTCATTCAATCATATTTATTGAGTGCTTACTGTATGCAGAGCACTGTACTAAGCGCTTACTGTATGCTTGTGATTGTGACAAAACACATATCCTGCCCACAATGAGCTTACAGTCTAGTGCACAGAATCTAGGAGTCAGAGGACCTGTGTTCTAATCCCAGCTCCGCCCCTGGTCTACTGTGTGACACCTCGGGCAAGTCACCAAAAAAACAAACAACAACAACAAAAAACAGTTATCTGTTAAGCGCTTACCATGTGCCGGCACTGTACTTAGTGCTGGGGTAGATACAAGCTATTCAGGTTTGACACAGTCCATCTCACACAGGGCTTACAATCTTAATGCCCATTCTACAGATGAGGTAACTGAGGCACAGAGAAGTTAAGTGACGTGGTCACACTGCAGACGTGGCAGAGCTAGGAATAGAACCCAGGTCCTAACTCCGGGCCTACGCTCTACCCAGGAGCCCACGCTGCTTCTCTGTGCCTCAGTTACCTCATCTATAAGACTAGACATGGTACTGTTGTGTTGCAAGAATCCCACTCAACTGCATTTGCGTTGAAGCCACACTAGTTTAGGTAGTACACAATGATCATCATCACTGGTATCTATTGAACATTAATATTATTCTATTTATTTATTACTCTATTTCTTTATTTATTACTCTATTTATTTATTATTACTCTATTTTACTTGTACATATCTATCCTATTTATTTTATTAATATGTTTTGTTTTGTTCTCTGTCTCCCCCTTTTAGACTGTGAGCCCACTGTTGGGTAGGGACCGTCTCTATATGTTGCCAACTTGTACTTCCCAAGTGCTTAGTACAGTGCTCTGCACACAGTAAGCGCTCAATAAGCTCAGTAAGCACTCAGAGAAGGAGTGTGGCTCAGTGGAAAAGAGCACGGGCTTTGGAGTCAGAGGTCATGGGTTCAAATCCCGGCTCTGCCAATCGTCGGCTGTGTGACTTTGGGCAAGTCACTTAACTTCTCTGTGCCTCGGTTACCTCATCTGTAAAATGGGGATGAAGACTGTGAGCCCCCCCGTGGGACAACCTGATCACCTTGTAGCCTCCCCAGTGCTTAGAACAGTGCTTTGCACATAGTAAGCGCTTAATAAATGCCATCATTATTATTATTATTATTATTATTAATAAAAATGATTGATTGATTAATGATGTGCAAAGCACTGTGGGACTTGAGTCCCACGTAGGGTGTAGACTGTGTTCAACATGATTAGCTTGTACCAACCCCAGAGCTCAGTACAGTGCCTGGCACCTAGTAAGCACTTAAATCCTATTTTTTAAAAAAGTTCCAACAGATGCTGTGGTCTGTGAATCACATCCCAAAGACCATCGAATCTTCCTCAAAGATCAAGAAATGTTAGGAATTCTACAGCTAGGACTTTTACTTAAGAATTAAGATATTTCACATGGGAAAAAGCCTTTGAAAATGTAAATGCAAATATATTATCCTAAAATAGTGTTGCCATAGATAGCGCATTACTTTTCAATCAAGATAAAATCCTGCATCTGTAGAGTGCCTTTCCTGTAAAGAGAACTGCCACATGCAAGCTAATTTTAAATGACCAAAGTAATATATTGCTCTTCAGATCAATCTTGTAAGAACAATTATTGTTAATGTGAGCCCTTTAGTCAATCATTTCACAAATCTTTCATAACTTGTTTTGGGTTTTAAAATTTGTTTCAATAATGCCGTTGATTTTAAAGATGTTAACTATATAGGGAATTGCTACTCTTCCAACTCCTTTAATATCACCTTGACAGTACAGATCTATATCAAAAAATTCTTGTCTCTTTTCCTATAACATTAATAATGCTACTATTACATGTTATCAAGGGAATCAGTTTTCTTGAATTACCAGACACGTTTTATTTCCCCGTTCACTTCAGCATAGTCTTTCAGCTAGCTTTTTCCTTTGTTTCCCCTAATTATTCCTAATGTTTTTCTATTTTGTTTTCCCATATTTTATTTTCTTCTGTTTATTTTCCTAGTCATTTTTTGTTCTTCCTGGCCCTTTCTGGGATAGTTAGCTGTGTTTTCCTTTTAGAAGCCAACTGCTTTCCTTTTGCCTTTCCCCCTAGCCTATATTCCACTTCTACAGCTTTATGATTCTTACGTGCTTGCCTCCAGATTACCCAAATGATTCCAAGTAGGAATCTCTCAAGCCAAAGAATAAATAAATTAAAAGAAAAATACTACTGAGTTAGAGGGTTGTTGCCTAGCAACATTGTTCACGTCTACTTTCTCTGAAAAATTCGGCAGCAAGGATTTTTTCACTCGAATGAGTATAGTCCTACGTAAAAATCTCTTTATGCTGTTTGGCAAGTCACTTCTTAAAACTCACATAGGTGGAACTGAAGAAAATGGGCTTTACCTTTAAATGTTGCAATGAAAATATCAGTAACATCATCACTTCTCCCTTAGAAAGGTGTATTTCCTCAAAAATGAGAGGCACTAAAATAGCTGACTTGGAATTTTACACATCCTAAAAGCAATTAGAAAATCCTTAATAAATTACGCTTGAGGGAAAATAACTTACCAAGAGGAAAGAAAACAGTATGAACACAAAAAGATGTAGGCAAATGGTAAATAGCAAATACGAACATTCTGAAGGCAAAACAGAACCAAATGATAAAAAAAGATCAGAAACTGGTGGAGAATAAGTATTGCCTCACACTATTAAGGTATATACTCAGTGAAATAAGGAAAACATGTGTTATGTAGATATTTTGTTTGCTTCAACTACTTGAGTTATGATCTGAAGTCCATCAAATATTAGAAATTGTAGGCACTGATGTGTTTCAACCGTTATTTAGGCAATGATGGGAATCCTGAATGAGCAAACAAACCCAGTCTTCAGACTTTCAGTTCTAACAAATTCATCCCCTTAATTCCTACCACTAAAATGAAAAAGCAATTGTTGCATATAGTCTAGAAGGAGTAGTCAGAAGAAAACTCTCAGACCAGCAATTGTGCAAGAACAGAGAAACAGCTTGGCTCAGTGGAAAGAGCCCAAACTTGGGAGTCAGAGGTCATGGGTTCTAATCCCAGCTCCGCCAATTGTCAGTTGTGTGACTTTGGACAAGTCACTTAACTTCTCTGTGCCTCAGTTACCTCATCTGTAAATGGGGATTAAGACTGTGAGCCCCACATGGGACAAACTGATCACCTTGTATCCCCCCAAAGCACTTAGAACAGTGCTTTGCACATAGTAAGCACTTAACAAATACCATTATTATTATTAACAACAATGGGCTGGACAGCAGAATCATTATTTCAGAAGCAGCATGGCATAGTAGATTAGAGCCTGGGCGTCAGAAGGTCACGGGTTCTAATCTCTGCTCTGCCACTTGTCTACCTTGTGACCATGGACAAATCATTTCTCTGGGTCTCAGTTGCGCCAACCTTGGTATCACCCTTGACTCCGCTCTCTAATTCACCCAACACATCCAATCCGTCACCAAAACCTGCTGGTCTCACCTCCAGAACATCACCAAGATCCGCCCTTTCCTCTCCATCCAAACTACTACCTTCCTGGCTCAATCTCTCATCCTATTCTGACTGGATTACTGCATCAGCCTCCTCTCTGATCTCCCATCCTCCTGTCTCTCCCTGCTTCAGTCTATACTTCATGCTGCTGCCCTGATTATCTTTGTACAGAAACTCTCCGGGCATGTCACTCCCCTCCTCAAAAATCTCCAGGGGCTGTCTGTCAACCTACGCATCAAGCAAAAACTCCTCACTCTCGGCTTCAAGGCTGTCCATCACCTCGCCCCCTCTTACCTCACCTCCCTTCTCTCCTTCTCCAGCCCAGCCCACACCCTCTGCTCCTCTGCCACTAACCTCCTCACCGTACCTCATTCTCACCTGTCCCGCTGTCAACCCCCAGCCCACGTCCTCCCCCTGGCCTGGAATGCCCTCCCTCCACACATCTGCCAAGTTAGCTCTCTTCCTCCCTTCAAAGCCCTATTGAGAGCTCATCTCCACCAGGAGAACTTCCCAGACTGAGCCCACTTTTTCCTCTCCTCCTCACCATCCTCCCATTCTGCCCTATCTTCTTCCACTCCCCACAACACTTGTATATATTTGTACAAATTTAGTACTCTATTTTACTTGTACATATTTACTATTCTATTTATTTTGTTAATGATGTGCATATAGCTATAATTCTATTTGTTCTGACGATTTTCATGCCTATCTACATGTTTTGTTTCATTGTCTGTCTCCCCCTTCTAGATTGTGAGCCCACTGCTGGGTAGGAACCCTCTCTATATGTTGTCAACTTGTACTTCCCAAGAGCTTAGTACAGTGCTCTGCACACAGTAAGCACTCAATACGATTGAATGAATGAAAGAAAATGGGGATGGAGACTGTGAACCCCTCAGACGGCAAGGACTGTACCCAACCCTATTTGCTTGTATCCACCCCAAGCACTTAATACAGTGCCTGGCACATAGTAAGTGCTTAATGCATACCATCATTATTATTATTTATTGGTATTTGTACATGAGAAAAAAAACCCAAAATCATTTGAATGAAAATAATCCTTCAAATACATGATTAACGCAAATATTTGCAGCTTCATTTTTAAGTTGCTTATGCTGAAATATGTGCAGATCCACTGAAAGGTATTTGAGGATGTTTTATTTCATACTAAAGCATGGTTACTAATTGGGAAAGGAATTTGTTGATCAAAAAATGTTAGGGATGTTTTTCCCTGTTCACACAATGAGGAAGAAAACCATGCAAAACCTCGCACCTATTGATTTGGTTTGTATTTTGCGATCCTGGCTCCACCTCTAATAATAAAAATAATAATGATGGTATTTTGTTAAGTGCTTACTATGTGCCAAGCAGTGTTCTGAGCATTGGGGTAGATAGTTACGCGACCCCCCGAGCGTCTGGCTTCCGTCCCCTACATTCCACGGAAACTGCCCTCTCAAAGGTCACCAATGACCTCCTGCTTGCCAAATCCAACGGCTCCTACTCTGTCCTAATCCTCCTCGACCTCTCAGCTGCCTTTGACACTGTGGTCCACCCCCTTCTCCTCAACACGCTATCTGACCTTGGCTTCACAGACTCAGTCCTCTCCTGGTTCTCCTCTTACCTCTCCGGTCGTTCTTTCTCAGTCTCTTTTGCAGGCTCCTCCTCCCCCTCCCATCCTCTTACTGTGGGGGTTCCCCAAGGTTCAGTGCTTGGTCCCCTTCTGTTCTCGATCTACACGCACTCCCTTGGTGACCTCATTCGCTCCCACGGCTTCAACTATCATCTCTACGCTGATGACACCCAGATCTACATCTCTGCCCCTGCTCTCTCCCCCTCCCTCCAGGCTCGCATCTCCTCCTGCCTTCAGGACATCTCCATCTCGATGTCCGCCCGCCACCTAAAGCTCAACATGTCGAAGACTGAGCTCCTTGTCTTCCCTCCCAAACCTTGTCCTCTCCCTGACTTTCCCATCTCTGTTGACGGCACTACCATCCTTCCCGTCTCACAAGCCCGCAACCTTGGTGTCATCCTCGACTCCGCTCTCTCATTCACCCCTCACATCCAAGCCGTCACCAAAACCTGCCGGTCTCAGCTCCACAACATTGCCAAGATCCGCCCTTTCCTCTCCATCCCAACCGCTACCCTGCTCATTCAAGCTCTCATCCTATCCCGTCTGGACTACTGCATCAGCCTTCTCTCTGACCTCCCAACCTCGTGTCTCTCTCCACTTCAATCCATACTTCATGCTGCTGCCCGGATTATCTTTGTCCAGAAACGCTCTGGGCATATCACTCCCCTCCTCAAAAATCTCCAGTGGCTACCAATCAATCTGCGCATCAGGCAGAAACTCCTCACCCTGGGCTTCAAGGCTGTCCATCACCTCGCCCCCTCCTACCTCACCTCCCTTCTCTCCTTCTACAGCCCAGTCCGCACCCTCCGCTCCTCCACCGCTGATCTCCTCACCGTACCTCGCTCTCGCCTGTCCCGCCATCGTCCCCCGGCCCACGTCATCCCTGGGGCCTGGAATGCCCTCCCTCTGCCCATCCGCCAAGCTAGCTCTCTTCCTCCCTTCAAGGCCCTGCTGAGAGCTCACCTCCTCCAGGAGGCCTTCCCAGACTGAGCCCCTTCCTTCCTCTCCCCCTCGTCCCCCTCTCCATCCCATCTTACCTCCTTCCCTTCCCCACAGCACCTGTATATATGTTTGTACATATTTTTTACTCTATTTATTTTATTTGTACATATCTATTCTATTTATTTTGTTAGTATGTTTGGTTTTGTTCTCTGTCTCCCCCTTTTAGACTGTGAGCCCACTGTTGGGTAGGGACTGTCTCTATATGTTGCCAATTTGTACAGTGCTCTGCACATAGTAAGCGCTCAATAAATACGATTGATGATGATGATACATGGTAATCAGGTTGTCCCATGTGGGGCTCACCATCTCAATTCCCATTTTACAGGAGAGGGAACTGAGGCACAGAGAAGTGAAGTGACTTCCCCAAGGTCACACAGCAGAAAGGATTAGAACCCACGTCCTCTGATTCCCAAGCCCGTGGTCTTTCCACTAAGCCATGCTGCATCTCTAGTCTGTGTTACCGTGGAAAAGTCACAACTCTGGTCCTCAGTTGCCTTATCTGAAAAATAGGGATTCAGTACCTGACCTTTCTCCTCAGACTCTGAGCCCCACGTGGGACCCAATTATCTTATCCCTAGATAGATTACTCGGCACATAGTATGCGCTTAAATACCACAATTATTACTATTAGACTTCTGAACATCCAAAAATGAGAATCTCAGCTTCAAGGATCTCCATCACTTCACCCCCTCCTACTTCACCTCCCCTCTCTTGAAAAACCCTCTCTTGACCCCACCTCACCTTCTAGTTATCGCCCCATCTCCCTCCTACCATTCCTTTCCAAACTCGTTGAACGAGTTGTCTACATGCACTGCCTCGAATTCCTCAACACCAACTCTCTCCTCGGCCCCTCCAGCCTGGCTTCCGCCCCCTACATTCCATGGAAACTGCCCTCTCAAAGGTCACCAATGACCTTCTGCTTGCCAAATCCAATGGCTCATACTCTATCTTAATCCTCCTCGACCTCTCAGCTGCCTTCGACACTGTGGACCACCCCTTTCTCCTCAACACGCTATTCGACCTTGGCTTCACAGACTCCGTCCTCTCCTGGTTCTCCTCTTATCTCTCCGGTCATTCATTCTGTCTCTTTTGCAGGCTCCTCCTCCCCCTCCCACCCCCTTCCTGTAGGGGTTCCCCAAGGTTCAGTTCTTGGTCCCCTTCTGTTCTCGATCTACACTCACTCCCTTGGTGACCTCATTCGATCCCACGGCTTCAACTATCATCTCTACGCTGATGACACCCAGATCTACATCTCTGCCCCTGCTCTCTCCCCCTCCCTTCAGGCTCACATGTCCTCCTGCCTTCAGGACATCTCCATCTGGATGTCTGCCCGCCACCTAAAACTCAACATGTCCAAGACTGAACTCCTTGTCTTCCCTCCCAAACCCTGCCCTCTCCCTGACTTTCCCATCACTGTTGACGGCACTACCATCCTTCCCGTTTCACAAGCCCACAACCTTGGTGTCATCCTCGACTCCGCTCTCTTATATATATTTGTACAGATCTATTATTCTATTTTACTTGTACGTATTTACTATTCAATTTATTTTGTTAACAATGTGCATATAGGATATGAAAAGGGAGGGCGTTGCAGTCCAAAGGCAGGACATGGGCGAGAGGTTGGCAGCAAAATAGATGAGGTCAAGGTACAGTGAATAGGTTAGCATTAGAGGAGCTAAGTGCAGCACTTAGAACAGTGCTTGGCACATAGCTTAATAAATGCCATTATTATTATTATTATGCAGGCTGTGTTGCAGTAGGAGAGTAATTAGATGAGGTAGGAGGGGGCAAGGTGATTGAATGATTTAAAGCCTCTTATAAGGAGTTTGTTTGATGCCAGGGTAGATGGCCAACCACTGAGGTTTTTTGAGGAGTGGGGAAACATATCTTGAGCATCTTTGTAGAAAAATGATTCAGGCAGCAGAGTGAAGCATGGCCTGGGGAGGGGAGACATGTGGACTGAGACTGTGTCTAATCTGATTGCCCTGCATCTGCCCCAGGGCTTGTTAAATACTAAGTGCTTAACAAATACTACCATTATCACTGATATTTTTACCAGGATCTAAAGGGGAAGGAGGCTTGGTGTTCAAAACAAACATTGCAGACATAAAAGTAGCCAATGCCATATCTGTACTGGGCAGGGAAGGGGCCAGTGCAAAACCAGCTGCCCAGTATGAAACTGGGTGATGCCTTGGGTCCTACTATACACTTCTCTAATCTTGCCTGAGTATGTTGGAGGCAGAAGGCTTCCCTTTATTGAGTTCTCTTACCCTGAACTTTTTATCTTTATCCTTCTCCTCCACTCCCATTTGCCCTCAACCCCCAGAGCATCAGGAGAAAAGGAAAGGAGGAAGGAAAATCCCATGAAAGGAAAACATTTTCTATTGATTAGACATTTTTACATTTGCATTTTCTAATCAGTAGCATTCACTGAGTGTTGACTCTTTGCAGAGTATTGTATCAGGCTGGTGAGAGAGTACAATGGTGTTAGTAGACACAATCCCATGGCTCAGTGGAAAGAGCACATACTTCGGAGTCATAGGTCATGGGTTCAAATCCCAGCTCTGCCAATTGTCAGTTGTGTGACTTTGGGCAAGTCACAACTTCTCTGTGCCTCCATTACCTCATCTGTAAAATGGGGATTAAGACTTTGAGCCCCCTGTGGGACAACCTGATTATCTTGTAACCTCCCCAGTGCTTAGAACATAGCAAGTGCTTAATACATGCCATCATTATTATTATATTATTCCTTCCCTCATGGAGCTTACAAGACTGCAAGCTCATTATGGGAAGGGAATGTGTCTGTTTATTGTTGTATTGTACTCTCTCAAGTGCTTAGTACAGTGGTCTGCACACAGTAAGCACTCAATAAATACAATTAAATTAATGAATGATCTACTACTGCTGGCCTGGATGCCCTGGAAATCCAAGGGCCAGGAAAGGGAACATGAAGGTGCAGTCTCAATCAGCTGAAGTTGGGGTTTTTAAGGTGGTAGATCACTCTATAACTATGTGGTTTCTAGAAACACAGATATTTTATTGTCACCAGAAATTTTAGTCCCATGGAGATGTGAATTGAAAACGAATTTTTCAATGAACTGACTCCTTTAAAGCATACTCTTTCACGGTGTAGACTGCATAATGATAACGATTCTCTGGAGAATATAGATGCTAATTCACATAGTGTTAATCACTTCACCTCTCACCCAATCTCAGCACCAAAACAATATAGATTTGTCTAATTTCCTTTAACTGTGGTAGTTGGGATATTTGCATAGCTTCTCTATGCATATCAAAGTTAAGCAAGCAGCCTCAGAAGCCTAGAAGTGATCCTTTTTAACCTATAGAAAAGATTAATGTCTATTCCCTACAACCACAAAAAGCAAATATATACAAATCCTGTTTGTTTCAGAATTTCAAGTTCTCTGTTAAATGGACAAAATTTAAAGCCGCAAGGGACCTGGCTGAAGTGTCTTCACCTATTATGAAACCTATGAAAAACCTTTATTTTTGTTTCTTATAAGACAGCAAGTTCTGGGGCATTTTTGCAACTACAAGGAAATAAAGCAAATTTACTCCATTTAATGTTTACCCTCTCTCACTCTCTTCTAAACAATGCAAAGTGAGGGTGGGATAGGTTTACCAGATTTGCACAGAGTGAAAAACTATTGCAAAAAGAAATTTGCTTTGTTGGGCAGAGTGATTTTGATGACCTTCCTCCAAAATAAAAATGAAATAAAACTGAGCTGAAATAAAGCTGGGTTCCAGGAAATTATGAACAACAACAACAACAACAACGAATTTATGCAAACGCCACTTGTGAAGCCTGGTGACAATGATGTTACTCTAGTGATATAGAAGGTGGCAACCACTTTGAGGTGGCCCTCAAAATCCAAGTTTGATTTTGGAAAACAAAGGATAACCATGTTGCAACAGAATCAAAGAAGATTCAAACAAAACATCTGCAAGCAGCATAGGTATACCAATAGGTATACTTGTATGCATCAGTAAAATTCCCTGGAAACAGAAATGTGAAGAAGAGTTGTTGGTTTTTTGTTGGTTTTTTTTACTACAGATCTGTAAAATATGTCTTTGCCCTCTGTTAGCATTTTAGTTCTACAGCTCTGTTAGAGAAAAGTTGACAGCAGGAAACGATCCATATGGACCAACTCCCTGAAGAAGTCATTTGAAAAATGCCACAATAGAAAATGAGAACAAGACTGCATTTATAGAATCTCTCTCAAGAGCTCAAATCACTTTACAGACATTGTATCATCCCTCTTCCAGTACCCACTTGTGGCCTCTATATATCCCAAACGTACAAATTTCCCAGAAAAGGAACTTAAATCCTATAAAGGTTCAGTAATATTTCCACTACCATTTTCAGTCCAGAGGTAAATCAGGCATGGGAAACATCTCTTTCATCATTTAATACTAGCATTTATTGAGCACTAAGCACCACATTACCACCTGGAAAGTACAGACTAGCAAAGTGATGTAATCTCTTCCCACAAGGAGCTCACTCTAACAGAGGAACATAAAAATATTTACAACTCAAGAGGACGAAAATACATTTAAAAAAACATAGGGTGCAAATAATTTCATCTACTCCAGCATTCTAAACAAGAAAGATATTCTACAAGCTAATACATCACGCAAGAAATGGATACACTGAGTTTGCAGCTTACCTGCTCAACCAATGAAGGGCTATTTTGTGGTTTGGATTACCCCAATTAAAACTTCAGGAGACACCCCTTCTTAAGAATAATAATAATAATGATGGCATTTGTTAAGCGCTTACTATGTGCAGAGCACTGTTCTAAGTCCTGGGGGGGACACAATGTGATCAAGTTGTCCCATGTGGGGCTCACAGTCTTAATCCCCATTTTTACAGATGAGGCAACTGAGGATCAGAGAAGTTAAGTGACTTGCCCAAGGTCACACAGCAGACTTGTGGTGGAGCCAGGATTCGAACCCATGACCTCTGACTCCAAAGCCTGTGCTCTTTCCACTGAGCCACGCTGCTTCTTGGCTTGGTTCTTTCCGGCAAGATCTTATTGGTGGGCAAATCTGCCTTTTTTAAGTAGTATTTATTAAGTGCTTACTATGTGTCAGGAATTGTACCAAGAGCTGGAGTACAAAGAAAATAATCAGGTTGGACACAGTCCATGTCCCCCATGGGGCTCAACAATCAATCCCCATTTTACAGACGAGGTAACTTAAGGCAAAGAGAAGTAACTTGACCAAGGTCACATAGACAAATGGTGGAGCCAAGATAATAGCCCAGGTCCCTGGGGCTCACAAGCCTATACTATTCTTACTAGGCCAAGCTGAGTCCCTCAGAACTAAATCTGGTAATTGGGCATGTGGGCACTCACAGCCTACTCTATCTTGATTGTCATGGCTGCAGGCATCCTGTTGCCCTGGTCTCCTGACAACCAGTCCTGTGTTCCTTCTGCAACAAAAGCAGAAACTTTACAGAAAATGGCACCAGAAACTGCTTGGGACACCATTTGGATGGGATTGCTGAAGGTTGGGGTGGAAGGGAGGAGGTATTTTTCTCCCCTTATGAGCATGCAGAGTTATGCCATCCAATAATAAACTGGAAACAAGTGGGAAGTATAGCAGAAAATACATTTCCTCCTACAGCTTGTCTGTAGATGTCATGCTTTCTTGGAACTGGGTTGGGTAGGGGAGTAGACAGTAGGGGTCCAGGCTCCAGCTCCAGGATAATTGGGAAAAAATGGGTGGTCTTCAGGGAAATGGGCATTAGGGAGGCATTAGCAATGCAAGGTGAGGCTAGAGAACCTTCCTGGGGCTTTTTTTTTTCCTGCTTGCCTAGGAATCCCCAGGATAAACCTTGTCATGTACTTAATCAATCCTGCTGACTCCCCCTTTCCCAATTTTACCCCTTCTTCACTAGCGCAACTATATCCAAGTCTTAGTTACCTTCAAAAAGGGAATTATAGCTTGGTAAAGCTGCTTCAAATGGTCAATCCTTGGCAAATGTGCCAAACATGAAGATTTCTGTCCAGGAAGTCAGATTGGTTTCACGGCACCCATGAAACAGGAGGAAAAATGGAAGTGGAAGTAGTCGCAATTGATTCATGATTCTCTCTAACTCAGTAGCATAAAACATGAATAACATTGAAAGGATAAAGGAAGTGTCTGCCAAGTCAACCCATCACATTACATATTCCTAAAGTCTTTAAATAAAGATTGCTTGCATAGAATAAAAGTTGGAAATATACTTTGTGAAACTCAAAAGTTATTGAATACTTCACAGAATTTCCTGATGCTTTCAAGGTGTTCTAACACTTGTTTAAATAATAAGTAGTGGCTACAAATAGCATGGCCTGGGAGAAAAAGCAGGGGCTTAGGAGTCAGAGGATCTGGACTCTAAAATCTAATTCTAACATTTGCCTGCTGTGTGATTATTCATTCAATCATATTTATTGAGCACTTACTGTGTGCAGAGCAATGTACTAGGAGCTTGGAAAGTATAATTCAGCAATAGAGACAATCCCTGCCCACAAGAAGCTTATAGTTTAGAAGGGGGGAGAAAGACAACAAGTAAACAGGCATCAATAGCATCAATATAAATAGAATTATAGATAGATACACACATCAAAACAAGTAAACTGGCATTAATATAAATACATAGGATTATAGATATGTAAATACATACACAAGTGCTGTGGGGTGGGGGGTAAAGGGAGCAAGTTGGGGCAGTGGGGAAAGGAGGGGGGCTGAGGAAAAGGGGGCTTAGTCTGGGAAGGCCTCTTGGAGAAGGTGAGACTTCAGTAGGGCTTTGAAGGGGGGGGAAGTGTGATTGTTTGGCAGATTTGAGGAGGGAGGGCATTCCAGGCCGGAGGTAGGACGTGGGCCAGGGGTCGACGGCGGGACAGGCAAGAACGAGGCCCAGTGAGAAGGTTAGCAGCACTAGAGGAGCAGAGTGTATGGGCTGGGCTGGAGAAGGAGAGAAGGGAGGTGAGGTAGGAGGGGAAAGGTGATGAAGAGCTTTGAAGCCAACAGTAAGGAGTTTTTGCTTGATACGGAGGTTGAGAGGAAACCACTGGAGACTTTTGAGGAGGGGGGTGACATGCCCAGAACGTTTCTGTAGAAAGATAATCCAGGCAGCAGAGTGAAGTGTAGATTGAAATGGGGAAAGGCAGGAGGTTGAGAGGTCAGAACGGATGCTGATGCAGTAATCCAATCGGGATAGGATGAGTGATTGTACTAACATGGTAGCGGTTTGGATGGAGAGAAAAGGGTAGGTCTTGGCAATGTTATCTGTGCCTCAGTTCCCTCATCGATAAATGGAGTTCTATATTCAAAATGTCTTTTCTCTCCCCTAAACTGTGAGCCCCATGTGGGACAGGTACTGTTCTACCTGATTATATTGTATTTAGTCCAGTCTTGGCACTAAGTACGATTGAATGAAAGTATAAGCACTCAAATACCATAATAATCATTATTATGAGAAGCAGCGTGGCTCAGCGGAAAGAGCCCGGGCTTTGGAGTCAGAGGTCATGGGTTCGAATCCCAGCTCCGCCACGTCTGCTGTGTGACCTTGGGCAAGTCACTTCACTTCTCTGAGCCTCAGTTACCTCATCTGTAAAATGGGGATGAAGACTGTGAGCCCCACGTGGGACAACCTGATCACCTTGTATCCTCCCCAGCACTTAGAACAGTGCTTTGCACATAATAAGTGCTTAAATGTCATCATTATTATTATTATGAGTTTTGACTATGTGGACTCAAGAGCTACCACCTCATGAATTCTGCAACTATAAAACTTGTCCCACAATATTGGTGTGTTGGTTAACATAATGTCTATCTAGAAATAATTACCTGAAACTACAATAGATTGGTGAATATGAACACTCTATACTGGAAAAAAGTGATGATGTGAAACAATTAAAGATAAGTCAATTGTCTGTGTACCTGAATTATTTCACAACTCCTAAAATGGTTTAAAAAAAATGTGGAACAGATTATCTCATTTCAGACCCTCCTGGAGAATCCTGATGTAGACCGCACATTGGATCATAATCTGAGTTCCCAATTTGCACCATACATTGTACTTAGGAGGTACAAAATTTTAAAAGGTACATATTCCTCACCAGCAAGGTATTTACCCACTAATGGTGGAAGCAGCTCTAAAATTATTAACAAATAGAGTAGACAAACTAAATAATTGAATATACAATTAAATAAACATATATAGATGTGCCAAGGATGGGTACAAACTTCCCAAGTGAATAATCTATTTCTCAACTGAGCAAAAATTAGATGGAGAATATAAGGAGAATCAATGAAATTGATCTGATATTAGAGGAAATTGAAGTTTGCATGTTGAATCATTGTCAAGCATGATAGAGAATTAGCAAATGGACAAATGCTGAGGATTCCACGGTGTACAAACTCCATAAATCTATATAATCAAATTAACAACAATTGAAAATACGTGCTATCGGGTTAGACAGGGTTTCATATTTTTTACCTGAACTATTGACTATAAGCAGCACAGAAGACATTCTAGTCCAGCAAGCAGTAAACTGATCATGGAATAGGAGACTGATTTGGAAACAGGAAAATTCTAAAAATTCCAACTACAAGGAAACATCCAGCAAAATTTACCGTTAGCAGACCATGAAAGCACACTTTCAAGTCCCTAAAATTACTAATAGTCCAGCATGTAGTAAACTGTTCATGGAATACGATATTGATTTGGAAACAGGAAAGTTCTGAGAATTCCAACTACAAGGAAATGTCCAGCAAAATTTAACATTAGCAGACCCTGAAACACATTTTCAAGTCCCTTAACGAATTACTAATATCATGACTGCAAAAATCTATGGAATTGCTTCTCACTACTTAATACCCCAGGTCTACCCCACTCATTGTTAATGGACACAGTTTTGTTAGCAGACACCACACTCTAAGCTAAAAATCCCTAATCAATCAATCAATCGTATTTATTGAGCGCTTACTATGTGCAGAGCACTGTACTAAGCGCTTGGGAAGCACAAATTGGCAACATATAAGGACAGTCCCTACCCAACAGTGGGCTCACAGTCTAAAAGGGGGAGACAGAGAACAAAACCAAACATACTAACAAAATAAATAGAGTAATGAATATGTACAAACATATATACATATATACAGGTGCTGTGGGGAAGGGAAGGAGGTAAGAAGGGGTGATAATAATAATAATAATAATAATAATAATTCAATAGATCCTGATACAATATTTTCTACACCAGGAGCTCCAGCATTTTGTTTAAGGAAATCAGTCTGGCCACGATGAGCACGTTAAGAAAGTGTAGTCTGAACAGACATCAGTTCAAAGAATCAGATGTCAAAGTGCCCCCTCTAATGTCCCTTAATCATCACACCGATTAGTCGTTGAATAGTGCTGTGATTAAAAAGACTGCTGCCATTGTACACCTATTCAAGCTACTAGCAATCTATGAATGTTCCACCGATTACCGTTTGAATAGCCTGGCGATTAGAGAGGCAGCTGCCATTGTATGCCCATTCGGAAAACAGCTAAACTCGCAGATCTCCTTGCAATGAACACCAAATAAATGTTTTGCAAAAGGTAAAATATACTGTTCGACGGTAAAGACAATTTAGCTGATTTCTTTTGTGAAGAAAACACTACATTGCCATATATATGACATTTCTTTATTTACAAATACATTAACGAAGTATGTT
Organism: Tachyglossus aculeatus; assembly: GCF_015852505.1. Classification (NCBI taxonomy): domain Eukaryota; kingdom Metazoa; phylum Chordata; class Mammalia; order Monotremata; family Tachyglossidae; genus Tachyglossus; species Tachyglossus aculeatus. The sequence continues at coordinate 52,718,120 of NC_052069.1, forward strand.
ACTCTATTTTAATATATATTGCCTGTTAAATAGACATTTTTATCTGCCATTATTTTATCATTTATAGCTTATTGACCCACAACAGATTGCCCAATTCACCTTATAGTGATAAATACCATTCACACAGTAAAGATGCATTTAGGTTTTTGACTCCACGATACGAATGATGCATTTTCAAAATTGGTTTGGTCCCAAAAATGTTGCCACTTTTTTGAATTTTTTGAATTTATAAAATGTACCCACTTGGAGATAGCGCATTTTGCTTCACTGAAATATAGGAACTAAACAAAGAACCTAACTACAGGTGCAATGGTAGAAATCATAAATACACTGTCCCCGTTTTCACCTTCACATCAGCTTCCCTAATGCTCATCATCTTTTTGACAATCCTCTTTTCAGCCCTATTATTCTATTCCCCATGAAGCGAAATGTCCAGACATCAACAGGGATTCTCTGAAAGATGGCAGAAATGCTGGGAAGTCCTGACTGTCATTTTTTGAAACCACTGTCTGGGTGGAGAAATGAGGAGAGGTGAATGGCAGAGAGAAGATCAGGGCGTAAAGCAGTTTGCTGTCCCATTATTTAAATGCAGGTGTGGTGTTCCCTAGTGAATACAGCACAAGCCTGGGAATCAGAAGGACCAGGGTTCTAATTCCAGATCCACCACTTGTCTGATGTGTGACCTTGGGCAAGTCATGTATCTTCTCTGTGCCTCCATTACTTCATCCGCAAAACGGTGATTAAGACTGTGAACCCCATGTAGGACAGGGACTGAGTCCAACCCCATCACCTTGTATCTACCTGAGTGCTTAGTGCATTCATTCATTCACTGTATTTATTGAGCACTTACTATGTGCAGAGCACTGCACTAAGTGCTTGGGAAAGTACAATACAACAATCAATAGTGACAATCCCTGTACACAATGAGCTCACAGTCGGGGGTGGGGAGATGGAAGTGGGGAGACAGACATCAATACAAAGAGATATCAATACAATAAATAAAATTAAAGACATATACATATGTGGGGGGGGCAGAGGGAAGAGAAAAAGGAGCAAGTCAATCAATCATATTTATTGAGCACTGACTGTGTGCAGAGCACTGTACTAAGTGCTTGGGAAGTACAAGTTGGCAACATATGGAGACGGTCCCTACCCAACAGTGGGCTCACAGTCTAGAAGGGGGAGACAGAGAACAAAAGAAAACATATTAACAAAATAAATAGAATAGATATGTACAAGTAAAATAAATAGAGTAATAAATACATACAAACATATATACAGGTGCTGTGGGGAAGGGAAGGAGGTAAGGCGGGGGGATGGAAGTCAGGGCCTGGCACACAGTAAATGCTTAACAAATACCACAATTATTATGATTATTATAATAAATAATTTTAGGTCATACAGCAATCTCAATTTCATTACTAGTTCTCATTACATATTGTCCACTAAACTGTGAGCACCTAGAAGGCAGGGATTTTGTCTACCTACTCTATTGCATTCTCCCAGGTGCTTAGCATAGTAGTCTGCACACAGTAAGCACTTAAAAAAATAACATTGCCTGCTTGTACCCACCTCAGCACTTAGTACAGTGCTTGGCACATAGTAAGGAAATAAATACCATTATTATTATTGGTTTTGATTTATTGATTGCTAAAGCACTGGGTGGGGGTTTGGGAGGGAAAACACACTTCCAGGTTACTCTAGCAATACCCTATAGGGCATGCTATATTTCTTTTTCCTCCCTTTAAGTTATTTAATGTCTATAAGCCCCTTAATAATAATGACAATAGTTATGGTATTTGCTAAGCATTTACTAGATGCTAGGCACTAAGTGCTGGGGTGGACACAAGCAACTCAGGTCTGACAACAGTCTTTGTACCACCAGGGGTTCTCAGTCTTAAACCCCATTTTACAGATGAGGTAACTGAGGCCCAGATAAGTGAATCAATCAATCGTATTTATTGAGCACTTACTGTGTGCAGAGCACTGTACTAAGTGCTTGGGAAGTACAAGTTTAAAACATATAGAGACGGTCCCTACCCAACAGTGGGCTCACAGTCTAGAAGAGGGAGACAGAGAACAAAACCAAACATATTAACAAAAAAAAATAAATAGAATAAATATGTACAAGTAAAATAGAGTAATAAATATGTACAAACATATATACATATATACAGGTGCTGTGGGGAAGGGAAGGAGGTAAGGTCGGGGGGTGGAGAGGGGGAGGAGGGGGAGAGGAAGGATGGGGCTCAGTCTGGGAAGTGAAGTTGCATGCCCAAGGCCACACAGCAGACAATAATAATAATAGCATTTATTAAGCGCTATGTGCAAAGCACTGTTCTAAGCACTGGGGAGGTTACAAGGTGATCAGGTTGTCCCATGGGGTGGGGTGGGGGGCTCACAGTTTTAATCCCCATTTTACAGATGAGGTAACTGAGGCACAGAGATGTTAAGTGACTTGCCCAAAGTCACACAGCTGACAATTGGCGGAGCTGGGATTTGAACCCATGACCTCTAACCCCAAAGCCCGGGCTCTTTCCACTGAGCCACGCCGCTTCTCGTGTGGCAGAGCTGGGATTAGAACCCAGGGCCTTCTGATTCCCAGGCCCATGTTCTACTACATCATGCTGCTTCTCCAAGGACATGGACCAGAGCCACTAATTCTGTAATCTCCCAAACTCTTAGTACAGTGCCCCGCATAGAATGAGAACTCACCAATAATAATAATAATAATGATAATGGTATTTGTTAAGCACTTACAACATGCCAAGCACTGTTCTAAACACTGGGATAGAAACAAGGTTATCAGGTTGTCCCACATGGGGCTCAGTCTTAATCCCCATTTTACAGATGAGGTAACAGACCTAGAGAAGTTAAGTGACTTGCCCAAAGTCACAAAGCCGACAAGTGGCGGTGCTGGGATTAGAACCCATGACCTCTGACTCTCAAGCCCGTGCTCTTTCCACTAAACCATGCTGTTAAATTCACTGAGGGTCAACACCTCTATTTGCCCTTACATTTGCACTCTTTATTCATCCTGCCCCACCCCCAGAATTTATTTATACATTTGTACTAATGTCCATCACTAATTCTAGGCTGTAAATTTGTTGTGGGCAGGGAATGCATCTACCAACTCTGTTACATTGTACTCTCCTAAACGTTTAGTACAGCATTCTGCACACATTAAGTGCTCAAGAAATACGATGTATTGACATTCAAGCAGGCTTCAGGGGAAAGGTCAGGACAATTCTGAGACACCAACCGGCAATCTGGAGACACCATTTCTCTATAAATGTCTCCAGTGTTGTACTGAGTCCTTCCTTTTTTACACTTCATTCTTAGCTGGAGCACCAGATTTCCAAATCTATAAATTGCTTTCTCCTGTTTCTTCCTGCCACCTTGAAATCTCAAACATGTGAGATTCACACATTAAAACACCTATATGACATGAGCAGTAGAACCAGATGTGCTCAAGCTGATTTTAGCTTAAAGATGAGATGTGTCTTTCTTTTCCTAGCTATGCTAGATCAAAAAGTGAGACAGTTGAAGTGCATCTTGAAGTTCAAACTCAGTAATTCACTTTAATCATGCATGGATGGCTTAGCAGAATATAAATATGGATCCAGGATTAACCAGCTGGGAAGAGTTTACAGACCAAAGCTCCACTCCCATTCACACAAAATTATATATTTTTTTCTACATTACCTCAGTAGTCTGAGGCGCTTAGAACAGTGCTTGGCACATAGTAAGTGCTTAAATACCATCATTATTCATCTCAAACTACATATTTACACATAGTACTTGGGTTACTGTAGAAATTCAGAGTGGAAGACTCACATTCACCAGCAGACTACTCCTTGCAACTATCTTCACATTTCAAAGGCTATGGCCTAAAATAACTCACAGAAACTCAGCAAACTTGGTTCTGGAAATAGGGCCCTCAAATGGCACTAACTAAAGTTTATCCTAACATGCTTTGCTATTTTACCATGAATTTTGGTTGTTCTAAATAGCACTTCCTAAAAACGTATTTGATTTATATTTTTCAGTGATTATCCTGACAACATGCCAGTTCTTTGGTCCAGTGGAAAGAACATACATTTGGGACTCAGAAAACTAGACTACAAGATTCTTGTAGACATAGTCTATGTCACTTTTGTTCTGTACTTCCTGAGCATTCAGTACAGTGCACTGTGTCAAATGGGCAAAATCACTACTACTACAACCACTATTAATACTGAAGTCTAGTCCCCTTACTCTTCCAATAAGAGAATGATTGCTGTGACCATGCTCTTGATGGTTAAGGTTTCTGACTGAAAAGCCTAGAAGGAATCCAAACAATTAGCTGATTAATGAGGGTGACAAGGTCCATGCCTGTTCATTTAATTGTATTTATTGAGCACTTACTGTGTGCAGAGCACTGTACTAAGCGCTTGGGAAGTACAAGTGGGAAACATATAGAGACGGTCCCTACCCAGCAACGGGCTCACAGTCTAGAAGGGGGAGACACACAACAAAACATATAAACAGGTGTCAAAATCATCAGAACAGTCACCCCATCCTCATTCATACAGTACATATTCCCTCCCTCTAGACTGTGAGCTCACTGTGGGCAGGAATTGTCACTATTTCTGTATTGTACTTTCCCAAGTGCTTAGTACAATGCTCAGCACATAGTAAGCACTTAATACAACTGAATTACATCTTCATATTTTCTTTTAATGGCCATATCCAATAATAATAATAATAATAATAATAATAATAATATTTGTTAAGCACTTACTATGTGCCAGGCACTGTACTAAATGATTCTAGATTGTAAGCTCCTTGTGGGCAGGGAATGTGGCCATGTTGAATTGTACTCTCCTGATCACTTAATTCACAGTGCTTTACACATTATAATTGCTCAGTAGATACCACTGATGAAACTGCAGCACAGCATCGGCATAATAATAATTAATAACTATGGTGTTTAGTGCTTATGTGTCAAGCACAGTTCCAAGCTCTGAGGTACATACGAGTTCATCACAGTCTTCTCTGATCACTTTGGTCATAAGAGAAGCAGCGTGGCTTCATGGAAAAAGTCCAGGCTTGGGAGTTAACTTCTCTGTGCCTCAGTTACCTCATCTGTAAAATGGGGATTAAGACTGTGAGCCCCACATGGGACAACCTGATCACCTTGTATCCTCCCCAGCACTTAGAACAGTGCTTTGCACATAGCGCTTAACAAATGCCATCATTATTATTATTATTATTATTATTATGTGGGACAGGGATTGTGTCCAACCTGATTTGCTTGTATCCACCCCAGCGCTTAGTACAGCGCCTGGCACATAATAAACACTTAAATACCATAATAATCACAATCATATTAAATTATAATATTGAAAGCACTTTTTGGAAAAATAAAAACAAATTAAAGATATGGTTCTCATTCTTAAGGTGAGAGGTAGGGTTCATGCAAAAGTACAAGCAGGAAATTAGACCAGAACACACATTTCTGGTTTTCAAGTCTCAAGACAATATTTTACAAAGGTACGTACACTGATTTTCCAAGAGACCTCTGTGCTGGAACACAAGTCAGTGGTTTAACTAAGAGTATGAGGGAGGAGGAATTATGTGGGAAGAAGGAAGTTTTTCCATAGAGCTTGGAAGAACAGGACATAAGATAATTAAGCAGAAAAGTAGGAGGGTATTCCATATGGAGGAAATGGCATTACAAAGGAATAGAGAGGATGAAAAAAGTTATTGTGGGAGATGATGCACTGGTGGAGTGGAAATCTCAAAATAACGGATGCTGGGGGAAAAATTGGGGATTAGCTAAGAAGAAATCTGGGTTTAGAATTTTAATTTGATGTGTGGCAATTGGGAATAATTATTAGCTTTCAAAGTTGTGTCCTCATAAAATTAAAAACTAGTATCTTGGCCTAGTGGAAAGAGTATGGGAGGCAGGACCTGGGTTCTGAATCTGGTTCTGCCACGTGACCTTGGGCAAATCATTTAATTTTTCTGTGCCTCATGTACCTCACTGAAAAATGGGGACTCAATACCCGTTCTCTCTCCTACTTAGACTGTGAGCCCCATGTGGGACCAGATGATCTTTTATTTACCCCAGCACTTAGCACAGTGCTTGGCATATAGTAGGCAGCTAACAAATACCACTATTATTATTATTTTTGAGAATAATCAATGATTTTTGCTGCTTTGTCTGTGATTGCAGTGGGGAAGGGTTGGGAGAAATAACCAGTAGCGGGCTGTTGTAATAATCGAGGCAGGGCCAAATTAGCCTTCCAATTTACCCCCAAAATTTTCCATGGTTAAACCAGTCGATCAAATTTATTGAGTTCTTACTGTGTGCCGAGCACTGTACAAAGAGCTTGGCAAAGTTATCATGTTCCTCTTTCAACATACTCACACGTATATCTACAGAACAAGAGCACAGAACCCAGGAACTTGTCTATGGTTCCATAATGCATGGGCAATTTTGTGAATTCAAAAAAAGAATTCTGATTCACCTATACTATGGCCACACCTAGCAGATGATTCAAGTTTATAGAATCATCCCTCAATTATACTGAGAGCATAACATTCTATAAAGCCCACTGAAAGTGGTTACCTCACAATGAGATCAAGCTCTGACATAAGAAAAATTATTCTGCTCTTTGAAAAATTGACAAGAAAAAAACCCCTATCAATCCTATCTATCTCCTTTAAGGATGAGGATCCATTCCTCTTAAATGATGGTATCTTCATTCAATTATATGTTCATAATGAGAAATCTGTTGAATATACAATTTTAATACTCGCAAAGAATTTTACATTTGTATTACTGAAAAGAATCCTCTGTCATGAGAAGAAAAGTTAAACTAAAACTGTTTTGTGTCAAGTCCAAAATTATTTTAACATTATTTCCCCAGAGAGGTAATTTGAGAAAAATCTAACAGAAGGATAAGATACTTACAATGAAACATTCCCCCAGGCAATAATAGTTCAGAAATTTTCTAGTGAAGGCAACCTATTATAATTAGAAGAGGACATATTTTGTGTGAAATCTCCCACACAATTTGAGTGTCAGACTTAACAGAATTCACCCTCTGATTAGAGTGTCCAGCTCACTCTCCAGTAAATCTTTATTTTTAATATTATGGTATCTGTTGAGACCTTACTACAAGTCAAGCACTGTTATAAGCTCGGTCTGAAACAGTCACTGTCCCATAGTGGGTTTTCAGTCCTACCGTGTATTGTAGTTTTCCAAGAACTTAGTACAGTGTTCTGCACATAGTAAGAGTTCAATAAATACAAGTGATAGATAAGTATAGAAGGGAGAACAGATATTTAATCCCTATTTTATAGTTGAGAAAAAGGTCACGGAAATTAAGTGATTTGTCTATGCTCACACAGCAGGTGGTTGTCAAAGCTAGAATTAGAACCCAGGTCCTCTGACTCCTAGGCCTGTTTTCTTTCCACTAGGCAATGCTGCTTCTCTAATTCATTCATTCAGTTATATTTACCAAGTGCTTATTGTGTGTACTCTCCCAAGCTCCTAGTACAATACAACCATAGGCACATTCTCTGTCCACAACAAGGTTACTCCAACCTCAAATCACTAGTGTTTATGACAGAATATGAGGCGATGTTTTGCCACTGATATGGAATTTAGGGAGAGCAGGAAGTCCTAGCCTTAGCCAGCCATTCTGGTTTTATGTAATAGAGGCAGCAGCAGAATAGATAAGGGGCGGCAGGACTTGGAGTCCCTTGAGTCCTTCCACACCCTCTGAAAATCTACTTCTCATCCTCATCTCCTGGTTCTCTCCCCGTCTGGTTTCAACCTGCCAAATTTGTGGGCCAGGAGGTGGGGCCCCCCAAGACTTTGAATAATAAGAATTATTACGGTATTTATTAAGCATTTACTAGGTGCCAGGCACTGTTCTAAGCTCTGGGGTGGATACAAGCAGATTGGGTTGGACACAGTCCCTGTCCCACGTGGGGCTCCCAGTCTCAATCCCCATTTTCCAGTTGAGGTAAGTGAGGCACAGAAAAGTGAAGTGACTTGCCCCAGGTCACACAGCAGACATGTGGAAGAGTCAGGATTAGAACTCATGACCTTCTGATTCCCAGATCTGTGATCTCTCCACTACACCCTGTTGCTTCTCAGAAAGGAGAGGAGGTTTAGGGATGCAATGATACAGTAATGGAAGGAATGAGATCTGTTCCTTTTAAGCACTTAATATTCACCCCACTTTCTCCCCACAACACTTACACATCTATCTATAATTTATTTTCATATCTGTCTCTCCTCTCTAGACAGTAAGTTCATTATCATTAACTGGTATTTATTGAGTACTTTTTACTATGTGCAGAACATTGTACTAAGAGTTTGGGAGAGTACAGCGCAAGAGTTGGAAAACATGTCCTGTCCATAATGAGTTTACTATCAAAAGGGGAAGACAAACATTAGGATAAATAAATCAGACATACGTACGTAAGTGTTTGGATCCGCAGAGTAGCAGGTTGGATAGAGAGGAAAAGGGAGGATTTTAGTCTTGTGAAGGTAGAATTGAAAAGATTTGGTGGGACTGAATATGGGGGTTGTAAGGGAAAAATGAGTGCAGGATAATGCCCGTGTTATGGGTGGCGAGGTGGAGAGGGTAGTGGTACTATCTACAGTCATGGAAAGGGGAGGGGAGGATGGGGTTTGGGTGGGAAGATAAGGAGCTCTGCCTTGGACAATTTTAGTTTGAGGTGTCAGTGGGACATCCAGCTATAGATATCCTGAAGGCAAGAAGAAAAGCAACCCATGAGAGTGTATGAATTCTCCAAAACAGCTGGGAGACAACATATCTACCAACTCTTTTTACTCTACTCTCCCAAGTGTTTAATGCACAGTAAGCCCTCAAGAAATAAGACTGGCTGAAAGGGAAACTGGTTCTGGAAAATTTGGAAATTTGGCAACTCTAGTGTGGCAGCAGGGCATGTAAGAGATTGACTTTAGCAACAGGCTTAGAATGACTTCTGATGGAATTAGAGAAGTAAAAGTCACTCTTCTGCAGGACAACATTAAGATTGGTGGCTGCTGGCAGAAACTGATTGTTCCAGGTTTCCATTGAAGGTAACGATGAAGTCAGTGGACTGAGAAGGAAAAAACATACCTGAGGACTAAAATTCTCTCTTTCCCCTCCCCACAGTACCTATATATATATATATGTTTGTACAGATTATTCTATTTATTTTACTTGTACATATTTACTATTCTATTTATTTTGTCAATGATGTGCATCTAGCTTTACGTTTATTTAGTCTGATGACTTGACACCTGACCACATGCTTTGTTTTGTTGTCTGTCTCCCCCTTCTAGACTATGAGCCTGTTGTTGGGTAGGAACCGTCTCTATATATTGCCAACTTGTACTTCCCAAGCGCTTAGTACAATGCTCTGCACACAGTAAGCATTCAATAAATACAATTGAATGAATGAATGAATGAATGAATGTACTTTTCCCAGAAACGTCTGGTAATGAGTGTGAACCAAGCTGGTCTCCTAAATGAAGGAGACCTCTCTCCATCTGCTCTCTGTTTGTCTTGCTACAAAAATGTCTGTGGGAAAAGTGCCTGCCCTGGGCCATGTGGAAGTATCACCCTTTATGGAGATTATGGTGTTTCTTAAATGATAATAATAGTGATAGTACTTGTTGAGCGCGTACTATGTGCCGAGCACTGTTCTGATCACTGGGCACTGTTCTAAGCTCTGGAATAATGGTGTTCTTTAAGTGCTTACTATGTGCCAAGCACTGTTCTAAGTGCTGGGGTGGATACAAGGTAATCAGGTTGTCCCACGAGGAGCTCACAGTCTTCATCCCCATTTTACAGATGAGGTAATAATAATAATAATGATGGCATTGATTAAGCGCTATGTGCAAAGCACTGTTCTAAGTGCTGGGGAGGTTACAAGGTGATCAGGTTGTCCCACGGGGGGCTCACAGTCTTAACCCCCATTTTACAGATGAGGTAACAAGCACAGAGAAGTTAAGGAAGTTAAGCACAGAGAAGCAGCGTGGCTCAGTGGAAAGAACACGGGCTTTGGAGTCAGTGGTCGTGGGTTCAAATCCCGGCTCTGCCAATTGTCAGCTGTGTGACCTCGGGCAAGTCACTTAACTTCTCTGGGCCTCAGTTCCCTCATCTGTAAAATGGGGGTTGACTGTGAGCCCCCCGTGGGACAACCTGATCACCTTGTAACCCCCCAGCGCTTAGAACAGTGCTTTGTACATAGTAAGCGCTTAATAAATGCCATTATTATTATTATTATTATTGGACTTGACCAAAGTCACACAGCTGACAAGTGGCGGAGCAGGGATTAGAACCCATGACCTCTGATTCCCCAGCCCGTGCTCTTTCCACTGAACCACACTGAGGCACGTGTTAAAGCTTTTGCAATTGGCAGTTTATCCTTTGGATTTGGTTTGGCTTTCTCCTCTCACCTTCCGAACTTTAAAATTAAACTTGTCTGTGTCTCAGCTCTGCAGACTACGGTCTGCCTAGCATACTGTCTTAGCAGCTGTCACTGTAGGTCATATGGGAAATTTCCATAGTCCTATGGGCTAGGAATCACACACCCTCAAGGCTTCCGAGTCTAACAGTGGCCATCTTATTTTCTGTTGGCTCTCGCCCCCCCTAGAATTGTGGTTCTCTTAGGATTAGGATACCCTAGGGAGAACTCTTTGGGAACTCAGTTCCTTCCTCTGCTCCCTCTCACACTTTCTAACTCCTTTCAATATGTCCTTATAGATTTGGCAGCAAAAAGAAAGGGAATAGGAAGGAGACCTGTTTTTACCCTAACGTGATGATGTTATTGTTAATCCAATTCCTTGGCAAAAATACAACTTCCTTTTTAAGACAAAGGACAACAAATGTGCTTTGGGAAAGGCTCAAAATACTTCTTGGGATTAAGCGCTTATTTTATTTCCCCCTGAAAACAACTTCAAAAGCTCACATCTAAATGAATCAGAATCATTTCAGTAAAGTGTTACCGTGACACTTGAGATGCAAACCTACACGGAGAAAAACATTCTTTTGAGATTTACTGCAGCCAGGATGTTTGGAATAATCACTTTGAGAGGTTTAAAAACAATCACAATTGGATTCCTTTACCACAAACTGCATTTCTAGCATTAAATTCAACTCTTATATTGAATTAACAGGGCTTTCTACACATAATTATGTTGAGCAGTACTTACAAAGCAGTTCCTATCAAGGTTTCTTTTCCAGTGCTTCTTGTCTTGCTTCTTTGCTGCTGTGGAACGTACAGTAGCATGAGATTGTATACGAGGATTTAAGCCCAGAAGATTCTGTAGAAAGAGAAATTATTAATCTCAATTTTGCAACAAAAACATAAAGGCATAAGTGAAAACATAAAATAAATGAGTCCAGCTTTCACAGAGCCTGCAGTTATTCTGTACTGGAGTTCATTAGAGCCACTGGGGATGGTTTCACACCCTGCAGAGGTGGATGAACAATGTTTCCAGCAATTCTCTACACTGATCCCTAGTTGTTGGAAGGACTTCATACTCTTTCCAAAAGGCCTTACTTATCTGAGTTATAATAGGCTTTGGGAGGAACTTTTATTAAAGTGCTAAGGGAAAAAAAAAAAAGAAGAGCTTCTGACCATTCTATAATAAAAATCAGTAATTTTAAACCAATTCCAGCTATAGATATTTTGCTCATCTCACAAAAGCACTGAGAAACTTTCATTAGGAGCCGATAGAGCATGTATAACAAGTAAAAAAATGGCAAATACGTATGATTTTAGTTAAACTCTTTACTTCTTACATAACTCCTTGCATTGTCACCCAAAGTGCCTGCAACAAAAAACTTCAAAGCAATACGCACTACATTTCACTTTCACTGCGTTAAAAAACCCTTTTAACAGAAAATAATATATTAGCTCCATCATAGCACGTGTTCTTCTGTAGTATGGGCACTGGCAATTCCAAGCCCTCTTGCCATTAGTGGCATCTGGAGCCATTTCCTCCACATCCAGTTTGGTATAAGCCCCCTGTCAACCAACTCTGTCGTACTGTACTTTCCCAAGTGCCTAGCACAGCGTTCTGCACACAGTATGCACTCAAGTACCACTGATTGACTGTGCTTAAGACTTTCCCCCGGGCTCAGATTTTCTACAGCGTTATTGCCACCCTTCATAACGATAATAATAATGGTGTTTGTTAAGTGCTTACTGTGTGCCAAGCACTGTTCTAAGTGCTGAGATATATACAAGATATTCAGTTTGGACACAGTCCCTGTCAGACATGGGGCTCACAGTCTCAATCCCCATTTTCCAGATGAGGGAACTGAGGCACAGAAAAGTTAAGTGACTTGCCCAAGGTCACACAGCAGACAAGTGGCAGAGCCCTAACTGAAACATGGCTGTCGCCGGACGACACGGTCTCTTCTGCTGCTCTCTGCAGTGCAGGCCTCTTCTTCTCCCACTCCCCCAGACTCACCGGAAAAGGAGGAGGTGTCGGTTTCCTTCTCGCCCCCCAATGTCGCTTTCGCACTATCCCTCCTCCCCCTTCCCTTTCCTTCCCTTCCTTTGAAGCCCACATTATTCGCCTCTACCACCCCCTCCAGATTCTTGTAGCCGTCATCTACCGCCCTCCGGGCCCCACTTCCAACTTCTTTAACGACTTTGACCCCTTCCTCACATTCCTTCTCTCCTTCTCCATGCCCACTCTGATCCTCGGAGACTTCAATATCCACATGGATATCCCTAACGACTCCTCTGCCGCCCGCCTTCTATCTCTCCTTGACGCTGCCAACCTCTTCCTCCACCCCACCTCACCCACTCACCAACTTGGTCACACCCTCGACCTCATCATCTCCTACCGCTGCACTGTGTCCACCCTCACCAACTCTGTGATCCCTCTCTCTGATCATAATCTTCTCACCTGCCTCCTCACTCACACTCCTTTCCCCTGTAAATCCGTATTACTCCCTCACAGAGATCTCCGCTCTCTGGACCCCACCCATCTTTCGGAGCGCCTCACACCCCACCTCGCCGCCCTCTCCTCTCTACCCAGTCTTGATGATCAGATTACTGCTCTCAACTCTACCCTTTCTACTCAGCTAGACTCGCTCGCTCCCCTTTCCCTTCGCCGCTCTCGCACCACTAACCCACAGCCCTGGATCACTGCCACTGTCCGCCTCCTTCGCTCTTATGCTCGAGCTGCTGAACGCTGCTGGCGAAAGTCTAAACACCATGCCAACCTCGTTCACTTCAAGTTTATCCTTTCCTGCCTTAACTCAGCCCTCTCTTCTGCCAGACAAAACTATTTCTCCTCCCTTATTGACACCCATGCCCATCACCCCCGCCAGCTCTTCCGTACATTCAACTCCCTTCTCAGGCCCCCGGTTCCTCCCCCTCCTCCTTCCCTCACCCCCAACGATCTGGCCTCCTACTTCATTAACAAAATTAAATCCATCAGGTCCGACCTCCCCAAAGTCTTTTCCCCCCTTTCTCCAACCCCCCGGCTCTCAACACTCTCTGCTACTCTCCCATCCTTCCCAGCGGTATCCTCAGAGGAACTCTCCTCCCTCCTCTCAAGTGCTACTCCAGCCACCTGTGCTTCTGACCCCATTCCCTCTCATCTTATGAAATCTCTCGCTCCATCCCTTCTCCCCTCCTTAACTTCCATCTTCAACCGCTCACTCTCCACTGGTTCCTTCCCCTCTGCCTTCAAACATGCCCATGTCTCTCCCATCCTAAAAAAAACCCTCTCTTGACCCCACCTCACCTTCTAGTTATCGTCCCATATCCCTCCTACCATTCCTTTCCAAACTCCTTGAACGAGTTGTCTACACGCGCTGCCTAGAATTCCTCAACAACAACTCTCTCCTCGACCCCCTCCAGTCTGGCTTCCGTCCCCTTCATTCCACGGAAACTGCGCTCTCAAAGGTCACCAATGACCTCCTGCTTGCCAAATCCAACGGCTCATACTCTGTCCTAATCCTCCTCTACCTCTCAGCTGCCTTTGACACTGTGGACCACCCCCTTCTCCTCAACACGTTATCTGACCTTGGCTTCACAGACTCCATCCTCTCCTGGTTCTCCTCTTATCTCTCCGGTCGTTCTTTCTCAGTCTCTTTTGCAGGCTCCTCCTCCCCCTCCCATCCTCTTACTGTGGGGGTTCCCCAAGGTTCAGTGCTTGGTCCCCTTCTGTTCTCAATATACACTCACTCCCTTGGTGACCTCGTTCGCTCCCACGGCTTCAACTATCATCTCTACGCTGATGACACCCAGATCTACATCTCTGCCCCTGCTCTCTCCCCCTCCCTCCAGGCTCGCATCTCCTCCTGCCTTCAGGACATCTCCATATGGATGTCCGCCCGCCACCTAAAGCTCAACATGTCGAAGACTGAGCTCCTTGTCTTCCCTCCCAAACCTTGTCCTCTCCCTGACTTTCCCATCTCTGTTGACGGCACTACCATCCTTCCCGTCTCACAAGCCCGCAACCTTGGTGTCATCCTCGACTCCGCTCTCTCATTCACCCCTCACATCCAAGCCGTCACCAAAACCTGCCGGTCTCAGCTCCGCAACATTGCCAAGATCCGCCCTTTCCTCTCCATCCAAACCGCTACCCTGCTAATTCAAGCTCTCATCCTATCCCGTCTGGACTACTGCACTAGCCTTCTCTCTGATCTCCCATCCTCGTGTCTCTCTCCACTTCAATCCATACTTCATGCTGCTGCCCGGATTATCTTTGTCCAGAAACGCTCTGGACATATTACTCCCCTCCTCAAAAACCTCCAATGGCTACCGATCAATCTGCGCATCAAGCAGAAACTCCTCACCCTGGGCTTCAAGGCTCTCCATCACCTCGCCCCCTCCTACCTCACCTCCCTTCTCTCCTTCTACTGCCCAGCCCGCACCCTCCGCTCCTCCACCACTAATCTCCTCACTGTACCTCGCTCTCGCCTGTCCCGCCATCGACCCCCCGGCCCACGTCATCCCCCGGGCCTGGAATGCCCTCCCTCTGCCCATCCGCCAAGCTAGCTCTCTTCCTCCCTTCAAGGCCCTGCTGAGAGCTCACCTCCTCCAGGAGGCCTTCCCAGACTGAGCCCCTTCTTTCCTCTCCCCCTCGTCCCCCTCTCCATCCTCCCGTCTTACCTCCTTCCCTTCCCCACAGCACCTGTATATATGTATATATGGTTGTACATATTTATTACTCTATTTATCTATTTATTTATTTATTTTACTTGTACATTTCTATCCTACTTATTTTATTTTGTTGGTATGTTTGGTTCTGTTCTCTGTCTCCCCCTTTTAGACTGTGAGCCCACTGTTGGGTAGGGACTGTCTCTATGTGATGCCAATTTGTACTTCCCAAGCGCTTAGTACAGTGCTCTGCACATAGTAAGCGCTCAATAAATACGATTGATTGATTGATTGATTGATTGGATTAGAACTCACGACCTCTGACTCCCAAGCCCAGGCTCTTGTCACTAGGCCGTGCTGTTTCTCCATGTCCCTGGCACCTGCCTGTACTCCAGCCATTTTTCTCTTTTCACCTGACTTGTTAGATTGGGTCATAGTAGAGCATAAAGGCTTCCAGAAGCAGAGGAATGGAAGAGGACAGACAAAATCAAAACAGACCCCCGGCAGGCATAGAAGTAGTTGAAACATTGCTTATGGAGGTCACTTCCATCCCACTTTACAAGTAATGCAGCCCACCCCCAATCCTCCAGAAGTCAAATGGGAAAGAAAATCCTTGGACCTGTATTACAGAACACAATTTAGGAAATCCTGCATCTGAGACGATACGTAATGTGGATGTTTATCAATGGTATCTATGAAATACTCCCAAGTGTTTAGACCAGTACTCTGCACAAAAAGAGATAAAAGAGTCTCTGTTCCTGCCATCTAGTTTTAAACCAGACAGTTCAGCCTTCATTTGGCCTATTCCCTGAGTGGTGTAGATTCAGCATCAAATATATTCATGTCCTTTTCATCCCATGGATATATTCATGTCCATTTCAGGTAAATTAAGAACATGTGCAACAAGATGTGTGATGCCAAAGACAAAGTAATCTAAGGCTTTGAAGATCATGAAATTAAGAATTTTACATCACTAAAGAAAGTATAGGGTCCTGCACATGATATCAAGGCATTTTTGAAAAGTGAAGAATGCTGGTTATGGGTTCAAATCCCAGCTCTGCCACTTGTCAGCTGTGTGACTTTGGGCAAGTCACTTCACTTCTCTGTGTCTCAGTTACCTTATCTGTAAAAATGGGGATTAAAATTGTGAGCCCCATATGGGACAACCTGATCACGTTGTATCCTCCCCAGTGATTAGAACAGTGCTTTGCACATAGTAAGCACTTAACAAGTATCAAAATTATTAAATTATTATTATTATTCCTGTCAACTCAGCTTAACAGCAACGACATTCTCTTTTGTATTTACTCCAGTGCTGGCTCACAATAGTCGCTTAACAAATACCACATTAAGATAATAATCGCAACACACCTTCTGCCAAAGAAGGGGCCCTATGGTTGTTTTTTTTTAGTTTTACAGAAAATATAAAAAGATACATTTCACTGTCTATGCAGCTAACAGTGTTTGAGGTTGCTTACCACAGGTATTGATGAGTGCTATCAGAGAATTTCCTAAGGTTTTTAATCTTAATGGCATCAGTCCCCTCCTGATTCTCCTATCTCAGTGGCACTTAGTACAGTGCTTTGAACACAGTAAGCATTCAATAAATACAACTGAATTGAATGGAGCTGCTCTTTTCAATCTTTCACAGGCTCCTCCTTTGCTTCCCATCCTTTAATGGGGAGAATCCAACAAGGCTAAATTCTAGATCCCCTTCTATTTTCTATCTACATCCATTCCCTTGGAAAGTTCATTATCTCACATGGCTTCAATCTGACATCTACACATTGATTATTCCTAAATCTCCTTTTTTACACCCTGATCTCTCCTCTCCTTTGCAGTTCTGCATTGTCTTCTAGCTTTAGGACACCTCCACTTGGATGTCCTACCAAAACTTTAAATTTCTAACAGGTCTTTTGCAACACAGAGATATTACTGTCCTTCTTTGTCTCAAGTCCTTAGCCTTGGCAGTATCCTGAACTCATCTGTTTCAGTCAGCCCATATATTCAATCTGTCACCAAATCCCGCTGCTGGTTCTGCCTTCACAGTCCACCCTTTCCACTCTATCCAAACTGATACTACACTAATTCAATCCCATCTTGACTTCTGCATCAGCATCCTCACTAAACTCCCTGCCTCTTTACTCCCAACTCCAGAATTTACTTCACTCTGCTGCAAAAAGTACAGTCCATGTTTTCAGTCTATGTTTTCCACTTCTCAAGAACTTCCAAATGGTTGCCTATCAACCTCCACATCAAACTCCTTACCATTGGCTTTATAAAATTACCTCTCTGACTTCTTACTGTAACCTAACCAACATATACTTCACTCTTTCTATGCCAACCTACTCTATCTTACTGCTGACATCTCTCTCATGTCTTTCCTCTAGACTAGGAAACAAAACACACATACACATGACAGACCACCATTCTTCAACTCCTTCAAAGCCTAGGTAAAAATCACATCTCCTCCAGGAAGCCTTCCCAATGACTTAGTCATTAACTAAGTCATCATTTCCCTTATCCTCCACCAATTATGTGCCCTTGCACTTGGATTTGTACCCTTTATTCATCTCACTTTCATTCCCCCAGCAGTTTTGTACACACTAGTGTCCACATTTTTTGTTTTGTTGTCTGTCTCCCCCTTCTAGACTGTGAGCCCGTTGTTGGGTAGGAACCATCTCTATATGTTGTCAACTTGTACTTCCCAAGCACTTAATACAGTGCTCTGCACACAATAAACACTCAATAAATACAATTGAATGAATTAGTTCATTATAAAGCCTGTCTCTAGAATGCAAACTCCTTCTGGGAAAGGAATAGCTCTACTCTCACTGTTGGACTGTACTCTCCCAAGCGCTTAGTACAGTGCTCTGCACATAGTAAACACTCACTTAATACTGCTTATTCATTGATCACCGGAATAATAGAATGTTAGTAATTGAAAAAAATCTTTTAAACACCCTACTCTCTAACTTTCTATCCCTAACAAGCAACCTCTCAAATGCAGCTATTTATTCAACCAGAGTTATGTTCACACTAATCAATTCTCACAGTAATACATCAGGCCCCATCTCTAAACAGATCTACATGATCTACATGAAAAAGCTGAATTTGGCATAAACGTAAGCAAATTAAGGCTTGGGGTGGAAGAGTGAATAAGAATTCTCAAATCTTTGCCACTTAATAAAGTTAATTCTCAGTATGTTTCCTTCCCCACAATGAGGTTTTTTTTAATTATTAAAAAAATGATTTTTTGTAATTATTGAAAGAAATTGATGCAGAAATTTAAGTACAGATAATATAAATATTTAAGCAAACTCCAAAAAAGTTTTTTTATAAGTCTCATTGTACTGAAACCACTGAGTTCTCATAAAGGTTACAATATACGGTTCAACTCAGGAACAAAGAATGGATTAAGGAATAAAACAATTATATGCTGCTCATCCCAGTAGCATTTCTGCAGTGAGAATTTCCATAGCAACAATTGCAGAATTTCAAGACAAAAATACTTAGTGTGTTCTAGAATTAATACGGAAATGTAGTCTACAAACAAGAATTACTGTAGAGACTGTCAGAGTCCACCATTATCAACATTTCCTGAACATTTCCAGTGTTTAGAGCACTGTACTAGGTATCTGGGAACATAATAGAACACTCAGAAGTTATCAATTGAAAAAAAATATTGTCTAAGGAAGTCAAGTTTCCAAACTCTATAAAATGATCAGTAGAGGTATAGTCTACTTTATATTTGTGTGCATCATCATCATCATCAATCGTATTGATTGAGCACTTACTATGTGCAGAGCACTGTACTAAGCGCTTGGGAAGTACAAATTGGCAACATACAGAGACAGTCCCTACCCAACAGTGGGCTCACAGTCTAAAAGGGGTAGACAGAGAACAAAACCAAACATACTAACAAAATAAAATAAATAGAATCAAATGGTGTTGGTGTGCAGGTGCCTATCCACAAAAATCAGACTAAACAAATAAGATCACTTCTTCCAAAATACAAATCTGAACATATGACCCTCTCTGCTCTCAGCCTCACTCAAAGCTTGCTCTATCTGGCTGCTAAATAAATCTTATAAATCTTTCTGTCTTAGTTCCTGGATCATCAATCCAGTCCTGGATACCACCCCACTTAAGTATTCAAATACATATGTTGAACATTACCAAAAGATGCATCTGCTAGCCTAGAAAAAAATGTTTCTGCACTTTTTATTTATAAACTCCAATGGAAGAATACAATGCTATTTCTTATATCTAGCCCACTAGAAGATCTCTTTCCTGAGATAAATTCAAGTATGGAGTAGTGCTGGGTTTTCCAAGGATCCATTCTAGGTGAAGTAAAAACAAACCTATCAAGAATCAGACTTCCCATTGATGGATTTGTGAATCTACCCTGCTGGTAGACTTCCCAGAGAGTCTGGAAACAAAGCTTTGGAAATGCAGGGCCAGGATTCAGGTTGATCTTGGATACACAGGCATATGCAGATGTATGGATGGTTTGGGAATGGTTCCTTCTTTGTAGTGGCGGGGTTCGGACTGCCACAGATCCTCTTATCTGACAGTCACGGGCCTTGGAGTCAGAAGTTGTGGGTTCTAATCCTATTTCTCTATTACTCTACTTATTTATTATTACTCTATTTATTATTACTCTATTTACTATTACTCTATTTACTATTACTCTATTTTACTTGTACATATCTATTCTATTTATTTTGTTACTATGTTTGGTTTTGTTCTCTGTCTCCCCCTTTTAGACTGTGAGCCCACTTTTGGGTAGGGACTGTCTCTATATGCTGCCAACTTGTACTTCCCAAGCGCTTAGTACAGTGCTCTGCACACAGTAAGCGCTCAATAAATACGATTGATGATGATGATTTCTGCCACAAGTCTGCTGAGTGACGTTGAGCAAGTTACTTAACCTCTCTGCGCCTCCATTGCCTCACCTGTAAATGGGGATTAAGACTGAGAGTCCCATGTGGCACAGGGACTGTGTCCAACCTGATTACCTTGTACTTATCCCAGGGCTTAATACACTGCTTGGCACATTGTAAGTGCTTAATACCTCAATTATTATTATTGTTATTAGAATTCCAGAAGCATGGAAAAAGAGAGACTACATCGTTTCTAGACCCACAAGAGCCTAATCACAGGGGACCACTGAGTGATGGATCAGTTCCCCTAGGAACCTTCAAATCCCAGGTTCCCCAAGGCCACCACAGAGTTCAGGGACAAGGCAATAACGTCTAATGTGACAAAATGTTTGCCACTCTGCAATTTGGTAACTTTTGCAGACCTGGTAAAGCCCCCTTTGGAAAATAAATTTGGAAATGTGATAGCTTTTTCTTATGGGAATACAATTTTCCTTTTGAGAAATGTTCAGTCATAATGAATTTCACGTTGATTTGGGTTGCAAACCTAATGAACAGCTTTTAAAAATGACAAACATTGAATGCACCCAACTGAGAGGAAGAGACAAATGGTGTAGTTTCATTTTTATTTCAATAATCCATATTGTTTTAAATGATTGGTTGTCAGTATGGTAATGCAACTTCTGAGAATAAATATTTAGTGTTATTTATCTGTGGTTTATCACTGCAGCTTTTTGGTTTCTTATAGCATAGATAAAAAGCATATGAAACAAAGTATTCGGCTAAGGTTTCACAGAAAGTCAAAGGACAGGATTCAATGGACATTGTAGAAGAGATAAATTTAATTGGGCGAGACCATCTCCTGGCAATTTGTCTTCATGATATCCTAAATAAAAAGCATTGTAAATCCTGTCTTCCCCAGACTTTCCCATCACTGTAGACAACACCATCATCAAATGCCCAATACCTTGGCATTATCCTCAACTCAGCCTTTTGGTTCAAAATACATATTCAGTCTGTCACCAAATGGTGCCAGTTCTACCTTCACAACATTTCTAAAATCCATTCCTTCCTTTCCACATAAACTTCTACCATGCTGATCCAAGCACTTAAATTCCACTTTTTTTATGGTACTTGTTAAGCACTTACTATGTGCAAGGCACTGTACTAAGTTCTGGGGTAGACAAAAGAATCAGGTTGGACATACTCCCTGTCCTACAAGGGGCTCACAGTCTTAATTCCCATTTCACAGATGAGGTAACAGGCACAGAGAAATTTCCTAACATCCCCAAGGTCACAGTGCAGACAAGTGGCAGAACCAGGATTAAAAAACCAGATCCTTCTAACTCCCAAACTGGTGCTATATCCATCAGGCCACACTGCTTCTCTGCTCCACACCTTTGACTACTGTATCAGCCTCCTTGATGACCTCCTTGCCTCCTGTCTTTCCCCAATCTGTTTACTGGATCATTTTTCTTAAAAAAAAAAAAAATAGCCTATGTCTCCCTCGTCCTTGAAAACCTCCAATAATTGCCCATTCATCTCTGCATCAAACTCCTTACCATTGGTTTTAAGGCACTCAATCAGCTCTCCTCCTCCTACTTTATCTTGCTAATGAATTACAATCCATCCTCCACATTTACGGTACCTTGACCTCATCTTTCTCATCAACTCCTTGCCCACATCCTCCCTCTGTCCCAGAACTCCCTCCTTTTTCATATCTGACAGACCACTCTCCCTACATCAATGCCCTACTAAATTATTTCTTCCAAGAAGCTTTCATTTCCCACCCTATTTGCACTCCCCTCGGGGTTGCCTTGGCCCTTGGTTGCCTACCCCTTAAGCACTTTGATACTCAATCCCACCTTTAGCATCACAGGACTTATGTGCATATCCTTATACTCTACCATTCCCCTAACTGTAATTTTAATGTCTTTCTCCACCTCTGGACAGCAGATTCCTTGGGGGCAGAGATCATGGGTACCAACTCTATTGTACTCTCCCAGAGTGCTCTGCACACACTAAATGTTCAAACACTGACTATAAAAATTCAGAATATGAACAATTGATAGCAATCCCAAAATACCTTCAAACAAGAGATTCATAAAAGTTATCAACACTTACTGCCTGATAAATTAATATACAGTCCTCAGTAGCTTTGTCTTTTAAAAATATACCCCAAGTCAGCTGAGTTAGTAAATTCGTTTCCTTAAAAGGTGCATTAACCCCTTACGCATAAATTATTAATCGATGGCACTTATTAAGCACTTACTGTGTGCACAATATTCCACTAAAGGTATAAGGATTACAGTAACATTATGTCTAATCTTTTTTTTTCTTAATCTCCCCTAGTAAGTAGCATATTGTAATCATTTGATAAATGACATACGAATAGTATCAGGATGCTGGTGCCTGAAAATTGGTTGATTTTTACTGCTAACCTCCAAATTTTCATTTGGCAATATTCATATTTCATTACAGTGCCTTCCTAAAATGTTGCCACAAACCCAATAATTCACGTTTGCTTCTCCAAACCAAGACACCCTCAAACTAGGCCTCTCTAATGGTGGTGCCACAATTTACCAGAATTTAAGGGAGTTTAGTGGCATGGATTTTATTGATGATAAAGTATAAAAATAATAATAATAATATAATATATAATGATAGCATTTATTAAGCACCTACTGTGTGCAAAGCACCATTCTAAGCACTGGGGAGGTTACAAGGTGATCAAGTTGTCCCACGGGGGTGCTCACAGTCTTCATCCCCATTTTACAGATGAGGGAACTGAGGCCCAGAGAAGTGAAGTGACTTGCCCAAAGTCACGCAGCTGGCAATTGGCAAGAGCCGGGATTTGAACCCCTGACCTCGGACTCCAAAGCCCGTGCTCTTTCCACTGAGCCACGCTGCTTCTCTATGACCACCAAAGTTCATAGCCAGGCCTACACGGTATGAACTAAGAGTTATGTACTGGCACTCATTCCTTTAACTGTTGACACCATTCTGAGACTCAATGTGAGTGCTGAAAGAGATGATCATGAATTTTGCTACTGAAGAGGAATATTCATACCCACATATAAAACAAGAATGACAGAGAGCACAAAAGAGGAAGCTCCCTAAACAAAGAAAACCACCAAGCCTTAGATTTAACTTTGTGTCATTTAAATTTCATTATTACCTTATTAAGCATTTTCTGGAGGGAAAGATTTTTTTTTTTTAGCAATAGGAAGGTAAATATGTTTTGTAGGCTTAAAAAAATCCACCCTTCTCTGTTTCAAAAACGGTGATTATTCCAACACCAGTCACCGTTTAAACTCCTTGACCCTTCACAAATTTGAATGGAAAACTCCCTTGCCTTTCCAGTCCTTGCCATTTAGCATGCTTAAAAAATAAAGTTGGGAGGGTGACCCCTAATCATGAAGATAGATGAAAAGAGGGCAGCCATCGTTGGACCTTTGGAGCATCTGAGCTGGCTAGGGCATCTTTTTGACCTACTGTGACATTTCTTCATTTATCTTATGTTGTCTTCTACAGAATTATTTCAAGGCTTTGCTTGAACACGTGATGAAAGTGGGTGGCTGCAAGATACCCAATTAGCTACTGAAATGGGGGTACAAATAAGAGGAACCTCACCAACTCTGAAATCCCTCTTTCTGACCACACCTTCTCACTTGCCTCCTCTCTCACACTCCTCCTCCCCATAAATCTCTACTATTCATCCACAGAGACCTCTGCTCTCTCAATCCCATCCACCTCTCTCAGCGCATCACACTCCACCTAGCCTCCCTACCCATTCTTCCCACTCTTGATGACCAAATAGATGCTCTCAACTCCACCCTCTCTACTCAGCTCACTCTCCTATCCTTTCATCGCTCTCATGCTACTAACCCACAGCCCTGGATCACATCCCCTGTCTGCCTCCTTTGCTGTTAAGCTCGCGCCACTGAATGCTGCTGATGGATATCTTAACACCAGGCTAACCTTGTCCACTTAGAGTACAAAACTATTTCTCTTCCCTTATTGAAAACCCATGCCCACCAACCTCGTCAGCTGCTCCAGACATTTAACTCCCTCCTCAGGCCCCCATCACCCCACCATCTCTCACCCCCAACAATCTGGCCAACTTCTTCATTAGGAAAATTAACACCATTAGGTGTGAGCTCCCCCAAATCACCCCTCCCCCTTCTCCATCCCTACCTCCAAATTTCCCATCCTTCCCAGCAGTATCTCCTGAGGAGATTTTGCCCTCCTCTCAAGTACCACCCTCTCCACATGTGCATCAGACACCATTCACTTGCACCTTATAAAAACTCTCATCCCTTCCCTCCTCCCCTCCTTAATTCCCATCTTCAACTGCTCACTCTCCAATGGCTTCTTCCCCTCTGCCTTCAAGCATGCCCACATCTCCCCCGTCCTGGATACTATGCTCATCTCTGTAATATAATTTGGTCTCATGCAACTGAATGCAAGTAGACAAGTTACTTCCCTAAATTATTTCCACCCCTCAGATGCTATGAAAAGGCTCTGTATATACTGTCTCAAGTAACTAAGTATCAAGAGCTAAGCTTCAGTCTAGGAAGCTAAAAATTCCCAAAGACATTTTATGATCATTTACTCTCAAATACACTTTAGGGTGTCAGCGGGGCTCAGTGGAAGGAGCATGGGCTTTGGAGTCAGAGGTCACGGGTTCAAATCCCGGCTCCACCAATTGTCAGCTGTGTGACTCTGGGCAAGTCACTTCACTTCTCTGGGCCTCAGTTCCGTCATCTGTAAAATGGGGATTAAGACTGAGCCCACGTGGGGACAAACTGATCACCTTGTAACCTCCCCAGCACTTAACAGTACTTTGCACATAGTAAGTGCTTAATGAATGCCATCATTATTATTATTAATAATAATTATTAAAACACTGAATGCCCTACAAAAGACAATCACAATGGAGATGGCACAGTGGATGGAGCACACAACAGAGTCAGGAGACCTGAGTTCTAATCCCAGCTCCGCCACTTGACTGCAGGTTGACCTGGGACAAGTCCCTAAACATAAGTTGGCATCCATGAGCCACTGATGACAAAAGGTTCAGATAACATGAGTAAAAT
This sequence comes from Tachyglossus aculeatus, assembly GCF_015852505.1. Lineage (NCBI taxonomy): Eukaryota > Metazoa > Chordata > Mammalia > Monotremata > Tachyglossidae > Tachyglossus > Tachyglossus aculeatus. Next base: position 52,743,249 of record NC_052069.1, read on the forward strand.
TACAGTGATTCTTTAATGATAGGAGTGGGAATTCTATTACTACAAGAAAAAATTTGCACAGTTTATGATGCCATTTTGTGTCTATGATGATAAAGTGTTGTGTACGAATGGGATTGGAAAGACATGTGAACAACTGATTTTTCCATTCACCATTGGGCCCTATGTGACTTTTTCTACATTCAAGCATTTGTTGCTGGAAGCACCTGCCCTGTTATTATGCCTAGTGAGTACAGGACATTATTCAGCAGACTACCTTCTGGATGATTTTCTGAAAGACTTTGGTTATTGTTCATGGCCTTTTAAATCGGAAATAAAAATTTCCAGTGCATCAAAATTGTTTTGTGTTACCAGGTTCCAGGTTTTTTAGTGCATCCTTAAGCACAAGTGCATAGAGTAGACTGAACAGGCCAGAATCCACTAACCAGCCCTGATTACCCTAATAATAATGGGACAAGCAGACAGGGCTCTAACTGCTAATTTGACCAGTCATATCAATGAGGAATAGGCTTACAACCTGGATACACTTCCCAGAATAGCTACATTTGGTTAGGTGTTATCTGAGCCCAACTATGCTGGTGGTGCTAAATGAAGTTTTGTAAGATGTAAGAGTACTGTTTAGAAGTTTCTGCCTGGGCTTCCCCTGTACTTACGCTATCATAATGATAAATCTGCTATCTCTAGATCAATAATATTTCAAAGTACAAAAGACATTTGCTTTCTCAATCTCAAGTTTTGGAAACAGTTTCCTGATATTCTAAATAGAAAAAAGATGTTCCACCTCTTCTCCCCTAGAGGTAATTCTAGTTCTGTCTTGAGCATAACCACAGACTAGCACTAGGTTGAGTGGTTTGCACATGTATCCCACTGTATTTCCTCTGTATCGAACTTCCTAGTAGCAAATGGGGAATAACGTTTGAGCCTCATTCCCTCCTACCTGCTAGTTCCAGAAAGGAAGCCCTCACTAGTGAAATACAGAGACCAACCTTACACTTGACCAGCTGATTGTCTTTCTTCCCTTCCAGATATATTAAAACACCAAAAGGGAGAGAACAGAAAATCAGAAGGAAAAGGCAGAACTTACAAACTGCCAACAGACGGCAGATTGGAAGCTCCTTAACGTCTGGGCAGTACTTTTTACTTACATTGTGGGCACCTCGATTTAATATAATGTTGCGTATGCAATACACACTGAAATACCACGGGTTGATTCATCGATTGGATCAGAGAAGCTTTAGTATTGGGCTTCTCTGGCAAGTTCCTGCTGCATCAAAGGAACACAGGCACAAATGTCTTTTGATCCAATTAAGCAGATCCCTTGCCATTTCTTTCCCTATTCTCACCATGTCCTGAGGCAATCCAACCACCTCCACTCTTCTGGTCCAATGACCCTTTCATCCAATAACTCAAGGGAAGCTATGAATTCTGCCTTCCTACAACTCTCTCCACTTTTCTGCCTCATGTAGAACAGTGCTTCAATGCTTAGAACAGTGCTTTGCACACAGTAAGCACTTAGCAAATGCCATCATCATTATTATTATTATGTGAGGAGCCAGAAATCGAGGTTGGGACTCTCTGCTACTTTCATCAACTCTATTATACTCTCCCAAGCACTTATGTATAGTGCTTTCTCCACACAATGTGTGCTCAAATACCAATGATTGATTCTGCCTGTATCTTAGCCCATCTGTCCATCATCCCCTGGGCCAGTTATCCCTGGAAGGTGGGATGGGTGGATTACTGGAGGGAGAGGAGTTCAAGGAAGTGGGAGGAAGCAGTTTTTCATAGTGGATAGCGCATGGGTTTGGGTGTCAAAAGGACTTGGTTTTTCATTCTAGCTCCACCACCTGTCTGCTGTATGACCCTGGGCAAGTCACTTCACTTCTGTGCCTCAGGCGCCTTAGCTGTAAAATGGGGATTAAGACTGTGAGCCCCTTGTGGGAAATGCACTGTGCCCAACCTGATTAGCTTGTATCTACCCCAGAACCTAGTACAGTGACTGGCAGAGTAAGCACTTAAATACCATAAAAAAAATTGGTTAAGAAGGGCACATTCCGAGCTGAGAGGATCCTCTGTCACAAAAGACACATGGGATGGGATGCAAGACTCTTGGGAAACAGAAGCAGCAGGAAGTGCCAGCTGTATTTGCTCAGGGATTCCCTGGAGCAGCACAATCGCTACAGGGAGACAAGGAGGGAAAGACAATTCTTGTCCAGAACCACTCAATAAGTACCACGAATTAATTGACCCACCAGGGAGGATTTTTCAACTCTCTCCTCTGAAGTAGAGGAGTAGGAAAATTGAATTTGACATATTCACCAGGACACTTATAATAGTCAAACATATTGCTCTAAGAGACACACACACCCCAAGCACAAGGAGATGTCCATACTTCCCAACATGCATGTAGACCTATTTTGAGGAAAAAGACTATATCCACCTTGACCTTGTTCATTCAAAGGCACAAGTTATTGTTATTGATAATAATAATGGTATTTGTTAAGTGCTTACTATGTGCCAGACACTGTTTTAAGTGCTAGGGTAGATACAAGCTGGGGAAGCAGCATGGCTTAGTGGAAAGAGCACGGGGTTGGGAGTCAGAGGTCATGGGTTCTAATCCCAGCTCTGCCACTTGTCAGCTGTGTGACTTTGGGTAAGTCACAACTTCTCTGTACCTCAGTTACCTCGTCTGCAAAAATGGAGATTAAGACTGCGAGCCTCACATGGGACAACCTGATTACCTTGTATCTACCCCAGTGCTTAGAACAGGGCTCAGCACATAGTAAGCACTTAAATATCATATTATACAAGATAATCAGGTTGGACACAGTCCCTGTCCCACATAATGCTCACAGGCTTACTCTGCATTTTACAGATGAGGGAATTGAGGCACAGAGAAATGAAGTGACTTGTCCAAGGTCACACAGCAGACAAGTGGAGGAGCTGGGATTAGAACCCATGACTTTCTGATTCCCAGGCCTGTGCTCTATCCACTAAGCCATGCTGCTCCTAAAGGAATAGTTCATGTTGGAATGTACAATGTATTTAAACCCACAAGAAATGAAATCCCATCTGAGATGTTAGCAAACACTAAACATACAAGCATACAACATCAGCAGAAACAACTAAAAAGAAACTAAAAGGGGAAGGGTGGGGAGAGTAGGGAGTGGAGGAAAAGGGAGGAAGACTGGGGAGACAATATTAGGAGAAAAACAGAGAAGATAGAGGGAAGGTAGGAAAACAAAACCTCGTTCTAGCCTGTCCTATCATCGACCCCCGGCCCATGTCATCCCCTGGGCCTGAAATGCCCTCCCTCTGCCCATCCGCCAAGCTAGCTCTCTTCCTCCCTTCAAGGCCCTACTGAGAGCTCACCTCCTCCAGGAGGCCTTCCCAGACTGAGCCCCTTCCCTCCTCTCCCCCTTGTCCCCCTCTCCAGCCCCCCACCACCTCCTTCCCTTCCCCACAGCACCTGTATATGTATATATGTTTGTACATATTTATTACTCTATTTCACTTGTACATATCTATTCTATTTATTTTATTTTGTTAGTATGTTTGGTTTTGTTCTCTGTCTGTTCTCTGTGAGCCCACTGTTGGGTAGGGACTGTCTCTATATGTTGCCAACTTGTACTTCCCAAGCGCTTAGTACAGTGCTTTCCACACAGTAAGCACTCAATAAATACGATTGATTGATTCACCTCGTTGGAACCAGGAGTTTCTATTTTAGGTTACTGAAAATCCCTTGAGAAGAAACACAAGAAAATTGGTTATTATTATATCTATGTATTTGCATCTGTCCCTTAAAGTACTAGATGTTCACCTCATCCTCAGCACTTATGTACATATCCATAATTTATTTATGTTAATGTATGTCTTCCCCTCAACTGTAAGTATGTGGTGAGCAGGGGATATGTCTACCAACTCTATTTCATCTTACTCCTCCAAGCGCTTAATACAGTATTCCGCGCACATCAAGCACTAAATACCATTGAGTGACTGAACCCCTTAAAGCACTTTAATTCTCTCCCCAGCCTTACAGCAATCATTATGGGCACAGCCTTATACTCTGCCACTTCCTCTATCTGCAATTTATTTTTATGTTTGTCTTTCTTATAAACCGTAAACTCCTTGAGGGCAGGGATCATGCCTACCAACTATTCATATGGTGGTATGTGTCAAGCCCCGGGACAGAAACAAGATAATTCAGTTGGACATAGCCCCTGTCCTGCATCAGGCTCACAGTCAAAAAGAGAACAAATATTGAATTACAGATGAGGAAACAGGCACAGAAAGAAGTTAAATGACTTGCCCAAAGTCACACAACAGGAAGTGACAAATCAGATTAAAATTCAGGTCCTCTGACTCCTGGTCCCATGCTCTTTCTACTAGGCCATGGCGCCTCCCTAATTCTGTTGTATTTTATCATCCCAAGTGCTTAGTACAGTGCTCTGCACAGAGTAAGAATTCAATAAATACTACTGATTGTATGATACTCTCCCAAGTGCTTAATACAGGGATTGGTACACAGTAAGTCTCAAAAAATGCATTCATTCAATCATTTTTGAGTGTTTACTATTTGCAGACCATTGTACTAAGCGCTTGGGACAGTACAATACAACAATAATCAGACATTTCCTGCCACAATGAGCTTACAGTATAGAGGTGGGAAGACACACTTTAATACAAATTACAAATACCAGTGATTGATTAGACTAGTGGATCAAACATGAAGGACTAATGATGCATGCAAAAATCCACACAACTCATTTTCAAATAGTTTATGATGTGTGTTTGTTTAAGGGCTAATAAGCCAAACTCCAGTCTTCCCAAATAGTAATCCAACCAATAATATACATAGAAAAATCTTCAAAGTGATTGCTATGTTTATTAAAATTGCAGAGTAAAACTGAAATGTAAAAAAATACACCTGAAAGTTGTTATAGTTAGATTGAGATGCAGAATAATAACTCATTGTTTCTGGGTCATGGTCCATGTTTATGGAAAAGTGGATTTTTTTTAAATATGTGCCACCTACATAGGATTCTGTGAATTAAACAATGGTGAGGGAACTCTCAGTGGATCCGGAATGCTTCTAATTGATGAAATCATTACTGATTACACTAACACTCAGCTCTGCTTAAAAACACTGCTTAAAGTATGGATCTGTAAAGTGACAGTTAAAATGTAAGAAGCTTTAAACTGAAATTGAACAGAGATAATTTCCAGATTTCTTTGAGAAAAAGAATACTCCAATGACATTTAAAATTGAAATACTGAAAAGAGTGCTTTTAAATAATGAGATCTTAGAATCCTTCCTAGGGAAATCAAAAACCTTGTTTTACCCGGTAGACTTTACTTAAATGTTAAACTTATGACCCCTTCATATTATTCAAAATCATTGTAATTGACGGGTCTACATTTGCTCTGTACTAGTCAATATACCTCATTACAGGTTCCAAAGAAACTGTTCCATCATTACTTAAAATAAATGAAAAGCTACTTTCACTACCAAGTATATCTTTAATTGGGGGGAAAAAGAATGTTCGATTCTAGAAGTTTAATTTTGACTTTGACAAGACCACCTTGGGTGATAATGTAAATCTGCATTTGCTGTGGGTGATCATGTGAATTTGTGGATCACATACCTGTGTCTGTCCCACTCAGGCCCCTATTGGGAGATACAATCCCTGCCCTCAAAAAGCTTATGTTCTAGATGGGGATACAGACATTAAAATAAATTACAGAGGAAATATGTATGTTCAAGTGTATTGTGGGGCTGGGGTGAATATCAAATGCTTAAGAACAGATCTGAATGCATAGGAAACTGGGGAAATGAGAAGCAGCGTGGCTCAGTGGAAAGAGCATGGGCTTTGGAGTCAGAGGTCATGGGTTCGAATCCCAGCTCAGCCACTTAGCTGTGTGACTTTGAGCAAGTCAGTTAACTTCTCTGGGCCTCAGTTCCCTCACCTGTAAAATGGGGATTAAGACTGAGCCCCCCATGGGACAACCTGATCACCTGGTATCTCCCCAGCACTTAGAACAGTGCTTTGCACATAGTTAACACTTAACAAATACCATTATTATTATTATTACGAGGGTTTAAGACAGGGAAGGCATTATGGCAGAGGTGTAATTTTAGTAGGGCTTTGACGGTGGAGAGAAAGATGGTCTGTCTAATATGAAGGAGGAGGGAGTTCTACATCTGAAGCAGGATATAGGCAAGAGATTGGCAGTGAAAAATGAGACTGGGGTACAGTGAGTAGGTTGATGTTAGAGGAGCAAAATGTGTGGGATGGGTCAAGCTTGGAGATCAGCTAGGTAAAGTAGGAGGAGAGAATTGATTTAGTGCCCTAAAGCTGATAGTAAGGAGTTTCTGTTTGATGTGGAGGTGCTTGGGAAGATGCAGACTGAGCTTTTTTTTAAGAAAATTGATCCAGTTGATCAATTTATTTATTGGACACTTACTGTGTGCAGAGTATTATTCTAAGCACTCAGGAGAGAATGATAAATACAACAGACATATTCTTTCCCCACATTTAGTCAAGAGAGGGAGACATACATTAATACAAATGATATATACATAAGTGTGGTAAGGCTGGTAGGGGAAATGAAAAAAGGGAGCAAGTTGGGACAACGCAGATAGAAGTGGAAGAAAAGGAAAAGGGCTTAGTCAGGGAAGGCCTTTTGGAGAAGACGTGCTTTCAGTAAGGCTTTGAACTGGGGTGGAGGAGAGAGAAACTGTCTATCAGATAGGGAGAGGGAAGGTGATCCAAGTCAGAGGCATGATGCGGACAAGAGGTCGACAGCAAGAAAGACGAGATCGAGGTACAGTGAATAGCTTGGCATTAACGGAATAAAATGTGCAGGCTGGACTGTAGTAGTAGAGTAGCAAGGTGACGTATGAAGGGGAAAGTGACTGAGTACTTTAAAGCCAATGGTAAGGAGTTTGTTTCATGCGGAGGTGGATGGGCTACCATTGGAGGTTCTTGAGGAGTGGGGAAATGCACTGAATGATTTATTGAAAAATAATGTGGGCAGCAGAGTAAAGTACGGACTGGTGTGAGGAGAGACAGGATGCAGGGAGGTCAGCAAGGAGGCTGATACAGCAATTAAGTCAGGATAGGATAAACACTTGTATTAACATGGTAGCAGTTTGGATGGAGAGGAAAGGATTGATTTTAGTGATGTTGTGGAGGTGGAACAGACAGGATTAGTGATAGATTGAATATGTGAGCTGAATGAGAAAAAGAGTAGTCAAGGATAACACCAAGCTTAAGGGCTTGTGAGAGGGAGGATGGTGGTTCTGTGTACAATAATGGGAAAGTCAGGGGACGGACAGGGTTTGGGTGGGAAAATAAGGAGTTCTGTTTTGGACATATTAAGCTTGAGGTGGTGGTGGGACATCCAAGGAGAGATGTCTTGAAGGCAGAAGGAAATGTGAGACTACAGAGAGGGAGAGAGATCAGGGCTGTAGATGTAGATTTGGGTATATCTGCACAGAGGTGGTAGTTGAAGCCATGTGAATGAATGAGTTCTCTGAGTGACGATGGAGAATAGAAGGAGACCCAGGATTGAACCTTGAGGGACACCCACAGTTAGGGGGTGGGAGGAGCCTGTTAAAGAGATCAAGAATGAGAGGCCAGAGAGATAGGAGAACAGGAGAGATGGCAATAGCAGTGAAGCCGAAGTTGGATAATGTTTCTAGGAGAATGGGGTGGTTAAACAGTATCGAAGGCAGCTGAGAGGTTGAGGATGATTAGGATGGAGTTGAGGCCATTGGATTTAGCAAGAAGGAGATGATTTATAACCTTCGAGAAGGCAGTTGCTGTGGAGTTAAGAGGCAGAAGCCAGATTGGAGGGGTTCAAGGAAAGAATTGGAGGAGAGGAACTTGAAACAGCGGGTGCCGAGAACTCACTCGAGGAGTTTGGAGAGCAATGGTAGTAGGGAGATGGGGTGAAAACTGGAGAGCTCTGTGGGGCCAAGAGAGGGCAATAGAGTCAAGTACAAACTGAAGAGGAGAGATACAGGAGAGAGGAAGGTCAGTGATAAGGTTGATTTAGTAATAAAGGTAGAATATAAATCCTTGGATCAGCAGGGTAGCAATCTGGATGGAGAGCAAGGGAAGGATTCTAAAGATGTTTTTCATGTTGAACTGACAGGATTCGGTAACAGATTGAATATGTTGGTTGAATGAGAATCGAAATTAATGCTAAAGTTACAGCTCATGAGACAGAGAGGATGGCAGAGTTTACAACAATGGAGGGGGGAGGAGGACGACAAGGTTTGGGGAAGTTGATAAGGAGTACTGTTTTGGACATGGTAAGTGGAGATCCTCTGATCTCTTTTGTTGGGATGAATACAGGGGAGGGAGGTCTAACATAGTATTTCTTTCTACAGAAACGCTCTGGGCATGTCACTCTGCCCATCAAAAATCTCCAGTGGTTGCCTATCAACCTTCGCATGAAGCAAAAACTCCTCACTTTCAGCTTCAAAGCTCTCCACTACCTTGCCCCCTCGTACCTCACTTCTCTCCTTCTATAGCCCAGCCCGCACACTCTGCTCCTCTGCCACTAACTGAGGCATAGTGAGTTCCCCCGTGCAGCCGTCGACCCCTGGCCCATGTCCTACCCCTGGTCTGGAATGCCCTCCCTCCACACACTGGCCAAACTAGCTCTCTTCCTCCCTTCAAAGCCCTACTGAGAGCTCACCTCTTCCAGGAGGCCTTCCCAGACTGAACCCCCCCCCTTTTCCTCTGCTCCTCCTCCCCTCCCCATCACCCCCACTCCCTCCCTCTGCCCTACCCCCTTCCCATCCCCACAGCACTTGTGTATATTTGTACATATTTATTACTCTATTATATTAATGATGTGTATAGAGCTATAAGTCTATCTATTCTTATGGTATTGACACCTATCTATTTTTTTTTGTTTTGTTGTCTGACTCTCCCTTCTAGACTGCGAGCCCATTGTTGGGTACAGACCATTTCTATATGCTGCAGATTTGTACTTTCCAAGCGCTTACAGTGCTCTGCTCACAGTAAGCACTCAATAAATACAATTGAATGAATGAATAATGTAAATTCTCAAGTTACCCAGCATTATCTGAAGCCTCTGCTGACTTCCACCTTCGGCTACTCTGTAACCACTGTCCCTATACAACTGGCCTATGGACTCTTGGCCAGTAATTCAATCAATCAAATGTATTTATTGAGCGCTTACTGTGTGCAGAGCACTGTACTAAGCGCTTGGGAAGTACAAGTCGGCCACACATAGAGACAGTCCCTACCCAACAGCGGGCTCACAGTCTAGAAGTAATTCTTCCCCTCTTCCTCCAAAGTCACACTGCTAGTACCTGGGTGTCAATCACACCATTTTATGACTTTCCAGGCCTCATGTATAGCACATGGAAGAATCTACAGACATGATAAATACTACAAAGAATTGCAACTTCTACATGGTTCACATTTTTCATTATTAGATCTCCATTTCTAAACAAATCTTCAGTCCTCTGAGAAGTTTAATCCATCTCATTATTAATACAAAATACAGTAATACTATTTGTGGTGCTTACTATGTGCCCAGAACCATAGCTGCAGGATAATCCAGTCATACACAGGTCCTGTCCTGCAAGGGATCACAGTCTAATGGGGATGGAGGACAGATATTTCATCCACATTTTACAGGTGATGAAACCGACACGGAGAAGTTAAGTGACTTGCCCAAGGGTCACACAGCAGACAAATGGTGGGCTTAGAACCCAAATCCCCTGCCTCTCAAACTCTCTAAACATCTAGGATGGGTGCTGTAAGCTAACCTCAGTCAATTTCTCAGTGACATGGGTTAAAGCACTTTATCTTCATGCACCTCAATTAATCAATAGAGTGGATACAACTATCTATAGAACAAGGGGTAGCTTCCAGGCAATATTGTCTGTCAGCCACCTTGCAATTTTTTAAAGGCTGCAAAAGCAATATATACTCAAGATTATGCATCAAAGGGCAAAAAGCCAAAATAATCTGATTCCTTAGATAAGAAATGGAAATTTGGGGAGAAATATGGTAGTGCTCCTCATCATTTTTCTGTCAAAAGGGACAATCATAGAAGGTTGAGATTTTAAGTGATTTATGCCACTGGAAAGCCATTTTGAAGAATCATTTAATTTCATTTACAATGGCAAAAAAGGAGTGCCCCAGTGCCAATCTCTCAGATTTGTTTTATTCTTAGAAGTGTGATCTGGATCTAATTCCACTTCGAGAAGCAGCATTGCTCAGTGGAAAGAGCACAGGCTTTGAAGTCAGAGGTCATGGGTTCAAATCCCAGCTCTGCCAATTGTCAGCTGTGTGACTTTGGGCAAGTCACTTAACTTCCCTGTGCCTCGGTTACCTCATCTGTAAAATGAGGATTAAGACTGTGAGCCCACCGTGGGACAACCTGATCACCTTGTAACCTCCCCAGCACTTAGAACAGTGCTTTGCACATAGTAAGCACTTAATAAATGCCATTATTGTTGTTATTACATTTTTTTACTGGACAATACTAGAAGAGTCTTACTAAAATGAAATTGAATGAAAAAGGGATTTATAGTGTACCACAGAATTGAGTGTGTAATGCTTATTTCAAACTAAAGTTAAGAGTAAAGTCTTGAAATAGAGCAACAATTTAGTCACACCAAACAAGTTTACAGGATCAAATTGTATCTTCTTCTTTAGGTAATAGTCAAGATGTTAACATTGTCACAACATCAGAGGCACAAGATATATAGTTGCATAGAACGCTTATCTGTTCTTTTATCCAAACTGGTCATATAGCATACAGTGACACTTCAGCCTTTTTTTGTATTAAGCTTGAAAAATCTCCTATGTTCTGAAAACTGCACAGCTGTTCCCTATAGGAAAGCTCTTCTAGAGTTTTCAAAATTTTAATACTTGTATTATTAAAAACCTCTAACAATGCAAAATTTACTCCACACAACTTTCCCTCCCTTTGTAAAGTTTTGACTCACTTGAATAGAGTAGAGCCTACATCAAGTTACCATAATGACAGATCTCATACTAACACAAAGAGCCTTTTTGCAGAAAAGGATGCTAGATGACACTTTACAAAGTACTGAATTAACATAGGTATATAAAAATTAATTCAAAATCTTTCATTAGTGGCACATTTGATTGCTATAATAATAATGGCATTTGTTAAGCACTTACTGTCTGCCAAGCACTGTTCTAAGTGCTGGAATAGATACGAGGTTATCAGATTGTCCCATATGGGGCTCACAGTCTTAATCCCCATTTTACAGATGAGGTAACTGAGGCACAGAGAAATTAAGTGACTTGCCCAAAGTCACATAGCTGACAAGTGGTGGAGCCGGGATTAACAATAATAATGATGGCATTTGTTAAGCGCTTACTATGTGCAAAGCACTGTTCTAAGTGCTGGGGGGATACAAGATCATCAGATTGTCCCACATGGTGCACACAGTCTTAATCCCCATTTTACAGATGAGGTAACTGAGACCAGGAGAAGTGAAGTGGCTTGCCCAAAGTCACACAGCTAAGTGGCAGAACCAGAATTAGAACCCATGACCTCTGACTCTCAAGCCCATGCTCTTTCCACTGAGCCACGTTGACCTCTGATTCCCAAGGCTGTGCTCTTCCCACTAAGCCCCGCTACTTCTCATGTGATGATGTAACTATCTGTGGTATCTTCATTGTTTTCCAATATAGTTATATTGTCTTGATCATATTTTTTGATCTTGGGAACACCTTAATTCATTTCACATGCTTAACTATGGGAAATTATATTCTGACTAGCACACTCCCCCTAGACTCCCCTCCTCAAAAATCTCCAGTGGCTACCAGTCAACCTATACATCAGGCAAAAACTCTTCACTCCCGGCTTCAAGGCTGTCCATCACCTCGCCCCCTCCTACCTCACCTCCCTTCTGTTCTTCTCCAGCCCAGCCCACACCCTCTGCTCCTCTGCCACTAACCTCCTCACTGTGCCTCATTCTCGCCTGTCCCGTCATCGACCCCTGGCCCATGTCCTCCCCCTGGCCTGGAATGCCCTCCCTCCGCACATCCGCCAAACTAGCTCTCTTCCTCCCTTCAAAGCCCTACTGAGAGCTCACCTCCTCCAGGTGGCCTTTCCAGACTGAGCCCCGTTTTTCCTCTCCTCCTCCCCATCCCCCCTCCCTACCTCCTTCCCATCCCCACAGCACTTGTATACATATTTCTACAGATTTATTACTCTATTTTACTTGTACATATTTACTATTCTATTTATTTTGTTAATGATGTGCATAGAGCTATAATTCTATTTGTTCTGATGATTTTAACACCTACCTGTTTTGTTTTGTTGTCTGTCTCCCCCTTCTAGACTGTGAGCCCATTGTTGGGTAGGAACCGCCTCTATGTTGCCAACTTGTACTTCCCAAGTGCTTAGGGAAGTGTACAGTTGTACAGTATTCTGCACACAGTAAGCACTCAATAAATATGATTGAATGAATGAATGAATGAATGAAATGCCTTAAGTTTGTGGATCAATTTAAATTAAACCCTCTCCTCTCAGCCTATCCCCAAAGCACAGATTTCAGGCAGCCTCTGCTCGTGAGTCAAATTCTCAGCCTGGCTCTGACAATGGACTTAAATATTACCGCCCTGCAAGCTCTATTTTACTATCTTCTGTTGTGAATTTTTCCAATCTGTAGTGCTGATTAAGTCCTAATTTTGATCAGGTCACATTTGGGAATGTGGTTCAGCCAAATACGATTGATGATGGTCCCTGGAGTCAGCACAGAATTCTCAAATGAATCCTGATGGGGTGCTTTTATCCCCTGTCTGCCTTTGATGACCCGAAATACAAACTGGCTGATTTTGATCTTCATTTGTGGTCCTGCAACAAAACAAACCCAATTTTGATTTCCTAATGGAAAAGCTTTGGTGACCATGGGCAAGTCAGTTAACTTCTCTGTGCCTCAGTTACCCCATCTGTAAAATGGGGATTGAGACTGAGTTCCACGTGGGACAGGGACTGCATCCAACCCGATATGCTCTGTGTATGCTTTACATCTCTGTAAAGTCCTGTGATCCAATTCTTAACTAGGCATGTACTATACAGGAAATGCAGACTTATGTAATCAGTCATATCTATTGAACATTTGCTGTGTGCAGATCACTATAGTAAGTGCTTGGGAGAGTACAATATAACAGAGTTGGTAGACACATTCCCTACCCACAAGGAGCTTATATGAGCATGTTCTATGGTTTAAACTCCCTCCTCGGATCCAACAGAAAATTACCCTCTCCTCCTTCAAAGCATTATTGAAGGCACATTGCCTCCAAGAGGCTTTCCCTTTCCTCTTCTCCCTCTCGTCCTGACCTGCTCCTTTCATTCATCCTTCCCATCCCAGTCCCATGGCACTTATGTATATGTCTATAATTTATTTGTCTGTCTCCCCCTCTAAATTGTAAGCTCATTGTGGGCAGGAATTGTGTCCATTATACTGTAATAATAATACTAATAACAATAATAATTATGGTTATTTGTGAAGTGCTTACTATGTGCCAAGTGCTGTACTAAGTGCTGGGGTGGATACAAGCAAATCGGGTTGGACACAGCCCCTGTTCCATGTGGGGCTCACAGTCTCAATCCCCATTTTACAGATGAGGCAACAGGCACAGAAAAGTTAAGTGATTTGCCCAAGGTCACACAGCAGACAAGTGGCAGAGCCGGGTTTAGAACCCATGACCTTCTGTCTCACAGGCTCACACTCTATCCACTACACCATGCAGGTGCTTAGTACAGGGCTCTGCACATGGCAATTGCTAAATAAATAACTGAATGAATGAATATTTACAACACGCATCCAAGTTGTTAACACTGTATCCATGGAACAAAAATCCTGGCATAAATGGTTGGCAAAGGAAGCAGAGTTTTCCCAGCAGCAGATTTTATGTAGTGAGAGCAACTGAAGAATGGATGCTATTTGGGAAGCCAAAGGGCCTTAGGTCTGGGGAATTTTGCAATAACTACAAAGAACAAATTCTATTGTGTGTACAACTAGGGGAGGGTCAAGAAAGAGTCTCATTTTTGGCAAATAGAAAAAAAAATTGGATTACTGTCAAACATAAGGGAGCCAAGGGAACACCCTCTCTGCTCCCTGACTCAGCCTGTAGCTCTTCAGAGAATTAATTTGCATAAACATTGGAAGAACCATTTTAACTCAGAAATCCATCTTAAACAGGCACATCTTTTCAATATCCACCCTGCCTAGTTGAGTGATGGCACTGCACATTCTTGCCTTTGTACAGCATGAAAAAAATACTAATTCATGCAAAAGTTTCAGTAATGCTTGAAGCGAGGCCCAGAGGGAATGACCACTCTAAAGATATTTGCAGCTTGTCAGTTATCTAGAAGGAAGGGTATTTTCTTCTTCAATTTCCCTTTGAAAGTTTCTTCATTTTCTTCATTTCTGCTTGAACACACTGATATTTATTTCTTGGAAAATCTCCCCTGAGAGTTTTAATCAGTGCTGTAAGGATTTATGCAGCACCAATCCCCATAACGGCTCAATGCTTAATTACAAATTTTTTTTAAAAAAAAAAAACAAGTTTCATAACCTCCAGCAGTAGGAGTAAATGAATCTGTTTCCTTTGCCATCAGAAAGAACTGACAGACCAACTGGGTGGAATAAGGAGGAAATCAGAGCAAAATAAAGATTGAACAGGAACAACAAAGCTTTACCCAAAAGCTAAATAAACTAAATGGGCCTTGAATTGTATTTTGGATGGATGAAAACTTTGACCCCAGTGAGTTGCCACGAGTAAATTCCAAAGGGGCACAAGGGAGGCATACCTTCCTCTTCTAATTTAGAGCACCAGGCATATAGATTGTAAGACCAGTATTGCCAAGGAGTGCAATATATACAATACACAATCCTCACATTAGCTTCATATTCATTCATTCAATTGCATTTACTGAGTGCTTACTGTGTGCAGAGCACTGTACTAAGCGCTTGGGAAGTACAATCTTCAGGGAGTGAATGATGGTGTTTACTCTGCACTTAATGTGCACTAAACAAAACAATCATAACACACTATTTCTCTTCCTTACTGGAAAAAATTTCGGTTTCCCACACTTGGATCTGTACCCTTCAGGAATAATAATGGCAGAATGCATAGAACACGTGACTGGGTGTCAGAAGATCATAGGCTCTAATCCCAGCTCTGCCCCTAGTCTGCATGACCTTGGCAAGTCACTTCACTTCTCTGTGCCTCAGTTACCTCATCTGTAAAATGGTGATTGAGACCTTAAGCCACATGTGCTAGAGATACTGTGTCCAGCCTGATTTCCTTGTATCCACCCCCAGTCCTTAGCACAGTGCCTGGAGCATAGGAAGCACTTTACTACTGTAATTATCATCATAATGATAATTTGTAGCATTTTTTAAGTATTTTCTACGTGCCAAGCACTGTTCTAAGCGCTGGGGTAGATACAAGGTAGTCGGATCAGACACAGTCCCTGTCTCAAATCAATAGTATTTATTGAGCGCTTACTGTGTGCAGAGCACTGTACTAAGCGCTTGGGAAGTACAAGTTGGCAACATATAGAGACAGTCCCTACCCAACAGTGGGCTCACAGTCTAAAAGGGTGGTTTGGAGTCTTAATCCCCATTTTGCAGGTGGAGTAACAGAGGCCCAGAGAAGTTAAGTGACTTGCCCAAAGTCACACAGCAGCCACACAGTGGAGCCGGGATTCGAGCTCAAGTTTCCTCTCAGGCCTGTGTTCTTTCTACTAGGTCATGCTGGTCACTTGGTTTTCACCCCCACAGCACTTATGTACCTATCTATAAATTATCTGTCTGTATCCACCTCACCTCTCTCAGGGTCACACATGGAGAGTTTCCAGTTCTCTACCAGTCTCAACTACAGGAGGGAGAGTGAAGCAGAGACCTACACACTCCATTTCTAGCTTGGGAAGTGGCAAGCCAGTGGAAGGCCATCTGCTACAAGTTAAAACTCACCTCTTCTGGGCAGCAGCAGCACAGGAGAGAATCAAGGATGAAGACTCAAGTTTACTGCTCAGGAGGCGGCAATGGTAAACCAATTCTGTATTTTTTACCCAGAAAACTCTACGGATCCACTACCAGAACGACTGCAGATGGAGGTGAGGTGCTCTGGGAAAGATGTGTCCATGGCGTCGCTATGGGTTGAAGACGACTTGACGGCATAAGACAAGATCCACCTCCAGTCTGTCAGTTCACTGTGGGCAGGGGACGTATCTGTTTTGTTGTACTCTCTCAAGTGCTGAATTCAGTGCTCTGCTACAGTAAGAACTCCATAATTACCCCCTTCTGGACTGTGAGCCCACTGTTGGGTAGGGACTGTCTCTATATGCTGCCAACTTGTACTTCCCAAGTGCTCTGCACACAGTAAGTGCTCAATAAATACGATTGATTGATAAATATTATTAGTAATATTAATAATAATAATAATTGTGGTATTTGTTAAGCACTTACTATGTGTCAGGCACTGTACTAAGTGCTGGGGTTACTGTCCGTGTAAAAAGTTTGACAGACATCTTATAGGCAAACATTCTTCCAATTGGAAAAGAGCTGCAAGTGTGAATTCAAACATAAAAAAGGTCATTACCGGGCAATAGTCCATCCAGTTCACTATTTGGTAATAATTATACTAATTATGGTATTTAAGTGCTCACTTTGTGCCAGGCACTGTACTAAGTACTGGGGTAGATACAAGGTAATTGTCCTGGACACAGTCCCTGTCCCAGAGAGGGCTCACAGTCTTCACTCCAATCTTCCAGATGAGGTAACTGAGGCCCAGAGAACTGAAGTGACTTGCCCAAGATCACACAGCAAACCAGTGGCAGAACCAGGATTAGAACCCAGGTCCTTCTGACTCCCGGTAACATGCTCTATCCACTAGGCCATGCTGCTTCCCTATTTGGTGAGGAGATACCTCAAGAAACCAGTTGATATTTCTCAACATGCAGCCTAATGCTTAGTGTTTCCCTCTATCCCTAGCTGTCTCTCTACTACCCTATGATACAGCACCAAGCTCATCTGTGAATTTATCCAAACACCATATGAACCTACACAATTTCTTGTGTAATTAACCCTCCAACTTCAAATGCTATGTAAAAAAGCATTTCCTATAATCTGGTTTGAACTATGGCCTTGTGAATAGAGCACGAGCCTGGAAACAGAAGGACCTGAGGTCTCATCCTGGCTCCACCACTTGTGTGCTGGTACATGCCATTTAACTTCTCTGTGCCTCAGTTAGCTCATCTCTAAAACGGGGATTAAAACTGTGTGCTTCATGTGCAACGTGGACTATGTCCAACCTGATTAACTTGTCTCTACCCTAGCACTTAGTACAGTGCCTGGTACATAGTAAGCACTTAAGTACCAAGAAATAAACAAAAAAAAACCCAACTTACCAACTCTCTAATTACCACAAGTATCCCCTCATGCTGTAGCCAGAGGATCTGGGGTTCCACAATTATGTTCATCCTGTTTATACCCTTTCTGATTTTGTTGACTTCAATCATGTCTCTCCTCAGCTTTGATCTTTCAATAAAAATAGCGGTTTTTATTAAGTCCTTACTATTTGCCCAGCACTTCACTAAGCCCTGGGATTGATATTAGATAATCAGGTCAGACATAGCAGCTGCCACACATTGGGCTGACCGTCTTAGTGGGAGGGAGAATCAGTATTTAATTCCCATTTTACAGGTGAGGCAATTGAGGCACAGAGAAGTGAACTTGTCCAAAGTCACTCAGAAGACAAGTGGCAGATTAGAACACAGGTCCTGATGCCCAGGTCTGTGCTTTTTCCATTATAATGATGGCATTTATTAAGCACTTACTATGTGCAAAGCACTTTTTCCATTTTTTTTTTCCCTGAGAAGTATCCCCAGGCCTCTCATCTTGATTGTTCTACTCTATATAGCTTCAAGATACGACGACTGTGAAACCTGTGTGCAGTACCCTACATGGAGACATATTATGCTGCGAAGCAGCATGGTTTAGTGGCTACAGCATGGGCCTGGGGATCAGAAGGTTATGGGTTCTAATCCCAGGTCTGTCACTTGTCTGCTTGGTGACTGTGGGCAAGTCACGTCACTTCTTTGGGCCTCAGTGACCTCATCTCCAAAATGGGGATTGAATTTATGAGCCCCACGTGGGACAGAGACTGTGTCCAATCTGATTTGCTTGGATCTACCCCAGCACTTAGTATAGTGCCTGTTACATAGTAAGCACTTAAATACCATAATTAAGAAGCAGCAGGGCATAGTGCGTAGAGCTCGGGCCTGGGAATCAGACGGTCATGGGTTCTAATCCCAGCTCCACCACTTTGCTGCATGACCCCGGGCAAATCACTTCACCTCTCTGAGCCTCAGTTCCCTCATCTGTAAAATGGGGATGGAGACAGACCCAGGTGGGACAGGGATTGCGTTCAATCCGATTTCCTTGTATCCACCCCAGTGCTTACTACAGAGCCTGACACATAGTAAGCGCTCAACAAGTACCATCATTATTAATAATAATTACAATAATGGTATTTGTTAAGTGATTACTATGTGTCAAGCACTGTTCTGAGCTATGAGATAATAATAATAATAATAGTATTTGTTAAGCGCTTACTCTGTGCCAAGCACTGTTCTAAGCGCTGGAGGGATACAAAGTAATCAGGCTGTCCACATGGGACTCGCAGTCTTCAGCCCCATTTTACAGATGAGGTAACTGAGGCCCAGAGAAGTTAAGTGACTTGCCCAAAGTCACACAGCTGGTAAGTGGCGGAGTCGGGATTAGAATCCATGACCTCTGACTCCCAAGCTAGTGCTTTTTCCACTAAGCCACGCACAGTGCTCTGCATCATCATCATCAATCGTATTTACTGAGCGCTTACTGTGTGCAGAGCACTGTACTAAGCACTTGGGAAGTACAAGTTGGCAACATATAGAGACAGTCCCTACCCAACAGTGGGCTCACAGTCTAAAAGGGGGAGACAGTGAACAAAACCAAACAAAATAAATAGAATAGATATGTACAAGTAAAATAAATAAATATAGAGTAATAAATATGTACAAACATATATACATATATACAGGTGCTGTGGGGAAGGGAAGGAGGTAAGATGGGGGGGATGGAAAGGGGGACGAGGGGGATGAAGACTGTGAGCCCCCCATGGGACAACCTGATCACCTTGTAACCTCCCCAGCACCTAGAACAGTGCTTTGCACATAGTAAGCGCTCAATAAATGTCGTCATTATTATTATTATCATTATTATTACAGGTGCTCCCCCACAGAATGAGCCCTAACTTCCAGGCAGCCAGGCCCTCTGCCTTCCTGGAGCAGCAGCGGGCCCCCAGGTATAAACCTTTATTATAATAATAATATGAGAGCTCAATAAATACGAATGATTGACTGAATTTGCCTCAGGGTGAGGTACAGCTAGAGAAAGTGGGAGACGCCGCTCTCCACCTGCATATTCTCTCCCAGTTTCACTTTCCCCAACTCGCAGCCTACTGGTGCTTATTCTACCTGGAGACGGATGCCGTTAGTCAAACCCCCTTCTCCCATCGGGTGGACTTTCCGGGAGCAGCCAATCAGAATAATGGAGCTGGGAAGCGTGCTGAATTCCTCTAATTGAAAGGAAAAAAGAAGAGAAGCAGCATTGCATTGCGGACAGAGCAGGGGCCTGAGAGTCAGAACATCGTGAGTTCTAATCCCACTCCACCACTTGTGTGCTGTGTGACCTTGAGTAAGTCACTTCACTTCTATGTCCTTCAGTTCCCTCATCTGTAAAATGGGGATTGAGACCATGAACGGGACTGTGTCCAACCCGATTGCCTGTATCCACCCCAGAGTGCAGTACAATGCCTGGCACATAATAATAATGATAATAATAATAATATAGTATTTGCTAAGTGCTTACTATGTGCCAAGCACTGCTCTAAGTGCTGGGGGGGATACAAGGTAATCAGGTTGTCCCACAAGGAGCTCACAGTCTTTATCCCCATTTTACAGATAAGGGAACTGAGGCAGAGGGAAGTGAAGTGACTTGCCCAAAGTCACATAGCTGACAAGTGGCAGAGCCGGAATTAGAACTCACGACCTCTAACTCCCAAGCCCAGGCTCTTTCCACTGAGCCACGCTGCTTCTCTGGCACATAATAAGCACTTAACAAATAGCAATTATAGGCAAGCAGCGTGGTTCATAGAGCACAGGCCTCAGTGTCCGAAGGTCATGGGTTCTAATCCCAGCTTCACCACTTGTCTGCTGTGTGACCATGGGCAAGTCACTTTACTTCTCTGTGCCTCAGTTACCTCATCTATAATACAGGGATTGAGACTGTGAGCCTCACATAGGAAGGGACTGTGTCCAACCCGATTTGCTCGTACAGTGCCTTGGACAATGCCGTTATTATTACTATTATTATTGTGTTTGATACAGTTTATATCCCATTATTTTTTTCTATGACCTCCTGTGGATTCCCAGCATTTGGCTGGTCCTCTAGGGAGAGAGACATAATGACCTAATGGAAGGAGCACAGGCCTGGGAATCAGCAGACCTGCATTCTACCTACAGCTGGTACTGAAGCACTCAGTACAGTACTCAGAAAGCTTGCAATAAATACATTTGAATGAATGAAGGAATGACACGATCTCAGTTTGCCCATCTATAAAATGGGATTTCTCCACCTCTAGATTGTGAATTCATTGTGGGCAGGGAACAAGTCTACCAACTGTTATATCGTACTCTCCCAAGCACTTAGTGGAGTGTTCTGCACACAAACACTCAACAAATATGGTTGAGGTAAAAATGCTTGTTCTCCCTCCATTTTAGGCTGTGAGTCTTATGTGGGACAGGAACTTTGATCTATCAATTTTGTATTTACTCCAGTTATTGACACATACCATGCATTTAACAGTCTTCTAGACTGTGAGCCCACTGTTGGGTAGGGACTGTCTCTATATGTTGCCAACTTGTACTTCCCAAGTGCTTAGTACAGTGCTCTGCACACAGTAAGTGCTCAATAAATACGATTGATTGATTTAATACCAGTTACTAGTCTTCTTCTATAAAATCTCCTTCCTGAGTTGTGACTGATCTCAGACCTAACCGGTACTTTTATTTGGATTATTATTCCCAAAGCTTGTTATATTGCACTTATTCACTATGAAGCTCCAAGGTGATTTTCAGCCCATTCACCTTTAATCAATCAATGGAATTTACTGAACACTTACTGTTTGCAGAGCACTGAACTGATCACTGGGAAAGTAGAATGGCTTCTTTCCCACTGCTTTCAAACATGCCAATGTCTCTATCCTAAGAGAAAACAAACCCTTCCTTGACCCCACGGCTCCCTCCAGTTATCACCCCATCTCCCTCCTACTATTCCTCTCCAAACTCCTTGAGCAAGTTGTCAACACACTCTGTCTCACATTTTACCCTCCAATGTCTTCCATCCCCTTCACTCCACAGAAACCTCTCTCTCAAAGGTCACCAACGATTTTCTTTTTGCCAAATCCAGCGGACTCTACAACATCCCAATCCTCCTCAACCATTCAACTGCCTTCGACACTACCATCCCCTTCTCCTGGAAACATTTTCCAACCTTGACTTCACCACTGTCCTCAGCTGGTTCTCGTTTTATCTCTCTGGCCATTCATTCTCAGTCTCCTTCATGGGCTCCTCCTCCTCTGCCTCCCACCGCCAAACTGTGGGGGTCCCTACGGTTCAGTTCTGGATCTCCTATTCTCCATCTACACTCATCGCCTTGAGAACTCATACGCTCCTATGGCTTCAAATACCACCTCTAATGCAGAGGATACTCAAAATGACATCTCCAGCCCTGACCTCTCTCCCTCTCTGCAGGCACGCATTTCCTCTTTCCTTCATGACATCTCTACTTAGATGGACTCCCATCACCTCAACCTTAACATGTCCAAAACGGAACTCCTTATCTTCCCAACCAAACCCTGTCCTCCCTTGACTTTCCCCATCACTGTAGATAGCACAACCATCCTTCCTGTCTCACAAACCCATAACCTTGTCATTATCCTCGACTCCTCTCTCAATTAACCTATTCAATCCATCAATAAATCCTGTTGGTCCCTCCTTCACAACATCACTAAAATCCACCCTTTCCTCTCCAAACTGCTACCACTTTAATACAATCACTCATTCTATCCCACCTGGATTACTGCATCAACCTCCCAGCCTCCTGTCTCTCCACTCCAGTCCATATTCTCTCCTCATTCTAGTCCATACTCCATGGTGCTGCTGCTATCATTTTTTCTACAAAAACGTTCAGGTCATGCCTTCTCCTTCCTCAAAAAACTCCAGTGGTTGTCCATCCACCTCTACATCAAACAAAAACTCCTCACCATTGGCTTTAAAGTCCTCCATCACTTTGCCCCCACCTACCTCACTACAACCCAGCCCACACTCTTCGCTCCTCTGATGCTAACCTCACAGTGCCTCCATCTCGTCCATTTCGCCAACCCCTCACCCACGTTCTGCCTCTGGCCTGGATCACCCACCCTCCTCAAATATGACAGATAATTACTCTCCCTCGCTTTCAAAACCTATTGAAGGCACATCTCCTCCAAGACACCTTCTCTAAGCCCTCCTTTCCTCTTCTCCCACCTCCTTCTGCATAGCCCTGACTTGCTCCCTTTGTTCCTTAATCCTCTTATCCCCTCAGCACATAAGTACATATCTGCTGAGAAGCAGCATGGCTCAGTGGAAAGAGCACGGGTTTGGGAGTCAGAGGTCATGGGTTCAAATCCCGACTCCACCAATCATCAGCTGTGTGACTTTGGGCAAATCACTTAACTTCTCTGTGCCTCAGTTATCCATAAAATGGGGATTAAGACTGTGAGCCCCACGTGGGACAACCTGATCACCTTGTATCCTCTCCAGTGCTTAGAACAGTGCTTTACACATAGTAAGTGCTTAACAAATGCCATCATTATTATATCTGTAGTTTATTTATATTAATGTCTGTCTCCCCCCACAACCAAGACTGTAAACTCATTTTGGGCTGGGAATGTGTCTGTTTATTGTTGTACTCGTCCAAGAGCTTCATACAGTGCTCTGCACACAGTAAGTGCTCAATAAATACAACTGAATGAATACAAATTAAAATAAATTAGTTTTGTACATAAGGGCTGTGGCGCTAAGGGTGGGGAATATCAAGAACTTGAATGGTACCGATAACTGCACAGGCAATAAGGAATGGAGAGAGATTAGAGGAAAAGAGTTTAAATCGGTAAAGGCCTCTTGGAGGAGATGTGATTTTAATAATGTTTTGAAAGTAAGGGAATGGTGGTCTTTCATATATGAAGGGGGAGGAACTCCCAGGACAAAGGTAGGAAGTGGGCCAAAGGTTTGGCATAAAGATGAGAAGATAATGAAGTACAGTGAGTAAGTTGGCACTAGAAAAACAACAGGTTGTGCTTGCCTGCCTAGTTAATCTACTAGTTTTCAAGGTATAAAAGTCAGATTCACCAGTTTGACTCCCAGGTACACTCCCAAAGCCCAGTAGTCGGGATGACAACCTGCCAGCTCTCTAGCAAGGGGACAAGAGGTTCTGCTATTTCTCCCCGAAGTTCTATCGGAACTCTCTGGGGGAGCCTAGCCAATATTGTTTACATCTAGTTGAATGATTGGATTTAAAAACATCTTATGTGGTCCCCATTATTTATTTGGTTGAGGCCTCATCCATCTAAAAATTGAAGATTGCCTGCCACAGTATCACATAGGCAGTTTACAAGATTCCTCAGTGTATAGAATTTCAAAGGCAAATTCAATTTTTCATTACACAGCATGACTAGAAGATAGATCAATCAGTGGTATCCCCATTTTAGAGATGAGAAAACCATGAACGAGGGTTAAGCAATTTTCCCCAGAACCATAAACAACACTGATAGCAATCCAACATTATGACATGAATATTCCCAGCCCAATACTCAGTCCTTCTTATATACCTCATTTTCATTTTTTCAAATTGAAGATAAATCTCCTCCAGATTAGACTATATAGGAAAACCAATATCCCTTTATACATCACACTATAAATAACTTTCGGTTGACTGTACATTATTCGCATTATTAATTTAGACCCTCCCATCAGCACAGAATTAAGCATCCTCTCCTTTGCCACCTTTATTGATACTACGGAAGATAGACATTCAGATGTGAAAGAGGAAGCACTGAATTGACCTCTAATTTACAAAGCCTTCCCCATCCTTTGCCCCCAGTGATCTGGTCACATACTTAATTATGAAAATTGTCCCTGTCAGGCATGCTCTCCCTAAAATCTCCCCCACTCCTCTACACCCACTGTCTCAAATTCCTCTCCTCTAATTCTCTCCTTCCCTCCAATTTGGCTTTTATCCTCTTCACGCCACAGACACCACCCCCTCAGAAAGTCACAAATGATCTCCTTCTTGCTAACTCCAATGGCCTCTACTCCATCTTGGTCATCCTCAACCTCTCAGCTGCCTTTTACACTGCTGACCACCCCCTTCTCCTGGAAACATTAACCAACCTTAGCTTCACTGACACTGTCCTCTCATCTCTCTGGTCATTCCTTTGCAGTCTCCTTCATGGGCTCTTCCTCTGCCTCCCATGCCCTAACTGTGGAGCTCCCTCAGGGTTCAATTCTGGGTCTCCTATTTTCCATCTACACCCTCTCCCTTGGGGAACTCACTTGCTCCCATGGCTTCAAGTACCACCTCTATGTGGATGATAATCAAATCTGCATCTCCAGCCCTGATCTCTCTCCCTCTCTGCAGTCATGCACTTCCTCCTGTTTTCAAGACATCTCTACTTGGATGTCCTCCTGTCACCTCAAGCTTAACACATCCAAAACAGTCAAACCAACCCAATTGTGTCACTGTGGACTGCACCACCATCCTTCCTGTCTCACAAGCGCATAACCTCGGCATTACCCTTGACTCCTCTTTCTCATTCAACCCAT
The DNA here is from genome assembly GCF_015852505.1 of Tachyglossus aculeatus. Classification (NCBI taxonomy): domain Eukaryota; kingdom Metazoa; phylum Chordata; class Mammalia; order Monotremata; family Tachyglossidae; genus Tachyglossus; species Tachyglossus aculeatus. The sequence continues at coordinate 52,768,257 of NC_052069.1, forward strand.
CACTAAATCCTGTCAGTCCCACTTTGACAACACCACTAAAATCCATCCTTTCTTCTCCATCCAAATTGCTTCCACATTAATACGATCCCTCATCCTATCCTTCCTGGATTCTGCATCAGCCTTTTTGCTGACCTCCCAGCCTCCTTCTCTCTCCACTCTAGTCCACACTTTACTCTGCTGCCTGGATCATTTTTCTACAAAAATGTTCAGGGCATGTCTTCTCACTCCTCAAAATACTCCAGTGGTTGCTCATTCACCTCCGCATCAACCAAAAAAAACCTCACCATTGGCTCAAGCAACCAATCACCTTACCCCCTCCTACCTCACCTCTCTACTCTCCTACTACAATTCAGCTCACACACTTCTCTCCTCTAACGCTAACCTTCTCATTGTTCCTTGATCTCATCTATCTTGCCACCAACCCCTAGCCCACATCCTGCCTCTGGCCTGGAACATCCTTCCTCCTCAAATCTGACAATTACTTTCCCTTCAAAGCTTTAATGAAGGCATGACTCCTCCAAGAGGCCTTCCCTGACTACGCCCCCCTTTCCTCTTCTCCCACTCCCTTCTGCAGAGCCCTGACTTGTTCCTATTGTTCTGTTCCCCCACCCCCCATAGCACTTACGTACTTATCTTCACTCATGTACTTCACCCTGCTGCCCGGATTATCTTTCTACAGAAGCGTTCTGGGCATGTCACCCCCATCCTCAAAATCTCCAGTGGTTGCCTATCAATCTCCATATCAAAACTTCCTATTAGCTTCAAAGCCCTCCATCAACTTACCCCATCCTACCTCACTTCCCTTCTACATCCCAGTTTGCACACTCTGCTCCTTTGCTGCTAACCTTCTCACTGGGCCTCGTTCTCACCTGTCCCGCCATCAACTCCTAGCCTTCGTCCTACCTCTGACCTGGAATGCCCTGCCTGCTCAAATCCACCAATCACACTTCCCCCCTTCAAAGCCCTTCTGAAGGCTCACCTCCTCCAGGAGCCCTTCCCAGAATAAGCCCTCCTTTTCCTCAGCTCCCCCTCGCCCCACCTCAGACTCGCTCTCCTTGCTCTACCCCTCTCCCTGCCCCACAGCACTTGGGTATATATGTACATATCTATAATTCTACTTATTTATATTAATGCCTGTTTTACTTGTTCTGAGATATATATATATATATATATATATACTTCTATTTATAATGATGCTATTGATGCCTGTTTACTTGTTTTAATGTCTGTCTCCCCCCTGCTACACATGGAGCCCATTGTGGGAAAGGAATCTCTCTTTGTTGCTGAATTGTACTTTCCAAGTGCTTAGTACAGTGATCTGCACACAGTGAGCGCTCAATAAATATGATCGAATGAATATCTGTAATTTATGTTAATCCCTGTCTCTGTACCTCTGGACTTTGAGTTTGTTGTGGGCAGGGAATGTGTCTGTTAATTATGTTGTAAATTGTGTTGTACTCTCCCAAGCACTTGGTAGAATGCTCTGCACACAATAAGTGCTCAGTAAATAGATACTGATAGAATGAACTAAATGAATGAAAGCATCTATTAAGCTGGGCCAGAAGATCTAAGCTTCTACTGCTGCACTGAGAAGATTAAAAAGCACAATTAGAGAAGGAAATGGACTAGCTGAAGTCACAGGAAGTTAAACCTAAGCTAATGACACACCAGGGTAGGTTTAAGACACCTCCATCAGCCATCATCCAGTGAGGAATTCAGGCCTACCGCCTCCATAAATGCAGAAAAAATGCCTTTCCAAAAAAGACTTCTACAACGCGGAAATTTTACTGACACAGTAGATTTCTATCCCTTTGGTCCAAATTATCGAAGTTTTAACATACTCATAGAATTACTCCTATCTGTGCTGTTGATATCTAGGCATAAAGAGGAAAAAAGGGTCATAGGTGAATCCATTTTATAAATAACTCCATAGGCTCATCCTATCCACATACCTTCACCTCCTACAAATGGGTATACTTAAGCTTTACCTATTTCCTTTCCTTTTGCCTTAAATTGAAAATACTAACACACTTGTGATGAGCAGAATATTGACATAAGGTAAAAAAGTATATGCAAGAAACATGAATAAGATTAGATAATGGATTGGCCTTTGCCCAATATATTGACTGTATCTGAATTTTCATCAGGTAAATGTAGAATGATCTACAACCTAGGCATGTACTTTCTCATTGCAGTTGTTTCCCCACCAACTACTTTGTAAAAAGAAGAATTACATCATAAGTCAGAGATGGGTCAAATTTAACAAAGTACAAGCATCTGCTGGGGGGAAAAAGGAAACATGGGGATTCATACTCAGCTCTAGCATGAGAGGAGGTTCTGAATCAAGATCAGAACCTGTTCCAACTCAAGGAAGGATCTCACTATGTTTCCTGATACTAGGTCAGGGAAGATAATGACATTTGAGCAAAAGTGATGACCCGGAATGGACCATGGGATAAATGAATAGTATAGCTTTTAAGCAGTGTAAGTTTCTTTTATGTACTCATTCCCCAGGAATGAAAAAAAACAGACAAGTGGAAAGACAAATGGACACGTGGAAAAAATAAAGAAAGTTAGATAAGGAAGAGAGTACGGGGTGGGAGGATGGTTAGGGGAGAGAGAGACTTTCAAAGACCATCTCCAGTTATGTCTGTCTAGAAAAAATGAAAATTAAGGCAATTATTCCTATGATTTAAGCAAAATGCCTGAGGTGGTATATCAAGAAAAAATACTACTACTAATTGTGCTATTCATTAATAATAATGATGGCATTTGTTAAGTGCTTACTATGTGCAAAGCACTGTTCTAAGTCCTGGGGTGATACAAGGTGATCACGTTGTCCCACGTGGGGCTCACAGTCTTAATCCCCATTTTACAGATGAGGTCGCTAAGGCTCAGAGAAGTTAAGTGACATGCCCAAGATCACACAGCAGACATGTGGGGGATCCAGGATTAGAATCCATGACCTCTGACTCCCAAGCCTGTGCTCTTTCCACTGAGCAACGCTCCTTCTCTGATTCCAAGCCTTGTACTCTTTTCCCTAGTCCAGGCTGCTTCTTAAGCACTGGAGGACATAAAGTATAGAGATGGACTCACTGAATTTAGGGTGGTTGCCTAGTTTTCTGTTCTTTTGACTATACCAACTGAGTTTCCAAGGGATCAGGAAGAGTTTAGGGTCTAAAATTCTGTGGAGATAATTAGCAAGCGACTGAACCGAAAGGGTTTGCTACAGGGGACGTCATTTGTATAAGAGATGTTCAGTTTGATGACAAAGGTATCTGGGCATCCTATGAAGGCTACCAATCCCTAGAAAGAGGTGGAATTATGACCCAAATGGAGCTGCGTCCCCTTATATTGACATCTGCTATTCGTATGTTGCAATCAGATTCTAGTCTGGGGCCCATCCCCAACTTGCGCCCAGAGGATAATAATAATAATAATAATAGAATTTATTACGTGCTTACTATGTGCCAAGCACTGTTTTAAGTAGTGGGGAGGCTACAAGGTGATCAGGTTGTCCCACTGGGGGCTCACAGTCTCAATCCCCATTTTACAGATGAGGGAACTGAGTCACAGAGAAGTTAAGTGACTTGCCCAAAGTCACACAGTTTACAATTGGAAGAGCTGGGATTTGAAGCCATGACCTCTGACTCTGAGCCACATTGCTTCTCTCTGCACACAAATCTGCCTCCACCTATACAGCCCCTCCTTTTTTCCCCAGAGTGGCAACAGCCCCGGAGGATATGGAGAAGAATATCCTGGGGGACACGAACTCTCCCAAAGAGCAAGGACAGAACTGTTTAGGCTTTTCCATGGCCAGCCAGGGAAGGCCAGGATCCCACTTTCTCACAGAGGCCTCTCTGTCCCCACTCTGCTACTCTACCTCATAGCCCACCAAGCTTCTGTGGGGGCTGCAGCTTTGGTTTATCATCCTGCTCTTCCTCTCTGTCCAGGGCAGCTGTGGCAAGCCAGATTGGGCTCAATTCGAGGGAAGAGGTCTTATAGACAGGTACCAACTGCCCTATTCCATTCCCTGCTAAGTTCCACATGCACCCCTGATGATGGAAGCAATGTGCTGCCATGGGGAGGAGAGGGAGTCAGAAATTTGTTTTATATGGTATTTTTTAAGTGCTTACTATTGCCAGGCACTGTAGTAAGCACCTGGGGTAGATAAAAGTTAACCAGGTTGGACATAGTTCATGCCCCAAATGGCATGACAGTATCTATCCTTGCTCTTTGGGAGAGTTTGCGTCCCCCAGGATATTCTTCTCCATATCCTCCGGGGCTGTTGCCACTCTGGGGGAAAAAGGAGGGGCTGTATAGGTGGAGGTAGATTTGTGTGCAGAGAGAAGCAGCGTGGCTCAGTGGAAAGGGCACGGGCTTTGGAGTCAGAGGTCATGGGTTCAAATCCCAGCTCTGCCAATTGTCAGCTGTGTGAGTTTGGGAAAGACACAACTTCTCTGTGCCTCAGTTCCCTCATCAACAGTATCAATCCCCAGTTTAGAGAAGAGCTAACTGAGGCCCAGGGAAATGACTTGCCCAAGGTCACACAGTGGACAAGTAGTGGAGTCAGAACTAGATCCCAGGTCGAAGCTCTAGCCACTGGACCACACTGCTTCTCTGTAGGAAAGTCTCGCCTCCCTCTCAGCACCTCCACCAGGTCACTCAAATCGGGTGATTTCATTATTCAGACTGTGAAGACGATCAGGATTTTGTATGATGAACTTCTCGTAGCACAAAAAGTACCGATCCATCACGGAACTACCAGAAATAAGGTTTAATGCTCATTACAAAGATCATCCATTCGAAGACAGCCAAATATTTTAAAAGTATATATTTTCCTTTTCAAATAAAGGTGCTAACTCAGGAAGACTAATCAGAATATGAAAACTTTCACACTAAACAAGTAGAAAATTTAGAAATGGGACCAACGCATTCAAAATTGTCCTTCAAGTTGATTTTTTTTTTTTTAAACTGCTTCTTGGTTCTGATCTATGAGATATAGAGCATGATCAGACATCAAAAAAATGAATTCAATAACTGTTCATTCTTTGTTTTAGAGCTAATTCCATTTTACAGGTTGATTAAATAAAATCCTGACTATAAGAGTTTTCATATGAGACTCTTAAAACTCTTTTAATTCAAGCCAGGGTTGCCATAAGGGGTGTAGAAAAAAATCACTTCTCTGAGTTAATGTATGTTAACTATATCATTCAGTCAAGGTCTTTAAACGCAAGAAATTGCAAGAGTCCAGGAAACAAACATCATCATTCAATACTTTGACTCCAACATTGCTGAAAAATTATTGCACATCCCTGCCTTCCTAAATCACTTTATCCCCAAAATATTTTTTATTAAAGTCTTCCTTGTTTAAATTACCATATGTTCCTGACTGTACCTCAAGCTCATCTATCTCACTGCCGACCTCTGCCCACAACCTTTCTCTTCATATGACAGATAATTCACTCCCCCCACTTTCAAAGACTTATTAAAGCACATCTCCTCCCAAGAAGTCCTCATTTCCTTTTCTCCCACTCCCTTCTGAGTAGCCCTTGCACTAGGATTCGCACCCTTTATTCACCCCTGCCTCAGCCTCACAGCCCTTATGTATATATCCATATTTTTTATTAATAATAATATTTGTCTCCCCCTCTAGACGGTAAGGTCATGGTGGGCAGGTGCTCTGCACACAGTAAGTGCTCAAATAATGATTGAATGAACCCAATTTCAACCTCCCTTCCTAATTCTTGATTCTCCTATTTCCCAGGTTGTCCCAATTCACTGCATTGCCTCTGTTCAACACACCTGTAAACCTGATGGTTCATTTGCAAATCTCTGGCTTCAGGCAGCCCAGTACCCGACATGGTGATGAACAGAAAAGGAGACTATACTGCAACAGCAGACAGAATATCAAAACATACCAAAGGCTGAATGGGGCAAAGGGAAAGGAAAAATAAACAAGAACTAGGAAGGAAAGGATCATATGAAATAAGCACGATTGGTGGCAGAGAAAATAATATTCAGTGGGGAGGGGTACGCAAATATAAAAGCTAGGAGGAGCCAAAAATAAATAAATAAATGAGAGAAGAATTCAGGCTGTACAAAACTGGAAAGAACAGAGAAAGGGTAATACGATGGCATTTCAGCAAAATAAAGAGAAAAGTAATGAATGGTTCTGGCTTTTTAAAGCTTAAGCCCCATAAACATTCCCCAAGAATGACTGTCCCTGCACCAATTTAGACTCAACTTGTTCTTAAGTCAAATGTGTTTAACAGGATACTCTTCTGTGGAAAGAACACAACTATATTTGGGCCATATTCTTCTAGTACATGAGATTTTCCAGGAATTCAACACAGTGTAGAGGTTGGATTAATTGCCACAAGAATCTGTGAACTTTGACCCACTGTATTAGTAAAACTGCTTTAACCAATTAAAATAGTCCACGGTAAGTGTTCCACGGTTCAAATCTAGCCATTCCAAATCTCACCTTTATATCTTTGTGCTGTTCTCAATTTCCAACTAGAGAAAACTGTCTAGCCGTTGTTTCAAAGTGGTTAACTTCTTACCAGTGGCTTTAAAGGACTAATGCACCTTCTCTAGTGCTTACTGTCCTTCTGGAAAGAATATGGCTCATTAAATCACATAGAATTCCAAGTCATCCATTTGAAACACTCAATCACTTTGCTCCCTCCTACCTAGCTGGATTTCTACCACAACCCAACAAACACACTTCACTCTAGTGCTAACATACTCACTGTACCTTGATCTCAGCTATTTGACTTTCAACCACTTGCCCTCATCCTGTCTCTGGTCTGGAATGCCCTCCCTCCTCATTTCCAACAGATTCATTCATTCTACCGTATTTATTGAATGCTTACTGGGTGGAGAGCACTGTACTAAGCACTTGGAAAGTACAATACAGCATTAGAGAGACAATTCCTGCCCACAACGGGCAACGGATGAACAGTCTTCTCACCTTCTAAGCCTTACTAAGGACATACCTCCTTCAAGAGGCCTTCCCCAACTAATCTTTCATTTCTTCATCTCCCACTGCCTTCTGCATCACGCTTGCACTTGGATTTGCACCCTTGATTCACTCCTCTCAGCCCAACACTCATGCATATATCCATAATTCATTTATATTAAACATCTGTCTCTCCCTCCAGACTGTAAAGTCATTGAGGACAAGGAAAATGTCTACCAATTCAGTTACGTTTTACTCTCCCAAGCCCTTATTACAGTGCTTTGCAATTAGTCAGTACTCAATAGATACCATCGATGGAGAGAAAAAAGGAAAGGAGAGGTAACTGAAATCTCTCCCTATAAGATTTCATTATCTCATATTCTAGGATCTTTTAGTTGTTCCCCATCTCAGCCACAGATACCAGTATTCATGACAAATTCAGTAGCTTTTTCTCAAGCTCTGTTGCATATTTGCCCTAACAGATGGCTCCCAGCCTTTACTTATACTGTGATAAAATTTAAGAATTGAACTCCAAGCCAATCGTTGACTAATACAAAGAACCTTAAAAGGAATGCTAACAACCCATATTATTGTAACAAACATAAGTCATTCTAGTTGAAAAGATGTTGCCAAGAAAAAAAGAAACATATTACTGTTGAATAATTTTTTTTCAAATAGTGCTAATTTTATGGCAATGTAGAGTAGAACCATATTTATGTAAATAAGAATGTAATCTTACATAAATGTATAACCACAGAAACATCCCAGAAACAGCTGTGCTTACCTAGGTGCAATCCTTTTGTTCCTACTACTTGTAATAATTTCATTGAAAAATATAATACAGCCATTGTAATATTTTTTTTTTTAAATCACAAGGCAGGCCTAGTCAGAGTGCATAACTGGCTCCAAGGTGTCTGTCAATCTCTCATCATTATTCACTGAAGCTCAAAGAACATCTTCTGCCTTAAAAAATAGGATGGAAAGATGCCAGAACAGTTGCAGAAAGTTTGTTTCAGTGTAAATCAAGCTTCTATCCTATAGTTGAAATGTACCTTTGTTTATATATATTTCTAAAAAGTCAAGCAAGAACTCAGGCTATGGATAAATTCTTGAGAATTTAGAATTACAGCTAGGTTTATGTGGATTTCTTTATATCATTACAGTGTAATATAAATTTTGTATTTACATTAAGGTCTGTCTTCTCTTCTAGACTGTAAACTCACTGTGGGCAGGGAACATATCCATTAATTCTGTTCAATCGTTCTCTCCCATGCATGAAGGATAGTGCTCTGCATGCTGTAAACACCCAATGAATACCCTTAATGATTACGTTTGAAATGCTTAGTAAAGTGCTCTGCACACGGTAAGCGCTCAATAAATACGATTGAATAAATATAAATTTAAATCATAGAAGGCTTGTCAAAGACAGTGGAATTTTAGGAGGGCTATGAAACTGGGGAGATCCATGGCCTACTGGATTAGGTAGGGGAAGAAGTTCCAGGAAAAGAGAGTAGCGTGAGCAAGGGGGTTGATGCAGGATTGCCAAGAACAAGATATAGTTAGAGAATTAACTTGGGAGTTCATCAGTTTGGGATGAAGGGGGTAAAATGATTCAATATGTAAATGGGACAAGATAGTGGAAAGCCTGAAGTCAACTGTGAGGAGTCTGTGCTTGATGAGGATGGGCATTCATTCAGTCATACTTATTGAGCGCAACTGTACTTTCCAAGCACTTAGTACAGTGCTCTGCACACAGTAAGCGCTCAATAAATATGATTGAATGAATGAATAATATAAATTCTCAAGTTACCCAGCATCATCCTAAGCCTCTTCTGATTTCCACCTTCAGCTACTCTGTAACCACTGTCCCTACACAACTGGCCAATGGATTCTTGGCCAGTAACTCTTCCCTTCTTTCTCCACAGTAATACTGCTATTGTGTGCAGGGCACTGTACTAAGTGCTTGGAAAATATAATTCGGCAACAGATAAAGACAGTCCCTTCCCATCAACGGGCTTACAGTCTAGAAGGCAGAGACAGAAAAACAGAACAAGTAGACAAGTGTCAATACCATCAAAATAGATAAATAGCATTGTAGATATATACACATCAATAGAGTAATAAATATGTACAAATATTTGCAAGTGCTTTGGAGAGGGGAAGGGGGTAGGGCAGACGGAGGGAGTGGGGGCGATGTGGGGGAAGAGCATAGATAAAGGTGGGGGGGCTAAGTCAGGGAAGGCTTCTTAGAGGAGATGAGCCTTGAGTAGGTCTTAGAAGCAGGGGGAAGTGTGATTGTTTGGTGGATCTGAAGAAGGCAGGCATTCCAGGCTAGAGGTAGGATGTGGGCCAGGGGTCGACGGTGGGACAGGCGAGAACGAGGCATGGCGAGGAGGTTTGCGGCAGAGGAGCGGAGTGTGCAGGGTGGGCTATAGAAGGAGATGAGGGAGGTGAGGTAGGAGGGGGCAAGGTGATGAATAACTTTGAAGCGAATAGTGACGAGTTTTTGCTTCATGTGAATGTTGATAGGCAACCACTGGGGATTTTTGAGGAGGGGAGTGACATGTGCAGAGCATTTCTATAGAAAGATAAACTGGGCAGCAGAGTGAAATATAGACTGAAGTGGGGAGAGACAGGAGGATGGGAGATCAGAAAGGAGGCTGATGCAGTAATCTAGTTGGGATAGGATGACAGATTGTACCAAAAAGGTAGCGGTTTGGATGGAGAGGAAAGGGCGGATCTTGGTAACGCTGTGAAGGTGAGAATGGCAGGTTTTGGTGACAGATTGGATGTGTGGGGTGAATAAGAGAGTGGAGTCAAGGATGACACCAAGGTTGCGAGCTTGTGAGACGGGAAGGATGGTAGTGCTGTCCACAGTGATGGGAAAGTCAGGGAGAGGACAGGGTTTGGGAGGGAAGATAAGGAGTGCTGTCTTGGACATGTTGAGTTTTAGGTGGTGGGCAGACATCCAGATGGAGATATCCTGAAGGCAGGAGAAGATGCGAGCCTGGAGGGAGGGAGATTGAACAGGGGAAGAGATGTAGATTTGGGTGTCATCTGTGTAGAGATGATAGTTGAAGCCGTGGGAGCAAATGAATTCACCAAGGGAGTAAGTATAGATGGAGAACAGAAGGAGACTAAGAACTGACCCTTGAGGAACCCCTACAGTAAGGGGAATGAGAACCAACGGAGGTTTTTGAGGAAGGGGACATGAGTGCTGAGTGACCATTCAAGATGATGATCCGTGCAAGCACTATATAGCATACACTTCGGTGGTGAGAGAACTGGAGACAGAGAGACCTGTGATGACTAGACTGTTCATGAACATCAGTAGCAGAGGCAAGTAATTCTTTTCATAAATTCATATCAGAGAAATGTCTGCTGATGATTTAGATACATTCCAGTTTTTCTTTCATGTATGTTTTCATGCCATTAGTGAATTGGGGAAGACCCATCTGCGTAGGATGCAATGTGGTGTCAGAAGAAAATGTTTTGTGCCTGTGAGCAGCAATCAAGAAGTGTGTTTTCTTTAATATGAGTTTTCCTTCATGGAGGCAGTATGGCCTCGTGGAAAGACCATGGGATTGGAAAATCAGAAGACCCAGGTTCTTATCCCAAGAACCTTTAGTCTGCTATGTGTCCTAGACTGAGGCCCTTAAATGCTATATATCCCAGTTTCCTCATCTGTAAAATGGAGAAAGGAAACTTGTACTCCCCATTTCAAAAATTATGAGCCTCCTGTGATTCATGGACCATCTATGACCTGATTATCTGATGCACCTCAGTGGTCAGCACAATAACTTGGTATATTTTAAGTGATTAATGAGTTTCACACACAAAAAAAAGGGACTGTAACCCTCACTTCATAAAACCTAGTTGCTTAACCTTTCAATTAGTGACATCTACAGTGCTTACTCTGCAGAGCACAGCACTAAGGTCTTGGGACAGTATAAGAGTAAGTAGACAGACTTTTGCTTTAAATATTGCCTACACTGTAATGTCAACAGGACTTTACACAAATCACTACTTCTTTGAGCTATCCTACACCACCTAACATGGGCTTGGGAGTCATAGGAGTCACAGGTTCTAATTCCAGCTCTGCCACTTGTCCGCTGTGTGACTTTGGGCAAGCAACTTAACTTCTCTGTGCCTCCAGGTACCTCATTTGTAAAGTAGAGATTAACAATGTGAGCCCCATGTGGGACAACCTAATTACCTTGTATCACTCCCAGTGCTTAGAACAGTGCTTGGCACATAGTGCTTAAGTAAGTGCTTAACAAATACCATAATTATTATTATTAAATTCATTTGATAGCTCTGCTGATCACAGGCTCTTTGTCAAAAACATGCAGTTGAAAGAGAATATTTGATTAATAGCACCTTGTACATATATTACCAAGAATGGCCCCATGATTTTTTTTTGCACATATGGGGTTTTTTTTAATGTTATTTGTTAAGCACTAAGTTCTGAGAATTTTTAACACTTTGTTAAGCACAGTTCTAAGAGCTAGGAGAGATAATCAGTCATGTCAGGCACAGTCCCTGTCCCATATAGGGCTCACAGTCTCAAGTATCATATTGCAATATGACTCAAAGTAAGGCTGGATATACCTGAAGGCTGGCTGAAGCAGGATCCTAAAATTGGTAATGTCCTTATGGAGACTTCTAAGATAACCAATACCTTCTATGTGTCTTTTGGGTTTGGGGGAGAAGGAAAGGGAGTTCCAATCTGATTTATTTTATACTGTAGGTTTGTCAGATGGAATAATTTTCAAGTCTCCCGTGTTTATTAATCCTTGACCAAAAAAATGCATATCACAAGCCTCTAAACTGCAGCTGATTCCAATGAAAGGACTGAGTAGTCAGCATTTTTCAGGAAGAAAGTATCACCATTCAGTCTTCTCTTTCATAACATTTGATAACTATTTTCTTTCCATAAGGATAGGGAGCGTCCATTATGTAAAAATGGAAATTAAAAAAGCATTCAAACTTTGTCCCAGATCAATTTCCCTCTCTGTCATGGGCATTCCATTTCCCAAATTTTGCTGGAATTAAGGTTCATGGTATTTTCCTATTGCCTTCAATACCTCTTGGAATGTGTTCCTTTGACATCTTGGCTTTACTGATTCTGTCATTACAAATATATGTTATTCATTGGAATTTTTTGTTATGAAATTGGCCTGATTTGGGTTTTTTCAAGTTACTTCAATCAATATTTATTGAATGCTCACTCCATACAGAGCACTCTTATTCAAGTCTTCAAATAGTCCAGTTCTAGGTAATTTGTCTTTGCTGCCTTTCAGTACAGTGAGAAAACATCCTTGGAACTCATTATGGAGAGCAAAGTTCTTTTTGATTTATTTGTCAAACTTTTTTTCAAAGATGCCTTCTTTCCTACTATAGCCCTTAAGACAACTTTCAAAATCTTCATCTTTTCCTCTAGAGGATCCTAAATGTATTTAAGCAACAATTTCAGTAATATTGAAAAATTCAAAGAATTGCAGGTAAAAACTGAAGAGAGAAGAGATTAATAGTTAATCTCTAATCCTGATGCTTTGACTTAAAATCCCTGAATTAGTCACCAAGTTGAATGGGATGACAAACTGCAAAAACAGTTCTCTTCTGGCATCAAAATAGGCAACTAACTAGAAAATCAAGTATTACAAGTGACGTGTGAACTGAATAACCCCTTCGAGATTGGTTTGTTTTGCTCAACTACCCTCATTACAAAGTACACAGTGAAAATAAGACTAAATAAACAATAGTTTCTAAAAACCTTCCATGAAAAGTGTAAGAGGTGAAAAAATGTCCAACAGTAAAGCCAGTTTTACCCACCAGTTTGTTAGTAAATCAGCTTGTCCCATCCTACTTTACCTCACTGATCTACTACTACAGCCCAGCCCAAATACTTCACTCTTATAGCACAATCATATGTTTTTATGACCAGTTATTGACTACTTCACCACTGAGCCCCTTCCCACATCCTCACTCTGGCCTAAAACTCCCTCCCCCTCCATACACACCAGACCACCTCTCTCCGTAACTTTAAATGCATATTAAGGTCACATAATAATAATAATGATGGCATTTATTAAGCGCTTACTATATGCAAAGCACTGTTCTAAGTGCTGGGGAGGTTACAAGGTGATCAGGTTGTCCCACGTGGGGCTCACAGTCAATCCCCATTTTACAGATGAGGTAACTGAGGCACAGAGAAGTTAAGGGACTTGCCCAAAGTCACACGGCTGACAATTGGTGGAGCCGGGATTTGAACCCATGACCTGACTCCAAAGCCCATGCTCTTTCCACTGAGCCATGATCTCCTCCAAGAGGTCTTCCCCAATTAAGCTCTCTTTTCCCCAGCTCCCTCTCCCCCACAGCACTTTTGTATTCAATCGTATTTATTGAGCGCTTACTGTGTGCAGAGCACTGTACTAAGTGCTTGGGAAGTAAAAGTTGTATATATCTATTATTTCTTTACATTAATATCTGTATTCCCCTGTAGAATTTAAGTTCCACAAGGTCTTCCAGTGCAATGAGAAAACATCCTTGGAACTCATTATGGAACTCATTGAGGAACTCATTCCTTGTGGGATTCATTCCCTGACTGAGCCCCCTCCTTCCTCTCCCCCTCGTCCCCCTCTCCATCCCCCTCGTCTTGCCTCCTTCCCTTCCCCACAGCACCAGTATATATGTATATATGATTGTACATATTTATTACTCTATTTTACTTGTACATATCTATTCTATTTATTTTATTTTGTTAATATGTTTGGCTTTGTTCTCTGTCTCCCCCTTCTAGACTGTGAGCCCACTGTTGGGTAGGGACCATCTCTACATGTTGCCAACTTGTACTTCCCAAGCGCTTAGTACAGTGCTCTGCACACAGTAAGCGCTCAATACGATGGATTGATTGATTGTGGGCAGGGAATGTGTCTACCAACTCTGTTTAATTGTACTCTGTTAAGCACTTAGTACAGTGTTCTGCACATAGTAAGTGCTCAATAAATACCATTGATTGAATCCTAGAACTGATACGGCTAGCCAGTCCAAAGACTGGAATTTCACAACTACACTGACAATTTGCATTACAGCTGGGTGATCTGAATCAGTTCCAGAGTCTTTCTACTTCTAGTTGGTCTATAACCTCCCCATGGAATCCTGCACCACTACAGCACATTCCTTTACTGTGGATCAGAGCTCCTAGGCAGACCTTCCAACCCTCAGTTTTGCTCCAACATGAACTATGAGGTGCTCGCCAGAATGTTAAAGATTAGGAACTACTGGCATAGAGAGCAGCAAGAGAGCAGCAGCATGGCTCAGCGGAAAGAGCCCGGGCTTTGGAGTCAGAGGTCGTGGGTTCAAATCCCAGCTCTGCCAATTGTCAGCTGTGTGACTTTGGCCAAGTCACTTAACTTCTCTGGGCCTCAGTTTCCTCATCTGTAAAATGGGAATTAATGTGAGCTCCGCCGTGGGACAACCTGATCACCTTGTAACCTCCCCAGCGCTTAGAACAGTGCTTGGCACATAGTAAGTGCTTAATAAATGCCATTATTATTATTATTATGGCCCAAGGCTACTGAATTGAGATACATTTACCTATCAGTGGGTTTCCCGGTTCTGTTGCAATTGGTTTAAAAGCATGGATACAATAGTCCTTCAGTTCTAAGATGACACTGTCAATGATGAGAACTCCTTTGGGATAATGTTTCTAACATTTAACTTGGTGGACAGAGATGTTCACGATCAAACGCGGTGCCTCATTTTTGTCTCTCCTGCTGCCTTTTGCTCAGGTCTTTTTCTTCTTTCATGTTCTTTCACATCTAGCAGACCACAACTGTACCAGCTTCAAAGGCCTTATGGACTTACATCTCTTCCTGGAGGTTTTCCCTGATGTAGCTCATATCCCCCATCCTAAATTGAACTTCTATGCCCCACGTTCTTCTGATTCTACTGTACTCTCCCGAATGATTAGAACAGTCCTCTGCATGTGATAGGTGTTTGATATGACCAATAGGCTAACAACATCTGTTTACAAATTGCTTTACTCTTAAAAACTTCAATCTAGTTTAAAAGTACCGCTATAATTATGGCTTAGAGATACTGGGGAAAATAACTTGGTACAATTATTTTCTCGTATGCAATTGTTTAAACTTTTGATTCAGTTGAGAATCTTCTAATCCCTAAAGAATACCTTTGGCATAAATGACGTACTCTTTAAAGTCACACTGGCTCTTTTAGGCTTCCAGACAGACTAGTCCCCTGAAATACTAATTTCTTGGAAAAGTTTATGCAGCTTTCCAAAGGCTCTAATTTACTCCCAGGAAAAAGGCTTGCGACTACTGCACTCCAATAGTGAGCTACAGGATGTAAACTTGGCTGCCAATTATGACCAACCAAGAAAGAATTGTTTTTGCAAATTCCTTATAGGCAGGGTATAGCATCTTCTACCTCTATTGACTCCTCAAGAATTTACTACAACATTCTAGATATAGTAGGTACACAGAAAATGCTATTCATTCATCGTTCTTAATGCAGGGAAGGAGTATAGCCAGCTGGGCTCCAATGGGATAGATTAAACAAACTTCCCTCCATGCAGAATCCCTTCGTGGCCTGACCCAGACCTTCTATAAACACCAGGTTGCATAGATTGCAACTGGCACAGGACCTATATTCTAATCCTGAACTTAATTCTCTGTGCCTCACTTTTCTCACCTGTAAAGTGAGATTCAACACCTATTCATTCATTCATTCAATCAATCGTATTTATTGAGCGCTTACTGCGTGCAGAGCACTGTACTAAGCACTTGGGAAGTACAAGTTGGCAACATATACAGACGGTCCCTACCCAATAGCGGGCTCACAGTCTAGAAGGGGGAGACAGACAAACAAAACATATTAACAAAAATAGAATATGTACAAATAAAATAGAGTAATACGTACAAACACATATACATATATACAGGTGCTGTGGGGAGGGGAAGGAGGTATGGCGGGGGGATGGAGAGGGGGAGGAGGGGGACAGGAAGGAGGGGCTCAGTCTGGGAAGGCCTCCTGGAGGAGATGAACTCTCAGTAGGGCTTTGAAGGGAGGAAGAGTGCTAGCTTGGCGGATGTGCAGAGGGAGGGCATTCCAGGACAGGGGGATGACGTGGGCTGGGGCTCGACATGGGACAGGTGAGAACGAGGCACAGTGAGGAGATTAGCAGCAGAGGAGTGGAGGGTGAAGGCTGGGCTGTAGAAGGAGAGAAGGGAGATGAGGTAGGAGGGGGCGATCACCCTCTCCTCTAGGCTGTGAGCCCCATGTGGAACAGGGGCCATCTTCACCTTATTATCCTGTATCTGCACCAACACTTTGTACAGTGCTTGGTACATAGTGGCACTTAAAGTGATAATAATAATGATTATTATTCCACTTTCCAAAACTCTTTATCTTCATGATGGGGTAGCCCACTGGCAAGCAGGAAGGATCAGAGTTGCAAAACCATGTGAGGGTGAATTTCTGAAATTATTTCAACACATCTTTGAGGCTAGGATATCATGTGCTAAGGAGCAGTGATTCATCTTCACGCTGATTAAAAAAAATGATAGGCACCCAATTCCATGGGTACCATACTTAATTACGTGGATTAGAGGTACAATCGTGAACCCAGAAGGGTTTTTAAGAGACCAGAGTACTTGCCCCTGCTCTGCCTCTGATTGGCTGAAAATTTAATCTTTGACCCTTATACCGGGCAATACTATTGACCTAATAATAATAATGGCATTTATTAAGTGCTTACTATGTGCAAAGCACTGTTCTAAGTGCTGGGGAGGTTACAAGGTGATCAGGTTGTCCCACATGGGGCTCACAGTCTTAATCTCCATTTTACAAATGAGGTAACTGAGGCCCAGAGAAGTTAAGTGACTTGCCCAAAGTCACACAGCTGACAACTGGCAGAGCCAGGATTTGAACCCATGACCTCTGACTCCAAAGCCTATGCTCTTTCCACTGAGCCACAATGCTTCTCATAGAAATTGACCAAAGAGTGATGGACAACCATTCTATGACCTTATTTGCCTCACCGGTGACCATCACAGCCACTTCCAGAAGAAGCAGTGAACTCTGCAAACTCCCATAAGACCAAAGTGTGCCAAACCTCAACACCTTTCCACAGCAAGAGTACAAAAGCATTAGACTAAAATCCCCTGATAGAGTGAATGCCGAGAACCCCTAAGCCACCAGTAATTCACCTGGAGCCAGGTGAAAAAAAGAACTGTGCTTTTACCAATCTAGCCAATTCTAACTTTAAAATGCACACAACTGCATGACAGATGATTACTTCACAATGTGATGATAAAGAGTCAAGAGGTAGAAAAAGGTTGCCCAAAAAGAAGATAGAAAAGGATCCTAGCTAGTCTATGGTATAAAGCGAGCCAACTGGAAAGGCAGGAAGGTGCACTTACTGCGACAGGATAGGAAGGACAACATATAATAATAATAAAAGTGGTATTTTTTAAGAATTTACTAAGTACCAAATACTATACTAAAAACTAGGGTAGATAATAAGCTATCCCTGTAGATTGTAAACTCACTGTGGGTAGGGAACATTGCCTTGCAACACTTTGTGTACTCTCCCAAGCACTTGGTACAGTGCTCTGCAGAAAATGAATACTTAAATACCTTGATAAATTGATCAGGTCCTAAGAATTCACAGTTTGGAAACTGTTGTTTGCCTCTGTAAGAAGTTTATCAGCAAGTTAGAGTGACATAAAGAAACCAAAAAGAAAAGGGGGGGGGGGGGGGTAAAAGAAGGTGTAGCTAGAGATTTTGTTCAGTAGCAGGAACAAGCTGGCTCTCTGCCCCGAGGGCAAAGTCAGGAGCCCGGTTTCCAGCAGGAATCCCCGGAGTCGGGAACTTGGAACTAAAAATTAATAAGAACTGATGAGATGGGCAGCATTTAAGGAAAAGTAGGGAAATCAAAGGAGGAAGACAAGTCACTCCACAAATGTCTTCCACCCCAGCAGAAATTAGGAAGAGGAAATATTCACTGTTTCAGAACTTTTTCATAAGCAAAAACTACAATATTGTGCTGATTGGGCCTACCAAGTCTTACACTGTCCTCTTCTAAGGTCTTAGTAGAGTGCTCTATACACCGCAGATGCTCAATAAATATGAGTGACTGATTGAGGGAAGGTAAGCTTAAGAAGCATTCTGGAATTTCTCTCTCTGCATGAGCTCCCAGAAAGTTTCCACTTCTCCCCATTCTCTCTTGCTTACACAAATATTCTGAGTTACGCAGGCTGGTTTGAATCAGAGAAAGTAGTTCATAGTTCCCATGTGAATGCCTCAAGCTCTTCATGAACTCCAAATTTACTGTCCCAATAGTGTCAACTTGAAGAGGAGGAGGAGAGAAGCTCACAAGGTGGTGGGCAGGGCAACAGGCAGAATACCAAATGGGAAGCAGTGTGGCCAAGTGAATAGCGCAGAGACCTAGAAGTTAGAGAACCTGAGTTCTAAACTCAGCTCCACCGTTTCTCTTCTCTGACACCCTGTGCAAGTTACTTAACTTCTCAGTGCCTCAGTTACATGATCTATAAAACCGAACTTAAAACTGTGGGCCCCAGTGGGACATGCACCATGCCCAATCTGATTAGTTTTTATCTACCCCTGAGCTTAGTATGCTGCCCTGGCACAGAGCCAACACCTTAATACCATAAAAAATGCTAACAACAATTTATCAGGAGAAAATGTTACTGAAGCCAATTCTCTCCTCTTTCAGGCAACCCTTGGTGGTATCACCCTGATTAGAGTCAGAACCCCTATTCTTCCACGCAGAGACAAGGGTCATTACTGAGATTTCCTGGTGCACTTTCGCCTCTGTTTTTGCAATCTTAACGTTTCACTCGTATTTCCTGCTGAGTCAAAGTTTGCTGGGTTTCAGTTCCCCTTTCCAAACCCTGCTGCAGCTATGACTACCCCGTGGCACACAGCCACTGCCCCCTCCCACCAGAAGAGACAGAGCCAGGGAGGGAGAGGGAGAGACAGAGACAGACAGGGAGAGACGGGGGGGGGGGGGGGGGGGGGGAGACACACACACACACACACACACACACACACAGAGACAGAGGGAAACACACACACACAGACAGAGGGGACACACACACACACACAGAGACAGAGGGGGGGACACACACACACAGAGACAGAGGGGGGGACACACACACAGAGACAGAGGGGGGACACACACACAGAGACAGAGGGGGGACACACACACACAGAGACAGAGGGGGGACACACACGCAGAGACAGAGGGGGGACACACACACAGACACAGAGGGGGGGACAGACACAGAGGGGGGACACACACACAGACGGGGGGGGGACACACACACAGAGACAGAGGGGGGGCACACACACAGAGACAGAGGGGGGCGCACACACACAGAGACAGAGGGGGGCACACACACAGAGACAGAGGAGGGACACACACACACAAACACAGACAGAGGAGACACATACACACACACACACACAGAGAGACAGAGGGGGGAAACACACACACAGAGACAGAGGGGACACACACACACACAGAGAGACAGAGGGGACACACACACACACACAGAGGGGGGACACACACACACACACACACACAGAGGGGACACACACACAGAGACAGAGGGGACACACACAGAGACAGAAGAGAGAGACACAGAGACAGAAGGGGGGACATACAGAGACAGACAGGAAGAAGGAGAGGGAGAGAAAGAAAGAAAAAGAAATAGGGAGTAAAGGAAAGAGAGATAGAGAAAGAGAGAGAAGGGCAGAGAGAGAGAGAGAAAGAAGAGGAAAGAGGGTTAAGGAATAAAGCCAAAGAGGAGAGAGGGAGCGATAAGGAAACAGGTAGGGTTTGGAGGAAGTAGAGGTAAAAAAAGAAGGAGAAGGGAGAACTAGTTATGGGGAGCAGGGAAGAGGGCCGAGAACGTACCTCGATGTCCAGGGGATCCCTGCTAAGCAGACGAGCCATGGCAGGGGCTGGAGGCAGGCCGCCCTCTCCCAGACCAACCGGCCTGTTTCTGGGCTCCGGGAGGAGGAGAGAGGAGGAAGGAGTGCGGACACAGCTACGACAAGACAGGCTTGGTGGGCGGGGCTGGCGGAGCACCCGTCCCTGCCTTCTCCGCCTGCCAGCCGGGCAGCCCGAGGCGCCGCCCAGTCGGGCCCCAACAGCAACAGCTGCCCCCCAAAGCGGACCGCACCGCACAACTTGCCTCCTCCCGCGGCACCTGGCCACGGGCCTCAGGGCCGCCGGACGGATGGTGATGGTTACATCACCATCATCATCATGAAACTGTTTGTTCAGCTGATAGTAATGATCACAATCACCATCCTAACCAGAATCAGAGGATTTGTTAAGCGCCGACTCTGTATTATCTAATAGTTTTCGTTCAGCTCATAATAATGATCACAATCATGATCCTGACCATAATTAAGTGCTTACTCTGGATTTTCTAATAGTTTTTGTTCAGCTGACAATAATGATCGCAATCAGGATCCGAACCGTAATCAGAGGATTTTTTTAAGCGCTGACTCTGTATTGCCTAATAGTTTTTGTTCAGCTGATAGTGATCAGTCATGATCCTAATCATAATCAGAGGATCTGTTAAGCGCTTACTCTGTATTTTCTAATAGTTTTTGTCCAGGTGATAATAATGATTACAATCATGATCCTAACCGTAATCAGAGGACTTTTTTAAGCGCTTACTCTGTATTGCCTAATAGTTTTTGTTCAGCTGATAATAATGATCACAATCATGATCCTAACCATAATCGGAGGATTTGTTATGCGCTTACTCTGTATTTTCTAATAGTTTTTGTTCAGCTGATAGTAATAACAATCACAATCATGATCGTAACCATAATCAGAGGATTTGTTAAGCACTTACTCTGTATCTTCTAATAGTTTTTGTCCAGCTGATAATGATCACAATCATGATACTAACCATAATCAGAGGATTTTTAAGCGCTTACTCTGTATTGCCTAATAGTTTTTGTTCCACTGATGATAGTGATCACAATTATGATCCTAGTCATAATCAGAGGATCTGTTAAGCACTTACTCTGTACTGTCTAATAGTTTTTGTTCAGCTGATAGTAATGATCACAATCATGATCATAACCATAATCAGAGGATTTGTTAAGTGCTTACTCTGTATTTTCTAATAGTTTTTGTTCAGCTGATAATAATGACCACAATCAGAATAATCATCATAGTATTTTTAAGCACTTATTCTGTATTTTCTAATAGTTTTTGTTCAGCTGATAGTAATGATCGCAATCATGATCGTAACCATAATCAGAGGATTTGTTAAGCGCTTATTCTGTATTTTCTAATAGTTTTTGTTCAGCTGATAATAATGATCACAATCATAATCGTAGTATTTGTTAAGCGCTCATTCTGTATTTTATAATAGCAGTTGTTCAGCTGATAATAATAATCATAATCATGATCGTAACCATAATCAGAGGATTTGTTAAGTGCTTTCTAATAGTTTTTCGTTCAGCTGATAACAATGATCATAATCATCATCATAGTATTTTTAAGCACTTATTCTGTATTTTATAATAGCATTTGTTCAGCTGATAATAATGATCACAATCATAATCATCATCATAGTATTTGTTAAGTGCTTATTCTGTATTTTCTAGTAGTTTTTGTTCAGCTGATGATAATGATTACAGTCATGATCATAACCATAATCAGAGGATTTGTTTAGCACTTATTGTGTATTTTCTAATAGTTTTTGTTCAGCTGATAATGATCACAATCACAATCATGATCATATCCATAATCAGAGGATTTGTTAAACACTTGCTCTGTATTTTCTAGTAGTTTTGGTTCAGCTGATAATAACGATCACAATCATAATCATCATCATAGTATTTGTTAAGCGCTTATTCTGTATTTTCTAATAGTTTTTGTTCAGCTGACAATGATCACAGTCACGATCATAACCATAATCAGAGTATTTGTTAAGTGCTTAAACTGTATTTTATAATAGCATTTGTTCAGCTGATAATAATGATCACAGTCATAATCATGATCATAACCATAATCAGAGTATTAAGTGCTTATTCTGTATTTTATAATAGCATTTGTTCGCTGATAATAATGATCACAATCATAATCACCATCATAACCATAGTAAGAATATTTGTTAAACTCTTATTCTGTATTTTCTAATAGCATTTGTTCAACTGATAATAATGATCACAATCATAATCACGATACTACTACTACTAATAATAATAATAATAATAATGGCTTTTATTAAGCACTCACTATGTGCAAAGCACTGTTCTCATCGCTGGCGAGGTTACTAGGTGATCAGGTTGTCCCACAGGGGGCTCACAGTCTTAATCCCAGTTTTACAGGTGAGGTAACTGAGGCACAGAGAAGCTAAGTGACTTGCCCAAAGTCACACAGCTGACAATTGGCAGTGTCGGGGTTTGAACCCATGACCTCTGACTCCAAAGCCTGTGCTCTTTCCACTGAGCCACGCTGCTTCTCTAAACATAATCAGATCATAACCATAATCAGAGTATTTGTTAAGTGTTTATTCTGTATTTTATAATAGTTTTTGTTTGGCTGATAATAATGATCATGATCATAATCATAACCATAGTATTTGTTAAGCACTTTTTCTGTATTTTATAATAGTACTTGTTAAACTGATAATAATGATCATGATCATAACCATAGTCATAATATTTGTTAAACGCTTATTCTGTGCCAGGCACTGTACTAAGCACTGGGGTGGATCCAAGCCAATTGGGTTGGACATAGTCCCTGTCCCACGTGGGACTCACAGTCTCTATCCCCATTTTACAGATGAGGGAACTGAGGAACAGAGAACAATCATTAGATGACCTGTCAGGGAAGCAGCATGGCATTGTGGATAGATCACGATCCTGGGAGGCCGAAGGTCATGAGTTGTAATCCCGGCTCAGCCACTTGTCTGCTGTGTGACTTTGAGCAAATCACGTCACTTCTCTGGGCCCCAGTTACCCCATGTGTAAAATGGGGATTGAGTCTGTGAACCCCACGTGGGACAGAGACTGTGTCCCAACCTATTTGCGTATATCCACCCCAGTGCTAAGTACAGTGTCTGACACATAGTAAGCGCTTAATAAATACCATTATAATTATTATTGTTAAGGGCTTGCTATATGCCAGGCACTGTACTATTTGCTAAAAATGTGACTCTTCCTTTACCCTCCCCCAGCTGTACATCCAATAGAATTTGTGAATTTGTTTTAGCTAGTCATTGCAAAATTCTCCAGACCTAAGGCCCTTTGGCTTCCCAAACGGCATCCATTCTTCAGTTGCTCTCACTACATAAAATCTGCTGCTGGGAAAACTCTGCTTCCTTTGCCAAACATTTATGCCAGGATTTTTGTTCCATGGATACAGCATTAACAACTTGGATGCGTGTTGTAAATATTCATTCAGTCAGTCATTTATTTAGAACTTACTGTGTGCAGAGCACTGTAATAATAATAATAATAATGGCATTTATTAAGCGCTTACTATGTGCAAAGCACTGTTCTAAGCTCTGGGGAGGTTACAAGGTGATCACGTTGTCCCACGGGGGGCTCACAGCACTTAGCAGTTGCATTGTGTAGTGAATAGAACACGGGCCTGGGAGTTGAAAGGTCATGGGTTCTAAACCCGGCTCTGCCACGTCTTCTGTTTACCTCGGGCAAGTCATTTAAGTCATCAAGCGCTTAGTACAGTGTTCTGTACACAATAAGCACTCAATAAATACGATTGAATGAATGAATGAATTTAACTTCTCTGTGCTTCGGTTACCTCATCTGTAAAATGGAGACTGAGACTGTGAGCCCACATGGGACAGGGAATGTGTCCAAACCTATTTGCTTGTATCCACCCCAGCGCTAAATACAGTACCTAGCACATAGTAAATACTTAATAAATACCATTATTATTATTATTGTTAAGCGATTAATGTGTGTCAAGCACTATTCTAAACGCTGGGGTAGATGCAAATTACGTTGAACACAATGCCCATCCTACATAGGGCTCACACTTTTAAACCCCATTTTACAGATGAGGGAATTGAGGCCCAGAGAAGTGAAGTGACTTCTCAAGGTCACACGTTAGATAAGTGGCGGAGCCAGGATTAGAACTTTCTCACTCCCAGGTCTGGGCTGTAACCACTACACTATGATGTTGGAAGTGATAACAGCTGTGGAACCATGGATCAGCGGTGGGTGGTTGGCTGGGTGTCCCCTGGCCACGAAGTCCCCTAGTTTTTAGAGTCCTTCTGGTGTTTGTTTACTACCTCTGATGGAAAGGACAAGATTTCAGTCATGGGGAAAGGTGAGAGAGGAATCCTGTCTGTTTATGGTTGTATTGTACTCTCCCAAGCACTTATTTCAGTGCTCTGCACACAGTAAGCATTCATTAAATACGGTTGAATGAATGAGATGGACAGGTGGATTTAACCAAGAGAGGATGGAGCCACCGTTAGAGCCGCTAAACCTTTCTCAGAGGCTGAGGGGTGGGGAGGGATAAGATGAGTGGAGGACAGGGAGAATAATGATAATAGCATTATAATTACTTACTGTAGGTGCTAAGCACTGGGATAGGTGCATTGTTGTAAGATTGGACCCAATTTCTGTCCCAAATGGGGCTCACAATCTACCTGCTTCACAATTTACAGACAATGAAACTGAAGCTGAGGGAAGTTAAGTGACTTTCCCAGGGTCCCACGGCACAGAACAGACAGAAATGGGGCCAGAACCCAGGTCTTCTGTGTCGCATAACCATGCCTTGTAATGTGGTTGGTCCTATACCTACAAAACTCTATTATGTTGGAGACTACCAAAGCCTGGGGTAGTACTAATCTATTAAAAATATGCTTCATTCTCAGGGGGAAAGTTGGAACATGCAAAGATTTACTTCAGGTATCACGAGTTGTGTTTTGAGGATGAAGTGAAAAAACTTTGGCCTAAGTCCAGTTTATTATGCCTCTTAACCATTGTGTTGAAAGACATCCCATGAGAGGAATGATTAAAATGATAGTAGTATGTACACACCTACTAAAAAAAATGCATATTACTCATAAGGGAAAAGTCTAAATAAAAATAAAGTTCATGCTGTCCCTTCTTATACAAATTGCTGATTCAAACACTTAGAGTCTGCCTTGTGTACTGCATCAGTTTTCTCACTGACCTCTTTCTCCCATCTTCAGTCCATACTTAGAACAGTGGTCAGGGCTTAGTGTTATCAACATTGGTTGATTTGTAGTAAGTGTTTAACAAATGCCATAATTATTCATTATTATTATTATTGTTCACTCTGCTATCTGGATCTTTTTCTTAAAAAATGTTCAGCCCATGTCTCCCCACTCCTCAAAAACCTCCAGTGGTTGCCCAGCAATCAATCAATCAAGCGTATTGATTAAGCACTGAGCTCCCTTTTTCCTCTCCTCCTCCCCATCACCCCTTTCTACCTCCTTCCCCTCCCCACAGCACCTGTATATATTCATTCATTCATTCAATCGTATTTATTAAGTGCTTACTGTGTACAGAACACTGTACTAAGTGCTTGGGAAGTACAAGTTGGCAACATATAGAGGTGGTCCCTACCCAACAGCGGGCTGTTTGTACAGATTTATTACTCTATTTTACTTGTAGATATTTACTATTCTATTTATTTTGTTAATGATGTGCATCTAGCTTTATTTCTAGTTATCCTGATGACTTGACACCTGTTCACATGTTTTGTTTTGTTGTCTGTCTCCCCCTTCTAGATTGTGAGTCTGTTGTTGGGTAGGGACTGTCCCTATATGTCGCCAACTTGTACTTCCCAAGCACTTAGTACAGTGCTCTGCATAAAGTAAGTGCTCAATAAATACGATTGAATGAATGAAGCACTGGGCTATACACTTTAGAGAGTACAATATAACAAGCTGGTAAACAAATTCCCTGCTCATAAGGGGTTCACATCCATCTGTGAGCTCATTATGAGCAGAGAACATGTCTTCTAATTCTGTTGTATTATACTTTCCCAAATGTTTAGAACAGTGCTCTGCACATAGAGAACACTCAATAAATACCATTGATTGATTGATTGATGAGCTTTAAGACATTTGATTTGGACTTCCCCTCCTACCTCACCCTGCTGATTTCCTACTACAACCCAGCCCATTCACTTGACTCATCTAACGCCAACCTATTCACTGTTTTTTAATCTTGTCTCTCACCACCAAGCAGTGCAGAAGCGGGTGGGAAAAGAGGGAACAAGGGCTTAGTCAGGAAAGTCCTCTTGGAGGGAAGGAGCCATCAACAAGGCTTTGAATGTGGAGAGAGTAATTGTCTGTCGGATATGAAAAGGGAGGGTGTTCCCAAACAGAGGCAGGAAATACAAACAGCTTGTTGGCAGATAAGGCTATGACATTCTGGGGCGCCCTGCCAGTATGGAGCCTCTTCTCCATTCATTCCTTCATTCAATCATATTTATTCATCATCATCATCATCAATCGTATTTATTGAGCGCTTACTATGTGCAGAGCACTGTACTAAGCGCTTGGGAAGTACAAATTGGCAACATATAGAGACAGTCTCTACCCAACAGTGGGCTCACAGTCTAAAAGGGGGAGACAGAGAACAAAATCAAACACACTAACAAAATAAAATAAATAGGATAGATATGTACAAGTAAAATAAATAAATAAATAGAGTAATAAATATGTACAACCATAACTCAACCATTTATTGAGTGCTTACTGTGTGCAGAGCACTGTACTAAGCGCTTGGGAAGTACAAGTTGGCAACATATAGAGATGGTCCCTACCCAACATCGGGCTCACAGTCTAGAAGGGGGAGACAGACAACGAAACAAAACATGTGACCAGATGTCAAGTCATCAGAACAAATAGAATTAAAGCTAAATGCACCTCATCTGTGGTGAGGGGAAGGAGGTAGGGCAGGGGGTTTGGGGAGGAGGAGAATGTGCCCCTTTCATCAGGGTGCTGGATGTCCTCAAGGACAGTGAAACTTGAAACATGGGGGCTCACTGGTTGTGGATTCGATATCATATCACTGAGCAAGGTTGTCATAGGATGGCTTATGGAGATACATCTTGGGGTGGTCTCTGTGGAGGGTGGTTTCACAGACAGAGCAATCCTCAATTAACATTCTGAACCTTCCTCGAGGTAGAAGAGACTGTCTGGTGATGCTGCTAACCCATAACGGCACATATCTGGGAGGCAATGTGGTCTAGTGGATAGAGCACAGGCCTGGGAATCAGAAGGACCTGGGTTCTAATTTGACTCTGCCACTTGTCCCCATGTGACTTAATTTATCTGTGCCTCATTTACTTCATCTGTAAATGAGAAGCAGCGTGGCTCAGTGGAAAGAGCCCGGGCTTTGGAGTCAGAGTTCATGGGTTCAAATCCCGGCTCTGCCAATTGTCAGCTGTGTGACTTTGGGCAAGTCACTTAACTTCTCTGGGCCTCAGTTACATCATCTGTAAAATGGGGATTAAGACTGTGAGCCCCCCGTGGGACAACCTGATCACCTTGTAACCTCCCCAGTGCTTAGAACAGTGCTTTGCACATAGTAAGTGCTTAATAAATCCCATTATTATTATTATTATCAACTGTAAAATAGGGATCAAGACCATGAGCCCCATGTGGGACAGGGACTGATTAGCCTGAATCTACCCCATTGTTTAATACCATGCCTGATATATAGGAACAAACAATAAATACCATAGAGTTAAAAAAAAATTACTTTGCTTGAATGATCCTGCCATCATCCAGCACCAGTCTGCTTTTTTTTTGGATGACAAAGATGTATTTTTTTAAATGTTGGTCTTGGTTTTCATATATCATTTTTTTTGGCTTTTGTCCTGTATTAATACCAAAGGAAAAGACTTGCCCCGCAGCTCCTAACCCTTACTAAATCACTCTGAAATCGTTCCCAAGAATGGTTTATTAAAAATGAGTTGAGGGCACAGTGATGCCTGATGCTGATGAGAGCTCAAAAATAGTCTGCCTAATGTATTACAGTGTGTGCCCTTGGGCATATTGGGCCCAGGTGAAAGAGTGTGGATGATTCAGTGAAAACCACCACGACTGCTTTAAAGACAATTCGTTTTTTGCTGGCAGGGCATATCATTTCCATCTGAAACAATTTTTGAGCAAGGCTCACCCCAAATTTATTCATTCGTTCATTCATTCAATCATATTTATTGAGCGCTTACTGAGTGCAGAGCACCGTACTAAGCGTTTGGAAAGTACGGGTCAACAATAAAGAGAGCCAATCCCTGCCCACAATGGGCTTACAGTCTAGAAGGGGGTAGACAGACATCAAAACAAATAAACAGGTATCAATAGCATCAATATAAGTAAATAGAATTGTAGATATATACATATAACAAGGATCCAGAAAAGGTGGTCCATTGTATTTTCATGGACACTCACACCAATGGATACAGTCTCACCATGAGCAACATCGATTTTGAATCAAAGGACAACTCATTGATTACATACATTCATTCATTCAATCGTATTTACTGGGCACTTAATGTGTGCAGCGCACTGTACTTACTAAGTGCTTGGGTGCGTACAATACAACAACAAAGAGACATGTTTTTTTAACAAACTTAGAATCAGAATCCTTTAGCACATTAACTGTCTGCAACATACCCCAAAGAGTTTTATGTGTTTCATTAAATAAGGTTTATTTTCATCCATTCTTTTTTCCTATTGGCACACCCACCTTTCTGCTGACAACCATAACAACATCCAAAACCTGAACAATATCTTCCTGGGAGGTTTCAGGACGTTCCTGTGTAAAACATTTAAAATTGCTGTAGATTTACCCTGTGAGATCATATATTTTCTTTAGAATTTCAAAGCAAACGTTGAAATACCGTTCAAAAGTGTTTCTGCTTCTTTTAGCAGCTTTACCTAGAAAACTTTAAAGTATCATCAAATACTCCTAATCACTGTAAATACATTGTAGTCATGACTTCAGCAGTTAGAAGGCATCAGAAAATGTTCAATAAATGTTGTGATTGTTAATGATGATGTAGATGATAATGATTGATGAAGCCGATGAGCTATTGTTGAATCCATATTTATTGCACCAAGTTACTAGCACTTCTGACCACTCTCTATTATTATTCATTCATTCATTCATTCAATCGTATTTATTGAGTGCTTACTGTGTGCAGAGCACTGTACAATGTACTTGGAAAGTACAATTCAGCAACAAAGAGAGACAGTCCCTGCCCACAATGGGCTCACAGTCTAGAAGCGGGGAGACAGACATCAAAATAAGTAAATGGGCATCGATAGCATCAATATAAATACATAGAATTATATATATATAATATTTATTATATCTCTATATAATATATATTATATATATATGCACATATATATAGTATATATAATGTATTGATATACAATACAATACAATATTGATATATATAATATATATAATTATAATGTATAATGAATATATATAATATATTGTATATATAATGTTATATATTGTATATATTGTATATATAATGTTACTTGTTTTGGTGTATATATATATATATATATATATACACCAAAACAAGTAAACAGGCATTAATATAAATAAATACAATTATAAATATGTACATATATCAGCAAGTGCTGTGGGGGAGGAGGGGGTAAAGCTAAGGGAGCGAGTCAGAGTGATGGGAGAGAGGGGGGAGCTGAGGAAAAGGGGGGCTTAGTCTGGGAAGACCTCCTGGAGGAGGTGAGCCTTCAGCAGGGCTTTGAAGCAGAGAATTGTGATTGTTTGGCAGATTTGAGGAGGGAGGGCGTTCCAGGCCAGAGGTAGTCTAGGGTTAATGGAGGGACAAGCAAGAATGAGGCACAGTGAGAAGATTAACAATAGAGGAGTGGAGTGTGTGGGCTGGGATGGAGAAGAGAAGGGAGGAGAGGTAGGAGGGGGCGAGTTGATGGAGAGCTTTGAAGCCAATAGTGAGGAGTTTTTGCTTGATATGGAAGTTGATGGGCAAGCACTGGAGGTTTTTGAGGAGGGTGGGGTGAAATTCATTCATTCTTTCAATGGTATTTATTGAGCACTTACTGTGTGCAGAGCACTGTACTAAGTACTTGGGAAGTACAAGTCTGCAACGTATAGAGATGGTCCCTACCCAGCAACGGGCTCGCAGTCTAGAAAATGTCCAGAATGTTTCTGTAGAAAGATGATCCAAGCTGCAGAGTGAAATATAGACTAATGTGGGGAGAGACACAAACTAATGGATTAGATTTAGGAGACAAATAATTTTTTTCTTGCTCTCACCCATAACTTGGCTTTTGTGTAACACATAACAGGGTTTATATTGGAAATGGAACCACAGAGACTTAGAGAAATTCTGGAAATATACTGTAATGATACTGGAAATGCAAGTCCTCAGATAAACTAAAATGTGGATTTTGAAATTTTTTTTTTCTTCCTGTAGGATTATGATGGGAAGTTTCCTCAGATACTTGTTCAAGTAGGTCTTGTTCAAAGCAAAATCTTCTGTAAAACAAAGACTTTCAAAATAGGCTTTTCTTCATCGTGCAATAGGACTTTGAATAACTTTCAGATAAGGGAAGTGGCATGGTCTAGTGGATAAGATGGGCCTGGGAATCAGAAGGAACTGGGTTCTAGTCCCAACTCCACCACGTGTCTGCTATGCAACCTTGGGCAAGTCACTCATTTCTTTATGCCTCAGTTATCTCAGATGTAAAAGGGAAAAGGGGGATTGAGATTGTGAGTCATATTTGGGACAGGGACTGCGTCCAACCCCATTTGCTTGTATCCACCCTAGAGCTTAGAAAAGTGCCTGGCACATAGGAAGCACTTAACAAACACCGTTATTATAACCAGAAGGATAGCTATGTGACACATGGGAGAAAGTTATTGTTGAACTCTCAAACAGAGCCACTTCTTTTCTAGAGTTACAATTAAAATATTTATTCTAGTTTTGGTAGTTTCATGTGATTCTTTTCCAAATAGAGTAACAGGAATGCATTATAGAATGAAATCTCTGATAAATGGCCAAATGATTTTTTTTTAAAGTAAAGGGAACTGCTCTTTCCAGAGTCTGATAATTTATTCCAGCCATCTGGTCACTAAAAATCTAAAGCTTGTATCTTAAGTGCTTTATGGATTTTGTTTCTTTATGAAGTAGCTTGTGTTGCCTATTTCGAGATAACCTTTCTTCTTTAATAAAGAAAGAAAGCGTTTCCAGTTGGAGAACACTTTACAGCAGTGCTATGATGCTACTTTACTTTGAAAAAAAGTGAGGAATGTGAAAATCTTCCTTTGGCATGATATTTGCTATTTAAAGGCCACCAAATGTTCCTTTCTAAGAGATAGTGTTGGATGGTTAGGATCTTGGCATCGTTTTGTTCTAGGAAAAGACTTTCCTGGCGCACTCTGGTTTTGGATAATAATGAGTTACCGGTGTCTGTGCACTAAAGCATTTTCCCGTGAACATCAGGAATAGCTATCAAAAGTGTCACTGTTGATTTTATCAATTGTGTTGAGACCACTTAATCATTTATATTAAAAATATACTGTATTTGGAGGAAAGAGAAATCATTACAGATTTCTTTTTTCCTTCAAATACAGTATGTTTTAAAAAATGTGTGCATTCTGGCTTTAAGATTTTTACATTTCTCCAGAAAATAAGATGTCTCTTTCTCTTTCTCTGACATTTTTCAATAGAGTGAGTATTCCTTTATTTAGGGGTAATGCTCTTGACAAGCTGTCCCACATTAAGAAAACCTTGGCTTAGGAGAGTCCCATCCCAATCAAAATCAAGTGGGCACAATGCAATCTTCCAAGATTATATTGTGATCTCCACAGAGAGAGGTGCATTGTTGAAAGAATGATCCCTAAGTTGTCAAGAGTGTCCTTTCCAAAATGAATGGTGAAACCAGGTGTATGGGAACATTGACCATATCGACAAAACTCTCATTCAGTAGAACAAACAAATATGGTAGCGTACTACTCTAGGAGATGGAGAGAATGACACTTTACCTTCCAAAGCTTACAATCTAAGTGGTGGAGGGAAGGCAACACAAAGAAAAATAGATAGAATACTCTCTAAGCATAAATGGATTTGGATAGAATGATAGCTTCAGAGTCAGTTTTATGGTGAGGGCAGAATCAGTCTATCAGTGGTATCTATTGAATGCTTACTGTGTATTAATACTTACTGTACTAAGAGTTTATGGGCAGAGAAATAGCCAAATCAGTCCTATTGTATTCTTCCAAGCACTTAGTACAGTGCTCAGCACATAGTAAGTGTTCAAAAAGTACCACTGATTACTCAAATAAAGTGGAAGGATCAGACACAGTCCCTATTCCACAACGGGACTTCCAATTTTAGGATGATTGGAGTAGAAAGGAAATGCCAAAAAGCATTGCTTATACAATTGTATCTAATCCAGCACTTAGAACAGTGCTTGTCACATAGAAAGTGCTTAACAAATATCAGAATAACAAAACAGTTCTATATTGTACTGCAGTCAGGATGCTAGTAAAAATCCTCCCTATTGAAAATATTTTTGGTCCTGTCCCAAAGGGGCTTGCAGTCCAAATTGGAGGGAGGAGGATTTAATCCCCATTTTATACAGATGAGGTAACTGAGGCACAGGGAAGTTAAGCAACTTGCCCAAGGTCACACAACAAGCAACTGAAAGTACCAGGATTAGAATCCAGGTCCTCTGATTACCAGACCCCGGTTCCTTATGCTAGGCCATGCTATTTCTCCATATTTCAAAAGGACCTGGAAGCCACTGGGCAAACATATTTCAAATCTATCAGGAAACATTTCCAGATAAATAGGCTATAAGCATCTTTGAAAAATATTTGAAACACTCATCCAGAAGACTGTATCTGATGTCTTTGCTCTGAACCAAGTTCATAAGAAGGTAAGCAGGTGATTATTAACAGCTTCACAACCCTCCTAGTCACTCATTCATTCATTCAATTGTATTTATTGAGCACTTACTAGGCAGAGCAGAGCACTGTACTAAACACTTGGAAAGTACAATTCAGCAACAAAGAGAGACAATCCGTAGTCCTGTGGACTAAGATTAGGGCTGAAGGAACTGAAGTTAAGTGAAACCTGTTCTTCTGAAATTTAGGGAGTTTTAACTTCACATTTCTGAATTTCATGTTCAGAAAAAAACTTGTTACAATACTTACAACCAGATTCCTGTTAAAAGGAGGGTAAAAAAAAAAAGCCCTTTTGACACTGCATAAAACCAAGTCCCAGGAGAATTGTGTTGCAAGAAGAACACCTCCTAATTCCTCCATGGCATTCTATTAAAAATGTATAATAAAAGCCTGTGTTAGAAAGGAACTGACCACACTACCCTGCAATATTCAAGAATCACACTGACTCATCCTAGGTGGTTCTTTAGTCAGAAACCTTCATCACTAATGGCTGAGTCCCTGGATGTATACCCTAACCCATGATTTTCATCGGCAGCATGAAACTTAGATGCTATCTTCAGCCTCAAGACTCCAAACATGAGAATCATTCTGAAGATGACCAATGAAATCTGGAAGAAATGTGGATTGGCAGTCTCAAATGGTTCCTTTAATTGGTTCCCACTCCCTTCTTTGTTGCCCTGACTTGCTCCCTTTTTTCATCGCCCCTCAAACCCCACAGCACTTATGCACATATATGTAATTTATTTATTTATTCATTTATATTAATGTCTGTCTACCCCTCTAAACTGCAAGCTTTATATGGGCAAGGAATGTGTCATATTGTGCTCTCTCAAGTGCTTAGTATAGTGCTTTGCACACACTAAACACTCAGTGATTACAATTGAATGAATTAATGAATGAATGAAAATGTTAAATGAAATTTAGCTTCTCACGGAAAATAGGATCCAGCATACTGTGTGGTTCCAGGATCCAAAATATTGACCGAAAAATTTGGTATATTTTTAAAAGTGACAAAACACACAAGATAGCTATACAATCAAAAAACGGTGTGTTTATCATAACAACTGATGAGCCTTGTGAACCTGTATAAAGGCATTGAATAATCAATCAATCAGTAGTATTTATTAACTGCTTTCTTTGTGTAGGGCACTCTACTAAGTTCTTGGGAGAGTACAAGAGAACAGACTTTTAGGTAAGTTCTCTCTAAACCACTTTAGTGCAAATGGTTTGCGGAGGGCCACAAATGCTCTCTCATCCTCTCTACTTTTGTTTCCTCTGGGGAACTAACTGCAGTGGCCCAGTAGGAAGATAAGGGAATAGCACACTGGGAAATGCATCAAGAATTTGCATTTAGAGCCATTTAAATCCACAGCAATTTCTAATTGTAGGCCATTGCACTATAGACAAAGAAGTAGTTACCAGGGAGGTCGCTTTGTTAGCCACTTCAGTTTTACCGCCAACATAGTCAGCAATATTCAAGAATCACACTGAATCATCCTAGGTGGTTCTTTAGTCAGAAACCTTCATCACTAATAGCTGAGTCCGAGGCCATATTCCTTTATTTCTGCCTGTCTCGTCTCCTCACTGTCATGGTTAAGGTTGGACTTAGGCAGGGATAATTATAATGATACACACTGAATTTGATTTTTTTTCTTTTTATGGCATTTGTTAACTCTTCCTGTGTGTCAGGGATAGATTCAAGCCAATCAGGTTGGACACAGTCTATGTACCCAATGGAGCTCACAGTCTTAATCCCCAAGGTGGTTACGGGCAAGGACTGTGTCTGCTAATTCTGTTTGTTTGGCTTTTTTGGTTTTTCTAATGCTACTTGTTAAGTGATTACTATGTGTCAGACACTGTACTAAGCACTGGGGTAGATATAAACTAATCAGGTTGGACACAGTCCATGTCCTATGTGAGGCTCAAAGTCTTAATCCCCTTCCCAAGAGTTTAGTGCAGTGCTCTGCACATATTAAATGCTCCATAAATATGATTGATTGAATCGGTTTTACAGATAAGGTAACTGAAGCCCAGAGAAATGAAATGACTTGCCCAAGGTCACTTCGCAGACAAATGGTGGAGCCAGGATTAGAACCCAGGTCCTTCTGACTACCAATCCCATGCTCTTTTCACTAGGTCTGGCTGTCTCTCACACTTTTTCTATGTGTACGTTTATAAATACTTAGTTTTTAAAGTGTTATCATTCACATCTTATTCAGCGAAAAGGCACTTGGTGCTAACTTAGAGATTGGTCCTTATCTAATGCTCAGTTGAAATAGTCTTTGCTCCAGCCAGTGAAAATACTTTAAAGAGATAGGAATGGAGGAGTTTAGACCAAGGTAAACATTGCAACATTATCTCAAACTGAAAGGCCCTGTGAAGAAATAATGACACAAGATTTCAGTATTGTGAAAGAGCGACACTTGGGTTTTATAATGGAGATTCCTGCAATTACTAGAGTCCGTGAAACTTACACAAGGACACTTATGCTTCTCTTGAGCTGGACCGTGCTTCAGTATAATTAAGGTTTTGTTTAATAATTATGGGTTTTTTTAAGTGCTTAATATGTGCCAGGTACTGTACTAAGCTCTGGGGTGGATACAAGCAAATCGGGTTGGACACAGTCCCTGTCCCACATGGTGTTCACAATCTTAATCCCCATTTTACATACGATGTAACTGAGGTACAGAGAAGTGAGGTGACTTGTCCAGGGCCACACAGCAGACCGGTGGAGTAGCTGGGATTAGAACGCATGACCTTCGGACTCCCAAACCCATGCTCTATTCACTAAGCCATGCTGCTCCCCACGCTTATCTTGAATGAAACTTCTCCTTTCTTCTTTGGTTTATGTTCATTTCTGAGGGATTTGGAAGTTGAGGCAAATCACCCTTTATATGGGCCCATTGGTCTGGTGCAAGAAGAGTTTAAGGAGTAGAACTACTTGATAGTGAAATTCTTCTGCATTTCAACAGTTCCCACTGAGCCTGATTCATTCCTGAACTGAGCAGCTTAAGATGGCATTCCTGAGGTTGAAGAAGAGTGCAGTTAGGACCCCATGGTTCTAGCCTCCATTTTCCTTACACCAGTCATAGCCCTTCTTAGCATAAATGGGATTTTCTATTGATAAAATGTAATATTAGAAATAGGAGAAAATTTTATTCCATGATTTTAATGTATTTTTCATGACCTTTGCATGATGCTGAAAATAAACATTTTACTGAGTAGTACATCACATGTTAAATTATTCTTAAGTAAACCCTTTTATTTGGATTTACTGTAAAAAATCTTGCACTGAGGGTTTGCCTATGTAATTATCATCAACATCATTATTATTAGGAGGCAGAAATGGTCAACAGTAGAAAATTATAAATGCATAATAACACTTTGACTTTAAACGTTAGCAAGATTTTATATTGAAATCATACGGTAGCATTTTGTTACGGAGTTTTTCCATTCAAGCTATATGGGGAGCATTGATTTTGATGTTTTCATTTTGGCGCAGTTTGCTGTTTACTAAAAAGAGTTTGAGATCTGATATATATTTTTCTAGAGTAGGTCAACTACCTACTTCTCAGTTCCTTGGCTGAAAAGTTTCTCCAAAATGTACTTGAGCTAACACCAGTTAACATTTTCAGCAGAAGTAAACAACTGAAATATCCTCTGCAGAATAGCAGTCACTCCAAAAACAATTTTATAGCTATAAAATAAGCACAGAGTAGAATATTAAGGAAGGCAGTTTAAGATGGCTATAGAGCTCAAGGGGGATAAGTGTAGATAACAAAACCTTTCACTTCAAAGCCATCAGACCCAAACAGCACAATTGGGTACCAAATAGAAGGCATTATTTGCTGATGATATCTGTTTGGTGGCATATAGGAACTAAGCAGGGCTCCCAAACTAGTATTTGCCAGTATATGTGTCACTGGATTATGTGTTTCCAAAACAATGATTACAATTGGCCCCAGCTGACAATTGGGTGGAAGTTCTGGAAGAGAGAATAAGGCCAGTGTGAGAATGGAGAATAGAGCCCTTGAGAAAATTTGACCAGTTCCAAATGACCCAAGCCATGAAAATGGGCCACATTTGCTTTTCTTGTGCAGTATCTGATCTGTAGGAAGGGGGCTTTGATTTCAAAAATGAAATATCACTTGTTATTCTTTTAAACAGAGTGAAATCAGATTGTATAGCCTAGTTTTTAAATGGGAGGTGTTTAAAACTAATATATTATTATTGTGGTACTTGTTGAGCAGTGAGAAGCAGCGTGGCTTAATGGAAAGAGCATGGGCTTGGGAGTCAGAGGTTGTGGGTGCTAATCCCAGCTCTGCCACTTTTCAGCTGTGTGACTTTGGGTAAATCACGTACCTTCTCTGTACCTCAGTTACATCATCTGTAAAATGGGGATTAAGACTGTGAGCCCCATGTGGGACAACCTGATCACTTTGTATCTATCCCAGCCCTTAGAATAGTGCTTGGCACATAGTAAGTGCTTAACAAATACCATTATTATTATTATTATTATTAAGCACTTCTTATATACCAGGCACTGTACTAAGCACTAGGGTGGATACAAGCAAATCAGATTGTACACAATCCCTGTCCCACCTGGGGCTCACAGTCTCAATCCCCACTTTACAGATGAGGTAACTGAGGCACAGGAAGGTTAAGTGATTTGCCCAAGAGCACACAGCAGGCAAGTGGCAGAGGCAGTGTGAGAACTCATGATGGTAGAGCCAGGTATTGGAGGTGTCTTGTAAATCATCTTGAGAGCTATGACCACTTTTGGTTCTTATCATTTGTCATTTCTCTGAATCAATAATTTTGTAATCTGAAACTACAGGCAGTACCCTAAAATCGGAACTGCTTGGTAGTGCCAAACTGAAAAATCTGAATGTTGGATTTAAATTACAACATTGTGCCCTAAGATGGTGGCAAGAAACCATTACCAGGTTCAAATCTTTTCACCTAAGCTTAGCTGAGAATATGAGTTATTTCTTGATATGGTAAATTAAGAATAAGTGGGCTAAAATTCACCCTCTCAGGGTCGCACCTGGAGAGTTTTCAGTACTCTACCAGTCTCTACTAAGGGAGGGAGAGTCAAGCAGAGGCATACTCATTCCATTCCTAGCTTCGCTGTGGCTAGTGAGTAGAAGGCAATCTGCTACAAGTCAAAATTCCCCTGTTCTGGGCAGCAGCGGCATGGGAAAGAGTCGAGGGAGGAGACTCGGGTTTACTGCTCGGAAGAAGGCAATGGTAAGCCACTTCTGTATTTTTATGAAGAAAACTCTATTGATAAACTACCAGAAAATTGCAGATGGAGGTGGGGTGTTCTGGGAGAGATGTGTCCATGGTGTCGCTATGGGTGGGAGACAACTCAACAGCATAGGACAAGACAAGGGCTAAAATTAATTTAACGAAAATGTCCAGTACTCATTGATTCTGGTCAAATCCTGGTTGGAGTGGGAAGCTAGCAAGAAGACCTTCTGTGTCTTGGAAAAATGTGTGATGAAAGAGGGATGGCTTTTAAGGGTTCTTTCAGAAATTCTCCCTTGATTATTTCATAACATCCTGGTCATGTCAACCTAATGCTCACGCTGCACAATTATGATTTAGTCCAATCCTTGGCACATATGTATGTTTTTATTTACTACCATTAAAAAAGAATAAATAAATAAATTTTCACCTTCCCATCCCCACTCTACTAGATAAGAGAGCCTGTGTGATTCTTCCATCAGAAACCTTCCCTATTGATGGCATGGCTCTAACAGTCTTCCCCTATCTTTAGCTGTTTTACCCCTACATACCATGGTAAAAACCTGTTTGGTCTTTGACAGGGGTTAAGGAGAGCAGTAGGGCACAGGACGGTGGAACTGAGAGCAAGTGTTTTTGAAAGTTAAAGGGAGATGGAGACATTAACCAAGTCTCAAGTTGAGATTTTAAATGTGAGTCCTCCAGAGAGACATGTGTGAAGGAGAGAATGTGGAAGTTCATTCATTCATTCAATCATATTTATTGAGCGCTTACTTTGTACTAAGCACTTGAAAGCACAGTTCGGCAAGAAATAGAGAAAATCCCTACACAACAGCGGGCTCACAGTCTAGAAGGGGGAGACAGACAACAAAACAAAACCAGTAGACAGGCAAAACAAGTAGACAGACAAAATGGGAAGTGGGAACAGGGGTGTGCTCAGGTGGCAAGCATGGCCCTTAGGGAACTTTACTTCATTTCAGGCACCGCAACATTCATTTAAGAACATGCCAATGAAGATATTTAACGTTCACTATCATTTTATTCTAGGGTTGAACAGTTAAACTCGGTAATCCTCAATGAATAAAAAACTGTTCTTATATATTCTTAATGCTCAAATTGATGTCCTCAACACCACCCTTCACTGAAATCAATTCACTAAGCTCCCCTATCCCTTCATCTATCTTGTACCAAGCCCTGGATCGCCTCCACAGTATACTTTCTTTTCTTTGTGTGCACAAGACGCAGAGCGGTGCTGAAAGAACCCCATCTGGTGACTCTCATCCATTTCAACTTAGTATAGTGCTCTGCACATAGTAAGCGCTCAATAAATGCGATTGATGATTTCAACTACATCTTCACCTGCTTTAACTCATCCCGCTCCTCTGCTTAGCAAAATTATTTATCCATTCTTATTGACTCCTGTGCCCATTTCCCTCACCAATTACTTCCAATGTCCTCAGAACACCCCCCCTGCCCCCACGCCTCTTGCCCTTAGTGACCCAACCACATATTTTATGGATAAAATTGAAACCATCAGGCATGATCTCCCTGAAATCTCCCCTGCTCTTCTCAAGGCCCTCCTTCCTGAATTGAATATGTGGGTTAAATGAGAGAGAGGAGTAAAGGATAAATCCAAGGTTATGGTCTTGTGAAATGGAAAGGTTGGTGATTCCATCTACAGTGACGGGAAAGTCAGGGAGAGGACAGGGTTTTGGTGGGAAGATAAGGAGCTCTGTTTTGAAAATGCTATGTTTAAGGTGATAAGAGGATATCCAAGTAGAGATGACTTGAAGGCAGGAGGAGATGCGAGCCTGGAAAGAGGGAGAGAGATCAGGGGAGGAGATGTAGTTTTGGGTATTATCTGATATTTTGATTTCTGCCAGCAGCTTTCTGTGACTTGAGCACAAAAGTGAAGGAGGCAGACTCTGCAGGTGATCCAAGGCTGTGGGTTAGTGGTATGAGAGCGATGAAGGGAAAAGGGGAGCAAGTGAGTTGAGTTCAGTAGAGAGGCTGGTGTTGAGAACAATCTATTTGGTCATCAAGAGTGGGTAGATTGGGTATGAAGGCTAAGTGGAACGTGATGAGTTGAGAAAGGTAGATGGGGTTGAGGGATTGGAGGTCTCTGCGGCGGAATAGCACAGATTTACAGGGAGGAGGAGTGTGGGAGAGGAAGCAAGTGAGAAGGTTGTGGTCAGATAGAGGAATTTCAGAGTTGGTGAGGGTAGAGATGTACAGTGGTTAGAGATGATGAGATCGAGTGTGTGTCCAAGTTGGTGAGTGGGGAAAGTAGGGTGGAGCAGGAAGTCGGCAGAGTCGAGGAATTATAGAAAGTTGGCATCAGAGGGTTCATCAAGGATCAGCGAGGGCATGGAGAAAGAAAGAAGGAATGTGAGAAAGGGATCAAAATGGCTAAAGAAGTCTGAGGTGAGATCTGGTGGGGCAGTGGTAGATCCCACCTTGACTATTAATCAACCTCCTTGCTAGACTGTAAGCTTGTCTC
This sequence comes from Tachyglossus aculeatus, assembly GCF_015852505.1. Lineage (NCBI taxonomy): Eukaryota > Metazoa > Chordata > Mammalia > Monotremata > Tachyglossidae > Tachyglossus > Tachyglossus aculeatus. The sequence continues at coordinate 52,808,981 of NC_052069.1, forward strand.
TAGACTGTAAGCTCATTAAGGGCAGGGAATGTGTCTACCTACTGCTATATTGTTATACCATACTCTTCCAAGTGTTTAGTAGAGAGTTCTGCACACAGTAAGTGCTCAATAAATATGATTGATTGCTCAATTGATTGTCCTTCCTCCCTCGTCTCTCTCCTCACTTAAGTCCACTTCACTGTGCTGCATGGGTCATTTTTCTAAAAAAAATCATTCAGTTCATGTCTCTCCACTCCTCAAGAATTTCCAGTTGTTTCCATCCACCTCCGCATCAAACAGAAACTCCTTATCATTCACTTTAAAGCACTCAGTCAGCTTGACCTGTTCTATCTTACCTCACCGGTTTTATACTACAATCCAGCCCACACACTTTGCTCCTCATACGCCAACCTGAGAAGCAGTGTGGCTCAATGGAAAGAGCATGGGCTTGGGAGTCGGAGGTCATGGGTTCTAATCCCGGCTCCACCACTTACCAGCTGTGTGACTTTGGGCAAGTGTCTTAAATTCTCTGTGCCTCAGTTCCCTCATCAGCAAAATGAGGATTAAGACTGTGAGCCCCACGTGGGACAACCTGACCACCTTGTATCCCCCCAGCGCTTAGAACAGTGCTTGGCACATAGTAAGAACTTAACAAATACCATTATTATTATTATTATCTCAATCTTGTCTATCTTGCGACCGACCTCTCACCCACATTCTGCTTCTGGCCTGAAACTACCTCCCCCTTCATGTAGGTCCGACCACCAGTCTCCTCATCCTCAAAACCTTATTAAAATCACATTTCCTCCAAGAAGAATTCTTTGATTGCATCCTCATCTTTCCTACTCCTCCCTTCTGAATCATGATTGCACCTGGATCTGTAGCCTTTATTCATCCCACCCTCAGCTTACAGCACTTATGTACATATTGGTACTTCATTTCAATGATGATAATATTTATGAAATGTGTTAAGTGCTTACTGTGTGTCAAACACTGTTCTAAGCATTGAGGTAGACACAAGTTAATTAGGTTGGACACTATCCCTGTCCCACCTGGGGCTCACAGTCTAAGTAGGAGAGTGTAGGATTTAATGCCCATTTTACAGATGAGGTAACTGAGGCACAGAGAAGTGAAATGACTTGCCCTAGGTCACCTATACACAAATAGCAGAACTAGGATTAGAACAAAGGTCCTTCTGACTCTCAGGGCCATGCTCTCTCACCAAGGCCAGGCAGCTTCTCTCCCTGTCTCCTCCTCTTGGCTTTGAGCTCCTTGTGGGAATGAAACATATGAACTCTTTTACATTGTATTCTCCCTAGTGCTTTACACAGTGCTCTGCACACTGTAAATGCTCAGGATATGTGATTGATTGATTGATTAATTGATTAATGAATGTTTCAATTTACCATTATATTCACTGAATGTGAAAATGCACAAAGAAAATTTGGTATAATCGATTTTTGACATTTGATCTTAAATTAATGATATGTAGATTAAAGAATCCTGTTAAAATATTTAAGGGAGGGATTTGATTTCAATTTCATTATTAGCAAACCCATAGATTCATTTTCAAATTAAGACTCATAATCAGATGTTAATTCCATTTCTTTTTACTACCATCCAAGTGCAAAGTAGTATTTTTATCTCCAAGGAAACATAATGAATCGTGAATCCAAGATTTGAAAACCTGTATGTTGATGAACTTGTAATTCCCTTATGTGGATGTTTAGAGCGATCTTTTTCAAAGCATTTCTAAGAATATAGAAAATCTGTTTTAGTGTTCGATGATTAGCAGGAAAATTAGCAAGCTAGAAATGCTATTCATAATACAATTGAGATCTGAGAAGCTTGGAATCCTTCCAACAGAATATTTGCAAATATGGACAACTTAATTATTTCAAGGTTAAGGAGTAAAATATTGATTAAAAGTCATTTCCAGTTAAGTATTTTAAAATAAATAATTTAAAGATGGCAGCATCTTCTGTATATAGAAAACATAACTTAGACAGTAAAATATCATGTATTCTTTGTTGCTACCAGGACCTGATGATATCAATTTAATTTGCTTTTCCAATATTGGCATTATGTTCTAGTATACAATAATAATAATAATAATGGCATTTATTAAGCACTTACTATGTGCAAAGCACTGTTCTAAGTGCTGGGGAGGTTACAATGTGATCAGGTTGTCCCACTGGGGGCTCACAGTCTCCATCCCCATTTTACAGATGAGTGAACTGAGGCCCAGAGAAGTTAAGTGACTTACCCAAAGTCACACAGCTGACAACTGGCGGAGCTGGGATTTGAACCCATGACCTCTGACTCCAAAGCCCGGGCTCTTTTCTACTGAACCACATTGCTATACCACAGCAGGCAGAGTGAGAAGATTTAAGTTCTATTATGCTACTTTAATTGCTTCATTTCATGACACTGGGTCTCTTTGCAGACGTCTTTTCTTCTGCAATACCCAAATCATGTCTGCCCCACCTAACTCAGAGTAGTATTAAATCTCTATAAAATACTTTGGTTTTCTCTGACAAAAGGGTCCACATTAAAATTGGTATTTTATATAGAAACTAAGTGAGGGATGCCAACGGTTGGTAGAAGATGCCTTGAGTGGAAAGGATTCTTTCTTAAAGTTGGAACAAAATGGGATAGTCCCATTTACGGGAGGAGCTAGTCCAACCAGGCCAGAGGATTCTGCAAAAGTAAGGATTATTTCCTGATTTAGAAGAGAGATAGAACCACTCATGTTTGGGTGCTGGGTATAGGCCTGTGAATAGACTGAAGAGAGCAAAAGGCACTTGTTCCCCCCAAAAGCTATGTCTTTGGAAGAGAGTCTGTGTCCAAGGAAAGTAGTGTTTCAGGTTGTGTCAATGTAGCCTAAATAATAATAATGGTATTAGTTGGTATTTGTTAAGCACTTACTTTGTGCAAAGCACTGTTCTAAGCACTGGGGGGGATACAAGGTAATCAGATGGTCCCACGTGGGGCTCAGAGTCATAATGCCCATTTTACAGATGAGGGACCTGAGGCACAGAGAAGTGAAGTGACTTGCCCAATGTCACACGGCTGACAAGTGGCGGAGCCAGGATTAGAACCCATGACCTCTGACTCCCAAGCCCAGACTCTTTCCACTGAGCCACGCTGCTTCTCTAAGATTCAGTTGGTGGTGAAGTCTCTGAAGAACAAGTTCAAAGGGAAGCAGCCGGGACTAGTGGAACATGCATGGGACTGGGAGCCATTAGTCCCAGACTCTAATCCCCCCTCTACATTTATAATGATAATAATAATGATGGTATTTGTTAAGCACTTACTACGTGCCAAGCACTGTTCTAAGCACTGGAGTAGATACAAGGTCATCAGTATATATGTATATATGTTTGTACATATTTTTTACTCTATTTATTTATTTATTTATTTTATTTGTACATATCTATTCTATTTATTTTATTTTGTTAGTATGTTTGGTTTTGTTCTCTGTCTCCCCCTTTTAGACTGTGAGCTCACTGTTGGGTAGGGACTGTCTCTATGTGTTGCCAATTTGTACTTCCCAAGCGCTTAGTACAGTGCTGTGCACATAGTAAGCGCTCAATAAATACGATTGATGATGATGATCAGGTTGTCCCACATTGGGCTCACAGTCTTAATCCCCATTTTACAGATGAGGGAACTGAGGCCCAGAGAAGTTAAGTGACTTGCCCAAGGTCACACAGCTGACATTTATCTACTGTGTGTTCTTGGGAAAGCACTTAACCCCTCTGGGCTTCAGTTATCTAATCTATAAATTGGGAATAAAATGCCTGCCCCCACCCCCACCTCTCCTTAGGCCCTGTGCCTACTCTGGAACAAGAACTTTTTCCAATAGTTATCATCTTGTATCTACCAAAGGGCTTGACATATAATAATAATGATAATAATTATGGTATGTGTCATTCATTCATTCATATTTATTGAGCTTTTACTGAATGCAGAGCACTATACTAAGAGCTTGGGAAAGTACAACAATCCCTAATTAGTTGTAATGCAATGGCTATTTTACCGCTGTGGTTAATATGTACGAGAAATGTGTGCTGGGAAGCTTTCTATTCATTCATTCATTCATTCATTCATTCAATCATTTCTTGAGCGCTTACCATGTGCAGAGCATGTACTAAGAGCCTGGGAAGTACAAGTTAGCAACATATAGAGATGGTCCCTACCCAACAATGGGCTCACAGTCTAGAAGGGGGAGACGGACAACAAAACAAAACATGTAGACAGGTGTTAAAATCGTCAGAACAAATAGAATTAAAGCTATAGGCACATCATTAACAAAATAAATAGAATAGTAAATATGTACAAGTAAAATAAATAGAGTAGTAAATCTGTACAATTATATACAAGTGCTGTAGGGCTGGGAAGGAGGTAGGGCAGAGGGTGGGATGAAGAGGAGAGGAAAAAGGGGGCTTAGTTTGGGAAGGCCTCCTGGAGGAGGTGAGCTCTCAGTAGGGCTTTGAAGGGAGGAAGAGAGCTAGCTTGGCAGATGTGTGGAGAGAGGGCATTCCAGGCCTGGGGAAGGACATGGGCCGGAGGTCGATGGCGGGACAGGTGAGACCGAGGCCCAGTGAAGAGGTTAGAGGCAGAGGAGCGGAGGGTGTGGGCTGGGCTGTAGAAGGAGAGAAGGGAGGTGAGGTAGGAGGGGGCGAGGTGATGGACAGCCTTGAAGCTGAGAGTATTTTGTGGCTCTGGAAAGGGATTTAAAATTATTAAAATGTTTTTACCTGATTGTGTGATTGTGTATACGCATTTTTATTTTTTAGACTCTTTGTGGGCAGGAATTGTATCTCTTTGTGGCTGAATTATACTTTCCAAGCCCTTGATACAGTGCTCTGCACACAGTAAGCACTCAATCAGTATGATAGAATGAATGAATGAATGAATAAACATTAAAAAGTCACATTTCCTGCCCACAACAAGCTCACAGTCTAGAGTGGGGGAGACAGACATCAATACAAGTAAATAAAGTTACAGGTATGTGCATAAATGCTTTGGGGCTGGAAGGGGAAAGAGCGAAGGGATAAATGAAATTACACATATGTACTTGGAGCTGGGAAGGGGGGGAAGAGTAGAGGGAGCAAGTCAGGGCAATGCGAAGAGAGTGGGAGATGAGGAAAAATTGGGCTTAGTCTGTGAAGGCCTCTTGGAGGAGATGTGCCTGCGATGAGGCTATGAAGTGGGGTTGAGTGGTTGTCTGTCTGATTTGAGGAGAGCAAGTGTTCCAATCCAGAGGCAGGAAGTGGGTTAGGGGTTGGCAGTGAGGCAGGCAAGAACGAGGCACAGTGAGAAAGTTAGCACTAGAGGAGAGATATGTGCGGGTTGGGTTGTAGAAAGAGAGAAGAGAGATGAGGTACGAAGGGGTAAGGTGATGGAGTGCTTTAAAGCCAAGGGAGAAGAGTTTTTGTTTGATACAGAGGCGAATGCACAACCACTGGAATTTTTCAAGGAGCGGGATGACGTGTCCAGAACGGAGCTCTGTTTTGGACATGCTAAGCGCTTACTATGTACCAAGCGCTGTTCTAAGTAGTGGGGTAGAAATAGATTGGTTACAGTCCCTATCTCACACGGGGCTCCCGCAGTCTTTCAGATGAGGCACAGAGAAGTTAGACTTGACCAAGGTCACATAGAAGACATGTGGAGTAGCTGGGTTAAGAACCCTTGTCCTCTAACTCCCAGGCCCATTCTGTTTCCACTAGGTCAGGCTGCTTCCTTCATTATCATTTCTTTACAGCCTTATGTGGGGTTATTTTTTTCCCTAAGCCTATCTCCAGTGCTGTAGAATTTTTTGAAAAAGTGCTGTAAAACTTAGTGTGTTTCTCTGTGTGTTTACATACACGGTTATATGCATAAAGGTAAATTTGAGACTATTTTTACAAACATAAACTGGCATTATTGTTTGTTGAGCACATATTTCTATTTACTTAAACACAAAGACTATTTTCACTTTCAAATGAAGGAGCGGGCCTGAAATTGATTTCTAAAACTCTAAATGGTGGCTTAGTTGGGGGAAATGTGACGAAATACAAAAATATACAAAATACTACCTTAATAATAATAATTATGGTACTTGTTAAGGGCTTACTATGTAGTAAGCATTGTTCTAAGCTCTGGGGTCGATAAAATTAATCAGGTTGGACACAGTCCCTGTCCCACATGGGGCTCACATTGTTAATCCTCATTGTATGGATGCTGTGGCAAAAGAAGTGAAGGGACTCGTCCAAGGTCACTCAGCAGACATGTGGCAGAACCGGGATTAGAACGCAGGTCCTCCTGACTCCCGGGCCCAAGCTCTATCTACTAAGCCATACTGCTTCTCAATTAGACTCCCTAGACAGTTGGCTCAATGTGGGCAGGGATTGTCTCTCTTTATTGCTGTACTGTACTTTCCCAAGTGCTTAGTACAGTGTTCTGCACATAGTAAGCACTCAATAAATATGACTGAATGAATGAATTAGACCTTTGGTCCAACTGAGCTTATATATGCTTTTGAAACTGCAAATATATTAAACACACACCGCATAGAAACCATACACACCCCCACCCCTTCACTGAAGCCCCATAGCTCTGCAGGAATTGTAGGTTCCTAAGTGGTAGGTTCCTAGGAGGAGACCAAAGTGGCATAGAGTGGACCAAGAACTGTAGTCCATTGATGCCAAACAGTCTCGTTGCCTTCCCACAGAGCACCATGGACTGAAAAGCCGTACTAATCTGAAGGAACCTTCCAGATCTGATCAAATGTGAGGGAGACTGCAGCGGTTTCTGTTCCAGGTTCTCATTCCATCTTGACATTTCATACTGTGTTTGACTCTAGAGGCTGTTCAAGAAGCTGGATATCGTGTTAGTGTCAGGTGTGACTTTCACGTTATTTACAAAGATGGAAACTACCAGTACTTGGTAAATTTTGAGTCTGGGCTGGAATCTCATGCTTAGTTTCAAGTTAGTCATCTAGCCTACAGATGGATTATTTTGGCTTTCTTCATTTTGTCTGTTGGTGTTTTTTATGACCTATCGGTAACAGTAACGGAGTGAAACAGTATTTTGTAAAACATCAGTTTTTCCACTGTCCTCCTGGGAAATTGGAGAACGGGATATAATTCCTGGAGAGATCACATGTAAGGTTCATGGTTCATAACAAATATTCTTTATTAAGGCAGGCCACCATCCCAGCATAACCTGATAGGTAGAACATCATTACAATGAAAGTATTGTCCCCTTAAAGTACCATACATAACTCCACTATCAAATTATCATCACTTTCTCTCCTTATCCTCTCTCCTTTGCTTTGTGCAGTTTCTCCTTCTGACATTTATCATAAGAAATTTTTTGATCCTTTTTTTCCGGATCATTAAGTTCCTGTAGCTGACATGCCCTCTGTCCTTTTGACATTAATGATAAGGATTATCTGGAACACTTCTCCCACAGTTCTTCATTCCTATCACTGACGTTCAACCTCTCTTTCTAGCAAGGGTGAAAGTTAGTGGGTGGGCTGGCTCCATTATTTGGTAGCATATATTAAGCAACTAGGCTTGAAAATTCATCAAAGAATAGAGAAACTGGTGTTCGACTATTAACTCTTCAGGGTACCAGGATATTTTTTTAAGCCCAGTATTTCTTAGAATTTGAAATGTTATGAATACAGTCAAATATTCTGGAGGGTATCACCAGGAAATTTTGTATTCTGAGAACTCCCCTCAAAGCCTACCCACTGGAAGACACAAAGAAAGTATGGTTCACTTTGAAGTCTCAGCATAGGGCAAAGGACTAACGATAAGCCTGAAGAAAAACAAATAAATAGTATTTGTCAGAAAAATCCCTCATACCAATATTTTCATCAGCAAATCAAGCTATTTAACTCTGTTATCAAGGCAGCACACTAGCCAATGCTGATGTTTATTGGGTTTTATTCCTACCATAAAACATATGGAAATTTCATAAACAATTGGGGAAAAGGGGCCAGTCTCCATTATAAGACCATATACTGAATTATATATATATATATATATAACACTTTTTAGTCAACAGAAGTAAGTGCTTAGTACAGTGCTCTGCACACTGTAAGTGCTCAATAAATTTGATTGACTAACTTACTGACGGACTGATTGATTTAGGCCCAAGGCCTTAATCAGCGACATAAAGAAAAGAACATGTGGTCTTCTTTTGGAAAAGTGTCCAAAAACCAAAGGAAAATAAATATTTAGAATTTTTAAAAGTATGCTTTTAAAAAAATCTCACATGTAGGAGAGTTGTATGTTGGTTCAAAGATGCTGCTGCATCCATATGTGTAGTATCGAGAAAACTTCACTTACACACTTGCACGCTTACACTCAGTACTCATCAAATTACAGTTGTGTGTCATTATTGATTCCCTGCTATTTGCAGTCAGGATCTTAAACAACAGTATGTTCTAGTGCCAGAAGTACGTATATTCGAGATTTTTTTTGCATTAGTAGCAAGTGTTTGCGCCATACCATCCAAACTCTCTGGCCTATTCTCAGTGCCAGTGACATGAATTGTGAGATAACTGTAAGAAAGAAGGAGGAGGATCTGTAATCACAGTCTTCATTCACAGTTTTTGACAGTAGAAGGTTGTACTGACCACTCACCCTTTCCATAAGCCATCATTGAATACGATGCTTGGAGCTCAGCTCCTCCAGGAGGCCTTCCCAGACTGAGCCCCCCTTTTCCTCTCCTCCTCCACCCCTCCCCATTGCCCCCCCACCCCCTTTTCCCTCCCCACAGCACTTGTGTATATTTGTACATATGTATTATTCTATTCATTTTTAGTGATGTGTATGTAGTTATATTTCTATTTATTCTGATGGTATGGAGAAGCAGCGTGGCTCAGTGGAAAGAGCACGGGCTTTGGGGTCAGAGGTCATGAGTTCAAATCTCAGCTCCGCCAACTGTCAGCTGTGTGACTTTGGGCAAGTCACTTAACTTCTCTGTGTCCCAGTTACCTCATCTGTAAAATGGGGATTAAAACTGTGAGCTCCCTGTGGGACAACCTGATTACCTAGTAACCTCCCCAGCGCTTAGAAAGTGCTTTGCATATAGTAAGCACTTAACAAATACCATCATTATCCAGCACATAGAACAGTGTCCAGCACTTAGAACAGTGCTTTGCACATATAAGCACTTAACAAATACCATCATTATTATTGACACCTGTCTACTTGTTTTGTTTTGTTTTGTTGTCTGTCTCCCCCTTCTAGACTGTGAGCCTATTGTTGGGTAGGGACCATCTTTATATGTTGCTGATTTGTACTTCCCAAGCGCTCAGTACAGTGCTCTACACACAGTAAGCACTCAATAAATATGATTGAATGAATGAATGAATGGAGGGGCTTAGTAAAGGTTGGGGGAAGGGGTTCCCAATATAAACACTGTGCCTTGTCCTTATTTCCTCTAAAATCACCCTCAAAGGACAAACACTTAATATTCAGTTAAAATCGCATGATTTGGTTAAGGCTCAGGTTTTTTTAAAAGCCCAACTTCCTTAAGTCGGCATTAAACAAAGAAGAGGAAGAAGCCATTGCTAACTTGAAGTGTATCCAGTAGACCATTTGAAATGCTAGAGATGAACACCCTAGTGATGAAATAAGCACTCAGTGTGTACACACCCTAGCACACAAATAATTATTCTTAAAAAAGACAGCAGAGTCTAAAAAATAAAAATGTGTATACACAGATAATCAGATAAAAAACACTTTAATGATTTTAAATCCATTTCCAGAGCTACAAAATACGAGAAAACTTCCCAGCACACATTTTTCATACATATTAACCACTGAGGTAAAATAGCCATTGCATTACAACTAACTGAATGTTAAATGGTTTTCTTGAACATTAGCATCATTATCTATTACCTTTGCACATCTCTTATTCTGCATAAATTCCATATATGCAGCCAGAAGCAAAGTAGTTAAATGAACCCCAGAGTACTGTTTTATCTACTAGATATTATACATGAGAGAAAAAGAAAGTGTGCACTCTCAGTCTTTCTTATTCATTCCACATGACTATGGATGGGTATGTATTTATTTGGAAGGAAGGGAGAGAAATGCCTAAACATCCTTCCTTCATTTTCAGAGAAAATGGTATTGTTAGAAGATGATGTTAACTGGACCCCTATTCACGTTGAAAAGACTAATATGGGGCCAGCAACACCTTAATGCAATGTGTGCCCCAAAAATTCAATCTTTGCTGCAAATGCCCATCCTGGTCTGTCTCTGTTTTTGAGTCTGCCTTTTGGAATCCTGATCTCCAAAGGCCTTTGTTGGACAGGAGTACTCCTCCCAAGCTACTATGCCCCAGGCAGTCTTGTCTTGAGGCTGTGCTTCTTTAACTCTTTAAATTTATTATTCTCTGCCCTCCAGGCTTACCTGGGCTACCTTGAAATTCTAGGACCTCTTTGTTGACAATCTTGACCTGCCATTTGATGTTGAGCATGCGAAATCCTGGTGAGATTTTTCAAGATTCTGGATATGTCTTCGGTAATAGATCCAGGAAAGCCACAGAAGGCTGGATGGCACAACAGTCTTATAAACTTCAAACTTTGCCTGAAGCTTGACGTCCCGTTATTGCTATGCCTTGTAGTTGGCCCAGAACTCCCACTGTGAACTGGTACTTGCAAAATACAATCATAAATGTGAAGTGGCAATCAAATTCATTCAAGTCAATCATATTTATTGAGCACTCACTGTGTGCAGAGCAATGTACTAAGCACTTGGGAGAGTACAACAATCAACAGACATAGTCCCTGCCCACAGTGAGCTTACAGGCTAGAATTAGTTCGATAAAAGATAATTCTCAGAGAAAAACGTATTTTTTTAGGAGAGTATGTGATTTATTAAGGACATAGGTGGATTGAAAAAGGAAAATGATTCAGTTTTTAAAATATGGAAAGTTCAGTTCACTTATCTATAAAATGCAAAGTGGTGGATTTTGTGGGGAATATTTATTTTAGTTCTTAGAAAACTATAGATCTTTAAAATGACTTGCCTTCTTTATTATCTGAAGCTGAAACATATCACCTTCTGACTATTTTCTAGCAAGACTACCACAGGAACTGTAATCCAAGAGTACAGAATGGAAACTTTGAGCTCCAGAAGTGAATCCTCCTTGAAGACTGTGGAAATTTTGCCTCATCTCCCTTCTGGACTGTAAGCTCACTGTGGGCAGGGAATGTATCTCTTTACTGTTGTATTGTACTCTTCCAGACACTTAGTACAGTGTTATGCAAACATTAAGCACTCAATAAATGCAATTGACTGACTGACTTCCTGACAAGACAAGTGTTAACAGAAAGCTACTTATTCTTGAATTTTGTATCACCCTACATTTCCTACTTTTAAAGCTTTAGGTATATTTATTTTTTGTAATCTCAAAGGTTTTAGTGGCCCCTGGCTCAGAATTTTCCAGTCAAGCTGCCTGAACAGTGGGACATGTTAGCCAGCAGCTTGTGGGATGTTATCTAAAAAGTTTTGTAATAGGCTATGAATATAATCTAAATCAGTTAGGGATACAAAACCCAAGGGGCATCCCTAAGCTTCTGTTCATGGAGTATCAGTAAAGCCCTCTTCATTGGTTTTTTTTAACGGATATGGAAGAAATTCTGCCTAGTTTTGGTAATTGAGTTATTTCTTATTTATTCTGAAAACACAAAATGGAGGCTAGTCATGCATTCATTCAATCATATTTATTGAGTACTTTTTGTGTGCAGAGCACTGTACTAAGCGCTTGGTAAGTACAAGTCAGCAACATATAGAGACAGTCCCTACCCAGCAACAGGCTCACAGTCTCTATCTAGTGGAAAGATGAATGGCCCGGGGAGTCAGGGGACCTGGGTTCTAATCCCTGGACTGCCAGTTGGTCTCCCAAATGCTTGCCATGTGAACATGGCCAAGTCACTTAGCTTCTCTATACCTCAAGTTCCTCAACTCTAAAACTGTCCCTGCTCTCTCTCCTACTTAGTGAGCCCATGCAGAACAGAGACTGTGTCCGATCTAATCAACTTGTTCCTACCCTAGTGCTTAGAGCAGTGTTTGACACATAGTTAATGCTTAACAAATGCTATAAAAAGACCATGTCATCTTATACTGAGGAGTGAGCTTTACTTCCTTGAAAAACCTAAAATACTGATTTAAAAAACCCTAAAATACGGATATTCTACCAAATGGACTGAATTTGCTTTATTAAAAACTTGAAATTTAGGGGATAAAAAAGTAAAACTTGTGATTCTGATGTGCAATCTATAAAAATGGGAACCTTATTAACTTGTTAGAGAAGGAGCGTGGCTCAGTGGAAAAGAGCAAGGGCTTTGGAGCCAGAGGTCATGGGTTCAAATTCCAGCTCCGTCAATTGTCAGCTGTGTGACTTTGGGCAAGTCACTTAACTTCCCTGTGCCTCAGTTACCTCATCTGTAAAATGAGGATTAAGACTGTGAGCCCGCCGTGGGACAACCTGATCACCTTGTAACCTCCTCAGTGCTTAGAACAGTGCTTGCACATAGTAAGCACTTCATAAATGCCATTGTTATTATTATTATCATTGTTTCCTACCCAGCAGTATGAGCAATTTACTCATCCACCATCTACTCTTTTTAACCACCTTTAAATCAAATTGCAGAGAAATGCAGGAAATGAGATGCAGATATAAAATAATTTCCAGAGAATGAACGCTATATTGCACACCTTAACTTTATCAATTTTCTTTCCATTTCCATTTCCTTTTCCCTATCAATAAGGCCTTTTTCCCAACTCTCATCCATCTTGTCCTTTTCTTTCTTCTCCATTTTTCTTTATTTCTGGGACCCTTAGTATTTGACCTGAAAAATGAACTCTCTTTATCATCATTACAACATACTGTCCTATTTTCATATCTTTCCTTTTTCCCTCTTGGTATATGTTTGCTCTCTTTTCAACACTAGCCTATTGACCTCTTTCTCTTGTGTTTGGTTCTCCTTATCACTTTGGGAGCTCTACATTTTGACACAATTTTTTGTTCCCCCAATTTCAAAGTACTTCTTTTCACCTTTTCCACTCAGAAGTAATTATCCACATTCACGCTCTACATAAAATTCCATACCTGGTTAAACAAATCGTTCATATATATCAGTATTCTGTCTCCAGCAGTGAAAACAAAGAATGTTCAGGAAACAGTGTAATGGATGCCCTCCTTGGCATCCATCTAATTATTTATAATACTCATATAATAGTAGTAATAAGAGGAGAAGTGGAAGTATTCATTGAGTTTCAATTGGGTGCAGTGAAGTATTAGAATAATGAAATGGAAGTTTCCCTGTCAATAAGGAATTTACACTCTAATGGTGGAGACAGACAAAAAACTTACAACAGTGCTAAATATATATGTGCCAAACACAGTACTAAGTGTTGCGGCAGATACAAGATAATCAAGTTGGGAACAGTCCCTAGACCTCATGGGGCTTACAATCTAGAAGACAGAAGAACCTACACTTAATCCTCATTTTTCAGATGAGGAAACTGAGGCACAGAGAAGTTAAGTCACTTGCCCTAGAACACAGAGCAGGCGAGTGACACAGTGGGGAATAGAACCCAAGTCTTCTGACTCCTCCCAGGCCTGTGCTCTTCCCATGAGGCCACTCTCATGTTGGCATATATAAGAGAAACAGCGTGGCTCAGTGGAAAGAGCCCGGGCTTGGGAGTCAGAGGTCATGTGTTCGAATCCCGGCTCCACCGATTGTCAGCTGTGTGACTTTGGGCAAGTCACTTAACTTCTCTGGGCCTCAGTTCCCTCATCTGTAAAATGGGAATTAAGACTGTGAGCCCCATGTGGAACCACCTGATCACCTTGTATCCTCCCCAGTGCTTAGAACAGTGCTTTGCATATAGTAAGTGCTTAATAAATGCCATCATTATTATATCTCCCTAATTAGACTTTAAACCCCAGGAGGACAGAGGTGATTTCACCCAACATCTTTTTGAGTGGGACTCCCAACTTTGGTTAACCCAGGTCTCTGACAAGGTCATTTGTAGGCCCCACCCTTCAGGCTCCATGGAGGTCCCACCCCCCATCCTACCATAGGTGATTCACCAAGATAAGTGACAAACTTAAGCAAAAGGAGAGACAAAAACTTAAGAAGTTGGGCCGACATCTTATAAAATTGTTTCCTTGGGTAGTTTTTTTTCCACATGAAGGTAGGTTCTGTTCTATGAAATAATAGGTTTCAAATGGATACTGATAACTGCCAGAAAGTAAGTCCTCCTTTTTTCTGATATCATCTGGGTTGCTCCATAGCACAATTGGGTGACGTTTTGACTTGTAGTTAAAATTGTTATTATTAGGATGTAGTGTAGCATTCATTAGTCCAGTAAGGCAGAAAGAATTGTACAGAACATAAAGTGAGGAATATATCCTGCCCTGTGGATTTACAATTTCAAATCACATGAAAAAGAAATGGGCTTAAAATAGTAGATAACATCAGGACAGAAATATTCAAAAAAAGTTCAAATGACTTATATGTACCCATATTTAGATACCTAACCGTCATCAATCAATCAATCAGTCAATGCTATTTATTAAGTGCTTGCTGTGTACAAAGCACGTTACTGAGCATTTGGGAGAGTACAATAGAGTAGGTGACACAATCTTTCCTCCCAAGGAATATACAATATTGAGGGGAAGACAAAAATTGTAGTAAATTAAAGTAGGTGAAGAAACAGAATCTAAGACTGTACTAAACTCAGTTTTATCATATGTAAAATGGGTAGAAAGAACTTGTTCTCCCTCCCACATAGGCAGTGAGTTCTATTAGGGACAGAGATTTTTATCTACTGTAGCACTTGATACAGAGCTTAACACAGTTAACAAATGCAATTATTTTTATTGTATTGGGATCTCTTTTCTTGTGTAACAGTGGATAAGGATTAAACTTAAAACGTAAGTGTGCCTTCCTATATTCAGCCCATTCCAGAGCAAAACAGGGTAGGGAGGTTGATAAAGATGTATTTGTTAGTGAATTGATCAAAGAAACAACAGTATAAGCAGCGTGGCTCAATGGAAAGAGCCCAGGGTTTGGCATCAGAGTTCATGGGTTCAAATCCCAGCTCCGCCACTTGTCAGCTATGTGACTTTGGGCAAGTATCTTCACTTTTCTGTGCCTCAGTTCCCCCATCTTAAAATGGGGATGAAGACTGTGAGCCCCCCGTAGGACAACCTGATCACCTTGTAACCTCCCCAGCGCTTAGAACAGTGCTTTGCACATAGTAAGTGCTAAATAAATGCCATTATTATTATTATTTATTTAGCACTTGCTGTGTGATAAGCACTGTACTAATTTGAGAGAGTGCAGTGTTACAGAGTAGGTAAAACATGTTCTCTGCCCACAGCGAGCTTACAGTCTAGAGGTGGAAACAGACATTAATATAAACAAATCATCAATCGTATTTATTGAGTGCTTACTGTGTGCAGAGCACTGTACTAAGCGCTTGGGAAGTACAACTTGGCAAATAAATATACAGAGTAGGTAAAACATGTTCTCTGCCCACAGCGAGCTTACAGTCTAGAGGTGGAAACAGACATTAATATAAATCAATCAATCTATCAATCATATGGATATGTACATAATAATAATGATGGCATTTATTAAGCGCTTACTATGTGCAAAGCAAGTGCTCTGGGGCTGAGGGAGAGGTGAATAAAGGGAGCAAATCCAAGTGTAAGGGTGACGCAGAAGGGAGTGGGTGAAGAGGAAATGGGGGAAAGGCCTCTTGGAAGAAATGTGCCTGCAATAAGGCTTTGAAGGTGGGGAGAGTAATTGTCAGATATGAGGAGGGAGGGCATTCCAGGCTAGAGGCAGGAATTGGGAGAGAGGTTGGCTGCAAGATAGACAAAACTGAAGTACAGTGAGTGGTTGGCATTAGAGAGAAGCAGCGTGGCTCAGTGGAAAGAGCCCGGGCTTTGGAGTCAGTTGTCATGGGTTCAAATCCTGGCCCTGCTACTTGTTAGCTGTGTAACTTTGGGCAAGTCACTTAATTTCTCTGGGCCTAAGTTACCTCATCTGTAAAATGGGGATTAAGACTGTGAGCCCCAAATGGAGCAACCGGATCACTTTGTATCCCCCAACGCTTAGAACAGTGCTTTGCACATGGTAAGTGCTTAATAAATGCCATCATTATTATTAGAGGAGTGCAGTGTCCAGGATGGGTTGTAGTAGGAGAGCAATGAGGTGAGGTAGACAGGGGGAGGGTGATTGAGTGCTTTAAAGCTGACAGTAAGAAGTTTCTGTTTGATGTAGAGGTGGATGGTCAACCACTGAATAATAATAATAATAATAATAATAATAATAATAATAATAATAATGGCATGTATTAAGTGCTTACTTTGTGCAAAGCACAGTTCTAAGCACTGGGGAGGTTACAAGGTGATCAGGCTGTCCTGTGGGGGGCTCACAGTCTTCATCCCCATTTTACAGATGAGGGAACTGAGGCACAGAGAAGTGAAGTGACTTGCCCAAAGTCACACAGCTGACAAGTGGAGGAGCCGGGATTAGAACCCATGACCTCTGACTCCAAAGCTGGGGCTCTTTCCACTGAGCCACGCTGCTTCTCTCTAATGCCAACCACTCACTGTACTTCAGTTTTGTCTATCTTGCAGCCAACCTCTCTGAAGTATGACGAGTTGGGGGAGACAAGGGGCAGGGAGGTTAGCAAAGAAGGCGATACAGTAAACATCACCAACAGAATAAATGCTTGAATTAACATTTGGTATCAGTTACAAAGTCCCAGTAACCAGAGTGGAGGTTCAGTTAATACAATAATTGGGGAGTCAGTGACTGATATAATATGCCACCATAAGGCTAGAGACTTCAGAAGGTACTGAGAGAGCCTCTAATGTGTAAGCTGGTTAAGGCCTGCAATGTACATGTCCTCCGTCTCTCTCTTTGCGTTGGGAAGCGAATGGAAAAGGTTTAAATTGAAGTAACCCAGTTAGATCATCCTAGCCTTTTTCACCACAGCTGAAACATAGAGAAGAACTCTCACTGCATGGAAATCTTCTTCTGTCAGGATCTACAGCAGAAATAGCGAGGAGGAGAGAGACAGACAGACAGACAGAAAGGCAGTCAGATGGGGAGGAGGGGCTCCCATTAATAGTGGTAAAAGCTTGCAACAGAAAGAGGCTTTTCATCTGGTATAACCCCTTAAGAAGTCTAAACTCCACTCCAGGTCTGCCCAGAAGATGATGTTGGGAAGGTAAACTCCTTTCAGATTTCTCCAGAAGCCTCTGGGAAATGTAGGAAAAGCAACTCCCAAATACCTTAGATCATGAAGTTTTCATTTTTGCTCCCCCTGCAATTCTCTTGCCAGTTTTCAACCAGACCTGTTTGGAGGATTTAAAAGCAAACCTCTTTAGCTGCAACTTAGCCATTTATACACATACTCAAATAGGGTACTTCTGAAAGTGAATTCCAGGTTTCAAATTGTGGCTATCAGGTGACTCCATTTCACATGGTACTTATACTCCCCCTCTCCATCCCCCCCATCTTACCTCCTTCCCTTCCCCACAGCACCTGTATATATGTATATATGGTTGTACATATTTATTACTCTATTTATTTATTTATTTATTTTGCTTGTACATATCTATCCTATTTATTTTATTTTGTCAGTATGTTTGGTTTTGTTCTCTGTCTCCCCCTTTTAGACTGTGAGCCCACTGTTGGGTAGGGACTGTCTCTATGTGTTGCCGATTTGTATTTCCCAAGCACTTAGTATAGTGCTCTGCACATAGTAAGCGCTCAATAAATACGATTGATGATGATTATACGAAAGCAGTCCTTTACCAATCTGCTGCATTTTCATTAGTTTGTAAGCTCCTTAAGGGCAGAGCCTGTGCCTTTTATTTATTTTATTTATTTATTTTTAATGGCATTTATTAAGTGCTTACTATGTGCAAAGCACTGTTCTAAGCACTGGGGAGGTTAACAAAGTGATCAGGTTGTCCCACGGGGGGGCTCACAGTTTTCATTCCCACTTTACAGATGAGGGAACTGAGGCCCAGAGAAGTGAAGTGACGCCCAATGTCACACAGCTGATAAGTGGTGGAGCCGGGATTTGAACCCATGCCCCCTGACTCCAAATCCCCGGGCTCTTTCCACTGAGCAAATGCTGCTTCTCTTTTATTTCTGTTCCATGTTCCCAAATGATTAGTACAGGACTCTGCACATAGGTCCTTACTAAACTAAACGTACAAATTAGGTCACATGATGATGATTTGCCACTTGTCCCAATTTCAAGTCAGGTACTTTGAAGGAAGGCTTACTATGTGCAAAGCACTGTTCTAAGCACTGGGGAAGCTACAAGGTGATCAGGCTGTCCTATGCGGGGCTCACGGTCTTAATCCCCATTTTACTGATGAGGTAACTGAAGCCCAGAGAAGTTAAGTGACTTGCCCAAAGTCACACAGCTGACAATTGGAGGAGCCGGGATTTGAACCCATGGCCTTTGACTCCAAAGCCCGTGCTTTTTCCACTGAGCCATGCTGTTTCTCTAGTGCTTAATGAGCACTTACTGTCTTCCCTCAAAATTGGGACAAGTGGCAAATCATCATCATGTGACCTAGTTTGTAAGTTTAGTTTAGTAAGGACCTACGTGCAGAGTCCCGTACTAATCACTTGGGAAAATGGAACAGAAATAAAAGGCACAGGCTCTGCCCTTAAGGAGAAGTCTTCCCAGTCTTTCCTCAAACTCTCCTGAGTTCTGCACAGCAGACTGTTCCTGTTTTACCATTATCTGCCTCTACCATTCACTGCCATGCCACTGTATTTGAGTCTACATTTCATCAATCAATCAATCGATCAATCATGACCATTTACTAATCATCTTCTGTGTGCAGAGCATTTGACTGTAAGCACTGGTCTGAAAGTTTCTTGTGGGTAGGGACTATTTCTCCTATATTGTACCCTCCCAAGCGCTTACTACAGAGCTCTGCACACAGTAAATGCTCAGTAAATATCATTCATCAATTGATTGATTTGGAAGAGCAGAAAAGAATTAGAATTCATAATCTTGCAAGTCACAAAGATCACTCATAACAATTCTGTAAGGTATTTGTTTATATTAATGTCTGTCTTCCCCTCTGGACTGTAAGCCCCTTGTGAGCAGGGAATGTGTCTACCAACTCAATAATATTTTACTCTTCCAAGTGCTTAGTATGGTGCTGTGCGCACAGTAAGTGCTCAATAAATACAACTGATTGTATTCATCCATTCTATCATCCATTCTACATATACATTAAAATGGGGAAATTTATGTTTTTCTGTAATTTCCTCAACACTAAAAACTCATTTCATTCCAAAACTTCATCACTCGTGCTCTGTCTTGTTATTTGAGATCTATTATAGCTTGAAAGTAATGCTTGAAACTGTTTTAAAATACCTCTTGTGATGTTTATAGTCACTGCAGCCTTAAAGGAGATACTTTTGACAAAGGTAACCAAGATGTATCTTCTAGATGACTGCAACTACCATAAAAGACAAGGGTTTTTAGGTGTCCCATTGCTATCATACTTTGCTGTCAATTTCTTTAAAGACATATTAACCTTTTAATTCAATTTTCCATTAATTTTTATCTGTGTATTGATGAATAGTGCGCTGTTGGGGTAGCAGAATTCAGGGATAGCAATTTATGATGTTACTGATGAAAATCTTTGGCTGTGGGTAGGGCTTCTCAGTTTTCTCCCCACTTGTCATTATCAGTCCGTAGCATGGGGCTAACATTAGGAAGCTGTTAATAATCATTTTCATAACTTCTTGTCTTGCCTACTAAATGCAGACTGTGAGCCCGTTGTTGGGATGGGATTGTCTCTATCTGTTGCCGAATTGTACTTTCCAAGCACTTAGTACAGTGCTCCGCACACAGTAAGCGCTCAATAAGCACTAGAGAAGCAGCATGGCTCAGTGGAAAGAGCACGGGCTTTGGAGTCAGGGGTAATGGGTTCAAATCCCTGCTCCGCCAATTGTCAGCTGTGTGACTTTGGGCGAGTCACTTAACTTCTCTGGGCCTCAGCTACCTCATCTGTAAAATGGGGATTAAGACTGTGAGCCCCACGTGGGACAACCTGATCACCTTGTAACCTCCCCAGAACTTTGAACAGTGCTTTGCACATAGTAAGCGCTTAATAAATGCCATTATTATTATTAATAATAATAAATACAACTGAATAAATATGATTGAATGAATGAATTCATCACCATACAGTAGCTCTTAGGAGATTGCTGCAAAGACATCCGATGATTCCTGCCTGATGAGGGGTAGTGATGGTGTCTCCCACTGAGAATTACACGTGAGCTTCGATCTGAGTCATCGGGAGTAAGAACCTACCTAGAGGAATTAATTCATTATTAACGACAGTAATCATGGTATGTTTTAAACACTTAGTATGTGCCAAAGACTATACTAAGCAGAGTGAAGGTACAAGATATCCAGGTAAGATATAGTTTCCCTTAATAATAACAATAATTATTACTTCCTATGTGCCAAGCACCGTACTGAGTAATAGTAATAATAATGATGGCATTTGTTAAGCAGTTACTATGTGCAAATCACTGTTCTAAGCACTGGAGACACAATGCCCATGCCCATGCCCATGACATTGAGCCTCTTATAGACTGTGAACCCACTGTTGGGTAGGGACCATCTCTATATGTTGCCAACTTGTACTTCCCAAGCGCTTAGTACAGTGCTCTGCACACAGTAAGCACTCAATAAATACGATTGAATGAATCCACTAAGCCATGATATTGTGAACTTCCTAAAGGCATGGACGGTGCTAACTAACTCTATGGTACTCTCCCAAATGCATTGGACAGTGCTTTGCACAGAGTATGCACACAATAAATACAATTGATTGATTAAATAATCCTTTTTTTCACTTCTGTTAGGTCTGTACATCTGCTCTAAGGTTAAAGAGTAGACTATATTGAATTAAATAGTAGATGTTTTGAGATTGAAATGTACCCAGAGCTTTTTTTTTATTAAGAAGCATATTTACTGTAGTGATAGTAGCCTCAAAGCCCATAATTTGATCATTTGATTTTAAATTAGGAAAAACCTATATGTACAGAACCTTTGCAAAATTGAATCCAGCTTCATAGCAGAGTTAATCTAGTCCTGGCCTTGGGCAAGTCATTGAATCTCTCCACCTCAGTTCATCACCTGTAAAACAGAAATAAAATATCTGCTCTCCATTCCTTTTAGATCTGGAGCCCTGTGAAGGCTAGTGGCTTGAATTGGTTTGACAGTAAACATTTAATATATGTTTTAAGGAATTTTTAACACTGTGCTACATTCATTCATTCATTCAATCAATCATATTTATTGAGCACTTACTGTATGCAGAGCACTGAACTAAGAGCTTGGAAAGTACAATTCAGCAACAAATAGAGACAATCCCTGCCCACAACGGGCTCACATCAGAAAATGTGTCTGTCAACTCTGTTATATTATACTCTCCCAGGCACTTTGTGCAGTACCCTGCACAAAGTAAATGCTTAATAAATATGATTGATTGATTGATTTATGAGGATCCTGAGACACAGGGATGATAAATTATTTAACTGTGACCACACGGCAGGCCGGGACTACACCCCCGCCGTATCCATCAGATGACACCACTCCAAAAACAGTGTGGTAGTAAGGAAAACTTGATGTTGTTAATGATAATAATAATAATAATGATAATGATGGTCAAAATTATCATAGCATAAACAAATGCATTTAACATTTGATATAAGTAAATAGCTTCAAAACAATTTGGTACATTTAACAATAATAATAATTATGGTATTCATTAAGCATTTACTATGTGCCAAGCATTGTATTGTACTAAACACTGAGGTAGATACAAGCAAATCAGGTTGGACACAGTCCTGTCCCACATGGGGCTCACATTCTTAATTCCCATTTTACAGATGAGGTAACTGAGGTACAGAGAAGTGAAGTGACGTGCCCAAGGTCACACAGCAGATAAGTGGTGGAGATGGGTTTAGAACCTATTTTCTCTGACTCCCAAGCCCCTAAGCCATGCTGGTTCCCCAGACATTATCATATTACATTAATTTCTATTTGGTATATATATCCCAGTCTTATAAGTGAAAAAAATGCATTTATTCAAAGACTTTGCCACTTATGTTACTTGGGGAACAGTTTTAAATTGATGCTTTATAACATCAACTGCACACTAATCTTATTTTCCTTCTAATTTTCGTTTATGTTCCTATGTCCAATAGTGAAATGGCCTTTCATTTTAAATGTTCAGGAGGATTTTATATCTAAAGGAAGATCTTGCCGATGAGTATTAAGATAAATATAAATCCTAGTCTTAAATTATGAAGGAGAAGTGGTGAGAAGACAAAGCAAAAGCTTGAAATAAAGAATGTAGATTAGTCACCGAGTGAAAATGAGGCTATAATAATGACAAGGTTGTGAATAAAATATTTAAATATGGTGTTGAATTAGTAACTTACATTGTTCTATTCCTAGCACCCCCTTTACTATTTTACATGTGTAATTTGATAATTATGACAATTAATTCCATGTCTCATGTAGATTGCAAAAAAAAAATTAGTCTTGCTTTGTAAAGTATAAAATTTTGAGAGTTACAGTTGATTAAAGGCTTGGATATGAAAATCCTAAGGTTTTCTCTCCAGCAAATTATTAGAGATTTGAAGCTTTTAGTTAGCTTTTCCATGTATTTAATAGCAGGTTTGGCTCTATATTGAATTATTTACTCATAAAACTTCCTCTGAACACTTGAAGGTACGATTTATTAGCCATTTTCATGTAATTCACAGTTTGGCATGAGCAACATAAATGAATACATTAATTGTCTTATTACTTTTTTTTTTAATTTCCTGACAGATGGGTCCCCAGGCACAAGGCCTAACCTTTTATTTTGACACCTGCCACTTTTTCCCCTAACCGGCAATGCATTGGCGTTCTACCCTTCACCATGGTTGCACTAATCTCTGGCTTTCAGGAAGCATAATCTAAGGTCCCCTCTGAGAATCACTACTAATATCAATCAGGTGACCCAATTGCATTAGGTATTTCAGAGGGATGCATCCAGCACCCTTTTCCTCTTGGGTATATGGATGTGGTTTCTCTAATATATTTCATCTCCATAAGCTTTGTGATTTTCAACCTTCTCCCCAAGCATAATAATAGCGATGCTAAAAAATAACAATTATAATGATGGTGCTTGCCAAGCACTTATTCTGGGCCAAGCACTGTCTGAAGAACTGAGGAAAATTCAAGATAATCAGATTGGATACAACCTCTGTCCCATATGGGGCTCACAGGCAAGGAAATATATTTAATTCCCGTTTTCAGATGAGTAGACTGAGGTGTAGACACATCAGGCAAATGCTTGAGTTGGGACTCGAACCCAGTGCTCCAGCTTCTCCATTCTCTCCTCTTTCCACTAGGTTATATTGCTTCCCAATATTTAGGTTGAGCCAATCGTGATAACCTGATTACAGATCCACTTGGGAAAAAGGAATATTTTCCCTATTTTGAAAAGAAGAGGTTTACTTTATAATGCATAGTCAATTTTAATGAGCCATCATGGCTCAGTGGAAAGAGCACAGGCTTGGGAGTCAGAGGTCATGGGTTCTAATCCCGACTCCACCAATTGTGACTTTGGGCAAGTCACTTAACTTCTCTGTGCCTCAGTTACCTCATCTGTAAAATGGGGATTAAGACTGTGAGCTCCACGTGGGACAGCCTGATCACCTTGTATTCTCCCCAGTGCTTAGAACAGTGCTTTGCACATAGTGAGCACTTAACAAATGCCATCATCATTATTATTATTAAGAATCCCCAGAACTCCAGGTTCAATCTTCATCTGGCCCAGCAAACCTCTTAGAGCATGATAATCAAGGAGCTGTCCAGAAGATTCTAGAACAATCCATCATCATCATGATCGTCATTGCGGTTATCATCAATATCCACATTAGTGGAGCCTACTGAGGATGAACTGAGTGTCGGACAGCATAGTGAATGTTTGGGAAAGCAGAACAGTAGTGAAACATACATTAACTGCTGTTAAATAATTTACAGTTTAACTCGAACCCTTCCACAATCTAGCCATGTGGATTGAGACTTCTAGATGCTTAATAATGATAATAATAATAATGGGATTTATTAAGTGCTTACAATGTGCAAAGCACTGTTCCAAGCACTGGGGAGGTTACAAGGTGATCAGGTTGTCCCACGGGTGCTCACAGTCTTAATCCCCATTTTACAGATGAGGTAACTGAGGCATAGAGAAGTGAAGCGACTTAGCCAAAGTCACACAGCTGACAATTGGCGGACCCAGGATTTGAACCCATGACCTCTGACTCCAAAGCCCGTGCTCTTTCCATTGAGCCACGCTGCTTCTCGTACAGTGCTCTGCACACAGAAAACACTCAATAAATACCAGAGGGTTATTAAAACTGACCCACCATCCCTGTTAAATATCCTCAGTGCAACTCTGAAACTCACCTTCTAACTGTGACTTGCTCTCAACTTGTCTGCTTCATTTCCCTCACTGATATTGTTCTTCCAGCCTCCAACGACCTCCCTGATTAAATCTTCCAGATTACAATTTACTCCATCTTCAAAGCCCTCTAAAACTCAACTTCCTCTATGAAGCATTCCCTGCCAAATTATCCCAACAATCACTTTCAGCACTTGTACTCTTGTTATTTTTATTCCTTATATATTTTATTCATGCTTTTTTCTATACATTCAGTTATTAGTTCAGCTGTTTTATCTTCTCGTGCTTGCACTAATTCTTGCTTTCTTGTTATTCATCATGATTTTACTATCTATATATTACTTTTTTCTGTTTTCCCCTCTGAAATTGTAAACTCTTCTAGTGTAGGAAATGTGTGCCTTTCTACTGTTTCACTCTACCAAGTGTTTAGTATGGTACCTTACATTCAATCAATCAATCATATTTACTGAGTAATTATTTTGTGCAGAGCACTGTATACTAAGCACTTGGGAAAGTTCAATATAACAGAGTTGGCAGACATGTTCTCTGCCCACTATGAGTTTACAGTGAGGAGGAAACAGACATTAATACAAATAAATAAAGTAATGATATGTTAACAAGTGCCATGGGCCTAAGGGAAGGGTGAATAAAGGTTACAAATCCGAGTACAAGGGTGATGCGAAAGGGAGTGGGAGAAGAGGAAATGGCCTACTCTGGGAAGACCTCTTGGAGGAACTGCAGCTTCAGTAAGGCTTTGAAGGTGTGGAGAGTGATAATAATAATAATGAAATTTGTTAAGTGCTTACTATGTACCGAGCACTGTTCTAAGTACTGGGGTAGACACAAGGTAATCAGGGTTGTCCCACATGGGGCTCATGGTCTTAATTCCCATTTTACAGATGAGGTAACTGAGACACAGAGAAGTCAAATGATTTGCCCGAGGTAACACAGCTCATCAGTGGCAGAGCCAGGATTAGAACCCATGACTTCTGGCTCCCAAGCCCTTGCTCTTTCCACTAAGCCACACTGCTTCGATGCTATAAAGAGGGAGGGCATTCCAGGCTAGAGACAGGATGTGGGTGAGAGGTTGGTGGTGAACTGCAAGAAATCAAGGTACAGTTAGTCGGTAACATTAGTTGAGTGAAGTGTGAAGACTAGGTTGTAGTTAGAAATAAGGGAGGTATGGTAGGAGGAGTCAAAGTGATTGAGTGCTTTAAAGCCAATGGTAAAGATATTCTGTTTGATGCAGACATGGATGGGCAGCCTCTGGAGGTTCTTGAGGAGTGGGGAAACATGGACTGACCATTTTTGTAGAAAAATGGTCTGGGCAGCAGAGCAAATACTTTGGACTGTAGTGGAGAGAGACAGAAGGCAGGGAAATCAACAAGGAGGCTGATGCAGTAATAAAGGCAAGATGGGAGAAGTGGTATCATTGGGAAGCAAGTAGGAAGCTCATTCCTCCCCCTTTCCCAGTGAAACTGGGAGAGTGGGCGAAGATGAGATGAATGAATGAATGAATGAATGAATGAATTCCCTTCTAGAAAGAGCAACAAGGGAGATGGTGACATAAGGCGAGAACCAGGATCAGTGATGGCCAGGAAGGTATTGGGTCAGGAACAGTTTAAGGATGAAATGAAGTTTTCCCACAGTGCAGTGAGGGTTCCACTGCACTTGACTGAACCTGTGAGAGAGATCCCAGGGATGGATATGGCTTGAGGGGTCAGGAGTGGTTGGATGGTAGTGAGCTGATGGGGGCCAGCATGGGCTAGGGGGCTGTTGAGTGGGGTGCTGAAACAGGATAACAGGGATGGGGTAGGGTCAGCCCAAAGTGGGGAGGGAGAGGAAGGGTTGGATGCTGGGTACTGGAAAGGGAAGACAGGGATGGACTGATCGGAGGGAGGGGATGGAGGGGACATGAGGTGGTCTGAGAAGTTTAAGGGTTAAAGGTGAGGTTGCCAACAGCAATAACTGCTTAATGTGGTGGTTCCTGATTAAATTGCTAATTGGAATATGGGTCCTTGGGTCCTTGAGAGTAAAGAGGTGAATATCTAGGAGTAAACAGAGGGCTTAGTTGATAAGCACAGACAGCTCTTGATATGTAAAAAACTGGGTCTTTTGTCACCACGTTGTCAGACAGCTAACCTGTTCTGTCTTCTCTATGAATTCTGACGGGGCTGCAGGGAGAAGGAAATGAAGAAATGGCCATTTCTCCGCCAAAACAGTTTGGAAGTGAAATCTATGTGTTCTGCCGAGTGATGGTAGGCAGTCATTCCAATGTTCGTTAACCTGGGCCAGCTGAGGCAGCTCGGCAGAGAGTGATCTAAGTGTTCTTGGACCATACTCTCTCCTGGGTGATGTTCAATGTCCTGGGCTGACTGAGGCAGCTCATCAGGGAGCAATCTCAGTGTATTATTTATTTGTTTTTTTATTATTTAAAGTGCTTACTATGTGCCAAGCACCGTTCTAAACGCTGGGGTAGATACAAGGTAATCAGGTTGTCCCACGTGGGGCTCACAGTTTTCATCCCCATTTGACAGATGAGGGAACTGAGGCCCAGAGAAGTTAAGTAACTTGCCCAAGGTCATACAGCTGTCTGTCTCCCCCTTCTTGACTGTGAGCCCATTATTGGGTAGGGACCATCTCTATATGTTGCCAACTTGTACTTCCCAAGCACTTAGTACAATGCTCTGCACACAGTAAGAGCTCAATAAATGCAATTGAATGACAGTGGCAGAGGCAGGATTAGAACACAAGACCTTTGAGTCCAAAGCCCGGGCTCTTTCCACTAAGCCACACTGCTTCTCCCAGTAAATGCTGCTGTACTGGGGCAGCTCAGCAGAAAGAGATCTCAGTTCCTTAGACAGCACTCTGTCCTGGGCAATCATCGATGTCCAGGGCTGGCTGAGGCAGCTTGCCAAGGAGAGAACTCAGTGTCTGTGGGCAGCTCTTGCCTGGGCAACATTTGATGATCTGGGCCAACTGATGCAGTCTGATAAATATCATTGATTGATTGATTGATTTCCTAAAATTTACAGAAAATGAGAGAAAACCCCCTCTTCAACGCTGCCTTTTTCTGCTGCTTAGTTTTCCAACAATATGGGCTTCTCTGTCCTTTTAAAATGTTTGTTCTCCTCCCTCTGCTTGCTCCATGCCCACTTTCAAGCATTCTCATGCTTGCTGCTTGAGAATGCTATAGTCAGCTCTTCAAGAAATCACACAACAAAACTATCTTGTAATGGGTATCATCTCATTGCTAGCAATCTGATGGAGTTCCAGGACTTCAATGGTGGTGACTCAGTTTTGCCATTTGATGTAGTCACTTATAATGCTGATGAACACCCAGTTCAAGAAAATGGAAATACCTTTGGAAATAAAGCCAGGTCTCACAGCCATAAAACAGTTGGATACCACAACAGTCTTATAGACTCTCAATTTTGTATGATGCTGTAGGCCCCAATGTCACTGACTTTGTCAATCTGGGTATAACTCTTACTATGTGGCAAACAATGTGCTAAACTCTGGGAGAGATACCAGAAAATCAGATTAGACCTGTTGTTCTTTGGCAGTGTGCAAGCCTCTCTCAGTTCCTCAAAAGATTACTGTCATTCTTAACAATGACAGTCATTTGGTGAAGTCTTTCAAGATATTGGATAACTGCTGCAATATTTCACTGCCTCATCCATTGTCTTAGTCATCAGCCTAGCGACAAGGGGCTGGGGAAGGGAGTGGTGGGACATTCCTGTGAGCTCTTGCCCTCCTGGAGCCTCCTCTCTGCTCCCCTTTGGGGCAACTGTGGCAGCATGGACATGCCCCCCTTCTACCAAGCAATCAGGATGACTACATTTTCTATTTTTCTCTTCCTCTTCCTCCTCTCTATCCAGGGCTGCTGGGATATGGAGGGGAATTGTAAGGCTCATGCGAGGGATGGTGACAGCAGCAGTGGCAGTGGGAATTCTTTTACCTGACTGGGAGGAGAGGATTGCAGCGGGGCAACAGAGTTGGGAATGTGAGGCATGCTGTTTTGTTTTTTTTTAAGAAACATTGTATCTTTTTATCTGTTCACGTGCCGCTACAATCTCACTATTACCTGGGAATGGGGGCGGATATTAATAAGCTTCAGCAAATGTAAACTGTAAAATCTCTGTGCACCTCTCCCCATATCTGTGTCACACTGCATTAGCTGTTTGGCATTTGTTTCAAACAATCAGATCCTGTCTGCAGGAAACAGAGGACATGGTTAATAAAAATGCTATATACCTTCAACTTGGTGGGGTACAATTAAAGAAGGGTGCCCATGGACACCCATAATCTGATCAAAAGTACCTTAGCCAATGTGCACCTCTATAATGTACTCGTGTTCTATAGCCCATTGAATTGGAAGATTAGACCAGTTAATCAGAAGAGTAGTCTGTTCTGTCTTCTAGGTCTCTTATCACAACCTCAAGAATGACATATTCTTGAGAAGCAAGAAGCAGTGTGGCTCAGTGTAGAGAAGCAGTGTAGAGAAGCAGTGTGGCTCAGTGGAAAGAGCACGGGCTTTGGAGTCAGAGGTCATGGGTTCAAACCCTGACTCTGCCAATTGCCAGGTGTGTGACTTTGGGCAAGTCAATTAACTTCTCTGGGCCTCAGTTACCTCATCTGTAAAATGGGGATTAAGACTGTGAGCGCCACTTGGGACAACCTGATCACCTTGTATCCCCCCCAGCCTTAGAACAGTGCTTTGCACATAGTAAGTGCTTAACAAATACTATTATTATTATTATTATTCAACTATTACCAGAAGTAGCATCACTTTGGCAAAATGGCAGGGGCAGGTGGGTTAGGGGCTGGTGGTGATTGGGTCAAAGGTGAGGGGATATAGCATCAGGTCTTATGCAACCCCAAAAGGCTATAGAATATAAGACAGGAGGCCAGTTGTAAAGAAGGGGCCAGATGAAAGGCTAGGCTTGCAAAATCAGTGGATGACCAGCTGTTACGGAAAAGATATTGATCACCGGCTGAATTAGGAGATGTGGATGAAAGAATGCCCCACAGACCAATTGTTGGGCAGGTGACAGAAGTTTCATGAAAAGGACAAAGGACAACTACTTTAAATGCTATAACTAACAAAATCATCCAACCAATTTAAGTTTGCTCACTGATGTTTAACTAGCAGAATGGCTCTCTTTGGGTCAGTAGGTGGGTGAAAACCTAGCAATCAAGGTTATTCTTGTGTCAGTCATGGGTCTTGGACTCTGCTATGGAAGGGAGGAATAGGGGAATTCTTGATCAGTGGGGATAGATTTCCCTGCAGCATCATCATTTAGTTTTACATCGCTGGTCAGACCAACCGTAATACTCCTCTTAAAATGCTGTGTAGGAAATAGTCTCTACTGTTCTCCTGTAGGTCTATTTTTTTTTCAGTGAAATGGGGAATGCAAGTCACATTTAAGCGTACAGGTATACACAGCCTCCAAAGCAAATTACTTTGAAATAAAAAATGATTTATTGATGATATTTCAGCCTAAATATTTAACTGTCATAATAAACCAATTCACTGAGAGAAAACATGAGTCCTAGTTAACTGAAATGATTAACTACACGAGGCTTTGAAAATAGTCCTCTAAAAGGAAAATGATGAATAGAACCCATGTAGAATTTTTTAAATCACTATTGCAAGGTTGAAATTGTGAAAAACATAGCTAAAGGCACTCTCAAATTACAGCACCTTGTTTCATCCATTTTAACTTTCTAAACCCATTAGGAAACTGCTGTTGCCATTAGCTTTGTCCTGTAAATAAATACTTTACATGATATGGAATTTACTGTGGCTCATTTTGAGGAGTTCATAGAGGCTTAAAGGTAACTGAAAAGTTTGTAAGTGTATTGGCTCATTTTGTTAATTTCTACAGCCGGAAATCTTCATTGGCAATGCAGAGTGGAAAGCCATTATTTGAATTGTGCTAACCAGGGAATATAACATCAAATAATCCCATAATACCATGAGTAGAAAATAGTAAACAAAACCAATGGGTCATTTATCAGAGTTACTACTAGGAACAGATAACAGCAAGACTGTAAAAAGGACTATTTACTTACCCATTAAGAAGAGGTGAGGCTTGTGTTACTACTAACATCATATTCAGGCAGTTGAGAAAATTTCATCTTAGATATATACACTGGACTGTATATAGTGTTAAAACAAATTCAGTGATTAGATATGAGAGTAGAAGAGTAATCAATTTTTTATATTGCCAAATTGTAGTTTTCCTGTACTGGGCAGAAGATGAAAGCAAATGGTGAATAATAAGATAATAAGGCAGGAGAGAAAATAGGAGAGATTTTTTTCCCATCTGATGATTTTTCATTTACCTCAGGCACAGTGCTTGATACATAGTAAGTGCTTAATAATTACTATCATTACTTTTATTACCATTATTCTAGCATTGTCTGGGCTCCAGATCAAACTTAGGGTCTAAAGGATTGTAGTGATATCAACCTTCTTTGCAGCTATAGGATCTGGATGCCATACCTGAGCAGTCCCACCAGTGTCACATATGGATTCTATAGGTCATTCATTCATTCAATTGTATTTATTAATAATAATGGCATTTATTAAGCACTTACTATGTGCAAAGCACTGTTCTAAGTGCTGGAGAGGTTACAAGGTGATGAGGTTGTCCCACAGGGGGCTCACAGTCTTCATCCCCATTTCACAGATGAGGGAACTGAGGCCCAGAGAAGTTAAGTGGCTTGCCCAAAGTCACACAGCTGACAAGTGGCAGAGCTAGGATTTGAACCCATGACCTCTGACTCCAAAGCCCGGGATCTTTCCACTGAGCCACACTGCCACTCTAGCCATGCTGCCATTTATTGAGTGTTTACTGTGTGCAGAGCTCTGTAATAA
Organism: Tachyglossus aculeatus; assembly: GCF_015852505.1. Classification (NCBI taxonomy): domain Eukaryota; kingdom Metazoa; phylum Chordata; class Mammalia; order Monotremata; family Tachyglossidae; genus Tachyglossus; species Tachyglossus aculeatus. Next base: position 52,840,404 of record NC_052069.1, read on the forward strand.
GTGCTTGGAAAGTACAATTCAAAAACAAATAGAGACAATCCCTGCCCAACAACAGGCTCACAGTCTAGAAGGGGGGAGACAGACTTCAAAACAAGTAAACAGGCATCAATACCATCAAAATAAATAAATAGAATTATAGATATGTACACATTATTAATAAAATAAACAGAATAATAAATATGTACATATATACACAGTTGCTGTGGGGCAGGGGGTAGAGTAGAGGGAGTGAGTTGCGATGATGGAGAGGGGAGGAGTAGAGGAAGCTTAGTCTGGGAAGGCCTCCTGGAGGAGGTGAGCTGTCAGTAGGGCTTTGAAGGGGGAAGTGTGCTAGTTTGGCGGATCATATGGGAGGACAGAATGCCAAACAATGAGGTCCTGCAATGAAATCTATCGCCCAGCACTGAAGCAATACCTACCTTAACACTGCTGCTCCGGGTAAAGGATGTGAAGGGAAAGGACAACAGCAGGATTCTCAAATAGCTGCTACATGTTAACCTGGAATTGAGAAACTGAAAACAAGGAAGATTGAGAAAACATTTTAAAGATGCAGTAAAGTTGGGTGAAAAGCATAGCCTTAGGCCAGGCTAAACCTGGGCTGAAAGCTGGGTGCACTTTGCCACAGACCTGCCTGACATTCTGCAATAAATAATAACAATAATAATGATGGAATTTGTTAAGCGCTTACTGTGTGTGAAGCACTGTTGGGGGGGATACAAGGTGATCAAGTTGCCCTACGTGGGGCTCACAGCCTTAATCCCCATTTTACAGATGAGGTAACTGAGGCTCAGAGAAGTGAAGTGACTTGGCCAATGTCACACAGCAGACACGTGGCAGAGCCGGGATTAGAACCCACGACCTCTTACTCCCAAGCCCATGCTCTTCCCACTGAGCCACACTGCTTCTCTGAATATCTCTTTTTGACCACTTTGTAAGAATCGTGAGATAAGGAGGCAAAAGCCAAAACAACACCAGGCACTGCAAACAGCGAACTTGAGAGCCCAACACGGGAGAGTATATACGTGTTCTAGGGATGATGAGAACCTCACTGAACCTTTCAGTCACAAAAGCATGTAAATGTGAATTTCACCATCCGTAGTGGCTTCAAGCATACAAGACAACATTATGAAGGATTTTAGGAGCCATAGATAATGGGAATTTTTTACAAGTTAGTGGAAGTTTAATGAGGTATATAGAGTATTTTGAAGTCTCTGTAGGAATGTTCAACTTCCTCATCTGATTTGTGTATTTGTGTGTTTTCTGCCTTGTCAGTTTAGTTTGCATTTCCTATTTGTGTGTCCAAATCTTTGGGAATGAGAGGAAACATACTTTAGACCATAATCAATCAGTGGTATTTACTGAGTGCTTATTATGAGCAGAGTTGGGAGAGTACAATACTAAGAATTAGCAGACATGTCCCTGGCTCGTAACGTGTTTACATTCTAGGGCATAATAATATAATAATAATAATAATAATAGTGGTATTTGTTAAGCACTTACTATGTGCCAGGGACTGTTCTAAACACTGGGCTAGGTACAAGATAGTTGGGTTGGATACAGTTTCTGTCCCACATAGGGCTCCCAGTCTCAACTCCCATTTTACAGATGAGATAACTGAGGCACAGAGAAGTTAAGCAATTTGCCCAAGGTCACACAGCAGACAAGTGGCAGAGCCGGGATTAGAACTCAGGTCGTTCTGACTCCCAGGCAAATACTCTATCCACTAGGCCATGCTGCTTCTCTAATGTACAGTTAAAATGTACAGTCGTGCAGACGAACTGCCCAGCTGGTAGTTATATAGCCACAGTATATGGTGGGGTCACTGCACCCACCCTTTTCACCTGATAAATAGGCAACCAAAGCCTATTTGCAGTCATTTTTAACTTGGAAAACAATTCAACTCTCCTTTAGAATTACAATTTTCCATGCTTGGTTTGACGGCAAAAATGATTTCCCCTTCAAAATGTGTGAAATGTGTTTGAGTTATCCGAGAGAAAAACTACTTTCCACTCAAACACAATATGCAAGTTTATTTTTATTTGAATGTACCTCAAAAGACATTTATTCTTCCAATAAATAGTTTCTTATAGAAGTAGTAAAACTAATAAATACATTTGGAAAGAGCTTTTGAGCTAGAATAGTATGACATTTTATGTGGCGTGTACTGTTTGATAAATACACATATCTAGTTGAAAAGAACATAGAATTTTCAGTTATACAGTGTGCAGATACCATGTAGTACTTTTGTGGTGGAAAGGGGAAAACAAGTTTGGGAATTTCTGCTGCTCTTCCAGTTCCTCACAATAAAATAAACTGTGGGAATGTTAAATTCCACTGAAGTGAGTTGCCCAAAATCAAATGAAGTGTTATTAGTGTATTTAGATTGTTTAGAAAATGTGAAATTGAATTTTGAAATGACGAGCTGATAATTCTGTCTCAGAATTCACTATTTTTAACTACTAAGCAATTATTTTGTAAAAGATTGTAATAGAATACTTTTTGAACACAGAGCATTCATAAGATTGTTTTCTCTACTTTAGAGAACGTAGCTGAAGACCATAAAATGTCTTAATGATTTTAGCATCTCTCCTTGTCTATCTTAATTCATCATAAGAACATAAGGCTTTAAACTCATTGTGGGCAAAGAATGTGCGTGTTTATTGTTGCATTGTACTCTCCCAAGCACTTAGTGTAGTGCTCTTTCCAGAGTAAGTGCTCAATAATTATGACTGACTGACTGAATGAATGAATACTATTTTAAGTCAGCCAGAGATCCATTAAGCCAAACATATTTTTAGGGTACTTGTGAAGTCCTCTCTGATCTCCCATCCCCCTGTCTCTCCCCACTTCAATCTATACTTCCCGCTGCTGCTTGGATCATCTTTGTGCAGAAACACTCTGGGCATGTTACTCCCCTCCTCAAAAATCTCCATTGGCTACCAGTCAACCTACACATCAGGCAAAAACTCCTCACTCTCAGCTTCAAGGCTGTCCATCACCTCGCCCCTCCTACCTCACCTCCCTTCTTTCCTTCTCCAGCCCAGCCCGCACCCTCCACTCCTCTGCCGCTAACCTCCTCTCTGTGCCTCGTTCTCACCTGTCCCACTGTCGACCCCCAGCCCACGTCCTCCCTCTGGCCTGGAATGCCCTCCCTCCGCCCATCCGCCAAGCTAGCTCTCTTCCGCCCTTCAAAGCCCTCCTGAGAGCTCACCTCCTCCAGGAGGCCTTCCCAGACTGAGCCCCCTCCTTCCTCTCCCCCTCCCCATCCCCCGCCCTACCTCCTTCCCCTCCCCACAGCACCCTGTATATATGTTTGCACAGATTTATTACTCTATTTATTTTACTTGTACATATTTACTATTCTATTTATTTTATTTTGTTAATATATTTTGTTTTATTGTCTGTCTCCCCCTTCTAGACTGTGAGCCCGTTGTTGGGTAGGGGCTGTCCCTATATGTTGCCAACTTGTGCTTCCCAAGCACTTAGTACAGTGCTCTGCACACAGTAAGCGCTCAATAAATACAATTGAATGAATGAATGAAGTGCTTACTGTGTGTTAAACACTGTACTAAGCATTGGGGTAAGTACAACCAAATCAGGTAGGACACAGTCCGTGTCCCCCGTGGAGGTCACAGTCTAAGTAGGAGGGAGAGAAGGTACTGAATCCCCATTTCACAGTTGAGGAAAATGAGGAACAGAGCAGATAAGTAGCTTGCCCAGGGTCACACAGCAGGCAAGTGGAAGAGCAGAGTCTAGAAATCAGGTCTTCTGACTTCAGCGTCTGGGATCTTTCCATTAGGCAACACTGCTCCCTATTCATGGTAACAAGATGCATGGAGGACTGTGTTGTCCCCCATTCCATCCAACCTCCACAACTCTGACTTGTCCTTCTGGAACTTCTTATGGACTTCTTGTCCATGAATTTACCCAACCTCTCAACCCAAACAGCTTCCTTAGTTTAGAGGAAGTCTTTCCCTTTCTTTTGAACTTACTCCCTTTAAATATCAATGGAGGTGTCCTCTCCCTGGTGCAAGGAGATTTAGTGAACAATTTCTGCTTGCTCTGATCATGCTTTTCATGGCTTTGTGTGCTTCAATCATGTACCCTTTTGTTCTATGGCATTCCAAACTGAGGAATCCTGATGTAGTTTCATTCTATTCTAATATGGAAACTTCTTCATCTTTCTAATTCTATTTGTGGTCTTGCAAAGGAGGGTGGAGTAATTACATCGGCACCAGTGAAGACCCATATTCAATCTCAGATGGGAAGAATCTCCTTACCGTTGGTTTTAATCAATCAGCAGTATTTATTCCATGCTTACTGTGTACGGAGCACTGCACTAAGCGCTTGGAGAGTACAACAGAACAGAGTTGGTAGACATGTTAAAGCATTCAATCAGATTCCCCCTCCTAGCTTACTTACTACTACAATCCAGCCCATACGCTTTGTTCTTCCAACACCAACTCACTCACTGTATGTTGATTTTACTTACCTCACTGCTGAACCCTTGCACATACCCTCTCTCTGACCAGAAACTCCCTCTCCTTCCATATTTGACAGAACACCACTCTCCATGCCGTCAGAGACTTACTAGAATCACATTTACTCCAGGAGTGCTTCCCCAGTTAAGCCCTCTTTTCCCCTACTCACTTTCCTTTCTGCAGTGACTACATACTTGGATATGTGACCTTTTAGGACGTAATATTCACCCACACATCAGCTGTGCTGCACTTATGTACCAATGCATAATTCATTTATTTATATTAGCATCTGACTTCACTTTAAGACTGTGAGCTCCTTCTGGGCAGGGAACACTACTACCAACTCTGTTGTATGGTACTCTCCGAAGCGTTTAGTACAGTGCTTTGCACGGAATAAGTGCCCTATAAATCATTGATTAATTGAAGATATGTTGTCCTTAACACAGCTATTATGGGTGGGCCATGTGAAGAGAATGAGTGACAGCAAGGTGTCCTAGCAACTGCTGTGTGAAGAGTTGAAATTGGGAACTTGAAAGCAGGAGAGCAGAGAAAACAGTTTAAGAACATGGTAAAACAAAGCCCCCGAAAATGGCACATCTCAGTCGCAAAGAAGAAATAAATTTCTGAGGGTGAACCTGCTTGGTTCATTGCCATCAAGAAGGGAGTTATTGTTTTTGAGAAAGATCTTCATAAAGAACAAGAGTCAAGGAGAGAAAAGAGAAAACAATGTCCAGTGCTGCAAACATTAAGCATCCCAACACAAAGAACAACATTATTGCCTGCACGACATAGCCAGGACTGGGTCTCACATTGACCTCTTCGGCCACCCAAGCACACAAAGGTGAAATTCATTGTCAGTGGTATCATCTTTCAATTTGACAGAAAACTACAGAGGAGAAAAGATTCACCTTTCAGAATGCCTTGCCATTCCTCCTTCCCTGTCATGAGCTTGAAAGATCATCGCATCTTTTCCAAATGCTTGACCCAACTGTCAGATGGTATGATAAACCCTGAACTAAAAAGAAATGCCTGTCTTAGGAGTGGTGAATCAGAATCATAGAAATATCTCCTCTTTGGATGTTGGGGAGGGGGTTTTATTTTTCCTATCTTGTCACTGACTTATACATCAGGGCCAAACCACCTGTGACATTTTGTGGGGGTTGAATATGTCGACCACGGCCCCTGAGGCTTTTGGTCAGTGCCACTGAGATCAACTGTGAAGAGCCATATGACTACAAGTAAGGGGGAAAAAGCCACCAATTATGCTATTTTATTAATGATGTGTTCATATCTGTAATTCTATTCATTTATATTGATGCTATTGATGCCTGTCTACTTGTTTTGTTCTGTTGTCTGTCTCTTCCTTTCCAGACTGTGAGCCCATTGTTGGGTAGGGATTGTCTCTATTTGTTGCCGAATTGTACTTTCCAAGCACTTAGTACAGTGCTCTGCACACAGCAAGCACTCAATAAATATGAATGAATGCATGAGTGAAGAACACTCTAAGCACAGGTAGGCTGATAATAAGACATGTTAAACCACCTTCTACAACAGACCACCATCACCTTTCTATCTCCAGAGCCATAGGGACAGCTAGGATCTACCCTTTGCCTTGTTTTTCATAAATGGCATTTGTTAATTTCTAACCACGTGTCAGGCATTGTACTAAGCACTGGTGTAATAATAATAATGGTATTTGTTAAGCACCTACTATGTGCCAAGCATTATTCTAAGTGCTGGGGTGATCAGGTTGTCTCATGTGGGCCTCACAGTTTTAACCACCATTTTACAGATGAGGTAACTGAGGCACAGAGAAGTGAAGTGACTAGCTGAGGTCACACAGCACACAAGTGACAGAGTCAGGATTAGGACCCACATCTGCTGATGCAAAGGCCTGTGGTCTTTCCACTAGGCAATATTGCTTCTCTATTCCCTGTAAGAGGTCACAAGGAGAGCCCAGGAGCTCTTAATACTAGTAGAAGTAGTAGTAGCAGCAGTAATTGAGCCCACAATTGGGATCATCATCATCATCAATCATATTTATTGAGCGCTTACTATGTGCAGAGCACTGTACTAAGCGCTTGGGAAGTACAAATTGGCAACATATAGAGACAGTCCCTACCCAACAGTAAGCGGTATGTGACCCAGTGGAAATAGCACAGGCCTGAGAATCAGAAGGACCTGGGTTCTAATTCTGGCTCTGCCACTTATCTGCTGTGTGTTCTTGGGCAAGCCACTTCACTTTTCTGTGCCTCAGTTTCCTCATCTGTAAAATGGGGATTAAGCCTGTGAGCCCCATGTGGGACAGAGACTGTGTCAATCAATCAATCAATTGTATTTATTGAGTGCTTACTGTGTGCAGAGCACTGTACTAAGCGCTTGGGAAGTACAAGTTGGCAACATATAGAGATAGTCCCTACCCAACAGTGGGCTCACAGTCTAGAAGGAGGAGACAGAGAGCAAAACAAAACATATTAACAAAATAAAATAAATAGAATAGATATGTACAAGTAAAATAAATGAATAGAGTAATAAATATGTACAAACATATATACAGGTCCAACCCAATTTGCTTGTATCTACCTCCGCACTTAGTATGGTGCCTGGCACATAGTAAGCACTTAACAACACTACAATTATTATTCATTTAATCATATTTATTGCACACTTACTGTGTGCAGAGCACTGTACTAAGTGCTTATTATTACAGGTGAGATGACTGAAGAACAGAGAAGTTAAGTCACTTGCCCAAAGTCACACAGCAGACAAGTTGCAGAGCTGGAATTAGAACCCAGGTCCTTCTGACACCTAAGCCCTAGACCGTGCTTTAGAGGAGTAAAGAGAGCCAGTTGGGGCATAGCAAGTAAAAAAGACAGATAGGTAAGGAGAATTGAGTCATGGAGAGCCTCGCTTCCGATTTTGAAGAGATTTCCTTTGGTGCAGAGAGATACAGGAAGCCAGTGAAGGATTCTGAGGTGAAGAGGTGTGTGGGTCAAGCAATTTTTCAAGAAGATGATCTGTGCAGTATTTCGTAGAATAGGTTATGGTCACTTTATTCTGCCCCTCCTGTCCACCAAAATTGCTGTCACCATTGCATAGGTTATGGTCATTTTGTGACTAGACTATTTCAGCAGGCTTTTACTGTGAGATGCCATTGGCAGAGAGACCAGTAAAAGCCTGCTGAAATAGTCTAGCCACAAAATGACCATAACCTATGCAATGGTGACAGCAATTTGGGTGGAAAGGAGGGGCAGAATAAAAAAGACTGAGTAGGAAGAACTTGCAGGATTTGGAAATAGAAAATGAAGTGTCAACCAATTCATCAATCAATGGTATTTTCTGAGTGTTTACTGTGTTCATTGCGCTGTACTAAGGACTTGGGAGGGTGTGGTACAAGAAAAATTGGTAGACACGTTCCCTGCCCACAATAAGCTTACAGTCTAAAGAAAAGGAAAATATTTCTCCTGGGCCAAGGGGTGTTGGCCATTATCCAAAACCTGACAAGAAGAGTCAGGTGTCAAAATTTCTAGAAGCAAAACGAATGTAGCCTTTTGCCCACTTTCCCTCGTCACCGCAAAAGATAATAATTTTCTGTCATTTTTTTCTCATCAATTAGGGACACAATCTAGTTATGGGAGGAAGGGAATGGATCCTCCTCCAGGAGGCCTTCCCAGACTGATCCCACCCTTTTCCTCTCCTCCTTCTCCCCTCTCCATTGCCCCCCCCACCTTACCCCCTTCCTTCCCCCACAGCACTTGTGTATATTTGTACATATTTATTACTCTATTTTATTAATGATGTGTATATAGCTTTAATTCTATTTATTCTGATAGTATTGACATCTGTCTACTTGTTTTGTTTTGTTGTCTGTCTCCCCCTACTAGACTGAGCCCGTTGTTGGGTAGAGACCATCTCTATATGTTGCCAACCTGTACTTCCCAAGGGCTTAGTACAGTGCTCTACACACAGTAAGCACTCAATAAATATGATTGAATGAATGAATGAATGAATCAAGAAATGATGGGGGAAGCTTCAGGATCCTCACCTGAGGGAACTCTGCCAGGATGTGTCTTTTGCTGTTGGACTAAATCCCAGCCTAAAAAATCCCCTTCTTCATTAATCAGCTTCCTCAGAGCAGGTTCCACTGCTGCAACCTCAGAGACCGACCAATAATACCAAGACCTCAAATTAGAAGTTTTGTCTCCGTTCGGATCCAGTGGGTATTTGATTCCAGGAGTTGTCTTCCCAGCAGGTAGTTCAAGGGCCGGGTTTTGTGTTTGATACCCCCCAATTCCTGTCCCTTCCTTCCTTCCATACCTGGGGTTATTTCATATTTTAAAGAACCATAAAGAAGCAGAATGACCTAGTGAAATAATAATAGTAATAATAATGGTATTTGTTAAACACAATACCTATGTGCCAAGCACTGTTCTAAGCACTGGAGTAGACACAAGGTAATCAGGTTGTCCCACTTGGGGCTCACAGTCTTGATCCCCATTTTACAGATGAGATCACTGAGGCCCAGAGAGGTTAAGTGACTTGCCCCACATCACACAGCTGACAAGTGGCAGAGGAGGAATTAGAACCCATGACCTCTGACTCCCAAGCCCAGCCTCTTGTCACTAAGCCACGCTGTGTTTAAAAGGACCTGGGTTCTATTCCTGCCTCCACCATTTGTCTGCTGTGTGACCTTGGGTAGGTCATTTAACTTCTCTGGGCCTCAATTGCTTCATCTGTAAAATGAGGATTTAATATCTGGTCTCCCTCCTACTTACAATATGAGCTCCATATGGGACCTAATGATTTTGTACCTCCCCCAGTGCTTAGTACAACACTGGGGGAGGTACTTAACCTTCCTTAACTGGGGGAGGTAGACAGCACTTAACAAAAGCCACAGTTATAACTAGGTGGTGATGTGATCTTGGACTATTAACCCCTGCCATGTGTTGTTCCAGCAAAGACCTCTGGGTCTCCCTGTCATTCTTTCAATCGTATTTACTGAGCACTTACTGTGTGCAGAGCACTGTACTATACAATATGGCAATATGGAGAGACAATCCATGCCCACAACTAGCTCACAGTCTAGAGGGGGACGAAGAACATCAGTACAAGTAAGCAGGCATCAATATGAATAAATAAAATTACAGATATGTACATAAGTGTTGTGGGGTGGAGAGAGCAGTGAAGAGAAAAGGGAGAGAGTCAGGGTGACACAGAATGGAGTGGGAGATAAGGAGACGTGGGGCTTAGTTTGGGAAGACCTATTGGAGGAGATGAGTCTTCACTAAGGCTTTAAAGTTGGGGAGGGTAATTGTCTGGCAATTTGAGGAGGAAGGGTGTTCCAGGCCAGAGGTAGGATGCGGGCCCGTTGTTGGATAGGGACCAACTCTATATGTTGCCAGCTTGTACTTCCCAAGTGCTTAGTACAGTGCTCTGCACTCAGTAAGCGCTCAATAAATATGATTGAATGAATGTGGGCCAGAGGTCGGTTGTGAGACAGGTGAGATGGAGGCACAGTGAGAAGGTGCCGGTCAGGAGACAATATCAGCTGTGGCCTCTCTGCTCTTAAGCAACACTGGCTAATTTAGAAACACTAACTGCCTTTGAAAGGGACTGGGGAATTTGGAACCATGCCCTGCCCCACTGAGTTGTCAGATCTTGAAGCCTAGAATTGGCTCAAGATTTCTGCCTGCACACTTGAGATTATTTTCAGTTTCAGGCCAAACTCAGCTGTTGGGCATAGAGAGAACTGTCCCTGGATCAGGTATGCGACAAACAAAATTGTTCAACAATCTGTCAACTGCTGGGAGCTTATCAGGTCTGGAAGCTTCAGTTTGGAATTCCTGGACTATTTACACAACCAGTAATGCCACAAGGATGAATGTGCCTTTTTTTCAATCAGTCAATCAATCATATTTATTGAGCGCTTACTGTGTGCAGAGCACTGTACTAAGCGCTTGAGCACTGTACTAATGCCTTGTCATGAACTGGCAACCAAATCCATGTTCCTGTTAGGTTGCGGCCTTGAGGCCTTGCCAAAGAATCATTATCATTGAGCCCTTACTTTGAATAGAGCACTGTTCTAAGAGCTTGGGTGAGTGCAATATAATGGGCACATTACCTGCCCACAATGAGTTCATAGTCTGGAGGGAGAGACATACATTAATATAAATAAATAAATTATGAATATGTATATAAGTGCAGTCATGCTGTGGGTGGGAGTGAATAAAGGAAACAAATCAGCGAGATGCAGAAGGGAGTAAGAGAAAAGGAAATGAGAGCTAAGTCAGGGAAGGCCTCTTGGAGGAGATGTGCCTTCCTTAGGGCTTTGAAGGTGAGAAGAGTAATAGCCTGTAGGATGTGGAAAGGGACGACATTCCAGGACACAAGCAGGATGTGGGAAATTATAATAATAATAATGGCATTTATTGAGCACTTACTATGTGCAAAGCACTGTTTTAAGCACTGGGGAGGTTACAAGCTGAACAGGTTGTCCCATGTGGGGCTCACAGTCTTAATCCTCATTTTACAGATGAGGTAACTGAGGCACAGAGAAGTTAAGTGACTTGCCCAAAGTCACACAGCTGACAAGTGACGGAGCCAGGATTTGAACCCATGACCTCTGACTCCAAAGCCCGGGCTCTTTCCACTGAGCCATGCTGCTTCTCTTTCCCAGTGGAGGCGGAAAAGAGGTCAGAATTGAGATAGACGAGATAGAGGAACAGTGAATTGGTCGACATTAGAGGAGTGAAGTGTTCTGGCTGGCTGGTAGTAGAAGAGCAGCAAGGTGAGATAGAAGGGAGGAAAGTGACTGACTGTTTTAAGGTGTTTCTGTTTGTCAAGGAGTTCCTGTTTGATGTGGAGGTGGATGAGTAGCCACTGGAGCTTCTTGAGGAGTGGGGAAACGTGGACTAATGTTTTTGTACGAAAGTGATTCGAGGAGCAGAGTGTGAAATATGGACTGGGGTGTTGAGGACAGCTGGCAGGGAGGTCAGTAAGGAAGCTGATACATTAGAGGTGGGATAGGATAAGTGCTTGGATTAATAATCCAATAATTCAATAATCCAATCCAATCCACACTGAAGCAGCATGGTTTAGTGGAAAGAGCACAGGCTTGGGAGTCAGAGGTTGTGGGTTCTAATCCCAGCTCTGCCACTTAACTATGTGACCTTGGGCAAGTCACCTAACTTCTCTGTGCCTCAGTTACCTCATCTGCAAAATGGGAATTAAGAGTGTGAGCCCCACTTGGGACCACTGATTACCTTTTTTCTACTCCAGCGCTTAGAACAGTACTTGACACATGGTAAACACTTCACAAATACCTTCATTGTTCATTCATTCAATCGTATTCATTGAGTGCTTACTGTGTGCAGAGCACTGTACTAAACACTTGGGAAGTACAAGTTGGCAACATATAGAGATGGTCCCTACCCAACAATGGTCTCGCGGTCTAGAAATAATAACAATAATAATAATGGTAGTTGTTAAGCACTTACTATATGCCAAGCACTGTTCTAAGCCTTGGTGTAGATACAAGTTAGGTTGGACACATCCCTGTCCCATATGAGGCTCACAGTCTTAATCCCCATTTTACAGATGAGGTAACTGAGGCCCAGAGAAGTTAATGACTTGTCCAAGGTCACCTAGCAGACATGTGGTGGAGCCGGGTTTAGAAGCCAGGGCCTTCTGACTCCCAGGACTGTGCTCTGTCAACTCAGCCACATGGTAGCAGTTTGGATGGAAAGGAAAAGTTGTGAAGGTTACGAAGGTTGAACTGACAGGATTGAATATGTGAGCCAGACTTCTTACTTTATGGATGTTCTCCCACCTGGTACCCAGATTTATTATTATTATTATTATTATTATTATTATTATTATTAATAGTAATAATAATAATGGCATTTATTAAGTGCTTACAATATGCAAAGCCCTGTTCTAAGTGCCGGAGAGGTTACAAGGTGATCAGGTTGTCCCATGGCGGGCTCACAGTCTTAATCCCCATATTACAGATGAGGTAACTGAGGCCCAGAGAAGTTAAGTGACTTGCCCAAAGTCACACAGCTGACAATTGGAGGAGCCAGGATTTGAAGCCATGACCTCTGACCCCAAGGCCCGTGTTGTTTCCACTGAGCCATGCTGCTTCTCTATTTCTGGGTACTATCTGGTGGAGCCTGCATTGAGTTCACCAATTAATCAATCAATGGTATTTATTGAGCACTTATTGTGCACTGAGCACTATACCAAACACTTGGAAGAGTACAGTGTAACAGAGTTGGTAGACATGCTTCCCGCCCACAAGGTCGTTACCGTCTAAAGCAGGAGACAGACCATAAAATAAACTATGGATATGTAAAGCAAATCAGGTTGGACACAGTCCCCATCCCTCGTGGGCTTGCAGTCTCCATTCCCCTTCTAGACTGTGAACCCGTTGTTGGGTAGGGACCATTTCTATATGTTACTGACTTGTACTTCCCAATCGCTTAGTACAATGCTCTGCGCACAGTAAGGGCTCAATAAATACGATTGAATGAATGAATGAATGAATAAATAAGTGCTATAAAGGCTAAGGATTAGGTGAATATCAAATACTTAAAGGATCTACATCAAGGGTGTAGGTGACACACTTAATTCTTCCTTTAGAAAGACTGAGAAAGGTATGATTCTAAAACTGAGCCAGACGTTTTCAGTGACTGAACCATTAGGGTCCCAAAACTGTTTTACTAAGTGTGGGTACAGGGTATGATTAAACATTATACTTTGTTGTTACGTGTAAATTTTTAAACAATTTACGGTTTGGCAAAAGTGTCCTTTATTGCGATATCATCTGAAACAAAATCTTTATAGACTGAATCAATACAGGCCCAGGAAGAGAAGTATGGATTTTGATCTTGCCTCTTCAGCCGTAATCTACTGTCAGATCACATCCTAACAGATATTCTCTTGCTTAGATTTAAAAATGAAAAAAAAAAACAATATTCATCAAGACACCGATTAAATAATATGATTTCTTTTTGTGACAGATCTGGAGATTATTAGGCCATGGTTTGGGGATTTAGTTGGTACAAAAGGAGCATTATGGGTTTTTTTTTTCCCAAACAGATGCTGTATGGAAAGCTGAAATTGGGAAACTGAAAGCAAGGAGGGCAGAGGAAACCTATGAAGGGCATCGTAAAACAAAACTTCAAATTATGCTGCATTCCATCTGTAAACTGGGGGATAAACTGCTGATGGTAGACCAACATGGCATCTGCTATCAAGAAAAGATTGGCTTTTTTTTTGAGCAAAATCCTAGTAAGGAATGAGAGAAACGGAGAGAAAATAGAAAACTGCATTTGGTACCTCAACCATTGAATATGGCAACAAGACTGTGAGCCCGTTGTTGGGTAGGGACTGTCTCTATATGTTGCAGATTTGTACTTCTCAAGCGCTTAGTACAGTGCTCTGCACACAAGCGCTCAATAAATACGATTGAATGAATAAGGGTCAGTGTTTCTGTGTGCACAGTGTGGCTGGGATTGTGGGTCCTGAATTTTCCTTTTCCATCACACACACACTCAATGGCAAATTTCACCATCTGTGGTGTCTTCTTTAAATATGAAGGGAGACTACATATATTTAATTTACCTAACCAATCAGTAGTACATACATCATGTACACATAAATCATTTCTAAATAGTGGGAGAAGTAGGCTGGCAGTAACAAAAATAAGGAAAAATGAATATGTGAATAAGTGGACTATATATCCCAATATCAATCATGGTATTTATTGAGCATATAATAAGTGTTCAGGAGAGTACATCAGAAGTAAAATACAAGGCCTCTTTCTCAAGGTGCTTACAATCTATGGGAAAAACATAAATTGTTTACAAATAGCTGTGACAAGAGGAATAATAAGGATATAACTGGGTAGCAAGAGTACACAAAGATGTAACAAGTGATTAAATGACTGTGTATATGTATATATGTATAGACATACACACACAAACATAATAATAATAATGGCATTTATTAAGCGCTTACTATGTGCAAAGCACTGGGGAGGTTACAAGGTGATCAGGTTGTCCCATGGGGGGGCTCAAAGTCTTAATCCCCATTTTACAGATGAGGTAACTGAGGCACATAGAAGTTAAGTGACTTGCCCAAAGTCACACAGATGAAAATTAGCAGAGCCAGGATTTGAACCCATGACCTCTGACTCCAAAGCCGTGCTCTTTCCACTGAGCCGCGCTGCTTCTCTATACAATAATTCTGAAGCTGGGTGTAAATGCATAAATGCTGAAGGTTGTTGTTGGGTGACAGAACCTTGAAACGGGAAATTAATCAGGGAATGCCAACTTTCCAGACGAAATTGTTCTTCTAGAGATGAAATTGCTTTGGGATATTAATGATTTTGAGTGCTAAAATCATCAAAAAGATATATGAATAATTTGTTTTCTGATTTAAAATATCAGTAGGTAATTAGTCTAAATGTTTCCTGCCAAAGAAAAGCTTAACCAGTTTTAGACACACAAATGTAAAGGTAAGATGGAGAGATTTGGAAAGCTTGACTTCATATGAGAAGCATTTACTGCAAAACCTTTTATCAATCAATGGCATTTATTGAGCATTTACTGTGTGCACAGCACTGTACTAAGCATTTGGGAGAGTACAGTTCAATAGAGTTGGTGGAGAAGTTCCCCAGCCATAGTTCTGCCATCACTGGATAACTTTAACTCGATTTCAATAATCTCATTGTAAAGTTGTCAGTCTTATCATCCTTTGCCCAGGGCCTGAGTCATAGTATGTTTCACACACTCTCCTGTCAATCAAAATTCATTTCATATAGAAGGTAGGAGATCCTTGCTGGCCTATTGGTTGAATTTTTATGGAACAATAAACTGGGATTATTGGAAATGCTCTGATTTTCTCCCTATACTCACCACCCCATCATACTTTAGCCCCACTTCACAAGTATATATCTGCAATTTATTTATTCGTATAAATATTTATCTAGTTTCCCCCTCCAGACTGTAAGTTTGCTGTGGGCAGGGAATGTGTCTATTGTATTGTTATACTGTACTCCCTAAAGTGCTTAGTGCAGTGCTCTTCCCACGGTAAGCACTCAGTAAATACAATTGACTGATTAACTGATTGATTTCTCAGTTCAGATTTCTTAATAAAAACTGAAAATGAATATCTGGGTGGAGTTTCCAGAAATTGTCTTTAGGCACATTAGCAGCAGGAGAATGACTGAGATCTAAAAGGCAGAAGAAACTGAATAGAGTATTAGTTGTACAGCAGTAGATTTCTTGCTTTAGTGAATATAAGCATGTCACTAGATATGGATTTTCCTATTTGCCAATTTCATGTTTTCTATGTAAAACTTAAAACCACAACACAGCACTAACATAACTCAACTCCCCAATTACATTTTAGAGACTATTCACTGTTTCACTTGAATTCTTCCAATACATGTAAAGTTAGGGCAAAGTTTTATCTGTGTGTCCGCTTCCTCAGGGTGGCTAGTTGATATTTTCCACTTTAATCATAATAATAACTGTGGTATTTCTAAGTGATTCCTCCTATGTGCCAAGCACATTGTACCAAGCGCTGGAGTATATGCACAATGCTTCTAAAAGAAGAACAGTGTTCTGTCCCATGCACCATTTACCTGTAAACAGAAGATACTCAGTATAGGAGATTTCTTTCTTCTCAGGTATCTATTTATCATCCTTTGTAGAATTTCTTAACTGTCTTCCATGTATGGAGATGTAGTACTACCTTTATTGAAAAAAAGGACAAAACTTATCATAAAGGATGTCACACATAATCTGTTCTTCCTTCAATATAGCAGCTGACAAGATTACAAGATTAAGTAATGAAATGATTGGAGAATGTTATATTTTTTTAAAAGTACAATGCTTCTAAATATCAACAGTACATCTATTAAAACACAAGGGAAAAGTCACTGGTAACTCTATTTGACTGGTGAACTAATCCAGTTGACGACGAATGCACTAATTGGAAACTATACTCTGACTGCATTCATGTCAGAAGAAAGAAAATGACAGATTATTTATATGTAATTGCTTGTATGAATTTAAGGTAGCTCACCTCATTTAAATCCCCTGCTTTACTTGCCATATCCACTTCTCAAAATGTTTGTGAGACGTTAATAAAGAATTGGTTTGTGCGCTTGAGCACATCTCAAAAATTGCATTATTGTGTTAGTTTAGAAAGAGGTCCCCTCTCAGAATCACACCTGGAGAGTTTCCAGTGCTCTACCAGTCTCGGTTTTAGGAGGGAGAGTCAAACAGAGGTCTACCCATTCCTTACCTAGCTTGGGCAGTGGCTAGGGAGTGGAAGGTAAACCTGAAACAAGTCAAAACTCACCTGTGCTGGCAGCAGTTTCTAGGGAAAGAGTCGAAGGTGGAGACTCAAATATACGGTGCAGAAGAAGACAATGGTAAACCACTTCTCTATTTTTACCAAGAAAACTCTATGGATTCACTACCAGAATGATTGCAGATTGAGAGATTCGTCCATGGAGCAGCTATGGGTAGGAGTCAACTCGACAACATAAGACAAGAAAATAGAAACAGGTACCTGAGAGTCATTACCAGTTTCCCTGACAAGATACAATAATATCAAACAAGGAATTACCTCTTGCAACCGTTTTTCCCCCCTCTCAGGGTCGCACCTGGAGAGTTTCCAGTCCTCTACCAGTCTCGACCTCGAGACGGAGAGTCAAGCAGAGGCCTACACATTCCACTCCATTCCTAGCTTGAGCAATGGCCAGCGAGTGGAAGGCCATCTGCTACAAGTCAAAACTCACCTGTGTTGAGCAGCAGCGGCACGGAAGAGAGTCGAGGGTGGAAGTTTACTGTGTGAAAGGAGACAATGGTAAACCACTTAGAAATTTTTACCAAGAAAACTCTCTGAATACTCTATCAGAGGGATTGCTGATGGAAGCGGGATGTTCTGGGAGAGATGTGTCCATGACATCGCGATGGGTCGGCGACGACTCGACGGCATGAGATGAGAACTGTTTTTCAGTTCAGAGAATGGGATTATTAATTATGAGATGAGATCCCAGTTTTGCATTAACAAATTTTGCTTTGTTTTGTTTCTTTGCTGTTTACTAAGTGCTTGTTATGTTCCAGGCACTGTTCTGAGCACTGGAGGAGATACAGGCTAATCAGGTTGGACACAGTCCCTGTCCTACATGGGCACAAGGTATAAATCCCCATTTTACAGATGAGGAAACTGAGGCACAGAGAAGTGAAGTGGCTTGCCTAAGGTCACACAGCAAATGAGTGGCACAGCTGGGATTAGAACCCAGGTCCTTCCTTTCTAGACTGTTAGCCCACTGTTGGGTAAGGACCGTCTCTATATGTTGCCAACTTGTACTTCCAAAGCGCTTAGTACAGTGCTCTGCACACAGTAAGCGCTCAATAAATGCGATTGATTGATTGATTCTGACTCCCGGGCTCATGCTCTATCCACTAGCCACACTACTTCTCATGTTATACCAACGTGGTTCCATTATAAAATTTGACTTGAAATTAGGATGCATGTTTCCTGCTTCATGGAGGTTATATTGTGAAGAAGATAGCACAGATATGATAAAAGAATTGACTTTTCAACAAAATGTGTTCTTTGCAAATAAGCTTCCAAATAAAGTTAATTATATACCTCTGTGGAATTTTCTTCTTAAATGGACCATATTTTTCTGATGGAGGCTACTACCAGCATCATGTACACTTGTTAATTACAGAAGTAATAATGATGTTGATGATGCCATTTATTAAGCACTTACTATGTGCAAAGCACTGTTCTAAGCGCTGGGGAGGTTACAAGGGGATCAGGTGGTCCCACGGGGGGCTCACAATCTTAATCCCCATTTTACAGATGAGGTAATTGAGGCACAGAGAAGTGAAGTGACTTCACTTCAAATGCAGTAAAATACTGCATTTGCCTGTATGAAGTAGTTGAAGGAAGATGAATGAATAGTGCAAATGGTGCATCAGGCAGAAACTCCTCACCCCGGGCTTCAAGGCTGTCCATCACCTCGCCCCCTCCTACCTCACCTCCCTTCCCTCCTCCTCCAGCCCAGCCCGCACCCTCTGCTCCTCTGCCGCTAATCTCCTCACCATGCCTCATTCTCGCTTTTCCCGCCATCGACCCCCAGCCCACGTCCTCCCCCTGGCCTGGAATGCCCTCCCTCTGCCCATCCTCCAAGCTAGCTCTCTTCCTCCCTTCAAGGCCCTACTGAGAGCTCACCTCCTCCAGGAGGCCTTTGCAGACTGAGCCCCCTCCTTCCTCTCCCACTCCTCTCCCTCTCCATCCCCCCCACCTTACCTAGTTCCCTTCCCCACAGCACCTGTATATATGTATATATGTTTGTACATATTTATTACTGTATGTATTTATTTCACTTGTACATATTTTTTCTTTTATTTTATTCTGTTAATATGTTTTGTTTTGTTCTCTGTCTCCCCCTTCTAGACTGTGACCACTGTTGGGTAGGGACCATCTCTATATGTTGCCAACTTGTACTTCCCAAGCGCTTGGTACAGTGCCCTGCACACAGTAAGCGCTCAATAATAACGAATGAATGAATGAATGAATGTGATTGAACATTGAGAACACTGAGGAGTACGAGTGTTGTAGGAGTGTTGTAGGAGTGTTGTTGGTGATGGTAAAAGGCTCTGAGGAGGGGGTGAGGGAGAGAGGTGGTGAATTGCAGAGAGGAAGTGAAGAAGTGAAGCGATAACATGATGGAAGCAGCAAGAATTCCGCATGAAGCCCAAATGAAAATGCATGCACCCATCAGCACAGGGAATCTCTCTTTTTAGGACTCCTGAACAAACAGGAAGTAGTGACCTATGTGTAATCTTTCTCCATATTCCAGTCTAGATCATTCTCCTCCATCCTTCTTAACACTGACACTTTCCCACTTTTCCCACAGTGCAACATCCCACTGATCAACATGTAGGCACCTCAGGTGAAGGCAGTTATGGAGATGTGCTATTTCCTCGGTGGAAAAGCATTTCATTCATTCAATCATATTCATTGAGTGCTCACTGTGTGCAGAGCACTGTACTAAGCGCTTGGGAACTACGTCGGGAACATATAGAGACAGTCCCTACCCAACAACGGGCTCACAGTCTAGAAGGCATAGCAGCATGGCCTAGTGGCCAAGTCAGAAGGTCATGGGTTCTAATGCCACTTCTCAGTTGTGTGACCTTGGGCAAGTCACTTCACTGCTCTGTGCCTCAGTTACCTCATCTGTTAAATGGGGGTGGAGACTGGGAGTTCCACATGAGACAGGGACTGTGTCCAACTCAATTTGCTTGTATCCACCCCAGTGTCTGGCACAGAGTAAGCACTTAACAAACATAGTCATTATTATTATTGTTATTATTATTAGCCTCCACTGATTTCACTTAGATGATTTCTGTACTGTGATGCCTTTGGAATCTAGTCCTGGTGATTTTCAAGAAAGAGTTAAGGAGAACTAGGATACAGGTGTGACATCTCTACCCTGATGTGTCTGTTAGACTCTGAAGAGTTGAGCCAAAAAACCCCAGATGTCTGCACAAACACTAAGAGGGCTCCCTGAATTTGTTCCAAAGAGTGCTTTACTCGAACTAAAACAAAATAATACTTCACTTCAGAAAGTCAGAAGATGAAGGGATGTCCATATACCTAGGTGATGAAGAGGATTTTCCTATTGGTAGTGTACTCTACCATGCACAAGAATGAGGCAGGCCTACTAATTTGGCAATTGACTTGGTTATGTACAATCGATTGTTCAACAAATTAGAGATTTAGTTGGCAACTATAGAAATTTACATTTTATGATCACCTCCGAGCCACTGAAATTGCCTTTCATTAATTAGTTTTGGAAGCAAAAGTAACCAGTTCCAACAATGTCTATTATGTTAAATTGTGGCTTTTGGTGAAGCTGCAGTGACCTCAATTTTTTCTGTGTAATTTCAGAGTTGCATAAGGAACTTCCCATTCTAGAATTAGAAATTCAGCAAGGTCTCCCTATATTCTCTCATATTTTCCGGTTGCGAGACCACAGACGCAGCTTGAAGTTGTAACCCCTGCCACATTGTTTGGCTGCAGACAAAATATTCATGCTAATAAAGCCATACGTAAGAGTTCAAAATGTCAGCTAACACCTCCCAGAGAAAGCTGGGGGATCTTGTTCATTGATAAGGACTTTAAAGAAGGTTATATTGCCCTGACTGTCCTCCAACATCGCACTGATTCAGAAAAACTTTGGAATAACTTTCTCCCATTCCCTGAATAAACCTGGAAAGGAACTCTTTGGATTTACCACAACACAGTAAACATTTAATAAATATGATTGACTGATCTTGGACTCATCAACCATCAACAGAAGGGCAACTTAAGTCCAAGCTGCTACTGTATAACAAATACGAGGAACACCGGTGTGAACTTCTCACATGGCAGTAGGAGAAATTCTATGGGAACTGCCAAGGCCTTTCTCAGCTTCTTAGCTTTGTCGCTGGTATTGACAGTCGTGTCAATACCTATTTTCTATTACCTATATTCTATGACCTATTCTATTCTATTCTAGAATAGTTCCATTCTAGACCTGTTACCTGTAGTTCTCAAACTATTTTGAGACATGTACGGAGAGAAAATTATTGGTCATTTACTCTACTGATAGGCAATATATTGTAATATAAAGCTATTCTTACATCATTTTTGATATGAATTCTCTCCAAAATAGGAAATACTTAAAAACAAGTTGAAGAAATGAATACTGGGGCTTGTTATCTTGGGCTTATATAAAAAAAAAAACCTTTGCTCTGAGTAGTTTATTAGAAATAGAGCATACCATAATTTAACTTAATATCTATTTTGGATTTGATGACAGTTTTATTAAGCAGAGCCAATTGCCATCATTATTCAGAGTTATAATGACCCATTATAGATGGTCTCATTCTCCTCATTTTAATTTTAACTCTTAGATTAAGCCTTTCTGAAATTACTAAAATGGTTCCAGTTGGTTTCTTTTATAATTGTAGTATTAACAATTACTAGGGAAACATGTCATCCAAAAATTAAATACAACAACACAGTATGTTAACATGAACATATTTTCACATTCCCATTTTCTTAAATTAAAATTTCCCATGGACAAGTTTACAAAAATTATTTCAAATTGTTTTACTTTTTATTGTTTTATAGGAATATATATGCACGTGCCCTAGATGAACTAAAACTCAGCAGCCAAATAGCCAATCAAGGATAAAGATGAAGGAAATCCAAATCTGAAAATTCATTCATTCATTCAATCATATTTATTGAGCACTTACTGTGTGCAGAGCACTGTACTAAGCACTTGACTGTGCTATATAATGATGATTATAATAATAATAGAAAAAATGAAATTGCAGTGTTTATTAAGAATTTCCTATGTACCAAGCACTTCACCAAGTACCAAGTACTGGAGTAGATATAAGATAATCAGATCTCACGCGAGGTTCACAATAGGAAGGAGAACTGTTATTGAATTCCCACTTTGCAGATGAGGGAGATGAGACACGGAGAAGGTTAGTGATTTGTCCAAATTCACACAACAGGTATGTGGCAGAGCTGGGATTAAACCCAGTTACTCTGACTCTCGGGCCTGTGCTCTTTCACTAGGCCCTGCTACTTAGTTTCCTCAACTGTAAAATGGGGTGTAATATTTTTTCTCTCTTGGTTTTAGAATATGAGCCCCATGTGGGACAGGAACTATGTCTGTATATATGTATACATGTATACATGTATATATGTATATATGTCTATGTCTATGTCTATGTATATATGTATATGTATATATATGTATGTATATATATGTATATATGTTTGTACATATTTGTTACTCTATTTATTTATTTATTTATTTTACTTATACATATCTATTCTATTTATTTTATTTTGTTGGTATGCTTGGTTTTATTCTCTGTCTCCCCCTTTTAGACTGTGAGCCCACTGTTGGGTAGGGACTGTCTCTATATGTTGCCAACTTGTACTTCCCAAGCGCTTAGTACAGTGCTCTGCACACAGTAAGCGCTCAATAAATACGATTGATGATGATGATGATGATGTCTGACCTTATTAGTGAAGCAGCGTGGCTTAGTGGAATGACCACAGGCTTTGGAGTCAGAGGTCATGGGTTCAAACCCCGGCTCTGCCACTTGTCAGCGGTGTGACCTTGGGAAAGTCACTTAACTTCTCTGTGCCTCAGTTACCTCATCTCTGAAATGGGGATGAAGACTGTGAGCCCCACGTGGGACAACCTGATCACCTTGTAACCTCCCCAGCACTTAGAACAGTGCTTTGCACATAGTACGTGATTAATAAATGCCATTATTATTATTATTAGGGAGCATCTAAGCCAGTGCTTAGAACAGTGCTTGACACATAATAAGCTTAAATGAACACCATTAAAAAAAAGAAATCTCCTTCTTGGAGTAGATGAGACAACAAGAACTTTGAGTACTGATTCTTCTCTGTAGCACTTAGATATGTATCTTCAAACTCTATTGTTCCCCCTACATATTTCCCCTTAAATGTAATTTATTTTACAGGCTAATTTTCTGGGCTATGTTATGAACTCTTGAGGGCAGGGACTATGTCACTAATGCTATAATATTATCCTATGAGTTTAGTATTGATTTTTAGGATTGAAGTGGGATTAGTGGACCTTCTTAAAGTCCCATAAACCTACTTCTTTACCTGAGATGATGGGAAGACACCTAAAGGGAGTGTGAGAATGGTTTAGCATTGCAACAGCAACAGCTACTGCTATTCATTCATTCATTCATTCAATCGTATTTATTGAGCACTTACTGTGTGCAGAGCACTGTACTAAGTGCTTGGGAAGTACAAGTTGGCAACATATAGAGACGGTCCCTACCCAGCAACGGGCTCACAGTCTAGAACGGGGAGACAGACGACAAAACAAAACATGTGGACAGGTGTCAAAATCATCAGACCAAATAGAATTAAAGCTTACAGTCTTCCTTCCTGCTATCCTTTCAGCTCCTTCAGTGTTCCTCTTGCCAGCATAGAGCGTCACTTTGTCCTAGAGGAAAGACAACTGGGAATTGGGTCCTAGAACCAGAAAACCTCGGTTCTGGTTCCAGTTTTGCCCCTGGCATGCTGCATGGTCATGGGCAAGTCATGGCCCTCCTCAGACTGTGCCCTGTGTAGGGCAGGGACTGAGTTTGATCTGGTTCATTGACTGGATTTGGTTTTTCACATGGCCTACTCGAAAGAGAACGGGCCTGGGAGTGAGAAGACCTGGGTTCTAGTCCCAGCTCTGTCACTTGCCTGCTGTGTGACCTAGAGGAAGTCACTTAACTGGGTCTCAGTCCCCTTATCTGCAAAATCATCATCATCATCAATCATATTTATTGAGCACTTACGATGTGCAGAGCACTGTACTAAGCGCTTGGGAAGTACAAACTGGCAACATATAGAGACAGTCCCTACCCAACAGTGGGCTCACAGTCTAAAATTTATCTAATGCAAAATGGATACCTGTCCTCCTTCCTACTCAGACTGTGACCCCCAAATGGTGCCTGATGATCTTATATCTACCCCATGCTTAGTACAGTGCCTGGCACATAGTAAATACTTAACAAAAATGCTTGGGCTTTGGAGTCAGAGGTCATGGGTTTGAATCCCAGCTCTCCCAATTGTCAGCTGTGTGACTTTGGGTGAGTCACTTAACTTCTCTGTGCCTTAGTTACCTCATCTGTAAAATGGGGATGAAGACTGTGAGCCCCCCGTGGGACAACCTGATCACCTTGTAACCTCCCCAGCGCTTAGAACAGTGCTTTGAACATAGTAAGTGCTTAACAAATGGCCATTATTATTATTATTATTATTATTATTATTATCATCATCATCATTTACTCCAGCAAATGGCCCATAATAAGTGGCCCATATAAAAATTATAAATTCCATAATTTTTATTGCAGTTTTGAACATGCCAACAAACAATACCCAAAGCTGGATGGTTTGGAATCTTAACCTTGACTCCTCATTCTTATTCAATTGCCACATTCATTCTGTCACTAAATTCTGCTATTGTTTTTGTTCAAAACATTTCCTGCATCCACTCCTTCTCCTTTCATAAGGCCTTTACCATGGTCCAGGTACTCATCACATCCTAGCTAGACTATTGTATCATCATGATGGCATTTATTAAGCACTTACCATGTGCAAAGTACTGTTCTATGTGCTGGGGAGGTTACAAGGAGATCAGGTTGTCCCACGAGGGGCTCATAGTTTTCACCCCCATTTTGCAGATGAGGGAACTGAGGCACAGAGAAGTGAAATGACTTGCCCAAAGTTACACAGCTGACAGTTGGCAGAGCCGGGATTTGAACCCATGACCTCTGACTCCAAATTCTGGGCTCTTTCCACTGAGCCATGCTCACAGTTTCCTTGATGGTCTCCCTGATTCCAGTCTCTCCTGTCTGCAATCCATATTTGATTCTGATGCTTGGATAATTTTTTCTAAATATTCTTCTGTTATTAATAATAAATGATAATAATAATGGTATTTGTTAAGCACTTACTATTTACCAGGCACTGTACTAAGTGCTGGGGTAGACACAACATAATCGGGTTAGACACAGTCCCTGTCCCTCACAACCCTTCCAATCTCAATCCCCATTTTACAGATGAGGTAACTAAAGCACAGAGAACCTAAGTGACTGGCCTAAGGTCACCCAGCAGACAAATGACTGGGCCAGGATTAGAACCCAGGTCCTTCTGGCTCCTAGGCCCACTCTGCTCATGCTGCTTTTCTATCTTTCTGACTTCACGGTTTTTTGGGAATCATGGTGTCTTGCATTCTATATATACTTCTAAGGACAAAAGAATTACTTATGATAACAAATGTGTAGGAAAGTCTTACTTTAAAAAATACCCTAACTTCAAGTTGATAGTACACGTTTTTTGAACATTGCTGAATGTGAATGTTAAAGAGTGGATCCTTAATAGTTGAAGCCACTGTAAAGAATGTGTGTTATACAGAGGTATGGGTTGGCACAATGACAGGAGAAGCTACATTCAAGACATCATGAGCAAACAATTTGCAGCTTGACAATGCAGCATGTGTTATCTCAAGCCATTATTCCCCGTTAAAATAATGAGAGAGGTCATGATAGACAGCAGAATATCCTGGCAATGTTGTGCTCTATCTATAGTACAATGCAATTATAATGCTTTTCACTGATGCTCATCCTGACATCTTGGCTAATTATATTATGTTATTTGTTTCTTTCAATGCTCATTTTTTACTTTGATTTGGTGTAGCTGTTCTTTCCTTGAGCTATCCTTTCCCTTGTTAAATTGTTTATTTTCTCAGAGGGCCGCCTAGCACTTTTCTTCCGATTATAATGCTGCTAAGCAGCTATCTAATTGCCCTTTGGAGGGTACAAGACAAAAAAAAAAACCAACAAAAACCAGGAGCGACTTAGAAAAGGAATCACTGCAGAACAATTTTAATTCTAGAAACCTAATTCACAGCTCGTTATCTTTTTTACCTCCATATAGTTTCCATTAGGGTGCTAGTTTTTCAAGACAGCTAGTAATTGAATGTGTTTGTTGATTTGCCCTTCTGTTTGGAAGCATGCTGTTGAATGGTATTACTTATAAATTATATATTATGGATCAGAAAACCTGCTAACATGTTCTCAATTATTTGAAGTGGATATTTTACATGTTTATTTATATTCATTGTTTTGGGCACAGGTGTGAGCAGTCAGAGATATTTGAAGGTGAAAACTAAGTCTATCTAAAGATTGGATAACTATACTTAGAAAAATGGGTGAAAACCAAGTCCTACTAAGTATAATGTTTAGAACAAACTCCTAATCAATATAAAGGGATTTTCATGAAAATTTCAATACATCATGATTGTTTACATCCTTGAAATGATGGTGCTTAGCATCATGAACATCCCAGTTGGTGAAATAAGTGGAATTGCTGGGTGAAACTTGAAATATTTCAACCACTGTTAAACTTTCTGCCAGCATCATGATCAAGGTTGAAGGCTGTTTCTGGGTTTTGCCAAATTCTCACCATTCTCCATAGCAGGGTTTCAATTTGGGTGGGAAACCTAAAATGAACAATACAGGAAAGCTCCCCACTCTTTTCCTGCAAATGATTATCACTGTTAAAGAGAAGTCATTTAGTACACTAGCAGTTTGATAGTTCTGTAAATTGTACAGTTGAAAATAATTTCTTGACTGATTTCTTCTCTGTTCATTATCATCATTTATTCTTAAATCCGTATTCTACCTTTGCTATCTTTCTGCCACCCATCTTTCTTGGCACAGAGGATCAACTGAAACTGGTGTAAAAGATTGCATAATAGCATTTGTATATGGATGCTCTTTCCTCTTGGTGCATTGATTGTTTTAATTGTTTTTCTTTTTAAAAAGATATAGATATGACTTATACTATTTATCTCCCCCAGATCCCCTTTTATACATGTTTTTGCCCAGACTAAAGCTTGGCTTTCACTGGAAGAAGTACCTGAACGGGTGTGATTTGCATAAGAGGCTTTTCTTTGGGTTGTATATGTGTCTGGGCAGCCTAACAAGTCTATGAATCCCTAGTAGAAGAGGGTAAATTATGATCCAAAGAGCTTCCATGTCCCCTGTGATTGACACTTGCCAGTCATTTGGGGCAATCTGAAACTGACCCCCAGGCCAGCAGAGGAAACTAGGAGTCCCTCTTCACCCACACAGCCCCTCGAGGAGCTCCTCTCTGCCTACTTTCTATACCTCAGAGATGTGGTTGCCTTAGGGGCTAGGAGATATGGAAATAAATGCCCTGAGGGGATATGATCCCTCCAGAGGAGCAGGGGAAGCGATGCCTCATTTTTTTCCTCTGTTTTATCTTTGTTTGGGGTAGTTGAGACAGCTGGGATTCATTCATTCATTCATTCAATCGTATTTATTGAGTGCTTACTGCGTGAAGTATAGATTGAAGTGGGGAGAGACAGAATGGATGGGAGATCAGAGAGGAGGCTGATGCAGTAATCCAGTCTGGATAGGATGAGAGATTGAACCATCAGGCTAGTGGTTTGGATGGAGAGGAAAGGACGGATCTTGGCGATGTTGCGGAGGTGAGACCGGCAGGTTTTGGTGATGGATTGGATGTAAGGGGTGAACGAGAGAGCGGAGTCAAGGATGACACCAAGGTTGCGGGTCCTGCTGCTCTTCCCTTTCCAGGGCTGCTGCAATGGCCCAATCAGGGGTCAGCTCTTGAGGAAACTGTGGTCTAGACTCCATTCCTCCTTTCCCCTGACACCCTGGAAGAAATTTCCACCTCTCTCTTCTCCAATGCCACCTCCTAGTCTCAAGATCTGGTGACATAATTTAAATATTGAAGACGGTCACTCAGCAGCTAATATAACCTACTCGTTTATTGGACCATCTTAAAAGATATTGCCTGACTATTGCAGCACAAAATATGCCAATCTATCATGGAACTATTGGAAGCAGGGCTAGTATGGCTCAGCAGTCTCAAGTCAATCAATCAATCAATCACACTTATTGAGTGCTTACTGTGTGCAGATCACTATACTAAGCACTTGGGAAGTACAAGTTGGCAACATATAGAGACAGTCCCTACCCAACAGTGGCTCACAGTAAAGACTTGGGCAGAAACAAGTTAATTTTAGACTTCTCTCCCCACTGTGTCACTCGGTGATAGGTACTTTCTAGGGATTCTGGTCTTCTGCTGCATTCTGAGGTAAATCCAAACCCTTCCCCACCCTTCCCTCAAGAGGTTCTCAGTATCCCTGAGCCACTACTGAATTCTGAGGGGGTCATGTGGTAGAGTAATGTCTGCCAGAGCCACAGCCTGGTGGAAACTTCACATTTGCCTTATAGTTCAACAAAATGCAAAACGGCAGCACAACCTAGTGCTGCCAGCACAGGCCTGGGAGCCAGAGGCCAGTTCTGCCACTTAAGGGCTGTGAGACCTTGGACATATTCCTTAACCTTTCTGTAGCTCAGTTTCCTCATCTTTAAATGAGGAATTAAATTCCTCTTCTCCCTCCCATTTAGATCCTTGAGTGGGACAGGGACTCTGTCCAGCCAGATTATCTTTTATCTACCTTAGCACGTAGTACAGTGCTTGGCACATAGTAAATACGTATCAAAAATTTCATACCAAATAATAATTATCGTTATTATTTTACCATATTCCCTAAGAGAAGAACCCAAGATTTTCTACTCTCACAACTTTGAAATATGGGCCTTCTGAAATATGACATATGAGAAGCAGTGTGGCTCAGTGGAAAGAGCAAGGGCTTGGGAGTCAGGGGTCATGGGTTCTAATCCCAGTTCAGCCGCTTTTCAGCTGTGTGACTTTGGGCAAGTCACTTCACTTCTCTGTGCCTCGGTTACCTCATCTGTAAAATGGATATTAAGACTGTGAGCCCCACGTGGGACAACCTGATCACCTTGTATCCCCTCCAGTGCTTAGAACAGTGCTTGGCACATAGTAAGCACTTAGCAAATGCCATCATTATTATATGAAGAAACTAAAATTGGAATTAAGTCCTAACTAGGCTTTGTTGAGGGGAATGAATCACAGCAAGCTACATAGCTAGATCAAGTCTGGCCAGCCTTTCCAACCAGGTTTTGCAGCATTCTGCAGCCCCATCCTGCAGATCCCCAATCCAATCATCCCTTATAGACAGGTCAACACCATTTCTGAGGAGGTGCAGGCATCTCGTGGGTGCCCAGAAGAATATCATGGTGGTTCTCTATGGGTAAACACTTGGCAGATCACTACAGATTAACCCTCCCATGGTCCAAGAAGCTTCTGGAATAATTCTAAAGGTGGGGACGGATGGATTGAGATCTCAAGCATAATGCATATTGACAAAGGGTAACCCTCCTACGACTCGGCACAATATGAGTAGGGCCAGAGTCACTGCGGTCATGACATCCAACAAAAATAATAGCTCCACTAGCAAAGACTATTTCCAGCTCATCCCACATGAATTGTTGTGCTCCACAACCAACACATATCCGATTTTATAGTTGCTTTGAACAGGTGGCTAAGTGCTGGAATGGAACATAGATGAAATTTTGGAGATCAAAATCCCGAAGAATCATATATCTTGTTCCAAGCAAGGTCAAATTGAAAAGAGCACAGTGACCCAGGGGAACCTGGATCCCTGATGAGTACAATTTTGTCCACACTTATGAGTAGCACCCGGGTTGTTCCTGCCTTGTATTTGATCGATCAATCAATTTTTAAAATAATGATTTTTGTTAATTTTTGACTATGGGCTGGCACTGTACTAAGAGCCAGAGTAAATACAAATTAATCAGGTTGGTCACAGTCCATGACCAAATGGGATCCACAGTCTTAACCCCCTTTTCACAAAGGCAGTTAATTGGGAAGTAAAATGACTTGTCCAAGGTCACACAGCAGACAACTGATGGAGCCAGAATTAGAACCCAGGTCCTCTGGGTCCATGCTCTATCCACTAGGTCATGCTCCTTCTCACAGTCCTCACTTCTCCTCATATATAATGGTATTTCTTGAGCACTCACTATGTGCAGAACTCTGTGCTAAGCACTTAGGAGAGTACAATACAAAAAAGTAGGTATAGACAATTCCTGTCCATGGCCTAGTGGCTAGAACACGGGCCTAGGAGTCAGAAGAACCTGAATTCTAATTCCTGTTCTGCCACTTTTCTGCTTGGACAAGTCATTTTACTTCTCTGTGCCTCAGTTATCTAATGGGGATTAAGACTGTGAGCCCCATGTGGGACGTGGACTGTGTCCAAGCTGATTAGCTTGGAGCTAACCCAGTGCTTAGAACAGTGCCTGGAACATAGTAAGTGCTTAACAAGTACCATAAAAAAAGACTACCGATTACAGAAAGTACAGATATGGAGCCTCTATAAGTTCCTGAATTATAACCAGGACAGACTCCTGTCCCATGAGTATTTTGGACAGAGAGTAGCAGGTGGCCATAACTATGATGACTCACCTTTTGAGTCTGATTCGCCCCAACCTCAAGCTGGAGATGAACATAGTCATGGAGTCATAAAAGGTCATAAAAGTCATAACCCCAAAGCCGGGTTTTCCACCTCTTTACACCAGTCATTGACACGGCAGATGATTTTTTAAAAAAAGGAATCCCATCTCCAGTCCTCTCTCCTCACCTCCCATCACTCATCCACCCAATAGAGTGGGGCTCTATGATCTTCAAGTGGATGAGATGGCCTCATTCTCCTCCTGCCATCATCAGAGAGATGCACTGCTCTCCAAAAGCAGTCAGTCAACTGTATTTATTGACCACTTAATATGTTCAGAGCACTTGGGAGAGTATAATGTAAAAATAAAACACATAAAAGGAGGCAGGTTTGGTTCCTTTGAGCACTAGAACATTGATAAAGCTATGCTGCTAGTTTTTTTTTTTTCCAGAAGAGGCAAGTTGTCCAAAGTTTGCCCACTGATTAACCTTCATACATTTTACTGATATATTTTTTATGGTATTTGTTAAGTGTTTATTATGTGTCAAACACTGTTCTAAGTCCAGAGGGAGGTACAAGTTATGTGGCTCCCAAGCTCATGGTCTTTCTACTAGGTCTTGATGCTTCTCATTTTTAACTTGTTTTTAACTTGTTGCACTTGAGGTGTTTTTCTGGTGTTCTCTCATGAACCAGGGACTGGTTCTTAGCAGTATATCCTCTAATCAGTCCAGCATTTGGTCCAGTGTTTTGCAGAATACATTTGTAAGTGCTATACATGCTAGCAATAATAATTACAACAAACCTAATTGTGCAAAAAAGCTATTCATACTTTTTCCTGCTCCCAAATATGAACAGTGCCCTGCCTCAGATTTTGGAGTGTTTTCAGGTTCTTAATAACCTTTCCTTTAAGGAAATGGATTAACCTAAATCTATCCAGCAATTCAAGTTTCCACTTTGTATCTTTCAGTGCCAATGACTGTGAACATTTGAGGAAAATAGCAGAATAACCCCAGTCCCATTATTAAGAAAAGGTGATACCATATGAATTACATGCTTTTATCACTTGTTCATTTTAGTTGAAATGGTTAGTGATCCCACCCCTTAAACTCTGAGACATAGTCTCCTTTGGAAAATGAAAAGATTGACATGTTTTCAAGAAGAAAAGATATACAGCTGCCTCTCCAAAGTATATTATTTTGATCGCATTTCTTTCTGAAGCTTATAGACGTACAGAGTGAAGCCTGAAAAATGTTGTAAGATATCATTCTGACATCAGCATATTATGATACTTCAAAAATTGATTATGAATTTTATTGGATCTATTAATAACCCTTGATATATTTTCTATTATTTATCATTATTGAACTTCCATAATAATAAACATTCCAATTTTCAAGATTGTCACATCATAACATGTACTCATGATGGCTAGTCCCATCTCTTGGTGATTGGGATCATATACTAGAAACACCTTTTGAGCTCTTAGGACCTTAAAATCCGGTGTGAAATAGAATGCCAATTACAGAAAAATACCCAGTCTCTAACCACATTTTCCAAATTACACAATGGTTGCTCTGGTACAAAAATTGCTTGCAGGAGGCTCTTATCCCTGAATCTTTTCCAAGACCTGTCAAAGTTCACTGGAAGTTCATCATGATTTTAAAATTCAGAAGTCTTGGGAAAAAGATATAGTTGTAAGTTTCATTATATTACATTCTTGATTCTGACGTTTTTTGCTATTGGTCATTCTTAGAATGGATGAGTAATTTTCTGACCCCCATAGGAAACATAGGAACATTTTCTTTATGATTTGGGAATGAAGAAGTTAGGAAAATAAGTCTCCCATTGAATATTAGCCTCACCATTCACGATGGAATGGTGATTTTAAT
This sequence comes from Tachyglossus aculeatus, assembly GCF_015852505.1. Taxonomy (NCBI): domain Eukaryota; kingdom Metazoa; phylum Chordata; class Mammalia; order Monotremata; family Tachyglossidae; genus Tachyglossus; species Tachyglossus aculeatus. The sequence goes on from NC_052069.1 coordinate 52,872,812, forward strand.
AATTTTATTGATGATAAAATTCATGTTCTGTGATAGTTTTTATCTTAAAAATTAAATGGAAGAAAAATAGTATTTTTTAAAATTAATACATCTTTGAGAAATAAACTTTACCATGTAGCAAACAGTGGCATTTGAAAGAAGAAATCTGACAACATCAATATTACAATAATCACTTGGGAATCTATCTTCCTGTTGGAGAAATATATCTGAAAAAATCAGTTAGCTAATGAATGTAAATGAGCAGTTTGAAAATTACAGATATATTGGAATATGTGGATATTCTTCTGGAGAGAATTTCCAGATCCACTTTCAAATAATATCAACGATGATGATATTTATTAAACACCTATCCTCCAGTTGTTGCTCCATTTCGCTTCTACCATTCCTTTTTAAGCATCTCAAATGAGTTTATACCAGCTGTCTTGTCTTTTTGTCCTCCAGCTGATTCCGCAACTCGCTATTATCTGGCTTCCATCCCTTCACTCCACTGAAATTGCCTTCTCAAAGGTCATGGTGACCAACTTCTTGCCAAATAAAATAGACTCTATTCCATGCCAACCTCAATTCCATTTCCAACCTGCTATTCTCCATTTACACACACTCCCTTCTATGGTTTCAGCTACTGTTTCTTCCCTAATGACTACCAAACCTATCTGTCCAGCCATAACCTCTCTCCTTTGAAATCTTACATTTCTTCCAACTTTACCCAATGCATCTCTCCTTGGTTGTCTTGCCAACACCTCAAATTTAACATAACTAAACAGAAACTCCTGACCACCAATGTCGAGGCTCTTCTTCTAGACTGTGAGCCCACTGTTGGGTAGGGACTGTCTCTATATGTTGCCAACTTGTACTTCCCAAGCGCTTAGTACAGTGCTCTGCACACAGTAAGCGCTCAATAAATACGATTGATTGATTAATTAGCCCTCTCTAACCTATCTATTCATGCTCCGGTCCCATTACAACTCAGCCCACGCACTTCGCTCCTCTAACACCAACAAACTTACTACACCTCAGTCTCATATCTCTCTTACTGTCTACCTTTTTCATCATCATCATCATTAATCGTATTTATTGAGCGCTTACTGTGTGCAGAGCACTGTACTAAGTGCTTGGGAAGTACAAGTTGGCAACATATAGAGACAGTCCCTACCCAACAGTGGGCTCACAGTCTAAAAAGGGGAGACAAAGAACAAAACCAAACATACCAACAAAATAAAATAAATAGAATAGATATGTACAAGTAAAATATAAATAAATAGAGTAATAAATATGTACAAACATATATACATATATTCATGGTTTTTGTTAAGTGCTTACTGTGTGTTAAGCACTATTCTAAGAGCTGGAGTACATACAAGTTAATCAGTTTGGATGCAGTCCCTGTCCCACATGGAGCTTACAGTCTTAATCCCCATTTTACAGATGAGGTAACTGAGGCACAGAGAAGTTAAATGACTTGCCCAAAGTCACACAGCAGACAAATGGCGGATCAGGATTAGAACTCAGGTCCTCTGACTCCCGGGTCCATGATCTTTCCACTAGGCAACACTGCTTCTCTTGCCCATGCCTTCCCTCCTGCTTTATATCCAACAAATCAAGGTTCTATTACAATGATTTTTCCTCCAGGAGAAATACTTTCCTTTACTAATTTCTCATCCTCCCACTTTGTTCTCACCCCCTTATACATCACCTACTCACTTGCTTTCATACACCCTAGCACTTTGATATCCCCCCTTTCCCACCCCCAGAACACTTATGTAGATATCCGTATTTTCTGCTGCTTCCTTCATTGGCATTTTGTTTTAATGGTGGTCTCCCCAACTAGACTGTAAACTCCTCGAAGGTAGGTATGAAGTCTACCAACTGCATTGTACTCTACCAAGCACTTAGTGCAGGGCTCTGAAAAGAGTGAACACTCAGTAACTACCACTGACCGAATGATTCCTCTCTCTTCATCCTTTTTTCCTCTCCCCTCTACTTTCCCATTTTTTCTTTTCCTCCTCATTTCTTTCCTCCCTTCTCCATGATTCTATTGTTCCTTCCCCAAGGTCAGTTGGCCAGGAGGAGATGGACAGAGGGCTGCCATCTGTGAGTTCTTTGGCAGGTGGAGGTAGACAGACAGCAAGGAAGGAGCTGTGGTTTCTAGAGAATTTCTAGCTACCCCCATTGTTTTTTCCTCTTCCCATGCCTGGTTTGCAAGTCCTACAAACTCTACCCCTATTTGCTGGGCATTCAAAATTGCCTAAGCATGGGCCAAATAGATGTCACAACTAATACCCAATTCTCACCTTGTAGTGTGTAAAATAATGGCAGTAAAACAGTTTGAAAGTCGGTAAAATTATTTGAAATAATGTTTTTTGTACTGATTGCAAAAATCATTCTCAGGAGTTAGAAACAGCCCTTAGTACAGTACCTGACATGTGGTAAGCACTTAACAAATACCATAAAAAAGATTTAAAATGAACCTCAAGGGCCATTGGTTTAGAATAATATCATGGTGGATAGAAAGTGTATTTTTCCTGTGATGAAGGTGGCTCCATCTGCACTCTTCAAGGTTGTCAAAGCAGTGTGCATGATCCAAAGGAGAAGAGATCACCATCAAATTAAGGATTCATACTCTCCAATAGAAAAGATATGTGGTCTTATCCATAGAGTTATCATCACATAAATAAACATTAAAATAAATGCCAAGTAGGAAAAGGTAGGATAGGGTTTTTTTTGTTTTCTTCTTGTTTTTGTTTTTTAAGGGGGCATGGAAAATTAAATTAGAAAGGTAGCAAAAGTCCTGTGAAAATGAAATCCGTGGAAACATGCCTTATGTAACGGAAAAGAACATTCGGGTTAGAGCTTTTTAAATGTACACAACTGATCAGTTTTCATACTTAGTGGAGCTAAGCATATGAAGCATATGAACTGAAGCAGTTTTTCCACTGTTTTCAACTTCAAATGCTCTATTGAGGACTAAGTAAAGTTAGAATCTTTACTGGAAATTCTTAGCTTTTTATTTACTTCAAGTTGTACATCTTTTTTGTTGTTTGTTTTTTATGGTATTTGTTAAGTGCTTCCTATGTGCCAGGCACTGTACTAAGCACAGAGGTAGGTACAACTAATAATAATAATAATAATAATAATAATGATAATAATAATGACATTTATTAAGCATTTACTATGTGCAAAGCACTGATCTAAGCACTGGGGAGGTTACAAAGTGATCAGGTTGTCCCATGGTGGGCTCACAGTCTTAATCCCCATTTTACAGATGAGGTAACTGAGGCACAGAGAAGTTAAGTGAATTGTCCAAGTCACACAGCTGACAATTGGCAGTGCCAAGGTTTGAACCCAGGACCTCTTACTCCAAAGCCCATGCTCTTTCCACTGAGTCATGCTGCAGATATTACTGTTATCCTCCCAAATGCCTAATACAGTGCTCTACACACAGTGAGAAATCAATGAAAACAATTGAATGAATAATAATAAATAATAAATAATGATGGCATTTATTAAGTGCTTACTTTGTTGCAAGCACTGTTCTAAGCGCTGGGATAGATACAAGGTTAGCAGGTTGCCCATGTGGGGCTCACAGTCTTAATCCCCATTTTACAGATGAGGTGGCACAGGCACAGAGAAATTAATTAACTTGCCCAAAGTCACTCAGCTGACAAGTGGCAGAGCAGGGATTAGAACTGATGACCTCTGACTCCCAAGTTCTTGCTCTTTCCACTAAGCCATGCTGCTTTGGTTGGACACAGTTCATGTTCACATAGGACTCACAGTTTCAACCCCATTTTACAGCTGAGGTAACTGAGTCACAAAGAAGTGAAGTGACTTGCCCAAAGTCACACAGCAGACAAGTGGCAGAGCCAAGAATAGAACTCAGATCCTTCTGACCATCAGGCCCATGCTCTATCCACTAGCCATGCTCCTTCTCTGCATCCTGCCATAACGTTAGGGAAAAATTCCTGTTGATACTATGGTTCCACAGACTTCCCAGATGCTGATCTTAGTTATTTGTTTGTTTGAATATGTCTGCTGAAGGCAGAATAATGTGAGATAATATTACACTTTCCTGTCACTGATGTACTTACCATAAAGCCAAAGAGGTGGAATTGAATTTATGGAAGGGACTCTGCAGACCTGAATTTATTTCCAGTTTTGGAGAATACACTTTTTGGTATATGACTAAGGAAGAATCCCGTCGATCATTAAAATGGAATTCCATAGATGCCGAAAACTGCCCAGCTGAGGGTTACTACCAACATGAAGTTCCATATAAGATGTAAATTTTGTATTAGCTACAGTAACTTTTGTTTTAATCACAGGGGCATACATTTAAATGAATGTTTAGCAACAGAAACTTAAACCTTCATGCAGACTCCGTTCTCTGCAATTCCTCACTTTTAATAGATCTCAGTAGAGGTCAACACAAAATTAGGTGTTCATATTCATTAATGTACTTTAGGTCCTTTAAAAATTTACTAGAAATCAAGTACTTTGCATGTCTGCCTATAGAGGAATTTTCATATTTGATAAAATCATAAAAAAGCCTTGGCCTGAAAAGAATCTCAGATTTTGTGTGTTCATATCTACAATCTGACTCCTAAGAGACTTTTCACTTAATTCTTTTTTTACTTCAGATTTAGGTATATAGTAAGAGTGGAATAAATACATATGTTTTGACAATGATTATTTGTTTAAATCATACCATTTTGAGACTTTTTGCAGGGTCAATTTTAGGATATATTGCTTTTATTTCCAAATTTTAAAATAATGATATTCAAATGTCTATACTATAAAATCAGTGATTTGAAAAATCAGTATGACAATTGTAAATTTCTGGATAATGGCCATTTAAGAAAAAAATTTAAGTGTAAAGGAATGCAGAAAATTGCAAATTTCTGTTTAATGGCCATTTAAGAAAAAAAATTAAGTGTAAAGGTGTGGGGAAGTTTAGTTTCCAGTCGATATGACATCACCAATTAAAAAGAAAATATGAATATAAACTTGTACACTATAGTAGAAAATGGCATCAAATTAAGTACTTAAGAATGGTCTGGTGCAGAATATCTGTATAAGCCATAAGAAGAAATACATATAGGAATATACAGTTAATTAACACAATGAGTTTAATACTTTGTAAGTACTATTAATACTAAATGACATGTGCATTTTAAATTCAAAGGTAAGTAGGGTGAGCAGGGAATGAAGTGTTTGAAATACCCATTGCAAGAGCTTCAAAATGCAGTTTCTTTATTCAGGCTAAAACAAATGAGGTAAGCATTCAAACCTCAATAAAATTTGCTTTTTTAAGTTTTAGAAAGGCAGAAAATTGGCCTAGTGATAATTATAATAATAATAGTTATGGTATTTGTTAAGCCCTTACTACGTGTCAAAAACTATCCTAAGAACTGGGGTGGATACAAGGTAATCAGGCTGTCCTGGGAGGGGCTCACAGTCTTAATCCCATTTTACGGATGAGGTAACTGAGTCACAGAGAAGTAGCTTGCCCAAGTTAACACAGCAGAGCATCAAATCCTGTCACATCCAATGGCTTCTATTCCATCCTAATCCTCCTCAAATGAATAGCTGCCTTCAAAACTTCAAACTACTCTCTTCGTCATTAAACATTATCTAACCGTAAGGTCACTGACTTGGTTCTCCTGCTATTACTCTTGGCTGTTCCTTCTCAGTCTCTTTTGCAAACTTCTCCTCTGCTCGAACTATTTACATCTCTCAAAACTCAGCTATTTTCCATCTATAGCTACTTTCTTGAAGAATTCATTTGTTCTCACATCTTCATCGTCATCACTCTGCAGATAATTCCCAAATCTACATTTCCAACCCTGAGCTATTTCCTCCTCTGCAGTCTTGCATTTCTTCCTGCCTTCTAGATACCTCTGCTTGGGTAAAAATTGTGGTATTTGTTAAGTGCTTACTATGTGCCAAGCACTGTTCTAAGCGCTAGGGGGGATACAAGGTGATCATGTTGTCCCACGTGGGGCTCACAGTCTTAATCCCCATTTTACAGATGAGGTAACTGAGGCACTGGAAAGTTAAGTGACTTACACTTCACAGTGTTGATAAGTGGCAGAGCTGGGATTAGAATCCGTGACCTCTGACTTCCAAGCCCATGCTCTTTCCAGTAAACCACACTGTTTCTCCACCGATATGTCAAACAGTATGACTAAAACAAGGCTCCTCATCTTCCCAGCCAAATCTTGTTCTCCTCTATCTTTTCCATCACTGTAGACAATACTACTCACCTCTCTTTCTCTTTTTCTCTCTCTCTCAAAAGCCCATAATTTTGGTATTACCCACTAAACTCATCACTTTCTTTCAAAACACATATCCAGTCTGTCACCAGTTCTGTCAGTTCTACCTTCACAGTTGGGCTCTAGACTGCAAGCTCATTGTGGGCAAGGAATGTGTCTGTTTATTACATTGTACTCTCCCAAATGCTGAGGACAGTGCTCTGAACACAGTAAGCCCTCAATAAATATGATAGAATGAATGAATTGTTAAAATCCATCCTTTCCTCTCTAACTGCTACTATGCTTATCTAGGTACTTAAGCCCATCTCGATTACTGCATCAATCTCCTTGTTGACCTTCTGCTTCCTGTCTCCACTCAAGTCCACATTTCACTCTGCTGCCCAGATCACTTTACTAAAACAAGTTCAGTTTCCCAATACTTCAAGAGTCTCCAGTGATTGTTCATCCACCTACGCCTCAAACAGAAACTCCATACCGTCAGCTAGAAAGCATTCAATCAGCTTTCCCCCTCCTACTTTACCTCCCTGATTTCCTAGAAGACCCAGCCTGCACCCTTTGCTCCTCTGATGCCAATGTACTCACTGTATCTAGATCTCATTTATCTCACATGACAGCCCCTTGCCCATGTCCTCTCTCTAGACTGGAACTCAGCAGCATAGGCTAGTAGAAAGAACACCTGTCTACTTGTTTTGTTTTGTTGTCTGTCTCCCCCTTCTAGACTGAGAGCCCATTGCTGGGTAGGGACCATCTCTATCTGTTGCCGAATTGGACTTTCCAAGCACTTAATACAGTGCTCTGCACACAGTAAGCAGTCAATAAATATGATTGAATGAATGAATGAATGAACATGTGCCTGGGAGCCAGAGGAACTGGTTTCTAATCCTGGCTCCACCACTTGTCTGCTATGTGACTTTGGGTAAGTCACTTAATAGCTCTGTGCCTCAGTTACTTCATTTCTAATATCTCCATTAAGATTCTGATTAAGACTGTGGGACACAGACTGTGCCAACTATCCTGTATCTATCCCAGTGCTCAGTACAGTGTCTGGCACATAGTAAGCACTTGACAATTACCATAAAAAATGAACTCCCTCCCCCTTCATATACCACAGAGCATCACTTTACTCTCCTTCAAAGCCTTATTAAAAATCACCTCTCCTCCAAGAGGCCTTCCCTGATTGAATCCTCATCTTAGTTATTCCCTTAGCCTTCTGTGTTACATATGCCCTTGGATATGTACCCTTTAATAAAATGATATTCATCCCACCCTCATCCCTCACACTTATGAACATATTACTCATTCATTTTAATGCTTTTCTTCCTCTCTAGATTGTACATTCCTTGTGGGCAGGAAACATGTCTACCAACTCTATTGCATTGTACTTTTCCAAGCATTTAGTAAACTGCTCTGCCCATCTTCAGTGCTTAGTAAGTACCAATAATTGATAGACTGTTAGCTTGGAAGTCTTACTGACTACAGAGTTTTATTTTTTAATATGTCATAATTTTTTAGTAAATTAAAATGATATGAGGCCCTAGCTACTAGTTGAAAACAGGTCATTTGATCTCATAGAGACTCATAGTCACTATCTTGTGCCCCATAATAGAAGCACCTTTTCATAGGTTGGAATGGATAATCAGTAGACATCCAGGGCCTGTGTTGCTCACAGGGAATGGTTTCAGTAGTGTATAATGGATTTCTTAATAGTGGGACTTTTTTTTCATTGTCTTGTAATTTTTTTCATTTGAGAGGAAACACGTGTGCTGGACGGCCATAACTCATGTGAAAGATTGAATCAATACTGTGTCATTGATCTATATATCTTTTAGTAGGTAAATGTATGACAATCAGGGTTTCCTCCCATTTAATTCAAGCAAGGAATTTGATGACAGCCTACTGATTAGGTATGAAATACACAGATATATATATATATAAAACTAGAGCTGAGTGAACTTATTTTTTTCTTTCTCCATAAAAATCGATCTGAAATATTTATGTGGGAGTGTTATTTGATAACCAGTGGTTCTGAGCATGGAAGTAAAGGGAAGACTCGAAACATCATCCATCTTGTGTTTCTACAATTCTAAATGCAACTTTTTTTTAATGAAAGATACAGCTTTCATAAAAACCAAACAGAAGAATATTGTTATTACCTTATTTCCTTATTTTTTCTTATTAACTGATATTAATTATAAAAATATGGGAATGATTTTTGAATGGATAGAGACAACAGAATTAAAGGCTTATTTTCAAGTCATTTTCCTGTGTTAAAAGAAAAGATCTTGGAAATGTAGATTTTAACACAAGGAAATAAGATATTGAAAAGTATTCCATCTTTCTATTTTAGTGGTAAATTCTAAAATTTCCTTAATGAAAAATACTTTGTGTGCTCCTTTACAATGTTAGATCTTTGATGGCAGGGACCATGTATGTCTCTTACACCATTTTACTCTCCCAGTAACTTAATACCTTTCCTCTGCACTAGTAAACATCAATCACCCAATGGTATATATTTAGTATTTACTGCGTGCAGAGCAATGTACTAAGCACTTGGGAGAGAACAATACAGCATAGTTGATAGACATGTTTCCTACCCACAACAAGCTTACAGTCTAATTAATTAATTTAACATTCAATTAATATTTTTGTTTCATTTATTGTTCCAGTTGCTACTGCTTTATTCTGCTCATTCTGGGTTGGATATCTCTTTGAAGTCCTCACATGAATCTTATTTTACAGAGCAGTACCCACCCCTGAAAATCTGATGGATCACAGCTCTATCCCATTTTAAAACCCTCCTAAAATCTCATTTCCTCAAAAAGGCTTTCCTGATTCATTCATTCAGTTATATTCACTAAGTGCTTACTGTATGCTGAACACTATACTAAGCACCCCAAATCCCAAATTGTAGCAACCAATTAATTAATGGTATTCACTAAGCACTGGGCACCTTCCCCACAAATAACTTAGAGGATAGAAGAGTTGCTTCATCTCACCAGTCATCTCTAGCACTTCTGTTATTACATGTTCTCATTTTCATATATTAAATATATATATGCATGTATATAAATGTATATATCTATATATATATATCACTGAGAACAGTGCTTGGCACACAGTAAGCACTTAACAAATACCATCATTATTATTATATTCCATTGTGTATTAAAATATTCACGCTGATTACTGTACTTGTAAATGTTTATTTATCTGACTCCCCTGCTAGACTAAAAGCTGCTTATGGAGAGGAAATGTATCACTTTATTTTGTTGTACCTTACCCCAAACTTGGTATCCAGTGCTTAGAATAGTGCTTGGCACATAGTAAGTGCTTAACAAATACTATTATTATTATTATTAGTAGTAGTAGTAGTATCATATCGCTTGGCATTAAGTGAGTGTTCAAGCAATCCAACAACCAAAGGTATTTATTGAGCACTTTCTGTGTGCAGATCACTATAAGGAAGCACTTGGAAGAATACAAGTCAATAGAGTAGGTAGGCATGATTCCTTCCCATGAGGAACTTACAGTCTTGAGGGGAAGACAGACATTTAAAGAATTACAGATAGCAGAAATGGCAGAGAATAAAGGTAACAACAATAATAATAATAATCACTGTGGTATTTGGTAAGTGTTTACTATGTACCAAACACTGGGATGGGTACAAGCGAACCAGGTTGGACAAAGTCCCTGTCCCACGTAGGACTCACAGTCACAATCCCCATTTTAAAGATGAAGTAACTGAGGTGCAGAGAAGTAAAACGACTTACCCAAGGTCACACAGCAGACAAGTGGAGGATCTCAGAATAGAATCCACGACTTTCTGACTCCTAAGCCCGTGCTCTATCCACTGTGCCATGCTGCTTCTCATAAGTACTGGGAGTGGGGCTAGTATTAAAGTGGAACATATTAGTTATGGAAGGCCTCTTGAAGGAAATATTATTTTAGGAAGTGTTTGAATCTGGGAGGAGAGGTAATCAGTTGGATATGAGGAGGAAGGGAATTCCAGATCAGAGAGCAAGGGGTTGGCAGCAAGTTGACAAGGTTTAGGTATAATGACTAGTTTGGTGTAGTAGGGTTTGGTTGCAGTAGGAGAATGAGGTAAGGGGGAGACCTGATGGAGTTCCTCTAAGTCATTGGTAAGGTATACTTTGTTTGATGCAACGGTGGATGGGCAACCATTAGAGGATTTTAAGATGTGGACTGAATTTTCTTTTTAGAATAATGATCCCGGCAACATAGTGAAGTATGGGCTGGAGTAGGAAGAGACAGTGGGCAAGGAGGTAAGAGAGGAGGCTGATAGAGTAGGGTGGGGCAATAACTGGAGGGAGCCATGGGGTCAACAGGAGTCTATTTTTTAGAATAGGAGGTACATGGGCATGCTTGAAAGCAGTAGAAGAGGAACCACTGGAAAACAAACAACTGAAGATGACAGTCAAGGAAGGAAGAAGGGAGTAAGTAGGCAAGTGTTTTAATAATGTGCAAAGGAATGGGTTCAGAGGCAAAGGTCAAGAGGAATAGATTTCAGGAGCAGGCAGAAGTTTTCACCTTGCAATTCTTTTGGGAAGGATGAGAGAGTCAAAGAGTGGGCATGAGGAGGGTGGGATTGGAGAAGTGCAAGGGAGATTTTAGGGAGATTTTGCTGGATAGTTTCAATTTTATCAATGAAATAGGAGGCCACGTCATTTCCTCTACTAACATTTTTTATTTGACCCTTTGGATAGTCCTCATTTGTCCTGCAAGAGGTTATATCCATCTAAAGCTTTTAGACTGTGAGCCCACTGTTGGGTAGGGACTGTCTCTGTATGTTGCCAATTTGAACTTCCCAAGCGCTTAGTACAGTGCTCTGCACCTAGTAAGCGCTCAATAAATATGATTGATGATAAAGCTATACAGACACATATAAAGAGAGAGATCATTTATAAATATAGGTAACTTTAATATCTATGATGTGGTGAGCCCATAATAAGCTGCCTTGTTAGTGACTGTTCGTGATCCCAAGAACAACAACAAGGGAGAGACTTTGGAAAACCGCTAATGGGCTCTACCTGAGAAAGCTGGGCTTTCTTTCCCTGTTCTACCCATTAACAGGCCTGGACCAATCAGTGACTGACACGTAAGCCTCAGCTGCCATGCCTTAGGCAGATAAAAGGTGGCAAACAAGGGTGTGCTTGGAGGTAGCATAGAAGTATGTTAGGCTAAGCAAGCAGCAGGAGAGCAGCACTTGGAAGCAGAAAGAGGAAGTGATGGCAGAATGGGTTCCTTTGACCACAGACTGGTATGGGGCCCTTGGTGGAGTGAGTGTATGTGTCAATTCCTTGCATGTTAGTAAAACTAAGTAAAAAGCTTTTCACATTAACCTTGGTGATCAGAGAGGTGGTTTGATTTCTACTATATGTCATTGAGTTCCCCTCATCCAGGATGGTCCTGGTTGGTATGAACTGGGGCGGCTTGTGACATATAGGTTTTCTTATAGATAGAGTGGTAAACACATGTTACAGATCTATATTTCATTTCTAAACACTACTTGCCCTTTCGATCCAGGTGCACTCTCACTTGTTCTTCCAGCAATGGGATCATGTGGGAAGCAGCGTGGCTCAGTGGAAAGAGCCCGGGCTTTGGAGTAAGAGGTCATGAGTTTGAATCCCGGCTCTGCCACTTGTCAGCTGTGTGACTTTGGGCAAGTCACTTCACTTCTCTGGACCTCAGTTCCTTCATCTGTAAAATGAGGATGAAGACTGCGAGCCCCTCATGCGACAACCTGATTACCTTGTATCTACCCCAGGGCTTAGAAGAGTGCTTTGCATATAAGTGCTTAACAAATACCAACATTATTATTATTATTATTATCCTTTGCTCTGTTTTGTAGGGGGTTTTGTGTGTGTAGTGTTTATTAAGCACTTACTATATGTCAAATGCTATTCTAAGCCCTGGGTAGATACAAGTTAATTAGGTTGGACACACCCCCTGTCCTGCATGGGGCTCACAAGTCTAAGTAGGAGGGAGAAAAAGTATTTAACTGCCATTTTACAATTGAGAAAACGGAAGTACAGAGAAGTTAAGACTTGCCCAAGGTCACAGAGTGAGCAATTGGCAGAGCTAGGATTAGAATTTATATCCTCTGACTCCTAGGCCTGTGTTCTCTTTCCCTAAACTATTCTGCTTCTCTGTTAGTAGTTCCTTATAAATTCATAGGGAACTAATTATATCAAAAGTATGGTAACAGTAAATGTTAAGTAATTACAGTTGTTCAATCTCTTTTTTTACTGGATTCCTGCTGTGTTGTTATCATACTGCCCAATATAACAAATTTATATGATATAGGTAAGTAAATGCAATAGCTATGAAACTAACTTTTCATACACACAGAGTTTTTATTACTTCAAATTGGAAGGAAGTTCTTAATTATCACTTGAGTAATATTTTATAATGAACCTGCCAGTCTCACCTCCACATCGCCAAGATCGACCCTTTCGTCTCCATCCAAACCGCTACCTTGCTGGTTCAATCTTTCATCCTATCCCGACTGGATTACTGTATCAGCCTCCTTTCTGATCTCCCATCTGCTTGTCTCTCCCCGCTTTAGTCTATACTTCACTGTGCTGCCCAGATTATCTTTCTACAGAAACATTCTGGACATGTCACTCCCCTCCTCAAAAATCTCCAGTAGTTGCCTATAAACCTTCGAATCAAGCAAAAACTCCTCACTCTCCACTTCAAGGGTCTCCATCACCTCGCCCCCACCACCTCACCTCCCTTCTCTCCTTCTACAGCCCAGCCCGCACCCTCCGCTCCTCTGCCGCCACTAACCTCTTCACTGGACCTCGTTTTCGCCTGTCCCGCTGTTGACCCCCGGCCTACATCCTCCCTCTGGCCTGGAATGCCCTCCCTCCACACATCCGCCAAACTAGCTCTCTTTCTCCCTTCAAAGCCCTGCTGAGAGCTCACCTTCTGCAGGAGGCCTTCCCAGACTGAGCCATCCCTTTTCCCCTCCTCCTCCTCCCCTCCCCATCACCCCCACTCCCTCCCTCTGCCCTACCCCCTTCCCTTCCCCATAGCACTTGGGTATATTTGTACATATTTACTACTCTACTTATTTCATTAATGCTGTGTATATATCTATAATTCTATTTATTTTGATGGTACTGACACCTGTCTACTTGTTTTGTTTTGCTGTCTGTCTTCCCCCTTCTAGACTGTGAGCCCCTTGTTGGGTAGGGACCATCTCTATCTGTTGCTGAATTGTACTTTCCAAGTGCTCAGTACAGTGCTCTGCACACAGTAAGCGCTCAAGTATGATTGAATGAATGAATATTTATTATGCTATTGATTACACCACTCATATTAGTACTGAATTATGGACGTTTTACTAGTTGCAAGTGTTTTTATGTTGTCACTTTTTTTTTGATGTGCAAGGTCTCTGTGGACAGGGAATGTGTCAGTACTTCATTTTATATTTCCCAAGTAGGTGTTCAAAAAATTATACTACTACTACCACTATGATAACAAGGGCAGCGTGCTTCCCAAATAATAATAATAATAATAACGATGGCATTTATTAAGCACTTACTATGTGCAAAGCACTGTTCTAAGCACTGGGGAGGTTACAAGGTGATCAGGTTGTCCCACGGGGGGTTCACAGTCTTAATCCCCATTTTACAGATGAGGGAACTGAGGCACAGAGAAGTGAAGTAACTTGTCCAGAGTCACCCAGCTGACAAGTGGCGGAGCCAGGATTTGAACCCATGACTTCTGACTCTAAAGCCTGGGCTCTTTCCACTGAGCCATGCTGCTTCCCAGATACTCCACTGTGGTAATAGCAAGCTTCAGTCACTGTAACTGATTTTCATTGCAGTACCAACTACCTTCACAATGTTGTCCCACACCCATATCTTATCAGATTTTACCCTGTATATAAATTTTGGTGGTACTTAAATGCCTTTATTACATGATAACCAAAGCTTGGTACAACAGAAGCAAGATACACATTCCCTGTCCTCAATGAGTGCACAATCCAAAGAGGAAGACAGACAAAATATTTTACAAAAAAAATTACAAATTAATAATAATGGTTTTTATTCAACGCTTATTATGTGCCAAGCACTGCTCTAAGCACTGGGGGAGATACAAAGTTATCAGGTTGACCCATGTGGGGCTCACAGTCTTAATCCCCATTTTACAGATGAGGTAACCAAGGCATAGGGAAGTTAAGTGATTTTTTTCCCAAAGTCACACAGCTGACAGGTGGTGGAACTGGGATTAGAACCCACTACCTCTGACTCCCAAACCCGTGTCCTTTCCACTAAGCCCTGCTGCTTCTCCATACAAATTGTATAGAAGGACGTGACATGAAGTAGCAATTCATATATTCTAGACTGTAAGTTCCTGAGGGCAAAGGATCATGTCTTCTACTTCTCTTTCACTCTCCTATGTGCTTGGTCAATTGAATAAATAAGTGAATAGACAAGGATCCTAAATGCAGATAAACCCTTGGTCATATGAGTTATGGGTACTTTAGGAACTAAACAACTGTAAAGATGACTTGTACATAAATGTCTTTGTTTTCAAAGGTAATGTAATGAACGGTGAGGTACTATCCATGCCTGAAAAGTGTAGCTGAAAAGATCAGTGTATGACAGACACCACTCCACATTATGGTCACATAAACATAGCTCTTTGAGAAGCAGCATGGCTCAGTGGAAAGGGCATGGCATTTGGAGTCAGAGGTCATGGGTTCAAATCCCAGCTCTGCCAACTGTCAGCTGTGTGACTTTGGGCAAGTCATTTAACCTCTCTGTGCCTCAGTTCCCTCATCTGTAAAATGGGGATTAAAAGTGTGAGCCCCCCGTGGGACAACCAGATCACCTTGTAACCTCCCCAGTGCTTAAAACAGTGATGTGCACATAGTAAGTGCTTAATAAATACCATCATTTTTTTTTTGTCCCTATAAGGCCTGTCTATATCTTTTGGAGGCTACATCTTGATAGCCAAATACTTATAAGACCTTTAAAAAATGCAATCCCACTCCCAAATATTGTCCACTAAGATGACTCATTTGCTGCAGATTACAAATGGGTCTCATTCTTGGAAAATGTGCTTCACAATGCTTTTTAAATTTCCCATATTCCTTTGCAGTTTCAAAATAAGGCAGCTGTTTGGGTATCCTGCTATCATGCCTCCTATCCCATCCTCCTATACAATGGGCTTTGGAGTCAGAGGTCATGGGTTCAAATCCCAGCTCCACCAATTGTCAGCTGTGTGACTTTGGGCAAGTCACTTAACTTCTCTGTGCCTCAGTTTCCTCATCTGTAAAATGGGGATTAAGACTGTGAGCCCCACGTGGGACAACCTGATCACCTTGTATCTCCTCAGCGCTTAGAACAGTGCTTTGCACATAGTAAGTGCTTAACAAATACCATTATTATTATTATTATTATTATTATCCCTCTTCCTCACATATCCTCATCCAGCAGTTCCTGGAGACCTACCTCAAAAACCTTTGATGTTGTTTATGACCTGTTGATTTGAAAGCATTTTACTCTTTTCAGTGTCAGTTTGACATCAGGTTCCATAGTCCTAGCAGCATTATCAAGCATGGAGTCATCAAATAGGTTGAACGGAACTGATCCTACTGCATAATCCTGCTTTACTCAGGAGTTGATGGAAAACTGGTTTAGGCATGACATCTTCAACTTGACTCTACTGTCCAAGTTATTATCAAATAGCCTAAGGAGCTTGGTGAACTTCCCAGAGCAGTCAAATCTGCTTCAGTGGCCAGTCTGATCATATATCAAAAGCTTGTTTAAGGTCTATGAAAATAGCCCAAAGTTCTACTTCTACAACTATACTTCTCTTATATCTGCCATACTGAATAGTTCATATCCTGTATTTTGATCTGAAGCTACCTTGAGATTCTGGGAAGACACGCTTGACTATGTTCTTCCATCATCTTTCCAAGAGAACCTGGCTAGAATTTTGCTGGAAGCTTTCATGCTGTCAGTTATTTTCATCAGCAGCATTAGATCATAAATACCATCACCGAATTTGGCTAACAAAGAAGTAAATAATGCACATGTTACAATACCCCAGGCCTGCAGTGTAATGTGATGACATCCTGGGGTGAGCCAAAATCTGCTAGAATCTTGCCAGCAGTAGAAAGCAGTGAGATGCCCTAGTAGTTTCACAATTAACTTCTAGACGGTGAGCCAGTTGTTGGGTAGGGATTGTCTCTCTCTGTAGCCAAATTGTACTTTCCAAGTGCTTAGTACAGTGCTCTGCACACAGTAAGCACTCAATAAATATGATTGAATGAGTAACTTTGGCACCTTTCTTCATGAAGATGATGATCAGGATTTCATCTTTTAGATCTTCTGGTGATTCTTCATTGCTTCATATACTGAAAAGCTCATGCAGACTTTTGAGGATTGCCCATTCTTGCTTGTGGAATTCTGCAGAAATATCATCAAATGCTGATGCTTTGATCTTTTTTTTTTTTTCAGAAGCTGTAAATAAGATCATGCCCTCATAATTTGACTATTTAGAATCAATCAATCAATCGCATTTATTGAGCGCTTACTGTGTGCATAGCACTGTACTAAGCACTTGGGAAGTACAAGTTGGCAACATATAGAGACAGTCCCTACCCAACAGTGGGCTCACAGTCTAAAAGGGGGAGACAGAGAACAAAACCAAACATACTAACAAAATAAAATAAATAGAATAGATATGTACAAGTAAAATAAATAAATAAATAGAGTAATAAATATGTACAAACATAAATACATATATACAGGTGCTGTGTGGAAGGGAAGGAGGTAAGATGGGGGGATGGAGAGGGGGACGAGGGGGCCTTTTAAGGCCTTTTCTGTGGTGGAAGGCATGTTAAGAAGATCACTGGTGACATATTGTCATCTGTGAAAAACATTTCCATTGTCTGTGATGAAAAAATTCCATCTCTACTGCTCAGTGGTAAGGTGGTGTAGATGGTGTCCAATTGCTTCTCTAATGATGATAAAATGTTCTTAGTTGGGTGGTGGTATCACCACTCCCTCACCACTGATCACTTATCTCTCCAGACTTAATCTGTATGCCCCTTTGTAGTCTTTTTTTTTTGATATCCATTTTGTTTTAATCTAGAGGAGCTGCAGAGTGTAGCTGATGCATCTCTTGCTTCGCTTCAACCTGTCTTTTAATAATCCTTATAACTGGGATATTTGTTAAGCACTTACTGTGTGACAGGCACTGCACTAGCACTGGGATAAATACAAGATAATCAGGTTAGACACAGACCCCGTCCCACGTGAGACTTCCAGTCTGCGCAGGAGAGAGAGAACAATTTGTCCAACGTCAGGCAGGAGGCAGAGCCAGAATTAAAACTCTAGCCCTCTGACTCTCAGGCCACACTCTTTCAGTAGGCCACCTTGCTTCTAAATCTTAGTTGTAATCAATCAGATGAAAGACATTAAATCCAATGATGAAAAAGAGAAATAGAGTGTAAGGATATTCAGAAAAGTGCTGTGGGGCTAGCGTGAATATCAAAATAATGTTGGATAATGTTTCTCTTTTCCATCCTCACAGCCTTGATGGATGCATAAGAAACAGTTCTTCAGAGAAGGATTCATAAACCAACCAACCTAAAATCCTAGAGAAATATAAGTGTATGTTTTTTTACACTTGATATCATTGTTTTAGCAAAACACAGAACATTACCGAATATAAATTCTGCTATCTTCCATAGAATTTACGAGAGCTACTGAAATACTATTAGTTTCATATGTTCCAGGATACTCAAATTATTCATGTCATTCAACATTTTATACTCCCAATACTACAGCTATAGCAACATCTCCTTGAAATGTTGCAGACTTCAAGAAGCCAACGTAGCTATTGGTCAAACAATGTTTTCATGTCGGCTCATTAACACAAAGATTTGTTGACTTAATAATAATAATTGTGGTATTTAAGCACTTGCTATGTGCCAGGCACTGTACTAAACACTGGGGTGGATACAAGCAAATCAGATTGAACACAAGTCCCCATCCCACATGGGGCTCACAGTCTCAATCCCCATTTTAAAGATGAGGTAACTGAGGCCCAGAGAAGTAAAGTGCCCAAGGTCACACAGCAAAGAAATGGCGGACCGGGAATTAGAACCCACGACCTTCTGACTCCCAAGTCCGTGTTATTTATTACATGTATGTATTATATCGTAACAAGTTTCTAAAGTTAAAATTTTTTTATAATAATCAAAACACTAGATCATGCTTTCTTGGAGTATTGGAATAGTTATTTCACCTTCCTGCATTATGGGAAAAGCTTCATAATTAAAGAAGAAAATTCAGTCTTCTATGAAAACAATATTTTCTAATTCTTATATATTACCTGATAGTGAATTGTTTCATTGACTGTTTTACTTATTATTAATTCATTCAATCATATTTATTGAGTGCTTATTGTGTTCTGGGCACTGTACCAATGGCTTGGAAAGTAAGATTCAGCAATAAAGAGAGACAAACCCTTCCCACATCGGGTTTATATCAGTAGGGTTTTTAATCCAAAGACTCCTGATGAAATATAGTATAATTTTTCAATTTGTGATTGGATTGAAAAAACACTACTACCTAGAAGAAAAAGTAAAGCCAATGCATGTGAGTTATTTTGATTTTTCCAGGAAAGAACAGCAAGCTGATTCTTATCAAGATGGGTATTGGATATCTCTAAAGAGATACTGCCTTGATGTGAAAAGATGCAAACTTTGGAAATAGTGAACACTAAAATAGAAATATCAGATACAGCTGCTTTTTGTAGAGAAGTGTGATTCTTTTATTTATATTTGTTTTCTCAGCATATTTTTCAGCAATTTGCATTGACTTTCTTTATGGAGCTGTTCATTGTTAAACATAAATTCTGAATTCCGTATCATGCTACAGGCACTCACCCCGATACAGCTGAGTTATGGTCCCTGAAAACATGGTTAAATGTTGAGTGCCTCTACCTAAAGCACTATGTCATAAATTAAGATCTGTTCCACTCTGGGAAAAATGATACAAAATTATTTTATGTTCTATATACTGTTACATTGAACCAGTGCTGAAACAACAAGAAAAAAATGTTAGCCATTATGTACAAGTTACTCCAGTGATGACGATATGGGCTAGGCCAGAGGCAGTTCCCTCAGCTCTTCCCAGGCTTCTTTCTTTTGAGCAGCAGACACAAACTCTCCAAAATAATAATAATGATGATGATGATGTTTAAGTGCTTACTATGTGCCAAGCACCGTTCTAAGTGCTAGGGTAGATACAAGGTAATCAGGTTGTCCCATGTGGGGCTCACAGTCTTAATCCTCATTTTACAGATGAGGTAACTGAGGCACAGAGAAGTTAAATGGCTTGCCCAAAGTCACACAGCAGACAAGAGACCATCTACACTTTCCCCTTTCCCTCACATCCAGAGTGGTTTTCTCCACAGGGCACTGATAGGACAGCAAAAAGCCTGTAGAACTGGGCTGGTCCCAACCCTGGGGGTCAGAGATTTCCTTCCTTCTCCTTGGGGGGAGTGGAAAGAAGGCAGAAGGGAAGGAGGAAGAAGGGAGCAAGAGGCTCCCATCTCCTCTTTCACCCTAGAACCGAATTTACATTAGGATGAGGCTTGGGAACAGCAGTGTGGGCAGAAGGGGAGTCACTAAGGAGCTCTCCTGGCTGAACTGGGTTTTGCTGACTGGATTGAGTTGTGCTGTCTGAACTGGATCATGCTGGATGGACTGTGCCATGCTGGTATACTGGGCCATGCTTAATAGACTGAGCTGTGCTGAGCCACATTAGTAGACTGGGCCATACTGGCTGCACCGGGCTGTGTTGGCTGGACTGGGCAGTGCTAGTTAACTGGGACATGCTGGTTGGACTGTGCCTAACTGGTAGAATGGACTGTGGTGACTAAACTCCTCACTCTCGGCTTCAAGGCTCACCATCACCTTGCCCCCGCCAACTCACCTCCCTTCTCTCCTTCTATAGCCCAGCCCGCACCCTCCACTCTTCTGCCACTAACCTCCTCACTGTACCTCATTCTCACCTGTCCCGCCGTCAACCTCCGGCCCACGTCCTCATTCACTCAATCGTATTTATTGAGCGCTTACTGTGTGCAGAGCACTGTACTGTCCTCCCCCTGGCCTGGAATACCCTCCCTCCACACATCCTCCAAGCCAGCTCTCTTCCTCCCTTCAAAGCCCTACTGAAGTCACTTCCTCCCAGGTGAGCTCACCTTCTACAAGAGGCCTTCCCAGACTGAGCCCCCTTTTTCCTCTCCTCCTCCCCATCCCCCCGCCCTACCTCCTTCCCCTCCCGACAGCACCGATATATATGTTTGTACAGATTTATTACTCTATTTTACTTGTATATATTTACTATTCTATTTATTTTGTTAATGGTGTGCATTTAGCTTTAATTCTATTTGTTCGGACGACTTGATACCTGTCCACATGTTTGGTTTTGTTGTCTGTCTCCCCCTTCTAGACTGTGTGCCCGTTGTTGGGTAGGGACTGTCTCCATTTGTTGCCAACTTGTACTTCCCAAGTGCTTAGTACAGTGCTCTGCACACAGTAAGCACTCAATAAATATGATTGAATGAATGAATGCTGGCTGAACTGGCCCATGCTGGCTGGACTGTGCCATGCTGGTAGACTGGGCTGTGTGGGTAGACTGAACTAGGTAAACATGTCTATACTGAGGAGGCTCTGCATAGTGAAGTCCCACAGAGGCATATGGCCTAGGATGACCCTCCCATGTAGGCTTTCACTCCCATGGCTCTCTGAGAGGGGATCTACCTGAACCCAGGTGAGCAAGAGACATGAGGGACTGAGGTGCTTCAGTCCCTCTGTGGCCTAAGAAACAATTTTCCTAGCCAGAACAACAACTCAGGAAATTTTCCTTCTATCAAAGCAGAAATCTGGCTCATTCCTCCTTACTTACTGCACTGCATTATATATTACCCAACTATGATTTATCTTCGTTAAAGTAATTCAAAGCTTAACCCCATGATAGTAACTAAATAAGGCATTATAGAATGATTTTTGAGTCTTTGAAAAAGGCTGTAAAAGTAGACTTATTTTTCTGTTGATTGCGGTAATGGTGGTATAACTATAGTGAAGACTTGTCCCAATTTAGGTTGAATAAACAACCTTCTTCTTGTCTTCATTAAATACTCTGTAATAGGTTAATTCCTTCTGAAAACCTCTGCACATCTTAGAATTCCTCTCTCTCTGGGTCTTTTTCAATCTTCTTAATCCCCAAATTTACCCTATGGCGGAAAGACCATATTAGACATCTTCCAATAATGTACTGGGTTATCAGTTTTATGAGATCCTTATTGGGCAGTGATTCCAATGAATAAGATACAATTAACTCATCCACATCAGCATCATCTATTTATAAATTAAGTTGCCTCCCCAACTCAACTGGTTATTTGATCTAGGGCCTTTCCTATAGCTCAAAAATCTAACACAAACTGCGGGTAGAGCTTATTCCAAGACCCATTAATGGTAGATTTTTTTTCATGGTATTTGTTAAGCTCTTACTATGTCCAGGCACTGTATTAAGTGCTGGGGTAAATACAAGAAAATCACGCTGGACACAGTCCATGTCCCCCAAGGGCTCACGGTCTTAATCACCATTTTTCACAAGAGGTAACTGAGTCACAGAGAAGTTAAGTGACTTAACCAAAGCCATACAACACACAAGTGGTGGAGCAGGGATTTAGAATCCTGGTCCTTCTTACTTTCAGTCCTGTGTTCGATCCACTAGACATTGCTTAAAATAAGTCCTGTAGAGGAGAAGGCAGGGAGGAATTTACTTACCTATCATGCCTCGTCTAAATGCCAAGGCAGTTGGGACTTCTGCATAAGATGAGCTAACCACAATACGGATTGTATAGCTATGGTGGTTGTATTGTTAGCTGGCACAACTCAGAGGAGGGTATCAAACAATAATATTAACTCCCAGTTTCCTATCTGGGGTGGCTGTAACGTGGGGTATGCTTGTATGCCATTAGTGAGCCAATGTCAAAGATGCTGAAATATATGTGAATTCATAGGTGAATTCTCAGGAGGCAGAAAATATTGTCACTTTCTTATGAATTTTCACTAAATTAGCTAATGTTTAGCTACTTAGAGGAATCAACTGAATATAACATCATATTTCTAGACTGTTGAGCCCATTGTTGGATAGGGACCATCTCTATATGTTGCCAATTTATTATGCTTCCCAAGCCCTTAGTACAGTGCTCTGCACACAGTAAGCGCTCGATAAATATGATTGAATGAATGAATATTTCCTTTATAATTTTGATTCAGAAGGGTAAGGTTTGTATAATAACTATAATGCAATAAAGATACAGAATTAGTCTTTTTACAGGGAAGTAACTATATCAATTAAGTAAAAAATGATTCATCACTTTTGTCCAGTGATTCAATCCACATTTTCAGCATGAGGGGTATATGTGTGTGGGATCAGTTTTATGATTTAAAATCATTGCAGACTCAGTTGATTTATCCTATGTTGGATTTATTCGCTTCCGACATTTCCCAAGTCTGCCACATCTTTGGCAGAATTTTACAGTGCCCATAAATCCTCTTTTGAAATTAGCATATATAGGGATTTAGATCACAAAATAATTAATCATTTACTTATTATATGTCTATAGGGCCTTTGCACCAAAGATTTCTAATTAAATATTACAGTACAACTATTAAATTTGTGACTGGATTAGGAAGAATAATTCATAAGAACAAGGTACTCTCACCAAGTGAAAGACACTCCGAAAAATGTCCACGCTTATCATGCATATTATGCTTAATGAATACAGTAATAGAAATTTGAGTTTTCTTTTAGCTGCAATTTTCCTTTTTTTTAGTTCTGAGAACATATCTAGGAGAGTCCATTTTCCTGACTATTCATAAATTATATGGATAGTTTCAGGCACTCTCTTTATCAATAACTGAGTCCCATATATGTCTACACGGAATTTATTTCCGAAAGGATTTAGTTGTTCCAGCCAGGTCCCAAATAGCACCAAATGAACGTAGACCCATGAAGACAGGAGTAAACTGACAAGTATTCACATTATTATTGTTATTATTGTTGCCAACTTGTACTTCCCAAGCACTTAGTACAGTGCTCTGCACACAGTAAGCGCTCAATAAATATGATTGATTATTGTTATTATTTTATTATCATCATCATTAAGAATTACTCTAAGCACTGTGGAAGATGCCAGTTAATTAGGTTGGACAGAATCCCTGTCTCTCATGGGGCTCACAGTTCCTAAGTAGGAAGGAGATCAGGAATTGAATTCCCATTTTACAGTCAAGGAAGCTAAGGCACAGAGAAATCAAGTGACTTGCCAAGGTCACACAGCCAGCAATTGACAGAGTCAGTATTAGAACCCAGGTCCCCTGACTTGCAGGAATGTAATGTTTCCTGGCTTCAATATGTGAAAATCAAACCTTTCCTGGCTTCTGAGAGTGTCTGCATTACTCCTTAGCTATGTGTTTCAGTGGAAAATGGTACTTCTCTCATTCAGAGATAAAGAAATGAGAGATGGAGCAGAGAAACAGCATGAATTTTAATTTATGAAGATAAATTCAGATTAGGTAGGGAAAGTGGTAAGAATTAAAATAGAACACCTTGTAAGTACACAAGGGAATGCAGTGAGGGGTTCCAGTTACTTCAAGTCAAATTTCCCTGCTATGTACCAAATGTCCATGGGAGCTGGGCCATGTGAAAAGCCAGTTCACTTGAGAACACAAGAAAAGCCAGTGGTCTGTTGAAGGTTATGTCGTAACTATTAGTCTAACTTTTACTGTGTTCCATCTTCACCCTTCACTGATTCTGTCTTTCTCAAATCCAGTCTCTATTACATTCCACAGTTCTCTCTCCCTCTCAATTCCTTCCAGCTTCCATCTGAAAATCAAGAGATGTTGCAATTTGGCTTCTTTGGTAGTGAATAAGTATCCATGCCAAGGTACAGAAAGATACAAATTCACCTGCATCTACACATTCAAGGAATTTTTCATAAAATTAAATTTTGTTTCTACCTAATAAATTTCAAAGAATAGGAGGTTCACTGACAGTACCTACACTACTGAACAAATGAATAGTTGGTCAAATCTATTTTTCATCACATTCCTTGGTGAAATTCAACAACCAAAATAGGACCAAATATTCTGGGTATTTGATATGAATGTGATTGCAAAGTACCGAGTAGAAACTTACTCAACCATAATTAAGTGGATTATCCATATATCCAAAGCATTCCTACAGCTAATCTAAAAGAAAACAACAACATTCTATTAAACATTGTGACCCTGTGGAAAGACCACGGGCCTGGAAATCAGAGGACATGCCACTTGTCTGTTCTGTGACTTCGGGCAAGTCACTTAACATCTCTACCTCAGTTTCCTCATTTTGCAAAATAGTTTCAGTCCTATTCCCTCCTCCTAAGTGAGCTCCATGTGGAACAGGGATTGTTCCAACCTGGTAATCTTTTATGTACATCAATCAATCATATTTATTCATGATAAAATGCTTGGCACACAGTGAGTGCTTAACAAGTATCATAATCAATTAGCTAAATAGCAATAACAATACTAAATTTCTGATTTATGCAGGACACTCAGCTGGAGTACAGGCAACTCCAGTTGCCTATATTATGGCTTCTTGGTTACCTCTGCATGTTTCAAAATGCAATAAGGACCAAGCAATGAATAATGACTCAAAGTTTAGATTTCTGTATTGCATCTGATGATAAACAGTAATGGAACATATGAGGATCTCTGTACTGTTTAATCAAAGCACTTGTTTGAGGCTGACAAAGTATTTTCTCTTTAACTCAATTAAATCAGCTCCCAAAGTCATCCCTAAATTATTTGGTCATTTTCAAGGATCCATTGACATCACTAGCAATACTTATAACCATTTTTGGTTGGAAGGGCCAAAGCCACTACTCTAAGAGTCCTTCTAATGCTTTGGGCTAGCTCTTTCACAGACTCCCAGGACACATTTTAATGCAGTAGTCCTCAATGGATTCATCCACCTGAGTCACTGCTTGATAAAGGATGGATACATCCGCTGTCAAACATGAAATGGGGATGTTTTATTGTATTTTAGAAGGGCATCCACCCCTAATGTTTCAGGCAACACCCCAAAATATGTAGCACACACTGGCTCTCCAAGGCTTTGCTTGGGGTTTAGGCTCTGTTTCGTTACTGGTGATGATCCAATGTGCTGGATTATCGATCTGGAATCCCTGATAACACAATGGTCCTGATCCTACCACTGATGTCTTTTCTGGCAATATAGATTTTGCTCAGACGATATTGGTGGCAGGCCGGGATGACAAAGGGTCAGAGATTTTATTGAGAATGGATACTGAAAGGGGATCAGGTTTTGAAGAGCTAGCTAATGGGTCATATGGTCACCTTGGGCTTTTTTGGCCCTGAGTGGAAACTCTCATGTCTTGTCAGAGGCCTGAGATGTACACATCTGAAAGTTGAGGTCAAAAAACTGTGAGGGTCATTGCCACTATCACTGCATAGACTAGGCATTTATGCAAGGCCTTTCTATCAGATTCCTGACAACCACTTAAACATCACTCCAACTAGTGGCATTGGGTCAGGATCTCAGATGCAGACCTTATTTCCAGGTGGTGTTGGTTCTAGGCTGAAAATACACAACCTCTTAACCAAGTTAGGTCCTAAGCTCTCACGACAGTCCTTAGGTATTTCAGTCCTCTGTGCCACCATGCAAGAGAGACTTGGCTAGGTATTTCCTCCATCAGAAGGTCATTGGTGGAACAAAATTCCCAACTCCGAGAGCCTTAGTCCGGGATTCGTCCAATGAGTCCTCCTCTTCCTCCCCCTACAGAGATCTCTGAAGGTCACTTTCCTAGAGCCACCAATTCATCTTATCTGTCCACTTTCCTCTTATAAAAGATGTTGTTAGTCCTGAGTCTGTGACCCAGAAGTCTTAACAAAGGATGGTATGCAAAATTAGGGGGTGTGTTGGAAAGCCATTCCAGATGAGGACTCTTACAGTTACTAGGTGGCAGCAAATACCCCTTGCAAATCGCCCCAATATTCAATCAATCGTATTTATTGAGTGCTTACTGTGTGCAGAGCACTGTATTAAGCGCTTGGGAAGTATTCGCCATCCGTCAATCAATCAATCATTTATTGAGCGCTTATTGTGTGCAGAGCACTGTACTAAGCATTTGGGAAGTCCAAGTTGGCAACATATAGAGACGGTCCCTACCCAACAGTGGGATCACAGTCTTCCTAAATTCTTTGCTCAATATCTTGAGTCCATGAACGTCAACTCTATTACTGTACCACCACTCTTCGGATCACACAATTACAATGGTATGTGATGTCACGACAACTTTCCTCTCAAATGAATGGGCATTGAGTCAGAAGAGATTCAGTCTCTCACTATGGATGAATTTGGGGAATGAACTGGGTGGCGCCTTGGCAAGAAGATCACAATTTTCTTATGAGTCAAAGAACATCAGTGGGGAATCATCTTCAATCCTTCCCAGCTGAAACTATCCATAAAGAAATGAATTGTCCCTGTAAGTGAATCACAACTATATGAATGTAATCAAATCTAGGTGTTTTCAAACACTTAGATCGCTTGGTTACGGAATTACAGTCCCCAAAAGGGTTTTATGGGGTATACTTCTCCCTTGACGTAGACCAAGGGTCTTAATGTTGTTCCAAATCTCTTTGTTCTACGTAGTGTGCTATACATGAACTAGATTCATGTAAAGAAACCTTTATCTGGGCAGAGAGCTGATTGAGATTACTTGAATGAAAAGAGAAAATAAGTGTGAAGCTCAGATCTCATATTTCTTCATCGATTTTGATGATTTCTTGGTGATTCACAAATTATCTCACATAACCTTAAAACAGAGGTCAGAATTCATACTGCCACCATTAAGTTCAACATTGTTGCACAACACAGATATTCCTATCCCTTATTGGATATCCTTTGATATATCCATTTATTCCATATGATCTACTTCAGTCAATCAATCATTTATTGAGTGCTTGCTGTGTGCAAGGACTGTACTAAGTGCTTGGGAAAGTACAATATAAGAGTTGGTAGACACATTCCCTGCCCACAGTGAATTTACATTCTAGAAGGGGAAGGTTATAAAAAAAGCAAAAAACCCACCACCTTCAAGTCTGTATTGTGCTCATGAGAATGTCTGTAAAAATGCAGATTGCTCACTCTGCCTCTTGTTGAAGATGCAAAGCTTCCTTGCTACATTCAGGTTTATTGTAAGCTCAATTTTGAAATTATGAAATAAGAAAGAAAAACAAATATAAGCCTTGCAATAATTTTATAATAGATATGGACACCTCCTTTCGTAATGCTGAAACATTCTGCTCAGTGGTTTCAATCAATCAATCAATCAATCATATTTATTGAGTGCTTACTGTGTGCAGAGCACTGTACTAAGCGCTTGGGAAGTACAAGTTGGCAACATATAGAGACAGTCCCTACCCAACAGTGGGCTCACAGTCTAGAAGGGGGAGACAGAGAACAAAACCAAACATATTAACAAAATAAAATAAATAGAATAGATATATACAAGTAAAATAAATAAATAAATAGAGTAATAGATATGTACAAACACACACACACACATATATATACATATATGTGTATATATATATATATATGCACATATATATATATACGTATATATATGTGTGTGTGTGTGTGTTTGTATATATATATATACAGGTGCTGTGGGGAAGGGAAGGAGGTAAGACGGGGGGAATGGTTTCCCCACCATTCATTCATTCATTCATTCAATAGTATTTTTTGATTGCTTACTGTGTGCACAGCACTGTACTAAGCGCTTGAGAAGTAAAAGTTGGCAACCTGTAGAGACGGTCCCTACCCAACAACGGGCTCACAGTCTAGAAGGGGGAGACAGACAACAAAACAAAACATATGAACAGGTGTCAAGTCGTCAGAACAAATAGAAATAAAGCTAGATGCACATCATTAACAAAATAAGTAAAATAGTAAATATGTACAAGTAAAATAAATAGAGTAATAAATCTGTACAAACATATATACAGGTGCTGTGGGGAGGGGAAGGAGGTAGGGTGGGGGGATGAGGAGGAGGAGAGGAAAAAGGGGGCCCAGTCTGGGAAGGCCTCTTGGAGGAGGTGAGCTCTCAGTAGGGCTCTGAAGGGAGGAAGAGAGCTAGCTTGGCTTTTCTTTCACCAAACTTTTCTTTCATCCATTCAGTAAGGAGTGATGAAGCAAATTAAAACTTTATAAAGAGTGATTCAGGAAGACATCAAATATAACATTGCAGTAATTGAGTTAGGAAAATAAGGGATGCATACATGATACTCTAGGGATATGCAAGTTGTGACCTTGTGAAAGATTCTTAAGTAACAATAATAAAAGTGAAACACAGTAATAATAATAATGATGATGGTATTTGTCAAGCACTTACTATGTGACAAGCACTGTTCTAAGCACTGGGGTAGATACAAGATCATCAGGTTGTCCCATGTGGGGCTCATAGTCTTAATCCTCATTTTACAGACGAGATAACTGAAGCACAGAGAAGTTAAGTGACTTGCCCAAGGTCACACGCAGGCAAATGGCAGATTCGGGATTAGAACCCACATCCTCTTTGACTCCCAAGGCAGTGCTCTTTCCACTAAGCCACGCTGCATAGCAGCAGCAGCAGCAGCAGCAGCAGCAGCAGCAGCAGCAGCAGCAGCAGCAGCAGCAGCAGCAGCAGCAGCAGCAGCAGCAGCAGCAGCAGCAGCAGCAGCAGCAGCAGCAGCAGCAGCAGCAGCAGCAGCAGCAGCAGCAGCAGTTGTAGTAGTAGTAGCAGCAGAAGAAGTACTAGTAATGGTGGTGTTACTTGTTAGAAGCAGCGTGCCTCAGTGGAAAGAGCATGGGCTTAGGAATCAGAGGTCATGAGTTCTAATCTTGACTGCCACTTATTGGCTGTGTCACCTTGGGCAAGTCACTTAACTTCTCTGTGCCTCAGTTACGTCATCTGTAAAATGGGGATTGAAACTGTGAGCCCCAAGTGGGACAACCTGATTACCCTGTTTCTACCCCAGCGCTTAGAACAGTGCTTGGCACATAGTAAGTGCTTAACAAATACCATTATTATTATTATTATTGTTAAGCACTTATTATATGCCAAATTATATAGTAGATTTTGGAGAATATACAATGCTTTCAGATCACTGTCTGATTGTGATCACCATCACTTGTCTACTGTGGGACCTTGGACAAGTCACTTAACCGTCTTTGTTACCTCAGCTGTATAATGTGGATTAAGACTATGAGCCCCACGTGGGACATGGAATGCATCCAACCAAATTATCTTGTACCTACCTCAGTGCTTAGTGCCGTGCTTGGCACACAGTAAGTGCTGAACAATACCACAGAAAAAAGGAAAAAATAACAACCAGACACAAGCACTGCCCCACATGGGATTTACAGTCTAAGGGGACAGAAAGTTAGTATTTAATCCCTATTTTACCTATGAGGAAATTTAAGCCCAGAGAAGATAAGGGATTTATCCTCCTAGATCACATAGCAGACAAGTGATAGAGCGGGGATTTAAAAGCACAGGTCTCATAATTTCCAGTCCTGTGGTCTTTCTACTAGGCCTCATTGCCTCTTCGAACCCAATGAAACTTAATTTAAACTTCTTATTTTTGACTCTGAGAAACATTTTCCCTAAATTGTATCTCCATTTACCTTTCCTCCTACCTCCCTAAAACTCACCTTACTTCATAAAGCTCAGCAGCTTATATCCTGTTAGGATTCTTCCCATAACATTCCTCCTGACCTATTTAGCGTTTCTCCTTGCCATACTGTTTTTTGTCTACCACCACCATCCTTCTCATTTAATAAACCCATTTCCCCCTCATAACAAATGTGTTTATCATTACTACTACATAGATTGTATCTAAATACTTTTTTCTGTCTTTTGCACGGTGAGTCTTTTGAGGAAAGAAGTGATAATAGGATGCATATGTTATCCAGCCAATCCTCTAGATCACTGTGGCTTTATCTCCACTTACCTGGAGATGTGAGCCTGGGGCTTTGTGAGAAAATCTCAGTGAATGTTAAGCCACTTACACAGTCAGTCTACCTTGTCAGTCAGTCAGCCCATAAGAAATCAGAGCACTGTACTAAATACTTGGAAAAATAGAATGTGGCAGAATTGAGAGCAGCGGCATGATTAGATATTTAAAATTTCCTAGATTGACTGTTCATGTGTATGTAACTACACAATTACAGACAAATGTGTTAAAAGAGAATCAATAAATGGTATTTTTTGCACGCTTACTGTATGCAGAGTACCATACTAAGCATTTGGGCGAGTATAATAAAGTAGGCAAAATATCTACCCTTAAGGAGTTTACAATCTAGCAGGAAGAAGGATGGTAGTGGTGATGCAGGAAAATGGGATAGAAATAAGGATTGCTAGATGGGGAGGAGCATTAACAAAAGAAGCCTAACAGGATAAAAGCTCGTGAGCTTATTTATTAATGTCTTTCTCCCCCATCTAGATTGAAAGCTCACTGTGGGTAGGGAAGGTACCAACTCTGTTGTGGTCTCCCAAGCACTTAAGTGCCCTGTGCACAGTAAGTGCTCAGTAAATATGATTGATTATTTCAAGTAAGGGGAGTCTTAGGGATATTGAAGGAGAAAGCAGTATAGGTGTAAGTAAAGAAATATGCATATATGTATGGCCATATATACATATATTTGTGTCAGTTGCTTTTCAGCAATTGATGAAGATCTATGTCATATGCAGTCTTGGCTACTTTAAATACTAATCAAGACAGATGTGCTAGTGGGAATTCAGGAGTCTTTATGGTAGGTGTGGGACAATTCAAGAGGTTTATTTTTCATTTGTATCATCCCAGGCTGATACTGAATTTTGAATACTGCTCATGGAATGGCATAGTTTTTTCATATGATGATGATGATGATGATGGCATTTCTTAACCGCTTACTGTGTGCAAAGCACTGTTCTAAGCACTGGGGGGGATACAAGGTGATCAGGTTGTCCCACATGGGGCTCACAGTCTTCATCCCCATTTTACAGATGAGGTAACTGAGGCTCAGAGAAGTTAAGTGACTTGCCCAAGGTCACACAGCAGACATTTGGCGGAGGTGGAATTAGAACCCATGACCTCTGAGCCCCAAGCCCTTGCTCTTGCCACTGAGCCACGCTGCTTCTCATATGAAATTGCACTGATACATGAGCTCCCTATTCCAGTGGGATTCCAAACCCCTCTCAGTAACTGCCAGTAACCCAGTAACTGCCAGTTAGTATGTTTGGTTTTGTTCTCTGTCTCCCCCTTTTAGACTGTGAGCCCACTGTTGGGTAGGGACTGTCTCTATATGTTGCCAACTTGTACTTCCCAAGCGCTTAGTACAGTGCTCTGCACACAGTAAGTGCTCAATAAATAGGATTGATTGACTGATTGATTGTAGCTTTAGATGACTGATCCCAGCCTGGGCCCAGAACATATTAACAACTCCTGGGCATGGGCCCTTTTAACAGGATTAATTAATATTGGAGAAGTGGGATCTAAGCAGGGAGAAAGGGCAAGTAAGAATGGTAGAATTTCTCTTTCCTCCACAACTTTCCTTACTTATGGGGGAAAAAAGCAGCCAGAAGTAAGGACAGGGGCTTCGTGGACTGTACTATCAGTGGTGGAGGTTAGTGACCAAAGAATCAACTAGGACATTTTGGGTAGTAGACAGAAAAATAGATTGTAAAGACCACAGTGGTTATTGAGGGAGCTACCCTGCCCATCCATGAGAAGCAGCAAAACCTAGTGGCAAGATCCTGGGCTTGGGAGACCGAGGTCAGGGGTTCTAATCCTGTCTCCACCGCTTATCTGCTGAGTGACCTTGGGCATGTCACTTCACTTCTCTGTGCCTCAGTTGCCTCATCTGTAAAATGGGGACTGAGACTATGAGCCCCAAGTGGGACAGGGATTTGTCCAATCAGATTACGTTGTATCTACCCCAGCACATAGAACCATGATTGGCACATAGTAAGTGTTTAAAAATACTATTAAAAAAAAATCATAAATTGTTTCCAACCCAATACAAAATAGCTTAAAATAATTAGATCCTTTTGGAAATATTCTTTACCTTAAAGCTGAAGCTGTTGATATAGAGACTCTCTTAGTCTGATCAGCAAACAGTCCTGTACAAAACCTGATAATGAAAGCAATAATGCAAGCAAGGCAGAGATCACTGTGATATTAGCTCTTTGCAGACCTTCCTAAATTTTTTTTTTAGAGGGATTATGCAAAAAACCCAGAGTCCTAGAAGGGTTTGCTCGTTTGCTGTTGTGATTTGTAAATAGTGCTCTCCCTCGCTTGCTGATGTTCCTAGAACTTCAAAGCCCTCTATGTAATCTGACAATGTTCACTGTTGAGCAGGCTTGGCAAGCAGTGTGGCTTAGTGGAAAGAGCACAAGCTTGGGAGTCAGAGGACATGGGTTCTAATCCCTACTCTGCCAGTTGTCTGCTGTGTGATCTTGGGCATACCACTTCACTTCTCTGGGCCTCAGTTGCCTCATCTCTAAAATGGGCATTAAGAATGTGAGCCCTGCATGGGACAGCCTGATTACTTAGTATCTACCCCAGTGCTTAGAACAGTGCTTGGTACCTAGTAATCATTTAACAAATGCTATTATTATTATTCTTCAGAAAAGTGGTGACATAATAATAATAATAAAGGTTATTATTATTATTACTACATCAGTTCACTTTTCTGTGCTTCAGTTACCTCACCTGTAAAGTGGGGATTAAGACTGAACCCCATGTGGGACAGGGACTGTGTTGTATCCACCCAAGTGCTTAGTACAGTATCTGGCACATAGTAAGTGCTTAAAAAATACCATCATCTTTATTATCATTATTATTATCATTAAGTAACCAGCATTCTTACTAATTCATGTTCCTCATGTATAAAGGGCTAACAAGATTTCATTGCATATGTCTGCAATTCCAGTAATGCATGCATGTTTGAAAAGAATATCAGTATTTATTTAGACTTTACATTCTTTTGATATACCAATAAATCATAGTTATTGAGTGCTTACTGTGTGTGTACTGTACTAAGCGCTTGGGAGAGTACATTATAATAGAGTTGGAAGATACATACATCCCCTACCTACAATAAGAGGATTTCATTCCTGAATTAATATTCAGCAACTTCAGCTGGGTTCTATTTGTAAAGCAACAAGGAAAATGCAAAGTGTCCCTAAAGAGTATGATCGCTATTTTAATGAAATTATCCTAATATTATTTTTACTCTGGTTTTAAAATAAACTCCATCATGGAAAGTTCCAGTCATTTACAATTTACCCCAGAGAGATATCATTTGCTTAGCAGCCTGGAATAGTTCCTAAGGTGGCATTACTCTATTGGGTAAATATGTAATTATGCATATTTTGTGAAATAGATCAAAATTTAAATATGTATTTCAGGGGGTTTTCAAAATATGTCTATTAGAAGCCAACAGATGTCTAATGAGTGTGTTTGTGGTCTTTATTATGAGGAGGGGTTTTAATACTCTCTATATAATACCATTCAGGTGCATTTGTTCATTAATTCTTTAAGGAGAGATGTGATAATTATTATGGAATATATTTTATACATTAAATATGATAACATCTCCAGAGTAACATTGATTGAAAGGACATGTGCGGAATTAATTAGCTTGTGAGACCACTGGGCAGAGATCAGTAATAGGCACAGTGCCAATTGTACTGTTGATTCTCTATAAATGCTGACAGTTGATATAAGTAGAGTACACAGTGGGAAAGCTGGAGTTAATTTGGATCTCAGATGTCTTCTTAAAACCAGATGGATTAGTACAATACTGTTTATCTCTCTTCAGCTGTGTGACTCACAGTATCCTTATACATCTTGCTAAGTGTTGTAATATAAGTGCAACCATTCTTATTTCATTATTGCCTTAGGAGAATGTCCAGTAAGGCACCTTTCCACCATTTGCAGAGGCCTGAAACACATTTGCTGGTTAATGGGCATAGTCCTTGAGTGTGTTTCTGTCTTAATTTTCATCCTGGTAGCCAGGGAGAGTGTTCTGGAACAGGGGACGGATTCCTCAGACTAGCCGGATCTGTTTCTTCATAATGTCATGGTCTCTTTGTTGCTTACTCAAGATTGCCACATCCTTCAGAAGGACGTTTTATAATGTATGAATACTATTCTCTGTCATTAACTATTAACGGTATTATTGTAGTTGTTCCTTACTTCTCCCATGTTTGGGTGGGATATAAACCCATCTACCTGAATGAAAATGCACTGTTTCCTGTGATACCAGTAGCTGAAAAATTGACATTTTTGTCTTGGCAGGGGAAAAACTGAGACTTTCTGGCAAGTAAATTATGTACATTTTGGGCATTCGATGAAAGGATCCAGAAGAGTGAATGAATTTCCTTTACCTTCATTCATTTAATCATTCAACCATTCATTGAAGGCCTCCTATGAGCAGAGCACTCTACCAGGTGCTGGAGAGAGTAGAACAATAACTGTGGTGTTTAAGTGCTTACTAGAATAATAATTGTATTTGTTTAGCACTTCCGATGTGCCAGGTACTGTACTAAATGAAAAGATGGATATAAACAAATGGGGTTGGACACAGTCCCTGTCCCTCATGGGGCTCACAGTCTCAATCCCCATTTGAGGTAACTGGGGCATAGAGAAGTTGTGACTTGTCCAAGGTCAAACAGCAGACAAGTAGCAAACAGGTGGCAGAGACAGGATTAGAACCCATGACCTTCGGATTCCCTGTCCTGTGCTCAATCCACTACTACATGCTGCTTCTGCCATTGCTGTTTCTACTATGTGCCAAGCATTGTCCTAAGTGCTGAGGTAAATATAATACAATCAGGTCAGCCACAGTCTTTGTCCCATATCAGGCTCACAGTCAAAAGGAGAGGGAAAAAGGATATTTTATCCCCATGTTGTAGAAGACAAAACTTAGGTACAGAGAAGATAATCAAGGTCACCTAGCAGGCAAGTGGTGGGGCAGGATTACAACTCAGGTTCTTTCATCCCCAGACCCAGGCTGTTTCCAATAAATCATGATAGGACTTGTGAATTTTCTTGTATCTAGGAGCCGCTAATTCTTGAAGTAAATTTCTTTCATTTCATAAATCACACTGAGTTTATATTTTGGGCACAGGAGTCACAGTTAAACCACTTTTGATTCAACGCATCTTAAAGTTTCACCTGAAATAATTTCTGGAGCTAGATTTAGTATATGCTCACAAATCTGCTTGATAGTATTGTAGGGTTGCATACTAAATTTTTTAAAAACATTTTCATCTTGGAGCAAAACCTTCAGTTTTATTTTTAGTCACCAATAGGTTGATACTAGCCAATTCATGATAATTTCCGAGATAACGTACTTTAGAAGCCTGCTACCAATCACATGTACCTTGCTTGTTTTATCTGCATAAACAGAAATGAACTAAACAATTCAAATGTTGGCATGTTTATTATATGAAAGTTGCTTAACACCTAATGCAAGAATGCCAATGTAGGTAAGGAAAAAAAAACATGGAATGCAGTTTTATTTTTCTTCTGTTTGATCCCATATTTTTTTCCATCTTCACTTGACTCTTCTTGAGACTAACCTGCTTTTTAATGTGCTCAGATACAGCGGAATCCGTCTGACTCATGGGTGGGTGAATAACTGAGCTATGTAAATTCAGTAAGAATTTTAATCTGCTTCAAGACATATCTACTTGGAAGTTCTGCCGTCGCCTCAAATTTAACATGTCCAAAACAGAGCTCCTTATCTTCCCACCCAGACCCTTCTTTCCCCTGACTTTCATATCAATGTAGACAGCACCACCATCCTCCCTGTCTCACAGACCCTTAACCTTGGCATTATCCTTTTCTCGTCTGTCTAATTCAACCCACATATTCAATCCATCACTAAACCCTGTCAGTGCAATTTCTCCCACATCACTAAAATCCACTCTTTCCTCTACATCCAAATTGCTACCATGTTAATCCATACATTTATCCTAACCCCCCCTTGACTACTGTATCAACATCCTCTCCAACCTCCCTGCCTCCAGTCTATCCCCACTCTAGTCCATACTTTGCTCTACTGTCCAGATCATCTTTCCACAAAAAGGTTCAGTCCATTTTTCCCCACTTTTCAAGATCCTCCAGTGGTTTCCCATCCGCATCAAATGGAAATGCCTTGCCATTGACTTTAAAGCAGTCAATCACCTTGCCCTCTCCTACCTTACTTCACTCCTCTCCTACTACAAACTAGCATGCACACTTTGCTCCTGTAATGCCAACCTACTCACTGCGTGTCCATCTTGCCCATCACACCGCTGATCTCTCACTCATGTCCTGCCTCTAGCCTGGAACTCCCTCCCTCTTCATATCTGACAGACAATTACTCAATTACCTTATTGAAGGCACATCTCCTCCAAGAGACCTTCTTTGACAAAACTTTCTTATCGTTTTCTTCTACTCCTCCTTCACCAACCTGGCTTGCTCTCTTTATTCATCTCTGCTCCCAGCCCCACAGCACTTATGCACATATCCATAATT
This sequence comes from Tachyglossus aculeatus, assembly GCF_015852505.1. Taxonomy (NCBI): domain Eukaryota; kingdom Metazoa; phylum Chordata; class Mammalia; order Monotremata; family Tachyglossidae; genus Tachyglossus; species Tachyglossus aculeatus. Next base: position 52,909,769 of record NC_052069.1, read on the forward strand.
TATGTGTTAATGTTAATGTCTGTCTCCCCCTCTAGACTGTAAGCTTGCTGATGGCAGGGAATTTGTCCACTTTATTGTTTCAGTGTATTCATTCATTCATTCATTCAATCGTATTTATTGAGCACTTACTGTGTGCAGAGCACTGTACTAAGCGCTTGGGAAGTACAAGTTGGCAACATATAGAGATGGTCCCTACCCAGCAGCAGGCTCACAGTCTAGAAGGGGGAGACAGACAGCAAAACAAAACATATAAACCAAATAAAATAAATAGAATAAATATGTACAAGTAAAATAAATAAATAATAGAGTAATAAATATGTACAAACATACATATATACAGGTGCTGTGGGGAGGGGAAGGAGGTAAGGCAGGGGGGTGGGGAGGAAGAGTAGGGGGAGAGGAAGGAGGAGGCTCTGTCTGGGAAGGCCTACTGGAGGAGGTGAGCTCTCAGTAGGGCTTTGAAGGGAGGAAGAGAGCTAGTTTGGCGGATGTGCGGAGGGAGGGCATTCCAGGCCAGGGGGATGACGTGGGCCGGGGGTCGGCAGTGGGACAGGTGAGAACAAGGCACAATGAGGAGATTAGCAGCAGAGGAGCGGAGGGTGTGGGCTGGGATGTAGAAGGAGAGAAGGGAGGTGAGGTAGGAGGGGGCGAGGTGATGGACAGCCTTGAAGCCGAGGGTGAGGAGTTTCTGCCTGATGTGTAGGTTGATTGGTAGCCACTGGAGATTTTTGAGGAAGGAAGTAACAGGCCCAGAGCGTTTCTGCACAAAGATGATCCGGGCAGCGGCGTGAAGTATGGATTGAAGTGGGGAGCGACAGAAGGATGGGAGATTGGAGAGGAGGCTGATGCAGTAATCCAGTCAGGATAGGATGAGAGATTGAACGAGTAGGGTAGCGGTTTGGATGGAGAGGAACGGGTGGATCTTGGCAATGTTGTAGAGGTGAGACCGGCAGGATTTGGTGATGGATTGAATGTGAGGGGTGAACGAGAGAGCGGAGTCGAGGATGACACCAAGGTTGCGGGCTTGTGAGACAGGAAGGATGGTAGTGCCGTCAATAGTGATGGGAAAGGAAGGAAAGTTATTGTACTCTCCCAAGTGCTTGGTACAATGTTGAGCACACAGTAAATGCTCAATAAATACAATTTATTGATTGAAAGTTTGTGGACGTTTCTATTATTTCCCTAAATTCCATTCTTCCATTTCTTCCATTTTATTTGGTCTTGAGAAGCAGCATGGCTCAGTGGAAAGAGCACAGGCTTTGGAGTCAGAGGTCATGGGTTTGAATCCCTGCTCCACCACATGTCTGCTGTGTGACCTTGGGCAAGTCACTTCACTTCTCTGAGCCTCAGTTACCTCATCTGTAAAATGGGGATTAAGACTGTGAGCCCCATGTGGGACAACCTGATCACCCTGTATCCCCCCCAGTGCTTAGAACAGTGCTTTGCACATAGTAAGCTCTTAATAAATGCCAAAATTATTATTATTATTATCAAGAGTGTCATTATTTGCAGCAGATGCAAAATCTTTCAAGTTTTTTTTCATTTTTTTAAAGCCCATATTTCATATTCAGTCATATATAAAAACAAATTTGCTGGTTAATTCATCTATTTTACTTGATGCCTACAGCTTTGTTATACTGCCCATTATAACAAATTTATATGATATAGGTAAGTAAATACAATAACTATGAAACTAACTTTTCATATACAGAGTTTTTATTACTTCAAATTGGAAGAAAGTTCTTAATTATCACTCCCGAGTAATATTTTATAATGAACCATAGTACCATTTCTGACTCCTGAATTCACTAACATATTCCTAAAACCAAACATAATTCAAGAAAACCTTCAGCCACTTACCTTGCATTTTGAATCCATTTCAATGAAGTTTATTTTTAAATGGAAGTGGTTGCCATTAGTAACCCCAAATTGCAAATGTTACTTTAGAAAAATGTAGAAATTTCAATCTTGCATAGATTATTGACTTCTTTAGATTTGGACAGTAAGTAAAGTAGAACCTTAATGAAATAACCTAAATACATTTTTAATTTGTCATACAGCATCCATAGAAACAAGACATGGCTAGAAATTTACCTTGATTCCCTAAAATATCCAATATATTTCTAACAGGTGGAGTGTGTCCTTAGCTAGGACTGTGGTTGTTTTTTAAAAGTATTTGTTAAGCACTTGTTATGTGCCAGGCACTGTACTTAGCTCTGGGATGGACATAAGACCATTGAGTAGAACAGCATCCCTGTCCCACAGTGCTCACAGACTTAATCTCCATTTTGCAGATAAGGTAACATAGGCACACAGAAGTTAAGTGACTTGCCCAAGGTCACACAGCAGACAAGTGCACATGCTGGGATTTGAATCCAGGTCCTTCCACTCCCAGGACCGAGCTCTTTCCACTATAAGTCATGCTGCTTTTCAGCAGGATACAAGTTGATTTCATCCCTACAATTATTCCACGATATTTGTCACAATAGTCAACCATCCTTTATTAATTTGTTTTATAAAAATGGCAAAATACTGGTGGCCCTCAATTCTCTGAGTATTGCATTTGTATCCATATGGTTTTGAACAAGCAGTTGCACGTGTTTCATATTTGCTGTGTCCCCACACTTCTATAATTCATCTGGAATGCCATCTGGTGCATTTTCCCATTTTCATCAGTCAGATTGCTTTCCTCAATCTGGAAAATGGTAGGTCGGTTGTCCAACATGTCTCCAGATGGCCGTTGGATGATTCTATCTAGTATTCCATCAGTGACATTTGATGAGTTATTTGAAGTTCATTCAAGGTGTTCTCTCCATCTTTGTAAGTTAATTGCTTGGTCATGAAGGATCAGAACTCTTCATTATGATAGTATCATAATACCAAGCTTCATGGAATTAAATCATTGGAAATACTTTGGTGAGAGAAATTTAAAAAAAAAACCACATTCATAGCTTTCTCAGAAGCAGATGGTTACTAATGCAATGTTAGCCATCCAAAATTTTAGCTTTTTTAAATTTTTTACATAGCAACTAAGATGACATTTTAGTAGAAACTGCATCCTCATGTATAGATCATCTTTTTCCATTGAAGGGCAAACTTGGTGAAAGAAAACAGTATATGAGATTCAGATTTTGTTCAACAATGAGACAGAATGAGACATAAAGAACTGCTAAATACAATCAGTGGAAAAATGAATCATAAACGAATGAGAAACTGAATTATAGGAAAAATTATATCATAGATACATTAACTGAACATGTGTGAGCATAAGTAAGCCTAAGGGAAGCTTTGGGAGCACAGGGCCTGTAGTGGTATGAAAATCCTCCCACAAAGTCCATCATATAGTTAATTGGATCCCCAAATCATAAGCATGATCTCACTATTTTCTAAGTTCTTCCATTTCACATAAGTTGAAAAATTGAATAAGTTGAAAAAGGCTGAAAAAATGGATTCCTCCCTCATCAAATTCTGTTTTGTTCTCAGGTGGTTTCAATTCCCTCTCCTATTCCTCTACACAACTTTTACCTTATCATCACTAGTTTAACTTCCTCTTATTGCATTCTTAATCAATTTCTGTTAAGGCATCAAACTGTAGATGATATTCTGCTCTATTATGGCCTTCACACTGAACGGTATGAAATAGGCTCACTGATGCCATTTTATTTAGGTGATAGTGCTTAGAGAATGACTTGCAACTGGAATAGTATTAGCAGACTCAAATAATTTATTTAAGACCTGGATTTAGGTATTTTGTGCTTTGTCATTTATAATATTGATTTAATTGTTTGCACAGTTTTACCATTATATAACAATGTAGAAGCAGCATCAAATTCTTTCCTGTGAATCCTAGCTGTGGATATGTTTTTCTTTTATCAACTAAAACAGCATTGCAGAATTAAGCCTCAACGTTTAGCCCCTCACATTGTATCTGGTCTTAGTTTTCAGGTGAGATTATTGCAATAGCCTTCTTTCTCTATGGCCTTCTTGAGAAATCACATTTTAGTTACATGTTTAGAGTTACATTCTGAGAAATGCCTCCCATGTTAATTGCTAGTCAATCCTCAAGAGAATAATGTCTCCCTTTAAGGGGCAGATTGATTTTAAGATTGCTTTGATAATAGCATATAACATGATGTTTTAATTAAGATGTGAATATCTTTCAAAGCTGCAGTCTCTGAATGAGAACTGCAGTTCTCAGACATTATCCAAATTTAGACTATTGTGTCTTCCAAAGCACACATTAATGATGCAAGAACACATGGTCTTGATTGATTTGTCTTAAATCAGCAATTGAACCCACCAGACTAAGAATTGTGAAGTTAGTTTGAATTTATTCAAATCTGAGTTCAATTTTTGTCACTTTACTTGGTCTTAAGTCTTAGGGATTTAGCACATCTTTCCATGAATTTTTATGTCAGAGATGGTTTATCTTCATTACCCTAAAGGATCCATTTTTGTTGTTTGAACAGAATGTTGTTTTGGCTCAGCTTCTCTAAAGCAGTGGATAAATAACAAAATAGAAACAATTGAAGCATGAAGATAGTGTTACAAACTCCTTTGAAAAGATGCAGAACTGCAGGCTTTTGTAGGGAAGTATTGATTTTGCAAAACTGAATACCACTCATCATTTCTATTTTAAATGTGATATATTCTCGAAACACGTATTCCTTCCCTGAAGCTGTTGGTGATTAAGCAGAATTTTCTGGAGGTTCTCTCCATTGCCCCGTACACTCATTTATCACATCCCCTATTTTTAGATGTATTTCCTCTTCTCTACTTTTTACCCTTCTGGGGCAGGAGTCAAGAACATTGACAGTAAATACAAAAATTTCAAAACAAAATTGAATGAATATGTTCAGAGTAGAAATACTTCGAGTAAACATTTTTACTAAATATTTTTACTAGTTATTTCCAGAGAGCAGACATCCCAGTCTATACATACATAGGTGGCATGTTAAGCTATGCCACATGAGAAGAAGCATGGCTTAGTGGAAAGAGTACAGGCTTGGGAGTCAGAGGTCATGAGTTCTAATCCTGGCTCTGCCACTTGTCAGCTGTGTGACTTTGAGCAAGTCACTTAACTTCTCTCTGCCTCAGTTTTCTCATCTGTATAATGGGGATGAAGATTGTGAGCCCCACATGTGACAACCTGATTACCTTGTATCTACCCCAGTGCTTAGAACAGTGCTTGGCACATAGTAAGCACTTAACAAATACCATCATTATTATAATTATTATTATTATATTCCTGGATGTGATTCTCAAAAAAAAAAAAAGCCTATCAAAGATCTCAATGAAAAAGGAGTTTTTTTGTTCTGTAGCACAAGAATCTGAAAATATTTTTTTTGATAATGTCAGAGACCTTAAAGTGGCTAATTGGTATTTTATCACTAAGAACACTATCAATGAAACAGAAGGGTGGAGTGTGTCTCAGTATCGGGTTCATTTATTTAGGAATTCGGGAAAAAGCAATAGAAGAAACTGTATTTCATATGTTATAGTTCCTAGGGACACACAATGAGCCTGGCTGAACACATGGAAACATATAAGAAAACAAATTAGATTTCAAGAAACAACTCTGTATTTACAACTATAAGTAAGCCCCACAAAAATTATTTGTTCGAACCACTGAAATTTAGAATCATTTCAACAGTTCTGTAATAGTAAGAAAATCAGAACGCTGAGGAAAATTTTTGATAGGAAAGATCATTTTAACTTCATTTGCACGGCTTCATCTTTAGAATGGTGAGAACATTTACAGTTTCACACACACAAAAAAAGAGCAACATATAGGAATATGACAGTTTATTAGTCCATAGTCCATTCCCCCAAAATGAATCGAATTGGCATAGATCATAGTGGTGTGGAAAGCTTTAATAAAAATACGCTGTGTCTGTTAAATTGCCCATGTGAAATGGAGCTGCGGCTGTAGAAAGAATGTCAATCTGCACTCCTGAAACACTCCATTTTAGCAAACAGGATATGTCTGTATCGTTGATTCTACTGAAGCAATTAATTTTTTTTCTAGTTCAAAAGGTCATTTGGTTAACCTGACGTTCGCATACATGCAAGTTTAACAGTTGATGGTGAATCACTACTCACTGTTGCTTGTTCTTTGTCTTGTGCCGTCCTGCTCAGGCCTTCCCAGTCGCCTGGCACTCCCTCCCTTTTCACATCGAGCAGACCACTGCTCTCCTCATCTCCATAGCAGTTCTGCAATCACACCACTTTCAAGTACTTCCTGATATTTCACCCGCAACTGACCCTCCTGCATTTCTGTGTAACCTGAGCACTTGGGCACTTACACTACCCCCATTATGTTGCATATCTATATACTCTATTTCTTCCTCCTACCCAAAATTGATGTGAATGTCTGCCTCACCTGCTAGAATAATAATAATGATGGCATTTATCACGTGCTTACTATGTGCAAAGCACTGTTCTAAGCGCTTGGGAAGTACAAGTTGGCACCATATAGAGACGGTCCCTACCCAACAACGGGCTCACAGTCTAGAAGGGGCAGACAGCCCTGGAGTGCTGGAGAGGTTACAAAGTGAGCAGGTTGTCCCACAGGGGCCTCACAATCTTAATCCCCATTTTACAGATGAGGTAACTGAGGCACAGAGAAGTGAAGTGACTTGCCCAAAGTTACACAGCTGACAATTGGCAGAGCCAGGATTTGAACCCATGACTTCTGACTCCAAAGCCCGTGCTCTTTCCACTCAGCCACCCTGCTTCTCAAAGTACTAGAAGAGAAGGGAAGGGAAGAAGAGAAGGGAAGTACTTCCCTTCTTCTGGAAGGGAAGTGGCATGTCCTGGGAGAAAGAGCACAGTGCTGGGAGTCAGAGGACCTAGGTTCTAATCCCAGCTCTGCCATGTACCTGCTGTGTGACCTTAGGCAAGACCCTCATCTGTAAAATGAGGATTCAATACCTATTCTCCCTCCCAATTTAGAATGTGAGCACCGGTGTGGGACCTGATTATCTACCACATTGCTTGGTATAGTGCTTGGCACACAGTAAGTGTTTAACATATACCACAATTATTATTTACTATTCTATTAATTTTGTGAATGATGTGCATATAGCTTTAATTCTATTTGTTCTGACAATTTTGACACCTGTTTACATGTTTTGTTTTGTTGTCTGTCTGCCCCATCTAGACTGTGAGCCCGTTGTTGGGTAGGGACCGTCTCTATATGTTGCCAACTTGTACTTCCCAAGCGCTTAGTACAGGTCTCTGCACAAAGTAAGTGCTCAATAAATGCGATTGAATGAATGAATGAATGAATGAATTATTATCATGAGCTCCTTGGGGGCAAGAATCATGTCTACTAACTCTATGGTATTCCCCTAATGCTTAGTATAAGTGCTCTTCACAAAGTGCTCAATAAAGCCTACTGATTAACTGAATTCAGTAGAAGCTACTATTAAAGCAATATATTGTGATTAATAATAGTAATAGTAATAATGGCATTTAAGTGCTTACTATGTGTGAAGCACTGTTCTAAGCACTGGGGGGGGGATACAAGGTGATCAGGTTGTCCCACGTTGGGCTCACAGTCTTAATCCCCATTTTACAGATGAGGTAACTGAGGCCCAGAGAAGTTAAGTGATTTGTGCAAAGTCACACAGCTGACAAGTGGCAGAGCTGAGATTAGAACCTATGACCTCTGGCTCCCAAGCCCGTGCTCTTTCCACTTAGCCGTGCTGCTTAACTCCCTGTTTGTCAAAGACAGCTTAATGTTATCATTTGATGTAGCTTAAGGTACTTTAGATGTATGTCTATGAAAATAATAATTGTGGTATTAAATGCTTACTATGTACCACACGTTGTACTAAGTGTAGATATAAGATTATCAGCTCTCACAAAGGGCTCACAGTCTAAGTAGGAGGGAGAACAGGTATTGAATTCCCATTTTGAAGATGAGGGAACTAAGGCACAGAGAAGTTAAATGACTTGCCCATGATCACAGGACAGACAAGTGGCAAAGCTGAGATTGGAACCCAGGCCCATGCTCTTTACACTGACCACACTGCTTCTCTATAATATTCTGCTCTTAAAAGTGGCTGAATATATTAGTACACCATACTGTAACTGATATGTACAAATCTTTATAATTCATTGAATCGTATTTATTGACCACTTACTGTGTGTAGAGCACTGTTCTAAGTGCTTGGAAAGTACAATCTTTATAATATTTCTTTATCCCTCTTTTGCTAGGTTCTATCCTTTTTTAGACACGCTAATACACGTGATCAGATGTTGACTTGGGACAATTTATAGCTCACCCTATTGTGTATTCAACTGAGCTGCTGGGTGCAGGGACCTTCCTTTGATTTCACTAAGGATATCCAGATTTCACTTCAAACTAAAGGGAGACAAAAAGAAAGGGCTACAATGTCAGTGTTGGATGCATAGCATGGCTCAGTGGAAAGAGCATGGGCTTTGGAGTCAGAGGTCAAGGGTTCAAATCCGGCTCCGCCAATTGTCAGCTATGTGACTTTGGGCAAGTCACTTAACTTCTCTTTGCCTCAGTGACCTCATATGTAAAATGGGGATTAAGACTGTGACCCCCATGTGGGGCAACCTGATCACCTTGTAACCTCCCCAGAGCTTATAACAGTGCTTTGCACATACTAAGTGCTTAATAAATACCATTCTTCCTATTATTATTATAAGAGAGGCTGCCTCCATTGAAGCACCCAGAGAAGCAGCCAAATATCACTTACAGCTCATGGAGAGACTGGTTACAACAGGAAAAACAGAGAAACAAATGGCCAGGCATAGGCAACAAACTTAGGCAACAAACAATATAACAGAGTTAGACACATTCCCTGCCCACAGTGAGGTTACTCATGACCATATTTTTATTGCTGGAGTAAAAAGCAAGGATTCAATAGTTAGTTTCATTTAGGTATTTTCTGTGATCAACCCTGAGGTCCTTATGCAAATATAATTGCGGTAGAAATAGAATGGGAAATTTGTGTGCAGAATGACTGCTGGAGGACCAGAGCCTTAATCAGATTTTCTCAGAAAAGAGGGAAAAAGTCATCTCCTCACCTGCATGCAAAATGAATGGATATGAAACGTGGAAATCAACTTTAATACAAATATTAGTTACAATAACATATACCCTTGCCTCCCCTATGTTCAAAATGTGATCAGTGTTTGAAGAGCAAATGGTGTAAGGAGGAATCATTGATTGTTATTTGTATCTTATTCTTGTAGAATTTTTTTTTCACCAAGGAGCTTAAAGCCCCGAGAAACCTGATATTTAAATATTGATTCTCACACTGTCTCCATAAGGTAAATAAACTGGTAACAAAAGCCGGAGTAATGATCCCGGAGGAAAAATAAAGGAAATATTTTGTTTTACCCTGATTTGGAAGCTAGGGAAGTTCAGAGTCACCTCTATTACTTACAGGTACAATCTGTGGAATCAGGGAAGAGGGGAAAAATAGTGTTAATCGCTGATTATGATCAGTGGTTTCAATGAGAATTCATTGTTCTGAAGCAGAGGATTATATTCTCCATCCTCTCTAGCTACAACAGACTCACCAGGCTAGGAAAGGCATAGCTTTCTGTCTTACAATATTGCTTCTGGGGATTTTTTTTTCCTGATTCCTGGGAAAAATCCAAGGAGATATCACAAGAGAAACAGCTCTAATTGTACCATAAGAAATACATTCTCCCTTTCCCCACAAATAGGTACTTCTGGAGGGATGATTTTTTGTTGTAGCCATATCTCAGATCTACTGGAATTGTCAGGCCAAAATCATGAGCCTACAGTTTTTGAAAATTCAAAGATTTTAGGAAGCATTGACTCAGTTCCCTATTCTTATAAATCAGTCGACGGCAGTCTAGTCACAAGGGTGTGGCTCTGGAAGGGGCAGACCAAAGGGGATCAGGTTGGGTTCTTGTTACCAGTGGTCATCTCGACCCCTTCAAGAAACTGGGTCTTTTCCAAGGTTGAACCAACCCTAAATTCAATGTGGATTCTGGGCCTTCCCCAGAGTTTAGGTCTGTCATAAATAAGCACTGAGAGGATTGAGAGAAGCTAGGGCATCACATGTCCTAGATTGCACACCAAACATGACCACAGGAGAGAGGATGATGGTACAAACCAAACAGCTATAGCAACCCAAGGGCAGCTATCCATTAATCAGGGGTATTTACTGAGTACTTACTATGTGCAGAGCACTGTACTAAGCACTTGACAGAATTCAATATGACAGAATAAGCATACACACTCCCTGCCCATAATGGAAGAGGAGATAATAAGGATACTTAAGAGGAAGTTAGGTAGTTGCCTATGCTACAGGATCAGTGGCTATTGCAGTACTCATTATTCTCACCATTTCCACTACTCTGATAAAGCCACTCACTCCTGAATGGTAGGAAGTTTGCTTCCACCACAGTCACTCTCCTCCAGTTTCTCTGGCAATGTGAAAAGTAGGAACTGTCAGTTTACAATGGGAAGGGCCCCATGGAAAGGAGGGAAAGAAAGTGAGAAAAAATTTCCAGGTAGCACACCTTCCTACAGCCAACTTGGCCTGAACGCAAACCCAGCCACAAAGATCCAGCTGTTTGGAGTTCCAGATCTCTGTATGCTCCATATAGACAGGAAATATATCACATGCTTCTAAAGCTTTAAGCTTCCTAAAGCCTTGGTACAGTGCATTGCCCCTAGTGAGTTCTCAATAAATGCTACTATGATTCAAGAGTTGAGATGGAAGAAAGCAGGTGTCTTTGGCCTCCAGATCTTGGACTCCGTGATAATGTTGTGTTGCTTCCCAGAAAATTAGACACTATTTCAAATCTCCCCTCTTTCTGTTTCATTCAAATTATATCATGTTTCTAGCAAACTCCCTCTAATATGCTGCCTTTGTATATTGCCCTAATATATCCCCACAATATTTGGAACAGAGTTCAGGGTATGGGCAGCCTTCAAGCCAGGATTCCAATTTTGCAAAAGTTTCAAATAAAACCAATTCCCAAAGCCATTGTTTCTCATAAGCTAGAAACTGAGGGGAGGGGAGGGCCCCTGAGGATGAATGACAAGCAGAGACTCGTACTCCCCTTATGTTGAGAATAATACACTTTCATTTTGCTACAAAGCAATGCAATGTTCCTCATTCTATGCTGATTGAGTATATCTTTGGAATTGTTCAGCCTCATGTATTTACAGAGGATAACTAAATGGCCACTCGCAACAAATCATAAAGGGGATTAATGAATATGGAAATAAGGCAAAGAGAGCTCACAGACCATTCCTTGTGCCGTATTTTAGTCTACCACCGTGTAGAGCAATAGATAAAGAAAAATGTTACATTTCCAGGCCCTCTATAGATTAACGTAATTGAGATTAATAAAATACAGCTTCAGACAAATGTTCCTTGAAAACCAGAGCACAGATATACTAAATATTCAGTAAGTAGGTACAGCTATACATATTTTTTGAAAGATAATGAAAAAATGATTACAGAGTAGTTAGTGGATTTGTATTCTATTGAATTATTTGGAAGTTAATCAGAGAAAATATTTTATCAAAAAAATAAAAATCACTGGACAGAAAAGCAGAGCCATAGTGCTTTTTTTCCCCCGCCAGTTCTAGCCTCTAGGGTTATCTCTACCACTGTATTCTTGCCACTGAAAACTAGTTAACCATTGTTGAGGAATCCTCTCTAGTCTGTAAATTCACTGTGGGCAGGGAATGTGTCTACTAATTCTGTTATATTTTACTCTCCTAAATGCTTAATACAGAGCTCTGCACACAGTAAGCGCTCAGTAGGTATGATTGATTAACTGACTGATCAACACCCTCTTCCTAAAAAATTTTCCCTCAAGACTTAAATTGGTGTATTTTAGGGGTATATCAAAATATCAAAATGATTCGCCTTTAAAATGGAAAAGGATAGCAAAAAATCAGGCTATAAAATCACATTTCAAGGATACATCTTCAGTTAATGAAATTAGGGTTTGAAGTATAACATTTCTTCCTCCTGATAAACATCATGTTAATTCAGAAACAACAGACCAAATATAGTAGATGACTTTTATACTTATGTCCAAATCTACAACGTCAAATTGGATTTTTATTTTTAGACAAGGATTATGTTCCCCAGTAGAGCAAAGCTTAGAGAACAGTCCTTCCATTTTGACACTTGAGAATATTTCAAAATATTCTGTAAATACTCAGCACTTGTACATTTTCAGAAGTTATAGAAACATTAAATAAAACTTTCAATAAATGTTATCCCATTTTACAGAACAAGAAACTGAGGCTTGAATCATCTGTCCGAGGCTAAAGGTCAGTGGTGGAGGGAGGATTTGAACTTAATAAGGAGCAGCAGGACTTAGTCGAAAGAGCAAGGTCCTGGGTGTCAGAGGACCTAAAGCTGAATCCTGGCTCTGTGACCTCGTGCAACTCAGATAATAATAATAATAATAATGATAGCATTTATTAAGCGCTTACTATGTGCAAAGCACTGTTCTAAGCGCTGGGGAGGTTACAAGGTGATGAGGTTGTCCCATGGGGGGCTCACAGTCTTAATCCCCATTTTCCAGATGAGGTAACTGAGGCCCAGAGAAGTTAAGTGACTTACCCAAAGTCACACAGCTGACAAGTGGCAGAGTTGGGATTTGAACCCATGACCTCTGACTCCAAATCCCGGGCTCTTTCCACTGAGCCACGCTGGTTCTCCGATAGTCTGTACCTCAGTTACCTCAGCTGTAAAAGGGAGATATAGAGTGTGAGCTCTATTATCCCAGTGCTTAATGCAATGCCTGGAACATAGTAAGCACTTAACAAACACCATTAAAAAAACCCTCAGAAATTATGAGTATTTTGCATGATAAACCTCAGTCTTCGACAAGAGAATTCTTTTTCTGTGTAGCAACAGATTACAGATGAATCTAAACTTTGCTTTTAGATGAATAGTGAATGTTGCAGATTGCAGATAGAATATGTAATCCTTTGAATTTTACAGTCGTTTCAACACTAACCTAAAGTATTGGATTTTCTTTTTTTTCCCTTTTCTAGAAGAAGCAGCAGAATTTCAATTAGATTCATTTTCCCTATTTATGGCTGGTGAGGGCTGCGTGTGGTTCCACTTAGATCTGCAATGCTAAATTCTCATTCATTTATCTATAAGAACATTTGCTAGGATTACTAAGTTTTTTTGGAACATTACTGGTCACGTTAATATAGTATCGATGGTTTGAAAATACTACAATTAGTATTGAAGTTTCATCAGTGCTCTGCAGTTAGCTTTTTTTATCCTTTATTATCAGCATTTCATGGAATTCTCTTCTCTAAAATGTTAGTTCTATGGTTTCATGAGCCATTATTAAAACAACAGGGAGTTTCATTTGCAATGCAACAACAATTCATTTTGATCCAAGAAAATAGAGTTTGCTGCCATGTACTGGTTTGGGATTCTTTTTTACATGTAATTTGTGGTAAATGCTAAAATTATGATCCTGCCTGAATCCTGCGGGTGTGCCTGATTTGGCACAAAGGAAGGTGCAGATCAGGAAGAAGGATGGGAATACAGAGGAAGAGAAGCAGCAGCTTGATTTAATTGGAAATCTCCACTCATCCTTATCTAACAGCCCCAGTCTAGTTTGGTAACCTGATCAAAAACCATTTTTATGTAGGCCTCCTTCCCTCCTCATCTCACATTACAATCGTTATCTTTTTTCAGGATTTGCAAAAGCAAGTATTGGGGCTCTTTACAAATGGGAGTTGAGTGATTAGAAGGATTGCAAGTTACAAACACCATTTAAGCGCATTAAAATGCATTTTCAAATTGGACTTCCAATTATGAAAGCATTATATGATGTCATTTGGCCACTGTATGATGGCCATTTAATAGATTCCTATTATAAATAAAAACTCTATCCACAATAATTGATGATGGAATGTATTATACATCATTAAATGACAATTTACAATAAAGGGATGAAATGTTTCTTACTTTTTTATAAGCACAAGAATTGGAATGGCTTAGAAGTTACAGATGAAAAGTGTTACTTTATTTTAATAAGTTAATGTGGATATTTACCTTCTTCATATTTGTTATCTGGAATGAGTTTTAAAACTCCCACATGATATGCTTTTGAGGAATACTGTAGAATTGCTTAAGTAAAAGAATGTAATATCAGCCAAGAAAAAAATGCATGATAGATGCCCTTTCTTGACTCAATATTCATAAAGCTCTTTGAGCTCATCAGACATTATATAAATAATAAAGCATTTGTAGTATTGAATGATTAGCATGTTCATATTTGATATCTGGAAAAATGCTGAGATCTAATCTATATTAGGTATAAATCCATAGTGAAAGGATTACTAAGGATATAGGCACACAAGGAGCCATAAAGAGATTTGTGATGGCAGAAAAATCTACATATTCAAATAAAAAGAAGGGCCAATGATTTATACATTAATATTGGAAATTAAATTAAATTATTAGTACAAAAATGACCTAATGTTTCTTGTATTTTTTCTAATAGCTGAAAATCTTGATTATGTAGCTTCTGCTCCATGGATTTTATCAGTGAAAAATCCCTTGCATGAGGTCTGAAGTACTGTCTTTTACTTAGTATCTACTTAATTTCATTTAATTTAATAACTAAATCCATCAAACTACTGGTCTACTGAAATTAATTTTTTTTATCTTTCTTGGTCTTGTGAAACTGAAGCACTTAATCTTCAAATGTTAACTTGTCACAATAACCAGCCTTTTTTTCTCTTCCTCTAGAATAATTTTAGCTTCGTTGATATGTGACTTGTCCATCATATTAACTGAACTGGGAGTGCATAAATTGTTCCGCTATGATGACTCTCACTTAGCTGCAGTCTTGAAGTATGGGCCACGTTAACCAAGTGTGACACAAGAAAAAACAAATGAGAAATAAAAAGGAAATTCTGATACTTTGTACAATAGCGCTACAAGAATCTGGGAAGGAAGTACTTAGTAGTCATCACATCTTAGGGTATGAGATAATATGCAATTGTAATCTCCTTGTGGGTGGGGAACTATTTTTGTTTGTTTTTATTTTTTTTGTTTTTATTTTATTTGTTAAGCACTTACTATGTGCTAGGCACTGTACTAATTGCTGAGTAGTTCAAGCTAATCAAGTTAGACACAGTCCATGTCCCACATGTCTTCCAACTCTATGTTGCACTCTCCCAAGTGTTTAGTACAGTGTTCTGCACATAGTGAGCACTCAATAAATATGATGCATGGATTGAATGAAATCATATTTCAGAAATCAAGCCAAAAACGATATGGTATGCCTTTCTGTGTTCCGTAAACTGGACTCTGTAAACTCTCCTCCCCATCCCCCCCACCCTACCTCCTTCCCCTCCCCACAGCACCTGTATATATATTTGTATTTATTACTCTTTTTTACTTGTCCATATTTACTATTCTACTTATTTTGTTAATGATGTGCATCTAGCTTTAATTCTATTTGTTCTGACGAGTTGATACCTGTCCACATGTTTTGTTTTGTTGTTTGTCCCCCCCTTCTAGACTGTGAGCCCGTTGTTGAGTAGGGACCGTTTCTATATGTTGCCAACTTGTACTTCCCAAGTGCTTAGTGCAGTGCTCTGCATAAGCGCTCAATAAATACGCTTGAATGAATAACTTTTATTAAGAAAAATTTTTATCATGGGAAATATTTATCTTTAATATTTTCAGATTCATATAGACACAGTTCTAATGTAACTACTGAATACTAATCCCCCTTACAAATATTTCCTTCAAGAAGCAGCATGGTTTGGTGGATAGAGCATGGGCCTGGGAGTTGGAAGGTCATGGGTTCTAATCCTAGTTCTGCCCCTTGTCTGCTGTGTGGCCTTGGGCAACTCACTTCAATTCTCTGTGCCTCAGTTACCTCATCTGTAAAGTCGGGACTGAGACTGTGAGCCCTATGTGGAACAGGGACTGTGTCCAACCCGATTTGCTTGTCTTCACCCTAGTGCTTAGGATGGTGCCTGGCACTTAGGTGAGAACTTAACAAATAGTACTATTGCTACTATCAATGTTATAAATGTATTTAATATACTGAATTTGCAGAAAATATAAAAACAATTCCTCTGTTTCTAACATAGGCTGAGTGTGTACAAGACAAAAAATCATTTTGGGAAGGATTTTTCTGTTGAAACAATGTATATTTTGAGAAGCAGCGTGGCTCAGTGGAAAGAGCCCGGGATTTGGAGTCAGAGGTCATGGGTTCAAATCCTGGCTCCACTACTTGTCAGCTGTGAGACTTTGGGCAAGTCACTTAACTTCTCTGTGCCTCAGTTACCTCATCTGTAAAAATGGGGATTAAGACTATGAGCCCCCCGTGGGACAACCCGATCACCTTGTAACCTCCCCAGCACTTAGAACAGTGCTTTGCACATAGTAAGCACTTAAGAAATACCATTATTATTGTTATTATTATTATTATTATGAGGGTTTAAGACAGGAAAGACATTATGGAGGAGGTGCTTTGCACATAGCATTTAATAAATGCCATCATTATTATTTTATTATTTATGTTTATAACTCTTATTTGCATGAGGTTATCTAAGCCTTAGTTAGATGAACATTTGCAAGGTGAACCTACAGAACAAATCATAGTTTGTTCAACTCCATATCATTTAATAATAATAATGTGTCACGAGGGGCTCAAAGTTTTAATCCCCATTTTACAGATGGGGTAACTGAGGCCTAGAGAAGTTAAGTGCCTTGCCCAAAGTTACATGGCTGACATTTGGCAGAGTTTGAATTTGAACGCATGACCTCTGACTCCAAAGCCCATGCTCTTTCCACTGAGCCATGCTGCTTCTCTTTATTTATATTACCCATCTGTCTCTCTCTAGAGACTGTAAGCTCCTTTTTTATTGCACGTGTTAAGTGCTTACTATGTGCCAGACACTGTATGAAGCACTGGGGTAGATACAACCTAACCAGTTTAGACATAGTCCCTGTCCCACGTAAGGCTCACTGTGCTACCACAGTGCCCTGCACAGAGTAAGTGTTCAATAAATATGATTGAATGAATGCATGAAGTTTTCATCCCCATTTTACAAATAAAGTAACTGAGGAACAGAGGCATTAAGTGACTTGCCCGAGATCGCACAGCAGACCTGTGGTGGAGTCAGGACCAGAACCCAGGTCATTCTGACAGTCAGGCCTATCCACTAAGCCGTTCAGCTTCTGGTGGGCAGGGAATGTATCTATCAACTCTGTTATATTGTATTTTTCCAGGTGATTAGTATAGTGCTCTGCACACAGTACCCACTCAATAAAGAAGCAGCATGGCTCAGTAGAAAGAGCACGGGCTTTGGAGTCAGAGGTCATGGGTTCAAATCCTGACTCTGCCACTTGTCAGCTGTGTGACTTTGGGCAAGACATCTAACTTCTCTGGGCCTCAGTTCCCTCATCTGGAAAATGGGGTGAAAACTGTGAGCCCCCCGTGGGACAACCTCATCACCTTGTAACCTCTCCAGCGCTTAGACCAGTGCTTTGCACATAGAAAGCACTTAATAAATGCTATCATTATTATTATTATTATTATTATCATTATTCATAATAATAAACATGATTATTTTTGACCACTCTTCCATTCTCATTGTTCAATAACAGTCCACTCTCCTGGCTGTCAAATGGCTATTTTGAATGTTTTCATTATCCATACCCTTCCTGCCCATCCTGCAGCCCCTTTAGGTATTTCACGGTGTTCCAGTGGGCCAGATGGACTGAAAACAGGGTAAGGACCACAGTTCAGAGTCAATCAATCAATCAATCGCATTTATTGAGCGCATACTGTGTGCAGAGCACTGTACTAAGCGCTTGGGAAGTACAAGTTGGCAACACATAGAGACAGTCCCTACCCAACAGCGGGCTCACAGTCTAAGTCCCAGCACTCGTGGGTAAGTGCTGTCCATCCACCAAAGTCCTGGCCAAATGCCATCTACCTCCTCAGAGTCAAACAAGTGATGTTTGACACATATTTCTGTTTGACAGTCATGTTTATGCTTTTGGGGAAAGGGAGCTGGAAGAATTGGTGCTCTTGAAAAACCCTCGGGTTCAGGATATTCTCCGGGAATTAATCTTTGAAGTTCTATGCTATTTCCTTAATGTCATGACTTGTTTGCCAGTCAAAATCTATCATTTTTGTGGCATGAGTTCAGTTTAAATAAACTTACGTTTAAATGCTTATTAAGGAAATTCCAGGTTAAACCTGATGAGGGTTTCTAAACAAAGAAATGAATCAGAAAGAGAGCAAAATAATTATTTTAAAGTCATAAAGAAAATATTAATGATTTCCCACCCTCTTAATAAAATAATTTATAATTTAAATTCTACATAGTAACTAATATTTCCTTAGTGGCATAGATAAAAATGATGTGTCTTAGATTTAGACAGTATTTCTCACTCACGAGACCACCTGTAATTAGTATCATAAAAATTAGTGAGAAATCTTTTTACAAATCTGCTCATTTCCCCAATCTTTACTGAACCACCCACCAACTAATGAATTTCTGTAATAACTGTATTTGGAAAATGCATCTGAATGACTTGAACTTTAGAATGTTTCATGTTGAATGCTCGAAACAATTCTTCCAGAGGAATTCATTTTCCTTGAATCAAAAAGAATGTATCCCCTCTTTCAAAGAGGGTTTGTGGCAGAACCCGGGCAAACAGAGAGGGTTTGGAGGCATGGAAGAGTGAGAATCTAATTAGGAAACGTAGTACATAGTACTTGTTTCTTGTCCTGTATTTCAGAAAGAAATAGAAATATGCCCCAGTAAATGGAGACCACATTAAGTGCATTGTACCAAGTGTGTAGTTGGCACTCAAAGAGCTAGAGTCTCTCTCAGGGCCACAGTACTTGCTAGTGTAAATTAGAGGCCTATAGAAGATTCATGAATTCTCTGAAGCAGTAACTTAGGTTGTGTCTACCCTAAAGGAAGCAAATATTTTAGTATTTTAGGAAGGAATTAATATGAAAACACAGACATCAATTTAGGATTAAGAATCCAAGCCTGACTCTGTCCTAAAAAATATTTCTAAAAGACTTTCACTTCAAGCTAGTGTGTTCTGCTGAACTGAAGGAAGGTTTCCATACAAAATCCATCTAACTCTCTGTCTAACCTGTGAAAGTCAGCTTTTACTCTTAATATATTTTCTATTTCCCTAAAGGCACACTGTAAGGAAGAGGAGAAAATGTTTGGGACCAACCATTGCAGTACAATTGAGAAAGATTTGTCCAAGTGGAAAGAAACCTGAAGAACAGTACAAAAGTACTATGTAAGAGTTCTTGCAGCTCTGAAGACTATCTCTTTTAAGCAATCAATTAATCAATTAATGGTATTTATTGAGCACTTACTGTGAGTAGAGCATGGTACTAAGTGCTCGGGAGAGTACTATACAACAGAGTTGGTAAATAGGTTCTCGGTCTTCGGTCCATAAATGTTCAGTCATTATAACGATATTCCTAATGTATCTATTTCTGCAGTCAAGTGAGAACCCTGCTATTGAACTGATTAACTGGTATCTACACCAGAACTTAGAACAGTGATTAGCACATGCTAAGTGCTTAACAAAAATGAGAACAGTAATAACAATCATAATCACAAAAGTAATAAAACATAATAACAATCCACATCTACTCAATGACATAGTAACAAGGGGGTTTCAGGTTGGGTAAACAGTTGATTTTGATGATTCAGAAGGAAAATACCTAATAGATCTTGATATAAATTTAAGTTCAGTTTGGGTCCAGGATTTTTCAGATTGGCTGTCTAGATGGGCCAGCTCCACAAGACTGCTTTTGTCAATGCTCTCTTTGTCTTTGTACTGTGAAGACTTGGCTTGTTTCTAAAGAGTCTTAAGGTAGCAAAATGACATTTTTTTGAGAATGACATTTTTGAGGCTTTTAACACCAGATTAATTGATATATAGATTATTTTAAGCCATCCCAAACCAATAAAATTCTAAAAAAAAAAGATCCTGGAAATCTCCTTTTCTGTTGGTGACATCTTTTAAATCACATTTGAAAAGTAATAATAATAATAATAATGATGGCATTTATTAAGTGCTTACTATGTGCAAAGCACTGTTCCAAGCACTAGGGAGGTACATGGGGAGGTTACAAGGTGATCAGGTTGTCCCACAGTGGGCTCACAGTCTTAATCCCCATTTTCCAGATGAGGGAATTGAGGCACAGAGAAGTGAAGTGACTAGCCCAAAGTCACAGAGCTGACAAGTGGCAGAGTCGGGATTTGAACCCATGACCTCTGACTCCAAAGCCAATGTTCTTTCCACTGAGCCTTGCTGCTTCTCTAGAAGTACTTTGAACATTGTTGATATTTATTTCCCAATAAGGGTTAAGACCAGATCATTATTCTCAAATAACATTTTCCTCCCTTAGTGGGTGGCTTAGTGCTTTAGATTGGCAGAAAGCCATGATTTCTTCAATAAAACATTTTGTCAAAATGCAACTGCCTTCTGATCCAACACTTTGTACTTCCAATTTTTGGATTAATTAGATATAAGATTGGACTTATTTCTTGAATCTAACCTGCTGTTGTCTCCATGCGTTTACTTTTCCGTCATTTTACTGAAACATCTTTAAACCACAATTAGATTAGTCTTGTAATGTCAAAACAGTATGGAACCAATTAGAAAAATTGTTGCATTGGGTGGCTGTCTACTCTAGTTCGGCTCTTTTCACTTCATTCATACCCCAGGTAATACTGAAATCCAAAGGCTGGGGAACACAACAAGAAAAAACCTAGTCTTTGCAAGCCAGGACTTATTATAACTTCTACTTTGGAAAAGGCTTGCAGCCCTTTCATTTAATTCATTCATTCAATCGTATTTTTTGAGCACTTACTGTGTGCAGAGCACTGTATTAAGTGCTTGGGAAGTACAAATCTGCAACATATAGAGACGGTCCCTACCCAACAACGGGCTCACAGTTTAGAAACCTGATAATTGCTTGAGTTTGTCATTCTTTCCATTGCACTTCCAGACACATTTGTTCTACAAGAAAATAAAATCACAAAAAGGTTGTCCCTCAATTTGCCCTTGTTCCAAAACCCAGAAGGAAATTTAGCTAATGACAAGTTGGGTTTAAGATGCCTATTTTGCCTGCAACTAGTCTGTCACTTCAATAAACATGAAACACATTTTTCCTGAAAGTGAACATTATTTTCTGAATTACAGGCATAGGACAAAGTCACAGTGCCAGAATGACATGATCCTGCTTATGTGTGGGACAAGGACTTCAATAACGTGCTGCACCTATGATTTCAAAGAGCCAGACGCTCTTGTCACTGCCCCTGTGATGTTAATCTAGGATTCACTGTAAAATTAGGGTGACAATGCACTTGGTTCATCAAGCCCAACTGAGAATTGTTAATACAAAATTATTTTGGGGACATGCATTCTGCCTGAAATTTTCAACTATTTTTAAAAACCAAACAGTGGCAATAATAAAAATAATGATTGTATTGATTAATAATTTGGGAAAACCTGATTACCTTGTATCTACCTCAGTTCTTAGAGCAGTGTTTGGCACATAATAAGTGCTTAACCAATGCCATCATTTTTATTACTATTATAACAATGACTAATAATAATAATGATCATGCTATCTGTTAAGCAGCGTGGCTCAGTGGCAAGAGATCGGGCTTTGGAGTCAGAGGTCATGCGTTCAAATCCCGGCTCCGCCAACTGTCAGCTGTGTGACTTTGGGCAAGTCACTTAACTTCTCTGGGCCTCAATTACCTCATCTGTAAAATGGGGATTAAAACTGAGAGCCCCCCATGGGACAACCTGATCACCTTGTAACCTCCCCAGCGCTTAGAACAGTGCTTTGCACATAGTGAGTGCTTAATAAATGCCATCATCATTATCATTATTATTATTATTGTTAAACACTTACTATGTGCCAGGCACTGTAATAAGCACTGGGGTAATTGGTCTGGACACGGTCCTGGCCCCACACCGAGTTCACAGTCTTAATCCCCATTTTATAGATGAGGTAACTGAGGCACAGAGATGTGAAGTGACTTTCCCAAGGTCACACAACAGACAAGTAGACAGAGCCAGAATTAAAATCCAGGTCCGTCTGACGCCCAGGTCTGGGCTCTATCACTAGGCCATGCATGTCGATCGCTTTGCTAAGTGCTGGGGTAGATACAAGATAATAAGATGACGCACACATGAGCAGTTCCACGTGAGCTTCACCGTCTAAGAGAGAAGGGGAATAAGTGTTTTAATCCCATTTTATCAATGAGGAAACAAGCACAGAGAAACAAAGTGACGTGCACAAGGTGACCCAGCACAAAAGTGTTGAAACTGGGATTGGATCTTAAGTCTTCTGGCTCCCAGTCCCCTCCTTATCCACTAGGCCATGTTGCAAAGATCATAAGTGGTAACATTTCTACCTACTCACTCAGCTGAACAGAAACCAAAAATCCAAGGAAAAGAAGAAGCTATTTTATATCCATTATGATGTGCTAAAAGAAATGGGGCTCTGTAGCAAATCTGAATGATGCAATCTAAATATGATACTCAAGACCTAAGAGAAGAAAACACTTTAAAAACAGAAATCAAAATAAATTCCAGACCCTTCATAAAAAAAAAAATGAGTTTGTTAGCACTATGTCTCTTTCAGCATTGTCACCAATTACGTCTGTGATTCTCTTATGCTACATCCCGGAACATTTTTAGAAAATCAGAAATACATACCATGGGCATGAAAGCATTGTTTACCAGTAGTGCATCCCCCACAGAACAACCCTTGGGTCAAAGTTCGATCAAGTAGACTGTTAAGGTTATCTTTCCTTTCTGCTTTTTCTCTCAAAGTGAACATACCCTGGTCATAAAGCCACACGATGTGCTGAGTTAATGCAACTTTAAAAATTTCAGCAGATTGTATGCCTGGAGGCACATTATGGTGCCACCTGTAGGCATCTCATTCTGCTGAAAATATTAAATAATTGAGAGGGTAGAGGACAATTCCTTAGCCCGAGGGTAGTGGAGAAAATAATGTGAGTTCTCTTTAATTCTGTTGAGGAAAGAGGATACTCTTCCTGTACTCTCTTCTTTTCCAAATACATTAATAATCCTTCGGGTCAAAAAATCAGAAAATTAAAAAAAAAAAAGTCTGGTGCCATAGGAATGATTTTTGCACTGCTGGTAATCCACCTGCAAAGATGCCACCTGAGAATGACCTATTTTAACATGTTGATATATTTGAAAAGAACTCTCCATCACATAGAAATATTTCAGTATGGTGTTCATCTCACTATTTTTGGTTTATCTCCTTGAAGTCCTCCTCTTTGTGCTTTGGCACGAGTGCTGAGTGATGGTAGGAAAATTTTGATACAATTCTAATCATTCATTTGAGAGATATTAATATGTGACATTTAAGCAATGCTCAGCAACCCTGACCTTCTTTACTAGGAGATGACAATTAATTTACTGCCATACTATTAAAAAAGAAAGGGAAATTACCTGCTATTGTTCTTTGCCCCGAAAAGGTGACTAAGAACAGTCTTGTCTTTGATTACCTGATAAGACTAGCCGTCAAATCAGAGACAACTCATTTTCCTACCTAGGACTTGTTTGCAAGGTGAGGCTTATTTTCAGTGGTTAGGTTTGAAATTCCCTTATGCCTTCAATTAATTAATAGTCTTCTGTTCTTATGTGTATGGCAATCAGTTCTCCGATGGGGTTTAAATCTATGCAATCTTTCTGCACAGATATAATCACAGGATTTTAGACAAAGAGAAGCAGCATGGCTTAATGGAAAGAAAACAGGCTTGGAAGTCAGAGGTTATGGGTTCTAATTCCGGCTCTGCCACTTATCAGCTGTGTGACTCCGGGTGTCACTTAACGTCTCTGTACCACTGCTACCTCATCTGTAAAATGGGGATTAAGACTGTGTGAGTCCCATGTGGGTCAACCTGATCAATTGATCACTGGTCAATCTATGCCAGTGCTTAGAACAGTGCTTGGCACATAGTAAGTGCTTGACAAATACCATTATTATTATTATTATCATTTAAAGAAGTGAGGATGGGTTTTCCAATTATACTAGGTTAACATTTCCTTTCTATTTATATTACACCAAGGGTTAATAAGGTTGGCATAACTTTGCTTGACAGCTCCTCAGGGACACTGAAAAAAATCATTTTAACCCTTTTTAATGCTGCTAATATTTATCAAATTGTGCGCCTCACAATTGGAATAAGAAATATAGTTTTGATCATGACTCCGCTTGCGGAGGATGGGCAGCCATTGTTGTTGCTATGGTGAGTTTTATCGTTGGAGAAACCACTCCATAATATCTTAAAATTGATCTTCGCCAAGACTAACATTGGTCCAGTGGCACACACTGGTAGAACATCACAGGTTTCTCAAATTCCTTTTCTTTCTTTCTTTTTTTTTTTCCTTCTTTTCATAGGGCAAGTAATCTAAGAATCAGGGTCACTAGTCTGGCAGGCTGAGAATTCAGAAGCTCGCTGCTAATTACTATGCTTACAATTCCCAGCCTGTTGACTGGAGCCAGCAATCCAACCTCATCTCTTGAGAGTACATGAAAACACTTGCTGACTTTAGCTACATAAGATTCCAAGGTGGTGATGTTATAAATTATTGTTATCTTCAAAGGGTTTTGTTGTGCAGATTTGTTTTATGATTGATAAGGATGATCCTTATTAAATTCAAGTCCACTGTCTTAATTGGCAATTTAATGAACCCACAGATTTAGGTGTAAGCTGCTAAAGATAGGAGGGTATATAAAGAGCCTGCTATATAAAGAAAAATCTAAGATTTTCAGACACTAAATAAATCAATAAATCAATAGTATGTATTGGGCACTTTCTGAGTGCAGAGCACTGAATTATAAGTTCTTGGGAGAGTCAGTAGACAAGATCTCTGCCTTCAAGTCTGGCCTCATGTTTAAGAAGATATGTATATTAAGGTAGAATTTATTACTTTCAACACCAAAAAAGGAAAGAATTAAAATTTTGAAATTGCAGTTAAATACTATTTCATAAGATTTAAACAGATATGATACAAATAATAAATGGATTTTATAATTTTATAAAATTTTATAGTCATTTCCCAAGTGGGGAAACATTAACTGGAAACATTAACCAGCACTATGTGGGCATTTCTTTAGGCTATTGATAAATTTCAAATTTGAATGTCGGGATTTTTTCGGGTTCTAATTGAAACTCAAAGTTGTTGCCTTCAAATTGTAAAAAAAAAGGCCTTTTAAGTCAAAAGACGTGGCATTGGGCATGATTTTTTGTGCTCATTCCATCCAATTAGATACATTTATACTAAGGCATTTACCTACCTGTTAGTTTGAAGGTCCCTGATATTCCTCCTTGCACCAAATGGCACTGAGCTTGTTGAGATAGGAGGATAGTTAGTTCATTTTGATTTGCAGTAGTAGTGAAAAGTAATATTTTCATCTTCAGAATGACTAGTGTTACAAATGGGTTAGATGAGATTGGGGCTGACCACCAAGTTACTATTTACAATTCGAGTTTGAGAGTGCAAATAGTTAATTCTAAGTTTAAAATAAGAATTGAAAGGGAGAAATATTCTCAAGTCGAATTTAAGCATGGAATATGGACCTTTATATCGAATGAGCAGAGATTTTGAAAATGTGGAATTTGTTGCTTAAAATTAGTCCTAGAAATCTTAAGCTGGACCAAATATATTGTTAAGTGTATATGTTTTGTCTCAACTTTTAGTCAAGAAAATGCATCTAAGATACATTTCCTTTTGCTCCCTAATTTCTGAATATTTTCTTGACTGTAACTCAGTAAGAAAATGTGTTTTAATTTGATATTTCCTAAACTCAAGATTTAATATAGAACTCTTTCTGTTGTAACTTTTTAGGGTCTTAACGGTACAGTTATTCAAGTCTGTATTATTCATCATTTAAATAGCCACAGTGACTTTGTTACATACCATTTGTAGCATGTGAAAATCATGACATTATAAAATGTGTTTATATAAAAGCAGATAAAGGAGATATTTATATCTTGTTTGCATCACTTCATCAAAATTCAGTATTTTTTCATTTTATTATTGAATGACTAATACGTTCACAAAATATTAATTAATCAGATGCATTTTTTGTGCAGGTGAATATTATTTTGTTAATTTAGACAATGCGTGATCTATGTCTTTAAAAATATTGGTAAAAGCATGCTAACAAACTGTTCATGTCTAGATCACTGGAATCCAGATCACTTTCCAAAAGTCATGATTATACGATTGGCATTTATAGCCTACATAACGGGAAATTGAGTCTCTAGTGTTCTGGAAGAAAACAACGTCTCCGGCGTCAGTTATCAATATCCTAGATGGTAAGAGCCTTGTGGATAGGGAATGCGTCTACCAAATGTATTATATTGTCCTCTCCCAAGTGTTCAGTACAGTGCTTAGTCTGCACACAATAGGTGCTCAATAAATACAAATGATTGATTTGATTCTAGAGAAGATGAGGAAAAATGGGAATGGAGATTCAACTTATTTCCTACCTCTAAAGGTACTATGATTGATTCTAGGAAATTCAGCTCCAGAGAATACACTTTGGGTGTCTTGTGTTTTAGAGAAGCAGCGTGGCTCGGTGGAAAGAGCATGGGCTTTGGAGTCAGTGGTCATGGGTTCAAATCCTGGCTCCACCAATTGTCAGCTGTGTGACTTTGGACAAGTCAGTTAACTTCTCTGTGCCTCAGTTGCCTCATCTGTAAAATGGGGATTGACTGTGAGCTCCCTGTGGGACAACCTGATCACTTTGTAGATTCCCCAGTGCTTAGAACAGTGCTTTGCACATAGTAAGTACTTAATAAATGTCATTATTATTATTATGTGGTAGGGCTTTGTTAATTAATCAATCATATTTATTGAATGCTTACTGTGTGTAGAGCAATGTACTCAGTGCTTGGTGGAGTACAATACAACAGAGTTTATAGACACATTCCCTACCCACGACAAGCTTACAGTCTAGAGAGGGAGACATATATTAATATAAATGAATAAACTACAGAGATGCACCTGAGGTAGGGGTGAATGAAGGGTGCAAATATAAGTGCAAGGGTGATGCAGAAGGGATTGGGAGAAGAAGAAATGAGGTCTTACTTAAGGAAGGCCTCTTGGAAGAGTGGGCCTTTCCTAAAGCTTTGAAGGTGGGGAGAGTGATGGGATATGAAGAGGGAGGGCATTCAAGACCAAAGGCAGTATGTAGGTGAGAGGTCAGTGGTGAAATAGATGAGAGTGAAGTACACTGAGTAATTGAGCATTAGAGGAGTGAAGCCTGAGGACTTCTGGCAGTAGGGAACCAGTGACATAAGGTAAGAGAGGACAAGGTGATTGAATGCTTTATAGCCATTGTTAAGGAGTTTCTGATGGGGTGTGGGATGGGCAATCACTGGAGGTTCTTGAGGAGAGGCGAAACCTGGGCTGAACATTTTTTGTAGCAACGTGACCTGGGCAGCAGAGTGAAAGTATGGACTGGAGTGGGGTGAGGCAGGAGGCAAGCAGGTCAGCAATGAGGCTGATGCAGCAATAAAAGCTGGATAAGATATTCAGCACTTAAAACAGTGCTTGGCACATAGTAAGCACTTAACAAATGCCATCATTATTATAAGTGCTTGGTTTAACGTGGTGGCAGTTTGGATGGAGAGAAAGGTCACATTTTAGCCATGCTGTAAGGATTAAAACAAGAGGATTCGATGATAGACTGACTATATCGTTTGAATGGGAGAAATGAGTTGAAAGATAATGCCAAGGTTATGAGTTTGTGAGGCAGAAAGGATGGTGGTGCTGTCTACAGTGATAAGAAAGTCAGGGGGAGAACAGTGTTTAGGAAGGAACACTGTGAAGGAAAGGAGTTCTGTTTTGGAGATGTTACAAGTAGAGATGTCCTGAAGACAGTAGGAAATGGAGGTATAAAGTTGGGCATAAAGGTATTTGGAGAACTAAATTAGGTAGATATTATGGTGGTGTTAAGACAGCTGACCTAAGTTAGAAATACATTACTGAAGCAGCAGGAGGAAACCTGATTTTATATTTTTAGGCTGTTTTCTGTCCCACAGATAAAAATCTTCAGACTTCAATAGCACTAGTCTGGCAGCATGTTTACTAAAAAGAAAATATAGTGCAAAAGAAAATGAATTATTAATCCTAGCTTAACTAGGCTAA
This sequence comes from Tachyglossus aculeatus, assembly GCF_015852505.1. NCBI lineage: Eukaryota > Metazoa > Chordata > Mammalia > Monotremata > Tachyglossidae > Tachyglossus > Tachyglossus aculeatus. The sequence continues at coordinate 52,938,016 of NC_052069.1, forward strand.
AAGAAAAATCAATCAATCAATCAATCAATCAATGATATTTATTAAACACTATGTATTTGGGAGAGTGCAGCAGTTGGAGTTGGCGAGTCCTATGTTGTATTCTAGAGAGTACTCAAAAATTAACTAGGGGGGATTTACACATTAGGGCAAAGTCAAAAGGAAGAAGTAGCATAACACAGACTCACACATACATGAGCACATGCACACATATGACTTTTAATGAGGTAACTGAGGCACAGAGAAGTTAAGTGACTTGCCCAAAGTCAAACAGCTGCCATTTGGCAGAGTCAGGATTTGAACCCTTGACCTCTGACTCCAAAGCCCGTGCTTTCTCCACTGAGCCACACTGCTTCTCTATGGTTGGCAGCCAAATGTAAAATACCAAATCTTTAGGGCTATTTAACAAGACTCTCATTTCAAAGAGCTACAATTATGTCCAATATTTTAGTTTTTGATTCAACACTACTATGGAAACATGAACTAATCAAATATTAAATTATGACTTTTAAATTTAAAATATGTTCTTTGCTTCATTATGTATTGTACAGATGCCTACATGCCAGCTTCTGCTTTGGCCAGTCAGAGTGGGAATAATTCATGTGTCTATTCAGTGAAGGAAATAATAATTTCAATATTTATATCTGGGTAGGGTGATTATTTCCTGGTCAAAGTTAGTGCCATAGAGATCATTCTATCCATAATAAAAAAAAAAAACCCTGATAATAAAAAAAATCCCAAACTGGACATGCATGAAACATCAAAAAATGTGCTATACAGTGCTTGGATCATATTTCCCAGACTACTATAATAAGCAATTTGTACCCATTTTACAAATTCACAACTGATTACATATGTTTCATCAGATGAGTATTATGTTGAAAGTTTATGTCAATTGAGAACTGAGTAAAAGCATGATAAATCCTCAGTGACCCACTAAAGTCCATTGACATTGTTTGCAAGACCGAGGAACAAGACTAAAAGAAAAAAGCAATAATTTCATGAAATTACTGATATTTTAGGCTTAGAAGAAGAGGTGTGAAAATAGAAGGTTTTCCACATCTGATTCAGACACTTGTTCCTTAAATAAACTGGGCACACAACTCCACCACAGTATACTGAGAAAACTGAAGTCTTCTGTACCAGGAAACCTTAACTTGGCCATTCAACATCTCCTTATTGCACTATTTTTCCCCTTCAATTTCCCCTATGAATACAGTTTTGTTCCTCCTTTCAAAGCTTTGGATTTCTGTTGTTATGTACCTCCAAATCATGTGCCTTGATGACATAAACTAACTACCCATATTTTGGCATTACATACCATACACCGTGTCTTGAGTTGACTTTCTTCTTCCCCTACTGAGATCCAGATTGTCATTTCCACTTGACCAACGGTCAGGTAGGGTCAGTTTGTCACGATCAGTAGAGTAGGTGGAGTTTCCTATTAATCATTCAATTAATAGTACTTATTTACTATGTGCAAATTATTGTACTAGGAATTTGGAAGGGTAAGCCAGCATTAGAATGCATGATCTCTGCCCTTTAATTTCTTTTTTAATTGATTCAGCAGGAAGAATTCTACTTAGATAAAAGTCAATGCTTTGGAGGGAAATTGTTCACAGCAAACTGAGAACAAATTTCCTACACAGAAAACAGGAGTCTTACTTCTTCATACGTGCAGACGTACCAATCAAGGATAAGGCACAGTTGAATTTTAGACAATCAGACCAGTATTTTCAGATAATTGATAAGAGAAGGTTCTGGTATGAAAAAACAAGAAATCTTCCATTCTTAAGCAGAATTTATAAAGCCCTAGACATTGATTCTGAATGTCATTCTGCCTTGAAAGTAGCTAACAGAAACCTTCATTCTGTCATTCTCTAATTTCCTATTTATAATTGCCTGTTCCTAAATGGCAGGACACATCATTAATAGTGTGGACTTTCATCTTTGTTCCCTGGTCTCCAAATTGAAAATTTAATTCTGTTTGGTCAGATTCAAGTCTTTTCTGGATAATCCCTCCATTCTGACTGAGTATGGTGTTGAACAAGAGGTCAACAGTCAATTTATGGGCATTCCAGTGCACACTGTGGGCAATCCTATAAATTTGTGCTACTAAATTCTCAACTCCAACCTCAGTCTAACCAGAAGCAATAAGCAGCCTCAAAACAGGCATTATAGAATGAATTTTACAAAAAAATGGGAACTCAAGTATTCTAAATATAAACAAAATACATTTTTCATGGAGCTGAAAATTAAATATTTTTGTTTTTATATACCTTCAAACTCAGCACACTAGTCTATTTTCTGTGTCTAATAAACTTCAATGAATCTATAACTAGATTTTCAGAGATGTATGGGTCATTTCTTACTTTATCAGAGCAAAGGGTGAGAGATGATAATGAAATGAATTAAACTGTAACTGTTTGACTATATAATTTTAATATTTAGAGAGCAACTATTCACATCGAGACTGAGGATGATACTTTTTTCATTTTTATAGGATAATTAATCAACTCATCTCTCAAACTAAAATTGTGCTTGTTTTATTCTTTGAGGCTGTAATGCTCTAAAAGGCCTAAAATCTAAAATCATTACTTATGATTGCATAAGTAATTTCATTTTTTTATATGAGAAAGAACTTATTCCAGTCTTCATTTCATTTATCGATACCACAGTATATGTAAAGGAACGTTTCTATTTCAGAAAATACTTGTGCATTTAACACTGATAACGTCCTCTGTATAAATATTATCTTAGAAATAATACTGATGAAGTTATTTTCTCATTGATGGTCAACTAATTGTATTACCTTTATAAATGAGAGTTTTATAGTACAAACCAAAATTATGATTCAGCAGTAGCTTGAAAGGGGCATGTAAAATTTGTACAATTGATAGGAAACACATAAGGTGTTTTCCTAAAGGTTTTTGTGCTATGCTTCTAAACTCAAAAAGGTATTTTCAGAAAATTATTTTGGAACTAAAATAGCCAACGATTGTAATCCTTTCATTTAAATAGAAAGAAGTATCAGAATAATTTCTTGCATTTCATATACATATATGAATATATGTGAAATTATTATTTAGAGGAACAGTTCATGCACTTACTAGGGGTTCAATTGATTAGAGATGTTCCGTTATCACTGCAGCCATATATTTGAATGTATATACAGTGGTCCGTTTATAGTGGCAATTTTTTTTTCCTCATCTAAATATGTATATTGATCAAACTGGTTCAAATTTGTAATAATCGATAACAGGAGTTTGATTATTTCAACCAAAATTGTAAAAATATTAGAATGATGAAATTGAAACTATAACTTCAGGTAAAGCGGATCTGAAGAAACAAAATGAATAAAGGTCCGGCTTTACACGTTAAGGAATATGCCTGAAGAAAAGAAGGCCAGTTTGCTTATTCTTGCAGCTGGATGAAAAAAGTTGGTATGCAAATAAAAAATTCACGTGAGATTCTTCATAGAAAGTTTTCTATTCCTTGTATGTGCTGTTTGTCATATGTGCTAAGAAGACTGTCATGGAAACAGCCTTAAAATAAAACTGGAAGCACAAAGCAAGTCAAAATTCCTTGGGCATGAAGCCTTAAGGAAATAAGTAAAATGCAAGCTCATCTTTAATATGTATACTAATATTTGTATATTATACAATGAAAATATAAAATCCTTATAATTTGTTCAGATGAGCTTACATATCAGTAACTGAAGGGTGCTTGGTTTCATTCTGGAGGCAAAGACTATTTTGCCTTTATTGCAGTTCTCTTATGAATGTAATTAACGTGGACCACATCATAAAATCAGTTACATCTCTCAGTAGGCGAGAGGTAAAATGATTAACATTTGGACTTGTGATTTGGACTTGTGATCATGAATTTAATACTGTAATGAGTATAATATTGCAGGAGCAATTTTTAAAAGTATTTTTGGAGAACATCGATTTTTATCTATTTAGTTGCTGAACATATTCTTTACAAAAAGTTTTTTTAAAATACTATTTCCTAAAAGAATATATTCCTGTACATTTATAATAATGTGTTTTACTTATTTGAATGTTCAACTGTTTCATTTTAGTAAAGTCATAGGTATTAAATGCACACCATAACATTTACCATACTTAACTAACAATATAACGTGAATCCATTACAAAAAATTATGTGTTCTTCAAATAAAATGATCAAGGGGAAGGTTGCATTCCATATTGATTTGGGGCAAGACAAATAAGTATATGAACCTTGTGAGTCCTCTTGGAATGAGATACTTTAGAATTTACAGTGTGTTTTTAATGCTATGCTCTTTTGAGGTGCGGCTATAGTGAAGGTTCGTGAACATGTCCTTTGCAGAGTCTACTGGTTTTACCAAGTCTCAAGAATTCATGGCCTTTTCACTGTTTGAGCTTCTACAATATTTTCTATGGTTTGGCTGTTTAGATTATCTCAAGTTATTTTAAAATGCAAATCCTCAAAAGATTCAAAAACAAAGAAGCCTTAATGCCACCACACTAATCTGAGCAATGGCAGAGACAGAAAGTCCATAATGATGCACATCATTCCTATTTGTAAAGAATGTCTCAATAAACATCCAATTATAATTAACAAAAACACGTAAAAGGAATTGGATGATCACATTGGCATTTGTCTCCTTTTTTGTTGATGATTTGAAGGGTGAAATAAAATGTTTCTTGAAAATGGGAAACTCCTTCCACTTACAAAAGCATAAAAGCTTTTTTTTTTTTTATGCTGGAATCCAGGCACATGAGAGCATTCTATAAATCATGACCCAAGGAAAAATTCTAATTAGTAGCTTAGGGGAAGATTTGTAATCAGAACCTATATGTGAAAAACACATGTTGGAGCTGCAGTATTTATAAATGTAGATGAAGTGCTATCACTGACTAAATGATTTAATAACTGATCGTGGGGACTTGGCTATTAAAATATGATGGTATGATTGCCATATTTCAAGTCCCAATGAAGACCATTTTCTACAAAGTTAATCACCTTTCAAGTGGTTTCAGACATTGCAGATCACTGTGTGTGTCGACTGTTTAAAGAGCAACAAATCTAAATGTTCCTGGGTAATCATGACAGCTGAGGATGGACCCTCATGGGTGACAGCCACAAAATAAGATTCCTTTGGAAGCCAAAAGAAATGAGAAAACTTGAGTTTTTCTTTTTAGACTCTGTTCAAAGAATGTTCCACTTCCCTTGAGTTGGACATCAATCCCACCCTTGTGGAATATGCTGATCAGAAATTTTAGGTGGGTTCATCTGGAAGACATCCTAATGCTGATGCTACTTCATCCACATTAATTATCTTTGCTCTAAAATGGGAACTTGACATACACTAAGAGCTCAGCCCTAACTCTCCACCAATCTTAAACTAATTGGTTATCAAAAAAAAGAGGATATTGAAAGATTCAAGGTATAAACAACAGCTTCTGGTGAAAATCTATCATTCTGAAAGTGCACTACGATTCATTAAAAAGGCACACTTGGGCAGACTCATTGATCCAAAAATCCCATATTCTCAGATAACAAAATAGGGTGTGTTGTGAAACAAAATGGAGACATACATACAACCTATTTCCTCTGATTCTGGCCCAAAGGATATTATCCCAAGACAGCTCCCAAATTGTGAGACATTCCAAATGCCTGATAAAATAAGCCATCCTCCTGTGACCTTCCTCAGCTGTGTAATCAATGGAAAATCATCAATCTACATATAATTTAACATGCTTTAATGGAGATCAGAATGCACAATTCAGTGGTAACTGAATCTCAGATTATGGGAAATTCTCTGGAGACTATAAAATCCAACAATAATAAACCATGAACTTTATTTCTAGGTGGAAGAGTTGGGATTGACAAAAGAAAAAAAAATGATGGGTTTGAGATTTTTAAAACTTTTATAGTGTGAGCTAATGTAAAAATGTCATTGGTAGAATAATAACTTGTGACTTATCAGAACACTGTCAAAAAAACAGACAGTTCTGCCACAATTAAAATTAATTCTTTTCACACTAGCTCATTTCAAGAAATTTTATTCATTTTTTTCACTTGTAAATCAATTTATTTTTAGAAAAATATCACCTAATATGAATACTTGGCATCATTAGCTCCGCCATGAAAGTAAAAACATGAATTCTGAAATCCTTTAACGCAGGATCTGGCTACTAACCTGACCAAAGTGACAACTGATAGGTGCCATACCTTAAAATCAAAATTTCTGAGCAGCAAACATCTACCAAGAATAATTTGCCCTGAAAATCACATTTTAAAAAAGTTTACTTTCTCTCTCTCCTATCTAAAAAAGGACCTTGATGGACAGGGAAAAACAAATCCCTCATTATTTAATAGGAGCCAGTTCTGCTAGGCCGTTATTTAATGGAAACTTTTTTAAGAAAAGTATTCATCAAGAAAAAAAGATATTTGAATAATTATTTTAGACCAACCATTGCTTTCAAATCCCAAATATTTCCTTTTCGACGGGTATTTCCACCAGATTAATCATAGATACCTAAGACAATCCCTTTTTAAATTATTATTATCTCTGATCATACAAACAAGGATGTCTTGTTTGTGTTAAGAAGCCAGCCCCTTTTATTTATCGCAGGCTGGGGTGAGGTGTGGATACGAATCAACGGTTCTTCCTGATGGAACCATCCATATTACAGGCCTCTTTCTTCATCCCTCAATAAAAAAACAAACAAACAAACAAAAAAAAAAAAACATTCCTGGCATCCAAGTCCTTTAAATCCATGCACTGTCTGCCGGAGAGCATGTCGCTGCTTCTTACCCAAATCAACCCCAACAAGTGATTTTGCTGTGGACAAGGTGTTGTCCTGAGCTTACATTTTCTGAACAATTTCCAATTCTGTCATGCCGAGATCTCTGGGGTGCAGTGGAAGAGCTAAATGGGGGGAATGAGTGGGGGCAAGTAGGACAGAAGAAGGCTTGCCCTTTGACTGCTCCCCGGAGGGCTCTCGGGAAGAGGAGACATCTGCGTTTCCTCCTCCCCTTTGTTGGCTTTCCAGGAGGGGCTGGGGGCAGCTCGAGGGTCTTGACCGGTCCTGGGGGAAGTCACCCTCTCCTTCTGAAAACCCCAAGTTCTCGGAGAGATGCTGCTCTGAAGGAGGAACTTTAGTGTCGGATTTTAGTGCCTTGACGACGGGCTTCCTTGAAGTTGCCCTCCGCGGGATTCAGAGTGGGCCCAGAAGGGAGGTGGAGGGCGACTAGAGATCATTGGGGCCGGAAAATAATAATGGTAGCAATAATAATAATAATAATAATAACAATAGTATTTGTTAAGCGCTTACTATGTGCCAGGGCACTGTACTAAGCGCTGCAAAGGGAAGGGGAAAAAGAGGGAAGGGGGGAACCAGAAGGGGAGACAAGGAGAGGAGAGGAGCATAATAATAATAATAATAATGGTATTTGTTGAGCACTTACTATGTGCCAAGCGCCGTTCTAAGAGCTGGGGTAGATACAAGGTAATCAGGTTGTCCCATATGGGGCCTACAGTCTTAATCCCCATTTTACAGATGAAGTAATTGAGGCCCAGAGAAGTGAAGTGACTCGCCCAAGTCACACAGCCGATAGGTGACGGAGCCGGGATCAGAACCCACGACCTCTGACTCCCAATCCCGGGCTCTGGCCACTAAGCCACCCTGCATGGGGAGGGGAGCGAGGAGGGGAGAGGGAAGGGGAGCCGAAAGAGGGGAAGAGAAGCCCTTGGGCCAGGGGGAGCAGCAGCTTGTTTAGTGGAAAGAGCCCAGGCTTGGGACTCAGAGGTCATAGGTTCTAATCCCGTCTCCGGCACTTGTCAGATGTGTGACTTTGGGCAAGTCACTTCACTTCTCTGGGTCTCAGTTACCTCATCTGTAAAATGGGGATTAAGACTGTGAACCCTGTGTGGGACAACCTGATGACCTTGTGCCTATCCCAGCGCTTAGAACGGTGCTTAGCACATAGTAAGCGCTCAACAAATAAGAACATTATTATTATTATTATTATTATTATTATTATTATTATTATCATATCTGCTAGCCTGCCCCCTCCCTAACCCGGAGGGGGGAAGGAAAATGAGGGGTAGAGGCTTGGACACCCCCCTCCCCTCAGCCCCACCTTCCCCACCTCCCTCAGCTTCCTCGGGCCCTTCTTGAGGGTTTGGGATTCAGATCCTACCATGCACCAGGGAGAGGGTTCGGGCCCGGGAAGTCCTAGCCCCAATTCCCTAGCCAGAGTCCCAGGCGCTGGGCTGGGCCCTGCAAGCCTTCCAGTTGATCCTAACTAGTCCTGGGCGAGGTGCTGAGCTCTCTGGGCTAGTCTAACTAGCCCGGGGCGAGGGGCTGGCAGGCCTGAGGCTAGGCACAGGCATGGGCGAAAGAAAGGAGGGCACAAAATCTCTCTGTTTTTGCAGTCTCACCCTCCCCACCTTGTCTCTCCCACCTCTTGGAACCTCACCCTCCCGGAGCTCCCTCCGCCCCTGCTGCGTTGGGGAAAGAGGATTAGCCTGTTTCCTTGTTCGGCTGTTTCAGATAAGCGGGAGATGGGCCACCCCCTAGTTTCCTTAGCCCAGTCGCCTTCTGTTAGCCACAAGGTTGTTTTGCCCCCGGGCTAGTGAAATCCCAGGCCTCTCGGCCTGGATTGCCGAGGGGAGGGAAGGGTGGATTCCAGGCAGAGGAAATGAACGGATCTGCGGGCGGGATGGGGGGCGGGAGGGGGTGAAATTCATAATAGTAATGATAATTATTGTGTTTGTTAAGCGCTTACTAGGCGCCAAGCACTGTTCTAAGCGCTGGGGTAGACACAAGGTCATCAGGTGGTCCCATGGGGGGCTCACAGTCTTCATCCCCAGGTTACAGAGGAAGTAAGTGAGGCCCAGAGAAGTAAAGCGGCTTGCCCGAGGTCACCCAGCAGACGAGTGGCTGAGCCGGGATTAGAACCCACGTCCTCCAACTCCCCAGCCTGGGCTCTTTCCACTAAGCCAAGCTGCTTGGAACCGGCAGGGCAGGCCGGTAGCGTCGTGAATGCCAGCCTTTCGCAAGGACAGAAGTTCTGCTCAGCTCCCACACTGACACATCTACTCGAATCCGCGCGGGAGGCGGGGATGGGGGGGGGGGGAGTATCTGGGTCCCACCTTCCACGCCAGCCTGCTCTCCCTCCTCCACGCCCCTTGGCGAAGAATTGGGAAAGATCGAGAGAAGGGGAGGCGGGGATGGCAAAGAGTGAGTCAGGAAAGCCAGAGGGATCCAGAAAGCCCCTGGGCAGCCCACCTCCACCCAGGCGCCTGGGCCAACGCCCCTCTCTCCTCCTCCTCCTCGCCCTTCGACGCCCACTTGTCCCCATGGCACCCTCTTCTGCCCTGCAACCTGTCGGCTCCGGATCCCCGAAGCCACAGTAGTGTTCACAGCATTCGTGGAGGGCACCGCTTCTCCCGTTGGACCACTTTCCTTTCCCCTCCTCTCCATCCTGCCGCCTCACCTCATCTGTGGCAATGCCTCAGTCAGCCAACTGCCAAGCGGGAAGGCGTGGGGGGCAGGATTGGAACCCAGGGCCACGGCCCCTTCTCAGGCACCGTCCACCCGGGGCCAAAGGTGGGCGTGGATCCGCAGGTTTTCCATTCCCAGGCCCCCTCCCTCTTTCCCCACCCACCCACCCTTCTGCCAAAAAACGCCGGCTTGGCAGGGAGCATTTCTGAGTTGAGAAATAACATGAGATCATCTAGCACAGCAGAGAGAGGAGAAACCAACCAGAATGCAGGAAGAGATTAAAAAAAAAAGATAAGAATGGCGCTACCTTGTCTACTACAGTAGTTTAGAGGCCAGTCGGAGGGCTGGGAGGGGGCGGCCGCTGCCTGCCGCAGATACTCTCCTCGACTACGCGTATTCTTAAGCAATAACAACGTAATCCGTATTATCCACCCAAGAATACCCGTCACCGAAGAGAGTCAGAAAGACGAAGCTGCTGCCACCGCCGATGCTGTTGCCGGCTGTGTGTGTCTGCTGCTGCTGCTGCTGCTGCTGCTGCTGCTGTGGCTCTTGCTACTGGAGCTCCTCCTGCCCCGCTTCTGCCGCTTGACCAGGACAATAAATCCATCACTATATTTCCCTAAGAAGAATCCACAGAGTTGCTCAGTAGCTTCCTTTCTAAATCCAGTGTCAGCTGTAGGTCCGTTTCTGCAAGACAAATCACAGAACCCCACCTTTAAAACCAAAGGCCAAAGGCGGCATTTCCTCTGGAGCACGCTTTCTGACTTATTGGGCAGTATTTCCGAGACTGTGGAAGGGGAGGCGGAGGTGAAAATAACGGTCAGTTTACCTGGCTCTTTCCTAATTTCTTCCTCTGTACTTGCTTGGCTTCATATCCCCTCTAAGTTTCATCAACTCATTCCGGGCTCTTTGATTGAAAGTCACTGGTAGCAATAGATCCCTGTAAAAGACACGCATAGTTAAACACAAAATATTATAGATTTATTTACCCAGATGGGTTTAGGAAGACGTTCAGCTCATAGAGAGAGTCACGCATGGAAGAAAAAAAAATCAGCACTATGTTTCGGAAATTAATTTTCACAAGTCCAGGATCATAGAAAATAAGCACCCATTCAATTTATCATTGAAATCAAACACTTATGGATCTATAAGATTAGACATCTCTCACTTTCAGGCCCTGAAAGATACACTATCTAGTCGGGTTTTTTTAAAAAGCTTCAAAGAACGAAATGATGAAATTCATTATTCCCAATAGTCCCCGTAAGCAGGCAGAAAACCGAGGACTCAACTGAGTCGACAAGCTGTTTAGGCTCCTATGTTTAGGCATCAGTTTGTAGTGCCCCAAAGTGTGATTATGCAGTCAACGTTTGAATGTTCCCTTTAAATGCGTTACCATGAAACTACTGAGAGCACCCTCGCCGAAAGATCTCTGAAGCTTTGCCTTGATAAAAAAACATTTTAAGAAGCAAATAGCAAAAGTCATTCCTAAAGAGACTGAAAACCTGGCTCTCAGAGAGAGTAGCTCTGTGATTCTTCTATGATCAATATGGCTCTTACTGGAAAAGCTTTGTCTTAAGATCCTGCAGCGGATATTCTGATAATAAGGGTTTATTGTTCGCTAACTAAATGGAATGGACAACTGCAACGTCACTGCACAAGATGTGCTGTGCTTCCATTAGAAAGTTCTCAATTTGGTTTTCCCTACCACTCAAATGCACGAAAGATATCCACTGGCATGGTGTAAGGAGAGGGTTGAAAAAATGGCAATAGGCAGTAGTTGCGGACAGATTTCAACAACTAGTAATTATGCAATAGGCATTTTTCTGATTATAGTAAGAGTCATCAGCAACAGACCAGGTTGTAATTTAAGATGATTAATCTTATTTGCCTTTATTTTCATTCAACTGGAATATTTCAAAACACGTTAGCCGCTCCGTTTCCTAATCTATTGCCACCATGTGTCTCTACAAAGCAGAAGGCGAAACACAACATTTATTTTAGGCTTAACAGACCACATCTTAATGGCAAAATTACTTTGTCATCTGCCGGATCTCTGGAGAAAAAGGTGCACTGTCCACTAATTCCCTTCTATTTTCACCTTATTTTCAAACTTGCAGCACACCTCTGAATTAGAGACTGTTAGTAGTATACCAAAGGGTAAATATAAATGAATCAAAGAAAAGCATGCTATTGTCTACCGTCCCATTGTAGAGCTGTACTGTAGGGTCATTCCTCCAAACACAGAGAGATTAACAAACAGAAGAAACAGAGGGGTTTCTTCAACTTAAACTCTTAGAAGCCTGGGAAAGCAATGCAGTAGCCTATTGAGAAATATGACTCTGATTAAGTGTTTAAAATGTTTCAACTATTATCCATTGAAGATGGGGAATCGTATTATCTCGGCGATAACGCCTTGTCAAATAAAACGGTCATTTGAAAGTGGAGAGGTTTGCCTTTTGCCTTGGCGTTTAAACTTTTCTCCAAATCATTCTGCACAAGCCAGCAGAGCGCCATGGGCCGCAAGGCTAGCGGAATAAGTAGCAAGGCGCCGATCGAAGGCTTCCTGGCAAATCTCTTGGACCTGCCTCTCCTCACCACTTTCATAAAAAGGAAGATCTTCGCAACTAGGAGCAGCGGGTCCTCTCCCTCCCTCTCCTCCCGATTTCTCCGCTCCGATGCGGCCACAATCCCTCCGGGGGGTGGGTGGGTGGGGGGAACAAAAACCAAAAGCCAAAAACCAAAAACCAAACCACCTACCCAAATGGTCCAGCGGCTTCAGGACCGGGACGAGTGGACAGCTCCTCCCTTGGAGGCTCGAGGCAGCAGGAGTAGCATCACTAAACCTCTGAGCACTAACCCAAGCTCTCTCTAGTGTTTCAGCCGGGCAGCCTGCCTTACGAGAACAGCATTTCCTACGAGACCGCTGCCTCTGGGTGCATATTCAATTCAAACCTCCTCAAGCTGTCGGATTCCCCCCACCCACCCACCCACCCAGCCACCCCACCCTCCCACGTCCTCTCCCTCCTCCCCTTCACCCTCCACACAACAACCGGAGAACGCCTCGGGGGGCGGGGGGAGAAGCGAGCCCAGACCATCAGGGCATTTGTTGATAAACTTACACTTGCCTTTGAATATTCGGATGCTGCTAGCGATGTAATATTAGTGGAAGCTCACGCCCGCATTAAGTACCTTTGTTCATTGATTCCTGTAAGCCATGTTTATTAGAATCTACATTTCTGTCGCTTTGCAGTAACTAGAGACGCCTTTCAGGGTGGGGTGTTTTCAGCATCGCTTGATCATCTAGGACTACCACATTCGTCCCCCTTCCTCGAATCTCCCTCCCCCCCACCCAATCCCCCCTATTACCTGCTCCCCATATCCCCCTACCCCCATCCCGGACAAGGCGCTGCTAAATAGGCAGGAAACCACAAAGGCAATACCACTATAGACTAAGGAAACCAACTAATTTAGCTAAAGTATAAATCCATCTCTCTCTCTCTCTTTCTTGGTAGCAAGGGAGAAATACAAGCCGCTGTCAGCCAGAGTAGAACGGGTAGGGGGGGAGGGGCGAAGGGGGAAAGAAAGGGGACTCTGAATCCACGAAAACACACTACATGTATCTTTAAAGAATAGTACTTTCAATTGTTCACAGGCAAAAAAAACCCCACATTTATTGACGTCAAAACTCACCACACACACACATGCACACACACCACACACACACACGCACACACTGCGTTCTTTAAAATTGCTGAGATTTGCCTTGCGGTACAGCAAAGTAACTGCCACAAATCCACCTCTATTGAAGTGCTTACCCTCTAAATCCAGGTTTCAAGCAGGACTCCAACTGTGTGTAAAAGCCGGAGAGTCATCTGATGTGCCGTGGCTTTGGGCAAGTGAAAGCTGCTTTCCTCCGCGTTCCCGGTTTCAGTGTTAACAAGCCCTGGAGAGGGATCTCGGTGCCGTTCGTTGGCTGTGCCCCCAGTGCGTTCGCGCGGTGGCGACGGTTTGCTCATGCTTCCGAATCCCAGTAGCCTTCAGCTGATGCGAGCTTCCAGAAAGGAATGGGGAGGGGAGGAAAAATCAGCTAATGCAATCAAATCGATCTGATCTACACCATCTGTCGCCTGCCACTATACCCACACGTTCAAATCGGAAAACGGGAAACACTGACAGCTCAGGAGGTTCGTCGGCAAAAGAGTTCATTTTTAGCGGCGTGTAATTGGGTATGGACAGCGTACAGTCACCAGAGCTGCTGCTAACCATCCAGTAGTGGATCCCCAACATGCTAATGGTGGATTAATTGAGGAAGATCTGACGTGCAAGCTTCACAGTCTCTTATTCATGACTTCCCAATGGAAAAGGACCAATGCCTTGTGGGACTATGGTAACATACAGTCCAAAAGCTGCTAAGAAAATGGCTCTGTATTCGCAGCACCTCTCTCTGATAACAAACATATGTCGACCAAAACCATTTAGCAGAATGGGGAAAAATGAAATTTTCCTTCCTGGTGTAAGCAATTCCCATATCATATCTCCACAGCATTGGAAAAGGCAATGCTTTAAAAAGGGGTTTTTTTTATTTTTAAAAAGATCAGAATCAAACACTGCCATTTGAAAGAAGCAGAATACTCCTGTCAGCAACTATGTTGAAAAAACTGCTCTCATTTTTTCTTACTGTGATCAAAGTAGATTCGTAGCATGTACAGTACATAGAATCTTGGTGCACTTAATCCCAACTAGATTGACGCAAGCTTGCTTGAATGCCAGGAATTCTTTTGACTTTTTTTTACAATGGAACTGACTTTTGGGCTAGGCATTTCCGAGCATTGAAATCTGACATTATCAGCATTAAATAGTCATTTTTTTCTTTTCTTTTTTTGCATAGGAGGGGTTTGGGTTGGGTTGAGGAAGGGGGAGATGTTTTAAAATCTTCAATCACTTCGAGCTGCCAGAGTCCCTATTTTCTCTCAATTTCCAGCCTTTCTTGACTAGTTGCTGAAAATGTAAATGAAGTGAACGTTCACCAATACCATAATTTCTGGTTCTCTGGTATCTGAGGCATCTTTACAGAAAATTATGGCCAGTGTAGCGAACGTATCATTTGACAAGTAATTGCAAGGTTGTTTTAATAAAAAGAAAATGCGATTTCTTTCGGATCATGTAATTGGTAGATAACTGATAATTGGTACCAGAGAAAATGTAATCCTAACAAGCAGGTCGCTGTCCATTTCTGAGGTACTGAAAGGGAAGATGAACGGCTATGAGAGATTAAACAACGGCCACATGCAAAGCGAATTTATTGGCTATAAATGTGAGCCCCTATTTTATTATCGTTATCTGAGGTCTTTAAATTTTCTTCTGTCCCCTGCCATTCAGGCGAACGCTTTTTCAAAAAAATCTGTTCGTTCTGATTTCCCTGCTTGTTTCATAGAGAAGAAAACCCAAGAGTTTCAATGAAACTGAAACAATTAGTGTCGAGTACAATTCTGAATGTGGCTCCTGGAACTTTGGTAATATCCTCAGAATAAAGCTAACAGTTGTGAATTAGATTATCTTGAAAATATAGCCTAAAGACAAATCAAACAATTTACCCGATCTTTTGTTTCAATATACATTAATTAAGCCTCCTTGCCAACCTACACAGAATTCCTGGGTCATAGTCACACATTCAAGTCTAATATCTCTGCCAGCCTTTGTTGTCATTTGCGTCAAACTATTGCCCTCTGCAGGTCAGGCTCAAAGTACAGTCGAGACGATTCCACGTCTGCAGGAAATTTATGGCAGTCACGTTATTTAGATGTTATCCCAATATTTAAATAGATGCAACTTTTGGGCTTTAGATTTGTTTTCATTCGTCTTTAAAATATTTATTTAGGGAGATCTGGCAAATTATGAAAAGCAGAATTTAAGGATAGGCGCTCGCTAAACTTCAGACCGCTTTGCTTTAGAGAAGACGATGTGCTTTGTTTATTTTTGAAACACGAAGCATCTCGACACTTTAAATCTATTGCTCTCCCCAATTTCTTTCCCTGCTTCCCGTTCTAGAACGGCCAGTACAGATAGAAGGGACTGTGCAGAGGTTCGAACTGTTTTCTCAGTAATACATTTGAGTTTCCTGGACAATTTTCGGTTTGGGATCTACTGTGAATGGATTCAGCTACCTAGAAACGTACACATTACAACAACGTGACGTTCTCCCCACATTCTGTTCGATAGGAGCAATCTGAAGTTTTTACCAAGAAAAACGCAACTTGATCAACTTCCATACTTCTCTTGCCTCCATTTTCCCTCTCCACCTGCAACTTTCCAGAATCAAGCCAAGGGCCAAAGCAAAACCAGTGTATTGATGTCGGGAGAGAAATGCACGAATTGAACTAACATCACCTGTTTCTCAGCAAACTAATGTAAGGAACATACACGGTCTCACCGTTAAAAAAGAAAAGAAGAAATGTTTTTAGGATCTTATATGTAAAGGGATGACAGCCAGGGGTTGAAATCCCCCCAATGATTTCTCTTTCCATGTAAAGACACATTTCATAAGGCAATGAAACATTTCGTGCAAAATGTTCTACGACCTAAATAGCATTAAAAATCACCTTCAATTCTGCCTAATCAGATATTGAATTTAGGAGAGTATTCATCGATTTAAAATGGGAAGCAACATGAAATGGATTTTGTTTTATTAAAGTTGTTCGAACATGCTTCCTGTAGAAACGTTCTTTGAATAGAGGGAAGGATTGCCACGTAAAAGGGCGGGGTTTTCCTTTTTTCAAATCATTCCCGCCTCCCTTGGGGTCCCCAGAGGGAAGGCGTTCAAAGTGGAACGATAATCTTGTTGCCTTGCTCTACCTGGAAATGCCAGGCATATCATTCTCTTTTGTCTTTGAGAACTAGGAATCCCTGTGGGAATGGAAATTTGGACTCCCTCTCCAACAACGAAAGACCAGTTTTCGTCCTAGAAGAGTTTGATGCCTAAGAATTGGTCAAGGCAGAGGGTCTGTTTGATGTCCTGTATATGGCATAAACGTATTGAAATTAGATATGGCATTCCGGTGAGCTTCACAAGTCTACTCGTCCTTGATGTGCATTTAGATGGTAAGGAAGACCCTTCCCCCAACCCCCAAGCTTCCATATTTTACCCCAAGAATGGTTGTGTTGTTATTGGACTGACAACTTCCAGCTAAGTTGAATTCAATGCAAATCGGGCACGCTTCATTTAATAGGCCTGTTGAGGCCTGAATCGGAGCAGTTTGTTCTGGTCTTCAGAATGTCCGCAGCGTGGGGATAGGGAATGGGTGGAAGGGAGATGGGGCGGAGTGGGTGGGGGGAGAGAGAGGGAAGAAGAGAAACTTGCTAGCCCTCCCTTCAGCCCAGCATTTTAAAGCCAATAATTTCTCTGCTGGTTCTGTCCCCCAGCCTCCTTCTTCACCTTCCCCTCTTTTCTTTCCTTCTTCTTTTTATTTTTTTATTTTTATAGGAACAAGACACTAACATGGAAACCCAGGAAGGCCACCTGAAATCTTTAACACCGGAGGAGGAGCTTTGTGTGGTTAGCAATTACCCTGAGTGTTGTTATCAAATTTGTTTACAGTGCTTAGTTCCCTCCACTCCCGCCCCCTCAAAGCAGATACCCGCTCTGATTCAAATGGCATCTCTTGGGTTGATATGTGTGTGTGTATGTGGCACACCACACCAATTACGTTTCCACTCAAAGGACAAGAACAGGAAAGTTTGCAAAAAGGAAACCTGGCCAGGGAAGATCTGGATGGCAGACAATCCGGGTCAGAGGGGAGCATTAAGGAAATGGAAAGACCGTCGTCTGGGTGGCTGGGAAGGAGGAGTCGGGTGGGGAACAATGAAAGGCTGGGCCACTGACCACGGCCACTTCTGAAGCCGACGAATGATCCGACCGGAGGCGGTCCCATCTTCGGGCTCCAGGGAGCCACGGTTTGTTTAGAGATGCAAAGAGGCCAGGGAGCCTTCGCCCTGAACGTCCCGGGGGAAATGAAGATTGCAGCAGCTCTTCGATCTCCTTGCCTCCTCCCTCTTTTCCCCCTCTCTCTTCCCTCCCCCGCCCTCCTTTCCAAGCCCCTTCCCGGTGCAGGACGCGAGGCCCGGAGCCCGGTGATGAACGGTGTAAGAAATGGCCCCATTAGGATGCAGCGCACGGAACGGATAAAGAGCAAAAAATGCTTAAGACACCTCATATATTCTGCCGGAGCAGGCCGGGGGCCTCGGGCCTCCTTTGGTAGCGCGGGGAGGGGCAGGGACGAAACAAACAAAGCCCAAAAAAGAAAAAAATGAAAGGTATCTGGGAACCGCGAAGAAAAAAGTAAAGCCAAAGGCCATTAGTCCTAACTACTAGTGAAATGAAGAAGTGAGGCGTTTGGGGCTAAGCTAAAAGCCTAACCCCCTTTAGTCAGATTTGTCTCTGAAGAAGCATACGCCTAAATGGGCATGTTGGTGCACACACTCCTGAAAAATGGGGATTGGCACATCGGAATGGTGGGCGCAGGCGGCAGTTCAGGTTTCTTCCAGGGACCAAGTCCTTGAGCTGTGCGCGCGCGCGCGCACGCACACACACATACACTTTAGGCAGTGCAAGTCCCTTCCAGGGAGTCCTTGAGTTGTACATACGCACATGCACATACGCACACACACACAAACACACACACACCACCCAGGCAGTTCAAATTTCTTCCAGGGACCACACACACACACACACACAAACACACAAACACACACACACACACACACTTTAGGCAGTGCAAATCTCTTCCAGGGAGTCCTTGAGTTGTGCATACGCACATGCACATGCGCGCACACACACATACATACACACACGCACACACACCCTCTATGCAGTTCAAATTTCTTCCAGGGACCACACACACTTTAGGCAGTGCAAATCTCTTCCAGGGAGTCCTTGAGTAGTACATACGCACATGCACATATGCACACACACACACACCCTCTAGGCAGTTCAAATTTCTTCCAGGGACCACACACACACACACACACACACACACACACTTTAGGCAGTGCAAATCTCTTCCAGGGAGTCCTTGAGTTCTACGCACGCACATGCACATACGCGCACAAGTAGCAGCGTGGTTCAGTGGAAAGAGCATGGGCTTGGGAATCCCGACTCCTGCACTTGTCAGCTGTGTGACCTTGGGCAAGCCACTTAACTTCTCTGTGCCTCGGTTCCCTCATCTGTGAAATGGGGGTGAAGACTGTGAGCCCCCACGTGGGACAGCCTGATCACCTTGCATCCCCCAAGCGCTTAGAACAGTGCTTTGCACATCGTCAGCGCTTAACAGACACCATCATTGTTAAGTGGCGGAGCCGGGATTCGAACCCATGACCTCTGACTCCCAAGCCCGGGCTCTGGCCAGTGAGCCACGCTGCTCCAAGGGGCGCTAGAAAGACGTCGTGGAGGTTGCCTGTACAGGTCAGGTTGCTTGTTGTCTTCCTCCCCTCTTCCTTCCTTCCCCCAGCCTTAGCCGGATTCAAGTCAGAGCCCCCAAATGCAGTCGGAGGGAGCGAGGCGTTTAGGTGGAGTGAAGGAGCCCCCTGCTGGTCCAAACGGGGGAATCGCAGCCCTAAAACTCCCCGCCTGCTCCTTCCTCTTCAACCCTCCTCCAGCCCGGTCTTCTGGCCACACTGTGGTCCAGGCACTCAGGCAGGAGCACAGGCTTCCCCCTCCCTGGGTCCGGAGCAGGTGCATCAGCTCCGGCTTCCTCTCCTCTCTCCTCTCCTCTCCTCTCCTCTCCTCTCCTCTCCATCCTCACCCTCCGACTCCCGCTCCGGGTCACAGGATCCCCTGGGATGGATGGGGTCGGGAGGAGGTTGGGAGCCAAGGAGGGGAAAGCCCCGCAGTCGCCCAGCGCCGCCCGCTCCCCGGACCCAAACCTCAAGCCACAGCTGTCCGACAAGGGGAGAGGGAGAGGGAGGGAGGGAGGAAGGGAGGGAGAGAGGCAGAGGGAAAGAGGGAGAGGGAGAGGGGGGAGAAAGAGAGAGAAGGAGGGAGAGGGAGAGAAAGAGAGGGAGAGTGGGAGAGAGAGGGAGGGAGAAAGAGGAAGGGAGAGAGGGAGGGAAGGAGGGAGACAGGGATGGAGAAAGAGGAAGAAGGAGGGAAAGAGAGGGAGGGAGAGAAAGAGAGGGAGAGAGAGGGCTGGGGAGAGGGAGAGAAAGAGAGAGAGGGAGTGAGAAAGAGGGAGGGACAGGGAGGGAAAGAGGGAGGGAGAAAGAGAGACAGAGACAGAGGGAGGGAAAGAGGGAGAGATAAGGAGAGAAAGAGAGAGAGGGAGATACAGGAAGGGAAAGACGGGGGGGAGAGAGGAAGAAGGAGGGAAAGAGGGGGATAGAGAGGGAGGGAGAGAGAGAGAGAGAGAGAGAGAGAGAGGGGGGGGGGAGAGGGAGAGAGAAGGAGAGAAAGGTGTGGGGAGAGGGAGATAAAGGGATAAAGGGAGACAGAGGGAGGGTAAGAGGGAGAGATAGAGGGAGGGAGGGAGAGAGAGAGCCAGAGACAGACAGAGACAGAGGGAGGGAAAGAGGAAGAGATAGGGGGGAGAAAGAGAGGGAGAAAGAGAGGGAGGGAGAGAGAGGGAGAAGGAGGGAAAGAGGGATAGGGAGGGAGAGAGAGGGAGAGAAAGGGAGAGAGAGGGAGAGACAAGGATAGAGAGGGAGGAAGAGAGAGAGAAATGTGTCTATATATGTGTGTGTTTCAGGAGACGTTTCATTAGCCGCAGTGGGAAGTGTTGACACATATTCCGGGCTGCGGCCAAGCAACAGCCCCTCGGTGGCTGCCGAAGGAGGGGAAGGGCAGAGCCCCCCGGTTTTCTATGAAGGAAGGGAACAGTGGCCCCAGGAGCCCCACAGGAGAGCGAGGGGGAAGTCCCTCCGGGAGGATGTCCAGGAGGGTCCTAGCCCAGGGAGAAAGGCCTTGTTTCTCACCCTCCTGATGCCATCGAGCCAGCTGCTCCTGGAGTGGGAGCTGGGGGGTCTCCAGCCTCTCCTGGGATTAGCCTGCCGAGCCCCGGAAAGACCCGGGATCCAACTGAGTCTCTAGTTAGGGGCTGTTTTAGGAAATGCCCTTCGCCTTAGGGTGGGCGATCCACTTTGAATAGCAGGCTCCAAATTTCTCTGAGCAGAGTATTAGAATGCAAAATGTTTATTCTCATTCGGTCAACTTTGAGTTACCCAGAGGATTTAGCCATGCATTCATGTGATAGACTGTCTCCTCCCTGTGGGAGGTTTACTGTCTTTGAAGAAGGAGAACACCCTTTCAAAAGTTCATGCAAACATCAGACTCAACTAATGGGGTTTTTACCCAGAACTCTTCCACTGCCCCCCCGGCTCCCTTCTGTGAAAGCAAAATGGCCCATGGCCAGGGCCGTTTGGGCGGGAGCAGTGGGGTTAGAAGAAACGCAGTGGTGGAGGGATTGGATTGTCACTGTTGCCGTTTAGGGTCTGCTCAGCAATGATGCTGGAAAAAGGTTTTGTAGCTGAGATGGGTAGCGAAAGGACCTGTTGCCTTTCTTTTTTTTTTCTTTTCCTACTAACCAAAGGGGTGAGAAGAGCAGATTAGACAAAAATACAGCCCTCGTAAACTTCTTCTGAAAGCAACATTTGTTTCTATACATTAGGTTAAGGACGTCCTGTCAGAAAAATTACTCTATTCCTTAGAAACTTGCTTCTTTTTCTGTATAGACAGTGGAATGGAAGAAAATCGAAGTCCCCTTCTAGTGGGCCGGGATTGTCTCTCTTTATTGCTGAATTGTACTTTCCAAGAACTTAGTACAGTGCTCTGAACACAATAAGCACTCAATAAATACAATTGAATGAATGAATGAATGAAAAGCGGCAGGAGGTGTTGATTTTCTGAGGTGAATCATTGATTATAATCCTAAAATATTATTTTATTTTTCTAAAAATTGTAAGTCACGTAGGCACACCATAGATATCGATGGAGAAGCTATTTCCCCTGCTTTATTGATAAAGAGTGGAAGAATGCCAGCGTGGATGTAATTCCATTCCCAGGAGTGAATTATGTGGCATAAAAAAGGACAACAGACTTACTTATTTCCAGCAGTTTTACTTGACAGTAGTCACTGGATTATTTCAAAGGTGTGCCTCAGCAGAATTTTCCTTATTCCCGTTGTCATTCACACTACATTTCTTTTACCAGAGTTATTCACAGACAAATTTAGGACTAACTTGATTTGGGTGGATTTCATCTCCATTCACATTGCTACTAAGAAAGAATATAGTGAAAATGTCAAAATTGGTCTTCCCAGGAGCCTAATATTAAATTGAAAACAAATAAACTATAAACTCCTCTAGGGCAGGCATCATATCTTTTTATTTGATTGGATGCTTTCAAGCTCCTAGTACAGTGTTCTGCACACAGAAAGTGCTCAAAAATACCGATAATGATAATAAAGATGATGATGATGATGTCAAAGAAGAAAAAAAATGAACAGTAGCTCTGCTTTGAATCTTATTATTCACTCAAGTACATGCTGTGTGATTTGGTTGTCCTTGACTGTGAAGTTCATTTTAGAAAAGTTTCTCATTTTCAGCAAGGTCTTATTTTGTCTCAATTTATAACTGGATTGGCTGTCACGAGGAGGACAAAGGAACTGACTTAAATCACAAATAATAATGATGGCATTTGTTAAGATTGGACAGTATGAGCTGACTGATTCTCATTCATTTGTGCCAATTATTAGTCCACATGACTTTCTGCCACAGTGAGACTATGCACCTTGTTTGATTGGTTTATCTAGTTAAACTCCAATTAAGGATGTGTCTTTTTTTTCTCCCAAATCCCAGTTCTTATTCTATAATGTGCAGCAAACACTAGAAATACTGAAACCAACTTAAAGGAGGCAGCATGGCCTAGTGGAAAGAGCAGAGGCTGGAAATCAATAGATCCATCGTGTAGTCCCAGTTCTGATACCAGCCTGCTGTATAGTCGGAATGGCATTTAATGCATGCCTTCAGGGTGTAATACACTACATTACACATTTACTGTAGTACCTGAGACCTACCCTCTCTGTGCTTCCATTTCCTCTTCTATAAAACTTCCTCATAGATCGGGAGCCCATCGTGAAAGGGACTGTATCATCTGGGAAGCTTGGGAAGCTGCATGGAGTAGTGGATAACGCAAGAACCTTGGTGTCAGAAGGTCATGGGATCTATTCCGTGCTCCTCCACTTGTCTGCTGGGTGACCTTGGGCAAATCACTTCACTTCCCTGGATCTCAGATACTCTCATCTGTAAAGGTGGGATTCATTCATTCATTCAATCTTATTTATTGAGCGCTTACAGTGTGCCGAGCACTATACTAAGCACTTGGGAAGTACAAATCAGCAACATGTAGAAACGGTCCCTACACAACAAAGGGCTCACAGTCTAGAAAGGGGATTGAGACTGGGAGCCCATGTGGGACAGGGACTGTGTGCAACCTGATTTGCTTGTATCCACCCTGGTGCTTAGTACAGTGCCTTTCATATAGTAAGCACTTAACAAAGGCCACAATTATTATTATCTCCAATACTTTGTGTAGGGCTTGGTGCATAGCGAGTTCTTAATAGATGCCATAATTTTGACTGAAATTAGGGCTCTAACCTTGAAATCGTTGCTTAAAGTGTGTGAAAACAATTTCCTGGGAGCCCCTTTTTGAACTTCTAATTGCGACTGGCAGAACTGGAAGAACAGAGTTCAGAGTTTCAGTCTTAACTTTGACTCCTGGCTTGGGGTTAATTCATGCAGACATTTTTCCTTAATTAATACATTTTATATGAAAAGACAAGCATGCTGAGATTCTGCCAGGTTTCCTGCCAATGAGACAGTTTGGGGAGGTGGGACTGAATAATAAAATGACTACCAGTTATCATTAATAATGGAAATACTCCCTGACCTTTAACCATGCTGGTAGGACAGTTCCTAGAAAATTATTATCATTATCCTTTTTATTAAAATCTGGTCACTTTGAATCCCATAGCTGTGACAAAGCACAAGCAGAAGCAGGCAGCAGGCTGTAGAGCTGAAGTGAAACAATAATAATGAAGTAAGCAATGTTCCAATAGAAAAATGGGGAAATAAAACAGCAGTTAGATGACAATAAATGATAATCTTTACAATGTAATTTTTAGTTGTCCCAGAAGCCAAAATTGAGTACCAAATTAGAAATAGATTGGGGGTTTCAGGTATTGGTGATCAAAAACTGTGTTCAATCCAGTTTATTGTATATCTAACTATGCCACATTTTATAATAATAACAATAATAATAATAATAATGGTATTTGTTAAGTGCTTACTATGTGCAAAGCACTGTTCTAAGCACTGGGGGGTTACAAGGTGATCAGGTTGTCCGTGTGGGGCTCACAATCTTAATCCCCATTTTACAGATGAGGTAACTGAGGCACAGAGAAGTTAAGTGACTTGCCCAAAGTCACACAGCTAACAATTTGCGGAGCCTGGATTTGAACGTGACCTCTGACTCCAAAGTCTGGGCTCTTTCCGCTAAGCCACGCTGCTTCTTTATTTTATACAACCCTGCTGGCAAGTGTATAGAGTAGCTAAACAACAAAACCCCACTCTCTCTTCCTTAGACTGAAGCCCCTGTGAAACTTACTAACTTGTATCTACCCCTGGGCTCAGAATAGTGTTTGTCACATAGTAAACATTTAACAAATACAATAATAATAACAAGAATGAAAACAGCAATGGCAAAGAAGGAAGTTGCCTTTCTGATCTCCTAGAAAAGCATATGAAAATTCAAAGGATGTTGAATTGTTTAGGACTTTCTGCATGTTTGGGTTTTTTGTGGGGGGGCAGGGGGAAGGAACTACAGTTTGGTGAGATTTGGACAGTCTTTGGCAGCATGAATTTACCATTCCTTGATTTCAGAGATGATGCCGTTAATGGTGGAAAGCCACATCTCTTCCAAGGGGCCTTCCCTGACTAATCCCTTCTTTCCTCATCTCCCACTCCCTTATGCATCACCCTGACTTGTTCCTTTTATTCATTCCTCCTCCCAGCCCCACAGCATTATGTACATATCTGTAATTTATTTATTTCCTTTAATATCTGTCTCCCCATCTAGGCTGTAAACTTGTAGGCAGAGAAGGCATCTGCTAATTGTTATAATGTACTCTCAAAGCACTTAGTACAGTGCTCTGCACATCGTAAGTGCTCAATAAATATGATTGAATGGATGAATGAATGACTGTGGTTGAAAAGCCTTTGTTCAACCGGTGTTCTAGTCACACTTTTTGCAAAGAAGCACAGACCCTCGCTGTTCTAATAGCTTTGTATCATACAGAGCCTGCTTCTATTTTTGAGCCTGCCTCTTGGTATCTCAATCTTTCCAAATCCTCAAGTCCAGAAAAGAAATCGCTCTCTTGAGAGTTTCCCACCAAGCTAGTCAGCCTGCTGAAGTGATATACCAATAGTCATGATTATTATCAGTGGTATTTATTGATCACTTACTATGTGCAGAGCACTTTATAAGAACTTGGGAGAGTATAATACAGCGGTGTTGGGAGTCACGTTCCTTGCCCACAGCTAGTTTACAGGCTAGCGAGGGAGACAGACATTAAATATAAATGAATAATTTGTAATATATAATTTAAAGACAGCACACTGTCTATCTTGATTGTTTGAGACTCTGAACTTCATTATGTCATTTATTTCTCATTCTTTTACTCCTTACTAGAATCCATTTCTTCACCTATACTGCCCAGCAGAGCTATGTTATTGTGAGTATTGATTCATTGCTGTTAGGCCTCCAAGTTCCAGGACTTCATCTCAAGTAATCTCCTGCCCTAAGATGTTGAGGATGCTTCAAAGGTGATGCTGCTGAAACTGTTCAAGAAATGGATTCAGGACTCAGGGATTTGAAAGATTAACCACCACTGTAGAATTACATACCTTCAACTTGGTGTGATATTTAATAATAATAATAATAATCATAATGATGGCATTTATTAAGTGTTTACTATGTGCAAACCACTGTTCTAAGTGCTGTGGAGTTACAAGGTGATCAGGTTGTCCCACGGGGCCTTACAGTCTTAATCCCCATTTTACAGATGAGGTAACTGAGGCACAGAGAAGTGAAGTGACTTGCCCAAAGTCACACAGCTGACAATTGGAAGAGCTGGGATTTGAACCAGTGACCTCTGACTCCAAAGCCCTTGCTTTTTCCACTGAGCCACTCTTTGCTGCTCACAAAAGCCTAGCAAGTCCCTTCATTTCCTTGTCTCTCCATGCACCATAGTATCTGTTCTGCCAAGGTTACGGTAGTTCTGTGAGGGGTTTTTACAGTATTTGCTAAGTGCTTACTATGTATCAGGCACTGTACTAAGTGAGGGGTTAGTAACAACTAATCAGGTTGGACACAGTCCCTGTCCCACATGGGGCTCACAGTCTTAACCTCCAATTTACAGATGAGGTCACTGAGGCACAGATAGTTAAGTGATTCACCCAAGGTCACATAGCAGTGTCTCAGCACTTAGCAAAGTGCCTGGCTCATGGTAAGTACTTAACAAATACCATCATCATTACTATTATTATTATTATAGCAGACAAATGGATGGCAATCCAGGTCCTTCTGATTCCCAGGCCTGTGCCCTATCCACTAGGCCATGCTGCTTCTCGTGTATTGTCATTAAAAATCTTTGGCTCTGGGTAGGCTATTACATAACTCCAGTTTTCAGTTGGTTTATTGTCAGGCCAGCGTGGCAAATAAATTGCAAATCAATTCATGGTCATTGACAAGATGACAAGTCATACAGCAGTGCCTATGTGATACCAAAGTCCTGTGAGATTTCTCCAGTGCTTCATGGGCGAGGAAGAGCTCGTATAGGCATCTGAGGATTTACACCTTTCTTTGCTTGAAAGATTTTTTTCAGGAATCCCATCAGATCCCATTACACTGCTCAAGACTTCCACTGTGGAAGTTAATTCCTCCAAGGTTGGGGCTACATCTTCCCTTCATATTTTTGGCTATTCTTCTGTGCTTTCAAAGGGCTTCCTCATTAGTGGAAGACACTTCCAAGGGGTCACTGTAGTGATCCCTTAAGCCATAGAGGAGAGTATTCACTAACAGTGTTTGGTCAGCATCTCCTTGTGATTTCCGGATGTCTCCCAGATAAACCTTTGAAAGCATTTTTCTTCTTCAACATTTCTGCCCCCACCCCCTTCCTTCAAGCTTAGATCCTTCTTGACTCCCTTGATTCTTTTCCTCCAGCCCCATCCTGCTACTGAGGCAAAAAATCGAAGGATGGTGGGCAAATGAAGTTGGAGTGCAAGGGAGGGGGAAAGTAACAAAAAAATTTTCAATGCTTACCTGACTTGAAAGCTGGAAGAGAAATGGAGATCAGCACTGTGCTGGCCAATGACAGCTAGCAAATTTGTCCAGCTAACAAGGAACCTAGTGTTCTTACCATCTGTGTAAGATTCCCTCTTTGTCAGTGATGCGGGTGGATCCATCTGTACTCCTCAGTGGTGTTGTGCAAGGGGGTATGGACCTAAATAGTTTCTTTAAGAATGAGTAAAATTCATCAGTTTGGTAGTAGCCTGCAAGTTCCTGGATCGCTTCATTTTTGGCAAACTGGTCATGCATTTGCCTTAGATGGATCGGTACGTCCCCCACAGATTTTTCAAAGTTTCTGTTTTGCTGGAATCACTTGGAGTTCCAAGTTGTTGTTGGCATAGTTCTTGTTTCACTGAAAGTATTTCACGTACATCAGAGCTTTTATATTTATTAACTTTATGATAGGCTCTTAAAATTAGCGTTCTCTCTGGATCAGACATTCCCAAAATGTGACCTCTGATGGCACTTGGTGTGACCTGCAAAAATGTGTGAACAAATAAATTCTACTAATACAACTGCTTGTTGTGGGCAGGGAACGTGCCTGTAATATTGTTACGTCATACTCTCCAAAGCACTTAGTACAGTGCTCTGCATGCTGGGGTTCGACTTTCAGAACCGTGCTCTATCCACCGGGCCACATTACTTCTGTATTTCATGTTAGGTGAATTATTTATATATGGGCTGGTAACCTATTGTCTCCCTTGAACAGAAATCTTGAGAATTCCTACTCTAAATGTCCCCCAAACTCAATTCTCCTTGAAATGTCCAAGTCACAAAATTGAAAAGTTCCCTCAGAAAATACAGATTCTGAGTTGAAGAAATATCAGTTTGGGTAATAGTGGAATTAAACCTTGCACATCATAATATCATAGGACTAGAAGGGATTTTGACGATATCTTCCAATCGTTCCTGGTTTAAGACTGGACAAGAGTGAATCCTATGTGAATTGTTGAGTGGTAGAACAATCACTGATTATCCTTCTTTAAAGAATGAGAAACTGTCTCGGGTTTGAACAGTAAACACTGATTATGAATGTGGAAAGCACACTGGAGGGATCCTTGCAAGTCAAGAGCAAGGCTTTCTGCTTCCCCAACCATTCTGATTGAACGTGTCAAACTAGTAGTTTCTTCTAGCCAAACTCCCTAAAAAAGTGGCAGATCTGAAAAAAAAATGGTGGGGGAATCTCCAGAGCTTAGTTTAGATGGAAAGTCTCAGAGTCTTAGAGACTCTATTCTACTCTCCTAAGTGCTTAGTGTAGCATTCTGTACATTGAATAGGCCCTTAATAGAGACTATTAGATAGATTTATCAATTGTAGAGATACTGAGATTTCCTACCAAATTTAAACTCTGAAGAAGGATGTAGTATTGTGCAGTACTATGATTGAGGGGTGAAATAACTGTAGGTGCTGGGCTCCTAGATTTCCCACCTCTGCCATCAAGAAACAAAGCCACAATCTCAGGAGCAGGTAAGAATAAAAACTGTCGTAGTTAATAATACTAATAATACTACTAACAATAATAGTGGTATCTGTAAAGTGCTAACTATGTGCCGGGCACTGTACTAAGCACTGGGGTGGACACAAGCAAATAGAGTTGGACACAGAATCTGTCCCACATGGAGCCTACAGTCTCAATAGCCATTTTTCAGATGAGGTAAATGAGGCACAGAGAAATGACGTAACTTGCCCAAGGTTGCACAGCAGACAAGTGACAGAGCTGGAATTAGTACCCAGGTCCTTCTTACTCTCAGGCCCTTGTTCTTTGCTTCTCATCGTATATATAGTGCATATACTATAGTATGAGCTTCTCTCATAGTTACAAAAACTCCTCACTATTGGCTTCAGAGATCTCCATCACCTTGTCCCTTCTTACCTCACCTCCCTTCTCTCCTTCCACAACCCAGCCAGCACACTCCACTCCTCTGTTGCTAGCTTCCTCACTGTGCCTCCTTCTCGCCTGTCCTACCTTCGACCCCTGGCCCGCATCCTACCTCTGGCCTGGAATGCCCTCAAATACACAAAAAAAATCACACGCCACTTTCAATGCCCTACTGAAGGCTCACCTACTCTAAGAGGCCTTCCCAGACTAAGCCACCCTTTTCCTCAGCTTCCTCTCCCCTCCGCATCGCCCCAACTCACTCCCTTTACTCTACCACTCTCCACCTCACAGCACTTGTGTATATTTGTACAAATCTATTATTCTATTTATTCATATTGATGTCTGTTCGCTAGTTTTGCTGTGTATATGTCTATAATTCTATTTATTTATATTGATGCCTCTTTACATGTTTTGATGTCCATCTCCCTGCTTCTAGACTGAAAGCCCAGCGTAGGCAGGGATTGTCTCTCTTTATTGCTGAACTGTACTTTCCAAGTGCTTAGCACAGTGCTCTGCACACAGTAAGCACTCTATAAGTACGATTGATTGAATGAATGAATGAATAGTTGAAGTCTTCCTCCCTGAATCAATCCATCAATCAATAAATGGTGTTTATTGAGCACTTAGGATGTGCAGAATACAATACTAAGCTCTTGGGATAGTACGAATATGACAGAGTTGGTAGATATGTTCCCTGCCCACAGTGATCTTACATCTAGGACATGGAGGGAAGACCACACTATAGGTTTTGAACATTAAGGTTGACCTGGTGAGAAACAACAGCCTCGACATACCAAATTCTGTCAGAGCTCATGCTTTCACTAAACATCTTGGCTATGATGTTGTTAATCAATCAGTGATATTTATTGAATATTTACTTTGTGCATAGCACTGTACTAAGTATTTGGAAGACTATAATAGAGATAGTAGACAGGATCCCTGCCCTCAAGGTGCCTAGATAAGAAAAATCTAATCATAAGTTACTTTAGGAAATTCTAGATGTTTTCTGTCCAGAAAACATCCCAGAAAAAAAAAAACCTGTTCTTGACGTTTTTAAGTGACCAAATTTTGTAGATAACTTACATCCCAAAAGGGAATTAAATCAACCAAACAATAATATTTCCTGTCTACTGCGTGAAGAGGACTGTACTAAGAGGTAAGAGTACGCAACAAAGATAAAAGACCTGATGGGGAATAAATATGTGTTTCAATAGTATAGGCTGTAAATTAGTATGTACAAAAGTGCTCTAAGTGTCTGAGTGCATAAGTATTCATATGTTGGGAGGATTGGAGCTGGGAAGAAGAAGTCACTGGAGGAAGAAGCTTTCAGGAGGAGGTGGGATTTCAACAGGGATCGATGACTAAACTGATACTCTCAACAACACCCTCTCTACTGAACTCAACTCAGTTGCTTCCCTATCCCTTCATTAAGCTGTTAACACTAACTCACAGCCCTAGATCACTTCCAGAGTCTACTTCCTTCACCCTTGAGCACAAGCAGCAGAGCACTGCTGGTGGAAATCTAGATATCAGGCTGACCATGTCCACTTAAAGTTTATCCTTATATGCTTTAATAATAATAATAATAGTATTTGTTCAGTGCTAATATGTATCCATCACTATTCTAAGTGCTGGAGTAGATTAAAGCTAATCAGATTGGACAGAGTCCCTGTCCTATATGGGGCTCACAGTCTTAACCTCTGTTTTACATTTGAAGTAACAGGCAGAGAGAAGTTAAGTGACTTGCCCAAGGTCACACAGCAGACAAGTGGCAGAACTGGGATTAGAACCCAGGTCCTTCTGATTCCCTGGTCTGTGCTCTATCTGCTAAGCCATGCTGCTTCACTTTAACTCTCCCCACTCCTCTGCCTGGCAAAATTATTTTGCCATCCTTATTGACAGCCCCCACCAGTTGTTTCAGGCATTTAACTCACCCTCAAACTCCCTATCCCCCCACCTTCTCCATCCCTTGTCCCTAATGACTTGGACACCTATTTTATTGAGAAAATTAAAACTACCAGGCATGATCTCCCTAAAATTTCCCTTGCCCCTTCCTGGCCCCTCCTTCATTGTTGATTGGTTGGTATGGCATTTGCTAAGTGCTTACTATGTGCCAAGCACTGTTCTTAAGCACTGGGGTATATGCAAGGCAATCAGGTTGTCCCATGTGAGGCTCATGGTCTCAATCTCCATTTTTCAGATGAGTTCACTGAGGCCCAGAGAAGTGAAGTCAAGCGCTTAGTCTAGTGCTCTGCACCCAGTAAGCGCTCAATACTTACTATCATACTACCCCTTCTTCAACTCTACCACCTTTCCCAGCAGTATCTCTAGAAGAGATCTCCTGCCTTCTCTCAAAATCCACCTTCTACACCTGCACATATGAACCCTTCCTATCACATTTTATTAAACACTTGCTCCTTCCCTTCTTCCCTCCCTGACCACCATTTTCAACTGTTTGCTCTCCAATGGCTTCTCCCCCACTGCTTTCACACATGCCCATCTCTCCCCCATCCTAAAACAAAATCCTCCCTTGGCTTCATGGCTCCCTCCAGTTACTCCCCATATCCTTCCTACCATTCCTAACCAAACTCCTTCAGCGAGTTATCTAGATCTGATGTGTCAAGTTCCTCTCCTCCAATTCTCTCCTTGCCCTCTTCCAATCTGGCTTCCATTCCCTTCACTCCACAGAAACCACTCTCTCAGACGTTGTAAATGATCTCTTTCTTGCCAGATCCAATGGCCTATACCCCATCCTAATCCTCAACCTCTCAGCTGCCTTTGACACTGTTGACCACCTGCTTCTCCAGGCAACACTACCCAAACTTGGCCTCACTGTCCTCTGCCGGTTCTCATATCTTCCTGGCTGCTCATCCTAAGTCTCTTTCATGGGATCCTCCTCTGCTTCCTACCCACTAGCTATGGGTGACCCTCAAGATTCAGTTCTTGGTCCCCTTCTGTTCTCCATCAAAGCCTACTCCCTTGGAGAATTCATTCGCTCTCAAGGCTTCAATTACCACCTCTATGTAGATGATTCTCAAATCTAATCTCCAGCATTGCTCTCTCTCTCTCTCTGAAGTCTCACATTTCCTCCTGCCTTCAAGACATCTCTACTTGGATGTCCCGCTGTCACCACAAACTTAACATGTCAAAAATAGAACATTTTGTCTTCCCACCCAAACCCTGTCCTTCCCCTTACTTTCCCATCACTGTAGACAGCACCACCATCCTTCCTGTCTCACAAGCCTGTAACTTTGGCATTATCCTTGACTCTCTTATTCAACACACATTTTCAATCCATCAATCCACAGAATCATTTAATGCATCCTTTCCTCTCCATCCACACTACTACCACATTAATCCAAACATTTATCTTACCTTGCCTTGATTATTGTATCAGCCTCCTTGCTGACCTCCTTGCCTCCTGTCTCCCCCGACTGCCATCCATACTTCATTTTACTGCAAAGATAATTCTACAAAATTATCCAGTACATGTTTCCCCATTCCTCAAGAACCTCCAGTGGCTGCCCATCCACCTCCACATCAAACAGATACTCCTTACCCTCAGTTTTAAAGCAATCACCTCATCCACTCCTACCTTGCCTCACTACCCTCCTACTACATCCCAGCCCTTAAACTTCATTCCTCTGATGCTAACCGTCTTACTCTACTTTAACCTCATTTATCTCACCACTGACGTTTTGCCCACAACCTGCCTCTGGCCCGAGACACCCTCCCTCTTCATATCAAACAGACAATTACTCTACCCACCTTTAAAGCCTTAAGGTACATCTTCTCCAAGAGGTCTTCCCTGACTATGCCCTCCTTTTCTCTTCTTTGTCACCTGGACTTGCTCCTTTTATTCATCCCCCTCCCAGGCCCATAGCACTTATGTACATATCTGTAATTTCATTTCTTTATAGTCATGTCTGTCCCCCTCTGGACTGTAAGATTATTTTGGGCAGGGAATGTGCTTTTTACACTATTGTATTGTATTCTCCCAAGAGCTTAGTACAGTGCTCTGTAAACAGTAAGCACTCAATATGTGCTCAATAAATATGACTGACTGACTGACTGACTGGTAGACACATTCCCTGCCCACCTGTGTCCAACCTGAGAAGTTTGTTTCTATCCCTGCACCTAGTACAGTGCTTAGCACATAGTAAGCACTTGATAAATACCTTTTTTTTAAAAAAAAAGGAACTTACACTCTATGAGGGAAGTCAGAAACTAAAATGAATTACAGATTTGTGGTGATATTTAATAATTGTGGCATTTATTAAGTGTTTACTATGTGCCAGGCCCTGTAGTAAATTCTTGTGTGGATACAAGCATCTCTGGTTGTACACAGTACCTGTCTCACATGGAGCTCACTCTCTCAATCCTCATTTTACAAACAAGGTAACAGAGGCACAGAGATACAAGATAATCGTGTTGGACACAGTTCCTGTCCAACCTGGTGCTGACAGTCTCAATCCCCATTTTACAGATGAGGTAACTGAGGCACAGAGAAGTTAAGCGACTTGCCCAAAGTCGCACAGCTGACAAGTGGCAGAGCTGGGATTAGAACCCATGACCTCTGATTCCCAAGCCTGTGCTCTTTCCACTGAGCCACACTGCTTCTCAAATGTGTAAGGGATACAGATCCAAGTGCAGGGGATGTTTATTCTGCAACTTAATCCTCATTACATATAAGATGCCCCCATGTTGGAAGACATAGTTTCTGCACATGCACAGGTGGGCGGCTTTGAGCACTGTGAATCTCTGAGTACAGGAATGTTTTCCTTAATATAAAACTGTAATCCCTAACATTTTATTACTGGGTATAATGTGTAAGTCCCTTCGTCTCTTCCTCTCTGCCTTCCTCTCTCCTCTTCTTTTCTCTGTGGCTATGAGAATGTGAGATATAGTCTCATATCTGAAAACAAAGGGAAAAAATTATATTTCTTTCCAAAATGTGTTCTCTTTTAATTGACCAAATGTGTCCTAGAAATTCCTCAGGCGACTTGAGCACCCTGTGTTGTTGCTGTTCTAAATTTGTCTGCAAGAAGAATTGCAAATGATATTTACCTTTTAATTAAACAAAGCATCTTGCAAATTAAACACATGTTCTTGCACATCAAAATTTAGTTAGTATCCTATTTGTTGTTCATCCTAGGACACTGACAGCATACTGAGTTTGCGCAAAATAGGAACACCCTGTTTATCCCTCCGATGCACTTCCCAACCCCTATGATAGAGGATATGATATCACATGCAAAGAACACGCTCTGTAATTGACTTCAAATACCTTGAGCAAGCCTCTGTTTAGCATGCTTAGTTCATAAACTATGAAAGTTCATCTGTAAATCAAAAACCTGGAATACTTTGGACACTTATCTGACATATGTCTTATAATCTTACTCAGGAAATTTGACAGTGAATGACAGAACGCCTTAGAGGGATTTGAGGCAATGATAAAGGCAGGAACACTTCACTTGAAGGCAGAGTCTGGTTTCTAATAGTTACATACACTTTTACACACATAGCATTAATTTGACATTTATAATTCACCGTAGAGCTGAATTTCTGTCAGTTTCTTACTGTCATGTTCTCCACATTGTGAAATAACTATCCTTCCTAATTATTATATGAATTTGAACTCCAACATTCATTTTATCACTGTCCCTTACAATGGAATGCTACATGGCTAGTGATAGCTAGTATTGTCAGAGTACTTGGGAAAATGGGATTATTTCAAATTTATTCCCACAAACTGTCTATCCAAGCGCTTTCTTAAATCATTTGATCCTGAGCTGTAAAGCTGTATTTTCAAATCTGTCTGTAAGTACAATTTCTAAGCTTTTGATGTCAGGAAGAAATGAAACTAATTAGGCTATTGTACTAATGGAATGTAACTCAGAGAATAGGTTTCTCATAAAGACCATGTAGGGTTGACGACTATCATTCAGTTGCACTGCTCCTCACTAATCTGTTTTATTTATGTAATTTATGTTTATGTAATTGGAACATAGTCATTGGAAAAGAATAGGGCCAAAGGAGAAATGCTTCCTGCTTTGAAAAGAAGCTTTTCAGTAAAATGGTTTTCTTGAATTAAATGTAATCCACTGAGGCTTAACATGTCCAGGTCTAGGGTGTCACTGGCAAGTTTAAGGGGTGGAATATTGGGTATCTGCCCTGTTCCACTCACCTTTCCAATCCCATCTTACTTACTTCCTCCACCTGCAGTGCTGCCATAGGACTACAGTTTTCTTAAGACTACAGGTTTAGAGAAGCAGCATGGCTTAGTGGAAACAGCTTCAGGGAGTCAGAGGACCTCAGTTCTAATCCCACTCTGTAATGTATCTGCTGTGTGAGCTTGGGCAAGTCACTTTACTTCTCTGTGCCTCAGTTCTGTCATCTGCAAAAATAAATAATAATAATAATTGTGGCATTTGTTACATGCTTAATATGTGTCAGGCATCATCATCATCATCATCATCAGTCGCATTTATTGAGCGCTTACTATGTGCAGAGCACTGTACTAAGTGCTTGGGAAGTATGAATTGGCAACATATAGAGACAGTCCCTACCCAACAGTGGGCTCACAGTCTAAAAGGGGGAGACAGAGAACAAAACCAAACATAATAACAAAATAAAATAAATAGAATAGATATGTACAAGTAAAATAAATAAATAAATAGAGTAATAAATATGTACAAACCTATATACGTATATACAGTTGCTGTGGGGAAGGGAAGGAGGTAAGATGGGGGGGATGGAGAGGGGAGCGAGGGGGAGAGGAAGGAATGGGCTCAGTCTGGGAAGGCCTCCTGGAGGAGGTGAGCTCTCAGTAGAGCCTTGAAGGGAGGAAGAGAGCTAGCTTGGCGGATGTTGGGAGGGAGGGCATTCCAGGCCCGGGGGATGATGTGGGCCGGGGGTCGATGGCGGGACAGGCAAGAACGAGGTATGGTGAGGAGATTAGTGGCGGAGGACCGGAGGGTGTGGGCTGGGCTGTAGAAGGAGAGAAAGGAGGTGAGGTAGGAGGGGGCGAGGTGATGGACAGCCATGAAGCCCAGGGTGAGGAGTTTCTGCCTGATGCGCAGATTGATACGTAGCCACTGGAGATTTTTGAGGATAGATATATTAGCATCACTGTACTAAGCTCTGGGGTAGATACAAGATATTCGGGTTAGACATAGTCACTGTTTCACACAGGGCTCCAGTCTCAGTCTCCTTTCACAGATGAGGTACAGGGAAGAGAAGTGACTTGCCCAAGGTCACACAGCAGATAAGTGGCAGATCCAGGATTAGACTCCCAGGCCTGCACTCTATCCACTAGGCCACACAGCTTCTCTAAGGAAGAGTCAATACCTGTGTTCCCTCCTACTTTAATTGGGAGCCCCATATGAGACCTGATTATCTTATATCTTCCCCAGCACTTAAAAAATATCACTAGTAGTAGTAGTAGCAACAGACCTTACTTTCTTCCTATCCCATTTCTGCTCTTCAACCCTCCTCCTCCCCAGCCTATGATGACAAGGCCAACACAGGGCTTTTGTGGAGACAAGATGTGACACCTGGATTCAATCACCTACAGGCTCAAGGATTGTTGTCTCCTCATGGCTCAATTGGAAGAGCACGGGCTTTGGAGTCAGTGGTCATGGGTTCAAATCCTGGCTCCACCAATTGCCAGCTGTGTGACCTTGGGTAAGTCACTTAATTTCGGCTCTGCCAAATGTCAGCTGTGTGACTTTGGGCAAGTCACTTAACTTCTCTGTGCCTCAATTCACTCATCTGTAAAATGGGGATTAAGACTGTGAGCCCCCTGTGGGACAACTTTATCACCTTGTAACCTTCCCAGCGCTTAGAACAGTGCTTTGCACGTAGTAAGTGCTTAATAAATGTCATTATTATTATTATTATTATTATTATTATTATTATTATTCTCTGTGCCTCAGTTACCTCATCTGTAAAATGGGGATTGACTGTGAGCCCCATGTGGGGCAACCTGATTACCTTGTATCCCCCCAGCGCTTAGAACAGTGCTTTGCACATAGTAAGCACTTAGTAAATGCCATTATTATTATTATTATAAGTGGAAAAAACATGGGATGGGATCGGGACAGGAGACATGGACTCTAATCCTCCTAATTCTGCCACTTACTTGCTGTGAGGACTTGAGATGTAATTTCTCTTTGCTTCAGTTTCCTTTTCTGTACAGTGGTGTAATACTGGTTTTCCCTCCCTACTTTAGACTCTGAGGGACTATGTTTGAGCTGATTGTAGTATATTTATCCCAGTGATTTACCCCAGCACAATACTTGGAACATAGGCATCACTAAACAAATACCCAAATCATTAATATTGTGTCCTGTACTCTATTCTAGATTGCAGTAATAATGTATCTATACAATAGCATATATTAATATACTACAATACTTCCTGTAGCCCCAAAATGTTCTTCTCTTATGGTTAAAGTATCCCAACACAACCTCCTTATAATAAATATTGACATATATTATGGACTAACATTAATATTTAAATACATTTAATACTTTAAACAGCTTGAAATAGCCTTTTGGACTGTCTTCTAACTCCAGCTGATGTTCTTGTCCTTCCCTATTTGCTCCTACCATTTTCCTCTAATGATGAACCCTAAATCGATATGCCAGCATTATACAATTCCAAGCCTTCAACATCTTGCAGTATTTGTTGAAATCTTTTATGGAAAGCAACAGGAGCTGAACACAACCCTAGGGGTAGCCTTGTAAATAAAACTAGCAAAATGGTGTAATGAATGCACATAACAGCTTACTGAATTCTTCCAGTGATGCCTGCCAAAGTTACCAGTAAATGTAAAAGACCTTCCATTTTACAAAAAAAAAAAATTACAGGTGGGAAAATACTTGCTTTGAATATATTATGTTCTTAGTAATCATCCTTTTTGTCTACCACATTAATGAATACATTGTTTCCATAAGTCTGTTTTCGCTTACCTTTTATTCCTTGCAATTTTAATTTGCTCAATTTCTCCATAGCTTTTCCATAAAGTTGATAATGCACAATCAGAATTTTTTTAAGATTAATTTTATAGTTGAGATGTACTTTCCCCGTGTCTTCAAATACCTCCTGAAATCTGTAACATTTAAACCACATTTATCTGGCATGTTTTGCATTCTTTTAATTAAAACAAGAGCTAAATAGGTTTGTAATTCCCAAATTGCCATATGATTCCTCATAGCAACTATAAATTCTATCTTTAAATTATGCTGCATAGCAAGTATAGTTGGAATATTATTTCTGGTATGTGAGATGAGTATTATCTCTTAATAGTCATATAGTTTTAGTTTAATTTTAATCTATGACAAATATATTTTCTTGTATATCTACATTAAACTATCCTTCAGTTCCATTTAAAATTAGGCCTCCATGCTAATCTGGTTTGTTTCCATTTACTTTTATACTTGCTACTATTGTGTCCATTTTTTCAAATTAGTACAGGTCATTATGGGCAGGGAATGTGTCTACTAATTCTGTTGCACTGCAACAGAAGCTCTTAGTACAGTGCTCTGCACACAGAATGCACTCGATAAATACCATTGGTTGATTGATTGAATACTCCATTAAACTCTCCTCTGATAGTGTAATTGAATTTTAAAGCTGGTATTTCTTACATTTTCTCACATTGTGATAATACTTTGATTTTACAGTTCTGCAAATATTAGCTTGTTCAGTTTCCTCCCTTTCCCTCCTTTTTAACCTTTGAACTGCTTTAATAATAATAAATGTGGTATTTTTTAAAGTATTTACTACATGCTGAGCACTATGCTAAGCACTGGGGGAGGTCCAATACAGTCAGATCTGGCTCAGTCCCTATTCTAGATGGGCCTCTCACAGTATAAGAGAGAAGGAGAGTTAATGTTTAGCCCTCATTTTGCAGATGAGGAAGTTGAGGCACAGAGAATTTAGAGTTGCCCAAGGTCACATAGCTGGCAAGTGGTGGAACCATGCTTAGAACCCAAGTCTCCAGACCACCAGTCTTGTACTCTGTCCATTAGGCAATACAACTGTAAAGAGATTAAAGCTCATTTTAACTGATTATCTTAAGGTAGCCTTCAACAGCGACAGATCCGCAATACGTGAGTATGAGATGCTGTTTATCTGAATTGTATTCTAATTTTAAAAATAAATCCTACATATAGACACATTAAAATACTAAATAATATTCTTTTGATGTTACATGTATACATCCCTATTTGGCAGAGATTGTCACTCTTTATTGTTGTATTGGTATTTTCCCAAGCGCTTAGCACAGTGCTCTGCACATGGTAAGCGCTTAATCAATACGATTGAATGAATGAATATTTGAGCATGTAACTATACCATTATGCTTTTTTATCATGGTCTTCAAAGCATTTACATTCTTTTGGACAATTCTGGGGACCTTGGGAATGTATTAATGAATGTGGAATTGTTTACTGCTAAATTTCCACTGCTGATCATTCTGGCTTATCCTCCATAACATTTCCTATATCTGACCCTATCTTCTCCATCCAAACATCTACCACCCAGGTAGAAGCTCTTATCAGATCATGACCATGCTTAAATCCTCCCTGTTCTCTCCCACTGTTTAATACATGCTTTGCCACTTGCCTCGCTCTATTGGCCTTTTCACTGCTGTTTTTGCTCCCAGCCTCCCCAAGCTGCTGCACATAACATCATCTTGAAATATCATTTGACAGACACTTCCCAAACTCTCAAAAACTTGCAATGGCTATTCACCACCTTCTGCTGCATCAAAGTAGAAACTGCTAAATATCTTCATTCACCAGCATCTTAATATTAAGGTATCTTGATGGCTTGAAACCTGTTTTTCAATAAATTGATTGCATTATTGGTGAGCGTTTGGAATCTAGTACTTGGGCGTTATTCCAGCAATAGGCACCTTACATGGTTGTTAGTCAATCGATAAACCAATAGCATTTATTGTCTTCTGAATGCCTTGCTTCCTCTTACCTCACCTTGCTGCTATCCTACTATAACACACATAGTTCATTTCTCTAATGCCAATCTACTCACTGTACCTCAATCTTGTCTTATCTCACCAATGACCTCTTGTCCACGTCTTGCTTCTGGGTTGGAATGTCCCCCTCTCTCCCCCATATCTAACAATCACTCTTTCTACCTTCAAAGCCTTCTTGAAGGAACGTCTCCTCCAAGAAGCCTTCCATGACTAAGCTCTCAATTCCTCTTCTCCCACTCGTTTCGGCATCACCCTGATCTGTTCCCTTTATTCACCCCTCCCTCAGCCCCAAAGCACCTATGTACATATTTGTCATTTATTTATTTACATTAATGTCTTTCTTCACCTCTAGACTGTAAGCTCACAGTGAGAAGGGAATGTGTCTACCAATTCTTTTATGTTGTACTCTCCCAAAAACCTAGTATATTACTCTGCACACAGTAAGCGCTCAGTTAGTACGATTGATTGATTGCAGAGCAGTGTATTAGGTGCTAGGGAGAGTACAACAGAGATAGTAGAAATTATCCCAGCAAACATGGAATTTACAATCTAGTAGTGGAGATGATCACTCAAATATATTCCAGGTAGAAGGAAGCAATAAAGTAAATATATCTACAAAATGCAGTGCTTAGGTGTTGCAGAAATGTTAAAGTTACTTTTGAGGGGGAAAGGGTATGAAGGTGAGAAATCAGTCAGAGAAGGCCTCCTGAAGGGGATGTGGTTTCATAAGGACCATTACGATGAGGAGAGCAGTGGTCTACTGGGTGTGAAAGGGAGGGAGTTGTAGACAACTCTCCCTCTAAACTGTAAGTTCACTGTGGGCAGGAAACGTATCTGTTTATTGTTATATTTTACACTTCTAAGCGCTTAGTACATTTCTCTGCACATAGTAAGTGCTCAATAAAATACAGTTGACTGACAGAAGTGAGGGAGTGAGCTAGGGGTTGGTGGTGAGAGATGAGAACAAGGCAAGGTAAGTAAATTGTCAGTAGATGAAAGAAGCAGTGAGCTGGAATATAGTAAAAGTGGAGAGAATAATTTGGAGTGAGTAAGAGCTTATAGAGTGTGTTAAAGCAAACTGGGGGTTTTGGCTTGATGTTGAATATCACCCTCCCCAGACCTCACCTTTTCCCTCTCTCTTCTTGCCCTGACCAATTGGTACTTGGCTGACAAAATCATATGTAAACTCCTCCCAAGTCTCCCAGTCAGCTCCCTAGCTTCCTCTTATTCCACCATCTTCTCTTTCATTCTTCCAGCTATATCTCAAGATCTTTTGCAATCTATCCTCTCAATCAATCAATGGCTTTAATTGAGCACTTATTTTGTGCACAGCCAAGTAACTCCTTTGTCTCTGACCCCAATGCTTCACACCAAATAAAGTGTTTGGGCCTAATCTTACTCCTTCCTTGAACTACTTATTCTCTGATGGCTCCTTACCCTCCGTCCTAAAAAAAGTTTCACGCTACACCATCCAGCTGTCATACCATCTCTCTCTTGCCTTTCTTGTCCAAATTCCTCAAGTGGATTCTTTTCACTCCAATTCCCTCCTTGATCATCTATTAACCAGCTTCCACTGCCTCCACTACA
This sequence comes from Tachyglossus aculeatus, assembly GCF_015852505.1. Classification (NCBI taxonomy): domain Eukaryota; kingdom Metazoa; phylum Chordata; class Mammalia; order Monotremata; family Tachyglossidae; genus Tachyglossus; species Tachyglossus aculeatus. Next base: position 52,979,376 of record NC_052069.1, read on the forward strand.
TAGAAACTGCTCTCTTTAGGTCACCAACCACTTCCTCCTCACCAAATCTATCATATTCTTTTGTGCCTTTATTCTCTTTGACCTCTTGGTTTCTTTTGACATTGTGACCCACCCATCATGAGTAGCCTTATATTTTGTGACACAGTCCTCTTATGGATCGTCTCCTCCCTCTTTTGCTGCCCCATCTTTCTTTCTTTGCTGACTCTTTCTCTACTTTCCACCCCTCCAGGAGTCCTTCAGAGTTTGTTCTGGTTCTCTTCTAGTTTCATTCATTCATCAAATTGTATTTATTGAGTGCTTACTGTGCGCAGAGCACTGTACTAAGCGCTTGGGAAGTACAAGTTGGCAACATATACAGACAGTCCCTAGCCAACAATGGGCTCACAGTCTAGAAAGGGGAGACAGACAACAAAACAAAACATGTTTCAACTCATTTGAGGAGCTCATCTACATTCACGTCCTCAAAAATTACCTGTATGTGGGATGACTTCCAAATCCACATCTCCAGCCCAGACCTCTCTCCTGCTCTTTGATCTTGTATCTCATTCATTCAATCATTCAGTTGTATTTACTGAGTGCTTACTATGTGCAGAACACTGTGCTAAGCACTTGGACAGTACAATTCAGCAACAAATAGAAAATCCCTGCCCACAACAGGCTCACAGTCTCAAAGGAGGGAGACAGACATCAAAATGAGTGAACAGGCATCAATAGCATCAATACAAATAGAATTATAGATATATACACATCATTAATAAAATAAATAGAATGATAAATATGTACATATATACACACAAGTGCTGTGGGGCAGGGAAGTGGGTAGAGCAGAGGGAGGGAGTGGGGCCTATACCTCCAGTACATTTCCACATGGATGCCTTGCAGTCATCTCAATCTCAGCATTACCAAAACTGATATCAATCAATCAATCAATCAATTGTATTTATTGAGTCCTTATTGTGTGTAGAGCACCGTATTAAGTGCTTGGAATAGTACAGTGAAACTGGGTTGGTAGACACATTTCCGGCCCACAGCTTAGAGTCTAGAGGAAAAGGGCATTAATAAAAATAAATGCATTTCTTCATTTATTCTCTGAAACTCTTTCCTGCCCTGATTTTCCCATCACTACTGACAATGCCACCATCCTACCAATCTCACTTGCTTGACTCCTCTCATTTTCAGCTCCCAAAATTAGTCAGTCATCAATTCCCGTCAGGTAGTACTTCACAACACTTCTAGAATAAGCCCCTTCTTTTTTATCCAAACTGTCAAGATGTTGGTCCAAGCACTTGTCATATCTCCACTCAGTTACTGCATCAAACTCCCTGCCTCCAGTCCCCCTGCCCCCCCCCAGCTCAAGTCTATATTTCATTATGCTACCTGAATTATTTTTCAAAAACATCGTTCTGTGCACATCCCCCACTCTTCGAAGACCTTCTGTGGCTGCATAAAAACATTTCACCTTTGCATAAAAAAGAAACTATGAACCATTGATTTCAAGGCACTCTCTCAGCTCTCTCTCACTCCCCTATCTTCACTTCTATACCACTCCACTCCTGCTCTCAAACTTCACTCCTCTCAAACCAGCCAATCACGGGGTCCCTTTCTCATCTCTCTTGCCTCCAACCTCCTTTTCGCACTCTCTTTTCTTCCTGAAACTTCCTTCCTTCTCCTCATATCCTGCAGATCACAGCTCTCCCTCTCCTCATAGTCCGCCTTTGGTCAGGAAACATGTCTTCCAACTTTGTTATCTTGTACTCTCCCAAACATTTAGCACAGTGCTCTGCACAAAGTAAGTGCTTAATCAATCAACCAATCAATGGTATTTATTGAGCACTTACTATGAGCAAAGCATTTGAGAGAGCTTGACAGAGTACAATACAAGATAATTAGCAGACACCTTCCCTGCCCATAATACAAGTGCCTTATTGATTGAGTGATTGAAACTCCCTTTCCCCTCACTTCCAGGAGACTACTGCTCTCCCCATCTTCAAAACACTTCAAAAATCACATCTCCTCCAGAAGGCCTTCCCAGATTAATTTATCCTTCCCTTCCCTGTTTGCCCCAACATTCACCCTTCTACCTTCTGCATCACCATGACAGCCCTTACATACATTTCTTCAAATTTTGTTGCTTCTCCCTACATGTAATTTATTTTAACATCAGTCGCACCCACTAGATTTTTGCTAGCTCTTTAGAGACTTACCATGAAAACTAATTGTTGTGAAGAAATTAGACCTTGTAATATGTTCATTCAATCAAAATTTTATGATATGATTATCAGTTGTGTGGCACAACTTGTTGATAAAGTATCTTTATAAAAAGGAATAAGCTAATGAATTTTGCTCATAATAATGTCCAGGTATTAAGCACTTTCAATGTGTCAAGCACTGTGCTAAGGACTATGATAGCTATGATATACTGAACCTGATGTAACTTTTTCAGAGATGTTATAGTGAATACAAGCAACCATCTTTCCTTTTCCTTTGCTCCTCCTCCCCTCTCCATCACCCTTACTCCCTCCCTCTGTTCTACCCCCTTCCCCTCCCCACACCACTTGTGTATATTTTTACATATTTATTACTCAATTTTATAAATGATGTGCACATATCTACAATTCTATTTATCTATTTTGATGGTATTGATGCCTGCCTACTTGTATTGTTCTGTTGTCTCTCTCCCCCTTCTAGACTGTGAGCCCGTTGTTGGGTAAGGATTGTCTCTATCTGTTCACAAATTTCACTTTCCAAGCTCTTAGTACTGTGCTCTGCACACAGTAAGCGCTTAGTGAATACAGTTGAATGAATGAATGAATCTTTTCCATTTTTGAATTCAGGTAGTGGGTGGAGAGACTGAAACAGTCACTCAATCGATGCTAGTACAGTGCTCTGCACACAGTTAAGCGCTCAATAAATGCCACTGATGAAACAGTGTGACCTAGTGGAAAGAGCCTGGGCCTGGGTGTCAGAGAGCTGGGTTCTAATCCTGCCTCTGTCAATTGCTTGCTGTGAGACTGAGCTCCTTATCTTTACTCCCAAACCCTGACTTTCCTGTCACTGTGGGACAGCACTACCATCCTTCCCGTCTCACAAGCCTGCAACCTCGGTGTCATCCTTGACTCCACTCTCTTATTCACCCTACACATCCAATCTGTCACCAAAACCTGCTGGTGTCACCTTCACAACATCACCAAGATCTGCCCTTTCCTCTCCATCCAAACCACCACCTTATTGGTACAATCTCTCATCATATCCCAACTGGATTACTGCATCAGCATTCTTTCTGATCTCCCAACCTTCTGTCTTTCCCTGCTTCACTCTGCTGCCCTGATTATCTTTCTACAGAAATGCCCTGGGCTTGTCACCCCACCTTCCTCAAAAATCTCTAGTGGTTGCCTATCAACTTCCATATGAAGCAAAGACTCCTCACTATTGGCTTCAAAGCTCTCCATCACCTTGCCCCTTCCTACTTCACCTCCTTTCTCTCTTTTTATATTCCAGCCTGCACCCTCCGCTCCTCTGCAGCTAACCTCTTCACTGTGCTTCATTCTCGCTTGGCCCACACCCTTCCCCTGGCCTAGAATGCCCTCCCTCCACACATCCACCAAATTAGCTCTCTTCCCCCCTTCAAAGCCCTACTGAGAGCTCGCCTCCTCCAGGAGGCCTTCTCAGACTGAACCCCCCTTTTCCTCTGCTCCTCCTCCCCTTCCCATAGCCCGTAATCCCTCCCTCTGCTCTACCTCTTTTCCTTCCCCACAGCACTTTTGCATATTTGTACATATTGATTCTATTAATTTTACTAATGATGTGTATATATCTATAATTCTATTTATCTATTTTGATTATATTGATGCCTGTCTACTTGTTTTGTTTTGTTGTCTGTCTCCCCCTTCTAGACGGTGAGCCCATTGTTGAGTAGGGACTGTCTCTATCTGTTGCCGAATTGTACTTTCATTCATTCATTCATTCAATCGTATTTATTGAGCGCTTACTGTGTGCAGAGCACTGTACTAAGCACTTGGGAAGTACATTCAATTGTATTTATTGAGCACTTACTGTGTGCAGAGCACTGTACTAAGCACTTGGGAAGTACATTCAATCGTATTTATTGAGTGCTTACTGTGTGCAGAGCACTGTACTAAGTGCCTTTCCAAGTGCTTAGTACAGTGCTCTGCACACAGTAAGTGTTCAATAAATACGACTGACTGATTGAAAGAATGAATGAATAGAGCAGATTGTTGGGCCAGCCACCAATGGAAGCTGTCAGAGGATATGGGCAGGTTTTTCTGTCTTAGGGAGGGAATACTTTAATACCAAAGAATTAAAGGCCAGATTTGGAAGCAATATGTGCTCAGTGCACGGAGCTTGTTCTAGGCTGGGGAACATGTGTACTAATTCTGTTATATTGTACTCTCCCAAGAGCTTAGCTGAATGAACAAAGAAAACACTCAGTGAATACCATTGATTGATTGATTGACCTGTGGACATGTGCTGGGACCTCTCAGGATGTAGTGAGAACAAGGTGCTTCGACTGAAATGAGCTCTTGGACAGGGGTGTTTTATGCTACCTTCCTCTGGGGACTGATAGCTCTTAGTTTAGTGGTCTTCATAGAGAAGGGATCAATTAATACTATCGATTTGTTGATTGACTGATGGTAGCCATGGAAGGTTTTTGAGGAGTGTGAAGTCATGTGCAGAATGAGGTTTTAGGAAAATGATCTAGGCAGAAGATTAAAGCATGGACTGGAGAGGAGACATAGTGGAGGCAGAGAGAATTCTGCAAGTAGGCTGAAGCAGTCAGGACAAGCAAGGGTGATTCTGGGAACACCTGTGCTTAAGTGATGTGAAAGTGCTGTGGTGGGTGGGGAGTTGAGGGATATGAGATGGGGACAGAAGATAAATTAATCAGGAGAAGGCCCTTGGAGGATATGTGACTTCAGAAGACTTCAGAGTCACTCATCTCTCCCATTCAAACTGCACATTTAATGTCAAGAAATCCTATATGTTTTATAATCACAACATCCCTAGAATCCACCCTTTTCCTCTCCATCTGAAATGCTGCTACATTGATCCAAGCACTCCACATTTCCCCACCTTGACTACTGCGGCGGTGCCTCTACTGACCTCTCTGCCTACTGTCTCTACCTTCTCCAGTCCATACTTCATCTGCTCCCTGGATCCTTTTTCTGAAAAACGTTTTGGTCCATATCTTCCCTTGCCTCAAAAACTTCCATTGGTTACTCAACCACCTCCCTATCAAACAGAAACTCCTCACATTCGCTTTAAGGCATTCATTCATTCATTCATTCATTCATTCATTCAATCATATTTATTGAGCACTTACTGTGTGCAGAGCACTGTACTAAGCACTTGGGAAGTACAAGTCGGCAACATATAGAGATGATCCCTACCCATCAGTGGGCTCGCAGTCTAGAAGGGGGAGACAGAAAACAAAACAAAACATATTAACAAAATAAAATAAATAGAATAAATATGTACAAATAAAATAAATAAATAGAGTAATAAATATGTACAAACATATATAAATACGTACAAACATATATAAATACGTACAAACATATAGGCACTCACTCAGCTCTCACCTCCTGACCTTAATGTCACAGAGCTACTTCAATCCAATCTGCTCACTTCATTCCTCTAATGCAAACCTTCTCCCTGTACCTCAATCTTATCTATCCTACTACTGACCACTTGCCCACATCCTCCCTGTGATCTGGGACTCCTTTGTTCTTTAAAACTGACAGTCCAGTACTCTCTCCTCATTCAAAATCTTCCTAAAGTCATATTTGTTCCTAGAAGGCTTCCCTAAGTCCTCATTTCTCCTACCTCCCTCCTCTTTGCGACCTATACCCTTGGCCATGTATCCATTACGCATGTTGATACTTAGCTCAGCCCCACAGTACTTGTATAAATATTCTTGAACACTACTCTACTATTTTCCCTATCTCTAATCTAACGACTATCTCCCTGTAGAATGTAAGCTCCTTGTGGGTAGGAATCATGTCTACTAATTTTGTTATATTGTACTTTCCCAAGTGCTTTTTGCAGTGTTTCGCACCCAGTAAGTGTTCAAAGTACCACTGATTGATTGATTTAGAAGGGGTTTGAGAATGAAAGAGCTATGACAGGCAGGGAGTTCCAAAGAGTAGAGATAGGATTAGCAGAAGGTTGAGGGTGGAAGAGGTAAGAAAGGGGAGCAGCGAGCAGGTTAACTTGAGAGAAACGAAAAGTGTGAGCTGGATGTAGTTGGAGAAAAAATGTGGATAAGCAAGAAGGAGAGAACTATTTGAGTGCCTTAAAATCAATTGTTTGGAATGGACAACCATTGGAGGGTTTTGAAGAATTGAAAGAAATGGAATTAATGTAATTTGAAAAAATGATCCAGGCAGCAGGAAGAAGTATAGATTATAATGAGGAGGGACTGGATACAGAGGGATCAGCAAGAACACCATTGCAGTAGCCAAACTGGTATATGACCACTCCATGAATCAATGAATCACTGGTAGACATGTTCCCTGCCCACAAGGACCTTATCCACGTGATGGCCACCAGTGTCTTGTGCTGGCACAATAGAATGGAGAAAACTGAACAAAGATTTTAAACTGTGATGAAAATGTATAGAAAATTATCTGTCCTTTTCTGTAATAAGCATTTTTTTTTAGTCCCTTAAGTCAATAGTGGCCAAACCTTTGCACCCCATCTAAAAGGAGATTCTTTGAAAGAACAATTTTAAAATGAAATCATGCAAGACTACCAAGTTTTCCAAGTTTCAAATCCCAAACCAAAACATTCTCTCAAGAAAGTCACACTTAGCGTGCAGTGCCTTCTGGCAGTTCCTGAAGGTTGCATTTTTAATCTGCTGGATAGGGCTGAAAATGTCTCCTCTTCCACAGAATGTATTTATGGCTACATTTGTTTTAGTAAGTTTCAAAGATATCTAATTATCAATGCAATATGGAAGCAGCTTACTCTACAAACTTCAATATATACGGGAATGTTTGTCACAACTAGGGCCAGGGATAAGATTGTCCCTGCATGTTCTCGAACTACTCATGTATATATCTGCAATCTATTTATTAATATTAATGTATGTCACCCTCCTAGACTATGAGCTTCCTGTGGGCAGGGAACACGTCTACCGACTCTGATGTGTCGGTCTCTTCCAAGTCCTTGGTATAGTGCTCTGCACACAGTTGTCATTGAACAGAGAAGCAGTGTGGCTCAGTGGAAAAGAGCACGGGCTTTGGAGTCAGAGGTCATGGGTTCTAATCCTGGCTCTGCCGTTTGTCAGCTGTGTGACTTTTGGCAAGTCATTTAACTTCTCTGTGTCTCTGTTACCTTATCTGTAAAATGGGGATGAAGACTGTGAGCCCTACGTGGGATAACCTTATTACCTTGTATCTACCCCAGTGCTTAGAACAGTGCTTGGAACATAGTAAGCACTTAACAAATATCAACATTATTATTATTATCTCTGCTTGTCTGCCCCCTCCCTAACCCAGAGTGGGGAAGGAAAAGGAGGGGCAGCAGGAACATAGTAAGCATAGTAGTGTTTGGAACAAATACCAACATTATTATTATTATCATTATCATTACTATTACTCCTACTAATTTTGGTATTTGTTAGGAGCTTAGTATGTTCCAGACACTGAACTAAGTGCTGGAGTGGATACAAGCAAATTGGGTAGGGCATAGTCCCTGTCCTACATGGGGTTCACAGTCTCAATCAGTAGTAGTAGAGCAGAAACCTGCTCATTCAAGCTCTCATACAGTATCAGCCTCCTCTCCGATCTCCCATCCTCTTGTCTCTCCCCGCTTCAATCCATACTTCACGCCGCTGCCCGGATTGCCTTTGTCCAGAAATGCTCTGGGCATGTTACTCCCCTCCTCAAAAATCTCCCGTGGCTACCAATCAACCTACGCATCAGGCAGAAACTCCTCACCCTGGGCTTCAAGGCTGTCCATCCCCTCGCCCCCTCCTACCTCACCTCCCTTCTCTCCTTCTCCAGCCCAGCCCGCACCCTCCGCTCCTCTGCCACTAATCTCCTCACCGTGCCTCGTTCTCGCCTGTCCCGCCATCGACCCCCAGCCCACGTCATCTCCCTGGCCTGGAATGGCCTCCCTCCGCACATCCGCCAAGCTAGCTCTCTTCATCCCTTCAAGGCCCTACTGAGAGCTCACCTCCTCCAGGAGGCCTTTCCAGACTGAGCCCCTTCCTTCCTCTCCCCCTCCACTCCCTCTCCATCCCCCTGCCTTACCTCCTTCTCTTCCCCACAGCACCTGTATATATGTATATATTTGTACATATTTATTACTCTATTTATTTATTTATTTTACTTGTACATATCCTATTTATTTTATTTTGTTAATATGTTTTGTTTTGTTCTCTGTTTCCCCTTTCTAGACTGTGAGCCCACTGTTGGGTAGGGACCGTCTCTATATGTTGCCAACTTGTACTTCCCAAGCACTTAGTACAGTGCTCTGCACACAGTAAGTGCTCAATAAATATGATTGATTGATTGATAGTATTAGCAGTAGTAAAGTAGCAATAGTAGTAGTAGTAGCAGGAGTAGCAGTAATACTACTATACTACTACAGTATACTACAGTATACTACAGTAATACTGCTGCTACTACTATTACTAGTACTACCACTGCTACTATAATTCTTTTACCAGGGATTTCATAGTCTCTAGTTTTTCAGATGACTATCAGAGAGTCAGTGGACTTGGCATGTTCCTGGGAGTCAGGGCATGGTTGGGTTCCAATTCCAGATCTGCCCCTCGCCTGCTTGTGACCTTGGGCAAATCATGCAACCTCAATTGCGTCATCCATAAAATAGAGACAATACTGCCTGTTTCTTCCTACCTCACAGAGATGTGAGGACAAAAAGGGTTAAGTAATTAAAAATACTTTGAAAATAGAAAGTCTGTACAAATCTAGGGCATTATTACTTTACAATAACATTGTGAGAAGAACACTACTTGGCTGTGTTTGGCCAGGCAAGGGAAAGGAGAGAATTGGTGCTATTTTCTGGAAAGATTCAGGCAAAAAATTGGACAGGAATTATTTGGATAAATTACACAGGTAATTCAGGCCAAATTTCCCAGAAAATAAGCCCGTTTTTATTTTACTTTGGGCAGGGGCTGGTGACTTAGGGAGTGGGAATGGCAATGGGTTCACATGTCTTTTGGGGAACAGACACAACGAGAAGATCTAAGTGAAGTTCCAAATGCTTGACATTTGTGGGAGAGACTCAGTGTATTTATAGGTTGGTTTAAAGCTTCAAGAAATGCTAAATGAAAAGCAAAGAGGGTCAGTAGTATTTAAAGAACGCTGGGCTGATTATGTGAGGAAGGTTGAGAACCAGCAAGCCTAACGGAAAGAGGACAGTCCTGGCAATCAGAGGGCCTGGGTTCTAATCCTCCCTCCTCCATTTGCCTGCTGCTTGGCCTCGGGCAAGTCTCGTAACTTCTCTGTGCCCCAGTTTCCTTATTTGTAAAATGGGTATGAAGCACATGTTTATCTCACCCCATTAGACTGTGAACCTTTTGTGGGACAAGGACTGTATCCAACTTAATTTTATTTTTTCTACCCTAGTACAGTGCTTGGCATATAGTAAGTGCTTAACAAATGTCACTAGAATTCTTAATCACTGTACAGACCCTCATAAGATGATCTTTTTCTTCTTCCTGGTAGAGGCTGAATTCTTAGAGCAATTCACATGTGTTAGTGCTACGGTGGCCTATCATCCAGTTTTAAAGTGGACCACCTGCTTACGGCTGGCCTGTCGCCTGTTCAAAACTGCGGACTTTTCTGCACATTTTTAAATTTTAGCCCTGACCCTCCCTCCACCAAGACTTTTGCTGTTCATTTTCATGGCTGGGAAGTGCCACCAGGCTACCCACTCCCTTGGGCGGGGGATGCAAAGGACGTGGACCTCCCTTCTCTCCTTCTACAGCCCAGCCTGCACCCTCTGCTCCTCTGCCTCCGCTAACCTCCTCAATGGACCTCGTTCTTGCCTGTCCTGCCGTTGAACCCCAGCCCATGTCCTACCTCTGGCCTGAAATGCCCTCTCTCCGCACACCTGCCAAACTAGCTCTCTTCCTCCCTTCAAAGCCCTACTGAGATTTCACTTCCTCCAGGAGGCCTTCCCAGACTGAGCCCCCACCTTTTTCCTCTCCTCCTCGTCTAATCCCCCCGCCTCTGCCCTACGCCCTTCCCCTCCCCACAGCACTCGTATATATTTGTACATATTTATTACTCTATTTAATTAATGATGTGTATATAGCTATAATTCTATTTATCTAATCTGATGGTATTGACACCTGTCTACTTGTTTTGTTGTCTATCTCCCCCTTCTACACTATGAGCCCATTGTTGGGTAGGGACCATCTCTATATGTTGCCGATTTGTACTTCCCAAGTGCTTAGTACAGTGCTCTGCACACAGTAAACTCTCAATAAATATGATTGAATGAATGAATGAATACCCGGCATCATGCCCAAGGAATATTGTTTATATGATCCTAAACTGTTTTTTCCCCGGTGATAGGGCTCAGAGCCAACAAAGATTATTGCTTTCCAAGTCCTGTTTCATTACCTTGCATACAAGTCAGGCCACAAAAGTGCTGTTAAGAAGCAGGCAGGATCTGTGAGTTCTCTTCAGCCTGCTGTCAGGTTCACCTGGAATAGACAAAACCAATAACATGAAATTACAACAACTAGTTATGTAACTTTCATGACAATGACTGAGGGACTTGGGAGTCTGCATATCTAAATATCATCCTTGGACAGTGTATCCTTTGGGGTTTTGCTTCTTTTTTCTGTTTCACTAACCCGAGATTTACTCACTCTTGGAATGGTTTTAAGATCTATTTGCTAGAGTCACTGGTATGCGTCTTTGGTAATAGAAATTAATTTGTATGTTTTTCTTGGTACAGGTGTCATCTTTGAGAAGCAGCGTGGTGCAGTGGATAGACCATGGGCCTGGGAATCAGAACGTCATGGGTTCCAATCCTGGCCCTGCCACCTGTGTGCCAGCTGTGTGACCTTGGACAAGTCACTTCACTTCTCTGTGCCTCAGTTACCTCGTCTGTAAAATGGGGATTGAGACTGTGAGCCCCACGTGGGACAGAGACTGTGTCCAACCCTATTTCCTTGTATCCACCCCCGTGCTTATTACAGTGCCTGGCACATAGTAAGCACTTAACACATACCATAATTATTGTTATTATAAGAACAAAGTCACAATAGTAAAAAAGCAATAGTATGAACTTTGTAAACTGGGAAATTTTAGAAAATATGTGAAAATATCCTGGAACTAAACTTCTTCAAATAAATCGGTCAATCTCCAGAAGCTTCATCTGGGAGGCAGCATGTTTGATACATGTCCCAGAATACTGGGGTAGAGTATATGGTGCAGGTGTGAACTGCCTAAATTATGTCTGACTGGATTATGTCCACCCCTGGACACTCTTATCTGATCTTTCTTCATTCAGGTTAGGGTTAATTTGTAGCACACTATTAACCACATCCTTTGATTATTTCCTGCTGACATTAGCTGCATCCTCTGATTGTTTCCTTCCTCATCCTCATCACCCCCTGCTGCAAAGGGTAGGATCTGGGGGCATCTACAACCACCCCAGCTCCTCGGGTGCAGAGACACAGAGAGGGATGGAGAGGAGGCTGGGTTTGGGGGGCAGGAGTGGAAGCCAGGCTCACCAGTGCAGGGGGTTTACTTTTGATTTATTTTGAAATGTATGTGCATCCTCAGTGAACCGACTGCTTATCTTGAAGGATTTCACCTTATTAAATTCATTCATTCAATCATGTTTCTTGAGCGCTTACTGTGTAGAAAGCACTGTACTAAGCGCTTCTGTGTCATAGCCCAAAATGTGCCAGTCCATTGTGAAACCCTGAGAGATTCGTGCCCTCAACCCCAACCAACCATTTTCTGTTCTCACAATTGCTGGGAGAGAAGGAGAAGGTATTCAGGTTTGGGTTGGTGTCATGTCATGTCAACTATGCTGAGTCAACAGGGACAATTGTATAGGCACAGAGTGCAATTCAGGATTATTTTAAATCATGAACTAAAGTGAAGTTTCTACTACTGCTTTTCCTAGACTAGTCTATATGTAAAGGATGAGTGAGGAAAAAAAAATATATATATATATAGTTAATCTACTGTAAAGCATATACCCCATTTTTACTTCCTATTGACTTCCAAACATTCTGGGAAAATAAAAAGGAATCAGGTTGTTCCAGTCCCAAATGAAAGTCATTGAAATAAACACATTTTTGATCATGACAAAGCCTCGTGTCTAAAGTCGCATATCCTTCAGGTTTCATTTTCCCTTCATCCTTGAAAAATGAAAAATAAAGCAAGAGATTATTAAGTGAATTAATATTGAAAAGTATGATTCATGTATTTCAGATTCCAGGTAATTTTCCTGGAGCATATTAAAATGCATCACATGTGGGTGTTACTATTGCTTTAAGAAAGGTACTCTTATTATTATAAAAATAGCACTAGTGTCATGTGATGTTGCAGTTGCCATGGTTACTACAAATTTGTTATTTAATAGCAGAGCAAATAGATGCACAAACATGCTAATTATAACTGATACTAATTTATCTAAATGTTCCAAATGAATATGTATATATACTTTCTGCATAAAAAACAGGGGTGTCTCCTTCCAAGACATTTAACAAGTTTGGGGAGCTTACACTGTACCTTGCATTGAAGTACGACATCCATACATAAAAGAATAGAAAAAATAGAGGCAAGGGGGATGAATACATACATAAGCACAGATGCAGACAACAGCTATTTTCCATTTAAACAGTAAGAACACTTAGAACTAAAGATATTTAAAAACTGAATGAATCTCAGAACTTATTAAAGTCGTAAGCCTGTAATGCACTTATCTTTTATCTCCCTTCTGTTGGAAATGACTCAGATTTGTATGGAGACTTTTGGCAGAAGAGAGGATGGAGGGGACTCAGAGTATTTGCAGAGCATTCGCATGGTCAACAATGTGCATGTTAGCTGAATCGAATGGTCACTCAAAAAAATGTATCCATCGCCATGGTTAAAAAGCCACTAATGCCACATGCATTGAACAACATGAAAGCTTGAAAGCATTGCCCAATCATATTGGGAAAAGTCACCTTTGTGAGCGATTGTGAAGGGGAAAAGGTCTGCTTCTGTTATTAGGTATCTGTAAAATGACAATACTGGCATAGGGGGATTACAAGCTTAGCCCATTACAACTCATACAACCTAGAGAGGTCTGTGACCCCTCCTGAGGGAGAGGGCTAGAATAGGAGATTTGTGACAACATTCTGGTTCTTTCATAGCTTTCTGATGAACGTGTGGGGAGAATATATGCGTCTCTAGGGTGTAACATCATAAGATGGTCTTTTGCCCTAATCTTGTTATTGAGAATGTCATCACTCTCATCTTGTCACTTGAAATAATGATTCCCTTTCCCTTAATGATACCTCATTTTCTTCAACATAGAGGATATATGCAAGCATTAAAGTAACGGATACCTGTCATGTCTCTGGGAAATATTTTACAATATGTACCCTGCAGTCAGCCGCTTATTTGCTTATGTCACGTCCTTTCACTTTCACACCCAAAGCACATAGCAGTTGCTTGCTGTATTTCAGATGTTTCAGCATGTCAGTAATATTGACTGAAAAATCGCTATGCAGCTCACTGTCACCCAGTGATTGATATCAGCTGTAACAAGGTAAAATGTTATGGCATCATAATTCTATTTGATGCCAGGTAATCTTTGATCTCTTACTATCAATAGAAGATTATAATATATACTTAGTGTGATAAATAATACCCTTTTCACTGATGCTGTAGAGAGAACAAGTTGCATTGTTAACTGTTACGATCACGTTTTAACTGTATAAGTTCTATCAATCAAAGGCCAGCCTTGAAAATATAGATTGGTATTATTACCATGGCAATTAGCACAGATTTCATTTCCAAGATGGAACATGAGGCTGAATTCATGAAAGATGACAGATTGGAAACCCTAGGACCAAAGACCCATACTTATGGCATGCTAGACTAAGCAAATAAATAGCCTCCGGAAGGAAGTATATTTGCTCGAGGCCAGTTAGCTTGTCCAGATCACCATGGCTCCATTTATGCCTTGCAAGAGGTACTGGCAATTTACCAAATGATTGGGATGTGGCAGAGTGTTTACATTTGCTTCGTGTGCCTATTTCAATATCACCCTGGTGCCTTATGACTGGATCCCAGAGGATGAATACAATATCCGTTGGTAGCTTAATTCTAAACTGAAAGGTACAGCTACTGAATAAGAACAGATCAATAGCAGTGAATGTATTATTGCTATCATGTCGATCAATTTCTTATGATTTTGCTGCTACTGATGGTCCTGATATTTTCACTCTGCATTTTTTATCTGCCCAGATTTTTAATTTTAATTCTAAACTGCAAAAGCATTGTTACTTCACAGAAACAGATTAATAGTGATGGCCATGTTATTGCTATTATGCTAATAAATAGTTTATTATTTTGCTATTGATGATAATTCTGATATTTTCACCAAACATTTGTTACATTGCCTGTGTGGGCATAAAAAAAAGAATGATATTCATTCATTCATTCATTCAATCGTATTTACTGACCGCTTACTGTGGGCAGAACACTGTACTAAGTGCTTGGGAAGTACAAGTCGGCAACATATAGAGATGGTCCCTACCCAACAACGGGCTCACAGTCTAGAAGGGGGAGACAGACAACAAAACAAAACAGGTAGACAGGTGTCAAAATCATCAGAACAAATAGAATTAAAGCTACATGCATATCATTAACAAAATAAATGGAATAGTAAATATGTACAAGTAAAATAGAGTAATAAATCTGTATAAATATATACAAGTGCTGTGGGGAGGGGAAGGAGGTAGGGCCAGCGGGGTGGGGAGGAGGAGAGGAAAAAGGGGGATATGGCCCTCGACGTTAAGGAACTCACGCTGTAAAGATAAGACAAACACTACCGACAGGAAGGGAAGAGAAACTGGGAAGAGTGAGGCCACTTGGCAAAGCAGCAAATATTGAAATCAACAAGCATTGATCAGTCAACCAATCAATCACTGATATTTATTGCGCACTTACTGTGTGGAGAGCACTGTACTTGGTTAAGGGCTTGTAGATGTACTGCCTGATATTGTAGGGGAGCAATCTCAGGGCATGGGCTCATGATGCCTAGGGTCTTCTGACTCTCAGCCCATGCTCTATCCCCTAGGCCACACTGGGAGAGCTCAATACAATAAATCTGTTAAGACACATTCCATGCCCTCATGGAGTTTACAGTCTAGAAGGAAAGACAGATGTTTAAATAAATACATAATGGATGTGTATAAAAGTGCTGTTGGGCTGACTGTGGGTTGATATCAAATGCTTAAAGAGAGAAGCAGTGTGGCCCAATGGAAAGAGCATGGGCTTTGGAGTCAGAGGTCATGGATTCAAATCCCAGCTCTGCCAATTTCCAGCCGTGTGACTTTGGGCAAGTCACTTAGCTTCTCCGGGCCTCAGTGACCTCATCTGTAAAATGCAGATGAAGACTGTGAGCCCCCCGTGGGACAACCTGATCACCTTGTAACTGCCCCAGTGCATAGAACAGTGCTTTAAACATAGTAAGCACTTAATAAATGCCGTTATTATTATTATTAAATGGCACAGTTTCAAGTGTGAGCCCCACAGGAGACAGGGACTGTGTCCAACCGAATTTTCTTGTATCAGCCCCATCATTAAGTACAGTGCCTGGAACATAGTTAAGCGCTTAACAAATATCATCATTGTTATTATTATTATTATGCAAAAGGGAGAGGGAATTGAGGAAAAGAGAGCTTAAATGGGCAAGGCTTCTTAGAGCTGTGAGTTTAATAAGGCTTTGAAGTTGGGGGAGAGTGTGAGCCCACTGTTGGGTAGGGACCATCTCCATTTGTTGCTAACTTGTACTTCCCAAGTGCTTAGTACAGTGCTCTGCACACAGTAAGCACTCATTAAATGTGATTGAATGAATATGCAGAGAGAGGAAGTTTCAGACCTTCTCAGGGTCATATCTGGAGAGTTTCCAGTCCTCTACCAGTCTCAATTATGGGAGGGAGAGTCAAGAAGAGGCATACCCATTCCATTTCTAACTTGGCCACTGGCAAGAGAGTGGAAGGCAATCTGCTACAAGTCAAAACTCACCTGTCCTGGGCAGCAGCACCATGGGAGAGAGTTGAAGATGGAGACTCAGGTTTACTGTGCGGAAGGAGGCAATGGTAAACTACTTCCATATTTTTACCAAGAAAACTCTATTGATACATTACCAGAACAATTGCAGACGGAGGTGGGGTGTTCTGGGAGAGATGTACCCATGGTGTCACTATGGGTCAGAGATGACTCGAGAGCAGAAGACAAGAAAAGTAAGTTCCAGGCCAAAGGGAGGGTGTGGGCAAGGAGTCAGCAATGAAATAGATGACACTGACCTACAATCAGTAAATTGGTATTAGAGGAATAGAGTAGGCAGACTGGGTTGTAGTAGGAAATAAGCAAAATAAGGCAGAAGGGGGCAAGTTGATTGAGTGCTTTAAAGCCAATGGTAAGGAGATTCTATTTGATGAGTTGGTGGTTGGGCAAGCACTGGAAGCTGTTGAGGAGTTGGGATGCTTAGACTCATGGGAGGTAGTCATGGGGCTCAAGGAAGAGTTTTTTAGCATAGAGGATACATGACAAAGGTTGAAAGCAATGTGGAAAAAGCCATTGAAAAATGAAAAGGTGAAGATAGCAGACAGGGAGGGAAAGAATAATGGGGGTAAAAGTCTAATTTCTAATGTTTAATCCTTAAAAATGGGATTTCATTAAGATTATTAAATACTTCATGCATAAACAGAATCTTATGTTCCAGTCAGAAGATTACCCATGATCTTCTAGACTGTGAGCCCGTTGTTGAGTAGGGATTGTCTCTATCTGTTGCTGAATTGTACTTTCCAAGGGCTTAGTACAGTGCTCTGCTCACAGTAAGTGCTCAATAAATACGATTGAATGAATGAATGAGTGAATCCTTGTTTCTCTCCTTCTGTTTTGCCTTATTTTAGCCATGTTTTAGCCACTTTTTGCTTATTGTCATTTCCACCAGACGTTGGGCAGGACATTTGAGAGAAGCTAAAACAGAGAACAGTAATTTTCTTGTGTAGCAACAGCTCTGATGGAAAAAAAAACACACACAAAAAAACGTGATTGAATTTTTTGAAACAAATGGATTTGGTGAATATTTGAAGCTTTCCCTTCTCCATGACGGTCCTATTTCCCATTAGGATGGATAATTGAGAGTTTTCTGTCTTAGGAGTCCTGCTTGGGAAAGCAAACCATCATCAGGGAGAACACATAGGTTAAACTGGTTGAAACAAAGCCCTAAATTAGCAATTTTCAGACCTTGCAAGTGGACATAAGATCACCACCCCAGTTTTCAACTAGAATACCTGAAAGCAGGGGTTGAATCAATCAATCAATCAATCGTATTTATTGAGCACTTACTGTGTGCAGAGCACTGTACTAAGCGCTTGGGAAGTACAAGTTGGCAACATATAGAGACAGTCCCTACCCAACAGTGGGCTCACAGTCTAGAAGGGGAAGACAGAGAACAAAACCAAACATATTAACAAAATAAAATAAATGGAATAGAT
Organism: Tachyglossus aculeatus; assembly: GCF_015852505.1. Taxonomy (NCBI): domain Eukaryota; kingdom Metazoa; phylum Chordata; class Mammalia; order Monotremata; family Tachyglossidae; genus Tachyglossus; species Tachyglossus aculeatus. The sequence continues at coordinate 52,997,116 of NC_052069.1, forward strand.
ATGTACAAGTAAAATGAATAAATAGAGTAATAAATATGTACAAACATATATACATATATACAGGTGTTGTGGGGAAGGGAAGGAGGCAAGACCGGGGGATGGAGAGGGGGACGAGGGGGAGAGGAAGGAGGGGTAAGAAGGTAAGAAAGAGTTTGCAGGGTCTATAGATGCTAGTTCTTCTATTCAGCAGGTATCTTTTCACCATATGTTTCTTAGGAAATTTAGTTCAAAAAGAAAAAAGTCTATAAAATATGCCCAAAGACTATATTTCCCATAAGCCTATTGAGGGCATGTATTTGAGCAGGAAATATATAATACTAATAATAATGTTGGTATTTGGTAAATGCTTACTATGTGCCAAGCACTGTTTTAACTGCTGGGGTAGATACAAGATAATCAGGTCATCCCACGTGGGGCTCACAGTCTTCAACCCCATTTTACAGATGAAGGAACTGAGGCCCAGAGAAGTTGAGTGACTTGCCCAAAGTCACACAGCTGACAAGTGGCGGAGCCAGGATTTGAACCCATGACCTCTGACTCCAAAGCCCATGCACTTTCCACTGAGCCACGCTACTTCCCCCTTTTAGACTGTGAGCCCACTGTTGGGTAGGGACTGTCTCTCTATGTTGCCAACTTGTACTTCCCAAGTACTTAGTACAGTGCTCTGCACACAGTAAGCACTCAGTAAATATGATTGATTGATTGATTGATTGATTGATTTCCCCAGTGTGCTTTCTTAAACACTGAGTCTTGGTTTGAGAGTCAGCATTCTCATATTATACATTGATTCCAACTGCGCTCCTCTGAGAGGAGGTGTGATGAGAAACCAGATTATGCACCAGAGAATGTCTTCTCTCTACTCTTCCCCTCCCCTCACTGATGAGTGACTCAGGGAAAACATAGCACACAGACCAAGGTATCGATGTGACTGAGGGAAAGACTGAGAGGCTTTAGTAGCCTGCCTACCTGGAATTCCTCCAACTGTTGAAGTCTCACAGGTCTCCTTGCACTGCTCCAGGCAGAGAGACTGTTTTTTCTTGGGGAAAGGGAGTGGGAAAGGCAAATATCTCCTCAAGCATGGCATTGAAAATGAACATTTAACTGCTTCACAGGTTTCTTCATTTTGGAGGGCAACTGAAAACTCCCTAGCTAGACACCTATCTCCTTGTTTTGCTTTTTTAGTCTGTCTCCCCCTTCTAGACTGTCAGCCCATTGCTGGGTAGGGACTGTCTCTGTGTTGCCGATTTGTACTTCCTAAATGCTTAGTACAGTACTCTGCACACAGTAAGAGCTCAATAAATATGGCTCAATGAATTAATAAATGAAGATGATGGTGAAGAACTAGTTGGCCTCACAAGATCTCTTCAAACCCTATGATTCTAGTGAACTCTGTGCCGTTGGCATTACTCACCATCATAGTGGTCCCTACAAGTCCATTTTGGGTCTCTATTTTTTAAACAATGAATCAGTTTTGCTACAAAACTGGCTGCTTTTCTAAAGGGCTATATATGTAGTTCCATTGTTCCTCAGAATCCCGGCCTTACTGCCATCCATTTTACAGCTTTGCTCAACTAAATGGGATAATATACAGATTCTTTTTCAATATTTTGAAAGACATTTTGCCTCCTGAGGATGAAAGTCTGAATTGTTTATCTTGTACGTGTCTGTGTTTGGGTTTGCATTTCCAGGATGATCTTTAATTGATTTGTATGACAAACAAGAACTGCCTCTCCCTCGCTAGCTTGTAAACTCCTTGAGGGAAGGGATCATGTCTATTAACTACTGTTTTTTCCTAAGCACTTAATATAGAGCTGTGCACAGACTAAGCACTGCTGTGCACAGGGTAAGCACTCAAATACTACTGATTGATTTTCATTATTTCATCCTCAATATAATACAAAAAAAATTTTGAAGAGAATCAGTCAAAACCTAAAGAGAACAGAATGATTTTTAATGGGAAATTTAATGGGAAATTGAAAGTGAGGAAGTGACTGAGGATTAGGAAAGAGAGGGAAAACATCCTGATTACAATGTAACAGTTGTATGATATCGTATGTTGTTCTAGTATTCCCCTGTTAATGTGGTAACTTCCGAACTCTGTTTCCAGACTACATATTGTTGACTAAAAACCAGTTGTTACTGGAAGCTAGCAAGAGGCCGCTGCAGTTACATATTCTTAACGAACACATAGAAGATTGGCACACTGTGGTTATATGTTCTGTAAGAAACAGTTAAAAACAGGTATTATAATAATAATTGAGGTATTTGTTAAGTGCTTACTATGTACCAAGCACTGTACTAAGCTCTGGAGTGGATATAAGCAAATTTGGTTGGACATATTCCCTGTCCAGCATGGAGCTCACAATGTTTGATCCCCATTTACAGATGAGGTAACTGAGGCACAGAAAAGTGAAGTGACTTGCCCAAGGTCACACAGCTGACCAGTGCTGGAGCCAGGATTAGAATGCAGATTCTTCTGATGCCCAGGCCCATGCTCTGTCCATTAGTAAAGTAGCTTTTTAAATAACCACTCGGTCACTCCTCTAGGATGAATAATGAGTTATTTTGAGGAGCAAAAATTATAATTTCATCTAAACACCCCTGCAGCTCTTTGGGGAGAAATGGATTGATACATTTTGGGTGTCCAGTGACAAATCAGTTCCTCTAATTAATGGCCTGTGAAGACAGAAGAATTACAGGGGGCTTTTCTTGGAATGTATAGGTTACTGGGAGTATTGGAGCCGAGTGAGAAAGCCAAGGGGGAGAGGGGCAGTGGGGGGAGAAAAGGCCAATGAGGTGATGTACACCTTGGGAAGAGGCTGCCACACCACCTTTTAGCACTCCTGAGGATGATATTTCATCAGCTAATTCCATTTGTGAAGCTGGAAGACTAGTAACATAAAAATCCCATGGAACATATATATATGTGTGTGTGTGTGTGTGTGTGTGTGTGTGTGTGAAACAGATTATATCATGGAACCGATAAAATTAAGAGGCAAGTGTCCAAACTTTGCGGAGCTTAGTTTCCTATGGGAACGTTTTCTGAGGAATTGTTCACCCTATTTTTTCATCTGGCCTCCTATTTTGAGATACTATGATTCAGACTTTTGTTGAGAACAAAGGTTTATAAAATCCAGGTTTTCTGATTTGCTTAATGCTGGCTCAAGGCCCCTCTTCATTTTGATTGTATAGATAATTACATCTGTGTTTGTTACCAGCATTCTCAATGGCATCATAAAAGATGTTACCATCACCCCTTTAGAGGTCGAGGAAATAGTATTCAATACCAAGGCTATGGAGATTCAATAATAGACCGTACATTTCTGTCAAAATTTGTGATTCCCTGGCTATCCAGATAAGGGGAATATAGCTAGAAAGAGCAGCAGCATATATTGATTGTATCCTGTATGCAAAACACTATATAGAAGATAAGGAACATACAATAGAAATAAAAGATTCAGTTCCTGCCTACACGCCAATACCAATGGTGAAAATTAGGATTATGTTCTCTGGAATCCTGAATTGTCGTAAAATCCTACTAGGAGATCCAGAAGTTTTGGAATTGCATTGCCGTCTACAACTCTTCCTAAACCAACCATTTATGTGTCTGTTGCCTTTCTCCTCTCCCTTCTATTTACTGAGCTCCTTGAGCTCTAGGAACCACGTAGGAACCTTGTAATTTTCACCTGTACATTTTTCCCAGGGCTTAATGTAGTGCTCAGCACAAAGTAAAAACTTCATAATACCATTACTACTACTACTACTGGAGATTTCTTCCCTCATCTAAATAGAAACTATTCTTCTTCTGTCACAATGGCAATGTAATTCTGACATGCTGAGTAGACATAAAGCTATTTTATCCTCAAAAAGACATATTTTCTGAGTCCCAAATGAAATGAAAGGTAAATTGGTGAATTGGGACATACTATTACAGCATGAGGGGCTGTATTTCAACAATACTGATATTGATTTACAGATACAAGTACCAGTAAACAAAATTAGAAGGAAGTATGCCTTATTGTTATCAATCAATCAATGGTATTTATTGAGTGCTTACTATGTGTAGAGCAATGTACTAAGTGCTTGGGATGACATTTTAGTTTTCAAACTTCATCATCATTCACATTGCCTTTACTACTTTTTTTAATCATTTCAGGCCATTACTGCACAATTTTTTTGGAATTTGAATTCAATCTGTTAATTTGAGAGCTTCTTTTTAATGCAGAAATCCTGAATCCTTCTCTTTTTCTTGCCAACTAGGGGCTCAATTTCAAATCCTTCCTGCTCATGCACACTAAAATAATGATATCAGATAAGAGAACTAGTGAGAGCATTCTTTTTTCCTCTATTCACTATCTCTTACCTCACTGTTTAAATCCTGGCTACTCTGAAAGCTCTTAATGTACATCACACACTGGAAAAGAACCTTCAAACTTCATTACATTTATTTTGGAATGTTCAGTCATAGTGATTTCGAAGTTGTTTAAATATTTGAATCTTTTGATTCTCTGCCAAGATTAATAACTCTGGAAAGACAGCTCATATCAGTTAAAAAGTCTCTGTAGTTTATCCCTCCATTCCATGAAGTATAGACAGAGATAACACATTTGCCTGGAAAATATATATTTACATCAGATAAGATAAAATATCACCATCTGCACTCTGCTATATATTAACAACAATGTGAACAGAGATCTACATATAAATTGCTGGTTTACAGCAGATATCATCACTAATTTTCACATAACTATATGTTTTCATGATTAAAAAAAAATCCTTTTAGTATTATGTTAAATAGTGACAGTAGCTTCTTGGAAGCAACACATTTTTAGAGGATTCTTGTAAAGGATGAATGAGATGATGCCAAAGTAAAGATAGTGTAAATGATATCAGTGAAGGGGAAAATCCATTTGTGGTGTGAATATATGTCATTACATTGTGTTATGGTTGTTTTCTGAAGCTTTTACAATTTTCAGACCATTCCTCATACTCATCTGCTAACTGCACAGGCACACTTCAGAACAAAGTTCAAAATTGTACTAAATACAGTACATGGATTGCTTTAACATTTCCATGTGCTAAAAATACACTATATGTCTGTAGTGACAGCTTAGGTTTTTGACACATTTTAACTCCTACATGTGATTTGAGGAATTACTCTTCTCCCAAAAATGGGATCCAAAAATTGGTGACCAATTTGCAGTCGGTTTTGACTAATAACTAGAAAGCACTGTTGCTGTATAATTCATTCAATCGTACTTATTGAGTGCTTACTGTGTGCAGAGCACTATTCTAAGCACTTGGGAAGTACAAGTCAGCAACATATAGAGACAGTCCCTACCCAACAACGGGCTCACAGACTAGAAGGGGGAAACAGATAACAAAACAAAACATGTAGACAGGTGTCAAAACCAACAGAATAAATAGAATTATGGCTATATGCACATCATTAACAAAATAGAGTAGTAAATATGTACAAGTCAAATAGAGTAATAAATCTGTACAAATATATACAAGTGCTGTGAGGAGGGGAAGGAAGTAGGGCAGGGAGGGATGGGGAGGAGGAGAGGAAAAAAGTGGGCTCAGTCTGGGAAGGCCTCCTGGAGGAGGTGAGCTCTCAGTAGGGCTTTGAAGGGAGGAAGAGAGATAGTTTGGTGGATGTGTGGAGGGAGGGCATTCCAGGCCAGGGGAAGGACCTGGGCCAGGGGTCGACAGCGGGACAGGCGAGAATGAGGCCCAGTGAGGAGGTTAGCGATGGCAGAGGAGCAGAGGGTGTGGGCTGGGCTATAGGAGGAGAGAAGGGAGGTGAGGTAGGAGGGGGCGAGGTGAGGGAGAGCCTTGAAGTCAAGAGTGAGGATGTTTTGTTTGAAATCTCTGTTGCTGTATAATTATGGTATTCACTAAGCACAGCACGTATTACTATCTCAGCAAAGAGTACCTCCTCCCACTTCTGTGGAGTGAACCTCTGTGGCAAAGCATCTGCCTGCATCTTTAAGCTCTTGTCTTTTTTCCAGCTCCTCTCTCTGGAACAACACTTTGCTTTCTACAACCTCAGAGACACCCACAGGTCTTGAACCTCGATCCGCAGGTCCCAAACTTCATACCACTCCTTCAAACACACCTGGGGCTTTTCAGGGCGATCCAGAGCCCTGAATGAACTCTGGAGATTTTGATCCAGTTAAGGACAAAGCCAGGAGCTTTAAGGCTAGAGTCTCTGGCTTAGAGAAAGGGCTGAACAGTTCCAAGATCTTTCTCGGTTTTGAGTCCATGAAGAATGCCGATAAATAAACTTGAGCTCTTGTGAGTTTTGGGGCCTTCCCTGAATATATAAGAAAGGCAGTGTGGCCTACTGGAAGAACCACAGGCCTAGGAGTCAGAAGGAACTGCTGTATGACCTTGGACAAGTTGCTTTACTTCTTTGCCCCTCACTTTCCTCATCTGTAAAATGGAGATCAGATCCTACTGCCTTCAATTTATGTTGAGCTCTATGTGGGATGGACTGTGTCCTACCTGATTATCATATATCTACCCCAGTGCTTAGTACAGTGCCTGGCACATAGTAAGTACTTTATCATTAAAAGAAAAAAATATATATTGCAGCCCTGGGGAAACTCTGGATTGGGTCTGTTCTAATAACAATAACAATAATGATAATAATGGTATTTATTCAGTCTAAATAGTAGGGAGAACAGGTTTTAAATCCCTGTTTTCTATATGAGAAAATAGAGGCACCGAGAAGCTAAGGTACTTGCCCAAGGTATCACAGCAGAAAAGTATCAGAGCCAGGTTGAAAACCCAAGTCCTCTGGCCCTCAGGCCCATTCTCTTTCCACTAGGCCTTGCTGCTTGTCTCTTGAGGGAAGGCTCTGGAATAGAGTGGGTCCAAGATGGCAGGATCCCTAGTGAAGAACAGTTCCTAGTAATCCCTAAATAATGTGGTATAATGGAAAGAACACGGGCCTGGGCATCAGAGAACCTGGATTTTAATCTTGGCTCCACTAATGAATAATCACAATAATAATAATAATGTTGGTATTTGTTAAGCGCTTACTATGTGCACTGTCTAGGCGCTGGAATAGATACAAGATAATCAAATTGTCCCACGTGGGGCTCACAGTCTTCATTCCCATTTTACAGATGAGGTAACTGAGGCACAGAGAAGTTAAGTGACTTGCCCAAGGTCACAAGCTGACAAGTGGCAGAGCCGAGCGTAGAACCCATGACCTCTGACTCCAAAGTCCATGCTCTTTCCACTAAGCCACGCTGCTTCACTAATTGTCTGCCTTAGGCCTTGGGCAAATCACTTAACTTCTCTGTGCCTCTGTTACTTTTATCTGTAAAATGAGGTTTAAGTTGTCAGACTTGAACTCTGAGCCCCATTTGGGACAGAGACTGTGTCCAACCTGATTACCTTGTATCTATCCAAACACTTAAATGCCTGGCACATAGTAAGCATTTAACAAATACCATTAACCCACCTCCCCGCCTCCCCACACGCGAACCTGGAGGGTCTGGAATTCATCTAGGATGGGGGGATTTGCATTCCTGATATGAACAGATAAATACAGTGCCTCAGCTGTTCTTACTTAGGGATAATTATGAAATAATGGAGTCTCAGCTAGCTTTTGTTCTTCCTTTCAGGCTTGCTAAACTAATACTATTGAGGATAGCATCCTTAGAATTATCTTTCAACTAGTACCTTAACTCAGAGCCATAAATTGTATCCCATTCCAAGGGAAATGTGGTGGGCACTGTGAAGCAACTGATGTTCATCATCTCCAAGCATTACAAAAAAAGTGTGGAAGGAAAAAAAAAATATATACATATTTATGAAATGTATATATATGAAATTTATCTTCTAAAAGTATATTATCATTCGTTGTTTCCAAGGCTTTAAAATCTAGGATGCCAGTGGAGTCTACCCTGCATCCTAACACAGAGAACTCTAAAATGTGTTTTGTGAATTGGATGCAGAACTAGATATGTTACCATTCGGTTCTGATTCAAAATACCATGCCATTAAGCCAAAGAATAAACCATGGCTGATCATAGGAAGTAAATGATTATTTCAAGGATTTCTTTCATGTAGTGTTGAATCAAATGAATACATAACATTTCAGAACCTTAAGATCATACATTTTGTACTTGATAAATTAAAAAATCCAATAAAAATATCTCTCTCTAATCAAACTTTTGCAAATTCTGCCACCTTTTAGGGACATGAAAGATATATCAAGAACCCAGTCTTCATTTTTGGGTCATTTCTCCTGTATAAATTAGAAGGCTTTGTAACCCTTAGACTAAATTAACTCACACTCACATGTGACCAAATATGTTTGACCTCAGTTTCACAGCTGCCCTGTGTCAATCCTGCCTCATTGCCTCCCTCCAGAATAAAGCATAACAGGAGCTGCCTATAGATTGCAAACTCCTTGTGCTCAGGGATCATGTCTACCAATGCTAGTGTAGTATTGGAGAAAGAGCATGGCTTAGTGGAAAGAGCACGGGCTTGGGAGTCAGAGGTTGTGGGTTCTAAACCCGACTCCAAAATTTGTCAGCTGTGTGACTTTGGGCAAGTCACTTAACTTCTCTGTGCCTCAGTTACCTCATATATAAAATGGTGATCAAGACTGTGAGCCCTACATGGGACAACCTGATAACCTTGTATCTACCCTAGTGCTTACAACAGTGCTTGGCACATATTAAGCGCTTAACAAATACCACTACTATTATTAGTAGTAGTAGTACTCTTCAAAGATGTAAGTTCTCCTAAAAAAATTCATCACTTGATTGATTAGGAACCCTATTGCTCGGAGATACAAGGAATAAGAAATTAGTCTCACCTTCTTCCGCTCATCCACTCAACATCAAGGGAAGCAGCGTGGCTCAGTGGAAAGAGCATGGGCTTTGGAGTCAGAGGGCATGGGTTCGAATCCCGGCTCCACCACCTGTCTGTTGTGTGACCTTGGGCAAGTCACTTAACTTCTCTGAGCCTCAGTTACCTCATCTGTAAAATGGGGATTAAGACTGTGAGCCCCACGTGGGACAACCTGATCACCTTGTATTCCCCACCCCCAGAGCTTAGAACAGTGCTTTGCACATAGTAAGCGCTTAATAAATCCCATCATTATTGTTATTATTATTATCTTTGTCATCATCAGCAGTATTTATTGAGCACCTATTGGTGATAGAGCACTATGTACTTGATAAGAGTACAAAATAATTAGAAAACAAGATCCCTGCCCTTGAAGAGTTTACATCGGTATTGGTTGAGGGAATGGGGGGTAGGAGGGAAGAGACAGACAAAAAATACCCTTCCCAATCTGCTCTGGAAAACTTGTCCTGTCTTACAAGGCTTTCCTATAGTCATCCTTCTTCCTGATTCATGGGGAGAAGAGTAGCTGTCAGGATGCTCCTTGCCACCCCTTCTACCCCTCTCCTCTTTCTTTAAAGCTCACATCATCCACCTCAATCGCCAACAACAATTACAACATTCATTTACTCTCTCCCAGGTCTCACCTTTGCTTTTCTGAGCTTTATTGAGTGAATTGTCTACATCCAGAGTCTCGGGTTCTGCTCTTCCAATTCTCTCCTTGACCCCTCCAATCTGGCTTTTTTTTAATAGCATTTATTAAGCGCTTACTATGTACAAAGTACTGTTCTAAGCGCTGGGGAGGTTACAAGGTGATCAGGTTGTCCCACGGGGGGATCACAGTCTTAATCCCCATTTTACAGATCACTGAGGTCATTTTACAGGTCACTGAGGCACAGAGAAGTTAAGTGACTTGCCCAAAGTCACACAGCTGACAGTTGGTGGAGCGGGATTTGAACCCATGACCTCTGACTCCGAAGCCCAGGCTCTTTCCACTGAGCCACGCTGCTTCTGTGCTTTTGTCTCGTTCACTCCTCAGAAACCACCCCTTCACAGGTCATAAATGGACTACTTCCCATCCTAATCCTCCTTGACCACTCAGCTGCTTGGCACTATTGACCATCCCCTTGTCCTGGAAATACTATCAAACCTTGGCTTCACTGACACTGTCCTCTCCTAGTGCTCCTCCTATCTCTCTGGCTGTTCATTCTCAGTCTCTTTCATGTGCTCCTCCTCTACTTCCTGCCCCCTAACTGTGGGAGTCCCTCAAGATTCAGTTCTGGGTCATTTTCTAGTCTCCAACTACACACACTCCCTTGGACATTCATTCACGTCTTCAACTACCACCTCGATGCAGATGATACTCAAATCTACATCTCCAGCCCTTATCTGTCTCCCTCTCTGCAGTCTCACATTTCCTCCTGCCTTCAAGAAATCTCTATTTGCATGTCCCGTTGTTGGGTAGGGACCATCTCTATATGTTGCCGATTTGTACTTCCCCAGCACTTAGTACAGTGCTCTGCACACAGTAAGCACTCAAAAAATACGATTGAATGAATGAATGAATGTCCTCCCATCACCTCAAACTTCAAAAGTCTAAAGTAGAGCTTCTTATCTTCCCACCCAAACCCTGTCCTTCTCCTAACTTTCCCATCACTGTAGATGGTACCACCATTCTTTCTGACACACAAATCTCTAATCTTGGCATTATTTTTGACTCCTCTCTCAGTCCATCACTAAATCCTGTCAGTTTCTGAAATCACTGAAATCACATCACTGAAATCTGCCCTTTCCTCTCCATCCAAACTGCTATCACATTAATACAATCGATCATCCTATCCTGCTTGGATTATGACATCAGCCTCCTTGCTGACTCCCCAGCCTTCTATCTCTTCCCACTCCAGTCCATACTTCACTCTGCTGCCTGGATCATTTTTCTGCAAAAATGTTCAGGACATATCACCCTGCTCCCCAAAAAACTCCAGTTGTTGCCCATCCACCTCCTCATCAAACAAAAACTCCTCACCATTGGTTTAAAGCATTCCACCACCTCACACCCTCCCACCTCACCTCACTGCTCTGTTTCTACAACCCAGCCTGCATACTTAGCTCTTCTAGTGCTAACCTTCTCACTGTGCCTCTATTTTGCCTATCTCCCTGCTGACCACTAGCCCACATCCTGCCTCTGGCCTGGAAAGCCCTCCCTCCTCAAATCCGACAAACTACTGTCCCCCCTTCAAAGCCTTATTGAAGGCACATCTCCTCCAAGAGGCCTTCCCAGACTAAGCCCCACTCTTCCTCATCTCCCACTCCCTTCTGTGTTGCTCTGACTTGCTCCCCTTGCTCTTCCCCCTTCCCAGCCCCTTATCTGCAATTCTATTTATGTCATGATAATAATAATAATGATGATGATGTCATTTGTTAAGTGCTTACTATGTGCAAAGCACTGTTCTAAGCACTGGGGAGGATACAAGGTGATCGCATTGTCCCACGTGGGGCTCACAGTGTTAATCCCCATTTTACAGATGAGGTAACAGGCTCAGAGAAGTTAAGTGACTTGCCCAAGGTCACACAGCAGACAGGTGGGGGAGCAGGATTAGGACCCATGACTTCTGACTCCCAAGCCCCTGCTCTTTCCACTGAGCCATACTGCTTGTCTCCCCCACCTAGACTGTAAGCTTGTTGTGGGTAGGGAACGTGACTATTTATTGTTGTATTGTGCTCTTCCAAGCACTATATACAGTGCTCTGCATACAGTAATTGCTCAATAAATATGACTAAATAAATCAATACATAAGCTTAGATGATCCATCTTCAGATGAGCATTCAGGCATATCAGTAATCCTAATTAGTCTATTCACCAAACTCCACAATGAATTACAAGCGATGAAGTTCTGAAACAAAGTCAATCTCCTAGCAGTTCAGCCAGACAACTGATATATGAAGAATTTAAATTGGGAAACAGAGGGCTACTTGACCAGGGTACTATTTGCACAAGAAGTGCTAGATTAGATTAGAAATGTACCTGGGCAACCTTATCATTGGTGCATGGAAGAAAGGACATACCCCCACAAGCTTCACACACCTACAAACCTCACAACACTGTGTCCGCAGCGTGGCTTGGTGGAAAGAGCACGGGCTTTGGAGTCAGAGGTCATGGGTTCAAACCCCGGCTCTGCCAACTGTTAGCTGTGTGACTTTGGGCAAGTCACTTAACTTCTCTGGGCCTCAGTTCCCTCCTCTGTAAAATGGGGATTAAGACTGTGAGCCACCCACGGGACAACCTGATCACCTTGTAAGCTCCCCAGTGCTTAGAACAGTGCTTTGCACATAGTAAGCACTTAATAAATGCCATTATGATTATTATCTTCTAGACTGTGAGCCTGCTGTTGGGTAGGGACCGTCTCTATATGTTGCCAACTTGTACTTCCCAAGCGCTTAGTACAGTGCTCTGCACACAGTAAGTGCTCAATAAATAAGATTGAATAAGGGTGGGGAGTATTTTTTCTGCTTCCATACTCCCAACCCATTTGATCTCTGCCCCTCTGGATAACAGAGAAGATGCTCAGGGAAGCTCACAGGATGTTGTGATGCTAAAGAAGCAGTGTGGCTCAGTGGCAAGAGCATGGGCTTTGGAGTCAGAGGTCATGGGTTCAAATCCCCGGTCCTCCAATTTTCAGCTGTGTGACTTTGATCAAGTCACTTAACTTCTCTGGGCCTCAGTTCCCTCATCTGTAAAATTGGGATGAAGACTGTGAGCCCCTTGTGGCACAAACTGATTACCTTGTAACCTCCCCCGTGCTTAGAACAGTGCATTGTACATAGTAAGTGCTTAATAAATGCCACCATTATTATTATTATCATTGTGATGCCTCCACCCCCTAGAGGATAGAGAGGAGTCATGGTGGGATTGGGGACAATTAAGATGCTGGCACCACCCCTTAGGAGGGCAGAACATGGAGGCCTGGGAGTCAGAAGGTCATGGGTTCTAATCCTGGCTCTGCCACTCCTCTGCCGTGTGACTTGGGTTAGTCACTTCACTTTTCCATGACTCAGTTACCTCTTTTGTAAAATGAGGGTTGAAACTGTGAGCCCTGCGAGGGACAGGGACTGTGTACATCCTGATTTGCTTGTATCCACCCCAGCGCTTGGTACAGTGCCTGGCATATAGTAAGAGCTTAACAAATACCACAATTATTATCATTATTATTAATATCATTAGAAGAAGAAGGTTGGGGGAACACCAAGCAGCTTCAGGAAGAAGACCATAGGTCATGGAATGCTTCACCCTCCCTTTTCCCTGGCTTCACCCCCTTGTCTGTAGTCTGGCTAACACATAATTCAAATTCCCCCCCAAAAAATGAGCTACCAAGATGAAGGGCTGCTTATCAGGTCATCTTGAAGGACATTGCTAGATAAGCAGGTCATACTCAAAATGCTCTAATCCTTTGTGGAACTAAATGAGAGCAAAGAGGACAGAGGAGTAGTAATAATAATAACAATAATATTTGTTAAGCAACATGGTGTGGTGGAAAGAGCACGGGCTTGGGAGTCAGAGGTCATGGGTTCTAATCCCAGTTCTGCCACTGATCAGATGTGAGACGTTCGGCAAGTCACATGACTTCTCTGTGCCTCAATTACCTCATCTGTAAAATGGGGATTAAGGCTGTGAGGCCCACATGGGACAATCTGATCACCTTGTATCCCCCCAGCGCTTAGAACAGTGATTTGCACATAGTAAGTGCTTAGCAAATGCCATTATTATTATTATTATTATTTATTTTTAAGCATAGTACCCAGCACTTCGAACAGTGCCCAGTACTTAGAACAGTCCAGTTCTTAGGACAGTACTTGACACAAAGTAAGTGCTTAATAAATACCATTATTATTATTGTTATTATGTATCAAACACTGTTCTAATCACTGGTGTAGATACAAGCTAATCAGGTTGGACACAGTCCCTGTCCCACATGGGGCTCACAGTCTTAATTCCCATTTTATAGCTGAGGTAACTGAGGCACAAAGAATTGAAGTGACTTCCCCAAGGCCAGACAACGGACAAGTGGTGAAGCCGGAATTAGAACCCATGACCTTCTGATTCTTAAGCCTGAGCTCTGTCCACTAGGCCATGTGGCTTCCCTAAGGATCCAGTAAAATGAATTTCAGTTTTCAGTTGGAAGTCAATCACTAAGGAAAGACCAGTTGAAAACTTCATAAGGAATGAGAGACAAGGAGGTAAAAGCAAAAACAGTTGCCAACATGGCAAATGGCAAACAGGTCAGCCTAACAAGGAACAGTTTTGTTTTTTCCCCAAAGTGTGGCCAGGACTCTGGGTCCCGCATTGGCATTTCAAACCCCCACACACTCGTAGGTGAATTTTATGGCCAGTGACATCTTTAAACATTAAGAAAAACTGTACATACTGGCTATAATTTGTCCTGGGACTCCTAAAGCTGAGACGAGACCCAAAGGCATTAGCGTATTTTTCAATCAATGTTAAAGGTAATGGTGAAAAAGAAATCAACCTGGTGAATTCACTTGGGGTCATACTAGTATCTGACTCAGTAATTTATTTGAACCAATATGCTTTTCCCTGTATTGTCCCTGCAGTGAAGTCAGGTAGTTCTACTTTCAACCTGTAGCAAAATTGAATATTGAAAAATGCATGCGAATCAAGAGTGTCAAATGACTTCAGAGTAATATGGCCCTTTGGCTAAACTACAGGAGGAAGCAGGTGGACATTGTTGAATCTGAGCCTATTTAAAATAAAAACCAATGTGAAACATCAGGAGGAGAAATGGCCTGACACATTTAATATATGTCCTATGCCAGAGAGAATCCAAACAATCACCTGCGTGCAAATAGTCAGACAATAATTGGACATCCCGAGGGAGCAGAGTTTGGGGACCTACTGGCTTTTTATGGTAAATGGACTCTGAGCCTTTACAGTTGCCCATTGCAGAATAGCCTCGCTGCACTTTGACTGGTCACAGGGTCTTTTAATGCAACTGGCAAGAGCTCTGCTCTAAACACTACGTGAACAATCATCCTCAAGACCCCAAATGTGAGCCAGAACCAGAGTTTGTAATGCTGCTGGTAAAAAGAAAGATCTTATTTGTGAAAATAGCTTCTGCGCACTCACTGACATCACCAGACATCCGCTCTCAACTCTAAGCAAAATGAAGGGGGATTTGTTTTCTACTGAGTTTAGACTGCTAATAGCCTTACTCCTGCTCTGTAAGATCTTATCCCTGGAAACATGAAGAGGGCTCGGCGAACATTCAAATCTAGAAATGACACTGATTAGGGACCGCTCTGGAAAATGATACTAACCATTTGGGAAAATACTTGCTTTCAACATTATCAGAGTCATTAGCTATAACAGCGGCAACAGTATTTACTGGGTACCTACTAAATGAGGGGATTTAGGAAAGATATAGGAGTAGTAATAATAATAATAATTATGGTATTTGTTAAGTGTTTACTATGTGCCAAGCACTGTTCTAAGCGCTGGGGTAGGTACGAGGTAATCAGGTTGTCCCACGTGGGGCTCACACTCTTAATCCCCATTTTACAAATGAGGTAACGGAGGCACAGAGAAGTTAAGTGACATGCTGAAAGTCACACAGTTGATAAGTGGTGGAGCCAGGAGTAGATTAGTACAGGATTAGATTAGGATTAGTAAAGGTGTGGCTTGGCCCTCAAGCAGTTTGCATTCTATTGTGGAAGTAAATCACACATAAAACGATTAATTTAGGGGAGTTGAGACTAGGATAAAAAGAAGCACATGTGGGTGATTATGGAAAGCACCGGTGGAAAGACATGGGGCTGGACGTCAGAGGACCTGGGTTCTAACCCAGGCTCTGCCACTTTGTCTACTCTGTGGTCTTGGGCAAATTATTTCTCCATTCCTCAATTTCCTCATCTGTAAAGTGGGGATTAAGTACGTTTTCTTCTTTTTAGTGAACAAGGTCTGACCTGATAATGTTGTATAAAACCCAGTGCTTAGTTCAAGACTTGACACACAGTAAGAGTTTAACAATTGTCACCATTAATTAATTTCATTACAAATAGGTAGGTATTTGAGATGATTTATTAATGCTGAAGGGATGTTTAGGATCAATCAAGCAGATCAGAAGTCATGGGTTCTAATCCGAGCTCTGCCACTTGTCAGCAGTGTGACTTTGGGTAAGTCACTAAACATCTCTGTGCCTCAGTTCCCTTATCTGTAAAATGGGGATGAAGACTGTGAGTCCCACATGGGGCAAGCTGATTACCTTGTATCCACACCAGTGCTTAGAACAATGCTTGGCACATAGTAAGCGCTCAACAAATACCATCATTATTATTAATTAAGGAATGCCTTTGGAAGGAGTTGACTAGAAGAAAAAGGAGAATATATTTTGATGTTTTGATGAAGCTAAAGATTGTTGCAAGCAAGGAGAATGGGGATGATTCATAGGCACATGTGTTGGAAGCAAGGGTTGATTAGCTTTGCTTAGGAGACAGGAAGCCTGAACCATGGGGTAAATGGGAAAGAGAACAAGTAGGTATGAAGCAAATTATTAGGATCTTTTTTTTCCATTTATGCAAGAGGTAATTAGAAGCAATGTGGCATGTTGGAAAGTCCTGGCTCTGCCACTTGCCTGCTGGTTGTTCTTACGTAAGTATTTAACCGCTCTGTGCTCCAGTTTCATCATCTGTAAAATGAGGATAAAATAATCATTATTATCACATTTCCTAAGTGCTTACTATGTGTCAACGCTGTTCTAAGTGCTGGGATAGATACAAATTAATCAGGGTGGGCATAGTCCCTATGCCACAAGAGTCTCACAGTTTAAGTAGGGGGAGGAAGAACAGGTATTTAATCCCTATTATATAGTTAAAGAAACTGAGGCACAGAAAAGTTAAATGACTTACCCAAGGTCACCCAGCAAGCAATTAACAGAGCCAGCATTAATCCCAGCCCTGACTTCTTTCCATTAGGTCATGCTACTTCTCATATCTATTCTATCTTATGTTAGCATGAGCTCTTTTTGGGACAGGAACTGTGATTTAATGATTTTGTGTTTAGCACATTGCTCAGTATATAGTAAGCACTTAATCAATATTTATTTTTAGGGGGGCATGATGGGCTCCAAAGGATATTTTAGAAAGCTCATCCATGAAGCTATTTGTAAGAGGTATCAAAAAGGGAAGAGGCTAGATGCAAGGAAAGTGGACTAGAAGAATGAGTAATTAAGGTTTGTACCAAACTAGTAGTTGTAATGCTGGAATGTGACAAATCTCTGAAATATTACTGGTGATGAATTGACAGGACTTAGAAACTGCCTATCAGCAGTATTTGATAGAGAGGGGTCAAAGTTTTCCTCTCCTCCTCCCCATCCCCCCTACCCTACCTCCTTCCCCTCCCCACAGCATTTGTATATATTTGTACAGATGTATTACTCTATTTTACTTGTACATATTTACTATTCTATTTATTTTGTTAATGATGTGCATATAGCTTTAATTCTATTTGTTCTGACGACTTTGACACCTGTCTACATGTTTTGTTTTGTTGTCTGTCTCCCCCTTCTTGACTGTGAGTTCGTTGTTGGGTAGGGACTGTCTCTATATGTTGCCAACTTGTACTTCCCAAGTGCTTGGTACAGTGCTCTGCACACAGTAAACGCTCAGTAAAGAAGATTGAATGAATGAATGAATCAAGGTTGCAAACTTCTGGAACAGGCAAATCGTGGAAATGATAGGAAGAAGACAGAATCTTTGAGGGGAGCTGAGTAATTTAGCTTTGGATATACTGCAATTAAGGTCCCAGCAGGTCAAATGGGTGGGGATGTTACAGAGGTAGGAGGAGATTCTAGTCTTTAAAGTGGGTGAAAGGATGTAGCTGAAATGCTGGGAGCAGATGAGCTCCCTGAGAAAGTAAGTGTGGGGTGGGAAGAGTGGGACCCTATTGTTTAAAGTTGAAGAGAAGATAATCACCAAAGGAAACCAAGAGATAGTCCTCAGAGAAGTAGAAAGAGAAGTAGAAATGAATTGAACCCCAGAAAGGGTTTCTAGGAGGAGGAGGGGTCAGGCAACAGTGCCAAGGGCAGTTAAAAAAGGGAGAGGGATAGAATATCAATAAATAGTATGGTACTGAGTGATTAATATGTGCAGAGCAGTGTACTAAGAACTTGTAATAATAATAATAATGGCATTTATTAAGCGCTTACTATGTGCAAAGCACTGTTCTAAGCACTGGGGAGGTTACAGGGTGATCAGGTTGTCCACGGGGGGGCTCACAGTCTTAATCCCCATTTTACAGATGAGGGAACTGAGGCACAGAGAAGTGAAGTACTTGCCCAAAGTCACACAGCTGACAATTGGCAGAGCTGATTTGAACCCATGACCTCTGACTCCAACCCATGCTCTTTCCATTGAGCCACGATGCTTCAACACTGCTGTATTCTGTTTCTGTTTAATATGAAGATGCATGGACAACCACTGGAGGTTTTTGAGGGGAGGGGAGATGATAATAATAATAATAATAATAATAATAATAATAATAATAATTAATGGCATTTATTAAGCACTTATGTGCAAAGCACTGTTCTAAGCACTGGGGAGGTTACAAGGTGATCAGGTTGTCCCACAGGGGGCTCACAGTCTTCATCCCCATTTTACAGATGAGGTAACTGAGGTCCGGAGAAGTGAAGTGAATAATAATAATAATAATAATAATAATAATAATAATGGCACGTGTTAAGCGCTTACTATGTGCAAAGCACTGTTCTAAGCCCTGGGGGGATACAAGGTGATCAGGTTGTCCCACGTGGGGCTCACAGTCATAATCCCCATTTTACAGATGAGGTAACTGAGGCTCAGAGAAGTTAAGTAACTTGCCCAAGGTCACACAGCAGACAGGTGGCAATGCCGGGATTGAATACAATATAACAGAGTTAGTGGACATGTTAGTTAGTGGACACATTACCTGCCCACAAAGAATTTACAATTTGGAGGGGGACACAAATATTAAAAATAAATTACAGAAAAGAATATAGGTTCTCTAAGGCTGAGGATGGAGTGAATCTTTGTATTTAAAGGGTACAGATTCAAGTGCCTAGATGACACAGAAGAAAGAATGAGTTGGGGGAAATGAAGGCTTAGTCAGGAAAGGCCTTTGGAGGATATTTGATTTTAGAATGGCTTTGAAGGTGCAGAGAGTGGTGGTTTGTCTAATTTGAAGGATGAGGAAGTGTCAGGACAAAGGGAGAATGTCAGGGAGGAGTCGGTAGAGAGGAAGACAAGATTGGAGCAGAGTGAGTGGCTTGGTGTTAGTGCAGTGAACTGTGTCATCTGAAGTGCATTGAATTGTGGTGTGGTGGATTGAGCTTGGGCCTGGGAGGTCATGGGTTCTAATCCTGACTATGCCACTTATCTGCTGTGTGACCTTGGGCAAATCATTTCCCTTCTCTGTGCCTTAGTTCCCTCATCTGAAAAATAAGGATTGAGACTGTGAGACCCATGTGGAACAAGGACTCTGTCCAACCCGATTTGCTTGTATCTACCCAGCACTTACTACAGTGCCTGGCACATAGTAAGCTCTTAACAAATACCATAATAATGAAAACAGTGAGAATAATAATAATAATAGTAGGAGATCAGCGAGGTAAGGTAATGCTTTAAAGCCAACGGTAAGGAGTTTCTGTTTAAAATGAAGATGCATGGACAACCATTGGAGGTTTTTGAGGAGAGGGGAGATAATAATAATAATAATAATAATAATAATAATAATAATAATAATAATAATAATGGAATTTATTAAGCACTTATGTGCAAAGCACTGTTCTAAGCACTGGGGAAGTTACAAGGTGATCAGGTTTTCCCACAGGGGGCTCGCAGTCTTCATCCCCATTTTACAGATGAGGTAACTGAGGCCCAGAGAAGTGAAGTGACTTGCCCAAAGTCACACAGCTGACAATTGGCAGATCCGGGATTTGAACCCATGACCTCTTTGGACTGGGTTTTTTTTCAGAGCTATGATATGGGTAGTGAAGTGAACCATGAACTGGAGAGGGAAGAAACAGGAGGCAGGGAGGTCAGAGAAGAGTCTGATACAATAGTCAAGGCAGGATTTAATAAGTGCTTGGATCAGTATGGTAGCAGTGTGGGTGGAGAGGAGGATTGGATTCTAGAGACGTTTAGAAGGTCAGAACCAACGAGATTTGGTGACAGACCAAATATGTGGCTCGAATGAGAGGGACGAGTTGCCTATAATGCCAAGGTCAAGTGTGTTTTCTATTGTAATGGGAAGGTTTGGGGGAGGACAGGGTCTGCAAGGGATGATGAGGCATTCTGTGTTGGACATGTTAAGTTTGAGGTGTTCGTAGGACATCAAGTACAGAAGTCTGGTGTGGGCAGGGATTGTCCCTATTGCTGAATTGTATTTTCCAAGCACTTAGTACAGTGCTCTGCACCCAGCAAGTGCTCAATAAATACGATTGAATGAATGAATGAATGTCCAGTGGGCTAAAACAAAATGCAAGACTGGAAACAGGTAGAATTGGGATAGAGTAAAACCTGCTATAGGTGATAGAAAAATCACCTTCCAACATTTTGTTATATCTCTTCCCCAGCCACCCTTATTTGCAACAAGTATATTTTTGGAATCGTGGCTCAGTGGAAAGAGCCCAGGCTTTGGAGTCAGAGTTCGTGGGTTCAAACCCCGGTTCCACCAATTGTCAGCTGTGTGACTTTGGGCAAGTCACTTCACTTCTCTGCCTCAATTCCCTCATCTGTAAAATGGGGATTAAGATTTTGAGCCCCCCGTGGGACAACCTGATCACCTTGTAACCTCGCCAGCGCTTGGAACAGTGCCTTGCACATAGTAAGCGCTTAATAAATGCCATTATTATTATTATTATTATTAATCAAATATGTTTTCTGAACTTTTTTGATAATCCTCAATGTTTTAATCAATCTGTGATATACACTGAATACTTTATTAAGTGCTTGGGAGAGCTCAATAAAAAGTAGAGGACATGATGCCTGCCCTTATGAAACTTATAATTTAATGAGAAGACACAAAGACACAAATTATTTACGAAACATGGAACCAGAAGACAGACTAATGGGCCAAGTGTGGAGAGAAGTAGTAATATGGTAGAATAAATAGATGATTGAAAAAGTGAAGATTAATGCAAAATGAGGTAGTAATAATTGCTAGGGATAGGTTATGAAGACAAGTGAAAGAGTGGTTGCTGGATGGAGGAGAGGAGAGAGTTCCAGGGAAAAGATGCTTACATGGCCAATATGGAGGGACTCTGAATTCTTTTGGAGTGCCTTCCTGATTTGGGAATATTCACCCATCACAGTAAACACAAGAACAACCACATAAGCTTATGCGTACAAATAGTGCAGTCACATAAATCACAGAACAAACATGACACATTCACAGAATAACAATTCATATGAAGATGGAGTCTCCTTTTGTAAACAATTAACAAGCCTCGGTCCAATCATGAAGACTTTGGGACTAAGAACCTGCACGAAAAATCTATCCTAAGACCTGCGGTTTAGGCATTGCCACTCAGACTCTCTCCTTGGCCAGTCAAGTCCCTGCTCGGGCCCAGAATGCAAAGAAAAAGTAGATAGGTGGGGAGGTAGCACATAGAGAAAGGTAAGCATAAATTTTGCAGGCTGGACTCATATTTATATTTATTGAGCACTTACTATGTGCAGAGCACAGTTCTAAGTACTTAGGAGAGTACAACAGAATTAGCAGGCACTTTTCCTGCCTATAATGAGCTTAATGAAGGGGAGACAGATGTGAATATGAGTAAATAATAATATGATGACAATTGTCGTATTTTTAAAGTGCTTACTTTGTGCCAAGCACTGTTGTAAATACAGGGTTAGGTGCAAATTAATCAGGTCAGTTATGGAGAAAGGGAAGGGAGGACACGTACTGAATCCGTTACCAACTTGTACTTCCCAAGCACTTAGTACAGTGCTCTGCACACAGTAAGTGCTCAATAAATATGACTGATTGATTGATTGATCCCTATTTTACAGATGAGGTAACTGAGGTACAGAGAAGTTAAGTGATTGCCAGAAGTCACACAGCTGTTAAATGGCAGAGCTGGGATTAGAACCCATGGCTTCGGACTCCCAAGCCCATGCTCTAGTGGATAGAACCCAGGCCTGAGAGTCAGAGGGTCATGGGTTCTAATCCCGGTTCACCTACGTGTCTGCTGGGTGACCTTGGGCAAGTGACTTCACTTCTCTGTGCCTCAGTTACCTCATCTGTAAAATGGGGATTAAGAGTGTGAGCCCCACGTGGGACAATCTGATTATCTTGTATCTACACGTACATAGTACTTGGTACATAGTAAGCGCTTAACAAATACCAAGAGCACCAATAAATACCATTGATTAATTGAAAGCAGCTGAGCCAGTATTCAAATCCAGGGCCTCTAACTCCGAGGCCCATATTATTTCCATTAGGCACATTCCCTCCAAAATGACAACGCGGCGTAGTGCCACTGATGTGCTACAGCATTACAAACCAGCAAGCGGTTGCCAGGGTCACCACATTCTTTACCACCCACATTATTCAGCTATTTTGGGGAGTCCTTTGGAGGCTTTCCACCTCATGAGAAGCAGCTTGGCCTGGTGGATAGAGCATGGGTCTGGAAGTGAAAAGGAGTAAGTACTCAATAAATACGATTGATGATGATGATTTTATTTTGTTAGTATGTTTGGTTTTGTTCTCTGTCTCCCCCTTCTATACTGTGAGCCCACTGTTGGGTAGGGACTGTCTCTATATGTTGCCAGCTTGTACTTCCCAAGCGCTTAGTACAGTGCTCTGCACACAGTAAGTGCTCAATAAATACGATTGATGATGATGATGATGATGACCTGGGTTCTAATGCTGGCTCTGCCACACTTTTCTGCTGTGTCACCTTGGGCAAGTCACTTCACTTTTCTATGCCTCAGTTCCCTCATCTGTAAATGGGGATTAACACTGTGAGTCCCCTGTGGGACATGGACTGTATCCAACCTGATTACCTTGTATCTATCCCAGTGCTCAATATGGTGTTCTGGAATATAGTAAGCACTTTACAAATACTGTAAAAAAAATGAGACTCGTTATAGAGTTCTTCAGTCAGAAACCTTCTCCACTGATGATAGCAGAAATCCCTCTCCCTCTGACTGTCTCACCACCACCACAGTGAGGTTGGGTTGTATGTTGGGGAAAAATACACATGTACAACCTACAAACACACAAACATTTCTATTTTGACCATACTTGAACATGAATCACAATACGCACAAACACAATTCACCACCCAACCATTTCACATTCATGCTCATCACAGTGCCCAGATCCACATACAGCAATACGTGTCACTCATTCACAAAAATCACAATATACACAGAAAGTCACACACACAGAAAGAAAAATTGTATTGGTCATTTGTCTCTTTGCCTAGGGCCAATCTACCATTTAGAATGTCTTGAAGAAACCTAAGGTTTTAGATTTGTTTTTTCCCTTTTGTCAAGTTTCATCGAGACTTTACTAGGCATCGGCAAGTCCCACTGTAACATTAAATTCCTTGCCAATATATTTCTTTACCAAATGAAAGAAAATGTTGTTCCAGCTGGAAATCTTTAAATTATCTCTTTAGACTTTCCTTATATAATTTACAAGTGGCAGGTAACATATTTTATTATCCTCTCTGTGTTTGAAATAATTTTCAAAGAGAATAGAGAGGAATTTTTGGCATTATTGTAATCAATTTTGTCAGCAATATTATTGGATTTACTTGAATTTGTGAACACCATCATTTTTCATTGTTACTCTCAATTTTCTCATTCTTTTCAGAAGACTAATAGTATAAGCAGGAAACAGAAAAAAGGCTTAACTAAAATCTCTGTTGAAGTAATAATAAGTAAATTCATCTTTGGGCACAAGAAGCACATGAGCAATGGCAACAGAATCAATGAAAAACCCCGTCAAATTCTACTTTGACTAATGAAGACATCTTCATTACCAAGGAGGGCTGAGCTTAAATGTCATGTTTCAAGGCCACATTGTGTCAGTAGCTTAAAGCTTCATGAGTCCAGGGAGTAGAGACAGGAATAATGATTTAAGTTGGTAAGATCTAGAATGAAGTGATGGCAAAGCAGTTTCCCCTCTTGATTTCTCCCTACTCCTCAACACACCTCCACCGCCCCACCCCACACACACTCAATTTCCCGTTTTGTTCATTTGTGTTTTCATGCTCTGTGCCCTTCTGTATATTAAATCCGGTGACTTAATCCGGTGGGTTAGTGTGTGTTGTATTTATTGAGTAATTACTGCTTGCAGAGCATTGTACTAAGTGTTTGGAAGAGTAAAATATAACGATTAACACACATTCCCCATCTACAACAAGCTTACAGTCTAGAGAGGGAGACAGACATTATAAATACATAAAATACAGGTAAGTAAATAAGTGCTGTGGGGATGGGAAGTGGGGGATGAATAAACGGAGCAAGTCAGGGTGACACAATAGGGAATAGGAGAAGAGAATCCAACTGTGAGACAAACTAAGTTGGTTACAAGGCTTCTACGGGGTGAATAAAAAACCTAGTCATTCTGTTACAGAGCAGACACGCAACATTTTTTAAACTCATTTATTGAGAGTGTATTGTATGTACAGCATTGTATAATTTGTTTGGGAGAATACAATGCAGCAGAGTTGGTAGACATGCTCCCAGCCCACAAAGAGCTTAGAGTCTACCCGAGGAGACAGACACCAATATAAAAAAGTTATGGATAAATAAGTACTGTAGGACAGTATCTGCATGTCTTTTTGGAACCTGTGGAAACTAGTACTCACTGTGCCTCGTTTTCATCTGTCCCGCCGTCAACTCCCGACCCACGTCCTTCCCCTGGCCTGGAATGCCTTCCCTCCATACATTCACCAAACTAGCTCTCTTCCTCCCTTCAAAGCCCTACTGAGAGCTCACCTCCTCCAGGAGGCCTTCCTAGACTGAGCCCCCTTTTTCCTCTCCTCCTCCCCATCCCCCCCGCCCTACCTCCTTCCCCTCCCCACAGCACTTGTATACACTTGTACAGATTTATTACTGTATTTAACTTGTACATATTTACTACTCTATTTTGTTAATGATGTGCATATAGCTATAATTCTATTTATTCTGATGGTTTTGACACCTTTCTACATGTCTTTTTTTGTTGTCTGTCTCCCCCTTCTAGACTGTCAGTCCTTTGTTGGGTAGGGACCGTCTCTATATGTTGCCGACTTGTACTTCCCAAGCAGTTAGTACAGTGCTCTGCACTCAGTAAGTGCTCAATAAATATGATTGAATGAATGAATGAATGTTCAATGGATAATGGGAAACTGCTTGTTTAAAGGAGATACACAAGGTGTTATTTTACTATTTTCATGTCTGCCTCCCCCTGTAGACTGTAAGATCCTTGTGGCAGGGTTCACATCTACCAACTCTATCATACTGCTTACCCAAGCAACTAATACAGTGGTCTGCACACAGTAAGTGCTCAATAAAAATCACTGAATGATTGATATTTCAATACTCAGCTCTGGTGGCTCTTGAAGCAGCATGGCTCAGTGGAAAGAGCACGGGCTTTGGAGTCAAAGGTCATGGGTTCAAATCCCGGCTCCGCCACTTGTCAGCTGAGTGACTGTGGGCAAGTCACTTAACTTCTCTGGGCCTCAGTTAACTCATCTGCAAAATGGGGATTAAGACCGTGAGCCCCCGTGGGACAACCTGATCACCTTGTAACCTCCACAGCTCTTAGAACAGTACTTTGCACATAGTAAGCGCTTAATGAATGCCATTATTATTATTATTATTATTATTATTATTATTATTATTGTTGTTGAGTTCACCAGTTGAAAACAAGGACTGATTGTGAGTTTAGTTCCAGAATCTTTTATCTTTTGATGTAGACCTCTGCTTAGGCCTTTTGTTTAATTTGTTCTAATTCTTTTCTTTACTAAAATCAAAGTCAGGCATCCAGTCTGCTAGCATATTTCTGTATGTTTAAGGGTTCAAGATTGAGACCTCCTATCAGTATCCACTCTGGTACAGGTCATAAAGTTCCCATATGGTGTTACAATCCAATGCTAACTCTCTTGCCTTGGTCCAAGATGGCTTTACCTCTTCATTTGTGTGTACTATCTCTCTCTCTGGACTATGCAAGCATCTCAGAGAAGCAGCATGGCTCAATGGAAAGAGAACAGGCTTTGGAGTTAGAGGTCATGGGTTCAAATCCCAGCTCCACTGCTTGTCAGCTGTATGACTTTGGGCAAGTCACTTAACTTCTCTGTGCCTCAGTTACCTCATCTGTAAAATGGGGACTAAGACTGTGAGCTCCGCATGGGACAACCTGATCACCTTGTAACCTCCCCAGCACTTAGAACAGTGCTTTGCACATAGTAAACACTTAACAAATGTCATTATTATTATTATTATTATTATTATTATTATTATTATTATTATTATCTCTCTTGCCCAAGAAGCCACATTGCCTAGTGGCTAGGTCACTGACCTTGGACACAGGAGGACCTGGATTCTGATCCTGGCTCTGCCATTTGTCTACTGCATGAACTTGGGCAAGGCACTTCACTTCTCTGTCCTCAGTTACTTCATCTTTAAAATGGGGATTAAGACTGTGAGCCCCATGTGGGACATGCAATGTGTCCAATCTGATTAGCTTGAATCTGCTCCAGGGCTTAGTACAGTGCCCGGCACATAGTAAGCACTTAACAAATGCCATTAAGAAAAAGTAGACCTCTCTTTGAACCAGGAGAGTGAGATGTAAGAGGAGTTCTTGAAAGTGGGATTAATGCCATCTAGTGACTTAAATGAGGCCTCATCTGGTTGCCCAGAGAGACTGGATTTGCATACCTTGATTTGACTTTCAAACACATCCACTGATTTCAATACCATCCTCTTGCTTCAGGCCCAGAGTGCCAACGTAAACACTAACAAACTACTTTGAGGCAGTAAATAAGACAGGATGGTCTGCTTGCTCAGAGGGAAGTTTTAAGAGAAAAATAACAAAGCAGGCTGCTGACCCCTTGCCCTCATCCTGCTTCTGGCTTGGAACTCCCTCCCCCTTCATATCGATCACTCTCCTCATCTTCAATGCCTTATTAAAATCACATCTCCTCCAAGAGGCCTTCCCTTATTTCCCCTACTCTCTCTCCCTTCTGCATCACCCTTGCACTTGGATTTGTATGGTTTCTTCACTCCAACCTCAGTCCCACAGCACTTATATACATATCCATAATTTTTTTTAATATCTCCCCCTCTGAACTATAAGTTCCTTGTAGGCAGGGAGTATGTTATGTTGGACTCTTCCAAACCTAGTACAGGGCTCTGCATATAGTGAGAGTTCAGTAAATTCAATTGATTGATTGATTGAGTGTCTAATGGAGAGGAAGAACATCTCCCTAAGCAAACTGGTACTGGTTAAGTTGAACACACCATTTGTTCATTCATTCAGTCCCAGTTATTGAGCGCTTACTGTGTGCAGAACACCGTACTAAGCACTTGGGAGAATACAATATAAAAACAGACACATTCTCTGCCCACAATGAGCTTTCAGTATAGAAGGGGCAAAGGTCAAGAAGGGACCAGAAGAGTCTAATAACTACTGCTTTGCAGTGGCTCTTTGAGAATGCTACTGCTTCCAAATAAGAAGATTATCCTTGCCTGGGGACCAGATCTCAGGGTCAAGCTGGAGGGAAACTGAGGCCAGCACCACTGATGGACAATTCTTGCCTTTGGGACCCTGGACCAGGGCCTCCTGATGGAGGCTTGCTGTCACCAGGGAGACATACAGACAATGTCGTCGGTCTCTGTGCCACCCATCTGGGAACTGCTGCTTTTCAGATCTTGATGGGATGATGATGATACCAACTCAGCAGCAGCGTAACAAAGACTTGGCAATTTACAGGGATCAGTTTCCCTGAGGACGAATGGGTACTTGAGTGATCCTATTCAGACCCCATAAACCATTGCACATTTTGCAAATGGACATACCCCTTGAGTCCCACGTAGGACAGGGACTGTGTCCAACCTGATTTGCCTGTATCCACCCCAGTGCTTAGTACAATGTCTGGCACATAGTAAGTGCTCAACAAATACCATAATTGTCATTATTATTATCATTATTATTAATAAACATAATAGCAAGAACCCTTAAGGTGGTAAATGCAACCCCTTCCTACTTATAAAGGTGACAATGCAAGAATATTGTACTAGATGCATGAAACACAGATAATATGGCATTGTACATCGCTGTCGACTTGTGGTGGATGAGGAGGCTTAAGTGTATAGTGTGGAATTTTGAAGATTGGTACTGAAGCAAAAGCAGTGCATTCTCTCTGCATATTTTTACTCCACTTAGCTTCACGTGTTGATTGGGTGGAAAAAGCTCTATCAAATGGTCATAGTGTGTTACCTCATTGTTGTTTTCAATCTTTCTTTTTTTTGTGTGGTGGTGTCTGGAATCCTACATTTGGCAGTTTCCTCATGAGCATTTGATAAACAATTCTAACCACATGACTGCAGGGAATCCTGCCAAATGCTACAGCTCAGCTCTGACAGCCTAAAATCAGAGTTAGAAAAACCTTCTACAGCAGGGGGTGTTTACTGTGGAGCTACCAGAACCCCAGAGGGAGTCTTCAGGTAAATTTAAGCAATTATAGTAACCATTCTGGGGGAAGAAGGGCATTTGTCAGCAAATCTGGAATCTTCCTTTGAGCCATGAAATTGCTGATCCTAATTCATTTATTAGGGGATAAGTTGAGTGAATAATTGATGATGGACTCTCTCTACCTTTTTGTTTGAAGACTTTTATCATCATTTCGGATTTGACACTCTCTCATAGCTCTGGAAAGTTCCCAACTCAAGAATAAGGTGGAACATTAGCTACAATCAATCAATCAATCAATCATATTTATTGAGTGCTTACTGTGTGCAGGGCACTGTACTAAGCGCTTGGGAAGTGCACATTGGCAACATATAGAGACGGTCCCTACCCAACAGTGGGCTCACAGTCTAGAAGGGGGAGACAGAGAACAAAACAAAACATATTAACAAAATAAAATAAATAGAATAGATATGTAAAAGTAAAATAAATAAATAAATAGAGTAATAAATATGTACAAACATATATACATATATACAGGTGCTGTGGGGAAGGGAAGGAGGTAAGGCGGGGGGAATGGAGGGGGGAGGGGGAGAGGAAGGAGGGGGCTCAGTCTGGGAAGGCCTCCTGGAGGAGGTGAGCTCTCAGTAGGGCCTTGAAGGGAGAAAGAGAGCTAGCTTGGCGGATGTGGGGAGGGAGGGCATTCCAGGCCAGGGGGATGACGTGGGCTGGGAGTTGATGGCGGGACAGCCGAGAACGAGGCACAGTGAGGAGATTAGTGGCAGAGGAGCGGAGGGTGCAGGCTGGGCTGGAGAAGGAGAGAAGGGAGGTGAGGTAGGAGGGGGTGAGGTGATGGACAGCCTTGAAGTCGAGGGTGAGGAGTTTCTGCCTGATGCGTAGGTTGATTGGTAGCCACTGGAGATTTTTGAGGAGGGGAGTAACATGCGCACAGCGTTTCTGGATAAAGACAATGCGGGCAGCGGTGTGAAGTATGGATTGAAGTGGGGAGAGACAAGAGGATGGGAGATCGGAGAGGAGGCTGATACAGTAGTCCAGATGGGATAGGATGAGAGCTTGAATGAGCAGGGTAGTGGTTTGGATGGAGAGGAAAGGGCAGATCTTGGCAATGTTGCGGAGCTGAGACCTGCAGGTTTTGGTGACGGCTTGGATGTGAGGGGTGAACGAGAGAGCGGAGTCGAGGATGACACCAAGTTTGCGGGCTTGTGAGATGGGAAGGATGGTAGTGACGTCAACAGTGATGGGAAAGTCAGGGAGACGGCAGGGTTTGGGAGGGGAGACAAGGAGTTCAGTCTTGGACATGTACACATGAACCACATTTACAGGGCACAAACTATTTAATTCCTCTATATATCTGCACTCTTTCATTTCAAACTCTTATCACAGATGATCATGAATCTTCATTGAACTGGGTAGCACTGCTAAATTTTCAACAGCATTTAGTGTATTGTTGTTCTCATCCCTTCTTTGGCACTCACAGAAGCAGCATGGGCCCGGGAGTCAGAAAGCCATGGGTTCTAATTCTGGCTCTGCCATTTGTCTGCTGTGTGGCCTTGGGCAAGACACTTCACTTCACCTCACTCTACCACAGTTACCTCATCTATAAAATGGGGATGAAGACTGTGAGCCCTGTGTGGGAAAGGGAGTGTGTCCAGCTCAATTTGCTTGTACAGTGCCTGACACAGAGTAAGCACTTAACAAATGACATAATTATCATTATGATTATTTATTCATTCATTCATCCAATCATATTTATTGAGTGCTTGCTGTGTGCACAGCACTGTACTAAGTGCTTGGGAAGTACAGGTCAGCAACATATAGAGACGGTCCTTACCCAACAACAGGCTCACAGTCTAGAAGGGGGAGACAGACAACAAAACAAAACATGTAGACAGGTGTCAAAATCATCAGAGTAAATAGAATTAAAGCTATATGCACATCATTAACAAAATAAATAGAATAATAAATATGTACAAGTCAAATAGAGTAATAAATCTGTCCACATATATGCAAGTGCTGTGGGGAAGGGAAGGAGGTAGGGCGGGGGGATGGGGAGGAGGAGAGGAAAAAGGGGGCTCAGTCTGGGAAGGCCTCCTGAAGGAGGTGAGCTCTAAGTAGGGCTTTGAAGGGAGGAAGAGAGTTAGTTTGGCCAATGCATGGAGGAAGGGCATTCCAGGCCATGGGAAGGACATGGATCGGGGGTCGACGGCGGGACAGGCAAGAACGAGGCACAGTGAGGAGGTTACTGGCAGAGGAGCGGAGGGTGCAGGCTGGGCTGTAGGAGTTCCTCAAGGGTCAGTTCTTGGTCCCCTTTTGTTCTCTATCTACACTCACTCCCTTGGTGAACTCATTTGCTCCCATGGCTTCAACTATCATCTCTACACTGATGACACCCAAATCTACATCTCTGCCCCTGCTCTCTCTTCCTCCCTCCAGACTCGTATCTCCTCCTGCCTTCAGGACAGCTCCATCTGGATGTCTGCTGCCATCTAAAACTCAATATGTCCAAGACTGAACTCCTTATTTTCCCTCCCAAACCCTGTCCTCTCCCTGACTTTCCCGTCATCGTAGATGGCACCACCATCCTTCCCATCTCACAAGCCTTCAAACTTGGTGTCATCCTCGACTCCGCTCGCTCATTCACCCTGCACATCCAATCTGACACCAAAACCTGCCAGTCTCACCTCCACAACATTGCCAAAATCCGCCCTTTCCTCTCCATCCAAACCGCTACCTTGCTGGTTCAATCTCTCATCCTATCATGACTGGATTACTGCATCAGCCTCCTCTCTGATCTCCCATCCTCCTGTCTCTCCCTGCTTTAATCTATACTTCACTCTGTTGCCCAGATTATCTCTGTCCAGAAACGCTCTGGGCATGTTACTCCTCTCCTCAAAAATCTCCAGTGGCTACCTGTCAACGACGAATCAATCAAAAAACTCCTCACTCTTGGCTTCAAGGCTCTCCATCAATTCACCCCCTCCTACCTCACCTCCCTTCTCTCCATCTACAGCCCGCCCGCACTATAGATGGACATGCATTTTACCTGTCTATACACAGCTTTTACGGTGTAGGTTGAGAGAAGCTGGAGGCAGAGGGACAATATAAAGAAGTAAAGTACAATTATTGGTATTCATTTAAAAAAATATAGCATTTATTAAGCAATAAGCAGCATGGTTCAGTGGAAATAGCATGGATAGTCAGAGGTCATGGGTTCGAATCCTGCCTCTGCCACATATCTGCTATGTGACCTTGGGCAAGTCACTTAACTTCTCGGAACCTCAGTTACCTCATCTCTAAAATGGGAATGAAGACTGTGAGCCCAACGTGGGACAACCTGATCACCTTGTATCCCCCCAGTGCTTAGAATAGTGCTTTGCACATAGTAAGAGCTTAATAAATGCCATTATTATAATAATTATTATTATTATTAAGTCACTTCTCTGGGCTTCAGTTACCTCATCTGTTGCCAACTTGTACTTCCCAAGCGCTTAGTACAGTGCTCTGCACACAGTAAGTGCTCAATAAATACGATTGATTGATTGATTGATTTATCTGTAAAATGGGGATTAAGACTGTGAACCCCCTGTGGGACAACCTGATCACCTTGTAACCTCCCCAGCACTTAGAACAGTGCTTTGCACATAGTAAGCACTTAATAAATGCCATTATTATTATTATTATTATTATTATTATTATCATCATCATTAATAAGCACTTACTATGTGTCAGGCAAAGTAGTAAGCAATGGGGCAGATCATCAGGTTGAACATAGTCCATGTTCCACACTGGGGCTCACAGCTTTAATAATAGTGATGGTATTTGTTAAGCACTTACTACGTGCCGAGCACTGTTCTAAATGCTAGGGTAGAAACAAGGTAATCAGGTTGTCCTATAGAGGGCTCACAATTTTAATCACAATTTTACAGATTAGGTAACTGAGGCACAGAGAAGTTAAGTGACTTGCCCAAAATCACAAAGCAGACAAGTGGCAGAGCTGGAATTAGGAACCATATCCTCTGACTCCCAAGCCTTTCCATGTCCTCTGACTCTTTCCATTGAGCCACAGAATCCCATTTTACAGATGAGGAAACCGTAGTACAGAGAAGTTAAGTGACTTTCCCAAAGTCACCCAGCAGGCAAGTGGAAGAGCCAGAAATAGAACCCAAATCCTCTAACTCCCAGGCCTCTGCTCTCCACTTTGTACAGTGCTCTGCACAGGGCAAGCATCGTGGCCTAGTGGAAAGAGCATGGGCCTGAGAGTACGATATGACAGAGTTGGTTGACACAGGGCAGTTTCATACAAATTGACCCCAAATGAAATAGAAAAGTGGTTGAAGAGAAAGAGAGTCATTTTGGTTGCTCAAGGAGAATGGAGACCAATTCATCCATCTAATTTTTTAAAAGTATGGAACATGCCTTAATAGCTGCCAAATTCTTCATTATGTCTTTGTAATGAAATAGGTGTGTGTAATAGGTATGTGCCTGACAAATACATTTTTAAGCACTGTCTTTGAACGTATGTATAGTAAATAACAGTGAGGTTATGGAGTCACAGGCCTTAGCGCGGTATTTCTGCAGAGATGAATACACCACGATATCACTGGATCAACTGTCAACTGAAAAAGATTCTAATCCTGGTTCTGCCTCCAACTTTTTTGTGATATGAAGCAAGACATGCTTAATATCTCCCTTCATGAAATGTTCTCTTACCTAAAATGCAGTAAATAGGGAGTGAAATAATGTTGGTAAAATTCAATGATCTTCTTTGAAAAGATAATTCAAACCTTATTTGCTATTGGTTTAAGATAAGTGGCCTGCATAAATCAAAACAATGGGCGATGGAACTGAGGTATTTTGAACTCTTCTGGAAGGTAGTGGGAGACAATCAGAGGTCAAGGGAGCTTTGTGAAAACCTTTATGCGAGACTGAATTTCACAGTTCGAGATTAGATGGAAGTTAGATTCAGAGGCAGTGAGAGATTAAATATCTGCTACTACAGGGAATCCTAGAGTTCCTAAAAAAAGGTATTGCAGAAGATTTGAAAGTCCTCCTTTTCCCTGTGAGCCCACTGTTGGGTAGGGACCATCTCTATATGTTGCCAACCTGTACTTCCCAAGCACTTAGTACAGTGCTCTGCACACAGTAAGCGCTCAATAAATGTGATTGAATGAATGAATGAAAGTAGGATTCAGGAAAATGGATCTCATGAAAATGTCCTTGAGGAGTTATCTGCAAGCTTATGAAGGTGAGTCTGTTAGTGGAGGCAGATCATTTAACAAGCACTTGTGAATTGAATACTGAGAGGTCTAGTGTCACATCATATCCACAACCAGTCTCTCCTGGCACCCAGACCACCGTGGTACAAGAGCTTCTTTCCATGTTGTTAGAATATTTAGAACACTGGGCTTCTACTAATGGTTTACAACTAAAAGTATAGCAGAATGGCCTAAATGAGAGATCATGTACCTGGGATTCAGAGGACTTGTGTTCTAATCCTGGCTCTTCCAATTGTTTCCTATGTGACATCAGACAAATTCCCTGGGCCTTGTTTTCCTCAACTGCAAAATGGGGGTTAATTCTTTTTTTTAATGGTATTTGTTAAGCATTTACTTTGTGCCAAGCTTTGAACTAGTCTTCTAGACTGTGAGCCCACTGTTGGGTAGGGACCGTCTCTATCTGTTGCAAACTTATGCTTCCCAAGCGCTTAATACAGTGCTCTGCACACAGTAAGCGCTCAATAAGTACGACTGAATGAATGAATGAACTAAGCATTGGAGTAGATACAAGCTGATCAGGTTGGACACCGTCCATGTCCCACATGGGGCTGACAGTCTTAATCCCCATTTTACAGATGTGAGGCACCGAGAAGGTAAGAGACTTGCCCCAAGTCACGCAGCAGAAAAGTGGCAGAGTCAGCATTAGAACTCAGGTCCTTCTGACTCTCTAGCTTTGTTTTATCCACTAGGCAACACTGTTTCTCAAATCCTACTCCTGCCTACATTGATTGTTGAGCTCCAGGTGGGAAATGGACTGTGCCAAACCTGATTAACTTGTATATACTCCAGCACTTAGAAGAGTGCTTGACACACAAGTGCTAAAGAAATCAAATAGTAACAATGATAATTATAATAATGTTAATGTAATAATCTTGTTGCCAGAAGTAGCAAAAATTCTGTGGATTCTTCCCAAATCTGCTTATTTACTCAGTTTTATCTTAGTTTGTTGACTCTGTTAAGCATTGTTATTCATACTCCATTGTTATGTTGTGTGCTCCACATACAGTGAGCACTTAATATATAGCACTGATTGATTGATTAATCAATTAATTGATTAATCAATAATGTTTCTCCTGGAAACATCCCCCAACCTTGGCTTCATTGACCCTGTTCTTTCCTGGGTTTCCTCCTATCTGCCAGCTCATTCTCAGTCTCTTTTGAGGACTCCTCCTCTGCCTCCCAACCCCTAACTGTGGGAAGATTCAGTTCTGGGTCCCCTTCTACCCTCCATCTACATCCACGCCCTTGGAGAACTCATTCACTCCCATGGCTTCAACTGCCACCTCCATCCGGATGATTGCCAAATCTACATCTCCTGCCCTGATCTATCCCCTTCTCTGCAGTCTCA
Organism: Tachyglossus aculeatus; assembly: GCF_015852505.1. Taxonomy (NCBI): domain Eukaryota; kingdom Metazoa; phylum Chordata; class Mammalia; order Monotremata; family Tachyglossidae; genus Tachyglossus; species Tachyglossus aculeatus. The sequence goes on from NC_052069.1 coordinate 53,032,307, forward strand.
CATTTCCTCCTGTCTTCAAGAAATCTCTATCTGGATATCCCACCAACTCAAACTTAGCATGTCCAAAACAGAACTCCTTATCTTTCTACCCAAACCCCGTCCTCCCCATGACTTTCCCATCATTTTAGACAGCACCATTATCCTTTCTGTCTCCCAAGCCTATGCCTATCCTAGACTTATCTCACTCAATTCACCCACATATTCAATCTATCACTAAATCCTGTCAGTTCAACCTTCACCTCGCTAAAATCTGCTCTTTCCCCTCCATCTAAACTGCTACCGCATTAATCCAACCTCTTATTCTCTCTGTCCTTGATTACTATATCAGCATCCTTGATGACCTCCCTGCGTACTGTCTCTCCCCATTCCAAACCATACTGCCCAAATTATTTGTCTATAGGACTGTGAGCCCCATGCGGGTTAGGGACTGTGTCCAACTCTATTTGCTTGCATTCACCCCTGTGCTTAGTACAGTGCCTGGAACATAGTAAGCATTTAACAAATACCGCAATTATTTTTAATAGTAGTACAAAAACATTAAGTCCATATTTCTCCACTTAAGAAACTCCAGTGGTTTCCCATCCATCTCCGCATCAAACAAAAACTCGTTTCCATAGGATTTAAAGCACTCAATCACCTTGCCCCCTTCTACTTCCCTTGTTGCTCTCCTACTGCAAGCCAGCCCACACACTTCATGCCTCTAATGTCAGCCTACTTACTGTACCTCAGTCTGCTCTATCTCACCATCGACCTCTGGCCTGGGACGCCTTCGCTCTTCATATCTGACGATGACTCTCCCGACCTTCAAAGCCTTACTGAAGGAATATCTCCTACACAGTCCTTCCCTGACTAAGCCCTAATTTCCTCTTCACCCACTCCCTCTGCAACATCCTGATTTGCTCCTTTATTCACCCCCCACCCCTTCAGCCCCACAGCACTTATGTCTTGTCTTATGCCCTCGAGTTGTCTTCAATCCATAGTGATGACGTGGACACATCTCTCCCAGAACACCCCACCTCCTTCTCCAATCATTCTGGTAGTGTATCCATAGTTTTCTTGGTAAAACTATGAAAGTGGTTTAACATGGCCTCCTTCCGTGCTATAAACCTGAGTCTTGGCCCTTGATTTTCTCCCATGCTGCTGCTGCCCAGCACAGGTGAGTTTTGGCTTGTAGCAGATTGCATTCCACTCACTAGCCACTGCCCAAGCTAGGAATAGAATGGATTTGCCTCTGCCTGACTCTCCCTGCCGTAGTCAAGACTGGTAGAATACTGGCAACTCTCCAGGTGTGACCCTGAGAGGGGACAGCACTTCTGTACATATTTGTCATTCATTAATTTATATTAATGTCTGTCTCCCCCTCTAGACTGTACGTTCACTGAGGGCAGGGAATGTGTCTACCAACTCTATTCAATTGCATTCTCTCAATAGCTTATTATAGTGCTCTGCACACAGTAAGTGACCAATAAATATGATTGATGGAATGAGCAATCCTTTATTTTTTTTGGTAGGCCTTCATGTAGATTGTGAGCACCACGAGGGTCCTGGAGAGACTATTTCTAATTTAACTACACTGTATCTACTCTGTCACTCAGTGTGGCTCAGTGGAATAATAATAATAATAATGGCATTTTATTAAGTGCTTACTATGTGCAAAGCACTGTTCTAAGCACTGGGGAGGTTACAAGGTGATCAGGTTGTCCCACATGGGGCTCACAGTATTGATCCCCATTTTACAGATGAGGTAACTGGGGCACGGAGAAGTGAAGTGACTTGCCCAAAGTCACACAGCTGACAATTGGTGGAGTCGGCATTTGAACCCGTAACCTCTGACTCCAAAGCCCGGGCTCTTGCCACTGAGCCATGAGCCTGGGCTTGGAAGTCAGAGGCCATAGGTTCCAATCCTGGCTGCATTGCTTGTCAGCTGTGTAACTTTGGAAAAGTCACTTAACTTCTCTGTGCCTCAGTTACCTCATCTGTAAAATAGGGATTAAGACTGTAAGCCCCACGTGGGATAACCTGATCACCTTATATCCTTCCCAGCACTTAGAAAAGTGCTTAGCACATAGGACTTAAAAAATGCCATGATTATTATTACTATTATTATTATTATTGCAAAAGCTTAGTAACTAACCAACTGAGGGCAAAAGCCATGCCTCAGTACCTTACTCAATAGTCAAAGAAATATGAGAAAGCCCAGAAGAGATAACTTGGGAAAGAGTCTGGTATTAAGGAAGAGGAGAGATGCAGAGATCCTTTTAAGAAGGAAGATCATGGCTGAAAAGTCTATGTATTTTTTCTGCTTGATTTCAGATACAATTTATGAGCCTATTAATATAGAACTACACAGTGTACTCACCCACTAAACCTAGATCAGTGTAGTCTCACTAAGAGAGGTCAAAATGGCTGAAATCTGTATTTCTCTCTAATCACCTGGCATTAAATTTGCTTGCCCTGGGTGAGTAAATATTTCCTATGGAAGATAAGGCTTCATTACATAATAATTCATATTTGGGTTTACTCTAACCAAGTGCAGAATTCAAGCAATAACCTGAAAAATTCAGGTCAGTCAACATGTCTTCATCGAAAATCCTCAAGGCAAAATAATACTTAGTGTGAGTATTCTATAAGATTGTCCAAGTTATCTACTTCATTTTTCTAGTGAAAACTTGGCCTAGGTTAATTAAATAATGCAATATTCTTGGAGAGTCTGGATGAGTCATTCACTATTGGGGTTTGATTCTTTCAATATTCAATTTCAATATTCTCACTATGAAATGTGAATATTATTTTCTATCTCGGTTGCCAGGATGCTCTGTAGGGCAGGGATAGGAGCTGAGTGGAAGCTTGGGGGAATCGGAGAGAAATTTTCTTCGGTAAGCAATGATTAATCAGTTTGTTGCACTATTTAAATTTAATTATGCTCGTTTAGTGTACCTGGCTGGTTGAAATATGTATTATGGTAAATAATGTATCTCTAATGTATATGAAATTAAGGCTATAATTCCATCTCGGGTTCCAGTGTTAATAAACAAGCCACTCAAGCTTCAATTTCATACTTTATAGCATCCTTGGAATCTCTTGGTAGAATTATAGCTTTATCATATACAGTTGGGGGTACATTATTCCTTATGTATAATATAATACCCTATAATGTAATGTGTGTCATTAATAAAATGACAAAATAAAACTTGAATTACCACTTCAAGATGTGCTTAACTTGACTATTAATACACGTTTTGGGCCATTGGAGTCACTGGGCTTTGAATTCATGGCTCACAGCACCTTCGGTGCATTATTAATATGCCAGCAAAGCCTACCCTGTTGTGTTTTAATGCTGCAGCAGTGAGATGCTTGAAAAAAATAACCACCTATGCAAAGCAGAAACTGGGAAATGTCACAATGAGCCAGTAAAGAAAATTATGGTATATTTGGACGAGTATGTTTCAGTGACATGGAAGTTACACATCTACTTTAAAGTTTGTAGCCGTATTTTTTTTCTATAATTCTCTGAAGGGTTTACTTATAAATTCAGATGTGCATGCAGAATATAATTTGAAGACATTGTAAGAAAATATTGCAATTTGAAGTGAACCAAGTTCTGATTCAATGAACAATAAGGACTAAAGTTTAATTCAGATGAAAATATAGTGCAGAAAACTGTGCTATCTGTTAAGCACTTACTATTTTCCAGGGACTGTAATAACAATAATAATAATGATAGTGGTATTTATTAAGCACTTACTATGTGCAAAGCACTGTTCCAAGTGCTGGGGAGGTTACGAGGTGATCTGGTTATCCCATGGCGGGGCTCACAGTCTTCATCCCGATTTTACAGATGAGGGAACTGAGGCACAGAGAAGTGAAGTGACTTGCCCAAAGTCACACAGCTGACAGTTAGCAGAGCCGGGATTTGAACTTATGACCTCTGACTCCAAAGCCTGTGCTCTTTCCACTGAGCCATGCTGCTTCTCCTACTGTACTAAGTACTAAGAGCTGGGGTAGGTACAAGCTGACCAGGTTGGATACAGTCCCTTTCTCACTTGGGGCTTACAGTCTTAGTCCCCATTTTACAGATGAGGTAACTGAGGTGCAGAGAATTTAAGTAACTTGCTGAAGGTCACCCAGCAGACATGTAGCAGATTAGGAATTAGAACCCAGGTCCTTCTGACTCCAAGGCCTGTGCTCTCACAACCAGGCAATGCTACCTCTCTACTTATTTGTTGCCAATTTGTATTTCCCAAGTGCTTAGTCAGTGCTCTGCACACAGTAAGTGCTCAATAAATACGATCGAATGAATGTACTTCCCAAGCGCTTAGTTGTACTTCCCAAGCGCTTAGTACAGTGCTCTGCACACAGTAAGCGCTCAATAAATATGATTGAATGAATGAATGAATGAATACAGATGTGACAAAGCACTCCTGATTCATTTACTTTGGTTTTAAGAGACTGCTAGTTGTTTAACAATGGTGATATTTGTTAAATGTTCACTATGTGCCAAGCAAGCAATGTACTAACAGGTAGGGTGGTTACAAGATAATTAGTTTGGATATAGTCACCGTTCCTCATTGGGCTCACACTCTTAATAGAAGGGAGAAAGGGTACTGAATCCCCATTTCAATGAGGAAACTGGGACAACAAGAAGTTAAGTGTCTTGCCTAAAGCCACACATCAGGCAGATGGCTGAGCCAGGATTAGAAACCAGGTCATAGTAATAATAATAATAATGGTACTTGTTAAGAACTTACTATGTGCCAAGCATTGTTCTAAGCACTGGGGTAGATACAAGGTAATCAGGTTGGATGTAGTCCCTGTCCCATGTAGGGCTCACAGTCTTTATCCCTATTTTACAAATGAGGCAACTGAGCCCCAGAGAAGTCAAGTGACTTGCCCAACATCACACAGCAGATATGTGGCAGAGCTAGGATTAGAACTCATGACTTTCTGACTCCCAGGCACTTGCTCTATCCACTAAGCCATGCTGCTTCTCTAACTGAAAGTTTCCTATGTGGAGAGCACTATACTAAGCACTTGGGAGAGTGCAATATAACTGAGTTCAATTCAATACAGTCATATTTATTGAGCACTAATTGTGTGCAGTGCACGTATTAAGATCTTGGGAGAGTACAATACAACAATACACAGACACATTCCCTGCCCACAACAATCTTACAGTCTAGAAGAACTGCTCTCACTGTTGTTGGGTAGGGATTGTCTCTATTTGATCCCGAATTGTACTTTCCAAGCACTCCTTACACTGCTCTGCACTCAGTAAGCGCTCAGTAAATACGATTGAATGAATAGTAGGTGACCAGGGAGACATTTAGACTTTTAGACTGTGAGCCCACTGTTGGGTAGAGACTGTCTCTATGTGTTGCCAATTTGTACTTCCCAAGCGCTTAGTACAGTGCTCTGCACATAGTAAGCGCTCAATAAATACGATTGATGATGATTTAGGCCCATTTTTTCCTGGTGTCAGGGCTGCTCTTGAGCATCTTAGACTGCTCACAGTGTTCCAGCTCCTCCATGAAGGTCCAGCAGAAGGTGGCTAAGAACACTGGCAGCAGGTAGATCCTCTTCCCTCCTGAGGTGGAATCGATGTGCTGCAGATGGTAAATTTGTTGTGACAGGGAATATGCCCGCTATATTATTATGGAGTAATAATAATAATAATAATAATGGCATTTATTAAGCGCTTACTATGTGCAAAGGACTGTTCTAAGCACTGGGGAGGTTACAAGGTGATCAGGTTGTCCCACAGGGAGCTCACAGTCTTAATTGCTATTTTCCAGATGAGGTAACTGAGGCATAGAGAAGTTAAGTGACCTGTCCAAAGTCACACAGCTGACAATTGGCGGAGCTGGAATTTGAACCCATGACCTCTGACTCCAAAGCCCTTGCTCTTTCCATTGAGCCACACTGCTTCTCCAGTACACTCCCAAACACCTAGTACAGTGCTCTGCACACAGTAAGTGCTCAATAAATACAATTGACTGGCTGATACGAGGACTGGGAGACCAGCAGCCAGAGACCTGAAGTACTGAACTGAAGCCAGAAACTCTGGTGCCAGAAATGGCTCCTATAAAACATAACGTTCTGAGTGATCTGACTGTTAAGGCCAGGAGATGATGGTTTTCATTCATTCACTCAATCAATCATATTTATTGAGTGCTTACTGTGTGCAGAGCACTGGACTGAGCGCTTAAAAAATAATTATGATGGCATTTGTTAAGCACTTACTATGTGCCAAGCACTATTCTAAGCAATGGGGAAGATACAAGGTAATCAGGTTGTCCCACGTGGGGGTCAAAGTCTTCATCTCCATCGTACAGATGAGGTAACTGAGGCACAGAGAAGTTAAGTGACTTTCCCGAAGTCACTCAGCTGACAAGTGGTGGAGCCAAGATTAGAACCCACGACCTCTGACTCCCAAGCCCAGGCTCTCTCATTCATTCATTCATATTTATTGAGTTCTTACTGTGGACAGAGCACTGTACTAAGCGCTTGGGAAATACAGGTCGGCAACATATAGAGATGGTCCCTACCCAACAATGGGCTCACAGCCTAGAAGGGGGAGACAGACAACAAAACAAAACAGGTAGACAGGTGTCAAAACCATCAGAATAAATAGAATTATAGCTATATGCAAAGCATTAATAAAGGAGAGTAGTAAATATGTACAAGTAAAATAGAGTAATATATATGTACAAATGTATACAAGTGCTGTAGGGCAGAGGGAGGAAGGGCAATGGAGAGGGGAGGAGGAGAGGAAAAAGGGGGCTCAGTCTCCACTAAGCCATCCTGCTTCCCATGGCTTTCCTCTCCATGAACTTTTGGACTAGCTGTTTTTCCCTCTGGGCTTCTTACTCAAACTCAATCAAAATCTGCTGGAAGTCCTCAGGGCTCTTGCAGCCAAGACCCGTGGTCCACAACTTGGTCCAAAAGCTATGGCTTTGGTTCACAGTCTAGGTACAGTTCCTCCTTCCCATGCAAGCTCATGTGTATATGGTAATGGGGCAGGAAGAGCTTTCCATACAGAAGTAGAATATGGTAATTGGAGGAAAAATAATGAGTGTAGCTTTTTTTGACTAATTCCGTCCATAGTCAAGTGTATGGAATCTTAATGTAAACGATTAAAAACAAATCACTCAATAATGATTTAATGTTATTGATATTGATCATTGATAATAATAGTATTAATAATGACGACTGTGGTATTGGTTAATTACTTACTATGTGCTAAGCAATGATACTTATTTATTTCAATGTCTAGCTCCCCTTATAGACTATAAGAGAGCTTTAGGCAGGAAACATCTACTAATTCTGTTGTATTGCATTCTCCCAAACACTTAGTACAAAAACTCCTCACTACTGGCTTCAAAGCTCTCTATCACCTCACCCCCTACTACCTCATCTCCTTTCTCTCCTTCTACATCCCAGCCCACACACTCTGCTCCTCTGGTACTAACCTCCTCACTGTGCCTTGTTCTCGCCTGTCCTGCCGTCAACCCCTGGTCCTCGTCCTACCTCCTCAGATCCACCAAACAATCACACTTCCCCCCTTCAAAGCCCTACTGAATGCTCACCTCCTCCAAGAGGCCTTCCCAGACTGAGCCCCCCTTTTCCTCAGCTCCCCCTCCCCTCCCCATCTCCCCTTTAAGTAAAAAGGGCTTCACAGACATGACTTTTCTTGTTGGAGTAGGTGGCATTTAAGGAGGGCTATGAGGCTTTAAGGAGAGCTTTAAGGAAGGCTGTGGTTGGTTGAGTTTGGGAAGGAAAGGAATTGAAAGGTGGCAAAATGAGAGAGAAGGTTGGAGGTGGGAGAGTCAAGAGTTAGGTGTTGTTAGAAGATTATTGTGGAAGGAATGAGGTGAGGAGTATAAGGTGAAGAGAGCAAGTATACAAGGTAAGGCAGGTTGGTGGAATATTCTCGATAGATACATCCTAAGAACAGATCCGACTTCTCCCTTGTCCTTTTCCAGAGTCTAGTGTGGCAGGATAAATGGGAAGGAGGAAGAAATAATTGCAAGATAAGAGAAAGCAATGAATTATGATTGACCAGAAGAACTGAGAATTGCATCAGGTAGAGCAAGCTATATTACCATTCTTTTGTGAATATCTAGAATTAACTTTATACTTTAGAGAGATATTTGGTCATAAATCTTGTCAGATCTAATCATGGCAGTCTTTAGGAAAAATGCAAAGATACGGTATTGAGACTTTGCCTTAAGCAATGATTCACTTCAACCTTTGTGATCGTTGTACTCAGCAGTTTCAGTATCAATCACAGGGTATAAAATCTACAATATGGAAACAAAAAAACTCTGGAAGTTTATATCTGCCCTATCAGTGCATTTACACTTTGTAAAAGCAGTCAAGAAGCGTTAGGAAGTAAATGAAAAAAGGACTCTTACTTAGGAATGTTTTGGCTTTGCAGATGTGAGCAGTGAACTTCCGAATAGGGCTTCTCAGACATTCAGGGTGCAGTGGCTTAGTGAAAAGAGACCGGGCTTGGGAGTCAGAGGTCATGGGTTCTAATCCTGGCTCTGCCACTTGTCAGCTGTGTGACTCTGGGCAAGTCACTTCACTTCTCTGGGCCTCAGTTGCCTCATCTGTAAAATGTGGATTAAGACTGTGAGCCCAATGTGGGACAGCCTGATTATCTTGTATCTACCCCAGCACTTAGAACAGTGCTTGACACATAGTAAGCGCTTAACAAATACCTTTATTATCATTATTATTATTCTGACCAATCAGTCGATCAAGTTTATTGAGCACTTACTGTGTGCAGAACACTGTACTAAGCACTTGACAGAGGACATAAAAACAGAGTTGGTAGAAATGTTTTCTGAGTACAGGATCCTGTGCAATATCATACTCATGTAAGACTTTTGTAAAGGTGACTATGAAGCACGATAAGTAGGACATGCTCTTGAATGTTGTTGGTTAGGAACCTGTTGTTGGGTAGGGACTGTCTGTATATATTGTCGACTTGTACTTCCCAAGCGCTTAGTACAGTGCTTTGTACACAGTAAGTGCTCAATAAATACGACTGAATGAATGAATGTTAATGATGATGGTTTATCCTGAGCCCCCAACACTCTCTTCTTGACCAGTTCCCTGGACGCCCACAAACCTTGTGTGGCAGTTGGATAGATACAGTATGTGGCCTTAAAAGTCTTTTTTTTTTCTTGTTACTTCTGGAACCTTAGTCAGTCTCCTAGCATCTAAGCTATGGCCACCTAAACATGCCATATTGGGTGGGACACCTGAGGAGAATGAACAACAGCAGGATACACAAACAACAGCTGTGTGGAGACCTCGAATTGGGAAACCAATCAAGGAGAGCAGAGTAAATATTTTGAAAACAGAATATCAGATGATGCTACAACCCAGCTGAAAATAAGGTGTCAATTGAGAAGCAGTGTGGCTCAGTGTAAAGAGCACAGGCTTGGGAGTCAGAGGTCATGGGTTAGTTAGTCTTCTAGACTGTGAGCCCACTGTTGGGTAGGGACCGTCTCTATATGTTGCCAACTTGTACTTCCCAAGTGCTTAGTACAGTGCTCTGCACACAGTAAGCGCTCAATAAATTGATTGATTGATTGATAAATGAAAAATTAACACAGATGACATATTTGATGGCATGGATGCAATGATCAGAAATCTTGGCGAGTGAGGCAGTAAGCAAGAGCTTAGTACAGTGCTCTGCACACAGTAAGTGCTCAATAAATACTATTAAATGAATCAATGAAAGAACCAAGCTCCCTTAAGCAAATCTATGTGTAACCTCTCTTTGCCACACCTGGGAGTTTACAGCTAGGTTGTTCCTGAATATGATGGAATTAATCAAGCACACTAAGAATGAAATTTCCTGTAAACTGTTTTCTTTGTATATACCAGATAGGATCTGTGAAATCTTTTGGGTTAAAATTACTCTTGTTATTAAAATAATTCCCACGGTTATCAGGCAAGAATGCTGTATGAATTGAAGTAATTCAAAAAGAAACATTATTTATAAAAGCATTCATACTAAGTTAGAATAGGTTGGAGAGTATTTTTCTGTTTACAAAATGTATGTGCAGTCATTTTGTCTGGCAGTCAGACATGTTGCGATAAAACACATATTGACTTAAATAACAATTCCCATCTGATTCTAGCTGTAGATTTTCATTATTTTAATATATGGAGTACTTATTTAGACTGAAAGCAAAGTGTTCAAGCCTGAGACTACTTTTGCTGAAATTTGCTGAAGCCTCATGAATTTTGCACACGATGTCCAAAGCATTGCTCCTATCATTGCCGAACTGTCAAAATCTTTCACAAACATTCCCAAGGGTCACCTTTACCTTCTTAGTCTTCTCCCCTCACATTCACATTCTTCTTCTTCCTAGATATCTCCCTGAAGATTTCTTAAACTCTGCCCCCCATTCCTGTGCCATAGTTTCCACACCCTTTCGCTTCTTAAAAATACCTGCTTCCAGTCTCCTCCAATCTGTTAAATCTGTTTCCAACCTCACGTTCTCTTTTACCAGGTCTTTGCTTTCCAACAAGCCCAGGACTGCTTCATGCTGAAAAAGCCATCCCTCAATCCCACTACATCCTCCAGATATTGCTACATCTCCCTATACCAGTCTTCTCCAGTAGTGGTATACGCTTGCTGCCTCCACTTCCAACTTGGCCAAGTTTTTCTTGACCCCCTCCTCCCCACTTCCAGTTCGATGTTCACCTCCTCCACTCTGCTCAGACTGTTCTCACCGATTTCTCCGATGTTAAATCTAAGTGGCTCTCTCCTCTTTTTGACTGGTGTCTCAGGTGCCGTTGACCTTGTAGATCAACCCACTCTCCTAAAAATTCCTGATTTGTTTTTCACAAAATAATACTCCATTCATTTTAATGTCCAACTCCCCCACTAGATTGTAAGCTCCTTGAGACCGGGGATTTGTGTCTACCAACTCTAATGTATTGTACTCTCCCATGCACTCTGCACACAATAAGCATTCAATAAATGCCATTGATTGATGGATTGATGTGCTTAGTACGGTGCTCTGTACAAGCGCACCCTCAGTCAATCTATCCATGGTACTTACTGAGAATACAGTTGAGTTAGTATTTACAGTCTCTTTCCTCAAGGAATTTACAATCTAGTGGTGAGTTATTCATTGGTTAACTGGACCTCTTACAACTATCCAACTGCTTCGTTTTAGAGTCCTCTTCATGCTGCTCATTCTCTCCTCACCCTTTCACCACTGGCGATCCACAAAAGTCAGGTCTAGAATCTGTACCCCTTCACTCTGTACTTGTTCTGACCACTTGGCTTCAGCTGCAAACTCTTCATGCTGCTCACTCTCTCCTCACCCTTTCACCATTGGTGATCCACAAAAGTCAGGTCTAGAACCTATACTCCTTCACTCTGTACTTGTTCTGACCACTTAAGCTTCAGTTGCAAACTCTGTAACACCCAAATCTACATTTCCAACCCCATCCTGTTTCCTCTGAATGCCATCCTATTGAGAGCTCACCTTCTCCAAGAGGTCTTCCCAGACTGAGCCCCCTTTTTCCTCTCCTCCTCCCCATTCCCCAACCCTACCTCCTTCCCCTCCCCATAGCACCTGTATATGTGTTTGTACAGATTTATTTATTTTACTTGTACATATTTACTATTCTATTTATTTTGTTAATGATATGCATTTAGCTTTAATTCTATTTGTTCTGATGGCTTGACACCTGTCCACATGTTTTGTTTTGTTTTCTGTCTCCCCCTTCTAGACTGTGAGCCCGTTGATGGGTAGGGACCATCTCTATATGTTGCCAACTTGAACTTCTCAAATGCTTAGTACAGTGCTCTGCACACAGTAAGAGCTCAATAAATATGAATGAATGAATGAATGAATGAATTCTCCCACCATGCCATCTCGGGCCAGGAAGGAACCAAGGGATGAAACTGCAGTAACTCCCCTCCACACACTCTGGAGCTTGGGGGAGTTGGCAATTGTGCCTGGACTCTGGACCACCTGGGTGTCAGCATTGTGAGATCTCTGCCAGCCCCCTTTACCACCGGACGCTGAGGTTTGAGAGAAAGCTAGTGATGGGCTGCTTTGCCTTGTCTCCACCAGGGTTTCCAGTTGGCTCCTGGTCCCGGTCAGGAAAGGGGAGAAATTGGCAGCTGCAGCCCACTGTTGGGTAGGGACTGTCTCTATATGTTGCCAATTTGTACTTCCCAAGCGCTTAGTACAGTGCTCTGCACACAGTAAGCGCTCAATAAATATGATTGATGATGATGATGATGAGGCCTCCTCAGCTTTTAGATCATTGGGAAGGGAGTTAAAAGCACCAGGACTTCACCAATCTCTCCCTGACCCACCCTCTGCTGGGCCTGTGGCTGAGGTTGTAGCTGCTATGAATATTGGACCTTGGGGGTAGCAAGAGCCTGAAATTCTGTTCTTCTAGATCATCTACCTTACTCTTCTTATTGTATTTATTATTGTCCCTGTCCATTATGTTCTTGCATTTTTACTGTTTTATCTTTTCTGTGTGTCTTTGGCTAAAACCTTCCCTCACTGAATTGGGAGTCCTTTGAGGGACCATGTATAATTGCCACCTGTGTATTTTTTTTCACAGCACTTAGTACAGAGCTTTGCATTTTAAAAACACTACTCGTACTACTATTTTGCAATCTTGTAAGACTGATTGTAAGTTCTAGACCATAACCTATACTGTAAACTCATCACTCTACCCGCCTTCAAAACCTTATTAAAAGTACATCCCCAGGAGGCTTTCCCCGACTAAGCCCTCGTTTCCTCTTCTCCCACTCTCTTCTGCATCAGACTTGCATACTCAAGGAATGTATCTGTTTATTGTTATATTGTACTCTCCCAAGTGCACACAGTAAGTACTCAATAAATGAGACTGACTGACTGACAATCTTGTATCTCTTCTTCTATGACTTGATGGCACCTTAAACTGAATTAAACTTTTCATCTAAACCTTCCCCTCTTTCTAACTTTCTAACAAGAAGCAGAATGTCCTGTGGATAAAGCATGGGCTTGGAAGTTAGAAGGACCTGGGTTCTAATACCAGCTCTGTGACATATCTGCTATGTGACCTTGGGAAAATCACTTAATACTCTGTACCTCAGCTACGTCATCCATAAAACTGTGAGCCCCACCTGTCGCAAAGAATGTCTTTACCCCAGCACTTAGTACAGTACCTGTAGCACAGTAAGTGCTTAACAAATACCTTTACAAAAACCCTTTCTCATCACTGTTGACATCATTCATGACTATTTCCATCATCTTCCTTGACCTGAAAGCTGGCAAACTTTCGTATTAACTGTTTACATCCTTTCACTTTATTTCTAAATTCAAGTTTCTGAAAATCTTCTTGGATATTTCTCTGCAAAATTTCATGAATCTTCCCCTGTCTATCTATCCTTCCTATTACCATCCTGGTTAAAGCCACTCAACACCTCTTGCTTGGTTACAGTAGCAGCTTCATTTCTTGTCTCCTAGCCTCATGCTCTGCATCTCTTCATTTTATCCTAAATATATACCATTTTTTTAAAACAGAAACTCCTTGACACTGTCTTCAAGACTGTTTGAGAAGCAACATTGCCTGGTGGAAAGAGCCCAGAACAAGGGCTCAGGAGGCTTATGTTCTAATATTGGAAGCTTCACTAACTCTTTCAGACCTCTAAGATTCCAATCAATCAATATCATTAATTGAACACCTGTGTCCTATATTAAGCACTTAGGGGAATTGATCAATTAATCAGTGATATTGATTGAGTGCTTGGGAAGGTACAATGCAACAGAGTTGGTAGACATGTTTTCTACCCTGAATGAACTTACAGTCTAGAGAGGGAGACAGTTATTGATATAAATAAATACTTACAATAAATATACAGTTGAGGATGGGGTAAATGCCAAATGCCTAAAGGGTGACACATGATTGCTACCCTCAAGCTTCTTATAATATAGTTGGGAAGAAGAATACTAAAATAAATAACAGGTAGGAGGAAGCAATAGAGAAGCTATAAAGCTCTGTATATATGCGCTACAGGAATGAATATGAAAACCCAATGAGTTAAGGAGCAGTAGACAACTGGTGTGGGAAAATATGATGGGGAGGTAAGTGATTAATCAGGGAAAGCCTCGGGGAGGAGATATGACTTTAGGAGAGCTTTGAATATGGGAAGATCAGTGTTCTGCTGAGTGTGAAGGTTGAGGGACTTCCAGGTGCGAGGGAGACATGAGTGAGAGGTTGGTGTCAAGTGAGATGAGAATGAGGCAAAGTGATAGTTTGTCTTGAGATATCCAGAGCTTGTGAGCTGTGGCCTAGGGGGGAAGAAATAAGGATAAGTAAGGGAGAAAGAGCTGGTTGAATAAAGGAAAGCCAGTAGTCAGAAGTTACGGTTTAATGTGAAGAAGAGTAGGCAACCGTTGGAGGATTTTAGTCTGTTGAATTTTAATTTTCTGAAATGGGACTTTGGAATCCCCAGAGTTAATCCAGCTTTTAAAGTTGCCTGTATCACAGCTGGGAGTAGCTGCTTCTGGCCTGGAATGCCCTCCCTCTTCATATCCACAAACGATCACTCTCCCTGCCTTCAAAACCTTATTAAAAGCACATCTTCTCCAAGAGGCCTTCCCCAACCAAGCCCTCGTTTCCACTTCTCCCACTCCCTTCTGCATAGACTTGCATTTGGATTTGCACACATTATTCACTCCTCCCTCAGCCCTACAGCACATATGTACATAATAGTAATTTAACTATTTATATTAATGTCTATCCCTCCCCCCCGCCCCCCACAAGACTGTAAGCTCACTGTGGGTAGGGAACAAGTGTACCAACTCTGTTACACTATATGCTCCCAAGAGTAGAAGCAGCCTGCCTAGTGGTTAAAGCACAGGCCTAGGAGTCAGAAGGACCTGGGTTCTAATTCCAGCTCCATCATTTTTCTGCTCTGTGACCTTGGGCAGGTCACTTAACTTCTTTGTGCCTCAGTTACACATCTGTAAAATGGGGATTTTGACTGTGAGCCTCTTGTGGGACATGGGCTGGGTCCAACCTGAATAGTTTGTATCCACCCGAGCATATAGCACCATGCCTGGCACTTAGTAAGCACTTAAGAAATACCATTAAAAATTTAAAAAAGAGCTTAGTGCAATGCTCTGCTTATTGTATGTGCTCAATAAATATGATTGATGGATTGATTGATTAAGAGAATCAAATTTGTCAATCATCAATGGTATTTATTGAGCACTTATTGGGTACAGAGTACCCTCTACATGATCCCTGCTGTCAGGTTCATCAGAAATGCATGCATTTAAAAGTATTGATCTTGAAAGTATTGCTCTTTATCACCTTATAGTAAAAGATCTTTATATCATGACTTGGGAGCTACACTTGTCTCTTCTTGGAATCAAATATGACTCTGGAGCCAGGGAGAAGGCACAAGGGATTTGAACTTCCCAGGGCCTCAGACTAAGGAGAGCTGCCCCAGTAGTTTTGTGGGGTGTTCTAATGTGTACAGCCCTGCCATCATCATTACCATCTACCTAAGAAAGCATCAGATAGAGCGGGACAGCTGTTTCTGGGGTTGGAGGAGAGTAGGCAGGGGGAGTCAGCAAAAGATGTTTGGGAGGAACTGTCCCTTGCGGGTGGAGGGGCCATTCTGGGTGGTGCCAGACCTATTCCACTTTGACCCTTTCCTCTGCATCATTCGGACCAGGGAATCTTCACCCTGCTCTGCCCAGCTAAGGGGTATCCGCACCCCACTTGGAAGGTCCCAACGGCTTGGCATCTCATGGGAATCAGAACCCGTGGGCAGAACCAGGAAGGAGGGACAAAGGCAGGAATAACAGCAGCATTAAGTCTTTGACATCTATCATGAAGACATAGAAACTCCAGCTTGGTGGATAAAGAAACTGGAAGCCAGAGAAGCTGGGTTCTAATCCCAGCCTGGCCCCTTGGCTGTTGTGTGACCTTGGACAAATCATTTAATGTTTCTTTGCCTCAGTTTCCTCATCTGGAAAATGGGCATTCAATATCTGTTCTCCCTCCTACTTAGGCTGTGTGGTCCACATAGGACAGGGACTGTGTCAAACTTGATTATCTGCCCCAGTGCTAGGCACATAGTAAGCACTTAGATAGAGAAGCAGCGTGGCTCTGTGGAAAGAGCACGGGCTTGGGAGTCAGAAGTCATGGGTTCTAATCCCAGCTCCGCCACATGTCTGCTGTGTGACCTTGGGCAAGTCACTTAACTTCTCTGAGCCTCAGTTCCCTCATCTGTAAAATGGGGATTAAGACTGTGAACCCCACGTGGGACAACCTGATCACCTTGTATCCCCCCCATCACTTAGTGCTTTGCACATAGTAAGTGCTTAACAAATGCCATTATTATTATTATTATTATTAAATATCACAGTTACTATTATTATTATTGTTGTTATTATCTTTAAAACTCTCCTCCAACTCCATAACCCAAGCAGGACAGCAGAAACCTGTCTGACGGGGAGTGGAATCCACATGTCCCCAGAGATCTCACTGTTTCAGCCCACATGAGGTAGGAGAGGGACTCCTGTTTCCCAAAGATAGTAGGGGCCGCACACCTGATGTCTGTGCCTGGCTGAGGGGGCACTGCCTTCTTGCAACCGGGAAAGAAGAAAATGCAGGGAAAGGAAGGGAAAAGAGACAAAATCTGCCAGTGCCAGACTATTGTGTCACCCCTCCTTCACCTTCTCTCCCCTCTGGCATGGATGACATAAGTTGTTATGAATCACTCAATCAATCATACTTATAGAGAACTCATTGTGTGCAGAGCACTGTACTAAGCTCTTGGGAGAGTACAGTATAACAGAGTTGATAGACATGTTCCTTGCCCACAAGGAGCTTACAGTCTAGAGGGTGAGGCATATATTACTATAAATTTTGGATATGTACATAAATGCTGTGGAGATGATGGTGGAGTGATTAAAGGGTACAAATCCAAGTGCAAGGGATAGAACAGGAAACGAGAGCTTAGTCAGAGAAGGTTTTCTTGAAAGAGATGTGCTTTTAATAGGTTTTGAAGGTGGGGAGAGTGATCATCTGTAAGACATGTAGAGGGAGAGAGTTGAAGGACAGAGGATGTTGGCGGTAGGTCAGCGATGAGTAGACGAGTGACTGCTTCTCTGGTGGGAAGTAGGGGGATGAGGCATTTAAAACTGTGACATTCATAACAAAGTAAATTATGTTAAGGTGTGTTTAAACAGAGTTTATCTCACCTCCTCCAACAACTGAATCTGATTCATTTCCCAGAACTCTGTTAGCTCACTTTAGCACTTTGGGAACTTATTTATACCCATCCTCAGCACTCTTTTCCATATGCTTATCCAATTATGTGGTCAGTTATTTAATTTGAAGAATCCTGTATTTGTTTGTCTCTCCCATTAGAATGAATATTCCTTGAAGGCAGGAAACAAATCATTTCTTTATTGCGTACTTTATCAATCAATCATATTTATTGAGTGCTTACTGTGTTCAGAGCACTGTACTAAACACTCCCAAGAGCCTATTATGTTGTATCACTCCAAGTGGGTGCTCAATAAATGCTACTGCTATTACTACCGGGATTGGCTCTTTGGGCATCAACTACTCAAAGGTTAGCTTAGCTCTTCCACACAAAATAGTTTGGTAGTTTCTGATCCTTTTCCTAAAAGTTATGGATCATGTGTCATGGGTTTTAATCCCAGCTCCCCCACCTCTCAGCTGTGTGACTTTGGGCAAGTCATTTCACTTCTCTGTGTGTAGTTAACTCATCTGTAAAATGGGGATTAAGATTGTGAGCCTCACCCTGTATCCCCCTCAGAGCTTAGAGCAATGCTTTGCACATAGTAAGGGCTTAATAAATACCATCATTATTATTAAACCTCCTCAAATATTTTTAAGAGTAAGACACTTTTGAAAACTGCACTAACTCTTCTAGGCCACCAGGTTTTCGTTCCAGAGTCTAAGCAGGTTTTTCCTCTCCACAAATCTCATTGTTATTTGCATCCCCTTTAAGAAGAATGATATGTGTGCTCAGGCATGTTATCTCTCTTTCTCCTTTGTTTTCCATTTGTTTCTCTATCTTCATCCAGTGTGTGTGTGTGTGTGTGTGTGTGTGTGTGTTTGTGTGTGTGTGTGTGTGTGTGTGTGTGTGTGTGTGTGTGTGTGTGAGAGAGAGAGAGAGAGAGAGAGAGAGAGAGAGAGAGAGAGAATGAACTGGCCCTAGTTGCCTAAAAGAGTTGCTTTAAAAATAGAGGTGTCCTGTTAGATGACTTAATGAACTTACACTGTAGAGTAATATAAGATTTTGGCCAAAAGTGGAATGCAAGTGAACTAACCTCTGAATCAATGGGATCTGATTAGCTTATAGAACAACACAGTGGCTTCATTGGTAATTCTTCTGAGTCAAGCTTTTTGAACACTTTCTTGATGTTTTATCTCCTACTCCCATTCCCCTATACTAGTGAACTTGAACCTTCTATTTTACTGTAGGGACATGTCCAAATTCTCTCCAATAACAGGTCAAACAATTCCACAGGTTTTTGTAAATTTTAATTTAATCAATAGTAGAACTCAAACTTTCTATCTTTAATCTTGAGTCTGCAAAACTCTTATTGCATTAATATTAATGTGTACAGTCACTTGAAATCCATTGGATATCTCTAGCATTTGTTATACATTAGGAGAAAATGGATCTAATTTTTGTTGGAAAACGATGCTTCCTAGGAAACCAATTCCCTTTTGCTATGTAGAACTGTTGTTATAGGATGAGTATATTTGATATAGAAGAATAGGATCTTGACATTTAAATAATGTTTAATGGAAGCTTAGATTTTACAAAAAAACACAGTGTAAAGGAGATCATAAATTCCTAATTCCACAGTATTCTCCTTACTTTGCATTGAGCAGTATGTTTTTACCACATCAGACTCTTCCAAACATCTGACCTAGGATCACTAACTCATTCCAATACACAACTCAATCAAAAACTATTACTTGGCCATCTAAGCGAATTCCACCATTTTATACAAATCAGTCAATCACATTTATTGAGCACCTACTGTGGGCAGAGCATTGTATTAAGCTCACATGGATCAATGGAAAGAGCACATACTGTGGAGTCAGAGGTCATGGGTTCAAATCCCTACTCCACCACTTGTCAGCTGTGTGACTTTGGGCAAGTCACTTAACTTTTCTGTGTCTCAATGACCTCATCTGTAAAATGAGGATTAAGACTGTGAGCCCCCCGGGGGACAACCTGATCACCTTGTAAAATCCCCAGTGCTTAGAACAGTGCTTTGCACATAGTAAGTGCTTATCAAATGCCATCATTATTATTACAATATAACAATAAATAGGGTCATTCCCTGCCCACAATGAGTTTACATTCTGGGTGGGAGTGGGGGGAACAACATTAATACTTTGGGGCAATCAATCAGTAGTATTTATTGAGCTCTCCTGTGTGCAGGACACTGTACTAAGCACTTAGGAGAATACAGTACAACAAAGTAGGTAGACATGTTCCCTGCCCACAATGAGCTTAGAGTCTAGAGGACCGTGGAAAACAAATATGAAATTAGCAAGGCTGGGCTCTGAGGTGATTAGGTTTTTTGAAACTCTAGAGGAGAGCTGTTGGGGCTTCCAGAGTCTGGGTCAAACAAGCAGGAAAGCAAGGATGCGGAAGAGGGCAGACCAAAAGCAACCTCAAGAGAAAAGCAGAGAAACAAGATGAAATTATCTCAAGTGAACAGAAAGAAAGAAACAGAACAGAACAGAAAGAAAATTTGGAAGAAAGAGAGGGAATGAGGAAGAAGTCCTCTAGGCAGAGATTAGATTTCCTAAGAACTTATTTTGGAGAAAAAAAAACCCACCAGGTGCTGACATTACCCTTGATATGTCCTGTCTGAGAACGCTGCAAGAATTCCATGTGGTGAGGTATCGCTCTGTCTTCAATGGATATCTGTGGTAAAAGTGTCCAGGGGAATCTCTTTTCAAGTTATTTAACTTTTAAACATCTTCAGTCTTCATCCACATAGGGAGCCATGTGCCTTAAGGACTTGGCCGGAGTATTCAGAAAGTACCTCTCTTTATCCCTTCATCAGTCTGTGCGGTTCGAAATCTCAGATGCAAAAACTTGATTCTCCTTGCATTTCTTTCCAAGTGTAATTTAGAATAGACATTAGCCTTCGCTGTTATTCTGTTTGGGCACCTAGTTCAGCCATGGTTAATAAAGCTTTTGTAGAGCAAAGAAATGGATCTTGCCTTGGCCTCCCTACCCGTTTTTATCCCTTGAGGAGAGTTGAATATAGAAGGATGTTCTTTGGGGTTTAACAAGGATTAGAATCAATCTCATGACACCTGACCTTTGACTGAATGAACAGCCATGCAATAACATATTGATTTTATACATGGCCCATGCCATGTTCTGATCTGAGTAAAACCAGCAGTGGTAGGGTGACAGTTTTTAGCAGTAGACCTGTTCAGTATGCTGAGATTACAGAAACCACCCAAATGACAAAACTGTGTCTTCTAACAGTCTGCAAATATTTGTGTACTTGTAATTCCAACGAAACGCCAATTCTGCTAATTGAAAACATTTTGTGAGCTTTTGAATCTGGGTTTAAAGCTGAAACTAAGGTACTTTCTGTTGGTTTTGATGATCACTGTACATTTTGATTCCAGTTGCTGACCTTAAATCCTCACAACAGAACTTTAAAATGAGATGCAGAATTATATTCCAGGCTCTGAACTCAGAATTTGAAGGAGGATGCAGAACTATAAAGTGGATGGAACCACTCAAGCACTGAAGGCATCATCAAGAGATAAAAACACTGCTCAGTGCTTGCCTGAAAGTGATGGTTGCCCATTCTAGCTTGGGCTGCTCTACTCCAGTATTGGCTGTGAAATAAAATTGCAACTTGTGAGTTAATGCCAGCTGCAGAGCTTAGGCATGCTGCTGTATAAGGCAGATTGCAGAAATCAGCTGCTGAAATCTATGTAGGAACACAGGCTACGTAGGTTGTGAGCTATGTGAAGGGACCAAGTAGAAACAGTTTAAAAGAGAAGTAAAAAATGCAATAATGCCATCCATAACATAAGCAGAAAGGAAGAGATTAGGGACAATCTGGATCCTAGCCCTGTTGCTGGTGCTCCCCAGAAGTTAAAGTTTTAAGGCTATCTGATAAGCTTTCTCAATTTCTCAGCAAGCAATGCAAACACTCAATTTAAGAATTTAAAATCTGTATTTTTTGCTAATTAATATTCATAGCTACCATTTACTGCAACTGCAAGTTTAGATAATTGATACTGAGACTTACTGTAACATCTTATTCATGTTTGGGACCTCCAAAAAATAAATATAATGATTTAAAAGTATTTATAAACAAAAATTCTAATAATTAAAAGGGATTCCATCCATAGGGCTGGAAAGTAAACCAACAGAAGGAGAGGGTTAATGTGTAGATGAAAAAAGTGGAGAGAGTTTCAAGGTTTTCCATCTTTCCCTCTTCACAGAGACTGTCCATATTTTACAGTGCCAAAAAACACATTGACTGTCAATATTGTTCATGAGAATCATGCTCCCAGCACCCCCATGCATATATGATCAGGGGTACCCCTACCCATATGTAAGGTACCCACAACTCAATTCATGGATGATTTAGGGGGCTTTTACCCCAAACTGTCCAATTACGGGCTATGCAAAGAGAACGTTTTGTTCTTCTGAGACCCTTTTGGAGCCCATGGACATTCAATGGGATGTGTGTCATGCTAAAGGAGGAGTTTGGTCTCCATATGCAGTGGTCAGTAGACTAGACTCCCGTCACCAGAACTGCAGGACTAGCTACAGTTCCACTGCCAAGACAAATTCTTCCTCAAAGAGTTAAGTTGGGAGAAAGAGAGAGTGAACTGGGACTTGCTACAGAGAAGCAAAATAATAATTATTAATAATAATTGCAGTATTTCTTAAGTGCTTACAATATACCAGGCAGTGTACTAAATACTGGGATAGATATGAATTTGTCAGGTTGAACACAGTCCCTCTTCCACATGGGGTTCACAGTCTTAGCCCCCATTTTTCAGATGAGATAACTGAGGCACAGAGAAGTGAAGTGACAGGTGGCGGAGCTGGGATTTGAACCCTGGTCCTTCTGACTCCCAACCCCATACATTGTCCACTAGGCCATAAAGTGATCCAGTAAAGCATTTCCAGGAACACTGTAGCCTGAATTACTTGCTGCCAGTAAAGAATCCTAAGCATAGTAATGATGGCATTTATTAAATCCTTAATACATGCCCAAGCACTATGCTTAACTCTGGGGTAGATAGAAGACAATCAGATTTGATACAGGGCCTCACCTATACAGGGCTCCTAGTGTAAGGTGGAGGGAGAATAGTATTTTGTTCTCCTCGTACAGATGAGGAAACTGAGACATGGAGAAGTTAAGTGATGTGCCTGAGTATGCTGTTTCTGATATTGGGCTGGGCAGGTTTTAATTCTCACTGTAAGGAGAGCTGTAGGAACACTGAGGGGAGGAGGGTAGTCTTAAAGAAGAATAGTTCCTTGCCATTTTGGTTTGGGAACTTAGGCTCTTGGGAATACCGTCTTGCAGTAATCCCATTCATATCTCAGTAAACTCCATTGTTTCATCTCCTTTTCCTGATATCCCTGATGTGATCAGGGCTAAAACATTTTGAAAGTAACATCCCTTCATTTCTATGTGTGTATTTTCAGGGAATTTCATCCAAGGCACGCATCTGTTGCCAAAATTATGTCTAGGGCCATTAGAATTCTATCTCAATCAGTCAAGCAATCAATCATATTTATCAAGAGCTTACAGTGTGTAGAGCACTGTACTAAGCATTTGAAAAAGTAAGTACAAACAACAGTATAACCGAAACATTCCCTTCCCACAGATCTCAAAAAGTCCTTCCCAAGAATTAAAAGTGTCCCTGTAGAGAACTTGTCTGAACCCCAATTTAACTCCAGATGTGGAATGTTTTTTTTTCTCAGACTGCTTCTGCTCAGAGTTGGTCTTCAAAAGAAGGTTAAGCTTTTTCACCCTTTGGTACCCTCCCAACCTGAAAGTGTTCATATAGTTTCTGAAAAGCTTAACTTACTTTCAGGGATGAATTCACCCACTGAAGAAGGCAGGAATAGTTGGCCATCTGTGCCTAGTTTGAAAGCTGTTGGTTCTGTGGAATTTCTTTTCTGCTTCCATCTTTAAAGAGGCATGCAACTACTGATCACACTTTCCATGAAAACAACTGTGGAATAAAACTAGGTGTAAAATGGAAACAAAACCCTTCAACTGATGCCCAGCCCACTGTGGATTCAAATGCACTAGGACCACTTGAAAGAACCTAATAAAAATATAAATCAAAGACGTTATAGATTGTGAGTGATAACTCTGAAGCTTGTTTTCTTAGAATAAAGTCAAATTTCATTTTTAAAGTTTTTTTCTTTTCATTTCCATTTACTTGTATGCCACCAAACCCCAATTATGATTATTACTTGTTAGAAAACTTAAATATGTTGGAAGAATTAGGAACCACAGAGAAGGTAGATGATCAGTGTTAGATGAATAATAGGAAAAATGTAACAAACGACGTGCAATCCAACCAGTGAAAAATGTTATATATAAATAAAAGTTAGACTATTGCCAGAAAATGCTTTTTAGCAAGTGAAATAATCAAGTAAAATACTTGAAAGATGACTTACATGCTCACTTTGCATAACTCAAAGTTGATACATTTACATATCTAAAGTCAACCAATGGAAAAAAAATACATAATTTTCCCAACATGCTTTTACATTAATAATATTACTTGGCAATCTGATGTTTCAAGACCCAGGGTGAATTACTTATTAAAAACCCATATACAGCTATCTGTCTTTATCTTTCTTTCTGTGTGAGCCATAATGGCTCTGATTGTTTTCAAAATTACATTTGGACAGGATATGACTGCTACATGAGACCTCTCAAACCAATATCATTTCCCTCACTCATAAAATATATTATACTGCTGTGTGCATTGAGCCAAATCATTAATGAAGGAAGCATAACCTAACCTTTGTGCTTCTGATTTGACCAGCAGTTATTCTGTAGCAAGCTAACAGCCCAGAAATTGTTTAAGAAGTGAAACTAACATGGTTATGAATATGTATAATGTATTCAGTTATTTCTTGAAAATTCATCTGTCATTCTGAATTGTTTTATCATTCTTAACTAATCTATAAGAGACTTAACTATGAAAGAGGAAATCCATCTTTGAATTTATGGGTTTTTTATTGGTAAAACTAAACAGTAGAATGTCTAAAGGGCATTACCTCTGTGAAATATGCTTAAAATTTTCTGAATAATATGTAATTAAAGTGCACCTATTTATTACATGTTTAACATGTTGAGCGCACTGCTATAAGATAGCCATTAACCTTCTGAGCCACACAGGCATGTCTCTGTAGCTGCTGAGAAACTATGAGTTATGAAATATTTTCTAATATGGATTAGTTTGAAGTTTGATTGGCAAACAGGCTCAGAACTCTGACCCGACCCACCAAAAGTATCGACTGTTATCAGTCATTCCTTGATAGAATTGATTTCTAATGGCAATAATCTAGGGCTGACTGAGATACACACATTTATTTGATTAGCATGGTTATTCCTTCATTATCTGGAAAGAACAAATAACCAATTCCCCATAAACCTGTTGTTCTTACCACCAGAAGACTTGTCCAAGCTGAACACTCAGATATGCACAGAAATATTGAAAATGCATTAGTCACTTAGCCCCTGAATTTGTTGAAGGAGACATCTCCCACGAGTGTTGAGTTTAATCCACACCCAATTTCCCTAGGTATAGCAAACAAATTACAACACATTCCGAGGCCTGGGTTTTAATGGCCAACAGTAGATGTTTCCCCACCTTAACAGGAGAATTTGTTTGTCACGGCCCTTTTCCTCTCCCTCAGTTGAGGCCTTAATCAAGAAAAGCCTGGGAGTCAGGACCTGGGTTCTAATCCCCTGTCTGCCTCTTCAATCAATCAATCAATTGTATTTATTGAGCACTTACTGTGTGCATATCACTGTACTAAGTGCTTGGGAAGTACAAGTTGGCAACATATAGAGATGGTCCCTACCCAACAGTGGGCTCACAGTCTCTGTGTGACTTGGGACAAGTCACTTACAACTGTCTGTGCCTCAGTTCCCTCATCTGTAAAATTTATTCATTCAATCGTATTTATTGAGTGCTTACTGTGTGCAAAGCATTGTACTAAGCACTTAAATGGGGTTTAAGACTGTGATCTCTCTGTGAGACATGGACTGTTTCTATCCTGATTATCTTGTATCTACCCCAGGACTTAGTTCAGTGCCTGGTACACAGCGAGCATATAACAAATATCATAAAAGAAAAAGAGAGTGGATAAGACTCGGTCCTGAGGTCGCAAACTTGAGCAGAGGGATTTCTTATAGTGCTAGTGGCTTGTTTAGCCCCATTCACACTGTCTTGTCTCTGCAGTCATTTTCTCCACTGGGGCACAGAGTTCAACAAAGTAGTTGAGCAGGGGTGCAGCACGTTACGAACTTGGTGTCTCAGGAATTCCTCCTAACTGGAGCCCTATTCAAATCTCTGGGGCAGTCTCCACCACTTTCTGTTTATTCCCGTGTATTCTAGTGCCAGTCAATCAATCAATTAATTATATCTTCTGAGCACTTACTGTGTGCAGAACACTGTACTAAGAACCTGGGAGAGTACAGTACAAAAGAGTTGATAGACATGCTCCCTGCCCGAAACAAAGTTAAAACAATCTAGAAGGGGAGACAGGCATTAATATAAATTACTAAATTACAGATATGTACATAAGTGCTGTGGGGCTGAGGGTGCAAATCTCAGTGCAAGGCAATGCAGAAGAGAGTAGGAGAAGAGGAAATAAAGGTTTAGTCAGGGAAGGCCTCTTGGAAGAGATGGGCTTTCAATAAGTTTCAGTTCCAGGAAGAATTGAGACTTCAACCCAGGGCTTCTGATTCCTAGAGTAGTGATCTTTCCACTGGACTGACGGGGGGACTTCCGTAATAAAGTATACCATCATCAGCATCATCATCACCACTATCATTGTCATCATCATCATTATGCATTTAGTGTTTGTCCAACAACGTTATACTGAGCATTAAAAAAACAAAATCTTAAGAGGGGTGCAAGCTCTGACCTCGAGTTCCATCTTGCCTTTGTCACCTTGTTGATTAATCACTCTATCTCAAATATTCATTCATTCATTCATTCAATCGTATTTATTGAGCACTTACTGTGTGCAGAGCACTGCACTAAGTGCTTGGGAAGTACAAGTCAGCAACATATAGAGGTGGTCCCTACCCAACAACGGGCTCACAGTCTAGAATGGAGAGACAGACAACAAAACAAAACATGTGGACAGGTGTGAAGTCATCAAAATAAATAGAAGTAAAGCTAGATGCACATGATTAACAAAGTAAATAGAATAGTAAATATGTACAAGTAAAATAAATAGAGGGATAAATCTGTAAAAACATATATACAGGTGCTGTGGGGAGGGGAAGGAAGTAGGGTGGGGGAATGGGGAGGAGGAGAGGAAAAAGGGGGCTCAGTCTGGGAAGGCCTCCTGGAGGAGGTGAGCTCTCACTAAGGCCTTGAAGGGAGGAAGAGAGCTAGCTTGGCGGATGTGGGGAGGGAGGGCATTCCAGGCCAGAGGGAGGACGTGAGCCAGGGGTTGACGGTGGGACAGGCAAGAACAAGGTACAGTGAGGAGGTTAGCGACAGAGGAGCAGAGGGTGCGGGCTCTGCTATTTGGGGTTTAAGATAGCGTGAGATGGGGAAGTGGTTGTTTACCGTCCCAACAGATTTCAGTCATTCTCCAAGTTCTTATCAATGTTTCCAAATGGATATTGATTTCCAGGGTCTAGTTGTAAAACACTCATGAAGCAGCATTGCACAATTTAGGGAATTCAGATCTATTGAAGATGATTTACTTAGGGTAAAATGACTTCTGAGTGGTCAGTCCTATCCTCTGTGGGATAAATTCGTGCAAGGCAAGAAGGAGCCTCATTAGGAGTGAGGAAACAGAGCTACATTATACAGTGAATCAGTCATAAAGGATTTCAATTAATGGCTCCAAATGTGAATCTTTCTGGAGGAGAGGAAGCTACCACCATTTTGGTTCTTAAGTATCATTTGCAATGCAAACATTTTGGAGCGAGCTTAGAGAGAAAGAGATGGGAGGAGTTTTATTTTTTTATTTCATTCTACTACTACCTTCTAAACTGCCTCTTTTTTCTAAGAACTTTTCTTCTTTGGAGCTACTCTGCCAAGTGGAAAAGCAGCGTCATTCATTTTAGCTGTGACATGCAATCACATGTCACTGCATAATGGTAAAGTAAACCACAAAAAGTGCATTTCAAGTAATGATGAGAGGCTGCCTTATGCTTACTAATGTGAGAAAATTTAGAGTGGAAAGCTGAAAATCTGCCAATGCAGATATGCAGTTTATGGCAGATAAGCCATTAGCTTTGGCTCATTATATCACTTCCTACATTATCAAGCATGAAAAGTATGAGGTATAAGACCCATGGGATGAACTATTATCCAGCAAAGGCCTGTCTTCAGGACTTGCGGGCGTTCGGATAAAGGGGTTCTTACCTAGACTGCGTTGGGTTTAGGAGGCTGCTGTTGGTTTGAGTGACAGTTCTTTGAATGACATGCTCTGGGGATTAGATACTTAAAACCTAATTACAAAAAAAAAAACTTCATTGGGCACTAAAACCTTATTGCAAAATTGAAAAGCTTGAAGAGGGGAATCCCAATGGTATAGCTATGCTCCATAGAAATTTAATTGACTCATATTACACAAACAGACCCACTGATTGGGAAAGCTTGTATCTATGCAAAACTAGAGAATGGGCCTTCTGTATTTCAGGGATCATGGGACCTGGAGAGAAGAGAAGGTTTAAAGAGCACAACCATGAATTGGCCAGTTTATCAGGAACAAGTTGGGTTTTTGAAAAAAGAGACTATTTGGATGGTGCTCATTGCTTTTACTGCCACTTGGGAGGGTGAAGATTTCTTTCTTGGAAGAGAAGACTGTTGCTTTTTCTGGAAAGGATACAAAGTCCCCTAGCATGGACAATAATCACTGTAGTATGTTTTGAGTGTCCATATTAGCCAAAACACAAAACTAGTGACTTGAAAGTTGCAGCGGAATGAATCAAACATGGCTTTAAAAAGACAAGAAATGCCACTAGTGAGTCTGACAAAGAGCCCTTTCCACGCAATGTTTGGTCATCAGAAAGAGCATAAGGATGCTTGGAAGAAACTTGTTGCTGTTGTCCTCCTCAATTCGGGATGGGCCATCCTGTCTCCCTATTTCCCTTTACATGATTTTGCATCCACCCTCGAGGTTCTTTCCACTTAAGGAAAGTGACAAAACATCCCCATCCCTTCTTCACTGACCATATGGAATTTTTTAGTGTTCTGTTAACTATGTGGAAAACAGGTCCTACTCGTCCACCCGATTCTCCCTTAAGGTTGTGAATAGTCAGGGCTTCTCAACACCAAGTCCAGGTGAGTGACTCTTGCCTCACTTATGACTTGTTGGAGGGGCATAAACTCTCTGACTTGGTGTCAGGAATCCGGGCTGTGCTTGTGGGTTTCACCTCATCCCTCCTATCTATGGAGGGAGGATCCTCTCATGGTGATGACTGGCAACATATTCATTCATTCAATCATATTTATTGAGCACTTACTATGTTCAGAGCACCATACTAAGTGCTATAAAGAAGCAGTGTGGCTCTGTGGAAAAAGCATGGGCTTGGGAGTCAGAGGTCATGGGTTCTAATCTCGACTCCACCACTTGTGTGCTGTATGACTTTGGGCAAGTCACTGAACTTCTCTGTGCCTCAGTTACCTCATCTGTAAAATGGGGATTAAGACTGTGAGCCCCCCGTGGGACAACCTGATCACCTTGTGTCCACCCCAGCACTTAGAAAAGTGCTTCACACATAGTAAGTGCTTTACATATGTCATTATTATTATTATTAATATTAGAAAGTACAATTCAGCAATAAAAAGAGACAATCCCTGTCCACACCGGGTTTGCAGTCTAGAAGGGGGGAGACAGATATTAAAACAAGTAAACAGGCTTCAATATAAATAAATAGAATTATAGATATATACACATGAAAACAAGTAAACAGGCATCAATGTAAATAAATAGAATTCTAGATATATAACGATATACATAACTGCTGTGGGGCAGGAAGAAGGGGAGAAGAGCAAAGGGAGCGAGTGGAGGTGATACAGAAGGGTGGGGGAGCTGAGGAAAAGGGGGACTTAGTCGGGGAAGGGCAGTTCATTCATTCATGCAATCGTATTTATTGAGGGCTTACTGTGTGCAGAGCACTGTACTAAGCACTCGGGAAGTACAAGTTGGCAACATATAGAGATGATCCCTGCCCAACAATGGGCTCACAGTCTAGAAGGGGAAGACAGAAAACAAAATAAAACATGTAGACAGGTGTCAAAATCATCAGAACAAATATAATTAAACCTATATGCACATCATTAACAAAATAAATAGAACAGTAAATATGTACAAGTAAAATAAATAGAGTAATAAATCTGTACAAATATATACAAGTGTTATGGGGAGGAGAAGGAGGAAGGGCAGCGGGGATGGGGAGGAGGAGAGGAAAAAGGGGGCTCGGTCTAGGAAGGCCTAGGTTCCAGACTGTTTTTGTGGTCCAGTTCCTGAGGGAAGGGTTTGATAGTTTTCTATTATTCTTCCCAGCTCAAAAGCAGTTTATAGGTGTTTTATTCTAACCACATTCCTGGGAGGTAAGGGGAGGCAGGTATCATCTCCTGCCTCCTAAGAAGCAGCAGTGTAGCCTGGGGGAAAGAGCACAGATCTAGGATTCAGACAACTTGTATTCTAATCCCTGCTCGGCCACACTTGCCTGCTGTGTGACTGGGCAAATCATTTAAGTTCTCTGTGCTTCACTTTCCTCACCAGTAAAATGGGGATTAAATGCCCCATAGACTATGAATCTTTGGTGGGATGGGAACTGTATCCCACCTGATGATCCTGGATTTTACCAGTGCAAATTCCACAATTATTATCATCATTTTACAAATGTGGAAACTGGGGCACAGAGTAGATTAGTGACTGGTTGAAGGTCACAGACTGCGACTCACATCTTCTGAGCTACAAATCTTGATAGGCCATACCGCAAAGCTCAACCTTTTTTTTTATCACAGTGGCACCAAACTTGGTGGTAGAATACTGGATTTCCACATTTTATAGAAAAGTATTATGCATTCAGAGTTAGAACCATGAGGTAGTTTTCCTTCCACTGTGGCATTGAGGAATGATGGGCATTGCTGCAGAGGATGAACACTGAAAGAAACAGCACATATAGGAGATTTCTCCTTTAAATAGGAACCAAGTCAGAATTTGGACTGAAATACTGTAGTGCTGTCAAACAGTTTGGAACTGAAGTTGGCAGTTGTCCTTTCAAACTGTTATTGCTATACATGTGTCCCAGAAGGGACAGCTAAGAATTCTTGTTTTATTTGAACTCTTTCCAGTTTCATTCAGCAGGATACTGGCAGTCCACTTTCTGGTGTTAATTATTTCTGCCCTGATTGCCTGGCAACACATAACATGGGAGGTATTACACTTCGCCATTTGTTAATGCTTCCAGCTGAATGCAGAAAGAAAATGGAATACAGAGAGTCAGCTGGAGATGCAACTTATTAAGTTAGGTGAGTTCTTTGATTGAAAATTTGTTGTGGATGAAGTGATTTGTAATCCCATGCTTGTATTTGTGAACAATAATTTCAGAAAGTTTTGAGGGGACACAGTAATACAAATATATCAGGAGCAAAAGAAAATGCCTATTACCCTTAAGGCTCTCTCGGATGGTCTCATTCTCCTGCCTAAGTACATTATTTTGAGCAGCAGATTGCAAGAGGGTTGGCGTTTTTTGAATTTAAGAAAAATAAGAAGGTGTACGTAATAAACAATTTTTGTACTTGTACTTGTTGCTGCTGACAGTAAGAGTCTGTCCATTGGGGGCAAATGTGGATAAAAACTCTGATGCATTATGGATGTTCTCTTATTTGGTTATCTGATGCAGCCATTTGATGTTCAGTGTGTTTTGAGGGTGATGTCATTCAAGAGTCTGGGTGTTTTTCTTCTGTAGTAGCCCAACCTCACAGTGTTCTGCACTCAGTAAGTGCTCAATAAATACAATTGAATGAGTAGACATAGAGGACAGGAGACAGTATGTGACAGGACTTGGACTGTGAGCTGCTTAGACCGTAAATCCCATGCGGAGCCTGATTATCTGGTATAATAACTCTGGTATTTTTTAAGTACTTAGTATGTGCCAGGAACTGTACTGAGAGCTGGGGTAGAGAAAAGCAAATTGGGTTAGACGGTTCCTTTCCCGTATAGGATTCACAGTCTTAATCTCCATTTTACAGATGAGGTAACTGAGGCACAGAGAAGTCAAGTGACTCCCTCAGGATCACACAGCAGACAGGTGGTGGAGCCGGAATTAGAACCCATGACCATCTGAATTCCAGACCTGTGCTGTATCCCCAGGGCTTAGTACAAGGCTTGACACAGAGTCAGCACTTAACAAATACTATTGTTATTATTATGACAACTATTTTACAGATCTGCAGTTTGTTCTGGAGTCTGATGTTTTGTTGCCACTATGTTTCCCCAAATCTATCTTGACATTAAAAATTAGCTTTTCTACTTTTTGCCTATTTGTGTGTGGCTGATCAGTGTACTGCCTAGGTAGTACTGCCTGTACTGCTCCACCATCTGCCAGCTGTGTGACCTTGGGCAAGTCACTTAGCTTCTCTGTGCCTCAGTTACCTCATCTTTAAAATGGGGATTAAAACTGTGAGCCCCCCGTGGGACAACTTGATCACCTTGTAACCTCCCCAGCACTTAGAACGGTGCTTTGCACATAGTAAGCACTTAACAAATACCATCATGAAATAAATAAAGAAAGAATTCAGTGACAGCTTTATCTCCGAGACTGGCAGTGAATATGGTCTCCTTTTGGTTTATTGTCAGTCCACAGCAATTCATACTTGGTTGAAAGTCTTCAAGGGTAGCCATCAGTTTACAGCAATTCCTGGATGGCTGAATTGAAGACTTTTGACAAAACTCCTAGCTTGCTGTGTTGGAAGCATGTCCCAATGGATTGCAGGTGGATTGTGACACCAATATCTAAATAATTTGGTGTACAAAGTCAGCACTGAACTTTTCACACTGCTTTTATTCTGATTATGTTGCTGGACAAAGAAAGGGTCAGACAGAGCATCATCTAATGTATCTTGACTACCGGGGAGTAGCCCAAGTATTTTGGAGAACATCTCAGGAAAAGCCAAATTTGCTTAAAGATTGGAGAACTTGGTGTGTTGCTCATGTTAAATTCATTCAGTCATATTTATTGAGTGCTAACTGTGTGCAGAGCACTGTACTAAGTGCTTGGGAAGTACAAATCATCAACATATTGAGATGGTCCCTACCCAACAACAGGCTCACAGTTGAATGCATTTGTAAGGTCTATGAAAACAGGGTAGATTGCTTGACGCTATTCCTCTCTTTTTCTTGTATAGTGATGGTATTTGTTAAGCACTTACTATGTGCCAAACACTGTTCTAAGCACTGGGATAGATACAAGGTTATAAGTTTGTCCCACGTAGGACTCACAGTCTTAATCCCCATTTTACAGATGAGGTAACTGAGATACAGAGATGTTAAGTGACTTGCCCAAGTCTCACAGCTGACAAGTGGCAGATTTGGGATTAGAACTCATGACCTTTGACTCCCAAGCCCGTGCTCATCCATTGTGCTTAAAGAGAACACTGTACACCATGTACAGTGCTTTGATCTGAAGGTACATGGTGAGAAAAGCAGTGCATGATTTACTGTATTCTTCATAGCATGTCCAGAAGGATCCTGGATAAAAGACACATACACATGGACATACACTCACATATAACACCCACAAACCATGTATTTATGTACAGATTTTTTAATGGTATTTGTTAAGCGCTTACTATGTGCCAGGAACTGTCTTAAGCATTGGGGTAGATTCAAAGTAATCAGGTTGGACAAAGTCCATGTCCTATTTGGGCTGACAGTCTTAATCCCCATTGTAAAGATGAGGTAACTGAGGCACAGAGAAGCTAAGTACCCAAGGTCACTCAGCAGACAAGTTGCAAAGCTGGGACTAGAACCCAGGTCCTTCTGACTCCCTAGAACCTATCCCTTAGGCCATGCTGCTTCGCAGATGTCAGTCCCATTTGAGAATGATTGTACAGAAAATGATTCCCTATCCATGTATGTGGGTGTGCCTAGAAGCACTTTGCGTGTTAGACATTCTAGCCCACAATTTGGGCATGTAGAGTCTATCTTTTTTGCCTTGGTGTGTTAGCCATGTACGGAGCTTTTCAACCACAGTCAAATGGGCCTCTTGGTCTTCGTATCCTTCCCAGAGTCCTTAAGCTCTTTGTGATAATCCAATAAAGGCTCGATTTATTTATAAAGCAGGCCTCTGGGCAAAGGCTCAGAAGGTTCTAGAGCAAGGAACATGCTAAGTCCTCAGGACCTTCTCCAAAAAGGAAAGATTTCTGCATGGTATGTCAATCACTCACATGGTGCCATCAGCTGGAGGGTAGCCAATTAGTAAAGAGGATTTGACTAAGTAGGAGCAGAGTTAAGAAGCTGGGGAAGAAACTCCAGGGTCATGGGAGAGGAAGGGCCCATGCTAGGTGATAGAAATGAATGTTTATAAGAAGCTGGTGTCAGGCAATAAGGCAGAGGGTCAGGAGAAGCAGCAGAGCCTAGTGGCAAGAGCACAGGCTTGAGAGTCAGAGGACTTGGGTTCTAATCTCGGCTGTGCCACTTTTGTGTTGTGTAACCTTGGACAAGTCACTTAACTTCTCTGTGCCTCAGTTACCTCATCCGTAAAATGGGGATTAGACCTGTGAGCCCCAAGTTGGATGGGTACTGTGCCCAACTGATTATCTTGTATCTACCCCGGTGCTTAGAACAGTGCATGGCCCATGGTAAGTATTTAACAAATACCATTATTATTAGTATTATTAGGTGGGTGAAGTGCTAGGGAGTTCAGTGCTCTGCATACAATAAATGCTCAATAAATATGATTGAATGAATAAATGGAATTGCTGTAGAGCAGTGGATTAAAGTAGGGGGCAGGCACAGTAATTCCAGAACAGTGATGAGGAAAAACTAGTAGAAAAGGCATTTGGGCAGCAGTTTCTTCATATTTATTATGCAGTTAAATATTGCTGTTGAAATTCTTAGCCAGGATTCCTAGTTTACAACCAAAGAATATGGTTGTGTGGTTTACATGTAGGGAACTTACAAACATTGGAGAATTGGCTCTCAAAGGGGCATTTGGTAATGCTCCAAACCTCAGCCTCCAGCCCTTAGTGTGTAGCACTAGCTAGCTGAAACTATACCTTCTTTCAAATATTTCTGGAGTCACCGTTGGTGGCAGAAAGCAACAGGGACAATTTCAGGTGCCATGGAGCCCCACAGAAGTCTCTAACCCAGCTGTAAAACTATCAGGGACCTCTCGAACCTCAGTGCTAGAAAATGGATGTCAGCTGTCAAAGGTCATTGGAACTATCATATTCTCCCTTTGCAGCATTACAGAATATTATAGAATGACCTGAGGATCAGGACGGCCTAAAGAAAGAGCATGGTGCTGGGAGTCCTTCTAGACTATGAGCCCGTTGTTGGGTAGGGACCGTCTCTATATGTTGCCAACTTGTACTTCCCAAGCACTTAGTACAGTGCTCTGCACACAGTAAGTGGTCAATAAATACGATTGAATGAATGAATGAGTCAGAGGTTCTGGACTCTAATCCTGGATCTGCTACTTGTCTGCTGTGTGGCTTTGGACAAATCACTTAACTTCTCTGTGCCTCAGTTTCCTCATCTATAAAATTGGGGATGAAACACCTAGTCTCCCTCCTTTGTAGACTCTGAGCCCCATGTAGGCTAGGAACTATCTCTGACCTGTTTATCTTGTATTTCCCCCAGTGCTTGGCATATGGTTAGCACTTTATTATTATTATTATTATTTTTGTGATTCTGCCAACACCACTTTGCTTGAATCTGTCTTTAGAGTACTGTACTATCACTTTTCATTCATTCATTCATTTATTCAGTCAGTCAGTCAGTCAGTCAGTTGTATTTATTAAGTTCTTACTGTGTGCAAGACACTGTACTAAGTGCTTGGGAACGTACAATACAACGGTAAAGAGTGACATCTTCTGCCCACAATGAGCTCACAGTCTAGAGAGTGGGAGACAGACATCAATACAAATAAATTAAATTATATATATATACATAAATGCTGCAGGGCTGGGAGCTGGGGGGAAGAGCAAAGTGAGCAAGTCAGGGAGATGCAGAAGAGAGTGGGAGATGAAGAAAAGTGGGACTTAGTCTGGAAAGGCCTCTTAAGGAGATGTGCCTTCAACGAGGCTTTGTTTGCCCAGTTTCAGTTTTACTTTAGAGTGCTATGGCAATCTAAAGACAGTTTAATGCTCAGTCATGCATACAACTGACTGCCTCAGTGACCTCAGAAAATATTTCATAGATAAATATTTTTCCCATTGGTTTTCAGGCTTTGTAAGTCATAGTATTTTCTAATTTTTCAACAGGACATCAAGCAGACATCTAGAATTAGACATAAAATATGGAATTGCAACAGCTTGGCTAGCAAAATGTTCAAGGAAAACTGTAAAGTAAAGACTGTTCACTACATCTAACCATGACGACAAAATTCTGAATTGCTTAAGCATCTTCTACAAAATAAAATATCCCCCTCCAACAGAAACTTTCCATCTTGATCTTATGAAGAAAGCTCTCTCTAAGACACAGCCAAAATAGAAAAACCCAAACAGCAGTTCTTCTCTCTGTGCTGCTAGGTTACAGGAAATAATTAAATGATGAAATTTCAGAATTGCTGAAAACAATTCTGAAATAGGCTTTGAAAATGCAAATTTGGACATGCAGTTTGTTTGGGAAATGATGTAGAGATGCAGATGGACAGTGCCCATTCCCCCATTTAGTTAATAACGTGGTTTAAATATGCTTTACAAACAGCTTTCCAAACTCATCAGGCTTGTAGCTATTTCATTGGAAAAATCAGCATTATCCCAAATTCTTACCCAAACCAGTTTCTTCCCTCCTCTGCTCATCTCCACCCTTCCCCTGCATCACATATGCTGAGTCTAGGACAGCACAAGCCTCTGCCTGGTGCAAATGTACTTTAGCATAGCATAGATTTCCATGAAAATCAAACCAAAAAGTCATCATGAAGAGAGGCAAAATAGATTTGGTTTCTCTTAGGTCCTATATCTGGTTTTCAGTATGTGTATTTTTGCTGGGCCTTGGATAGGGGTTGGGGATGAGGATCGAATCAATCACATTTATTGAGAGCTTACTGTATGCAGAGTACTGTAGTAAGTGCTAGGGAGAGTACAATTAACAGAGTTATCAGACACAGTCCTTGCCCACAATGAGCTTACAGTCTAGAGAGGGAGATAGTTCTTAAGATAAATTATGGATATGTACATTAGTTCTGGGAGGCTGAGGGTGGGGTGAATAGAGGGTAGAAATCCGTCACCGAGACCTGCAGGTTTCACCTTCATAACATAGCCAAGATCCTCCCTTTCCCATCCATCCAAAGCGCTAAGTTGTTGATACAATCTCTCAGCCTATCCCGACTGGATTACTGCCTCAGCCTCCTTTCTGATCTTGAATCCTCCTGTCTCTCCTCCTGTTTCAGTCTATACTTCATGCTGCTGCCTGGATTATCCTACAGAAATGCTCTGGGCATGTCACTCCCCTCCACAGAAATCTCCAGTGGTTGCCTATCAACCTTCGCATGAAACAAAAACTCATCACTACTGCTTCAAAACTCTCCATGACCTCGCCTCGTCCTACCTCACCTCCCTTCTCTCTTTCTACAGCTCAGTCCACACCCTTCGCTCCTCTGCCACTAACCTCCTCACTGTGCCTCGTTCTCGCCTCTCCTGCCATCGACTCCCGGCCCACGTCCTCCCCCTGGCCTGGAATGCCCTCCCTCCGCTCATCCACCAAGCTAGCTCTCTTCCTTCCTTCAAAGCTCTACTGAGAGCTCACCTCCTCTAGGAGGCCTTCCCAGACTGAGCCCCCCTTTTCCTCTGCTTCTCCTCCCCTCCCCATTGCCCCTACTCCTTCCCTCTGCTCTACCCCTTCCCCTCCTCAAAGCACTTGTATATATTTGTACGTATTCATTACTCTTTTGATTTTATTAATGATGTAAATAAAGCAATAATTCTATTTATCTATTTTGATGGTATTGATGCCTGTCTACTTGTTTTGTTATCTGTCTCCCCCTTCTAGACTGTGAGCCCGTTGTTGGGTAGGTATTGTCTCTATCTGTTGCCAAATTGCACTTAGCACAGTGCTCTGCACACAGTACATGCTCAATAAATTCGATTGAATGAATGAATGGTAGAAATCCAAGTGCAAGGGTAATGCAGAAGGGAGAGGGAGTAGGGAAAGGGCTTAGCTGCGGAAGGGTCCCTTATTTCCTTTGGTGGAATCAGTGTTCAGAGTTCATGGAACTGCGATTTCCCCTGACCACCTATGGACTGTCAAGAAGTTGGAGACTAAATTGTTAAACCACAATTTCCATACTACTCCAATTTGCTTTACACTGCTTCTGTAGACCTTCCCTCAGAAACTAATGATAGTGATAGTAATATTTAAGTGCTTACTATGTGCCAGATCCTGTACTAAATGCTAGAACAGATACAAAATAATCAGGTTGGACATAGTCCCTGCTGCATATGGGGTTCACATTCAAATGGATAATAGAACCATTCAAACAATCAGTGGCATTTACTGAGCACTTACAGTGTGCAGAGCACTGTACTAAGTGCTTGGGACAGTATAATAATGATGGCTGACACATTTCTTGCCTACACATAATAGTAATAATGGCATTTATTAAGCA
This sequence comes from Tachyglossus aculeatus, assembly GCF_015852505.1. Lineage (NCBI taxonomy): Eukaryota > Metazoa > Chordata > Mammalia > Monotremata > Tachyglossidae > Tachyglossus > Tachyglossus aculeatus. The sequence continues at coordinate 53,070,424 of NC_052069.1, forward strand.
CTTACTATATGCAAAGCACTGTTCTAAGTGCTGGGGAGATTACAAGGTGATCAGGTTGCCCCACGGGGGGCTCACAGTTTTAGTCCCCATTTTACAGATGAGGTAACTGAGGCACAGAGAAGTTGAGTGACTTGTCCAAAGTCACACAGCTGACAATTGGAGGAGCCGGGATTTGAATCCATGACCTCTAACTCCAAAGCCCGTGCTCTTTCCACTGAGCCACGCTGCTTCTCTATATGTAGCTTCCAGGGCCCATAGTGGACTCTTTAGATTCAAGGCTATCTATCCTTTTCTAAGGCTCTCTCCATCCTGCAGCCTTGTATGTTTTGGTACTAAGTGAGCTCTCCCTGCCAAATTATATCATTTTTGTATCTTGGGGCAAAACGTATGGTTTGTTAGGGATATTTCCTCAGGAGAAATCCTCTTCCATGACCAGTCAACAAAATCCATAACGTTGGAGGCACTGGAGAAGCAGGTTTCACACTGCAGAATTTTGCACACTCAACTGCTCTTGGTTGTGTAGCTTTTAACTCCAGAGACTAGTTCTTCTCCCTTTTAGGATTTGATTCATTTTATGCTTTTGGATTATCCATATGTGAAGTGGGAATAACATCTGAATTGCAGGTGTTGAGGTTTAATTAATTCCTGTTGATAAGGCAGAGATCCTTGGGCTAAAGGTGCCATGTAAGTGATGGGTGTAATTATTGCCATGTTCTTATGCTGAATGAATTCTATCTGATAAACCCTGACTGGGTCTCATTAAGTCAAAACAGTAAGAGTCTGTGTTAACAAATACCATTTTTTCAAGTACGAACAGTATTTGTTTCTAAATGATCAAAATCCTGCTTCAGAGAAGGGTTGGAAATAAAATGCTATAGAGTACCTGCCTTGACAGGAAAAGTTACAAAGCCGTCTAGGTTTAATTGCATGTCACCTTTTGATTTTGACAAAATATAATAGTACAAGTTGCTAGGAAGCTTAATCAAGCAGACCTTTTTTAGCTTAACAAAATCTATACAGAGAGCTGAAGGAGGAATGAGATAGATATGTGCCAAGTCTCAGCTTGGCATTCATTTTTTTTTTTAATTGCAGCTAAAATTTTGTGAAATGTGATTGAGAATTTTTCTCTGGGAAATTATCGGCTGGGCAACCTGGATTTGTCAGCCCAGGTGGTAGCGATCTCCTAGGATGGGGGTAAGAGAGTGAGGCGGAAGTGGGAAGAAGACCTTGGCTTTTATGGTAGAGTCTCAATTTAAACTTGATTTTCAAGAGGTTTTCTTCATAGAACCACCATTCTGTTTGGAAAATACCCAATAATTTATCTTTCCTAAGTGAAACCATTTTAAATCAGTAATGCATTTGGCTCAGGGCAGAGAAAGCTAATGTTCCCTTTTTCACCCAGAAGGCATGAACTTGCTGTCTACCAATTCTGTTATAGTGTACTCTCCCAAGCACTTAGTATGTACTCCGCACACAATAAGCACTTAATAATGGTATTTGTTAAACGTTTACTACATGCCAGGCACTGTACTAAGTGCTGGGGTGGGTACAAGCAAATCAGGTTGAACACAGTCCCTGTGCCATGTGGGTCTCGTAGTCTCAATCCCCATTTTACAGATGGGGTAACTGAGACCCAGAGAAGTGAAATGACTTGCCCAAGGTCACACAGCAGACAACTGGTGGAGCCAGGATTAGAACCCATGACCTTCTGACTCGCAGGCTCTATCCAGTATGCCATGCTGCTTCACGCTTATAATTTAGTAATTGATTGATTGTTAAACATGTTAAACCATGCAAGTTGTCTGCTACTGCAGCATCTCTGTCCACCTGCTTTGGAATCTCCATGGTCTCAATTATTCCCATAATTTCTCCATTTCCCTCAGATACTGGAATAAATAGTTCCGTTTTTCTAGATCACTAGTTGAAATAATGTAATGGGGTGTCGCTCCAGCTGGGGGTCAGCACCCCTTGGGTGGCTTTGGGAAAGTTTTTTTTTTTTTTAATGGTTTTATTAAGTGCTTACTATGTGCCAGGCACTGTTTTAAGTGCTGGAGTAGATACAAGATAACGAGGTTGGACACAGTCCATGTCCCACATGAGGCTCACAGTCATAATCCCCATTTTACAGTTGAGGTTACTGAGGCACAGGAAGTTAAGTGACTTGCCCAAGGTCTCACAGCAGACAAGTGACAGAGCCAGGACTACAACCCAAGTCCTTCTGACTCCCAGACTCGTGGTCTATTCACTAAGCCATGCTGTTCCTAAGGGATCACATAGTTCCGGTGGCAGTGTGGCTCATGAACGTGACCCCTGCACCTCTTTCTCATTGTTGCCTGCTTTCCTGGCTCCCTTTGATCACCCCAATCCTCATCATTCTCATTCCATGCTTCATTCACCTCTCGTACAAGAGCTTTCCCCTCAAACAAGAAGTTGTGTGGCCTAGTGGAAAGAGCGCAGACCTGAGCATCCTAGTTCCTCCACTTGCCTGCTGTATGCCTCTGGACAAATCACTTAACTTCTCTGTGCCTCAGTTTTCTCATCTGTAAAATGCAGATGAAATGCCTGATCACCCTCCTTCTTTGACTATGAGCCACAGCTGGGACAGGGACTGTGTCTGACCTGAATATCTCATATCTACCTCAGTGCTTAATATAGTTCTTGGCATATAGTAAGTGCCTAATAAATGTCATAATTACTTTGATTATTATGTCTATTATTATTGCTATTATTATTTTTATGCATAAAGCCATTGTAATAATAATAATGGCATTTGTGCACTCATTCAGTCGCATTTATTGAGCGCTTACTGTGTGCAGAGCACTGTACTAAGCACTTGGGAAGTACAGGTTGGCAACATATAGAGATGGTCCCTACCCAACAGCGAGCTAAGCGCTTACTATGTGCAAAGCACTGTTCTAAATGCTGGGGCGGTTACAAGGTGATCAGGTTGTCCCACGGGGGGCTCATAGTCTTCATCCCCATTTTACAAATGAGGTAACTGAGGCACAGAGAAGTTAAGTGACTTGTCCAAAGCCACACAGCTGACAATTGGTGGAGCCGGGATTTGAACCCATGACCTCTGACTTCAAAGCCCGTGCTCTTTCCACTGAGCCACGCAGGGGTTCCAGCCAAGTTGTGGAGCTCATGACCAGGAATTTTGCTGTTTGAACATTAACAGCTGACCCTTCCTGAGCAGGACCCTTGTCCAGACAACTTCCCTATGCTTTCGATAAAGATATGGAGAAAGTTATGTTCCCATGGGTAGAAGGCCACTAGCTCTAGAAGAGGGATCCTTCTCCAAATTGGTCCCAGTTTAAAGGGAAAGCTGTGAGAAAAGCAGAGTGCCACAGTAGCAGCTGCCACAGTCTTCCTGAGGTTTTGTGGAAGACGTACCAGGCTGTGGCCGCTTATCCCTGTTCCACTAGGGAAGTGCAAGGTGGTGGTCCAGGGTGGATGTTCCTTGATGCACTGTTCACTAGGCCAAGATGGGGCAGAGATGATTGAATGCTTTAAAACCGTTGGTAAGGAGTTTCTGCTTGATGTGGAGGCGGATGACAACTACTGGAGATTCTTGAGGAGAGGGGAAACGTGGACTGAGCGTTTTTAATAGAAAAATTATCCAGGCAGCAGAGTGAAGTACGGACTGGAGTGGGGAGAGACAGGAGGCAGGGAGGTCAGCAAGGAGGCTGATGATGCAGTAATCAAGGCGGTGCCCTCTGCAGAAAGGTGCAAATAGCTTTAATTCTATTTGTTCTGACGACTTTGACACCTGTCCACGTGTTTAGTTTTGTTGTCTGTCTCCCCCTTCTAGATTGTGAGCCCGTTGTTGGGTAGGGACTGTCTCTATATGTTGCCAACTTGTACTTTCCATGCACTTAGTACGTGCTCTGCACACAGTAAGCACTCAATAAATATGATTGAATGAATGAGTGAATTGGAGAGCCAGGGAGGGGTCCTGGCGAGGTGGGGGGGGGGGGGTGTCCAGTGGAGGAGGACACCAGTGTCCTTGGAAATCGTGGAGGGATGGCAGCAGCTGTGGTGGATTTATGCAACTATCTGATTGGGTATTCTGCAGTGGTTTAAGGTCACGCAGCTCTTCTAGACTGTGAGCCCATTATTGGGTAGGGACCGTCTCTATATGTTGCCAATTTGTACTTCCCAAGTGCTTAGTACAGTGCTCTGCACACAGTAAGTGCTCAGTAAATACGATTGAATGAATGAATGAATGATGGTATACAGGCCACGCCAGGAGCAGGACCCCCGGAGCTGCAAGGGCAGGGAGCAAGTTCCCCGAGGAGTGTGAAATGTTCTAATAAGAAGCCTGATGATTGGATTTGTTCACCAGGCATTTTGGACTACAGGTATTTTATGTTTGACGATTGTAAGGTTTAATTTTTATTTTTGAAATTAAAGTTTAAGTGGTGAATTCTTTCACAAGGCTGTGAGGATAGATTTAGCCATCTGTGGTGGGTTTTTTTTTTTTTCGACTCTATTGGCTTGCCAGGGTACAGTATCAGATTCCCAAGCTATTTGGCTTTCTTTTGGGGGGATTAATTGAAAATAGGAACAGAAATTGAAAGATGAGTCACCAGCTTGACGACTGCAATCACTTTACTCTTGGTCATTAGAACTAGGCAACCTCGGAGTTTACTCTATTCTGTTCCCCGGTGGTGAAATTTGTGTGTCATAAGAGAAGACTGGGGAAAGGAAGGACCAAAATAATGATAATAATATTTGTCAAATTACTATGTGCCAAACTCCGCACTAAGTGCTGGGATAGATACTAGATAATCAAGTCCCACATGGTACTCACAATCTAAATAGGAGAGAGAACTTGTACTGAATCTCCATTTTTCAGATGAGGGAGCCTGAGCACAGAGAAGTTAAGGGACAAAAGATATCACTACTCATTGTCTTTGGGGACCAGGGTAGCAGACTGCCCAATTTCATTTCACCTGCTCACCTCCACATCAGAAGTCCTTAAAATAATAATAATATTCATTCATTCATTCAATTGCATTTATTGAGCACTTACTGTGTGCAGAGCACTGTAGTAAGTGTTTGGAAAGTACAATTTGGCACCAGATAATAATAGTGATGGTATTTGGTAAGTGCTTACTATGTGCCAAGCACTGTTCTAAGTGCTGGAGTACATACAAGGTAATCAGGTTGTCCCACGTGGGGCTCACACTCTCAATCCCCATTTTATAGATGAGGTAACTGAGGCACAGAGAAGTTAAGTGATTTGCCCAAAGTCACACAGCTGATAGGTGGAAAAGCCAGGACTAGAACCCACAACCTCTGACTCCCAAGCCCATGTTTTTTCCATCTAGGGCTTATGATTAATGACTAAAAAAAATCAATTTCTGAGCCATAGTTCCATAACTATTCAAATTTGTTCATCCCAAAATTGTTGGAAGCCTTAGAACTATCTAGACACCAGTATTTTATGTCTCCCTAAACCAGGAGCACCTAATAAAGTGAAAGGGAATCAGCTGAAACCAACTGAATAGCACTGGGCAAGTTATTGAGCTAAACATTTGCAACAAATCACACTTGGAAATTCAAGTGCAGGAAGAGGTTTGATTGTTTCTAATCCAAAATTTTCTGATGTTCTGCAGTTGTGATCTCTAATGGCTAACTTTACAAAATCAGCTATAAGAAAGTTTTTTTTGTTGTTTTTCATGTTTGTTTTTTTTTATAAAACATGCCATTCACAGTCCTGAATATGTCAGCTTCTTGGTAAGTATGGTGAAGACATGATATTTTCCTAGTTTCATCACAGTGATAATTTTTTCATGCTGGTGTGCAGCTGATGACATTGTAGCGATAACTCTCCAAACATTAATTGGAAATGTTAAAAAAAGAACCTGACAATACCTAAATGAATTGGAGAGTTTCTTTTCAACCCCTTAGAGACCTTCATCAGCTCTCAGGAGAGAACATGCATGCACACATACACACACATGCACACAATCATGCATCTGCTAATGGATATTAAAATATTTCAGCTTGGCTTGAATTGTAAACCTGGAAGTGTTTCTCCAATCTTGGTGCATATTGTGGGATGAATAACCAGTCTGTAATAAGAAATCAGTTTCATGAAAGTATTGATAGTAAAGGAACTGGAGCATTCCCACCCACCCACCCCCCCCGCCCCTCAAATGACGCTGTAATATTCTGAGTTATTTTGTTCCAGTGGGTGAAGTAAGACCTTTAGCCTAGTGAAAGGATGACTTGGTTCTTTTCATATTCCTTCTGTAGCCTTGAAGTGTGGTCCAAGATGATTCACTTAAAACAACTGCGAAATGAGAGTAGTAATAAATGCTGCCGGGTTATATGAGGCTTAATGAGGGAGCATTTGGAATGGGAACTAATAAGGGGCTGGCAGGAATATTATTCACATGAGATATGCTTGGAATAAAGTACCCTACTCCTGTGTCTCCAGGCAGGACTTAATCTCCCAGGACCCACACTCCAGCAACTGTCACGCTGTCCTTCATTTCTCAGTGGCGTGACCATAGAAATGTTTACAACCTTTTCTATTGCCCCGCCAACAGATCTTAATTAGCCAGGCTCATGCTGACCTCGACCAAGCTGGCATAGAGTCTTGCCTACAGAGCCTATGCCTACAAGGCACAGCTGTCTCTCCTGGGCTGCCTTCCTGACAGAACCAGCTGAGATTGTGCATCCTGCAAGCCTCCCATTTTCTGAAAATGTTGACTGTAAGGGAGGGAGAGTGCCGTGGTCAATTTTGCAGAGGGAAATCGGGTACCTGGAAGGGAGAGAGGGTAGAGGAGGCTTGCCTTTAATTCTGAAATCCCCGGCCCTTAGAAGCTTAGAGGTTTGGGGTCCTTTAGATTACCAGGAAGAGGGAAATTAGAAGTCCAGAAGTCCCAAAATCCAGATGTGCATCTGTGGATCTGCATCCCTACCCAATTTACCCTCCCCAATTCTCTTTGTGGCCAATAGCTTCCTGCTCACCAGCCATAGTGGCTGGTCCCTGTTCTTCAGGGCTGATGACATATTACACAAACAGTTTGGATTTTCTGATTTTGCAGCAGCAAGGGGTCATCTAGGGGTGATCAAGTCACCATCCACAGCTCACAACCCTACCATGACACATCCTGCCCTGCTCAGCCATTAGCCAGGGGATTTAGGTTATGGTTTAGGAGACTCCAGCTTGCTTCCTCTGTGGTATTGTAGCTGAATTATAATAATAACAATGATAATAATAATAATTAGAACACTTGTTAAGCTCTTACTATGTTCCAAGCACTGTTCTAAACTTTGGGGTAGATACAATTTAATCAGGTTGGGCACAGTCCCTGTCCCACACTGGACTCACTCTCTTAGTTCCCATTTTACAGATGAGGTAATTGAGGCTCAGCGTACTCAAATGTCTTGCTCAAGGTCATACAGCAGACATGCGGCAGAGCCAGAATTAGAACCCAGATCATTCTGATTCCCAGGCCTGTGTTCTATCCACTAAAACATGCTGCTTTTCATAACTGAATTCCAACTCCACACAAGCCCCGTCCCCTACCCTTAGTCACCATGCTTAATGAAATTTGGGGAAATGTGAATGGAAGTGGCTTCTGTCAGGAAGAATTGATGCGAATGGGAAAAATACATCCAGAATTCAGAACTGGACCAGAGGGACCTGCAGCCAATTGGCCACCCTAGATGTAATTTATTGCTGTGAAACCTGCAGAATAGCAGAAGGAGTTCATATTTTGAAAATCAAGCGTTTTTTTTTTATTTTTATTTTGCTTGGTTTTTACAAAACATTTTGCTTCCTCAGGAAAGATCGATTTTGGAGATTGTGGAGAGAAAGTGAAGCATTTTAAGGTGTTATTTGAAAGCTCACAAATTATGAAATCATCAAAATATGGATTTTTTCTGGTTGGAGTGTTGCTTGGTGAACAACATAGTATTCAATTTGTCAGCTCTTGTCTCTCTTGGACTTTTTGGAGAAATTAGATAGACCTTCTGTGATTACTATTTCTAGAAATGATCCATGATTTTACTTCTGTTTTTCTGTTGAGCCAGCTTGGCTCAAAGTCAACTATTCCCCAACAATAACAATAAATTTGATTCTATCCTAACATGGAGAGAAAGAACTCAAGTTCAGTTCTGCGGGATTGTGTGTGACAAGGCAGTTGTAACACACACAAATCACCACTGTATTCTTTCAGTATGTGCCTGAAATTAAGCACACTTCAAGATTTGGGGAAATTTAGCTTAGACATGAAAGTAGTAGCTAGATGGTAAAATCTTTGAGGGTAAGGATTGTGACTACTAATTCTTTTGTACTTTCTCAAGTGCTTAGTTCAGCACTCTGCACCCAGTAAACACTCAGTCGATACTATTGGTTGACTCATTGTAATGCCAACCTTCTCACTGTACCTCTATCTTGTCTATCTCACCGCCAACCTATCGCCCACTCCCTGTTTTTGGTCTAAAATGCCCTCCCTCCTCATATTCTACAGACAATTACTCTCCCCCTCTTCAATGCCTTCTTGAAGGCACATCTCCTCCACGAGGCCTTCCCTGACTAAGCCCTCCTTTCCTCTTCTCCCACTCCCTTCTGCGCCACCCTGACTTGTTCCCTTTATTCCTTCCCTCTCCCAGCCCCACAGCCTTTGTGTACGTATCGTAAATTTACTTATTTATATTAATGTCTGCCTCCCTGCCCAGACTGTAAGCTCGTTGTGTTCAGGGAATGTATTTATTGTTATATTGTACTGTCAATCAGTACAATAAGAACCACAATAATAAGACTTTTTTGCTCAGCACCCAATTTGATCCTTGGATAGAAGATAGACATTTTGGGAGTAGCATTCACTTTTTCAGATTGCTAGAGACCTATTATGTGTATCATGGAAAAGGCAGGAGCAATACAAAAACCTCTTTGCAAGACATCTAGAGTAATGAAACTATTTGTTCAACCCTGCTACTGTTCCAGGGGAAAGAGCAATGAACCATGAAACAGGGGGCTCTGGATTCTAATCCCAGTTCTGCCTCTTGGGACTATCAATCAATCAATCAGATTTATTTATTTATTTACTTATCGATCAGAGTTATTGAGTACTTACTGTGGGTAGAGCATAGTATTAAATGTAAGGAAGATTGCAATAGACTTAGTAGATGTATTTTTGGCACAATCTGAGTCAGGTAAGGCCTTTTCATTCATTCATTCAATTCATTCAATAGTATTTATCGACTGCTTACTGTGTGCAGAGCACTGTACTAAACGCTTGGAAAGCAAAAATTGGCAATGGCCTTTTGGAGAGATGTTTTTTTAATAATTCTTTGAAGGTGGGGAGAGTGAACATCTGTTGGATATGAAGAGAGAGGGAGTTACAGACCCGAGGCAGGATGTGGGTGAGGGATTGGCCGTGAGATGCATAAAATCAAGGTACAGTGAGCAGGTTGGAATTAGAGGAGTAAAGTGAGCAGGGTGGGTGTAGTAGCAAATCAGTGAGGCCTCTCTCAGGATCATACCTGGAGAGTTTTCAGTACTCTACCAGTCTCTTCTGTGGGAAGGAGAGTCAAGGAGAGGCATACTCTTTCCATTACCAGCTTGACCAGTGGCTAGCAAATAGGAGGCAATCTGCTACAAGTCAAAATTCACCTGTGCTGGGCAGCAGCAGCATGAGAAAGAGTCAAGGGCGGAGACTCACGTTTACCACGTGGAAGGAGGCAATGGTAAACCACTTCTGCATTTTTACCAAGAAAACTCTGTGGATACAGTACCAGAATGATTGCAGATGGAGGTGCGGCGTTCTGAGGGAGATGTGTCCTTGGAGTCGCTATGGGTTGGAGATGACTCAACGGCATAAGACAAGACAAGGTAGGAGGGGGTGAGGTGATTGAGTACTTTAAAACCTATATTAAGGAGTTCCTGTTCGATGTAGAGGTGGATGGACAACCACTGGAGGTTCTAGAGGAGTGAGAAAATATGGACAGAACGGTTTTGTGGGAAAATGATCCGAGCGGCAGAGTGAAGTGTGGACTGAAATGGGGAGATAGAGGAGGCAGGGAGATCAGCAAGGAGGTTGATGCAGTAATCAAGGTAGGGTGGGATAAGTGCTAAGCAAAGTTAAGCCTGGACTAGAGAGAAGAGAAGCTGGAGACAGGAAGGTCAGTGAAGAGGTTGATGCAGTAAATGAGACAGGATGTGACAAGATCCTGGACCAGAATGGTAGCAGTTTGGATGTAGAGGAAGGGACAGATTCTGGAAATGTTGTGGAAGAAAAACAGGCAGAATTTGTAGACAGAATGGTAAAAGAATGGTAAAAGAGAGGCTTGAGAAACAGGGAGGTTGGTAGTGTTCACTACAGTGGTTAAATCAGGTAAGGAAAAGATACCACCATTCTACAAGGGGGACAGGCCAGCAGATATCCTGAGCCTGGATGGCTAGCTGGCATTAGAAGCAGTGCGGCTTAGTGGAAAGAGCACATACTTAGGAGTCAGAGGTTTTGGGTTCTAATCCTGGCTCCACCACTTATCAGCTGTGTTACTCTGGGCAAGTCACTTAACTTCTCTGTGCCTCAATTACCTCATCTGTAAAATGACATGAATTAATGACAGGGATTAAGACTGTGAGCCCCACATGGGACAACCCGATTTCCTTGTATCTACCCCAGCACTTAGAACAGTGCTTGGCACATAGTAAGTGCTTAACAAGTACTATTACTATTATTATTATTGTTATTGTTATTATTATTGGCAGCAAAGACCCGAGAGGCTACCGATGCAACTGCTCCCTGTGTCATGGTACTATCACACATCACTGATTCCATACTGTCATCACTTTGACCATATTTGTAAAAACCTTCGGGTGCATTTCAAAACATACCATACCTCTTCCAGCCTACTCACTTGCTACATTCAGAGATCTGGTTGAAACATGGCTGGTAAGAAGGAGAAAGCGCATGGCACCAGCATTGTAATCAGATCCTCAATGTAATTCTTGTTTCTGAAGCACAGGACCTAGGCTTGTCAATCATTTTCCATGGAAGACTCCATCATTATTCATACTCAGATTTATAGGTAGATCTTCAGGAACAGAGGAGATTAGAGCAACAACATTTCATCTCCTTAACATACTTTCCCGCACTGGGAGTAGGGAAACCCAATAAAGAATTATAAACCTGTCAATATGTGAGGGCACAGCCATTGTTATAACATTTAACAGAGTCCACACAGCAATTTGGAGAATGGTATGCCTGCCTGTAACCATAGGAATAACATGGACAAACTGCACAGATGCTTGCATAGGCTGTGTTTGAACATATGGGATCCTGAGAAAATGCGGCATGATTTTAAAGATTCTACCACTTCACCATTTTCAAGAAGAGAGGTGGGACACGACTTTGGAAACTATCATAAATCTCATATTATTCTTCACCATTGATTTTTAGATCACAGTGGGGGCCAGCGGACCTGATCCTTAATGGTTTTCAGAAATAGCAGTGTGCAAGGAATGATATCCAGAGCTACATATGACATTTGTAGAAATTCTTTTTGCTTTCATTCTGGGAATAGCCCAAGTTCACCCCACCGTGATGTGATTGACCTCTTCTAAAAGAAGGGACTTTATCCCATCCTCTATTTGCAATCATTTGCGGGAAACAAAAATTAGATCTAGTCTTGTTCAATTTAGCCATGCTTGAAGTTGCACCAAGCAATCTAGAAACTGGTGTTAGATTGTAATGCAATTCTATCTTCCAAATCATCAGTCAATAAACATCAGCAAAAGTTTTTTAATCAGTTATACAGCAATCACCTATGACTGTGCTTGCTATACACATATGACTGTGGTCTGGAAGCATGCATCCAGAAAGGTACATGAGGACAAGTAATTTCTCAAACCTGGAAGAACTCTGGATGAGCAATGACCTTTGAAGCCTTACACAGCTTGTGTATAGAGCATGGGCTTGGGAGTCAGAGGACCTGGGTTCTAATCCCGGCTCTGCCACTTCTCTGCTGTATGACCGTGGGCAAATCAGTTAACTTCTCTGTGCCTCAGTTTCCTCATCTGTAAAATGGGGATTAAATCCTACTTCCTTTATATAGACTGAGAGCCCCATGTGGGACAGGGACTGTGTCCTACCTGAATTACATTCATTCATTCAATTGTATTTATTGAGCACTTACTGTGTGCAGAGCACTGTACTAAGCACTTGGGAAGTACAAATTAGCAACATAGAGATGGTCCCTACCCAACAACAGGCTCATAGTCTAGAAGTGGGAGAAAGGCAACAAAAACAAAACAGGTAGACAGGTGTCAATACCATCAGAATAAATAGAGTTATAGCTATAGCTATATACACATCATTAATAAAATATAGTAAATATTTATAAAATAATATGAATATATTTTTCCCTATCCCAGCCCTTGGCAAATAATAAGGTTTAACCAATTCCACAATTATTACACAGATGTCCAGATGGAGAATTTTTCCCTTCCTTTTTACTCTATCATTTAAAGGGTAAACTCTTTGTGGGCAGGGAAAATGTCACTTTCTTATTTTATACTTCCCAACAAGGATACAGAGACTATACTATCGACTATGTAGGTTGAATGAGAGAGGTCAGTCAAGGATAATGTCAAGGTTACTCGCTTGTAAGATAGGGAGGATGGTGCTGTTGTCTACAGTGATAGGAAAGTAAAGGGGAGGACAGGGTTTGGGTGGGAAGATGAAGAAATCTATTTTGAACATGTTAAGTTTGAGGACACAGCTGTCCTGAAGACACAGCTCTCAGACTTGCAATACTTGAACTCCCCAACTTAAAGCTTGGATTTTTTTTTAATGGTCACAAGTGTTCCACTAGCATGGATAGGAAGTTTTAAAATTTGAATGTCTGTCACACTCTCTAGACTGAAACCTCCTTGTGGTCAGAGAACCTATCTACCACTCTGCTATATTGCACTCCCCCAAGTGCTGAATATAGTGCTCTGCACAGAGTATACAGTCTATGAATATGATTGATTGATTGATTGATTAACAATATAGAATAATGATCATCTACTTCATTCGCCTTCCTCTTTGGCTGGGTTGAAGCTGGAAGGCTGGGGTTTATTCATCTGAGAGGATTCTGAAAATCACAGACATAGGATTTACATGACCTTTTAGTTTTTATGGATTTATTTCCTCAACAGCTTGGTAAATTTGATGATATATCCAGTTCCAGAAATCAGAATTCTTAGGTTCTAATCACAGGTCTGACACTGCCCTGCTGTGTGACTTTGGAAAATTTTCTCAAACTTTCTGGGCCTCTATTTATCTGTAAAATGGAGATATTCCTAGAGGATAAAATAAAATGTGTCTTGTAAAACAGTAGCTAAAAAAACAGAGGTAGTGGCATTTTCTCCAAGGGAAAAGATAAACTTTCATCATCCTAAGAGATAAAACAGTCTTTACTAGATGCACATTGTGATGGTGATATATTTTGAAGAACATTATTATGATTGCTATTATTGCCTCTGTTAAGAATTTACTTTCTGTGTAAAGTGCTTTTCTGAGTGTTGGGGTAGATACAAGTTAATCAGGTTGGACGCAATCCAACATGGGGATCACAGTCCAAATGGGGGCCAAAGTTTGAATCTGACAGACCAGAGGCTGTTCTATCATTGCAAATACTAATTACATAAAATATTGCAACAATATTAGAAACATTGTGTCAAACATAGAGGACTATTTGAGAGTGAAATACCCATCATAAACATTCTTCCCTGCTTTATAATGCTGCAAAAATCAGTTAAACAACAGCAATCAATTGTATTTGATGTAATTTATAAAAAACGTACCATTGCCCTCTTCTCTTCAACTGGCTTTGGAATAACTGCACAAGCCAAGCAAGCTAATATTAGCAAGATGAGCTGAAAAAGATGATTAATAATAATAATGATGATGGTATTTGTTAGGTGCTTACTATGTGCCAAGCACTGTTCTATGAGCTGGGGAGGATACAAGGTCATCATCATCATCATCATCATCAATCGTATTTATTGAGCGCTTACTATGTGCAGAGCACTGTACTAAGCGCTTGGGAAGTACAAATTGGCAACATATAGAGACAGTCCCTACCCAACAGTGGGCTCACAGTCTAAAAGGGGGAGACAGAGACCAAACATACTAACAAAATAAAATAAATAGAATAGATACGTACAAATAAATTAAATAAATAAATAAATAAATAGAGTCAAAAATATGTACAAACATATATACATATATACAGGTGCTGTGGGGAAGGGAGGGAGGTAAGATGGGGGGATGGAGAGGGGGACGAGGGGGAGGGGAAGGAAGGGGCTCAGTCTGGGAAGGCCTCCTGGAGGAGGTGAGCTCTCAGCAGGGCCTTGAAGGGAGGAAGAGAGCTAGCTTGGCGGATGGGCAGAGGGAGGGCATTCCAGGCCCGGGGGATGATGTGGGCCGGGGGTCGATGGCGGGACAGGCGAGAGCGAGGTACGGTGAGGAGATCAGCGGTGGAGGAGCGGAGGGTGCGGACTGGGCTGTAGAAGGAGACAAGGGAGGTGAGGTGGGAGGGGGCGAGGTGATGGAGAGCCTTGAAGCCCAGGGTGAGGAGTTTCTGCCTGATCAGGTTGTCCCACGTGGGACTCACAATCTTAATCCCTATTTTACAGATGAGGGAACTGAAACCCAGAGAAGTGAAGTGACTTGCCCAAAGTCACACAGCTGACAAGTGGCAGAGTCGGGATTTGAACCCAAGAACTCTGAGTCCCAAGCGCTTTCCACTGAGCCAAGCTGTTTCTCTAGTTAAGAATCCAAATCTTGACACTGATGGGAAGGTGAAAAGATGATGTTAAAAAATATTCTAGTAAACTACCGTATACACTTTCCTTCAAAAAAGTATTATATTTTTAAATTGTAATATTCAGATCGCTAATGTTCCATGGTGTGTTAAATGTTAATGTTCCATAGGCATTGAATCATGCAAGGCTTATTCACTGAAAGAAAGCTCAATTTAGGATTGGTGAACTTGGCCTATTTGGAAGTAAAATAGGATGATACTGATTTTGATGATAATACTGATGTTGAAATTCTGGGTTGGGATGAAGCATTAATTCGTGTATTTCTATCGAATAAGGTCAAACCTGGTTTTGCTAATTGGAATATGATTTTGCTAATCAGACAATGGAATGAAACATAAGATTCCACAAGGTGCAGCATTTGCCTTCTCTCCCTCTAGACTGGGAGCTCGTTGTGGGCAGGGAATGTTTCCGTTTGTTTTTTTATTGTATTATCCCGAGTGCTTAGTACAGTGCTTTGCACACAGCTCCATAAATACGATTGAATGAATGAATAAATGGAGTTTATACTAGAGCTTATACACTGAAATGAAAGTCTAAAGTTTTATATCAGTAGTATTTTGTAAATTTACTGTGGACTGCATGATAACAAATGGATAGATCTGAATAGAATGCGTTGCCTTAACTGTTTCTATTCAAGAAGTATGATGAAAAGGAACATGAAACTGAGGAGTCTTTAATTCTTGAATTCAGGATGAACACTTCCAGAATTTACAGTACAGTACAGTACAGTAAGCAGTTTGCTACTACCTCTTAAACTGTCAGCTTCCCCTCAAGGGACAGGAATAGGAACAGGAGCAAGGGACAGGTCTAGTTCCCTCCTGTATGTTCTCTCCCAGGGCTTAGAACAGTGCACTGCACACAATAAGTGTTTAATAAATACTATTTTCTGCTACTACTATTTAGTTTTTCTTTACTTACATCCAGATATCCTCTTAAACAGTTTTTTCTTGCAAATTACATTGAGTACAAAAACTAGTTTGCAGTTTTAGCTACCTATTAGATGTACGTAGGAGTCAGTACAAAGGAATGTGATTTGAATCAAGGTAAAAATTAAGAAGTTTAGTTCTTTTCATCTAAAAAGCATACATCACTAGAAATGTTTAAAATATGGTGTTACTTCTCATTGTGCATCTGCCTTAAAGTAAAAACAAAAAAAATGATCATCCCATTGACGTGTATCATCAGTAACAAAGGGTTTCTTCTGTTCCAATTTCCAATTTCAAAGATCTTCACTTTCATCTTCTGGTTCTTAAAGTTGTAACTACATCAGAGATTGCTGTGGACAAAAACAGGAATTCAGTGAAACATTTCTCAAGGAGCACTACAATTTCTTGCCTCCTCAAATTTTCCACCCAAGCCACTCAGGATAAACTATCCTAGGAAAGATTTTCATTTATACACATTCCTTTCTTTTCAGTGGTACAAAAATTGGCTATCACTATAAAGCCAGGTTTATCATTCCTTATCTCCCAAATGATCTCAACATATGATTTATACCCTTCTCTCTGATATGGCTATCACTTTTCACTCTTCCAACTTCTTAATTTCCTCCCAAAATTCTTGTCTAAAGCATTAATGTACTTAACTACTGGACTTGTTTTCATACTGATTATTCTTTATGGAATAGTTTTCCAAAACACAATTATCTGCATGGTCTTTGCATAT
This sequence comes from Tachyglossus aculeatus, assembly GCF_015852505.1. NCBI lineage: Eukaryota > Metazoa > Chordata > Mammalia > Monotremata > Tachyglossidae > Tachyglossus > Tachyglossus aculeatus. The sequence goes on from NC_052069.1 coordinate 53,086,931, forward strand.
CATTTCTGAGATTCTACTGTTCTGTGCTAAAGAGAGTCTCAAATTCATCATCTTTAAACCCGCAATTCAATATTCTGTTTACTTTGTTATGCGTATATACTGAGTACTCAATTATCCTTGTTCAAGAATGTACCAGAAGAGAGGTCAGAACTCCTCTTGGTCAGAGTCGTTGAAAGAGGATTTTAGATTTTATTTTAGCGAACAAGTCTGCCTGGTAGACAGTCTCAGATTCCCACTTGATGATGCAGGGGGAATTTCTTGTTCTGATGGAACTGTTGTGAGGTTGTGAAGCTTCTAGCAAGTACTTTCATTGCTTAGTGGAAAAAGCACAGGCCTGGACATCCAGAGAACTGAGTTCTAATGCCAGCTCCACCACCTGTCTGTTTATTGTTCTTGAGTAAGTCACTTAATTGCCCTATGGCTCAGTAGTACTCATCTGTAATATGGGAATTAAAGACCTGTTCTGCCATTTTAGACTGTGATATACATATGGGACAGGGATTGTGCCCTATCTGATTCTCTTACATCTACCCCAGTGCTTGGCACATGTTAAGGACTGAACAACTACAGAAATGCTTAACAGAATAATAATAATAATGATAGTATTGTTGACATTCTTGTTGATGATTATTATGATATAATAATAATGTTATTTGTTAAGTGCTTACTATGTGCAAAGCATTGTTCTAAGTGCTGGGGTTGTTTCAAGATGACCAGGTTGTCCCACATGGGGCTCATAGCCTCAATCCCCATTTTACAGATGAGGTCACTGAGGCACAGAAAAGTGAAGTGACTTGCCCAAAGTCACACAGCTGACAAGTGGTGGAGGTGGGATTAAAACCCATGACCTCTGACTCCCAAGCCCGTACTCTTTCCATTCATCCATTCATTCAATCATATTTATTGAATGCTTACTGTGTGCAGAGCACTGTACTAAGCGCTTGGGAAGTGCAAGTCGGCAACATATAGAGGCGGTCCCTACCCAACAACGGGCTCACAGTCTAGAAAGGGGAGACAGACAACAAAACAAAACATGTAGACAGGGGTCAAGTCGTCAAAATAAATAGAAAGAAAGCTAGATGCACATCCTTAACAAAATAAATAGAATAGTAAGTATGTACAAGTAAAATAAATAGCGTAATAAATCTATACAAATATATACAAGTGCTGTGGGGAGGAGAAGGAAGTAGGACGGGATGTATGGGGAGGAGGAAAGGAAAATGGAGACTCAGTCTGGGAAGGCCTCCTGGAGGAGGTGAGCTCTCAGTAGGGCTTTGAAGGGAGGAAGAGAGCTAGCTTGGTGGATGTGCAGAGGTAGGGCATTCCAGGCCAGGGGGAGGACGTGGGCTGGGGGTCGATGGCGGGACAGGTGAGAACGAGGTACAGTGAGGAGGTTAGCGGCAGAGGATCGGAGGGTGCGGGCTGGGCTGGAGAAGGAGAGAAGGGAGGTGAGGTAGGTGGGGGTGAGGTGATGGACAGCCTTGAAGCCGAGAGTGAGGAGTTTTTGCTTGATGCGTAGGTTTACTGGCAGCCACTGGAGATTTCTCACTTTATACATTCTTGTTCTTACTTTTTCCTTCTTTGGTCCAGAATGTTTTCTTCTTTCTCTCAGTCATCCTAAACGGAAACACAAAAGCCATGACAATAATATTATTATTATGTAATACAAAGCATGTCTAAGGGCCGATACTGGAAATTGCCAGAAAATAAGGTGGCAACACTATTTCTATTGGCAATAGGTACTATTTTCCACTAAGCCACGCTGCTTCTCTATAATAATGATAGCATTTATTAAGCGCTTACTCTGTGCAAAGCACTGTTCTAAGTGCTGGAGAGGTTACAGGGTGATCAGGTTGTCCCATGTGGGGCTCACAGTCTTCATACCCATTTTACAGATGAGGTAACTGAGGCCCAGAGAAGTTAAGTGATTTACCCAAAGTCACACAGCTGACAATTCGTGGAGCCAGAATTTGAACCCATGACCTCTGACTGCAAAGCCCATGCTCTTTCCACTGAGCCACGCTGCTTCTCTATGATATGATATCATTGCACTCTTCAACCAGCACTTTGGAATAACTGACAAGCCTTTGCCTTTGGATGATTATGAGCTGAAAAACATGATTAAATACTAAAATCTTGCAATTTATCACAGGATGTATAGCTTTTTAAAATTTGTTTTGTTTTCTTTTTTATTCTTTTCATTAAGTCCTTACTATGTGCCAGACATTGTAATACATGCTTGGATAGGTACATGAAAATCAAGTTGAATACAGTCCATGTTCCATATGGGATTCAGAGTCTCAATCCCCATTTTGCAGATGGGGGAACTGAGGCACAGAGAAGTTAAATGATTTGCCTAAGATCACACAGCAGATGTGGTGAAGCTGGGATTATAACTCAGGTATGCTGACTCCCAGCCCATACTCTTACCACCAAGCCATGCTGCTTCTTTGGTTATTATGACATTTATGGTTCAAGGAAATCATATATCTGATGGTGTTGACACCTGTCTACTTGTTTCGTTTTGTTGTCTGTCTCCCCCTTCTAGACTGTGAGCCCACTGTTGGGTAGGGACCATCTCTATATGTTGCCAGCTTGTACTTCCCAAGTGCTTAGTACAGTGCTCTTGCACATAGTAAGTGCTAAATAAATGACTGAATGAATGAATGTCTTTCTTCCTCCTTAGGCTATGAGCTTCACATGGGGCAGAGACTGTGTATGAGCCAATTATCTTGTATCTATCTATCCCAGCATTTCATACAAATTATTATTATGGTATTTAGTAAGCACTTATTAGATGCCAATTCCTTGAATAAACACAAGAGAATCAGATCAGGCATAGTTGCTATCATTCAGTCTGAGAGGTTAAGAGACTTACCCAGGTCACACAAAAGGCCAGTGGCAGAGCTGGAACTAGAAATGCAGGACTCCTGACACCCAGATGCAAATCCTTTCCCCTAGACTACATTGCCATGATATTTTCCTCTTTGCCAGATTTTATTTGTTTCCCTCTTGTTTTCCTTTACCTCAAAACCCCGAAAGTAAAAAGAAGAACGTAATGAAAATGTACAAGATAGAGAGACATTGGGTGGTGAAGTGTTCTTCAGATGCTCTTGGATGATGAAGAATGATGTAGATACTATATGTTTGCTGCCTGGTGATTGTATCGAGAGAGATAGTCTAGATTCCACCCAGATAGTCAGAAGACCAAACTCTCGCCCCTCCCTCCTCCCCTCCTTAACTTCCATCTTCATCTGCTCACTCTCCACTGGTTCCTTCCCCTCTGCCTTCAAATATGTCCACGTTTCCCCATCCTATAAAGACCCTCTCTTGACCCCACTGCCCCATCCAGTTATCACCCTATCTCCCTCCTACCCTTCCTTTTCAAACTCCTAGTTTGGAGTTTGTTATGTTTTGCTGTTTGTCTCCGTCTCCTAGACTATGAGCCCATTGTTGGGTAGGGACTGTCTCTGTTGATGAGTTGTACTTTCCAAGTGCTTAGTACAGTGCTCTGCACACAGTAAGCACTCAATAAATACTATTGAATGAATGAATGAATGAATGTGCATGGAGAAGCATCTCACCTTCAGGCTAGCTTCAGAAGAACCACTTTTAAAGTGGCTGGCTTATGCCTAAAGGTGAACAATAAGCAATTTCCATTTCCCAGAGGGAGCCAGGAAGAGAGGGCTTAATTGGGAAGGCCTCTTAGGATATGTGACCTTAATAAGGCTACGAAGATGGGAAGAGTGGCAAATATGGAGGGGGAAGGAGTTCCATGCCAGAGGGAGGACATGGGAAAGGGGTTGGGGGCAAAACAGAGAAGATAAGGGCACAATGAGCATGGTGTCAGTAGAGGAATAAAGTGTGCAGGCTACAGTCAAAAGTCAGTGAGGTAAGCTAGGAGGGAGCAAGCTATTAAGTACTTTAAAGCCGATGGTAAGAAGTTTCTGTTTGAGTGGAGATGGATGGGCAACCACTGGAGATTTTTGAGGAATGGAGCGACATGGATTTAATGCCTTTTTTAGAAAAATAATCCAGTCAGCAGGATGAAGTAATGGACTGGAGTAGGAAGACACAGGAGGTCAGCAAGGAGGCAGTTGCAATAATCAAGACAGGATAGGAATAAGTGCTTGGATTGGCAAAATAGCAGTTTGCATGGGAAGAGGAAAGGGCCAATTTTAGTGATGTTGTGAAGATAGAATCAGTAGGATTTGTGACAGATTGAATATGAGGGTTGAATAAGAGAGACGAGTTGAGGACAACACCAAATTAATGGGCTAGTGAGAGAGGGAGGTTAGTGGTATTGTCTGCAGTGATTGGAAAGACAAATGTAGTGCAGGATTTGGGTGGGAAGATAAGGAGTTTTGTTTTGGATATTTTTAACCTGAGGTACTAGTGGGACATCCAGGTAGAGATGTCCTGAAGACAGGAGAAAATGTAAGCCTGCTGAGAAAGGGAGAAGTCAGGGCTGGATATTTAGATTTGGGAATCATCTGCATAGAGATGGTAGTTGAAGCCACAGGAGCAAATGAGTTTTCCAAGGGAGTGGGTGTAGCTGGAGAACAGAAGGGAACCCCAAACTGTCTACCTTCAAGGACCCCCACTGCCGGAGGGTGAGAGACAGAGGAGCAGTCTGCCAAAGAGACTTAAAGGAGTGGTCAGTACAGTATAATAGAGTTGATAGACATGATTCCTGCCCATAAGGAGCTGACAGACTACAGGGGAAAATAGACATTAACATAAATTAGATAGGTCATAGCCTTGGCCTGATAATGAGGTTACCTTGAGTGATCCATATGATACATACACTGATTGTCAAACATCTATGCTCATCAAGTTGAGTCTCAGATTTTATTAGACCTGATTGTCTTGTATTTTCCCCAGGGGTTAGAACAGTGCTTGGCCTACATAGTGAACACTTAGCAAGTACCACAATTGTTATTTTTGTTAGTGGCAATTTCTCTTTCAGAGAACTGGCACTCATTCACTCCTTTTGTGTGTTTTGCATTTTAGAAGGAGAGCTAGAATGTCTCAAATCAATTCATCAATCCTGCTTGGATTCCATTAACCAATTTTCTTTTCCAACAAACTAAATATAAAATTGTCCATGCTGGACCCTAGAATATTTTTTATGAAGTCTATTAAAAGACCTTTAATGTTACCAGTGAATGCTGAGGAAGGACCCAAAAGAACTCAAGCATTGGAACAGGCTATAATTTTCTTGCTACGGATAGAATAAATATGTAGTTTGAAGAAAAATACATATATGCCTGACAGTAAAGACAGGCCCTTCTGTGCATAAGTATGGAGAAATTATGCAGGCCTATTTTATCTCTGGGAAAATAGCACTCCACTACTATGGTTAAGGAGTCTGGAATCCATAATGCTGAATAAGTGTTCATCCCATAGGCTTCAGGAAGTCTGGGAATTGCTTTAAGCTATGTGCCCAGTTTTTCAAAGACTTTCTTTAGTTTCAAGAGTCTGCCAGGAGTTTGCTCTTCTGCAGCTGCCTCTTTTAACCAAAGAATTTCAAGACCCTCTTTGAAACAGATGAATGGTTACTTTGGAAAATTCCGGATATAGAATCATAAAGTGTGAAAAGGTCTTGAGAAGTTACCTTATACACCCTCCTGCCTTACATAGGACTACCTTCTAAATTATCCCAATCAGGGGTGACTGGCACCTATTTACAACAATTTATGTAGATGGAGAATCTACAACTGTGAGAGAATCTACAGCTGTCAATCCATATCTCTCATGATTTTTTTCATCAATCAATCAATGTTATTTTTTGAGTACTAACTACATGCAGAGCACTGTTCTAAGTACTTGGGAGAGTACAATACAACAGAATCGGCTGAACTGTTCCCTGACCAAAATGAGCTTACATATTTAAAAGAGCCTAGAACAATAACCTGTCTGGTTTGAGGGTAGCTGGGTGTTCAAAGAAACTCAATAATATTTTCCCTGGAGCCTGGATCTAGGGTGCATTGAACAGGTGTTTGTGGTATCGGGGTTAAGATGGTGTTTATTGAGCGTTTACAGGGTGTTTTTATGCCACTGCCATTGATGACAAGTCTCTCCTATAAGAATGTCAGACAGGGCTTGAACCCGAGAACTCAGGACTGAGATAAAACTTGAAGAAATTGATTAGTACGCTAGTGGTTTGCACAGTACCACTTGCACTCTCTCAAACGTGCCACAGAGCTAGAACAGCAATGGTTGCCAGGGTGGGTTTTGTTGTCCATATTAGCCAAGTACCTTTAGAAGCAGATGGTCTAGTGGAAAGAGCATGGGTCTGGGATTCAGAGGAGCTGGGTTCTAATTCTGGCTCCGCCACTTCTCTGCTGTGTTACCTTGGACAATTCTTAACTTTTTTGTGCCTCAGTAACCTCTTCTGTAAAATGGAGATTAAGACTGTGAGCTGAGCCCCGTGTTGGACATGGACTGTGTCCAAGCTATTTATCTTGTATCTACTCAAGCACTTAGTACTGTGTCTGGCACATGATAAGTACCTAGCACAATTTTAAAAAGAGGTTCTGCAGTACTGTTCAACACCCAAAATGCTTTGGGCAATTCTTTGGACAGCGGCCTTCAAAAGTAATGGCATAGCCTTAGAGAAAAGTTCTCTGTTTATGAGTGTTTCACCCCATTACTGCAGGGAAGTGAGGGTCAGGTATTGCCATTTAAGAAATACCAAAAATCTGTTGTGATATGATCCATCATCAGTGATACTACCATCACATCAAGAAGGCACTTTGGCAAAATGAGCACAAGTAGAAGATGGAGTATACTGTTACCTATGGGAGACATACACAGATACAAATTGCCAAATATAGACTAAGTTAAAGTAAGTGAGTAGAGACAAATGGCCTAAAACCCACAAATGATTAAGTAAACAGCAAACAACTATGTTAAGGTGGCTGATGGGTTTATGGCCAGAAAGATAGAGAGGAACTACTGGAAGGAATGATTTTTGTAGAGGGACTTTGAATGATAGAAGGTTCAGTGATTGACAGAGCAGATAGAGATGGTATTGAGATTTGGTCTCCCCCACTAGAATGTAAGTTCCTTGAGGACAAGGATCATGTCTTCTTGTCTAGAATGTTTGTGTTATATACCGTGATGGAAAACTAATGGGGAGGAGAAGCTTTGGGTGGGAAGAGTCAGAGCTTGGTTTGGGAAATGTCAAATTCGAGGTTAAATTTGGAAATGTTAAAGTTGCCATAGGATAACTAGAGATGATCTGAAAGCAGGACGAAGTGTGATATTCTTGAGAAAGAGGGAAGTAATCATCCTCATAGAGGATGGTAGTAGAAGCCTGGAAGCGAGTGAGTTTTCCAAGGGACTGGATGTTAAAGGAGAGTAGAAGGGGACTCCAAACTGAGCTTGAGGAGTCTGCAAGATTGGGTGGGTGGCAGAGGACAGTCTGGTGAAAGACTGAGAAGGAGTATCCAGAGAGATAAAAGTAGAACCAGGAGAAGACAAGGTCAGTGAAATCAAGGTTAAATAGGGCTTGAGACGAAAAGGTTGGTCAACGATTTTGAAGGCAGCAGAGAGGTCTAGAAGGATTAGGGAGACCAAAATTATAACAAACAATAATTAATATTGATATCAAACAGTACCATATATGAAACAATTGGACTAGACAATTAATAGCCAACCTGGCAAATATAAATCAGAAATAGGATGACTGTCGTAGAACAGAAAATCTGGGAATATTATTGCAGCAAGTGGGGGAAACATGACTAGGCATCATAACCAATAATGCAATAATGCAGCCCAAGACAATCTAGCATGGATGTAGAACGGTGTGTTTGTCATAATAATAATAATAATAATAATAATAATAATAATAATAATAATAATGTTGGTATTTGTTAAGCACTTACTATGTGCCAAACACTGTTCTAAGCACTGGGGTAGATACAAGGTATCAGATTGTTCCATGTGGGGCTCACAGTCTTCATCCCCATTTTACAGATAAGGCAACTGAGGCCCAGAGAATCTGAGTTGCCCAAGTTCACACAGGTGACAAATGGCAGACCGAGGATTAGAACCCACAATCTCTGACTCCCAAGCCCGGGCTCTTTCCACTAAGCCACGCCGCTTCTCTATAGCCATGCTGCTTCTCTGTTATACTGTTTATCTTATCAGCTACTCTCAGACCCACAGATAAAAAAACCCCAAACTTATTGTCAATAGCATCCTGTTTATAAATACGCACACAAACACAGAATCAATCAATCAATCAATTAATTGTATTCATTGAGTGCTTACTGTGTGTAGAGCACTGTACTAAGAGTTTTGGAGAGTACAGTGGAAGAGAAATGGTAGATATGTTCCCTGGATGCAAGGAGCTTACAGACTAGATGTAGAAGAATTATGGATGTGTTTAGTTAAGTGCTTACTATGTGCAAAGCACTGTTCTAAGCTCTGGGGGGGATACAAGGTGATCAGGTTGTTCCACGTGGGGCTCACAGTCTTAATCCCCATTTTACAGATGAGGTAACTGAGGCTCAGAGAAGTTAAGTGACTTGCCCAAGATCACACAGCAGACATGTAGCAGAGCCAGGATTAGAACCCATGACCTCTGACTCCCAAGCCCGTGCTCTTTCCACTGAGCCAGGCTGCAATAAAGGTGCAAACCCTAGTGCAAGGGTGATGTTTAAGGGAGTGGGAGAAGAGGAAAAGGAGAAGATTTATCTTCAAGAAGGCTTTGAAGTTGAGGAGAGTGATCAGCTGTCAGATATGAAGAGGGAGGGTATTCCAGATCAGAGGCAGAACAAGGGCCAAAGGTCTTCAGCCAGATAGACAAGATTGAGATGCACTGAGTAATAATAATAATAATAATGGCATTTATTAAGCGCTTACTATGTGCAAAGCACTGTTTAGTAGGTTAACATTAAAGGAGCAAAGTATGCAGTCCAGGGTATAATAGGAAGCAACAAAGTAAGATAGCAGGGGGAAAAACACAGACACACACACACACAAACACTGCAGAATAGTTCTTACTATTCAGAGGAGCCAGCAAACCATTCTACATTTCTTAACAAGAAACCAATTTAATCAATTTAATTTACTTCTTTAATGATTAAAAACATTTTAACAACATTTAAAAACCTAGCAATTCAGTCTTATCACTTGATCTGGTAAGCTTTGGCAAGTTTCCCCCTTCTAGACTGTGAGCCCGTTGTGGGGTAGGGACCATCTCTATATGTTGCCAACTTGTACTTCCCAAGCACTTAGTACAGTGCTCTGCACACAGTAAGTGCTCATAAATACGATTGAATGAATGAATGAAAAGTGTACATTTAAAAAAATTCCTTTTTAGTTCATAGCCGTGATCACGAATGCCACTTTATCTTCTCTTTTTTTTATCACCCTTATGTAGATGATACGCTTTAATATTCCACATTTTCTATATTCACCAAACTTTATTTGCAACACAATAGGCAATAATTTTTCTGACTGGCCATCTCATTTCTTCCTTGACTCACAGTCCACCTGAAATCTGTAATGTGATTGTTTGATTGATTGTTCCATAAGCTCGTTTTGGAAGAGCATGAGCTTGGGAGTCAGAGGTCTTGGGTTCTAATCCTGGCTCCACCGCTTATCAGCATTGTGACTTTGGGCAAGTCACTTAACCTCTCTGTGCCTCAGTTACCTCATCTGTAAAATGGTGATTAAAACTGTGAGCCCCACATGGGACAACCTGATTACTTTGTGTCAACCCCAGCACTTAGAACAGTGCTTTGCACATAGTAAGCACTCAACAAATACCATAATTATTATTATATCTACCCCTCTGTTGTACTCTACCAAGTTCTTAGTAGAGTGCTTTGCACAGAATAAGTCCTCAGTAAATGCCACTGACTAATTGAATAAAATGAAATAAGTATGGAGATATAAACAATAATATAAAACTGGGTACGTCACCTACTGGAACATTTCTCACACTCCTTATGAGCCACTGACAAGTGACTTCCCCATATTCATATTAGTTTTCCATGTCTATGGTCCTATTTTTACCTGCCTAAATCTTTACAGATGGAACATAATTATCCCTTTGAATCACTTAAGATTGCCGGCATAATTTTCCTCGTTCTTGGTAAAAATCCATATTTTAATGAACAGGACTGTCAATATTTGGTCTTCTTGAAAATGAATGGAAATTCTTTTTTTTTTTTTGATTTCCATAATCTCCACTCTTTGTGATCTACTGCAATGAAATAGCTCTGGGTTTTTTTGATTGATTTATGACACCGATTATAGAGAATTCACCAGGAGGAGCAAAGGTATATGTCGTAATAGCATGAACAAATATAGCATTGCAGCCCGGACGGGACTCTTGGCAGCTCTCCCCTCAAAGCTGTGGGGAGCCTGCTGTGCTAAGCCCTAAGGCATTCTGACAGTGGAAAAACACACTGATGAAAATGTTTTTAAACATTTAATTAACAAGTAAAGCCACAGTATACATCCTTTCTACATGTGAATGATAGCAGTTGCCACAGAATCAGTTCCTCCCGCCAGTGGGTGCTCAGAGATGAATTAGGCAGAGTGTTAAGAAATCTAGTCTCTTCTTAATTCATTTGATTTATTCTAAGGCTAAAAGAAAAAAAATACTGGAAAGATAAGTGAATTAAACAAGTAGACTATAGACTGAAAGCTTCTCCTCTAAACTGTTAGCTCTTTGTGGGCAGGGAATATGCCTACCAACTGCACTGTTCTCTCCCAAGGAATTAGTACAGTACTCTGCACGCAGTGAGCACTCAAGAATGCCACTGACTGTAAGCTGGAGACAGTAGACCTTTAAAATAGCTATTAGCTCATTTCACAGATGAGGAATCAAGAGATATTAATGGCACATGAATAGCCATCCTGAATTTTTATGCATTCATTCATTCAATCATTTTTATTGAGTGGCTTACCGTGTGCAGAGCACTCTACTAAACGTTTGGAAAGTACAATTCAGCAACAGAAACAATCCCTACCCAACAATGGGCTCACAGTCTAGAAGGGGAGCAAATTTATTTAAGGGCTAATAGAATTATGAACAATTAGCCCAGTGCAGACAATGGATCGATATCAGAGCAAGTATAGAATCATCATCCTTCAGATCCAGGATCTGATAACTCCAAGGCCCTTCATAGGTTTACATCTCTATAAGCAAAGAAACAAGTTGGAATGAGTCCGGTGTTTGATGTTCTTCATTTGACACTGCAGGAATCTCTGCTAGTTGGTAGTACTAAACAGTTTCTGAGTACCTGCCATGAGTAAAGAAGCACTGTACTGACAAATACATGGAAAAATATAATAAAAATACGAGGCACTGTCCTTCCTCCCTAAGAGCAGGTACAAATAGATTTAGAAACAGCTGGTAACAGGAAGGGTATGGACAGATGAATAATAAATGGGATGTGTTCATTGATATTTACAGAAATGTTAAAATTACTGTTAAGAGGACATGCTTGGAGTTGTGGGTTTAGATAGGGAAAGTCTCCACCTGGAAGAAGAATATTTTCAGTGAAGTATGAAGATGGGAAGAGATAAGGTTTGGCAGATTTCCTTGGGGAAGGAGTTCCAGTCAGGGGAAGGGTATGAGCAATTTATCGAAGACAAGAGAACAAAGAACAACGTAGTGATGATAGACTCTCCAGTTAGGAACAATGGACCTGAGACCATGGAATTCTGAATCTGGATGAAGAAACTGATTTTAGTGCTAGTGGTTTGCACATAAGAAGAAATAGAAGAAAGAGGATTAGTTTGGAAGGAGTGAGGAGTGTGAGCTTCCTTCCTTACTTGTTATCATGCTTCAGATGGCATCCATTTTATTTTTATTTTCCTATTTAAAATTCTACTCATTTTCTTTGGTGTCTTTCTAAGTGCAAGTTAATGAACTATCGTTTAATTCTTTGGTGGGTCTGCCGCTCTCCTCTATTCCCAAAGTTTCCATTTTCTCCCTCCTTTACTTTAGAGAAAACTGCCTGGCTCCATCGAGGTTTTTCACCCACATTTGATTTCCTTGCATTGTGATTGGAAGGTTAATTTGTCCAGGATTTGTACAATGATGAGCTTTTCTCAAAACAGAAGCAGCAAGCTGCTTCACACCAACGTATACTTGGCCTCTCTCCTGTCAATCCATATGTAGCAGATGCAGACATAATCTGTCAGTTGGCACAAGAAGCTCTGTGCACATGGCTCCTATTTTTAAGCTTCTTTCAGTATCCATGTGCAGAGAAAGCTGCTAATATTGATGAATTCTGGTTTGCTCCAAAAGAAAATCTTTGCAGACTCATGTCAGTGACCTATAAATGAAGGACTTCCTAAATATGTATTGACCAGGAACCAATGAATAATTCACAAACATCTCATACTCTGCCACTGAGATCACAGCACCTTAAATAGACTTTCAGTGATTCCAAATAAATCATAACTGTCTTTGAAAGGCCCAATCGTTTTATTGACAGATTCTTCTCTCCCATCCCATTTTTGAAATAGAACTATTGCAGGTTCACAGTTACATGAGTTAATGGTTCCTTGATTCTAAATGATTAACATTTGAGGTCAGCAGGGCAAATGCTGTACTGTGTTAATGTTTAGTGGATTAAGAACTGAGACATAATGAAAAAAAAAACATTTTGGCCAATCATTAGTGCTAAAAGTGGATTAATTGATTTAGCATTCCATTAAAAATGTCAGATATGGATTCTTTAAATTTGTCGAGTAGAGGGTTTGAATGGGTTGAACGTGATGAGAAGGTCCTTATCACATCTCAGTGGTCACCAATGACCTTCTTCTTGCCAAATCCAATGGCTCTTACTTCATCCTAATGCTCCTCTACCTCTCAGCTGCCTTTGACACCATCGATCATTCCCTTCTCCTCAACACATTATCCAACCTTGGCTGCACTCACTTTGTCCTCTCCTGGTTCTCCTCTTATCTCTCTGGCTGGTCATTCTCAGCTTCCTTTGTGGGATCCTCCTCCCCCTCCTATCCCCTAACCGTAAGGATTCCTCAAGGGTCAGTTCTTGGTCCCCTTCTATTTTCCATTTATACTCACTCCCTTGGTGAACTCACTTGCTCCTACAGCTTCAGCTATCATTTCTACATGGATGACACCCAAATCTATATCTCCTCCCCTGTTCTTTCTCCCTCCCTCCAGGCTCACATCTCCTCCTGCCTTCAGGACATCTCCAACTGGATGTCCTCCTGCCACCTAAAACTCAACATGTCCAAGACTGAGCTCCTTATCTTCTCTCCCAAACCTTGTCCTCTCCCTAACTTTCTCATCAATGTGGATGGCACTACTATCCTTTCTGTCTCACAAGCCCGCAAACTTGGTGTCATCCTTGACTCCACTCTCTCATTCACCCCACATATCCAATCCATCACCAAAACCTGCCAGTCTCACCTTTACAACACCACCAAGATCCGCCCTTTCCTCTCCATCCAAACCACTACAACGTTAGTACAATCACTCAACCTATCCTGACTGGTTTACTGCATCAAATCCTTCCTGATCTCCCAAACTCCCATCTCTCTGCACTTCAGTCTATACTTCACACGCTGCCTGGATTATCTTTTGATAGAAACGTTCTGGGCATGTCACACCCTCCCTCCTCAAAAATCTCCAGCAGTTGCCTATCCACCTCCATATCAAGCAAAAACTCCTCACCATTGGCTTCAAAGCTCTCCATCACCTTGCCCCCTCCTACCTTGCCTCCCTTCTCTCCTTCTCCATCCCAGCCCACACATTCCACTCCTCTGGTGCTAACTTTCTCAATATGCCTCATTCTCGCCTAACCCACCATCGACCCCTGGCCCACATTTTACCCCTGGCCTGGAATACCCTCCCTCCTCACATCCACCAAAGTAGCTCTCTTTTCCCTTCAAAGCCCTACTGAAGGCTCTCTTCTTCCAGGAGGCCTTACCAGACTAAGCCCCCCTTTTCCTCAGCTCCCCCATATTTATGCCTTTTATACCTGTTGACTTGTTCTTTTGTCTGTCTCCACCCTTCTAGTCTGTAAGCCCATTGTGGGCAGAGATTATCTCTCTTTGTTGCTGAATTGTACTTTCCAACTGCTTAATACAGTGCTCTGCACACCGTAAGAGCTCAATAAATACAACTGAATTAATGAATGAATGAACATAACATTTTAACTCTGCTAGGTAGCATTTTAATATGTCCTATTTTTATAGGCAACATCTACAGAATGGAGAAGACTGTTTTAGGCAAGAGGTTGCTCTGGACAATAATACCAGTAATAATAATTGTGGCATTATTACCTACCAAGCACAGTTCTAAACACTGGGATGATACAAGATAAGCAGGTGGGACACATTTTCACATCTCCTCCTTTTACCTAGTCCATGCTTCCTCCTCCTCTACTTGGCCTGGGATCCTTGAAATACCCTTATTGCTGTTAGTTCTTCCAGTTGTCCCTCTCCTCCTCCCCTTTGGTTATGTTTCTAAAAGTCTCAGGTATTTATGAAGAGTTGAGGACTGTAGTAAGGAGGCCTCCAAAGAGAAGAAAGTCAAAAAGTCAACCCCTTCTCACTCATCAGTCACATGTTCTTCCTACATTAATTTGGATCCTGACAGCAGCTGCACTGGCAATAGAATAGTAGAGTACCATGTGTCCCGACAGACAATGGTTGATTGTTCTGGTTTAAACAATAGAGGCCTGAGTGTGTGTGGGCTAGGGGTGTTACCCTGGAGATTTTAGGAAATAAGGAGGTTAGATTATACACTACTTGTGGGCAGATAACTAGTTATGTCTTTGTTTTGTTATTCCCAAGCACTAAATGTAGTTCATTGCAACCAATGGGAGCTCTAAATATTGCTACCACTACTATTACTACTACCACATGGGAAACCATTCCCTAGTGGAAAGAGCACAGGCCTAGAAGTCAGAGGACCTGGGTTCTAATCGACTCATCTCTTTCATTCAAGCCACATATTCAATGCTACCAAATCCTATCAGTTCTACCTTCTCCCTAAAATCCTCCCTTTCCTCTTCATCCAAACTGCTACTATCCTGATCCAAGCACTTATCCTAGCTCACCTGGACTGTTGCATCTTTCTCATCACTGACCTCGTGGCCTGCTGGGTCTCCCCACTCCAGTCCATACTTCACTCTACTTCCCGGATGAATTTTCTAAAAAAGTGTTTAGTCCATTTCTGCCACTCCTCAAGAACCTCCAGTGGTTGCCTAGCCACCTCCACATTAAACAGAAACTCCATTTCATTGGCTTTAATTCACTCAGTCAGCTCGCCCCTCCTACCTTACCTCACTAATCTCCTACTACAGTCCAGCCCACAAACTTTGCTCCTCTAATGCCAGCTTGCTTACTTGCCCCTACCTCATCTATCTTACCACCAATCCTTTTCCCTCTGGCCTGGAATTCCCTCCTTTTTGTGGGAGGAGGGGAGAGTGGTATTTTTTAAGAACTTACTATGTGCCAGCACTGTTTTAAGCACTGGGGTAGAAACAGGCTAATCAGGTTGGACACAATCCATGTCTCATGAGGGGCTCACAGAAACAATCCCCATTTTACAGGTGAGGGAACTGAGGCACAGAGAAGATAAATTATTTGCCCAAGGTCACATTACAGAGAAATGGCAGAACCAGGATTAGAACCCAGTCCTTTTGACTTCCAGGACTGCTTCTCCATATATGCTTGACCACCTCTCACCCCACCTTTAAATCAATCTATCAGTTGATCACATTCATTAGGTGCTTGCTGTAGGTCTATAAATTCTTTATTAGAAATTATTTATATTAATGTACCCCCCTAACTTCCTCCCACTGAAAGGTCTTTGTGGGCAAGAAATGTGTTTAATAAGTCTCTTACATTGTACTCTTCCAAGTGCTTAGTACAGTGCTTTGCACACAGCAAGCATTCAATAAATACCATTGATTGATTACTTATTAAATGTTTATTCATTGTCATATTTACTGAGCATTTACTAAGTGTAGAGCACTGTACTAAGTGCTTGGAAAGTACAATTTGGCAACAGAGACAATCCCTACCCAACAATGGGCTCACAGTCTAGAAACAATGGGCTCACAGTCGTGCACTGTATTAAGTGCTGGGAAAAAATACACATAGTCCCCAGCTGTAAGGAGTTTAAAATCTGAGAATCTTAAGGGAGGGGAGAGCGGATAAGTAAATAATACAAAAGTAGCTCTAATGGATGACAGACAGGAGGGGCAGGGCTTCATCTACACTGTTCCTTACCCTCATCAATCTTACAGGAAGGGAGGTGTCCTTGGTATTTAACCTCAAGATATGGAGGTGCTTTGGCTGAATAGGAAGGAGGAAGACTCAAGAAGCCTCATTATTGACTAGAGCTTAAGAGTCTGGTTGTCATAGAATGATGAACCAAATGGATCACATGAGTATCCACAGTCCTCTTTGGGATTTGCTTAAGTAAAAATATCAGGAAACTGACTAGTGACCTCACAGCTGATGGGATGAGTCAGAAGAATTTATGGGAATCACTTAAAGGTTGGGAGAAAGGGTGAAGTAGAGACATCTCAGAATCAGATTCATAAATACAGTAAGAGGTGGGTTTTTCCTTTGACTTGGTTTATGCTATCAAACAGGAGACTTGAACCAATCTCCTAATTCTATAAGAGCACGGACTTGGGAGTCAAACATCATGAGTTCTAATCCCGGCTCCGTTGCTTGTTAGCTGTGTGATCTTGGGTGAGTCACTAAACTTCTCTGTGCCTCAGTTTTCTCTTCTGTAAAATGGGGATGAAGACTGTGAGCCCTATGTGGGACAGCCTGAATAGCTTGTATCTACCCCAGTGCTTAGAACAGTGCTTGGCACATAGTAAGCACTTAACAAATACCAACGTTATTATTATTATTATTATTATTATTATTATTATTATTTCATATGCGAAGACTGGCAACTCAGAAAGAGTTTCTACGTGAAGATAGGGTTTTCAGGTGGTTAATATTTTATAGTTTTATGTACTACTTCCCAGTTTAAGTTGTTTATTTTCCTTCATTTCCACCCAATCAAAAGATTGTAGACCTTTCTTGTCCAATTATTTGTGACCTACATAATTCTTAAACATGAGCATAGAAGGTTTCCTTTGTTCAATCATTTTTTAGTCAGAGTGGCAACCTGTAAGTTTTGGTTTCTCCCATTAATCTGTTGCTTTCTTCAGTCTTTAGTAAGTCTCCTATGCATACCCATCCTTCTGAAACTGCAGGCATCGTTTGTGTGACATCCTTTTCTGTACTGCTCCTGTACCTACTACAAACTCAATTTAGCCTCTGTTTCTGCCAGTTTATATTAGTCTCTCCTGCAGAGATAGTTACCTGGTTTATTTCCATCAGCAGCAGTTTGTGAGTCTCTGGTGCATTACTGTTTACAACAAACTGTGAGTCTGGTGTCAATGAAGCTGCAAATTCATTACCAGAAGGTGCCTTGAATTTTTGTATCCGTTACCTTGTTTGCCCTCCGTTTCCAGAAGACTCTCATTTTCCTTTCTAGTTGCATTGTTTTTACTGTTTGATGTTTTGGAAAAGCTAGAGAATTTCAGCTTTCACGGTAAGAATTTGGGGTGCTTTAAAGTAATAATACTAATACATTTGCTAAACACTTACTATATGCCAAGCACTGCTATAAGTACTGGGGCAGATATAAGATAATCAGGTTGGACACATTCCCTGTTACGCACGGTGCTCACAGTCTAGGAGGGAGAACAGTGCTCAATCCCTATTTTATAGGTGAGGAAACTGAGACACAGTGAAGTTAAGTGACTTGCCCAGGGTCACGCAGCAGACAAAGCTATAGAGCCGAATTAGAACCCAGATCCTCAGACTCCCAGGCTCTTGATCTTTCCACTGGTCCACAGTTCTCCTTGCTTATCATGCTGTTATTTTACTTCCTAATAAACTGGAAAATTTGGATGATTAATTCTTCTCTTCTTCCCCTTGCCCAATATTTCGTATACCTATGATTGATCTGACTGAGTACATTAAAGCCAACTTTATATAACTAAAATTTCCATTGACTTACAACAACCATCACTGTAGTTGCTGTTCTATATTAGACAGGAAGTGAGAGAATTAAATGTTATTCCTTTATCCACTTTTGATTCAAAGTAATGTTGGGTAACTTCATTAAGTTAGTCTCCTCGTCTCAGCCTCAGTTTCCTCTTATGCTGTTTAATACTTGTGCCCTCTCTGACATAAATAAAATAGGAGAATTAGTAGATGAATATTTGCGAAGTGCTACGAAATGTCATTAGTATTATTACTATTATCATCATCATTATTACCCTTTTACTACTTCTGTTTCATTGCTTGTCATTTCTCAAAGTCATCTGGGTCATTTACTATGGAATTTTCTGATTTCTTGACAATTTTCAATGGTTCTTCAGAGATCCATTTGAGAGCTGTTTAATCCCCTTGTTGATGATCCATCTGCTTGTGAAGTGTGTGCTTTTTTTCGCAATGCATTAATATTCAGGATTTTAAAAAATAGTGGTAGCTCTATAGATGCTCTTGATTTCATACCCAGGTAAAATTGTCTATCTTTTGGAAGACAAATTTATGAGCTTGCTGTTTTAAATTGCTTTTCTGATTGTTCTTTTAAAAGATGTTTTGGGTGAAAATGGGGACCAGGAATGCCGTTGATTAATGGCACTATCTGGAGGAAATGGAATTACGTCGTGGTCTCCAAACCCACTCCGTGAAACTACCCAAAATGCTTCTTACTTGCTCTGTGACATTTCACTGTCAATATCAATGCTCTCTGGGATAGGCTCTGAAGTCAGCTCCAAGATTGTTCAAATACTAAGCTTGTACTACAAATTGAAGAGGGACAAGGTTGCCTAGTCTTTGCTGCTTGGAGTCCATTTCAGTTTGAATTTCAGGTTTCCAAAGGCCCGTAACTAGCAGATCACTATTCCTTAAGCTCAAGTGGAATTATAGTTTTTTGTTTCACTTACTTTCTATTTTCACTCTCTTTGTGATCCTGGCAAATACAAATGAAATCATGCTTTCATGATTCGTTCAACCTCAAATGAAAGCCTATTCCTTATTTTTGAATGTTCTTTATCCTTTGAACTCCTACACTATGCATCTCAATTCAACTCATGAAAACTCTCTATTTTGTAATTTTGTAAATTTAAGTGAACATCCTATCATCACACATATCATCCTATTGCCCCACAAAGCAACATAGCATAGTGGATAGAGCTCTGGCCTGGGAGCCAGAAGGAAGTGAGTTCTAATCCTGGCTCTGCCACATATCTGCTGTGTGATCTTGGGTAAGTCATTTCACTTCTCTGGACCTCAGTTACCTCATCTGGAAAATGGGGATTAAGACTGTGAGCCCTATGTGGGGCAGGGATGGTGTCGAGCCCAATTATTATGTATCTAACCCAGCACTTAGTACAGTGCTTGGCACATAGTAAGCAAAGTGCTTAACAAATAACACAATTATTACTATTATTATTATCACTTTTGTACATAACCCTAACTTATGTATTTATATTAATGTCAGTCTTCCCATTTAGACTGGAAGCTCCCTGTGGGCAGGGAACGTTTCTACTGCATGGCTCAGTGGAAACAGCACAGGCTTTGGAGTCAGAGGTCATGAGTTCAAATCCTGGTTCCACCAATTGTCAGCTGTGTGACTTTGGGCATGTCACTTAACTCCTCTGGGCCTCAGTTACCCCATCTGTAAAATGGAGATTAAAACTGTGAGCCCCCCATGGGACAACCTGATCACCTTGTATCCCCCCCAGCTCTTAGAACAGTGCTTTGCACAGAGTAAGTGCTTAACAAATGCCATCATTATTATTAGTAGTATTATTCTCCCAAGTGCTTAGTACGGTACTCTGTACACACTGTGTTCAATAAACTTGTACTTCCCAAGCGCTTAGTACAGTGCTCTGCACACAGTAAGCGCTCAATAAATATGATTGATTGATTGATTGATAGTACCTCCACCTAGGTGAGGCCAGTTGTCCCCCCCATCTCCCATTTTACTATGCTCTGAGGCCCCAGGCTGGGAGTCAGCCTCTTCTTCAGTAGCTGAATGGCCACTGGTCTGGTCATACCATCAGCACCAGTTGGAAGAGGCCTGGGAAGACTGAGTAGAGCCTGCATTTATAATCCAGATGTAGACTGAGCACCTCCTTGCCCTCCCTATCAATCAATAAATCATTGGTATTTATTGAGCACTCTCTGTGTGCAGACCACTGTATTAAAACTGGGAGCCTCATGTGGGACAGGGCCTGTGTCCAACATGATCCCAGACTGAGTCCCCTTTTTCCTCTCCTCCTCCCCATCCCCTCCACCCTACCTCCTTCCCCTCCCCACAGCACTTGTATATATATATTTGTACAGATTTATTACTCTATTCATTTTACTTGTACATAGTTACTATTCTATTTATTTTGTTAATGATGTGCATGTAGCTTTAATTCTATTTGTTCTGATGTCTCTGACACCTGTCTACATATTTTGTTTTGTTGTCTGTCTCTTCCTTCAAGACTGTGAGCCCGTTGTTGGGTAGGGACCGTCTCTATATGTTGCTGACTTGTACTTCCCAAGCGCTTAGTACAGTGCTCTGCACACAGTAAGCGCTCAATAAATATGATTGAATGAATGAATGAATAAACATGATTAATTGATTGATTGATTGATCTTCCTTCTACTGAGTACTCTTTGCTCAGGACTCAAGCAAGTTCTGATCACAGCAAAACCACATGCCAGTGCAGCTCCATTCCCACATCTGTTGTAGGTCATCCACAGCTTTGTTCTACCAGGCCACTTGGCTAAGGAGTTAGAGTTCAAAATGAAAGAGATCAGAAAAAGTAACTTGGCTAAACTGATCCTTGGAGCCTAGCATTAAGCCAAGGCTGTCAGCTTTAAAGTTAATGGTGAAAATAACTGTGATATTTGTTAAGCACTCACTGTGTGTCAGGCACTGAACTAAGTGCTGTAGTGGGTACAAGCAAACCTGGTTCATTCATTCATTCACTCAATCATATTTACTGAGCGCTTACTGTGTGCAGAGCACTGTACTAAGCACTTGGGAAGTACAAGTTGGCAATATATAAAGACAGTCCCTACCCAACAACAGACTGGTTGGACAGTCTCTGTCCCACACGGGACTCATAGTCTCAATCCCCATTGTACAGATGAGGTAACTGAGGCCCAGAGAAGTGAAGTGACTTGCCCAAGGTCACACAGCAGACAAGTGGCAGAGCCGGGATTAGAACCCAAGACCTTCTGATTCCCAGGCCTGTGCTGTAGCCACTACAGCATGTTGAACCCCTTTGGCTTCTCTGATCTCTTCTTCTGCTCTTCTTCTGCTCCACCCAGTTTGTTTATGAATGTCTTAAGGCGTAATATAAGTTGTATAAATGATATAAAAGTAAGTTATTAAGTGCTTACTGAGTGCAGAGCACTATACTAAGTACTGGAAAAGGTGGGAATTATACACAGGCCTGATAATAGTAATAATAATAATAATAATAATAATAATAATAATAATAATAATAATAATAATAATAAAATATATTATATCAATGGTATTTGATAAGTGCTTACTATGTGCCAAGCACTATTCTAAGCACTAGGGTAGATATAAGTAATCTGATTACCCCACGTGGGGCTCACGGTACTAATCTCTAGTTTACAGATGAGGTAACTGAGGCTCAGAGAAGTGAAGTGATTTGCCCAAGGTCACACAGCAGACAAGTGGTGGAGCCAGGATTAGAACCCACATCCTCTGACTCCCAAGATGGGGCTCTTGCCACTAGGCCAGGCTGCTGCTGCCTTATAATAATAATGATGGCATTTGTTAAGCACTTACTATGTGCCAAGCACTGTTCTAAGCACTGGAGTGGATACTAGGTAATCAGGTTGTCCCATGTGGGGCTCACAGTCTTGATCCCCATTTTACAGATGAGGTAACTGAGGCACAGAGAAGTTAAGTGGCTTGTCCAAGGTCACACAGCAGACAAGTGGTGGCGGCGGGATTAGAACCCAGGTCCTCTGGCTCTCAAGCCCGCGCTCTTGCCACTAAGCCATGCTGCATCTCTATCCCTTGAGGAGCTCACACTCTTGACCTCTCCACCTCCAAATACCTGCACATGCTTCTCCTTCTCAGTGGAATGCCTGTTCCATTCCATTGTCCCTTCTTAAAGATTCCCTAAAAGGCCACCTCCTCCAGGGAGCATTTTATTTTATTTATTTTATAATGGTATTTGTTAAGTGCTTACTATGTGCAAAGCACTGTTCTAAGCACTGAGGGGGAAACAAAGTGGTCAGGTTGTCCCACGGAGGGCTCACAGTCTTAATCCCCATTTTCCAGATGGGGGAACTGAGGCTCAGAGAAGTTAAGTGACTTGCCCAAGGTCACACAGCAGACATGTGATGGAGCTGGGATTCGAACCCATGACCTCTGACTCCAAAGCCCGGGCTCTTTCCAGTGAGCCACGCTGCTTCTCTAATTCCTGACTTACTTCCCCCACCTTAATCTAATATTTGTTAAAATCTTACTCTGTGCCAAGCACTCTTCTAAGTACTGAGGCAGATATAAGTTTACCATGTTGGACACAGTTCCTGTCCCATATGGGGCTCACAGTCTAAAGTGGGGGGAGTAGGATTTAATCCCCATTTTTGCAGATGAGGCAACTGAGACACAGAGAAGTTAAGCTATTTGCCCAAGGTCACACAGCAGTTAACTGGTAGAACCAAAATTAGAGTCCAGGTCCTCTGACTTCCAAGCCCATACTCTATCCACTAGGCCATGCGGCTTCCTGTGTTTAATTTGTTTATAGAAAAACCTCAATCATTCTATTCTCCCTGGCTTCTGCATTGCCCATGCACTTGGATCCATAAAATAATGATAATAATGATGGCATTTATTAAGTGCTTACTATGTGCAAAGCACTGTTCTAAGCGCTGGGGAGGTTACAAGGTGATCAGGTTGTCCCACAGGGGGCTCACGGTCTTAATCCCCATTTTACAGATGAGGCAACTGAGGCCCAGAGAAGTTAAGTGACTTGCCCAAAGTCACTCAGCTGACAATTGGCGGAGCAGGATTTGAACCCATGACCTCTGACTTCCAAGCCCATACTCTATCCACTAGGCCATGCGGCTTCCTGTGTTTGATTTTTTTATAGAGAAACCTCAATCATTCTATTCTCCCTGGCTTCTGCATTGCCCATGCACTTGGATCCATAAAATAATGATAATAATGATGGCATTTATTAAGTGCTTACTATGTGCAAAGCACTGTTCTAAGCGCTGGGGAGGTTACAGGGTGATCAGGTTGTCCCACAGGGGGCTCACGGTCTTAATCTCCATTTTACAGATGAGGTAACTGAGGCCCAGAGAAGTTAAGTGACTTGCCCAAAGTCACTCAACTGGCAATTGGCGGAGCTGGGATTTGAATCCATGACCTCTGACTCCAAAACCCATGCTCTTTCCACTGAGCCATGCTGCTTCAGTATCCCTTGGATACTCATTCCGCCCCAGCCCCAGCCATTACCCCAATCTGGAATTTACTTTAATGCCTGTTTCCCCCGTAGACCGTAAGCTCCTTGTGCGTAGAGATCGCATCTACCAACCCTGTTGTAGTTTCCCAAGTGTTTAGTACAGTGCCCTGCACATGGTAAATACTCAATAATTTTGATTGATTGACTGGTCGATCAATTGATACATTGTTCCCGAAATGTGATGAAAGGATTACAGTTCTTTAAATCTTAATTATTATTTCATTTTTCCATGAGGACAATAGAAGAAGGCCCCTTGAATTTCTTGGGGGATTTATTCTCGACTGTGATCCCGTTGTTGGGTAGGGACCGTCTCTGTATGTTGCCGATTTGTACTTCCCAAGCGCTTAGTACGGCGCTCTGCACACAATAAAATACGATTGAATAAATGAATGAATGACTGTTCAGTTGAATTTTCCAAAAAGCAACACCTACATAGGAAAGGCCACATAAACAGTAATCCTAATAGATCATATATTCAATTGGAATGATTGTATTTTAAAATGAACAGACCCTCTGCTTTGCCCTTTTTAGTGTTTTGGAAAACAGCGCACTAGAGATCTGAGTTACCTTGTGCATAATAATAATAATAATTATAAATAATAACTGTGGTACTTGTTAAGAACTTATCATGTGCCAGAGACTGTACTAAACATTGGGGTGGATACAAGCAAATCGAGTTGGGCACAGTCCCTGTCCCACATGGGGCTCATAGTCTCAATCCCCATTTTACAGATGAGGGAACTGAGGCTCAGAGAAGTTAAGTGACTTCCCCAAGGTCACAGAGCAGACAAGTGGTGGAGTCAGAATTAGAATCCATGACCTTCTGTCTCTAAGACCAGTTCTCTATCCACCATGCCAAGCTGTTTCTCTATGCCATGCTGCTTCTCTGCATACATGCACACACATTTGCACACACATACACATACATGGACACACACACAAAAAAAAATCATAAAACTCATAGATACACGTAATAGTGAATGTTTAGGGGAAAAACAGCATAGTTCATAGGGTACTGCTTATTTAATGTTTCTATTTAATAAGATCGAAGCATTTCATTTAATAACACGAGACCTTGTTTAAGGTTCTTTTTCCTCTGCATTTAAGTTCATTCGTCCTTCTTAATTATTTTTTCTATTATCTTTGGTTATAAAACTGTCAGATTATGTTTTAAATACTATCTGTACCTGGAGAAACAACACTATGATTTGTTTTTAATGTAGAGAAAATTCCTGTAAAGGTTAATGAGCTTCCACTTCCAGAGAAATTACATGTTCAATTTAAATCTAAGGTGGTAAAATATACAGTGACTACTCCTTCATACACTATAATTGTAATAATATACTTTAACCTTGATCATATTCTAATCAGAGGCCATGTAGGACACAATAAATGGAAAAAATGATGTGTTGGCATGAAAATAATATAGCAGCAGCAAAGTAAAGTTAATCTGTTATCACTTTTGGTCAGGAAATATGTTAAATCATAATAGTGGACCATAATGAAGAACAAATAGCTTTAAGAGCTTCGATTTATTGAGAGAATGGGAGTTTGATAACTATCACTAATTTCTAAAGATCAGACTCTTCTCTGATGAATATGCAAACCTATGAAATTCACAAAGCAATGCAAAAAACTAAACCTAAATTGTGGAAAAGTACTCATACATAACATATCAGGATTTTAATGGACCAGCACTGGAAAGGAACTGGAAGTTGGAATTCTGAGTTAAATAATGATAATGGTATTTGTTAAGCCCTTACTATGGACCAAGCTCTACATGATCATAGATTAAAATTAAAATGCTTTTTTGTTTGGATCTACCCAGAATATACAAATATTTTGATAAAATAGGCTCATACATTCAGTAGTATTTGTGGAGTACCTATTGTTGTGGGCAGGGAAAGTATCTGCTTATTGTTATAGTGTACTCTCCCAAGTGCTTAGTACAGTGCTCTGCACACAGTAAGTGCTCAATAAATACGATTGACTGACTATTTGCAGAGCAGTTGGGAGTGAACAATAAAAGTGCAAACCTCATCCTCACTCTCAAGATGCTTGCAGTGTAATTGGGGACACCACTTAGGGAAGCAGCAAAGCCTAGTGGATAGAGTACGGGTTTGGGAGTCAAAAGGACCTGGGTTCTAATCCAGCCGTGCCACTTGTCTGCTATGTGACCTCAGGAAAATCACTTAACTTCTCATCTGCAAAATGGGGATTAAGAGTGTGAGTCCCATGTGGGACAGGGTCTGTGCCCAATCTAATTAACTTGTATTTATCCCTATGCTTAGTACAGTGCCTGGCACTTAGTAAGCACTTAACAAATGCCATAAAAAGGTGGAATAACATGTGTACGTACAGTGAGAGCAATAGGAAAAACACAGGCACACTAGTATTAGAAGCAAGATGGGGAAATGAAATAAATGAATGCATAAGTGAATAAAATGGAATACATGAGTTAATACCCATATATATAAACTTCTCCTTGCTGACCTCACTGCCTCCTGTCTCTCCCCACTCCTTGCTTCACTCTCTGACCAAATACATTTTCTAAAAAAGTGTTCGGTTCACTTCTCCCCGTTCTTCAAGAACTTCCAGTGGTTGTCTCCCCATATATCAAACAGAAACTCCTTACCGTCATCAGGTTCAAAGCACTCAATCACCTCAGCCCTGCCTGTCTTGTCTCGTTGATTTTCTACCACAACCCAACCTGCATGCTTCACTCCTGTAACATCAACCTACTCAATGAACTGTTTGAAAACCATTTCAACACCTTTCTCACCTTCTGAAAAATGGCTAGTTAATGTGGAAGGTGGGAACTGCAGAGTGAGACAAGAACTGTGTTCAGCCTATCTTGTGTCAAGCCCAGTGCTTACTACTGCTACTACTACTAATAATAATGGTATTTGTTAAGCTCTTACTATGTGCAAATCACTGTTCTAAGCATTGGGGAGGTTGCAAGGTGATCAGGTTGTCCCACGGGGGGGCTCACAGTTTTAATCCCCATTTTAGAGATGAGGTAACTGAGGCACAGAGAAGCTAAGTGACTAGCCCAAAGTCACACAGCTGACAGTTGGCAGAGTCGGTATTTGAACCTATGACCTCTGACTCCAAAGCCTGTGTTCTTTCCACTGAGCCACATGCTACTACAGGGCTGGGCATAGAGTAAGCACTTATTGTGATATTGTTCTCTCAAGCACTTAGCACAGTGCTCTGCACATGGTAAGTGCTCAATAAATACGATTGAATGAATGAATGAACGTACGTACCAAAATTAGTAGTAGTAGTAGTAATAATAGTAGTCGTGGTAGTCTTGTCTTGTCGTATGATGTTGCGTCATCTCCGACCCTTAGCGTTGCCATGATAGTTGTAGTAATAATAATTTCATGGAAGTTTGGCAAAACATCGACTACTGCAGTTGCTTTGACCATCTGGAGGTACTGCCCCCTAAAAAACCTTTCATTTGCTCTTTGCAACATGCTGAAACCCAGACCATCTACTTATCCACTCATTGTCCTACATGCTTCCACAGGAATACAGCTGGCTGGGTCAAGGAAACGTGAGTGATGCTGTGCTGACCACCAGCATGATTATCGATTCCTCCATTCAGTTTCTCTGTCCTGAAATCTCGGGACCAAGACTCATCCATCATTCTTGATAGAAGACTCCATCATTTGAGAGGAACATGTGTAATCTCACACTATGATACACCAAAATGATAAATCCAGGTTGAGAGAATAGAAATATGTGTGCCTACATAGTTGAATTGGAGTTTTTGTTGTTGTTGTTGTTGTTTTGTGGTTGTTCCCAAGGGCAAATCTGTAAAGGACTGGGATGAGCAGGACTGGGGTTGGGGGAAAGGGAGGTAAAGACAAGCAGGCTCACTGTTGGCAAGTGACTAATTCCCAACTCATTGCTCAGGTGGTTTCCTCTGGGCTGCTTTAATCTATTACTCTTACTCCCTGATCTGCCTGAATTTAACCATTTCTTTGTTCCACAGATTTTAGCTAAATAACTTGCTGTATAAGTTGAATGACCTCAGTGTGGTGGTTAAGGGTTTTCCTTCCCCCAACCATGTTCTAGTAACATCCCAGCCCAGCCCGCCCCCTCCACTCTTTTGCTGCTAACCTCCTCACTGTACCTCGTTCTCGCCTGTCCCACCGTCGACCCCTGGCCCACGTCCTTTCCCTGGCCTGGAATGCCCTCCCTCCATCTATCTGCCAAGCTAGCTCTCTTCCTCCCTTCAAAGCCCTACTGAGAGCTCACCTCCTCCAAGAGGCCTTCCCAGACTGAGCCCCCTTTTTCCTCTCCTCCTCCCCATCCCCCCACCCTACCTCCTTCCCCTCCCCACAGAAAATGCATATATGTTTGTACAGACTTATCAATCTATTTATTTTACTTGTACATATTTACTGTTCTATTTATTATGCTAATGATGTGCATTTAGCTTTAATTCTATTTGTTCTGACAACTTGACATCTGTCTACATGTTTTGTTGTCTGTCTCCCCCTTCTAGACTGTGAGCCCGTTGTTGGGTAGGGACCGTCTCTATATGTTGCCAACTTGTACTTCCCAAACGCTTAGTACAGTGCTCTGCACAAAGTAAGCGCTCAATAAATATGATTGAATGAATGAATTAATGTGGTAGAGGATCTCCAGGCCAGTATCCAAAGAGTTAGCCTGTCTAGTTTTCAGAAGGTGAGCCCCCGCATGCCTACAAGCAGCGTGGCTTAGTGGAAAAGAGCTCGGGCTTGGGAGTCAGAAGTCATGGGTTCGAATCCCAGCTCCACCACTTTTCAGTTGGGTGACTGGGCAAGTCACTTAACTTCTCTGGCCCTCAGTTCCCTCATCTCCAAAATGGGGATTAAGATTGTGGGACACACATGGGACAACCTGTTAACCTTGTATCTACCGCAGCACTTAGAACAGTGCTCAGCACTTAGTAAGCGCTTAACAAAAACCATCATTATGATTCTTATCATTACAAGGAAGTACAGTTGGAGTGTGGGGGGTGGAGGAGGAATAAAAGATCCAGGTAAAGGAAGTTTGAACTTGTGCTATTTTAATGGTATTTCTTAAATGCTTACTTTGTATCAATCACTGTTCTAAGCGCTGTGATAGATAGAAGTTCATCATATTGGAGTACCTGCCCTACCTGGGGCACACGGTCTAAATTGGAAGGAGGAGGATTTAAACCCCATTCTGTGGGTGAGGTAACCGAGAAGTTAAGTGTCTTGCCCAAGGTCACACAGCAAGCAACTTGGCCTAATGGATAAAGCACTGGCCTAGGAGTCAAAAGGACATGAGTTCTAATCCCAGTTCTGCCACTTGTCTGCTGTGTGAATTTAGACAAGGCATGTCACTTCTTTATGCTTCAGTTACCTCATCTGTAAAATGGGGATTAAAACTGTAGGCCCCATATCAGACAGGGACTGCATCCAACCTGATAATTTTGTATCTACCTCAGTACGTAGTAGAGTGACTGGCACACAGTAAGTGCTTAACAAATTCCACAATCATCATCATCATCATCATCAAGAAATTGGCAGAATGGGGATTAGAATCATCCAGATCTCCTGACCCCCAGGCCTGTGCTCTCTCTGTTAAGTCATGCTGCTTCTCTGGATTTGTTTTAATTTATTACCTCATTAGGAGCATATTTAATTGTTGTTGACATCTGAGATCTTGGTGTCTGCCTCAAGTAGGGGCTGAAGTACAAGCTCTGGGTGATGGGGAGGGACATGGACTAAGGGAGCCATGTGCACTGGAGAGAGTACTTTTTCTGAGAATTTCCTGCAGCCGCTGCAGGAGGGCATGGTGAGCTAGTCCCCAAGGACCTCTGGACCTCTGAAGCCTGGAGATGCCTAGACTGTGAGCCCATTGTTGGGTAGGAACCGTCCCTATGTGTTGCCAACTTGTACTTCCCAAGCACTTGGTACAGTACTCTGCACACAGTAAGCACTCATTAAATACTACTGAATGAATGAAAATGCCTAGGCTTCAGGTACAGAGTGGTGGCAGCAGTAGGGAAGCATGGACTTGGGGAGCAGTGAATTGGATGTCCCAAAACTTGCAGTAGAAGAATGGGAGTAACGAAGGGCTTTAGGACCCAGCAAATGCTGACCAGGGTCTGGTCTCTCCTAAAGTGACCCCAGGGGATCTATCAGCTGGGATATAGGACTGAAAATACCCGGGAATGTCACATGTGGGCTTGGGTCCAATAAGATAGAGAAAGGATTACAGAATAGGGATGCTAAACATGAATAACAACTGTCCTTGGATGATACTCAAATATCCTGTCAAAAAAGTGGACACTTGTCTTTGGGGATTTCCATTTTATTAAAGGCAAAATCAAATACAAAATATACTCACTAAGGATATTGCAAACTTATTTTTTACAGCGATATTTATGTTGTTTTTCAAATCCATCTGAGTGAATGTTTCACCTCTTAAAAACACTTGCTCCCATCATCTATCTACCTGCTTAGAGTTATCAGCAGCCTAACACTTCCTGAATGTTGCTACTACTACTACTACTGCTACTACTGCTGCTGCTACTACTATAAATAGCCATCATCATCACCATAATTATAATAATGGCAAGTGTGGTTTTGGCCAGCTATTTTTCAGGATTCCTGATGAGCCTGTCTACCATGTAAAATACTCTAGGTGGTCCTTCAGTTGAAAACTTTGCCCCTGATTAATGATGACACAGCTCCAGCTAACACTCCAGCATTCCACTTCTAGCAATTGCACTCCACTCTCGTGGTGAGATGTGACACAGATGTGGGAATATTTATATTTAGAGAGACAGAGAGAGCAAGAGTGAGAGAGAGTAATCATCTATTATCTAATCATCTATTTTATTCTTACATATTCTTGCAATTTCCAGTTGTAGTCTTGCTCTCCCTCCTCATTTTATTTGTAAATCATTTCTGTATACATGTCTCTTCCACCATAGAATAAGCTCTCTGAGGACAAGGATCACCTTTATGGGTCTGTGGTACTCTCCTAAGTGGTTAGCATACTGCTCTGCACACAATAGTGTGTATACTTTCCAAGCGCTTTGTATAGTGCTCTGCACACAAGTAAGCACTCAATAAATATGATTGATTGAATGAATGAATGAATGAATGCTAGATTTTTTTTAATGATGATGATAGTGATAGTGACAAGTAGAATCAGTGAAAATTTCAAAATACTGACAGACTTGCACGCTAAAAACAAATGTCCTGTATTTTGGATACACCTGTCGAGGAACTTAAAATCCATAAATGAAAATTTAGAAACAACTTTTGGAAATGTTGCCACCATATGACAGAACCATGCACTGATTTCAGCAGTAAACATTTGATGTGTGTGTGGTATGTCATGTTTAGCTAAAAGCTTCCCTTCCTTCCAGAGAATCAGATCTTTACCTCACCATGGTGGAGAGTAAAACAGCCAGGATTATCTGCTGGATCCCTGCCATGTAGATCATAAACTCCTTGTTTGCAGGGATCGCATATGTTAACTCTGTTGTACTGATACGTTTTCAAGTAGTGCTCTGTACCCAGTAACAACTCAATAAATAATAAGGATAATAATAAAAATGGTAATAATAATGACATTTGTTAATCGCTTACAATGTATCAAGCACTATACTAAACACTGGAGTAATTTCAAGACAATCAGGTTCCACATGGGCCTCACAGTCTAAGAAGGAGGAAGAACTGGTATCAAATCCCTATCCTCTAGACTATAAGATTGGCCTCTAAACCGTAAATTTGTTGTGGACAAGGAATGTGTCTGCTTATTGTTGTATTGTACTTTCCCAAACACTTAATACCGTGTGCTGCACACAGTAAGCACTCAAGACCAGAGCAGACCAGAGAATCAGCGTGGCTCAGTGGAAAGAGCATGGGCTTCGGAGCCAGAGGTCATGGGTTCTAATCCCAACTCCGCCACATGTCTGCTGTATGACCCTGGGCAAGTCACTTAGCTTCTCTGAGCCTCAGTTACCTCATCTGTAAAATGGGGATTAAGACTGTGAGCCCCACGTGGGACAACCTGATCTATCATCATCATTAGACTGTGAGCCCACTGTTGGGTAGGGACTGTCTCTATGTGATGCCAATTTGTACTTCCCAAGCGCTTAGTACAGTGCTCTGCACATAGTAAGCGCTCAATAAATACGATTGATTGATTAAAACAAAAATCTAGCATTCATTCATTCAACCTGATCACCTTGTATCCCCCCAGTGCTTAGAAAAGTGCTTTGCACATAGTAAGCGCTTAACAAATGCCATTATTATTATTATTAATAAATATGAATGAATGAATATTTTGCAGAGAGGGAACATTTCAAAGAGAAGTAAAGTGACTTACCCAAGATTACACAGCAGACTAGTAGTGGAGCCAGTCCTCTGGCTCCTAGGCCCGTGCTCTTTCCACTAGACCACGCTGCTTCCTTATCATTGATCAACAGATTGATTGACCAGTGGAGAAGATCTCCGAAGGAAGAACCACTTAAGCTATCCCACGTGGTGATGTCCAGGCCTTGAAGGAATCCTGAAAATAGGCGGTTGGCATTCATTCATTCAATCCTATTTATTGAGCGCTTACTGTGTGCAGAGCACCATACTAAGCTCTTGGGAAGTACAAGTTGGTAACATACAGAGATGGTCCCTACCCAACAACGGGCTTACAGTCTAGAAGGGGGAGACATGAGCAGCAAAGAGTCGACTACCTGGTAGCCTGGGGTGTCCCAGCACAGCATCAGCACATTCTGTGATCACTTTGGTTGTAAATGGATTTTGCCCATAAAATTATTTCCTGCACTTAACCCACCTAACTTGCATGTTGAACCCAGGGAAGGTTTTAGCTGAATTTCTCAAACACAATTGAGCATCGTGTTAAGTTGTATGCTCCCATCTGAGAAAATAATGTTCTCCTTCAAACACAAGATATAATAACACATCATTAACATCTCCCTCCTTAAAGAATGTTACCTTCATCTTCTTCTTATGCCTCCTTTTTTTCTTGTCGGTCTTTTTCGGGGGAGTTCCTTAAAAATGTGCACTAATGAGGCCTTGCTCTTTTTCACTCTTTTAATTCCCTGTGTGTCTTCAAGGGTGGAAGAGGGATAATTCTTTAAAATTACACATTACCGAGAAAGAATCCATGGAATAAATGAATGTGCATATCTGGTGGGACTCTGTCTTACCATCTGGTATTAATTTGCTTTTGAAGGGTCTATTACTATGTTACCTTTTAGATACAGACTTTCCAGTGTGTTTGAATCACCCAATAGAGTTAGCAGAATGCGCAATTGAAGGTACCGAATGCATAGCAAGATAAAGAAGCTGCATTTCCAACGTAATTGGACTGAAGGGATTTTTCATGACCAACGGCAAGCTTGACTTTGCACACTTGGGTGCCTAATTATGCATGCCAAATGTCTTTGGGCTTTCAGATAACACAGGGAAAAGTTCCTATGCTCCAAACTACATAGCGCTGTAACCCTCCGAAGTCCAATTCTTATCTTTAACCTATATACCCAATACTTCTTTTCCCTTACTTTTTTTTAAAAAGGCATTTGCAATCAAAAGACATTGTGTATCCAGCACAGCTCACACTGTTAAATAGAAATAAAGAGTAGAGTTGTGGAGAGGGAATTAGGAGCAGTCGATGTGTGGAATAAGAATAATCGTCCCACATCCTGGACCCTAGGGGCTTCCATACCTCTTGGCAAGTGGAATTTTGGAGAGCTTCTCATGTGGAGAAGACATCAGTAGTTGCACCTGCATGTCCACGAAACTATCCCCCTCTTGCCCATCCCTTCCACACTCCCTACTCAGAAGGGCAGACCACCCCCAGGGCCTCTGCCCCCAAAGCAGTAGGGAATCCTGTTGGGAGGGTAGAAATATGGCCAGGACAGTGTCTACCAACTCCATTGTATTGTACGCTCCTAAGCACTTAGTAAAGTGCCCTCCACACAGCAATCGTTCACTCAATACCAATGATGATGAACATTCAAAGTTTAAACCAGGCCCCTCACTCTCATTCATTCATTCATTCAATTGTATTTATTGAGCGGTTACTGTGTGCAGAGCACTGTAATAAGCACTTGGGAAGTACAAGTTGGCAACATATAGAGACGGTCCCTACCCAACAACAGGCTCACGGTCGAGAAGGGGGAGACAGACAACAAAACAAAAAATGCAGACAGGTGGCAAGTCATCAGAATAACTAGAAGTAAAGCTAGATGCACATCATTAACAAAATAAATAGAATAGTAAATATTCACAAGTAAAATAGAGTAATAAATCTGTACAAACATATACAAATCTGTACAAATCTGTTCACATGTTTTGTGAACATCCTTGAGCCCCACATGGGACAAGGGCTGTTTCCAACCCGCTTTGCTTGTATCCATTCCAGCAGTTAGTACGTGCCTAGCACATAGTAAGTGCTTAAAAATAATATTTTTATAATTATAATTATAATTATGACTGTATGTAGTGCAATTCCATATTTATGAATTTATTTTTCCTACAATTAAATCAATCAGTCTGTAGTATTTATTGAGCACATACTACTTGCAAAGTACCTTGTTAAGGTTTTGGGATAGTACAACAAAAGGAAATCACTTGCTTCTATTGATTAAATTGTACTACTACTACATGGAGAGATTATTCAATCTATTGTTCATTCATTCAATTCATTCAATTGTATTTATTGAGTGCTTACTGTGTGCAGAGCACTGTGCTAAGTGCTTGGAAAGTACAATTCAGCAATAAAGAGAGACAATCCCTGCCCACAATGGGCTTAAAGTCTCTTATGGTATATTGATATTAGGGTTTTAGACTTTCTGTTTCATATTCATTTATAGTGTGGTTTTCCATCAAACTCAACCTGAAAAATAATGTTTTCAAATGATGAAAATCAAGCACTGAACATTCTTTGATAATTGCAGTTAATGAAGAGAAAAATATAACATCATAAATTTCATTCTAAAGTCACAATGAGTCCAATTCCCTGCCGTGATTCTCTACTGTCTTGTGACCTTGTAACTAATTTATTTAGCGGGTAGAGAGGACATGTTTCAATCATA
This sequence comes from Tachyglossus aculeatus, assembly GCF_015852505.1. NCBI lineage: Eukaryota > Metazoa > Chordata > Mammalia > Monotremata > Tachyglossidae > Tachyglossus > Tachyglossus aculeatus. Next base: position 53,121,575 of record NC_052069.1, read on the forward strand.
TACCCTTCCACTGATCAGGGCTGCATGGCCTAAACAAAGGTGTTATGCTCATGTGTAAACTGGGAGATGCAGATGTAGAATGGGATTTGTTAGGATAGGGTCGTACAGCTAACAAAGGGTAGTCACAGCATGCCTGTTGGCCCTGAAAAGTTTCCAGTTGGAAGCTTCTTAGGTAGTGCAGCAGAGGGGATCATGCTATATTGTTTGGCCAAACCCATCTTGAGTGCAGAGAATAGCCAAGGGGAAGACTCTTGCCTCCTTCAATCAATTAATCAATCCATATTATTTACTTAGAACCTACTTTGCGTAGAACACTGTACCGAGTGCTTGGGAGACTTGGAGTCAGAAGGTCATGGGTTCTAATCCCAGCTCCACCAGCTATCTTCTGTGTGACCTTGGGCAAGTCACTTTATTTCTCTGGGCCTCGGTTCCCTCATCCATAAAATGGGGATTAAAGCTGTGGGCCCTACGTGGGACAGGAACGGTGTCCAACCCGATACCCCTTAGCACAGTGCCTGGCACATAATAAGTGCTTAATGGATACCATTATTATTAGGAGAATGGACCCTCCAGGACCTTACAATTTAGTGGGGGACAATGGCACTAAAATACATTTAAGATAGGAGGAAATTACAGATGATATCAATTAAGGTGATGCAGGAGGATGTGAGTACTCAAATGCTTAGGTGGTGTGAGAGTAGTGGTTGGAAGGGTTATGAAGTGGGGAGACCAGAAGCATTCAGGGAAAGCCAAGGATATGGAGGTAGAAAAGAAATGTCAAGGAGTCAGAGGACCTGATTTCTAGTCCCCACTCTGCCACTTGCCTGCTGTGGGACCTTGGGCAAGTCACTTAACATGCCTCATCTTACTCATCCATAAAATGGAAATTCAGTACCTGTCGACCCTCCTTACTTAGACTCTGAGTCCCATGTGGGACAAGAACTGTGATCTTTTATCTATCAGAATGCTTGGCGTATAGCATGCTCTTAAAAAATACTGTTATTATTATGTGAAGTGGGGGAGGGAAGGGGAGTTCCCGGCAGGGGCAGGATATGAGCAAGAGGTCAGTGGAAGGAGAGGAGAATGAGAAAAAATGTGCAGTTACCTTGAGAAAGGAACAAATAATTTGAAGTGGGGTGTAGTAGAAGAGAGGAAATAAGCAGGAGGGAGAGAGCTGATGTGTGTGTGGAGGAAGTCTCAAAGCCAGTGGTCAGTTTTTTCTGCTTGATGCTCACAGGAATGGCCAACTGTTTGAGGTTTATGCACTTTCACACCTTGTTAAAGGCCAGCTCAATCCCCTCTCAGTTTACTCAGGAAGTTCAGCAATTAAGATGTTGTATGAGTGTTTGCTCCCCATTAAGGATACCATAAGTACTTAAGGTTGTTTTATGTTCTAATTGTTATTTTTATTAATGCTATTATTATCCTTATTGTCATTATCATTGTTATTATATTTGTTAAGTGCTTACTATGGGCCAAACGCAATACAATCAGATCAGACATAATCCCTGACCCACATGGGGGACACAGCCTAAAGATGGATGGAGAGCAAGTATTTAGTACTCATTTTACAGATGAGAAAACTGAGGTACAAAGAAGTTAAATCAATTGCCAATGGACACCCAGCAGGCAAACGGTGGAACCAGAATTAGAACTCAAGTTTCCTGGCTAGATCACAGTCCTGTGATCTTTCCACTAAATAATAATAATAATAACAGTATTTCATTCATTCATTCATTCAATCGTATTTATTCATTCAATCGTATTTATTGAGCGCTTACTGTGTGCAGAGCACTGTACTAAGCGCTTGGGAAGTACAAGTCGGCAACATATAGAGACGGTCCCTACCCAACAATTGGCTCACAGTCTAGAAGGGGGAGACAGACAACAAAACTAAACAAGTAGACAGGTGTCAATACCATCAGAATAAATAGAATTATAGCTATATATACAATGTTAATAAAATAGAGTAATAAATATGTACAAACAAAATAGAGTAATAAATATGTACAAATATATACAAGTGAAGTGGGAAGGGGAAAGGGGTGGGGGGGTGATGGGGAGGGGAGGAAGCGAGGAAAAACGGGGGGCAATGGTATTTGTTAAGCATTTACGATGTGCCAGACACTGTACTAAGCGCTGGGTTGTATACAAGCAAATCTGATTGGACACAGTCCCTGTTCCACATAAAACTCACAGTCTCAATCCACATTTTACAGATGACGTAACTGAGGCCCTGAGAAATCATTCATTCATTCAGTCACATTTATTGAGCACTTACTGTGTGCAGAGCACTGTACTAAGCACTTGGGAAAGTACAATACAGCAATAAAGATAGAAAATCCCTGCCCACAACGAACTCACAATGGACAGAAGTGAAGTGACTTGACCAGGGTCACACAGCAGACAAGTGGTGGAGCGGGATTAGAACCCATGACCTTATAACTCCTAGGCCCATGCTGGGAGTCACTCTGTTTCCTGATGTTCTCTGTGACTTTGGAATTTTAATTATTCATACTAATTTTTTTTAGAAATCTTACACTTTTCCTGTTTTATGTTAAAATGTTTGTCCAGTTCAATACCAAATTAAAGCTTTAAGCACCCCACTGAAATTTTAGATTCTACCATCTAGTAACTACTATGATTTTAAAACTACTTTCACTTTAGCAATTTTGCCACTCCATGAAAAGGCTGTTTTCTAAAGAAATGCTGAAATGCTTACTAAACGTAAGTCCACTTGCTGAAGTATGAAATGTTTGTTCAGTTGTCAACCGGTTTAGTGCTAAAGAGCTTATTCAATATCATTGCTAACATCACTTGTATAGTGTGGCATTTCATATGTGTCTTTATACATCTCACCAGGATGTCTGAACAATCTCCTGTCATCAAAAGAAATGAAAAGAACTGGAATAATATATTTGTTAAATCTATATGCAAACAATTGACATTTTTGAAAAAATGTGGATAAGGTGTGTATTGGTTGGAGAGAAGATCATTTTAGATTCCGGTATTAGGGAACTAGAGTAGGTTTTGATAATGCAACAATCATCTTTTATTTTGCTGCTGCACTATATGGCAGAAATTGGTTGTTTAATTTAGGGTTTACTGCAACGAGGGATAATGGTTAAGGACAACACTCTTTTAAAGTGTATAAATGTAGCTATAATTCAGGTGCTTTACTTTGTGTTTGTAAAAAGGGCACATGCATATTTCTCAAAGAATATTTTTCTCCATATATTGCACAGTGGCATTGAACATTTGTAAATGGGATTGTTAACGTGCTCATTTCTTGCTAAATGTTAGGGCATTCTTCATTAGTAGGTGGTCTTAGAACAGAGCAGAGCTGCTCTATGTAGAGTAGGGCTTTTCAGAGCTTTAAGGGTAAACAAATAACCTGTCTTTATTTAAAAGTGAAAGGAGCAGCCAAAGAATGATTAATACCCTAGTCTTGTACTGTGGTGGTATCTATCCTTTTGGAAGAAAAGAACATTAGTGATTCGGATATTTAATAACAAACCAAAATGCAAACATTCCTCCAAATGGCTATGATTTTTAAAAACTATCTTTTAAAATCATCTTTTGACAGATATAGGCCAAAGATATGAGGTATTTTTCCCCTACTTACTCATAATTTTTAGAACAACGCTTAGGATCTCAGAAAATTGATTTGGCTTGATCTGCTTGTAAAAATATGCAGACGTTCTGGGTGTTACAGGCAGGCTGATAGACAGGTTTGTTATTCTTTCTGGTCTGGGCAATGACCTTCCAAGTGTTATGGCAGTTTGTGATAATAATAATAACAATAATAATAATCATAATGGTATTTTTTAAGCACTTACTTTGTCCCAAGCACTTTTCTAAGTTCAGGGGTAAATACCAGTTAATCAGGTTGGACATAGTCCCTGTCTCACATGGGGCTTACAGCCTATCTCCATTTTACAGATGAGGGAACTGAGGCACAGAGAAGTGAAGTGACTTGTCCAAGGTCACACAGCAGACATGTGGTGGAGCAGGATTTAGAACCCACTTCCTCTGACTTTCAAGCCTGTGTTCTTTCCACTAGAGCATGCTCACACACACACACACACACACATACACACACACACACACTCCCACAACACTTATGTACATAGCCATAATCTATTTTAATGTCTGTCTCCCCTTAGAAACTGTAAGCTCCTTGTGAAATGGAACATATCTACCAGCTTTTTAATATTGTACTCTCCCAAGAATTTAATATAGTGTTCTGCACCCAATGAGTGCTCAATAAATTTGATTGATTGGATTAAATAATTGTTAAAGACTTACTATGGGACAGTCTATCAATCAAACCTTGCAATTTTTTAAGCTTTTACTGTGTGCAGAGTACTGTACTAAATGCTGAAAGAGAACAAGACAATAATTATTATTACTTATTATTATGGTATTTTTAAGCACTTTCATTGTGCCATGCACTGTTCTAAGCACTGGGGTAGATACAAGGTAGATAGAACTGGTAAATACAGTACCTTCCTACAAGCAGTTTATAGAGCGGGAGATGGACGTTAAAAGAAGTTCAGATAGGGGAAATAGCAGACTACAAGGATATGTACATAAATGTTTTGGGGCAGGGATGGGCTAAATATTATAGCATGGACCACCAGCCATTATGGCAAATAGGGGGGGAAAATGAGGGGTTAGTGAAAGGAAGGCCTCTTGGAAGAGATATGATTGTAGGAGGGCTTTGAAGATAGGGAGGTTGGTGGTCTATTGGATATGAAGAGGTAAGGAGCTGTAGGTCAAAGGGAGGGTGTGGGCAAGAGGTTGATGGTGGGACAGACAAAATTCAGGTACAGTGAGTTGGTTGGCAATGGAACAGCAAAGTTCATGGGGTTATATTGTATATTATATACTGTACAATATCATATTATATGATAATAAATAGCATATCAATAATTAATATCAATATTACTGATCGATTATTAATTATTAATTATTAATATAATTATTAATTAATAAATAATTAATAGATAATTAATATGTATGATGTAATTAATTATATGATATTATAGTGTTGTATTGTATTTGTATATATGATATATTTTATTATATTACATCATATCATATTATTACATTACATAATATAATATAATCAATATATAATATAATCATTAATTGATGATATAACAGCATAATAAGTAATCATTATTTATTGATAATTATTAATATTGGTATTGATTATATTATATTAATATTGTCTTATATTATATATTATATGATATTTTTGTGCAATGTTATATATTGTATATTATATTAGAGAAGCAGCGTGGCTCAGTGGAAAAAGAGCCTGGGCTTTGGAGTCAGAGGTCATGGGTTCAAATCCCGGCTCTGCCAATTGTCAGCTGTGTGACTTTGGGCAAGTCACTTAACTTCTCTGGGCCTCAGTTCCCTCATCTGTTAAATGGGGATTAAGACTGTGAGCCCCACGTGGGACAACCTGATCACCTTGTATCCTCCCCAGCGCTTAGAAGAGTGCTTTGCACATAGTAAGTGCTTAATAAATGCCATTATTATTATTATCATTATTATTATTATATGAGGTCAGTAACATGAGGTAGATAGAGGAGAGGTGATTGAAGTCAATGGTGAGGAGTTTGTTTCTATACGATGTAGAGGTGGATAGGAAGCCACTGGAAGTTTTTGAGGAGTTGGGAGACATAGATTGAATATTTCTTAGGAAAGTGATTTGGGCAGCAGAGTGAAGTATGGACTGGCATGGGGAGAGACAGACGGTTGGGTGGTCAGCGAGAAAGCTGATGCTCTTGTTGAGGTTGGTTAGGATAACTGCTTGGATGAGCATGGAGGCAAGGAATGGATTCTAGAGATGCTGTGAAGATAGAACTAACAGGAATCAATGACGGGCTGAATAGAACAATGATAATGAGACTGAATCTCATGTTGGGCAAGGAATTTGTCCAAAGTGATTAATTTGGTTCTGCTCCTGCACTTAAAACAGTGCTTGATACTTAGTAAGAGCTTAACAAACATAATTATAATAATGATAACAATAACAATGGGAAGGGACTGTAGACATCTGGTTAGTCCTCTTTTCTCTGGCTGCCACTACAGTGAATTTGTTGTGACCCGGTCAAGTCACGTAACCTGTCCAGACCTCTTATTCCTCCATCAGGAAAATGAGACTGCTACCCTTATTAAAAGTCTAATGCTGACCTATCCCTCAGAGGTCCTAAAAGAACACCTCAATTAATCCACGTTTCACTTATTCAATCTATGAAAATACTTTTGAGATCTTCAAAGGGTAAAGTTGATTTTAAGAGGAAGAAAAGAAGGATTCATTTTCAACTCTTTTGAATTATGTTCAGCACAACTTGATTTATTCTGTGATCTGGAGAAGTACAGAAAGTTGACTTTTAAAACCTGTGTATTTGAATTTGCTTGTCAAAAAGATCAAGTTGATTGCACAAGCAATCCCCAAGATGCTACTGTAAAGTTGAGATGCCAGAACTAACATGGTGTATTAAAGATCATTGCAGCAAACAAGTTTCTAAGTATGATTTTTCCTTTCATGCAGAGAATGAACTGATTAGTTTCCCCAAACAATGAACATTTCTTGTGGGCTCTAGCAGGATTTCTCCGTTTGCTCCATTACTCACAGATCAGCTTGCCACATTTGGTAACATAGGCAGGGGCTAAACTTGTATTATCTGTTGCCCACAATTTATGAAGAGATAATCCCACTCATAGGAAATGAGGTACCGCAACTATTCACTGAGGTGAAAGTATTCTCTGTCAGCATGAATTCAGCTTGAAATATATCTCATACTGATATTTGGACTGCTATTTTATGCTACATTGATCTGTATAGGGATAATTGTAAAGAGTTTCTAGGGTTTCTTTTACAACTAGAAAATCCTCCAGGAACCCACTGTGCTTTGAGTGCAAACTCTTGTTCTGAACATTTCAAGCTAATATCAGTTACAATCATCATCTGTATAAAAACTGTAGGCATCATTCTGTAAGAAATCTGGAATAATCCAGAGTACATTGTGGGAAAAAGATATTAGTGTACGGTGGAGGGAATTGAGTGAGATTTCAAATTCTCTTTTATAGTTTTTTGGCTAGCAATTCCTCATTAGTATTAGGACCTCGGGCACAATTTTCTGCATAGCAAAAGCAGACAGTATTTAACACCAAAGAAACAATTCATTAAAAGTAGTATATTTCTGTCTGCCAATGTTATGATAATATCTCAGACTCATTTAGGGAACTGCCTCCCAATGCACAAATATTTGGATTCACCCTGCGTGACTGCCAACCTGGAAAACCTATGGTCAAAGCTCAGTGTACTCAAGTGAATGCAGTGAGGGGGAATTCCCATTTAGTCTGAATGTTCATTCATTCATTCATTCAATCGTATTTATTGAGTGCTTACTGTGTGCAGAGCACTGTACTAAGCGCTTGGGAAGTACAAGTTGGAAACATATAGAGACGGTCCCTAACCAACAGCGGGCTCACAGTCTATAAGGGAGAGAAAGACAACAAAACAAGACATATTAACAAAATAAAATAAATAGAATAGTAAATATGTACAAGTAAAATAAATAGAGTAATAAATCTGTACAAACGTATATACAGCTGCTGTGGGGAGGGGAAGGAGGTAGGGCAGGGGTGGGGAGGGGGAGAGGAAGGAGGGGGCTCAGTCTGGGAAGGCCTCCTGAAGGAGGTGAGCTCTCAGTAGGGCTTTGAAGGGAAAAAAAAATAAGTGCTTACTATGTGCAAAGCACTGTTCTAAGCACTGGGGGAGGATACAAAGTGATCATGTTGTCCCACGGGGGGCTCACAGTCTTAATCCCCATTTCACAGATGAGGTAACTGAGGCACAGAGAAGTGAAGTGACTTGCCCGAAGTCACACAGCTAATAATTGGCAGAGTTGGGATTCGAACTCATACTTCTGACTCCAAAGCTCGGGCTCTTTCCACTGAGCCTCGCTGCTTCTCTAATGTTCAATCAATCGTATTTATTGAGCGCTTACTGTGTGCAGAGCACTGTACTAAGCGCTTGATCAGATAGAAGCCATGGCTAGAACATGGGCCTGAGAGTCAGAAGAACCTAGGTTCTAATCCCAGCCCTGCCACTTGTCTGCTGTGTGACCTTGGGCAAATCACTTAACTTCTCTGGGCCTAAACTCCCTCATTTGTAAAATGGGGATTAGAACTCTGACCCCATGTGGAATATGAACTGTGTCCCACCTGATAAACTTCTATCTACCCCAGAGCTCAGTAGAATGCCTTGCACATAGTAAGTGCTTTAAAAATACCATTAAAAAAGGTCCTAGATTAGAAATAGCTACAAGGTTCAGATTTATCAAATAATTACCAGGGCTGAAGACTCTTGTTTATGAGGTTAATAATTAAAGATATTTATTGAGTGCTTACTGTGTGCAGAGCACTGTACTAAACACTTGGGAAGTACAAATCAGCAACATATATAAACAGTCCCTACACAACAGGCTCACAGTCTAGAAGGGGGGAGACAGACAAAAAAACAAAACAAGTAGATAGGTGTCAATACCATCAGAATAAATAGAATTATAGCTATATACACATCAATCATAAAATAAATATAGTAAATATGTACAAATAAAATGAATAGAATAATAAATATGTACAAATATATACAAGTGCTGTGGGGAGGGGAAAGAGGGTAGGGCAGGGGGTGATGGGGAGAGAAGGGGGAGGAGGGGAAGAAAAAAAAGGGGGCTCAGGCAGGGAAGGCCTCCTGTAGGAGGTGAGCTCTCAGTAGGGCTTTGAAAGAAGGAAGAGAGCTAGTTTGGTAGATGTGTAGAGGGAGAGCATTCCAGGCCAGGGGAAGGACGTGGGCCAGGGCAGTGGTGGAACATGCAGGAATGGGGCACAGTGAGGAGGTTAGCAGCAGAGGAGTGGAGTGTATGGGATGGGCTATAGGAGGAGAGAAGGGAGGTTTGGTAGGAAGGGACGAGGTGATAGAGAGCCTTGAAGCTGAGAATGAGGAGTTTTTGCTTGATTTGAAGGTTGACGGGCAACCACTGGAGATTTTTTAGTGGGGGAGTGACATGCCCAGAGCATTTCTGTAGAAAGATAATCCAGGCAGCAGAATGAAGTATAGACTGAAGTGGGGAGATGTGACAGGAGGATGGGAAATCAGAAAGGAGGCTGATGCAGTAATCCAGTCGAGATAAGATGAGAGATTGAACTAGCAAAGTAGCGGTTTGGATGGAGATGAAAGGGTGGATCTTGGCGATGTTGTGGAGATGAGACTGGCAGATTTTGGTGATGGCCTGGATGTGTGGGATGAATGAGAGAGTGGGGTCAAGGATGACACCAACGTTGGGGGTTTGTGAGCTGGGAAGGATGTAGTGCTGTCTACAGTGAGAAGAAATTCATAGAGAGGACAGGATTTGGGAGGGAAGATAAGAAGCTCAGTCTTGGTCATGTTGAGTTTTAGATGGTGGGCAGACAACCAGATGGAGATGTCCTGAAAGCAGGAGGAGATATGAGCCTGGAGAGAGGGAGAGAGAACAGGGGTGGAGATGTAGATTTGGGTGTTATCAACGTAGAGATTATAGTTGAAGCCGTGGGACCGAATGAGTTCACCAAGGGAGTGAGTATAGATACAGAACAGAAGGGGACCAAGAACTGACCCTTGAGGAACCCCTACAGTAAAGGGATGGGAGGGGGAGGAGGATCCAGCAAAGGAGACTGAGAATGAATGGCTGGAGAGATGAGGAGAGCCAGAAGAGGATGGAGTCTGTGAAGCCAAGGTTGGATAGCGTGTTGAGGAGAAGGGGGTGGTTCACAGTGTCAAAGGCAGCTGAGAGGTCGAGAAGGATTAGGATAGAGTAGGAGCCATTGGATTTGTCAAGAACATGGTGATTAGTGACCTTTGAGAGGGCAGTTTCAGTGGAGTGGAGGGGACAGAAGCCATATTGGAGGGGGTCTAGGAGAGAGTTGGAGTTAAGGAATTGGAGGCAGCGAGTGTAGATGACTAGTTCTAGGTGTTTGGAAAGGAAGGGTAGAAGGGAGATAGGGCTATAACTAGAAAGGGCAGTGGGGTCAAGAGACTTTTTTAGGATGGGGTAGACATGGAAATGTTTGAAAGCAGAGGGGAATGAACCAGTGGAGAATGAGCAGTTGAAGATGGATGTTAAGGATGGGAGGAGGGAAGGGGCTAGAGTTTTCATAAGATGAGAGGGAATGGGGTCTGAAGTACAGGTGGATGGGGTAGCATTTAAGAGGAGGGAGGAGATCTCATCTGAAGATACTACCAGGAAGGATGGGAGAGAAGCAGAGAGGGTTGAGAGTGGGGGAGATGGAGAAGAGGGAGGGGTGACTTTGGGGAGCTCAGACCTGATGGTGCTAATTTTATTAATGATGTAGGAGGCCAGATGGTTGGGGGTGAGAGATGGAGGAGGGGGAGGAACAGGGGGCCTGAGGAGGGAGTTAAATGTCCAGAACTGCTGACAGGGGTGATAGGCATGTGTGTCAATAAGGGAAGAAAAATAGTTTTGCCTGAAAGAAGCGAGGGCACAGTTAGGGCAGGAAAGGATAAATTTAAAGTGAACAAGGTTGACTTGGTGTTTAGACTTTCGCCAGCAGTGATCAGCAGCTTGAGCATAAGAGTGAAGAAGGTGGACAGTGACAGTGATCCAAGGCTGTGGGTTAGTGGTGCGAGAGCAACCAAGGTAAAGGGGAGCAAGATAGCTGAGTTGAGTAGAGAGGGTGGAGTTTAGAGCAGTAATCTGGTCATCAAGAGTGGGTAGAGAGGATAGGGAGGTGACATGGGGTGTGATCAATCAATCAATCAATCAATTGTATTTATTGAGCGCTTACTGTGTGCAGAGCACTGTACTAAGCTCTTGGGAAGTACAAGTTGGCAACATATAGAGACAGTCCCTACCCAACAGTGGGCTCACAGTCTAGAAGGGGGAGACAGAGAACAAAACCAAATATATTAACAAAATAAAATAAATAGAATAGATATGTACAAGTAAAATAAATAAATAAATAAATAGAGAAATATGTACAAGCATATATACATATATACAGGTGCTGTGGGGAAGGGAAGGAGTTAAGATGGGGGGATGGAGAGGGGGACGAGGGGGAGAGGAAGGAGGGGACTCAGTCTGGGAAGGCCTCCTGGAGGAGGTGAGCTCTCAGTAGGACCTTGAAGGGAGGAAGAGAGCTAGCTTGGCGGATGGGCAGAGGGAGGGCATTCCAAGCCAGGGGGAGGACGTGGGCCGGGGGTCGATGGCGGGACAGGCAAGAACGAGGCACGGTGAGGAGATTAGCGGCAGAGGAGCGGAGGGAGTGGGCTGGGCTGGAGAAGGAGAGAAGGGAGGTGAGGTAGGAGGGGGAAAGGTGATGGACAGCCTTGAAGCCCAGGGTGAGGAGTTTCTGCCTGTTGTGCCTGATGTGCAGATTGGTAGCCACTGGAGATTTTTGAGGAGGGGAGTAACATGCCCAGAGCATTTCTGGACAAAGACAATCTGGGCAGCAGCATGAAGTATGGATTGAAGTGGGGAGAGACACGAGGATGGGAGATTAGAGAGAAGGCTGATGCAGTAGTCCAGATGGGATAGGATGAGAGCTTGAACGAGCAGGGTAGCGGTTTGGATGGAGAGGAAAGGGCAGATCTTGGCTGAGAGAGATGGATGGGGTCGAGAGAGCGGAGGTCTCTTTGGGGTAGTAATATAGATTTATGGTGGGGGGTGACAGAGAAGGCAGGTGAGAAGGTTATGATCAGAGAGAGGGATTTCAGAGTTGGTGAGCTTGTATCCACCCCAGCGCCTAGTACAGTGCCTGGCACACAGTAAGCGTTTAACAAATACCGCAACTATATTATTATTATTATTACTGCAGACAGAAAATCTCATTATCATCATCATAAGCATTATGCGAATGTGTCTGTTCATGGTTGTGCACACACAATAAGCACTCAATAAATATGATTGACAGTTATCATCATCATCATCATAATAATGATAATGATGGTATTTGTTAAGCACTTACTATGTGCAAAGCACTGTTCTAAGCGCTGGGGTAGATACAAGGTAATCAAGTTGTCCCACGTGGGGCTCACAGTCTTAATCCCCATTTTACAGATGAGGTAACTGAGGCACAGAGAAGTTAAGTGATTTGCCCAAAGTCACACAGCTAATAAGCGGCAGAGTCAGGATTAGAACCCACAGCCACTGACTCCCAAGCCTGTGTTCTTTCCACTAAGCCATGCTGCTTCATCATCATCATAGTCATCATCACCATTACTCTTCTCTCCTTTTCTCTCCTTTCTTCTTCCAACTTATGAAAAATAATTTGTGCCTCTATTTCCCAATGGACTATAAATTCCTTGAGGGCAGGAACTAAATTTTTTAATCTCTATTTTACTCACTCAGGAGTCTAGTGCAGTTCTCAACCCGCAGTGAGTGAATAATAAATTACAGTTTGGTTGACTGAATTATCCCTTGGAGTGTAAACTTCAGGAGGGGAGGAACCAAATCTCCTTTAATTAGAAGTGTCAAATATTTAGTAGGTGCTCAGAAAGCCCTATACTAAGCACAGGGAGAGGACAATTAACCCTTTAAGGGCTGATATGATCCCTGCCCTAAAGCAGTTTGCAATTTATTTGGAGAGACAGATGTTAAAGTAAATTACAGAGGGGGAAGCAGCAGAATATAAGCATAATATAATGTGCATAAGGGTTGTGGGCCTGAGGCTGGGGTGAGTATAAAAGTGCTGAAGGGGTACAGACCCAAGTGCATTGAGGATACAGAAGGGAGAGTGAATAGGATGGGGAAATGAGAGGTTAGTTGGAGAAAGCTTCTTGAAGAAGATATAATTATAAATGGGATTTGAACATGGGGAGAGTGTAAACTCCTTTTTTTGTCCCTCAGGTATTGATGAAGATTTAATGTATCAGTGTAAAGGATTTTTATATACTTGGCTGAAAAATACCTATGAATTGCTTTTAGCTTAATAACTATTTAATTAAGCCAACATCTTATTTGCAGAATCATTTAGGTCAACATTATGAGACGTCTTCTGACAATTAAGAAACAGTAGGCTCCCAGGACTTAGCTAACACCACAAATTTCAAAGTTCATTAAAGACACAGTTCAGGCTTAGGCTGAAAAACTTGTCTATAAAAACCAGAAACTGCAGGTAACAAATTGGGAAATAATTAGCTTCAGATTTGATGAGGCAGAAACTTCAGATTTATGGATGTGACAGCGGTGAATGATTTATTTTCATTAATAAGTAAGGGAAAGACATCTGATATGTTTCCTTTCATTCCCTTTCCCAAAATGTAAACGGAGTACTAGGATAGGAGTCATGCCATTAACCAGGACCCAAACTGAATTTTTTTTTTTATTTGTTAAAGACTAATTATGTGACAGGCACTGTACTGAATGCTGGGGTAGTTTCAAGCAACTCAGGTTGAACACTGTCCATGTCCCACAGTGGAGTTCACTGTCTTAATCCCCATTTTACAGATGAGGTAACCGAGGCACTGAGAAGTCAAGTGATTTACCCAAGGTCACACAGCAGACAAGAGATGGAGCTGAGATTAGAACCCATGTCCTTCTGACTCTCAGGGCCATGCTCTATCCATTAGAGAAGTAGCATGGCTCAGTGGAAAGAGCACAGGCTTTGGAGTCAGAGGTTATGGGTTCAAATTCCGGCTCCGCCAGTTGTCAGCTGTGTGACTTTGGGCAAGTCACTTCACTTCTCTGTGCCTCAGTTACCTCATCTGTAAAATCGAGATTAAAACTGTGAGCCCCCCCATGGGACAATCTGATCACCTTGTAACCACTCCAGCACTTAGAACAGTGCTATGCACACAGTAAGTGCTTAATAAATGCCATTATCATTATTATTAGACCACACTAATTCCTGAATAAATTTTTAAGATAATAATGCTAATGGCCATCATGGGTGTCTGTCTATCAGTCAATCACTGGTATGCCTACTGAGTGCTAAACAGTGTACTAAGTGCTTGGGAGAGTATGACAAAAACAAAATATGAAGACTCATGATCTCTGCCCTTGAAAATACTACAATCTAATGGGAGAAAGAGACAAAAATTCACAGGAGCAGTAGTAAGAACCAGTATACAGAAAGAAATAGTACGAACAACACAAGAAGATGAAATGGCTGAATAAATGATTGAATAAACAAATGATTATTCATTATTCATTCACTCAATCATATTTTTTGAGCACATATTTTTTGAGCATGTTGGGCCCTGAACTGTTTGGAAAGTACAATTAAGCAACAAATAGAGACAGTCCCTTTGTATACATACATACCTAAATGCTGAGGAAGGAAGAAAATACCTAAGTGCCTTGGGCAGGTGTTTGTTTGGCATTCCTGGGATTTTGTAAATGGATTGGAAAAGGCTTCCTGGCATGGCTCAGAATTGAGAAGGGCTTTGAAAATGTGTAGAACTGTGACTTGGCAGATTTGAGGTTGGCAGATAAGATGATAAAAATAGATCAATCAATCATATAAAGATAATATAAATCAATCAGTCATTTATTAAGTACTTACGGTGTGCACAGCACATTTCTAAGTGCTTAGGAGAATGCAATACAACAATTTAACAGACACATCGAGTTCACAATACAGAGGAAGAGACAGACATTAATATAAATAAATTATGGATATGTACAAAAGTGCTGTGGGACTGAGGAAGAGGTGAATAAAGGGAGCAGATCAGGGCAATGTAGAAGGAAATGGGAAAAGATGTGCCTCTTGGAGATGTGCTTCAATAAGGTGTTGAACATGGAAAGAGTAATTGTCTGTCATATATGAAGAGGGAAGGCATTCCAGGCCAGAGGAAGGATGTGAGCAAGAGTTTGGGGACAAGATAGATGAGAATGAGGTAGAGTGGGTAGGTGGGCATTAGGGGTGTGAAGTATGTGGGCTAGGTTGTCATAGGAGAATAGCGAGGTGAGGTAGGAGGGAGCAAGGTGACTGAAGGCTTTAAATCCAATGGTGAGAAGTTTTTGTTTGATGCAGAGGTGGATGCACAACCCTGGAGTTTCTTGAGGACTGGGGAAACATAGCCTGAAATGATCCAGGCAGCAAAGTGAAGTATGGGCTGGAGTGGGGAAAGACAGGAGGAAGGGTGGTTAATAAGGAGGCTGATACAATAATCAAGGCAGGATAGGATAATTGATTGGATTAACGTGGTAGCAGCTTGGATGGAGGAAAAAGGGTGGATTTTAATAATATTGTAAAGGTCGAACCCACAGGATTTATTGATGGATTGAATTATGTGAGTTGAATAAGAGAGATGAACCAAGGATAGAACCAAAGTTACAGGCTTCTGAAACAGGAAGGATGGTGGTGCTGTCTACAGTGTGGCGAAAATCACTGGAAGGAAATGGTTTGGGTGGGAAGATAAGGAGTTCTGTTTTGGTTGTGTTAGATCTGAGGTGTAGGCAGGTTAGAGATATCTTGGGGTAGGAGGAATTGGAGACTGCAGAGAAGGAGCGGCTTGATGGGGTCAGAATAAATAATAATAATAATATTTGTAAAGAGCTTACTATGTGCCAAGCACTGTTCTAAGTGCTGGGGAAGATACAAGGTCATCAGGTTGTCCCACGTGGGGCTCACAGTCTTCATCCCCATTTTACAGATGAGGGAACTGAGGCACAGGGAAGTGAAGTGACTTGTCCAAAGTCACACAGCTGACAAGTGGCAGAGCTGGGATTAGAACTCACGACCTCTGGCTTCCAAGCCCGGGCCCTTTCCACTAAGCCCTGCTAATTCAGAACAGAGGTCTGTGGGGGAACAGCACAGATTTGCGGGACGGAGATTTGTGGGAGAGGAGGCAGGTGAGGAGGTTGTGGTCACATAGAGGGATTTTAGAGTGAGGGTAGAAATTATAGAGTGTCTAGAGAGGATGGGATCAAGTGTGTGTCCCAGCTGGTGAGTTGGAGAGCTAGAGTGGAGAAGGAGGTCAGTGGAGTTGAGGATTGATTGAAAGTGGGGCAATGGAAGGGACATCAGGAAAACTTTGGTACAATGGATAAATAATGGGCCTGGGTGTCATTAGGTCACTGGGTAGGGATTGACTCTATCTGTTGCCTAATTGTACTTACCAAGTGTTTAGTACAGTGCTCTGCACACAATAACAGCTCAATAAATATGATTGAATGAATGAATAATCCTGGCTCCACCACTTGTCTGCCATGTGGCCTTAGGCAAGGCACTTCATTACAGTGCTTTGCACTTAGTAAGCGCTTAATAAATGCCATCGTTATTATTATTATTATTTCTCTGTGCCTCAGTTACCTCAACTGTAAAATGGGAATTGATGCTGTGAGCCCCACATGGGACAGGGACTGTGAACAACCCAATTTGCCTGTATCCACCCCAGTGCTTAGTACAGTGCTTGGCACATAGTAAGTGCTCAATGAATACCACAATTATCTTTATATGGAAGTCCCCAAGGATCAGTGTAGGGTTGGAGAAAGAGAGGAGGAAGGTGAGAAAGGAGTCAAGCCAGCTCAAAATGTTAGGGGTTGGGTGGGGGTAGTAGACGACTGTTACTAGTATCTGGAGTGAGTGGTAGAGGCAGATGATATGAGCTTTGAAGGAAGGGAAAGAAAGGGATGGGGGAACCAGAATGCTGTGATAATGATATTGGGGAGTGAGAAGGAAACTGACACCTTCCCCTTTCCCAGTGAGTCTGGGGGAGTGGGTGAATAATAATAATAATAATAATAATAATAATAATAATGGTATTTATTAAGCACTTACTATGTGCAAAGCACTGTTCTAACAACTGGGGAGGTTACAAGGTGATCAGGTTGTCCCTCGGGGGGCTCACAGTCTTAATCCCCATTTTACAGATGAGGTAACTGAGGCACAGAGAAGTTAAGCCCAAAGTCACACAGCTGACAATTGGCGGAGCTGGGATTTGAACCCATGACCTCTGACTCCAAAACCCGTGTTCTTTCCACTGAGCCACGCTACTTCTGGGTGAAGATGCGGCCCCCTCCGGAGAGAGTGTCATCTGGGGAGATTGTGTGCTCTGCACACAGTAAGCGCTCAATAAATACGACTGATTGATTGAGAGGCAGGTTTCAGTGAAAGCCAGGAGGAGCAGGGACTGTGTCAGGAACAGGACAAAGATGAAGGGAAGCTTTCCCATAATGGAGCAGGAGTTTCTCAGGTTGCACTTGGCTGAGGCTGTAGGGGGTGTGTAGGGGAAAGGGATGGTGTGAGGGGTGGGGAGGGGTTGGATGGGATATGAAGAAAAATGGCAACCCTGATTTTATGCTCCCAAATTAAGGGTAGAATAATCAGTGGGAAAACACTAAAGCAGAATGGCATAGTGGCTAGAATATGGCCAGCGAGTCAGAAAGTCAAGGTTTCTAATCTGGGCTCTGCCACTTGTCCACTGTGTGACCTTGGGCAAGTCACTTCCCTTCCCTGGGTCTCAGTCACATCATCTGTAAAATGAGGATTGAGACTGTGAGCCCCATGTGGGACAGGGACTATATCCAACTGGATTTGCTTGCATTCATCCCAGCGCTTAGTACAGTGCCTGACACATAGGAAGTGCTTAACAAATACTGCAATCATCATCATTATTATTATCATTGGGGAATAAAGCCACTCCCTAAAAGTAAAATGATTATCCATGAAATAGAAGCCCATTTTCTCAGGCCACAGTGATAATCAATCACTTAGTAAATGGTATATTTATTGAGTATTTACTATGTGCAGAGCATTGTGCAAAGTGCTTGGAAGGGTACAGTACAACAGAGTTGGTAGGCTCAATCCCTGTGCACATACAGCTTACAGCCACATTGACTTACTTGCACCCTTTGCTCTTCCCCACTTTCTCCGCCCCACAGCACTTATTTATACATCTATAATTTTATTTATTTGTATTGTTGTCTGTTTATTTGTATTGATGTCTCTCTCCCCTCATCTAGACTGTGAGCTCGTTGTGGGCAGAGATTGCTGCATTGTACTTTCCCAAGTGCTTAGTACAGTGCCCTGCACACAGTAAGTGCTTAATAAATATGATTGAATGGATGAATGAATGAAGGGGGCAGAAAGACATTAAAATAAGTTTCATATAACAGAAATGGAAGAGTATAAGGATATTTACAAAAGTGCTATGGAGCTGGGGGTAGGATGCCTATCAAAATGATTCAGGAGAGAAATCCATGTTCATCAGTGACGCAAAGAGGAGAGCTAATAGGGTGGAGAAATGTGGGAGCTTGTCAGGGAAAGATTACTGGAAGACATATGAGTTTAATAGAGTTTTGAAGATCATGAGAGCATCAATTTGTCAGACATTAAGTGGAGGAAGTTCCAGGACAGAAGGAGAGTATGGGCAAGGGCTTGGCAGTGAGAAAGACAAAACTGAGGTACAGCGAATAGGTTGGCATTAGAGGAGCAAAATGTGCAGCTTGGGTTGTAGTAGGAGATCAGTGAATTAAGGTGGGTGAGGGAGAGCTGGCTGAGTGCCTTAAATGGCTGGTGAGGAGCTTCTGTTTGATGCAAAGGTGAATATTGTTTTAGGAAAATGATCCTGAGAGCAGAGTGAAGTAAGGACTGGGGTGGTGAGAGACAGGAGGCAAGGAGGTCAGCGAGTAGGATGATGTGGCGGTGAAGGTGGGATGTGATAAGTGTTTGGATCAGTGTGGTAACAGTTTGGAGAGTAAGAAAATCATTAAGATCTTGAGTGACTGACTGAATATGCTGGTTGAATGAGAGAAATAAGTTGATGAGTATGCCAAGTTTCCAGGCTTGTGAGACAGGGAGGAAAGTGGTGTTGGTTAAGGCCAGGGAAGGATAGGGTTTGGTTGGAAGAATGAGGAGTTCTGCATTTATTAAATATTGCATAATATTTTAAGCATTTACTATAGGTCAAACACTGCTAAAAATTGGATTTGAGCCAAAAAAATGAGACTGGACACAGTTTATGTTCTGCCTATAGCTCACAATCTAAGAAAGTTCTAGATGTTGCACTGAAAAGAACACACATTAAGTAGCACCCCGATGCACTGAAACAATAATTTTCCTTCCATAAATCATAGAGCCATAAGTTCATCAATATTTCAACCCTTGCTATGGGTGTTCTCCAGGCAACTGCACATCTTTTGACAATTTTATTTCTTTAATTTTTTATATTGGTACAGAAAAAAAATTAACAAAAACTCACTTGAATTCTGATACAATTACTAACACTGCATAATTTTGTCTAATTATACAGAACTAATGTGAAACCTCACTGTATTACTAATAAAGCAATTAACCGAAACACCAAATCGGTGTGAGTGCATTGACTATTTTCTTATTACAACAGTCTGTTCCCAATTTTGAGCTATTTTGCATTTATTTCATAAATTTGTCTCAAAATGAAGTTTATTTTATCAGAAAGCTGTCTATTTCCCCTGGAGTCGATTTGGAGAAAGATTGTTCTGAATCAGGACAAGAAAAACTCCTTCGCAGAGTATAGCAGACAAATTTATGTTCAGGATAGGAATGTTAACTGCATCTTTCCATTTAGTACTACCTTCGTCTTCTACTATGAGAGACTTTTGCATTTAATTTCTCTTTTTCTCTTTTTAATGTGGATGTATTTTGTATGAGACACTCTTCTATTGTGTCTGACACCTCTGATGTTATGGTGTCAATGGAAGTATGTGTGAAAACCATTAGAGTGTCAATTCTGTGATGCCAATGGCAAGTTGATGTCAATGAAAATGTATAAGGCATTTCTATTAACATCGTAACAGCTTCTTCAGTCATCTTTCTTTTCAAAGTATCTTTCTGTAAGAAAGACTAACTGCAGGAAAATTGTTGTCTGCATTATTTAGAATTAAGGGTTGTTGAGGTTTCATTTCCTCCAGTTAGTAATTTGGAAGGGAGAAGTAGGGTTTTTTTGTTTTTTGTTGTTCTCCCTAAAAAATAAGTTTTACTTTTTTTTTTTAGCATGAGAATCCAAATAGTTGAATAACTGGATCAAAATGGATAAAGCATGTGAAAACTTTAAAGTGCTTTGCTATTTTACTCTGTTACCTGTTTGATGTGCAGGAAATACATGGTGAAACAAGTAACATATAGTTCCTGGCAACTGGAAGCCAAATTTCAATCAAACGTTATGATGGCCAGACTCAGTAAAACTCTAGTTAGTTGAGGGGTTTTTTATGGCCCTTGTTAAGTGCTTACTATCTTCCAAGATAATCAGGTTGTACCAATTCCCTGTCTCAAGTGGGGCTCGCAGTCTCATGCAGTAGGAGGGAGAGTGGGTATTGAATCCCCATTTTATAGGTGAGGAAGCTGAGGCCCAGAGAAGAAAAACAACTTGCTCAAGGTCACGCGGCAGGTAAGTGATAGAGCGGGGATTAGAATCCAGGTCCCCTGATTCCCAGGACCATGCTCTTTCCACCAGGCCAATCGTTATACTTAAAATTAATGCATACAGTTGGGGATTAAGTCTGTGAGCCCCATGTGGGACAGGGATTGCATCCAACCTGATTGTCTTGTGTCTATCTCAGTGCTCAGACACACAGTGCCTGACACACCATAAGCATTTAACAAATATAATAGTAATAATAATAATAATGGCACTAAATTACTATTATATTTGTTAAATAGCCATTATTATTATTATTACTATTTTTCTAGTAAACCAGAATTCATTGTATATGTCACTATTGCACTACAGGTTTTAGAACACTAAATTATAACAGTCAATCTTTCTACCAATGGTATTTATTGGGTGTTTATTGTGTGCGGAGTATTATGCTAAGTTCTAGGGAGAATATAATACAGTAAAGAGGTAGACATAATTCCTGTTCATAAGGAGTATACAACCTAGAAGGGGCAGACTTATGTTAATATAAATAAATAAATTATGGATTTGTACATAAGTGCCATGGTGCTGAGGGTGGGTTGAATAGCAAGTGTTTAAAAGATAAAGACCTAGTGCATAGGTGATGCAGAAGGGAGACCAATTAGAAGAAATGAGCTCTTAACCAGGAAAAGATGTGATTTTAATAAGGCTTCAGAGGTGGTGAGAGTGGTGGCCAGTCTTACATGGAGTGGGTCAAAGATGAAAAATAGAAGACCCAAAACTAAGCCTTGAGAGGCGGAGATAGCCAAAGACACTGAGAAGGAGCAAGCAAAAAGATCAGAAGGGAGGCTAGTGACAATGAAGCTAAGGACACATAGTGTTTAAATTAGTTTATTATAAGAACAGTGCTTTGCACATAGTAAGCTCTTAATAAATGCCATCATCATTATTATTAAGGTGAAAAGTCTAGATTAGATCACCTGTTCAAACAGTTCATTTTTTTATTATGTCAATCAATCAATGGTATTTAGTGAGTACTTGCCATGTGCAGATCACTGTACTAAGCACTTGGGAGAATACAAAACAATGGGGTTAGTAGATACCAACCCCATAGCAAAGTGCTTAGAGTTTAGAGAAAGAGATCATCATTGAAATAAATGCAGATAATAAGGAAAATGGCTGAGTAGAATGATATGTACCTGTGGGTGGGGTGAATATGAAGTGCTTAATGCATACAGAGCCCAGTGCGTGGATGCTGCAGAAGGGAAAGCGAGTAGGGGAAATGAGGGCATAGCTGGGGAAGGCCTCTTGGAGGAGATGTGTAGAGAAGCAGTGTGGCTCAGTGGAAAGCGCTTAGTACAGTGCTCTGCACACAGTAAGCGTTCAATAAATAAGATTGATTGAAAGAGTGCAGGCTTGGGAGTCACAGGTCATGGGTTCTAATCCTGCCTCTGCCACTGATCAGCTGTGTGACTTTGGGTAAGTCACTTCACTTCTCTATACCTCAGTTACCTCATCTGGAAAATGGGGATGCAGACTGTGAGCCCTATATGGGACAATCTGATTACCTTGTATCTCTCCCAGTGCTTGGCACATAGTAAGCGCTTAACAAATACCAAAATTATTATTAAGAGAAGCAGCGTGGCTCAGTGGAAAGAGCCCGGGCTTGGGAGCCAGAGGTCATGCGTTCTAATCCTGGCTCTGCCACTTGTCAGCTGTGTGACCTTGGGCAAGTCCCTAAACTTCTCTAGGCCTCAGTTACCTCATCTGTAAAATGGGGATTGAGACTGTGAGCCCCACGTGGGACAACCTGATCACCTTGTATCCCCCCAGCACTTAGAACAGTGCTTCACACATACTATGTGCTTAAAAAATGCCATCATTATTATTATTATTTGAAGGTGGAGACAGTGGTGGTCTGTCTGTGGTTCACAAGCTTTACTTTAATTTCCAACTCTTTAAACAAAGTTTATGCTATTCTTGTCCTAATCTACTTTGCCAGATAAATAGCCGTATTGCTTAACCTTGAACTGGGATTTTGCTTACTGTGGAATTATGTATTCAATAGTAGCTGGCAGCTGCTTTATTCCTCTGAACCTTCTGGAGGTGGGACAGACCAACGATTTCTGGTTGGAAAATAGATAAAAGCAGTTATTTCTGTTGTAATGCAATAAATTTGTTTTCAAAAACCTCAGGTTCTGGGGAAATCGTATTATAGCTTCCACTGATTCAGTGGTTACTATAATGACTGAATCAAGGGGAGGGTTTCTGACACCCTCCTCCCAACTTCCACCCCCACCAGTGACCTAGGATCTGCTGGAGGGAAGCAGTGCAGAGCCTCCTGGATGCTCACATCATACCGGAGGCCTAAAATTAAGCCAGAGAGAAGGGCCTCCAACCTCCAGAGCATCCACTTAGCCAAACTCAGGCCAAAAATCTGAGGGAAGGGGAGGGTTCCTGCCACTCCACGCCCCTTCCCCTACTACGGGGGACCTGGAATCGCCAAGGAGGGAAAGGTCTCTGTGTTCCCGGTTCCTACCCTCCCCCCAAAGACCTGGGATCACACCAGAGGGAAAGGTCACCCTCTGCAAGTGACAGTTTGAGCACTGAGCAAAGGGGAAAGTCGCCCTCCCCCCTCAAGTCGCACCCACCAGAGGCCCAGGACTGCCTCGAGGGAAGAGACACCCCCCCCCCCCCAGTCATTTATTCATTCAATCGTATTTATTGAGCACTTACTGTCCTCAGAGCACTGTACTAAGAGCTTGGGAGAATACAATGCAACAATAAACAGACACATTCCCTGCCCACAATATTTATTTGCACTGTTGTCTATCTCCCTCCATCTAGACTGTGAGCTCGTTATGGGCAGGGATTGTCATATTTTACTCCTGTATTCTTCTTTCCCAAGTACTTAGTACAGTGCTCTGTACACAGTAAGTGTTTAATAAAGACGAATGAATGAATGAATGAATGAATGAATGAATGAATGAATGAATGAGCTCTGCTGGGCCTGCCCCCCTGCCTTCCCACCCCAGGGTCCTAGGGGCCTGGAACTACACCAGGGGAGGGAACACAGGCACTCTCATTCCCTCCTTCCTCCATCTGTGCACTAAGGACTTGAGTCTGCACAAGAAAGGAATCACCAGTCCCCCACCCCTCTGCACACCTGTACAGGACCCCCACCAAACAATAATAATAATAATAATGGCATTTATTAAGCAGTTACTATGTGCAAAGCACTGCTCTAACTCCTGGGGAGGTTACTAGGTGATCAGGTTGTCCCACGGGGATGGGGGGGGGGGGGGTCTCACAGTCTTAATCCCCATTTTACAGATGTGGTAACTGAGGCACAGAGATATTAAGTGACTTGCCCAAAGTCACATAGGTGGCAATTGGCGGAGCCAGGATTTGAACCCGTGAGCTCTGACTCCAAAGTCCAGGCTCCTTCCACTGAGCCAAGCTGCTTCCCTGAAGCAGGGCAGGGACTCACTAACTAGATAAGGATGTGTCAACAGTCACCCATCAACAACTAAGGACTTGACAGTGCTTGCCCATTCACCTTGGACAGACATTTTAATGACTCGCAAATCTCTACAGACTGAGCCCCTTCCTTCCTCTCCCCCTCGTCCCCCTCTCCATCCACCCCATCTTACCTCCTTCCCTTCCCCACAGCACCTGTATATATGTATATATGTTTGTACATATTTATTACTCTATTTCTTTATTTATTTATTTTACTTGTACATATCTATTCTATTTATTTTATTTTGTTAGTATGTTTTGTTTTGTTTTCTGTCTTCCCCTTTTAGACTGTGAGCCCACTGTTGGGTAGGTACTGTCTCTATATGTTGCCAACTTGTACTTCCCAAGCGCTTAGTACAGTGCTCTGCACACAGAAAGTGCTCAATAAATACGATTGATTGATTGATTGATTGATACAGGGAGCTCCTTGACTGCACTCAGTCAAACCTTGTCCCACTCTAGTCCATAGTTCGTCCTGCTGCCCAGCTCATTTTTCTACAAATGATCTGCACAAAGCTCTCTAAACTCTATATTCCTTGTTGCAAGGATCATGTCTACCAACTCTATTGTTTTGGATTCCCCCAAGTGCTCAGTTCTTACAAACAGCAAGTACTCAGTAAATACCATTGATCAATCAACATAATTAAAAATGAACTGTATGAATAGGTGATCTAATGTAGACTTTTATCAGTGTGGCTCAGTGGAAAGAGAATGGGCTTTGGAGTCAGAGGTCAGGGGTTCAAATCCTGCTCTGCCAATTGTCAGCTGTGTGACTTTGGGCAAGTCACTTAACTTCTCTGTGCCTCAGTTCCCTCATCTGTAAAATAGGGATTAAAACTGTGAGCCCTCAGTGGGACAACCTGATCACCTTGTATCTCCCCCTCCCCCAGCTCTTAGAACAGTGCTTTGCACATAGTAAGTGCTTAACAAATGACATCATTATTATTATTATTATCATATAATAAACTGTCTAAAACAAGACACTACCATTACTTCTACTACTAGATCTTGACTAATACAATGCTCATGCCCACAACTGTTTCTTCCAACACTGACTCTTGTCTTATGCTGTCAAGTTGTTTCTGATCTGTAGCCACTCCATGGACACAGCTCTCCTAGAGTCCCCCACCTCCATCTGCAATCTTTCTGGTAGTGTATCCATAGAGTTTTCTTGGTAAAAATACCACTGCCTTCTTCCACGCAGTAAACAAATCTCCGCCTTCAACTTTTTCCCATGCCACTGCTGCCCAGCATGGGTGAGTTTTGACTTGTAGCAG
The DNA here is from genome assembly GCF_015852505.1 of Tachyglossus aculeatus. Taxonomy (NCBI): domain Eukaryota; kingdom Metazoa; phylum Chordata; class Mammalia; order Monotremata; family Tachyglossidae; genus Tachyglossus; species Tachyglossus aculeatus. Next base: position 53,146,739 of record NC_052069.1, read on the forward strand.
GTTGCCTTCCACTCACTAGCCACTGCACAAGCTAGGAATGGGTATGGAATGGAATGGAATGGAATGGAATGGGTGTGACTCTGCTTGACTCTCCCTCCCATAGCTGAGACTGGTGGAGTCCTGGAAACTCTCCAACTGCGATCCTGAGCGAGGAACACTTGACTCTACTTGTGCCAAATTGGAGATTTTCCCAGCTTATCTCTCTAATTTTCTATTACAACCCAGCCTGCAGACTTTGCTACAATAATGCCAACCTACACACTGTACTACTAGTTCATCTATCCTACAATCGACCCCTTGCCTAAGTCTTTCTTCTGACTTGGGACTCCCTTCCCTTTCATATCTAACAGACACCACTCTCCCCTCCTTCAAAGCCCTGCTAAAATCACATCTGCTCCAAGAGGCCTTCCCTGACTAATTCCTCATTTACCTTATCCACACTCCCCTTATTGTCTATGTATTTATTTATTCATTCAATTGTATTTATTAAGCACTTACTATGTGCAGAGCATGGTACTAAACTAAACTCTTGGGAAAGTACAATGTCACAATAAACAGTGACATTCCCTGCCCAGTGATCTTACAGGCTAGAGGGGGAGACAAACATTAATATATATCAAGTTACAGATATATAGTACATAGTGCTGTGGGACTGGGAGGGGAGAAGAGCAAAGGGAGCAAGTCAGGGCAATGCAGAAGGGGTTGGGAAATGAGGAAAATTGAGGCTTAGTCTGGGAAGGTCTCTTGGAGAAGATGTGCCTTCATTAAGACTTTGAAGGGGGTAGGGGAGAAGGAAGGGGAGTGTAACTGTCTGTCAGATTTGAGGAGGGAAGGTATTCCAGACCAGAGGTAGGACATGGGCTAGGGGTCGGTGGCAAGACAGGAGGTATCAAGGCACAGTGAGAAGGTTTGCATTACAGGAGTGAAGTGCGTGGGCTGGGTTGTAGGAGGAGAGAAATGAGATGAGGTAGGAAGGGGCAAGGTGATGGAGTGTTTTATTTTGTTTGATATGGAGGTGAATGGGCAACCAACCACTGGAGTTCTTTGAGGATGGCAAGGTGACATGCCCTGAACGTTTTTGTAGAAAAATAACCTGGGCAGCAGAGTGAAGTATGGACTGGAGTAGGGAGAGACACAGGCTGGAAGGTCACCAAGGAGCTTGATGCTATAATCCAGGCAAGATAGGCGAAGGGATTGTATTAGCATGGCAGCAGTTTGGATGGAGAGGAAAGGGCAGATTTTAAGGATGTTGTGACGGTGGGACTGATGGAATTTTGTGATGGATTGAATAGGTGGGTTGAATGACAAAGAGGAGTCAAAGATAACGCTAGGTTTATGGGCTAGTGAGACAGCAAGGATGGTGGTTTCTTCTACAGTGATGGGAAAATCACGGGAAGGATAGGGTTTAGGAGGAAAGATAAGGGGCTATGTACTCAGATCTGTACCCCTTAAACATTGGAAATTCATCCACTCCTCATCCCCATAGCACTTATATGTACATATGCTTGAAATTTGCCATTTCTGTAATTTATTTTCATATTTTTCTTCCCCTTGAGGCTATAAACTTCTCATGGGCATAGATTGTGACTACCAACTCTGTTATATTGAACTTTCCCAAGTGATTAGTATAGTGCTTTGCACACAATAAACATGCATTAAATGCCATTAATTGATTGATTGATTAGTATAACAGAATAAATCAGTGATGTGGAAAATTGTTTCCTAATTCTTCCACCATATTTTATTCCAATAAAGAAACGAAATCATCATGATTGTCATCACCATCATCTTCATCATCATCATTAATGGTATTTGTTGAGCAATTATCTTGTATTATATATTATATTCTATACTATGCGTTATAGCTGAATTATTAGTAGTAGGAATCTGGTAATCAATCAATGTCGTATTTATTGAGCACTTACTATGTGCAGAGCACTGTACTAAGCACTTGGGAAGTACAAGTTGGCAACATATAGAGACAGTCCCTACCCATTGCTAGAGTAGGTGTACCACCAGATGCTGCAGTACATGGCCACGTGGGCCCCACGTGGGACAACCTTGATTACCTTGTATCCCCCCAGAGCTTAGAACACTGCTTGGCACATAGTAAGCGCTTAGCAAATACCAACATTATTATTATTATGGCCAACTCAGTATAGAAGAAGGCTTGAGGGTTTAAGGGTTCAAAATAATTTAGCTCCAAGTTTGTATAGTTTGACCCTGTCCTCGGGTGCTTACAATTTAAAGTGGCTAATTCACTGAGTAGTTCATCATGGGCAGGGAATGTGTCTGTTTATTGTTGTACTCTTCCAAGCACTTAGTACAGTGCTCTGCACACAGTAAGCACTCAATAAATACAATTGAATAAAGTAGCTGGCTGATACATTGTAGGTCGGGAGGCGATGAATCTCTGCCAAATAACAGTTATCATTACTGCTGTTATGGACTTTATTCTAACCTCCTCCTGGTTTGCTGGCAAAATTTGGGCAATTAAAATTAGTCAGGGATTCATTTTCCAGTTCCTAGATTGTCCTGGTCGTTTGCATCTCCTTTTTCTTTTACTCATAATCATCAGAAAGGTGGGCCTGGCTTGTTAGCTGAGAAGCAGCATGACCTAGTGGAAAGAGCATGGGCCTGTCAGTCGGAAGGACCTAGGTTCTAATTCCGGCTCAGCCACTTGTCTGCTGTGTGACCTCAGACAAATCACTTAATAATGATAGCATTTATTAAGCACTTACTATGTGCAAAGCACTGTTTTAAGCGCTGGGGAGGTTACAAGGTGATCAGGTTCTCCTACGGGGGGCTCACATTCTTAATTCCAATTTTACAGATGAGGGAACTGAGGCCCAGAGAAGTTAAGTGACTTGCCCAAAATCACACAGCTGACAAGTGGCGGAGCCAGGATTTGAACCCATGACCTCTGACACCAAAGCCCGGGCTCTTCCCACTGAGCCACGCTGCTTCTCAGGGCCTCTGTTACCTCATCTGGAAAATAGTAATTAAGAATATGAGCCCCATGTGGAACATGGACTGTGTCCAACCTGATTAACTTGTATTAGAGAAGCAGCATGGCTCAGTGGAATGAGCACAGGCTTGGGAGTCAGAGGTCATGGGTCGTAATCCCAGCTCCAGCAGTTGTCAGCTGTGTGACTTTGGGTAAGTCACGTAACTTCTCTGTGCCTCAGTTACCTCATCTGTAAAATGGGGATTAAGAATATGAGCTCCACGTGGGACAACCTGATTCCCTTGTATCTCCCCCAGCACTTAGAGCAGTGCTTGGCACATAGTAGGTGCCTAACAAATGCCATCATCATTATTATTATAGAGAAGCAGCGTGGCTCAGTGGAAAGAGCACGGGCTTGGGAGTTAGAGTCGTGGGTTCTAATCCCAGCTCCATCACTTGTCAGCTGTGTGACTTTGGGTAAGTCACTTAACTTCTCTGTGCCTCAGTTACCTCATCTGTAAAATGAGGATTAAGACTGTGAGCCCTACATGGGACAACCTGATCACCTTGTAACCACCCCAGTGCTTAGAACAGTTCTTCAAAGCTCAAAAATCTCCAGTGTGGCTACCAGTCAACCAACACATCAAGCAAAAACTCCTCACTCTCGGCTTCAAGGCTCTCCATCACCTCGCCCCCTCCTACCTCACTTTCCTTCTCTCCTTCTACAGCCCAGCCCACACCCTCCGCTTCTCTGCCGCTAACCTCCTCACTGTACCTCATTCTCACCTGTCCCGCCATCAACCCCTGACCCACGTCCTCCCCCTGGCCTGGAATGCCCTCCCTCCCCACATCCACCAAGCTAGCTCTCTTCCTCCCTTCAAAGCCCTACTGAGAGCTCACCTCCTCCAGGAGGCCTTCCGAGACTGAGCCCTCTCCTTCCTCTCCCCCTCCCCATCCCCCCACTGTACCTCCTTTCCCTCCCCACAGCACCCGTATAGATGTTTGTACAGATTTATTACTCTGTTTATTTTACTTGTACATATTTCCTGTTCTATTTTATTTTGTTAATGATGTGCATCTAGCTTTACTTCTATTTATTCTGATGACTTGACACCTGTCCACATGTTTTGTTTTGTTGTCTGTCTCCCCCTTCTAGACTGTGAGCCCGTTATTGGGTAGGGACTGTCTCTATATGTTGCCAACTTGTACTTCCCAAGTGCTTAGTACAATGCTCTGCACACAGTAAGCGCTCAATATATACAGTTGAATGAATGAATGACACACAGAGTAAGTGCTTAACAAATGCTGTTATTATTATTATTATCTACCTCAGTGCTTAGTACAGTGCCTGGCACACAATAAATGCTTAATAATTACCACAAAAAAATGAACAAAAAAACTAGGTGTGGTTTTCAGGCTGATGGAAAGGCAAGGTCTTATGCTCATGGATACTGCAGTTAAGGAGACCCAGAGACTCACAGTATCATAGGCAGTGCGTACTCCCTGCCTCTGACATCGCTTTTTTTTTGACCTTCCTATCAGTCAGATTCTTTACCCTAGGCCGAGCCATTGCAGATGCAGAAAGGGTCAGATTTGCCTCTGATTGTCTATGTCTATGAGTGTTGTCTTGAATGTTTTTCCTATGACCTCATGAAAGTTGTGGAGATGATTGTCAGTAGAGTGGGGAGACCTGCAAAAACTGGTAGATTCAGACCCCACAGAACATTAGGTTGACTGCATTTTTATCTAACAGTTATTTGACCATTTTTCTATGTGTCAGAAAAATGATGGGCATGAGGCAGGAGAGAAGGTGATCTCAATTCAGCCTTTCTCATGAAGATTTGATGGGGGAAAGGCTGAACACATTAAAATAAGGTTTTTGAATCATCTTTTACTTCACTTATGTGCACTTTTCCTGTAACAAGTATCATAGAAAATTGTCTTTACTGTACATATAGATAGTAGTTTTCATGGAAGTGTCTTGGAAATTCTAGAATATGCATTTGTGACTTTCTATTTCACACTTTCAAGTAATTGGAAGCCCCGCAAGCCAAGCTTAATAGTCCCTTTCAAAATTTTGGATCCCTGTCCATTAATTCTGATAAATATATAATGTCATTCTCAATATTACCAATCCGTAGAAGAATGGATTTAGAGAAAAGCATTACATATTCATCAGAATTAATGGACACAACCTTAAAGGAAATAATTAACAGAAGGGAGAGCAAAACCCACAGATCATTGTTTCCTAAAGAAAAATCAAATGATGGGCAGACAGCTGGGTTATTTTCCCTTCAAACCTACACATCCTCCGATACAGTGGACCCCCCACAGAGAATCATGCCCTCCCAGGGCAGACTTATATTTTCTAATTTGTAAAGTGAAAAGAAGAAGAAAATATGCTACTGAGAAATATTCTTTCCAAGCACATTTCACATTTCTTCAATTCTGTTCCTGGTCCATGTCACAAAGCTTAAATCCCCTGCCGACATTTCCTAAGGGAAAATCGTAGTCCCCCCAATCTAATAGAATCTTAGCGATTTGGGCTCATACTTCTTTCTCTTCCAAAGACAATAGTGAAGTTGACAAGATGCCAAAGTTGTTTCCATTTAAACTGTGAATCCAAACTCTGCACACACCCACATGCAACCACACACACACAAACACACACTTCCCAAAGCCTCTCATGTCTTTTGTTAAGAAAGAATTGTGTCATTCCTTCAATAGTACAGGCAGTCCAAGTAAAGCCAGGTGACTTTTCTAGCATTAGCTCAAGATTTGCTTTCTTAATCTTTCTATTTTATAGTTGTCACAAAGCAGAGATGTAGGGAGACAGCTCATACCAACCTAAACGTTGGTTTCTTCATTTTCCCAGCTAAGTCAGGAGTTATCCCCAAGGTCAAGGATTGTCTGAATCAATAGCACACCTTGCCCAGGAGACCTATTTCGAGGGTGAGTCAGTTCACTTAATCCAAATGTATGTCATCTGCAGAAGAGAGGCTAACATACTCTTTCCTGTTTGCCATTTTTAAAAACTGACTAGCCATAAATTATTGGAGACACTAGTGATGTGTGTAGGGGGTTGTTTTTAATATTCAACTACTTATCAAGTCTTTTTTGATACACATATTTATTTTCAAGCACCTCTTGGAAAATGTTAACTAGAGTTGCTGCATCCACAGAAATTCTAAGCCACTTAGTCTATTTCCAATTAACAAGTGTATTTCAAAGGCAGTGAAAGCTGATTAAAAAATCTGCCACACAGCTACTTTATAATACAAAATTATTTATCTGAAATGAAATCCTAAATTTAAAAATAGACTCTGTTTGTCAAGCATAGAACAGTTAAGAAGACTTTGATTTTTCTTATTTTCAAGAATCATTTACTTGAATATCAACACATTCAATGCCCTGAAATATATCCAGAAGTGGTTGTATATGTAAAATGGAAGATTTCCAGAGAATTACACATATCTGAAAAAATTATACTAATGGAAACGTTACAAAATTACATATTGTTTTCACTCTCCCCTTCAAAATCTTGACAAAGAAAGAATGCTCTAATGACCTTTTGAATTATATTGAAATAATAGTTCAATGTTTTATATAAATGATATGCCTGGACAGTGCTTATTAAAATGCTTTGTCTAAGCCTAAATAAAGAAGCAACAATTTAAAGGTGTGCATGTGGGATTTTCTGTACTGAGAATGGTTAGATGCCAGGGAAGTGGAATCAACAAGGTTGAGGAAATACTGTTGACACCTGAATTGGGAGTCCATATGTAAATACTAGGCAAAACAAGCAGGAAGATTGGTTTTAGCTTTCTAATCCACTCCACTCATTCATCAGTATGGAATTCAGGAGCCCATGCTTAGAGAGGGAAACCCTACAGGAGGGGTTGTTACAAGTTAGACACACCATGCATTTAGAACTAATAAGACTGGGAAATCAATTGATAGAGTGGGATAGGAGTAGGGACTTTCAGAGGCAGAGGGAATGGTGCAAGAATCTTGCAGGAAGAAGTGGGAGAAGTGAGGAAAGAGACAGAGTAAGTGGGGAGGTAGAGAAGAGAGTAGAGAGAGAAGAAACACAGACAAAAGATTAATCAGGGCAGATGTCTTGGAAGAGATGTGATTTTATAAGGGCTTTGAAGGTGAGGAGAGTTTTGAATGTGAGGAGACTGGTGGGTATGAAGGGGAAGGGATTTCTAGGCTGAGGAAGGTAATGGGCAAGGGGTTGCTGGCAGGATATCGAGGTTCAGAGAGTAGATTGGTGTTAAAGGAGTGGAGTTTGCAGATTGGGATGTAGTAGAAAATCAAGGACATAAGGTAGGAAGTCACATTCCCTGCCCACAATGAGCTTACTGTCTAGAGAGAGACAGAGGTATTAATATCAATAAACAAATTATGGATATGTACATAATTGCTGTGGGGTTGAGGGAGGGTAAATAAAGGGTGCAAATCCAAGAGCAATGATGACTCAGAAGGGAGTGGAAGAAGAGGAAATGAGGGCCTAGTTGAGATAGGCCTTTTGGAGATGATTTCCCTTCAAGGAGGGAAGGGTGGGGAGAGTAAATGTCTGTCAGATATGAAGAGGGAGGGTGGAAGGAATTTCTGTTTGATATAGAGGTGGATGGGCAACCACTGGAAGGGTTGAGGAGTGGGGAAACATGGCCTAAACGTTTTTGTAGATGAATCGTCCAGGCAGCAGTGTAAAGTATGGACTGCAGTAGGGAGAGACAGGGGGCAGGGAAGTCATGAGGGAGGCTGAGGCTGTGATCAAGAGAGTTAGGATTAGTGCTTAGATTAATAGGGTAGCAGTTTGGATGGAGAGGAAAGGGCAGATTTTAGCAATGATGTGAAGGTTGAACTGACAGGATTTGATGACGGACTGAGTATTTGGGTTGAATGAGAGAGGTGAGTTGAGCATAACTCCTAGGTTACGAGCTTGTGAGGCAGGAAAATGTTGGGGCTGTTTAAAGTCCAATTTTGGAATACCTTCTCTCCTCAATTTGTCAGACAATTACTCTGCCCACCCTCGAAGCCTTATTGAAGGCACATCTCCTCCAAGAGGCCTTCCTGGACTAATCACCACCTTTCCTCTTTTGCTACATCCTTCTGCGTCGCCCAGACTTGCTCCCTTTGATCATCCCCCTTCCCAGCCCCATAGCACTTATGTACATATGTGTAAATTTATTTATATTAATGTCAGTATCCCCCTCTCCATTGTAAGCTAGTTATGGGCAGGGAATGTGTCTGTCTATTGTTATATTATAGTCTCCCAAATGTTTGGTACAGTGCTCTGCACACAGTAAGTGCTCAATAAATATGATTAAATAGATGAATGATTGAACGCATCCTGCCACATTTAGCTTCCATACCCAAATTACATTCCCTTGATGACCAAATTTATGTTCATTCATTCATTCAATCGTATTTATTTAGCGCTTACTGTTTGCAGAGCACTGTACTAAGCACTTGGGAAGTACAAGTTGGGAACATATAGAGACAGTCCCTACCCAGCAGTGGGCTCACAGTGTAGAAGAGTGGGCTCACAGTGTAGAAGAGTGGGCTCACAGTCCAGAAGAGTGGGCTCACAGTCTTCTCAAAACCACCCTCTCAACTGAACTTAATTGACCCACTCCTCTATCCCTTTGTAGCTCTTGTACCACTAACACATAGCCCTAGGAAACCTCCACCGTCCACCTTCTTCACTAGTGTGCATGAGCCGCAGAGTGCTTCTTCAAGTTTTTCCTTCATTTATCCACTTCAAGTTTATCCTTATGTGCTTTAACTCTGCCCTGTCCTCTGCCTGGCAAAATTTCACCCTTATTGACACCCATGCCTATCTCCCTTGCCAGTTGTTCCAGACATTTAACTCCATCTTCAGGCCCCCTGTGCTCCCCCACCCCACCCACTGCCCCAATCCCTTCCCCTCCCCTTGCTCCAAATGACCTGACCACCTATTTTATTCAGAAAATTGACACTATCAGACAGGATCTCCCTCCAATCTCCCCTACCCCCATCCAGTTTCTCCCCATTCCTCTATCCTGCCCCCTCTTCAACTCTTCCCTCTTTCCTAGCAGGATCTCTAGAGGAAATCTCCTGACTCCTCTCAAAATCCACCCCCTCCACCCCCTCCACCGGCACATCTGAACCCATCCCTTCACACCTTATCCAAACACTTGCCTCCTACCTTCTTCCCTCCCTATTAGCCATCTTCAACTGTTCACTCTCCAATGGCTTCTTCCCCACTGCTTTCAAACATGCCTACCTCTCCTCTATACTAAAAAAAATCATTTGACCTCACAGCTTTCTCCATTTATCATCCCATCTCCCTCCTACCATTCCTCTACAAAATCCTTCACTGAGTTGTCTACAACTGCTGTCTCAAATTTCTCTCCTCTAATTCTTTCCTTGATCCCCTTTAATCTGGTTTTTGTCCCCTTTGCTCCACAGAAACCACACTCTCAAAGGTCACCAATGATCTCCTTCTTGTCAAATCCAACAGCCTCTACTCCCTGCTAATCTTCCTTGACCACTCAGGCTGCCTTCGGACCACCTCATTCTCCTGGAAACGTTATCCAACCTTGGCTTCACTGACACTGTCCTCTCCTGGTTCTCCTCTTATCTCTCTGGAAGTTCATTCTCAGTCTCCTCCATGGGCCCCTCCTCTGCTTCCCACCATGTAACTGTGGGGGTCCCTCAAGTTTCAGTTTTGTGCCTCTTATTCTCCATCTACACTCACTCCCTTGGAGAACTCATTTGCTCCCATGGCTTCAACTACCACCTGTCTAGATGATCTATGTAGATGATTCCCAAAATTTACATCTCCAGCCCTGATCTCTCTCCCTTTCTGCGGCCTTGCATTTCCTCTTGCCTTCAAGACATCTTTATTTGGATTTCCTTCAGTCACCTCAAGCTTAACATGTCGAAAACAGAACTCATTATCTTCCCATCCAAACCCTGTTCTCCCCATTACTTTCCCATCACTGAAGATGGCAACACCATCCTGTTTCACAAGTCCATAACCTTGGTGTTATTCTCAACTCCTCTTTCTCATTCAATCCACTTATTCAGTCCATCACTAAATCCTGTCAGTTCTACCTTCACAACATCGTTAAAATCCTCCCTTTCTTCTCCATCCAAACTGCTACCACGTAAATCCAATCACTTATCCTATCCCATCTTGATTACTGCATCAGCCTCCTTGATGACCTATCTGCCTCCTGTCTCTCCCCACTCCAGTCCACACTTCACTTTGCTGCCCAGATCATTTTTCTAAAAAATCGATCAGGCCATGTTTCCCCACTCCTCAAAGAGCTCCAATAATTGCCCATCCACCTCTGCACCAAACAAAAACTCCTCACCATTGGCTTTAAAGCACTCAATCACCTTGTCCCCTCCTACCTCACATACTACTCTCCTACTGCACCCCAGCACACACACTTCACACCTCTAAAGCCAACTTTTTCACTCTGCCTTGCTCTCATATGTCTCACCTCCGACTTCTCACCCAAATCCTGCCTCTGGCCTGGAATGCCATCCCTCCTCAGACAATAACTCTCCCCCATTTAAAAGTTTTATTGAAGGCAAATCTCCTCGAAGAGGTCTTCCCCTGACTAAGCACTCCTTTCCTCTTCTCCCTCTCCCTTCTGCATTCACCTTGACTTGCTCCCTTCATTCAACCCCTTCCCAGGCCCAAAGCACTTATATACATATCCATAATTTATTTATTCATATTAATGTCTGTCTCCCCTTCTTAGATTGTAAACTCACTGTGGGCAGGGAATATGTCTGTTTACTATTATATCATGCTCTCCCAAGTGCTTAGTCCAGTCCTCTGCACCCAGTAAGTGATCAATAAATGTGATTGATTGAATGAATAAATGAAGAAATAAACGAAGAAATGGGGAGGGCAGGATTTGGGTGGGAAGATAAGGAGTTCTGTTTTGGACATGTTAAGTTTGAGATACCGGTGCGACATCCAAGTAGAGATGTCATGAAGGTAAAAGGAAATGCAAGAATACAGACAATGAGAGAGATTAGGGCTGGAGATAGATATTTGGGAATCATCCACATACAGATGGTAGTTTAAGCCGTGGGAGCGAATGAGTTCTCTAAGGGAGTGGGTGTAGATATATTTCTAGGTTCTTAACCAGGGAAGGATCAACACCTTAGGACCACCACAAAATGGTTTCAAGCTTGCCCTGTCCCTGATATCTTTTGAACTGGGCACCTCTCTAGTCATTTTATATTGTGGGGGTACTCCTGGGGAGACTGGCCAAAATTACCACCCATGGGGGCTAGAGCAAAAACAGGTGGACTTCTGGAGCTGGAGGAGAGAGCAGGCATGTGCTGTGTGGTTTCACCCACGGCTATCTACCCCGCTGTCACACTGCAGCCTGTGCTCTAGATTGGCTGCATTTTAGAAAAGTTAAGTGACAACCCAGAAAAGTTAATATTTGTTTTCTTTGGAAAGCACAAATCTGGGCTATGGAGATACATCCAGAAGGGCTTAAACTGGCAATATTATTTACCACTTCAAAATTGAGGCTGAAAGTCTTTGCTTCTCCTTGGTATCGGTCTGCTGTTTTTGAAACTGATATAGAGAAAAAAATGCCAGGTTGTTTTTTTTTTGTAATTGCATTTCCATCTTATCTGTTCGTGGCAATGAGTAATTGCAGATGGTTTTTTGGTGGCCAAATTTAAGAATGTTGGCTTGTTTCTTCTCTTTTCTCACCCTAAGATTCTTGACTTTTTCAAGTGTTTATAGAATTCTGGCTATAAACTTATATATATATCTATATATATCTATATCTATATGTATATATATATATATATACATATATCTCACAAATGCCATTTTGTTGTTTGCTGCAAAACAATATCTGTTTAACTTGAAATATCTCAAATTTGTTTTAAAATGGTGTCTGAGTATGCATTTTTGCGAATTCTTTTTATTTTGAGTCTAATTTTGATATACCTTTTTCCCCTTAATTTTGAAAATGAAAACATAAAATAAAAAACACATTCAATCAGAAGTAAGTATTGAGCAGAGCAGAGCAGAGCAGAGCAGAGCAGAGCTCTGTGTGCAGAGCACTGTACTAAGCATTCGGGAGAGTACAATATAACAGAGTTGGTAGCCATGTTCCCTGCTCGCTATGAGCGTACAATCGAGGAGGGAGACAGACATTAATATATTTAAATGAATTTGCATGAATAGTTGCTTCTCTGCCCTGTGTGGGCACTCTTGGCACTCCTTTGTTCAGTGGTAAATTCCGCCACACAGGTTTGCTACTGTAGATTCTTCTCGCCCCATGTCACCCTTTCATTTCTTAGCAGGTGTTCCCATTTCCCCAGTTTCCTGTTCTGGGCATCTAAGCTTGTGTCCCACAGCAAGAAGACAGAACTCTATCACTCTACTCCACTCATTGCCCCAGCCTGCCCATTCTACAATTAGTGAAAGTTCTCTCAAATCATCAATACTGTGGTCGTAGACTGTGTGTAGAACCAACAGAAGGTCAAGAAAGTCATTGACCGGTTCTGGTGCCTGCTTGGTCAGTAGGGATTTTTCCTTCACATCTTGCTGAATTCAGCTACCAAACCCTCCCAAAGGCATAGAATGGCTGGATCCCTAATACTTTATGGAAAAGATGAATGTTTTCAGAATATATACCTCAATAAAAAATGCAAAATTGGAAATAAAATGGCAAGTCTGGAATGCTATCATTCTTTTCATTCAGTATTTCATTCAGTATTTATACTAGTATTTATTGGCCACTAGGTCTTGAGGGAGTATGATAGTAACAGAAGGCATGGTCTGCCTCGGGTACATAGCTAGAAAATATCTAAGACTTAAACTGTGTCCAACCTGATTATCTTATATCTACAGACTTAGTGCAGTGCTTGGCACATAGTAAGCATTTTAACAAATGCTATTATCATCATTATCATCATCATCTCAAAATGTGATTGCATGTCTTTTCCAGAATGTGTTTATCTTATAAAATTGAAATATTCAGTTTTTACAATAGTAATCATTAAAAAAAATCAACCCACAAATATCAAGCACAAATTTTTATTATCACAGTTTAGGAAAGGGAATAAACCGAAGTCTTTTGTTAGCCTATCTCAGGGACCAACCATCTCTACTGCCAAGAAATCATCCTTATGTTGCTAAGTATGGGAAATCCTCATTTTGAATCATGTGCCCCCAAATGTACAGATGCTCTTTATTCCTCAATTGCATCTTATGTTTATGCTTTGGTCAATGTATCAGAGACCTCTATTGTATGATTCCCTTGTTGTCTCTGGTGATTACAACACTATCCAAGTTAGTCATCAACAGATTTCATTAAGAACTTGTTTATTCCTCTTTCCAGATCATTAATAAAGTTGTTAAATAAAACTAAGTTTAACACTGGGTCCCCTGGCAGCATACAAGACAACAAACCTGAATTAGAAATGATGCAGTTTGTCATTAGTCTGTATTTGTGGCTCCTCAGCAAGTCTTCAGTCCATTCGATGATTTTCATATCCAGAACAATTTGAACGAATCTTGGGACTTAAATTCACGAGGCATTTTATCAGAAGCTTGGCAAAAATCAACATCTAGCACATGTGCTTCTAATGTTTTGATCAACTCATGCTTTTTCTTAGTAATAAATTTTCCCTACCCTATTTCTCTTAAATAAAAAAGAAGCCCTTTTTTCCGTTAATTCATTTCTTGGGGTAGAGTATGCACATTAACTCTTTCAGGACACTAGGATATTGTTTACTACATCATAGGAGAAGCAGCGCGGCTTAGTGGAAAGAGCACAGGCTTGGGAGTCAGAGGACATGGGTTCCATTCCCGACTCTGCTACTTGTCTGCAATGTGACCTTGGGCAAGCTAGTTAACTTCTCTGTGCCTCAAAGGAGCACAGGCTTGCGAGTTAGAGGACATGGGTTCTCATCCCGACTCTGCTTCTTGTCTGCTGTGTGACCCTGGACAAGCCGCTTAACTTCTCTGTGCCTCAGTTACCTCATCTGTAAAATGGGGATTAATATAATACTAATGATAATGATGACATTTGTTAAGTGCTTACTATGTGTAAAGCACCGTTCTAAGCGCTGAGGGAGGTACAAGGTGTTCTGTTTATCCCACGTGGGGCTCACAGTCTTAATCCCCATTTTACAGATAAGGTAACTGAGGCCCAGAGAAGTTAAGTGACTTGCCCAAAGTCACACAGCTGACCAGTGGTGGAGCCGGCATTAGAACCCGTGACCTCTGGTTTCCAAGCCCATGCTCCTTCCACTGAGCCATGCTGATTAAGAATGTGAGCCCCACGTGGGACGCCTGATTACCTTGTATCTACCCCAGCACTTAGAGCAGTGCTTGGCACATAGTGCTTAACAAATACCATTATTATTATTGTTATCATTATTATTATTATTATTATTATTATTATTATTAGCTAGGAACAGGCAACTGAAGTTAAGGGAATGTGGTATCCTCATTTTAAAAAAGGATGCTGACTGTTGTTTCAGAGGATTGAATAAAAGAAAATAAAATTGCAGCATATGGGTGTAAACTTATGATAGGCATAAGGAAGACATTATTAATAGTCAAAATTGCATATCAGAAGACTGAGCTAATTAGGGGATGGCAAGCTCTTTGCATCCCTGGAGGTCACATCATTACCATTATAGACATGGCATAAGACCACAAGGAATCACCCAGACAGACTCCTGAAGGGAAGATCAAATATCTGCTGGAAAAAATAAGAAGCATGGAGTAGGGAAGAGAAAGAAAGGGAAAGAGAGGAAGAAGGATTAAGCAGAGCCTAAACGAAGTCTTGTCCAAGTGAGGCATGGTGCACAGTCACCTGCCTTTAAGAATCAAACTCGCCCACAGGCATAATACCAGTTCGCAACCAAGATCTCCATGGGAGCAGATTACGGAGAATTCTCACAGGGCCAAGCAAATAGAGATAGCTTCTGGCCACTTTCCAAGAGAAACTGAGTAGTAAGTAGTATCAGAGAAGCAGCGTGTCTCAGTGGAAAGAGCCTGGACTTTGGAGTCAGAGGTCAAGGGTTCAAATCCCGGCTCCACCACTGGTCAGCTGTGTGACTTTGGGCAAGTCACTTAACTTCTCTGGCCTCAATTCCCTCATCTGTAAAATGGGGATGAAGACTGTGAGCTCCCTGTGGGACAACCTGACCACCTTGTTACCTCCCCAGTGCTTAGAACAGTGCTTTGCACATAGTAAGTGCTTAATAAATGCTATTATTATTATTATTATTATTATTATTATCATTATTATTATTATTATTATTACCAGAGTAATAAGGTGCTACATGAAGTGTAGGATTGGACTAGGCAGGGTCCTGGACCGATAACCGACTGTTGTGGGCAGGTGAGCATAGGTATGAGGAAGCTAAGAGAGTGAGCCCCATGTGGGACAGGGACTGTGTCCGACCTGATTAACTTGTATCTACCCCGGCACTTAGACAGTGCTTGGCACACAGTAAGTGCTTAACAAATTATTATTACAATTATTTTTTATTAATTTTATTACAGGCAAAGTGGATGGGTCCTCCAGGTGGAGAACAAAGCAGAAGGATGACAAAGCAGGCAAATATCTGGTGTTGCCCCCAATAATAATAATAATAATAATAATAATAATAATAATAATGGTATTTGTTAGGTGCTTACCATGTGCCAAGCACTACTCTAAGCACTGAGGGGGGGGGGCGAGATACAGGGTAATCAGCTTGTCCCACGTGGGGCTAACAGTCCCATGTGGTGCTCCCAGTCTTAATCCCCATTTTCCCGATGAGATAACTGAGACCCAGAGAAGTTAAGTGACTTGTCCAAAGTCACACAGCTGACAAGTGGTGGAGTTGGGATTAGAACCCATGACCTCTGACTCCCAAGCTCTTTCCACTGAGCCACGCTGCTTCTCTAAGAAGAAGCTCACAAGAAGCTCAACCTGCTGTAGCATCCCAGAAGCAGCGTGGCTCAACGCAATGAGCCTGGGCTTTGGAGTCAGAGGTTATGGGTTCAAATCCCAGCTCCGCCACTTGTCAGCTGTGTGACTTTGGGCAGGTCACTTAACTTCTCTGGGCCTAAGTTATCTCATCTGTAAAATGGGGATTAAGACTGTGAGCCCCCCATGGGACAACCTGATCACCTTGTAACCTCCCCAGAGCTTAGAACAGTGCTTTGCACATAGTAAGCGCTTAATGAATGTCATTATTATTATTATTATTATTATTATTATAGTTCCCTGAAGAATGAACTAATATGTCAGGAGGTCCAGACCGTTATGGTTTACTGGGTGCAAATGTACATGACAACTATACCCTAGCATCCGAGCCAATAGTTCCTCTCCAGTGGAATGAGGATCACAAAATAAGAATATATCCCCTCCAAAATCTCACTCTTCATTAGATTTACACTCCCCTCCTCCTGGGGCAAGTCGTCTCCCCCTTATTTTTTTTAATAGTATTTGTTAAGTGTTGACTATGTGCCAAGTGCTGTTCTAAGAGCTCGAGCAGACATATACTAATCAGGTTGGACACAGAGCATGCCCTGCATGGGTGTCATAGTCTTCTTCCCTATTTACAGATGAGGGAACTGAGGCACAAAGAAGTGATGTGACCTGCCCAGGGTCACGCACTAATGTCCCAGAAGCATTACGGGCTTGTTGGTGACCTACAAAGGAGTTGAAGTTATTTAATTTTCACCTATCTCCCATCCTCATGGATTCTGTAGTCTTCTCGCCAGTCTTCTCACTGATCATTTGACATGAACTTTGTTGGTTGCTTTTAATGGTATTTGTTAAGCCCTTATGACAGAAACAGTGTGGCTTAGTGGAAAGAGCACAGGCTTGGGAATCAGTGGTCATGGGTTCTAATCCAAGCTCCGCCACATATCAGCTGGGTGACCTTGGGCAAGTCACTTCACTTCTCTGTGCCTCCGTTGCCTCATCTGTAAAATGGGGATTAAGACTGTGAGCCCCACGTGGGACAATCTGATTACCTTTTATCTACCCCAGTGCTTAGAATAGTGCTTGGCACAGAGTAAGCGTTTAACAAATATGATCAGCATCACCATCATCATAGACAAAGCATAGGACTAAGTTCAGGAATATATCTCAGGTATCCAGGCGGGAAACAGCCCCTGTCTCACATTAGGGTCATAGTCTAAGTAGGAGGGATACTATCGAATCCCCATTTTACTGTGAAGACACTGAGGCCCAAGAAAAGATAAGCAACTTGCCCAAGGTCGCACAACAGACAAGTCTCTGGGATTAGAACCCAGTTCTCCTGATTCCCAGTCATTTGTTCTTCTAATAGGTCATGCTGCTTCTTTTTTCTGGAGAAGCTTCCCTTATCCCTTAGTCCTTGGGGATGAGGAGGCAGAGAGATCTCCCTTATCCAACTTCTTTCTCTCAGTCAGCTTTTTTAATAGTCACTCTCTTTGTACTTTCCTGTGTGCTTTCTTCCTTTTTGCTGAAGGTAACCCTCTGCAGTTGCTGAAGATAATCTCCAGCTAACACAGCCTAGTAGAAAAAGCAAGGACCTGGAGTTCAGGAGGCCTGGGTCCTAACTCTGGCTCTGCCACTCACCTGTAGTGTGACCTGAGGCAAGTCGCTTGATTTCTCTGGGCCTCAGTTTCCTTAGCTATAAAATGGGGATGCAATCCCTTTTCTCCCTCCTCCTTTGACTGTGAGCCCTGTGTGTCTGACTTGATTTATCTCATACCTGTCCCAATGTTTAGTACAGTGCCAAGCACACAGAAAGCACTAAACAAATATTATTATTATTAATATTATCATCCTTCTAGATTGTGAGTCCATTGTTGGGTAGGGACTGTCTCTATATGTTGCCAACTTGCACTCCCCAAGCACTTAGTACAGTGCCCTGCGCACAGTAAGTGCTCAATAAATACATTGAATGAATGAATTTTATATTTTCTGTTCTTAAAGACAATCTCCAGCTATTTGTTCCATAGGGTTTTTCCCTTCTGGACCTTTGGCTCACCAATCTATTCATTCTTCAGACCCCCAAGACCCCCAAGGCCCTCAAGCCCTGCACTGCAATCTCCCCCAACATGTGGGCAGGGCTGGGTGGGGCATGGGGAGGATCAGTCACTGAGCAGAAGGCCCATAAAGCAAAGGGCAAGTAGAACAGTGCTCAAGAGCTTAGCCCAGTGCTCTCTGCTCACCATAAACATTCAATAAATCCTACTGATTGATGCAGAGGATCTCAGTGGCTCCATCTTGAGATCAGGAACTGAGAGATCTCGTCCTTGCAGTGGGGACTGGTTGTGAACTCTTGGTCCAAGATTTAGTTCTGGTCACTGAAAAGGCAGAACCCAGGGTGGCCAATCAGCGACAGCTCTCAACAACATCAGCTTTTTACCAGGCACAACACACCATTTTGTTAAAACATACTAAATTAACCTGAATTAATTTTCTATCTACCCCAGCACTTAGTTCAGTGCCTGGAGCATAGTAAGCTCATAATAAGTACCACAGTTAAATCCAAGACTTGGAGCATTTTTCCAAGGGCCCTGATGACCTCTTCCCAGTTGTTCCATAGCCACGAATTGCCAACCTGAAACAATGATGAACTTCCTCTAGCTGCTTCTGTGATGTCATAATAATGTTATTTGTATTTGTGAAGTGCTTACTATGTGCCAAGCTCAATACAAGCGCTCAATACAAGAACTGGGGTAGATACAAGATGATCAGGTTGTCCCACGTGGGGCACACAGTCTTAATCCCCATTTTACAGATGAGGTAACTGAGGCACAGAGAAGTTAAGTGACTTGCCCAAAGTCACACAGCTGACAAATGGTGGAGCCGGGATTAGAACCCATGACTTCTGACTCCGAAGCCCATGCTCTTTACACTAAGCCAAGCTGCTCCTCATGTCATGCACCACAGGTTCTTCCTTATGCTCTGCCTGACTTCAGGGCTCCCTTCCTTTCATTCAGAGTTTAGAGGGTCTGCCCCTATGCTCCCTGGCCTCTGGGATTTTATTAACTTTCCTAGCTTGGGGAGTCAGTGTAGCCTAATAGAAAGAGCTCAGGATGGAGATCCAGGAAATCCAGGCTCTAGTTATGGCTCTGACACTTGCCTGCTAATGTGACTTGGGCAAATCACTTTACTCTTCTGCAGCTCAGTTTCTGCTTCTGTAAAATATGTATTCTCCTTCCCTCTTAGACTGTGAGTCCTTTCCCTTCCCCACAGCACCTGTATATATGTATATATGTTTGTACATATTTATTACTCTATTTATTTATTTATTTTACTTGTACATATCTATTCTATTTTATTTTGTTAATATGTTTGGTTTTGTTCTCTGTCTCCCCCTTCTAGACTGTGAGCCCACTGTTGGGTAGGGACTGTCTCTATATGTTGCCAACTTGTACTTCCCAAGTGCTTAGTACAGTGCTCTGCACACAGTAAGCACTCAAATACGATTGATTGATCGATTGATTGATTGATAAGAACATGTGAGCAGGGACCATGTCTGTATGGTATATACTGTTGTATTTTTCTATGTATTCTCCCAAGTGCTTAGTACCGTGTCCTCCACACAGTAAGCACTCAAATATGATTGATTGACTGAGCTAGTCTGACTATCTTTTGTCTACCCCAATGCTTAGCCCAGTGCTTGGACCATATTAAGTGCTTCATAAATTATATCGTTGTTATTATTCATAATAATAATATTAATATTACTAATTTCTGCCCCCTTGCCCATTTCCTCCTGCCCTGCCTGTGCTTAGCTGATGTGTCCAGGTTAGCGATTAGCATCCTATATAAAATAGCTACTTTCCCTCTGATAGAGATCCTGGGAATTGCCAGTCCCAGAATTTTCTGAAACTGCCTAGTACTGTCCACTCATGTATGTGATTGTCCAACACCTGAAAATAGTTCCTTGCTGTGCTTCTAATGGACTGGCAACTTGCAGTCCCTATCACTGTTTTTCATCCTATATCTTGGTATCTTGATCTTCCTAAGAGAGAACACAGCCCAACACCTTTCTGATTGCCACTCACTGGGCTGGCCCCTTTGCTGCTATTGTCTGCTCCTGCAACATGAAAATGTTTGTGATTGTGCTTCACTGTGGCTTATAAAATATCTGATGAAATTTTACCTACATTTGTTGTCATAAGGAAGGTGAACTGGGAAATGTAGCTGCTCCTCTTTTGGACTTTCCTTTAAAGCGCTGGTCACATGAATACAAGGCTGAATAAGCCCCTAGATGTCCTCTCTTTAGCATTTAATCCAAAAATGAAATTTATTTAATGTCATGTAGAATTGTCTGCTGTGTTATTCATTGTCATATTGAAAATAAGGGGCTCAAATCCTTTTGTATATACATTTGAGGTCAACTGGTAGTGAATCAGGACCTCAAATGCATATATGAATAAGGACAGTGGTTTTTATTTACCTCCTACTTTGGTTTAAGGATGAATGAGAACTGGGAGGAATTTTGTTCAAACAAAAGCATTTTTAAAAATCCTCGATGGAGATTTACTCATAGCGTTAACATTGTGAAAAATGTGGCAGAAATTATTCGACATGACTGAGACCTGTTTGTTGTGACTTGCTAATTAGTATAATTGTTAACATTCGGCGAAATGCAAAGCCGAAAATTTCCAACTTGGCTGCATATCATTCACATGACAGCACTGAATTGAAATAGTCCAGTCACAGAATAAGTAACAAAATGTTCTATGAAATGTCTCAGGAACAATCTATTAGAGAACTATAGAAATTGTGCAGCAGTGCAGATTGCTATTTTATTCAATTTCTACAAAACCCCTTTAGAAAATACCAAGAAAATGGTTTTTAAAGGAGAGAATACATAAAGGACAAGAATTCTATTCTTACCTGGACCGAGCTCAAGGACACATCTTTTACATGGGGCCTTTCTATCAGCTAGGTGCAATATAGAATGTTTTATTACATTCAGAAAAGCTCAGAATTGTATTCTAAAGAAATCAATAGATATTCTGAGAAGGAGAAAATGCATGGAAAAACACAGGCAAGTTCAATATTAAAGGTCTTTTAGCTTTTGTCTGTCTAAGCAAAGAATCTTCCCCTAAACATTCCTCATATTTGTACTTACAAATGACTTTGATCATCCCCATAATAATAATAATGGCATTTATTAAGCATTTACTATGTGCAAAGCACTGTTCTAAGCACTGGAATAATAATGATGGTATTTTTTAAGTGCTTACTATGTGCAAAGCACTGTTCTAAGTGTTGGGGAGGTTACAAGATGATCAGGTTGTCCCACCGGGGGCTCACAGTCTTAATCCCCATTTGACAGATGAGGTAAATGAGACACAGAGAAGTTAAGTGACTTGCCCAAAATCACACAGCTGACAATTGGCAGAGCCAGGATTTGAACCTATGACCTCTAACTCCAAAGCCCATGCTCTTTCCATTGAGCCACCCCAGCGATTGGTACATCACCAGTGGTATTTATTGGGTGCTACTGTTTGCAGAGCACTGTATTAAGCACTTGGGAGAATACAATACAACAGTACAATGCAATGCAATACATTACAATACAACAATCTGGTGATAAAATCCAGTTTCTCACTGAAACCAATGTTTGTGGTTGAGCTAAGAAATTAAACTAAACCCAAATAAAAAAGGGGATGGAAGCTATTGTTTTCAGTGGAATCAAACAGCCGAATGAAATAATATTCCATCCAACCAGATAAGCCAGTTTTAGAATGAGAGATGGAAAAATCATTGTTTTCCAAGTCAGCTAGAGGAGGTTGGGTTCCATGACAGCCTTACAGACTTTCAACTTGGTAAGATGTTTTCTTTCCTGTTGTTGCCGCACTCTGTTTTCAGCCTATTAAAAGCCACACTGACCTCTTTTATTCTGTTCTTTACTTAATGCTGCATCTTTGGATAGCAAATTGCATGAGTAGCAGGACTTGGTAATAACTTTAAATCATTTGTTGCCAAAGAAGAGCTGGTTGGCTGAAGGGCTTCTGAGCTGGGGGCTGCTTCATAACTTTCATTTTTTTCAGGAATAATAATAAATGTGGTATTTGTTAAATGCTTATTATGTGCAAGTACTGTACTAAGTGCAGGAGTGGATATAAGTAAATTGGGTTGGACACAGTCCCTGCCCTATATGGGCTCACAGTCTTAATCCCCATTTTACAGATGAGGAAACTGAGGACCAGAGAAGTTAAGTGACTTGCCCAAGGTCACACAACAGACAAGTGACAGGGCTGGGATTAGAACCCAGGTCCTTCAGGCTCTTTATCAGGCCACAGAGCTGTGTTGAGCCCATGAAACAATCATATTCACCTGCATGTCTTCTCTGTGGGTGTCTAGCATACAGTAATCTGCATGAAGCAGTGTGGCTCAGTGGAAGAAGCCCAGGCTTTGGAGTCAGAGGTTATGGGTTCAAATCCCGGCTCCACCACTTGTCAGCTGTGTGACTTTGGGCAAGTCACTTCACTTCTCTAGGCCTCAGGTACCTCATCTGTAAAATGGGGATGAAGACTGTGAGCCCCAAGTGGGACAACCTGATCACCTTGTAACTTCTCCAGCGCTTAGAACAGTGCTTTGCACATAGTAAGCGCTTAATAAATGCCATTATTATTATTATTATGAAGATCAACAGGCTACAAGCATTTTCACAAGTCTGAGGGAGGTAGTTCAGCTTGTTGGAATATCATGGACAGCCCTGGAGTTTAACCAATGCCTTCCCAGACACTGGGCCAGAATAAAGGCCCACATGGACCCTGGAACTATTCAGTTTGACTTCCAGTCTTGCAGTTACTCCCATCTACTTCTCTAATCTCACGCCTCTTCCAGGAAAATGATGGGAACTAGGGATCATCCCTTTGCACAAGGGAATGGGCTGGGCATCAGAAAGCCTCCCAACCAGCATCCAAGTCTAGTGTGCTGATCCCCGACCCCCTGCTCACCAGAAAGGAGAGTTTTGTCTCCACCTCCACCTGGCTGGGAAGATCCGCAGCAGAAGGAATGGGCTCAAATCCAAGTGGATGCAATCCCCAGTGGTCCTGAGAAGCTGCGTAGCCTAGCGGAAAGAACCCGGGCATGGGAGTCAGAGGACTTGGGTTCTAATCCCTGCTCTGCCACTTGTCTGCAAGTCACTTCACTTCTCTGTACCTCTGTTCTCTCATCTGTAAAATGGGGATGAAGACCATGATCCCCACGTGGGGCAGGGACTGTGTCCAACCCAATTTACTCGTATCCACCCGGCACTTAGTACAGTACTTGCACATAATAAGCATTTAACAAATACCACAATTATTATTATTCCTGAAAAAACTGAAAGTTATGAAGCGGCCCCGAGCTCAGAAATCCTTCAGTCCACCAGTTCTTCTTCGGCAACAGATGATATAAAGTTATTACCAAGTCCCGCTACTCAAGCAATTTGCTATCCAAAGATGCAGCATTAAGTAAAGAACAGAATAAAAGAGGTCAGTGTCACTTTTAATGGGCTGTGTAATAATAATTATAATAATAATGATGATGGTATTTGTTAAGCGCTTACTATATGCCAAGCACTGTTGTAAGCGCCGGGGTAGAGACAAGGCAATCAGGTTGTCCCATGTGGAGCTCACACTTTTAATCCCCATTTTACAAAAGAGGTAACTGAGACACAGAGACGTTAAGTGACTTGCCCCAGGTCACACAGCAGACAAGTGACAGAGCCAGGATTAGAACCCATGTCCTCTGACTCCCAAGCCCGTGCTCTTTCTCCACTAAGCCATGCTGTAATGCTTAGTGCAGTGCCTGGCCTGGAGTAAGTGCTTAACAAATACCATCATTGTGATTTTTATTATTATTTCTTTGGCCATTGGGGATCACTACTTGCTGCCAGCAAGTCGCCCTCTCCCACTCGCTCTCACGTGATTGCAGCAGGAGAGTTATGTTGCCAACTTGTACTTCCCAAGCGCTTAGTACAGTGCTCTGCACACAGTAAGCGTTCAATAAATACAATTGATTGATTGATTGATTGAGAGGGTCGTGCTCTGAACCTGACCCCTGGGACAAGGCAGCAGACTAAGCGCCCAGGTGTGATCTAAAAGTGCACAACTTGGTAGCAATCCCTGCTGGCCTAAGCCAAGACTCACAATTGCCCTGTTCCCCATTCATCCAGGACTTGACACCGCAAAAGATTTTACCGAAACCTGGGAGAAAAGAAGCAGGCTAGGGAATCCCATAGTTTTACTTAGGGGATAAGCACTGCTATCCCTCTAGTCCAGTCCCTCCAGAGAAGTAGCGTGGCTCAGTGGAAAGAGCACGGGCTTGGGAGTCAGAGATCATGGGTTTGAATCCCAGCTCCACCAGTTGTCAGCTGTGTGACTTTGGGCAAGTCACTTAACTTCTCTGTGCTTCAGTTCCCTCATCTGTAAAATGGAGATTAAGACTGTGAGCCCCATGTGGGACAACATGATCACCTTGAACCCTCCTCAGTGCTTAGACCAGTGCTTTGCAAATAGTAAGCACTTAACAAATGCCATTATTATTATTAGTCTGTAAGCTCCTTGTGAGCAGGGATTACAACTACTACCACTATTTCATTGTACTTTCCCAAGTGCTTAATACAGGAAGCACTTAATACCATTGATTGATAAATTGGTTTGTTCCCATGTTCCCTCTAGGGTAGCCAGCTGCCTGTTTTTTGGTTGGTGTGTCCTTGTCCATCAAAGGTGCGACAACAGATATCGTTGGGTCCAAGATTTTTAGTTCTGTGTCCAGTCTCCCTCTGCCTCCTTCCTGCTGCTAAATAATCTGCTTCTTCAAAGATTTCACTGTCAAAAGCAGGGGTTGGGCAGTTGGCTTTCAGTCCCAATCGTGGTAGTCAAACCACAGGACTCAAAATTGGTCAGCTGAACACCCCCATGCTTCTTGTGATTTATGGGATGCTGCATCTCAGAGTCATGGGCTGTTAGTGGCTCACCATCTCTGGGTGGACACAATCCCTGTCCCAAATGAGGCTCAAAGTCTCAATACGCATTTTTACAGATGAGGTAATTGAGGCACAGAGAAGTGATGCGACTTGCCCAAGGTCACACAGGAAACGAGTAATGGAGATGGGATTGGAACCCATGACCTTCTGACCCCCAGGCTCACGCTCTATCCACTACTGGGACCCTGGTGTGAAACTTTGGCAACCAGCATCATCACTGAAAATGAAGGGCAGCTGTAACTATACAAGACCTTCCAGTTAAATCTTTTAGAGCAGAAATTCTGCAAACAAAACCATCTCCTGAAGATTAGAAGAGTGGAAAAACTATCCTGGGCCCATCAAGCAATTGCACATTATACAGTGCAAACCAGTTGGGCATGTATTTTAATGGCCTGTTAGAAACCAAGGAACAGTCAAGGAGGCTGTCAGCTTCCTTCCTCTTCTCGAGCTGGCTGGAAAACTATGGTTTCAATTTTGCTTTTATTTTTTCCCCTATGATTATCCAAAATCAGTAGCCAATAGTAGTGATATGTCATAAATGCAATTTCTCACCTATTACCTCACCTCACAAGTTGGCCATTTTTAGTAGGCTCCTAACATGCACCCTCACATGTATATTCTATACAATTACTTTGAAATACAAATAAAAGCCAAGATAACATTTTATTGTGTCTAGACTGACTGTTCAAACATAGAAAATTATACTTTGGAGTCTGAGCGATTCAGTGAATCAATGATGTTTACAAACACAAACACATTTTAAGTCTGGCCTTAGGCAGGGAATATGTTGCATTTACATTATCAGCAGAAACTGTGAATGGTGAAATAAACAAAGAAAGGTGAAATAAATGACAGAATAATGGTGTTGCTTTCAAGGATTCTTATGGATCATTTTATAACTTGGTAGAGTCATATGTAAAGAAGGAAGAAGAAACAAGTGTAAAGAAGAAAAAAATGATCTTTTATGTCTAGTAGGTGAGGTAGAACTGTCTTTAGAGTGAGAGACTGCATACATTCTAGCGCATTTTTCCACCCCATTCTATTTTATGCTTTTCTTTTCTTTCTTTTCTTTCAATTGTATTTATTAAGCGCTTACTGTGTGCAGAGCACTGTACTAAGCACTTGGGAAGTACAAGTTGGCAACATGTAGAGACGGTCCCTACCCAACCTTGGGCTCACAGTCTAGAAGGGGGAGACAGACAACAAAACATAACATAATATTAACAAAATAAAATCAACAGAATAAATATATACAAGTAAAATAAAATAAAATAAAATGTGAAAGCAGGCATCATGATGGCTATCCTTACTGTATGCTTCCAAGTAATGAACATGGGGCTTTGCACACTCTAGATGCTCAAAACTTATGAATAAGTAAATTTTGAAAAATGGTTCTAATGTCATCTTCCCTATTCTTGTTCCTGTTCCTGCTCTTGCTCTTACCATTTCACTGCACTGGTCGCATTTCCTCCAACCTTTACTGCCCCAGATGTCCAGTGTTTTATGGGGGTCACAGACAGGGTATGTAGGGGAAACAGAGTTCCATGACAGCAGGGCAAATTTCACTTCATTGCCAAGCACATCAGACATCTTTTTATTATTACTCCACCTTTCAGTCATCATCATTATCATCGTCATCATCATCATCGGTATAATTATCAAGACCTTAATGATAATTGTGGTATTTGTTAAATGCCTATTATGTGTCAAGCAAAATAATCATGTTGGACACAGTCTCTGCACCACATGGCCATCACAGTCTCAACTGAGAAGCAGCATGGTACAGTGGGAAGAACACGAGTCTGGGAGTCAGAAGGTCATGGGTTCCAATCCTGGCTCTGCCACTTCATCGTCATCATCATCAATCGTATTTATTGAGCGCTTACTATGTGCAGAGCACTGTACTAAGCGCTTGGGAAGTACAAGTTGGCAACATATAGAGACAGTCCCTACCCAACAGTGGGCTCACAGTCTAAAAGGGGGAGACAGAGAACAAAACCAAACATACTAACAAAATAAAATAAATAGGATAGATATGTACAAGTAAAATAAATAAATAGAGTAATAAATATGTACAAACATATATACAATGTTTAACTGCTGTGTGACCTTGGGCAAGTTGCTTCACTTTTCGAGGCCTCAGTTACCTCATCTGTAAAATAGAGACTGTGACTGTGAGCTCAGTGTGGTACAGGGACTGTGTCCAACCTGGTTTGCTTGTATTCATCCCAGTGCTTAGCATAGTGTCTCATGCATAGTAAGCACTTAACAAATATCATTCATTCAATCATATTTATTGATCACTTACTGTGTGCAGAGCTCTGTACTAAGGACTTGGGAAGTACAAGTTGGCAACATATACAGACGGTCCCTACCCAACAATGGGCTCACAGTCTAGAAGGGGGAGACAGAGCACAAAACAAAACATATTAACAAAATAAAATAAATAGAATAAATATGTACAAATAAAATAGAGTAATAAATACATACAAACATATATACATATATACAGGTGCTGTGGGGAGGGGAATGAGGTAAGGCGGGGAGGATGGAAAGGGGGAGAAGGGGGAAAGGAAGCAGGGGGCTCAGTCTGGGAAGGCCTCCTGGAGAAGGTGAGCTCTCAGTAGGGCTTTGAAGGGAGGAAGAGAGCGAACTTGGCGGATGTGCGGAGGGAGGGCATTCCAGGCCAGGGGGATGAGTGGGCTGGGGGTCGATGGTGGGACAGTCGGGAACGAGGCACGGTGAGGAGATTAGCAGCAGAGGAGCAGAGGGCGCAGGCTGGGCTGTAGAAGAAGAGAAGGGAGACGAGGTAGGAGGGGGCGAGGTGATGGACAGCCTTGAAGGGTGAGGAGTTTCTGCCTGATGCATAGGTTGATTGGTAGCCACTGGAGATTTTTGAGGAGGGGAGTAATATGCCCAGAGCGTTTCTGGACACAGATAATCCGGGCAGCAGCGTGAAGTATGGATTGAAGAGGGGAGAGACAGGAGGATGGGAGATCAGAGAGGACGCTGATACAGTAATCCAGATGGGATAGTATGAGAGCTTGAATGGGCAGGGTAGCAGTTTGGATGGAGAGGAAAGGGTGGATCTTGGCAATGTTGCGGAGCTGAGACCGGCAGGTTTTGGTGATGGATTGGATGTGAGGGGTGAACGAGAGAGCGGAGTAGAGGATGACACCAAGGTTGCGGGCTTGTGAAATGGGAAGGATGGTAGTGCTGTCAACAGTGATGGGAAAGTCAGGGAGAAGGCAGGGTTTGAGAGGGAAGACAAGGAGTTCAGTCTTGGACATGTTGAGTTTTAGGTGGTGGGCAGACATCCAGATGGAGATGTCCTGAAGGCAGGATGAGATGCGAGCCTGGAGGGAGGGAGAGAGAACAGGGGCAGAGATGTAGATACCACAGTTATTACAAGCAGGGTTTGAATTCCCATTCTACAGATGAAGAAACTGAGGCACAGAAAACTTAAATGACTTGCCCAAGGTCACACTGCAGGCAAGTGATGGAACTGTGACTAGAACCCACATCCTTTGACTCCCTGGCACATACTCTTACTACTAGGTCATACTGCTCCTCTGCCTCTACTCCACCTGACCTCACCACAATTCTGAAATCTCCATTTTCCAAGGCTCCTCCATGCACCCCCACCCCACTGATAGTAGCCTATGACCCCCAAACCCACACACCCAATCTCAAAACATGGATAATTCATTAATTCAATCATATTTCTTGAGTGCTTACTGTGTGCAGAGCACTATTTGTTGTTCTGTCCACATGGGTGTCTACCGATCGGAGCACATCATCATCATCATCAATCGTATTTATTGAGCTGTTACTATGTGCAGAGCACTGTACTAAGCGCTTGGGAAGTACAAATTGTCAACATATAGAGACAGTCCCTACCCAACAGTGGGCTCACAGCACATGCTTCCAGATCCCTCTGTTTGATATGCCTTAATTCCATCTGCACAGAGGATCTTCTATGCCAAGATCAGCCCCCAAAAATGAATTGTGGAGTCTTCCATATCATCACCATTTAGCCCTATCTATTAGAAAGTAGTGTGCTCTTGTGGAAAGAGCATGGGTCGAGGGCTCAAGACCCCTGGTTTCAAGATCTGCCATTGACCTACTCTATCTTGGGCAGGTTTATAAACCTCTTTGGGCCTCAGTTTCCTTGTCTGTAAAATAAAAATAAAATAGAATATGAATTCCATATGGGATGGGGACTGTGTATGATCTCATAGTCTTATATTTACCCCAGTTTAAAAATGACCATTATTAGATAAGAATGTGAGCACAGAGCAGTTCTTACTGAAGGTTCAGAAGGAAATAGAGGGGATTTTGCAGCCTAGATTAAGTTTAGGGAGTGACTAGAATATCACACTCCTACAGAATTCACATACTCTGTTGTTTCCTTTATATCAAGTGGATTTTAATGTCTGTCTCTCTTTGTAGACAGTAAGCCTGTTAAGGCAGGGATCAAATCTACCAACTGTATTATATTCTCCCAAACACTCAGTATCACAGTATAGTGTTCTGCACAAAATGAATACCCAATAATTACCACTGATTTATTGATCGATTCTTAAGCATTGCTCAATTTTAAATCAGCATAAACTTAATTAATGAGAGGGTACTTAAATCTTTGCTCTGGGATCCCTGGAAAATCATTGCTCAGATAGAAGCAATCAATCAACATTCAGTTCTATTTCCCCCCAAGACTAGAGCAAACTTAACTTGGGGTTGGAAGGTGAAATTTACTAGTGGTTTAAAATTTTATGTTAATTCTAGGAAATTTCATTTTCATAACTGCCCCTGTCCCCAACATCCATGGGCTCTAGCCTGAAGGAAAAATCACCAAGAATCATTTAGAAATGAACCGTGTTCCTTGCCCTCCCTGATATTCTGCACACTTGAATTTGGAGTTGATTGTAGCCCCTTGGAGTTCAACACACTGTTTCCTAGGTGACAAACTGTCAAGACTTGAAATTCTCCTTTTTGGAGGGAAAACAACTCCTTGTTTCAGGAAGGCAAGGAATCAATTGCCCCTGGAATTGGGATTGTTAGGGGAAATCCTTCCTGATTTGGTGGGCAGAATGGGCGACAATTATGAGCTCCTCCCCTCAGAGATAAATGGATCAGTGGCATTTATTGAGCACTTACTCTGTGTGATTCACCATACTAAGAGCTTGGGAGAGTGCCATGGCAATCATTGCCCTCAGGGCACTGACAATCTTTCAGGAACTACAAGGAGTCTAGAATGGAAATAATCTATAATAGTCCAGTGCTAAGTGCTTAGTACAGTGGTCTGCATGCACATAGTAAGTGTTCAATGAATACCACTGATTTAAATCTATAAAAACAGCTCCAAGAAGGCAGCTACATTTCTGGTTCACTTCCTGAACTGGGTTGAGCAAGGCATATGAGACTCAATCAATGAGCCTTGATCTCAACTATCACACTGCCGACCCCCAGCCCACATCCTGCTTCTTGTCTGGAACTCCCTCCCTCCTCTAATCTGACAGATAATTATTCCCACCCTTCAAAGCCTTGTTGAGGACACATCTCCTCTGGTGGCTTCTCCAGACTAACTGGCTCCCCTTTCCTCCTCTCCCACTCCCTTCTATGTCATCTTTACTTGCTCCCTTTGTTCCCCCCGTCCCCCTTTATCCCCCCGAGCCCCATAGCACTTATGAATCTATCTGTAAGTTATTTATTTGTATTGATGTCTGGCTCTCCACCACCACCCGCCCCCATTCTGGAATATAAACTCATTGTGGGCAGGGAATGTGTCTTTTTATTGTTGTATTGTACTCTCCCAAATGCTTAGTACAGTGCTCTGCACACATTAAACACTCAATAAATATGATTGAATGAATGAATAAATCATCTGTGACAGGCTCTGGGGCAAAAAAAATCGGGGGTTGGTTCAGAACAGGAGCAGAAGCTGGTAGTGTCTCCTTGGGGATCCAGGACACGAATAGGGACTTGGCTGCAGGAACAGCAGGAAGTTTTTGCTCTCTCAATCAATCAGTCAATCAATCAATCAATCAGTCATATTTATTGAGCACTTACTGTGTGCAGAGCACTGTACTAAGCGCTTGGGAAGTACAAGTTGGCAACATATAGAGACAGTACCTACCCAACAGTGGGCTCACAGTCTAAAAGGGGGAGACAGAGAACAAAACCAAACATACTAACAAAATAAAATAAATAGAATAGATATGTACAAGTAAAATAAATAAATAAGTAAATAGAGTAATAAATATGTACAAACATATATACATATATACAGGTGCTGTGGGTCCCTCTCAAAGAGGGACCTTTTGTTTGCTACACTTCTGAAAGCCACATCCCATAGGAGTTCCCACTCCCTAAATTTCCCCTTTGGTTCCAAATAAAAAGTTGGCAACCCATCTTCCGCCTTTGGCTCTGTTCCTTGTATTTTCACTTGAAAAGAGGAAAAATGCAAGTCTGTGTCATTAGTCCACAAGTTATGGGGCTGGTTTAATATTCTGAGAGAAATAACAAGTAGCTGTTCTCTCCTTTATAAGCAGACCCTCATTCTATTTGCAAATGGAGACACACTATAGCCACTTCTCCTTAAATAAATATTTTCCAAAGAGGTCATTGAGAATTTTCTATTTTCTATATTTTGAGGGAAAATACGATTTAATAAGTAAAATTATTTCTCTAGAGTTTTTAAAGACTTTACACTATCAGACCAGAGTTAAAGGACATTTTGCATTTGCTCCTATCCTCTGGTGGTTTGGACTGTCATTTCTGAAGGGTTTTAAATTGGGAAATATATACCTCAAGTTTGCCCATTAAAATACTGTATAAAAGTACAAAAGTTGCACATGGCATGGCATGCTATGTGTGACATTGAAAAGATGCTGTGAATCTTGTGGAATTTCTGAGCACAAATCATATGATATGCCAAGTTCAAGCAAGATTGATTTTTTTTAGGGAACTGCTGATTTAACAGTGAGGGAAATCTCCATGGAAAATCAACAGTAAAAAAATTACTGCTGCCCTGGCTTTATCCTTTGATATCCTGAGTCAAATTTGTCAGAAATGGAACATCCTCTCAAGCCCACTGCCAAATGGAAAGATGCTCAAATTGGCCTTAAATGCTATTCATGTTCTGACAAGTTTGTTAATGAGAGGAAATTCTGAATTATGATTGGCATGGAAATATTTTAGTGCTTGAAAGTAGCAAACGTCTCCCTCATATACATATTTTTTTTTCTTTTTTCAATCAATCAATCAATCAGTCATATTTATTGAGCACTTACTGTGTGCAGAGCACTGTACTAAGTGCTTGGGAGAGTACAATATAATAGGGTTAGTAGACCCAATCGCTGCCCACATTAATATTGCTATGTACACATGATCTAAGTAGACGTTACTCTCCGTGGGGTAGCATAATCTGTCCAAACTATGTTATCACATGAGTGCCGTGATGCTTCTAAATTCAATTACAATGAATGAAGAATTAACAATATTATGATGTTGTTGAAGTGGATGTTGCAGTATCATCCAACATTAGAAAAATGATTGATCAGTGATATTTCATGAGCACTCACTGTGGGCAGAGCAATATATTAAGTGCTTGGGAGAGTAAAATAGAGTTGGTCTCCATGATCCCTGTCCACTAGGAGTTTACAGTCTAGGATTGAAGGATGATAGGAGAAAAAGAAAAAGGAAGCAGAAGACAAAGAAGGAAGGAAAGGGAAGAGGAGGGAGTATGGTGTAGAGAAGCAGCATGGTATAGTGGATAGGGCACGGGTCTTGGCTCCCCTTTCCTTCTCTCCCACTCCCTTCTATGTCACCTTTACTTGCTCCCTTTGTTCCCCTGCCTCCCTTTATCCCCCCAGCCCCATAGCACTTAAGAATCTGTCTGTAAGTTATTTATTTGTATTGATGTCTGGCTCCTCCCCCTCCCCTCCTGCCCCCATTCTGGACTATAAACTCATTGTGGGCAGGGAATGTGTCTTTTTATTGTTGTATTGCTTTTGTATTAGTCATGGGTTCTAATCTCGGCTCCCCCACTTGTCTGCTGTGTGACCTTAGGCCAGTCACTTCAATTCTCTGTGCCTCAGTTACTTTATCTGTAAAATGGGATTAAGACTGTTAGCCCCATGTGGGACTGGGACTGTGTCCAACCTGATTACCTAGAACAGTGCTTGGCACGAAGTTAGTGCTTCATCATTATTAATAAATATGATTGATTTATTGAGAGGGAAATTAGGAGCAGGAAGTGAAAGGAGAAAGGAAAAGGCAAGTAGAGAAACAGAGAAGAGAAAAGGACAACACAAATTGGAGAGATGTTGAGGGAAGAGGAAAAGAGGAGGGAGTAGGAGTGAGGAGATTATGAACAGAGAAAAAGAGAGAGGAAACAAGAATGGTAGAGAAGAGATGGAAAAAGGAGAGAGAACAGGACAATTTAAATGAAGAGGTAATTCATTTGAATTG
Source organism: Tachyglossus aculeatus (assembly GCF_015852505.1). Taxonomy (NCBI): domain Eukaryota; kingdom Metazoa; phylum Chordata; class Mammalia; order Monotremata; family Tachyglossidae; genus Tachyglossus; species Tachyglossus aculeatus. The sequence goes on from NC_052069.1 coordinate 53,180,151, forward strand.
AATCTGAATAATAAATCTGAATAATAATTCAAATTTATTACTATTTTACTTGTACATATTTACTACTCTATTTTGTTGATGATGTGCATATAGCTATTATTCTATTTGTTCTGATGATTTTGATACCTGTGTACATGTTTTGTTTTGTTGTCTGTCTCCCCCTTCCAGACTGTGAGCCCATTGTTGGGTAGGGACTGTCTCTATATGTTGTCACCTTGTACTTCCCAGGTGCTTAGTACAGTGCTCAGCATACGGTAAGTGCTCAATAAATACGATTGAATGAATGAATGAATGAATGAATAATTCATATACATTTTTAATAGTGTTTCAGGGAGGAGAATTAGAATAAGTTCGCCTTTTTTACAAATGAGAAAAATGAAGCAAGGGGAGAATACTGTCTCTCGTTACATGGCTAAGTTATAGAACAATTGGCATAATGATAATTGTGGTATTTTTAAGCACTTACTATGTGCCAAACACTGTATTAAGCTCTGGGGTAGGTATAAGATCATCAGGTCCCACATGGGTCTCCCAGTCTAAGTAGAAGGGAGAACAGGCATCGAATCCCCATTTTGCAGTTGAGGGAACTGAGGCCGAGAGATATTAAATGACTTGCCCAAGACCACAAAGCAGGTAAATGGTGGAGCCCAGATGAGAACTCAGGTGCTTAGACCTCAGGCCTGTGCTTTTTCCACTAGGCCATGCTGCATTAGAAAGTAAATAGTTTATCTTCTCACCAAGTGTACTTTCCACAATAGTATGCTTTCTAAATAGAAATAATTTACACAAATTACCATGCCATATATATTTTTAATGAACGCTTTTTTGTAGGCCTAGGCAAGAGCACTTTAAATGAAACCCATCTAAAATTTTTAACACTTTTTTTTTCCCTCTGGTATTTGTTAGTGCTTACTATGTGCCAGGCACTGATTAGCTTGTATAATCATGTTGGACACAGTCCATGTCCCTCATGAGACTCACTATCTTAATTCCCATTTTAACAGATGATGTAACGGAGGCGCAGAGAAGTGAAGTGACTTGACCAAGGTCACACAGCAGACAAGTGTCAGAGCCAGATTTAGAATTCAGGTCCTTTTGTCTTCCAGGCTGGTGCTCTGGTGAGAAGTGATAGTGAAATTCCATGATTGCTGCTGTACATGGCCCTTAATAATTTCTTGTTTATAGAGTATTTTAAGTACTGCATTACAATTTTTATTGTGATGGAAATATTAGTAAAGATAATATAGTATTTTGAACATTCTATTCAGAAAAGAACTTGAAGTTGAAGACTAAGAAAACTTAAGACTATGGACCGAATAGATGTGTAGTTCTCCATTCATTCATTCATTCAATCGTATTTATTGAGCACTTACTGTGCACAGAGCACTGTACTAAGTGCTTGGGAAGTACAAATAAGCAACATATAGAGACGGTCCCTACCCAACAGTGGGCTCACAGTCTAGAAGGAGAGACAGACAACAAAACAAAACTGGAAAGAGTATATATATGAGACGCAGCATGGTATACAAGATAGAGAATGGATCTCGGAGTCAGGAGGTAATGGGTTCTAATCCCAGAGCCACCACTTGTCTGTTCTGTGACCTTGGGCAAGTCACTTCACTTTTCTGTGCCTCAGTCATTTCATCTGTAAAATGGGGATTAAGACTGTGAACACTACATGGGACAGGGACTGAGTCCAACCTGATTTGCTTCTAACCACCCCAGCATTTAGTACTGGGCCTAGCACATAGTAAGTACTTAACAAATACCACAATCATTATTATTTGTGGTTTCATAATATAGTGGAATATGAATCAATCAATAGCATTTATTGAGCACTTACTATATGCAGAGCACTGTTCTAAGCACTTGGGAGAGTACAATACAAGAGAAATTAGCAGACAAGGCCTGCCCATAACAAGTTTGTAGTCTAGAAGGTGATACTATTGCCTTTGCTTTACATTTCTCAAAAAATGACTATTTTTATGATGATTAGTGATTATTTTTATGTTTTTTGTTGAGTGCTTACTATGAGTTAAACACTGTTCAAAGTGCTGTAGTTCACAGAAGGTAATCAAATCAGGCACAGTCCCTATCCTCCTGCATAGGGCTCATAATCTAAGTAGGGGGGAGAACAACAACTGAATTCCCAATTTTACAGATGAGGAAACTGAGGCACAGAGAAGCTAAGTACTTTCCCAAGGTCACACACAGGCAACTGGCAGAGGAGGGATTAGAGCCCAGGTCCTCTGACCATTCATTCATTCATTCATTCAATCATATTTATTGAGTGATTACTGTGTGCAGGGCACCATACTAAGCACTTAGGAAGTGCAAGTTGGCAACATATAGGGATGGTCCCTACTCAACAACAGGCTCACAGTCTAGAAGGGGGAGACAGACAACAAAACAAAACATGTGGACAGGTGTCAAGTCATCAGAATAAATAGAAGTAAAGCTAGATGCACATCATCAACAAAATAAATAGAATAGTAAATATGTACAAGTAAAATAAATAATGTAATAAATCTGTACAAACATATATACAGGTGCTGTGGGGAGGGGAAGGAGGTAGGGTAGGGGGATGGGGAGGGGGAGAGGAAAAAGGGGGCTCAGTCTGGGAAGGCCTCCTGGAGGAAGTGAGCTCTCAGTAGGGCTTTGAAGGGAGGAAGAGAGCTAGCTTGGTAGATGTGTGGAGGGAGGGCATTCCAGGCCAGGGGAAGAACTTGGGCCAGGGGTTGATGGTGGAACAGGCGAGAACGAGGTACAATGAGGAGGTTAGAAGCAGAGAAGCAGAGGGTGCGGGCTGGGCTGTAGAAGAGAGGTGAGGTAGGAGGGGGCCAGGTGATGGACAGCCTTGAAGCCGAGAGTGAGGAGTTTTTGCTTGATGTGTAGGTTGACTGGTATCCACTGGAGATTTTTGAGGATTTTTGAGATTTTTGACCACCGGGGCCGTGCTCTTTCCTACCCTAACCTAATCTCTATCAGGCTTTTCTTCTTGACATGCAGCTGGCCTGTGATGTTGTGGCTAGAGGCTGGCCAGAGTCTGAGCACACATCACTGTATTGATCATGTCAGGGCATTCTCCAGGGACGCTTTGCCAACATCAATTTTTCTGCCTTAAAGTCCTGTATAAACTGAAAACCTGAAGCTGGGCCTAAACTGGCATCCTGAAGTTTGGGGACTATATATATGACTGTGGAGTAAAGAGGTAGGGAGGCAGAGAACACTTTTGCACAAAGGGGAACACATCTGAAACTGCTTCTAACAATATGGAGATCGGCAATTCACTCGCAGGGATAAAAGCTTCCATACAGATGCAATGGCTACAGAGGTTCTGCATTTGCTTGTGGCCGGGACTGCTCTTCTTCCAAAAATGTGTGGAATCCTGGGTCACTGTCCCAGCCTGAAATAATCCATGGGCCAAGTTCTCTTCAGTGCTGGCATATCATTGTATTGTACTCTCCCAGGTGCTTAGTACAATGTTGTGCACACAGTAAGTAAGCACTCAATTAATATGATTGAATGAATGAATAGTGGTGTGAGAATCACAGTTCCATATGACCTAAAGAGTTTCTACAATCCCCAGATAATCCAAGAAAAAGTGGAGGGACACTCTTTGTCGCAGTAAGGAAAAACAATTCTCCGACAAAGGGAACTTCTTTCTATTTTACATTAGAAAGACTGGATGATACAGATGCTTCTGATGAAGAGCTGGTGGTCATTTTGATGGGCGGTAATTGCTTCACTTAGAATGAAGAAAGTCGTGCTTTTTCGTTCAGCACTTTGTGTACGCAGTAATTTGCATGATCAATTACCTTAGCCTTAAGTTGGATGGAGAATGAGTTCTGCACTGATCAATGGATGAGTACAGTAAGAGGTTTCAGGACAGAGTGGATTTAATGGATCTTGGAAAGGGCTATAGTAAAAGCTTTTAGGGGAAAGCTGCCTGTTGCTGCTTTTTGTATTCCATCTCATATTTTAATGAATGCTGCTATGGAGGATGCTTTATCTCTGTGCTATGAGCCTGCATTTGTACACTAAGATGATTTTTCCATTGCCCAGAGATAAAATTTTATGAAGGAGAGAGCACTCATATGAAAATATGATTTTATTGTGCCAATCTGAAGAAATTAATTTTAGTTGTCAGTGATAAACTGTCAAATCAGAAATTTTGGTTGATTTGAAAAACTCACCTTAAAATTCAGAGTACTTAAAATGTTGGGTACTGATATATTACTACTAGTACTACTACTAGTATTACTACTACTACTAGAGAAGCAGTGTGGCTCAGTGGAAAGAGTGAGTGAGTGAGTGGGCTTGGGAGTTAGTGGTCAGGGGTTCAAATCCCGGCTCCGCCACTTCTCAGCTGTGTGACTTTGGGCAAGTCACTTAGCTTCTCTGTGCCTCAGTTACCTCATCTGTAAAATGGGGATTAAGACTGTGAACCCCACGTGGGACAATCTGTTCACCTTCTAACCTCCCCAGCACTTAGAACAGTGCTTTGCACATAGTAAGCACTTAATAAATGCCATTATTATTATTATTATTAATGATATTGTGATTTTGGGCAAGGCACTTAACTCTGGGCCTCAGTTACCTCATCTGTAAAAATGTGGATTAAGACTGTGAGCTCCACATAGGACAACCTAATTACTTTGTATCTACCCCATCACATAGTATAGTGCTTGGCACATAGTAAGCACTTAACAAATACCAACATTATTATTATCATTATTTACTAATAATAATGACCGTAACAAACATATTATACTTTTGTAGAACTTTGGCTCCAAGAGAACATTTAAAAATAACCTCCATTCTAACCCCTTGAACCCCTATAATTTGGGTATATATTAGAAACTATGAAACGGCTCATAGTCTATCCTAATCCTCCTCGACCTCTCAGCTGCCTTCAACACTGTGGACCACCCGCTTCTCCTCAACATGCTATCCAACCTTGGCTTCACAAACTCCGTCCTCTCCTGGTTCTCCTCTTATCTCTCCGGTCATTCATTCTCAGTCTCTTTTGCAGGCTCCTCCTCCCTCTCCCATCCCCTTACTGTGGGGGTTCCCCAGGGTTCAGTTCTTGGTCCCCTTCTGTTCTCGATCTACACTCACTCCCTTGGTGACATCATTTGCTCCCACGGCTTCAATCAATCAATCAATCAATCGTATTTATTGAGTGCTTACTATGTGCAGAGCACTGTACTAAGCGCTTGGGAAGTACAAATTGGCATCACATAGAGACAGTCCCTACCCAACAGTGGGCTCACAGTCTAAATGGGGGAGACAGAGAACAGAACCAAACATACCAACAAAATAAAATAAGTAGGATAGAAATGTACAAGTAAAATAAATAAATAGAGTAATAAATATGTACAACCATATATACATATATACAGGTGCTGTGGGGAAGGGAAGGAGGTAAGACGGGGGGATGGAGAGGGGGACGAGGGGGAGAGGAAAGAAGGGGCTCAGTCTGGGAAGGCCTCCTGGAGGAGGTGAGCTCTCAGCAGGGCCTTCAACTATCATCTCTATGCTGATGACACCCAAATCTACATCTCTGTCCCTGCTCTCTCCCCTTCCCTCCAGGCTCGCATCTTCTCCTGCCTTCAGGACATCTCCATCTGGATGTCTGCCCGCCACCTAAAACTCAACATGTCCAAGACTGAACTCCTTGTCTTCCCTCTCAAACTTTGCCCTCTCCCTGACTTTCCCATCACTGTTGACGGCACTACCATTCTTCCCGTCTCACAAGCCTGCAACCTTGGTGTCATCCTCGACTCCGCTCTCTCATTCACCCCTCACATCCAAGCCGTCACCAAAACCTGCCGGTCTCAGCTCCGCAACATTGCCAAGATCCGCCCTTTCCTCTCCATCCAAACCGCTACCCTGCTCGTTCAAGCTCTCATCCTATACCGTCTGGACTACTGCATCAACCTTCTCTCTGATCTCCCATCCTCGTGTCTCTCCCCACTTCAATCCATACTTCATGCTGCTGCCCGAATTGTCTTTGTCCAGAAACACTATGGGCATATTACTCCCCTCCTCAAAAATCTCCAGTGGCTACCAATCAATCTGCGCATCAGGCAGAAACTCCTCACCCTGGGCTTCAAGGCTGTCCATCACCTTGCCCCCTCCTACCTCACCTCCCTTCTCTCCTTCTACAGCCCAGCCTGCACCCTCCGCTCCTCTGCCGCTAATCTCCTCACCGTCCCTCATTCTCGCCTGTCCCGCCGTTGATCCCCAGCCCACGTCATCCCCCGGGCCTGGAATGCCCTCCCTCTGCCCATCCACCAAGCTAGCTCTCTTCCTCCCTTCAAGGCCCTACTGAGAGCTCACCTCCTCCAGGAGGGCTTCCCAGACTGAGCCCCCTCCTTCCTCTCTCCCTCGCCCCCCTCTCTATTCCCCCCGTCTTACCTCCTTCCCTTCCCCACAACACCTATATATATGTATATATGTTTGTACATATTTATTACTCTATTTATTTATTTATTTTACTTGTACATATCTATTCTATTTATTTTATTTTGTTAATATGTTTGGGTTTGTTCTCTGTCTCCCCCTTCTAGACTGTGAGCCCAATGTTGGGTAGGGACTGTCTCTATATGTTGCCAACTTGTACTTCTCAAGTGCTTAGTACAGTGCTCTGCACACAGTAAGTGCTCAATACATATGATTGATTGATTAATTGATTGATGAAACATATAGAAAAAAAATTGGTGTTGGTTCATCAGCTGGCTCCACACTCTTTCAGACCATGACTAAAGAAATTATAGTTAATATAACGATAGTATTTGTTAAGCACTTACTATATGCCAAGCATGGTTCTATGTATTTAGCACCAAAAATACACATGACATATGTCTGCTTAAAGGACATGCAACAGTCACACAACAATCTCTACTATGGGAAGAAGCAGAACAATTGCATCACTATGCAGATGCGTGGGTTTAGGTAAATATAGGTGCCTTTTTAGGGCAATTTTTATATTGTGTTTTTGGGCTCAGTTTTTCAGTTTAATGTTTGGAAGCCTTGAAATAGATGTCTTGGAGGAGAATATCTACTAGACCATTTGCAACTTAGCACGCAGGTGAACAAAGTGGAACTCTGGGAAACTAAAAGGGAAAAAATAGAATTAAGTTCTTTCTGTGGAAAAATGTTCTCATCCTCTCACCTTACCAATGCGAAAACTAAAGGACTACTAGTAAGGACAATGCCACCCAATTTTCAGGACCGGGCATCAGGCACTTCTTCAGGAAATCAGGGTTTACCTTTTTAATAATAATAATAATAATGGTATTTGTTAAGTGCTTACTATGTGCAAAGCACAGTTCTGAGTGCTGGGGGGGATACAAGTTGTGAGCCCACGTGGGGCTCACAGTCTTGATCCCCATTTTACAGATGAGGGAACTGAGGCACAGAGAAGTTAAGTGACAATTGGCGGAGCTGGGATTTGAACCCCTGACCTCTGACTCCAAAGCCCGTGCTCTTTCCCCTGAGCCATGCTGTTTCTCAATAGTAATTAATTTTTTTTTTACTATTATTGCTTTTATTATTATTACCATTATTTTCATAAGGGCTTATTGTGTCCCAAGCACTGTACTAATGCTGGGATAGATAAAGAGAATCAGGAGACAAAGACCCTCTCCCACATTGTGGGGCTCACAATCTAACGGTATAGTTATTTTATTCCTGTTTTACGTAAGAGGCAACTGAGGCACTGAGAAAGGTTAGTGACTTACCCAAGGTCACACAGCAGACTAGTGACAGAGTGACAGAGCTAGGGCAAGAATCCAGGTCTTCTGATTCCCAAGCCTGTGATCTTCCCACTAGATCATGCTGTTTCTCTTTTTTAGATTATCTGCAATGTTTAAAAGGATTAGAGTGTTAACCTGTGTAGAGCCAAATTCATCCCATTGATTTCCATCCTCGCTAGTGGATTCTGAATACTTTAACATTTTTTTCTAAAAGAAACTTTAACATTTTTTCCATCCCTCAGCCCCACTGTCCCTCTAGGGGACTTGAGCAGAAGAATTCCCTTTGTTTTCTTACTAGGACTCCTTGGTCTTCAGAGGGGACCTTGGTTTCTGGGGCATCCCCACCCTCCTGGGAAGGGAAGGCCTCACTGAGGGGAAAGAGAAATTAAAAGGTCGCATGGAGCAGTGAACAGCTCAAGGGTTTCCTTCGCTCCGCGGTAATCAAAAATATCGTGTTCCATCTTTTTTCTCTTTTCGTTACATTAGAATGATTGCATTTAGCTTCCTTTCTTCAATTTTCTATCTTCTCCAGTTTAGTCTGTGGGCCTACATCTTAACTAATAACCACACATTTTCACTGAGACTTAACAGTATTTCCCAAATGATTACTACTTCTGTTTTTTGTGGCAATTATCATCTCAGTATTTGTTAAGTGCTAACTCTATTCCACCATTTGGCACTACATACTGGGGAAAGCATAACGTAACCAGAATAGACACATTCTCAGTCACAATGGGGCACAGGATGTGAGCTAAGGAATGTAGAGGCAGCATGGTGAATCTTATAGAGCATGGGCCTGGGAGTTGGAAGGTTGTGGGTTCTAATGCTACCCTCCGACTTCTCCTCCTCCTCCTTCTCCTCTCCCTCCACCTATCCTCACATCTGCCTTCTAGATAGTGAGCCCATTGTTGGGTAGGGACCGTCTCTCTATGTTCCCGACTTGTACTTCCCAAGTGCTTAGTACAGTGCTCTGCAGACAGTAAGCGCTCAATAAATACAATTGAATGAATGAATGAATGAATGAATCTGCCAAACTAGCACACTTCCCCCCTTCAAAGCCCTACTGAAAGCTCACCTCCTCCAGGAGGCTTTCCCAGACTGAGCTCCCCTTTTCCTCTGCACCTTCTGCCCTCCCCATCACCCCTACTCCCTCCCTGTGCTCTACCCCCCTCCCTGCCTCACAGCACTTTTGTATATATGTGCATATTTATTATTCTATTTATTTTATTAATAATGTGTATATATTCATAATTCTATTTATTTATATTGATGCTATTCATCCCCGTCTACTTGTTTTGTTTTGTTTTGTTGTCTGTCTCCCACTTCTAGACTGTAAGCACGTTGTTGGGTAGGGATCGTCTCTGTTGCAGAGTTGTACTTTCCAAGTGCTTAGTACAGTGCTCTGCACAGAGTAAGTGCTCAATAAATACGACTGAATGAATGAATGAATGATTGAATAACGCCAGCTCTACCAACTGTCTGCTGTATGACCTTGGGCGAGTCACTTCACTGCTCTGCGCTTCAGTTACATCATCTGTAAAATGGGGAATGAGACTGTGAACCCATGTGGGACTGGGAATGTGTCCAACCCGCTTTTCTTGTATCCACCCCAGTGTAAGCACTTAACAAATACCACAATTATTATTATTATTAGGTATTTTTTCTCCATTTACACATGAGGAAATGGAGGCATGAAGTAGTTGTGACCTGCCTAGAGCTGGGGCACTTGGTCCCAGGTTTCCAGGCTCCCAGGCATGTGCTCTTTCCACTGGGCCACACTGCCTCCTTGTGATACTTTGGACCACAAATATCACTAGGAGCAGGAAAAGTAACTTTCATCACAAACCCTTTTATATAATGTAGCATGACCATTTCATGATTCTTAACAATTACCCGAGCTGCTAGGCGCTCTGAAGGACACCACATCCTCCATGTTCAATTAAAGGCAGGTTTCGAAGAACCTATTAAAGACTAGTCAGTTGTTTAAAATGCAATTATCTAAGTTGTTTTCCTACTCAGCTCTTTAAAATAAAGTCAATCAAGATCCAACTTGACCCTCACACCAAAGTTCACATGGTCTTACCTTTCAAAGATTTAGCACCCATAATTCTTTCAAGCTCAATCTGATTGAGCCTTAGCAGTCATAAACTTAATTTCCTGACATTTGACTGCAGTTAATAATCCACTCAACTTTCCACCTCCATGATGAACTTTTCTCCCCCTATGGTGAGAAGACTCTTACAGAGTTACTCCCCTCCTCAAAAATCTCCAGTGGCTACCAATCAACCTACGCATCAGGCAAAAATTCCTCACTCTCAGCTTCAAGGCTGTCCATCATCTCGGCCCCTCCTACCTCACCTCCTTTCTTTCCTTCTACAGCCCAGCCTGCACCCTCCACTCCTCTGCCACTAGCCTCCTCACTGGGACTCATTCTCTCCTGTCCCGCCATCGACCAGCAGCCCACATCCTCCCCCTGGTCTGGAATGCCCTCCCTCCGCACATCCGTCAAGCTAGCTCTCTTCCTCCCTTCAAAGTCTTACTGAGAGCTCACCTCCTCCAGAAGGCCTTCCCAGACTGAGCCCCCTCCTTCCTCTCCCCCTGCCCATCCCCTCCGCCCTACCTCCTTCCCCTCCCCGCAGCACCTGTATATATGTTTGTACAGAAGAGAAGCAGTGTGGCTCAGTGAAAAGAGCCTGGGCTTTGGAGTTAGTGGTCTTGGGTTCAAATTCTGGCTCTGCCACTTGTCAGCTGTGTGACTTTGGACAAGTCACTTAACTTCTCTGTGCCTCAGTTACCTCAACTGTAAAATGGGGATTAAGACTGTGAGCCCCCCGTGGGACAACCTCATCACCTTGTAATCTCCCCAGCACTTAGAACAGTGCTTTGCACATAGTAAGCGCTTAATAAATGCCATTATTTTTATTATCATAAATGCCATTGTTATTATTATTATTGCAGATTTATTACTCTATTTTACTTGTACATATTTACTATTCTATTTATTTTATTTTGTTAATATGTTTTGTTGTCTGTCTCCCCCTTCTAGACTGTGAGCCCGCTGTTGGATAGGGACAGTCTCTATATGTTGCCAACCTGTATTTCCCAAGCGCTTAGTATACAGTGCTCTGCACACAGTAAGCACTCAATGAATACGATTGAATGAATGAATGAATGAATGAATGAATGAATGAGTACATTTTCTAAAGTAGTCAAGTCACTAGGTCAATCATATTTATTATGCACTTACAGAGCACTAAGCACTAAGTGTACTAAGCACTTGGGAGAGTACAATAGAATAATATAACTGACGAATTCCCTGTCCACAATGATTTACAGTCTAGAGGGAAGACAGGCATTAGTATAAATAAATAAAGATATATGCATAAGTGCTGGGGGTTGGCAGTGGGGATAAGCGCTTAGTACAGTGCTCTGTGCACAGTAAGCACTCAATAAATATGATTGAATGAATGAATGAATGAATGAATAAAAGGAGCAAGTTGGAGCAATGCAGAAGGGAGTGAAAGAAAAGGAAAAGAGGGCACAGTCAGGGAATAGATCAATCAATCAATCAATCATATTTATTGAGTGCTTACTGTGTGCAGAGCACTGTACTAAGCGCTTGGGAAGTACAAGTTGGCAACATATAGAGACAGTCCCTACCCAACAGTGGGCTCACAGTCTAGAAGGGGGAGACAGACAACAAAACAAAACATATTAACAAAATAAAATAAATAGAATAGATATGTACAAGTAAAATAAATAAATAAATAGAGTAATAAATACGTACAAACATATATACATATATACAGGTGCTGTGGGGAAGGGAAGGAGGTAAGGGGGGGTTATGGAGAGTGGGAGGATGGGGAGAGGAAGGAGGGGGCTCAGTCTGGGAAGGCCTCCTAATAGATGTGCCTTCAATAATGGTTTCAAGTGGGACAAAGTAATTGTCTGTTGGCTTTGGGGAGGGAGGGCATTCTAGGCCAGGGGTAGGTCATGGGCAAGAGATTGGCAGCAAGATAGATAAGATCAAGGTACAGTGAGAAGGTTAGCATTAGAGTAGCAAAGTGTGCAGGCTGGCTCTTAGGAGAAGCAGCATGGCGTAGCGGCTAGAGCACAGGCCTGCGAGGCAGGAGGTTGTGGGTTCTAAGCCTGCTCTGCCACTTGTCTTCTATGTGACCTTGGGCAATCACTTCACTTCTCTGCCTCAGTTCCCTCATTTGTAAAATGGGAATTAATACTGTCAGTATCTTGCATACAGAAATATCGATTAATTGATTGATGATTTACCTGGAGAATTATCCCAGGAATTTGGAAATCAAATTCCAAACAGTTATGGAGACAGAGAACAAAAACTCTTTGGAAGCAAAAAACTGGTAATATTAGTTCCTGCTATTATACAGAAGCTCTTCATCCTCTCCAACTTTTTTCTGATTAAATTTATAGTTTAGATAATTTAATCATATTATAGTTTATTTGACATAATTTTCCATTTTTCATTTCCACTTTAGTTTTAAACAGTTCTCTTTCATTTATGTGGTGGTCGGTTAATGCTCCAGTTCATTTCATTAATTCTTTAGTCTATATGAAGCATTTATAGTATTTCTAGTTCTTTTTTTCTGGACAACTGAGACCCTCAGGGGACACTCTGATTGCCTTGTATCTACCCCAGCGCTTAGAACAGTGCTTGTCACATAGTAAGCACTTAACAAGCACCATAATTATTATCGTTATAATTATTAACAAATACCAGAATTGTTAGGAGGAGGAGGAGGAGGAGAGTAGTGAGGAGAGATAGAAGGGGGCAAGGTGATTGAGTACATTAAAGCCAGTGGTGAGGAGTTTCTGTTTGATGCGGATGAACTGACAACCACTGGAGTTTCTTGAGGAGTGGGGAAACATGGCCTGAATGATTTGTAGAAAAATGATCAGGGCAGCAGAGTGAAGTATGGACTGAGTGTGGAGAGACAGGAGGCTGGGAGGTCAGCAAGCAGGCTGCTACAACAATCAAGGCAGGAGAGGATAGGTGATTGGATTAACGTGCTAGCATTGGATGGAGAGGGACGAGCAGATTTTAGTGATATTGTGAAGGTCGAACTGACACGATTTAGTGATGGATTTAGGGACTTTTCACTTTGGCAAAGCTTTAGCCATGCCTAATTTCCAATCTGATTGGTCTACTCCCACTTTGTGTTCCAACTCTCAGTTTGGAAATGCCACATAATTTACCTAATTGCCAAGGAGTAAACCTTTATTAAAAGGTCTGTACTGATTTCCCATCAAATAATGCAATGCAAAACAAAACAAAACAAACAAACAAACAAAAAAACAGACCACCAAACTCATCTTCAAAGCCCTACTGAGAACATTTCTCCTCCAGGAAACCTTCCCTGACTAACTTCTCATTTTTCCCCACCCTATTTGTCCTCTTTTCTGCGTCATCTATGCACTTGGGTCTGTGCCCTTTAAAAAGTTTGATACCCCACCCCCAGCACCTATATACATATCATTATATTATGCTACTTTCATTATCTATGATTTATTTTAATTCATATCTCCTCCACTATATCCCTGTGAGCAGGGATCAAGTCTACCATCTACCAACTGTATTGTAGTGTACTCTACCAAATGCTTATTACAGCATACAGAAATATCGATTAATTGACTGATGATTTACCTGGAAAATTATCCCAGGAATTTGGAAACCAAATTCCAAATATTTATGGAGACAGAGAATAGAAACTCTTTGGAAGCAAAAAACTAGTAACATTAGTTCTTGCTATTATACAGAAGCTCTTCATCCTCTCCAACTTTTTTCTGATTAAATTTGTAGTTTAGGTAATTTAATCATATCATAGTTTATTTGACATAATTTTCCATTTTTCATTTCCACTTTAGTTTTAAACAGTTCTCTTTTCATTTATGTGGTGGTCGGTTAATGCTCCAGTTCATTTCATTAATTCTTTAGTCTATATGAAGTATTTATAGTATTTCTAGTTCTTTTTTTCTGGACAATTGAAATTAAGTGTTTTTTGGAGGGGGTTGATTGTTTAGGGGGACATTTCAGATTTTATTCATTTATTCAGTTTACCTGACCCTGACATCCAGTTGATATGCCAGGTGGAGAATGTTGGGAGTAGGTGCAATGTAAGGTTTGGAAGGTGTGGGGAGGTTGCGTATACAAGGATATGGTGGTGGGAGGGTTGCTTAAAATTAAAAAAAAAACAGATTACGAGCCAGGGTGGATGGATAACCACATTTCCTGTGGTCAACGGCCAGGTTGCACTTATCCAGTGTCCAGGGGCTCGGCTCGCTCTGGGCCTGCGGCTGCTGGGCAGAACAGGGCAGGGCAGACGAGCCTCTCCCGGCCGCACCACCCCTCCCTCCTCCTGCCCAGCGCCCGCCGCGCTGCCACCATGGACCTCAAGTTCCTGCTGCTCCTCGGCCTCCAGTCAGGGCTGTGTGCCTACTCCAGGAAGGTGGAGGAGGAGGATTACGAAGACTTGTCCTCCAACCAAAAGTGGGTCCTGGCTCCTAAAACCCAGGACACAGATGTGACTCTCATCCTGAACAGGTTGCTAAGAGGATATGACAAAAACCTCCAGCCAGACATTGGAACCCAGCCCGCACCCTCTGCTCCTCTGCAGCTAACCTCCTCACTGTGCCTCGTTCTCACCTGTCCCGCCATCGACCCCTGGCCCACGTCATCCCCCTGGCCTGAAATGCCCTGCCTCCCCACATCTGCCAGGCTAGCTCTCTTCCTCCGTTCAAAGCCCTACTGAGAGCTCACCTCCTCCAGGAGGCCTTCTCAGACTGAGCCCCCCTTCCTCTCCCCCTCTCTGCCCTCCACATCGCCCCTGCCTTACCTTCTTCCACTCCCCACAGCACCTGTATATATGTACATATGTTTGTACATATTTATTACTCCATTTACATTGCTTGTCCATATTTATTCTATTTATTTTATTTTGTTAATATGTTTTGTTTTGTTGTCTGTCTCCCCCTTCTAGACTGCGAGCCCACTGTTGGGTAGGGACCGTCTCTATATGTTGCCAACTTGTACTTCCCAAGCGCTTAGTACAGTGCTCTGCATACAGTAAGCGCTCAATAAATACGATTGAATGAATGAATGATTACTTTTGACAATGGAAAACAAAGAAACAAGCAAGTTCATTGAAAGAGCATAGGATATTCCCCCACCATGAGTGGCAGAAAATGAGGGTGTCAAGGAACAAAGTTCATATCAGCTGCACTGATGGTAACGTATTGAAAGAACAGTGAAGAATACAGAGGTGAGTGGGGAGAGATGACATCATACCTGCTCCTCTCTACATGCGACCCTCTTTCAGGAACACACCAAATTATGCAACACCCCACAGTATGCAGGAACACCCTGGAAGAAGATATATTGGAGTAAAGGAGACCCCCCGGGTGGAACTAGAGAGACATTGGGAGTGTTGGAGGGATAAAAGCAGCGTGGCTGCTTTTATGATATCACTATTATGATAAAAGTGATAGAAGCAGCATGGCTCAGTGGAAAAAGCCCAGGCTTTGGAGTCAGAGGTCGTGGGTTCAAATCCCAGCTCCACCACTTGTCAGCTGTGTGACTTTGGGCAAGTCACTTAACTTCTCTGGGCCTCAGTTCCCTCATCTGTAAAACGGGGATGAAGACTGTGAGCCCCACGTGGGACAACCTGATTACCTTGTATCTACCCCAGCACTTAGAACAGTGCTTTGCACATAGTAAGCGCTTAACAAATACCAACAAATACCAACATTATTATTAGTAGTATTATAAAAAAGGGGTTTGGGTAGCAGTATTGTCCTCTTCTCTATGGGAGCAGGTACCACTGGCCGACTTGCCAGTGTGAGCTGGTCGTGGATAAGAAGTATGGCCTAGTGGAAAGAGCACAAGCCTGGGAATCAGAGGACTTGGGTTCGAATCTCATTTCAGACAATTGGCTGCTGTCTGACCTAGTCCATGGCACTTAACTTCTCTCTGTCCCAGTTTCCTCATCTGTAAAAATGGGACTCAATAACTGTTTTCCCTCCCCCTTAGACTCTGAGCCCATGTGAGAAAGGGACTGAATCTTACCTGGTTACCTGTATCTAGGACAGCGCCTGGCACATAGTAAGTACTTAACAAATACAATATAATGATGGTATTTGTTAAGTGCTTACTATGTGCAAAGCACTGTTCTAAGCGCTGGGGAGGTTACGAGGTGATCAAATTGTCCCATGTGGGGCTCACAATCTTAATCCCCATTTTACAGATGAGGTAACTGAGGCACAGAGAAGTTAAGTGACTTGCCCAAGGTCACACAGCAGACGAATGCTGAGCCAGGATTTGAATCCACGACCTCTGACTCCCAAGCCCGGGCTCTTTCCACTAAACCATGCTGCTAATATTATTATTAATAGTAGAAATGGTAGTAGTTTAGAGAAGCAGTGTGGCTTAGGGGAAAGAGCATGGGCCCGGGAGACAGAGGACATGGGTTCTAATCCCAGCTCTGCCACTTGTCTGCTGTGTGACCTTGGGCAAGCCACTTAACTTCTCTGTGCCTTTGTTACCTCATCTGTAAAATGGGGATTAACACCATGAACCCCACGTGGGACAACCTGATTACCTTTTATTTACCCCAGCACCTAGAACAGTGCTTGGCACATAAGCAGTGTGGCTCAGTGGAAAGAGCATAGGCTTGGGAGTCAGCAGTCATGGGTTCTAATCCCAGCTCTGCCACTTATCAGCTGTGTGACTTTGGGCAAGTCACTTCACTTCTCTGTGCCTCAGTTACCTCATCTGGAAAATGGGGATTAAGACTGTGAGCCCCATGTGGGACAACCTGATTACCCTGTATCTCCCCCAGTGCTTAGAACAGTGCTTGGCACATACTAAGTGCTTAACAAACACCAAAATTATTATTATTATCATTATTATTATGGTAGAATTAATAGTATTTACACCTGTCTCCAGTAAACAATATTGCTTTGGGCCTCTTTGCATGTCACCTCATTTTTTGAGTAACTGCTGGGATGCTCAGGGCAGAGAGTTTATGGCTTTTGGTGCGTTCTCTTGCAGGGACTATGATATATTGTCAATGGAGCATCGTTCTGAGCTACCAAGAGCTCATTTAAGCAATTTATTAGCCAGGTTATGTCTTTTACTTTAATTGTACTCTTCTCTGCACCTAGTACAGCATACCGAACAAGCCAAATGAACACTACCGAGCGAATGAAAATTCAGCCCAGTGGGAAGTGCTTGGGGCTAGAGCAGGAAAACTGGACTCTTGTTCCAGCTCTAAGTCTGACCCGTTGGGTGACTTTGGAAAATCTTTTAACTTCTCTGGGCTTTGGTTTCCTCATCTGCAAAATGGGGATAATATTTGGTCTCTCAATCGCTTAGACTGTGAACCCCATGTCTGGGTGAGGGACTGCGTCTGGTCAGATTACACATGATCCATAGTAAGGGCTTATTAAGAAGGTTATTATTAATAATATAATTAAATCAGTGAATGGCACACTCAGAGAGTAAGGAGATCTGATTACTGAAGCAAGGTCAAGTTTGGGCAGCTGTTTTTCTCTGGACATTCAGTAAGACGTCCGAGATTTTAAGCGTCATGGACATCACCTATCACAGGGTGAGTGTTGACTAAATGGAGACTGGATGAATCTTCTAAACTTTAGAAACCCATCCAATTAAAGGAATAAAGCACAGCTAATCATTTTATGCTTATCCATATGTGCACTTTCCCAGGTTTGGTTATGAATAGGAGATATTTGTCTCATAATTAAGAATAATTTGTTCTTACGGTGTGCCTTTCGCTGGAGAATTTCGGTGTGCTTTATAAATACTGAGCTCAGTTTATATCTTCCCCTGAACCTCTGCCAGAGCTCTTTCAAATCCCCTGGAGACTTTCTGAGTGTGGTGCTATTTACTTAATGGCACTTCTCACTCACCTCATCTCTGTGAGGTTGGAAAGTAACTCTGCGAGGGGTGGAGGAAGATGTGAATTTGAATTTGATGGCTAACTCTTTAAATCCTCAAGGAAGGCTTTGAGGAGACTGATGGAAAGCTTCGTTTCTTTAATTTTCTAGACAAGATTTCCACATGTTGCCCTTAAAAAAGTGTAACTTTGTGGCCTTCGGGCTCCCTATCAGTGTTACCACCCATATATCAATTCAAAAGGGAAAAGAACCAAGAGAAAGGGTCTCAAGACTCCAGAGGTATTATACCTTAGCATCATCTGCTCGAGCAATTTTTAATTTTCTAAATTGAACTAATGCACATTTCTGATTTCCTTCTCATGTTTTACTTCCTGATGATTTCTAGTGCATTCAAGGCTGAATTTCAAAACTAAGGGGAAACGCCAATATCTTTTTATCGAGCCTCTTTTGTATGCAGATACTGTACTAAGTGCTTAGGAGAATACAATCGAATTAGGAGACCTGATCTCTGCTCTCCAATTGATTACAATTTACCGGGGGAGACAGACACTAAACAAATAATAAGTGGGGAACATAATGGAATATATATGCTATGTATTTGAGTTTTCAGGTGGAACAGAAGAGTTGAAATGTCAGTTGGGGATATAACATTGAGAGATAAGAAATTAATCAGGGAAGGCTTCCTGGAGGAGATATGATTTCAGATTTCTATAGTCCTTGGGTGAAAAAAAATTCCCCACGTCTCTATCTAGTTTTTCCTATCATTTTTGTAACTGTAGACTGAATCTAATATTGAGTATAAATTGAGTATTGAGTATTGATTTTGGAGCCTGTTTTCTAGCCCTCACATCCAAGCCATCACCAAAACCAGCCAGTCTCAGCTCCACAACATTGCCAAGATTTGCCCTTTCCTCTCCATCCAAACCGCTACCCGGCTCGTTCAAGCTCTCATCCTATCCCGTCTGGACTATTGCATCAGCCTTCTCTCTGATCTCCCATCCTCGTGTCTCTCCCCACTTCAATCTATGCTTCATGCTGCTGCCCGGATTGTCTTTGTCCAGAAACGCTCTGGGCATGTTACTCCCCTCCTCAAAAATCTCCACTGGCTACCAATCAATCTGCGCATCAGGCAGAAACTCCTCACCCTGGGCTTCAAGGCTCTCCATCACCTTACCCCCTCCTACCTCACCTCCCTTCTCTCCTTCTACAGCCCACCCTGCACCCTCAGCTCTTCTGCAGCTAATCTCCTCACTGTGCCTCATTCTCGCCTGTCCTGCCGTCGACCCCCGTCCCACATCCTCCCCCTGGCCTGGAATGCCCTCCCTCTCCCCATCCACCAAGCTAGCTCTCTTCCTCCCTTCAGGGTCCTACTGAGAGCTCACCTCCTCCAGGAGGCCTTCCCAGACTGAGCCCCCTCCTCCCCATCCCCCCGTCTTACCTCCTTCCCTTCCCCACAGCACCTGTATATATGTATATATGTTTGTACATATTTATTACTCTATTTATTTATTTATTTTACTTGTACATATCTATTCTATTTATTTTATTTTGTTTATATGTTGGTTTTGTTCTCTGTCTCCCCCTTCTAGACTGTGAGCCCACTGTTGGGTAGGGACTGTCTCTATATGTTGCCAACTTGTACTTCCCAAGCGCTTAGTACAGTGCTCTGCACACAGTAAGCGCTCAATAAATACGATTGATTGATTGATTGATTGACTGTGAGCCCGTTGTTGGGTAGGGACCATCTCTATATGTTGCCAACTTGTACTTCCCAAGCACTTAGTACAGTGCTCTGCTCACAGTAAGCATTCAATAAATATGATTGATTGAATGAATGAATGAATGTCTTTTTGTCAATCCTACCTCCCATCACTGAAAACAGAATTGATAAAGAATGAAATCTTGTTGCCTTTGTATTACCTGATTCTCTAATGGCTTGATAGCTGATTGCTTCATAAAAACCACAGACATGAGTTCATGAACACTTCATTTTAAGGAAGAGAAAGTTAATAAACATTTGTTACCTTCCCAGACTTCATAGATTATTGAATTTTTTTTCCAACCTAATGAAACTCATTGGAAACAATTGTGTACGCAAGCTCGAAAACATTAGGATTCCAAAGTCAAAGGGCAGTAGGAAAAAGCCATTTAACAGTGAGTTCCAATTTGCCTCATAAATTTTTAAATAATTCCTGATGCATTTTCATCTCTGATAGTACGGTGGTCTATGTACCAGCTAATTGCAGTAAGCAAAAGTGGTATTTAATGCACTGGACACTTTCACCACCAAAGTAGCTCTAATTAATGTTTGTAACTGATGTGACAGCAGTTTACAGAGCACCAAAATAGTCTCTAATTTGTCAAGTTGGTCTGAAGTTTATGGCAGCTTTCTGATCATCTCCCTTGACGCAGGACCAGAAAGCCCCTACAAAAAGCTTTCTCTCATTGATCTTTAGTCAGATGCTGCCCGAAAAGCAGACAGGTTCGCCAGAAAGAAGATAGATAGGTGCTGTACCAGCATGAAAAATGTCATCTGCTTAATGAAAAAGGTAGCCACTCTCCACCGGTGTGTATGCATATGAGTGTGTATTCAATTGTGACCCCCCAAAAATTGAGGATAGTGTTTTTCTATTTTTTTTTTTGTTTTTTGGTTTCTTTTTTTATCCTTTCTAATCACTTCCCGGGGATGACCACTTGTTTGAGAGTGTAAATATCCCATGATTTGAGTGCTTAAGAAAAAAAAAAGCATGGTACAAATATCAGGAGTTGTTACATTTGTGCAATATTATATCAATAATACCATTACTACCCAGCGTCAAAAGAGTTCATAGTGATTCTCATTACAATCCTTTCAGTGCTAATTCTTACTTAGGTAGTACAACACATTAAAATTAAATTAAATTAAAATTGCTGTGGTCCAGTGATATTCTAGCTTCTCCATCCAGGTCATTTTTCTACATTACCATCCATTTCTCCCTCCAACAAGCAACCTAGCACTGTGAAAGAATGAGATGTGCTCACATTTCTGGTGTCAGAAATGGCCTTTGGGAAAACCCCTCCAGTTTCTCCTTTTCTCCATGGTAGTAAGGACCTGAATGCAAAGAACATAGAATGATTAAATCAGCAACGACAATAGTGCCGCGGGTCAGCTGAAGAAAAAGAACTGTAGCAAATGTATTGTTGCTTGCCGTTTACAGAAATTAATTTCAACACAGGAAGTGGTACGGAAGTATTTATTACCCCGTGAGAAAGAGTAGCAGGCTATTTTTCTTTATTTCAATTTATCGGTTAAGGTATTAAAAGAGTATTATTCCATAGTTACACTAAAATCGCTATTACCATTTACATATTTCCACATTTCCTCAGGGCCTTCTTGGATTTCTCTTTATTGCTTTAGTGCTCGTTTCTGTTTACTTTTCCTTTCCTTATCTTTCCTCTACTTTATTCCAAAATCACTCAGCACTTCTACTATCCCATCAGCCTTCAAGCCTCAGTGTTGTTTGTATCTGCTTGCTTTGCTTTCCTGGAAACTTGCATAACCTTTGTTTATTTGCCAATGTTCCTATTTTCTTTGTCCAACCTCCTTTATCCAGAATTTCTTAAGATTCGTTGCCATGTCATAATCTGAAATTAAATGTATTTTGCATAGTAGTCTACTTCCACTGTTCTCTTGCGCACTCAAGCTCTATTGTCCCTAAATTTTATGTTCTCTTTGACCCTCAATTTCCTTGCAATGGTACCCATAGCATCATTCATTCATTCATTCAATCGTATTTATTGAGCACTTACTGTGTGCAGAGCACTGTACTAAGCTCTTGGGAAGTACAAGTTGGCAACATATAGAGATGGTCCCTACCCAACAACAGGCTCACAGTCTAGAAGGGGGAGACAGACAACAAAACAAAACATGTGGACAGGTGTCAAATCATTAGAATAAATAGAAGTAAAGCTAGATGCACATCATTAACAAAATAAATAGAATATTAAATATGTACAAGTAAAATAAATAGAGTAATAAATCTGTATAAACATATATACAGGTGCTGTGGGGAGGGAATTTGAAAAAAAATGTCCTTTGTCTCGTTTTCTGAATACATTTCTTATTTAAGTGTTTAGAGGGGCTTGTTCATGGCTCCTTATACACCCATCTGCTAAAAATGCAGGGGTCGCATTTTCGTAGAACCCAATGTTAAGCAAAACTCTCAAGGCAATATACACCATGTCTAAGGCTGCACACCTAAGTTCATGCACAAAAATATTTTATTTCAACACCACAGCATGCTGCATCCAAAATGACTCAAGTTATCCGATGAATGCTCTCTAATTTTCTAACATCATTCTAGCTGGAGTGTGTCATGTAAACATGTGTTCTCACAGAATTGATTGTATTATTTTGTTGCCGCATTTCCTTACATATCCATTTCAGCTAGGACCCAATTTTCCAACTGCAGAAGAGACTTAAAGTTCAGTTCACGGTCCCCTTCCATTCCTTTCCAAATAATTAAACATCTTTTAATTAAGCCATTGGATACCTACTTACTTACCACTCCCCCGAACACCATATTGAAATAGGTAAATTGTCTTGGAATAATAGTGATCCTTCCCTTTCCCACAGCACCTGTATATATGTATATATGTCTGTACGTATTTATTACTCTATTTATTTATTTATTTTACTTGTACATATTTATTCTACTTATTTTATTTTGTTAATATGTTTTGTTTTGTTCTCTGTCTCCCCCTTCTAGACTGTGAGCCCACTGTTGGGTAGGGACCGTCTCTATATGTTGCCAACTTGTGCTTCCCAAGCGCTTAGTACAGTGCTCTGCACACAGTAAGCGCTCAATAAATACGATTGAATGAATGAATGAATGAATGATCCTGTGAGACTGTAAGCTCATTGTGGGCAGTGAATGTGACTGTTTGTTGTATTGTACTCTCCCAAGGCTTAATACTGTGCTCTGCACAAAGTAAGTGCTCCCTAAATATGATTGATTGAATGACTGTGCCCCTGCAGTATCAAATAGAAAACTCTAACAGCTGAGCAGAATAATTATGCAGTTCTACCCCCTCATAGCTCAAAACATTGCTATAACATTGTTGGACCTAGAAGGATCATTAAACTCAATGAGGTGATGATTATTATTTGTTTATTGTAATTAATGATTAAAATGATGAAAGTAAAAATCAATTGATCCCTGGAATGTGTTCATTCATTCATTCAATTGAATTTATTGAGCGCTTACTGTGTGCAGTGTACTGTACTAATCAATCAATGGTATTTATTGAGCGCTTACTATGTGCAGAGCACTGTACTAAGCACTTGGGAGAGCACAGTGTAACAGAATTAGCAGACACGTTCTCTGCCCACAAGGAGCTTACCATCTGGAGGGGGAGAGAGACACTACTAAGCACTTGGAAAATGCAATACAGCAATAAAGAGAGACAATCCCTGCCCACAATGGGCTTACAGTCTTGAGGGGCAGGGGGAGGGGACAGACATCGAAACAAGTAAACAGGCATCAATATAAATGAGTAGAATTATAGATATAAACTTATATACATAAGTTCTGTGGGGTGGGGAGAAGTGGGGAAGAGCAAAGGGAGTGAGTCGCAGTGATGCAGAAGGGAGGGGGAGCTGAGGAAAAGAGGGCTTAGTCTGGGAAGGCTCCTTGGAGGAGGTGTGCCTTCAGTAGGGCTTTGAAGGGGGCAAGAGTCCTTGTTTGGCAGATTGGAGGAGGGAGGGCATTCCAGGCCATAGGTAGGACATGGGCCAGGGGTCGGCAGTGAGACAGGCAAGACTGAGGGACAGTGAGAAGGTTAGCACCAGAGGAGAGGACTGTGCAGGCTGGCTTGTAGAAGAATAGAAGGGAGGTGTGCTTGCTAAATGCAGAGCACTGTACCAAGGGCTTGGGAGAATACAATACAACAGAATTAGAATACATATTCCCTGCCCACGAGGAGCTTATAGTCCGGAGGAGGAGACTTACATTTGTCTTGTCTAATGCTGCCGAGTTGTTTCCAACCCATAGCAACTCCATGGATACATCTCTCTCAGAGCGCTCCACCAGGCGTACATTAACATAAATACATAAATTACAGATATGATCATCAGAACTGTGGAGCAGAGGTTGGGGGTGACTATGAAGTCCTAATAATAATAACTGTGGCCCCTGTTAAATCCTTACTATGCATCAAGCCCTGTGGTAAGCACTGGAGCAGATTCAAGTTAATCAGGTTGGACACAAATCCTGTTCCACGTGGGACTTACAGTCCACAAAGGAGGGAGAATAGGTATTTAATACCCATTCTTACAGATGAGGAAACTGAGGTACCTTTTACATTCCTTATGGATTTCTCCTCTACTTTATTTTTCATTTTGCTCCCCAATTACCTTTTCCATCATTTTATCCCCCAAACTAAAATCTTAACATTTTCCTTCCTATCGATAAATCAATCAATAGAATTTTTTGAGCACTTATTATATGCAGAGCACTATACTAAGTGCCTGGAAGATTACAGTACAATAGAGTTGGTAGACATATTCCCTGCCCACGAGGAGCTTACAGTCCAGAGGGGAAAACACATTAAAATAAGTTATGGACATGTACACAAGTGCTGTGGGGGTCAGGTTGAGATGATTATCAAGTGTTTAAAGGATATAATCCAAGTGCATAGGTGATGCAGAAAGGAGAGGGAGTAAGGGAAACCAGGGATTAGTTAGGGAAGGCTCTCAATTAATGGCACTTGTTAAGCACTTACTATGTGCCAAGCACTGTTCTAAGTTCTTGGAGGAGATGCAATTCAAAGGAGGCTTTGAAGGTGGGAAGGGTAATGGTCTGTTGGATATGAAGAGGAAGAGGGAGTTCCAGATGAG
This sequence comes from Tachyglossus aculeatus, assembly GCF_015852505.1. Taxonomy (NCBI): domain Eukaryota; kingdom Metazoa; phylum Chordata; class Mammalia; order Monotremata; family Tachyglossidae; genus Tachyglossus; species Tachyglossus aculeatus. The sequence goes on from NC_052069.1 coordinate 53,204,733, forward strand.
GGAGTGGATATGGGCAAGCAGTTGGCAGTGAGCTAGCGTCTTCCCACTTCTGCCCTTCTTCCATCTGCTTCTGTACTCTTCCAATACTTCCATTACTTCCTTCTGCTGTTCCTGTTTCTTGTCCTCCTTGTATCTTTCCTCCTTGATGTTTTCAGCCATCTCCCCATACTGCTCTTTCTTTGACACTTACTATACTCCTCACCACTCACATCTATATTGCTCAGGGAGTCTAAATTGAAACAGGTAGTGAACTTAACCCCTTGACACTGCTGCCCAAAATGGGTAAAATGGCTAGACACGCACCTGAAGAAGGGTTTGTTCATTCATTCAGTCATATTTATTGAGACTTTACTGTTTGCAGAGCACTGTACTAAGTGCTTAGAAGAATACAACACTATAATAGACACATTCACTGCCCACAACAAGCTTACAGTCTAGAGTGGGGAGGCAGACATCAATACAAATAGATTACAGATGTAATAATAATAATAATGGCATTTATTAAGCACTTACTGTGTGCAAAGCACTGTTCTAAGCACTGGGGAGGTTACAAGGTGATCAGGTTGTCCCAAGGAGGAGCTCACAGTCTTCATCCCCATTTTACAGATGAGGTAACTGAGGCACAGAAAAGTTAAGTGACTTATCCAAAGCCACACAGCTGACAAATGGCAGAGCTGGGATTTGAACCCATGACCTCTGACTCCAAAGCCTGTGCTTTTTCCACTGAGCCGCACTGCTTCTCACTGAGTCACGATAAATGCTATGGTGCTGTGGGGGGAATAAAGGGAGCAAATCAAGGTGATGCAAAAGGGAGTGGGAGAAGAGGAAAGGGGGGCTTAGTCTGGGAAGACCTCTTGGAGGAGATGTGCCTTCAATAAGGCTTTGAAGGGGGGGAGTAATTGTCTATTGGATTTGAGGAAGAAAGGCATTCCTGGCCAGAAGCAGTATGTGGGTCAGGGGTCAGTGGTGAAACAGGCAAGAGTGAGGCACAGTGAGAAGGTTAGCACTGGAGGAGTGAAGTGTTTGGGCTGGGTTGCAGTAAGATAGTAGTGAGGTGAGGTAGGAGGGGGAAAAGTGGTGGAGTGCAGTAAAGTCAATGGTGAGGAGTTTTTATTTGATGTGGAGATGAATGGGCAACCACTGGAGTTTTTTGAGGAGCGGGGTGACATTTTTGTAGAAAAATGATCTGGGCAGCAGAATGAAGTGTGGACTGGAGTGGGGAGCGACAGGAGGTTGGGAGGTCTGCAGGGAGGCTGATGCAATAATCCAGGTGCTATAGGATGAGTGATTGTATTAATGTGGTAGCAGTTTGTATGGAGAGGAAAGGGTGGATTTTAGTGATTTTTTGAAGGTGGGCCTGGCAGAATTTAGTAATGGATTGAATATGTCTGTTGAATGAGAGAGAGAGAAGAGTCAAGGATAATGCCAAGGTTACAGGGCTTGTGAGACAGGAAGGATGGTAGTGTCAAATACAGTGATGGCAAAGTCAGGAGGAGGGCAGGGTTTGGGTGGAGAGGTAAGATAATCCTTTTCACTGTAATGAAGGAGTGAAGGAATCTGAGTTCAGATTCTGTAAACCTTCAATCCTATTACATTATAATAGAAACAGAAGGCAGACCAGCCTGGCTTACAAGGAGTAGAAATGGAGCAGGGGGCTGGACTATGATTCTCCCAATGCTTTCTAGTTCTCTGGTGCTTCTTGGTTATTTGCAATTTCCCTGATCCTGAATCTTTAGCACCTTCAAGCATGGACTTCAGTATTCAAAAAAATTGCATTGTCCAGTTCCGATTAAAGCTTGAGCTAGAACCTAGAACCTTAAATCTCTGTGCTTTAAGACTTCAAGTTGAGTGAAATTTAATTCTTAAACACACAGATTTGAGGTTTCTAATTTAGCAATGTGCGACCAATTCTGATCTTCGTGCATCTGGCATCGGACTGGAGACTGGAATCACAACACATAAAATTGTGAGGCATTTTATTTTCTTTTGAGCTCAACTGTGTTTTGGCTGGGACTTTCACAATCTACTTTCTTGGCCTTATGACTGAGTCAAAATTGAGTGTGTCCCGTGATATTTAAGATTACTCTTCCATGAGTCCAGTCTGTTTCACTTCAAGTCTCTTTCTTACAAGTCCCACTATGAGAATTAAAATGTTAGATTCATTCAGTGGATTAAATAAATGATTTAAATAGTGAGTGTATGTATTTAAATTGTCTTCAAACAGGATAGACTGTAGAATGTACATATACATGAGAAGCAGCATGGTCAGTGGAAAGTGCACGGGCTTTGGAGTCAGAGGTCATGACTTCATTCATTTATTCATTCATTCAATCATATTTATTGAGCACTTACTGTGTGCAGAGCACTGTACTAAGCTCTTGGGAAGTACAAGTTGGCAACATATGGAGAAGGTCCCTACCCAACAGTGGGCTCACAGTCTAGAAGGGGGAGACAGACAACAAAACAAAACATATTAACAATATAAAATAAATAGATATGTACAAATAAAATAGAGTAATAAATACAAACAAACATATATACACATATACAGGTGCTGTGGGGAGGGGAAGGAGGTAACGTGTGGGGGATGGGGAGGGGGAGAGGAAGAACGGGGCTCAGTCTGGGAAGGCCTCCTGGAGGAGGTGAGATCTCAGTAGGGCTTTGAAGGGAGGAAGAGAGCTAGCTTGGCGGATGTGTGGAGGGAGGGCATTCCAGGCCAGGGGGAAGAGGCGGGCCGGGGGTCTACAGTGGGACAGGCGAGAACGAGGCACAAATCCTGACTCTACCAATTGGCAGCTGTGTGACTTTGGGAAAGTCACCTGACTTCTCTGTGCCTCAGTTCCCTCATCTGTAAAATGAGGATGAAGACTGTGAGCCCCCCGTGGGACAACCTGATCACCTTGTAACCTCCCCAGCGCTTAGAACAGTGCTTTGCACATAGTAAGCGCTAAATAAATGCCGTTATTATTATTATTATACACACACAAGACACATATACAAGAAATTTGTAGTACTAATAGTATTTTTAAGCACTTAGAATTCTCCTAAGTGCTAAAAAAAAATACAAAGGTGCGAACTAGACATGGTCCCTCTGCCTCAGGGACCATGCCACAATGTTAATGCTGCTATTTTCACAATCTGAAAATAAAAAAAAAGGGAAAGAAGACTGGGATGAAGTTGCAATGCTTGCCAAACTCTTCCTATCTTATTATATTGGACCGTATAGTATTTATGTTTGCAACAAAATATGGTTAATACAATATTTGGCTGCTCTGAGAGGGCAAGAAATCTGCCTCGCCTTTCTGTTCCATGTGACATCACATGCATTCATTGTCTCCCCCTTCTAGACTGTGAGCCCGTTGTTGGGTAGGGACTGTCCCTATATGTTGCCAACTTTACTTCCCAAGTGCTTAGTACAGTGCTCTGCACACAGTAAGCGCTCAATAAATACGATTGAATGAATGAATGAATACGAGCCATTTTGTGGTGGTCCATCTGAGCTCCCTCTGTACTCAATAACTGTTCCCCCCCTGCCTTAGACTGTGAGCTCCATGAGGATCAGAAACTACCTCCACCTCAATTATCTTGTATCTACCCCAGAGCTTAGTAAGTGGTAGAATTACAGTAAGTGCTGAACAAATAACACTAATGTCATCATCCAGCCAAACCTAGAGTGTTTCTTTGCAGGGAATGCTGCCGCATTCCTGCTTTTTCCAGTGTCATTAGGTTCCATTTGCCGATCTCTGCTAGAGTAAGTTCATTCATTCATTCAATCATATTTACTAAGCCCTTAATGTGCACACAACACTGCACTAAAGCACTTAGGAAAGTATAACAACAAATGTGCATGTACATTCCACATTCATCCAGGGAAGCAGCATGGCTCAGTGGCAAGAACCTGGGCTTGGGAATCAGAGGTCACAGGTTCTAATCCCGGCTCTGCCTCTTGACAGTTGTGTGACTTTGGGCAAGTCACTTCACTTCTCTGGGCCTCAGTTCCCTCATCTGAAAAATGGGGATGAAGACTGTGAGCCCCACGTGGGACAACCTGATCACCTTGTAGACCCCCTCCTCCTCCCAGCACTTAGAACAGTGCTTCACATATGCTAAGTGCTTAACAAATGCCATCATTATTATTATTATTATCCCAGGTGGAGGAAGCTTGAGTGTTTTCAGATTGCCAATCCCTGCTGTTCCAGGTCACCCACACGCACCTTTCAATTGAGGATCTCTCATGATGCACCCTGAGATGATTGCCTCACTCACCATCTCAACCGGCCCTGTTTGATAGTGATATTTCTCTTAAATATAGAAATGGGTCTTAATATAAACTGATCTTTGCTGATTTGGATTCGACAAAATGAAAAAAATCCCACATTTTACTATTCAAAGTTTTCTTTTGCTTCTATTTAATAAGACACTGTGCATTTACATCCTTATTTTTCCCTTTGGGGCCACCACAGGGAACAGATCTGCATCTCGGGATGTAATCCCAGTATACAGAAATTTTAAACAAATAGATAAAATGAACACAAGATTTGGCAGCTCTTAAGTTGGCAAATGGCTGCTCCCCAAAGCTGTAGATTTTAATGTCGTTCCCTTCAATCATTATAGGCAACACCTCAGCCAAATATATTTGTTTTTCAGCTACTTCTCCAGCTTACCCCAGCAGCCTTTGTTGTATGAACATTCATTCTGTTTCCTCCTAGGTCCCTCTGTCTCCTGCTGACAGCAGTTCTTCTGCAGCTGAGATATAGGATCTCTGCTCCAGAGACTGGCTTGAAAGGGTTATGGAAGTGGTCCCTATGGAATCACGTGGTCCTTCCATGGACTTCCAAGTTGGTAATGCATTAATCAAGGCAGTACCAGTCTGGATATTAAAACAAAATCGGCAGCTGTTTGTTCAAGGAAGAATATGCTCCAATACCTTCTATCGTTCCCAAAAATAGATTATGGCCCCCAAAAAGGACCTTTTCAAGAGCTAGAGAAATGCTCGCTCACTCTTGAATTTGCAGGCACTGACACAGCTAGAGGCATTGGGCATTCAAGTCCTAGGCAGTTATGCATTTGAGTTTACAGCCAGCTCCTAACATTTTCTAGCTGAGCAATGGGAATACACTGTGACAGATTGCATGTGTGGCTATGCTGTCTGGAGTTACGCCTTGGCTGCATAATGAAACATGAGATGAAGCTAAGCTTTTCCAAGACTCAAGAACTGTCAATCATCCATTAAACCTCCAGAAGCAGTGAAATTCATTCTAAGGATGCTCATAATACGTAAAAATAAAAACACTTAAGATCTGCTCACTTGAGATACAATCAGAATGCCCTGTCGATCAATCAATAGTATTTAATGAGAGCCTCTGTGTAGAACATTATCATAAGGCCTTGTGGGAGTACTGTGATGAATGCCTGGGCCAGCATGATGGCCTGTTGAATGATAAGAAAGGGCAGACCCTGGAAGCATTGTGGAGGAGAAAAGGAACGATTTAATAACCGATTGACTTTAAATGTTGAAGGAGAGGGAGGAGACAAGGATAATGCCAGGTTTGTGCTGGGAGCCAGCATGACCTAGTGGAAAGAGTACAGGCCTGGGAATCAGAGGACCTGCATTCTAATCCTGGCTCCATTCATCTGTTGTGTGACCTTGGGTAAGTCACTTAACTTCTGCCTCAGTTCCCTCATCTGCAAAAAGGGGATTCAATACCTTTTCTCCCTCCTACTTAGACTGTTAGCCCCCTGGTTGTCTTGTATATACCCCAGTGCTTAAGTTAGTACTTGGCGCAGTGCAAGCACTGAACATATTGTTGTTATTGTTGCCTCATGCTGTTGAGTCGTGTCCGACCCATAGCGACACCATAGACACATCTCCATCTCTTCCAGAACACCCCACTTCCATCTGCAGTCGTTCTGGTATCATATTCATAGAGTTTTCTTGGTAAAAATATGGAAACAATTTATCATTGCATCCTTCCATGCGGTAAACGAGTCTCTGCCCTTGACTCTCTCCCATGCTGCTGCTGCCCGGCAGAGGTGAGTTTTGACTAGTAGTAGATTGCCTTCCACTCAGTAGCCACTGCCCCAGTTAGGAATGGAATGGGTATGCCTCTACTTGACTCTCTGTCCTGTAGAGTTAGGATTAGAACCCATGTCCTCTTACTCCGAAGCCTGTGCTCTTTCCACTGTCACGCTGCTTCCCATAGGATCAGACAGAGAGGTCAGAAGAGAGTCATCAGGGACCTGTGTCAGTAAAACCAAGGTTAGATACAGTTTTCATGGGAAGAGGAGACTCAGTGATAAAAGCAGCTGGGAGTTTGAAGATGATTAGTATAGACAAGAATCCATGTTCAGGAGGAGATCACTGGTGACCATAAGGAATGCAATCTAAGTGGAGTGAAGGAGGCAGAAATCAGATTGCAGAGGGATAAGAAGGGAATGGCAGGAGAGAAAATTCCTTGAGGATAAGGATTGTGTCTGCCAACTTTGTTGTGTTGTACTCTCCCAAGCACTTGGTGCTTTGCCTGCCCCCCTCATAGTGAAGTGGGTTTTTTTAATGGCATTTATTAAGCGCTTACTATGTGCAAAGCACTGTTCTAAGTGCTGGGGAGGTTACAAGTGATCAGGTTGTCCCACAGGGGGCTCACAGTTTTAATCTCCATTTTACAGATGAGGTAACCGAGACACAGAGAAGTTAAGTGACTTGCCCAAAGTTACACAGCTGACAAATAGCGGAGCCAGGATCATTATCTTCTCCTTCCCTCTCCAGTTTTGAACAGGTATGCTAAAGGGTGAATCTGGTTATGCTTTGGGCTCAGTATAATATGTAACCTTTTAAAGAAAGTAAGTTCAGCTAGATCTTTCCTTTGCTTTTCAAACTCATATGCCTATTGTGTCCAATTCACTTTGAATTTGGTTTCTTTTCCTCAAAGTCATGGACAGGGCTTGCTTTAAAAAGGCTGATGTCCAGAAACTAACCTTTGAAAGACCCTTGCACTCTCGCAAAAATTGATCGAATCCCATCCTCAAAACTTTGAACTTCCTTTATTGGAGAGAGGTTTCAAGTTCTCCTACTAAACTTAACCTCAATTCCAGAAAATTTCAACCCCAGGCTGATTCTTGGATGCCACTTTTAGCTGTCACGTTTTTTAAAAGTAGGAGTGAAGGGCTTTAAAAAAATTTAGAAGTATAATGTTACAATTGGCAGCAACTCAGGAAAGGGCTGCTAAATTCAGCTTTACAAATGTGATTCAGAGGGGAAAACATGCCAATTTCAAAAACAGAAGTTGCTGTTCACGGACACACCACATTCCTCTTTTATTTAAGAAAAAAATTCATATTCCAAACATCTCAATATAGTTTTCAGAGAAAATAAAAAGGGAAAGTTAACTTGTAAGTGGGTCAAAGTTTTTAGCTTTTCTCTTTGAAGTGATATGGCCAAATAAGAAATATTGCTACAATCCAGGGTAGATCAATCAATGCAAGGGGAAGAGATAGAAGCAACAGAAAAATTTAAATTATTCATTCAATCATATTTATTGAGCACTTACTGTGTGAAAAGTACTGTACTAAGCACTTGGGAGAGTACAGTATAAGAACTGACACATTTCCTGCCCACAGCGAGCTCACAGTCTAGGAAATTATTTAAATGAAGATAGCATTTTAGTCAAGAAAATTTGCTTTTTGAAGAAAATAAAATAGAAGCTTTCTCCTCACGAGTACGGATCTACACACTAAAACTTAGTATAAGTAAATTTCGCGCTGATACAAAAGAATGGATTGAAAGTCAAGTAATTGCCTTATCCCCAAACAAGCATTAGCCTAATAGTGTGAGAAGCAGGTGGCTTAGTGGAAAGAACATGAGCTAGGAGTCAAAAGGAACTCGGTTCTAATCCCAGCTCTGCCATTTGTCTGCTGTGTGATCTTGGGCAAATCATTTGACTTCTCTGTGCCTCAGTCACCTTGTCTGTTAAATGGGGATTAAGATTGTGAGCCCTGTGTGGGACATGGACTGTGTCCAAACTGATTAATTTTTATCTGATTAGAGCAGGATTGCAAAGTGGCTACAGCATGGGCCTGGAAGTTAGAAGGTCATGAATCCTAGCTCTGCCACTTCTCTGCTGTATGACCTTTGGCGAGTCACTTGACTTCTCTGGGCCTCAATTCCCTCATCTATAAAATGGGGATTTAGACTGTGAGCCCACTGTTGAGTAGGGACTGTCTCTATATGTTGCCGACTTGTACTTCCCAGTGTACAGTGCTCTGCACACTGTAAGCGCTCAATAAATACGACTGAAGAATGAATGAATAAGTACAATTGAATGAATGAGCCCTGTGTGGAACAGGGACTTTATCCAACCCAAGTATCTTGCATCTACTCCAGCACTTACAGCAGTGCCTGACATATAGTAAGTGCTTAACAAATACCATTATTATTATTATCACCTACCCGAACACTTAGTACAGTGCTTGGCACAAATTAGGGGCTTAACACACACCATAAAAAACAGGAAGAGAGGCTAGAAATAGAGGTTCAGAGGGTGTGCGGTTCTTGAAGTTCCAAAATTCTTGGTTGCTTAACTAAGACTTCCACAAGTGTCCTTTCATCACGTGGGTCGCGTGGGCCTTAAACCTGCATGTCAACATCTTTAGCCTTCCTGCCAACACCTTCTCACCCTACAACAGTCTTGTCTAAGTGCTAACTTCTGCTTTCCCCACCATACACATGCATCTCATTCATTTGTAAGCTTACACAACAGCCGAACACTTGGTACTACATCCAAGCCTTAGATTAGAGAAGCAGCGTGGCTCAGTGGAAAGAGCTTGGGCTTTGGAGTCAGTGGTCATGGGTGCAAATCCCACCTCCGCCAATTGTCAGCTGTGTGACTTTGGGGAAGTCACTTCACTTCTCTGTGCCTCAGTTACCTCATCTGTAAAATGGGGATTGACTGTGAGCCCCCCGTGGGACAACCTGACCACCTTCCCAGAGCTTAGAACAGTTCTTTGCACATAGTAAGTGCTTAACAAATGCCATCATTATTATTATTATTATTATTGCTTGAGTTAAATGACTTCTGATCGGGCCACTAGTCTGTAAATCGAAATTCCTGGAAGAGATACATTAGAAAAAAAGATTAATCATAGTATGGCTTGTTAACTGTATATGCTGTAATCTATTTTACATCTGTTTTTTGCTTTTGCAGAAATTGTCTTTTGTCACAGATGCCTCTATTCTGCTGCCCTCAGATTACTGAGCTGGTACGGTATGTTCCACCCACTTTTGTGACAGATGGTAGAAGCAGTTGGAGTTGTACAATATCTGTATGAAGAGCAAGGACTTTTGGTGTGGTAGACTCACCTCGAAATTTCTAGCTTTCGAAACCTGGTTGAGGGGCTATGCATGAATTAATTTTACCAAGCTCAAATAAATTGTATTAATCTTCCTTTCTTTCTGTAAGATTCTAGAAAGGCAAATTTCAACTGCCACTGTAGAAGTAAAAGACAAAAGATGACACAGAGGGAATGCATATATAAAGATGCTTGTATCTGCTTATTATTTTTGCTAATATTTTGAAACCCACTTTGTGGTATGTTATCAGAGCTATTAAGGTGCTTGTATCTATAAGCAGGCACTCAGTGTGGGAAAATGTCACTCAGAGGCATGTTTAGGTCTTCATGTTGTCTTTCACGGCCAACATTAAAATCTTTCATGGCTAATATTAAACATTTGAATGTGCTAGGCATTTAGTCACTCCTTGTTGTTCTTTAGAGCTTTTCACTCTTTTCCTCTTTCATCCATTACAAGGGGACAAACACTAGGCTCGGGTTTTCTTTTTTTTTTTAATTTTCAAATAAAACCTATGCCCAAACTCGCAGTTACTCTGGCTGAATAGGATCAAAGCTACCTACCTGAAAAAACCAACAAACTTCAAAAAGTCCAGAATATAACAATCACAGGCATATATGCACACACTCAGCATGTTAAGATAAACAATGTGCTGTCACAAAACTCAAAACAAAAAAAGCAATTTAAAAGCAGAAAAGCAACTCTGTAATATGATACTTCCAGAGCCCTTTAGAGAACAGCCTGGACTTTTGTCTTCATCAGAAGCAGGGAGGAAGTGGCCAGAGACACAGAGACGTTCAATCCTACAAGCAGCCACCTCCATTTACCAGCTGGGAAGGAGTTCGGAGTCCTGCTCAAAGTCTACCAATTATGTAGATAAAATAAAATAGAAATAATTAAGAAGGAAAATGACAGCAAGTTAAACATGGTAAAGGTTTTAAGCCCTAGTAAATTCAAAAGAATGGACACTTTTCAGGGAAGTGAGTCCTGCAAGTCGAACCATGTTGACTGTAGAAACAGAAATTGCTGTGTCTGGAAGAGAAACAGATGATTAAAGGAAAACACTGCTTTTGCCAAAATGCCTTTTCAGTGGATTGGTGTCAAATTTTCAAGTCTTTAAAAGTCAGCACTAATAAACAAACAAAAGAAAAACAAAACAACACTTTATTGAAATGATCTGTCTCTCACAGACCCATGATCACAGAATAATAATAATAATAATAATAACAATGGCATTTATTAAGTGCTTACTATGTGCAAAGCACTGTTCTAAGCACTGGGGAGGTTACAAGGTGATTAGATTGTCCCACAGGGGGGCTCACAGTCTTAATCCCCATTTTACAGATGAGGGAACTGAGGCACAGAGAAGTGAAGTGACTTGCCCAAAGTCACACAGCTTACAATTGGCAGAGATGGGATTTGAACCCATGACCTCTGACTCCAAAGCCCGGGCTCTTTCCACTGAGCCACACTGCTTCTCATCAGACAACCAGTTTAATACATGAACACAGCTTAGGTTTGAGGCAGACAAAAGTTTTTCCCAGATTTATTAGTTTAGGCGCGTGTTTGTGTGTGTGTGTGTGTGTGTGTGTGTGTGTGTGTGTGCGTGTGTGCAATGGTATACATGAAACTTACGGGCAAAATGTTATGCATACATGAGAGTAATAATAAGAACTGTGGTATTTCTTATGCGTTTAATGTGTGCTAAGTGCTGAGGTAGATATAATCAGATCAGACACAGTCTCTGTCCCACATGGTGATCGTAGTTTAAGGGAGAGGGAGAACAGGTACTCTGCCACTATTCATTCATTCATTCAATCATATTTATTGAGCACTTACTGTGGGCAGAGCACTGTACAAAGTGCTTGGTAAGTACAAGTTGGCAACATATAGAGACAATCCCTGCATGTTTTGTTGTCTGTCTCCCCCTTCTAGACTGTGAGCCCATTGTTGGGTAGGGACCATCTCTAAATGTCGCCAACATGTACTTCCCAAGCGCTTAGTACAGTGCTCTGCACACAGTAAGCGCTCAATAAATACGATTAAATGAATGAATGAATGAATGTGAGGAAACTGAAACCCAGAGAAGTGTCTTGCCCAAGGTCAAACAGCAGCAGGTGGCGGAGCTGGGATGAGAACCTATGTCTAGTAAGCCCACGCTTTTTCACTTAGAACACACTGCTTGAACTTTTGATCATTCAAACCTCTTGTTCTGAAGCCCAGTGTGCTCTGCTTGAAGGCCTTGTAAGTGCTATTTCATCATTTCAACAATATATCAACACTATCATGTTTCAACATTTACAACAGTGCAGACAGCCCTAAATTAACATAATTGTCAAAATCAGAACTATGTCTTTGTTAGTTATTGGGATGGGAATCAAGAGAATCAGGGTATATGCCTTCATCAGCTCACCCTTTACCTCCTGTAAACTGCCTGAAATACAAAGCAGCATGGCTTAATGGAAAGTCTTCATTCTCTGTGAGTCGGGGGCATGGGTTCTAAACCTGACTCCACCACTTGCTGGCTGCGTGGCCTTGGGTAAGTCACTTAACTTTTCTGTGACTCAGCAAGGAATAATAATTGTAGCATCATGGAGGTAAACAAGCTTTATAAGAGGCCATCACCAGGAAGTTTTTGTTCTAGGACTAAATTGGCAAGAATCAGAATCAACGTTTTTAACCAAGTCCACCGAACAACCAACTTCCATTTCATATATTGATAACTCACGGAAATATTCAAAATTAATTGGAGCCAGAGATCCAAAAGACAGCAATAGTGGGATATCTTTCCTGCCCTTGGCCTATGGCCCCTCCAGGGATCAAGGGAAGACTATATCTGTGCACATGGTACAAGAAGTGACATTAGCAAGTCAGATTAGCAAACGTGCTTGGGAACCAACCTCACTAGCATCATCTTCAGTAGGACTGTCAGCTCTAAATGAGGAGAAATGGTATAAACATAGAAGCATCGTGTTTGAATGGAAAGGCAGGGAATATGTCTGTTTATTGTTATATATACTCTATCAAGTGCTTAGTACAGTGCTCTACACATGGTAAGTGCTCAATAAATGCGATTGAATGAATGAATGAATGAATGAATGGAAGAGCACGGGCCTGGGTGTCAAAGGACCTGAGTTCTAATCCCAGCTCCATCATTTGTCTGCTGCCTAACCTTGGGTAAGTCACTTCACCTTTCTGTGCCTCTTCAGTTCTCTGTCTCAGTTTCTCATTGTAAAATGGGGATAAGAACATGTTCTTCCTCCCACTAAAGACTGTGAGGCCCATGTGGGGCAGACACTGTGTCCAACCTAATTATCTATCATTTATATCCCAGCACTTAGCACAGTGCTTAGGACATAGTAAACATTTAATAAATACTGTTATTATTACTAATAATATGAAGCACTTACTATGTGCTAACAACAATATTTGCTAATATTAATAATCATCACCATCATGATATGTTGAATGTTACTGAGTCCTTTATCAGCAGATCTGACATTACTTCAGCAGAACTGAAATAGTTTTGTCAACCCTCCCTACTGGCTGGCGATTAGGTAACTCTGTCCCCCACCCCCTTCTTAGAACCTTTCCAATCTCATTGGTCCTCTCTCCCACACCATGGCTTAAATGTATTTTTCCCCATTGTTCCATATGCCCCTACATCTGCTCCCAAGCGCTCAATACAGTGCTCTGCGCACAGTATGTGCTCAATAAATGCAATTGAATGAATCTGCTCCTCAAACCCTCATCCTCATCCCTGCAGCCCTTCTCTATAACTGCTTCCCTCCTCACCAGCCAAAGCACTTGTCTTTAATACCTATTTCATGGCTTTGGCCGGACCTTTCCCTGGCCACAGCCCCTGGTAGCACCTTAGCTGTGAAGCCTAGTGGGTTAGAGTGGCCTAAGAGAGAATGAGGGAGAGGGAAGAAGGTAGTACCCTCCCAGGACTTCTTCCCCATTAAACCTGGCCAAATCCCTTTGGTTGTTCAGTCCTAGAGGTGTGTGGATAATAATAATAATAATGATGGCATTTGTTAAGCGCTTACTATGTGCAAAGCACTGTTCTAAGCGCTGGGGAGGATACAAAGTCATCAGGTTGTCCCAGTCTTAATCCCCATTTTACAGATGAGGGAACTGAGGCCCAGAGAAGTGAAGTGACTTGCCCAAAGTCACCCAGCTGACAGGCGGCAGAGCCGGGATTTGAACCCATGACCTCCGACTCCAAAGCCCGGGCTCTTTCCACTGAGCCATGCTGCTTCTCTGGATGAGACCAGGAGACAATAGGAGGTCCTCCAGGGGTGGGGAGAGGGTGGATTCAAGGTTCAGTTGGAGGGGAGGCACTTGGGAGCCCAGGGAAACAAGAAGAAATTTTAGAAGGCATGGGTTGCAGGGGAATGGGAGAGGCCAGTTCTCTCCTTCTGGGAGTCAGAAGGACCTGGGTTCTAGTCCCGGCTCCACCAATTGTCTGCTTTGTGACCTTGAGCAAGTCAATTAACTTCTCTGTGCCTCAGTGTCCTCATCTGTAAAATGGGGATTAAGACTGGGAGCCCCTTGTGGAACAGGGACTGTGTCGAAATCTACTCCAGTGTTTACAACAGTGCCTGGCTTGCCAAATACCATAAGAAGTGCTTACCAAATACCATAAGAAAACACAATGATAGTTGAGGATTTATCCAGTGAGTTTGACCCAGGTATATACTGCCTTTAGAGATCACTGAGATGCAGTGGGATGAAAGAGAGGAAAAGAACTGAACTGAACTGGCCTCTGGGGGTGAGGTCTCCAGTCTCTCCTTACTGGTCTCCAGGAAGGATCCACATAACCATTTTGTTTCCGCTGAGGTAACAATTGGCCTCCCTAATACTGAACCTATCATTGGAAAAGCCTAGTCAAGTCTTCACTGCTAAAGCAGAGAGGAGAATTGAGACAATTTTCCAACTATTTACACTCAAGAAAACTACTTTGACTATCTCGATAACTGAGGCTTTGTCTCCATAATAAAAATGGAGTACATCCTAAATTCCCCCCACTTGCCCCTACAACACTTTCCGATCCTCTAAGCAGGCAAATAGCTACCTCCCAATCCCCACTGCATGGAAGTACATATTTTACATAAATCCATTACCTCCTTCTATCTCTAATTGATTTTACTGTCTGCCTCCCCTACTAGATTGTAAACTTCTTGAGGGAAGGGATCATGTCTAGGGCTTAGTGTGGCATCCTGTACACAGTAGGTGCTTATTAATGTTTAATTGATGGATTGATAGAAATTTGTGGCAATCATTTGAATAATTTGTGCCAAAGTAACCCTTCAATCACTGGTGAAAAGGGGCAAGGGTAGGTGAAATTCCATACAATTGTTTAAAATGTGGACTGCAGAACTCCAATGCCAGATTCTGCCCCCCCTCCACTACAGAACTTTGAGAAGCAGCATGGCTTAGTGGAAAGACCACGAGCTTGGGAGTCAGAGGGCATAGGTTCTAATCCTGCCTTTGCCACTTGTGTGCTGTGTGACCTGGAGCAAGTCACTTAACTTCTCTGTGCCTCAGTAACCTCATCTGTAAAATGGGGATTAAAAGTGTGAGCCCCACGTGGGACAACCTGATCACCCTGTATCTACCCCAGTGCTTAGAATCGTGCTTGGCACATAGTAAGCACTTAACAAATACCATAATTATTATTATTAATTATTAACTACCATGTGCCCCTTGTACAGTGGAGAAATGACCTCACCTCCAGAGGCCAGTTCAGTTCTTTTCCTCTCTTTCATCCCACTGCATCTCAGTGATCTCTATAGGCAGTATATACCTGGGTCAAACTCACTGGATAATTCCTCAACTATCATGGTTTTTTCTTATGGTATTTGGTAAGCACTTCTTATGGTATTTGGCAAGCCAGGCACTGTTGTAAACACTGGAGTAGATTTTGAGTAATCAGGTTGGACACAGTCCCTGTTCCACAAGGCGCTCCCAGTCTTAATCCCCATTTTACAGATGAGGACACTGAGGCACAGAGAAGTTAATTGACTTGCCCAAGGTCACAAAGCAGACAATTGGTGGAGCCGGGACTAGAACCCAGGTCCTTCTGACTCCCATGTCTGTGCTCTATCCACTAGGCCACACTGCTTGTCTACGATCTCTATTGTCGTTTTCCAATATAGTCTAAGGACTTTACAAGTGTGACATAGACTATGTTTTGTTCTCCGACTGTACTCAACAAGATACACTTCCAGCAGAGAATAATCAGTTGCAGATTTAAGTTTTCTTTATTTACTAAGGTGTTTCTTTCATAGTTAGCATGACAAAGGCATAATTAGACGAATAAAGAGATGGAGTTAATTGGCCTCCAGGCCCTTGAGGTAAGTGGAAGCTATCTTAGGAAAGACACGGAAGACCCCCAGACTAAATAATTGAGGAAATGTATCGAGGTTGAAGAGAAAGAATAGAGGATGGATGTTTGTTCAGGTAGAAAGGAAATTGAATAGTGCATGCAGAAAGTAACATCAGTGCAGAGATCCAAGGAATAATGGGATATGGGGAATATCATGAAAGGTAAATTAGCTTGGCAAAGCTTCCTGCGGAGGTGAGGGGAGAGAAAAAACGAGAAAAGGAAAGGCCTATAAATTGGAGGTTGTGGTAATCAATGCGGAAAATAACTAAAGCATGGGTGAGTATGTTGGCAGAGTGAAGAGAGACAAGGGATTAGCCTCTGCACTTACTGTGATCTAGATGAATACAGTCCCATCCGTTAATGCATTTTTTTCTAAAATGAAATTAATATCAGTTTCTCGTCAAAAATGTTTTCCACATATTAAGGACTCCTGATCAGAAAAAAATAGGAAGTCTTATATATAAAAAGAGGTGCGACAAATGAAAAGCGACAAGTCAGCAAAGAGTCATTGAAGTGGCAATGTTAAATAAAAAGCAATATTGGCTGACTGGATTTCTTCCTTGTGTTGTGAAGCCAGATAAAGAGCTTTGTGGTGATGGTGAAGGCAATGAAGCCTTAATTGCCTATTAACTGTCTCTTTCTGTTGCTATCCCATCTTCGTACAATTGACTATTCCCAACTTAGCAATTTCAACATATGTTAAATTGGTTAGGATCAGTTCAAAATAATACAGTAATATAAGTTTTAAATTTTAGTTAACAATGACAATTTCCCAACATCTTTTCAGGAGGTTAAAGGTAGTACAATCCAGGCAAAAGGAATATGCAAAAGATAAGGTCAGGAAATGGGTCAGAAATATGACATATAAGCATGCATGAGCTTTTTGCCTAATGAGTGCTTCCCAATCAAATTAATATAAAGATTCGGGCACGAGTATTGTTATTGAGATAAAATGAACGTACCGTAAGTGGTCCAGAAGACTCCTTTATTTGAAATTCATCAAATAATGTTTAACATTTCTTTCTTTGTCTTTGATCTTTGGGGATGGGAATATAAATTTGGCCCAACTCAACATTTAGGCCAAAGTGGTTCCTGAAGAACATTCTTGAGAACTGCTGTAATTGGTTGAGTAAACTGAGAGTTGGCTCTTAAAGCTTTACTCAACATCTGATTTAATAGAAATTAACGATTATGGTATTTGTTAAGTGCTTAAGTTTATTCCAGGCACTCTACTAAGCACTGAGGTGGATACAAGCAGATAAGGTTGGGCACAGTCCCTGTCCCACATAGAGCTCACAGTCTCAATCTCCATTTTACAGATGAGGCCCAGAGAAGTGAAGTGACTTGCCCAAGGTCACCCAGTAGACAAGTGGTGGAGCTGGGATTGGAACCCATGACCTTCTGACTCCCCAACCTGTGTTCTAGCTGCTGCACCATGCTGCTTCATTCATTCTTTCAATCGTATTTATTGAGCGCTTACTGTGTGCAGAGCACTGTACTAAGCGCTTGGAAAGTACAATTTGGCAACAGATGAAGACAATCCCTACCCAACAACAGGCCCACAGTCTAGAAGGGGGAGACAGACCTGAAACTCTTTTATTTTAAGCCATTCAGTAGTTGAACTCATTTGTACAGTGACCTAGCAGAAGCCCACATGATAATAATTATGGTACCTGTTAAGAGCTCACTATATGCCAAGCACTGTTCTAAGCGCTGGGATAGATGCAAGTTAATCAGGTTGGACCCAGTCCCTGTCCCACATGTCCCATATAGGGCACACAGTCTCAACCCCCATTTTACAGAGCCACAACTCTGCACACAGTAAGCGCTCAATAAATACGATTGAATGAATGAATGAATGAATGACTGAGCCCCCTTTTTCCTCTCCTCCTCCCCATCCACCCGCCCTACCTCCTTCCCCTCCCCACTTGTATATCTCTTTGTACAGATTTATTATTCTATTTTACTTGTACATATTTACTATTCTATATGTTTTGTTAATGATGTAACTTGTACTTCCCATGCGCTTAGTACGGTGCTCTGCACACAGTAAGAGCTCAATAAATACGAATGAATGAATGAATGAATGAACCCATATCCTTTTGGCTCCCAGGACCATATTTATCCACTAAGCCACACTGCTTTCCCTACATGCCTCATTTCATAAATGCTTTAAGTGAGGATGGGTGCAGTCCATTCGAGGCTGGAAGCATTTATTGAAATATTTACCCAAGAACATCGCAGAAGTAAAATCCAATTGGAATATAACCTCTCTGAATTAATGAGTCCGATTTCTGTTTTTTTCAAAAGGGCCATATATTGGCTAGAGCTCGGGCCTGGGAGTCAGAAAGTCATAATAAGAATAATAATTAAGGTACTTGTTAAGCATTACTATGTGCCAAGCACTGTTACAAGCGCTAAGGCAGAAACAAGTTAATCAGGTTGGACACAGTCCCTGTCCCAGATTGGGCTCAAACTCTTAATCCCTAGCTTTTACAGATGAGGTAACTGAGGAACAGAGAAGTGAAGTGACTTGCCCAAGGTCACACAGCAGACAGGTGGTGGAGCCGAGATAAGCTCCCCATGTCCTTCTGACTCTCAGGCCTGTTCTTTAAACACTACATCATGCTGCTTTGGCTGTGCCACCCAAAAGGCCATCTCCCTGAAAGAGCATCTTGTTTTCAGTTTTTCCCCTCTGAAATCCACACTGTGCCCTTCTGCCTGGATCACTTTTCTAAACCATAGTCCTGTACATGTTTTTCAGCTCTTCAAAAATCTCCAGGGGTTTGAGATACTTATTCACTCCTCATTAAGAAATCTGACTATTGCCTTTAAGGCATTCTGTGAGTCAGTCAATCTATTAATTGCCTTTATTGAACATGTACTTTTTCAGAGTAGCTGGGTGAAGACAGCTCAACAATATAACAAACATATTCCCTGCCCACAGTGAGATTATAGTCTGAAGGGGCCACTGTCCTTTCATTAGCTTTCTTCTTCTAACACCCAGGGGACAATCTTCATTCCTCCCAAGCTAACATTCTCACTGTGACTTCTCAACTGTCTCACCTCTGAACCCTCTCACACATCCTTCCTCTTACTTGGATTGAGCTCTGTTTTCAAATACCCTCTCTCTATCTTCATCTCTTCCAGGAGGCATTCCCTAATTAATATCCACCTTCCCAGTTTGTATCCACTGCTCTAAACTCTTACATTCTCTTAGCCCTCTAGCCTGTAAACTCCTTGTGGGCAAGGAAAATGTCTAATTCTATTGTATTTTGCTCTCCCAAGTGCTTAGTACATTGCTTTGCACATAGTAAGAGCTCAGTAAATATGATTGATTGATGATTGATGTTTACACTCTACCATATAGGCAAAGTCTCAAGTTAAAGTAATTTACATTTATTCATTCATGTATATGTTAGCCGGGATCCCCAGTGAAGCTGTTGTTGAAACTGCAAAGGAAACCGGATTTCGGGTGAGCAGAGTTTTATTGCCTAACAGAGTCAACTTGCTGACTTAAATTCAGAATCAAAGATTTTTATACTTGAACTACAGTCCTGCAGGGCATGCATTCCAGGCATCCAATACCCAAGTTTCAGAAAAACCTTTCTTACTTTATAAGTCAAGAAGCAGTGTGGCCTAGTGGAAAGATAATGGGCCTGGAAATCAGAGTACCTGGGTCCATTCAATCATTCATTCAATCATATTTATTGAGTGTTTACTGTGTGCAGAGCACTGTCCTAAGCACTTGGGAAGTCCAAATCGGCAACATATAGAGATGGTCTCTACCCAACAATGGGCTCACAGTCTAAGAGGCGAAGACAGGCAACAAAACAAAACAAGTAGACAGGTGTCAATACCATCCGAATAAATAGAATTTATAGCTATATATACCTCATTAATAAAATAGAGTAATAAATATATACAAATATACACAAGTGCTGTGGGGAGGGGAAAGGGGTAGGGCAGCAGGGCAATGAAGAGGGGAGGGGGAGGAGGAGGAGAGGAAAAGGGGGGCCTCAGTCTGGGAAGGCCTCCTGGAAGAGGTGAGCTTTCAGTAGGGCTTTGAGGGGAGGAAGAGAGCTAGTTTGGCAGATATGTGGAGGGAGGGCATTCCAGGTCAGAGGGAGGACATGGGCCAGGAGTCGATGGTAGGACAGGCGAGAACAAGGCCCAGTGAGGAGGTTAGCGGCAGAGGAGCAAATGGTGCGGGCTGGGCTGTAGAAGGAGAGAAGGGAGGTGAGGTAGGAGGGGACGAGGGGATGGACAGCCTTGAAGCCAAGAAGATCTAATCCCATTTCTGCCACTTGCCTTCTGTGTGACCTTGGGCAAATCATTTCACTTCTCTGGGTCTCAGCTTCCTTATCTGTAAAATGGGGATTAAGACTGTGAGCCCCATGTGGGACAGGGACTGTGCCAACCCAATTATCTTGTTTTTACCCCAGTGCTACACTGCCTGGCACAGAGTAAAAGCTTCAAAAATGCCATTATCATCATCATATCATTCTTGGTCCCGCCTGGTCCTCATGGGCTCCTTCCTTAATAATAATAATTGACAATAAATTATAGCATTTGTTAAGTGCTTTCTATGTTCCAGGCACTGTACTAAGTGCTGGGGTGGATACAAGCAAACCGAGTTGGATATAGTCCGTCTCACAAAGGGTTCACAGACTTATCCCCCATTTTACAAATGAGGTGCCTGAGGCACAGAGGAGTGAAGTGACTTGCCTAAGATCACACAGCAGACAGGTAGCAGAGCCAGGATTAGAACTCATGACCTTCTAACTCCCAGGCTCATGTTCTAACCACTACACCATGCTGCTTCCCATTTCTTCCTTTCCTAGCCCTCCTCAGGTCATCTCCTGTTGGGCCATGTTCTGTGTACAGCTGAGGTCCCCTCTTGCGGTCAGAGCTGTGGCCATCCTTTTTCCTATTTTCTCTACCATGTTTGTGCTTGTTCTCATAACTACCCCTTAGTATATGTGCTAGTTTTTTTATTCCGACTTCATTCTAACTCTACCCCTCCATTCATACCTTTAAAGTTTCTAGCTTAGCTCCCTTATCTAATTTTGCCACCTTAAACCTGTCATTCTCTCTTCTTTGCAGTCTTTGTTTCCTACCCAGGCTTAGCAGGTTAACTCTCCCAATGAGGGGGTGCTTTGGTGATAATCCTTTCATTTCCTAACACTACTTATCCTTGTGTAATATTCCTATCTTAGCCATAGCAGCTGTAAAAGGCTTGTTTCTATCAGCCTCCCACTACATTTTAAGCTCTCTGGGGGCAAGGTCCATGATTTTTTTCTCATTTGCACTCCCCAAATGCTTATACATTACACAAAGTAATGATGGTATTTGTTAAGTGCTTACTATGTTCCAAGCACTGTTTTAAGCACTGGGGGAGATACAGGGTAATCACGTTGTCCTATGTGGGGCTTACAGTCTTAATCCCCATCTTACAGATGAGGCAACTGAGGCACAGAGAAGTGAGGTGACTTGCCCAAAGTCACTCAGCTGACAAGTGGCGGAGTAGGGATTAGAACCCATGACCTCTGACTCCCAAGCCTGGGCTCTTTCCACTGAGCCATGCTGCTTCTCATAGTTGCCCAATGAATACCAATCAATCAGTGGTATTTATTAAAGACTTACTGTATGCAAGAGTACTGTATTTAGGATTTGGGAGTGTACTATAGAGGTAGACATGATCTCTGCCTTCAAGGAGCTTACAATCTAGCAAGAGACAGAGACATTTAAATACATTTCAGGTGCAGAGGGAACATACAGAGAATATAAGGATATTTACCTGAGTCTTGTGGGTCTAGGAGTGGGGTGAATATCAAAATTCCTTGGAGGTAAGAACCTAAGTGCATAGGCGATGTAGAAAAGTGGGATAATGGAGTGGAGAGTTGAGAGATCAGTCAGGGAAGGCTTTCTGCAAGAGGTGTGGTGTTAGTAGGGCTTTGAAGATAGGGAGAGTGGTGATCTATTGGATATAAAGGAGGAAAGAGTTGCAGCCAAGAGGGAAGCCATGTGAGAGAACTAGTGAGATAGATGATAATAGTGAGAGAGAGAGAAAGATGTGAGTGAGATGATGAGAGAGATGAGAGAGATGAAATCAGGGTGCATTGGTAGGCTGATGTTAGAGGAACAATGTGTTTGGCCCGGATTGTAGTGGGAAGGAAGCAAGGATAGGTAAGTCATAGAGAGAGCTGATTTGGTGCCTTAAAGTCGATTGTGAGATGAAGTGATGCAAAGATGAATGGGTAACCATTGGAAGTTTTGGGGGAATGGGAAGACGTGCTCAGAACAATATTTTTGAAAAATGATCCAGGAAGCTGAGTTGTTTGGACCAAAGAGGAGAGAGACTGCAGATGGGAAAATCAGTAAGGAGGCTAATGAATAGCCAACACAGGACATGACAAGTGGTCTGGTGTGATGGCAGTTTGAACAGAAAGGATAGGGCAGATTGTAGAAACGTTGTAAAGGTAGAGCTGGTAGGACTTGGTGACTGACCAAATGTATGGGTGGAAAGAGAGAGATGAGTCAAGAATGATGCCAAAGTTGCAGGCTTGTGAGTCAGGGAGGATGGTGGAGCTGTGTGAACTGCTGGGAAAGTCTCAGGGAGGACAAGGTTTGGGTGGGAAGATGAGGTGTTCTATTTTGGACATGTTAAATATGGAATGTCGGCAGGACATCCAAGTAGAGATGTCCTTAAAGCAGGAGGAAATATGCGGCTGCTGAGGACTATGAATCAATTGATATTAGCAGGATGACTAAAAGGTCAAGGTATGACTTGCAGTTCCTTCCACATTGTGTGCCTGTGAAAGACTGACCTTTGAAGAAGAGTTAACATTGCTATTGGTAGTGTTTGGCAGAGTGTGCATTTTTCCCTCTTGGTGTTTCAATCTTCTTTAACCCTCTGCTCTTAAAGCCATTTAACATTTCTGTATGCTGGGTTAGTCTCACTTCTACTGATGCTTCTCTCCCTGTACACAATTATGTCCCATTGCCTTAGGTTTTGCTTCATTTTATATCTGTGATTTATTATTTATTTATGTATCTATAATTTATTTATTTGTTTAGTTATTTATATTAGTGCCCGTCTACCCCTCTAGACTGTAAGCTCTTTGTGGGCAGGGAATGTGTCAGTTTATTGTACTCCCACAAGCACTTATAGTGCTTTGCACACAGTAAGCATTTAAGAATTACAATTTACAATTACGTATTTATTGAGCACTTACTGTGTGCAGAGCACTGTACTAAGTGCTTGGGAAGTACAAATTGGCAACGTATAGAGACGGTCCCTACCCAACAACGGGCTCACAGTCTAGAAGGCGGGAGACAGATAAAAAAACAAAACAGATAGGTGTTAATGCCATCAGAATAAATAGAATTATAGCTATATACACATCATTAATAAAATAAATATTGTACATATGTACAAATAAAATAGAGTAATAAATATGTACAAATATATACAAGTGCTGTGGGGAGGGGAAGGGGATAGGGTAGGGGGGGCGATGGGGAGGGGAGGAGGAGGACTACCATCATCAGACCACCACCAAGTAGTTGTTTAGATATTCTGCCATCATCCATTCTTATGGCCCTTAAAGGCAGGTAAGTCTCTTTAGGTGACTTAGGTTGTGAGCTTCAGGTGCTACAGGGACTGCGTCTGATCTAATTAATTTGTACACATCCCGGCACTCAGAATAGTGTTTGACATATGACAAGCACTTAACGAATACCATGAAAGAGAAAGGGTGTGACAGAATGACACACTGCCCAGGTAGCAGAACTCACTGACCTGCATTCAACTCTTTGTCAGTGAATGGGATCCTGAGTTGTGTATAGGACATGCTAAGTGTTAGCCTGGTGCATAACCTCAATCTTTTAAGTTAATTGACAGCCTAAAGGACTTTCTTAGTCATAATGATGAAAACAACAGTTATAATAATAATGATATTGGTTAAGCACTTACTATGTATCAATCAGTGGTATTTACTGATAATATTTATTTATAATAATAATAATTGTTGTATTTGTTAAGCACTTGTTATGTGCCAATCTGTGGTATTTGTTGATATTTATTTATAATAATAATAACTGTGGCATTTGTTAAGCACTAACTATGTGCCAGACACTGTAATAAGCATTGGGTTAGGCACAAGATAATTCGGTTGGACACAATCCCTGTTCCCCTGTAGGTCTCACAGTCTAAATCTGCATTTTACAAGTTAGGTAGCTGAGGCACAGAGAAATTAAGTGACCTGCCCAAGGTCATACAGCAGACAAGTGGCAGAGATGGTATTTTTTCTAATGGCATTTATTAAGCACTTACTATGTGCAAAGCACTGTTCTAAGCCCTGGGGAGGTTACAAAGTGATCAGGTTGTCCCACGTGGGGCTCACAGTCTTAATCCCCATTTTACAGATGAGGTCACTGAGGCACAGAGAAGTTAAGTGACTTGCCCAAAGTCACACAGCTGACAATTGGCGGAGCTAGAATTCGAACCCATGACCTCTGACTCCAAAGCCTGTGCTCTTTTCACTGAGCCACAATGCTTCTCTAAACCCAAGTCCCATGTCCCAAGTCCCATGATTCCCAGACCCATGCTCTTTCCAATAGGCCATGCTACTTCTTGAGCACTTACTGTCCGCAGAGCGCTGTACTGTTTGGGAGAGTATAGTACAATAGGGTTGATAGACACAGTCCCTGCCCTAATGAGCTCACAGTCTAGGGATTGTATTAAGCACTGTAGTAAACCCTGGGATAGATACCAGACAGTCAGGGTCCACAGGGGATTCACAGGCCAAACCGCGGGAGAGCAGGTATTGAACTCACATTTTGCAAATGAGTGAACTAAGGCACAGAAAAGTTAAGTGACTTGTGCAAGGTTACACAGCAGGTATATGTTGGAGCCAAGAAGACTGTGAGTCCATTCTTCTAGATTGTGAGCCCATCGTTGGGGAGGGATTGTCTCTATTTGTTGCTGAATTGTAGTTTCCAAGCTCTTAGTACAGTGCTCTGCACACAATAAGCGCTCAATAAATATGACAATGAATTAGAACCCAGGTCCTCTGATTTTCAGGCTTGCATTTTTTATATTAGACCACGATGCTTCTCCATTCTTGATTCTGCAAAATAGTCTATAATGATCAACATATTTTTATGCCTTTGTACTTTCTGAGTATCTACTGCTGCAACTCAGTCCGCAGGGGACTAGGAGCTTCCCATTGCCTGTTTCAAGGACTTAGCATTGATCAGTGACACTTCAGAAAAATTAGTACATGTTGTCAATACATGTTTTACCTCATCTCAGTCTTGGGATTTCGGCATTTCCATCATTTTTTTATTGCAGAGTTTGAAGACACAGTGTTTTTTTAAGAATATATTTTTGTTTATCTTGTGATCATTCTAATTCAAACACTATGTATGGTGATTTCTCTCATTGGAAACTATTCCTGACTATTCCCTAAAGGCAGAAAAGTATTCAGGTGGTAGTGTGTGATTTGCCTTTTACTCTGCAATTCCTGCCACGCCTATATGTATTTAGTCCACAGGCCAACCAATGAAGTTGTCATAGAAACAAAGCACTTCATGAATAAATCAATCCATAACCAACTTGTAAACTTCAAATAACCCACTGTGCCTTAACAACACATCTGTTTTATATGTATAACAATCATGTTTGTAATGAGCAATGTACATTATTACTCTTCTCTATACATTTCATCTTGATTGGCACCTGATAAATATTCCTGATTGTATTCTTTTGCAGCCTATGTACTCCTACTGAGTAGGAAGGAAATAACCACTTACAGTTGGTATGATAAAGCAACAACGGTCCTTTTCTGTCCTTTTTTTTTATTTTTGACGGTACCTTTATGGGAGCTGGGGTTCAAAACATGAGCTTTAACTTTCCAGTCATTTGATCAAAAGGAATTGACTTTTTGGCTGAGATCAGTTTCTCTCGCTTTGCAGATTAATATCTTCTTCACAATTAGAAGTAGTCTGACTTGGGGGGTAGAATAGGTGACCACTGGGAAAGGTAATTATGGACAGGTTAATAATGCATGTATACCTTTCCCCTTTCCAAAAGACATTCTCTGACCCTGATTAATCTCCCCCCTTCCTGGTAATAACACCATTTCATCAAGCATATTAGCACTTTGGGTATCTCTGTTCAATCTACAATTTGCTTTTCATCATTTGTAATCAAGCATCAGTGTTTACCGAGTGCTTACTGTGTCCAAAGCACTGAACTAAGAACTTATTACCAATAGGTTCCTTGTGGACAGGGATCTATTGGACTGTACCCTCCCAAGTGTTTAATATAGTCCTCATCACACAGTTCTTGTCTTATGCCATCGAGTGGTTTCCAACCCATACTATACCACAGACACATCTCTCCCAGAACGCCCCGCTCTCCATCCGCAGATGTTCTGGTAGTGCATCTATAGAGTTTTCTTGGTAAAAATACAGAAGCAGTTTACCATTGCCACCTTCCTCAAGTCTCCACCCTCGACTTTCTCCCATGCTGCTGATGCCTGGCACGGGTCAGTTTTGATTTGTAGCAGATTGTCTTCCACTTGCTAACCACTGCCCAAGCTAGGAATGGAATGGGTAGGCCTCTACTTGACTCTCCCTTCCATAGCCAAGACAGGTAGAGTCCTGGAAACTCTCCAGATGTGGCCCTGAGAGGGGAATAATCCCTGAGGGACAGAGAAAAGGACACTGCTCCCCTGCAGTGGATTAGGGAAGCAATGTTGCCTAATGGATAAGGCATGGGCCTTGGAGCCAGAGGAGTTGGGTTCTAATCCCTCCTCTGCCACTTGCCTGCTGTGTGACCTTAGGGAAATTTTCTTAACTTCTCTGTGCCTCACTTTCCTCAACTACAACATAAGGATTCAATGCCTTAGGACAGTGCTCTGCACACAGTAAGCGCTCAATAAATATGATTGAATGAATGAATGAATGCCTATTCTCCTTCCTACTTGGACTGTGAGCCCCATATGGGGTAGGGAATGCATACAGCCTAACTTGTATCTACCCCAGTGCTTGACACAGAGGAAACACTCAACAAATACCTAAAAAAAAAAGAAGTGGTGAGGGACGAGTTGTACCGCTGTGACCTGAGCCTAGCCACATGGACACTGCCCTCTTGTATCTCTGGAGTGAGGAAGGGAGAAATGGGGAGGGAAGAAGGAAGAGATTAATGTCTCTCGGTGCCAGCACACCATACTACCCCACCTTTTTCCTCTCCTCCTCCCCTCCCCATCACCCCACCATCCTACCTCCTTCCCCTCCCCACAGCACTTGCATATATTTGTACATATTTATTACTCTATTTTACTTGTACATATATACTACTCTGTTTATTTTATTAATGATGTGCATAAAGCTATAATTCTATTCTGACGGTTTTGACACCTGTCTACATGTTTTGTTTTGTTGTCGGTCTCCCCCTTCAAGACTGTGAGCCCATTGTTGGGGAGGGACTGTCTCTATATGTTGCTGACTTGTACTTCCCAAGAGCTTAGTACAGTGCTTTGCACACAGTAAGCACTCAACAAATATGATTGAATGAATGAATGAATGTTATATCTCCCTTCCCTTTTCCTCAGCTCCTCCCTATCTCCTCTGCCTTCCCTGCCCACCACCTCTTATAGGTAGCAACAGCTGTTGCTACAAAGGAGCCCCATGACACAATGACATCATCAGAGTAAGCACTTAATAAATGCCATCATTCATCTTACTGTTTTAATGCCATGTGCAACATGATCGACGCGTCACATTGGGAGCCCAATCCAGCACTTAGAACAGTGCCTTGCACATAGTAAGTGCTTAATAAATCCCATTATTATTATTATTATTAACCTTGACCATCTGCCATCAAATAATCATTGAATTGGGGAAGGAGTCATGGCATTTAAAACCTTTACATTCATGGTGAAGTAAGCTATGTTAATGTGCGTGTAACTTGTATAATAATAATAATAATAATAATTATGGTATTTGTTAAGCCCTTACTAGGTGCCAGGCACTGGACTAAGCATTGGGGTGGGTACAAGCAAACTGGGTTGGACACACTCCTTGTCCCACATGGGGCTCACAGTCTCAATCCTCAGTTTACAGATGAGGTAACTGAGGCACAGGGAAGTGAAGTGACTTGCCCAAGGTCACACAGCAGACAAGCGGTGGTGGCAGGATTAGAACCCATAATAATGTTATTTGTTAAGCACTTACTATGTGCAAAGCACAGTGCTAAGCACTGGAGTAGGTACAAGGTAATCAGGTTGTCCCATGTGGGACTCACAGTCTTAATCCCCACTTTACAGATGAGGTAACTGAGGCACAGGGAAGTGAAGTGACTTGCCCAAGGTCACACAGCAGACAAGCGGTGGTGGCAGGATTAGAACCCATAATAATGTTATTTGTTAAGCACTTACTATGTGCAAAGCACAGTGCTAAGCACTGGAGTAGGTACAAGGTAATCAGGTTGTCCCATGTGGGACTCACAGTCTTAATCCCCACTTTACAGATGAGGTAACTGAGGCACAGGGAAGTGAAGTGACTTGCCCAAGGTCACACAGCAGACAAGCGGTGGTAGCAGGATTAGAACCCATAATAATGTTATTTGTTAAGTGCTTACTATGTGCAAAGCGTGGTTCTAAGCACTGGGATAGATACAAGGTAATCAGGTTGTCCCATGTGGGACTCACAGTCTTAATCCCCATTTTACAGATGAGGTAACTGAGGCCCAGAGAAGGTAAGTGACTTGCCCAAGGTCACACAGCTGACAAGTGGCAGAGCTGGAATTAGAACCCATGTCCTCTGACTCCCAAGCCCGCGCTCTTTCCACTAAGCCACTCTGCTTCTCTGTGAAACGTGACCTTCTGACTCCCAGGACCATGCTCTATCCA
This sequence comes from Tachyglossus aculeatus, assembly GCF_015852505.1. Lineage (NCBI taxonomy): Eukaryota > Metazoa > Chordata > Mammalia > Monotremata > Tachyglossidae > Tachyglossus > Tachyglossus aculeatus. The sequence continues at coordinate 53,233,387 of NC_052069.1, forward strand.
CTATGCTATGCTGCTTCTCAATTGAATGTTTGGCTCTTGGTACAATTGCCCAGGAATTTTATTTTGTTTGGCTCTTTGTTACAAAATGTTTATCACTCCCTCTGCCCCCACAGCCCATCTCGTCCAATAATCCCTGCTCCCCACATTTCCTCAAGTTATTTTGGGCTAACCCTGTTTCTATTCATTGAGTACTGATGACCAGAGTCACTGTGTTTTCCTGTATGGCATTTTGATAGTAAAGGCAAAGTGTTTCTGCAGTTTTTGACTGTGAGGCTTATTCTATCAATGAGTCAAACCCCGAACATTTTCTCCACATTTTGGGCTTGATGCTAGACTCTATGTCCTAAAACAGTTTCCCACTTGGTCTTAACCTATAAGCCATTAGGAATGGCGACAGACATGTTATACTGTTAATTGACTGCGGTGTTCTCAGAGGTCAGGCCATGCGTAAATGTTTTTAATTGGCTAAAACAAAAAATGTTGGCCATTAAATGACAAATCCATTAAAGAGATGGGAAAATGTAAGTCACATCTCATTAGTGAGTGATCAAACTCTTTGGCTGAGGCTCCTGGATTTGCCTGGGAATCGTCATGTTTAAAGAGCTAAAGAGAGAAACTGTAGATGCTGGTTAAAGCTAAAACAAGTTGTACGATGGGGATGAGTTATGCATAGGTGATTTTGCAGACCGTTGGAGTGATGCTATAACCAAAATCATCTCATGTCCTATTGGAAGGACTTCAATATCACCAGACAAGGTGATCCAGAATTGTTGGAGGAAAGGTCACAATGAAATTTATTTTTTTTCTGTTACATAGAAGACATATATACATACATATATTAATCAGAGATGACCTTGAAAGGAGACTTCTTTCCATGGAATATTCTATGACAACTTGAAGATCACAGTGGGAAATAGCATACCCCCTATTAACGTAGGACTCAGGCTAGAGCCAGTTTTACCAACTCAGTTTATTATTATTAATAATAATATTTGTTAAGTACTTACTAGGAGCCAAACACTGTACTAAGCACCAGACCAGATACATACTAATCAGGTCCCGTAGGGGTTCACAGTCTCAGGATGGAAAACAGATATTAGTACAGTGCTGTGCACACAGTAAGCACTTAATAAATATGATTGAATGAATATTGAATCCCCATTTTTCAGATGAGGGAGCTGAGGCACAGAAAAGTGACACGTCCAAGGTCACCCAACAGATACATGGCAGAGCTGGGATTAGAACCCAGGTCCTCCCACTAAACCACTTATCCAGGAGCTGCAATGTATTTTGGCCTCCTCTGCAGTGCACTTTCTACTTCTAAATTGTCAGTCTCAGCTCTAGTGTCTTGTGGGAGGTACCTGGTGAATTGTGTGAGACTCTCTATAATCAGAGAGGTGACAACAGCTGTGGAAGCCAGGAGGTGAAGCCAACCCAGCTGGTTATATGATTGGAAAGTCCAATTAGACTTGTGGGCTCAATAGTTTCAGCCAATTAGCCCTGCTTTGCTGTTGAAAGGGTGAAGGGAATGGTGTGGTGAGAGGGGAGGGAATAAAACAAGGGTGATGAAGTAATATGGAGGCAAGTCATTTTCAATTCCTTTGCTGAAAAAGTGGGAGGCTGGGTGTTGTGTTATGGGGTGCTAGTGATAGCCCTTCTTATTTCACCTTTCAGCATCATAGGTATGTATTCTTCCAGTTATTTAGATATCAAATGTTCTCTTCTCCCAGCATTGATTTCTTATGCCCTAACCTCTAGGTAGGAGGTCTGGAAGGGTGGAATTTGTACCACCGAGAGAGTATTCCAAAGCTTCTGCAGCCAGTGTCTCCTCCAGTGGCTTTGCAATTCCTAGCTTTCCTTTCCTCTAATTCCCCCTCACATAGAGCTGGAACAGTTCCATTTCCACTAAGGTAGCTGATGGTAGTTTTAAAAAATGAAACATTTTGCCTCTGATGAACCTCTTAGTGGCTGACTGCTATTCCAAGTTGTCAGATTTTAAAGTCTTAGTTTTTTGAATCTGGTTTTTTTTTGTTATCCCCTTGGTAAAATATATCATAGATTGCTTGAGTAACAACCTCTGTGGCTTTAACTACACTTGTTAAAAGTTCCTTGGCTCCTAAATTGTCCCAATTCAGCCAGTCTCCCCTGACTAAGGGGAGTGGTCTAACCCAGTCTGAACCCCACCTTCATGACTTGATGATGTCATTTGGAAAACAACTCTCCCTCTGTTCCCCTTAAAACTTAAGTCTTTCCAGGGCAGTCTGGATTTGTGTGTTTGTCACACCAGCTCCCTGTTAGATGTGTTTTAGTTGCTCTCACCTAGGATTACCCTTGAGCTCTCCAGAAAGCAACTCCTGCTTTTCCCTTTTCGCTGTCTTCCTTTAGGGAAGGGATTCCAAGTGAAGTATCAGGCAGTGAGAGTGAGTGTCAGCATCCTGAGGCTTTCCATCTCTTTCCTCATGCCTTCTTGTTCCCTGTACTAAAACAGTATTCTTCCAGGGCTTGGCTTGGGGACATTGCTCTACTTCCCATACTACTGGTGGCCGCAATTTCAGCTTTATTTATTAAGGTATTTGTTAAGCACTTACTATGTGCCAGACACAGTTCTAAGCCTTGGGATAAGTGCAAACTAATTAGGTTGGGTGCAGTCCCTGTCCCACAGGGCTCATCTTCATCCCCATTTTATAAATGATCCTTTTGTAGGCAGGGAATATGTCTGTTTGTTGTTAGATCTCCCAAGCATTTAGTACAGTGTGTTGCACACAGTAAGTGCTCAATCAGATATGACTGAATGAATGAAGATGAGGTAACTGAGGCACAGAGAAGTGAAATGACTTAACCAAGGTCACACAGCAGACAAGTAACAGAGCTGGAATTAGAACCCAGGTCCTTCTGACTCCAAGGTCTGTGCTGTATCCCCTAGGCCATGGTGTTTCTAAGTTAGAAAGCACACATGTTTGCATTACTAGGTAATTAGGTTTATTTATTTTGTTTATGAATTAGGTTAATTTACCGAATTCTTTTGTTTGCCTTATATGTTTAACAGGTTATCTCCAGTATATAGCCCTTTTTTATTATTTCTTTTCCCTAGTGTCAATAGAGATTAGAGGTAACATGTTATGCTAGGAGGGAGCACAATTTTTCAGCTGCTGCACTTTGTTTTCCTTAATAATTAACAATGGCCCCTGTGTAACCTTATAGTATAAATGTCCACCTTTTCACAAAGAACAGACATAGGTTAGAGCATTTCACATGGGATATCAGAGTAAAGAGTGGGATTAAAGCATTAAAGATTTAAAGGTTGATGTTCAGGATGAAAGGTGGAATTACAGTAAATACAAAACTGTTCAACATTAAATGGAAGGTGTTGCACTTAAAAGTCTTCCCAAAAAGCTAATATTTAAGCATTAATTATTAAGAGACTCTGACAGCTCATTTTTAATTTGTCTAATGTCAAGATTTCTCAAGATATAAATACAATGTGAGATGCCAGAGGGGTTGTGCATCTTTTTATTTTATTGTGAGGTTTTTTTTTTCCCCTAGGTATAATCTATGAAAAATTAGAAATGAATGTTTATAAGGTGTGTGCCACAAATATTGCAAGTGATAATCTGTCATTATGCTAACAGCTAGTGAGTTTTGGAAATGTCTTATTGGAATTTGTTTTTTAATTTATTGTCACTCATTGATTTTTCTCCCCCCAAGGGTCCTCATTTCAGAGGTTTTAGAATAATGTTCTTTTGTAAAAAATCTTTGATCCACATTCTGATTACCTAGAACTTTCTGAGACATTCATGACTGTCTGTCATACAGGCTTAGTACAGTGCTCTGCACACAGTAAGCGCTCAATAAATGCAACTGAATGAATGAATGACTGATGTGCTACAATTAAAGAATGTCAGAGACACCGCTTTTTTGCTTTTTCTTGTGTGGGGAACTTAACCAATTTAAGACAATCTGCTGAACTGAAGCAAATAGTATTGTTTGATGTTCCTGACTCTTCTCTTTTATATATTTAAGTGCTTACCATGTGTCAAACACTGCTCTAAATGTTGGGATAGATACACACTAATCAGTCATATTTATTGAGTGCTTACTGTTTTCAGAGCACTATAGTAAGCTCTTGGGAGAATACAATATAGCAATAAATAAAATAAGTTTACAGTCATGTTGGACTGTAAGTAGGAGGGAGAACAGTATTGAATCCCCATTTTACAAATAAGGAAAGAAAGGGGCAGAGAAGTGAAGCGACTTGCCCAAGGTCACACAGCTGACAGGAGACTGAGCTGGGTTTAGAACCCAGATCTTCTGATTCTCAGGCCTTGGATCTTTCGACTGGGAAAGGTTGTTTCTCATTTTAGAAAATAGCTGTGAATGGAATAATCAAAGCATTTAGAAAAGTAGCATGGCCTAGTGGCAAGAGCCCGGGCTTGGGATTCAGAGGCCATGGGTTCTAATCCCAGCTCTGTCACTTGTCTGCTGTGCTGTGTGACCTTGGGCAAGTTACTTCACTTCTCATTTACCTCATCTGTAAAATGGGGATTGAGACTGTGAGTCCCATATGGCTCAGGGACCATGAACAACCTAATTATGTTGTATCTACCCCAGCACTTAGAACAGTGGCTGGCACATAGTAAGCATTTAACAAATACCCTAGGTACTATTATTATTATTATTATTACTTACTATCTGTAGAGCACTGTATGAAGAGATTGGTAGAGTACAATACAGCAGAGTTAGCAGATACGTTCGCTGCCCACAATGAGTTTGCAGTCTAGATGTGGAGACAGACATAAATAATTTATAATATCAATTTTAATGCTATGCATGTAAGTGCTGTGGGGCTGAAGAAGGGGCAAATATAAAATCCCTAAAGGTCACAGATCCTAATGCATAGATGACACCAAAGGGAGAGAGAGCTTGGGAAAAGATGACTCAGTAGGGAAGACCTCTTAGATGAGCGTGACCTTAATAAGGCTTTGAGTGATGGTTTGGAATACATGAAGGGAGAGGGTTAAACAAAATACCTGGTTTAATATGATTCAGCCACCATGATGTAACAGACCAAATGACTAACACTTCAAGGTCATTACAAATCCCTGATTTAATACCTTTTTGAAAAGCAAAAACATGGATAAAATATGGGCTTGGGAGTCAGAAGGACCTGGGTTCGAATCCCCATTCCACCACATGTCTGTTGTATGACCTTGGGGAAGTCACTTCACTTCTTCACTTCAGTTACCTTATCTGTAAAATGGGGATTAAGACTGTGAGCCTTATGTGGGACAAGGACTGTGTCCAACCTGATTAGCTTGTATCTATCCCAGAGCTTAGAACAATGCTTGATACATGGTAAGTGCTTACCAAATGCCATCATCATTTTTATTATTGTAGGGCATGATCAAAGGTGCACTTCAGGAGTTGGCCTAAGGTGGTTTTGGCTAGAATCATGCTAACCTTCCCCAATCACAGTCAACTTCTTCCTTTTTCCCCTTGATGATGACGAGAGCAGTAGAATCCTGTCCTCTAGACTTTAAGCTTGAGTGGGCAGGAAGCATGTCTACCAACTTTGTTGTCATATCTCCCCTTCTCAATCGCTTAGTACAGTGGTCTACATAAAGTAAGGGCTCCATCAGTCAATGGTATTTGAGGGCTTACTTTGTGCCGAGCACTGTACTAAGCACTTAAGAAATGCAATGCAAGAGAGTTTGTAGACACATTCCCTGCCCACAACAAGCCTCAATAAATGTCGATTGATCCCGTGACAATTTCTTTGTATTCCATATGTTGCAGAACAATTAAGGATGACTAGGTAGCCTGTCTCTTTCCTGCTTGTAGGCTTATCTACGTGATTAACCAGATGCACAGTGTATTAATCCAGTGTAAAGGCTGTGGAGAGGGTTTGTCATTCTTGATCGAGTTCAGTTGCATTAATGTCTGTCAAGCCCTCTAGACTGGAAGCTCCCTGTGGGCAGGGAATGTCTGCCAACTATGCTGCACCCTCACAAACATTTAGTCCAGTGCTCTGCACACAGTAAGTGCTCAATAAATAACCAATGATCCAAGAATAGTATCTTTAAGAATACTCACTGCCTGTCTCCCTGAAAAACATTTTCTATCCAAGTCTATCAGGCCACTAAAGATATTTGATTTTTGTGACAACTGTGACAGCAGTAAACCTTCTTTAGAAAATGTTTTGCTTCCTTATCCAAAATGCATCCTTAATGCACAAGCCCATCCAAGCTGTTCTTTATGGAAGGAAATGGGCATTTTTTTTTTTTTGGTTTGAAAACATATTTAGTTGAGGATAACACAGAGCAGCAAGTAAGAACAGACCTCAGGTTTAGGATCCTGTTTAAAAATCATGCCAACCCTTACATGAATAATACTAATAATGTATTTAAGTGCTTGCCATGAGCTTGGGTGGTTTCAAGATTTAAAAAAAGTCAGATACAGTCGCTGTTCCTGTCAGGACTCACAGTCTAATAGGGAGATGGGTAATTAATCCCCATTTTACAGGTGAGGAAACTGAGGCCTAGAGATGTTAAGGGACTTGCCAAAGTCACTCGGCAGGCTAGTGACACCCAAGCCTGTGCTCTTTCCACGGGGCCACAGATGAAGGAAAGAAGCACGACTGTCACTAAATGTAAAATTTTACTATATACTCTGCGTCAAAGAGAAAGGAAAACTAAATGGAGAAGTCAGAGAAATCGAGGGTAAGGGCTCTGGAATGTATGAAATTCTGAACTGGGACATAACTTCAATAGACCACTGTGCTTTGTAGACCATTAAAGAACTTAATGATAATAATATTGATAATTGTGAAATTTGCTAAGTGCTTACTATATGCCAGGCGCTGTCCTGAGCGTTGGGGTGCATACCAGCAAATCAGGTTGGACACAGTTCTTGTCCCGCATAGGGCTCACAGTCTAAATCCCCATTTTACAGATGAGGTAACTGAAGTCCAGAGAAGTAAAGTGACTTGCCCAAGGTCTCCCAGCAGACAAGTGGCAGAGCCAGAATTAGAACCCATGATTTACTGACTCCCAGGCGCATGCTGCAACCATTACACCATGCTGCTTCTCAACACAGTCTCTGCTTCTTAACGCACATAATACAGTCCCTGTCAGCCCACCCCAAATCACTCATGCACCTGGGACACCCAGAGCCCCTGCACACCAGTTTGAAGGAAGGGCTTAAGGAGTTCGAAATCCAGCCATCTCTACCTACTAAAGTTGGTGATGATCTACATATTTGCCTCAGATAAAGAAATAAACTTAACCTTAGATTAATTTTTTTCCTTTTTTTTTTCCTGTCCTATGTTCAGGCTCTCTGGAAGTCAAACAATTGAATGTGTTGAAGAGATTGTAACATGGTTCATTGCTGAATCACTAGCCTTTGGCCCTGAATTTCTGCCAACACATAAACCCTGAGGGCTAGAAAAGGGAAAAGGAATCCTTATTTTGACAACTTCATTTTCATTGTCACGCCATTCCGTGGGAGATGGCCAGTTCATTGGACGTTTATAGAGAGTGCAGAGTCCCTAAGTTGCTTTTTACCACATTGGTCACTGTTTTGACTGCAACAGAGCTCATAGGTTGTGAGATTGATGACGCCCCCCTTTTCCTCAGCTCCTCCTCCCCTCCGCATCAACTCGCTTCCTTTGCTCTACCCCCCTTCCTCACCCCATAGCACTTGTGTATATATATGTACATATCTATAACTCTATATTTATTGATGCCCATCTCCCCTATTCTAGACTGTAAAACAATTGTGGGCAGCGATTGTCTCTATTGCTGAACTGTACTTCCCATGAACTTAGTACAGTGCACTTCACACAGTAAGTGCTCAATAACTAGGTTTGAATAAATGAATGAAAGATTCTAGAGGGCAGGTAGTCATATGACCTAAAATAGCACTTGCCCAATGGTCCGGGAAGGGAATCCAAACGTTCTTTGGGAAGTTGGGAGATAATGGAGGCACGGCCTCAACTCTGCCTCACACTAAACATCACTGTTAATCAGTGATTATTTATTGAGTGCTTACTGTACTAACTAGGACCATGATACATCTAGAAAATTGGGGTTATACTGAAATTGTTATCACCCGTCCCTTCCTTTCACTCCTATCATTTGCATACCAGGTATAATGGATCACTGAGAAGCAGTGTGGCCTAACGGATAAAGCACAGACCTTGGAACTAGAAGACCAGGATTCTAACTCCAACTCTACTGCTTTCCTGCTGTGTGATCTTAGGCAAGTCACTTCACTTCTCTGTGCCTCATTTTCCTCAACTGCAAAATGGGAATTCAATCTCTGTTCTCCCTCCTTTTTTAGACTGTGAGCCCCCTGTGAGACCCAGGCTATGTCTGACCTGATTTATTTGTATCTACCCCAGTTCTTAGAATAGTACTTGATATACAGTACTACACATAACAAATACCATTTTTTAAAAAAGACATTTTTGAAGGAAAAGTAGCAAAAGCCTGCTGATACTTGAGGATAATTTTCTGACCTACACTTTAATTGATTAGGCTTTTATTTATGAGCTGCATAGTTAATGATGGAAAAAGTGAGATAAATGCATACCCTGTATAATAATTTCCTAATTATTAAATCCTACATTCCTGTTTCCTCAGTTCTTCCCTTTGAACAACAGAGCTACTTGCCTCAATGTATTTATTTTACACATACCATTTGGATACATAGTATGCCTTATTAAATTTAGTGGATGACTAGGAAGCCAATTGTGAGTTAGCAAATTTGGGGAATTAGCACTCAAGCAAATACAAAAGCAGCTATAGTCAAAATAAGGTTATTGAAGCAGAAAATGTACTTGAGTTATTTATTTTGACCAGTGTAGTTTGCGTTTATGATAATAATACATTTCTAAATGTAATGTAGGATATTTTGTAGAGTAGTGAAGTCTTAATAATATGAGCAGCCACTACAATGCTAATGCTAGTAAATATTTCTTGAGAAATTGGATGACAGCTAGTTTTTTCTGATCATTATTGGGTTAATAATTATTAAGATTCTAGAAAACCCATGCTGCCAATTTTTTCTAAACCCCATATGCTGCATCATTCATTTATGCCATATTTAAGCAAGATATCATACAGAATGTTCTAATCATGGATGTTAATGATTAGATGCTAATAATATGTAGATTTAATCATTCATAATGCAGTTAATTTGTGGCAAATATAATTTTGGCTAGGTAGTTGTAATAGTATTAAGTACTTACTGGGTTCAGAGCACTGTACAGAGCGTTGGGAAAGATGTGAGCCTGTTGTTGGGTCGGGATTTTCTCTATTTGTTGCCAAATTATACTTTCCAAGTGCTTAGTACAGTGAGCTGCATATAGCTCAAGAAATTCAATTGAATGAATGCATTAATACAGAGGTGGAAATTAGATGTGGTCCTTGGCCCTCAGTGGGCTCACAGTCTAAAAATACGAGGCGGAGAAAATGACTGGCCACAGACACACAAAGAGCAATGAAACAGAGCACCAAAACATGAAGGATGGATACACATGATTAAAAAATAAAAGGTCAGTGGACTGCTAGGGCTAGAAGAGTAGAATTTCAGGCTCCTCCTTTCTCTGCATCCAAAGCAGGCCTGTAGCCTTAACAATTTCTACAGCAGCTTCCAGTCACTCTGAGTTTCTGTGGAGGCTTCATGTTGTGTTAGCTGTTTGCTTTGCTCTTTTCCCTGGGTATGGTTTAAGACAGGATGACCTGGAAGGGTGCTGGCGTAGAGGACCAGGATTCTGACTCTACTACTTGCCTGCTGTGTGGCCTTAAGCAAGTCACATCTCTTCTCTGTGCCTCATTTTCCTCAACTGCAAAATGGGGGTTCAGTCTCTGTTCTCCCTCCTATTTCATTCATTCATTCAATCGTATTTATTGAGCGCTAACTGTACTAAGCGCTTGGGGAGTACAAGTTGGCAACATATAGAGATGGTCTCTGCCTAACAGTGGGCTCACAGTCTAGAAGGGGGAGACAGACAACAAAACAAAACATATTAACAAAATAAAATAAATAGAATAAATATGTACAAATAAAATAAATAGAGTAATAAATACATACAAACATATATACATATATACAGGTGCTGTGGGGAGAAGAAGGAGGTAAGGCAGGGGGTGGAGTGGGAGAGGAAGGGGGGGCTCAGTCTGGGAAGGCCTCCTGGAGGAGGTGAGCTCTCAGTAGGGCCTTGAAGGGAGGAAGAGAGCTAGCTTGGCGGATGGGCAGAGGGAGGGCATTCCAGGTCCGGGGGATGACGTGGGCTGGGGGTCGACGGCGGGACAGGCGAGAAGGAGGCACAGTGAGGAGATTAGTGGCAGAGGAGCAGAGGGTGCGGGCTGGGCTGTAGAGGAGAGAAGGGAGGTGCGGTAGGAGGGGGCAAGGTGATGGACAGCCTTGAAGCCGAGGGTGAGGAGTTTTTGCCTGATGTGTAGGTTGATTGGTAGCCACTGGAGATTTTTGAGGAGGGGAGTAGCATGCCCAGAGCGTTTCTGAACAAAGACAATCCGGGCAGCGGTGTGAAGTATGAATTGAAGTGGGGAGAGACAGGAGGATGGGAGATCAGAGAGGAGGCTGATACAGTAATCCGGATGGGATAGGATGAGAGCTTGATTGAGCAGGGTAGCGGTTTGGATGGAGAAGAAAGGGCGGATCTTGGCAATGTTGCAGAGCTGAGACCGGCAGGTTTTTGTGATGGCTTGGATGTGAGGGGTGAACGAGACAGCGGAGTCGAGGATGACACCAAGGTTGCAGGCTTGTGAGATGGGAAGGATGGTAGTGCCGTCAACAGTGATGGGAATGTCAGGGAGAGGGCAGGGTTCGGGAGGGAAGACAAGGAGTTCAGTCTTCGACATGTTGAGGTTTTAGGTGGCAGTAAGACATCCAGATGGAGATGTCCTGAAGGCAGGAGGAGATGCAAGCCTGGGGGGAGGGGGAGAGAGCAGGGGCAGAGATGTAGATTTAGGTGTCATCAGCATAGAGATGATAGTTGAAGCCATGGGAGCGAATGAGTTCACCAGGGAGTGAAGGTAGATCGAGAACAGAAAGGGACCAAGAACTGACCCTTGAGGAACCCCTACAGTAAGGGGATGGGAGGGGGGGGAGGAGCCTGCAAAAGAGACTGAGAATGAATGGCCTGAGAGATAAGAGGAGAACCAGGAGAGGACGGAGTCTGTGAAGCCAAGGTTGGATAGCGTGTTGAGAAGAAGGGGGTGGTCCACAGTGTCAAAGGCAGCTGAGAGGTCAAGGAGGATTAAGATAGAGTATGAGCCGTTGGATTTGGCAAGCAGGAGGTCATTGGTGACCTTTGAGAGGGCAGTTTCCGTGGAATGTAGGGGATGGAAGCCAGATTGGAGGGGGTGTGATGGCCAACTAGTAGAAGCGATTGCCAAGGTTGCCTGGGGACTAAAATTTATCTTCTAATTAAGGAGGTTCAAATATTACAGGGTAATGATTCCATTTTCAAACTCAAGATACTGTGGTCTTGCATTTCTTATTACCATAACATAGCAACTTTCTGGCATGCTGCAGCCTGCTGGTTTTCAGGTTTTCCTCTTTGGTCCTCTTCATTTATTCAATTGTATTTATTGAGGGTTTACTGTGTGCAGAGCAATATACTAAGTGCGTGGGAAAGTACATTATATAAAGAGAGACAGTCCCTGACCATAATAAGCTCACAGTCTAGGGAGAAGGAGAGAAACATAAATACATATAAACAGATATCAATATAAATAATAAAAATACAGCTATATACATAAGTGCTGTGGGGCAGGGTTGGGAGGAAGAGCAAAGGGAGTGAGTACGGTAATGCAGAAGGGAGTGGGAGATGAGGAAAAGTGGTGCTTAGTCTGGGAAGGCCTCTGGAGGAGATGTGCCTTCAGTAAGGGTTTGAAGTGGGGGAGAGTAATTGTCTGGTGGATTTGAGGAGGGAGGGCGTTCCAGAACAGAGGTAGGACAGAGACCAGGAGTCGGCGATGAGACAGGTAAGATGGAGGTACAGTGAGAAGGTTAGCACCTGAGGAGCAAAGTGTGAGGGCTGGGTTGTAGAAGGAGGCAAGCGAGGTGAGGTAGGAGGGGGCAACGTGATGGAGCGTTTTAAAGCCAATGGTGAGGAGTTTTTCTTTGATTCAGAGGTAGATAGGCAACCCCTGGAGATTTTTGAGGAAGAGAGTGACATCTCCTGAACGTTTCTGTAGATAGATGATCCGGGCAGCGGAGTGAAGTATGGACTGAAGTGGGGAGAGGCAGGAAGTCAGAAGGTCAGCCAGGAAGCTGATGCTGTAATCTAAGCAAGCTAGGATGAGCATTGTATTATTGTGGTAGCAGTTTGGATGGAGAGGAAAGGATGGATTTTAGCGATGCTGTGCAGGTGAAACCGACAGAATTTGATGATGGATTGAATATGTGGGTTGAATGAGAGAATGGAGTCAAGGATAATGCCAAAGTTGCAGGCTTGTGAGACAGAAAGGATGGTGGTGCCATCTACACTGATGGGAAAGTCTTCGAGAAGACAGGGTTTGGGTGGGAAGATAAGGAGCTCTGTTTAGGACACGTCAAGTTGGAGGTGATGGGAGGACACCCAAGTAAAGATGTCATGAAGGCATGAGGAGATATGAGCCTGTGAGCCCACTCTTCTAGACTGTGAGCCCACTGTTGGGTAGGGACTGTCTCTATATGTTGCCAACTTGTACTTCCCAAGCGCTTAGTACAGTGCTCTGCACACACTGCTCAATAAATACAATTGATTGAGAGAAATCAGGGCTGGAGATATGGATTTGGGTATCATGCACATAAAGATGATAGTTGAAGCTGTGGGAGCAAATGAGTTCACCAAGGGAATGAGTGTAGATGGAGAATAGAAGGGGACCAAGAACTGAACTTTGAGGGACCCCACACACACACAGTTAGAGGGTGGGAGGCACAGGAGGAGACTGAGAATGAATGGCCAGAGAGGTGAGGAGAACCAGGGGAGGACACAGTCAGCGAAGCCAAAGTTGGATAATGTCCTCTTTCAGCCATGGGGCCTTCATCTTGGACTCCATGTAGCTTCTCCCACCTTACCCCTCTCCCACCTCTCTCTCTCTTTGCTTCTCCTTGAAATGGAGAGGGGAGGTAAAAACCAGTTCCATGTGTCTGCCTTCTCTCTTTGGGGGTGGAGTAGTGACACCTCCTAATTCCCTCTTCCTCCTTCCCCCAGCCACCCTGGAGATCATCTTAGGGAGGGGAGGGAGTTCCATGGAATGTGCAGCCACTATTATTCATCTGTCAGTGATCAGGGATGGGAGTGGTGGGATAAGGTGATGTGGAAGAACAACTTCACAGACTCTGTGTAGTGTTCAAAAGGATATGGCAGAGACAAGTTTACTACCACTACTAGCACTAGTAGGGAGTTATAGTTGATGGGTAGAGATTCCTCTGCTAGTCAAGGCCAGCTCAACTTCAAACAATACAGACTGTCTTTAACTACAGTTGGTTCAACATTCTAGCTTCACATGTGATCAAAGAGCAAAATCATTGTACATACCTTAATACAAACATCAGTAAAGTCTACCTGGGGTGATTACTAGGCTTTGCCTTGTTTTCTCCATTATAAGGATCTGGTGGGCAAACACTAACTGATAAACAGGTTAAGAATCTTTACGTGAGCTTTTCCTGTCTCAAGACCTTGAAAAATCAAACTTTCTGATAAACTGATCGACAGATACCTAGATAGGACAGAACAAAAGATTATATGTGATGTGCCCACTTTGAGTAAATGGTGGCTTGGCCAGAAAAAATGAAGTCCAGGCCTAAAGGCCCATCGTGTTCGATGTATTGGTATTTTACCATTCTGAGGGACTGCAGTGGCTGGACTTATTCTTGTTCACTTAAACAAGGTGCTTAGGAGACAATCAAACAAGCCTAGACACAAAACAGCTCAGAGGGAATGGTTGGATGAGAAGGGGCTAATGCAAGGCCTAGACCACTGTGATTCCGCAGTCTTGAACTAGTTCCCAGCAAGTGGCTTCCACTCTGGGGTTGAGGAAACTCCAAGTTGCCCTCCATGTAGCCCCAGCTCCTTTGCAGGTTTCTGGTGCTCTTAATAATAATAATAATGGCATTTGTTAAGTGCTTACTATGTGCAAAGCACCGTTCTCAGGTCTGGGGAGGATACAAGGTAATCACATTGTCCCACATGGGGCTCACAGTCTTGATCCCCATTTTACAGATGAGGTAACTGAGGCTCAGAGAAGTTAAGTGACTTGTCCAAGGTCACATAGCAGACATGTGGGGGAGCCGGGATTAAAATCCATGACCTCTGACTCCCAAGCCAGTGCTCTTTCCACTGAGCTATGCTGCTTCATGGCAGACTTCATGGCACGCTTCTTCTAGGCAGACCATCCCCTCCCAAGTAAGTGGCTGCAGGAAACTGCTTTAAAACCTACGCAGACCCTCTTCCCAACCCCCTAACAGCAGCGGGGGTGGGAGAATCCAGACTGAGCATCCTCAGTCACCCCCAGCCTAGTTTAGCTGGATCGGCACTGTGACCGTGTCTGATCTGTTATTTCTGCATAGAACACGTGCCTGGGAGAAAGGAGGACCTGGGTTCTAATCCCAGCTCTGCCATTTACCTGCTGCATGACCTTGGATAAGTCACTTAACTTATCTGTGCCTCAGTGACCTCGTTTGAGAAATGGGGATTGAGACTGTGAGCCCCATGTGGGGTAAGTACCGTGTCCAACCCAATTTGCTTGTAACCATCTCAGCTCTTAGTACAGTGCCTGGCACATAGTGAATGCTTAAAAAATACTACAATTGTTATCGGTATCTACCCAGTACTTAGCCCAGTGCTAATGTTCTCCCTCTGCCCTCTCCCCAACCCAGAGGGAGTTAGGTGAGAAAGCACTGCTGAGGGGCCAATTGGTGCAGAATGGCTGACCTAAGCTTCCTGCTTCAAAGCGCTCCCTTTTGCCTCCTCTCCTGCCTCACCCTTGTTCATAGGAGAATCAGAGCTGACCCAGTATTACCATGGAAGGAGAAACACTTCTTAATGTCCCCTGAAGGTCACATCACTTCAATCAATGGTTTTTATTGAGTGCTTTTTGTGTTTAGAGCATTGTACTAAGCTTGGTGGAGAGTATAGTACAAGAGAGCTAGTAGATGTGATCCCTGCCCACAGTGGTCACAGTCTAGAGGGGAAATGAATAATTTACAGATATGTACACAAATGATGTGGGGCTGAGGGCAAGTGCCCGAAGACTATAGATTTAAGTGATGCAGAAGGGAGAAAGAGTCGGGGAGGGGAGGGGTAAGAGGGCCTAGTCAGGGTAATTTGGAAGGTGGAAAGAGATGGTCTAATGTACAAGGACGGGAAGGGATTTCAGGGCCCAAGGGAGGTCACAGTGTGAAGCAGCATGGTTCAATGGAAAGAGCACAGGCTTTGGAGTCAGAGGGCATGGGTTCAAATCCCAGCTTCGCCAGTTGTCAGCTGCGTGACTTTGAGCAAGTCACAACTTCTCTGTGCCTCAGTTACCTCATCTGTAAAATGGGGATTAAGACTGTGAGCCACCCGTGGGACAACCTGATCACCTTGTAACCTCCACAGCACTTAGAACAGTACTTTGCACATAGTAAGCGCTTAATAAATGCCATTATTATTATTATTTTTATTATTAAATGAGACAGGAGCATGGTGAGCAAACCGGCGCTAGGGGAATGATGTGTGTGGGCTGGTCTGTAGTAGGCTATCGGTGAGGTAAGGTAAGAAGGGATGAGCGCTTGTGTGTGACAATTATCCCAACATAATGATCACTTTTGAGATGGTCTGCTGGACTGTCATGATATCCCTTCACTGACGTTTCATCCTATCCCCACTCTGAGATTCTGTCACTCACCGCATGTTTGCAACGCATCAGGTTTAAACAGAAAAGAAACAGCACTCAAATTATTTGAGATTTTTGTCTTATTTGAACCCCAATACCAGCAGGGAGGGCCTCCTCATTTAGCCTAATACTGTGGGGAGGAGAAGGAAGAAGTGAAGAGAAGCCACTTAGTGACCTCTTTCTTGCCATGGAGAGCTACTATAAAGAAAAAAATAAATAAGCTTGAGATTTTTAGTGCCACTCTTTATTGTGGAATTCCATGATTTACTGTGCAATATAGTGAGGCTTAGCGTGTCCCTTTGTTGTGGTGCTTCCTGATTTACTGGGAAACCCAGAGGAGTTTATCATGAAACTATTCTATGAGAAGGTCTGGGAAATGAGACGATGGGCTTTGTAGGCCATTAAAGACAACTAACCTGTTCTTCTCAAGTGACCCAAAGAAGATGATGCCTAAAAAGTAAGCTTCTTAAGCTCTGCATGTGAATTTTGATCTTATTTTATGGTATTTAAGCACTGACTGTGTTCTAGGCACTGTACTAATGGTTTATTTTTTGCCTGTTTACTTGTTTTGATGTCTGTCTCCTCCCGTTCTAAACTGTAATCCCAGTGTGGGCAGAGATTATCTCTCTCCATTGTTGAATTGTACTTTCCAAGCTCTTAGTCTAGTGCTCTGCACACAGTAAGTGCTCAATAAAGACGACTGAATAAATGAATAAGGGTTAGATTGGGTACAAGCTAATCAGGTTGGATGCAGTCCATGTCCCATTCATTCATTCATTCAATTGTATTTATTGAGCGCTTACTGGGTGCAGAGCACTGTACTAAGCACTTGGGAAGTACAAATCGTCAAAATATAGAGTCGTTCCCTACCCAAGAAGGGACTCACCGTCCAGATGCAGGGCTCAGTCTTAATCCCCATTTTACAGATGCGGTAACTGAGGCAGAGAGAGGTTAAGTGACTTGTCCAAGGTCACAAGGCAAAGAAACGGGGGACCTGGGATAGAACCCTAGTACTTGGGCTCCCAGGGCCATGCTTTTTGTTTAGGTAGCTATAGAACTCGTCTATGTCTTTCTCACTTCTTTGCATAGTTTTGAAGCCCTTCTTTAGGCCCGGTAATAATAATCAATCAATGATATTTATTAAGGTTACAGAGCACTGTACTAAGGCAGTATAATGCCATAGATTTGGCAGACAAAATCTCTGCCCACAAGGAATTTACAATTTAAATGGGGAAACAGACATTAAAATAAATTTCAGATAACAAGGGTCAAAATATGAGGATTAGTCGGTCAGTAGTATTCAGCTCTTACTGTGTGCAGAACACTAAACTCAGTGCTTCTGAGAGCACAGTAAAACAGACACACTCCCTGCCCACGGTGAGTTTACAGTCTAGAGAAGGAGAAAGATCTTAATATAAATAAAGTACAGCTATGTAAATAAATGCTGTGGGGCTAGGATAAGGGATGAATAAAGGGAGAAAGTTAGGATGACACAGAAGGGGTTGGGTTAAGAGGAAAAAAGGGCTTCATCAGAAAAGACTTCTTGTAGGAGATGTGCCTTCATAAAACTTCGGAGGTGGGGAGAGTAATCGTCTTTGGGCAAGTCACTTAACTTCTCTGTGCCTCAGTTACCTCATCTGTAAAATGGAGATTAAGACTGTGAGCCACCCGTGGGACAACCTGATCACCTTGTAACCTTCCCCGGGCTTAGAACAGTGCTTTGCACATAGTAAACACTCAATAAATGCCATTATTATTATTATATAAAGGAGGAGGGTATTCCAGGCCAGAGGCAGGACGTGGGTGAGAGGTCGGCAGTGAGATAGATGAGATCTAGGTACAGTGAGAAGGTTAGCATTAGAGGAGTGAAGTGTGAGGGCTGGGTTATAGTAGGAGAGAAATGAGGTGAGGTAGGAGAGGGCAAGGTGATTGACTCTGTAAGTGAGGATATGTGCCTAAATCTTGAAATGGTATGGAGGAAGGCAGTGGGTGAACAGTGGGGAGGGCAAGCAGTGAGTATCAAAGTTTTTAAGGGCTACAATTCTTAGGAAAGCAGCACGACATAGTGGAAAGAGCACAGGCCTGGGAGTAAGAGAACCTGGGTTCTATTTCTAGCTCTGTCTTTTGCTTGCTGTGTGACCTTGGGCAAACAGTATGTAAAATGAGGAGAAAATACCTGTTGTTCTTCCTACTGAGACTGATACTCCGTGTGAAGGCAATTTGAACAAGAACAAATAGTGTGGTGGAGAGAAGGCTGGATTCAAATAATATGCGTTTTGCTGACCAAATTCTTACTCCTCATGTTTGGCTTGGAGTGCTACAAAGAAAGAAAGAAGATAACAGGTTTGTGATCTGAAAAGAGGTACCCTTGAGGTATGTAACCACTGAAGATAAAAACCCCAGAAAACCAGTTGGATCTATAAGCCTTGGAGAAAAAGGTGTTGCCCCAAAATCTAATATTTCCAGTGTCAGACCTTTTCTTTTCTTTCCTTTTCTGGTCCATCTCATCTAGCCTCTGCCTTCACATTTTTAACAACCACCCTGCCAACCTCATTTCCCAGAAGATCCAAAACTTCTCATTATGTGTTTCACATAACTTTGTGGGGGAAAACAAGAAAGCTGAGACTCCCAGCATGAAGAAAGGTTGTTTTTTGTTTTGTTTTGTTTTTGATTTTTTATGGAAGCTAGTTCAATTCTTTGGAACAAAGAAATAGGGTTTAGGATGTATGTGTGGAGGTTGTGGCAGGGGACGGGTGGGTGTCAATAAATATTACACTCAATTTGTATATAACTGGACCTCTTGAAGAGCACTGATTGCTTTGTTATTGACATATTTTCCACCATATTCTTTGTCGCATATTCCATGATGTTGTGAGAACTCATTTCAAATACCTAGATTTATCAGTGAGTAAAGACATTTTTTACAGAATGCTCCCAGCAAGATTCTTGGTTCAGAGTGAAAATTGATCTCTCAGGTTTCTATTTTGAATTGAATTTCCAAGAATATCAATATGGTTGAAGAGTTGATATTTATTTGGATCTTGGTTTTATTTGGTTAATCTTTGTGGAATTCAGTGTTAGAAGGGTGTGCCCTTCCTTATCAATCAATCAATCGTATTTATTGAGCGCTTACTATGTGCAGAGCACTGTACTAAGCGCTTGGGAAGTACAAATTGGCAACACATAGAGACAGTGCTTGGTCCCCTTCTGTTCTCAATCTACACTCACTCCCTTGGTGACCTCATTCGCTCCCACGGCTTCAACTATCACCTCTACGCTGATGACACCCAGATCTACATCTCTGCCCCTGCTCTCTCCCCCTCCCTCCAGGCTCGCATCTCCTCCTGCCTTCAGGACATCTCCATCTGGATGTCCGCCCGCCACCTAAAGCTCAACATGTCGAAGACTGAGCTCCTTGTCTTCCCTCCCAAACCTTGTCCTCTCCCTGACTTTCCCATCTCTGTTGACGGCACTGCCATCCTTCCCGTCTCACAAGCCCGCAACCTTGGTGTCATCCTCGAATCCGCTCTCTCATTCACCCCTCACATCCAAGCCGTCACCAAAACCTGCCGGTCTCAGCTCCGCAACATTGCCAAGATCCGCCCTTTCCTCTCCATCCAAACCGCTACCCTGCTAATTCAAGCTCTCATCCTATCCCGTCTGGACTACTGCACTAGCCTTCTCTCTGATCTCCCATCCTCGTGTCTCTCTCCACTTCAATCCATACTTCATGCTGCTGCCCGGATTATCTTTGTCCAGAAACGCTCTGGACATATCACTCCCCTCCTCAAAAACCTCCAATGGCTACCGATCAATCTGCGCATCAGGCAGAAACTCCTCACCCTGGGCTTCAAGGCTCTCCATCACCTCGCCCCCTCCTACCTCACCTCCCTTCTCTCCTTCTACTGCCCAGCCCGCACCCTCCGCTCCTCCACCGCTAATCTCCTCACTGTACCTCGCTCTCGCCTGTCCCGCCATCGACCCCCGGCCCACGTCATCCCCCGGGCCTGGAATGCCCTCCCTCTGCCCATCCGCCAAGCTAGCTCTCTTCCTCCCTTCAAGGCCCTGCTGAGAGCTCACCTCCTCCAGGAGGCCTTCCCAGACTGAGCCCCTTCTTTCCTCTCCCCCTCGTCCCCCTCTCCATCCCCGTCTTACCTCCTTCCCTTCCCCACAGCACCTGTATATATGTATATATGGTTGTACATATTTATTACTCTGTTTATTTATTTATTTATTTATTTTACTTGTACATTTCTATCCTACTTATTTTATTTTGTTGGTATGTTTGGTTCTGTTCTCTGTCTCCCCCTTTTAGACTGTGAGCCCACTATCGGGTAGGGACTGTCTCTATGTGATGCCAATTTGTACTTCCCAAGCGCTTAGTACAGTGCTCTGCACATAGTAAGCGCTCAATAAATACGATTGATTGATTGATTGATTGACAGTCCCTACCCAACAGTGGGCTCACAGTCTAAAAGGGGGAGACAGAGAACAGAACCAAACATACCAACAAAATAAAATAAATAGGATAGAAATGTATCCTTCCCTAGAAAGGAAGGTTAAAACAATGGTGCACATCACTCCTTCATCCCAAGAATGGAAACTTTTTCAGTTCTCCCCCTCTTATCTTACCTCACTGATTTCTTAGTATAGCTCAGGCCACAAATTTGGTCCTCTCACACCAAACCTAAACCAAACCAGAGAAGCAGCGTGGGTTAGTGGAAAGAACACGGGCTTGGGAGTCAGAATCGTGGGTTTGAATCTCAGCTCCTCCACTTGTCAATCAATCAGTCATATTTATTGAGCACCTACTGTGTGCAGAGCACTGTACTAAGTGCTTGGGAAGTACAAGTTGGCAACATATAGAGACGGTCCCTACCCAACAGTGGGCTCACAGTCTAGAAGGGAAAGACAGAGAGCTCTATGACTTTGGGCAAGTCACTTAGCTTCTCTGTGCCTCAGTTTCCTAATCTGTAAAATGGGGATTAAGATTATGAGCCCCATGTTGGACAACCTGATTACCTTGCATCTACCCCAGTGCTTAGAACAGTGCTTGGCACATAGTAAGCACTTAACAAATACCAGCATTATTAAACCTACTCACTGTACTTTGATCTCATCTATCTTGCCAACAACATTTTTCCCAAGTCCTCCCTCTTGCATGGAATTGCTTCCCCCTTCATATCTGGCCAAACCACCACTCTCTCCACCTTCAAATCTTTATTAAGGTCACATGTCCTTCAAGAGGCTGTCTTGTATTTGCTTTTTCTTCTTCATTGCCTATGCATTTGCATCTGTACCCTAAATCCCTTGAGATTTACCCCAGCCATGCAACATTTATGCACTGATTCTTAAGTTCTCCAGTTTCCCCTATCTGTAATTTATATTAATATCTGAATTCCCCTGTAGACTGTAAACCTCTTGTGGTCAGGGATCATGTCTGCCAATTCTATTTCATTCTGCACACAGTAAGCACTTAATAAATAGCACTGATAGATTGGAAAGAGCTCTTATGTAGAATGAAAATGAAGACACAAGGCATCTTCTACTTAGGACTCACTGTTGAGCTCCAAACTATTTTGAGAATATGAGCTTCTCTCAAAAATAGTCAGGAGTAGAGACTTTAAAGAGGTGGGTTCCTTTAGTTTCATGGAAATTACCTGGAAAAACAATTAATGACTTTTTGAGCACTATACTAAGAAAGCAATACCACCAATCTCTTGAATCAGAGAAATTCTTGAAATGAGCTAAAGTAGTGCACAAAAGATGCCTATCTGAGATTCTTGCTTGGATCTATCTGATCTTCATAGAACCCATAGAAAGCAATCTAGAAGGAATTGATTGATGTTGATGGAATTGAGAATTCTCAGTAAAATGAATAAAATAAAGTCCAAATCATTTTATTTGACAAAATGTGAAAAACTGAAGAGGGAAGAGGGGAAAAATCACAATAATAATAATAATAATGATGGCATTTGTTAAGTGCTTACTATGTGCAGAGCACTGTTCTAAGTGCTGGGGCGGGGGGATAAAAGGTGATCAAGTTGTCCCATGTGGGGCTCACAGTCTTAACCCCCATTTTGCAGATGAGGTAACTGAGGCTCAGAGAAGTGAAGTGACTTTCCCAAGGTCACACAGCAGACATGTGGCAGAGTCAGGATTCGAACCCATGACCTGACTCCAAAGCCCGTGCTCTTTCCACTGAGCCATGTTGAAAAGGATTTAGGCTATGCTGAAAATAGTACTAAAGGTAATAATAATAATAATGATGGCATTTATTAAATGCTTACTATGTGCAAAGCACTGTTCTAAGCACTGGGGAGGCTACAAGGTGATCAGATTGTCCCTCAGGGGGCTCACAGTTTTAATCCCCATTTTACAGCTGAGGTAACTGAGGCACAGAGAAGTTAAGTGACTTGCCCAAAGTCACAGAGCTGACAATTTATGGAATCAGAATTTGAATCCAAGACCTCTGACTCCAAAGCCCATGCTCTTTCCACTGAGCTATGCTGCTTCTCTATGGGTGATGAAATATAATAATTATAGAGCTTGTTAAGCACTCTTCTAAAGGCTGGGGTAGAAACATATTAAACAGGTTGAACACAGTCCCTGGCCCACAGAGGACTCACAGTCCAAGTAGAAGATTGTAGGATTTAATCCCCATTTTACAGATGGGGTAACTGGGTTACAGAGAAGTTAAGTGACTTGCCCAAGGTCACACATTAGGCATGTGGCAAAGCCAGCATTAGAACACAGGCCCATGCTCTTTTCACTAGGCTGTGCTCCTTCTCATGCATGGTAAGTAAAAATAAAAAAATCTATTTGGTTGAATAATGACCTGACAGAGTATAGATACCAGGACAATTTTATAAAGAAAATGTTTGAAAAGCATGGACCTGGGCTGGCAGGGGCACCAGAAAATCAATTCTACTTCTAGACAGCTTGGAAGGACATCTCCAGTCATTTTCCGATAATAAAACTCCCCCTCCTCAATTATCCCACAGCAATGAGGAAAAACCTTTCCAAAAATACTAAAAGAGGCCTTTCACAGCAATCTGCCCAGTGATGTTCTAGACTTCTCCATTGTAGAAAGTGAGCAAGGTTGCAAAGAGAGCAATTGAAATAAGGACAGAAGTAGATAACAGGAATGAATGAGAAAGGTTAGCAGAATTGTGAAGTGAACTAGTGTGGAGGAGAAAACTCTGAAGAATGATTTTACATAAAATTTCAAGTTTTTATAACTGTCCTTCATCGACATGAATAGGTTGTTTCTGCCAGGGAGATCCTATCTACGCGCGAGTGACTGGAAAGCACAGAAGCTTTAAGTTCTTCCTGGAAAAATGCCTTTAAATTGTCATAAGAGAATTTGGATGAGAGCTAAAGAACTGTTAGTCTCTAAGAAACTGTCAGACACTAACAGTTAACCAAAAGAAGCTGATGCCTTTTGGACTGAGATGATAAACCCAACCTTACTTGGAAACTGAGGTATGGACTCGGTGAATTTGAGGTAAATATATGCTATACACTTACATTTCTTTTTATCATTCTCATCAAGTGTCTACTTTCTGCCAGTTTGTCATTCTTAAAGCTATCACTTCGATACTAGTGGAGTTCTTTTAACATACAGGCAATTGCCCTTCTCAAACACTTAATATAGTGTATTGCATTCAGTAGGCACTCGATTCATGTCAGAACTGTGGTCTCCCACATTTTTGAGTCTCAGATTCAACTTTGCCATTTTCTGAAGTTAACCAAGTCCTTCTAAAATTTCAATTTAATCAGTTTCAATCAGGACTCCTTTGGCTGTTCACATCTAACTTGGTCTAATAGAATTGAAGCTTCGACAAGAGTTACAATGGCTTAACAGCATGAGTGGATACCACACGCTTAGACTACTTTCAGGGATGCAGTTCTATCAAAAAAGAGGAGAAGCCTGTTCCTAAAGTTTCCTAGGAATTTACAAAAGGAATTTCCATCTGTTTGCCCTAAACCAGTTTACATTTGGTTCCTTCGTAATATTGGAAAGCAGTGAGGTTCCTTCAAGTAAAGATATTGTCTGAAGTGTCAGAAGGCTTAAGGTTTGGGCTTCTGTCCTGATCCAACCCATAGGACAACTGTGAAGAAGTCATGTACTCTCTCCATTCCCCTCCTCACCTCAGCTGCCTCAATGAAATGGAGACAGGATGCTGACCCAACCCAATGGGGTGGTCTGAATTGTAATTGAGGAAAAGGATGGCAGAAGACTAGGAAACTTATCAAAGCTAGGTAAATACTCAGAAACAACGACATTTTGTTTTTGGGTATCTCACTTTTTTTTTTTAGTGCCTTACCTCCTCTTCTATTTCATTTGTGAAAAATACAGTCACCCTATTATATTTTTTTTTTCCTCCTGGCTAAATTGAAATGGGAATCCCATGTTCAAATTAAGGAGCTTTCACTTAGCTGTGTGGCTTTAATTAAGAAAAGGCTCTGTTAAAGGATGTTCTTTGTGAATCTCTAACTCTGGGCTCATCCATTAACCGGCTGTGAGGCATAATGGGTTTTTTTTTTTTTGTATGAGTTGGGCTTCGGGAGCTGTAGGTATGGAAAAGCTGTGTTAAAAATTGGGATCACTAAATCTCAAAACCGTAATTGTATATTTTGTTTTCTTATCTCAAAGGACAACTGTACTTTAAATGACAATTGAAATTAGAATAAGAAACACGATGCAATAGGCCATTCTGCAGAAATGTCCATTAAAAGTGGGATGTGTATCAGGTATTTTTAAGGAGGGGTGACATTCTAGACTGTGAGCCCGCTGTTGGGTAGGGACCGTCTCTATATGTTGCCAACTTGTACTTCCGAAGCGCTTAGTACAGTGCTCTGCACACAGTAAGCACTCAATAAATATGATTGAATGAATTAATTAAGTTGGAGTAATTGGGATTTACATACCGTGTGGGGAATTTCAGTGAGTCTCGGGCTGAAAACCCAGTTTGGATAGGATTACATGGGAATTGAAGTAATTCTTGCCCTCTTTAGATTAAATCCCCCAGAGAAGGAAATGCTATGAAAAATAAGAGTTAAGCCTATTTTTAAAATACCAGAGATGCGGTTAGTTGAAAATATGAAGCAAATGAAGAGCATCCAGCATAAAGCAGTTAGTTCATTACCAGCTTAACCATGGCAGCAGGAAACTTGAGTACGGCCCTTTACTAAAGTATTTGTAAATATTTCACAGAAAGAACCCTTTGTAATAACAAAGTGTATTTTTTTTTCAAAATGCAAGTTTACACTGTAAGATCTGTTGGTTTTTCCTTCTTCCTGGATTGCTTAATGATGATGATGATAAGGACTGAAGTCCATGAGTCTGGGAAAGTATATATCTTGCCTGAAGCTGTACCAGGATGTGACCTGGTTTAAGGAGATCCTTCATTCATTATTTACTGAACACCTAAAGCCATAAAATGAATCCAGGAAAACTTACTAGAGGATGTGTGATTTCAGATTTTGAGAATGGTTAGAACTGTGGTCTGGCAGATTTGAAGGAGGGAGTGGTGGATCAAAGGAAGTGTGCACACAAGAGATCAGCGGAAAGAGAGACTAGAAAATCAATCAGTCAGTGGTATTTCCTGAGTATTATGTACAGTACACTGTAATAAATGTTTGGGAAAGTACAACAGAGTTCACAAACATGTAGTGGGCCCACAACATGTTTTCAGTGTAGAGGGGGAAACTGACATTAACCTTAATAAATAATGTACAACATAATTTCAAGAAGTGTTATGGGGTTGAGGATGGGGTTGATAGCATATGCCCAAAGGGTAACAGATCCAAGTGCATAGATGACCCAGAAGGGAAAGAGAGTCAGCAAAAAGAGGACTTAATGTGGGAAGGTCTCTTGGAGGAGATATGACCTCAATAATGCCTTGAAAGTGGGGACAGTGCTGGTCTAACATATGTGGAGGAGCAGGCAGTTCCAGGCTAGTGGGAATTAGATACAGTGAGTAGATTAACATAAGGGGAAGCTGGGATGCAGTAAGAGAAGAGAGTGGAGTAGTTGGTGGGAGAGAATTAATTGACTGCTTTAAAGGCAATGATCTAGAGTAGTTTCTGCTTGGTACGGATAGAAGTGGATTTCCATGGTAGATTTTGGAAGAAGGGAGAGATATGTGCTAATTGATATTTTAGAAAAATGCTCCAATAAGAAGGCTGATAAAATAGTCAAACCATAATAAGTAGGGGTCAGGAGCAGGCTGGTGGCTATTTGGATGGTGGGGAAGAAGCAGATCCTAGAATTGTGAGGCAAAATTTAAAGAAGGCTAAATATGGTAGCTGAAAAACCAGGAGGAGTCAAGAAAACTGCCTTGGTTGTGGATTTCTGAAACGGGTAGGATGGTGGTGTTGTCAACTATTTTGCGACAGATAGAGGGTGGGAGCAAGACAATCAGTGATATTTATTGAATGCTTACTGTGTGCAGAGAACTGTAATAAGTGCTTGGGAGAGTACAATTCAATAGAGTTGGTAAACACGTTCCCTGCCCAGGACAAGCTTACAGTTTAGACAAAGAAGACAATTGGAGGATAGCTAGGTGGACTGCAGGTAATTCTTGACTTAAAGCGTTTAGGGATACAGCAAAGGGGCTCTCACGTCAGTGAGCTCATCTCTGTGAGCAAAGAACAAAGACGTAATTATCAGATATATTCCCATATCTAATAAAGAAACTCAGTTGGTGGCTAGTTTAAATAATAAAAGTAACACCATACATTTTTGGGGAAAGGAAAACACACTGTTATCTATCAAAAGACTCAGTAAGAATCCATAAGAAAGACTGGAGATAAAGAGTTGTGATGCCAGGCAATGGAAATTTTCTGCCAATATTCATACAATTCCTCCCTGAAATCCTGTATTTTATTGATTGCTCTTGTAACACTAGTTTGTTAGACCTTTCGCATCCTGAAAAATTTCTAGTTAAATACAAATGCTTAGTACAGTTCTCTGTACATGGTAAACAGTCAAATACTATTGACTGATATAATTTTGCAAAAGAAACAGTGAAATGTATGTTTCTAGCCTGACAAAAGTCTGTTGAATCTTCCACCACTTTACTGGCCAAGTTTAAGTCCTCTGGGCCTGTTTGGAAAGTAAATCTATATTGAACTACCAAATTTTATTTGTACTTCACCTACATCCTCTTCAGCTCCATGGGCACATCTAGAGAATTGAATTAGATGTACTCTTGACATGTCTTCTGTGGGACCAGATAATTGTAAGAGACCTATTAGTGTCAGCTCCTTGAGGGCAGAGAATTCCTGTGTTGTTCTTTTGTATTTTCCCAAACATATAATGTGGTCATCGGTAAATACTGAATGAGGCATCTCCATCAATCTATTGATTTGTTGAGCACTTACTGTGTGCAAAGCATTGTAGTAAGCACTTGGGAAAGTTCAATACCATAGAGTTGGTAGACTTGTTCCCTGCCCTCAATGAGCTTACAGTCTGTAGGGGGAGACAAATATTAAAATTGATCTGGGATGGGGGAAATAATGGCGTGTAAAAATATTCACATATGTATGAGTTTCACCATGTCTAACTCGAGTTTCTTGCATCTACTCGGCACTTATTATGGTGCCTGGCAAACAATAAGTGCTTAACATATACCATTAAAAAATATATTGTGAAGCTGAGTCGTTGGTACTTTGGCTTCAGGCCATATGGATGATTCCCCAGTCTCGTGGGCCCCTTTCTTAGAAGAAGTATGAACCTTAAATAAGGGATTACTGAGGGCATATTCCTGGCTTTGTCCCCATTTCATCCTACAGAGAGAGGCCTTTTCAGGGGTGTAAGCCAGGCTACTTACTCTTCTTTCGCTTCCTTCCCAGATGTTTCTCAGAGACTTTCTAAATCCACACCCACTACCTGAGAAGCACCTTGGCCTAGTGAACAGAGGAAGGGCCTGGGAGTCAGAGGGACCTGGGTTCTAATCCCGGCTTCGCCACCTAACTGCTGTGTGACCTTGGGAGAATCACTTAACTTCTCTGTGCCTCGGTTACCTCATCTGGAAAGTGGGATTGAGACTGTGAGCCCAATTTGGGACAGGGACTATGTCCAACAGAATTTGCTTGTAATAATAATAATAATGGCATTTATTGAGCACTTACTGTGTGCAAAGCACTGTTCTAAGCGCTGGGGAGGTGACAAGGTGATCAGATTATCCCACGTGGGGCTAACAGTCTTAATCCCCATTTTACAGATGAGGTAACTGAGGCCCAGAGAAGTTAAGCAACTTGCCCAAAGTCACACAGCTGACAAGTGGCAGAGCTAGGATTTGAACCCATGACCTCTGACTCCAAAGCCCGGGCTCTTTCCACTGAGCCATGCTACTTCCCCTAATCCACCCCAATGCTTAGTACAGTGTCTGTCACATGGTAACTGCTTAACAAACACCACAGTTGTTATCATTGTTATTATTACCTGCCCTTTGGACCCTAAACCCATTTATCAACTAAAATTACGTGGTCCGATTCTCCTTCCCTGTCTTACTGATATTTGCAGTCTCTCATTCTCTGTTTTGTTCCCTCCCCTCTGCCTTTAAAAATGCTTAAGTCTGTCCATTGCCTCCTCCTCAGAAGTCTCTCCCACTTCTAGACTGTGAGCCCATTGTTGGGTAGGAACCATCTCTATATGTTACCGACTAGTACTTCCCAAGTGCTTAGAACAGTGCTCTGCACGGAGTAAGCGCTCAATAAATATGATTGAATGAATGAATAACAGGTCTCAATTCTCCTAAATGGAACCAACTTGGTTCCCCTCTTATTTGTGTGGTGTAGAGGATTGAACTTGAGTCTAGGAGTCAGAAGATCATGGGTTCTAATTCCAACGCCACCACCTTTCTCCTGTGTGACCTGGGGCAAGTCACTTTTGTTTCTCTGTGCCTCAGTTATCTCATCTGTAAAATGGGGGTTGAGACTGTGAGCCCCACATAGGCAGGGACTGTGTCCAAACTGATTTGCTTGTATCCATCCCAGCACTTAGTAAGCACTTAACAAATATTATTATTATTTTTATGACTGTGCCTTCTCTGTTTTGCTCATTGGCTTTTTGTGTGCCTTCATTCTCTGGCTTGTGAGTGTCCCCTACACTCACTTTCTTGGGGAGCTTATCCACTCACATGGCTTCAGCTACCATCTCTCTGCAGATAACACACAAATATAACAATCTCTGACATCTCATCTAGCCTACAATCCCACATTTTCTCTTGCTTCCAGAACATCTCCATTTGGCTGTCGTAACAGCACCTCAAAATTTACATGTCCAAAATTGAACTACTCCTCTTCTCTCATACACCTCCTCTCAGTTTTCCTGTTTCAGTCCACTTCCTTAGTGTCTTCCTGGTCTTGTCCCTGCCAATCAATTTTTCACATAAATTCAGCTGCCAAACTGCACTGCTAACTTCCTTTATTCTGTCTCCCAGAAATACCCCTTCCTAACTACCCAAAAGAATACCACCCTGACCCAAACTCTAGTCACAATGAGTCCAGACTATTGCATTTGTCTCAAGCCTCTTCCCTCTCCAATTTATATTGTCTGCTGATGTATTGTTATCTTCTCGGGCATCACTCAGCCCACCACTCCTCTACTCAAAACCCTCCTGGATTCCTGAGTCCATTCACATCAATGCAACAACTCACAATTGGCTTCAAGGCTCTCCAACAACTCACCCCATTTCTATCTGAAGCTCTCCAACTCTCTCTCTTTCTTTCTCCCATGCTAACCTTCTAACTGGTTCTAACCATCTCTTCCAATGAGCTTTCCCCAATTAATCCCCACCACCCCAAATCACACAAACCAATTGATCCCCTCTAGCATTTAGGTACTAATTTTGTAATCTTCCTAAGTGTTTTATATATCTGTTGCACAACTGTACATTCACTTATTTTGATGACGCTCTTGGTAAATATTTATATTTCTGTCTCTCCTATATACAGTGTAAGCTATCTAATGGGCAGGGAATGCATCACTTTTCTCCTGTACTTTCCATGCTCTTAGTTCAGTGCCTTGGCAACTGTCAATCAATGGTATTTATTGGACCATCTCTATATGTTGCTGACTTGTAGTTCCCAAGTGCTTAATACAGTGCTCTGCACACAGTAAGCGCTCAATAAATATGAATGAATGAATGAACATTACCCATTTCTGGGTAGGAGTGGAGAAGCAGCATGGCTCAGTGGAAAGAGCACGGGCTTTGGAGTCAGAGGTCATGGATTCAAATTCTGGCTCCACCAACTGTCAGCTGTGTGACTTTGGGCAAGTCACTTAACTTCTCTGTGCCTCAGTTACCTCATCTGTAAAATGGGGATTAAGACTGTGAGCCCCCCAAGGGACAACCTGATCACCTTGTAAGCTCCCCAGCACTTAGAACAGTGCTTTGCACATAGTAAGCACTTAATAAATGCCATTATTATTACTATTATTACTACTACTACTTATACCGCCACTACTACTTACCCACTATGAGAAGAGAAA
This sequence comes from Tachyglossus aculeatus, assembly GCF_015852505.1. Lineage (NCBI taxonomy): Eukaryota > Metazoa > Chordata > Mammalia > Monotremata > Tachyglossidae > Tachyglossus > Tachyglossus aculeatus. The sequence goes on from NC_052069.1 coordinate 53,263,783, forward strand.
AGAGCATGGGCATGGGAGTCCGAGGATGTAGGTTCTAATCCAGGCTCTGCTACTTTTCTGCTGTGTGACATTGGGCAAGCTGCTTAACTTCTCTTGGCTCAGTTACCTCATCTGTAAAATGGGGATTAAGACTGTGAGCCCCACGTGGGACAACCTGATCACCTTGTATCTACCCCAGCGCTTAGAACAGTGTTTGGCACAGAGTAGGCATTTAACAAACACCATAATTATCATTACTATGAACTGTAGAACTGAAGGCTGATTTCCCTATGCTTCTCTCTCCCTTTCCTGTCCTCCCTTTACCAAAGATTTCTACACTCCACCCATTCTGCCCCCCTCCTCTCTTGTTCATGGAGTAGGGAAGAAGATCAGAGGATCTAGCTCATTGTTTCTCCCATAAACACCTAAACTGGTAGGTGCTTCAGGACTACATAATGCTATTAAGGTTCCACTGAAGTGAATTTTGAATGAGGGATGTGTTGCTATTTCTAAAAAAAAAGAAGCCACAATTTGGTAGAAATGTAGGTAAGAATTGCTGACGAGATTTGGAAGCAAAAAAGGTTGCTCTTTAAACCTCTTTCACTGTATAATTCATGGTATAGACCTTCTGCGCTGTCTAATTGACCCATTTCAAACTGTCAGTTAATCAATGACTTCTGAATAGTAAAGTAGTAAACCCTGAAAACAGATCAAATACATAAATGTGGCCTGTTGTCCAAGGGACGTAGCCTTTTAACTCGTTTAGAAAACAGCTAAATTTGCTTTCTGAGGCCAATAATCCATCTTCCTGTGACCTGTCCAATTAATTTGGCTCACTTTATATTCTATTCTCTGAAACGTGCTCTCTTTAGCAATTGTCTTACATTGCAAATTTTCTAATACTTGCTCTTTGCTTAAAACTTGGATTTAGAATTCTCTTGCCCACTGCTTCTCAAGCATTGGAAACTTTCACGCCCCTCCTTCAGGCACCAGAAAACACTACTGTTCTGTCTTTTTATTTGCCCCTCCAATTGCCTGCTCCTTCTGTCTCTTCATCCCCTAAACCTGTCAGATGTTGACGTATCAAACAGAATGCTTCACTGCTGAATGATGGATCATCCAAAGCTAGAAACTGCCTTGCTAAGAGCAAGTAGTGTGCGTTAAAGTCCTATAGGCTATTGCTGCAACAGTATATTAAGGGCTTGGTGGGAGGGAAGGAGTTAATTACTGGCTGGGGTTGGGCCAAGCAACCTCTCATTAAAATGTCCAACACTGCTGCCAGGGCATAAAGGAGAAAAAAGAAACCCTCAGAAGGCTAGAGATGAAAGGAAAGTAATAAAATAATAAGAAACGGCTTCCGATTTCAAAAACTGTTGTGGATTTCTCTAAAGCATTCACCTCGCTTTATTTGAAGCCTGGATTTTCTGCAAAAGAATTAGTTTAAGGCATACCTAAATTAATCAGCAATAATGATAACGTAACAGGGGATACAGTGCTCCTGTTCACTGTAGGTGCTTAATAAATGTTATCATTAATATGCTTAGTATCAATAATTACTGTGTGGCCTTCATGTTTCATATGTATTTAAAGGAGTGGAATCATTTTAGAAGAGAAAGATGAGTGTCAGGGCCCAGATCTTGGAGAGTCAGTGGAGTGATGCCTACACTAATTTCTTGTGAACAGTAACTACCAAGATATCTAGAACCTTGTGTCTAGGTTATCAATATCAGCACACAAGAAGTAGTGCTGAAAAAGCTACAGTATGGAGAGGGCATTAGGAAACTGACTCATTAGTAAGAAATAGACTTTTTTATTTCACTGTTGGAAGTAGGCAGTTCTTTCCCCTGTGTTCAACAGAATGAGCTACACACTGTAGGTATTCAGTCGATTCCCGAGTGCTCAACAGAATGTGCTGTGCGTCGTATGGCTTTCTATATTTTGTAATACGGGTTTTTATTAAGGCAACTCTTTATCATGGGATGTGTTTATCTTTGATATTTTGAGATTCACATAGACACATTTCTAATGAAATTATTGAATCCTAAACTCCCTTGTAAATATTTTCTTCAAGAAGCAGCATAGTGTAGTGGATAGAGCACGGGCCTGGAAATCAGAAGGACATGGGTTCTAATCCCGTCTCCACCACTTGTCCACTGGGGGACCTTGACTGAGTCACTTCACTTCTCTGCGACTCAGTTACCTCATCTGGAAAATGGGGATTGAGGCTGTGATCCAACTTGATTTGCTTGTATCCACCCCAGTGGTTAGTACAATGTCTGGCACATAGTAAGTACCTAACACACTCCATCATTATTATTATTATTATCTTTCCCCTGATGTCGCTAAGCTGAGAGCTCACACTTTTGCCAGCATGACACAGTCTCCTGGCTTTTTCCTGAGATCCTTTTGGTACAGCCATCTTCACACTGATGCTGTGTGCTTAATCAGAGGCTGTCTTTGGAGTTCCCGAGACTTATTCAGTTCTAATATCTATTCATAGGCATGGGGACTAAAGAACTACAGCTGCTGGATTCATGCAGTGTGGTGCCCAAATGAATGTTCTGGGGCACTTAGGAGGCCAGAGGCAGCATTGGTCTCCCAGATCATCATATTGCTCTGACTCAGCTGAATAATCGACCAGAATAATCAGCTGCTGCATTGCTCTAAATCTGCTCCATTACCACACTGGAGACCAAATCCAAAGTCCTTCTGCAGACTCCCATGGAAACTAAGAAAACTTAATAGTAAAGAGAGACAGAGCAGATTCAGATTTTCTCCAGTCCTCTGCTAGCTTTCCTTTAGGCACTGTGCATGTAGACTTGTGCGAAATTGCATTGCTGCTCTAATGGATGTTTTTTCTGTCCAGAAGCAGTAACTCAGCCTTTCATAAAGCCTAGGCAGCTGTACATTTTCTTAAATGTGAGGCACATGGAAGATGAGTCCACTCTGATGCTTCTTGTTCTTGGTGATAATGCCACAGTGGTATTTGTTAGTGCTTACTTTGTGCCCGGCATTGTACTATGGAGTGGGAGGGCTACAAGCAAATTGGGCTGGACACAGTCCCTGTCATTTATTCATTCAGTTAGATTTACTGAGTGCTTATTGTGTGCAGAACACTGTACTAAGTGCTTCGGAAAGAACAATACAATAATAAACTGACACATTCCCTGCCCACAAGGAGCTTACAGTCCAGAAGGGAGAGACAGACATCAGTACAAATAAATTACAGATAGGTGCACAAGTGCTATGGGGCTGGGAGGGGGAAAGAATAAAGGGACCAAGTCAGAGTGATGCAGAAGGGATGGGGAGATGAGGAAAGAAGGGGCCTAGTCTGGAAAAACCATTTGGAGGAGATGTGCCTTCAGTATGTCTTTGAAGGAAGGGAGAGTAATTGTTTGTCAGATTTGAGGAGGGAGGGCATTCCAATAAATCAATCAATCAATCCATCAATCATATTTATTGAGCACTTACAGTGTGCAGAGCACTGTACTAAGCACTTGGGAAGTACAAGTTGGCAACATATAGAGACGGTCCCTACGCAACAGTGGGCTCAGGCCAGAGGCAGTATGTGGGCCAGGGGTCAGTGGAGAGACAAGCGAAAACCGGGTGCCATCTTCTAGACTGTGAGCCCGTTGTTGGGTAGGGACCATCTCTATATGTTGCCAACTTGTACTTCCCAAGCTCTTAGTACAGTGCTCTGCACAAAGTAAGTGCTCAATGAATACGATTGAATGAATGAATAGAAGGTTAACACTAGAGGAGCAAAGTTGCAGGCTAGGTTGTAGAAGGAAAGTAGTGAGGTTAGGTAGAAAGGGGCAAGGGGGTGGAAGTGCTTTAAAGCCAATAGTGAGGAGTTTTTGTCTGATGCGGAGGTGGATGGGCAACACTGGAGTTTTTTGAGGAGCAGGGTGACATGTTCTGAATGCTTTTGTAGAAAAATAATCCGGACAGCAGAGTGAAGTATGGACTGGAGTGGGGAGAGATAGGAGGCAGTTAGGTCAGCAAGGAGGCTGAAGCCATACTCTAGGAGGGTTTAGGATAAGTGAGTGTATTAATGTGGTCGCAGTTTGGATGGAGAGGAAAGGGCAGATTTTAGTGATGTTGTGAAGGTGGGACTGACAGAATCCAGGAGTCAAGGATAATGTCAAGGTTATGGGTTTGTGAGATAGGAAGGGTGGTGGTGCTGTCTACAGTGGTGGGAAAGTCCGGAGGAGGAGAGGATTTGGGTGGGAAGATGAGGAGTTAGGTTTATACATGTTAAGCTTGAGGTGATGGGAGGACATCCAAATAGAGATGTCTTGAAAGCTAGAGGAAATTTGAGCAGCAGAGAGGGAAAGAGATCAGGGCTGGAGATGTGGATTTGGGTATTGTCCGCATGGAGGTGGTAGTTGAAGCCATAGGAGCGAATGAGTTCTCCAAGGGAGTGAGTGTAGATGGAGAATAGATGGGGACCCAGAAATGAACCCTGAGGGACTCCCATAGGGCATGGGAGGCAGAGCAGAAGCCCATGAAGGAGACTGAAAATGAATGGCCAGAGATATGAGGAGAACCAGGAGAGAACAGTTTCAACAGTGTCAGTGAAGCCAAGGTTGGATAATGTTTCCAGGGGAAAGGAATGGTCCACAGGGTCAAGGAGGATTAGGATGTAGTAGAGGATGTTGGATTTGGCTAGAAGGAGACCATTTGTAACCTTCCAGAGGGTGGTTTCTGAGGAGTGAAGGGGATGGAAGCCAGATTGCAGGCATTCGAGGAGAGGATTAGAAGAGAGGAATTTGAGACAGTGGGAACAGAGAACATACTCAAGGAGTTTGGAGAGGAATAGTCAGAGAGTAATGGGGCCATATCTGGAGGGAGCCATGAGATTAAGGGAGGATTATTTTAGGATATGGAAGACATGGAAATAAATACAATTGAATGAATGAATGAATTAATGTTTGAAAGCAATGGGGAAGAAGCCATTGGAGAGAGAACAGTTGAAGATGACTGTTAGGGAGGGAAGAATGGAGAGGGTGAGAGTTTTGATAAGGGGCAAAGGAATGGGGTCGTTTAGGTTCCACATACTTCTGGAAAAGAGCCCATGACATCATGTTGAATTGTGGAATCGGGATCGTGTACGTGACATTCCGTGCATCTCTTTGCCCATGCTACAGGATGGCAATCAACCTTATGTATAGAGGGCTTACTGTGTGCAGAGAGCACTGTACTAAGTGCTTGAGGTTATACAAACTGTGGAATGTAGAGGCAGAGGGAATCTGAGCTTTTAAAAATACCAGAAATAAAGGCACCTGGCACTGTATCCATCCTGGAGAAGTCAGCCCCAAAACAGGGCTGTATGGCCTAAATCAGAATTAATGGTTACCCCACATCTCCCGCCAATGCACCGTATTCCCTTGGTGAATGCTCCTGGAGGTCGAGGGGCACAAAGGCATCACAGCCAGGCATTTTCTTTTCAGAGCAACCATTTTTAAGTTACATGGGACAAAATGGCCCCAAGCTTCTGTTCAGGTAAGATGCCTCAGGATTAGGCTTTTGGTCCCTGTTGCCACTCAGACACATTTGAGCCAAGTGAAGCAGCTGATCATCCCAGACCTTAACCCCATCTTTCTTGCATGAATACAGAAGCAGAGTCTGTCATATGTTTTGTTGTCTCATTAGTTGTTCCCTTCTTTAGGCTTGTCCTGTAATCTTCTAGTGCAACACTTTATTGCCATTCTGGGAAACTAAGTGCATGGTTTGAAGCAATTTTTTCTTATTACAAATTCCTCATAGAGGAGGTATGCTTCCAAGACCTCCAGCTACAAGTAGATTGATACAACAATATAACATATCTAGATGAGATGAGATGGGCCGTTTAATTTTTAAGTTTGGGAAACTTTTATAGGGTATTATTGGAGATTGTTTCATTCTGAAGCTCCACATATAACTCACTGGGTTTCTCTGTTCTTCTGGGATTTTCGGTGGCATGAAGTACTGTTTGCCGTATTTTAAATTTGGACAAATGGGTACAGACAGCTTAAGTACTAGCCCAAGGCCACACAGCACAACAGTGATGTAGTCTGAAACAGAACACAGGATTCTTGCAAAGCAAATATATTTCCTTATACTCCAGACTGTGTCCTTGCCTTTCATATTAAAGTGAAACCTTTAAAATAAAACCAGAGGGGTTGGGGGAAGGCAGGGTTATGATATTGAAGTCCTTGGCACAGGCCTTTTTTAAAGGTCCTTTCATCACTTAGAAGGTTGCTAGAGGTGAGCTGCACAAAGGCTTGGTTATCTTCAGGCCTAGCGTGGCTCAGTGGAAAGAGTGCAGGCTTGGGAGTCAGAGGTCATGGGTTCTAATCCTTCCTCCGCCACTTGTCAGCTGTGTGACCTTGGGCAAGACACTTCACTTCTCTGTGCCTCAGTTACCTCATCTGTAAAATGGGGATTAAGACTGTGAGCCCCACTTGGGACAACCTGATCACCTTGTATCCCCCCAGCATTTAGAACAGTGCTTCGCACATAATAAGCACTTAACAAATACCATCATCATCATTATTATTATTATCTACACCAGTTAATCAATGGCATTCATTGAGCATTTACCGTGTGCTAAACACTTATCATTTACTAACATCAGGGGTCAACAGAGTAGCTGAATGCTGTTACTGATCTGTACCCTGGGTAGGGCATTGTCCAGTGAGCACAGCGTAATGGATCGAGCACAGTTCTGAGGGTCTGAAAAACCTGAGTTCTAATCCCTGGTCTGCCACTTGCCTGCTGGGTGACCTTGGTTAAGTCACTTAATTTCTCTGTGGTTCAGTTACCGTGGTTCAGTGGAACGAGCATGGGCTTGGGAGTCAGAGGTCATGGGTTCAAATCCAGACTCTGCCAATTTTCAGCTGTATGACTTTGGGCAAGTCTCTTAACTTCTCTGTGCCTCAGTTACCTCATCTGGAAAATGAGGATGAAGACTGAGCCCTAAGTGGGACAACCTGATCACCTTGTATCCTCCCCAGTGCTCAGAACAGTGCTTTGAACATAGTAAGCGCTTAGCAAATGCCATCATTATTATTATTATTATTTGTAAAAATGAGGTTTAAGCCCTGGAAGGGACGTGGACTCTGTCCATCCTGATTAGCTTGTATCTACCCCAGAGCTTAGTACAGTGTCTGGCACAAAGTAAAAGTGCTTAGTTAATATAAAAAAAATTCTAGTGTGAATGACAGAGTATATCATAGAGACAGTGAATAAACTTAAGGCAAACAGGGCAATTGATCTATCTTATTGTATAGCCTGGACCTATGAAAGAGTCTACATTCTAGAGAAGTAGCATGGCTCAGTGGAAAGAGCATGGGTTTGGGAGTCAGAGGTCATAGATTCTAATCCAGGCTCCACCACTTGTCAGATGTGTGACTTTGGGTAAGTCACTTAACTTCTCTGTGCCTCAGTTACCTCATCTGTCAAATGGGGATTAAAACTGTGAGCCCCACGTGGGTCAACCTGACCACTTTGTATCCCCCCCAGCGCTTAGAACAGTACATTGCACATAGTAGGTGCTTAACGAATACTATCATCATCATAATTATTATTATTATTATTATTATCATTCTAGTGCAGATCTATTAATGCAGCCTCTGCAATGTTTAACACAAAGTTTCTGGGCTGCAGCAATGAAGTCCAGAATACAGTCGAAACAGAAACATGAAAGTTTCCGGTAACACCACATCTTAACCAAAAAAAAGAAAAATTTAAAAGAGACTGAACATCAAGAGGATATCTAAATAACTCCTTTAAGGGAAGCTGAAATGGAGGTATTAATAGAAATGGTAAACTAAAAAAATGTTAAAGACACAATGAAGTGAAACAGACAGAGGGGCATAGTAGTGAGCAGCCCAATCAACCAATAATATTTGATCTGTTACATGCAGCGCATTCTGCCAAATTTTTGAAGAGTTCCTTGGCGTTGGTAGAAAGGATCCCTGTCATCAATCAATAAATGGTATTTATTGAGCATTTCCTATGTGCAGAGCACTGTACTAAGTACTTGGGAGAGTACAGTATAACAATTAACAAAACAAATTCTCTTCTCATAATGAGCTTGGATCTTACAATCTAGTGGGAGGAGCTGGGAGGCAGTCGCTCAAGGCAGGTCAGTCAGCCTGGGGTCTCCATTCAATAAATCAATCATATTTATTGAGTACTTACTGTGTGCCAAGCTCTGTATTAAGCACTTGGGAGAGTACAATATCACAGAGTTGGTAGACATGTTCTTTGTCCCCAACAAACTTACAGTCTAGAAGGGATGATAATCAGAAATGAAATGAGAAATGACCGTTTTAAAGCTTTTTGGAAAATGTGACACCAAGAGGAAAAATTTAAGAATCTTACTTCAGACTCCATAAATATCAAACACAACACTACATCAAGAAGTAATCTTTCTGAGCATGCAACCTGGATGCAGCTGTTGAATTTGCCCTCATTTTATCAGCCACACTTTCACATGCTGATAAAATAAAAATCTCACCATCAGTAGCATCATCTCCAAACCTCAAGGACAGCTAGATAAATGCATATACTTCTAGGACCCAAAAAAGTCTAAGGTTAAAAAGGTTTTAAAGAAGCATATTTTCTTACAAAGTACTAATTGAATCCATTCCTTCGGATGCTGAATCACATTACTTCATCCTGATGAGCCAAACTTTGACCACTCTGTATCACCGAAGACAGCATGCTCTCTCCAGAAAATAAAATACATACTTGTTCCCCATTATTTGGTATGTTGATGGACTAGGACCTTACTACATCTCCACTGTGGCCAGCTCGAGAGGTGCAAGAATAGCCAAGTAGCCAGGTATTCACCTCTTTCACAGATGGAGACCACGCGGCTTCTCACAAAGATGGACTCCAGTGCCTTTCTCTAGATGGTGACTTAAGCTTCTCTCTGTAATGGCAACACTACTGCCCTTCACAAAGTTCATTCATGCATTCAATCATTTATTGAGCACTTACTGAGTGCGGAGCACTGTACTAAGCACTTGGAAAGTACAATTCAGCAAAGGGTATGAGCTGTTAGCAGATAGAAGTTGGGCTCTCACAGTTAAACTGCTTTGGGTGATTTAGGACTGGTTGCAGGGGTTGTGGAGGAGAATTTGTTTTTCTGCAAAGGTTTGCATAGAATATCAAAATGGGTGCACTCCCTGCAACGAGTCACGGTTCCCTGTGGTTCTGAGTAATAGATAGGAGGTGGGGGAGTGGGGCAGGGGCACAGCTGACTTACCTTTGCTTTGTGGTTCTATTTGCAAATCTAGATCGGTTTAGAGCCAGTCACTCCTTTCTGCTACCTGCCCTCCTCGGGTGTAGTTAGCTTTCCCAAGCTTATTGATAGCTTGCTTCAAACCTCTGTGAACCTCTCACCCTACTTAGAGAAGCAGCGTGGCTCGGTGGAAAGAGCCCGGGCTTGTGAGTCAGAGATCATGGGTTCTAATCGTGGCTCTGCCACTTGTCTGCTGTGTGACCTTGGGCAAGTCACTTCACTTCTCTGTGTCTCAGTTCCCTCATCTGGAAAATGGGGATGAAGACTGTGAGCCCCACAGGGGACAATCTGATAACCTTGTATCCCCCCCACCCAGTGCTTAGAACAGTGCTTCACAGTCAATCAATCAATCATATTTATTGAGCGCTTGCTGTGTGCAGAGCACTGTACTAAGCGCTTGGGAAGTACAAGTTGGCAACATATAGAGACAGTCCCTACCCAACAGTGGGCTCACAGTCACACATAGTAAGTGCTTAACAAATGCCATCATTATTATTATTATTATTAAAGTGGATCCAGAACTGGACGTTGCCTGTGGACCTGACCCTGACCTACTTAAGCGTTCTAGAAAATCTCTGGACTGCTCCTCTGGGGTTGAATGTAGACAGTAAGCTCCCTGTGAGCAAGGAGTATGTTTACCAAATCTGTTGTATTGTACTCTCCCAATCAATTAGTACAGTGCTCTGTAAGCACTCAGTAAATAACACTGAAGGAGTGGAACTGAAACAGACTGGAATCTTGGGTCAGGAGATATGTCGTGAGACCAACGACAGTTAATCTTTACGTAATGGACCTAACAAACTTGAAATCCAATACTGAACCAGTCCTCGAGGAAGTGGCAAGACTGAGCAGTTGATTTGAGTACTTTATTTTTGGTGGATTAATGGATTTTAAATGATCAAACTAGCGATTTGGGGGGTACAAAACTGTTCATATTTTAAAAATTCAGTGATCATAAACCAACTGAAGTTCCTGGTAATTCTGGTGTTAAAATGGAAATGTTTTATTTCACTTATTTCTTTATAAATTCCCAGGAATGGAAAGCCATGTGAGATTTCCTGTTTCAATTTCTTCGAAATTTGAATCATCAAATTTGAGACAATAGAAAAGAAAAGAGAAATGCATTGTACTGATTAATGACCAAAGTGAAAAACCATGGGTATTTCTACTTTGGAGAATGATACAGTAGCATTGGGAAATAACGTCCAGTGTAAATCACTGATGAAATTAATACATTTTAAAGGTTACCAGAGTAAAACTATTCAATTCTAGGGTTTATCACTACTGAAATACAAAAGAAGACATTTCACTTGTATGTAATCCCGGTTGATTTTTTCATGTATGGAGTAAAAATAATTTAGGTCGGTTTTTGCACTGGCACAAGAATTTTATTTTCATAAGAGGATAATGGAAGAAAAATAAAGTTGATTTAGAGGCAAACAACATTTTGGTAAAGGCAATGTGGGGACTTCAAATTCAGGGAAGATTTGGCCTTGTGGAATTGTTCATTCAAGCATGTCAAATCCAACGAATGTTTCAGTTAAGTTCAGTGAGAAGAAAAATGGGGACATTGTGATTTTCCATGGTGAGCAATTTAAATCAAGGGAAGTTTTGATTTGAAAAACTATGGAAGAAATAAGGTCTCCTATACATCTCCCATGGTTCTGTCATGAATATTTAGTTCAACAAATTCTTGACTCTTTTTGGCCAGGTCTGCACTTCAAAAGTTAAGAGGATAATTGAGGCAATTATCTGGTACTTCAAACCCAAAATGATCACTAGCTGCAATTATCTACCTAAGTCAACAGAAAGCAGGGTTTTGGTTTTTTGGGGGGGTTTGTGTGTGTGTGTGTGTGTGTGTGTGTGTGTGTGTGTGTGTGTGTGTGTGTGTATGAGAGAGAGAAATATCTGTATAAATGATTTATTTCCACTTTAATGTGGTAATGGTTTATTGAATCTGAGGAGACACGTGAAGGGATAAAGGCTGATTTCAAATGGAATAGCTGCTGTCACACCCACCTAAGACTATAGTGCTTTTAGGGGCCCAAATCATCACACCATTCACAAATATCAACATTATCTATATTTGTATATAATATATATATTTGTACATATATAATAATAATAATGTTGGTATTTGTTAAGCGCTTACTATGTGTCAAGCACTGTTCTAAGCACTGGGAGAGATACAAGGTAATCAAGGTTGTCCCACGTGGGGCTCACAGTCTGAATCCCCGTTTTACAGATGAGGGAACTGAGGCACAGAGAAGTTAAGTGATTTGCCCAAAGTCACACAGTCGACAAGTGGCAGAGGTGGAATTAGAACCCATGACCTCTGACTCCCAAACCCAGGCTCTTTCCACTAAGCCACACTGCTTCTCCATATACCTACATACATATATATATATATATATATATATATATATATATATATATATATACAGAGAGAGAGAGCTACATATTTATAGATATATAAATGGTTTGTTGACTGCTTAAGGATCTGATAATTTTATAGGAAATACATGGCTCTGGCCATATGTGTTTTTGAGAGGACAGTAAAAACAATAAGCACAAGGGGATGATAGAACAATAAGTAAATACCATAGGTGACATCTGAACATCAAAGCGACTGAGCGGGTGGCTAAACTGTAATAAGAAAGAGATTAATCAAGGTAAATTTATTGATTGAAGTGGCATTTAGGGGAGTTTTGTAAGCTCCTTAAGGCCAGAAATAATGTGTCCTATATAATGTACAATTGCAAGCACTTAGAATTGGGTACTTGGTAACTTGGAGGAAACAATATGGCCTAGTGGAAAGAACTTGGGCTTGGGAGTCAGAGGTCCAGGGTTCTAATTCTGGCTTCATCACTCATCAGCTATGTGACCTTGGGCAAGTCATTTAGCTTCTCTGTGCCTCAGTTACCTCTCCATAAAATGAGGATTAAGAATGAGCCCCATATGGAACAAGGGTTGTGTCCAATCTGATTAACTTGTGTCTACCCCAGTGCTTAGAACAATGGTTGAAACATAGTACATGCTTAATAAATACCATCATTATTAGTATTCTTTTATAAGAAGCCATCAAGAGCTATTTGATGTTTTTAAAGAGAGGAGTGACGCTCTCCCCTCAATGCTTAAGAAAGGCGATTCTTTCACCTGAACATAGGCTAGTGGAGTGCTCAAATCATTCCTCGTGAACAGAACTTCCTCCTTCCTCAAATCCTCCAAACTATATTCCTTCCCACCTTCAAAGCCCTCATAGCCGGCACCAGTCCTCTCTGACTAACCCCACATCTTCCTGATCTTATGACCCTGTCAACCTCATCAGCACTGTACGCAGAGGTCAATTTTTTATTCAGAGAGCAGAGACAAAAGGGAAACGAAGTTGGTGTCTAGGGCACTCTCCATTGACTTCGCATTTCAGAAAGCTATTGTTTTGGGTTCTCCGATCCTGTCAGAGATCTGAGGTGAGGGAGGCTGGTAATCCAGCCCTAAAAGTTGTGGGGCAATGATCCTCCCATCATCCAGTGGGATTTACAGCTATACTCCTGTGTATATTTGCTCTTCCTTCATTACATTCCTAGGTTTCATTTTTATCATTTTTATCCCTGGAATCTATGGTTCTATGATTCCATGCTTAGCAATTTTTCTTTCCCATTAGATTGCAAAGTCCTCCAGGGCAGCAACTGTCTCTTTTATTTCTGATATAGGTTCAGAGCCCCTAGTCAATCAATCAATCAATCAATCACATTTATTGAGCGATTACTGTGTGCAGAGCACTGTACTAAGTGCTTGGGAAGCACAAGTTGGCAACACATAGAGATGGTCCCTATCCAACAGTGGGCTCACAGTCTAGAAGGGGGAGACAGAGAACAAAACAAAACATATTAACAAAATAAAATAAATAGAATAAATATGTACAAGTAAAATAAATAGAGTAATAAATATGTGCAAACATACATATATACAGGTGCTGTGGGGAAGAGAAGGAGGTAAGGCAGAGGGGATGGAGTGGGGGATGGAGGAGAGGAAGGAGGGGGCTCAGTCTGGGAAGGCCTCCTGGAGGAGGTGAGCTCTCAGTAGGGTCTTGAAGGGAGGAAGAGAGCTAGCTTGGCGGATGTGGGGAGGGAGGGCATTCCAGGCCAGGGGGAGGACGTGGGCCGGGGGTCAACGGCAGGACAGGAGAGAAGGAGGCACGGTGACGAGATTAGCGGCAAAGGAGTGGAGGGTGCGGGCTGGGCTGGAGAAGGAGAGAAGGGAGGCGAGGTAGGAGGGGGCTAGGTGATGGACAGCCTTGAAGGCGAGGGTGAGGAGTTTCTGCCTGATGCGTAGGTTGATTGGTAGCCACTGGAGATTTTTGAGGAGTCCTGTGCTCTGCATACAGTAGACATGCCACTAATGAGGTTGATGATGATTACCCAGCCTCGAAGTGATTAGAACTAGTACCGGGGAAGTTATTGTAAGAAAAGAGAAGGGATGGATCTCCATCCCCCCGCCTTACCTCCTTCCCTTCCCCACAGCACTTTTATTTATGTATATATGTTTGTACGTATTTATTACTCTGCTTATTTATTTTACTTGTACATATCCATTCTATTTTATTTTGTGATAAAATGAATAAAATATAATGTTTTGTTCTCTGTGTCCCCCTTCTAGACTGTGAACCCACTGTTGGGTAGGGACTGTCTCTATATGTTGCCAACTTGTACTTCCCAAGCGCTTAGTACAGTGCTCTGCACACAGTAAGCGCTCAATAAATACGATTGATCGACGACTTAGGAGAAGGTTGAATGTGGATCAATTAAATTCTCATTAAATATGTGTTGGAGCTTATTCTCTCTGCTGCAGAGACTCTGAGAGACTCTTAAGCATTCTCCTATCTGTTTCTCCCGCTCCCCTCTACCCAACAGCTATCTGCAGGGAACATTAGAACTTCTCTGCCTCCAGAGCAGCCTTGGCAGAGGTTGGCGAATTTTTTCCCCTGAGGCTTCTAGCCCCACTTGGCCCAAAGTTGGAAATGATCCTGGGGTGCATTGTTTTGCTATGACACCTGCTGGGTCTCTTATCTATGGCTGGGAGGCCAGGGATTCAGCCTGCAGCTGAATGAAGCCTGAAAATGTGCTGTGATGTTGATGGAGGTAACTTTTCTCTCTGCAGTTCTATAGAGAAGGTGGACACATTTCATTCTCCTTGGGGATGCAGTATTTGCTGATGCTTCAGGTGACTAGTCTCTGTTTCTGCCTTACAAATGCTCTCTGGTGTGGGAAAATCTCTGTCACTGATCATCTGCCCCAGTGACTGGGAAATCCAGGGAGGAAGACCTTAAAGAACAGACAGAAAGACAAAACTTTTGTTTTTTCCAAAGGTGTGTTTTCCTAGGCTGTCAGGCTAAAGCTTGCCAGAGTGCTAGGCTAAGAAAGGCATTCTGGCATGACTAAAGTGCAGGAGCATCTTTTCCCTCTGCACACTTGGCCACTTGGATGGGATGTATCCCTATTAATAATAATTAATAATTTTGGTATTTGTTAAGCGCTTACTATGTGCCAAGCACTGTTAAGTGCTGGGGGAGATACAAGGTAATCAGGCTGTCCCACATGGGGCTCACAGTCTTAATCCCCATTCTACAGATGAGGTAATTGAGGTCCCGAGAAGTTGAGTGACTTGCCCAAAGTCACACAGCTGATACGTGGCGGAGCCAGGATTAGAACCAATGACCTCTGACTCACAAGCCCTTGCTCTTTCCACTGAGCCACGCTGCTTCTCAGTGGCTATGCTTTTATCTGCAGGTATTTATAATCATGTGTATGTGACACTAGAGCATACTGACCTGCGAAAAGCAGTTCCTGAATCATTGTTTGAAGACTTTTGATGTCACTCATAGCCTGTAGAGCCGAAATAGATTTCCAGTAGCTTAGAAGCTCATTCTTGACTTCTGGTTACAGATCTCTCTTTGCATTCTCAGGCATAGCAATAAAGAATAAGCTGGATAGGGCTTTACCTAAGACAGAGTTTTGCTTCATTTAGATGGTGATGGTCAAAGAGTCATTCATTCATTCAATTGTATTTATTGAGAGCTTACTTTGAGCACAGCACTGTACTAAGCACTTGGAAAGTACAACTTGGCAACATATAGAAACAATCCCTACCCAAGGGGCTCACAGTCTAGAAGAGGGGAGAGAGGGCATCTTCAATTTTGCCTTAACCCAGCATGCCTCCTCTTACTTATGTTAATATCTGTCTCCCCCTTTAGAGTGCAAACTAGTTGTGGGCAGGGAACATGTCTGCTAACTCTGTTGTATATTACTCTCCCAAGTGCTTAGTGCAGTGCTCTCACATATCAAATATTCAATAAATGTCACTAATTGATCCTAGACTATAAATTCCTTGTGATCAGGGATCAAGCCTACAAGCTCTGTTGTATTCTACTTTCCCAAGCACAAAGTACAGTTCTCTGCACACAGTAAGGGTTCAATAAATACCATTGATTGATGTTGTCTTGGAGCAGCCAAAGGATCTTTAATTCCTCAAAGCAGAAGCATTTGCTTTCCAATTTCAGGAGTCCTGGTCCATGGATGTTGTCAAATGCTTTTGTGAGGTTGATGAATATAGTATGGGGTTTTGGTGATGCACGTAGTTCCATGAGGTCTCTCAGACCTAATGGATAATCAATCAATCAATCAATCAATCATATTTATTGAGCGCTTACTATGTGCAGAGAACTGTACTAAGCACTTGGGAAGTACAAATTGGCAACATATAGAGACAGTCCCTACCCAACATTGGGCTCACAGTCTAAAAGGGGGAGACAGAGAACAAAACCAAACATACTAACAAAATAAAATAAATAGAATAGATATGTACAAGTAAAATAAATAAATAAATAGAGTAATAAATATGTACAAACATATATACATATATACAGATGCTATGGGGAAGGGAAGGAGGTAAGATGGGGGATGGAGAGGGGGACGAGGGGGAGAGGAAGGAAGGGGCTCAGTCTGGGAAGGCCTCCTGGAGGAGGTGAGCTCTCAGCAGGGCCTTGAAGGGAGGAAGAGAGCTAGCTTGGCGGATGGGCAGAGGGAGGGCATTCCAGGCCCGGGGGATGATGTGGGCTGGGGGTCGATGGCGGGACAGGCGAGAATGAGGTATGGTGAGGAGATTAGCGGTGGAGGAGCGGAGGGTGCGGGCTGGGCTGTAGAAGGAGAGAAGGGAGGTGAGGTAGGAGAGGGCGAGGTGATGGAGAGCCTTGAAGCCCAGGGTGAGGAGTTTCTGCCTGATGCACAGATTGATTGGTAGCCACTGGAGATTTTTGAGGAGGGGAGTAATATGCCCAGAGCGTTTCTGGACAAAGATAATCCGGGCAGCAGCATGAACTATGGATTGAAGTGGAGAGAGACACGAGGATGGGAAATCAGAGAGAAGGCTGATGCAGTAATCCAGATGGGATAGGATGAGAGCTTGAATGAGCAGGGTAGCAGTATGGATGGAGAGGAAAGGGTGGATAGAGACCCTCCTGTTAAATTCTTCAAAATTTGTTTTCAAGGACGCTTTATAAATCATCTATTACCTTTCTCAATTGTACTGAGGCTTAATTTCAGCACTGCTAGGGAGACTAGGGCAGGGCAGGGGGAGGAAGGATCATGAGACTCCCTCTGCAGCCAGGTCAGTGGCAAGCGGTTGGGTTTTCAAAGCCACCACCCTATATTTCTTGGGTGATTTGCTTACCACCTTTTTATCCTCCACCATGGGGCTGTGGACAGTGCCGAGGCTAAGGCTGGGTTGGAGAGGATGCGCAGATCAGGGACAGGAAGTTGGGTGTTCAGAGTGACTGCCTCTAATTTCCCAAAAAATCCACTTCTCCTCCATGGAGGAGCCCTCACAGGTTCTCCCCTCAAACCCCATTCAGTTCCAAACCCACTCCTACCACCATCTTCTTGGGGCTGAGACAGAATGGAGCTCCGGTCCAGTATGTATGAAGGTGGGGGGACAGGGTCAACAGGCAGATTTTCCCACTAATTAGATTGTGTTGACCATTCAGTAGGTAGAGTTGCCTATCAATCAGATCCTGTCTGGATTCACCAAGCAGAGAAGGGGACAGGTAGGTCAGATGGTAAGTCAATGCTTTAGTCAAAAGAATCTGAACAACCAAGTTTTCTTTGAAGGGAGTCATAGGTTAGCAAACTGCTAACCTATCAGGTACTCACACAAGTGTCTGCCTGCAACAAATATATTTGTAGATCAACCATGAAAAGAACAATGGAAAGAAGAAAGGGAGTGTGTGTGGGTGGAGGTGGGGGGTGTATGAGAGGGTGGGAGGAGGGGAGAAGAGAATAGTTCATTTCCCAGTAAGCCCCCTACATGTTTTGTTGGGGGATTTTGAGGGACTGTGAGGGAAATTTCTGTAGTGCTGGAAACTATTCAGACCTACTTGGGATTTAAAAGGTGATGGTGAGTAAAGTTGCTGCTCCATTGCAGTGCTTCTCAAAAAGCTAACACCCCTCCATAAAAATATCTGCACCCAGGATAACCAGTTTAAGGCATGGGCTAATATCAGAGTGTTTTGCATATGTGTCAATTCCTATTACAAAAGATGATCCTCTTGTGTCTCAGCACGTGCTACTTACACATTACACTGTTTTTTCGTTGAGAAACAAGTGAGGAAAGCTGCGGTCATCAAAGCAAACCCACAGTAAGCTGATCGTATTTCTAAAAAGAACTGAATGTACACTAGGTTAGTGTGGTTTTAAAAAGAGATGCAGCATTGCCCATTGGTATTCTGTGTCACCATTAGCAACTTAAGAGCTCCAGACAGCTCAATACAAATAATCCGCTTCAAGTGTGACATATTTGTGCTCCTGATCCCTTAACATCACATTGGAATTATTTCTAAGCTTGAAATTTCCATCTTTTATCTGAGCATTGTAAAGGTGATTTCGACTGGGAGTGCTAGAAAAAGGGGTCCCTGGATCCCAGGGCCCTAAACAGCCTTTATCCCATAGATTAGTCTCATCACACAGGGATAATGATAGCTTCAATAAGAGCAAAGCTCTATAATTATGGGAAAGACACAGGCAGAGAGGTATCCTAGGCACATACTGAACATAATTATTTTCCTAGAAATTGGTGATAATATTAAGCAAACTATTGAAATGCACTACAAAGCACCAAAGATCATTCTCAAGTCCCTTTCAACTCCCAGGCAAAAACAGCTCTCTCTGTGAAGATGCAGGCTCTTCCTTCCTGGGATCGTACTGTTTGGAAAGGACTAGGGAACATGCATCTGAAACTTGATATCCTAACTTTAATTGCTGACAATAAAAGCTATAGTACAAGGTCTTCACTTTGTGTAGGTGTGACTCACACAGAAGAGGCATATAGAGCCTGCTGCCTCTTATCCCTGGAGGCCACCTTGTAATATTGCTGGTATCCATGTGTAACAGATAGTGTTGTGCACTGGGCTGGAAGATAATAAATAGATCTGAGATGAAGATTACTGAAGGATGCTGAGAACTCCTTGAACTGGTAGGGAAAAGAAAACAGAGCTAGTACAAGGTTCTGCTGTCAAAACTCACTGTTTTTTTTTTTATTTTATTTTTATTTTTTTTGCTGTTTCTCCAGAGGACAATTTCTCCAAGACGTAACTTGCTTTGTGCCTTGTCATCTGGAAATTCTGTGGTTAATTACTAAAATGGCTGAGCCACAAATTTTTAGCTGTCAACTTTTTCTTCTTGTAGTTGGTTGATTTTTCTAAAAGGATTTCTCTTTAAGCTCTCATTAAAATCGACCATAAATAGAAATCTTTTCGAGATATTTCTGTTGCCTTTAAAACTTTGCTTATTTACATCATGCATTTCTGTGTTTTATGATGAAACTGTATTCCTGAATAAAGCAGTATTCATTAAGATGTAAGAAAAATGATAAGAAAAGGCTAATGGTACACTATGTATGTATGATCTCTTATCACACGCTAGTTTAGTTATTTAAAATGACAATTTATGTGACAGCCTGGCTCACGCTTTACATATGTTGATGGAAAAATAGTTTATCATCAATCAAAACTAGAAGTTTATGCTTCATAACTATTAGACCTGATGATGTATTAATAAGAGGATTGTGGTGTTCTGATATGTCCTTTTTATTTTTAACAGTATTCATTTGTTTGATGCTCTGTGTCAAACACTGTTCTAAGCGCTAGGGTAGATACAAGTTAACCGCTACAAGTTGGCCTGTTTTAAGAACGCTCTTCTGGAATCATGTCCCGATTTGACAATTGGACTTAAAGTCCTGACACACTAGCTGAGAAACCTCACTTTTCACAATGGATTCTAAGAGCTTAGATTTGTAACATCCCCATCAGAGTTGATTTGAGAACTAGGTTGCATCTGTTAAAGACTCATTTTTCCTAAGTTTAGATACCGTTTGCTTCCCACCTTATAATTTTCCAAGGATTCCCCTTTTACATATTCACTTCTGACCCTGAAACTGTTCTATCTGCCAGGGAACATTTCGTGCATGAGTTTAGTTTTTGGTATGAGAATTACAGTGCAAGAAAAATCACTGACTGCAAAAACATAACATACTTGTCTTCTCTTTCCATCCCTTTCATGAGGATGACTGTTAAGTGCACCTTGAGTAGGGAGATTTAGATTGATGAGTGGAAAGAACTACCTCCCTATCACAAATGGATATTTTATGGCTCCTGATGGGCCCATCTGGGAAACAGTGCATCACACGAAAATATTTGGCCCAGTATTTGCCACTGAATTTTAATTTTCAGTGTTGGTTTCAGACTCTAACATGATGCATTTAGCTTACTATTGTCTTTCACCATGCAATGTGCAAATGCACAAACGGCAGCAGTAAGAAACACAGAGTAATTGAAATGGAATAATACTTAATATCCGTACTACTTCAGAATTTCAACAGTAGTATCAACCACATCTCACCCTGTTGTTGCTCTTTGTATGAATTTATGAACAAGAAAATTGGGCTATATCAAAAAAGGAGAAAGTGTAATCAACTGCTTATTTTGAGAGAATCACATTTCTTTACTGTTTGTAAGGAAAATGGAAGCATATACTGGAAACACTAATTGTAGTTATTAGCTTAAGTGGGAGTTTTTGGCTGCAGGTCAAAAATAATGGCGGAATGTGTGAGTCTGCACTTCATAGCAGCAGAAACCCTGATCATTTGGATAAAGTCAGTTGTTTGTTTTTTGGGCTTTTTTTTCCCAATTGTGTGCTGAAAGAATCTAACACAATCAGTCTGTTCTCTGATGTATATCGACTTCCTGCTGACTCAGGGCAACCTGCTTCTTCTGCCATGTATTAAAATGAAACATTTATATTCAAACTCCATTTTTTTAGTGATGACCAAATATACATCAGTAATCAAATCATTACAATTATTTTGCTTAAAATGAACTTTCACACTAGCACTTTGCAAAGCAATACAAACAAATCTACCTAATGTACTTGGAGATTGTTTTAAAGTATTTGTGGATCTTTCAGTCAGGGTGTGTGGAGGGGGAGGGTGATGAGGGTTTTGGGAGACCACCGAAGTTTTTATGGCCATGAAAAATGAATACTGTTTCCTGTAGTCTACATAACAAATAATGTATAATTCATGTTTTTTCATTAACATGCAAATGTGAAATAGTGTCGCCTATGTTTGCATCTACTAACAATCTATTAAATATTTAAGAGCATAGTAAAAATACTCAAAATATTTTGTCTGAAAACACTTTAAGATGCTTCTTCCGATTTTCTACACTGCCTGTATATGAATTCATGAAAAGCTATGGATAAAAAATAGATTGAAATATAGGAGTGACCTATATTTCTAAAATAAATATTTGTTAAAGAGCAGGTCATATTTCCATGTTTGGTAAATATGATTAACAAATTTAACTAGAAATGGCTCAGAGAGAGAGCTTCACTAAAAAGAACTCTCAACCCAGTGTTGAATTTGAATTGCTCCAGCACAAGAGGAACAACTGAAAGATTTTGGGAAAACAATGCAGTCATTTCCTGATTTTATGGGTATATAGCCAACTTTTGGTTTGGAAAGCTCAAGGGGTATCTCTTCTCTTTATTCTCTCTCAGCCTTTAAGATGGTAGAGACAGTTGGGATCTGCAAGAGAAATGAAAAGTGTTTCCCTTGATTCACCAAACTGACATGGTCATATGCTTTCAAAAAACACGTTTATTGTCAGTTGTGCCCTGTAACCTAGTTGTGGTGAGGGAGTGTGTTTGTTGTACTCTCTTGAGTGCTTAGTACATACTCTGCACACAGTAAGTGCTCAATAAATATGATTGAATGAATGAATGTTTTCTCTAGACTGTGAGCCCGTTGTTGAGTAGGGACTGTCTCTCTATGTTGCTGACTTGTACTTCCCAAGTGCATAGTACAGTGCTCTGCACATAGTAAGCGCTCAATAAATACGATTGATGATGATGATGATGATAGTACAGTGCTCTGCACACAGTAAGTGCTCAATAAATACAATTGAATGAATGAATGCATCAAATCTGTAGGCCAACCCTAAAAAAGTAAGAATAAAAAGATTAAAAAAAAAACTGCAGTGGGTGGGAATCATCAGAAAAAGTCCAATAACAAGTCTGGTTTTTAACATTAACACTCCTTTTCGTTGACTCTCAGTTTCCATTTTTATTTCATGGACTCCATCTTCAATTGCACCCCCCAACCTACCCAATTCCAGGCTACTGACCTTTGGCATTTTGCAGCATTACTTTGTTACTACTCCATATTGCTTGCCAACTATTACATTTAGAAAAATACTGGCTTTGTCTTCCTGGCTCACTTGATCCTTGGCATGGCAGAGAATACCTGATAGCCTGAATGCTGTGGAATTGTGGCAAACAGGGAATGAATCCAGCCTGAGCAGACACACTCGGGACCGAACCAGAACACCAATCTCAAATACCAGTGCTGCACACAAACAGGAAAATAACAGATTGGATGTGCATCTCCTTTATCTCCTTTCTCCTCTCATCTTACTAAGTTAGCCAGCCGATACCGAGTTGGTCCAAAGGCAGGAGAATTGATTCTCTGCTGCTTTGGTAACCATCTTGTACTCAGGGCAGTAAAAGATGAAAATGAATTTTCATACTTGGGAAGACATTAGGAAAGTCACCACAGGTCAATTTCCAGCCCTATGGAAGAGAAGTACTGAGAAACAATGTGATTGTTTTGTTACATCAGACTCATCTAAATTTCTTTTGCCACTCTGGCAGAGTAGCTCCTCATGGAGGGAAGGGGGAAAATATTTTTTGAATGAAAAACATGCTCACTCCTCAGGTCTCCTCCTAGAAAGAAAGCTCTTCTGAGTGTGTTTCAAGCCCTCACCTGGTGTCATCACCTGGAGCACAGTCAACCACTGGAGGTAAACTGGGCAAGGAGGCAGGCTCTAGGAAAATGGAGAGAAAACCAGAGCCACAAGGAGAGGAATCCCTGTTAGACTTCTGGTGGGGAAGGAAGGTGAAGCTCGCTTTCACCAGGAAGTCTGCCACTTTTTCTTCTCTGAAACTTTTCAACATTTTCTCCCCCCAGATGGGGAGTTCTGGTCACTCCCCTTTTAGAAAATGTCTCTTCAATGATCTCCTTGTCTTCAGGCTCTGCCCACTTTGCTGATCTGATCATTTTTCTAAAACACTATTCTACATTTATTACTCTCCTGGCCCCCAAGCCTCCAGTGATTTCTATTATCTATACATCAAGAAAAATCTACTTATGATTGGCCTAAAGGCACGTGGTTGGCTCTCATGTCAAGCTGTCTACTATAATACTCCAGCTCACCCTTTTTGTGTGTTTTTTTTCTTTTAAAGCTAACCTATTCGTTGCACTTCATTTTCAACTTTCCCACCTCTTAAACTTTGCTCACACCCTTCTTTCTGGAATTTTGTCCCATGAAAATCTTCCAGACCTGATTTTGACCCATCCTCAAAACCCTTCTGAAACCTTAGTTCCACCAGGGACTTTCCTAGGTAATTTCTCTTTTCTCCAGGTTTTAGCCTCTCAATAACTACCTCAGAATGTATGTAATCAAAACCATAGGGTACAATTTCACATATAACATTTGAAACCTCTACTATTTCAACACTCATTCACCTAGTTATCTTTCCATTATCTTTTATTGCCCTACATGTAAACAATTTTGTGGGTCTTCTCCCATTAGATTTTTGGATCCTTGAAAGTAGGGGTTTCTTATCTTTATTACACTTTCCAAAGTGATTAGTACAGTGTTTTGGCCTTAGGTGTTCAAGAAATGTGATTGATCATAAAGCTGATTTTTTTCATTAGTACAAGAACAGACACATTCCCTGCCCACAAGGAGCTCACAGTCTAGCACTTACTATGTGCAGGGCACTGTACTTAGCACCTAAGAAATAAAACATGAATGTAGCAGGTAGTAGTAATAATAATAATAATAATGATGTTGGTATTTGTTACGTGCTTACTATGTGCAAACCACTGCTCTAAGTGCTTGGGGGGATACAAGGTGATCAGGTTGTCCCACGTGGGGCTCACAGTCTTAATCCCCATTTTACAGATGAGGTAACTGAGGCACAGAGAAGTTAAGTGACTTGCCCCAGGTCACACAGCTGACAAGTGGCAGAGCCGGGATTTGAACCCATGACCTGACTCCCAAGTCCATCCTCTTTTCACTGAGCCACGCTGCTTCCCTAGTACAAATGTATCCAAAATAAACAGCTGTATAGGTATATAAAAATGAACAGAGGTGTATGATTGCTGTGTATAGGAATGAAATTGTTTGGTGCTGCATTCAGGTGACTTGTGTGTTGATAGTTAATTAGGTGAAGCTTCCTAGAAGATGTGGGATTTTAGGAGGACTTTGAAGATGAGGAGAGTGGCGATTTAGTGGACTTTTCTTGAGGACAGTGGGTTGAGGATGTGAGTTTCCGGTTGGAAGAATGATATGAATAAGGGTTCAGATGTGGGAGAGTTGTGTAAAAAATGGAGTTAGGTGAGCTTGGGAAGAGTGAAGACTGAACTGAGGAGTAGAACTGAATTATAAGGTGGAGAAAGTTAACGGAGAGCCTTTTTAGCTAAGGTGTTTCTACTCAATGCAGAGTCGTGGAGAGATGTGCCTTGGAAAGTTTACCATGAGGTATCATCACAGCCATGTGATTGGCAAACAGCAGGATGGCCTAATGGAAAGAGCATGGGCCTGGGCATCAAAAGACATGGGTTCTCTGTGTGCCACTTGTCTTCTATGGGGCCCTGGGCAACTCACTGAACTTCTCTGTGCCTCAGTTCTCTCATCTGTAAAATGGGGATCCAATACCTGTTCTCTGTCTTACCTAGGCTGCTAGTCCCATGAGGGATCTGAGGGATCTTCTAGACTGTGAGCCCGTTATTGGGTAGGGACTGTCTCTATATGTTGTCAACTTGTACTTCCCAAGCACTTAGTACAGTGCTCTGCACACAGTAAGAGCTCAATAAATACGATTGAATGAATGAGTATCCTGGGTGTACAGTGCTTGACACATAGTAAGTGCTTAACAAATACCACAATTATCACTTAGAGCTGAAGTCATAATGCCTCAGTTTTTATATGGTGCTTTTATTCCCAAAGTACTCTCAATTCTTAGCTGATTTTTGCCCTCACAACCTTGTGAAGTAGCTAAAAGGTACTATTACCCCCATTTTTCAGATGAGAAAACTGAGGTACAGAGCAGATTGGTGGCAGAACTCAGCCCACCAGCCACCTGAATGGCACTCTTTCACTATACCATGCTACCTCCCATGGTCCGCTACCTGGCCCCCGTCGTATCCTCTTGTCCCCTTGTTATTCTGGAGATGGACAAGTGCCCAGAGCTCCTTCAGGTTGACAGCATGTGAGATGTCTCTATATGTTGTCAACTTGTACTTCCCAAGTGCTTAGTACAGTGCTCTGCACACAGTAAGCGCTCAATAAATACGATTGATGATGATGATCAGCACCAGTCAGCAACCTGCCTGGGAAGGGCAGCGGCAGCCCAGAAATCAGTCCGCTAAGCCAGTCAGTTTGAAAGCCTAAGATCACACTCTTGCCTCAAATTCTTCCATGTTGACTTAACCAAGAGATTCGAAGGATCGAATAACCTTAAGAAACAAGCCAGGTGGTGGTAGTGTCACAAAGAAAAAGGTGAATTCAGTGAAAAATGAAATCACCTGATCAGACACAGTTTGAGATTTGGAGGATCAAATAACCTTAACAAAAAAGCCAGGTGATGTTAGCGTTGCAAAGGAAAAAGGTGAATTCTGTGAAAAATAAAATCATCTAATCAGACACAGTCTGAATAGTGAAGCTCTTGAGGACAACAAACACCAATGGATCATAATTTTAATTTTTAGTTCAGTCCTAGATTCTGGGAACATTTATTTTAGGCCTGTCCTAATTTCTTTAAAGTCCTGACCAGTGGGCCTAAATCTGATTTATTTAGCTACAGTAGGTGATTATGAATGATGGCTGTTGACATACATGACCTGATTTTCCACTCAATAGTATTGATTGAGACCTATTTCTTTCAAGGTATTGTACCCAATTCATTCACTCATTCATTCAATCGTATTTATTGAGCGCTTACTGTGTGCAGAGCACTGTACTAAGCGCTTGGGTAGTACAAGCTGGCAACATATAGAGACGGTCCCTACCCAACAACGGGCTCACAGTTGGGAGAGTACAACAGAAGCATAAAACTTGGCCCCAGTCCTCAATTCCAGTTTTAGGCACTTGTGGAATTTCCTAAGTGTCAGGTACAATTTTGTTTTAAAAGGATTTAGATAGATCTCTTTGAATGGCAGTTTGAAAGAGCTTTAAGCAAAAACTTTACTAATGCAACATTTTTAAAATTTTTTACTACAGAGATTTGTACGGAAATTCATAGAAGTCTGTGTCCTTATGATGAGGACGTATGTCATCCGGTGCATGGGAAAAACAGAGTGACAGCTGTGATGGTTCTCAAATTCAGACAGACTCCAACAACACGTCCCAGGTAGCTTGTAGACACTATTGTAGAATAGGGTCAAGGCTTATGGCAGATGTTGAATGTCTCTGAGCTATGTGAGATTTCTCTCTGAGGATCCATCCTTAATAACCATTACAACAAACAGCAGGTACAGAGAAGCCCGTTTCCCTCTTACACATGACACCAAACTACCCAAGAGGCAGAGCCGTATGCTATTGCTTTCAGGAAAGAAGCATCTCTGGATTATGCAGATGCAAGAATTTTTGCACAATTCAACGGTTACGGTACCCAAACAGAAACCAGAGATGTCTGGCCAGCTAAAATCCAGCTCTATTATAACCCTTCTAGCTGGAATGCACACTGACCTCCAAATAACACAGTGATCATGGCCAGAAGGAAACTATGGGGAAGGGAGAATCAGAGTTTAGCAAGGAATTTAGGTATCTGCCTCAAGGTTAAGGAAATTTCATTCAATAAAGCAAATCCTGTCACTTAGGAATGTGGAACGGGTTCAACTCAAGCATTCTGGTGACACTTTGAGGGCCCACACCCTCAATAATTACTTTTGGTCAATGTTGGGAGCATGAATTTGGATTTTGGTCTAGAAATTAAGGCTTTTTCTATCTTGAACGTGTCCATTTGTCAGTCAGTCACTTGTATTTGTTGAGCGGTTACTGTGTGCAGGACATTTTACTAAGTGTTTGGAGGAGTTCTGAATAACAATAAGCAGACACATTATCCCCCCTCAGCAAGCTTACAGTCTAGAGGGGGAGACAGATATTAACATAAATAAATTACAGATATGTACATAAGTGCTGAGGTGCTGGGAGGGGGGAATGAATAGAGGGAGCAATCAATCAATCAATCAATCGTATTTATTGAGCACTTACTGTGTGCAGAGCACTGTATTAAGCACTTGGGGAGTACAAGTTGGCAACATATAGAGACAGTTCCTACCCAACAGTGGTCTCACAGTCTAAATCAAGGCAAGGCAGAAGGGAGTGGGAGAAGAGGAAAGGAGGGTTTAGGGAAGGCCTCTTGAAAGATATGTGCCTTCAAAAATGCTCTGACTGGGGTGGGGAGAAGAGAAATTGACTGTTGGATATGAAAAGGGAGGTTGTTCCTGGCCAGTGGCAGGATGTAGGTGAATGGTCGTTGGCAAGATAGATAAGATTGAGGTACAATGGGAAGGTTAGCATTAGAGAAGTGACGTGTATAGGCTAGGTCATAGTAGGAGAGTAATGAGGTGTGATAGGAGGGAGCAAGGTGATTGAGTGCTTTAAAGCCAATGGCAAAGAGTTTCTGTTTGATGTGGAGGTGGATGGAAAACTGGAGTTTCTTGAGGAGTGGGAAAGCATATCCTGAATATTTTTGAGAAAAATGATCCATGCAGCAGAGTGAAATATGGACTGGAGTTGGGAGAGATAGGCAACAGGGAAGTCAGCAAGGAGGGCAAGATCCGCCCTTCCTCTCCATCCAAATCGTTACCCTGCTTGTTCAATCTCTCATCCTACCCCGACTGGATTACTGCATCAGCCTCCTTTCTGATCTCCCATCCTCCTGTCTCTCCCCACTTCAGTCTATACTTCACGCTGCTACCCAGATCATCTTTGTGCAGAAACGCTCTGGGCATGTTACTCCCCTCCTCAAAAATCTTCAGTGGCTACCAGTCAACCTATGCATCAGGCAAAAATTCCTCACTCTCGGCTTCAAGGCTGTCCATCACCTCGCCCCCCCCTACCTCACCTCCCTTCTTTCCTTCTACAGCCCAGCCTTCACCCTCCAGTCCTCTGCCGCTAACCTCCTCACCGTGCCTTGTTCTCTCCTGTCCTGCCGTCGACCCCTGACCCACATCCTCCCCCTGGCCTGGAATGCCCTCCTTCCGTACATCCGCTGAGCTAGTTCTCTTCCTCCCTTCAAAGCCCTACTGAGAGCTCACCTCTTCCAGGAGGCCTTGAAAGACTGAGCCCCCTCCTTCCTCTCCCCCTCCCCATTCCCCCCACCCTACCTCCTTCCCCTCCCCACAGCACCTGTAAATATGTTTGTACAGATTTATTACTTTATTTATTTTACTTGTACATATTTACTATTCTATTTATTTTGTTAATGATGTGCATGTAGCTTTAATTCTGTTTATTCTGATGACTTGATACCTGTCGACATGTTTTGTTTTGTTGTCTGTCTCCCCCTTCTAGACTGGGAGCCTGTTGTTGGGTAGGGATCGTCTCTGTATGTTGCCAACTTGTACTTTCCAAGAATTTAGTACAGTGCTCTGTACACAGTAAGCACTCAGTAAATACGATTGAATGAATCAATGAATGAATAAAGTAATCAAGATGGGATAGCATAAGCGATTGGATTAACATGGTAGCAACGTGTATGGAGAGGAAAGGACAGATTTTAGTGATGTTGTGAAGGTCAAACAGACAGGATTTAGTGATGGATTGAATGTCTGCATTGAATGAGAGGGAGTCAAGGATAGCTCCAAGGTTATGGGCTTGAGAGACAGGAAGGATAGTGGTGCTATATACAGTGAAGGGAAAGTGAGGGGGAGAACAAGCTTTGTGTGGGAAGATAAGTTCTATTCTAGATATATTAAGTTTGAGATGACAGGAGGACATCCAACTAGAGATGTCCTGAAGCCAGGAGCAAATGCGACACTGCAGAGAGGGAGAGAGATCAGGGCTGGAGATGTAGATTTCAGTGATGGAAAGGTGCAATGAGGATGGAGCATGGGGTCGTGGGGCACTTCAAAGGAAGTTCAAAAACTGATTCTGTCCACAAGGAAGTAACCATTTACATTCAAATATTTGGAGTTGGGGAAGAAGTGACCAATTTGGCTCACCTAAAGATGAAATAAATGTTACGCTTATGGTGGAGAGGCATTTTTTAAAAGTAGTTCAGTCACAGTGACTGGTAACATTCCTTTATCAAATGAGGTCTTGGGCAGCCTGTACAGAGTGCTTAGTTTTCCCTAGTCATGGGGATTTCTGTGATAATAATCCCGATCTTGTATTCAGTAATCAGGTTTTTCCATGGGCATGGTTCACGATGAGAGAAGGTGTCCTAATTAGTCACTCAGCTTTAATACAATAAGGAGAAAATAGACATGGGAAAGGACAAACTCAGAAATAAATGTAAGAGGTAGAGCTTCTCAACAGTTTGTAACCTCCTAGTGGGAAAGGAACATGTCTGTGTTTTACTATTCCAAGAGCCTGGACCAGTATTCTGATTTCAGGAACAATTTCAGAATATAGTTCCCAAAAATGACCCTGACTGCAGGGATGGCAGAGGAATGGAGTTTACTGTGCTTCCTCAACCCACCCTCCTGATAGGTTGTGAGGACCCTGAAGATTAGATGTCTACTGTCTCCATCCATTTCATAGTGGTCTTATGCAAGAAGCATTCACTTGGGAGAGTACTTGGACATGATTCCTGCTCTCAAGAATCTTACAATCTAGTGAGGGAAACGGTCACTAAAATTAACTCCAGCTAGATGTGAGAAGGGGGAAGGTAACCGAGTTAATGCTTAATAGTGTTAGTTAACACTAACACTTAATTATTTTCTTCAGCTGAGAGTGCAAGTGTTGAAACAAATAGCTAGCCTTATAGAGTTATTTTCCAAATAACTAGCCTTATAGAGTAATTTTCCCTCCTTGTAAGCAGAGAATACATCTGATTCTTCTGTTCTGTTTTTCCAAGCACTTAATATAGTGCACTTCACCCGGTAGGTGCTGAATAAATGTCCATTAATGACACCTTTTTCTATTTGTTTTCCCACTATATATGTGAAGCTTGCTCATTAGGGTCTCATTCATTCATTCATTCATTCATTCAACTTACTGTGCGCAGATCACTGTACTAAGCACTTCGGAAAGTACAATAAAACAGTAAACATATATATTCCCTGCCCACAACGAGCTTTCAGTCTAATGGTGAACCCAGTTGAGTTTAGGGGAGGCAGGCAAATATTGGGGACACCTCTTCGACATGCCCAGGGCATTTCTGTGGAAAGATAGCCTGGGCAGCAGAGTGAAGTATAGACTGAAGCGGGGAGAGACAAGGGGATGGGAGATCGAAAGGAAGCTGATGCAGTAATCCAGTCAGGATAGGATGAGAGATTAAACCAGCATGTATATTTGTATATATTTATTACTCTATTTTATTAATGATGTGTATATATCTACAATTCTATTTATTTTGATGTTATAGACTAGTTTTGTTTTGCTGTCTGTCTCCCCTTTCTAGACTGTGAGTCCGTTGTAAGGTAGGGACTGTCTCTATATGTTGCCGAATTGTACTTTCCAAGCACTTAGTACAGGACTCTGCATACAGTAAGCGCTCAATAAAGACGATTGAATGAATGAATGAATGAATGAATGAATGAATTCAGAATGAGCAATGCATCCTTAATTAGGGTTGCTCACACAACTGCAGTTTCTTCAGCAATTTGATACTCATCTAATGCTCCAGCTTCACAGCACTCATGTCCATAACCTTCTATTTTCCCCCAGCAGTAATTTATTTAACATCTGTGTCCCCAACTAAAATGTGGGCAAGTATCACATTTCCCTATTCTATTTTAGTGGATAGAGCATGGGACTGGAAGTCAGAAAGATTTGGGTTCTAATCCCAACTCTGCCACTTGTCTGCTGTGTCATTTTAGGCAAATCACTCAACTTTTCTGTGTCTCAGTCACCTCATCTGTAAAATGAGAGTTAAGAGTTTGAGTCCCATGTGGGACAGGGATTTTGTCCAACCTGACTTGCATATACCAATCCAATGCTTAGAACAGTCCCTGGCAAATAGTAAGTGCTTAAAAAATAACATTTAAAACACAAACAAAAAACCCTCATACAATTTAAATCTGTAACCAAATTCTACAAACCAGAGAGTAGTGATTCACTGATGTACAGCATAGTAGAAAACTGAATCAACAAGACCAGTGTGCCTTTTTGGAGATTGAGACACTATGGCATGAACCTTCATGATCAACTGAAGCTCTGAAAAGCTGTAGGTGCAAGCAATCTTCTTTAAGTCTGTAAAACTAGGGCCTTCCACAGAAGATGGCCTGGTGGGTAGATGGCCTGGGAGTCTTAAGGATCTGGGTTCTAATTCTAGCTCCACCACTTATCTGCACTCTGACTTTGGTTAAGCCACTTAACTTCTGTGTGCCTCAGTTATCTCATAACAATAATAATAATGATGGCATTTGTTAATGTGCAAAGCACTGTTCATTCAATCGTATTTATTGAGTGCTTACTGTGTGCAGAGCACTGTAGTAAGGCAGAGTTACCTTCAAAATCCTTTCCCATTCTCCAGCTTCCTGCCCCTCTTCCCCTCCCCTTCTTCTAGTGGCTTTTTTGTTCTCTCCACCTCCCCCTCCAAACTCAGCCTCCTCCTCTCTCCCCCATCCTCCACTCCCATGGCCTTAGTAGCGTAGCGTGGCCCAGTGGAAAGAGCATGGGCTTTGGAGTCAGAGGTCATGGGTTCAAATCCCCGCTCCACCAATTGTCAGCTGTGTGACTTTGGGCAAGTCACTTGGCTTCTCTGTGCCTTAGTTATCTCATCTGTAAAATGGGGGTTAAGACTGTGAGCCCCTCTGTGGAACAATCTGATCACCTTGTAACCTCCCCAGTGCTTAGAACAGTGCTTTGCACATAGTAAGCACTTAATAAATGCCATTATTATTATTATTATTAAATTCTAAGTTCACTGTTCTAAGTGCTGGGGGGGTACAAGGTGATCAGGTTGTCCTATGTGGGACTCACAGTCTTAAGCCCCATTTTACAGATGAGGTAACTGGGGCACAGAGAAGTTAAGTGACTCACCCAAAGTCACACAGCTGACAAGTGGCGGAGTCAGGATTAGAACCATGACCTCTGACTCCCAAGCCCAGGCTCTTTCCACTGAGCCACGATCATCATCATCAATCGTATTTATTGAGCACTTACTGTGTGCAGAGCACTGTATTAAGCGCTTGGGAAGTACAAATTGGCAACATATAGAGACAGTCCCTACCCAACAGTGGGCTCACAGTCTAAAAGGGGGAGACAAAACCAAACATACTAACAAAATAAAATAAATAGAATAGATATGTACAAGTAAAATAAATAAATAAATAAATAGAGTAATAAATATGTACAAACATATATACATATATACAGGATGGGGATTAATATCATGAACTCCATGTGGGACAGGGACTGTATTCGACCTGATTAGCTTGTATCTACCCCAGCACTTAGAACAGTGCTTGACACATAGTAAAGCTTAACAAATACAATTGTGGTCAGGGAATGTGTCTGCTAATTCTGTTGTATTCTCCCAAGTGCTTAGTACCATGCACTGCAACATACTAAGTGCTCAATGTATACCATTGATTGATTAATATAAATATTTATAGTCATCATTACCAACAAAGAGCAGCTATGTATCACCTGCAGGTCTTGTTTCTGCCTTTTAGGAAGGATATAACAGGGATGGAAAAAGTTTGGGAGAAGGCACCTAGAACAATAGATGGAGGAGAAGATTGTGTGTGGGAAGATGATTAAAGTTTTGAAAATAATGAAGTAGCAGAACAAACAGAGAATTACTTTTCATCAAATTCTTACATCACTAAGACTAGGGAACATCCACTGAAGCTTGAAGATGGTCAGCCCAAGGTAATCTAAAGGAAGCACTTTACACTGTGGATAGTAAGTCCTGGGAATTCATTACCTCTGGAAATTGTGCAGGTCGAAATTGTTAATAGGTTCAAGAAGGATCTGGGGAAATTAGTGGATGGGAGGACTGAAATGATTATTACAGGGAAACGTTGGAGATGTTAGAATGTATATCTTTAAACCAGGAGATGGATATAAGGCTTCAACCATTTTCCTATTCCTTTGGTGCTAAGTCATTGGACTGAATGGGACATTGATCTGATCCAAATTTGGAATTCTGACCTCATGTTTTTCAACCCCTTTCAAAGATGCAATACCTAAAATCTCCAAATAATTTCCTCTAGTATCAATCTGATGGTTTAAAAAAGCAAACTGACCCCCTGGGAAAGTAGTTCAATAATGAACCAGTAGTAAAATTGGGGTGGTAATTCAGAACTCATAATTGTTTCTCTTGTCCCCTAGCTGGCAGACTGTACATGTGGGAGTTGTAATGGGATTTAGAGCAGTATTTCTTCCCTAGATGTCTTTAAAAAAGAGAAATTTGTAAGCGATTATTCCTAGATGGTAACTTTCCTTGAAGACTAGCATGCTCCCCAAAAGCCTCTGGCAATTCTCGGCATACGGTGGTGATGATGGTTCCCATTTAGAAAGATAGACGAGTCTCGATCTAGTCTGGAGGAATTAAGACTGAGAACCGGTGGGAAGGAATTGATTCTAGTCCTAGCGGTTGGCATGGTGCCACTGGCACTCTGTCATCATTGCCAGTGTGTTCTCACTGGGGCACAGAGTGCACACAGTAAGTGCTCAATAAATCCTTTTGCTACAGCTACTGATCTGAATATATGTAGATGGAAAGAAGGGCAGGGGAATCTGGTGGATTGTGACTATCTAATCCCTTCTTTTTTAAAACTACCAGAGCTCAGCTGAAACAGATGCCCCTTGCAGACTAAACGTTCACCCCTGAAGTGTCCGTCAAAACTTTCTGGCCCAGTTTCTTCCCAGACTGTGAGACTAAGACATTGAAGAAGTTATGCTGATGAGAGAATGCACTCTGAATTGGCAATGCTAATGGGAAAGCTATCAAAGACATTATCAAAACACGGATGTGATGGTGGTCTATTCTACTTCACTGAGTAGGCACTGTATGCCAAAAAGGGAATTTGGTTATCATCTGAACTATGCAATGAGATAATTAGAGGAAGATCCACCTGGGAAGGGAATAATTAATCTCTTACCTTCCACTAAAACATGAATCCAACAATGTAAAATGAGAAATAAAATAATAACCTCATCTGTGGACCTTAGTTTTTATAAAGTGGGCCAATTAGTGTTATCAGTGACAACTCACTTTTTACTTCAAACCTGCCAGACAGTGAAAATACTAGACACTCCAGTTTGTATCAGCTTAAGTGAAAAAAGAAAAAAAAAAGGTTCTGTATCTGTTTATTCATAAAACCCACTGTTTAATTTGAAATGTCTCCAATGTGAACAAAAGCAAGATAATCACAATTCTCCATTCAGGTTTATTTGGCAGAATTTATATTCCAAGTTTGACATCACGTCAGATAGCATTTGATGTTGTTAGGCTGGGACTCAACTTCATCGTAAATAGCTTTCCAAGGTACGGGAAACATGTTTGCTTGCAAAAGAAAATTTTCAAAAGAGTTGAGGGACCATATGCTAAATACTATATTCTTAGTGAGTGTTATTACACAGAGCAACCTGGTTTCAAACAGCCCCTTCGAACAAAGGCAACAAAAAGAGCTGCAGCAGTGTGGCCTAATGGAAAGACGGTGAGCCTAGGAGTTAGAGCTGGATTCTAGTCCCAGTTCCATGACTTGTCTGCTGTTTGACCTTGGGCAAATCACTTACCTTCTCTGTGCCTCAGTCGCTTCATCTGGAAAATGGGGATTTAAGACTGGGAGTCCCATGTGGGACATGGACTGTGTCCAACCTGATTATCTTGTATCTCCCCCTCGTCCCCCTCTCCATCCCACCCGTCTTACCTCCTTCCCTTCCCCACAGCACCTGTATATATGTATATATGTTTGTACATATTTATTACTCCATTTATTTATTTATTTTACTTGTACATATCTATTCTATTTATTTCATTTTGTGAATATGTTTGGTTTTGTTCTCTGTCTCCCCCTTCTAGACTGTGAGCCCACTGTTGGGTAGGGACTGTCTCTATATGTTGCCAGCTTGTACTTCCCAAGCGCTTAGTACAGTGCTCTGCAAACAGTAAGCGCTCAATAAATACGATTGATTGATTGATTGGTTGATCTACCCTAGCATTTTGAACAGTTTCTACCCCATAGTAAGTGCTTAGCATATACCATGGTGGGGGGGAGTTGTTGTTTTTGTTTTGTTTTTTTAAAAAAGAACCTCTGAGGTCACAACCACAGTAGCAAATCAAAACAGTTTCAGAAGGCCATAGTGCAAGAGGAACAAGTAGTCATGTTTTGGGTATTTCTGCCACAATTGAACAGACAGAGATTGCTTTTTAAAGACCACCATCAAAACCCCTCAAAGTACTTATGAGGCATCATTTATTTGATAGACATTGGGGGAAGAGGAGGTAATTAGGGAGAAAGATCAATCACTAGTATTTGAGCACACTTGGAGGTTAGTAGAAGCAATCCCTGCCCTCAAGCTCAGTGGAAAGAGCTCGGCTTTTGAGTCAGAGGTCATGGGTTCAAATCCTGGCTCCGCCAATTGTCAGCTGTGTGACTTTGGGCAACACTTAACTTCTCTGTGCCTCAGTTACCTCATCTATAAAATGGGGATGAAGACTGTGAGCCCCCAGTAGGACAACCTGATCACCTTGTAACTTCCCCAGTGCTTAGAACCGTGCTTTGCACATAGTAAGTGCTTAATAAATGCCATTATTATTATTATTATTACTACTACAATCTAGCAGGAAAAGTAGGATACTAAAACTAATTGCAGGTAGAGAGAAGCAACTGAGTTTAAAGATAAGTTTGTAAGTGCTGTGGGTGGAATACTTAAGTGCATAGCAAATAAAGTGTGGGGAGGGGAGGAATAGGGTGAGAGATTAGAGATCGTTCTTTCCTATTTCCTGGAGGAAATATGACTTTAGTAGGACTTTGAAGATGTGGAAGAGTAGAGGCCTGCTGGATGCTAAGGGGAAGAAAAATTCTTGCAGGTGGGAGGGTAGTAGTAATAGTATTAAGTACTTATTGTGTAAAGAGCACTAGGAATTAGACACGAGCCCTCTCCTTCAAGGGGCTCACAATCGAGGCAGGGAGAGCAGAAACCTTTACTTCACTTTGTCTTGTCTTATGCTGTCAAGTCATCCCCGACCCATAACGATTCCATGGACACATCTCTCCTAGAACACCCAACTTGTCAACTGCAATCATTCTGGCAGTATATCCATAGAGTTTTCTTGGTAAAAATACAGAGCAGTTTACTATTGCCTTCTTCCCTGTGCAGAAAACCTGAGTCTCTGTCCTCGACTCTTTCCTGTGCCACTGCTGTCCAGCACAGGTGAGCTTTGACTTGTAACAGATTGCTTTCCATTCACTAGCCACTGCCTGAGCTAGGAATGGAATGGGTCTGCCTCTGCTTGACTCTCCCTCCCATAGCCAAGACTGGCAGGGTACTAGAAACTCTCCAGGTGTGATCCTGAGAGGGGTCGCTTCACTTCACAGATGAGGAAATAGGTTTCAGTAACTCAGATCCACATGCTTTCCAGCACAGTAGTCCCCCAACACATCCCCAACACTCAACTTTGGAAGAGATCTTGTCTGTCTATGGCTAAGTAGCTGTTTCTGATGGAAAGGGAGGGAAATAAACCAATTTACTGCTTTGCTTTTCTGTGCCCTCTGCTTCTCATGCTGCCCTTAGAGAGCTGCCCATGTACAATGTTTATAACGATCCATCCATCCACACCCGCCCTCGACTGATTTGTTATTTTGCTGCCGCCAAACATGGGGCCCTGTGGGTTGGGCCAGTTATGAGTGGGATTAGGGCTACATTCCCTGCCCTGACAAGGCTGGTGCTGGGATCAGTAGAGGGGAATGTGGGTGGCCGTCAACTCTTTCCAACCCTTGGAGCGGGGCTGTGCTGGTAGTCACAAGGAGGGCCAGTGTCAGGCTTTATAGATGTCTAGTGGTGAAAGGAAAGAAATATTTCCTGTCTCTCAGGCCCCAGCCTGCCCGTAATGGAGAGGCACGTGACATCACATCCATTACTCTTACCACATCCTATGTTGGACTCGATTAACTTGTGGACAAAGAACACAAGAGTTGGAGAAATACAGATCAGGGTCAGAAGGACCTAGGAAGGAGCCCCTCTCCCTTTCCCTTCCCCTCCCGCAGAAGGGAGCACAGCAATTTGGTCCACCTTAGGCTAGTAGAGTTAGGCCAGTTCCTGCTTAGACCTCTGTGATCAAGAGGTTGAAGATGAGGTAGAGGAGAGCAAGGCACAGTGAGTAGGTTGACATTAAGTGAACAAAGTCCATGGGCTGAGTTGTAATGGGAGAGGAGCGAGGATAAGTAGGAAAGAGAGAGGTGATTGAGAGCCTTAAATCTTATGGAAAGAAGATTCTGCATGACTGCAAGCTCCTTGTGGACAGGGAAAGTGTCTGTTGTATTCTCCTAAGTGTTTAGTACAGTGCTCTGCACGTAGTAAGTGCTCAATAAATACGGTTGATGGATTGCAGAGAGAGATGGGCAACTATTGAAGATTTTTGAGGGGTTGGGGAGATGTGCAGAACAAATCCTTTTAGAAAAATGATCTGGACAGCTGAGTGAAGTATGGACTGGAAAGGGGAGAGGTTGGAGGCAGGGAGTTCAGTGAGAAGGTAACACAGTACTCAAAGTTGGAATACACCAAATACTTGGACTACCATGGTGACAGCTTGGGTGAAGAGGAATGGGAGGTGTTTGGAGATGTGAAAACAGAACTGACAGGGTTTGGCCACAGACTGAATATGCGGGTGGGTGGAAAGAGATGAGTCAAGGGTAATGCCAAGAATTTAGGCATGTGAGACAGAGAGGTTTTGTCAGTGGTGAGGGAAACATCGGGGGAAGGAGAAGGTTTGGGAGGGAAGGTGAAGAGTTCAGTTAAGATGTTGGCCAAATATCTGAGTAGATGTCCTAAAAGTGGGAGAAAATGTGAAGGGCCTTGATTTTGCATAAGAGATGCTTGTTTGGACTGTGACTGTGTCTGGGCACCCTTAATAACTATCAGTCCCGAGGAAAAGAGGTAAAACTGAAAGCCAACATGTCACTGGCTCCCCTATGATTGATATGTGAGAAACAGCGTGGCTCAGTGGAAAGAGCAAGGGCTTTGGAGTCAGAGGTCATGGGTTCAAATCTTGGCTCCACCAATTGTCAGCTGTGTGACCTTGGGCAAGTCACTTCTCTGGGCCTCGGTTACCTCATCTGTAAAACGGGGATTAAGACTGTGAGCCCCCCGTGAGGCGACCCGATCACCTTGTAACCTCCCCAGCACTTAGAACAGTGCTTTGCACATAGTTAGCGCTTAATAAATGCCTTTATTATTATAAAACGTAGGACAGGATTTGACACTGGCCTAGCAACTGCTCCCCACACAGATTCATGCAGATGTGTTAGAGGCATGGCAGAGGGCCCGATGGAGACATCAGGGTGGCTTCTAGGGCTGCTGGGCCCCAGAGCACAGTCCAGTCCTTGACGGGGTCACTTGACTACAGGCAGAGGCAGACGAGGCCAGCTGGGGTGGAGGAACAGGCTACTTCAGCCCACTGGGATGGGCCGTGGCCACAGGCATCCCAGCCAGGGGATCACCCTTACCTGAATTACCCAACTGGGGATGGGGCAAGCCTTTCCTTAGCTGGGGTGACCCCCATAGGGCCATCTGGGATAAAGAAAAGTCAAACTGGGCTTTATTTTTAATTGTTTTTTTTTTTTTTAATAAAGAGAAAACAAAGAGAAAGCCTTCTCGTTTTGCCCATTGCTCGGGAGCAGTCCCAGCAGCGTGGCTCAGTAGAAAGAGCCCGGGCTTTGGAGTCAGAGGTCACGAGTTCAAATCCCGGCTCCTCCAATTGTCGGCTGTGTGACTTAGGGCAAGTCACTTCACTTCACTGGGATTAAGACTGTGAGCCCCCCCGTGAGACAACCTGATCACCTTGTAACCTCCCGATCTCTTTGACCAGTGCTTTGCACATAGTAAGTGCTTAATATATGCCATAAAAGAAAAGGGGCAGGTGAACATGGCATTGAGGAACATGGCACCTGCCCCAGGGCTGAGGCCAGAGTTCCCCAGGCCTAGCTAGGAGTTGCAGGTACCGTCTTGCCTTGATCTCACCTTCAATCCTTTTCCCACATCCAGGCTCTTCCCTGGAACACCCTCCCTCCTCAAATTTGAACGACAATCACTCTCCCTCACTTCAAAGCCTTAATAAAGGCACATCTCCTTCAAGAGGCATTCCCAGACTAAGCCCCCATTTCCTCCTTTCCCACTCCCTTCTGCATCACCTCGACTTGCTCTCTTGGTGTTTCCCCCCTCTCCCAGCCCCACAGCACTTAGGTAAATATCTGTAATTTTTTTGTATTGATGTCTGTTTTCCCCACACCCAATAAAAACAATAATTATGTTATGGTATAGAGAAACAGTAAGGCTCAGTGGAAAGAGCCCGGGCTTGGGAGTCAGAGGTCATGGGTTCTAATCCCGGATACACCACTTATCGGCTGTGTGACTTTGGGCAAATCACTTAACTTCTCTGTGCCTCAGTTACCTCATCTGTAACATGGGGATTAAGACTGTGAGCCCCAGGTGGGGCAATCTGATCACCTTGTATCCCCCCGGTGCTTAGAACAGTGCTTTTCACCTAGTAAGCACTTAACAAATACCATCATTATTATTATTATTATTTTATTAAGCACTTACTATATGCCAGGCATTGTACAAAGTGCTGAGGTGGATACAAGCAAATTGAGGTGGACAGGGTCCCTGTCCCATGTGGGGCTCACTGTCTCAATCCCCATTTTACAGATGAGGTAACTGAGGCACAGAGAAGTAAAGTGACTTGCCGAAGGTCACCCAGCCAACAAGTGGCAGAGCTGGAATTAGAACCCATGACCTCATGACTCTCAGGCCTGTGCTCTATCCACTATGCCATAGACTGTAAGCTCATTATAGGTAGGGAATATGTCTATTTATTATTGCATTGTACTCTCTCAAGTGCTTAGTACAGTGTTCTGCACCCAGCAAGCACTCAGTAAAAATGATTCAAGGAATGAATGAATGAAAAGAGAAGCAGCGTGGCTCAGTGGAAAGAGCACAGGCTTTGGAATCAGAATCATGGGTTCAAATCCCGGCTCCGACAATTGTCAGCTGTGTGACTTTGGGCAAGTCATTTAACTTTTCTGTGCCTCAGTTACCACATCTGTAAAATGGGGATTAAGACTGTGAGCCCCCCCGTGGGGCAACCTGATCACCTTGTAACCTCCCAAGTGCTTAGAACAGTGCTTTGCACATAGTAAGCACTTAAAAAATGCCATTAAAAAAAAGGGCTTCCTCTCTTGGGCCGCAGTTCCAGAGCCCAGTTTGAGAGTTGGGATTACATACCTTGGTCTTCCCTTCCCCAGCCACAGTCTCCTGGATGGTGAGCATGATCCTTCCTGAGAAGCTGGGACAGAGCCTCTTTGGTTTGCACATGCCTCTTGGTCCAGAGGAGGAAAACATGCGTGTGTATCCCCCGTGGTCAATCTCCATCCCGCAACCTGTGCACCCACAATCAATCAATCAATCAATCAATCAGTTGCATTTATTGAGCGCTTACTGTGTGCAGAGCACTGTACTAAGCACTTGGGAAGTACACAATCGGCTTGGATCCCTTCCTTCCAGCCTTCAGGGAAAGTCCTGCCTCCCTATTCTTCTGACCCCACCCCCAGTTGAAAGATTAAATAACGTCATTCATTCAATCATATTTATTGAGCACTTACTATGTGCAGAGCACCGTACAAAGCACTTGGGAAGTACAGTTCAGCAACAAGTAGAGATAGTTCCTGCTCACAACGGGCCCACAGTCTAGGAGCGGGGAAGATAATTGGGTTGGACACAGTCCCTCTCACTCATTTCATTAATATCTATTCAGCACTTACTGCATGCAGAGCACTGTAGTAAGCTCTTGGGAGACCACAATACTGCCATAAACCGTTACATTTCTGTCCCACAAAGGGCTCACAGTCTTAATTATTATTATCATTATTAATCCCCATTTTACAGATGAGGAACTGAGGCCCAGAGAAGTGAAGTGACTTCCCCAAGGTCACCCAGCAGACACATGGCGAAGCCGGAATTAGAACCCATGACCTTCTGACTCCCGGGCCTGTACTCTATCCACTATGCCTTGCTGTTCCTCTTCATAATTTAAACTATGAAGACAGTTGATTGGGTACCACTAAAGACTGCTTGCTTATCTGATATAATCTTGAAGGATTTCACTTGATTAATGTGCAGCAGAGGAAAATGCGCCAACCCATTGTGGAACCAGTATGTGACCGCAGAGAGTTATAGAGGAAAGAAAACCCAGAAATAGGCTTTCAGGGACATCCATGGTTAGGGTATTGGGGGCAAAAGAAGAGCCAGAGAAATCAATCAGTCAATCAAAGATATTTATCAATAATAATAATAACAATAATGGCATTTATTAAGCACTTACTACATGCAAAGCACTGTTCTAAGCACTGGGGAGGTTACAGAGTGATCAGTTTGTCCCACGGGGGGGCTCACAGTCTTAATCCCCATTTTACAGATGAGGTACCTGAGGTCCAGAGAAGTTAAGTGACTTGCCCAAAGTCACACAGCTGACAAATGGCGGAGCCAGGATTTGAACCCATGACCTCTGACTCCAAAGCCAGTGCTCTATCCATTGAGCCACGCTGTTGAGCGCTCACTGTTCACAGAGCACTGTACTACACACTTGGGAGAGGGCAATGCAATAGAGTGAGCAGATGGGTTCCCTGCCCACATGAAACTTACAGTCTAGAAAGGGAGAAAGACATTAAAATATATTATAGATAGGTGCAAATAAGGTTATTTAAGAAAAAAGGATATGGGAAAATAAGATTAGTGCTTTGATTTTTTTTCTTTTTTGATGGTACTTGCTAAGCCTTTATAATGGGCGAGGCACTGCTTGAAGCGCTGGAGTAGATGCAAAGTAATCAGGTCAGACACAGTCCCTGACCCACATGGGGCTCACAGTCTTCATCCCCCTTTTACAGACGAGGTAACTGAGGCACAGGGAAGTGAAGTAACTTGCCCAAGGTCACACAGCAGACAAGTAGCAGAGCCAGCATTAGAACTCAGGTCCTTCTGACTCCCAAGCCCATGCTCTATCACCTAAGCCAAGCTGCTTCCAGAGAATGAAGGAAATGGGCTGAGGAGGAAGAAACTGGGGCAGAAGGCCTAGGTCCAGAGACGTGAAGTTGGGTCTGGTCTCGTCCCAGCTGGTAACTCCACAGTTTTCCCACTGCTAATGTTCCCCTTGCTACCAGCTTCCTAATTCTCCATTCCAGATAGTTCCTTTAATCCAAAACCTCCTCACTTAGTTAATAATAATAATAATTATGGTAGCTGTTAAGTGCTTACTATGTGCAAAGCACTGTTCTAAGTGCTGGGGTAAATACAAGATAGGTTGTTTCTCATGGGGCTCACAGTCTTTATCCCCATTTTATAGATGAGGTAACTGAGGCACAGAGAAGTAAGTGGTTTGCCCAAGGTCACACAGCAGACAAGTGGTGGAGCTGAGATTAGAAACCATGTCCTCTGACTGCCAAGCCCATGCTCTTTCCACTAAACTATACAATTCCATTCCTTCTTAGCTCCTTCCCCTCTTCTCCCCACCTCAACAGATGTCTGGCTTCTCCTTTCTACCAACTCCATGTTATCCAGAGAGTGGATTTTTCAACATCTCTGCCTACATATATATTGAAGTCTCCATAGCGTAACCCTAAGCAGATTTGACAGAAGAAATGCTTTAAAGACATAATAGAGCTAAGTCTCAAGTATGGCACCCTGTGTAGATATAAGTGTGTGTATACCTGTGTGTCTATGTGTATTTGCCCATGTGGACGTGTGGACTCACACTCGCTTTCACCTCCCTCTTACCTGCCTATCCTTAACTGTTCTTTTTTTTTGCACCTACATCCCATTCTTCATGGTCCCTGCCTTTTTTCTGATGCCCCTCTGTCTCTGTGCCTTTATCATTTTCTCACTCATTTTCCTTCCTTAACTCTTCTATATATACTTTCCTGCTTGACTGTGGCACATGGGAGTCCTCAGACTTTCTCCATCCAAGAACTGTTCATTCACATTTCTTGACATTTTTGTCTTGGTTTGTTGACTTCCTCACTTGTTAGCAATTAACTGTAATCTATCTGACCCCGCCATGACCAGGATTCCCCTATGGGACATGGACTATGTCCAATCTGATTAATTTGAATTTAGCTCAGTGCTTAGCACAGTACTTGGTACAATACACAATGGAAGCAGCATGGCCTAGTGGAAAGAGCACAGGCATGGCTGTATGAGGACCAGGGTTCTAATCCAGGCTCTGCTGATTTCTTGCTGTGTGATGTTGGGCAAGTCACATAACTTCTCTGTGCCTCAGTTTCCTCAACTATAAAATGGGGATTGAGATCCTGTTCTCCCTCCAACTTAAACTGAGCTCCATATGGGACAGTAATTGTCTCAACTGAGTAACTAATATCTACACAAGCATTTAGAACAATGCTTGACCAAACCACATGTGTTTAACAAATACCATAAGTGACCCATACCATAAGTGCTTCAGAAATGCCACAAAAAATATGAATATCATATCTAACAGCCAGCTGTGTTTATATACATCTCTGCCCCATTATGTTTCTATAATCCCTGCCTTTCAAAACCAAACACCAAACCAGTAATAATAATAATAATAATAATAATAATAATAATATGGTATTTGTTAAGCACTTACTATGTGTCAAGCACTGTTCTAAGTGCTGGGGTAATTACAAGGTAATCAGGTTGTCCCACGTGGGGCTCACAGTCTTAATCCCCAACTGAGGCACAGAAAAGTTAAGTGACTTGCCCAAAGTCACACAGCTGATTAGTGGAAACAGGATTAGAACCCACTACCTCCAATTCTCAAGCCCATGCTCTTTCCACTAAGCCACGCTGCTTCTCAAATGACTGGAAACTTATTCTCTGAGGATTTCAAAATTTAAAAGTCCTCCAGAAGCCAATTTCCAACCACTTCCAGGTCAGGAGAAGAGAAGTCATCAAAGCCTGTTACAAATTCAAGTTGCTCTAGACTCTCTCTTGCCTATGTAAAGACACTGGCTTGAGAAAAGTAGTCTTATGAATATTTTCAGGAAAGATCATTATAGAAATGACAGTGGTCAACTCTTCTTGTGACCAAGAGGAGAAAGTAGTAGGAAGAAAGCTTTCATTGGGAGCAGGGGAAAAATTATCAACAATAAGGAAGGTGTTTTTGAGAGCCAGGATTGCTAAATAGTGGAATAAGGTACTGAGAGAGATGGTGGAATCCCCACATCAAGAGATCTTCAGAAATCAGCTGTGTGACATTGATCTGGATGGTTTAAAGGACGCTGAGGTGGGAAGATGAATCAAATGGACACCTCCGGTTCGTTTCCATCCTTACAATACTGTTTTTTTTTTCTTCCAAAGTGTCTAACATAGGTAAGAATTACCTTGTACCTTTTGCAGCTGGCAGGAGGTAGCCCATTATCTCAAATGTCCTAGAAATAAGTATTCCAGAAATAGCATTATCTGAGAAATAAGTCTCTTAATAAGGTCCCTAAAAAATTTGGAAACCTCTCAACTCAGAATCACACTGAATAGCTCAGAGACCTGAAAATATGAACGAAACAAAATTTGAGGGTCAGATTCTAATAGAGGGAATACATCTTATTCCAAAAGTTTTAGAGATTCTGGAAGATAACATATGCCAGGCATCTGATTTGACATTTCCTTTATCAGGAAACTTC
Organism: Tachyglossus aculeatus; assembly: GCF_015852505.1. Classification (NCBI taxonomy): domain Eukaryota; kingdom Metazoa; phylum Chordata; class Mammalia; order Monotremata; family Tachyglossidae; genus Tachyglossus; species Tachyglossus aculeatus. Next base: position 53,308,727 of record NC_052069.1, read on the forward strand.
CCCTCAGTGAGGAAGTTGGTTAAGTGAAACAGACACTACATAAGACCGTCGCCCACTGCTTTGAAATCTTTGATGACAAACTCAAAAATAGCCTCAAAAGAGAAAAGTTCAACCAAAATGATCCTCTTAGAAATGTTATGAAGATAGCCCTATTCCACCAATTTTGAAATGGAACCCAGATTCACATCACTTTCAGTGCCCCCTTTATGGTCGAAAGATTTTTACAAACCCAAGAAATTACAGGAGTACCCAACTTAATTTTATTTCATTTAAAGCTTAAGCAGATGTGTTCAAGGGAGAGGAGGAAATACATAGGCACTATTTTTCATTCCAAGAACATGGCCAGTACTGTGCTCCGTAGAAGTAGATATTTCCATACTTACAAAGGGGAGAGGATCAACAAAGGTTGATACACAAATTGTTGAATTAATTATTTAATGGAGGCTGGGATAGAGTTCTGTCTGTGATGAGATAGCCGGAGAATTTAGAATAATACAGAAGGCTTTTATTTTCAGGAACTGAAATCCCCAGAATTATTACTATAGGCCAGCTTACTCAACCTGTTAGGGCCAAACCTTCACTAAATTTCACTCTTGCAGGAGAATAGGAATTATACTGCTGATAGCAAGATTTCCCCAAGTGGATCTTTTTAGAATGCATATATCTGAAATGATCATATTATAAATTATTTATTCATATTTATATCTGTCTCAACCTCTAGGCTGTAAACCCATTTTGAGCAGGCTAATTCTGTTGTATTTCACACTCCCAAGCACTTAGTACAGTGCTCTGCTACCAGGATACTACTAGGATATTATTATTATCATTATTATTATTTTGGTATTTGTTAAGTGCTTTACTATGTGCCAAGCACTGTTCTAAGCACTGGGGCAAATACAAGGTAGTCAGGTTGTCCCACGTGGGGCTCACAGTCTTAATCCCCATTTTACAGATGAGGTAACTGAGGCCCAGAGAAGTGAAGTGACTTGCCCAAGGTCACACTGGAGACAAGTGGCGAAGCTGGGATTAGAACCCATGACTTTCTGACTCCGAGGTCCATGCTCTTTCCACTATGCCATGCCGATTCTCATAAGCAGAAATATCCTCACTATTCATGTATTCATGTATAGGACCAACTTTTTGAAACAAGTTGCTTCAATTACTACTAGTGTCAGGAGTACGTGTGGGTGACTTTATTAGATTTTATTCACTTGGGTAAAATTATCAATACCATGAAAGGAATCTGGAAGCCTGCTAACTTCTTTCTGTCCTTCCCTTCCAATTCTTCTCCTTCACACCTAGTCATCTAAGATAAATTGTTAGGGTATTTACCACGCTTCACACTTAAATAATTCCAATGAACAGCTGAAAAAATAACAGGCCAAAGTGAAATAATGTCTTCTGGAGTAGGTGGTTTGGAGTCCAATAATGAGCCTGAGGTCATTCATTGCATTTTCTTCCTTGAGATGCTGGGTGAGACACAGTATGATGGCAGAGCTATTCATGGAATAATAATAATAATAATGGTATTTATTAAGCACTTACTATGTGCAAAGCACTGTTCTCAGCACTGGGGAGATTGCAAGGTAATCAGGTTGTCCCACAGGGGGCTTACAGTTTTAATCCCCATTTTAAAGATGAGGAAACTGAGGCCCAGAGAAGTGAAGTGACTTGCCCAAAGTCACACAGCTGACAGTTGGTGGAGTGGGATTTGAACCAATGACCTCTGACTCCAAAGCCTGGGCTCTTTCCACTGAGCCATGCTGGTGCAGGACCCAAGGAACCTTCTACTAGACGACGGTTTAGCTTTTCTTGATCTTCTACACACAGCATTGCTGAGTACACAGACTTAAGAATTACCTGGTATTAAGTATTATATTTGTGAGTCCTTAAGATATGAGAAATGTTCACAATCTGAAACACCTCCTTTTTCTTTCTGTCAGGAAGGCTACGCCTGGGTAAATTTAGAAAATTATACAGCATGCCTGACAGGAGGTAAAAAAATTTCGGAATTTTTTTTAAGGTAGGCACATTTACTCACAAATACAAGAACATAAATTAACTTTTTTGGAGGAGCCTGCCCAGAAGGGAAAAGGAAAAAGATATGAGAAAGAAAGAACCCTTTTTTTCTCCTCTTTTAAGAAAAGGTACCTTTGGGAAGTACTGAATACTTCACCACAGATTTCTTTAATAAGATGACTATAACAACTTGATTAGACTTTGCAAGCTTTAAGAAAAGTCAGAACCACTTATACTGAAAAATAGGACTCTGAATGTAAATTATTCACAGTTCATTAGACTAAGACAAGCATTTCTCAAACATTTCTCTATGCTTGAGAAAAACGACATATTGAACTCTATTTTACTGTGAGCCTCAAAATGGCAATTAACAGTCTTAAGCTGCGTATAAAACCCAATATGAACTACATTTACAAGAAAATTGTGTGAGAATCAAATTATGTTATCTTTGGTTTGAAGAACTAAGAAATAATTGCCAATAAGTATTCATGTATAGGACCAATCTTTTGAAACAAGTTACTTTAATTACTACTAGTGTCAGGAGTACGTGTGGGTGATTTTATTAGATTTAATATGTTTAGTGAAGCTGCCTGAATTGTAGCTGGTTTTCTTGACAAGGCAAGAGTGTATATCTGATAGCTGCAATGTTCATAGCTGTCATGCTCCGTGAATTATATTTTAAATAAATTTCTAATTTGTATTGAACTTTTGCTAAATTAAACTGGACCAGAAGTATACATTTTCCCACCCATTTTCAAAAGGTAATGAGTATATACTTATACTATGTAGGAGAGAAATGAATTCAGCAATTAAAGATGTTTCACTGTAGATAATCCTCTGCCACCATTTTATCACAGCGAATGTTATGTCTCTTGTTTCTCTGGATTAGATTCCCAATCACACACAATCAATCAATTAGAAATTTCACCTGTATTCCTCTATAGACTCTCCTTCCTCCTACTTTCCAACCGATTTACCATGAGAAATAAAACACTAAAGAACAAAACAGCATTGTTACACATTGCATATGCAAGAACAACATTGGATTTGAGAGAATGGGAGCTCCCTGGTGCCAAAATCAGACTATAATAGCTATAGAATATCCCCTCAAATCGCACACAGTTGTATGGCCAAAACACATTAAAATGCAGAACATGGATATCTGACACACATACAACATTCCTTTAAATCCTATTTAAAAGTTAACTGCTATCTCATTTTTGTTATATTTTCTCGTGCTCATCCCTGCAAATTCTCTTCTATTCATCAATACAAAAGATGGACAAATATATATCTAGATTAAGTTCTTCACATGTAACTGTGAATATTGTATATGCTGCACCTCAGAGGGATAAATGCACCCCTATTTATATATATTTTGATGGGATAGAAATGAACAAGTTGTTATCTATATTGTAATCTGTACTTATTCTACAGGGAAAAGGCTCTTGGACTGTAAAAAAAATATTAGGAATCTGAAATAGAAGAGCAACTAAAAAAATAAATCTGTAGAAAGAAAGGAGAATGTTTTAATCTTACCTTCCTCATAATCTTATTAGCATTTCTCAGAGAGTAGTTCAAGTATCAGTCTACATGCTTACGAATCTGTCTCATAAATATGCCAAGTGCAAAGTATAGTTATTTTAATAGTCTGTGTTGGTGGGCCATCATGATTTAATTAAGAGACAACTAGTATATGAGATACGACACAAAGGCAAGAGCCTTAATGGAGAAATGTTTTACTGCAGATTTAAATCAGGGCCACAGACTTAGAAATCCTACTTGAATTTAATTAATGCACACCAGTCCAGACCGGCTCATATATGACCAAAAATACAGATATAAAAACATTAAAGATTTAAGATTCACCATGTTCACTGATTTATTTATAAAGATGGATAGACTGAGGTTATTAATAGCTTTTTAAAATTTATTATATGGGACATTTAGTATATAAGCTGCATTAATGCCTTAATTCCAGCTCTCGTTATAGATGACACATTCCAGGCTGCACTATACACATGGTGCAAACAATGTAGATATAGGTATCAGGCTTATTGCCACAGCAATGATCAACTTCGCATTACTTGAAAAAAAATGTAGGGTTGTTATGTATCTAACCTATTTGTGTAAATAGAAGAATGCATTAAACAGTCCCTCCTACTTAGACTGTGGGCATCATGTGGGACAAAGACTTTATTTGGCCATGAATAATTTAGATAATAATAATGACGGCCTTTATTAAGCACTTACTATGTGCAAAGCACTGTTCTACGTGCTGGGGAGTTTACAAGGTGATCAGGTTGTCCCACGGGGGGCTCACAGTCTTCATCCCCATTTTACAGATGAGGGAACTGAGGCACAGAGAAGTGAAGTGACTTGCCCAAAGTCACACAGCTGACAAATGGCGGAGCTGGGATTTGAACCCATGACCTCTGACTCCAAAGCCCAGGCTCTTTCCACTAAGCCACGCTGCTTCTATCCCAGCACTTAGAACAGTGCTTGACACATAGTAATGGGCTTTACAAACACCATTTTAAAAAGGTACAAAACAAACAGACAGACAAAAAAAAATCATCTTGGCAGGATTTCTGTGGGTCACAATAGGTAATGTCTGCTTCAGAAACAATAGCCTTTGAATTGATTATTAGAATTCCAGTGTTTTTTTGTGGTAGGGTGTCCATAATCACACAGATAGGACTACCTTATTCTACTAAAAATACATTGACCTGACAGTATTTGTTCTGAAGAAGTCTAGGTAGCTTATTGTTCATTACACTTTCATTCACTAGCTTTTCAGACATTTTAACCTATTCTTGGATTCATAATATAACTATACTTACCAAGCAGTAATCGTCAGGATCATTTTTCTTAATTCATGAGGCAATCACACTTTCGTTTTTGTTTCTTCTCTTCTTGTATGACTGAGGTTCTTCTTTCTAGAAGGTATTTCAGAAATGGTTTTCAGAACGGAAATTATCCAGTTCCATGAATTCCCTCTGCTTCATGTCAGCCCAACCGGCTGAATTTCACCCTTATTTAGCTTTTCAAGTGTGCCCTTAATTATCACTTATCAATGATTCTTTCTGCCAGGATCTACCTGTTCTACTACTGCCCAAATTCCTTGGCTTCATTTTGGTCATTTTAGAATTGTCATTAATTGTCATTAATACTGTATCCCTCAATTAATTAGCAGCCTATATTCCAGCCTATATTCTATCTCTCCATGCCCTTCTCTAATCTTACCTTTCCCCCTGAAGCATTTGAAGAAAGACCTACTCTCTTTAATCAACTTTACTACATTTACTCATTTGGCTTTATATCAACACTCATTTTTTCTCTGTCTGTCTTAGGTGGTCAGCCCTTTTTACTAAGGTTCTTTCCCTTCACTTCCAGGCCAGATTTTCTCTTTAAAGGTGAGCTAATCTTCTGAAAGCCACTTCATAATCCCTCTTTTTCATATGTGGCAAATGTTTCATAGTATTGGTTTGCAACTGCTATATCTGGACAATTAATATATGATTAAAAGTGTTAAAAAAGATGGTCCAGTGTAGAACTGGAGTTCATAAATAATATCCATATCTGGGCCCTTAGAATTCATTTGTTTGATCTTGAGTACTTCTCTGCTCCAAATGCCACTAGGTATGTCAGGTTTTCACTGCTGATTTGAACAGCTTATAGAAATTTTGATTAGGATAACCTTTAAAGGGGTTGTTTTTTGTAAAAGGCAGTTAAACAGAGTATTCAGAGTTTTTATTAACCTTTCATTATTTAAAGAGGTAGCATGTTCGGAAGCATTTTAACATCCAGAAAACCAACTGTTTATGAGTTTCCTCTCCACTGGCAGAAACAATGGAGAAATGGGAATTAAATACTAAACAAAATCACTAATTTAGAAGATGACTTGCCACCCAAAAGCAATGAGATGACCTTAAAGGACACAGCCAGTTCTAATGTTAAGTAAAAGAAATATCAAAGCGTCACATTTCAGAATGGATAAAACAATAGCCTCTATAGTTTAGAAATATGTTTTGCTTTTTAAAAAATGCAGGTCAAATACCCAGGAAATCTCATCTACTCTTCTGTTTTACATACCGGTTAAGTTTTTGGTATCAAGAATATTAGACTTATTTTCAACTATCATTTTGTATAGATGATCTAAAAGTTCATTTTCCCTATTCTGTCTTTCAGCTCTTTGTTTGCACATGTTCAAGCTTGTGACGAAGTCATTTTACCGTGGCCAAAAGAGGGAAGCATCAAACAGGCAGTCAAATCAGTAAAACATTTACATTTTCAAGGACTAAAGAAAGGAGGTGCAGAAAGCAAGATTAAAGCTGACCACTAGTGATAATGATAATAGTAATTGTGGTATTATTAACAGTGTCAAGCACTGTAATGAAGTGTACTAAGTAAGTGTACTAAGTGTACTAAATGCTGTAGTAAGCACCGGAGCACAAGATAATCAGATCGGATGCAGTCCCTCACCCACATGGGGCTCACAGTCTAAGTGGGAGAGAGGACAGTTATTTAGAGATTTTACAGTATTTTATAGATGAGGAAACTGAGGCACAGGGAAGTTAAGTGACTTGCCCAAGGTCATACAACTGGCAAGTGGCAGAACGGGGGGTTAAAATCAGGGTCCTCTGACTCTCATAACTGTTCTTTTTTCACGTGGTCACAATACTTCCCCAGTTCCTTGATGAACTTATTTTAAGTTAACAAAACAGTCAATTTTTAGGGTAACTAGTTCTCTGATAAGGCAGAGATATATTCTTGCAAAACCCCACATTTGGGAAAATTCACACTGTGACAGTCACCCAATCCAACTCCATGAACATGTGCACCAACCGTTCCTAATCACACTGTAGTGCCCTGGATCCAAACAGGCTCACATTGTCAGTTGAAAGTTTCTGAATTCTCTCACAATATCTCTAACCAAGACAAGGAGTGAAAACGAGGTTTATGGCATAATTTGATGAACATTTTCTAGTTATTTCCTCTTTTACATGAAATTCCTATAATCTGCCTTGTTCCCCCTTCACAGAAATGGTCCACTCAAAGGTCAGGAATGATCTCCTTCTTGCCAATTCAATGGCCTCTACTCCATCCTAATCCTCCTAGACCTCTCAGCTGCCTTTGACACTGTTGACTACCCCCTTCTCCGGCAAACATATCCAATCTTAGTTTCACTGACACTGCTTTTCCTGGCTCTCCTCCTACCACCCTGGATGCTCATTCTCAGTCTCTTTCGTGGGCTCCTCATCTGCCTCCAACCCCCTAACAGTGGGAATCCCTCAAGGTTCAGTTTGGGTCCCCTTCTATTCTCCATTTACACTTAATCCCTTGAAGAACTCATTCATTCCCTTGGCTTCAACTACAATCTCTATGTCAGTGATTCCCAAATCTGCATCTCTAGCTCTGATCTCTCTCCCTCTCTACAGTTTCATATTTCATTCTGCCTTCAGTATATCTCTAATTGAATGTTCTGCTGACACTCACCTCAAACTTAATTTGTCTAAGTTATCTTCCCAGTCAACCCCTGTCCTCTTCATGACTATCCCATCATCATAGACAGCACCAACATCCCTCCTACTAATATTAATAATTATGATATTTTTAAATATTTACTATGTCCCAGCCACTGTTCTAAGCACTAGGGTAGATACCAGGTAATCAGGTTGGACCAGTCCCTGTCCCGCATAGGGCTCACAGTCTTAGTCCTCATTTTACAGATGAAGTAACTGAGGTGCAGAAAAGTGAAGTGACTTGCCCAAGGTCACACAGCAGACAAGTGGCAGAGCCGGGATTGGAACCCAAGACCTCTGACTCCTAAGCCTGGCCTCTTGCCACTAGGCCATGTTTCTTCTATTGCCAAAATGATCCTGTCTCACAAGCATGTAACCATGGCATTTCCTTGACTCATCTCTCTATCAACCCACATATTCATTCATTCAATCATATTTATTGAGCGCTTACTGTGTGCAGAGCACTGTACTAACAATTTGGGAAGTACAAGTCGGCAACATAATATTCAGCGTATCCCAAAATCCTGTCAGTTCAATATTCACAACATCCATAAAATCTGCCCTTTACTCAACAGCTAAACTGCTACCACTTTAATCCTCCCTATCCCACTGTATCAGTTTCCTTTCTGACCTGCCTGCCTCCTGTTTTTCATTCATTCATTCAATCGTATTTATTGAGCACTTACTGTGTGCAGAACATTGTACTAAGTGCTTGGAAAGTACAATTCAGCAAGAAATAATGATAGCATTTATTAAGTGCTTACTATGTGCAAAGCACTGTTCTAAGCACTGGAGAGGTTACAAGTTGATCAGGTTGTCACACGTGGAGCTCACAGTCTTAATCCCCATTTTCCAGATGAAGGAACTGAGGCACAGAGAAGTTAAGTGACTTGCCCAAAGTCACACAGCTGACAATTGGTGGAGCCAGTATTTGAACCCATGACCTCTGACTCCAAAGCCCATGCTCTTTCCATTGAGCCACGCTGCTTCTCAAATCACTGCCCTCAAAGGGCTCAAAGTCTAGAACTGGGGAGACAGGCATCAAAACATGTAAACAAGCATCAATAGCATCAATAAAAATAAATAGAATTATAGATATATACACATCATTAATATAGGTAAATAGAATAATAAATATGTACATATATACATAAGTGCGGTTGTGGGGGTGAGGGGGTAGAGCAAAAGGGATCAACTGGGGCAATGGGGAGAGGTGGGGGAGCAGAGGAAAAGGGGAACTTAGTCATGTTCTATCTGGACCTCCTTCCCTGCTTCACATCTGACAGATGATCACTCTCTTCACAAAATCTTTTTGAAGGAATATCCTCAAGAGCCCTGCCCTGACTAAACCCTTATTTCCTCTTCTCCCACTCCCTTCTGTGCTGCCCTTGCACTTGGAACTGCACCTTTTATTCACCCCTCCCTCAGCCCCACAGCACTTAGAAAAGGTCACCAGTGATCTTCTAGCCAAAACCAATGGCCTCTACTCCATCCTAATCCTCCTCAAGCCCTCTGCTGCCTCTGACACTGTGGACTACCCTCTTCTCCTGCTAACATTATCCAAACTTAGTTTCACTAACACTCAAGGTTCAGTTCTGGGTCCCCTTCTTTTCTCCATCTACACCCATGCCCTTGGAAACTCATTTGCTCTCATGGCTTCAACTACCACCTCTCTGCTGAGGACAGCCAAATCTACATGTCCAGCTCTAATCTCTCTCCCTCTCTGCAGTCTAGCATTTCCTCCTTCCTTCAAGACATCTCTTCTTGGGAGTCCTCTGTCACCTCAAACCTAATATGGCTAAAACTGAGCTTCTTATTTACCCACCCAAACCCTGTCCTCCTGCTCACTTTCCCCTCACTGTTGACAGCACCACCATCTTTCCTGTACCACAAGCCTGTAATCTTGGCATTATCCTTGATTTCTCTTGTTCATTCAACCCACATATTCAAGCCATCACTAAATCCTAAATTCACAACATTGCTAAAATCCACCCCTTCTGTTCCATTCAAAGTGCTACCACATTAATGCAAGCACTTAGTCTCTTCAGCCTTGATTATTTTATCAGCTTCCTTGCTGACCTTCCTGCCTCCTGTCTCTCAACAATCCAGTCCATACTCCATTCTGCTGTCCAGATCATTTTCCTTCAAAAACGTTTAGACCAGGTTTCCCCACTCCTCAAGAAACTCCAGTGGTTGCCCATCCACCTCCGCATCAAACAAAAATTCCTCACCATTGGTTTTAGAGAACTTAATTCACCTTGCCCCCTCCTACCTCATCTCACTATTCTCCTACTATAACCCAGCCCACACACTTCATTCCTCTATTATTAACCTTCTCAAAGTACCTCAATCTCGTCTATCGCACCATCGACCTCTTGTCCACATCCTACCTCTGGTCTGGAATGGCCTCCCTCTCATAGCAGATAGATAATTGCTCTCCCCCACTTCAAAGCCTTATTGAAGGTACATCTCCTCCAAGAAGGCTTCCCTGACTAAGCCTATCTCTCCTCTTCAACCACTCCCTTTGGCGTTGCCCTGACTTGCTCCCTTCATTCATCCTCCCTCCCATCCCCACGGCACATATGTATATATCTGTAGTTTATTTATTTATGAATATTCATGACTGTCTCCCCCACTAGGCCGTGAGCTCACTGTGGGCAGGGAATGTGTCTGTTTGTTGTGGAAAGAACACGGGCTTGGGAGTCAGAGGTCATAGGTTCTAATCCCACCTCCACCACTTGTCTGCTGTGTTACCTTGGGCAAGTCACTTCACTTCTCTGTGCCTCAGTTAGCTCATCTGTAAAATGGGGATTAAGACTGTGAGCCCCATGTGGGCAACCTGATTACCTTGTACCTACCCCAGCACTTAGAACAGTGCTTGGCACAGAGTAAGTGCTTAAAAAATACCATTATTATTATTATTATATTGTACTCTACCAAGTGCTTACTACAGTGCTTTGAATGCAGTAAACACTCAAAAAATATGAATGAATTATGTACATATCTGTACTTAATTTATTTCTATTTATGTCTGTCTCCCCCACTAGACTGCAACCTCCTTGTGAGCAGGGAACATGTCTATTAAACTTTGTTGTATTGTACTCTCCCAAGGGCTTAATACAGTGCTCTGCACACAGTAAGTGCTCAATATAAGTGATTGATTGATTGGGAGGGTCTGGTACTCATCTGTATATATCTGTAATTGACTTATTTATTTATAATAATAATAATAACAATGATGACATTTATTAAATGCTTACTAAGTGCAAAGCACTGTTCTAAGTGCTGGGGAGGTTACAAGGTGATCAGGTTTTCCCAAGGGGGGCTCACAGTCTTAATCCTCATTTTACAGATGAGGTAACTGAGGCCCAGAGAAGTTAAGTGACTTGCCCAAAGTCACACAGCTGACAACTGGAAGAACCGGGATATAAACCCATGACCTCTGACTTCAAAGCCCAGGCTCCTTCCACTGAGACATGCTGCTTCCCTATATTAATGTTTCTCTCCCCCTCTAGACCCTGAGCTCATTGTGGGCAAGGAATGTGTCTGATGTTATTTTGACTCTCCCAAGCATTTAGTACAGTGGTTTGCACACAGTAAATGCTCAATAAATAATAATAATAGTAGAGTCAAGTATTGCCACTATGGCTTGGGCCACAGGGAAACAAAAATCCTAGGTCCCCTGTGGACATAGGACTTCAGGGTAAATGAAAGGCCATCACTGCTAGTACAATGCGCTGCAATGTGTGACACTAGAGGAGCAGCATGGCTCAGTGGAAAGAGCATGGGCTTTGGAGTCAGAGGTCATGGGTTCGAATCCCGACTCCCCCACATGTCTGCTGTGTGACCTTGGGCAAGTCACTTAACTTCTCTGAGCCTCAGTTACCTCATCTGTAAAACGGGGGTTAAGACTGTGAGCCCCGCATGAGACAACCTGATCACCTTGTAACCCCCCCAGCGCTTAGAACAGTGCTCTGCACATAGTAACCACTTAACAAATGCCATTATTATTATTATTATTAGAGAAATGGTGTGGCTTAGTGGAAAGAGCCCGGGTTTGGGAGTAAGAGATCGTGGGTTCTAATCACAGCTCTGCCACTTACCAGCTGTGTGACTTTGGGCAAGCCATTTATCTTCTCTGTGCCTCCGTTACCTCATCTGTGAAGTGGGGATTATGATGATGATGATGGTATTTGTTAAGCGCTTACTATGTGCCAAGCACTGTTTTAAGCGCTGTGGGAGATACAAGGTAACCAGGTTGTCCCACATGGAGCTCACAGTCTTAATCTTAAAATGGGGATGAAGACTGTGAGCCCCACGTGGGATAACCTGGTTACCTTGTATATACCCCTGCACTTAGAACAGTGCTTGGCACATAGTAAGTGCTTAACCAATACCACCATTACTAAATGATCCACCCTCCGTAAACCGTCCTCAAAGCCCCACCTCTAGCACATGTTATGAAGCAACCGATTAGGGTTTGGAGGCAACACTTTCAAAGTCGTGAGCATTGACTTGAATAACAGAGGGTACTGGTCAGCCAGAACCCTGATAGTAAAAGACCTTTATTTAGGTCACAAAGCTATTGCTGGAAATGCAGCTCAAAATGAGTTGCATAGAGAGGCGGTAAGTGGAGGCAGGGGAGATTGATAGAGCCCAATATTGTGTGAGGCGGCTGAAAGCTGTGGAAATTACCTATAGCAAAACACTTGCAAAATTGGCCAGAGGAAGGGCTCAAACCTTCTCTTCCATGGAGACAACATGGAGGTGGTTAATCTAATGTTATGCTCACTGAGGGGAAAAAAGCAAATACAATATTTGCTGACCGACTAGGTCACTGATCCAAAACCTTTGTCATCTTGAATTTAGGAGTATTAAACTAAATTGATAGTTACATGTTTCTAATTACATGTGGGCATTCATCTCTTAACAGGGGAATGGGATAGGCTTATAGAGCAATTCATCAAAATGTGGCTCAAATCCCGATTGGCTGTCCAAGAGACATTTGTAAATGGTAATGAAAATGATAGCCTGAAGACTGTTTTCACCACTTAGTGTTGGAATAATAAAGGTTTTAACAGATCATGACAGGAGCATGAAGATAAGATGAGAGTCTGAACATTCATATCTTATCTTTGGCATCCTCTTTATATTTAACATTATTTTGGTGCATACATGCAGAAAAGTAAGATGGTGGAAAGTCTTCAAAGAAAGAATGCCATATTTTGGTAGAAACAATTATTCAGGGAGGTCAAGAAATCAGCCACTTTCAGATTTACAATCCTATGCTATTGATTGGGAAAAGTTCGATTCTAGATAACTTCCTCTTTGAAGCAGTCACGGCCTCATTTCACATCTGTTTAAAATGATAACACTTTATCAATTTGATCTAAAGCACATAATAATCAATTCTGAAACACCAGCTTTTATATGCTTGCTTCTGAAATACCCACATAGGGTGTTTTTCATTTATTTAGATTTTAATTTTAATCCACTCTACTAGAGCCATTCAAGTCTTCAAAGCTATTTTTCTCTCCAACATTGAATACTCAATAATAGTAATTTGCAAACTGGCCACTGAAGTCAAATTATGGACTTGATTTAGATTTTAAGTTTATTTGTATTTATGTTTTTACTCTGGGAAGGAATGACACTTTAAAATTGCATTTAATGGGGAATAATTTTACTCTTTAAGCATACGGGCATATCAAATTGGTATAGGCAGAAAATAAAAGAGATTATTTGACTAGAACATTTTGTTAAATATATTGTTATCTGCTGAAAGGTTTTTGCACTGGATTAATTTTTTAATAATCAAAATTGTGGTAAAATTGATTTTACATTAATCTATTATAGTACCTTCAATATGGAGTTGTACATAATATATTTTACAACAGCTTATAATTGTACCTTCTATATCATACTGACAGTGAGCCAGATTAGAAGAAATGTGCCAGCACACTTCGAGAAATTCCTTCTGAGATAATTCCCAAATCTACCTTTCCAGCTCTGATCTTCCTCCATTTCTGCAGTCTTGCCTTCATTCCTGCATTCAGGACATCTCTACTTCCATATCCCTCCAACACACTAAGTTTAACATGCCCAAAACGGCAAGTCCTCATGTTGCCATTCAAACCCTGTCCTCCTCCTGACTTTCCTGATCACTATAGATAGCACAACCATCCTTTAATTCATTCATTCATTCAATCACATTTATTGAGCTCTTACTGTGTGCAGAGCACTGTACTAAGCACTTGGAAAGTGCAATTCAGCAAAAGAGACAATTACTACCCACAACGGGCTCGCAGTCTAGAACTGGGGAAACAGACATCAAAACAAGAAAATAGGCATCAGTAGCATCAATATAAATGAATAGAAGTGTAGATATATACACATCATTAACAAAATCTATAGAATTATAAATATGTACATATATACGCACAAATGCTGTGGGATGGGAGGGAAGTAGAGCAGAGGGAATGAGTGGGGGTAATGGGGAGGGGAGGGGGAGCAGAGGAACAGGGGGGCTTATTCCAGGCAGGGCTTCTGGAGGGGTTTCTGTCTCAGAAGACTGTATCCTCGATTTATCTCTTTAATTCAACCCTCGTATTCAATCTGTCACCAAATCCTGTTGGTTCAACTTCACAGCATCGTTAAGATCTGCTCTGCCCTCTCTTTTCAAACTGATACTATGCTGATCCAAGTACTTACCATATCCTACCTCCTCACTGCATCAGCCTCCTCACTGACCTCCCTACCTCCTTCCTCTCTCCATTCTAGTCTTTATTGCTGCCTGGATCATTTGTCTAAAAAATAGGTCAGTCCATCTCTTTCCTCTCCTCAAGAACCCCCAATGGTTGGTTAACATCCATCTCTAGACTATGGCTATTTGTGGGAAGAGAACTGTGGTGAGTCCACAGCCAACTGCTTTATTCGTGACTGTTTGTGATCCCGCAAACAAAAGAAGGAAGAGACTGGCAAAAGCACTGTTGGGCTCTACCTGAGGACAGGTGATTGCTGAGGCGGAGCCTGGAGGGAGGCGTGGCTTTCTATCCCTGTTTTACCCTGGACTAATCAATGACTGCCATGTAGAGCCACAGCTGCGACACCTAAGGCAGATAAAAGGCTCTTGTTTTTGAATTGTGAGGAGGCAGAAGCAGAGGTATGCAAAGGGCACACACAGAAGGCAGCACATAGAGGAAGAAGCACCTGGAGCAGAAGCAGCACACAGAAGCAAGCATCAAAGAAGAGAGCAGCAGAAGCATGCAGAGGAGAGACAAGAAGGCAACCGCACTTGGAAGCCAAAAGAAGACTCATTGGCAGAATAGGTTCCCTTGACTAGCAGTTGGTGGAGTGGAGCAAGTGAGTGTGTGTATGTGTCATTCCCTTGCACGTTGGTAAAATTAAGTGAAAAAACTTTTCCACAGTAACCTTGGTGATCAGAGGTGTGGTTTGACTTTACTATGTGTCACCGAGGTTTCCCCAGTCCAGCTTGGTCTGGGTTGGGAGGGACCGTGACAAGAACTTCTTCCTCCCTTCAAAGCCCTACTGAGAACTCACCGCCTCCAGGAGGCCTTCCAAGTCTGAGCCCCCTCCTTCCTCTCTCCCTCCTCCCCATCCCCATCCCCCCAGTTTACCTCCTTCCCCTCCCCACAGCACCTGTATATATGTTTGTACATATTTATTACTCTATCTTGTACATATTTATTCTATTTATTTTATTTTGTTAATGTGTTTTGTTGTCTGTCTCCCCTTCCTAGACTGTGAGCCCGCTGTTGGGTAGGGACCGTCCCTATATGTTGCCAACTTGTACTTCCCAAGTGCTTAGTACAGTGCTCTGTACACAGTAAGTGCTCAATAAATACAACTGAATGAATGAACCTGTCTGCCAACTCTGTTATATTGTACTCTCCCAAGCACTTAATACAGGGCTCTGCACATAGTAACCACTCAGTAACTATGATTGATTGATTGCTCTTTCTCTGCATCAAACAGAAACTCCTAACCGTTGGCTCCAAAGGATTCATTCCGTTCTCCTTCTCATACCTTCATTTATTTCCTATTACAACCTAGCCTGCACACTCTGCTCCTCTGACACAAACCTACACACTGTATCTCTATCTTGTTATTTCACCCAAACCCCTTGCCCATGTCTTCCCTCTGGCTTGTCACTCCCTCCCTTTCATATATGACACCGCAACCCTCCCAACCTTCAGATATGACACCGCAACCCTCCCAACCTTCAGAACATTATTACAATCACATCTTTTCCAAGAGGCCTCCCCGACTAAGCTCTCCTTTCCCACTCCCTCTCCCTTCTGTATCTGTCTTCCCCTTCTAGACTGTGAGCATGCTGTTGGGTAGGGACCATCTCTATATGTTGCCAACTTGTACTTCCCAAGCGCTTAGTACAGTGCTCTGCACACAGTAAGCGCTTAATACGATTGAATGAATGAAGGAACCTATGCACCTGGACTTGTTACACAGCAGGCAAGTAGCAGAGCGGCATTAGAACCCAAGTCTTCTGACTCCCAATAGGCCATGTTGCTTCTTAATTGAGTCCCTTGAACAGTTTTAATGGTATTACCCAAAAATCAATTGCCATTTCAATTAGCAAGAAAACCGTTGGGCTGTTATCTCTTCTTGTTAGAGGAGAGGCTAAGAGACTGCAGGGAAAGGAGAGGACATTTCTCAGAAACCACAAGTGTTGCTTTGGGTTCCTAGACAGAATTCATTCAGTCATATTTATTGAGCGCTTACTGTGTGCAGAGCACTGTACTAAGCACTTGGGAAGTACAAGTTGGCAACATATAGAGACAGTCCCTACCGAACAACGGGCTCACAGTCTAGAAGGAGGAGACAGACAACAAAGAAAAACATGTGGATAGTTGTCAAGTCATCAGAACAAATAGAATTAAAGCTAAATGCACATCATTAACAAAATAAATAGAATAGTAAATGTGTACGAGTAATAAATCTGTACAAATATGTACAAGTAAAATAAATAGAGTAATAAATCTGTACAAACATAAAGGTGCTGTGGGGAGGGGAAGGAGGTATGGTGGGTGGGATGGGGAGGAGGAGAGGAAAAAGGGGTTCAGTCTAGAAAGGCCTCCTGGAGGATGTGAGCCCTCAGTAGGGCTTTGAAGGGAGGAAGAGAGCTTCCGAATGTCAAAATAGCAAAATTTTCCATTCACTATTTCTCTTCCTCTTCTTCTTGCTGCTTGTTTGTCTTCACTTTGTTCCAGCTGGGGGGTTTTTTGTTGTTGTTGTTCTGTTTGGTTTTTTTGGTATTTGTTAAGCACTTTGTGACAGGCACTGTACTAATAGCTGGGGTAGATACAACTTAATCGGCTTAGAGACACAGTCCACATCCCACATGGGGCTTCCAGGCTTAATCCCCATTTTACAGATGAAGTGATTGAGGCTCAGAGGAGCTGCCCAATGTCACACAGCAGACAAGGGGGAGAGTGAGGTTTAGAACCCAGGTTTTGCGACTCCAGGTGTGCTGCCTTTGTCCTTGAGAATCCACTCCCCTCACAGCTATCTGTATTGTAAGTTAGTCTTTATCTTGCTAATGTTTTGTGGGAAATTGTGAGCCAGGCAAGCTACAGTCGGAAGTTTTGGGTGATTTTTCCTCATTTTCTCAATGAGCTCATTTTCTCAGCGAGTTCCACTCCTCCTCTGAGTAAACTGTTGCTTGTGAATATTGTGGCTATAGATAGACACTAGAATGTGTAATGGAATCCTCCATTTTCCTCCTTATGTGGAGTATTAATAGTTATTTGAGACATTCTGAAAAGATTAACCAAGCCTAATAAAAGGCTCACCAACAACAAGGTCCTGGAATGCAATCCTTTTTCTAGTATTGCAGTAATTATGAGAACATTGTCAGATGAGTGGAAGAGAAGTAGCTGCACTGTGAAGAACTAAAATGAAGTATATGCAAGAAGCAAGAGAAGAGGAAATCTTTTGAAGACAGAGTGGAAAGCTTTCAAACAATACATAGGAGGAGACTTTATGAACTAATTGCAGTGGACAAACCAGATGTGTGTGCAGTAATCACAGGTTTTTCTCAAACAGAGACTTCAGGAGTTACCAAGAGTCAGGGAAAATTAAGTCAAAGTATTAAATGACAATCTTAACACTGCCATAGTTTTAGCATTATTTTGTTTTTATTAATGGACTCTTTGAGCACTTTCTAACATGCTGCTGTTCTAAGTAATGGGGTAGATATAAGCCAATCAGGTTGGACATAGTCTATCACCTATATGGGGATCATAATTCTTAATTCCCATTTTACAGATGAGGAAACTGAGGCATGGAGAAGCTAAAGGCACAGGCTTGAGAGTCAGAGGATCTGAATTCTAATACTAGTTATGTAAGTTGTCTGCTGCATGGCTTAGTGGAAAGAGCACTGGCTTTGGAGTCAGAGGTCATTCATTCAATCACATTTATTCATTCAATTCATTCAATCATATTTATTGAGCACTTATTGTGTGCAGAGCACTGTACTAAGCGCTGGGGAAGTACAAGTTGGCAACATATAAAGATGGTCCCTACCCAACAGTGGGCTTTACTGAGCACTTACTGTGTGCAGAGCACTGTACTAAGTGTTTGGGAAGTACAAGTTGGCAACATATAGAGACGGTCCCTACCCAACAATGGGCTCACAGTCTAGAAGGGGGAAACAGACAACAAAACAAAATATATTAACAAAATAAAATTTATAGAATAGTAAATATGTACTAGTAAAATAGAGTAATAAATCTGTACAAACATATATACAGGTGCTGTGGGGAGGGAAAGGAGAGCAGAGGGGATGGGGAGTGGGAGAGGAAGAAGGGGGCTCAGTCTGGGAAGGCCTCCTGGAGGAGGTGAGCTCTCAGTAGGGCTTTGAAGAGAGGAGGAGAGCTAGCTTGGCGGATGGGCAGAGGGAGGGCATTCCAGGCCAGGGAGAGGACGTGGGCTGGTGGTCAATGGAGGGACAGGCGAGAACAAGGCACATTGAGGAGGTTAGCAGCAGAGGAGTGGAGGGTGCAGGCTGGGCTGGAGAAGGAGAGAAGGGAGGTGAGGTAGGAAGGGGCAAGGTGATGGACAGCCTTGAAGCCAAGAGTGAGGAGTTTTTGCCTGATGCATAGGTTGACTGGTAGCCACTGGAGATTTTTGAGGAGGGGAGTAACATGCCCAGAGTGTTTCTGCACAAAGATGATCCGGGCAGCAGCGTGAAGTATAGACTGAAGTGGGGAGAGACAGGAGGATGGGAGATCAGAGAGGAGGCTGATGCAGTAATCCAGTCAGGTTGAGGTTGTGGGTTCTAATCCTGGCTCTGCCACTTGTCCACTGTGTGACTTTGGGGAAAACTTTTATCTTCCCTGTGCCTCAGTTACCTCATCTGTAAAATGGGGATTAAGACTGTGAGCCCCATGTGGGACAACCTGATTACCTCGTATGTACCCTAGTGCTTAGAACAGTGCTTGGCACATAGTAAGTGCTTACCATATACCATCATTATCATTATTATCATTATTATTATCATTGCCCAACATTAAACAGTGTGACAAGAGGCAGATTTGGGATTAGAACCCAGTTTCTCTTCTAACTTCCAGGCCAATGCTCTTTCCACTAGGTCACACTGCTTCTCAGTTGGGTTTCAGAAGCACACAGTTCTCTTAAGTTATATCTCATAATAGAATCTCATCATCAATGAAAGATAGATATATGTGCATAAAAATAGACAAAACAGGAACAATAATTGCAAGTGATATTCAAGTGCTTATGATGTGTCAAGTGTTATATCTCACCACTCAGCTACAGAAGAATCAGGCCAGACACAGTCCATGTTTCACATGTCTAAGGGAGAAGAAGCATAGAGAAGCTAGGTGACGTCCTCAAGGTCACACCACAGATATGTGGCCAAGCGAGGATTAGAACTCAGGTTCTCTGGTTTTCAGGCCCATGTTTTTTTTTTCTATCAGGTCATGCTGCTTCTCATTCAAGCAATGCATTGTGTAGATTCTCAAAGAAAGAAATTTTTACACAGAAAAAGCTATTAATTTCTGCTATCCAGCCTTATTAGCCAGCTTGGATATGATTTGTTAATTTACAGATTCCTCACTCCTTCCTAGTTTGGATCCTGCATGCTTCTATCTGTAGCCCAGAACAGAGTAACTGAGATAATAATAATAATAATAATAATAATAATAATAATAATTGTGCTATTTGTTAAGCACTTACTATGTGCCAACCACTGTACTAAGCCCTGGGGTGGATACAGACAAATCGGGTTATCCCACGTGGGGCTCACAGTCTCAAACCCCATTTTACAGATGAGGGGACTGAGGCACAAGGAAGTGAAGTGACTTACCCAAGGTCACACAGCAGACATGTGGCAGAGCCAGGATAAGAACCCATGACCTTCTGAGTCCCAGGCCCATGCTCTATCCACTACACCATGCTGCTTCACCAAGATAGTGTTAGCTTTACCCTAGAGATTTTTTTTTATTCATCAATGGATTTGAGTGCTTCATGTGGACAGATTGAAAGGCCTTTCTCTAGACTGTAAATTCACTGTGAGCAGGGATTGTGTCTACCAACTCTATTCTTTATTCATGGAGAGCTTTAAAGAAAAACAAAAAAAATAAGCATTCATTTTTTATGAGCGGCTTAATCATGCACCTGCATAGAGGTAAGGGACTAGATCAAGGGGATTAGAGAGCTCAATGCTACCGTTGCAGACCTATAACTTTCCCAGAAATATATATTAAAATCCACAAAGAAAGGAGATAAAACAAGGAAAATAAATACAGGAAAGGAAGGAGACCACAGGAAAGTAAAAGAACTTCCAATATGTTAAGGCCTACAGAACCAACTAAGCCACGGTGTCCTAAGATCAGTGGATCATGCTAATGATAGTCATAGTATTTAAGTGATTAAGTGATTACTCAGTGTCAAGCACTGTAGTAAGAACTGGAATAGATATAAGATTGTCAGGTCAGATATAGTCTCTGTCCCTCATAAGGCTCACAGTCTATAAAGGATGGAAAGAGAACGAGTGTTCATTCATTGAATTGTATTTACTGAGCGCTTACTGTATGCAGAGCACTGTACTAAGCACTTGGAAAGTACAATTTGGCAACTGATAGAGACAATCCCTACCCAACAATGAGCTCACAGTCTAGACGGGGGAGACAGACAACAAAACAAGTAGACAGGCATCAATACCATCAAAATAGATAAATAGAATTATAGATATATACACATCATCAATAGAATAAAGAGTAATGAATATGTATGAATATGTACAAATATACACAAGTTCTGTGGGGAGAGGGTAGGGCAGATGGAGGGAGTGGGGGTGATGGGGAGGGGAGGAGGAGCAGAGGAAAAGGTGGGGCTCAGTCTGGGAAGGCTCCCATTTTACAGATGAGGAAATCGAGGCCCCTAGAAGTTAAGTGACTTGCCCAAGGTCAAGAAGCAGGCCAGTGGTAGAGCAAGAATTTGAACCCAGAACTTCTGATTCCCAGGCCTGTGCTCTTCCCACTTGACAGGTGGCAACTGTCATGGAGAAGCAGCATGGCATGGAGAAGTGGCTTGGAGAAGCAGCATGTCATAGTGGAAAGAGCCCGGGTTTTGGAGTCAGAGGTCATTAGTTCAAATCCTGGCTCTGCCAAGTGTCAGCTCTGTGACTTGGGGCAAGTCACTTCACTTCTCTGGGCCTCAGTTACCTCATCTGTAAAATGAGGATTAAGACTGTGAGCCCCCGTGGGACACCCTGCTCACCTTGTAACCTCCCCAGTGCTTAGAACAGTGCTTTGCGCATAATAAGCGCTTAATAAATGACATTAGTATTATTATTATTATGGGCGTGGGAGTCAGAAGGTCATGGGTTCTAATCCCAGCTCAATCACTTTCCTTCTGTGTGACCTTGGGCAAGTCACTTCACTTCTTTGGGCCTCAGTTACCTCATCTGTAAAGTAGGGATATAGACTGTGAAACCCATGTGGGACAGGGACTGTGTCCAACCTGATTAGCTTGTAACTCCCCCAGACCTTAGTACGGTGCCTAGCACACAGTAATCGCTTAACAAATACAAAAAAAACCCGAAACAACAAAAGGAGTCATCTATGAGAACATCCCTAGTCTCCTCCCAGAAAGCTAACTGTTTTCATGTTACAAGAAGTTTTCCAATCTCCACAATCAGTACCAATGAAATCAGAAAATTGAACAGAACGTGAGCCAGAGAATAAACTGAAATGATGTGCAATTTTATTTGGGCACAAGATCTTCTTTTGGAACTATGGATTCCAAGCTTTGAATTCTTGTAAATGCTTAGAGTATTGATCCCCATCATTAATACTGTGATTAATGAGGATTAAGGCTGTTAGCCTCACATGGGACAGGGACTATGTCCAATCCAATTTGCTAGTATCCATCCCAGTGCAGTACAGTGCCTGGCACATAGTAAGTGCTTAACAAATACCACAATTATTATTGTTATTATTATTAAAATAATAATAATTTATTATTAAAATAATTAAAATAATAATACTTTATTATTATTATACGGTGCCTTGTTGGAAGCCCCACCACCACCAGTCCAACTCACTTTCTGAGTCACTTTTCTCTCTGACCCCATTATCTCTGACCTCAGTTTTTTCTCCTAAAATACTTTATTTACTTATCCTTTAATTCATTGAAAACTGCCTGGGAGCACCAACTTCCAACTACCAGCGGATGTCCATGTCCTTTCGTGAGGAGGATCCCAAATCCATGTCTGCCTGCACTGCCAACCCAGATCTCATTACATTCTCTGAGTTCTGTTGGTGGGAATGGAAGTTACTTACTCTAAAATTCAATTATTTAAACCCAATTAAATTATTTGTATTTGGCAGGGCCGGGTCATCTGGGAACTGTGTTATTCTATCCTACCCTTCCCAATCACATTCTGAGTTCTATCTCATCTTAGACATATTTAAAAATGTTAAATCACTCCTGCAAAAATGTTATTTCAAATTAAATTAAAATAAAGTTTAATTTATACTTATGCATACTACCTGTGGAAAAAATAAATTAACAATTAAACACATATTGTGTATGCATATTTAAGAATATGCGTATCTGTATATTATATCCCAGAATGTCCATAGGGAAACTGTCAAACCCAATGCAATTTAAATTGGATTCTGTGCATTTGCAATGAATTTTAACCTTTCACTTAATCCATCCTAATGAACTATCTTAGGACATAAGGTTAGATAAAACTAAAACATTTCACTGTGTGTGTGTGCATGTATGTGTCTTGGAGAGATAAATCTTGAGAGGTCCTATTTATAGACATTTAATTATATGTATAGAGATAAAAACTATTCAGGAGTATGGGCATACAAAGACTCCACCTTCCCCTACTGATGCATTTGTTGTCTCCAGTGCTTATCACAGCTTTAAACTTTCTCGGGTTACTCCAATTTTACTGCAGACTCTGTGTTAAGGGTAACTCTGTCTGAATGCTGTAAAGCACACTGAGTTTCAAGACTTGGTTGTTGCAGTATGCCTTGAAGATGGAGGTGGTTGTGTCTTTGGTGCAGACTGGTTCAAAGATCCCGGTATGTTAGAGATACAGATACACAAAATCATCATCACGAACAGATTCATTTAAGATAACAGGATATAATGCAGAAAATGTTATAAAAAACAAAAAAAAATAGGTAGGTGCCAGATTAACTCTGGACAGTCTGGCACCTCTGCATTCAGTCTCCTTGGGCACCTGACTTCCCTCAGATAACACGTTTTTTAATGGTATTTGTTGAGTGCTTACTATGTGTAAGGTGCTGTTCTAAATGCTGGGGTTGATACAAGATAGTCAAGTTGGACACAGTCCCTATCCCACATGGGGCTCACAATCTTAATCCCCATTTTACACATGAGACAACAGATGGAAAAAAAAAGTATAGTGAATTTCCCAAGGTCACACTGCAGACAAGTGGCAGAGCCAGGTTTAGAACCCAGGTCTTTCTGATTCCAGGCCTGTGCTCTTTCTAGTAGGCCACACTGCTTCTCAAGGTAGAATTGCACCTGCCAGGCAACCCTGTTTTACTCCAATGATGATGAGGTAAAACTCCAAAAGGCTCTTGAGTGTGACTCAACTTCTCATTCCTTTGGACAATAAGTTTAGGGTCTTGTTGGATTGATGGCAGTCAAATCTAGAAGTGAAATTTAGAGAGGTTGAGTGGTTCAATATACTTCCCTGGTATCTCTCATGCAACGAAGGTGTCTGTTATGTTACAGTAGGTCTGAAACTACACTACAGTATGGAAATTATGTGGTCATTAAAGATTGTCTTTAGTATCCTGGACAGAGTCTACTGCCAATCAATCAATGTTATTTATTGAGTGCTTACGTGAGCCCCATCACTTGTTGGTGACTTTCAAGAAATCACAACTTCTCTGTGATTCAGTTACCTCATCCATAAAATGGGGATTTAGACTGTGAGCCCCGTGTGGGACACCCTGATAACCTTGTATTTAGCCTAGCGCTTAGAACACTGCTTGGTAAATAGTAAGCGCTTAACAAATACTTTCATTATTATATTATGCTAAGCACTTGGTAGAATACACTACAACAGAGTTGGTAGAGAGTTCCTTGCCCACAATGAGAGTAAAATCCACAAAACTGTGATGGCAAAGGGTCTGTTGGGGCGAGACACTTAAGGTGGAAGACATTCATCCTTTCCGGTAGCTGAGGGCTTTTCAGAATGTATCTGAGGCACGAAAATGCAAAGACTGTGGAGAGAAATAGTTTCAAGTAGTAATAAACAATGAATTCTGAAGATCTTCTAGACTGTGAGCCCGTTGTTGGATAGGGACCAACATATCTGTTGGTCAACCTATATGTTGCCAACTTGTACTTCCCAAGCGCTTAGTACAGTGCTCTGCACACAGTAAGAGCTCAATAAATACGATTGAATGAATAAATGAATCCTTAAAAATGTTGGATGGAAATCATTTGCATGTGGCAACGTCAGAGGGAAAGTAAAATGAAAGCAAGGAGCAAGAAAGAGACTGGTTCTGGTGTAACCCGAAGGTTGGCAGAATGGCAAACCAGTCAATTCCTTGCTTTGAGTAAGACAATAATGGATCTACAATAATAATAATGGCATTGGTTACACAGTATTTGTCAAGCACTGTTCTAATCTCTGGGGAAAGTACAAGCTAATCAGGTTGGACACAGTCCCTGTTTCACAATCTAAATCCCCATTTTACAGATGAGTCAACGAAGGCACAGAGACGTTAAATTACCTGCATAAGGTCACACAGCAAACAAGTGGTAGAGCTGGGGTTAAAATCCAGATCTTTTTGACTCCTAAGCTTATGCCCTATTAAATTAGGCATGCTGCTTCTCTATACACGGGCATTACTACATTACCAAAAATCCCTTCTCCAAGAATCAATTAATAACATTTACTGAGCACTCACAGTGCACAGAGCATGTTGCTAAGTTCTTAGAAGAGTACCATGTATAGAGTTGGTACATGCTCCCTCCTCTTCCCCTCCCCACAGCACCTGTATATATGTTTGTACATATTTATTACTCTATTTTACTTATACATATTTACTATTCTATTTATTTTATTTTGTTAATATGTTTTGTTTTATTGCCTGTCTCCCCCTTCTAGACTATGAGCCCGCTGTTGGGTAGGGACCATCTCTATATGTTGCCAACTTGTACTTCCCAAGTGCTTAGTACAGTGCTCTGCACACAGTAAGCACTCAATAAATACGATTGAATAAATGAATGAATGAGTATACATTCTAGAATGAGAGACAGACTTCAATATCAATCAATAAATTATTGATATGTGCATCAGTGCTGTGCGTCCAAGGGGAGAGTGCATATCAAGTGTTTAAAGGGTGTGAATCCAAGTGCACAGGCATTGAAGAAGGGAAAGAGAGTAAGGGAACAGAGGGCTTAATCAGGGAAGGCCTCTTGGAGGAGATGTGATTTTAATAAGATTTTGAAGGTGGGAAGAATGGTGGTCTGGTGTATATGGGAGGGGGAAGGACCTCCAGGACAGAGGGAAAGCATGGAAAGGGGTTGGTGGTGAGATAGTTGAGATTGAGGTACAGAGAGTAATTGGCATTAGAGGAGTGTGTACTGGACTGCAGCAGGAAATCAGTGAGGTGAGGAAGGAGGGGGCAAGAAGATGGAGTACTTCACAGCCTAGGATAAGGAGTTTCCATTGGAAGTAGAGGTGGATGGGCAACTACTAGAGATCCCTGAGGAACGGGGAGATGTGGACCAAATGTTCCTTTAGAAAAAGCAGAATGAAGTTTGAGTCAATGTGGAGAGACTCAGAAAATGGGAGATAAGGGAGGAGGTTGGAGTTGTATTCGAGGTAGGAAGTTATATGTGCCTGGATCAGCAGAGCGGCAGTTTGGATAGAGAGGAAAGGGTGGATTTTAGTGGTGCTGAGAAGGTAGAACGGACAGGATTTGGTGAGAGATTGAATATGAGGGTTGAATGAGAGGGATGAGTCAAAGATAATGCCAAGATGCCAAGGTTCATGCAGAGAAATTGCATATCAAAATAAGAAAGAAAAAAGTAAATGTGAAGCACCAATCTTTAGGGTATCTTCATGAAATTTACAGTTGAGGGAGTTTGTACTGGCAAAATCCTGCATTTACTCTTGCCAAGAAAGTAACTGAATGAATAATGATGCAATTGCATGCTCAAATTGACCATTCCACAAGGTCCGGTTGAACAATTCGCTCAGGCAAGGGTTTGCAAGCAATCTTCTCAGAGCCTCACAAATCTTGACAAAAGAGATGCTTACTGAAGCTTCTATGATGAAATACAGAAAGAGCTAAGAAGCGTGCATGCTTAGGGCTGGGATTCTAAGCCTGAAGAGGAGGAGGAGAAGGAGGAGTAATAGTATTTATTAGACACCTAACATGGTGTGCAACCTGTGCTGGGAAAAAAAAAACACATAGGAGGGAATTAGGAACAATCTATAGCTTTCAAAGGGCTCACAAATATAAAAAATATAAGAGGGAGAGGAGAGGGGCAACAAACACAAGGAGAGATGAAACAAAACTCTGTCAACATAAAGACATAGACAAATATACTATAAAAACTTAGGAAATATAGAGCTATGCAGACTTATCCGTTTTATATATCTCTTCTCCAGCTCTCTCTCTTCGTTCCCCTCGAGCCAAACTGTTACCACCCTCTCAATTCCCCTGCCTCTGTCTTTCACGCATGTACTGGACAGAATACACTCCTTCCCCAGATCACAGACCCAGAGGGCCATATTCAGTCAGTCAATCAATCGCATTTATTGAGCACTTACTATGTGCAGAGCACTTTAGTAAGAACTTGCGGGACGACAATACAATTGAATTAGCAGATGTGTTCCCTGCCCATAAAGAGCTTATGATCTAGAGGGGGTGACAGACATTGATGTGAATAAATAATATATTCAAAGCCCTCCTATAATCTTAATTCTTCCAAACATGCCTTTACTAACTAATTCCCATCTCCCAAGTCATATCAACCAACAATCACTTCGCGCAGGCATGCATTTGTTTCGGCCCTTCTTCTGCACTTCTGCATATAATAAATTTTGCAGTTAATTATTCTGATTTTGATCCTTGTAAATATCATATGCTGGTCTTCCTGTTTAGAGTGTAAGCTCCTGGTGGGCAGAGATCACGTCTTGTGCTTCTGTGGTGCTTAGTACAGTGCATTGCACCCAGTACATGCTCAATAATTACTATTACAGGGACCAAAATGAAACCAGTGACTTGTATATATCCCTTAGGAGTGTCTCTGACTCAGACAAGCCATCTTTGAACCACTTGAGTTTCAAGGTAGCTATCTCTTAGGAATCTTAGGAATGTAAGATCCCTTCTTAGTTATAATTACTATTGTCTTATCTTATGCTGTTAATAGTGACCCCATGGCCACATCTCTCCCGGAATGTCACACCTCCATCTGCAATTGTTCTGCTAGTGTATCCATAGAGTTTTCTTGGTAGAAATATGGAAGTGGTTTACCACTGTCTCCTTCCATGCAGAAAACTTGAATCTCTTCCCCTCGCCTCTCTCCCATGCTGCTGCTGCCCAGCACAGGGGAGTTTTGATTTATAGAAGATTGCCTTCTACTCTCTAGCCACAGCTAGGAATGGAATGAGTATACCTCTGCTTGACTCTCCCCCCCGGAGTCGAAACTGGTAGAGTACTGGAAACTCTCCAGATGCATCCTGAGAGGAGACAATTACTATTGCTATACTTTAATATTATTATTTAATCTCAATTATTTGTCTCCCTGTCACCCTCTGCCTCCCATGGAGGTATGTAGTCTTTCAAGCGTTTAGGATAGTGCTCTGCACACTAGGTGCTTAATAAATACTACTAATTAGTAACTGGCATCAACATACCAGTGTTCTCTACCAAGAATAATTTGCCTGCCAACATGGGAGGATATGCCATTCACTTGAACACTTAATTAAGTCATCGCAGAAGTCAGACCCATGATGAATGGCAAGACTCCCAGATCCGATCACCAAGCATCCAAAATCTACTAGTGGGGAAGAGATGTGTTGCTCAGTCCTCCGAGCAGATTCATCCTCAATATATGTAGCAGTCCCACAGGATTTCGAAGTTGAGCTGGGATACAAAGAGTGTGTGGACCTGTGTGGAGGATAATAATAATAATAATAATTTTTGTAATTGTTAAGTGCTTACTATGTTCCAAGCCCTGTTATAAGTACTGGGGTAGACACAAGGTAATCAGTTTGTTCCACGTGGGGCTCACAGTCTTAATCTCTGTTTTACAGATGAGGTAACTGAGGCACAGAGAAGTGAAGTGGCTTGCCCAAGGTCACACAGATAACAAGTGGCAGAGCCGGGATTAGAACCCACAGCCTCTGACTCCCAAGCCTGTGCTCTTGCCACTAGGCCATACTGCTTCTCCTTGCTTGGGTGGAATGGAAGATGTGGATTCTGGAAATGTTCTGGAGGAAGAAGTGACAGCCTGAAGACTGTAAAACTGTTTCTAGATTGCAACCTCCTTGAGGTCAGAGATCATGTCTACTCGATTGCACTCTCCCAAGTGATTAGGACGTTCGTTAAATAGAGTAGACACTCAATGAGCCCCATGATGGGGTTGAAAGGGAAAAGAGTCAAAGGTAATGCCAAGGTTGTGACCATCAGAGATGGGGAGGGTGGTGGTCGTATTGATTGGGATATGCAAAGAGAAGCAGCATTACCTAGTGGATAGAGCATGGGCGTGGAGGTCAGAGGGTCATTGGTTCTAATCCCAGCTCCGCCACTTGTCTGCTGTGTGATCTTGGATGGGTTATTTAACTTCTCTGTGCTTCAGTTCCCTCATCTTTAAAATGGGGATTAGGACTGTGAGCGTTATATGGAACGGGGACTGTGCCCAATCCAATTATCTTGTATCTACCCCAGCTCTTAGAATAGTGACCAGCACATAGTAAGCGCTTAACAAATACTATAATTATTATTATTATAAGATGAAGTGAAATAGAGAATTTTCATGGGAAAATGAGAAATTAAATGTAAGCAGCAGCTCCTATATGTAAACCCTGAGCTTTGGAAGCACAGATGTAAGAACAAATGTTTATTATGAACTGCCTCTCAGAATCAGCACAGCTCCATGGAATGACAATTTGTATTTCAGACCCAGCCAGGACCTGTCAATCCCTGGGAACCAGAATGGCCTGAGAGCCAGATGACTGGGCTTTACCACTTCCTCTCTGTGTGACCTTAGGCAAGTCCCTCAACTTTTCTTGGCCTCAGTTTCCTCAACTGCAAAATGGATATTCAATGCCAGTTCTCAGTCCTACTTAGACTGCGAGCCTCATGTGCTACAGGGACCATATCCAGCCTGATTAGCTTGTATCTACCCCAGCACTTAGAACAATGCTTGGCATACAATAAGGGCTTAACAAATACCATCATTATTAACAAATATCATTGCAAAAATCTCTACATACAACTAAAGACCACCATCAGTGACACCAGTTGAATTCTGTTGAATTAGGTCAGCAAGAATAGACAGTGAGTTAGAAAACAGAATAATGAAGTCTACCCTTTTCTTTGGAAGACAAAGTATTGCATGGCCCCCAGATTCAGACCAAATAGATGATCTGTATCATAGTGTACGGGCTCTTTAATGATTGAAACTTCCACCACATCAACTGGAAAGATAGGTTCACAAATGAAGAGATCCTGGAATGTAGTCAGACCTCCAGTATCCAAATAATTCTCATCACATTGCACTTTACTGATCTGACATAAAGAAAATGACCATCAGCAGGCTACCCAAACGACTGCTCTGTGGGGAGATGAAATGGTATTGGTAATCATAGAAAGATGGGAGCAAAAGAAATGACGTAGAGTAAAACAAAACATACAAAAATGTGTTACATTAATGGGAAAATGGACCAAGGACCAGAAAACAGATCAGCCTGTAGAAGTGATCAGAATTTTTTTTTGTAATATTTGTTAAGCGCTTACTATGTGCCGAGCACTGTTCTAAGCACTGGGGGAGATACGAGGTCATCAGGTTGTCCCATGTGGGGCTCACAGTCGCAATCCCCATTTTACAGATGAGGCAACTGAGGCACAGAAAAGTGAAGTGACTTGCCCAAAGTCACACAGCTGACAAGGGGTGGAGGTGGGATTCGAACCCATGACCTGTGACTCCCAAGACTGGGCTCTTTCCTTTAAGCCACGCTGCTTCTCCAGTTGGGGTAACTCTCTTGGATTAAAAGCTTTGTGAAAATTATGACACAGCAAGAAACAAAGTTGGAACCAGTTATGATGGCTAACAAATACAAAAGTACAGCAAAGGGCAATCTTTCCAAGACAATATGCAGAAGGGATTGTTCCTTAAAAATGGCTTGTCAATCTCATTCATGTATGCTGATCCAAAAGAATCACTGTACCAATTGTGTTATCTTTGAGCCCAGTGGGCAACTATGGAGGTAAAATTATTTGGTGCAGGTGATTTAAAAAATAACTGGGCTCCCTAAATTTATTTTGGCCTGCCCATTCTGTACTGATCCCACCTATATTTATTACTGCTACTCTTCTATCCAACCAAATGACATAATAGGTTATGGATATTTCAGGAAATAAATATGATATGAATTTTTCCAAAAATGGTAGTTTTCATGCAACATTAACATAAAGTGGATAAAAAGGCAGGGGATATTTATATTGCTCATGAAGTTGACTCTTTGATTCTCTCTCAAAAGGTTTATCCTCATTTCTTTTAGACTCCAAGGATGTGAGTTTTGTGTTCTCCTCTTGATAGAAAGCTTGCTGTTGACAGGGAACGTTTCTACCAACTCTGTTATATTGTGATTTTTCCAAGTGCTTAGTATAGTGCTCTGCACACTGTAATTGCTCAGTAAATGCAATTGATTGATATGTTGATTTTCTTCAAGGCTGTTGTAACCTTTAAACACCAACATGCACCTATTTATGCCATGAATGAAATAATGCAGAAACTTTACACTTTTGCATTAGCGTTAATTTCAGTTGACCTTTATACTTTATGACCACTGTAATACAGATAATAATAATTATTGTATTTGTTAAGTACTTATTATGTGCCAAGCACTGGGATAGATACAAGATAATCAGATCTCACATAATAATAATAATTTTGGTATTTGTTAAGGGCTTACTATGTGCAAAACACTGTTCTAGAGTCTAAGTAGGAGGGAGAACAGAGCCTCATTTTGCAGATGAGGAAACTGAGGCTTAGAGAAGTGAAGTGACTTGCCCAAGTTCACACAGCACGTAGGTGGCAGAGGCAGGATTAGAACCCAAGTTCTCTGACTACCAGGCAGGCCCATGCTCTTTCCACTCAGCCACATATGTGTGGTGCGTGTGTGTGTGTGTGTGGGGGGGTGCTATGGGGGTGTGTATGTGTGTGTATATATATTTTATATATATAATTGCATAATATAAACTACAATTGCAATTTGTAATTGGAGGTAGATATATCTCTGATTACAGATGTGGCATTGAGGGTCTCTGGGTTATGACTGAACTCTGATTATGACTACTATTGGAATCCTTAATTCATATGGTAGTGTCGAAGGCACGCTATCCATCACAAAATAGAATCGCCTTTACATGTTGGAACACCTCCATTGTTAGGAGCCCTGGAAAAATACAGTAGGAATAGTGCCACTCATTTCTATGAAGTTTCCACCCAATTCAGTTCACCCTGCCTGGAGCCACATAATTAAAAAAACAAATAAACAAAGTATTTTGGTTGCTCGCCAAATTTCAGATCAATAGACATGTTGGGACAGAGCCAAGATTAGTAGGCTTCCACAGTGAGAGAGGCTACGGTTCATTAAAGATGAATAGAGCCGTAAAACACCAACACAATTGGCAAAACTAATTGACACCCTTTTGGCGGCTACAGCACAAAGGTGAATGATTGTAGATAGAAATGAAACTGCGGTTCTTTCTTCTAAAGGTGTTTTCCTCTTAATAATAATAATAATGGTTGTACTTGTTAAGTGTTTATTATGTGCCAGACACTATACTAAGCTCTGGGGGAGTTACAAAAAATTCGGGCTAGACACAGTCTGTCCCTTGTGGGGCTCATAAGGCTAAATCCCCATTTTACAGAAGAGGTAATTGAGGCCCAGAGTTGTGAAGTGACTTGACCAAGGTCACACAGCAGACAGGTGGCAGAACTGGAATTAGAACCCATGTCCTTCTGACACCCACCCACCCACCATTAAGATCACCAGGAAAACTAGCATTCCATGCAATGAGTGGAAGACAGAAGGGAACCTGACTGGAGGAGGAGCTTACCCTAGAATGTGAGCTCATGGTGGGTAGAAAAAGTGTCTGCTATCTCTGTTGTACTCTCACAAGCACTCAGTACAGTGTTCTGCACATAGTAAGCACTCAATAAATGCCGTTGATTGATTCATTCATTCATTCAATCATATTTATTGAGCACTCACTGTGTGCAGAGCACTGTACCACGTACTCAGAAAGTACAATTCAGCAACAAAGAGAGACAGTCCCTGCCCACAATGGGCTCACAGTCTAAAAGTAGGGAGACAGACATCAAAACAAGTAAACAGGAATCAATAGCATCAATATAAATAAATAGAATTAAAGATATATACATATCAAAACAAACTGGCATTAATATAAATAGAATTATAGATATGTACATGTATACTCAAGGGCTGTGGTCCATATATATTCACAAGTGCTGTAGGTTTGGGGTCGGGGGGTAAGTAGAGCATTGAGGAGCCTGAGAAAGTCACCAAGAAGAAGCAGCTAAGAAGTAGGAGAACCAGGAGAGGATATTGACAGCATGTTTCCAGGAGAAAGGGGTGGTTCATGGCTTTGAAAGCAGCTGAATGGTCAAAGAGGATTAGGGTGGACTAGAGGCCATTGGATTTATCCAGAAGGTGGGCATTAGTGACCTTAGAGAGGACAGTTCTTTTTGGAATAGAGCGAGCAGAAACCAGATTGCAAAGGTTCAAGGAGTGAATTGGAGGAGTGGAGGTGGAAGCAGTGGGTTTAAAAGAGGAGCATGGAAAGGACTGGTAAGAGAGATGGGGTGATAACTGGAGCATTCCATGGGGCAAAGGAGGGATTTTTTTTTACCATAGGGGATTAATGGGTGGGTTTGAAAGCAGTGGGGAAGAAGCCATTTAAGATGGTAATCGGGAAAGAGTTTTAGTAAAGTGTGAAGGGATGGGGTTAGAGGTGCATATAGGTGGCATACATTTTAAAAGATGGTGGGAGTTCTCTTCTTACTGGGAAAGATGGGACCATCAAAGAGGGGTCAGGAGTTGGGAGGGCCTGGAGAAGGGCCAGGAGGATTTTATGGTTAGCTACATCAGTCAGTCAGTAGTATTAACTGAGCATTTACTGTATGCAGAGCACAGTACTAAGTGCTTGGGAGAGTACAATACAACAACGTTGTAACAGTAATTACAATAACAGTGGTTACAGTACAATAACAATGGTTTAAAGCTGATGAATGAAACAGCAAGGTCGTTAGGGGCAAGAGATGGGCTAGTTGGGGGCACAGAGATTTGAGGATGTACCAGTGAATACCTTTGGAAAATACGGAAATGGATTCTGGGAAAATATGTCAATTTGCAGGACATATAATCTGCTCCAACACCAATTTCCTGAAATTTTTATTGCTATTGGCCAAGGGATGAACTTTTTTCCAGGGTTTCCCTAGGTAATCTGGTAGGGAACTGAAGTAAGCCTGCTGTACTTTGTAGCTAATGGCTTATCGGTTCAGCATGGCAGAACATGACTTTCTGGATGTCAGAGCACTGAGTCACTCTGAATAGATCCAGCCTCAGTGTCATTCATGTATACATACAAGTATAATGAACATTATTTGGTGATGGAGAACGATTTACTCCTGTTGGGACAGGGGCCATGTCTAATTCCTACCTGTATATTCTCTCTCAGCACTTAGTACAATGTTCTGCACCCAGTGAGCACTTAATAAATACTATTACATTTGTTCCTGGTGTGCATCTTGGTAAAAAGAAGAGTTGACCATTTGAGTGAATGCTAGCATATTCAATTGAAAACAAATAGAAATCAGAATCTAACAAAGTCTACAGGAAATG
Organism: Tachyglossus aculeatus; assembly: GCF_015852505.1. Taxonomy (NCBI): domain Eukaryota; kingdom Metazoa; phylum Chordata; class Mammalia; order Monotremata; family Tachyglossidae; genus Tachyglossus; species Tachyglossus aculeatus. The sequence continues at coordinate 53,342,945 of NC_052069.1, forward strand.
TACAGTAATTAGTGTGTAAAAACTACAGATGAGACTGATTAAAACAAACAAGTACTAGAGATATACACCTCTGTAATTATAGTCAAAGCTTTAAGCTTCATTTTCACATGACTAGATACAGCCCCTTGAACCAATATTTAAATGCGAACACATGCTTTGTATGAAACAATGGCACAAACCTGTTCTATGGACTGGAAAAAGACAGTGATCCAAATTAATTTGCATACTGATATTCCTGCAAAGCCTAAATCCTTATCTCAAAGTCCATCTACAAAATAAAACCACTTCTTATCATTCAGAACAGAGGTATTCTCTCTATTTGTTCCGGTTAATATGGATACAATAATGAAAAGAACTAAAATGTTTATTTATGATATATTTACTAGAGGCAAATTTATAGCAATCACAACCTTGATTTTATATTCTATCAGTTTCACCTACCCCACACGTTTCATTTTCAGATTAGAAGCCATTTCTTGTCATCTAATCACTACATTTGGATGCATATCTGGGCTACCTATTTTTGGTAGATCATTTCTTATGTACACGCAACACAGTGCACAAAACACCGGGGTTATTTTTTATGAATAGCTTAATAAACAAGAGCTGGGTATGTAGTGGGTATGTTTCTAGAGTTAAAATGCACTGTATGTTTTAAAGTTGTTCCACTCTACTCATTTTTGTATAATTGTGCTTGGTGGAGTCACTTCTCCTTATTCTCTCATCCAGAGATCTATCTGAGCACTCTGGCTCCCAGTAAATAAACCAACCTGGACTCTAAGAATAGTAACTGTTGTATTTGTTAAGTGCTTACTGTGTGCCAACCACTCGACTAAGCACTGGGGTAAATACAAGAGAAGCAGGTTGGACTCAGTCCCTGTCCTAAATAGGGCTAGCAGTCTTAATTCCCATTTTACAGATGAGGGAACTGAGGCAGAGAGAAGTTAAGTGACTTACCCGAGGGCACACAGCAGACAAGTGGTAGAGCAGGGATCAGAACCCAAGCCTTTCTGAATTCCAGGCCCATGTTCTGCCCACTAAGTCACACTAAGTTTCCTGGCTCTTTCCAGCTCCACACGGAAGCAAAATGTTGTGTCCTGAAGCTATGTCTGGACCCTCCATTGGAAGACATAAAAGAAATGGATTTTGGAAGACTTCCATGTGAAACTGAGATGGGACAGGAGACGAAGGAAAGTCTGAAGAGATTATTTCAAAGTACTGGTTTCTGGCAACCTCCTCCTCGTCCCCCGCCAGACCAGAGAGCTATATTGTAAGCTCTATTCATTCATTCATTCAATCATATTTATTGAGCGCTTACTTTGTGCAGAGCACTGGACTAAGTGCTTGGGAAGTACAAATCAGCAACGTATAGAGACGGTCTGTACCCAACAATGGGCTCACAGTCAAGAAGGGGGAGACAGACAACAAAACAAAACAAAACAAGTAGACAGGTGTCAATACCATCAGAATAAATAGAATTATAGCTATATACACATCATTGATAAATAGAGTAATAAATATGTACAAATAAAATAGAGTAATAAATATGTACAAATATATACAAGTGCTGTGAGGTGGGGAAGGGGGTAGTGGGGGGAGAAGGAGGAGAGAAAAAGGGGGGCTCAGTCTGGGAAGGCCTCCTGGAGGAGGTGAGCTCTCCGCAGGGCTTTGAAGGGAGGAAGAGGCAAGTTTGGTGGCATGGCTTAGTGGAAAGAGCACGGGCTTTGGAGTTAGAGGTTATGGGCTCGAATCCCGGTTCCGCCACTTGTCAGCTGTGTGACTTCGGGCAAGTCACTTCACTTCTCTGAGCCTCAGTTCCCTCATCGGTAAAATGGGGATTAAGACTGAGAGCCCCATGTGGAACAACCTGTTAACCTTGTATCCACCCCAGTGCTTAGAACAGTGTTTGGCATATAATAAGAGCTTAACAAATACTATTATTATTATTATTATTATTATTGTTATTATTATTATTATTATTATTATTATTATTATGTGTGGTGGGAGGGCATTCCAGGCCCGAGCCAGCCCATATCATGTCATTCTGGAATCTTGCTCCCAAGCAGAACAGATACCAGCAGCAGCAATATGTGACCTCATCCTCCTAGTAATAATAATAATAATAATAATAATAATAATAATAATAGCATTTGTTAAGGGCTTACTATGTGCAAAGCACTGTTCTAAGCGCTGGGGAGGTTACCAGGTGATCAGGTTGCCCCATGAAGGGCTCACAGTCTTCATCCCCATTTTACAGATGAGGGAACTGAGGCCCAGAGAAGTGAAGTGACTTGTCCAGAGTCACACAGCTGACAAGTGGTGGAGCCGGGATTTGAACCCATGACCTCTGACTCCAAAGCCCGGGCTCTTTCCACTGAGCCACGCTGCTTCAATAGTAGTAGTAAGAGTAGTAGTAAGAGTAGTAGCAATACTATTGAGAAGTGTGGCCTGGTAGAAAGAGCACGGGCCTGGGGGTCAAAGGATGTAGGTTCAAATCCCAGCTCCTCTACTTGTCCGCTGTGTGAATTTGGGCAAGTCACTTCACTTCTTTGGGCCTCAGTTCCCTCATCTGTGAAAAGGGGATTCAATGTCTGTTCTCCCTCCAACAGGGACTGTCCAGATTAACTTGTAACTACCCCAGCGATTAGAACAGTGCTTGACACATATTAAGTGCTTTTTTACAAATGCCATAATTAACAATATTTTTTTGATGCTTACTGCGTGCAGAGCACTTTTCTAAGTATTGGGAAATAATTCATAGGTGGGAATTAAACATAGTTCCTGGCCCTCAAAGAATTCACATTCTGGGATTATAATGGAGGCGAGGGAACTGGAGACAGACACGCCAGGACTGATAAAATAATAAAAGAGTAAAGAAACATAAAAGATGAGGAAAAATGCCACCCTTCAAAACTAAAAATCAGTAGGATGCTGTGGCTTGAGGAGCAGAATTTCACACTCCTTGGGGCCTAGAGACCAAGGGCACCTGTAGCCACAGCCAGCGGGTTTTGTGGAGGCCTCAGGCAGCCTTTTCTCTTTCATTCCAGTGAGGTGGAAGCCAGACAAGGGTGCAATCTCCCCTTTGGGCAGAGAGAGCAGGTGTTGGGTTCTGAGGAGACGGCATAGCTGGCCGTCTGGTTGGCGCTTTGATCCCCTGGTTCCAGAGGGATGGAAATGAGCAACAGCGACTCAGGTTCAGCCTTCCATCTCGCTGAACTGCTGAAAATACCACCATTGTCTCCTGGCACCTCTACTCCTTTCCATCATGCGACCTCATTCATTCATTCTTCCAATCGTATTTATTGAGCGCTTATTGTGTGCAGAGCACTGTACTAAGCACTTGGGAAGTACAAATTGGCAACATATAGAGATGGTCCCTACCCAACAATGGGCTCACAGTCTAGAAGGGGGATTTATTAAGCGCTTACTATGTGCAAAGCACTGTTCTAAGCACTGGGGACCTAACCTGCTCTTCACCAGAAGGTGGGATGGAAGCCAACAGTAGGGCGTGGCCTTGACATAATGTACAATGTTGGAAAAAACATGCTAAACCAATAGTATTTCTCAAGGACTTGCTTGCTCTGTGTCCCGAGCATTGTACTGAGCACTTGATGTGGTAGAATAGAGATAATAGAATTGGTTCTTGTACTCAGGGATTTTGCAATCTAATGGGGGAAATAGGTACTAAAATAAATTACAGGTAGGAGTAAACAGCATGGTCTAATGGATAGAGCACAGGACTGGGAGTCAGAAGGACCTGGGTTCTAATCCTGCTCCCTCCACTTTGTCAGCTGTGAGGCCTTAGGAAAGTCACCTTTCTGTACCTCAGTTGCCTCATCTGGAAAATGGGGATTAAGTCTGTGTGCCTCATATGGGACAGGGATTATGTCCAACCTGATAACCTTGTATCTACTGCAGTATTTAGAACAGTGCCCAGTGCTTACTATGTATAGTAAGTGCTTAACAAATACTATAAAAAAGGAAGCAATGGAGGTTAAAGTATGTAAGTAAGTGAAATTTGAGGGTCTAAGTTACCCAAGTCCTTAGGTGATGTTGAATTGCTTAGTGGGTAGTTGAAGGAAATAGAGATAGGAGCACTTAAGCACCATCCAATCTCACCCACAAGACATTTATGTGCATTTCTACATTCAGTTGCTTCCCCTTCCTGTAATGTATTGTAACATCTTTCTCTGAAAGATCTTTGCGAACAGGGATCATGGCTACCAACTGTAGACATGACTTCTAGACTGTGAGCCCATTGTTGGGTAGGGACCATTTCTATATGTTGCTAACTTGTAGTTCCCAAGCGCTTAGTACAGTGCTCTGCACACAGTAAGTGCTCAATAAATATGATTGAATGAATGATCTGTATTGAACTCTTCCAATCATTTAGTATAGTATTGTGTACAAAGTACTCAACAAATACCATTGATTGACTGGGAAATGATGAGTTAATCAGGGAATGCCTTCTGGAGGAAAGGTGACTTCAGGAGAGGTTTGAAGTTGGAGAGAGCAGGTCTGCCAGAGATGAAGTGGGAGGGAGTTTCAGGCTGAAGAAAAATGTGTGGAAGAGGTCAGCAGTGCTAGATGGAAATGTCACCATGGTAGGTTGACTTGAGAGGAACAAAGTATCTGATCTGATTTGCAGAGAGAGTTGAAGGAAGTATTAGGGAAAGAGAACTGAGTGCCTTGAAGCCAATGGCTAGAGTTTCTCCTTGATATGAAGAAGATTGGGAAATCATTGCTGGATTTTGTGGAGCAAGAAGAGGTGCACTAAATGATATTTTAGAAAAATGACCTACGCAACAGAGTGAAGTTTATACTGGAAAGTGATGAGGCTAGAGGCAGGGAGGTCAGCAAGGAGGCTGATGCGGTACTCAAGGTAGAATATGACAGATACTTGGACCAGCGTGCTGGCAGTGTGAACAGAGAGGAAAGGGAAGATTATGGAGCTGTGATAGCTACTGGGACAGTTACTGATCCACTAGGAGTCTTAAGTTCTCCCCATTAACCACAGTAACCTAATGCTCCCTTTTGTTTAAAATTTATATATTTAGAAATATAGAAACTTGCCTTTGCCTTTTACTTTGTGTATTTATTGTTTCATATTTCCTTATCTGCCTATTGGCATGTCCTTCTTCTCCCTCCTCATTCTTAGATTATGAGCCCCTTATGGCCCGTGATCATGGCCTAGTGTCATCTGCATATTTTTTTCCTAGTACTTAGTTCAGTACTTTGCACTCAATAGGCACTTCATAAGTACTACTATGACTAGTACTACTACTACTATGACTCTTTCTATAGAAAGCTCTTAGCTCTAAAATATATTCCTTCCACAGGTCAGTTATAGCTAAAATGCATTGACTGATAGCTTTATAGCAAGATGTATTTCTTGTAGACTGTAAACTTCTTAGGGGCAGAGATCATATCTACTGACTGTTGAGTTGTACTTCCCTAAGCACTTAGATACAGTGCTTTGCAAACCATCAATGCTCAATAACTACTATTGATTGATTTAACTTTGTTCTCCACCTATTTTTAAAAGCCCAAAATATCTCAATCATTTCCTCAATACTGATTCACTCTCATCTTCCAGTTCTTATAAGTCTTCAAATGTTTTCAATCCACACTTGAATCAGACTAAGAATTCCACCCATCAGCACAGCAGACTTCCAAATGATTCTGAACTATGTCATCGTTTGATATGCCTGCCAAAGAGAGCAATTCCAAAATGGGTTACATTCCACTCCTTTCTTCCAGATAAAGAACCAGCTTTCTATCTCCATTCAGCTCTTGACTGGTTGTGATCAAACCTGTAAACAGATTACTGAAGGATTCTCTGAGGAAGTGGAAGTTGTTCTTTAAAGGGTGACAACTAATACCAAAGTACAGGGGGACTTTTAAAATATTATAAGACAAATTAAGAGTAACCCAGAATACTTCATTGGTATTCGATTAGGACATTGGGAAGCAAGGAAACTATTTTGCTGAGGCCAATTTGACCTCTGTATACTAAGGGGAATGATAATAACAATTGTGAGATTTTTTTAAGCACATTCACTAGGTCAAGCACTGTACTAAGGTCAGGTGTAGATTCAAGGTAATTATGTTAGACATGGTCCCTATCCCACAAAGGGCTTAAAGTCTATGTAGAAGAGATCAGGACAGTGCTCTGCACGTAGTAGACAATAAATACCACTGATTGATTTATTTCCTATTCTACTGTTGAAGAAACTAAGGCATAGTAGTAGACCGGGTAATCCACAATGACATCACCTTGAACCAAATTCATTACAAACTGATGAATATGAAAAAAGACATCAATCTAAGATCAAGATATTCAGTGTCCAAGAAGTGGATTTGTCCTTTCGCCACACATAGAAACTAAGAGTGGCTCAGTGGAAAGAGCCCAGGCTTGGGAGTCAGAGATCATGGGTTCTAATCTCGGCTCCTCCACTTGTCAGCTGTGTGATTTGGGGCAAATCACTTAACTTCTCTATGCCTCAGTTACCTCATCTGTAAAATGAGAATTAAGACCATGAGCCCCAGTTGGGACAACCTGATTGCTTTGTATCTCCCCCAGCGCTTAGAACAGTGCTTGGCACATAGTAAGTGCTTAACAGACACTATCATTATTATCACTATTACTATTAATTGTCTCCCTTAAATTTGTTTATTTATGAGACTTTAATTATGTATAAAATGTCAAATAAGTAGTATACATATACAAATAGAGCGATATATAGATCTAGATCACTTTTACTTTAGCTCACATAATTAAAGCTCCAATCAACCTTTTTCTTCTTACACATTAAAAAACAAGGAGATGTTCTCTTGCCCATACAATCACACTGCTCTTGGGGTAAGCTTATAATATCCACCACACCACATTGACTCCTCCAGTGCAATATTCTTGTCTAATTGCTGGTTGTTGTTGTCTTATGCTGTCGAGTCGATTCTGACCCAGAGCACCACTATGGGCACATCTCTCCCAGAAGCTCCACCTCCATCTGCAATCGTTCTGATAGTATATCCATAGAGTTTTCTTGGTAAAAATACAGAATTGATTTACCATTGCATCCTTCTGTGCAGTAAACCTGAGTCTCCGTCCTTGACTCTGTCCCAGGCCGCTGTTGCCTAGCAAAGGTGAGTTTTGACTTTTAGCAGATGGCCTTCCACTCGCTAGCCACTGCCCAAGCTAGGAATGGAGTGGACAGGCCTCTGCTTGACTCTCCCTCCCATAGTCGAGACTGGTAGAGTACTGGAAACTCTACAGGTGCAGCCCTTATCTGTTGCTGAATTGTACTTTCCAAGTGCTTAGTACAGTGCTCTGCACACAGTAAGCGCTCAATAATATGATTGAATGAATGACTCTGAGAGGTGACTAATTGTTGGACACAAATTTAAATGAAAAAAAAAAATAAAGAACCTAAGATCATTCATTTAAATAATACAAAGTATTTTTTGACTATTTTTCCCTGAAAATTTCCACCATTCTTCCCAAGATTGACTGCTCCAGTTAAGCCTAGACGGCCAGTTGGGAAATCCACCACTGGCACGAAGACCAAATTCAAGTATCTGAGAGAGCCAAGTGTATCAGTGAAAACAGCTCCAAAGAAGAAATGATCAGTCGAGGAGGTAGTGCTGTGAATGATGTTGGACACTCCTGAAAGCTAACTTTGAACTCTTCTTGCATAAACATTGACTAGAACCAGGAAGGAATATAAAGGAGAGCTTGAAGAGGTCTGATAGATTGGTCAGGCTAAAACAGAATATCCTGCTGGCACTGAAAGACAGAAACGGATCGTGTCCGCAAACAGAATCAAGATGGATGAAATATTTACAAAACTCTACAATGCTTCGTATAAAGTCCCAGTAGGTCACAGTTAGCCAAGAACAAACCTGGAACCATTCCCAGATGTAGTTTGGGAAGAGGTTGAATATGCCTTTCACACTGGGAAACCCAGAAAATAACCAGGCAGGAATAACATATGGTCATAGTATCTCAGAGCAGGAGGTATACCTCTATTTAAATTTCTGGCATAACAGTTCAGCATATGCATCATGAATAAGTGTAATCCCTCTGGAAAACAAGAAAGGGGAAACTGTTGATGAAAACGCAAGTGAGTATAGGTATTTGAAACATTCATCTAATAATTGTCTCACAAACAAAGTCTTCTCCCAAATTATTCATTCTATATCAAGAATGATCCACAGCTGTTCAATAGCTGAGGACAAACCAGATTCTGTTATGGATTCCATTCAACAATTGACCACACCCATATCTCGTCCATTAACTAACAGAAAAATAGCAAGAATGCCAAGCTAATTTGATTATCATCCATCAATCCCTACAAAGTATTCAATGTAAAGGAATTCAATGCCGTTTTTGATGTTCTTACTGAAAATGGAATTGATTTAGTCGATAGATTTTTAGAATAGATGAGATGCAGTGTTTAGATATCCTACCTTTCAGCAATTTATCCTGTGTAAATCTTCTTAGAGGTGTCAGGCAGGTTGGTACAATCTCCCCAGTGCCATATAGTGATTTCTTATAACTAAGAAGAGAACATCATTCATTCATTCATTCAATCATATTTATTGAGCGCTTACCATGTGCAGAGCAATGTACTAAGTGCTTATCAGTATTTATGGCAAATGATTAGAATCCTCATTATTCATAACAACTATGCTATTTTCCTAAATGATTTTACAGTCCATCAGTGTTCTTTGTTGATCAATCAATCAATCGTATTTATTGAGTGCTTATTGTGTGCAGAGCACTGTACTAAGAGCTTGTTGGCAACATATAGAGACGGTCCCTACCCAACAGTGGGCTCACAGTCTAGAAGGGGGAGACAGAGAACAAAACCAAACATATTAACAAAATAAAATAAATAGAATAGATATGTACAAGTAAAATAAATAGAGTAATAAATATGTACAAACATATATACATATATACAGGTGCTGTGGGGAAGGGAAGGAGGTAAGGTGGGGGGTATGGAGAGGGGGAGGAGGGGGAGAGGAAGGAAGGGGCTCAGTCTGGGAAGGCCTCCTAGAGGAGGTGAGCTCTCAGTAGGGCCTTGAAGGGAGGAAGAGAGCTAGCTTGGCGGATGTGGGGAGGGAGGGCAATCCAGGGCAGGGGGATGACGTGGGCCGGGGGTCGATGGTGGGACAGGCAAGAACGAGGCACGGTGAGGAGATTAGCGGCAGAGGAGTGGAGGGTGCGGGCTGGGCTGGAGAAGGAGAGAAGGGAAGTGAGGTAGGAGGGGGCGAGGTGATGGACAGCCTTGAAGCCCAGGGTGAGGAGTTTCTGCCTGATGCATAGGTTGATTGGTAGCCACTGGAGATTTTTGAGGAGGGGAGTAACATGCCCAGAGCATTTCTGGACAAAGACAATCCGGGTAGCGGCCTGAAGTATGGACACAATGCAGAAGCTCTGCACACAGTAAGCACTCAATAAATACGATTGATGATGATGATTGAAGTGGGGAGAGACAAGAGGATGGGAGTTTGGAGAGGAGGATGATACAATAGTCCAGACGGGATAGGATGAGAGCTTGAACGAGCAGGGTAGCGGTTTGGATGGAGAGGAAAGGGCGGATCTTGGCAATGTTGTGGAGCTGAGACCAGCAGGATTTGGTGATGGCTTGGATGTGAGGGGTGAATGAGAGAGCTGAGTCGAGGATGACACCAAGTTTGCGGGCTTGTGAGACGGGAAGGATGGTAGTGCCGTCAATGGTGATGGGAAAGTCAGGGAGAGGGCAGGGTTTGGGAGAGAAGACAAGGAGTTCAGTCTTGGACATGTTGAGTTTTAGGTGGCTTAGATGGCTTACTGGGTTCAGAAAATTGTACTAAGTACTTTGGAAAATACAATTTAATAGAATTTGGAGACATGATCCCTGTCCACAAAGAGCTTACAATCTACAGGAGGAGACAAACATTAAAATAAATTACAGTTGGGGAAATAATAGAGTAAAGGGATATTTACAGAACTGGAAAGAAAAAAAATAATTGCAGCACAAATTGGGTTGGAAATGAATTCTCTAAAAGAGTCATGGAGAAAAATTAGTACTTTTCAAAATAATCAATTCATATGAAAAGTAAAGGAATATAAACATGGAAGGATATATGTACAGTTGGCCAGAAAATAAACAAAGCTAGCTCTTTTGGTGGCAAATGAAGCAGGAGGAGAAGGCAACGTGGATGAGTTTCAGTAAAATCACAAGCTCACTCTGGAATAATGAAATGTCTGTGAAGGCAGAAAGAAAACCCCCTCTTTTGTTATCAGTGGTATATAGAATGGAATGTTATTGACAACATGATCTGAGAGAAACATGGTTGTAGTACAAACTGTAAAGGAAACACCCATGTGATAAAAGCATGGGCCTGGGAAGCAGCATGCCTCAGTGGAAAGAGCACGGGCTTGGGAGTCAGAAGTCATGGGTTCTAATTCTGCCTCCACCAATTGTCAGCTGGGTGACTTTGGGCAAGTCACTTCACTTCTCTGGGACTCAGTTCCCTCATCTGTAAAATGGGGATGAAGACCATGAGCCCCACGTGGGACAACCTGACTACCTTGTATCCCCCCCCCCCAGCGTTTAGAACAGTGCTTGGCACATAGTAAGTGCTCAATAATAATAATAATGTTGGTATTTGTTAAGCTTAACAAATACCATCATCATCATTATCATTATCATCGGGGACTTGGGTTCTAATCCTGTCTTTGCCAGTTGCCTGCTGTGTGACCTTAGGCAAGTCGCTTAACTTCTCTGAGCCTCAGTTTCCTCATCTGTAAAAGGGGATTTAATATCTGTTTCCCTTCTGTCTTAGACTGTGATCCCCAAGTCAGATAGAGACTGTGTCTGATCTAATTGTCTTGTACCTACCCCAGGGCCTAGCACCTAGTGAGCACTTAGCAAATACTGCAATTATTGTTTTTATTATGTGTAAACATTCAATTTGAGGATATATTCAAGTGAAGATTTTAATATCTTAAGAAATTAGCTGTTGATTGAAGCATGGCACAAGCTATGAATGGAACAAAAGTAAAAATAAATATCTTTGTTTTAGAGGTGGCTTTTGAGTGATGACTAAGTGTGGGGTTTTTTAAGTTTTTTTGTTTTTTTTTATGGTGTTAAGTGCTTACTATGTGACAGGCACTGTACTAAGCACTGTGGTAGATACAAGCCAATCAGGATGAATACAGTCCCTGTTCCAGGTGGAGTTCACAGTCTTAATCACCATTTTTTTTCCATAGATAAGGTAACTGAGGCACAGATAAGTTGAGACTTGCCCAAGGTCACACATTCAATAAGCAGCAGAAACAGAATTAGAACCCAGGTCCTCTGCCTCCCACGTTCATACTCTATCAACTAGGCCATGCTGAGTTGATTAAAGAAAACTGGTTGAAGGAAATAGGGTTTTATGAGGGCTTTGACATGGAGAAGAGGCGTTGTCAACCCAGCAATCAATCATATTCCTTGAGCACTTGGAGAATACAGAGCACTGTACTAAGCACTTATGAGATTACAAGATAACGGAGTTGGTAGACATGATCCCTTCCCACAAGGAGCCAAAGTCTGTCAGGTTTGGGAAGGAAGGAATTCCAGAATAGTGGGGAAGTGAAGAGCGTGAGCATGTGTTCTCCCTGACTAGATTTTAAATTCCTCGTGGGCAGGGATCTCATCTACTAATTCCACTGTACATTCCCAAATGCTTAGTACAGTGCTGTGTACAATGTAGGCTGTCCAAAAATACTTTTGATTAGCGTCTACTAATCGTTTCTAGGTACTAAAAATGTCATTCAAATCACACTGTGAATTTCACTGGATCTTACTCATTGGCAAAACAAAATGTTTCCATTGTTTCCACTTTTCATTTTGAACACTGGGACCAATGCACGAAGAGCCATCCCTAATTACAGACAATATCAAAGTAATATATTCAGTAGAGACAGTGGAAAATGTTAAAAGCATGCACATAGTTTTGAAAAAAAATGTATTTTCACCAAGTGTTTTAGATACATCATTAATGAAATCAAGGAATTGTTAGGAAATTAAGGAATTTGGTTTCCGTAGCCAACCTAACTTCTCTTAAAGCACAAATCCACACCCTCAACTCTTCTATTTCCACTGTACTCAACTCCCTCCCTCCCCTGTCCCTCCATCGGTCGCACATCACGAACCTGTAGCCCTAGATCACCTCCACTGAATGTTTCCTCTACTCCTGAACTTGAGCTGTGGAGTGCTGCTGCTTAAATAATAATAATAATAATCATGGTATTTGTTAAGCGCTTGCTATGTGCCAAGAACTGTTCTAAGCGCTGGGGTAGTTACAAGGTAATCAGGTTGTCCCTCATGGTGCTCACAGTCTTAATCCCCATTTTACAGATGAGGAAACTGAGGCACAGAGAAGTGAAGTGACTTGCCCAACGTCACACAGCTGATAAGTGACAGATTAGATTAGAACCCATGACCTCTGACTCTCAAGCCCATGCTCTTTCCACTAAGCACGCTGCTCAGCAGACATCAGGCCGACCTCATCCATCTTAAACTCATCCTCACCTGCTATAATTCTTACATAAAATTTGCCTTCAAGAAAGCTTTGAAGGTGGGGAGATTGATTGTCTGTTGATTGAAGAGGGAGGACATTCCAGGCCAGAGGCAGAATAGGTCAGTGGTGAGATAGACGAGAGAAGCAGTGTGGCTCAGTGGAAAGAGCCTGGGCTTGGGAGTCAGAGGTCATGGGTTTGAATCCCAGCTCCACCACTTGTCAGCTGTGTGACCTTGGACAAGTCACTTAACTTCTCTGAGCCTCAGTTGCTTCATCTGTAAAATGGGGATTAAGACTGTGAGCCCCACGTGGGACAACCCGATCCCATTGTAACCTCCCCAGCGCTTAGAACAGTGCTTTGCATATAGTAAGCGCTTAATAAATGCCATCATCATTATTATTATTATTTTACATGATTCAGGTACGGTGAGAATATAATAATAATAAGAAGAAGAAGGTTGGCATTAGAGGAGCAAAGTGTCGGGGCTGGGTTGTAGCAGCACAGTGCTTTGGACACTGTAAGGGCTCAATAAATACAATTGAATGAATAGGAGGGGGCAAGATTTTGAGTGCTTTAACGTCAGTGGTAAAGAGTTTCTACTTGATGTCTCCCCCTCCTAGACTGTGAGCCCACTGTTGGGTAGGGACTGTCTCTGTATGTTGCCGACTTGTACTTCCCAAGTGCTTAGTACAGTGCTCTGCACACAATAAGTGCTCAATAAATATGATTGATTGCTTGATTGATTGATGTGCAGGTACATGGGCCACCACTGCAGGTTTTGAGGAGTGGGACAACCTGAATTGAACATTTTAGTAGAAAATGAAGTGAAGTATGGACTAGAGTGGGGAGAACAGGAGGCAGGGAGGTTAACTAGGAGGCTGATGCCATAATCAAGATGAGATAGGATAAGTGCTTCGATTACCACGGTAGCAGTTTGGATGGAGAGGATAGGTAGATTTAAGCAATGTTGTGAAGGTTGACCCGACAGAATTTGGTAACAGACTGAATTTCTGGGTAGAATGAGAGAGATGTGTCAAGGATAGTGCCAAGGTCATGGGTTTATGAGACAGGAAGGATGGTGGTGCTGGTCTGCAGTGATGGGAAAGTCTCGGGGAGGGCAGAGTGTGGGTTGGAAGATGAAGAGTCCCATTTTGGACATGATAACTTTGAGGTGTCAGTGGGAAATTTGTGGTTGCAAAGGAGAACGATCAGGGCAGGAGATGTAAATTTGGTTATCATTCACATAGAGATGGTAGTTGAAGTCATGTGAATGAATGAGTTCTCCAAAGGAGTGGGGTGAACATAGAGAATAGAAGAGGTCTCATAGCTGAGCCCCCTCAGTTCTTCCTTCCCTGACTTTTACTTCAAAGGCTCTTTTAATAATAATAATAATAATAATAGCATTTGTTAAGTGCTTACTATGTGCAAAGAAAGCACTGTTCTTAGTGCTGGGGAGGATACAAGGTGATCAGATTGTCCCACATGGGACTCACAGTCTTAATCCCCATTTTACAGATGAAGGAACTGAGGCCCAGAGATGTTAAGTGACTTGCCTAAAGTCACACTGCTGACAATTGGCGAACCTCCTCCAGGAGGCCTTCCCAGACTGAGCCCCCTTTTTCATCTCCTCCTCCCCATCCTACCTCCTTCCCCTCCCCACAGAACCTGTATATATGGTTGTACAGATTTATTACTCTATTTTACTTGTACATATTTACTATTCACATCGCCAAGATCCGCCCTTTCCTCTCCATCCAAACCGCTACCCTGCTCGTTCAAGCTCTCATCCTATCCCGTCTGGACTACTGCATCAGTCTCCTCTCTGATCTCCCATCCTCATGTCTGTCCCCACTTCAATCCATACTTCATGCTGCTGCCCAGATTGTCTTTGTCCAGAAACACTCTGGGCATGTTACTCGCCTCCTCAAAAATCTCCAGTGGCTACCAATCACTCTGTGCATCAGGCAGAAACTCCTCACCCTGGGCTTAAAGGCTGTCCATCACCTTGCCCCCTCCTACCTCACTTCCCTTCTCTCCTTCTCCAGCCCAGCCCGCACCCTCCACTCCTCTGCCGCTAATCTCCTCACCGTGCCTCGTTCTCGCCTGTCCCGCCATCGACTCTCGGCCCACGTCATCCCCCTGGCCTGGAATGCCCTCCCTCTGCACATCTGCCAAGCTAGCTCTCTTCCTCTCTTCAAGGCCCTACTGAGAGCTCACCTCCTCCAGGAGGCCTTCCCAGACTGACCCCCCTCCTTCCTCTCCCCCTCATCCCCCTGTCCACCCCCCGTCTTACCTCCTTCAATCAATCAATCAATCGTATTTATTGAGCGCTTACTGTGTGCAGAGCACTGTACTAAGCGCTTGGGAAGTACAAGTTGGCAACATATAGAGACAGTCCCTACTCAACAGTGGGCTCACAGTCTAAAAGGGGGAGACAGAGAACAAAACCAAACATACTAACAAAATAAATAGAATAGGTATATACAAGTAAAATAAATAAATAAATAGAGTAATAAATATGTACAAACATATATACATATACAGGTGCTGTGGGGAAGGGAAGGAGATAAGATGGGGGGGATGGAGGGGGGACGAGGGGGAGAGGAAGGAAGGGGCTCAGTCTGGGAAGGCCTCCTGGAGGAGGTGAGCTCTCTGTAGGGCCTTGAAGGGAGGAAGAGAGCCAGTTTGGCGGATGGGCAGAGGGAGGGCATTCCAGGCCCGGGGGATGAAGTGGGCCGGGGGTCAATGGCGGGACAGGCGAGAACGAGGTACGGTGAGGAGATCAGCGGCGGAGGAGCGGAGGGTGCGGGCTTGGCTGTAGAAGGAGAGAAGGGAGGTGAGGTAGGAGGGGACGAGGTGATGGAGAGCCTTGAAGCCCAGGGTGAGGAGTTTCTGCCTGATGCACAGATTGAATGGTAGCCACTGGAGATTTTTGAGGAGGGGAGTAACATTCCCAGAGCGTTTCTGGACAAAGACAATCCAGGCAGCAGCATTAAATATGGATTGAAGTGGGGAGAGACACGAGGATGGTAGATCAGAGAGAAGGCTGATGCAGTAGTCCAGACGGGATAGGATAAGAGCTTGAACGAGCAGAGTAGCAGTATGGATTGTTGTGAACGAATTCTCTCCACTTCTTCACTTCAATGCCACCCACTTTCCTTTTTTCCAATTAGTCTCCCATCGTTGGACTGCGTGGGTTGCAAACCGGAGGCCACAGGGGATTCTCTCAGGTGTCCCTTTTGAAGAAGCCTGCCTCTCTAAAGAACAGCCCCAGGGGTTCACTCTGCTTTGTCCTCTTGTGCTGCGTTCCTTCACCGGGCAATTTGCCCACCCTGCCCAGTTTTGATCGCCACAACCCACCGGGCCTGTATTCGGGGGCCTCCCGGGATAGGAGTCGTTTTGTCCCCGCGTGCAGAGATTCTGGTTTTTATGCACTGCCAAGTTTGGCACAGGTGACCCAGACCGATTTGGCAGTCAGGGAGATGGCAGGTTGGACCGGGGTATTTGTTGAGTGCTTACTTTGTGCTATGCACCGTACTAAGCGTACAATACAGTCCGGTCTGACGCAGTCCCTCTTCCACGTGCGGCTCACAGTCAATCTGACTGGCTTCCCCAAGTTTCCTGCAGATATTCCCAGGTGAGAGGAGTTTCCCTTCCCCACAGCACCTGTATATATGTATATATGTTTGTACATATTTATTACTCTATTTATTTATTTATTTTACTTGTACATATCTATTCTATTTATTTTATTTTGTTAATATGTTTGGTTTTGTTCTCTGTCTCCCCCTTCTAGACTGTGAGCCCACTGTTGGGTAGGGACTGTCTCTATATGTTGCCAACTTGTACTTCCCAAGCGCTTAGTACAGTGCTCTGCACACACTAAGTGCTCAATAAATACAATTGCTTGCTTGATTGATTGATTCTATTTATTTTGTTAATCATGGGCATCTAGCTTTATTTCTATTTATTCTGATGACTTGACACCTGTCCACATGTTTTGTTTTGTTGTCTGTCTCCCCCTTCTAGACTGTGAGCCCCTTGCTGGATAGGGACCGTCTCTATGTGTTGCCAGCTTGTACTTCCCAAGCGCTTAGTACAGTGCTCTGCACACAGTAAGCGCTCAATAAATACGATTGAATGAATGAATGTGCATGTATGCTCTCATCAAAAAACCTCCCTTGATTTTGCAACTCCGTCTTAACTTTTCCTCTCCTTAACTTTCCCTTTCTTTCCAAACTCTTTGAAAGAGTGATTTTTTACCTATTCTGGCAACTCCCTCTCATCCAGTACTCTCCTTTATCCCCAGCAATCTGGCTTCCACCCTCTCCCCTCCACAGAAACTACCTAATCTGAAGTCATCAATGACATACTTCTGGCCAAATCAAGTGGACTCTACTCCGCTGTAATACTCCTCTATCTCTCTATTGCCCTGGTGACTGTGGACAACCCCCTTATCCTGAAAAAACTATGTGACATTGGCTTCACTGATACTTTCTTTTCCTTTTGTTGTTTTTTTATGGTATTTGTTAAACACCTACTCCGTGCCAGCATGCTAGTCCAAGCACTTAGTACAGTGCTCTGCACACAGTAAGTGCTCAATAAATACGATTGATTGATTGATTGATTGGTGCTCTTCCTGTCTCTCTAGCCACTTTTTCTCGGTGTATTTGTGTGCTCCTCCTCTGCCCACCTCCAACTGTGGGAGTCCCTCAATGCTGGGTTCTGGGTCTCCTTCTCTTCTCCATCTATACCCACTCAATCAGTCAATCAATGTTATTTATTGAGTGCTTACTGTTTGCAGAATAGTGTACTAAGCACTTGGGAAAGTATAATACAATGAAGCTGGTAAATGTGATCCCTGCCCACAACAAGCTTACAGTCTACAGGGGGACAGAGATTGATATAGATTACAGTTAGACAAAAGAGTAGAGTATGGAAGGGAAAAATGTCATGCCTTCTTCCTTGGAGACCAAAGTTTACTCTTACATATTCAACTATTATCTCAACAAATTATTCCAAAATCCACCTCTCCAGTCTCACAACTCTCCTCTGAAATCTCTAATTTCCTCCTACCATCAGGACATGTCTTCTTGGATGTCTCACCAACACATCAAACACAATATGTACAAACAGAACTCCTCATCCTCCTGCTCAGACCCTGTCCTGTAAACAACTTAACCATCTACTCTGTCTCACATGTCTGTAATCTTGGCATTATGCTCAACTAATCATTCAACCAGTATACTCAGTTTATCTTCAATTCCTGTTGTTCTACCTTCACAATATCCCAAGTATCTGACTCTTCCTCTCCATTCAACCTGTTTCCACACTGATTCAAGCACTTATCATATCCTTGAATACAGTGTCAGCCTTCTTGCTGATCTTCCTGCATCTTCTCACTCCCCTCTCCAGTAAGGACTTTGCTGCTTTAATCATTTTTCTAAAAAAAATCACATTTACCCATTCCTCAAAAATCTCCAATGGCTCCTTATCACAGCAAACTTCATCCCTTGTGTCTGTGATGTTGGTGTGATTTGCATAAGAGGAGTCAAGATGGATTATACATTTATTTAGGCATCTTATCAAATCAGTGATTTTTAGTAGAAGTGCTTGAACTACAACTGAACATGGAGTTACCTCCTGCTGCCAGTCATATGATACAATCTGATTTACAGCCTAGAGAGGAAGACAGAAATTAATAAATTATGGCAGTATACATAAGTGCTGGGAGACTTAGGTGGAGATGAATATCATAGGCTCAAAGGCTTCATGGGAACAGATCCGGATGGAAGGAAGATGTGGAAGGGAGGGTGAGTAGGGGGAATGAGGGCCTAGTTGGGAAAGGCCTCTTCGAGGAGATGTAATTTCAGTAAGACTTTGAGGGTGGGGAGAGTGACAGTATGTCAGATATGAAATGGGAGAGAGCACCAGGCCAAAGGAAGGACTTCATCATCAGTGACATTTATTGTGTGCTTACCAACTGCAGAGCACTGTACTAAGCATTTGGGAGAGTTCAGTAGAACAGAGTTGATAGATACGTTCCCTGCCCACAGCGAGCTTACGTGGAGAAATGGGGGCAAGAAGTCAGCAGAGAGATAGACAAAATCAAGGTACAGTATGAAGATTGGAGTTAGAGGAGATAAGTATGTAAGCTGAGTTGACATGTCACTCTCCAGGCCTGCCAAAGCCTTGAAAATGACTTGGCCCATAGACCTGGGAATCCAGAAGTTACCAGATGCCAGCATCACTGAGAAGCTTGAGGAAAAGAACCTACCTGAATTCCATTCTGGTTGCACCTCCTACTGCCAGCTGAGTTGGGCCCCTGATGATGAAAAGTGGCATGGGCACATGCCCATCTAAGAGGCCCAGATCCATATGTAATCCATTGTATGCCCAGATCCTCCCACACCACTCTTAATTCTCCCAAAAAAGGAATGAACAACTTCATTCATTCATTAATTCATCCAATTGTATTTATTGAGCACTTTGTGCAGATCACTGTACTAAGTTCTTGGGAGAGTACAGTAATAAACAGACACATTCCCTGCCCACAACAAGCTTACAATTTAGAGGGGGAGACAGATATTGATATAAATAAATTACAGATATGTACCTAAATGCTTTAGGCTTATGTACACTGTAGAGCTGGGAGGGGGGATAAATAAAGGGAGCAAGTCAGGGCAATGCAGAAGGGAGTGGGAGAAGAGGAAAGGGGGCTTAGTCAGGGAAGGCCTCTTGGAGGAGATGTGCCTTCAAGAAGGCTTTAAATGTGGGGAGAGTAATTGTCTGTCAGATATGAGGGGGGAAGGCATGCCAGGCGAGAGACAGGATGAGGGTGAGAGGTCGGCGGCAAGATAGACAAGACTGAGGTTCAGAAATCTTATGGACCACTTTAATGTCACCACAAAGAACTGGACTTCTTGTTATCATTACTTTAAGGATAGAGCTCACACATTTATGACTTACCTATGGGAGCCATGGGGCAAATATATCTCCCTCAATTTGGCAGCCTATAGACTGAGGGTGTTAGCCTTCACAATCGGTGTGAATTTGTTCAGACTTACTCATTTAAAAGACAGCTACAGGATAATTTTGTGTAAGTATATTTTATAATGTTACCTCAGTCGGTCATTGCAAACACTCTTCAATTATTAAAAACTGAAGTTTAGAAGAACAAATTATTTCACTGTATATAGCAGCAGCTTCATCTAGTGGTGAAAGCATAAGTCTGGAAGTCAGGAGATCTGGGTTGTAATCACTCTCCCATTTGCCTGATGTAGGACCTTGGACAAGTCACTTACGTTCTCTGCTCTCAGTTTCCTCACCTGTAGAATGGTTATTAAATACCTGTTCTCATTCCCCCTTTAGACTCTGAGCTTCACGTAGGATAAAGACTATGTCCAAGCTAATTATGTTTTATATCTTCCCTAGTGTTAAATACAGTACTCAGCACAAAGTCCTTAATAAATACCACAATTATTATTATTATTATCAATTTTAATACAGGGCTTTCCCATAAAGGACGTGCCAGCCTCTTTGATAATATGATATGAAAGGCTGAATGCTCTTGTGATGGAATATACGCTGTCATTCATCTTCAAAACAATTATTGTCAGTGAAGCAGTGAGGCTTCACTGACAATCCAGTGATCAATATCTAGTGGATAGGGTACAGGACTGGGAGACCAGCGACCTGGATTCTAATCCTGAGTCTGCCTCTTCCCTACTGTGTGTCCTTGGTCAAATCCCTTCTCTGTGCCTAAATTTCCTAATCTGTAAATTGGGGATTAAATACCAGTCTCCCTCCCCTTAGCCTGTGAGGCCCAGAGACCAGATCTAATCTGACTATACTGCATTTACCTAGAGCTGATCACAGTACTCAACACATAATAAGTACTTATAAAATGCTACATTATTATCCCTCCACATCAGTGTGGCTGAGGAGATTCATATATGACAGAATCACCCATCTATATGGTGTGTCCCTAACTCTGTCAATCAAAACTATGAGAAGCAGCTTGGCTTAGAGGCAAGAGAACAGGTTTGGGAGTCAGAGGACTTGGGTTCTAATCCCTGCTCCACCACTTGTCTGCTGTGTGACCTTGGGTAAGCCACTTAACTTCTCTGTGCCCCAGTTACCTCATCTATAAAATGGGGATTAATACTGTGAGCCCCACGTGGGAAAACCTGATTACTTTATATCTACCTCAGCACTTAGAACAGTGCTTGGCACATAATAAGCACTTAACAAACGTCATCATTATTATTATTAACACTATCATGAGCTTACTGAGTACAGAGCACTAAGTCCTTCAGAGAGTATGACAGCAATAAAAGATTCAGGCCCCGCTCTCAAGGAGTTTACCATATAACTGGATGTTAAGCTAGTTTTTTTATTGGACTGATGTGTTTGTTCCAAACAGAGCCAATCTCAGATTGGAAGACTGTAACTTGGTATATAGTCCTTACAAATAATTATGATATTTGTTAAGCATATAGTATGTGCCAAGCACTATTCTAAGCACTGGGGTAGATACAAGGTAATGAGGTTGTCCCACATGGTGTTCACAGTCTTAATCCCCATTTTACAGATGAGGCAACTGAGGCACAGAGAAGTTAAGCGACTTGCCCAAAGTCATACAGCTGACAAGCAGCGGAGGCGGAATTCAAACCCACAACCTCTGATTCCCAAGCCCATGCTCTTTCCACTAAACCATGCTGCTTCTCAGAAAGTCTCCACTTAATCTCTCTCCAATAGGCCAGCCTGAAAAGGAGGAGTTGTGTACATTGTTTTCCCAAGAGTGAGCTTCTATGTCAGCTTGTTTAAAACTGTGCTTTGCCATGACTTTAAATTGTCTCTTTTACTCTCCCAACTTGTGTGTATTCCCTTTCAGGTCACCATGTAGCAGCTAGTTGAGTATCTTGCTATCATCCCTTCTTTCCAGAGGAGTTTAGTTTCTGTGAACATTGCTTCAATGCTGGGGATAAATGCCATGAACTTAATAAATTCTAGTCAACAATGGATGAATGGTGGTGCTGTATTCCAGGACTTCATTTTTGTTGCATTTGCCTCCCAGTTGCTTATGGTCTGTGGGTGACACTGATGAAGCTGTCTTCTTCCGTAGGTCTGGATCCCGCAGCCACTTTTAGCAGACACTGTTATAGCCTTATAGATTTTCAGCTGCAACGGAGCCTTACAATCCACGGGTGGAAATCCTCTCTCTTTCTCAGAAGCCATTTCATTCATTCAAACAATCATATTTATTGAGTGTTTACTGTGTGCAGAGCACTGTACTAAGCGCTTGGGAAGTACAAGCCGGTAATATATAGACTGTGAGCCCACTGGTGGGTAGGGACCGTCTCTATATGTTGCCAACTTGTACTTCCCTAGTGCTTAGTACAGTGCTCTGCACATAGTAAGCGCTCAATAAATACGATTGAATGAATATAGAGACGGTCCCTACCCAACAACGGGCTCACAGTCTAGAAGGGGGAGACGGACAACAAAACAAAACAATCAACAGAACAAATAGAATCAAAGCTATATGCACCTCATTAACAAAATAAATAGAATAGTAAATATGTAGAAGTAAAATAAATAGAGTAATAAATGTGTACAAAGCTATATACAAGTGCTGTGTGGAGGGGAAGGAGGTAGGGCGGGGACCATGCCGAACTTTTAAATTCTGTTTTCCAATGTGCCACTCTTGAATCTGTGATTCCCTCTGCTTGTATCTACAGTGCAATTCCTGTGATGCCACTGACCTCTCCAAAGAATTATTTCCATTCATCGCCTAATTAAGGTTTAGAGAACTGGTAGATCATTAATAATGCAAAATTCCAATAAAGACAAAAGACCCATTTGGAAATGTGGCTCTCATCCAGAACTCAGCCTGATTTCCAGATGAGAAGCTGCTGAGCATATCACCTCAAAGATTTCCCGATGGAGCAAAAGAGAAACATTTTTCAAAGCTTCAATACCTGCTGTGGTCATTCTTGCCAGAGGGAGAAAAAACTTCCCTTTGCTGCACTTCTCCTCACTAAACTGTGCGCCAAAAACCTTGTTCTAAGGCCCACTATAAATATCTTTATGGGAAACTAAACATGCTATGGGAAGCCCGAATGCAGAGCTAATTCACTCCAAATGATAGCCTGCATTGTACTCAGGCAGGATTTTTATATATAGTTTCTGCTGGAAAATTGAAGGACATTTTGCCTGGCAACGTTGGGGATTTTATGGTCACTACAGCCAAACAAGGAACCTTTTTTTTTTCTTTCAGAAGAATGTGATGCATGCAGTTTGATCATAAACATAAAGACAATTCCAGGGAGACAACTTATTTTAAATCAATAAATCAATTAGTCTTTGTAGAAGCAATTTACCAAACGGACTGTCCATCATTATCTTTTGGAAGAACCAGTTTCAGTGGTAAATCTGCAGCCCCAGACTTGATTTGGGAAGAAGAGCAGCAGCGGAGAGCTCCTATCTACATCCTTCAGGGATGATTGCATGATGCACTGTTAACAAGCAAACCCCTCACAGATGATTGGCTTAATGGGCACTGAATTGTGTTACCGTTGAACAACTGAGCTGCCTCTCTATGAAAGAGGTTTGAAGGGAGGGAGGAGGGAATGGCCATTCAGAATCCTAGGGTAAAAGAACAGTTTCCTGTTTTTCTCTTTCAACGATAGTGTTGTCCTTTCCACAAAGGGGTCACAGGAGAAGGGAAGTCAACAAGGCCCCCCACCCCTAACCCAGTTCCCTCTGGGCAAAACTAGGCCTCTAAAGACAAAGACGCTTCATTTTTGACGTTTCTGTCTCCCACCATCAGCCCCATGTCCCTACTCGACCTCCCTTTCCCAAGAAAAACACAGGCATAAAGGACACTAACCCCGAGTAATGTATTTCTGCATAGAAAATCATAACACACTAAATATGCAGTGGCATTTTCGTCCTATGCCGTATATCCACCAATGTAGCTTCAATAATGTAAACAAATGAGGTTTTTACTGTTAAAGTGAACATTACTTTTTTATAATGAGAAAACGTAGTCTTGCTTGAGCCTTAGCATTTTCGTCTTGTTAATATCTCGGTTTCTCCTTGTCTCACTCTATCATAATAAAGCTTTTACTGGAAAGGAAAAGCGCCCCTAAGAATCGCTGCTCTTAAAGGAAGAGAGAGACAGTGACTTTTAAGGATAGCGAGCTGGATAATGTTTTATGTCTAGCTTCTTGTTGCCATTTTATTGTTACTGAAACACAGATTGGAAACTGAGTCCTTATGAAAGTGTATAAGTAGCCACATAAATCTGACTGTGACTAGGTAATCCATCTTTAGAGATTTATAGGGAAAACTAATTTACCTGCTAGAACTGAGCAAACCTTCTGTTGTTCCCATCTTGAAGTTTTTGCAGGAAATTTTAGAAATGAAAAAAGAAATGGGTTTTGGGACTGTTTTAAAATATTCTATGGTATCCAATCTGATTTCATTTCACTGTATCATTACTTTGCAAATTGTTCAGTTATTTTCTTAGTGACAAAGGCATTTTACTGAAATTTTTCCAAACATTCCAGACTTGAGAACAAAGACTGCACTTCACCTGCAGCAAACTTATGTATCAAATTTACTATCAAAAATAAGTGGGTATGTGTATGCATATGTATAGATGTGTATATACAATTTTAATCATGGAAAAGGTCAGAATGGGTCTTTCCCACTTTGTTACTCTCGGACCTGTCCCTAAATCTATCATTTGAATTTCAGGTATACAAAAACCATTGTAACATGCAAATCACGCGATGGTTTAGATTATTTAAATTCTCAAAGTGATCTCATGACCACTTCAAACCTAGACTATTAACAAAATGACCAGGTGAAAATATTGAGTCTGAATCTTGTTTAGTGAATGAAACCCAAAATGCTAGTTTTGTGAGCCATCTCCTAATGATGGAATACAATTCAATAATATCCTCATTTTTCATTGCTAAATGTTTAGGGAAAAATTGTTTCTTATATTTGCTGAGCTACAGAAGTGTGATTTTTAGTAAAATTGATGTTGAAATAGTTTTACATTGCGAACCTTAGAGACTTTTTGTATAAAGACAATTATAATAGAACAATGATTTTGCAGAATCTTCCATGTTTCCTATTTATCCTTTGTTCAGGAAGAAATAATGGAGTCTGAGTTTATTTTTTGGATTTTTTTTTTACTGTTTCCTATTTTTCTGATTAGCTTATAACTCTGCAGTTCCAGCTGTTTCATTCTGTAACTCTAAAACCCTATCACTAGGGAGTTCTGTGTAATTGCCCATAATATGTACCACATTATCCATTTCAGGAACTGTGCTGAAAGACAGCAGCAATAAGGGCTTTTCTAAAGGCAGTCTGGTTTACACTAATGGAACTAACAGGAAGGAAATGCAATTTGAAAGAAGCTGATGCATATGTTCTATTGCTGAATATAATGTTTGATTTAATTATTAACTGTCAGTGATGGAAAGGCAGATCCTGTTCAGTTCTACTTAGGATTTGGGTCTTTGCTCTCAAACAAAAGGGACAGAGTTTCCTTTTCAAATTTACAGATTGTACAACGGTGAAATGGATCTATTCCAAGAGAGAAAGAAAGAGATTCTTCTTTGTTTCTACTGTATGTTTGAATCATGATTTTAGGTTTATTTTTCCTTCAACAAATCTGAACAAAAATGCCTAATTTTAGATATGGAACAACAGAGAGACTGTAGTATGGTCTCTAAATCAGTTTCTGTAAATGTTCTCTTGTAGGTGCTGTTTCTCCTCCTTCAGTTAGTGTTATGTGTAATGTACTGGCTTCTGGAAGGAATTTTAGGGAAGAGAACTGAAATTTGCTGGCAGGCTTTTGACTTTCATCATCTCAGGCTGGATCAATCAATCAATCAATCAATCAATCGTATTTATTGAGCGCTTACTATGTGCAGAGCACTGTACTAAGCGCTTGGGAAGTACAAATTGGCATCACATAGAGACAGTCCCTACCCAACAGTGGGCTCACAGTCTAAAAGGGGGAGACAGAGAACAGAACCAAACATACCAACAAAATAAAATAAGTAGGATAGAAATGTACAAGTAAAATAAATAAATAAATAAATAAATAGAGTAATAAATATGTACAACCATATATACATATATACAGGTGCTGTGGGGAAGGGAAGGAGGTAAGACGGGGGGATGGAGAGGGGGACGAGGGGAGAGGAAAGAAGGGGCTCAGTCTGGGAAGGCCTCCTGGAGGAGGTGAGCTCTCAGCAGGGCCTTGAAGGGAGGAAGAGAGCTAGCTTGGCGGATGGGCAGAGGGAGGGCATTCCAGGCCCGGGGGATGACGTGGGCCGGGGGGTCGATGGCGGGACAGGCGAGAGCGAGGTACAGTGAGGAGATTAGTGGTGGAGGAGCGGAGGGTGCGGGCTGGGCAGTAGAAGGAGAGAAGGGAGGTGAGGTAGGAGGGGGCGAGGTGATGGAGAGCCTTGAAGCCCAGGGTGAGGAGTTTCTGCCTGATGCGCAGATTGATCGGTAGCCATTGGAGGTTTTTGAGGAGGGGAGTGATATGTCCAGAGCGCTTCTGGACAAAGATAATCCGGGCAGCAGCATGAAGTATGGATTGAAGTGGAGAGAGACACGAGGATGGGAGATCAGAGAGAAGGCTAGTGCAGTAGTCCAGACGGGATAGGATGAGAGCTTGAATTAGCAGGGTAGCAGTTTGGATGGAGAGGAAAGGGCGGATCTTGGCAATGTTGCGGAGCTGAGACCGGCAGGTTTTGGTGACGGCTTGGATGTGAGGGGTGAATGAGAGAGCGGAGTCGAGGATGACACCAAGGTTGCGGGCTTGTGAGACGGGAAGGATGGTAGTGCCATCAACAGAGATGGGAAAGTCAGGGAGAGGACAAGGTTTGGGAGGGAAGACAAGGAGCTCAGTCTTCGACATGTTGAGCTTTAGGTGGCGGGCAGACATCCAGATGGAGATGTCCTGAAGGCAGGAGGAGATGCGAGCCTGGAGGGAGGGGGAGAGAGCAGGGGCAGAGATGTAGATCTGGGTGTCATCAGCGTAGAGATGATAGTTGAAGCCGTGGGAGCGAATGACTTGGCAACCGTTTTCTGTCCATTTCTTTTAATTGGAATTTTGTGATTTCCAGTAAATGGCTTCATTGCACCGAATATCCATAATTCTGTGTATGTGCGTTTCTAAATTCATTAGAACAAATCTAAGCAAATTCTATCATTCTTACCTCATCATAGTTATAACAGATCCAAGCTCTGGAGCAGGATGACCTGTCCTTCAGAGAGATAAAGACACTGATAAACTACCACTTGGTTTTCAAAGAAACCTACTTAGAGGGTGATGCAAATAGCATTGATGGAGAAGTCAACTAAAAAAAAGTGGCCTAACATCACTAGCAAATCGAATAAATGAGCTGGGTAATTTTCTTGTGTATTTTGTATCTGTCATGTGAGACATCATTATCTTTGACACTAGCCTAGGCAGATGTAGGACTGGGGTTAAACAATAGTGAGAGTATTTGGGGTTCATCCCAAATGTTCTTCATTGTTCATCTATGTAGCTCCAACATCATTATTTGATCCATAATTTCTCATTTTTTATTTCACATATGTTCTTGAAAATAATAGCTCACAGCATCAGCTCAGTGGGATGCATTTTTCTTTACTGTTTCAAAAGGAATTGTTTATTTTTGTCAGAAGAATAATAGAAAACAACGAAAATCCCTGAAAATTCAGTTCCATGTCTTAAATGCCCATCTGATTTTGACAGATTAAGGGAAACTATAGGACCAAACTACATTTCTGTTCTATGAGTTCGTCAGCTTCCCATTCAAGGATTTCCATTCCTGTAGCTGGCTGTGGGGTACATCACTTTATTTATGAATGACTCAGGCCAACCATCTAGAATCTATTACTAAGAAATTGATTCTAATAATCTCAATTTTAGGGAATTTGGAAGAATATAAATTCTGCTAAGAACTGCTTAGAAAAAGCAGTGATAGATAAACTTTTAAAGTTTGGAGGCTCAATTTTTATATGACGTTAACCTGAAAATCCTCTGCTGAACTTACCCAGATTTCTTTGCTCAAGACACATCAGGAATTTCATGACAGTAGACTCTCTTGTAATAGCTGCACTCCTTAGTTTGATAGTCCCAAAACACACCCCACATATTTCTTATCTTTTCATTGAGACAGACTGTAGCAATTTTTCTTCTTTGCTTAAAAAAGCAACTTAATGAAATAGGTTCCATTTACCTCTGAAGGACACAGACTGCTCATTTCGATGTTCTGTCACTTTGGATGCATTAGAAGAATGTTGATGAATAGTACATGTTGAGGAATGCAAGTTGAGCTTTTTTAAGGAAGCTTTCCAAATGAAATAACATGCGAGTTTTCTTACTTACCTTCTTGGTTGTCCTGGCAAAGAAAGATTATATCAGGTTTGAATAGTGATCCTACATACAGAGCAAGTAGTATGAGCCAGATCACCCTTGCAGAAAACCATCCAAACCCTAAATACTTCAGTACAGTCACTCATCCTATCCCAACTGCATTACTGCGTCAGTCCTTTCTGACCGCCCAACCTCCTGTCTCTCCCCACTTCAATCTATACTTCACTCAGATGCCCAGATTACCTTTCTATAGAAACCTTCTGGACATGTCACCCATCCCCTCAAAAGTCTCCAATGCTTGCCTATCAGCCTCCATATCAAGCAAAAACTCCTCTCTATTGGCTTCAAAGCTCTCCATAATCTTGCCCCCTCTTACCTAACCCTTCTCTCCTTCTACAGCCCATCACACACACTCCGCTTCTCTGGTGCTAACCTCGCTGTACCTCGTTCTTGCCTGTTCATTCGTTCATTCATTCAATCGTATTTATTGAGCGCTTACTGTGTGCAGAGCACTGTACTAAGCGCTTGGGAAGTCCAAGTTGGCAACATATAGAGATGGTCCCTACCCAACAGTGGGCTCACAGTCTAGAAGGGGGAGACAGAGAACAAAACAAAACATACTAACAAAATAAAATAAATAGAATAAACATGTACAAATAAAATAAATAAATAGAGTAATAAATACGTACAAACATATATACATATATACAGGTGCTGTGGGGAGGGGAAAGAGATAAGGTGGGGGGATGGGGAGGGGGAGGAGGGGGAGAGGAAGGAGGGCGCTCAGTCTGGGAAGGCCTCCTGGAGGAGGTGAGCTCTCAGTAGGGCCTTGAAGGGAGGAAGAGAGCTAGCTTGGCGGATGTGCGGAGGGAGGACATTCCAGGCCAGGGGGAGGACGTGGGCCGGTGGTCGATGGCAGGACAGGCGAGAACGAGGCACGGTGAGGAGATTAGCAGCAGAGGAGCGGAGGGTTTGGGCTGGGCTGGAGAAGGAGAGAAGGGAGGTGAGGTAGGAGCGGGTGAGGTGATGGACAGCCTTGAAGCCGAGGGTGAGGAGTTTTTGCCTGATGTGTAGGTTGATTGGTAGCCATTGGAGATTTTTGAGGAGGGGAGGCCATCGACCCCTGACCCATGTCCTAGCTCTGGCCTGGAATGCCCACCCTCCTCAAATCTGCCAAACAATCACACTTTCCCCCTTAAAAGCCCTACTGATGGCTCACCTCCTCCATGAGGCCTTCCCAGATTAAGCCACCCTTTTCCTCAGATCCCCCTCTCCTCCCCATCGCCCCAACTCACTCTCTTTGCTCTACCCTCTCCCCATCCCCCAGCACTTGTGTATATATGTACATATCTATAATTCTATTAATTTACATTAATGCCTGTTTACTTGTATTGATGTGTGTATATCTATAATTGTATTTATTTATATTGATTCTATTGATGCCTGTTTACTTATTTTGATGTCTGTCTCCCCCTTCTAGACTGTGAGCTCTTTGTTCGCAGGGATTATCTCTCTTAATTGCTGAATTGTACTTTCCAAGGGCTTAGTACAGTGCTTTGTGCACAGGAAGTGCTCAGTAAATACGATTGAATGAATGATGATATAGTAATATTAATTTTTCATGGTATTTGTTAAGTGCCTACTATGTGCCAGGCCCTATAAATCACATACAAGTTAATCAGGTTAGAAATAATCCATGTACCACAATGGGCCTTACAATATTGACCCCCATTTTACAGATAAGGTAACTGAGGCACAGAGAAGTGAAGTGCCAAGGTCATACAGCAGACAAGTGGTGGAGCCAGGATTAGGAGCAGGGTGGCTCAGTGGAAAGAGCCCGACTTGGGGGTTGGAGGTCGTGGGTTCTAATCCCGACTCCGCCACTCATCAGCTGTGTGACTTTGGGCAAGTCACTTATCTTCTCTGGGCCTCAGTTACCTCATCTGGAAAATGGGGATTAAGACTGTGTACCCCACGTGGGACAATCTGATCACCTTGTATCTACCCTGGCACTTAGAACAATGCTTGGCACATAGTAAATGCTTGACAAATACCATCATTATCCTTCTAGACTATGAGCCCATTGTTGAGTAGGGGCCATCTCTATATGTTGCCAACTTGTTCCAACCAAGCGTTTAGTACAGTGCTCTGCACACAGTAAGTGCTCAATAAATATGATTGAATTAATGAATTACAACCCAGGTCCTTCTGATGCCCATGCAATTAATGCTATTGATTGAGCACTCAAAGTTCAGTGCAGTAGTACAGTGCTCCACACACAGTAAGTGCTCTGTAAATACGATTGAACTGAATGAATGAATTATCTTTGACCAGTCCTTCAATTTCAATCCTCATATTCCAACCCACACCAAATCCCTTCTTCCTCTGCAATATTCCTCTTTTTTCTCTCCATCCAAATGGCCACCATGCTAATCCAAGCCCATCAATCAATCAAATAATCACATTTATTGAGCATTTACTGTGTGCAGAACACTGTACTAAGCACTCAGGAGAGTAAAATGTAACAGAGGTGGTGGAGACGTACCCTCTCCACAGAAAGCTTACAGGCTAGAGCTGGAAACAGATCTCAATATGAATAAACAAATTACGGGTATGTACTTGATGGCCGTGGGACTGACAGAGGGGTGAATAAATGTGCAAGTCCGAAGACAACATAATAGGGAGTGCAAGAAGAGGAAATGATGGCCTAGCCAGGGAAGGCCTTTTGGAGGAGATGTGCCTTCAAAAAGGCTTTGAAGGTGGGGAGCGGTATCGTCTTTCAGATATGACAGACAATATTCTAGCCATATTTTATCTTGACTACTGCATCAACCTTTTCACTGACGTCTCTGCCTACAGTATTTCCCCTCTCCAGTCCATGCTTCACTCTGCTGCTTTTTTCTAAAAAATCATTCTGAGCACATCTTCCCACTCCCCCAGAACTCCAATAATTCTTGCCCATCTATCACCACATCAAACAGGAACATCTCACCATTGACATCAAGGCACTCAATCAGCACTCTTTCTAACTTATCCACTATTCATTCATTCATTCATTCATTCATTCATTCAATCATATTTATTGAGCGCTTACTGTGTGCAGAGCACTGTACTAAGCACTTAGGAAGTACAAGTTGGCAACATATAGAGATGGCCCCTACCCAACAGCGGGCTCACAGTCTAGAAGGGGGAGACAGACAACAAAGCAAAACATATTAACAAAATAAAATAAAAAGAATAGTAAATATGTACTAGTAAAATGAATAGAGTAATAAATCTGTACAAACATATATACAGGTGCTGTGAGGAGGGGAAGGAGGTAGGGCGGGGGGATGGGCTCAGTCTGGGAAGGCCTCGTGGAGGAGGGGAGCTCTCAGTAGGGTTTTGAAGGGAGGAAGAGAGCTAGTTTGGTGGATGTATGGAGGGAAGGCATTTCAGGCCAGGGGAAGGACGTGGGCCAGGGGTTGACGGCGGGACAGGTGAGAACAAGGCACACTGAGAAGGTTAGCAGCAGAAGAGCGGAGGGTGCGGGCTAGGCTGGCGAAGGAGAGAAGGGAGGTGAGGTAGGAGGGGGCGAGGTGATGGACAGCCTTGAAGCCGAGAGTGAGGAGTATTTGCCTGATGCGTAGGTTGATTGGTAGCCACTGGAGATTTTTGAGGAGGGGAGTAACATGTCCAGAGCATTTCTGCACAAAGATGATCCGGGCAGCAGCGTGAAGTATGGATTGAAGTGGGGAGAGACGGGAGGATGGGAGGTCAGAGACGAGGCTGATGCAGTAATCCAGTCAGGATAGGATGAGAGATTGAACCAGCAGGGTAGCGGTTTGGATGGAGAGGAAAGGGCAGATCTTGGCAATGTTGCAGAGGTGAGACTGGCAGTTTTTGGTGACTGATTGGACATGAGGGGTGAACGAGAGAGCAGAGTCGAGGATGACACCAAGGTTGAGGGCTTGTGAGACAGGAAGGATGGTAGTGCCGTCAACAGTGATGGGAAAGTCAGGGAGAAGGCAGGGTTTGGAAGGGAAGATAAGGAGTTCAGTCTTGAACATACTGAGCTTTAGATGGCAGGCAGACATCCAGATGGAGCTGTCCTGAAGGCAGGAGGAGACACGAGCCTGAAGGGAGGGAGAGAGAACAGGGGCAGAGATGTAGATTTGTAGATGTAGATTTGTAGATGTAGACTATCTTCTCCTACAGCCCAGCTCACGCTCTTCATTCATCTCAAGCCAACCTCCTCACTGTTCCTTTTTCTCATCTCTCCTACCACTTCTTGTTCACGTCCTCCCTCCATCTTCACAAATGTCAGACCACTGATCTTCCTATCCTCAAAGCCCTTCTGGAATCACATCTCTGCCAGGAGGTCTTCCCTCATTAATTTCTCATGTCCTCATCCAAAACTCCCACAACTGTCACTTCAGCACTTCTGTGCCTCCTAAGAAATTGGATATTCACATCTCATGGGTAGCAATTATCTTTATATTCTGTTGCCTCTTCTTACCTGTAATTTGTCTTAGTGTCTGTCTTCCCAGTTAGATTGCACACTTCCTGAAAGCAAGAATCATATCTGTGAATTCTACTGGATTCTCCCAAACCTTTAGGACCATAACCCACGCAGAGCACATATTTTTAAATCATATAAATCATTGATTTATATTAATGTGTGTCCCCCTCTACACTGTAAGCTGATTGTGGACAGGGAACGTGTCTGCAAACTTTGTTGTGTTGTACTCTCCCAAGTGCTTATTACAGAGCTCTGCACATAGTAAGTCCTCAATGAGTAACAAAGACTGATCGATTGATTGAAAGCGGGTGTTAAATACAACTGACTGATTGTAATGCGCTAATTGCTAAGAGCTTGGGAAGTACAACAAAAGTCTAAGATATTTTCCCTGCCCTCATATAGGTTTTCCTCTAATGGGAGAAACAAGCATGAAAGTATTGACAAGCAGTGGAATTAGAATAAATAAAATTAAAAGTTCTCTTAAAATGTACAATATGCACAATTGCTGAAGATGGACATCTAAAGAATAAATACAGAAGTACAACTGGCAGGTGAGGGGTAGAAAAAAATTGAGATTCTGATAGTTGGGGAACACGTGGAGGAGGTGGGACTTTAGAAAGGTTTTGAAGGAAGGGAAGGTTGATTTCTGGTGTGTTTTCATTGTAAAATGGGGCAAGAGGAAAGAAGCAGATACAGAAGCCAAGCTAATTGGACCTAGCAATTTTTAATGAATCCAGTTCCATACATTTGTGCTAACTGGAGTAATGTGCATGCAAAGAAGCCCTGTATATTATAATTACAGTGCAAATATTTGACAATGCAGGTGTGTCTTCATTTCTGCTGTGATTCCTCCAGGTATCCAAACAGGTGTGCTTACTGCCTGCTAATCAGAGAAAAAAAAATCTGAAATATGCATCTGCACACTGGCATCTGGGCAGGGATTGCCTGAAAATACTCTTGGGTCCTGAGTTTTAGAAAATAGGTCTCCGTTATACTACTTAGTGCCAAGAGGCTTATTTTGAATGT
The DNA here is from genome assembly GCF_015852505.1 of Tachyglossus aculeatus. Classification (NCBI taxonomy): domain Eukaryota; kingdom Metazoa; phylum Chordata; class Mammalia; order Monotremata; family Tachyglossidae; genus Tachyglossus; species Tachyglossus aculeatus. The sequence continues at coordinate 53,376,452 of NC_052069.1, forward strand.
GGAAAAACCCACATCCAACAACCACTGGGGACTGCTACTTATGCCTGGCAGACTTAGCCATTGCAATGCAGAAACTTAACAAACAAGCTGGTTGAATTTGACAACCTGGTAAAAATTTTCCTTCTTTTCGAGAACAGAGGGTGTGCTCTTTCGGAATTGTTAGGTGGGTTAAAGATGGGAGATGCAGGACAGTGCATTAAGAAGTTAACTATTTTGGTTCCTTTTTCCATATCTTCTCTTAATAAGGGTTGTAATGTTTTTCGCCTTGAGGGACTTTTCTGTTCTTTGCCTTCAAGATTTAACAGTAGGTAGTGCAAATACCTGAGATATCGGCTAGCTGGGAAAGGGTCACTTGACACCTGATTCTATAGGGTAAGGAAAGGGATAAATCGCTTTGTTCTGTAGGATTCATTAGAGTATTTCCAGAGAGGTCTGTTGCTATCTATTATTTTCGGGACAAAAGCCAATTCACATTCTTAGAAGTTGCATGAATATCATGGCACGTCATTTCTTCCAGGTGCCTGTCTTCAGGTGCTAGTCTATGGAAACGGAGCCGGGAGGAATTAATGGGTTCTAACTGACGTGTGGCAGAACTAGAAAATGTGTTTGATCTGATATTGCTGCCTACTTGAAAATGTGTGATAGTTTTGATTTAGTCCCATGATCTGAGAAGCAGCATGGCCTAAAGGAAAGAGCATGGGCTTGGAAGTCAGAGGATGTGGGTTCTAATCCCAGCTCTGCCACTTGTCAGCTGTGTGACTTTGGGTAAATCATTTAACTTCTCTGTGCCTCAGTTACCTCATCTGTAAAATGGGGATGAAGACTGTGAGCCCCACGTGGGACAACCCGACAACCTTGCATTTACCCCAGCACTTAGAACAGTGCTTGGCACACAGTAAGTGCTTAATGAATACCATCATTATTAGTATTATTATCTGAGTTGACTCTTTCAAATTCATACGGTGAAGGTAGAGGATCCTAGAAGGAATACTGGAACTTAAATTTCCTTAAAAGAAAGCATTCTCTATATAAATTGCATAATAACAAATATTAACAAAAATGGACAATTACTAAATAATTAAATTTCTAAACTAGGTTATTCAATTCAGGTTGTATTAACCAAGAAATAAAACCAGTAGTAATGGTAATAGGAGTAGGATTTCTTAAGGACCTCTTGGTGGAGTTCACTGCAGAAGATGCTTAGAATTATAATATGATAAATGGATATATTCTTGCTCACAAGGAGCTTAAACTCTAGCTTGTTTATCTTCACGTGGCCAGGAATAATTGTGCAGCCATCAGCAACCATAACTTCTAATCTTAATCTAATAGCTGTTTCTAAACTTTCATTCATTATTGGAATGGTTGTATGCATATATCTTGGTTGATGATGATGATATTTGCTATGTGCTTACTACATGTCAAGCACTGTTCTAAAATCAGGTTGGGCACAGTCGATGTCCCACATGGAGCTCACAGTGTTAATCCCCATTTTGCAGATGAGAAAACTGAGGCACAGAGAAGTGAAGTGACTTGCCCAAGGTCACACAGCAGATAAGTGGCAGAGCCGGGATAAAAACTCAGGTCCTTCTGACTCTCAGGCCCACACTCTAAACAATAAACTGGCTCCGTCTCTATTCACATAAATACATATTTTCTTTCCATGGAAGTAGGGCAAGAGACTATACCACCTCCTAGTAGGATTTAGTTGTATGGAATTAAGCCTGTTTACATTCCTCTGAAGAATGAATTATATTTGATAAAACTCATCTGTGTATTCACAAATAGAGTTTCCTACATAAAGCATTTTCCCTCTCAGGTTGTATTCTCAGTCTCTTTAAAAAATGACATCCTATTATACTAAATGATAATCTGTATGTAGCCTCATGTTACAATGCCCGTGACATAGAGGAACTCTGCAATCTGCTTTTCCACATTATTTGCATGAGTATTTTCCTTTTAGGTATCAAACGTCTCACGCAACATTTAGAATCACTGCTTTTCTATATCATTAGCTTCAGAATTATTGCTACATTGAAGCCTAGAATGGGACAAATACACTGACTTTATTTCTCCCTCCTTCTGTCTTTGTTTCACTCTCCCAGACAGAAGTGCTCTGTCTTCCTCTTGCTCCGTATATTCTAATTAGAAACTTACAAGACAACACATCAATAAAAAATGGTTCCCCTATAGAAATAATAATGATGGCATTTATTAAATGCTCACTATGAGCCAAGGACAGTGTTATAATAGTTAGATTGGACACAGCCCCTTTTAGACTGTGAGCCCACTGTTGGGTAGGGACTGTCTCTATATGTTGCCAACTTGTACTTCCCAAGCGTTTAGTACAGTGCTCTGCACACAGTAAGTGCTCAATAAATACGATTGATGATGATGGTGAGCCCCTGTCCCACAAGAGGCTAACAAAATATTGATTCTTTATCAGTTTGGTCCACATAGACAATGAAAATCTTTCCTTGGAATACAAGAGTAACTTAATTTTTTTTTCTAAGTATTTACAAGAATTCAAAGCTTGGAATCCATAGTTTCGAAATAGGGTCTGCATCAAAATAAAATTGCACATCATTTCAGTTTATTTTCTGGCCCATATTCTTTAAAATTTTCTGATTTCATTGATACTGATTGTGCAGAGTGCATAACTTTCTCTATTATGATAACAACTTTCTGGGAGGAGACTAGGGATGTTCTCGTAGATGACTCCTTTTGTTTTGGTTTGGGGTTTTTTTGGTATTTGTTAAGCAATTACTGTGTGCCAAGCATCATACTAAGCTCTTGGGTAGATACAAGCTAATCAGGTTGGACACAGTCCCTGTCCCATATGGGGCTCTCAGTCTTAATCCCTATTTCATAGATGAGATAACTGAGGACCAGAGAATTGACGTGACTTTCCTAAGGTCACACAGCAGACAAGTGGCAGAGCAGGGATTAGAACCCAGGTCCTTCTAACTCCCAGCCCTGTGCTCTAGCCACCAGACCACACTAAGGTTCCTGGCTTTTTCCTGCTCCACTCGGAAGCAAACGGTTGTGTCCGGAAGCTATGTCGGAGCCTCCATTGGAAGACATGAGAGGTGGATTTTGGAAGAATGCATGCAAAGGTGAGATGGGACAATAGACAAAGGAAAGCCTACAGAGGTTATTTCTAAGCACTGGTGACTTGCCATTAGAACCCAGATCCTTCTGACATGTATATATGTTTGTATATATTTATTACTCTATTTATTTATTTATTTATTTATTTTACTTGTACATATCTATTCTATTTATTTTATTTTGTTAGTATGTTTGGTTTTGTTCTCTGTCTCCCCCTTTTAGACTGTGAGCCCACTGTTGGGTAGGGACTGTCTCTATATGTTGCCAATTTGTACTTCCCAAGCGCTTAGTACAGTGCTCTGCACACAGTAAGCGCTCAATAAATAAGATTGATGATGATGATGATGACACCCAGACCCATGCTCTATCCACTAAACCGCATTGCTTCTCAAGTAGACTCGTTGGAATCTTCTATTTTCCCTGCTTATTGAATAAAACTACTGGATTCTCCTATAAAAGATTGCAGATTGTGGGGTCTGAACTGGATGACTGTCATCATATAGAGTCTACTAAGAGTAGTTGAGGGTGCCCTCTTCTTGGGTAAGAGTAGGATAGAGGAAATGACTCCAGTATTATTTGGCAGTAAACTATCTGAACATCTCCTTAAAATAACCACCGTTTGAAAATAGAAAGCTATTGATTTAGGCTTCAGTGCTGATGAATATAGAATGAATGGGCTAACTGTCATAGTATCAGCCTAGTTTGAAACAAAAATGTCAGTTTACTGCCTTGTGTTTTGATCCTGAGTTAATTGGGTGGAGATATCTTAGCCTCATTTTATATTTGTGGTCACTTTTGAAATCACCTTTGCAACTGGGCAAGTTGCAATTGGTGATTATCCATAGAGAAAGCCCCAAAAGTGATTTTGTGTGTGTGTGTGTGTGTGTGTGTGTGTGTGTGTGTGTGTATGCATGCATGCATGCATGCATTTGTTTAATAATAATGATGGCACTATTATTATTATCATTATTATTTTTTATGTGTTTATTATGTGCAAAGAACTGTTCTAAGTGCTGGGGGGAATACAGGGTGATCAGGTTGTCCCACCTGGGGCTCACAGTCTTAATCCCTATTTTACAGATGAGGTAACTGAGACTCAGAGAAGTTAAGCGACTTGTCCAAAGTCACACAGCTGACAAGTGGCAGAGCCGGGATTAGAACCCACAACCTCTGACTCCAAAGCCTGTGCTCTTTCCATTGAGCCATGCTGCTTCTCTAAGGTCTATACTGAGATGCAAGAGAAAGTACAATAGAATTGGCATTTATGATCCCCACCCTCAAGGAATTGAGGAATATATATATATATATGTATTCACCAATATTACATATAATATTATATATTATAATTAATATATATGCCTGCCACATAGTAAGCACTTAACAAATGCCATAATAATATATGAGAAGTCTGAGTGTACCCATCATCATCATCATCATCAATCGTATTTATTGAGCGCTTACTATGTGCAGAGCACTGTACTAAATGCTTGGGAAGTACAAATTGGCAACATATAGAGACAGTCCCTACCCAACAGTGGGCTCACAGTCTAAAAGGGAGAGACAGACAACAAAACCAAACATACTAACAAAATAAAATAAACAGAATAGATATGTACAAGTAAAATAAATAAATAAATAAATAGAGTAATAAATATGTACAAACATATATACATATATACAGGTGCTGTGGGGAAGGGAAGGAGCTAAGATGGGGGGGATGGAGGGGGGACGAGGGGGAGAGGAAGGAAGGGGCTCAGTCTGGGAAGGCCTCCTGGAGTAGGTGAGCTTTCAGTAGGGCCTTGAAGGGAGGAAGAGAGCTAGCTTGGTGGATGGGCAGAGGGAGGGCATTCCAGGCCCGGGGGATGACGTGGGCTGGGGGTCGATGGCGGGACAGGCGAGAACGAGGTATGGTGAGGAGATTAGCGGCGGAGGAGCAGAGGGTGCGGGCTGGGCTGTAGAAGGAGAGAAGGGAGGTGAGGTAGGAGGGGGCGAGGTGATGGACAGCCTTGAAGCCCAGGGTGAGGAGTTTCTGCCTGATGTGCAGATTGATTGGTAGCCACTGGAGATTTTTGAGGAGGGGAGTAACATGCCCAGAGTGTTTCTGGACAAAGATAATCCGGGCAGCAGCATGAAGTATGGATTGAAGTGGAGAGAGACATGAGGATGGGAGATCAGAGAGAAGGCTGATGCAGTAGTCCAGATGGTATAGGATGAGAGCTTGAATGAGCAGGGTAGCGGTATGGATGGAGAGGAAAGGGCGGATCTTGGCAATGTTGCGGAGCTGAGACCGGCAGGTTTTGGTGACGGCTTGGATGTGAGGGGTGAATGAGAGAGCGGAGTCGAGGATGACACCAAGGTTGCGGGCTTGTGAGACGGGAAGGATGGTATTGCCATCAACAGAGATGGGAAAGTCAGGGAGAGGGCAAGGTTTGGGAGGGAAGACAAGGAGCTCAGTCTTGGACATGTTGAGTTTTAGGTGGCGGGCAGACATCCAGATGGAGATGTCCTGAAGGCAGGAGGAGATGCGAGCCTGGAGAGAGGGGGAGAGAGCAGGGGCAGAGATGTAGATCTGGGTGTCATCAGCGTAGAGATGATAGTTGAAGCCGTGGGAGCGAATGAGGTCACCAAGGGAGTGCGTGTAGATCGAGAACAGAAGGGGACCAAGCACTGAACCTTGGGGAACCCCCACAGTAAGAGAATGGGAGGGGGAGGAGGAGCCTGCAAAAGAGACTGAGAATGAATGACCGGAGAGGTAAGAGGAGAACCAGGAGAGGACGGAGTCTGTGAAGCCAAGGTCAGATAGCGTGTTGAGGAGAAGGGGGTGAGCAAGCAAGTGTTTCACCCCTCAAAAACTGCCTTCTCAAAAGTCAAAATTGATCTCCTTTTTGCCAAATCCAATGGCCTCTACTGCATCCTAATCTTCTTCAGCCTCTCAGCTGCCTTCAACACTGTCGACTACCCCCTTCTCCTGGAAATATTATCCAATCTTGGCTCCTCCTATTTCTCTGGCTGCTCATTCTCCATCTCTTTTGCAGGTTCTTCTTCTGTCACCCATGCCTGAACTGTGGGAGTCCCTCAGGTCTCAGTTCTGGAGCCCTCTTATTCTGCATTTACATCCACTCCCTTTGAAAACTCATCTGCTCTCATGGCTTCAAAAACCATCTCTATTCAGGTGTTTCCCAAACCTGCATCTTCAACCCTGATATCTCTTCTTCTCTGCAGGCTTGGATTTCCTCCTATCTTCAGGACATCTCCACTTGGATGTCCCTCAGACACCTCAAATTTAACATGTCCAAGATAGAACTCTTTATATTCCCATCCAACCTTATCCTGTCTGTGTCTTTCCTGCCACTATAGACAACACCATCATCCTCCCTGTCTCACAAGCCCATAACCTTGGCATTTTCTTCAACTCATCTCTCTCATTCAACCCATATATTCAATTTGTCACCAAATTCTGTCGGTTCCATCAATCAATCAATGGTATTATTGAGCTCTTACAATGTGCAGAGTAATAATAATAATATTAATGATGGCATTTATTAAGCGCTTACTATGTGCAGAGCACTGTTCTAAACTCTGGGGAGGTTACAAGCTGATCAGATTGTTCCACAGGGGGCTCACAGTCTTAATCCCCATTTTCCAGATGAGGTAACAGAGGCACAGAGTTAAGTGACTTGCCCAAAGTCACACAGCTGACAATTGGCGGAGCCAGGATTTGAACCCATGACCTCTGACTCCAAAACCCGTGCTCTTTCCACTGAGCCACGCTGCTTCTCTACTGTACTGTAGAGTACTGTACTAAGCATGTGGGAGAGTATAATATAACAGAATTAGCAGACACTTTCCCTGCCCACATTGAGCTTATCTAGAGGGGGATACAGATGTTACTATAAATGAGTAATTCATCATATATAAGTATAATACATATGATACTATATGAAATAGTATATGAATGTAATATAGAATTTAAAGATATGTACACAGGTGCTGCGGGGATGAGGGTGGAGGGAATAATAAATATTCAAGGTTCAACCTTCACAATATCCCTTTCCTCTCCATCCAAACTACTATCACATTAATCCTGGCATTAATCCCAACCTGCTTTGATTAGTGCATCGGCCTCTATCCTGACCTCTCTTCCTCTTATCTTTCCCTACTCCAGACCATACTTCACTTTGCTACCTGGATGATTTTTCTACATAACTATTCAGGCAATGTTTCCCCATTCCTTAAGAACCTCCAGGGATTGCCCATCCATCTCCACATCAAACAGAACCTCCTTACCACGGGTTTTTAAAGCACACAATCATCTTGGCCCCTCTTACCTTACCTCCCTGAAATTCCTACAACACAGCCCACATACTCCACTCCTCTAATGCCAAGTTACTCAATGGGAAAATCTCATGTTTCTCTCTTCCGACTTCTCATCCATGCTGGGACTCTGGTCTAGAATGCTACCCCCCACTTCATATTCAACAGACGATCATTCTCCTCACCTTCAGAGACTTATTAAAAGCACATCTCCTACAAAAGGCCTTCTTTGACTAGGCTCTCATTTCACCTTTTCCCATTCCCTTCTGGGTCACCCTTGCACGTGGATTAGCATTCATTATTCACCAACCTCCCTCAGCCCCACAACATTATGTACGTCTCCTGCTTGTTGTGGGTACGGAGCATATCTATCAATTTTCTTATATTGTATTTTCTCAAGTGCTTAGGACAGTGCTCCACAGATGGTAAGCACTCAATAAAAATGGTTGATTGATTGACTGATTGTGGATGTTGTGAAGCTGTGGTTGGGGTTGTGGATATAGGTAAGAAATAGTAATCATGGTGGTCCCTCAAGAAAAGTAATGATTTCAGAAGGGCTTGAAGATGGGGAGGTGATGGTCTGCTGGATGTGAAAGGGATGGTGGGGGCAGGGAGTTCCAAATAGAAGGGAGGATGTGAACAGGTGCTCAGTGGCAATAAATATTGGATTAAGGCACAGTATAGAATTTAATTTGAGAGGAACTTGTTTGTAGTGTGAGGATAAATAGGCAGTGTGAGCTGATTGAGTACTTCAAAACTTATGGTTGGGAGTTTCTTCTTGATGTGACGAGAAATGAATAACCATTGGAGCTCTCTGTAAAGAGGAAAGCTATGAGCAGAATGATATTTTAGAAAACTTTTCCAGAGAACACAGTAAAGTATGGCCTGGAAAGGGAAAAGATTGAAGGCAGGGAGGTTAGCAAAGATTCAAGTTGAACTTTGGCAAGTGCCTGAATGTTGTGACAATTTAGATGTAGAGGAAGGGGCAGATTCTGGAGATGTTGTGGAGGAAGGACTGCCAGAGATTTATGCCAAACTGAAAGCAGGGATTGAAAGAGAGGAAAAAGTGGAGGATAATGCCATGGTTACTGGCTTAAGCGATAGGGAGGAAATTTGTTTTGACAACTGTGATAGGAAAGTGAGGAAGGTAGGTGAGGGAAAGGATTTGGGACTGAAAATGACTACTTTCATTTGGGACTTGTTGACCATGAAGTACCAGAGAAACATCATTTGAGAGTATCCTGGAGGCCAGGAGGCTATCCCTCTAGACGATTAGCTCATTTTAGGCAGCGAACATGTCTATTAACTCTGTTATAGTGTACTCTCCCAAGTGCTTAGTGCAGTGTTCTGAACACAATGAGTGCTAAATAAATGATTGATTGATTGATTGATCCAAGATTTCAAGGGAGAGTGATAGGCCTAGTGAGGTAGATTTGGAAGCCATCCGTGTAGAGGAGGCAGCTGAAGCTCTGGGAACAAATAAGCTTCCCAAGGGAGTATAGATTGAGATTATAAGAGGACTGAGCCTGGAGGGATACCCACAATTAGGGAGTGGGAGGCAGAGGAAGAGCTGATTAAAGAGACTAGGAAGGATTAGTCAGAAGGGTAGGAAAATAACCAGGAGAGGAATGGATCAGAAACTAACAAGGTTAAGTAGAGTTTCAAGGAGAAGTGTTCCATAGCACCAAAGGCATCCAAGTGTATACATAAATATTGTTTTTTGGACTGGATTTATTTATATGTGTGTGCATATACTTGTGTGTGTGTATGTATATGTACGTATGTGTATGCACATATACGTGTGTGTATATATTATGTGTGTATACTGAATGTCTAATATATATTTATATATATAATATATGTACAGCTTGAGAACTCTCTTTGTATTTATATAATATATACACATATATGTGTGCACATATGCACATGAATAGAGGTGGTGAAAGATAATAAACATTAAGGAGCTTATGCAACTTCATATGGCTCAAGCAGACTGGGGTTTGTAGGAACTGCAAAGCAAATAAAAATGAATTAAAAATCACAAGGTAAAAATGAACTCTTTGAATAGTTCTGAACAGTTCTTGCCTTGAGCTGTGCTTACTGAGCAAGTGACCTTTATGAGATTATTGTTTATGATCACTCAGTGTGTGCCAGATAGGAGAAAAAATATTCCAATTTATTTCAAAGGTTACATAGCAAAACTGAATATGCAGTACAACTGCATTATCACACTGTGTAGCTTCAACGTAAGAAGTACGATTTGGATCGCTACTGATGTGGCTCTTCAAATCACTGTGTTTTGATTCCTATTCTGTAAAGACACAACACTTCCAAGTCCCGAAATGGAATGTTTCATTCATCCCATTATTGCCCATGTCTTCTAAAATAAAGAGCCCAGCTCAAAATAAAATGTCAATAGGATTCCATTCCAGCATTTCCATATTTTCTTCTTACCAAGTTCTTATTCTTAAATTGTTTATTGAGAATTACTGGATGAAAATCAGTGACGCTTACTAGTATTTGGCTTCTACCAATGGAAAAAGGAAATAAAATGCCCTCAACTTTGTCTGTATGAACTGGCTGAAGGCGTAGATCCAGAATCAATCAATCAGTCGTATTTATTGAGCGCTTACTTTGTGCAGAATCCTGTGGAGGAGCTTCTGTGTTTTCTCCTTTTGGGCAGAGGGAGAGGAAGACTTACAATCCAGATTGACTCCTTCCCTTTCTGCTTTTTTTTCCCAGGGAGAGAAATGTTCATTCAGCTGAGCCATTTGTAACTCATCTCAACTTCAATAGCTCTTTGCTGTGGAATGCAAATTTAGGGAACTTCAGAACCTCCCAAGCCCCCCATTAAATGTCTATTCTCATGTCCTCAGATGTGACCCCTGTAATGTTTTGACCTCCTATGGACTCTCCCAATCAACTTTCCCTCTCAGGCCCCCAAGCTTTTGTCCAATCAATCAGTCAATCAGTGGTATTTATTGAGTACTTGCTGTGTGCAGAGCACTGCACTAAGCCTTTGGGACTACTACAACAGAGTTATTCAACATTCATTCATTCAATCGTATTTATTGAGCGCTTACTGCGTGCAGCTTAGTACTTTGTACTAAGTGATTGGGAAGTACAAGTTGGTAAAATATAGAGACGATCCCTACCCAATAGCAAGCTCACAGTCTAGAACATGATTCTGCAAGGAGCTTACAGTCTACAAGAAGACGCAGTTGTTAAAATAAATTACAGATAGCGGAAGTAGTAGAAGTATAAGGATATTTACCCCCAGAGCTCACCTCCTCCAAGAGGCCTTCCCAGAATTAGCCCCCCTTTTCCTCAGCTTTCCCTCCTTTCTGCATCACCCTTCTCTACCTCACCTCCCCAACCACAGTACTTGTGTATATATGTACACATCTACAATTCTATTTATATTAATGCCTGTTTACTTGTTTTGATGTGGATATATATATAATTCTATTTATTTTTATTGATGCCTGTTTCCTCGTTTTAGTGTCTGTCTCCCCACCTTCAACCAGGTGTGGGCAGGGATTTTCTCTCTTCATTGCCAAATTGTACTTTCCAAGTGCTTAGTACAGTGTTCTGCACACAGTAAGTGCTCAATAAATATGATTGAATGAATGAATAAGGATATTTACCTAAGTGCTTTGGATATGGAGTGAATATCAAAGTGCATAGTAGATGCAGAGGGGAGGGCGGTTAGGGGAATTGAGGGGCTAGGGATAGGCCATTGGAAGAGATGTGATTTTTAAGAGGGTTTTAAAGGTGGGGAGAGTGGTGGACTGTCAGATATGAATGGAGAGGGAATTCCAAGTTTCAAGGAGAGAAGTAGGTAAGGGGTCAGTGGCTGGATAGATGAGATTGAGGTATAAGGAGTAGGTTACCATAGCAAAGTACATGGACTAAGTTATAGTAGGAGAGCAGCAAAGTAAGGTAGGCGGGAGACAGTTGATTGAACGTCTTTAGCTGATGGTAAGGAGTTTCTATTTAATGAGGAGGTGGATTGACAGCCACTGGAGGTTTTTGAGGAGTGGGGAGACGGTGTCTGAAAATGGTTTTTAGAAAAATGATCCAGGCATCAGGATGAAGTATGGACTGGAGGCGAGAGACAGGAGGTTGGGAGGTCAGGCTCTGCTCAATGCTTGTAATAACCTTTCCCTTCCCCAAACCTTATCCTAGCTTTCCTTTGAATTGCAGTTGAAAATCCACCTCCTCCAAGCAACCTTCCCTGATCATTCCATCCTCCAAGCCCAGGACAATTTCCCACCACCTAAGACATATTTTAATGAGCTTACCTCAGATGGGACAGGGACTCTGTTATTTGGTTACCTTGTATCAATCCCAGGATGTAGCACAGGGTTTAGGTCCTAATAAGTATTTAATATTAATAAATGTCATGATAAACAAAATTAATTACAGTTGTTCATTTAAATGTGTATTTCTTGAATTTTTCAGTGTTATGGGTTCTGAAACGGTTTATAATCAACTTATGAGCATCACATACCAAACACAGTGCACCTTGAGGATAGTCAATGAATGCTTGCTGATCAGTTTACCATTCTCATCTTTTTTTTTTCCTAAGTGAATAGACAGTTTGGCTCTGAGAAATATCCTTATTAATTAATAAGTGAATTCGAAAATGGGAACTATCCTCTGGTCGGTTGGAACCAAAATGATGTTGAAATATAAAATTCTAGGTATTTTCACATCAACGTATTTATGGGGCTCAGAGTTCTCTTTTATGCAGTTGAGTTATTAGAGCACAAGTAGCGTGGCTCAGTGGAAAGAGCACAGGCTTGGGAGTCAAAGGTCATGGTTTCTAATCCCAGCTCCCCCACATGTCTGCTGTGTGACCTTGGGCAAGTCACTTAACTTCTCTGAGCCTCAGTTACCTCATCTGTAAAATGGCGATTAAAACTGTGAGCCCCTCGTGGGGCAACCTGATCACCTTGTATCTCCCCCAGCGCTTAGAACAGTGCTTTGCACATAGTAAGCGCTTAACAAATGCCATCATTAATTAATTAAGTAAAAGTCACTAGGCAACCCTACAGTATGACTGGGGAGAGAGTTAGAAATCAATCAATAGTATTTATTGAGCACTTACTCTGTGCAGAGTACCGTACTATGTGCTTGGAAAGTACAATTCAGCAACAAATAGAGACAATCCCTGTCCACAACGGGCTCACAGTCTAGAATCGCCAGACACACATTAGGTAAAAGGATAAGAGGATGAACAAAAATGATGAAAACACAACTAATTAAATACCTCAGTGATAAATAGATACTAAAATAAGTGCTAAGGTATCTGGTGGGTTGTCATGACTATGGTGGAGGGATAAGCAGGATGAATATGTTGAAATAGAGTCAGTGTTTCAGGCTGATGACTCAGTCTCAACTGACGCTATAGTCTAGTGGCTTGTGTTGGAAGAAAGACAGTAATTTCTGGTAACTGGAATTCATCCCAGCAATGAACATACTCAAAATACCCTGAATAGATATGAACAACCAAAAATCGATGCCATCAAAAGGCGCATTTAACAGTGCACTACTTAAATGCAATCCTGGATGTACTCACCAAAGGGCCCTGTCCAGCGGGTTGGGCGGCAGTTGTGGGTAATAACAATAATGATAATGATGGCATTTATTAAGCACTTACTGTGTGCAAAGCCGTAGCCGGGGAGGGCTGCTACAGAGGCATGAATGTCAGCAAACAGGAGGAGTGAAGTGCAGGAGAGCCAATAAGCAATCGGAACTCATGCTGAGCAGAAAGGAAATGCTCACCTCACCTCCAAATGACCAACTTTCTTTCCAACTCATCAGTCATTCTTTCCAATGGTGGGCTTCCCTGCTGACCTTCTTGTCACTGGATGTAGATTAGGTAGAAATTCCTGCAGTGGAGATCCTGAGAACAAACCAAAAAACATTCTTTCTGCATCCACATAGAGTATGGTATCTAAGGGGTTACTGAACCCCAAATGGCCAGCTGCTGCAGACATCTGGGTAACCAGGGTCTGAATAATCAAGGTTGCAGTGGGTGAGGAAAAAGGGAATTGTGGAGGAAGAAAAGAGAGGAGATAAACGCTGCTGTTTGTGGGGGAAAACTGAGGAGCACAGAAAAGCACAAGACCTGGATTGGCAGACCTCTCAGGAGGAGGGAGGTGACTGGAGGCTAACAGTGTGTTTGGGGAGTCTCAGAGGAATCCAGTGCAGCATTTGAAGAAAACAGTGCAAACAGAATAGACTGTACATCAAAAAGGGAAGCTGGGAGATGTGGGGTTTGGCCAAAAAGCAAAGCCCCAGTACACAAGTGCTTCTATGTCAATGCTAGGAGGCTCAAAAATAAAATGAATAGCAATGCTTGGCAGCTTGTGAAGTTTTGAACATGAGTGGCATCTGAAAGAGTTTGAGGGAAGGAAGAAAACCAAACACCACAGGAAAGTCTTAGGTGCATGCAAGGGTAGGGATGCAGCCCTGTATGTGAGACAACAAAAACATTTTAAGGGTCGAGAGGAGTTGCGCCCAGTCCATTTGAATGAAATTCCCTTAGAGTGTAATTAGAGAAGAAGCATGACCTACTGGAGAGAACCCGGGCCTGGGAATCAGAAGGACCTGGGTTCTAATCTCAGCTCTGCTGCTTGTCTGCTGTGTGACCTTGGGCAAGTCCCAGCGTCTCTGTGCCTCTGATATCTCATCTGTAAAATGGTGATTAAGACTGTGAGCCCCATGTGGGACACGGACTGTGTCCATCCTGATTACCTTGTATCTACCCCAGCGCTTAGAACAGTGCCCGGTACATAGTAAGTTCTCAACAAATACCATAAAAAAAAATAAAATTGCAAACAGAGTATCAGAGTAGGAGTGTTATTTCAGGCCACCTGACCTGGAAGTGAAAAGGGATCAGGAAATGTCAGATGACATGGGGGAAGTGATAATGTTCGGAAAAGTCAAAATAAAGGTGGACCTCAATGACAACTCACATAGATTAGGACATGTTACATTTCATCATCTCCAGTCACTGTTCCACCACTAACCTCACTTTCTCTGATAATACCATGAGGTGACTACCACCTTTCGTCTCTTCATCCCCAAGTTCTGCCCTTGCTCCCCACACCATGACAGCATCCTTTTCACCAAACTCAACTCCCTTGTCCTCTTTTACTCCTTCATTCTCACTCCACCAACTCTCAGCACTAGTTCTATTCCATTCTAAGCTTCAGTGGCGATAATCTAAGCACCTCTGGCTGCTTCTGCCTCTTCAAATGAATTCTGATCTGCTATACCTCAGCCCTCCCTTCTTCAGCTCAGCAACACTTCTGTTTCTCCCTCATAAATTCCCACACCCCAATCTCCAGTCAGTTATCTCAAACTTTACTTCCATCCTGTAGAAGTACAATATTAAGCATTTACTGCGGGTAGAGCACTGTGCTAAGTACTGGGAATGCATATAGAGATGGGAATTAGAACTGATTCGTGGCCCTCAAGAGACTGACATTCTATGAAGCAGCATGGTCTAGTGGACAAAGCATGGGCCCAAGATTCAGAGGAACTGGGTCCTAATCCCACCTGTTCCACGTACATGCTGTGTGATCTTGGGCAAGTTACTTAACTTCTCTGTGCCTCAGTTCCTTCATCTGCAAGATGGGAATTCAATACCCGTGCTCCCTCCTCCTTCAATTGTGAACACCATGTGGGTTCTGATTGTTTTGTATCTACCCCAGTGCTTAGTAGAGTGCTTGATACATAATAAGTGCTTCACAAATACCACAATTCTTATGAATTTAAGGGGTAGAAGAGATTTGCGGTAGATACATGAGGAGTGATGACACAGTGAAAGACTAAAACAACTTAAAAGGGAAGGACCAATACACAAAAAACCAGCTCTTTAACAGTCTGGCACTGTGGTTATAGAAGAATTTCAGGCTCCTTGTGGTTCAGAATTCAAGGCCACTCACAGTCACAGCAACCATTACCAAAAGTCACCAGTGTTCCCGAGGTTTGAGGAGACCTCCTGCTGTGGGTGTCTCTCTCTTTCCCTCCAGGACAGTGGCAGGCCAGATAGGATGGAGCTCCTCAGTGGCATGGAGAACCCACTGTTGGGTAGGGACCATCTCTATATGTTGCCAACTTGTACTTCCCAAGCGCTTAGTACAGTGCTCTGCACACAGTAAGCGCTCAATAAATATGATTGAGTGAATGGAGAAGAGCTGCAAATGAGGCCCAGAGAGGCAACTTGGCTGGCTGTCACATTTGAGGCAGAGGGGATGCCTAGAGAATGAAGCAGTAGTTCGGTGTAAACTTGGGCAAGTCACTTCACTTCTCTGGGCCTTGGGGTCCTCAGCCATAAAATGGGAATTTATTATCTGCTCTTCTTCCTACTTGGACTACAAATCCTATTTGGGACATGGATCGTGTCAGCGTGACTATCTTCTAGACACCGCCGTGCTTAGAACAGTGTTTGACACATAGTAAGAGCTTAACAAATATTATTATAGTTGTTATGAGTAGGAACTCTAAACTGAGAATGAGACCTCCCCGCACTTAACATATGCCACTATTATTATTATTATTTATACATGCTGTATCCACTAGACCATGAGAAGAAGCATGGCTTAATAAATAGAGCATAGACCTGGAAGACCGAAATACTTAGGTTCTGATCCTGAGTCTGTCACTTGTCTGCTGCGTGACTTCGTACAGGTGACTTAGCTTCTCTGTGCCATGGTTACCTCATCTGTAAAATGGGGACACGAACTGTGTCCAAACTGATTGATTTGTGTCTGTCCCAGCACTTAGTACAGTGCCTGGCACATAGTAAGCCATCATTTCCTCTTTTCCTTCTGTGCCCTTGGATTTGCAACCTTCATTCACCCCGCCCTCCATCCTCCAGCACTTATGTACGTATCCATAGTTTATTTATTTATATTATTGTCTATCTTCCTATCTAGACTGTAATTTCATTGTGGGCGGAGAATGTGCCTACCAACTCTGTCATGATTTTACTCTCCGTTACACAGTAAATACTCAATAAGACTGGATGAATGAATGAATGCTCTGCACACTTATAGAAAGTACTCAATAAACATGACTGCTTGATTGATTCTTATTCATTCATTCATATTTATAGTACAGTGTAAGCGCTTAGTACAGTGCTCTGCACACAGTAAGTGCTCAATAAATATGATTGAATGAATGCAGAGCCTTGTACTAAGTGCTTGGGAAAGTACAATGCAACAATAAACAGTGATATTCCCTGCCCAAATCGAGCTCCCCCTTGGGCTGCTAAACCCAGAGAATTTCAGGAGACCAGGTCTTCAGTCAGTCAGTCAATTGTATTTATTTGGTGCTTACTATGTCTGCAGAGCACTGTACTAAGAAGCAGCATGGCTCAGTGGAAAGAGCACGGGCTTGGGAGTCAGAGGTCATGGGTTCGAATCCCAGCTCTGCCACTTGTCAGCTGTGTGACTTCGGGCAAGTCACTTAACTTCTCTGTGCCTCAGTTCCCTCGTCTGTAAATTGGAGAGTAATAATAACAATAATAATTAATAATAATTACGGTATTTGTTAAGTGCTATATGCCAGGCACTGTACTAAGCACTGAGGTGGATACAAGCAAATTGGCTCACAGTCTCAATCCTCATTTTCCAAATGAGATAACTGAGGCCTAGAGAAATGAAGTGACTTGCCCAAGGTCACATAGCAGACAAGTGGCCAAGCCGGAAGAGCCCCACATGGGACAACCTGATTACCTTGTATCCCCCCCCCAGCTCTTAGAACAGTGCTTGGCACATAGTAAGCGCTTAACAAATATCGTTATTATTACTATTATCACTAAGAGCTTGGCAGAGTACAATTTAAAAATATCACAGACACATGCCTTGCCCACAATGAGCTTACAGTCTAGAGGGAGAGACTGACATTGATATAAATAAATAAATTACAGGTATGGATGTAAGTGGTCTGGGGCTGGGAGGAGGAATGAATGAGGGGATGGAAGGCAGCAGTGTTAGCGGTAACTTCAGTTGGCCAGGGCGAAAGGAGCCAGGGACACACAAGGCGATGGGGCTGCAGTTACCTTTGCTTCTCTTGACTGCAATAGAGAGAGTTGTAGCTTCCGATATTGCCAACCATCTCTCTCCCTAATGGGTGATGATCTCAGTAACTATTTTGCTGGGAAAATACAAACCCTCAAGTATGAGATTCCCAATGTCTCTACAACATTATCTCACCTTTCTTCATTTCTACCTGTCCTTTCAGCTGCCCCTCAAGAGGTCTCCAACTTGCTCTCAAAATCTACAATCTTCTAGCTGGGTCTCTGGCCCCATCCTCTCTCACTTACTGAAAACATCTGTGTCTAGTTTTCTCTCCTCCTCTAACACTATTTTCAGTGTTTCACTCTCAGGTGGCCTCTTTTTTTCTGTTTCATACCTTCTCAAATCTCCCAATGACTAAAAAAGCTTCCTTCAGCTACTGTTGAATTTCCCTGCTCTCACTGTTTTCCAGAATCCTTCAGTGGGTTATTTTTATCCTTTGCCTTCACGTCCTCTCCACCAACTCTCTTCTTGACCCACTCCAATTAGGTTATCTGCCCCTTAACTCTACTGTGACAACAATCTCTGAGGTCATTAAGGACCTCTACAAAATCAATCAACTGCATTTACCAAAATCAAGTCATACGGGTTGTACTCTGACCTAATCCTCCTGGACCTCTAGATCACCCTCAGTATTGTTGACCACATTCTCTCCCTTGAGACATTATCAGGCCTTAGTTTGGCTGACACAGAATGCATTTTATTTTCCTCCCATCTCTCCAACTGCTCTTTCTCAGTTTCATTTTCTGGTTTCTCTTTCATTTCTTCTTCCCTTACTGTGGCTATCCCATGTGGTTCTGTTCTGCCCATTCTTTTACTACTACTAATAATAATGTTAGTATTTGTTAAGTGCTTACTATATGCCAAGCACTGTTCTAAGCACTGGGGTAGATACAAGGTAATCAGATTATCCCACATAGGGCTCCCAGTCTTCATCCCCATTTTACAAATGAGGGAACTGAGGCCCAGAGAAGTTAAGTGACTTGCCCAAGGTCACACAGCTGACAAGTGGCAGGGCTGATAATAGAACCCACGACCTCTGGCTCCCCATCCTGGGCTCTTTCCACTGAGCCACGCTGCTTTTCGCTGCTTCTTTTCTCTTTATGCTGCCTCTCTTGGAGAGTTCATCTGCTCCCTCGTGCTCTCGGTTCCTTCCATCATTATCGAGATAAGAATTTGTTCCGAGGAAACCCCACTCCTCCCTACTGAAAGCTCACCTCCGCCAGGAGGCCTTCCCAGACTAAACCCCCTTTTCCTCTGCTCCTCCTCCCCTTCCCATTGCCCCAACTTGCCCCCTAGGCTCTACTCACTCCCCGCCCCACAGACCTTGTGTGTATATGTACATATTTATTGTTCCATCGGTTTTATTAATGACGTGTATATACCTATAATTCTATTTATTTATATTGTTGGTATTGATGTCTGTTTACTTGTTTTGCTGTCGGTCTCCCCCCTTCTAGACTGTGAGCCCGTTGTTGGGCAGAGATTGTCTCTATTTGTTGCTGAATTGTACTTTCCAAGCACTTAGGACAGGGCTTTGCACACAGTAAGCACTCAATAAATATGACTGACTGACTGACTGAATGAATGAATGAATGAATGAATGAAACCCCTCCCATCACCAAGGGTCCCTACTCCCAGCATACTCTCAGCCTTCCAGGTCAGAGATATAAGCTGCTCCCATGTATATCCGCAGCATGAGGCCCCCCCATCAAACCCTGGAAATACTAATAATTGTGGTATTTGTTAAGCGCTTACTGTGTGGCAGGCACGGTACTGAGCGCTGAGGTGGGTACCAGCAAATTGTGTTGAAACAGTCCCTGTCCCGCATGGGACTCACCGTCTCAATTCCCATTTTACAGGTGAGGTAACTGAGGCACAGAGAAGGGAAGTGACTTGCCCAAGTTCACACAGCAGACAAGAGGCGGGGCTGGGATTAGAACCCGTGACCTTCTGACTCACAGAGAGTCAGCGTGGCTCAGTGGGAAAGAGCACGGGCTTCGGAGTCAGAAGTCATAGGTCACATATTCCACCTCAGACTTATCATAAACAAAGCTCTCATTTCTCCCTTTCTACCTCTGTCTCTGTCTCTCTCTCTTTCTCTAGCCTTCTCTGCTTACTCCTTCCAGTAGACAATATCCACTTTATTGTTGCAAGCTGTCGTAGCAGAAACATTGCCAGTTGTGTAACTTTGGGCAAGTCACTTAACTTCTCTGTGCCTCAGTTACCTCATCTGTAAAATGGGTATTAAGACTGTGAGCCCCCCCATGGGACAACCTGATCACCTTGTAACCTCCCCAGCGCTTAGAACAGTGCTTTGCACATAGTAAGCGCTTAATAAATGCCATCATTATTATTATTATTATCCCAGGCCTGTGTTCTGTACAGTAGACCACAGACTGGTGGCTGTGCCCTGAACCCTGAGCCTCAAGGAGGCTGAAATTCTGCTCCTCTAGCCACAACAACCTACTGGTTTTCTTTCTATTTTGTGTATTTGTATGTATTGCAATTTAATGTTTCATCATTCATTCATTCAATCTTATTTATTGGGCACTTACTACCTCCAATCTCTTCTCCCCACTTATTCTCTTAAATTGTGAGCACCCTCCTCATCCTTCTCCCATCCCAGTGGACTGGGACCGTATTGAATTTCCACTTGTGAATTCTCTCCCAAGTCCCCTCTCAGGGTCACACCTGGAGATTTTCCAGTACTCAACAGCCTTGGCTACGAGAGGGAGTGTCAAACAGAGGCCTACCCATTCCCTTCCTAGCTTCGGCAGTGGCTAGTGGGTGGAAGGCAATTGCTATCGTGACTCAGTGGAAAGAGCACGGGTTTTGGAGTCAGAGGTCATGGGTTCGAATCCCTGCTCCACCAACGGTCAGCTGTGTGACTTTGGGCAAGTCACGTCACTTCTCTGTGCCTCAGTTACCTCACCTGTAAAATGGGGATTAAAGCTGTGAGCCCCCCATGGGACAACCTGATCACCTTGTAACCTCCCCAGCGCTTAGAACAGTGCTTTGCACATAGTAAGCACTTAACAAATACAAACAAAAAAAACTCACCCATGCTGGGTAGCAGCTGCACGGGAGAGAATCGGGGGTGGAGACTCGAGTTTACTGCGTGGAAGGCAGCAGTAATAAACTACTTCTGGATTTTTCCCGAGAAAACTCTATGGATCAACTACCGGAATGATTGCAGATGGAGAGCGGGACATTCTGGTAGAGATGGGTCCATGGTGTCTCTATGGATCGGAAATGACTCAACGGCATAAGATGAGACAATTCTTACCCAGTTCTTGGTACAGCACACAGAGGAAGTGCTTAATAAATACTATTACTACCACTACTTTAGTACCACTTCTCTGTAGATGATTACCAAATCTAGCCCCAGCTTTTCTCTGGCAATGCGTCTTACATTTCCTCTTATCACCAGGATATGGCCATTTGAATGTCCCACTTAAACCTGAAACACTTCGTCTGTCATCACAGGTGGACAAAACCGTTTCTTCTGACAAGTGTCATTGGAAGGGCATTCCTACTTCCACCATCGCATCCTGTCCTCCACATGTTCTAAAAAATCAGCTGTGAAAGTATACTCTCCATAGGCAGGTCACATATTCCACCTCAGACTTATCATAAACAAAGCTCTCATTTCTCCCTTTCTACCTCTGTCTCTCTCTCTTTCTCTAGCCTTCTCTGCTTTCTCCTTCCAGTAGACAATATCCACTTTATTGTTGCAAGCTGTCGTAGCAGAAACATTATTTGGAGCTGGAACTGCCCAGTTAAGTTTGAAGAATCCGACGTCTATGGACTCTCTCAGAACATTCTCTGCTTTGAGTCTCAATGTGAAGCTCTGCTACTCTGGCCGCAGAGCTGTACTGTTTTTCGGTTTTTATTTTGTGCATTTGTCCTTGCCTTTTATGTTGTTTTAGTGTTTTTATTGTCTTATCTCCTCTTGTGAGCCTGTCACTGTGTCCCTTCTCCCCACCTTATATCCTTAAATTGTGAGCCATCTGAGAGACAGGGACCATGTCTAATTTCCACCCACAAACTCTCTCCCAGTGCTTAGTAATAATAATAATAATGATGGCATTTGTTAAGCGCTTACTATGTGCCAAGCACTGTTCTAAGCACTGAGGGGGATACAAGATGATCAGGTTGTCCCATGTGGGGCTCACAGTCTTGGTCCCCATTTTACAGATGAGGTAACTGAGGCTCAGAGAAGTTAAATGACTTGTCCAAGGTCACAAAGCAGGCATGTGGCAGAGCCAGGATTCGAACCCATGACCTCTGACTCATAAGCCCGGGCTCTTTCCACTGAGCCATGCTGCTCCTCTGCACATGATGTACAAAATACATAGAGCACGTAGTACAGTGCTCATCACACAGTAAGCATTTTATAAATGTGATTACTGCTACTATTATGATGTCTTTAATTTGTGCCTTTGCCAGAGAAGCTTATAATACTCGGCAAACGGCAGTTGGTTAATAATCACAAATTCCCACAGTGAGGTAGGTAGGTGGCAACTCTTTACAGCCCCATTTTATGGAGAAGGAAGCCGAAGCTAGAAGAGGTTAAGTGAGTCGCCCAAGCTCTCACCGTGAATCAGTCACAATGGGATCGATAGTGATTTTTTCTGTGTTCCTCCAAGAAATTCCACCTGTTCTGTGGGAGTATGTGGCAAGATGTATCGAGTCCATTGCTAAGAACTGAACCCCGGTCTCTCGACACTTAACTCTGTGTTCCATCCACTAGATCACACTTCTTCCCCATGTAGACTAATGTCTGAGGTTCGCTCACATCCAAATTTCTAGCGCCAGAAGTGCTGGAAGATATAGCAAATGGTTCAGAAGATATTTGCATAATAAAGAAATAATTTCCCATCATGCGAAGTACAGTCAATTGCACTTATAAAAATAATTTTAGTTTTATGCCTTATTTTTGTCATCCAAGCTTGATCTCTGGTAGTATGTGAGCCTATTACCCATGTTAATTACTAATTTCAACTTTCAGTGTTTTATCCACTGAGCAGAATTGTGAGTTTTCTGCTTTACTTTCCAAGTGAGGACTTTGCTTTACTTTCCTCAGGATCTGAGTGACAAAAAGGAGAATTCTTGGCTGGAGCCCTTTTTACCTCTAAGTTGCTGGAATGGTAAATCCAATCCACCTTCAGAGGACTCTCTTAGCCTCTTTGTAAAGCAGATTGATCAGAAAATACCTTAGTAGTATAAGTAATAATAATAATAATAATAATAATGAATTTGGTATTTAAACACTTACTATGTGCCAAGCACCATACTGAACACTGGACTAGATAATTGAATTAGACACCGTGGCTGTCCCACATGAGGCTCACAATCTAAGGGGTTGGAAGAACGGGTATTTCATTTCTCATTTTACAGATGAGGAAGCTGAGGCACGGAGAAGTTAAGTGACCAGCCTAAGGTGATAAGGAAGACAAGGGGCAGAGCTGGGACTAAGGTTCCCTGACTTCAAAGTCGGCCAAAGTAAAATTTGTCATGTCTTAACCACATCACCAGCTGACAATCAAAGAGGAGCAGTCAGCAATCCAACAGCATATGATCAATCAATCAATCGTATTTATTGAGCACTTACTGTGTGCAGAGCACTGTACTAAGCGCTTGGGAAGTACAAGTTGGCCACATATAGAGACAGTCCCTACCCAACAGTGGGCTCACAGTCTAGAAGGGGGAGACAGAGAACAAAACCAAACATATTAACAAAATAAAATAAATAGAATAGAGATGTACAAGTAAAATAAATAAATAAATAAATAAATAGTGTAATAAATCTGTACATACATATATACAGGTGCCGTGGGGAGGGGAAGGAGGTAGGGTGGGGGGGATGGGGAGGGAGAGGAGGGGGAGAGGAAGGACGGGGCTCAGTCTGGGAAGGCCTCCTGGAGGAGGTGAGCTCTCAGTAGGGCTTTGAAGGGCTATTTAATAATAATAATAATAATAATAATAATAATAATGATAATAATAATGATCCACCCAGTAGGCTTCACTATGTGGAGAACAAGAAGCCCTCAAGTTGAGAGTAGCACTCCATGAAAGAAGGGGTCCTGGAGCTCCGCCCATTCATTCATTCGTATTTATTGAGCACTTACCGTGGGCAGTGCACTGTACTACAACATAACGCTAAACAGATACATTCCCTGCCTACAATGAGCTTACAGTCTAGAGGGGGAGACAGACATTCATTCATTCATTCCACTGTTTTTGTTGAGCGCTACTGTGTGCATAGCACTGTACTAAGCACTTGGCAGAGTACAGTAGAACAACAGACAAACACCTATGCAGCCAACAGGCCCCACCCATTCCACGGGGCAGAGGACATGCTGGAGCACAGGCATAATGATAATAATAATAATAATAATTTTGGTACTTGTTAAGCACTTACTCTGTGCAAAGCACTGTTCTAAGCACTGAGGAGGATACAAGGTGATCAGATTGTCCCTTGTGGGGCTCACGGTATTAATCCCCATTTTACAGATGAGGTAACTGAGGCACAGAGAAGTTAAGTGATTTGCCCAAAGTCACACAGCTGACAAGCGGCAGAGCCGGAATTTGAACCCATGACCATTGACTCCCAAGCCCGTGCTCTTTCCACTGAGCCATGCTGCTTCCCTGAGCACACCCCCATCAGTGCTCTCGGTGTATGGGGAACGGCCCAGTGGCCAGAGCTACTTCCATCTGGCCACCCCACACTGTGTCAGAAAAAAACCCACTCACAGAGGAGCACAGGCAGGCAGAAGCTGCCTCCAGTACATTTGGAGCACCAGGAAGGTTGAGCAAATTGTCATTTGATCAGTGAGGCGTCAAGCACTGCCCTCTCCCAGAAGTGTCTGTCTGACACCTGTATATGTTTGTACACATTTATTACTCTATTTAGTTTACTTGTACATATTTACTATTCTATTTAGTTTATTTTGTTAATATATTTTGTTCGGTATCTGTCTCCCCCTTTCTAGACTGTGAGCCCACTCTTGGGTAGGGGCCGTCTCTATATGTTGCCAACTTGTACTTCCCAAGCGCTTAGTACAGTGCTCTGCACACAGTAAGCGCTCAATAAATACGATTGATTGAATGAATGAATGAATGGGAATGCATTTTAACCTGCATTCCTTATTCAATGGTTAATATTTTTAACGTTCCCTATCTGTCTTCAGGTGGTGAGCTCCAGATCTGAATTTCATTTTGGGTAATATTGCTGCACCTAGCACAGTGATTTTCTCATTGTAGGATCTTATTAAGTGCCGACATTTCTAATACTAGTAATTGTGGTATTTGTTAAGTGCTTACTATGTGCCAGGACTAGTACTAAGTGCTGGGATGGTTAGAAGCTAATTGGTTTGGACACAGTCCCTGTCCCACGTGGGTCTACCGTCTCAATCCCCGTTTTACAGATGAGGTACCTAAGGCCCAGAGAAGTGAAGTGACTTGCCCAAAGTCAAAAGCAGACAAGTACCAGAGTCTGGATTAGAACCCATGACCTTTTGACTCCCAGGACTGTGTTCTATCCACAATGCCATGCTGCTTCTCTGTCTTCTCTTTTCAGTCCCCATCGAGGATAATGCTCTACAAAGGATGGATTGCCTGACAACATAATCTGATCCTCTGGTTTTTTGTTTGTTTGTTTTGTTTTATTTTTTGTGGAATTTGTCAAGCGCTTACTATGTGCCAGGCACGGTACTAA
The DNA here is from genome assembly GCF_015852505.1 of Tachyglossus aculeatus. Lineage (NCBI taxonomy): Eukaryota > Metazoa > Chordata > Mammalia > Monotremata > Tachyglossidae > Tachyglossus > Tachyglossus aculeatus. Next base: position 53,401,697 of record NC_052069.1, read on the forward strand.
CCGCCGAGGTAGATTCAAGCTAATCAGGTAGGACACAGTCCCTGTGCCACATGGGGCTCACGGCCTTAATACCCATTTTACAGATGAGGTAACGGAGGCCCAGAGAAGTTACGTGACTTGTCCAAGGTCGCAGAGCAGACAAATTCATTCAATCATATTTATTGAGCGCTTACTGTGTGCAGAGCACTGTACTAAGCACTTGAGAAGTACAAATTGGCAACATATAGAGACAACCCCTACTCAACAACAGGCTTACAGTCTAGAAGACAAATGGTGGAGATAGAACTAGAACCCAGCTCTTCTGATTCCCAGGCCCATGACTTTTCCACTAGGCCATGCTTCTTCCCAGTCTAGACTTCCCATAATTTGGGCATTAATTTTAGATCACTCGGTCAGTATAAATACTGTATGCAGAGGACAAAACTGAGCACTTGAGAAAGTTCAATACAACAGAATTGGTAGATGTCATCCCTGTCTTCAAGGACTTTACAGTCTACAGAGGGAGACAGATGCTACTGTCCACTCTGAAGTTATGGATTTTTAATTTACTCCACAGCTTAATAAAGCCACAGTAAAAGACAATCTTGTTGCAGGGGGCTGAGGGGGTCTAATTGCAACTACATCTATTGGATTGAAATCTCCACCACTTATCTGCTGTTTGACCTTGGGCAGATCACTTAACTTCTCTATGCCTCAGTTACCTCATCTGTAAAATGAGGCTGTAAGCTCCAAGTGGGACAGGGACTGTGTCCAACTTGTTCACCTCGTATGTACCCCAGCACTTAGAACAGTGCCTGGCACAGAGTAAGTGCATCACAAACATCGTAAAAATAAGTCTAGAAGGGGGAGACAGACAAGAAAATAAAACAAAACATGTGGACAGGTGCCAAAATCATCAGAACAAGTAGAATTGTAGCTATATGCACATCATTAACAAAACAAATAAAATAGTAAATATATACAAGTAAAATGAATACAGTAATAAATCTGTACAAATATATAGAAGTGCTGTGGGGAGGGGAATCATATCACCAAAACCTGCTGGTCTCACCTCCGCACCATCACCAAGATCCGCCCTTTCCTCTCCATCCATACCGCTACCCTACTCGTTCAAGCTCTCATCTTATCCCGTCTGAACTATTGCAGCAGCCTTCTCTCTGATCTCCCATCCTCGTGTCTCTCCCCACTTCAATCCATACTTCATGCTGCTGCCCGGATTGTCTTTGTCCAGAAATGCTCTGGGCATGTTACTCCCCTCCTCAAAAATCTCCAGTGGCTACCAATCAATCTGCGCATCAGGCAGAAACTCCTCACCCTGGGCTTCAAGGCTGTCCATCACCTCGCCCCCTCCTACCTCACCTCCCTTCTCTCCTTCTCCAGCCCAGCCCGCACCCTCCGCTCCTCTGCCACTAATCTCCTCACCGTGCCTCGTTCTCGCCTGTCCCGCCATCGACCCCCGGCCCACGTCATCCCCCGGGCCTGGAATGCCCTCCCTCTGCCCATCCACCAAGCTAGCTCTCTTCCTCCCTTCAAGGCCCTACTGAGAGCTCACCTCCTCCAGGAAGCCTTCCCAGACTGAGCCCCTTCCTTCCTCTCCCCTTCGTCCTCCTCTCCATCCCCCATCTTACCTCCTTCCCTTCCCCACAGCACCTGTATATATGTACACATGTTTGTACATATTTGTTACTCTATTTATTTGTTCATTTTACTTGTACATATCTATTCTATTTATTTTATTTTGTTAGTATGTTTGTTTTGTTCTCTGTCTCCCCCTTTTAGACTGTGAGCCCACTGTTGGGTAGGGACTGTCTCTATATGTTACCAACTTGTACTTCCCAAGTGCTTAGTACAGTGCTCTGCACACAATAAGCGCTCAATAAATATGATTGATTGATTGACTGTCTCTATATGTTGCCAACTTGTACTTCCCAAGTGCTTAGTACAGTGCTCTGCACACAGTAAGCGCTCAATAAATACGATTGAATGAATTAATGAATGAATGAATGGATGGATGGGAAGGAGGTAGGGCAGAGGAGGTGGATGAGGAGGAGGAGAGGAAAAAGGGGGCTCAGTCTCGGAAGGCCTCCTGGAGGAGGTGAGCTCTCAGTGGGGCTTTGAAGGGCTTTGTCCCCCTTCTAGACTGTGAACCCATTGTTGAGTAGGGACCGTCTCTATATGTTGCCGACTTGTACTTCCCAAGTGCTTAGTATAGTGCTCTGCACACAGTAAGCGCTCAACAAATGTGACTGAATGAATGAAAATCTGAGGTAATCAAGCAATATTGTGTGTGATTCTCTTCCACCCACTGTTGAGTCACCAAGGCTTTTGTCCTTGATTAACTGTCCTGGTCAGAAGATCAAATTATAGCCTGATCACCAGCTTGCAGGTTCATTGCAGCCTCCTCGAGCATATCTCTGTAGGTTCTAGAGGATTGGGTCTGGAACACAGCCAGGCTCTACCCTGTGAGTGATGGGGAAAGGCCATCAGATGCAGCCAATCATGTCATTGTGAAATATTCCTGCCTGACATCTAGACTCCAGCAGCGCCGGAGACAGTGTTTGCTGTTAATGCCAAATGCCTTGTTCAGGTCTGTACTCACTGTACAATGACATTGATGTATTTCTCTGCATGTCTCCTTTATCTGTCAGGCAATGAAGATAATGATGACATCTATTAAGTGCTTACTATGTGCAAAGCACCGTTCTAAGCGCTGGGGAGGTTACAAGGTGATCAGGCTGTCCCACGGGAGGCTCACAGTCTTAATCCCCATTTTACAGATGAGGGAACTAAGGCACAGAGAAGTGAAGTGACTTGCCCAGAGTCACACAGCTGACAATTGGTGGAACCGTGATTTGAACCCATGACCTCTGACTCCAAAGCCCGTGCTCTTTCTACTGCGCCACGCTGCTTGTCACTGAGCCACGCTGCGCTAATCTGATGTTAGGAATGGAGATCTTCAAGTCTGGTGAATTTTCCATGACTGATTGTTTTCGGGGTGGCTGTAGAAAATGATTGTTTCCTCTCCTAACTTGAGTAAGGCTCAATTTCGGCACTCCCCGAGGTCAGGGGACAGAGCTAGGGGAGGAGGCAGGATGGGGCACGGTCTTGACTCCTGAGTGAGAGGGATGTAGCTTAGACTCACCCTCCCTATTGTCCTTGCCTGATAATAATAATGATAATAATAATTGTGATATTTCATAAGTGCTTGCTATGTGTCAGGCACTGTTCTAAACACTGGGCCAGATACAAAATAAACAAAAGGCTCCAACTTTGAGCAAGTGAAGGAGAATATTTTCTGCTTTCTCTTCCACTTTTTGGTACTGCATGGTGTACTACTTCTTTTGTTATTTTTAATGGTATTCGTTAAGCACTTACTGCGTGCCAGGCATTGTTCTAAGCATTAGGAAGGTTACGAGGTAATCGGGTTGGACACAGTCCCTGACCCACATGGGATTCACAGTCTAAGTAGGAGGGAGAACAGGTATCCTTATTTTACAGTTGAGGAAACTGAGGCACAGAGAAGTGAAGTGACTTTTCCGAGGCCACGGAACAGACAAGTGGCAGAGCAGGGATTCTAATGTGCTTCTTAAGAAGGGATTGAAACTCCACTGGGTTGGCAAGAGAGGAAAACTCCTCCTCGGCTTTATTTATTTATTCATTCATTCAATCGTATTTATTGAGCACTTGCTGTGTGCAGAGCACTGTACTAAGTGCTTGGGAAGTACAAGCTTTACCCCTCCATGCTTCCCAGAGCTTCTCTTAAAGCTGATCCTTTCATCCTGACCCCATTATTTCCTGTCATCTCCTGTCCCTGAGGCCCTCAAGACTTCAGCCATCCCATCCAGACTGCTCTCCTTCCCCTACCACCTGCCGTGTCTGGCATCCCTTCTCCCGGAGCGTTTGCTTTTGGAAGTCCTACGGAAAGATCACGGAGCTTGTAGTCAGGAGGGCCAGGGAGCTGAGATTCCCTGCTGCTTTGAGAAGCAGGATACTGTACATTCATTCATTCAATCATATTTATTGAGCGCTTACTGTGTGCAGAGTACTGTACTAAGTGCTTGATGCTGAATACAATAAGAGTGTGGACTGGGAATAAGGGTCTGGTAATGTGTGTTTGAGAGAGGAGGATCGGCTGGCGGTTTTATGGGACACTGTGAGAGCGGACACAAGAAGAGGTGCTTTGGGGAACTACTACAAGCCTGGAATAGACCCCGTCTCTGCCACACCCCTACATGCTCAATCAGAAGGGATTGTGTCTCTGGTGTGGGGCTGTGGGAGGCTTGACAAGGGGATTTTTCCACCAGTTAGATCCAGCCTAGGCCCGGTGACCAAACAGGAAGATTTTCCCATCGATCAGATCCTCCCCAGAGGGAGCAACCAGAAGATGGGGAAGGAGGGATGGATCAACAACCAATATTTAAATTAGGGGAATCCGATCAACAAAAGTTGCCCCGAAGCCATTCCTTAGAGGTAGTCATAGATTAGCAAGGCGTACCCATATTTTGTTCCCAGGAAGGACACATCTGTGGGGCCCGGCTGTGGTCTGAAACCGAATTGTGACTCAAGTAAGACGTGCTCCAGGGAGGAGAAGATGGTTCAGATAACAGATCGTTGACATTTTAGTGCTCTGCTCACACTAAGCACTCAATAAATATGACTGATTGATCACTAAAATAGTCCTTAAGGCTGCAGTGACCTTCAGACCCCTAGATAGATGGGCAGGCAACTGTACAGGAAGAGGAGGGACATGGGCAAAAACAGAGGAGAATTCAGGACTCAACCTACACTGCTGTTCTCACTGCATTCAACACTCTTCCTTGCGATTTCAGCAATACTGTAGTGAGAGGACAAGGAATACCACCCACTCCGAGTGGCAGGATCAACAACCTTCTCATCAGTCACTGCTGCCACAACGTGTATTAGCCTGAAAAAGCTGGCAATGCAACAGCAACAATGTCAGCAAAGGTGACGGTGGCTTCTGCATTCCCAGATATTGCATAGACCTATGTTGCAGTGAAACAGTGTAAACAAAAGAGAGTGTGGCTACTGAAATATTCACATATTTCAAAAGTATTCACGTATTTTTGAAGACCTATGCAGCAATGCAACTGCAGCAGTGCAATTTGTTCATTCAGTCTTATTTGTTGAGCACTTACTGTGTGCAGAGCACTGTACTAAGCATTTGGGGGAGTACAATATAACAATAAATAGACACATTCCCTGCCCCAAGGAACTTACAGTCTAGAAGGGGAGGGAGACTTCTTTAATGTAAAGAAGTCAATTACAGATGTGTACTTAATTGTTGTGGGGCTGGGAGGGGGATGAATAAAGGGAACAAGTCAGGGTTATGCAGAAGGGAGTGGGAGAAGAGGAAAGGTGGGCTTAGTCAGGGAGGGCCTCCTGGAGGAGATGTGCCTTCAATAGGACTTTGAAGGTGTGGGAGAGTCCTTGCCTGTCGGAATGCAAGAAAAGGTGACCGCGGTTACTGCATTCCCAGATTTTGTGTAAGCCTACACAGCAATACAATGGCAGCAATGCAAGCCAAGGTGACGGTGACTTCCGCATTCCCTGATTTTGTGTAGACCCATGCATCAATGCAACTGCAGCAAAGCAAGCAAAGGTGACTAGCTACTGCATTACGAGATTTTGTGTAGGCCTATGCCCCAGTGCAGCAGCAGCAATGCAAGCAGAGGTGACTAGCTACTGCATTACGAGATTTTGTGTAGGCCTATGCCCCAGTGCAGCAGCAGCAATGCAAGCAAAGGTGACTGTGACTACTGCATTTCTGGGCTTTGTATAGGCCTACACAGGCACCAGAAAGACTCTACAGTTCATAGGGCTCTTGAGCCAATTTAAGTATCAGCATTAATTGTCCCTTGGACTGGAGATTGCTGAGAGAATCACTATCCGGCTGGCCGGGCGTAATGAAAAGATCAAAGTGTGAATTGCAGTTCTTTCTACCTGATCTGCCCAGAGTTTAATTTCCCCAGGAGAGGTGCCATCTATACACTACACCATCATTTCAGGTTCAGTGGGAATTAGGGAGGTGGGGAGAGGGAGGGGGGGAGTGGAGAGGAGAGCCAGGAAGAAACAGGGAGACATTGTCTCCCGGCACTCATCTGGAAAACGCCAGCACAAATTAAGATCTGAGTCTCTTCTTTCTTAGCGTCTGCGGTCTCTGTTTCCGATCCGGCTGCCGTTTGTTTCTCTCTGCCTCTTCTCAGAGCTGCAAATGGCCTGGGCCTGAAAGACACTCCCCTGTCTGTCTGGACCATCCCAGGAGTCCAGCTTGTTGTGTTTCTGCCTGTCTCCTTAAAGGAAAGGGCAGAGAACGCCGTGTACTATGCTGTTTGCCTGGTATATTTAGTTCCCCCGGGTGGAGCTGTGAAATGGTCTCTAAGCCTATATTTCAGGAAATCTGTCAACTAACCCTAAAGTTTGACTCTGAATATGAGGTGAGTTTTTGTGAAAGCGATGGATGGCTCTATAGATAGGCTTTCTATCCGTTTCCCAAATAAAATGAATTTCTCCAGAGCATTCAATTAGGAGATTAGCACTGTGTGTTGGGAAGACAAATGATTTAACTAACATTTTAGGGACCCCCTGTCCCCCCAACTCCTGCTGGCCCCACCCCCCTGCCTTGAGTAGGGCTGCTTCTGTATTAGCCTGACCAGTGATGTTCCGTTTCATCTTATTTTTAAAAGTCTCTATTTAAGGATGTGCTGTCCCCTCCTCTTGTAGTGATTTCTACTTCAAGTAGCTAAGAAGCTAGAGAATTCTTTCACCCCGTTCTGAATGCATGAGGATAAGGGAACAAAATTGCTGTAAATTAGGAAATGATAGTGATTTGTGAGTTCATTGGTAGTTTCGTGTGTGTGTGTGTTGTATTTGTTAAGCACTTCATTCTTTCATTCATTCAGTTGTACTTCTTGAGCGCTTACTGTGGGCAGAGCACTGTACTAAGCACTTGGAAATTACAATTCAGCAACAGAGACAAATCCTGCCCTCAATGGGCTCACAGTCTAGAAGGGGGGAAGCACTTACTGTGTACTGTGTGCACTGGCCTAAGCACTGGGATAATAATAATAATAATGATAATGATGGTATTTTTTAAGCGCTTACTATGTGCAAAGCACTGTTCTAAGCGCTGGGGAGGTCACAAGGTGATCAAGTTGTCCCACGTGGGGCTCACAGTCTTAATCCCCATTTGACAGATGAGGTAACTGAGGCTCAGAGAAGTGAAGTGACTTGCCCAAGGTCACACAGCAGACATGTGGCGGAGCCGGGATTCGAACCCATGACCTCTGACTCCAAAGCCCGGGCTCTTTTCCACTGAGCCACGCTGCTTCTCTAGATACAAGGTAATTAGATTGTATCCAGTCCCTGTCCCATATGGGTCTCATAGTCTTAATCCCCATTTTACAGATGAGGAGACTGAGGCACAGAGAAGTGAAGTGACTTTCTCAAGGTCACCCAACAGACCAGTGGCAGGGTCTGGATTAGAACTCAGGTCCTCTGACTCCCAGGCTGATGCTATTTCCGCTAGACCATGCTAATTCCCGCCCCCGCCCCACCTCCTTCCCCTCCCCGCAGCACTTGTATATATGTGTACAGAGTTATTACTCTATTTATTTTACTTGTACATAGTTACTATTTATTTTGTTAATGATGTGCATATAGCTATAATCCTATTTATTCTGATGATTTTGACACCTGTCTACATGTTTTGTTGTCTGTCTCCCCCTTCTAGACTGTGAGCCCGTTGCTGGGTAGGAACCGTCTCTATATGTTGTCGACTTGTACTTCCCGAGCACTTAGTACAATGCTCTGCACAGAGGAGGTGCTCAATAAATACAATTGAATCAATGAATTCCCATTTCCTCATATGTATTTCTATGATACACTGTGCCATCTGGAAAAGGGTGACTAGAAAAATCTTTAAGAATCGTTGTAGAACTGCTCGTAGAAAGAGTGCGAGCTTGGGAGTCAGAGGTCATTCATTCATTCATTCATTCAATCGTATTTATTGAGCGCTTATTGTGTGCAGAGCACTGTACTAAGCGCTTGGGAAGTACAAGTTGGCAACATACAGAGACGGTCCCTACCGAACAACGGGCTCTTGCGTTCTAATCCCGGCTCCAATACTAGTCAGCTGTGAACTTTGGATAAGTCACTTAACTTCTCTGTGCCTCAGTTACCTCATCTATAAAAGGGGGATGGGACAACCTGAATCCCTTGTATCTAACCCAGCACTTAGAACAGTGATTTGCACATAGCAAATGTTTATCAAATACCATCATTATAATTTTTATCATTATTACTGATAAACCAGAGGAATTGATGTTGCTAAGTTAATTAAGCATTTGGCCTCTAGACCATAAACTCCATGTGGGCAGAAAACTCTTCTGTATTGTACTCTCCCAAGTGCTTAGTACAGTGCCTGCACACAGTAAGTGCTCAATAAACACCCCTGATTGATTGATTGATTAGTCTAAAGAAAACCACCTCTCAGGGTCGCACCTGGAGAGTTTCCAGTATTCTGCCAGTCACAACTATGGGAGGAAGAATCAAGCAGAGGCCTATCATCATCATCAATCGTATTTATTGAGCGCTTACTGTGTGCAGAGCACTGTACTAAGCGCTTGGAATGGCCTATCCATTGCATTCTTAGCTTGGGCAGTGGTTAACGGGTGGAAGGCCATCTGCTACAAGTCAAAACTCATCTGTGCTGGACAGCAGCGGCACGGGAGAGGGTCAAGGGCGGAGACTTAGGTTTACTGTGCGGAAGGAGGCAATGATTAAGTGCTTCCGTATTTTTACCAAGAAAACTCTATGGATACACTATCAGAACAATTGCAGATGGAGGTGGGGTGCTCCAGGAGAGGTTTGTCCATGACATCGCTATGGGTCAGATGTGACTCGGCAGGCTAAGAAAACAACAAAAGAAAACATTTCCGAACCTGGGTCTGGTCTGGAGCAGTCTTCAAGACTGCGAGCACGCTGTTGGGTAGGGACTGTCTCTATATGTTGCCAACTTGTACTTCCCAAGCGCTTAGTAACAATAATAATAATAATAATGATGGCATTTATTAAGCGCTTACTATGTGCAAAGCACTGTTCTAAGCCCTGGGGAGGTTACAAGGTGATCAGGTTGTCCCACGGGGGGCTCACAGTTTTAATCCCCATTTTACAGATGAGGTCACTGAGGCCCAGAGAAGTGAAGTGACTTGCCCAAAGTCACACAGCTGACAGTTGGCGGAGCTGGGACTTGAACCCATGACCCCTGACTCCAAAGCCTGGGCTCTTTCCACTGAGCCACGCTGCTTCTCTTCTGCTTCTCCAGTACAGTGCTCTGCACACAGTAAGCGCTCAATAAATACGATTGAATGAATGAATGGAGCAGCGAGGGGATTCTATTTGATACTGGAAGATCCCTGAACTGAGACAATCATCATCATCATCATCAATCGTATTTATTGAGCGCTTACTATGTGCAGAGCACTGTACTAAGCACTTGGGAAGTACAAATTGGCAACATTTAGAGACAGTCCCTACCCAACAGTGGGCTCACAGTCTAAAAGGGGGAGACAGAGAACAAAACCAAACATACTAACAAAATAAAATAAATAGAATAGATATGTACAAGTAAAATAAATAAATAAATAAATAGAGTAATAAATATGTACAAACATATATACATATATACAGGTGCTGTGGGGAAGGGAAGGAGGTAAGATCGGGGGGATGGAGAGGGGGACGACGGGGAGAGGAAGGAAGGGGCTCAGTCTGGGAAGGCCTCCTGGAGGAGGTGAGCTCTCAGTAGGGCCTTGAAGGGAGGAAGAGAGCTAGCTTGGCGGGTGGACAGAGGGAGGGCATTCCAGGCCCGGGGGATGACATGGGCCTAGGCTCACATCAGAGAACCCCTGACGGTCATAAGCTCACTCTGAGGTGACTCGGGAAGTTCAGTAATTTCAAGAGAGCCCAAGGTGTCTGTCTCCTTTTTGTTTCCCTACCCTTTCTGTGCACTGTGCTATGTTCTCCAACCCTGCCTGTTTGACTCATTCATTGTATTTTGGGCCCCAGGAGAAACATGATTGACAGGGATGAGAGAGTGAGAGTGAGAATGACGTTGCACTAAGCTGTGCCATTCTAATCAATCCCTTCACACATGTTCTCCGTGCTGAAGCCTCAGGACTGAAGCCCTTCCATCATGTCAACCTCATCGCCACTGTCACCCATCCATCATCCATCATCATCAACATTTCTCAGTTAGCACAAGTTATCCTAGAGAAGATATTGCTGCATGGGAGTTCTCTAATCTGGTTGCAGTGGGGTTAACTTGGACTTACACCAAACTTTCCCAACCTTCTCTGAGGTGAGTCAATCGGACAGGATGACCTTGGAGCAAGCAAAACAGAAGGAGAGAGGGTGAAAGAAATCTGTCCTTTATGTTTGATTCAGTGTTGACAATACCCATGGTTGCCTGTTTACTTGTTTTGATGTCTGTCTCCCCCCTTCTAAACTGTGAGCCCACAGTGGGCAGGGATTGTCTCTCTTTGTTGCTGAACTGTACTTTCCAAGCACTTAGTACAGTGCCCTGCACACAGTAAGCACTCAGTAAATATGATTGAATTGAATTGAATTGATGGTGAGATCCTACCTATGACTGCTGTAGGGAATGCGAAGATCTTTGGGTAAGCAATAATGCCATAAATCAGTCAAAGAATGAGATTTATTTATTGCAAATGGTACTAGTTAACTACTTACTATGTGTCAAGCACTACACTGTTCTAAGCGCTGGGGTAGATACGATTCAATCAGGCATAACACAGTCCTTGATCTACATGGGATTCACAGCTGAAGTAAGAGGAAGACCATATAATAATAATAATAATAATAATGATGGCATTTATTAAATAGTCAATCCCCAGCTAAATATGAGTCAACTGAGGCACTGAGAAGCACTGGGAAGCTAAGTGACTTGTCCAAAGTCACACAGCAAGCAACTGGTAGAGTCAGTTGAGTGCTCAATGTTTGCAAAGCACTGTACTAGGCACTTGGGAAAGTAAAAACTGATAGAGCTGATAAATGCAATCCCTGTCCACAAGGAGCTTACAATCTACAGAGGGAGACAGATGTGAAAAGAAATTACAGATCAAACAATCAGTTGATATTTATTAAGTGCTTTCTGTGTGCAGAGCACTGTACTAAGCGCTTGGGAGGGTACAATATAGGGGAACTAGTAGAGTGCACTGTATTTGTGTTTTGGTTAGCCAGTGCATCACAGGTGTATTTGCCACAATTATCAGATCTGCCTCTGTTGTACTAATCTTCCTGCAGCTTCTCCTTAGCAATAATAATAATTGCGGTACTTGTTAAGCACTTAATATGTGTCAAACACAGTTCTAAGCACTGGGGTAGATAGGAGAATATCATATTGTACACAGTACCTGCCCCAGATGGGGCTAATTTAGGATGAATGGTCTAACTTGGGAGGAGGATTTAATCCCCATTTTACAGATGAGGAAACTGAAGTACAGAGAAGTTATGTGACTTGCCCAGGTCACACAGAAGGCAGGTGGCAGAGTTAGGATTAGAACCCAGGTCCTCTGCCCCCCAGGCCCAGACTATTTCCACTAGGCCATTCTGCTTGGTAGAATGTCACTGTGATTCTTTCAGATTAGCTGCTTCTTTCTTAACAAAGAGCAAGTGCCTGATTTCATTATTCTTTGCAGCAAATGCTTGCATACCCTGCTATGTTCCATTTTCTCCACAATCCCAGCCCAGAGAATATTTTTCGCTGTGAACAGGACCTCAGTGAGCTGATGGTATTCCACGTTTCTGTAGTTGGTAATCCTGTCCTGCCATTTGAGGTTGCATATGGTTTGGAGATGATGCCCCTGAAACTGCCCCCCAAAACTGGCTGTGTCTTCCATGATCAGTCCAGATCTCACCGCCACACTGGAGGTTGGACATTCACAGCTTTGTAAACCTTCAGTTTGGTAGGAAGTAGGATGCTTCATCATCCCTCTGGACTGTAAGCTCACTGTGGGCAGGGAATGTCCCCCTTTATTGTTGTATTAAACTTTCCCAAGCACTTACTACAATGCTCTGCACACAGTAAGTGCTCCATAAATATGATTGAATAAATGCATGCATGAATCCCCCAGTTTTGACAATCAAACTCCTTAAACCAAGCTGGATTTCTTGATTTGGTTTCCCCTTTTGTCTATCTGTGCACCATTGGAAAGGGTGTAAGGAGGAGATGTTGAAGACCATATTGGGTGCTCATCTCAACGATATTAATCCTAGTGAAACAGTGGGCTAAGTGAAATAATCCCTCTTCCATTTTCACACATATGTTAAATGTAAATGCATAGGAGTGACCGCATAGTTCTGTCCTAAAGAAGTATTGTTCAGCTTGCTCCAGGTCAATCAATACTGTGTACTGATGTGAAGCAGCACTTGGGAAAATACAACTGAAGCAAGATGCACAAAATTGTAACTTGTTCCTATTTTGTTCCCTCCTCCCTCTGTTTTTGGCTACCATTTTCCAATCTATCCCTAAACCTGAAACAGCATCCAGTTTCCTTCAGATCCCTTCACGTAACTCTCCCCTTCCATGTGACCTTCCAGCTGCCATATTGGAAGGGTAAAGCTTGGAAGGGAAACCTTGTCTGGAGGGGACAGAGGGATAGATGACGGGGAAGATAGGGACAGTGCAAGGAAAATAAAATAAAAAAACACAAATCCACTTCCTCTGAGCCTCAATCCTGTAGGACCTCCCTCAAGACTGTAAGCTCGTTGTAGGCAGGGAATGAGTCTGCTTAGTGTTATATTGTACTCTCCCAAGCACTTAGTACAGTGCTCTGCATGCAGTGGGCACTCAATAAATACGACTGAATGAATGAAGGACAATGGTCATGTGCATTAAGGATGTTGTTGGTTATTTGTATTCACTTCTAGTGGACCCAAGTAACATTTTCTATAAACAGTTCTGCGTGTGGCACATAATTAAAATAGTGACTTTGTTTTTAGATTAATCTCATAGTCACAAACCAGACCCACATCAAAAAACACTGCCTAGTGTATCCTCAGCAATATGGACCTGCAACATCATCTGTGGGGTTGCGGCCTTGGGAAAATAAGGCATGTCTCTCATTGAAGTGAAAGGCGTAGTCAAGCCAGCCTTTTGGCTCAAGCACGCCTGGGCTGAAAAAAAATCCCTGACGAGTCTGGCACTTTCCCACAAGCTGCATCACATGCCACTAAACACTTCAGTAGCCTCTCACATTTCCTTTCGATAATTTCTGTTCATTCCCTTCCCCGGGCTGTTAGAGTATGAACGGGAAAAGAAGGCTCTCTGAAATATACATTACTATGCTATATTGATTAACTTTGAAATTCTTTCTGAATGAAGATCATGGGGAATGGACCTAATTTGCCAGGGAACTTAAAAAGCCCTACTTGTGACAGTTGACAAATAGATACAGTCTTCCAAGGTGCTTCAGAAATACCCACGCGGCTCCCGAATGTAGATTGTTCAGTTGTCTGAGAAGTGTATACAATTATCTGTCAGTTGTTCCTCCTTTGGTCTGTCCACCACAGGAGTCTAGATGTTGGGCTGATGTAATATGTGGTTTGGAAGGCCGAAGTTTCTTAGCCAAGCAACCGTTTTGTGCACGACCTGTTGTTAACTTCTCGAACAAACTGATCTTTCTAATTCTGGGTACTAGACATGCGTGACTGAAACCAAAGAGAGAAGAAGAAAGAAGTGGAGGAGGAAAGAAGGAAGCAGCGTGGCTCAGTGGAAAGGGCCCGGGCTCTGGAGTCAGAGGTCATGGGTTCAAATCCTAGCTCCGCCACTTGTCAGCTGTGTGACTTTGGGCAAGTCACTTCACTTCTCTGTGCCTCAGTTCCCTCATCTTTAAAATGGGGATTGAGACTGTGAGCCCCCCGTGGGACAACCTGATCAGCTTATAACCTCCCCAGCGCTTAGAACAGTGCTTTGCACATAGTAAGCACTTAATAAATGCCATAAAAAAAGAAGGAGGATGGAGAAGAGAAGGAGGGACAGAAGAAAACGAGGGGCAGAAATCTGAGGGGGAGGAGGAAAATGGTAATAAGAAGAAGAAAGAGAAATAAACAAATATTTCCAACAAAATAGTTAAAAATGGCTGAAGATCAACATGGATTGATATAATCATTATAGTAACTCCACTAAAAGAAGCTTAAAAATCTCAGTCAGATCCAGATTGTTTTGAATTATGATGTAGAATATACACATTTTGGAGAGATCACGCTATTGCAAAATTTTGACTATTCTCGAAATGAATGTCTCTTCCTAAATTTTAACCTTGCATAGTTATCTTATCCCAAATGCTATGAAGTTGAGGTTAGCCGATATGCCCCATCAGAAATGCTATCATGCTTAATTTTAAGAGGCATTTCAAAACCCTAATTTTATATTTATACATACAACAAATGTAGAAAAACTCATTTATCTTAAAAACGGATATTTCTAAGATAAATGAGTTAAAGCCCGGAAACCTGTACAGGCTGCGCTTATACAACAGTGCCATCTAGTGGACACCGGCGAGATTCGTTAGTAACACAAAACTAAACCCAACGCTAAGCTTCATTTCTAACTAAAATTTCCCCTTTCTGTTTCAATATACTACTTTGACTCGGATCTCTATAGAATGGGAGAATAAGAAGACAAAAGGAAAAAAATAAAACCTTTCCATTTCCCTGATTTTTGTTCAAGAAAGCCATACAGAAGATGCAGAAGAACCGGTACTGATACGATAGATGTGCAGAACAGACATGATACTTAGGAAGACAACGGTGACGACCATCGCTTGGATCAGGTTTTTAAAGTCCCTACCTTTTGAGCAAGAGTGACAACTAATGCCAACCAAAAAACAAGGCTTCTGGTAGTTAGGTTAATGTATCAGCAAAGCTGATCCCACCCTTCAGATCGTGCTTTCGAGCACTTAAAGGCCATCTTGTTACCTCTGAAAAAAAGTTGTGTGCTCAAAGTCACTCAAGCCATCAAGTCTTAGAATAAGATGATGGCAAAAATCAAAAATATATATTTTTGTAGATTTTTGCTTCTATTCCATCCTAGAAAATGTATTATTGTCTTTACTGTAAAGCCCAATTTGCAGAACTTTCCCAAAACTACGTAGGGACCCTGGCAAAATCAGAAGCTCAGAATCAGATTATCAAAATGTATGACATTAAGAATCCTGCTATCAACTACTATCAGCACTGAGTAGTACTGATTGTTGACCTTACTGTCTGAAACTCTTCCAAATAGAATATTGTTTTAGAGATTTCTGAGTGCTCTTTACCAAAAAGAAAAAAAAAACTTGGTTACTAAGGAGATGGCTCAGTACATGGTTTCCGGTTATAAAGTATTGATCTATTGTTTCATATTTTATGCCCTCAAAATAAATATTTGTGCCGATTTCACTTTGACAGCAGTATTAAATTAGCTGACATGTTAAGACCATATGTAAAACTATAGATACTGTGAATTTGATGCTATTATATTGTATTACATTTGTTCTATTTAAATTTCACATATTTCAAGATGCCTAAAGGCATCTGAGAATTAACTTTAGATGATTAAAAATACAGTATTGCATTATAAGATTTAGTATATCGATATTACAATAAGGCACATTAACATTTTCTTCTAAGGGATTTTTCCCAAATAAATACTTACCATTATTTAGATAACAGCAGTCATTTGACAGTTTGAAGCAGAAGAGGTGAAGAGAACTATTCATTTCTCCAGGAGTGACAAATATATTTCTCCACAGAAAGAAACATCCAGATCTTTCCTAATTGTACATTATTTTACCTGCACTTTTTTTCTGTTGCGATGGATGTAGATTCAATACAAACTCCGTCTGTCTTCTGGGTGTATTTTTTATTGAAACTGGCTGATAATTAAAATTCTGTCACTGTTCTGCAATTTTTTTTTAAATCATACTCATTGGTTTGTAATTCAGCTTCAAAATTTTATGAAATAAGTGTAAAGTGAACTCAAAAAAGATTTGGAACCAATGTGGTTTTTGTTTATTCTTCATTTTAAAATCTAAGTTATATGTTCTTTTCTATTGCAATTTTTCAACTGTAATACTTCAGTGCTGATTGAGTAGGGTTATACTAACTGGGGGTTCTTAGGAGAGAGGAAAATCTTCACAAAGGAGGAAGAAACCTTTCCCAAGTGGGCAGTTTAGTTTGATTTCTCTAAGGAAATTACTTTGCACTTAACAGATATGAAATTTGCAAGTCTTAGAAGAGGGTTGGCAGCTGAAGGGCACAGCATCATTTTGGCACCCTGTCCTAAATTTTACAGTTGGTAGCTAGCCACATAATTCGATTCAGGGAGAGAAATTGGGGTTTATTCCTAAAGATAGAGGAAGCCCGAGGGAGGGTCTTTGGAGGGATAAATACTTCAGAATGCAGAGAGAAATTGGGGTTTATTCCTAAAAATAGAGGAAGCCCGAGGGAGGGTCTTTGGAGGGATAAATACTTCAGAATGCAAAGAGAAAATGAAGTTCGGTTGTAGGAACAGTCGGCTTTGTTATTGGTTTGCAGTGGCAATATTAGTATGGTTATTATATTCACAGATCCCTCCTCAAGGTCTGGATCCAAACCACGACTTTCTCTGGCACCTCCCGGTGAAAAGGGTCCGGAGAAGAAATAAGTCTAGCAAAAGGGCAACCCCTAGCTTGCCAAGCTCCCCTCTCTGCATTGGTCTAAGTGGGCGGCCCTAGGCAATGCCACTCTCCCCACCAAGAAAGGATGGGAATGGGAATGATGCCAGGTTAAGAAAGTGTGATGGCAAGCTAGAAAAAATGAACTCTGCCATCCCGTAATAATAATAATAATGATGATGGCATTTGTTAAGCACTTACTATGTGCCAAGCACTGTTCTAAGCACTGGAGAGGTTACAAGGTGATCAGGTTGTCCCACAGCATTGATCCCCATTTTGCAGTTGAGGTAACTGAGGCATAGAGAAGTTAAGTGACTTGCCCAAAGTCACACAGCTGACAATTGGCAGACCCGGGATTTGAACCCATGACCTCTGACTCCAAAGCCTGGGCTCTTTCCCCTGAGCCATGCTGGATGAATGAGAGAGCTGACTCTCATAAAGGTTATAGTGGACTCTCCCCAAGTGCTTAGTTCAGTGCTCCACACACAGTAAGCTCTCAATAAATACCAAGGATTGATTGATTGAGTTTAGGGTCTGCTTTCACCGGACTATCCCCATGGGCAGGGAATAAATCAGTCGTAATTTACCCAAGGGTAAGTGTCTTGACCCCAAGAAGGGAGGCTTTGATAAATATTACTACCCTGAATCTGCTCTGCTTAATAATTGTGGTATTTGTTAAGCACTTACAATGTGCCAGATGCTGTACTAAGTGCAGGGGTAGTTACAAGTTTATCCCTGTCCCACATAATAATAATAATAATATTGGTATTTTTTAAGTGCTTACTATATGCCAAGCACTGTTCTAAGAACTGGGGGGATACAAGGTAACCAAAGTTGTCCCACATGGGGCTCACGATCGTAATCTCCATTTTACAGATGAGGGAACTGAGGCACAGAGAAGTGAAGTGACTTCCCCAAGGTCACACTGCAGAAAAGTGGTGGAGCCGGGATTAGAACGATGACCTTATTATTTTTAATGATAATAATAATAATACCTTCTGACTCCAGGCCTCTGCTGCTCTAGGTCTTGAAGTGGCCTGGTCGTACCATGACTTATCTTAACCAGAGATTCTCTCAGCTACATGAGGCCATCAGAGATCCTCATCCCATATATATAATGGCATTTATTAAGCACTTACTATGTGCAGAGCACTGTTCTAAGCGCTGGGGAGGTTACAAGGTAATCAGGCTGTCCCACGCGGGGCTCACAGTCTTAATCCTCATTTGACAGATGAGGTAACTGAGGCCCAGAGAAGTTAAGTGACTTGCCCAAAGTCACACAGCTGACAAGTGGCAGAGCTGGGATTAGAACCCATGACCTCTGACTGGGGCTCATGGTCTCAACCCCCATTTTACAGATGAGGTAGCTGAGGTACAGGGAAGTGAAGTGACTCGCCCAAGGTCACATAGCAGAAAAGTGGTGGAGGTAGGATTAGAACCATGATCTTATTATTTATTATAAGAATAATAATAATAATAATAATAATAATAATAATAGTACCTTCTGTCTTCCAGGCCTGTGCTGTAGCATTCTCTAGGTCTTGAAGTGGCCTGGTCCTACCATGACTTATCTTAACCAGAGATTCTCTCAGCTACATGAGGCCATCAGAGATCCTCATCCCATATATAATGGCATTTATTAAGCGCTTACTATGTGCAGAGCACTGTTCTAAGCGCTGGGGAGGTTACAAATTGATCAGGTTGTCCCACGTGGGGCTCACAGTCTAAATCCCCACTTGACAGATGAGGTAACTGAGGCCCAGAGAAGTTAAGTGACTTGCCCAAAGTCACACAGCTGACAATTGGCAGAGCTGGGATTCAAACCCATGACCTCTGACTCCAAAGCCCAGGCTCTTTCCACTGAGCCACGCTGCTTCTCTTCTATAGGTGTTCTCTCAGGCAGAAACTCCTCACCCTGGGCTTCAAGGATCAGGCAGAAACTCCTCACCCTGGGCTTCAAGGCTGTCCATCACCTCGCCCCCTCCTACTTCACTTCCCTTCTCTCCTTCTCCAGCCCAGCCCGCACCCTCCGCTCCTCCGCTGCTAATCTCCTCACCGTACCTCGTTCTCGCCTGTCCCGCCATCGGCCCCCGGGCCTGGAATGCCCTCCCTCTGCCCATCCACCAAGCTAGCTCTCTTCCTCCCTTCAAGGCCCTACTGAGAGCTCACCTCCTCCAGGAGCCCTTCCCGCACTGAGCCCCTTCCTTCCTCTCCCCCTCGTCCCCCTCTCCATCCCCACATCTTACCTCCTTCCCTTCCCCACAGCACCTGCATATATGTATATATGTTTGTACATATTTATTACTCTATTTATTTTACTTGTACATATCCATTCTATTTATTTTATTTTGTTAGTATGTTTGGTTTTGTCTCCCCCTTTTAGACTGTGAGCCCACTGTTGGGTAGGGACTGTCTCTATATGTTGCCAATTTGTACTTCCCAAGCGCTTAGTACAGTGCTCTGCACACAGTAAGCGCTCAATAAATACGATTGATGATGATGATGATGATGAAATGAATGGCATTTTGACTTCATGTTGGTCTGAGTCCTGAAGAGCCCCCAGGTTCCCTTCGCAACTGCCGAATAGGCCCAGAAGCAGCAGAAGGTAGGTAGCTTTGAGGAAATGTGGAGGCCATGAACAACTTTCACAAAGCGAGACAATCTTCTGATTCGGTCCAGTCTATGTGCCCAGTCAGATTTAGGTTGATCAGAGTCAGGGAACTGCATTCAATCCAAGAAATGATTGAAATAGGCATTCTGCCCCAGCACACAGACTATATATTCCTTAATAATAATTCTTCATTATTTGAGTAAGATGCACACTTTTTATGCCATCAATTTGGGACACTTGCACGTTTTTCCCCTGCAATCCAGGCTTTCATGTCCACCTGGAGGGGGTTCCCCCTCTTTGTCCTGATCTGACATTTTTATTGACCAGTGAGACTTTTTTGGTATCGCCTGAAACTAGGTATTTGGCAACAAGTTTGGTGTCCATTAAAACTAAGGAAATGACTCAAGGAGAATTAAATCCCAATATTTCATTTGGTTTGACTGCTTACTTCCATCTTGCTTTGTGTGTACGTTTTCCATCTTATACTTACTCGTCTGAGTGAGTGATGTCTATAAAGTTTGGCACTGTGGCTTTGTTTTTCTCCCATTTACTTCATCACAAATGTCGTCAGGATTTGGCTCATCGATACTTTTTCCTTTTACATGTAAGATTCATCAGTCTCTCCACCAGTACTAGTAGAATTTATTGAGCTCCTACCAATGTGCAGTGGATACTAGGCACCTGAGATTTACAAAAGTAAAAGCTGCTTTTTTTTCTTTTTTTATGGTATTTGTTAAGTGCTTACTATATGTCAGGGGCAGCATGGCTCAGTGGAAAAAGCACAGGCTTGGGAGTCAGAAGTTGTGGGTTCCAATCCTGACTCCGCCACTTGTCAGCTGTGTGACTTTGGGCAAGTCACTTAACTTCTCTGTGCCTCAGTTACCTCATCTGTAAAATGGGGATTAAGACTGTGAGCCCCATGTGGGGCAGCCTGATGACCTTGTATCCCCCCCAGCGCTTAGAACAGTGCTTGGCATATAGTAAGCGCTTAACAAGTGCCATCATTATTATCATTATTATTATATAACCTAATCAGGTTAGACACAGTCCATGTCCCTTATGAGGCTCATGATTTTAATCCTCCATTTTACTGATGAAGTATCTGTGGCACAGAGAAGTGAAGTGACTTGCCCAAGGTCACACAGCAGACCAGTGGCAGAGCTGAGATTAGAACTCAGGTTATTCTGACTTCTAGGCTCATGCTCTATCCACTAGGCCATGCTATGATTTCTAATTTCAAGGAACTTTCCGTTGAACTGGGGAGAAAGTGGACATTAAGCGCTTAGTACAGTGCTCTGCACACAGTAAGTGCTCAATAAATATGATTAATTGATTGATTGATTAAGAAATATTTATAGGACACATAGGAGCAGCATGGCTTAGTGGATAGAGAGCATTCCTGGGACTAAGAAAGTCATAGGTTCTAATACCAGCCCTGCCACCTGTCTGCTGTGTGGCCTTGGGCAAGCCATTTCACTTCCCTGTGTTCAGTTACCTCATCTGTAAAATGGGGATGAAGGCTGTGAGCCCTGTATGGGGCAGGGACTGTGTCCAACCAGAGTTGTTTGTATCCATCCCAGTGCTTAGTACAGTGCCTGGCGCATAGTGAATGTTTAACAAATACCATAATTATTATTTGGCTTCTAATCTCAGCTCTGAACTCTGAGATGACTTAGCACAGTGGTTTTAGGTAGTTAAAGGAACTCTAAATGCCACTTTGAGAGAGGGGCTGGAGCTATCATATAATCAATCAACGGTACTTATTGAACTCTTACTGTATGTAAGAAAGAGACCCAGCTGAGCATTCTTCACCTCTAGCAACCAACCAATTCTCACCAAAGCTCCAAGTTCCCTCCCCCTGGCTGGCCAAGGCCCTACTGAGAGCTCAAGGCCCTACTGAGAGCTCACCTCCTCCAGGAGGCCTTCCCAGACTGAGCTCCTTCCTTCCTCTCCCCCTCGTCCCCCTCTCCATCCCCCCATCTTACCTCCTTCCCTTCCCCACAGCACCTGTATATATGTATATATGTTTGTACATATTTATTACTCTATTTATTTTACTTGTACATATCTATTCTATTTATTTTACTTTGTTAGAATGTTTTGGTTTTGTTCTCTGTCTCCCCCTTTTTAGACTGTGAGCCCACTGTTGGGTAGGGACTGTATATGTTGCCAACTTGTACTTCCTAAGCGCTTAGTACAGTGCTCTGCACACAGTAAGCGCTCAATAAATATGATTGATTGATTGATTGATTGATTGATTGGCCACCTGGATTTCAGAGATCAATCCCTTCAGAGGCGCCTTGGAGCTTTAAAATTGCCGATCCTCTATTGTCTCAGACTTTTGCGTGCTTCTGAAGTCACTGGGCTGATTCACTGAGTAGCTTGGGGAAAGCTATGGAGACCTTCAGAAAACCCTGCTTTAAGAGGACACTGAGAAGATAATTCATTAATGAGTGCAATGTATTCTAATATAAAACAAAGTGCTGAACAATTACTAAGTGCTATTGTATCCCAATGATACCATACTGTGGAGTTCTTCATATTCTTTTAAGAATACATCTGACTCAACTAAATGCCTAATGTTTCGTTGCTTTTTTGGTGAAAAATGTAATCATAAATATCTCGCTTTAAGTCAGTAATTTTGGGGGCCCTTTGTTCTTGATGATTTATTTGAAGTGTGGCTCTAAAATCAACTGTAGCGGCAGTTTGCTTTTTAACCTCTCTGGGGTTGAATCAGAGTTGGAAAAAGGCAGTGAGTTACAGGGGTGACTACCTGAGGCAAGTGTTCTCTGCCAATATATAACTGCTTGGTGCAAAATGTTTTCCACATTTATCTTGTTTGCCTACCTGGAGTTTCAAGGGGTAGGTTAAAAAGACAGGTTGAGATCTGGACAGGATATGGTTCTGAGTTCTTGTGAACATGAGGAAGGCATGGTGTCTTAAAAACATTTTCCACTTTGGACCCAAACCAACATAAGGCAAATCTAGAGTTCAAAACCTATGCAACATCTGGAGGGATCATTTTGTGCACGCAAGATCAATTTTTTTTAGCTACAAAGCTCTTCTTCCAAACCCATGCCTGATATCAGTATGTCCTGATTCACTCCTTGAGAGCCCTTTTAGTTCTGTCCTCAAATCCACTGTTTATCTGTCCCAAGACAGTCTCTGGTGACCAATGTTGGCTGGTAGCCAGAAGGGTAAGAGACAAAAGAAAATTTCTTATGAACATGACAAAATGAATAAATCAGTAGTATTTATTGAGCATTAGCCTGTACAGATCACTTCATTAAGCCCTTGGGTGAGTAGAATACATAGACTACAGTAAGTATGTATATATATGTATGTATATGTATATATGGAGAGAGAGACAACATTGCTTAGTGGATAAAGAACAGGCCTAGGATTCAGAAGGACCTGAGTTCTAATACTGCAGAGGCCACATGTCTACTATGTGACCTTGGGAAAGTCACTTCGCTTCTCTGTGCCTCAGTCACCTCACCTGAAAAATGGGGATTAAAGATTGTGAGCCCTTTGAGGGAGAGGGACTGTGTCCAACCCAATTACTTTGTATTTATCCTAGAGCTTGGTACAGTGTCTGACACAAAGTAAATGCTTAAATATCATCATTATAATTGTTATATGATGCTTGCCTTCAGGGAGCTTTCTACATTTGGGTCACAAAGATGCTCATATATCTTTGTCATACTATGACATTTGCTCTTAGATTATCAGTGACTAGGCCTACTGGGAAAAACCTCTTCAAAGGACTTTGACAGTATTCCCTTCAGAATGGTAGGATGAATCAGGTTGAACTCAATCTTATAGACTGAGTTCCTGCATTTAATTCCAATCCTCTATATGTTGACACAACCTTATTGCCATGAATGAAGTCTTCCATTCCTAATTGCTTCCCTTACAACTGTAATTCCATATTCAGTTTGAGCACAGATTTTTCCAAAGACCATCTACTCGAGACTAATCCCATGTGGTTGTCACTCTAAGACATAAAAAGGGAAATTTGTTTTTAGCAGATAAGAACTGGAGCTAGACAGTCCTAAATGGAAGTGGAAAAATCAGGGAACATTTCAGCTCTTACTTTATACTCACTCCCTCTGAAAATATAAAATGAAAAGGGTTAAAATGCTTCCCGATTTTTCCCTCTGGGAGCACATATGCTAGTTTCCCTACTGTCAAGGAACTTACAATCTAATAAAGAAGAATGGCAGGAATAAATTGTATCCATGCAGTGCCGTATGTATATAATGGCTAAGGGTGGCTGTCTGGCCACAGTTTCCCAAGACACAGAATTTATTTACATTTTTTTCAAGTTAGCCTCGAGGATATAATTGTAATAATAATAATAATTATCACGTTGATTAAGTGTTTACTATGTTCCAGGCACTGTACTAAGCGCTGGGGTAGATATAAGCAAATTGGGTTGGACTCAGTCCCTGTCCTACATGGGGCTCACAGTTTCAGTCCCCATTTTATAGATGAGGGAACTGAGACCCAGAGAAGTAAAGTGACTTGCCCTAAATCACACAGCAGACAAGTGGCTGAACCGTGATTAGAACCCATAACCTTTTGATTCCCAGGCCAGTGCTCTATCTACTACACCATGCTGCTTCTCACATGCTTTCTCTCTCTGCTTCTTAAGAATTTCCTCCAATTTAATTGGGGAACAGTCCTTCCCTTAGGAACTTGGAATGGGTAGGGACCTTGTCTGCTAATTCTGTTGTGTTGTACTCTCCCAAACGCTTAGTACAGTCCTCTGCCCATAGTCAGTGATCAATAAATACCATCGATTGATTGACTGGACATTCTTATAAATGTCCAGGACAGGTTCACGTCAATCACTGGGCCCTTCAAGTCAACAGAGAAGGTCTCTCAGTAGCTGTGATGTTAGGAATTTTCCTGTGGGCTGTCTCTCTCAGGTATTGATAGAGTCTATAGTTGGAGCAGAAGCAATGTGGCTTAGTGGAAAAAGCATGGGCCTTGGTGTCAGAGGGCCTGGGTTCTAATCCTTATTCTACCACTTATCTACTGTGTGACCTTAAGGCAAGTCACTTAACTTACCCGTGACACAGTTCCTTCAGCTGCAAAATGAGAATTCCATACCTGCCCTCTCTCCTACTTTGACTCTGAGCCCCACGTGGGACCTGATTACCTTGTATCTTTCCCAGCGCTTGGTAGAGTGCTTGTCATATAGTAAGTGCTTAACAAATACCATAATTATTGTTTTTATTATGGGCAGGAAAGAGGAAGTTGGGAGAGAAGTCCAATTCATTTTCCCCATTGTCCTAGAAGGTCAGTGAAAGGAAATAGGCTTAAATAAAATGAGAGATTTTGACTGGAGATAAGGAAGAACTTCTCGACAATCAGGATGATAGCACACTGGAAAAAAGTAGTAAAGGCGGTTGGATAATCAATCGATAAATCAATGCTATTTATTGAGTGCTTACTCTGTGGAGAGCACTTTACTAAGCTCTTGGGAGAGTAAAATACATAACAGTGTTGATACACATTTCCTACACTAAATGAGCTTACAGTCTAGAGAGGGAAACAGACATTAATATAAATGAATAATTTATAGTGTGTAATTTAAAGATATGTACTCAGGTGTTGTGGGTTTGAGAGTGGGGTGAACTTCAAATGCCAACTGCATAGATGATACAGAAGGGATTGGGAAAGGGGGCTGGGGAAAGGAGGATTTAATCAGGGAAGGCTTCAAAAGTGGGGAGAGTAGAGGTCCGGCGTATATGGAGGGGGAGGGAATTCCAGGCTTGGAGGAGGATGTGGGAAAGGCGTTGATGACAAGACAGATGAGATCAGGGCACAGTCAGTATGGTGTTAGTGAAGCAAATTATACAGGCTGAACTGTAGAAAGAGAGCAGAGACATGAAGTAGGAGAAGGCAAGTTGATTGAGTGATTTAAAGCCAATGGTAAGGAGTTTCTATTTCATGCAGAGTCGAATGGACAACATTGGAGATTGTTGAGGAGTGGAGAGAAATTGATTGAACTTTAAAAAAACATATGCATTCAGCATAGTGAAGTATAGACTGGAGTGGCGACAGAGAAGAGGCAGGGAGATCAGACAGGAGGCAGATACCGTAGTCAATATCACCAATGGTATTTATTGAGTATTTACTATGTGCAGAGCACTGTATTAAGCACTCAGAAAAGTAATAATAATAATAATGGTATTTGCTAAGCGCTTACTATGTGCCAAGCACTGTTCTAAGCTCTTGAGGGGAATACAAGATGATCAGGTTGTCCCCCGTGAGGCTCACAGTCTTCATCCCCATTTTACAGACATGGGAACTGAGGCACAGAAAAGTGAAGTGGCTTCCCCAAGGTCACACAGCTGACAAGTGGCAGAGCAGTACAACCGAGTCAAGGAGGAATAGAATAATACCTTAATAATACCTTAGTCATCCCCTTCCCTGGAGCTGGACCAGATGACTTTTAACGTCATTTCTAAATGATATTGTGGAATTTGTTAAATGCTCACTATGTTCCAAGCACTGTACTCAGTGCTAAAGTAGTACAAGATAACCAGGTCAGGCACAGTCCCTGTCCCACACAACACTCACAAATGTTATCGGCTACCTGGCTGATGATTTGAAATGGCATATGTAAGAAATAGGCTAGTGTAATAGAAATGTTTATAGATATCCGTGCCTAAGCTTGTCCCTCCATTACAAGAAATGGACAGCATCTGCATTTGTCCCTTTGTGGTGCCTGACCTGAATAGATGGTTAAAAAAAATTACTACTACTGTTGAAAGCAAATGGATGGTCTCCATTTTCTAAAGTATAAGAGCCATTATCACTTTAAAAAAGAAAAGTTATTCCTTTTTGAATTCCATTCATCACCATGCATTTGATAGTTCAACTAATGACCACCGTGTCTATGCATTATTGCAAGCGCTCAACTAAAAGCAAAATTAGAAAAATGTACCAAGGTTCCCACGGATATTACTTGCCAACTTCTCTACTTGCCATCCTCCACATTCATGGCTACATTCAAATCTAACAATTTGGAGGGGGAGAAAGAGAGAGGATAATTTTCCCTCATCTTGGCTCGCCACACACGTCTTCACAGCTGCTACACCTTTTCAAATAATTCTTTTTAGAATGTATGTCAAAGTGAACCAACAAGAGAAAAAATTCCAACGATTGGAATTGCCATAGCAACACCCTACATTTCTCATGAAGTTTGGTCCTGTATGGATCATCACATTAGAGCTTGTTTTTCAGCTTGGTGAAAGCTACTGCTGTAATTTTCAGTGTGAAAATCTCTACAGCCCATTCTGAAGTTAAAAATAGAATGGAATCATTTGACTCATTTCCTGGACGTGAAAATCTAGGATGGCAAGAATTTCACAGGGGGACTTAACCCTTAGAACATTGGCATTTGGGGCTGCTTGAATTCCCCTCCTATGGTTTAAAATCGGATGTGGTACTTATCATTACAACTTATTATTTGTTGAGTGCGGACAATGTGCTCAACTCTGAATAATACAAAGCCTATGGTACTGCTTGTCTCCACAGGGAAGATGGTTATGAGTGTCAGAATAGAATGTGAATCTGGTGAAATTGTTCTTTTTAATAGTTGTTTCTTCTAGCTTGCCTCTTCCTCAACTACTAAAACAGTAAGCTTCTAAAGTTTTCCATTTCATTTTTTACTGAATGAATAGTCTTTGGTCCCACATGATTCTCCGCCAGGCTTTTCATCCCGCATTCTTGTTCTGCTTCAATGTATTTTTCAACAGTAAATTCTACTTCAGTCACAGGGCAAGAGTGATGCCCAGTGGAAAACTCATTCTAGGAGTTGGTGGGACACGGGCAGAAGGGTACCACTACTTCCAACTTCCATCCTCCAATCCACCCCCGGGGAATCTTGGTACTGGTGGGTCAATCTGATTGACAGTTTTGTCCCCCTCCAGATGTGCTCCCTCACCATGCTGCTACCAGCATATTGTGGCCTTGGCTGAGATAATAATAATAATAATAATGATGGCATTTGTTAAGCGCTTACTATGTGCAAAGCACTGTTGTGAGCGCTGGAGGGGCTACAAGGTGATCAGGTTGTCCCACGTGGGGCTCACAGTCTTAATGCTCATTTTGCAGATGAGGGAACTGAGGCTCAGAGAAGTTAAATGACTTGCCCAAGGTCACACAGCAGACATGTGGCAGAGCCAGATTCAAACCCATGACCTCTGACTCCAAAGCCCAGGCTCTTTCCATTCAGCCACGGGTTCATTTGATAGCATTTACTAAGTGCTTACTATGTGCAGAGCACTGAACTAAGCACTTGGGAGCATGGCTCAGTGGAAAGAGGTGGGTTTGGGAGTCAGAGGTCGTGTGTTCTAATCCCGGCTCTGCCAAATGTACTGCTGTGTGACCTTGGGTAAGTCACTTAACTTTTCCTAGCCTCAGTTCCCTCATCTGTAAAATGGGATTAAGACTATGAGCCCTACATGGGACAACCTGATCACCTTGTATCCCCCAGCGCTTAGAACAGTGCTTCGCACAAAGTAAATACTTAACAAATACCACCATCATCATTATTTATTATTGGGAGAGTACATAATAACAATAGATAGGCACATTCCCTGCTCACAAAGAGCTTTCAGTCTAGAGGGGAAGACAGACATTGATATAAATAAATAAGTTACAGACACTCACATAAGTGTCTGGGAAACAGCGTGGCTTAGTGGAAAGAGCCCGGGCTTGGGAGTCAGGGGTCATGGATTCTAATCCCGGCTCTACCATTAGTTAGCTGTGTGACTTTAGGCAAGTCTGTGCCTCAGTTCCCTCATTAATGATGATGATGATGATGGCATTTATTAAGCGCTTACTATGTGCAAAGCACTGTTCTAAGCACTGGGGAAGTTACAAGGTGATCAGGTTGTCCCACGGGGGCTCACAGTCTTCATCCCCATTTTACAGATGAGGTAACTGAGGCACAGAGAAGGTAAGTGACTTGCCCAAAGTCACACAGCTGACAATTGGTGGAGCCAGGATTTGAACCCATGACCTCTGACTCCAAAGCCCATGCTCTTTTCCACTGAGCCACGCTGCTTCTCTAACCTGTGTCCTAATACCAGCTCTGCCCCTTACCTGCTTTGAGACCTTGGGAAAGTCACTTAACTTGACAACTTAACTTGAGAAGCAGCGTGGCTCAGTGGAAAGAGCACGGGCTTTGGAGTCAGAGGTCATGGGTTCAAATCCATGTCTAGGAATGTCACAGCTATAAATCACAAGGCTGTAGCTCACAAGACAAATCTACGGGCCCCTTCAAATGCCTAGGAACAGTGACTTTCTGAGGGAGCCAGGGCAGCAGTAACTTTGGAAAGAACATGTGTCCTAATACCAGCTCTGCCACTTACCTGCTTTGAGACCTTGGGAAAGTCACTTAAGTTGACAACTTAACTTGAGAAGCAGCGTGGCTCAGTGGAAAGAGCATGGGCTTTGGAGTCAGAGGTCATGGGTTCAAATCCTGGCTCCGCCAATTGTCAGCTGTGTGACTTTGGGCAAGTCACTTAACTTTACTGGGCCTCAGTTACCTCAACTGTAAAATGGGGATTAAGACTGTGAACCCCCTGTGGGACAACCTGATCACCTTGTAATCTCCCCAGAAATTAGAACAGTGCTTTGCACATAGTAAGTGCTTAATAAATGCCATCAGTATTATTATTATCATCATTATTATCATTATTATTATTAACTTCCCTGTACCTACATTTACTCTACTTGGTCTCCCTCTCCCTTAGACTGTGAGCCCCTTATGGGGTAGGGACTCTGCCTGACTTGATTATTTTCTACCTAACCCAGGTCTTAGTACAGTGCTTCCTCTAGATTGTAAGCTCGTTGTGAGCAGGCAACATAGGAGCTGCTTTTGTTGAATTGTAATGATGATAATAATAATAATTGTGATATTTATTAAGCACTTTTATGTGCCAGGCATTGTTCTAAGCGCTGGGGTAGATATAGGGTAATCCGGTTGGACAGAGTTCCTGTCCCTCACAGGGTTCACTGTGTTAATCCCCACTTTACAGATGAGGGGTCTGAAGCACAGAGAAGTGAAGTGACTCACCCAAGGTCACACAGCAGACAGGTCGCAGAGCTAGCATTAGAACCTTCTGACCTTCTGAGTCCCAGGTCCAAGCTCTATCCACTAGGCTGTGCTGCTTTTCATAATATACTCTCATAATATACTTAGTACAGCGCTTAGTACAGTGCTCTGCAATCAATCAATCAATCAATCAATCGTATTTATTGAGCGCTTACTATGTGCAGAGCACTGTACTAAGCGCTTGGGAAGTACAAATTGGCATCACATAGAGACAGTCCCTACCCAACAGTGGGCTCACAGTCTAAAAGGGGGAGACAGAGAACAGAACCAAACATACCAACAAAATAAAATAAGTAGGATAGAAATGTACAAGCAAAATAAATAAATAAATAAATAAATAGAGTAATAAATATGTACAACCATATATACATATATACAGGTGCTGTGGGGAAGGGAAGGAGGTAAGACGGGAGGATGGAGAAGGGGACGAGGGGGAGAGGAAAGAAGGGGCTCAGTCTGGGAAGGCCTCCTGGAGGAGGTGAGCTCTCAGCAGGGCCTTGAAGGGAGGAAGAGAGCTAGCTTGGCGGATGGGCAGAGGGAGGGCATTCCAGGCCCGGGGGATGACGTGGGCCGGGGGTCGATGGCGGGACAGGCGAGAGCGAGGTACAGTGAGGAGATTAGTGGTGGAGGAGCGGAGGGGGGCGGGCTGGGCAGTAGAAGGAGAGAAGGGAGGTGAGGTAGGAGGGGGCGAGGTGATGGAGAGCCTTGAAGCCCAGGGTGAGGAGTTTCTGCCTGATGCGCAGATTGATCGGTAGCCATTGGAGGTTTTTGAGGAGGGGAGTGATATGTCCAGAGCGTTTCTGGACAAAGATAATCCGGGCAGCAGCATGAAGTATGGATTGAAGTGGAGAGAGACACGAGGATGGGAGATCAGAGAGAAGGCTAGTGCAGTAGTCCAGACGGGATAGGATGAGAGCTTGAATTAGCAGGGTAGCGGTTTGGATGGAGAGGAAAGGGCGGATCTTGGCAATGTTGCGGAGCTGAGACCGGCAGGTTTTGGTGACGGCTTGGATGTGAGGGGTGAATGAGAGAGCGGAGTCGAGGATGACACCAAGGTTGCGGGCTTGTGAGACGGGAAGGATGGTAGTGCCGTCAACAGAGATGGGAAAGTCAGGGAGTGGACAAGGTTTGGGAGGGAAGACAAGGAGCTCAGTCTTCGACATGTTGAGCTTTAGGTGGCGGGCAGACATCCAGATGGAGATGTCCTGAAGGCAGGAGGAGATGCGAGCCTGGAGGGAGGGGGAGAGAGCAGGGGCAGAGATGTAGATCTGCACACAGTAAGCGCTCAATAACTATGATTGAATGAATGAATACTCTCCCAAGTGTTTTGCACCATGCTCTGCATATAGCAAGCACTCAGTAAATACCATTGACTGATTGATTAGCAAATGTCACTATCATTTTTATTATTATTATCATTGTTCCGTAATAGACAGCTGAGGAGAACTGGCCCAGAGAAGCTTGCAGGAGGAGAGACAGGGAAGGAAAATCAGAGAGGGTATGCAATAATCTGTCATCATTCCCAATCCCCCTTAACTCTATGGTCCCCTTCATAATAATAATAATGATGGCATTTGTTAAGTGCTTACTATGTGCAAAGCACTGGGGAGGATACAAGGTGATCAAGTTGTCCCACGGGGGGCTCACAGTCTTAATCCCCGTTTTACAGATGAGGGAACTGAGGCACAGAGAAGTGAAGCGACTTGCCCAAAGTCACACAGCTGACAATTGGTGGAGCCAGGATTTGAACCCATGACCTCTGACTCCAAAGCCCGGGCTCTTTCCACCGAGCCACGCTGCTTCCCCTACAGTTCCTTTCCCACATGGGGCTCAAATCCCCATTTTACAGGTGAGGTAACTAATGCCCAGAGGAGTGAAGTGACTTGCCCAAGGCCACACAGCAGACAAGTAGCATAGCCAGGATCATAACCCATGTCCTTCTGACTCCAAGGCCTGTACTCTATCCACTATGCCATGCTTCTTAGTGTACCACAGTCCCCCTGCTAAACTGTAAGATCATTGTGGACAGGGAACGTGTCTGTGAATTCTGTTGTATTGTACTCTCTCAAGCACTTAGTAGAGTGCTCTGCACATAATAATCCCGCAATAAATACGATTGACTGATTGATTGATTGAACTAGGACACTGAACAAGGCCTTGAAATCACAACCGATTCTGGTGTTTAGTTTCCTGGAATGACAAGCTAGTCCTTCTGTGGGAATGCCTTGATGGCCTTTTCTGGGTCTCTTAGACGAACTCAGAACAGGTCAAGGTTGGGGTGAATATGAGATGGTAGCGTATCATGGCTGCAGAAGCTTCAGGACGATTTCTATAAATCTTC
This sequence comes from Tachyglossus aculeatus, assembly GCF_015852505.1. NCBI lineage: Eukaryota > Metazoa > Chordata > Mammalia > Monotremata > Tachyglossidae > Tachyglossus > Tachyglossus aculeatus. Next base: position 53,433,523 of record NC_052069.1, read on the forward strand.
AATCCATCAATCAATCAATCAATCAATCGTATTTATTGAGCACTTACTGTGTGCAGAGCACTGTACTAAGCACTTGGGAAGTACAAGTCGGCAACACATAGAGACAGTCCGTACCCAACAGCGGGTCACAGTCTAGAAGTGGGAGACAGAGAACAAAACCAAACATACCAACAAAATAAAATAAATAGAATAGATATGTACAAGCGACTGTCGATTCCTCTCGGGATCACACTCAAGGGTCTGATGAGAGATGCTGTGATTGCAGAACCAACACCAGCCCGCCACTACCTCCGAGCTAAAATTATCGGGCAACCTCCTCCCAGAGAGCTGCTATGTCGATGACTAGCCTGGCCAGCTCCCTAGTGATGATCCCTGTTCAACACTCATGACAATTGCAGTTGTCTGACAGAGTGCAAATGTGCCAAGAAACAATGAAACATTTATTCGTTGATTTCTCATCACTGACACGGATGACTAGTTGGCTGCAGCTGCCATCAAATCTATGCCAAGCTAGCAATATTTTGGGATCATTTTCTGCCTCTTCTCCTTAAGGGGAGAGCTACACTATCTATAAAAAGGGCATGAGTATCAAGCAAAGAAACATCGCCATTGCTTCCTTTCAACATTGAACAAGCTCTGCTTTCACACGGTGTGCCTAACTGGTTATTGATTAAGGGCTTCCTATCCCAATCAATGAGGCCTAGTGGAAAGAGCACAGGCCTGGGAGTTAGAGGATCTGGGGTCTAATCCCAGGTCCTCCTGTGTGACCCTGAGTAAGTCATTTCATTCCTCAGTACCTGTTCTCCCTCCTACTTAGACTGTGAGCCCCACTTAGGACCACCATCCTACTTGATCATTTTGAATCTATGGAGGTACTTAGAACAGTGCTTGGAACATAGTAAGCTCTTTACAAATGCCATGTTCTCTTTATTTTTATATTTTGTCCATCAATCTAGGGCTTTTGTGTCATTCCCCCTCCCAGCCCTACAGCACTTTTTTACATAGGCTGAAAAGCAGCGTGGCATAGAGGATAGAGCACAAGCCTAGGGGTCAGAAGGACCTGGCTTCTAATTCCAGCTCCACCACTTGTCTGCTGTGTGACCTTGAGCAAATCACTTAAATTCTCTGTGCCTCAGTTACCTCATCTGTAATAAGGGGCTTAAGATTGTGAGCCCCATGCACACAGTAAGCGCTCAATAAATACGATTGATTGATTGATTGATTGATAGGGACTGTGTCTAACCTGACTGGCGTGTATCTACCGCAGCACTTAGAACAGTGCTTGGCACATAGTAAGTGCTTATTAAATACAATTATTATTATCAATCATAATAACAATTCATTTATTTATATTAGTGTCTGTCTCCCCCTCTAGACCGTAAGCTCATTATGGACAGGGAATGTGTCTGTTGTATTGTACTGTCCAAAGTGCTTAGTACGGTGCTCTGCACATAGTAAGCACTCAATAAATATGTTCAGCTGACTGACAATAAGTCTTCAGGACCATGAAGCTGCAAAGCAATTGATTATAGTGATAATGGTTTGAACCATGCCACTCAGACTTCTTTTCCCTGAGAGTGTTAATAATAATAATAATCATAGTATTTGTTAAGCAATTTCTGTGTGCCAAGCACTGTCCTAAGAGCTGGGGTAGATACAAGGTAATCAGGTTGTTTCACATGGGGCTCACAGTCTTAATCCCCATTTTTACAGATGAGGTAACTGAGGCACTGAGAAATTAAGCAGCCTGCCCAAGGTCACACAGCAGTCAAGTGGCAGAGCAGGATTAGAACCCGTGTCCTCTGACGCATAAGCCACTAAGTCACACTGCTTCTCTAGAACTCCCAATGGAACACAGAGTCTGACCAGCCATTAGGTGGATAAGGGTGCAGCATATTGTGAAGGACATGTGTTTTATGTATAAAACCTATTAATGGCATTAGTTACTACAGCAAAGTTTCAATATTGTGCCTGTGGAACCATGAGTCAGTAGTCACTGTGGTCAATCAGCCAGTCAGTTGTATTTATTGAGCACTCAGTATTCATTCATTCAATCGTATTTATTGAGCGCTTACTGTGTGCAGAGCACTGTACTAAGCGCTTGGGAAGCACAAGTTGGCAACATATAGAGACGGTCCCTATGCAACAAAGGGTCCCTGCCCACAATAAGTTGACAGTCTAGAGGGGAATGGTCTTTGTTAAGCACTTACTACATGCCAGGCACTGTACTATGGCGCTGGGATAGACTCAAGCTAATCAGGTTGGACACAGTCCATGTTCTATGAGGTTCACAGTGTTAATCCCCGTTTTACAGAAGAGGAAACTGAGGCACAGAGAAGTGAAGTGACTTGCCCAAGGTCACACAGCAGACAAGCGGTGGAGCCAGGATTAGAACACGGGTCCTTTGGACCCCTAAGCTTGTACTCTTTCCTGGTCTCTGCCATCCTAGTTTGCCAGTTATTTTCAGCTCTTTTTCACTTGCCACACACTTCACAGTTCACTTGAAAGAATAGCACTCAGTTTCAAAGTTCTATAGGGATTTCAATCTTGCCTTCACTTTTGAATAACCTTTCTGCATAAGCTTCCGCATTTAATATCTAGGGCAAAATATTTTTATTTTGAAGCCATATGCAAATTAAAATTGGGCTATATCTCATTTATCGTAAAATCTGTATAGTTTTTCAGTACAAACCACCATCACAAGAGGAGTAAATCAAATGAATCACGCGTGCCTGAATTTCCTCCACAGTTTAGCTTTCATATAAATCCTTCATAATCAGAAGTTTTGTTGCATTACTAGTTGCCTAATAATCACTCGACACAGAAGTCTGCGGTTTGTAAATAAATCACTGTGCACATGCACTCAGGTTAATCTCGTTATACTAAGGAACCTATACCCCATTTTATCATTATAATTACTGACTGAAAAACCTGATTGCTAACTAACCAAATACGCATCAAACCACCTTAGACTCTTGGCACTTTGTGGGACACCTCCCAAATGAATCATAGAACAATATGCCCCCTTCATTCTTACACGCTCTCTTACATTTATTCAGATTGGCTGAGTTTCTATACAGAAGATAACTGCAGTAATGTGCATTTATTTAAATGTCAGGGCTTACAACCTAGAAGTGAGTGCATCCTGGGATTTTATTGGCTGTAATAAGCAGCAACAATATTTTTTTCAAGACTTTTCCTTTGTCTGCTCCTGTACTGATGCATTCGCTCATGGTCAACCGGTTGACATATTTTCACAGCTCTGGGCAATGATATAAGAAACTATCATCATGTCTATTCATTGTCCTCCTCCAACCACTGGTCTGCCGTTTAACTCTCACACCTTTTTCACACTGATATTCGTTTCACTACCACGGGCACTGATGCATGGAAATTAAGCTGTAGATATTCATTTTTTCCCTTCTCCTGCCTCCCGGTGCATAAAAATTTCACTTGCACATTGTCAACAGATAAAACTTTCATCACCGCAAGCACTCAAGTATCCAAAGGTAACCTCCACCTCAGTGATGATTAAATATTACGGGAGGTTAGCCTGAAGATATCAGCCTTCAGAGAACAGTTGGAATAGCTGCTGACAGGAGAAGCTTCTGGGAGACTGTGACAGCTGTGAAAATAACCCATGATCTTTAGGAAAAGGCAGCATGATGGACTATAACCCTAACCATCATTTCTGAAGGCTGAGGTTCCAGAATGAAAAGGCCAGAAATTCAATTGTTTTGAAATGACATCTTAGACTGCGATATTTTTGTCAGCAATTACTTTGTCACAAAATCATTTTGACTCTTGGAATGGTGATGTGGGCTTGGGCATTTCCCCAAATAACCTTTAATTATGTTTTTTTCATATTGATTTTTGACATTCTTTTTAAATGGCCTACCTGTTAGTCTTCTCTGACTACTTGCAGTATATAACTTTCTATTCAATCACTGCTTTGGGATGGATCATGTGAAAAAGAATGGGAACTTTTTGGAAAAGTCAGAGGCTTTGAAATGTCCCTCTTAAAAAAGAGGCTATAATTTTAAAACTAATGCAGAAGGCCAGAGCCATAGGAAAGAAAAATGGATCTGGCAGATGGGGCTCAATCGAAACTGTATTTGTCAAGAATGTAGCAAATAATAATAATAATGATAGCATTTATTAAAAGCTTACTATGTGCAAAACACTGTTCTAAGTGCTGGGGAGCTTACAAGGTGATGAGGTTGTCCCACGGGGGGCTCACAGTCTTAATCCCCATTTTACAGATGAGGGAACTGAGGCACTGAGAAGTTAAGTGACTTGACCGAAGTCACACAGCTGACAAGTGGCAGAGTCGGGATTTCAACCCATGACCTCTGACTCCAAAGCCCAGGCTCTTTCAACTGAGCCACGCTGCTTCATAAAGGATTATCATAGGCCTTGATTTTCCCCCACATATAACTAAATGTTACACACAGAAAATTATGCTGTAGATAAGAAGGGAGAGAAAAGTAACGAGTTGTACCATAGCAGTAACTAGTCAGTAAATCCTAAATTCTCAGCTATCTCTTCTCTCTTTAGTAGGAAATAAGCCTGGACAGAGAGAAAGAGGGTGGAAGGAAGAGTGAAAGCCTTCAGTTATAAGTGAAATATCACTAAGGAGGTGATAAAAAGTGCCCTGCCTCGCAAATACAAGGAAAGAATCTACCCTTGCTGTGTCTCTTCAGGGGATGCCAGGGTGGAAAGTGCTCTAAGCTGTCTCTAAGAAGCAGTTTCTTCTCCAGCTGCTCTGGGGTTCTGCGGTCCTTTATCTAATGCTGCTGCTGCTCTGCCACCTTCACAACCATTCATTCAATCGTATTTATTGAGCGCTTACTGTGTGCAGAGCACTGTACTAAGCGCTTGGGAAGTACAAGTTGGCAACATATAGAGATGGTCCCTACCCAACAGTGGGCTCACAGTCTAGAAGGGGGAGACAGAGAACAAAACAAAACATATTAACAGAATAAAATAAATAGAACAAATATGTACAAGTAAAATAAATAAATAAATAGAGTAATAAATCTGTACAAACATATGTACATATATACAGGTGCTGTGGGGAAGGGAAGGAGGTAAGGCGGGGGGGATGGAGAGGGGGCACTTGATGACAGTTGCAGCCTGGCTTAGTGGAAAGAGCTTGGGTCTGGCAGCCAGAGGCCCTGGGTTCTAATACCGGTTCCATCAATTACCTGTTGTGTGACCTTGGGTAAATCATTTCACTCGGTTGCTTCATCTGCAAAATGGGAATTGAATACCTGCTCTCCCTCCTACTTACTCTGTAAGTCCCATGTGGGACCTAATTATCCTGTATCCACTGCTTAGAACAGTGGTTAGCATATAGAAAGTACTTAAGAAATACCGCAGTTATTACCAGTATTAGTATTATAATGGACTCAAGCTCCACTTGTCTGCTCCAGGACTGATACATTCAGTCATGGTCCTTCAGTTGGCATATTTTCACAGCTCTGGGAGATGATGTAAAACATTTCCATCATGTCTATTCATCGTTCTCCTTCAGCAACTGGTCCTTCCGTTTAACACCTTTTTCACAACTGATATTTGTTTTACTACCACGAGCAGTGATGCATATAAATTTAGCTGTAGATATTCATTATCATTATTCATTATTCATTAGGATGCCTGAGGGGAATACAGACTGTGGCCTGCTGGGTGTGGGCAACTCCAGGATAGCACAAAACAGTTCCATGCTGGATTGGCGCATTTTGGGATAAGACTCGTTAATCAGGCATAATCTCCCGAGGAGATCTGACAAACGAGCAGTTGATATTGGTTCTCTATCAAATGTCTTCATAGTTTAAACTATGAAGTCTCCCGATCTTGCAACCAGGGTGTGGTGCTGGGGAAGAGGGGTTGGGGTTTTCAGTGAACTCAAGCGGCTTCTCCCAACGCCCCCGCCCCCCAACCCTGGGTCCAGTTTCCGAGAAGGACCCCGAGTGGCCTCTCCCCTCTACCCCACAATGGGGCTCAACTCTGGAGGAGTTTGGGTCCCGTTTTCTTTGAGGTGTTGATGGGACAGCCAGGTAGAGATGATCTGAAGGCAGGAGGAATTGCGAGGTTGCAAAGAAAGAGAGAGGTCAGGGCTGGAGAGGTCGATTTGGGAATCACCTGTTTAGAGATGGTAGTTGAAGCTATTGGAGCAAATCTACACCCAAAGGAGTGGGTGTAGATGGAGAATAAATGGGGACCCAGGACTGAGACTTGAGGGACTTTCACTATTAGAGAGAGGTTGGCAGAGGAAGTGCCTGCAAAAGAAACTGAGAAGGAGCAGTCAGAGTGATAGGAGGAGAAACAGGAGAGAACAGTGTCCGCTCAGGAGAATCGGGTGGTCCACACAGGCCCACAGTGTTGAAGGCAGCTGAGAGGTCAAGGAGGATTAGGTTGGAATAGAAGCTCTAGGATTTGGAAAGAAGAAAGTCATTGGTGATCTTAAAGAGGGTAGTTTCCATGGAGTGAAGGGGATGATGCCAATTGAAGGGGCTCAAGGAGAGAACTGAAGGAGAGGAAACAGAGGCAGCGAGTATAGATGGCTTGCTTTTCATTCATTCATTCATTCATTCATTCAGTTGTATTTATTAATAATAATAATAAAGGCACTTATTAAGTGCTTACTATGTGCAAAGCACTGTTCTAAGTGCTGGATTATTGAGCACTGTACTAAGCACTTGGGAGAGTACAATATAACAATGAACCAACACATTCCCTGTCCACAACAAGCATACAGTCTAGAGGAGAAGACAGACATTACTATAAATAAATAAATTACAGATATGTACATAAGTGGAGTGGGGTTTGGAGGGTGATGAACAAAGGAAGCAAGTCAGGGCAAAGCAGAAGATAGTGGGAGAAGAGGAAAGGAGGGCTTAGTCAGGGAACGCCTCTTGAAGGAGATGTGCCTTCAGTGACACTTTGAAGAGGGGGAGAGTAATTGTCTGATTTGAGGAGGGAGGGCATTATAGGTCAGAGGGAGGACATGGGAGAGAGGACAGAGGTGAGATCAACGAGATCAAGGTGCAGTGGGAAGATTAGCATTTGAAGAGTGAAGTGTGCAGGCTGGGTTGTAGAAGGACAGTAGGGAGGTGAGGTAAAAGGGGGCAAGGTGATTGAGTGCTTTAAAGCCAATGCTTAGAAGATTTGGTTTAATGCAGAGGTGGATGGGCAACCACTGGAGTCTCTTGAGGAGTTTGGAAAGGAATGGTAGGAGGGAGGGAGTCAAGGGAAGCAGTGTGGTTCAGTGGAAAGAACATGAGCTTGGGAGCCAGAGGTCATGGGTTCTAATCCTGGCCCCTCCACTTGTCAACTCTGTGACTTAGGGCAAGTCACTTAACTTCTCTGGGTCTCAGTTACCTCATCTGTAAAATGGGGTTTAAAACTGTGAGTCCCATGTGGGACAAGCTGATCACCTTGTATCCCCCCCCCCAGCACTCAGAGCAGTGCTTGGCACATAGTAAGTGCTTAACAAATGCCATCATTATTATTATTATTAAGGGAAGGATTTTTATAAGATGGGGATAAATGATAATTTTTGAAAGCAGTGGGGAAGTGTTGCCTGCATTTAGTAGCCATGCCCTCTTGCTTCTTTCAAATCAAGGCAAGGATATACTTGGAGCCTCCAGTTCTGCACCCTAAGGTTCTCCCTGGAATTGGCTGATTCATTCATTCAATCAATCGTATTTATTCGTTCATTCATTTAATCGTATTTATTGAGCGCTTACTGTATGTAGAGCACTGTACAAAGCGCTTGGGAAGTACAAGTTGGCAGCATATAGAGATGGTCACTACCCAACAGCAGGCTCACAGTCTAGAAGATGCCATCCCATGACTCTGAGCATCTGCACCCCTAAATATGAAGTACAGCTCTCTGCTCCCTAAGAATTAATGGCTCAAGCTTGGAGTAAAACAAACTCACAAAGCCCTTCATGTTAGCGCTCTCTCTGACTTTCTTCTGAGTTCTACACACACAGATTATACAAATTCCAGGGATTATGAACAGATAACCCTTGTTTACTTATTGAAGGAGTTAAATAGTAATAGGATTTGAGCAGTAGATTTTAAACCAAATTCAGAAATAACCACTTTTCCCACCTCTGCAACTTATCTCTCACTTAAGAGAAGCAACATGGCCTAGTGGCTAGAACATGGGCCAAGGAGTGGGGATAAATTACAATAATAATTACAGTATTTGTTAAGTGCTTACTATGCCAGGCACTGTACTAAGCGCTGGATTGAATACAAGCAAATTTGGTTGAACACAGTCCCTGTCCCACAAGGGCTTATGGTCTCAATCCCCATTTTACAGATGAGGTAACTGAAGCACAGAGAAGTGAAGTGACTTGCCCAAGATCACACTGTGAGTCCCATGTGGGACAGAGACTGTGTCCAACCTTAATCCCTTCATCTACCCAAGCACTTATAACAGTGTTTGGCACATAATTAATGTCATAATTATTATTACTATAATAAGCACTTAAATACCAATAAAAAATACTTAACCGAAGGTAACTTTTCCAAAGTGCAACTATATTTGTTATAAGTAGCTGTTCTGTGAGTTGCCACTTTCAAAGGTCTTCCTGGGCCATTCACCCTGCTGACTACAACTTCATTAATAATAATAATAATAATTATAATTATAATAATGATAATGGTATTTATAAATCACTTACTAGATGCCAAGCACTTATGCTAAGCACTGGGGTAAGGTAATCAGGTCAGCCACTGTCCCTGTCTCACATGGTACTCACAGTCAGAGTAGGAGGGAGAAAAGGTATTTAATCCCAATTTTAGAAATGAAGGAACTGAGGCACAGAGAAAGTAAGTAGCTTGACCAAGGTAACATAGCAGGCAAGTGGAGGAGCTAGGAATAGATCCCAGTTTCCGTGATCCCAGGCCTGTGCTCTTTCCAATAGGCCAGAATGCCTCTGCACAAACCCCACCTTCCTAAATAATAATGATGATATTTCATAATGGTGGTATTTGTTAAGCGCTTACTATGTGCCAGGCACTGTTCTAAGCCCTGAGCTGATGCAAGCAAATCGGGTTGGACACAGCCCCTGTCCCATGTGGAGCTTGCAGTCTCAATCCACGTTTTACAGACAAGCTAACTGAGATCCAGAGAAGTGAAGTGACTTGCACAAGGTCACACAACAGACAAGTGGTAGAGCCAGAATTAGGACCCATGACCTTCTAACTCCCATGCCCGTGCTCTAACCACTACACTGAGCTGCTTCCCAGTACTCCCAGTAGAAACTATGATAAAGCACCTGCTACCTGGTCCATTCCCCCTGTATGCTAAAATGGAGAGAGATCTTTGCGCCTGGTCATCATCAATGATATTGACTGAACACTTACTATATCCTCTAGACTTTAAGCTCACTGTGGGCAGGGAATGTGTCTATCAACTCTGTTATATTGTACTCTCCCAAGCATTAGTACAGTGCTCTGGTACCCAATAAATATAACTGATTGGCGTGCTGAACACAGAGTGAACAATTAGGGTTGGTAGATTTCCTACCTACAGTGAGCTCATCTGAACCCCTTCCCCAACTGAGCCTAAAATGGCCCTAGGGATTCTTAGCCTATTCTATGACTACTCCTCATTCCATTCTTCAGCTGAAATTAGCTATAATAAATCTGTTACCAGGTAAGTGTCTGACATCTTTGGGAGGGGTAATAAAGAATGCATAGCTTTAGAAACTTTAGGAATTTATGGGTACTTCCCCCTTATCTCCAGGTGTAACCCCTAACCTTGCTTGGGGAGAGGGGGATGGAGAGAGGTAAGGAGAGGGGGAGGGATAGGGGGGAGGGAGAGAACATGTTTTGTTTTGTTGTCTGTCTCTCCCTTCTAGACTGTAAGCCCGTTGTTGTGTAGAGACAGTCTCTATATGTTGTCGACTTGTACTTCCCAAGCACTTAGTCCAGTGCTCAGCAAACAGTAAGAGCTCAATAAATACGATTGAATGAATGAATGAATGTGTATGATAGAGAATTGAATTTATGGGTATTTCCCCCCTTATCTCCAGGTGTAACCCCTAACCTTGGTTGGGGAGAAGGGGAGATAGAGAGAGAGAGAGAGAGAGAGAGAGAGAGAGAGAGAGAGAGAGAGAGAGGAGAGAAGAGAGAAAGAATGTGTGTATGATAGGAAGTAAAGAGCACACATGAAAAAGAGAGCATTGTCCTTCATTTTGATGAATGAAGCACCTAGCACGAGAATGTAAGTGTGACTTTATATGCTTCCAACCATCCATTAACATTGCAAAAATAGTCCTTCCTTACAAATGCCATCTGCTTCACCTGTCACAGTTTTCAGATTTGTTTCTTGGGGTTCAGTCTTCCCAAATCTTTGCTCAAGGAAATAATAATGATAATAATATTAGTATCTGTTAAGCACCTACTATGTGCCAAGCACTGTACTAAATGGTGGGGAGATACAAGGTAGGTTGGATACAGTCTATGTCCTACGTGGTTCTCACAATATAAGAAAGAGAGACCATTTTATAGGTGAGAAATTAAGTGATTTGCTCAAGGTTACACAGCCAGCAAATGGCAAACCCTTTTCTAATTGCTACGTGACTGGCTGGTCATTCTGATTCTTGCCTGCTGCGTGACCTTGGGCAAGTCATTTAACGTCTTCTCTGTGCCTCAGTTTCTCCATCTGTAAAATGGGGTTTAAATATCTGTTTTCCCTCCTACTTCGACTGTGAACCCCATGCGGGAAAAGGGGATCGTCTAACCTGATTAACTTTTATTTACCCCAGCACTTGGTAAGTGCTTAACAAATATTACAAAAAATCACACTGTTGAAGACATTACTTCTTAAAATGTTTGTGCTTGTATCTGCTTGCATCTGCTGATATCCTACTAGGCTATAGTGCAATCATCCATTTTCAGTGCAGGTCAACTTCAGTGAAGCAGCATTGGGACAATCAAACACTACTCTCCCAAGCGCTTACTACAGTGCTTTGCACACAGTAAGTGCTCAGTAAATTCCACTGAATGGTTGATTTGAGGGATTGATTGATCAATGTTGACCTTACTACTAGTGACCTTGTGATCATGTTATCTGAGATGAGTTTGTTTTTTTAATGGTATTTGTTAAATGCTTATTATGTGCCAGGCCCTGTACTAAGTGATGGGGTAGATAGAAGCTAATCAGGTTGGACACATTCCCTGTCCTGCGTGGAGCTCCCAGTCTTAATCCCCATTCTACAGATGAGGTAACTGAAGCACAGAGAAGTTAAGTGACTTGTCCAAGGTCACACAGCAGGCAAGCAGCAGAGCCAGGATTAGAATCCAGGCCCTACTGGTTCCCAGGTCCGTTCTCTATTCACTAGGCCAAGATGCATAACTGAGGTAGATACGATTGTTTGGAAAACTGGATATGCTTCCTAAATTAGGGTAAACATGTAATAATAATAATAGTACTTATGGCATTTGTTAAGCACTATGTGCAAAGCACTGTTCTAAGTGCTGGGGTAGATGCAAGGTAATCAGGTTGGACACAGTCCCTGTCCCACATGGGGCTCACAGTCCTCATCCCCATTTTACAGATGAGGAAATTTAGGCACAGAGAAGTTAAGTGACTTGCCCAAAGTGACACAGCAGACTAGTAGTGGAGCTGGGATTAGAACCCACGTCCTCTGACTCCCAAACCCGTGCTGTTGCCACTAGACCACACTACTTCCCAATGTATTAGGTTGGTCCCCACAAGGGTAGACCTTTGGTGTATAGAACTCATTTTTATCATACTCAGCCTTTTTTCAAGGACAGCCATTCCACTTCTGATTGCAGCTATTGACTTCTGATTCCAGGCTACTTCAGTATAGGTAGTGAGTGGAACATTCAGCTCTGTGCTGTCATTGAAAATCTTTAATTGTGTGTAGGCTCTCCAGCAGCAAACTGGCACATAAATCCAGTCTTCTTCCAGCTAATTTTCAGATCCCAGCCTTGTGCCAAATCTGGGAGGCAATTCATAATAATCTTTATAACCCAATTTACTAATCTACCTTCAGGTGGTAGTGTTTCTTTATCAATATTTTACACTTAGTGTCACTCTTAATAATAATAATAATAATGGCATTTATTAAGCACTTACTATGTGCAAAGCACTGTTCTAAGCACTGGGGAGGTTACAAGGTGATCAGGTTGTCCCACGAGGGGCTCATAGTTTTAATCCCCATTTTCCAGATGAGGTAACTGAGGCACAGAGATGTGAAGTCACACAGCTGATAATTGGCAGAACCGGGATTTGAACCCATGACCTCTGACTCCAAAGCCCGTGCTCTTTCCACTGAGCCACGCTGCTTCTCTATCCAGAACTCTTCCCAGAACTCCAATGGGAATGCACCCTTATGACAACACATAAGATACACAGCTCCTTCGATAAGTTCATTCGATTCATTCAATTGCATTTATTGAGTGCTTTCTGTGTGCAAAGCATTTTACTAAATGGAAATAAACACCTAGAGGATGAACTTTGGTACTATTCCTACAAACTGGACTCTTACAGAAGATAGAACAAGCATATTAACTTGGGCATGATGAATGGCTACTGTGTGAATTCTTTCTCTTTTTTCCTTCAGGAATTATAAGTAATTCAACGAGTTTTAAGCCCATTGAAACTATGTTTTTATTTTAGCAACTTTGCAAAATATTCATGAGAATCAGCATGCCTTAATGCTTTTTGCTCAGGCCTAGGAACGAGAGCCTTGGAGCCTGGTTGTGGTTACTGGTCTTATGCTGTAAGTCTTCACTGCTGGCCTAGTATTCATTCCTTCATTCTTGCATTCAATCTTATTTATTGAGCGCTTACTGTTTGCAGAGCACTGTACTAAGCACTTGGGAAGTACAAGTCGGCAACATATAGAGACGGTCCCTACCCAACAACGGTCTCACAGTCAAGAAGGGGGAGACAGACAACAAAACAAAACATGTAGACAGGAGTCAAAATCGTCAGAAGAAATAGAATTAATAGGGCAGACTCAAACTTGGATTCAACACAGGAGTTGAGCCAGGCTTCCTGAGGTCCAGGACTAGCTCTTCCACTGAATCACTTGAAGATGAAATGTTTTGGGGTTTTTTATGGTATTTCCTAAGCGCTTACTATGTGCCAGGCACTGTACTAAGTACTGCGGTAAATATAAGGTACTCAGGTTGGACACAGTCCATATGCCATATGGGCATAACAATCTTAATCCCCATTTTACAGATAACAGACACAGACAAATGAGGCAACTTGCCCAAGGTCACACAGCAGACAATACCTAGGATTCTTAATACACTGCCCAAGGCCTGGTGGCAAGGGGTTAACTTAGTCCAAAGAAATGAAAAAATAAATAATGATGACTCTATAGAACAATCTATAGTTCATAGCATTATTTTCCAGTACCACTTAGTAACAATTTTGAAAAGAAGAGAGCACTCTCTGGACAGACTGTCTATCAGCCTATTGGCTCATGTCAAATTTTATTTACGTAAATAGGAGAGATTTGAATTGTTCAGGAAAGCCACCCACACAGCTATCACTTTCAGGTTCAACCACAGCTACTAAGGGCACAGAGAATGAGATTACCGCTATTTTCTTTCAGGGCGAGAACATATGGGTGAAATGCACAATGAGTGCTTTACAATAACCCTTTGAGACATTGCATAATAAATGGCTCTATAATGATTCTGATGTATACTGTAAAAGAGTATCCCAGAGTCCATAATGTCACAGAGACCTCTGCATCTCCAGTGCAAAAGAAATCTATCTGCTTATAAATATTTTCAAACATCCATTAGAGGTTAGGATGAGTCATTGTAAATCTTCTGATTCTTGTTATAGTTTCTCACTTCCTCTTATGAAAGGGCCAGAAGAGAGCTTTTATTCGGCGGAGATACTAGGACTCACCCTCTCAGTATGCAGGGAAAGATAGAATCCTTTCACAGCATGGGATAAACAATAATCTTAAGCAAAAGCTAGCATACTTGTGGAACCACAGATTCAAGCCATATCTGAGGAGCAAATAGAGGAGTTTCTAAAAACTGAAATAATGACTTGGCGGGCAAATCCACCAAGCAGAAGGATGATTTTCATTGGAGGAATGTCAGAATAGGTAGGTCCAGTGAAAAGAGAAAATAAGGAAAGAGAGAAATAAGGTTGGCACTTATCCTAGGTCAAGTCTGATTATCAAGCCAGGCAGATTGAGAGGCCCTTGATTTAAAACCAAAAGGTGTCAGGTGAGAACAATTCTGAGTGTAATTCTGAACAGGACTGGAAAACATTAAAGCTCAAAAATGTCTGCAATAAAGCCTGGAGGATGCCAATCCAATGAGCAAAGTAGTCACCAGCTCAAAATGACCAGTCTCTAAAAGAAAAAAATGATGGAGCTAATTGAAATGAAGGAGACGTCAAGGGTACATTATTCTGGTGTGAGTGATCCCTTTGGAGAAGGAGCATGGCTCAGTGGAAAGAGCATGGGCTTTGGAATCAGAGATCAGGGGTTCAAATCCCAGCTCCGCCAATTGTCAGTTGTGTGATTTCGGACAAGTCGCTTAACTTCTCTGTGGCTCAGTTACCTCATCTGTAAAATGGGGATTAAGACTGTGAACCCCCCGTGGGACAACCTGATCTCCTTGTAACCTCCCCAGTGCTTAAAACAGTGCTTTGCACATAGTAAGCACTTAACAAATGCCATTATTATTATTATTATTTGTTCACCACCCCCCAGCACTTATATTCGTATCTGTAACTTTATTTATAGTGATGTCTGTTGTCGGCAGGGAATGTGTCTGTTATACTGTTATATTGTACTCTTCCAAGCACTTAGTACAGTGCTATGCACACGGTAAGTGCCCAGTAAATACAACTGACTGACTAACTGGATTATGACATCCCAAGCATACCTATCTGATCGACCTCCACTTGGTTAAGGCATTGATTGCTGACCCTTCCATTGAACCATGTCCTCTTATTGCTTCCTGCAGATGGGATCTGATACATGTGGAACATCTGCCATTCATCTGAATTTCTGAAAAATCAAATTCAGTATTCTTCTCTGCCCCCTGCTCATTGTGGGCAGAGAATGTGTCTACCAACTCTGTTATATTGAACTCTCCCAAGCATTTAGTCTAGTGATCCGCACACAGTAAGCACTCAATAAATATGATTGATTGATTGATTGATTGATTGTCTACACCTCACTCTTCTCCTCTTACAGCAGTGATTAGAGACAGTTTTATTGTGGGCGGAAAATCAATCAGTCATATTTATTGAGTAGCTACCATGTGCGGAGTATTGTACTAAATATTTGGGAATGTATGATAGAGCAAGGAGATTTTATCTCTGCTGTGGAGGTGTTTACAACAGAGGTGATGAACACCAAGTGATTTATACACAGGAGGAAAAAGAAACTGGAAAAATGGATTGGTGGATTAATAAGTGCTTACACGGTATAATTAT
Source organism: Tachyglossus aculeatus (assembly GCF_015852505.1). NCBI lineage: Eukaryota > Metazoa > Chordata > Mammalia > Monotremata > Tachyglossidae > Tachyglossus > Tachyglossus aculeatus. The sequence continues at coordinate 53,448,998 of NC_052069.1, forward strand.
CTAAATGCATTTGCATGGAAGTGCTGTGGGAGGTCATGAGTACATAAGTAAAGAGATGGAGAAAAAATGCTAGAAGTATTTAATAACTGTGGTATTTGTTAAGTGCTTACTATGTGTAAAAACTAAGCACAGAGGTAGATACAAGATAATCAGTCCCTAACCCACATGCGCTCACTGTCTAAGGGGGAGGGAGGACAGGTATTGAATCCCCATTTTACAAATGAGGAAACTAGGACTCAGAAGTTAAGTGACTTGCCCAAGGTCACACATCAGGCAAGTTGCAGAATATGACTCGAGGAGAAGTAGAAATAGTTGGGGAAGTACTCCTGGAAGAGGTGAGAAAATGTAGCGAAACATGTTTTGGAACGAAAGATGAATTAAAATTTTCAACATCTGTATATTTATCATTTTCCTGTGAAAAGTAAAATTTATCTAGTGCTGCAAGAAGGGAGACTTAAGAAGCCAATGTAAAACTACATCTTAGTTGTCCCTCATTTTATCGATGTATTTTTGGTTTTCAGATTCTGACATTGATTTCACTTCTATCTCTTAGTCTCATGATCCCCTCAAAGTTTCTACTCTTCTCCCCTTCTAGTCAGTAAGCTACCTCTGGGCAGGGATTGTGACTACTACTCTATTGTACTGTGCTCTCTCAAGTGGTCAGTACAGTGCTCTGCACACAGTAAGTGCTCAATAAATAGCACTGATGGATTGATCTTGCTGATGAAGAACTACTCCTTTCTTGATTTCAATGCCCTGCACTGGTCTTTCTGCCTTCCGGTTTCCAACTGTTCCAGGCTTCTCTCTCTAATCATAATTAATAACTATGGTGCTTCTTAACTACCATGTGTCAAACGCTGTTCTAAGTGCTGGGGTAAATACAAGTTAACAGGTCAGATACAGGCTTCGTCTGGCATGGGGCTCACGGTCTAAGTAGGTGGGAGAACAAGTATTGAATCCCCATTTTACAGCAGAGGAAACTGAGGCCCAGAGAAGTTATGTGATTTGCCCAGGGTCACACAGCATGCACGTGGCAGAGCTGGAATTAGAACCCATGTTCTCTGATGCACAGGCCCTGGCTCTTTCCCTGAGGCCACGCTGCTCTTCTACTACTTTGTTCTTTTTTCCTCCTATCCCCCTTACTTTAGCTGCCCTATTTCAGCTAAGAGTTTTTCAAATGCATGGGGAGGCAGGGTTTTTTGTTCCCCATAAAAAAAAAGAGATTTGAATTGCCACTTCCAGACCAAAAGATGGAGTATCTTCAGGATTCAGGTCAAAAGGAAATATAGTCCCCAGGCCAAGCTGGAGACACACTAGTTTTCACAAAGAAGATGTCCCTCTCAGTGCTAAACTACCAAATAGTTTCATCAGAAAAAAATCCATTTTCAGGTAAAGGCATTAGTCAGTTAATGAGTCACTTTGAAAATATAAAGCTCTGGCAGATCAATGGGAAATGGAGGTTAAAGGAGTTGCCCATATTAAACGCCGCTGTCATATATTATGAACTTCTTTGATTTTGAATAGAAAAAATCTTGGCAAGCGGTAAAAAGCGGCAACAATTGAATTCTCTTGACCAAAGAACATGTTCTTAGCCTCAGGGAACCCTAGGGGAGTTATCAAGAAATATGGCACAACAACAATGAGAGGAAATTACTTTCTCCTTAGCATCCCAGCAGATGTGAAAAATCTGAAAGTGCAAAGGCAGCAGAACTGCCCTAAGGAGTCTAACAAAAGGCAAGGAAAAGCTACATGAAATTAGATTGTCTGGGCTTAAACTTAGTAAATCGAGTCATAATTGTAAGGCTTCGAATATTGCTTTTAAAAAAATGGTAATCAGAACAAGTTACAGGCAAATGCCTGAACTGGGGACTACAAATCTTAAGGTAATGCTTTGTAAGGGCTAAAAGAAAATCTGATTGAAAGATTTCAAATGATCAGTGTGGACGGAAGTTAAATGGAAGCTATATCCCATTCGGTCAGCAAATAAATTCATTCATTCATTCAATTCAATCATATTTATTGAGCGCTTACTGTGTGCAGAGCACTGTACTAAGCGCTTGGGAAGTACAAGTTGGAAACATATAGAGACGGTCCCTACCCAACAACGGGCTCACAGTCTAGAAGGGGGAGACAGACAACAAGACAAAACATGTGAACAGGTGTCAAGTCGTCAGAACAAATAGAACTAAAGCTATGAGCTCATCATTAACAAAATCAGTAGAATAGTAAATATGTACAAGTAAAATAGAGTAATAAATCTGTACAAACATATATACAGGTGCTATGGGGAGGGGAAGGAGGTAGGGTGGGGGGGATGGGGAGGAGGAGAGGAAAAAGGTGGCTCAGTCTGGGAAGGCCTCTTGGAGGAGGTGAGCTCTCAGTAGGGCTTTGAAGGGAGGAAGAGAGCTAGCTTGGCGGATGGGCGGAGGGAGGGCATTCCAGGCCAGGGGAAGGACGTGGGCCGAGGGTCGGCAGCGGGACAAGCAAGAACAAGGTACAGTGAGGAGGTTAGCGGCGGCAGAGGAGCTGAGGGTGCGGGCTGGGCTGGAGAAGGAGAGAAGCGAGGTGAGGTAGGAGGGAACGAGGTGATGGACAGCCTTGAAGTGAGTGTGGAGAGTGAGTAGTTTTTGCTTGATACGTAGGTTGACAGGCAGCCACTGGAGATTTTTGAGGAGGGGAGTAACATGCCCAGAGCATGTAAATGGATAAATGGATAATACATTTTCGTGAATACTTTTAAAAAAGTATTAATCGGTTGCTTACCCTTACGCTATTTCTCAAGTGGTAGAGTAAACTAAAGCAATATTTTAAAAATATTTGAAAGACAAGGGATCAATCAATCATATTTATTGAACACTTACTATGTGCAGAGTACTGTATTAAGCTCTTGGGATGCCATCTTTTGTTCAGGTGGCCTCAAGGACATGGTTTTGGGGTGGGTGGAGGAAGGGGGAGAGTCTCCCATAGCACACTCCGTTGGCTGCCGATATCACTGGGCCCATTCGCCACACCATTTGTCAACTCTCCAGGACTGTATGTCACGACAGGAGTAATAAGATCAAAAGCAGTGAACCTAGACTGTAACCCTTCAGCATTAACCTGGAGGGCCTGGAAAAACCCAGAGGAGTCTTGTTGGAAGTTACAAAGGCCTAAATTTGGCTGCAGCTGGAGAACCTGGACAAAAGGCAAAGGAAGCTTCTTCCCACTTTGGCCAAGGAAAGACTAACGTATCAAAACCAATTCTGAAAAATGAGGAAGGAGTTGTCTCTCAAATATCTGTTCCCAAAGGCTCTTTCTTAAACATCAAATAAAATAAGACTATTTGTTTTTTTAATGGTATTTGTTAGCCATTTACTATGTGCCAGGCACTGTATTATGTGCTGGGGTAGATGTAAGCTAATCAGTTTGGGCACAGTTCCTGTCCCATGTTGTACTCTTCATCTTAATCCCCATTTTATCTTAATCCCCATTTTACAGATGAGGTAACTGAGGCACAAAGAAGTGAAGTAAATTGCCTAAGGTCACACAGCAGACAAGTGGTGGAGGTGAGCTTAGACCCCAGGTACTTCATACTCTCAGGCCCATGCTCTACCCACGAGGCCATACTGCTTCTCCTTCGTTAAAGATGTAATGAAGAAAAGAATTTTAAAAGTGGGATAAAACATATTCAAATAGCTTGTCTTGTCTTATGCCATCGAATAGTCTCTGACCCATAGCGATACCATGGACACATCTCTTCCAGAATGCCCCACCTCCATCTGCAATCGTTCTGGTAGCATATCCATAGAGTTTTCTTGGTCACAATACGGAAGTGGTCTATAATTGCCTTCTTCCATGCAGTAAAGTATTAATTCATTCATTGAATAGTATTTATTGAGTGCTTACTGTGTGCAGAGCACTGTACTAAGCACTTGGAAAGTACAAGTCGGCAACATATAGAGATGGTCCCTGCCCAACAACAGGCTCACAGTCTAGAAGGGAAAGATGGACAACAAAACAAAACAAGTAGACAGGTGCCAATATGGTCAGAATGAATAGAATTATAGCTATGCACACATCATTAATAAAATAGAGTAGTAAATATGTACAAATAAAATAGAGTAGTATATTTGCACAAATATATACAAGTGCTGCGGGAGGGGATGAGGGTAGGGCAGAGGGAAGGGGGGGCAATGGGGAGGGGAGGAGGAGAAGGAGATGAAAAAGGGTGGCTCAGTCTGGGAAGGCCTCCTGGAGGAGGTGAGCTCTCAGTAGGGCTTTGAAGGGAGGAAGAGAGCTAGCTTGGCGGATGTGTGGAGGTAGGGCTTTCCAGGCCAGGGGAAGGACGTGGGTCGGGGGTCGACGGCGGGACAGGCGAGAATGAGGCACAGTGAGGAGGATAGCGGCAGAGGAGCAGAGGGTGTGGGCTGGGCTGTAGAAGGAGAGAAGGGTGGTGAGGTAGGAGGGGGCGAGGTGATGCAGAGCCTTGAAGCCCAGGGTGAGGAGTTTTTGCTTGATTCATAGGTTGATAGGCAACCACTGGAGATTTTTGAGGAGGGGAGTGACATGCCCAGAGTGTTTCTGTAGAAAGAAAATTTGGGCAGCAGAGTGAAGTATAGATTGAAGCAGGGGAGATGAGAGAGGAGGCTAATGCAGTAATCCAGTTGGGATAGGACGAGATATTGAACCAGCAAGGTAGTGGTCTGGATGGAGATGAAAGGGCAGATCTTGGAGATGTTGTGGAGGTGAGACTGGCAGGTTTTGGTGATGGATTGGATGTGTGGGGTGAATGAGAGAGCGGAGTCAAGGATGATACCAAGGTTGTGGGCTTGTGAAATGGGAAGGATGGTAGTGCCGTCTATAGTGATGGGAAAGTCAGGAAGAGGACAGGGTTTGGGAGGGAAGATAAGGATCTCAGTCTTGGACTTGTTGAGTTTTAGATGGTGGTCAGACATACAGATGGAGATGTCCTGAAGGCAGGAGGAGATACAAGGGCGGAGAAATGAGCCTGAAAGGAGGGAGAGAGAGCAGGGGCGGAGACGTAGATTTGGGTGTAATCAGCATAGAGATCATCGTTGAAGCCGTGGGAGCGAATGAGTTCTCCAAGGGAGTGAATATAGATAGAGAACAGAAGGGGACCAAGAACTGACCCTTGAGGAACCCCTAAAGTAAAGGAATGGGAGGGGGAGAGGTAGCCTGCGGAAGAGACTGAGAATGAACGGCCAGAGAGGTAAGAGAAGAACCAGGAGAGGACGGAGTCTGTGAAGCCAAAGTTGGATAGCTTTTTGAGGAGAAGTGGGTGGTCCACAGTGTCGAAGGCCGCTAAGAGGTCGAGGAGGATTAGGATAGAGTAGGAGTCATTGGATTTGGCAAGAAGGAGGTCACTGGTGACCTTTGAGAGGGCAGTTTTGGGGGAGTGTAGGGGACAGAAGCCAGATTGGAGGGGGTCTAGGGGAGAGTTGGAGTTGAGGAATTTGAGGCAGCGGGTGAAGACGACTCATTCTAGAAATTTGGAAAGGAAGGGTAGGAGGGAGGTAGGGTGATAACTAGAAGGGGCAGTGGGGTCAAGAGAGGGCTTTTTAGGGTGGGGGAGATGTGGGCATGTTTGAAGGCAGAGGGGAAGGAACCAGTGGAGAGTCAGAGGTTGAAGATGGAAGTTAAGGAGGGGCGGAGGTATATGTAGATTTATGTAGGTATGTAGGTTTATTTTTTGAACACATAGTGGGAAAAATCCAAGTGTTTCTTCCAGGACATGAAAGTTGTTAATATGGGCAGTCAAGTGGGTGAACTCTTTAGTAGTAGAAGTCCTATTTGAAAGGATGCAATGATTCATTTACTGGGGCCCTAATGAACCACCACCACAACCTAAATAAAAGGTGTGAGTACTGGGTTAAGAATTCTTTTAGGCCAGATATTTTGATAGATTAAAAACCTGAGGACAAATACCTTAAAGTTAAATGAAGTAGGGACTATAGGTACATAAAGGAATAGTAGTAAATAGCTGATTTTTTTTTAAAAATAAGACTTTTAAAGAAGCAGGGTTGCCTAGTGGATAGAGCACAGGTCTGGGAGTCAGAGGACCTGGGTTCTAATCCCAGCTCTGCCACTTGCCTGCAGTGTAGCCTTGGGCAAGTCACTTAACTTCTCTGGGCCTCAGTTACCTCATCTTTAAAATGGAGATAAAATATTTGTTCAACCTTCCTCTTAGACTCTGACCCCCAAGTGGGATAGGGACTTCTTCCAATCTGCTTAAATTGTATCAAGCCCAGCACCAACTTCAGTGCTTTGCGCCTAGAAAGCAGCTAACAAATACCAGAGTTATTAAGTGCTGATTTTTCTAGCCAGAGAAAGAGCTGTAGCTGGTTCCTTTTGCCTGTTATGGGCTCAAACCACTTAACTTTACTTGTACATATTTATTCTATTTATTTTATTTTGTTAATATGTTTTGTTTTGTCGTCTGTCTCCCCCTTCTAGACTGTGAGCTAGGGTAGGGTAGGGTTGGGTAGGGACCGTCTCTATATGTTGCCAACTTGTACTTCCCAAGCACTTAGTACAGTGCTCTGCACACAGTAAGCGCTCAATAAATATGATTGAATGAATGAATAAATGAGGAGGGGAGGGGTGAGAGTTTTCATAAGATGAGAGGGAATCATCATCATCATCAATCGTATTTATTGAACGCTTACTATGTGCAGAGCACTGTACTAAGCGCTTGGGAAGTACAAATTGGCAACATATAGAGACAGTCCCTACCCAACAGTGGGCTCACAGTCTAAAATGGGGTCCAAAGCACAGATGGATGGAGTGGCACTTGAGAGGAGGGAGGAGATCTCATCTGAAGATACTTCTGGGAAGGATAGGAGAGTAGCAGAGAGGGTTGAGGGGGTGTTGGAGAAGGGGGAGATCTCATCTGAAGATACTTCTGGGAAGGATAGGAGAGTAGCGGAGAGGGTTGGTGGGGGGATGGAGAAGGGGGAAGGGTGACTTTGGGGAGCTCAGACCTGATGGTGTTAATTTTACTAAAGTAGGAGGCCAGATCACCAGGGATGAGGGATGGAGGAGGGGGAGGAACAGCGGCCTGAGGAGAGAGTTAAATGTCCGGAACAGCTGATGGGGGTGATGGGCATAGGTGTCAATAACGGAAGAAAAATAGAAAAATAACGGAAGAAAAATAGAAAAATAGAGAAGAGGGCAGAGTTAAGGCAGGAAAGGATTTAAGTGAACAATTTAAAGTGAACAGGGTTGTCTTGGTGTTTAGACTTTCGCCAGCAGTGTTCAGCAGCTTGTGCATAAGAGCGAAGGAGGCGGACAATGGCATTGATCCAAGGCTGTGGGTTAGTGGTGCAAGAGCGGAAAAGGGAAAGGAGTGAGCGAGTTGAGTTGAGTAGGGAAGGTGGAGTTTAGAGCAGTAATCTGGTCATCAAGAGTGGGTACAGAGGATAAGGAGGTGAGGTGGGGTGTGATGCGCTGAGTGAGATGGATGGGGTCGAGAGAGCAGAGGTCTCTGTGGGGTAGTAATATAGATTTACAGCGGGGAGGAGTGTGAGTGAGGAGGCAGGTGAGAAGGTTATGATCAGAGAGAGGGATTTCAGAGTTGATGAGGGTGGAAATAGTGCAGTGGTGGGAAATGGTGAGGTCGAGGCTGTGACTAAGTTGGTGAGTGGGCAAGGTGGAGTGGAGCAGGAGGTTGGCAGCATCAAGGAGAGATAGAAGGCGGGCGGCAAAGGAGTCACCGGGGACATCCCATGTGGATGTTGAAGTCTCTGAGGATCAGACCGGGCATGGAAAAGGAGAGAAAGAAGGTGGGAAAGGGGTCAAAATTGTTCAAAAAAAGTTGGAGGTGATGTCTACAAGAGTCTGGAGGGGGTGGTAGAGGCCAATAATACGGGCTTCAAAAGAGGGGAACTCTCTCCCATGCCACTGCTGCCCAAATAGGGAACAGTGAATAAAATGGTAACTTGACTCTTTTAGTGACTTTAACTACATCAGTGGTTTGAAAACACTGTCAGTTAATTTTTCCAGATAGCTAGGTGCATGACTGAAATCTCTGTTTTCTGTCATATTGTGGGCAGCATTCCATTCCTTCCACGAGGAAAAGAGCTCCTACATCAGAGAACAAATTAAAATGTAAGAAAAAAATGGCCCCAACCGTGTACTCCAGTGAAAGCCAAGATACAGAAAGCAGGATTAGGAGGCATAAATCAGTCTGTCTTGTTAAACAAACCCAAAGTAATCATTAAAGATACTGATGTGGGAAAATGCACCCTTTATGCCAACCAAGCTCTCTTTGTTGTGCTTAATGACTGGTTACTTTCCCAGTGCACATTTAAACAAGAACAGAAAAGTGGCTAATCACAATGTGTAGACTCTTCCCCCCATTAGATATATTGGGTTTTCGAAAAAGAGCTATTATTTCCCCAAACCCGAACAAATATTTCTTATGTTTGGAGCAATCCAATATGCACAGGTTGAGAAAACACCAGTGGTAGATTACAGCATTTTCCACATCTCCTCCAAGAGGCCTTCCCTGACTAAGCCCTTCTTTTCTCTTCTCCCAATCCCTTCTGCTTCACCCTGACTTTCTCCCTTTATTCAACCCCCTCCCAGCCCCACAGCACTTACGTACATATTCATAATTTATTTATTTATATTAATATCTGTCTCCCCCTCTACACTGTAAACGCATCCTGAGCAGGCAATGTGTCTGTTTATTGTTATATTGTACTCTCCCAATGGCTTAGTATAGTGCTCTGCACACAATAAGTGCTCAATAAATACAATTGAATGAATGAATACATCATGTGGACTGGATGAAGATCTTCTAATATTTCAGATTTAGCAGACCACCAAAGTAAAATAAAGAAAAGCTGGGTGGCATTCTTATGGGAAAATAAAGATGGAAGGAAATTATCTCTACTAAAAGTAGAGTAAAAACTTCACTCTAATTTAGTACAAAACGTATTATGAGATATATGTTTTTGCAACCCATTTTTTCATCTGAATGCAAGAGTGTAATATATGGCAAAAGTGAGAGCTTTTATGACTTCAGGTTGGATTTCAAGGATAGGAGAAACCGTATTATCAGTAGCATCTCTGTTATAATCAAAATGTGATAATAATAATAATACTGGCATTTGTTTAAGTGCTTACTATGTGCAAAGCACTGTTCTAAGCACTGGGGTGGATACAAGGCTTATCATGTTGTCCCACGTGAGATTTACAATCTTAATTCCCATTTTTCAGATGAGAGAACTGAGGCACAGAGAAGTTAAGTGACTGCCCAAAGTCACACAGCAGAAAATCAGCGGAGCGGGGATTAGAACCTCTGATTCCCAAGCCCAGGCTCTTTCCACTGAGCCACGCTGCTTCCCTAACATTTGATAGCATCAATGATCTAGATGGGAGAAAACATTTTCTGGCAAAGTGGTCACATACCTAAATCTAGTTCTTAATAGGAAATTTTTATCTTTGGTTCTTAAAGCAAATATTCTGGCATATTATGTATTTTTTCCCTTTGTTTTTATATTACTCTATCTGTTCTTATCACCAAAAGCATTCTATTATTCTAGTACTGGGCTCCTTCAGGCATTTCAGTATTCACATATATCATTGTGACAGATTGCATGTTTCAGGTTGTCAAGGCAGAGGTAAATACAGCTCAAAGTTAGCTGAGGATTTCTGAAAGTTGGTCTCAAATGCTAAAAATAACATCTGAGAAGTTTTGACTAAATTTACAGGCCATAGTGTAAATTGTTCATTATGAAGTTTTACAATTAAAACTTCTCTAGCAGAAATTTAAAAGTTAAAATCAGGATTAATTTATTAATATTTTCTTGCAATTAAAGGGGGGAGCAGTACAGTGTTGAGAAGCAGCATAGCCTAGTGGCAAGAGCATGGGCTTGGGAATCAGGGGTCATGGATTCTAATCCTGGCTCTGCCTCTTGTCTGCTGTGTGACCTTGGGCAAGCCATTCACTTTTCTGTGCCTCAGTTACCTCGTCTGTTAAATGAGGATTAAGACTGTGAGCCCCATGAGGAACAACCTGATTACCTTGTAAATACCCCAGCGCTTAGTACATTGCTTGGCACAAAGTAAGTGCTTTACAATTGCCATAGTTATTATTATTATTAGTGGACCTGGGAGTCCAAAGGACCCGGGCTCCAATCCTGGCCCTGCCACTTGTCTGCTCTGTGACTTTGGGCAAATTACTTCACTTCTCCGAGCCTCAATTACATCATCCACAAAATGAGGATTAAGATTGTGAACCCAAATATGGGACAGGGACTGTGTCCAACCTGATAAACGTTCTCCTCTTATCTGTCTGACGGTTTATCTTCGGTCTCCTACACAGGCTCCTCCTCTGCTTCCCACAGCTTAACTGTGGGGGTCCTTCAAGGTTCAGTTCTGGGCCCCCCTCTATTCTCCATCTACATCCACTGTCTTGGAGGACTCATTCACTCCCATGGCTTCAACTACCACCTCTATGTGGATGAAACCCAAATCTTCATCTCAGCCCTGATCTCTCTCCCTCTCTGCAGTTGTGCATTTCCTCTTGCCTTCAAGTCATCTCTACCTGTATGTCCTCTTGTCACCTCAAGCTTAATATATCCCAAGCAAATATCCAAAACAAAACTCCTTATCTTCCCATCCAAACCTATCACTTTCCCCCGCTGTAGACGGCACCATCATCCTTCCCATCTCACAAGCCCATAACCTTGTCATTGTCCTTGACTCCTCTCTCTCATTCAACCCACATATTCAATCCATTACTAAATCCTGTCAGTCCCACCTTCACAGCCTTGCTAAAATCTGCCCTTTCCTCTCCATCCAAACTGCTACCCCATCAATAAAATCATCCTATCCCACCTGGATTGCTGCATCAGCCTCCTCGCTTACCTCCCAGCTTCCTGTCTCTCCCCACTCCAGTCCATACTTAGCTCTGCTGCCTGGATAATTTTCTACAAAAAAACATTCAGGATATGTCACCCCACTTCTCAAAAAAACTCCAGTGGTTGCCCATCCACCTCCACATCAAACAAAAACTTCTCACCAGGGGCTTTCTACCATCTTGCCCTCTCCTATCACACCTCGCTACTCTCCTTTTACAATCCAGCCCACACACTTAGCTCCTCTGATGCTAACCTTCTCACTGTGCCTTGATCTCACCTATCTCACCACTGACCCCTTGCCCACATACTTCCTCTGGCCTGTATTGCCCTCCCTCCTCAAATCCATCAGGCAATTACTCTCCCTGGCTTCAAAGTCTGGGCCTTCCCAGACTAAACCCCTCCTTTCCTCTTCTCCCACTCTTTTCTGCACTGCCCTGACTTGCTCCCTTGCTCCCCAGTCCCAGCCCCACAGCACTTATGTACATACCTGTATATATTTATTTATATTGATGTTCGTCTGCCCTGCCTCTAGACTATAAGTTCTTTGTAGCAGGGAATGTATCAGTTCTTTGTTGTATTGTACTCTCCCAAGTGCTTAGTACAGTGCTCTGCACACAATAAGCACTCAATAAATACGACTGAATGAATGAATGGTTACCTTGTATCTACTCCTGTGCTTAGTACAGTGCCTGGCACACAGGAAGTGCTTAACAAATATGATGAAAAAAATCGCCTTCACACAGTTAGTGCTTAACAAATACGATGAAAAAGTAACCTTCACACAGTAAGTGCTTAACAAATACGATGAAAAAAAAATCACCTTCACACAGTAAGTGCTTAACACCATAAAAAAATCACCTTCTTGTGCCCTGGGCCACCTTCTCATCCAAGAAAATCACCAAATAAAATGTCACCTTCCCTCAGCCTCTAGCATGCTCACATGCGGTCTTGGGGTCCTCCATTCCCACCTCGACTTTGAGCCTACTTTGTCTCTTTGTGTAGATTGTGAGCTCCTCAAATGACAGGGATTTTGTCTAATTCCCACACATGTGTTCCCTTCATCTTTGACTTGTTCTTGACAGGTCACTGCTCCTCCTTGCCAATATTGAAACCTGGATCTTCCCAGATGACCCTGTGCACTCTCCAGAGGGGGGTTTCATCTTATCCCCCTCCCCTAGACACTGGGAAATGGTGAGGACTGGACTTCCTTCTCACTACTCAAGGCTGCTTTTACACCAATCCACCCCCCCATTCCTCTCTCTCCCATCCTCTAAAGCCCCTATCATCCACAACTACGATCCACTCAGTTATTAGTCATGGTCAACTATCCCCCTCCCCTCTCAGGCCCCACCTCCAACTTTCTGAACAATTTTGATCCCTTTCTCAGAATCTTTTTTTTCTTTCTCCCTCCCTAGTTGATACTTGAGGATGCAATATCCACGAGAATGTTCCTGATGACCTTTCCGCTGCCCCTTCCTATCACTCCACAACTCCACTGACCTTCTGCTCCACCCCACCTCACCCACTCACCAACTTAGACACACTGAAATCTCACCATCTCTAGTCACTGTACAATCTCTACCCTCACCAACTCCGAAATCTCTCTATCTGACCCCAACCTCCTCATCTGCCTTCTCTCCCTCTCATCACCTCCCTGAAAATTTGCCCTGTTCCCCTACAGAGACTTCCAGCTTTCCAACCTGCACCAATATTCTCAAGCCATCATGCCCCACTTAGTCTCCACACACAAGCTACCTTCCCTTGATGACGAAACTGATGCCCTCAGCACTACCCTCTCTACTGTACTCATTTGTTCCCCATCCTTTCAATCTTGTCTAATAATAATGGCATTTGTTAAGTGCTTACTATGTGCAAAGCACTGTTCTAAGCGCTGGGGTAGATCACTAAAAAAAAATCACTTAAAGTTATTCAGGGTGTTCCATGTAGGGCTCATGGACTTCATCCTCATTTTGCAGATGAGGGAACTGAGGCCCATAGAAGTTGTTCATTCATTCATTCAATCGTATTTATTGAGCGCTTGCTGTGTGCAGAGCACTGTACTAAGCACTTAGGAAGTACAAGTTGGCAACATATAAAGACGGTCCCTACCCAACAGCGGGCTCACAGTCTAGAAGGGGGAGACAGACGACAAAACAAAGCATATTAACAAAATAAAATAAATAGAATAAATATGTACAAATAAAATAAATAAATAGAGTAATCAATACACACAAACATATGTACATTTATACAAGTGCTGTGGGGAGGGGAAGGAGGTAAGGCTGGGGGGATGGGAAGGGGGAGGAAGGGGAGAAGGGGGAGAGTAGTGGGGGTAAGGGGGGTAGAGGCAAGTTGAAACTTGCCCAAAGTCACACAGCTGACTAGATTGTGAGTCCACTGTTGGGTAGGGACCGTCTCTATATGTTGCGAATTTGTACTTCCCAAGCACTTAGTACAGTGCTCTGCACACAGTAAGTGCTCAATAAATATGATTGAATGAATGAATGAAAGTGACAGAAGCAGGATTAGAACCCCCATCCTCCGACTCCCAAGGCTGGGCTCTTTCCACTAAGCCACGCTGCTTCTCCCGAAGCCCTAGATCACCTCAATAGTTCGCTTCCTTCACTCTTGGGCATAAGCTGCAGGGACCTCCTGACAGAAATCCAGATATCAGGCCAACTTTGTCATTCTCAATTTTATCCATGTGTCCTTTAACTCTGCCCTCTCTTCTGCCTGGCAAAATTATTTCTCCATCCTTATTGACACCCATACCCATTGCCCTTGACAGTTGTTCTGGACATTTAACTCTCTCCTCAAACCCCTCATCCTCCTGCATCCCAATCTCTTGCCCCGATGACCTGACCATGTATTTTACTGAGAAAATTGAAACCATCAGGCATGATCTCCCTAAAATCTCCCCTGCTCTTCCCCAGTCCCTCACTTCTTTTGACCCTTCTTCGACTCTCCCATTTTTCCCAGCAGTATCTCAAAAAGGGACTTCCTATCTCTTTTCAAAATCTATTGCTTCCACCTGAGCCTCTGAACGCATCCCTGTGCACCTTATCAAAGCACTTGCCCCTCCCATCTTCCTTCACTGACTTCCATCTTCAACTGTTCACTCTATGATGGCTTCTTCCCCACTGCTTTCAAACATGCTCATGAATGCCCTATCCTAGAAAAGTCCTCTTTTAACCCCAAGGCTCCCTCCAGTTGTCTCCCTCCTACCATTCCTCTCCCAACTCCTTGGACTAGTTAACATCCATTGCCTCCACTTCCTCTCCTCCAGTTCTCTCCTTAAACCCTCCAAACTGGTATCCACCCACTTCACCCCACTGAAACTGCCCTCTCCAAAAGTCAACAACGATTGTATTTCTCGAGCATAGGAAATGCCATGATCACATAGGGGTTTTTCCCAGGGTGAGGCTCAAACATTGCCTTCTGGATGTGCTGGCAACTTTGATTTTGCCAAAATTCACGGGAAACTCAACGGCATTATTTGTGGTAGTGGGAACTGCATTCGTGTCATTCATTCATTCAATCGTATTTATTGAGCGCTTACTGTGTGCAGAGCACTGTCTATTAAGCGCTTGGGAAGTACAAGTTGGCAACATATAGAGATGGTCCCTACCCAACAATGGGCTCACAGTCTAGAAGGGGGAGACAGGCAACAAAACATGTGTCTTCCCCTGATATTGTGTATAGAAGATTAGATTTCCTTCCTTGCATTTTTCAGTGGTGGATTTTTAGGACAGGGTCAGTGGGTCTCCTTTCGGTGTGGTGGGTAGCAAGATCACAGGCTTGGGAGTAAGAAGGACCTGGGTTCTAATGCCAGCTCCACCACTTGTCTTCTGTGTGACTTTGAGAAAGTCACTTGACTTCTCTGTGCCTCAGTTACCTTTTCTGTAAAATGGAGATCATGACTGTGAGCCTAATGTTGGACAGGAACTGTGTCCAACTTGATTTGCTTGTCTCTACCCCAGGGCTTACTCCAGCACCTAGAACAGTGCTTGGCACATAGTAAGCACTTCACAAATACCATCATTAAGTGTCTGGCACATAGTAAGCGTTTAGCAAATACCACAGTTATTATTATTTTTATTTTTTATGGTTTTCTACCACTAAATTGAGGTTATTGTACAACACTGAAGTTTATAGACTTTTTAGTCTGGGGTCAAATACATCTGTGAGTCCCATGTGGGACAGAGACTCTGTCAAACTTAATTAATTTGTATCTACTCCAGCGATTAGACAGTGCTTTTTTATGGTATTTGTTAAGAGGAGAAGCAGCGTGGCTCAGTGGAAAGAGCCCGGGCTTTGGAGTCAGAGGTCATGGGTTCAAATTCTGGCTCCACCACTAGTCAGCTGTGTGACTTTGGGCAACTCACTTCACTTCTCTGGGCCTCAGTTACCTCATCTGTAAAATGGGGATGAAGACTGTGAGCCCCCCGTGGGACAACCTGATCACCTTGTAACCTCCCTCATGCTTAGAACAGTGCTTTGCACATAGTAAGCGCTTAATAGATGCTATGATTATTATTATTATTAAGCACTTACTATGTGCCAAGTACTGTTCTAAGTGCTGGGGTAGCTAAAAGATAATCAGGTTGGACACAGTCCCTGCTCCACATGAGGCTCTCACTATTAATCCCCCTTTTACAGATGAGGGAACTGAGGTACAGAGAAGTGAAATGACTTGCCCAAGGCCACACACCAGACAAGTGGTGGAGCTGGGATTTAGAACCCAGGACCTCTGATTCCCAAGCCTGTGCTCTTGACACTAGGCCACGCTTTTTCCAGTGCTTGACACATAGTACGTACTTCATAAATACAGGAATAATACAGTCATAATAATAATAATCTTCTTGCCAAATCCAACAGCCTCTGTTGCATCCTAATCCTCCTCGACCTCTCAGCTGCCTTAGAAATTGTGGATCACCCTCTCCTCCTGTACTAAGCGATGGTGAATACAAGCAAAGCGGTTGGACATAGCCCTTGTCCCACATGGGGATCACAGTATTAATCTCCATTTTACAGGTGAGATAATTAAGGCACAGAGAATGGAGTGACTTGCCCAAGGTCACCCAGCAGACAAGCGACAGAGCCTAGGTCCTTCTGATGGCCAGGCCCGTGCTCTATCCACTGAGCCACACTACTTCTCAAAATTATTGTCATTCATTCATTCATTCAATCGTATTTATTGAGCACTTACTGTGTGCAGAGCACTGTACTAAGCACTTGGGAAGTACAAGTTGGCAACATATAGAGACGGTCCCTACCCAACAGTGGGCTCACAGTCTAGAAGGGGGAGACAGAGAACAAAAGAAAACATATTAACAAAACAAAATAAATAGAACAAATATGTACAAATAGAGTAATAAATACGTACAAACATATATACATATATGTACACACACACATATATACACATATATTTATTTATATATACACACATACACATATATACTCGAGGGAGAGTGACTCATTACAAGCATTTAATAAAGGTTTTCCGGGTTGGTTCAGGGCAATCTGACTTTCTGTTCCCACAAGCATAATACCACCCTCCGCACAGACTAGGTGGCACAATAAATGTTGCTGATGATAATGATGATGACCGAAGAATGAATATTCTAGGTTTGGGAAATGTACCGATGTTTACTAGCATTTGTTTCTTGGGAATCGCAATTAAAAAAATTACTAGTACGTGTGTTCTTCAGTTAAACCAAAGGAGTGGAAGACATGGATTGTGGGAAGATGGAACCTTAGATTGGCACTTTAAAGCCTAACAAGTCCAGGCACGGGTTTCCACATGATTACTGAATTACCCATGATTTGAGTCCTCATCCCTAAGCACTTAGGTCCTCAACCCACTGCCTCCCTCCCCACCATTGCAATTATGCATATATCTTTAAAATCAGCTGCTCCCCCCTACTTGTAATTTATTTTAACGTCTGCCTCGTCTGCTAGATTTTAAGCTCTTTGAGAACAGAGATTGTGTCTGCTAGCTCTATCCCAAAGGGTTAGTCTGAATTGGCCGGACTGACAGTCTGGCCTATCATACCATCCTTTGGTGTGTGTGCTCAGGGTTTTCTACACCTGATCTATTCAATCAAGAATTCATTATGGAGTAAAGAGACTTGAATTATCATCCCATCTTTGCCATTCTGTGATTTTGAGCTCCCTGTTTCCGCTTTCAACCTACCCCTGACTCTGCTTTGCCTCATTCCTATTGCGATCACTGCTATAAAATGTAGCAATAATAATAATAATAATAATTACAGTATTTTTTAAGCGCTTACTATGTGCCAGGCAGGGGAGATGCTGTAAAGACCATTGGAGAATGAAATAAAGTCCTTATATTGTGAGCTTCCTAGATTAAAATATTTTTGAAATCCAAATTATTATTATAACATCTCCCCATTTTCCCTGAACAGTATGTACCATAACATGAGGAACTGGTCTTCTGTATGAATAAATGAAAAAATATCAAATCAAAGAATATAGAGCAGGAATTGATATTCTGGTTTTCTGATACAAATTTGAACTACCATTCTGAGCTTTTTAAATATTAAAATTTACTGGCTTTGAGTCCTCTGGACTGGAAAATCAACATTGAATTTCCTGGATAAAAGATATAGACTGTTAGTCCTAGCTTTAAGTGTAGCCAAAAGAGGAGCAGTAATTACTTGGAAACAAGAAACTGCTTCTTCAACAAAGAAGCAGATGCAGTATTTTGATGCTGGGCCCCATTTGAGAAAAGTATAGCCATTAAAAAAATCAATACATTCAACTCTAGGGGTCCAGGGAAATGTTTTTAGGTCTTGTGAAAAAAAATGGAGGGCTCAATAAATTTTTGCTTGTGTACATTTATACCTAGGATTTGGCAAAATCACCTAAAATAAAAAACCTCTAAATATTGATTAACATGGGATTTAGAGAATATGTCACTAAAAAACTCTGTAACTATAGAAACAACTATCATTATTTTGCCTTTGGAAGAATTCCCTAAACAAGTAAGGGAGTTGCCTATTTTTCCTAATATATTTCCCTTTATAATGAATGTAAGAAATGAAAAATGAAATAATAATGATAACCAATTTTCTCTAATAACCTAAATTAAAGTCTTTCCTAACAGATACTAGCAAAGGACTCATATTCTCTTTTATAAGGACTTTGCAATTTTAAGAACAATATACTACTCCTAGGACTTTCATATATTAGATAATTTAGTTCATAATCAATGCAAGTCACTACTCTCCAGAGAGCTTTACATTCTTATTTGGAATCTACAAAAGGCTGAGCCGAGTACAAATTATACATTTCACTTTGAATCCCCAGCTGGGGTAATTCTGGGGAAGGCTCAATATGTACTTTATCTTCCTTCTTGAACCATTTCTTCCACCTATTTTTCTCATCACGGTTGACAACAGTACATCCTCCCTGCCCTGGATGCTAGTAAGTTGTTGTCATTTTTTACTTCTCCAATTTCTTCTCATTCAGTTGGCCTCTAAATACTGCTGCTTTGGCCTCTAAAATATGTCCCAGATCCACACTTATGGCTACCTCCTGGTTCAAGTTCTTATCATCTCCTGACAAAGACCTTTCTTCAGTCTCTCAAATGCTCTCTCTTTCTCTCTCTCTCTCTCCTTCCCCGCTCCCTCCCTCTCTTTGCCTGCCCCCTTCTCCCCTCTTCTACTCTTTTATCTTTCCCTATTCTTATCATTGCTAATATATCTATACTTAATATAAACATATATACCCAACATATATATTACATGTTTTTCCTCAAGTTCCCTTTCTCCTTGTTCAATTATATCTGTCAGTCTCCCCCATAGATCACAGGTTTTTCAAGCCCGGGACCGTGTATCTTCATTTATACTGTACTCTGTCAAGGACTTAGTTACAGTGCTTTGCACCAAATTGGTGATCAATAAATAGTTGCTATAGTAGTAGTAATGGCATATATTGAACAGACACTATATGCCAGGCACCATATCAAATACTTGGGAAAATGCAACAGAATCAATCAATCGTATGTATTTAGCGCTTACTGTGTGCAGAGCACTGTACTAAGTGCTAGAGAGAGACATGTTCGTAGCTATAATTTTATCAATTTATATTAATGTCTGCCACTCCCTCTAGACTGTAAGCTCACTGTGGACAGATAATGTGTCTGTTATAGTGTTATATTTTCCCAAGTGTTTAGTTCAGTGCTCTTCACACAGTAAGAGCTAAATAAATTTGGCTGACTGACTAACTGACCACAATGATCTTACCTTGGATATTGCTGAATGAGTGAGACTGAAAGTCCAATACTTTGGAAACTCAGTCAAACATCATGTGACTAAAACCAGAAGCTTTCCGTTAATCCTCCATTAAATTATTTGGTGTTAAGGTGACTGTTATTTTTATCTGCATGTATGTAGCTGTCTTTCATATTCAGAGAAGACGCTACTGAAGGTGAAATTCATATCCATGTGCATGTGTGGTTGTGTTGGGCAAACAAAAATGTTGTCCTTTTTTATATTGTGCCCAGTGATTACAGTGTCTGGTGCTGTTTTCTCTTTTTTTGCCTCCTTGGCTCTCCATACTGAGGTTTTACTCAAACGGAGCCATTCTCTTCCATAGCAGGACAACGTGCTGGTCTATCTTCTGTAGCTGACTCCCAGTTTTCAGCAGGGAGGAAGTATTGTAGGAGGCTTTGTTTTATCTTGTCCTTAAAATGCTTCCTCTGCTCTCCTTGTTTTTGGTTTCCTCGTTTCAGCTCTCTATATATCAGCTTTTTTGGTATCCTGCTGTAATTCTCCGCACATGTCCCATCCAGCATAACGGTGGTAAGATCAATCAGTCAATCAATTAATTGCATTTATGGAGTGCTTACTGTGTACAGAGCACTGTACTGAGTGCTTGGGAGAGTGCAATATATATTGTCTTTGCACATGGATCTGTGACCAAGCTACATGGCTCAGTGGATAGAGCACAGCCCTGGGAGTCAGAAGGTCATGGGTTCTAATTCTGGCTCCACCACACGTTTATAGTGTAACCTTGGGCAAGTCACTTCACTTCTCTGGGCCTCAGTTACCTCATCTATGAACTGGAGATTAGGAGTGAGAGCCTTGTATGGGACAAGGCCCATGTCCAACCTGATTACCTTGTATCTACCCCAGCTGTTAGAACAGTGCTTGGCACATAGTAAGTGCTTAACAAGTTCTATGACTATTATTATTATTTGATATCCACCCCACCCCCAACCCCACAGCACTCATGTACATATCTGTAAATCATTTATTAGAAATTATTTATTCTTATTAATGTCTGTCTTCCCCTCTGGACCATAAGCTCACTATGGGCAGGGAACATGTCCGCCTATTCGCTTGTACTATAGTCTCCTAAGCACTCAGAACAGTGCTGTGCACAGGGTAAGCGCTCAATAAATATCGCTGACTGAATATAACAGAATTAGTAGACACATTCCCTGACCACAACGAAAATGAGTGTAGTTTCGATGCAAGAAGACATACTACATTCCGGAAGTTCGTTGTTCATCTGTACCATTTGGATATTGGTACAGATATTGGCATATTTGGATATTGGATATTGATATTAGAGAAGCAGAGTGGCTCAGTGGAAAAGAGCATGGGCTTTGGAGTCAGAGGTCATGGGTTCAAATTGCACATAGTAAGTGCTTAATAAATGCCATCATTCATTCATTCATATTGAGTATGGCCCATCAGTGATACCGGAACCTCTCAATGTGGCCTCTAAGTGTGGCCAAGGTCTCTCCCACCACACTCTGATTGACAGTCTCCCGAAGGATGTGCTGGTCTTCTTGAGTCCGTTTCCTATTTCCCTGTCCATCATTGACTTGTTCGCCAGTGGGCTGACTAAGTAGAAAAAATCTGTCACAGTTTTAATCTCTATATTGCCAATAAAACCCTCTCAGGGTCACACCTAGAGAGTTTCCAGTACTCTACCAGTCTCGACTATGGGAGGGAGAGTCAAGCAGAGGCATACTCATTCCATTCCTAGCTTGGCCAGTGGCTAGCAACTGGAAGGCAATCTGCTACAAGTCAAGACTTCCCTGTGCTGGGCTGGAGCAGCATGGAAGAGAGTCGAGGGTGGAGACTCTAGTTTACCGAGTGGAAGGAGGAAATGGTAAACCCCTCCTGTATTTTGACCAAGAAAACTCTATGGATACACTACCAGAACAATTGCAGACAGAGGTGAGACATTCTGGGAGAGATGTGCTCATGGTGTTGCTATGGGTCGGAGACAATTCAGCAGCATAAGACAAGGCAATTGCCAATACAATTTTTAGTTGTGGGTATGGCTTCCTTAGTACAGGCTGATATAATAATAATAATAATAATAATAATAATGATGGCATTTATTAAGCGCTTACTATGTGCAAAGCACTGTTCTAAGCGCTGAATGATGATACATCATGATAAACAATGATATATCATCTGGGTTCTGAACCTCACTGTGGGCAGGGGCTTTGTCTACCAACTCTGTTATACTGTACTCTCCCAAGTGCTTAGCGCAGTGCTCTGCACACAGTAAGTGTTCGGTAAAGACAATTGATTTCTTGATTGATTGAGCATCAGCCCATAGTGCCTGGCTGATTCGGTGAAAAGGTTGATAATCCACTGCATATATTCCGAAATTGGGGCCTCAAGAATACAGCCATCTGCACACACTAAGTCTTGAATGACTATTTAAGGGCTTTGGATGATGCTCAAAGTCTGTTAAGGTGTGAAAGCGTATTCTAAAATGCAACCGGGTTCCTTCAGCCGATCAAACAATCAATCATATTTATTGAGCAAGCACTGTGTGCAGAGTAATAATAATAATAATGGCATTTATTAAGCACTTACTATGTGCAAAGCACTGTTCTAAGCACTGGGGAGGTTACAAGGTGATCAGGATGTTCCATGGGGGGCTCACAGTCTTAATCCCCATTTTACAGATGAGGTAACTAAGGCACAGAGAAGTTAAGTGACTTGCCCAGTACTGTACGAAGCACTTGAGAGAGTACAATATAACAAAGTTGGTAGATGCATTTCCTGCACTCAAGGAGCTTAGAGCTTAGAGGGTTTCTTGTTACACCTTCCAGCAAGGATGCATAGCACAAGATGAACAGGACCAGTAAATCGGTGGTATTTTGTGAGCACTTACTATGTGCAGAGCACTGTACTAAGCTAGTTGGGAGCATACAATATAGTGGAATTAGCAGCACATTCTCTGCCTTCAACGAGCAAGAAAACCTAGGTGATGTATCAGCCTGTCCCAAGAAAGTCAAACTCACAACCAAAAAGTTTACTGCCAATTCAGAGATGAAAACTCTGACATAATTTTGCTACCTAGTCAGCATGCTGACAAACAAGGCAATAATAATTATAATAATTATAATAATTATTCATTGACAGCTGTCTCAGGAGGACTCTAGCTGGTATCAAGTGCTTAGAACAGGGCTCATTGCTTAGAAAGTGTGAGCCCGTTGTGGGCAGGTATTGTCTTTGTTGCTGAACTGTACTTCCCAGGTGCTTAGTACAGTGCTCTTCGTACGGTAAACACTCAATAAATACCATTGAATGAATGAATGAATGAACAGTGCTTGGCACAGAGTTAGCGCTCAACAAATACCATAATTATTATTGTTATGCCAGGAATGGAGAGCAGTAAGATGAAAATGGTGATGATGGTGAAACAACGTGGCCTAGTGGAAAGAGCATGGACCTAGGAGTAAGAGGATCTGGGTTCTAATTTTAGCTCCACCAATTATCTGCTTGTGTGACCTTGGGTAAGTTGCTTCATTTCTCTATGCCTCCGTTAACTGATCTGTGAAATGGGATTAAGACTGTGAGTCCTAAATGGGACAGATACTGGTCCAACTGGATTATGTCCTCTAGACTGGAAACTCACTGTGGGTGGAGACTGTGTCTAGCAACTCTATTGTATTTTGTATTGTGCTCTCCCAAGTGCTTAGTACAGTGTTGTGCACACAGCATGTGCTCAAGAAATTCCAGCGATGTTGATGGCTTCCTTGAGATCTTGTGGAATTTCCTCTGGAGTCTGTATATTGAAGAAGAGTTTGTGTGAATGTTCAAGTAGGGTGTCCCCTCTATGAGTGTACATTTTAATAATAATAATAATAATAATAATGGCATTTATTAAGCGCTTACTATGTGCAAAGCACTGTTCTAAGCGCTGGGGAGGTTACAAGGTGATCACAGTAAGCGCTCAATAAATGCATTAATTGATTGATTCATTCATTCATTCATTCCGTCGTGTTTGTTGAGCACTTGCTGTGTGCAGAGCACTGTACTAAGCGCTTGGGAAGTAGGGAAGCAGCGTGGCTCAGCGGAAAGAGCCCGGGCTTTGAAGTCAGAGGTCATCGGTTCAAATCCCGGCTCTGCCTCTTGTCAGCTGTGTGACTTTGGGCAAGACACTTCATTTCTCTGGACCTCAGTTACCTCCTCTGTAAAATGGGGATTAAGACTGTGAGCCCCACGTGGGACAACCTGATCACCTTGTAAATTCCCCAGTGCTTAGAACAGTGCTTTGCACATAGTAAGCGCTTAATAATTGCCATTATTATTATTATTATTATCAGGTTGTCCCACGGGGGGCTAACAGTCTTAATCCCCATTTTACAGATGAGGTAACTGAGACCCAGAGAAGTTAAGTGACTTGCCCAAAGTCACACAGCTGACAATTGGCGGAGCCTGGATTTGAACCTCTGGCTCCAAAACCCATGCTCTTTCCACTGAACCTCCTTTTAGCTGCTTCTCCTTTTAGCAGGTAATCCAGTGGTCTGGTTGCTTTTCCATTTTTTATGGCTCTAACTGCTGCAATTACTTGTTCCATAGTTGGGGTCAGTGCCAGGTCTTCAAATAGCAGAAGGTCTTTTTTATTCATTCATTCATTCATTCATTCAATCATATTTATTGAGCGCTTACTGTGTGCAGAGCACTGTACTAAGCACTTGGGAAGTACAAGTTTGCAACGTATAGAGACGGTCCCTACCCAACAGCGGGCTCACAGTCTAGAAGGGGGAGACAGACGACAAAACAAAACATATAAACCAAATAAAATAAATAGAATAAATATGTACAAGTAAAATAAATGAATGGAGTAATAAATACGTACAAACATATATATAGGTGCTGTGGGGAGGGGAAGGAGGTAAGGCAGGGGGGATGGGGAGGGGGAGTCTTCTAGACTGTGAGCCCGCTGCTGGGCAGGGACCGTCTCCATATGTTGCCAACTTGTACTTCCCAAGTGCTTAGCACAGTGCTCTGCACACAGCAAGCGCTCAATAAATACGATTGAATGAATGAATGAATGAATGAATGAAGGAGGGGAAGGAGGTAAGGTGAGGGGGATGGGGAGGAGGGGGAGAGGAAGAAGAGGGCTCAGTCTGGGAGGAGGGGACTCAGTCCCATGCACGCCTCTTCTCCTTCTCCCCTCCCGTACCCTCTCATGTTTTGCATAGCAGAGAAGCAACGTGGCTTAGTGGATAGAGCATGGGACCTGGATTCTAATCCTGACTCTGCCATGTGTCTGCTCTGTGACCTTGGGCAAGTCCCTTCACTTCTCTGTGCCTCATTTCCCTCATCTGTAAAATGGGGATTAAGACTGTGAGCCCCCGTGAGACCTGACCTGACCTGAGACCTGACCCCGTGTCTGACCTGAATAACTTATATCTACCCCAGGGCTTAGAACGGTGCTTGACACACAGTAAGCACTTAAAAATACTGCTATTGTTATTGTTATTATTGCCTCATCTTCAGTGAGCCTGCATTGCTCTTGCATCTTTTTATGATTTCTGCATAACAAACATCAACAAATCAGATTCACTAACGTCATAATGCTTGACATTTCCCCTGAACAGAGGATGACACTCTGAACCTCTCTATCCATTTGTTATATGAAAACATCACTGATAAGACAAAGCAAGATTTGATCGTAAACATAATTTTATGGTCAGTGAAACTTAGCAAATCAGTGCTGAATATTCAAAGTAGTATGATGGCCCAGGGGAACTGCATGCAGCTATAGGGAATGTAAATAGTTTAGTTCTGCTTGAATTGTAAATTAAATTTGCACAAAAACTCAGGAAGGACACACTAGCTGCTGTGATACAGTATATGGCTGACAGGAGAAAAATTAGAAACCTAGAAACATCGTAGCTCAAAATTATTTTCTCCAGATTTTAACAGAAAATTGACAAATAGTTAATAAGAAAATGGTTCCATTTCTTTCACCTGGGGCTTGAATTCTTCCAAAAGGTCAGAAGAGGTTGTCACCCAATGAATGACATTGACTTTAAGGAGCTGCAAGAGATTGAGAGTATTCAATTTTGAGTTTACTACAGAATCTATCAAATCAAGGCCTGTAGTTTTTGAGTGCGTTCACCCCGTGCCCGCCCCCTCTGTGACCCCCTGTGACCCCACCTCCCCCTCTGCCCTCCATATCCTTTCTCTTCCCCCTTATGTCACTGTAGTCCCCAAGCTTTCCTCTACCCCCCTGCTCTCCATCTCTGTCCCCTTTGCCCCCCTTGCCTATGGTGCACATAGCCCCAGTCCACAGCCGGGACCTTTCCTCTGCAGTCTGAGTTCTGCAGGCTCATGCAGAGTCCCTAGTTCCCTGCAGGTGGTTGGGGGAAGAAAAATGGGAATTCAATCCCTCCAATTCTCCTTCCCCTTTAGTTCAGGGATTCCTCTCAGCCAGCACCACCACCGGCTCCCAGCGAGTGGGGGCAGCTGCTCCCTTCCACCTCTGTTCAGCTCCAGGCATGCTCTTCCCTACCTCCTTTCCTCCCCTTCCACTTCTTCCCTCTATCAACCAAACCATCCACCACCTCACTGCCCCCCAAGTAAGCCAGGGCTACTAATAATGATCATAATAGTCATGGGGATGGTATTTCTCAAATGCTTTCTGTGTACTTCCCAAGCGCTTAGTACAGTGCTCTGCACACAGTAGGCGCTCAATTAATACGATTGAATGAATGAATCTCCCTGAAATCAATCCATAAATCAATGGTATTTATTGAGCATCTATTGTATATAGAGAACTATACTAAGCACTTGGGAGAGTACAATACAATAGAGTTGGTAGATGTGATTTCTACTCACAAGGAGCTTATTTATTATAGGCCATAATAATAATCACTTATTATAGGCCAAAGGCCGAAGTCGTAGTGTTTACAGTAAGACTGGAGCCATTAGTGCCCCATGGGCTTGGCATCGTGGGTGTGATACAATTGATTCCGTCCCCACAGGCTTTCAGGAAGAAAGGGTAGCAATGCTAGCCCACCCTGCCCTTTGAACTTGGAAATGAATCAGAAGATGAGCCAAGATGGTGACTCCACCTTTTGGTCCTTGGCAATTGGAGTTGGGTGCCCTGAAGGCTGGCCTGGGGTCTGTATGGAACAATCAGGGACTGGGGTTCTCACAATGTGAGCATAAATTGGGTGTGAGTAAGCGGGTCGGAGAGCCGGGGGGTCATGGTCAAGTGTAGTGGGGTTAGGAGTTGGAGTCATGATAGTTTTGAGGGGGTCACAGCAATGGAACTTATGAGATGCTGTGAAGTGACCAGATCAGGCAAAGGTGAGGCAATTGAGCGTGAAGTGGGGAGTACCAGTGGGGAAAAGATGGAGAAGAAAGAGGAGCACCTTCTTTTGTTCCTCTGGTGTCCCTTTTCTCCCCTCTTTCACTTTCCATGTTTTCTTCCTCCCTCTTCCATTCCCTCCCTCCTTTCCTTTCTTCTCACCTTTCTCCCTGACCCCTGAAAGCTCCACCCCCCATCACCCTGACCTTCAAAGCTCCACCCCTGTTTCCCTGATCCCTCAAAGCTCTGACCCCTGACCATTGCCCTGACCCCTCAGAGCACCATCCAAAATTCACCCTCTTGCTTGAAATCTAAAGTTGACCCCCCAATTGGAGTTTAAATGTTCTTGTGATTTTTGTTACGCAATGACTCCATTGTCTTTCGAATCCTGTTCTTTTCTGACATCGAACCCTTTATAGGTGTTAGCCCTTTGCCATATTTTCATACTAAACTTCCCTGAATTCCATTAAACTTTAACTATAATATCCTTTATTCACATCTTCATACTGAGCGCTGATTCTCAGAGGTTGAGTGAAGAGGAGAGGGGTGTCATCTTGGGTATGCTTGGCATTTAATTTTGAGTCATATTTGCAAATGTGGTCTATCAGCTCAATACTATTAATACATGAGTATTTTTACTGCTGCCTATATTTCATACAATACTATTATCTTCCTTACCATGTTTTCTCAAGTATATTTAATAGCTTTTTGTTACCATATCAGTGCTCTATATTTCTAAGCTCAAACATAGGCAAGGAATAATATGTATATACACAAAACACACTAGCCAAACTGCTTTGGTACCTCAGGTCTAAGAATGCAAACGATGGAGACAAATAGTGGGAACAAGAACTAGACACAGGGAGCAACCTGCAGTGAAAATAATGTTGAGACTTTAAAGAAATAGAAACAAATTTACAAGTTGTTTCAACTCTCTCCATGTCCAGGGGCGATTGTCTTGTGACCTGGGACCAAATAAATGTTATTATTCATGATGTTTGAAATTACGTGTACCATATTTTATGGTATTTTTAGGTACTTACTATGAGCCAGGCACTCTACTCAGCCCTAAGGGTAGATACAAGATAATTGGCACACAGACTTTTCACTGTGATTACTGTAATTTATATATTTATAGTATTACCTGTCTCCCCCTCTAGACTATAAGCCCATTGTGGACAGGGAATGTATCTGTTTATTGTTATAGTGTATTCTCCTAAGCACTCAATACGGTGCTTTGCACACAGTAAGTGCTCAGTAAATATGAGTGAAAGAATGAACGAACCCCATTTTACAGATGAGGTTACTAAGGCACAGAGAAGTCAGGAACTTTCCCATGATCACACAGCAGACAAATGGCCGAGCCGGGATTAAACCCAGGTCTTCCAACTCCCACACTCCTTCTCTAGGTACTTCTGTATCTTTTGACACAGTCTAATATTTATTAGGGATCTTTTTGACCCCTCTCAGGGTAGCACCTGGAGAATTTCCAGAACTCTGCTAGTCTTGACTACAGGAGGGACAGTCAAGTAGACGCATCTTCATTCCACTCCTAGCTTGGGCATCGGCTAGTAAGTGGAAGGCAATCGGCTACAACTCAAAACTCCCCCGTGCTGGGCAGCAGCAGCAAGGGAGAGATTTGAGGGTGGAGACTCAGGTTTATTGCACAGAAGGAGGTGAAGGTAAACCACTTTGGGATTTTTACCAAGAAAACTCTGTGGATACACTACCGGAATGACTGCAGATGGAGGTGGGATGTTCTCGAAGAGATGTGCCCACGGTGTCTCTATGGGTCCGAAATGATTCGCTAGCATAAGACAAGACAATCTTTTTGAACCCCATAGGTGGAAATCATTTTTCAAATATGAATGGTCCTGTTTGTAAAAAGCATTTGAAATGAGCGGGCTCCAGGATTGAGAACTTGCACCTACGAATGACTAGTGGCTTGCATGGTGTTAATCGTACCGTTGTAATTGTTAGTCATGTTCCAGTTAGGTCACGGAATACAACAATTAAGTTGAGGGAAAGAGCATGGTGTAGTGCCTAGGGCATGGGCCTAGGACTCAGAAAGTCATGGGTTCCAATCTTGGCTCCTCCCTTGTCTGCTGGGTGACCTTGGGCAAGTTACTTTACTTGTCAGTGTCTGAGTTACATCATCTCTAAAATGGGAACGGAGACTGTAAACCCCATTTGGGATATGGACTGTGTTCAACCTGATTTGCTTGTATAATAATACTAATAATAATTACTATGTGCCAAGCACTTTTCTAATAATAATAAATAATAGTAATGGCATTTGTTAAGTGCTTACTATGAGCTGAGCACTCTTCTAAGTGTTGGGATACATACAAGGTGATCAGGTTGTCCCACGTGGGGCTCACAGTCTTCATCCTCATTTTACAGATGGGGTAACTGAGGCCCAGAGAAGTGAAGTGACTTGCCCAAAGTCACACAGCAGACAAGTGGCGGAGCCGGGATTTGAACCCACGACCTCTGACTCCAAAATCCGTGTTCTTTCCACTGAGCCATGCTGCTTCTCTAAGCGCTGAGATAGGTACAAGGTAGTCAGGTTGTCCCACTTGGGGCTCACAGTCTTAATCCTCATTTTACAGATGAGGTAACTGAGGCACAGAGAAGTTAAGTGACTTGCCCAAAGTCACACAGCTGGTAAGTGGCAGAACAGGGATTAGAACCCACGACCTCTGATTCCCAAGCCTGTGCTCTTTCCACTAAGCCACGCTGCTTATCCACCCCAGCACTTAATCCAGTGCCTGGCACATAGTAAGCACTTAACAAATACCATAATTATCATTATTAATGATCATGATTATGATGTCGGCAGGCAGGGGTGCATGTGAAGTTCATGTGTGGTCTTTGCCTAAATCAGCCAGCTACAGGACGAACCAAGACTAGAGCCAATGTCTTCTGATTCCCAGAGCACAGCTCATTCACTCCATCAGTCAATCATATTTATTGAGTGCTCAGTGTGTGCAGAGCACTGAACTAATCACTTCAGAGAGTACAGTATAGCAATAAACAGACACATTCCCTGCCCATAATGATCTTACAGTCTGGTGGGGTGGGAAGGAGACAGAAGTTAATATAAATAAATAAATACCTTGCAGATGTTATAAAAATGCACATGGGGCCTTCTACATATTAGTGAATGACTGAGAAAGGAAGTTAAGCATCCTAAGCCAAGTAATGCAAATATACATGTTTTGATATGAGGCTTAAAGTTAATTGTAAACTGTATCTAGGAGAGGAGGATAGTTACCTGGTTTATTTACACGCAACACGATTGCTTTCTCCTCAAGTGTTTTGTCTTTCTCAGAGCAACTCATGTTCCACCATTTGCCTCAGGAATCATTTTCTCAGTCTAAAAGACCTCACTTTCAGGAAACAATTTCAAAAATTGGCCTGCGTAAATATATTTCCCTGACAATGTAATTTCTGTACTACTTAACTAATAGCCCTTTGATGACCTCAAAATTCCCCTACCTCTTTAGTTTACATCCAAATGGAAATTAATTTAATGTAATGATCTCCAATCACAGCAAATTCCAACTATTATTTGTTAAATACGTGAAGCCTCTCAGCGGTGAACTAAGCCATTTCAGAAGGCTTAAAAGCCAGAGTTAAGAAAGCAGAACTGTTTTAATTTAATGATTCTGTTTAAAGCAGAATTTTGATCCCCTTGTTGAACTCCTCTTGGGAGTGTCAGAGGACCTGGGTTCTAATTCCAGCTTTCTGTGTGACCATAAAAGATTTTCAGATGATGATTGTCTAACTTGAGATAGGACACCCTAGAAGTAAGTGGAAGAGACTCTTGAGCTTCATCACTGGCTAAATTCTCCAAACTTCACCAAGTCATATGAACTTTCTGGGGCTGGGTTCTCTGGGGATAACTGGCTGAGGAGGAAACCTCGGTCTCTGACTGTATCTGGTACTTTAATTAAAAAACATAATAATAATAATCGTGGTGGTATGTGTTTACCTCTTATGAA
The DNA here is from genome assembly GCF_015852505.1 of Tachyglossus aculeatus. Lineage (NCBI taxonomy): Eukaryota > Metazoa > Chordata > Mammalia > Monotremata > Tachyglossidae > Tachyglossus > Tachyglossus aculeatus. The sequence continues at coordinate 53,479,485 of NC_052069.1, forward strand.
CAAATCACTGTTCTAAAGCTTGCTTAGATCAATCGATCAATGGCATCTATTGAGCAGTTACTGTTTAATCAATCAATCAATCATATTTATTGAGCACTTACTGTGTGCAGAGCACTGTACTAAGCGCTTGGGAAGTACAAGTTGGCAACATAGTGTTTACAGAGCACTGTGCTCATTGCTTGGGAGAATAAAATACAAAAGAGTTGGTAGAAACGTTCCCTGTCCATAAGGAGCTTACTGTCTAGAGAGATGTAATGTAGTCATATCAGACACAGGCCCTGAACCAAGTAAGACTTGCAGTCTAAATAGGAAGGAGACCCGATGTCATTCTCCGTTTTCCAGATAGAGAAACTGAGGTAGAGAGAAGTTAAGTGACTTGCCCAAGGTCAAGGATTAGAACCCAGGTCCCCTGACACTCCCAGGCCACTGCTCTTTCCACTAGGCCGAGCTGCTTCTTCACTTTGGATTTTGGCATCCACGAACCCCCAAGTAATTCCATGATAATAGTATGGAATATTGCACAAAATCCAGAAGGCAGATATTAAAATATTAAAATCTCTTTATCAGGTGTTTTGTTTAAAAACTAAGCCAAATTGAGAAAACTCCTGCATCTTTCCTGTCCAAGGAGTTGTTCAAACACTAGCAGCTAAACGTGGAAGCTTTACCCTGCTTCCTTCAGCTTGTCTACTCCTACCTCACCTCACTATTCTCCTACCACAACCAAGCCCACACATTTCACTCCTCTAATGCCAACCTTTTCATTTTACCTCAGTCTCCTCTATCTCGCTTCCAATCGCTTGCCCACATTCTGCCTCTGGCCTGGAATGCCCTCCCTCCGCAAATCCGCCAGACAATTACTCTTGCCCCCTTCAAAGCCTTTTTAAAGGCACATCTCCTCCAAGAAGCCTTCCCTCACTAAGCCCCCCTTTTCTCTTCTCCCACTCCCTTCTGCATCCCCCTGACTTGTTTATTTAATCATCCCCTCTCCCAGCCCTATTGCACTTATGTACATATCTGTAATTTATTTATATTAACATCTATCTCCACCTTGAGAACCTAAAGCTCGTGTGGGCAGAGAATGTGTCTGTTTATTATTACAGTATACTCTCCCAAGTGCTTAGTACAGTGCTCTGCACAGAGTAAATGCTCAATAAATACAATTGAATGGATAATGAATGAATGAATCTCAGTGCTCAGTCTCCCCTGTCTTCATTTGGTCACACAAAAAGGCTGATCGACCCCAAAGAGCTAATAATGTTTCTATTGTGAATATTTTGCATTGAGTCAAGATGGTTAAAACTCCTAAATTTCCAAGCACTTCAAAAATGCATCTTCTAAAATGCAGCACTCCGCATAATGCTTGGCATGGAGTACATGTAGTTGTCCTTATGTTAAAAGGGTGTTGTCATACTTGATAATAATAATAATGGCATTTATTAACCTCTTACTTTGTGCAAAGCACTGTTCTACATGCTGGGGAGATTACAAGGTGATCAGGTCATATTTATTGCTCTATTTATTTATTTTACTTGTACATACTTATTCTATTTATTTTATTTTGTTAATATGTTTTGTTTTGTTGTCTGTCTCCCGCCTCTAATGATAATAATAATAATGGCATTTGTTAAGCGCTTACTATGTGCAAAGCACTGTTCTAAGTGCTGGGGGGGATACAATGTGATCAAGTTGTCCCACGTAGGGCTCACAGTCTTAATCCACATTTTTACAGATGAGGTAACTGAGGCTCAGAGAAGTTAAGTGACTTGCCCAAGGTCACACAGCAGACTTGTGGTGGAGTCAGAATTCGAACCCACGACCTCTGACTCCAAAGCCCGGCTCTTTCCACTGAGCCACGCTGCTTCTTCTAGACTGTGAGCCCACTGTTGGGTAGGGACTGTCTCTATATGTTGCCAACTTGTACTTCCCAAATGCTTAGCACAGTGCTCTGCACACAGTAAGCGCTCAATAAATACTATTGAATGAATGAATGAAAGGTTGTACCACAGGGGGCTCACAGTCTTAATCCCCATTTTACAGATGAGGTAACTGAGGCCCAGAGAAGTTAAGCGACTTGCCCAAAGTCACACAGCTGACAGTTGGTAGAGCCGGAATTTGAACTCATGACCTCTGACTCTAAAGCCCGTGCTCTTTCCACTAAGCCATGCTGCTTCTCTGTAGCTTGGCTTAGTGGAAAGAGCACTTACTTGTGGTGCATGGAGCTGTTTGTACTTTTGTCTCCTTGCCTCTTGTTCCTTACGAAGCTCTGGCTCAAAAGACGTCTCTCCTTTCTTGATAGTGCTGCCCTGTGGTAATCTGCCCTCAATGAATCTTCCATTAAACTGAAAATTTTCTGTGCATAGGAAATTCGTAGAGAGGCAGTGTGGCCTGGGAGTCAGAAGGACCTGGGTTCTAACCTCAGCTCCTCCACTTGTCTGCTGAGTGACCTTGGGCAAGCCACTTGACTTCTCTTTGTCTCAGTTAATTCATCTGTAAAATGGGGAACTTAATACTGGAAGCCCCATCTGGGACATGGATTGTGTCCAATCTGATTATCTTGTTAGAGAAGCAGCGTGGCTCAGTGGAAAGAGCCCGGGCTTTGGAGTCAGAGGTCATGGGTTCAAATCCCGGCTCCGCCGATTGTCAGCTGTGTGACTTTGGGCAAGTCACTTAACTTCACTTAACCCCCCTCGTCCCCCTCTCCATCCCCCCATCCTACCTCCTTTCCTTCCCCACAGCACCTGTATATATGTTTGTACATATTTATTACTCTATTTCTTTATTTATTTTACTTGTACATAGCTATTCTATTTATTTTATTTTGTTAATATGTTTGGTTTTGTTCTGTCTCCCCCTTCTTGACTGTGAGCCCACTGTTGGGTAGGGACTGTCTCTATATGTTGCCAACTTGTACTTCCCAAGCACTTAGTACAGTGCTCTGCACACAGTAAGCGCTCAATAAATATGATTGATTGATTGATTGATTGATTCTCTGTGCCTCAGTTCCCTCATCTGTAAAATGGGGATTAAGATTGTGAGCCCCATGTGGGACAACCTGATCGCCTTGTATCCACCCAGTGCTTAGAACAGTGCTCTGCACATAGTAAGCGCTTAATAAATACCATCATTATTATTATTATTATCTACCTCAGTGCTTAGTACAGTGCCTGGCTCATAATAAGTGCTTAACAGATATCATTAAAAAATGTGTCTCATGACATATTTGTCTGAAATTATGAGTACAGCATCTTGCATTCAGTAGGTGTTCAATAAATACCATCACTATTACTACTATAATAATAGTAATAATAATGATAGCATTTATTAAGCACTTACTATGTGCAAAGCACTGTTCTAAGAGCTGGGGAGGTTACAAGGTGATCAGGTTGTCCCACGGGGGGCTCCCAGTCTTGATCCCCATTTGACAGATGAGGTAACTGAGGCCCAGAGAAGTGAAGTGACTTGCCCAAAGTCACACAGCTGACAATTGGCAGAGCCGGAATTTGAACACATGACCTCTGACTCCAAAGCCTGTGCTTTTTCCACTGAGCCACCCTGCTTCTACCTACTGCATACTACTACATCCATAAAAAAGCCACCGTATTCATTCATTCATTCAATTGTATTTACTGAGCGCTTACTGTGTGCAGAGCACTGCACTAAGCGCTTGGGAAGTACAAGTTGGCAACATATAGAGACGGTCCCTACCCAACAACGGACTACCATATGAACATAAGGAGAATGACATAACCACTGTTTATTTCTGTTTGGGGTCGAAGAGATGGTTACTCAATTTGAATAAACTTGGGGTCAAGGGAAAGCTTGTATTTAGCTTAAATTTTTCCATTTCTCACTAGTGGCATTCGGTGATTTATATTGTTTTTGCTATACCTAAAAGATTAATGGGATTGTTCATGGAATATTCAAGACTTTAGAAAAACAGCTGGTAATGGAGGCATAGACCCAGTTCTTGCTATGGATTATTTATGAGTTTTTCATTTCACATAGCATTTCAAAATATAAATATACAAAGGGGGATGTGTCACCATTTGGAAACTTCAGATTGGCTGGAGGTTCTCATGAGGCTCCACTTTCTCTGAAGGGCTGCAGGTAAGAATGAAGTCTTGGGTGAGGGGGGAGTGGAAGACTCAAAAAGAGAGAGAAAGAGACAGAGGAAGATCAGATGCAAAATATACCACACCATGCTTTAGTTGAGGAAGAAAATGGAGCTCAGTGGGAAAGTGGTGAGGAGAATGAGTCATTAAGCCAGGAAACTACAGCATAAACCACTTTTCTCCCTCTCCTAATGGGCGGATTACTATTTCTTTTGTAGTGTATTCTTCGAAGCACTTAGAACAGTGCTCTGCATATTGTAAGTGCCTGAAAAATTCTATTGATTGTTTGATTGAGATGGAGATAGGGTTATATACCAGTGAGGTTACATTTTTATAGAGAGGCATTTTTTAGTGGACCATAGCAGTTAACCAACTGTCTAGATCAGAATCTCATTCCCATTTCGGAATTTAGGACTAAAGTCAGACATGAAATCATTTGCTTTAGTTCTCACCCCAAATTCGAAGGCCAAGATGACCTCATTAAGCCCCTGAAATGTCACGAGTTCTTTGAGAAACGTGTTCCTCTCATATTGTGTTAATTTCTGCTTTAGTCTTATGAATGATCAAATTGTAAATTATCCTTTGGCTGCTAAGCTACTGCGGGTGGTAGTTTGCACCCATTCTCACTACTTGTATATATATGTTTGTCCAGTGGAACACTCAACGATTCATTCTGAGTGTTGTTGTTGCCTTATGCTGTCGAGTCATGTCCGAGCCATAGCTATGCCATGGATATATCTCTCCCAGAACGCCCCACCTCCATCTGCATTTGTTCTGCTAGTGTATCCAGAGAGTTTTCTTCGTCAAAATACGGAAGTGGTTTACCATTGCCTCCTTCCATGCATTAAACCTGAGTCTCCGCTGTCGACTCTCTCCCATGCCGCTGCTGCCCAGCACAGGTGAGTTTTGACATGTAGCAGATGGCCTTCCACTGCCCAAGTTAGGAATGGAATGGGTATGCCTCTGCTTGGCTCTCCCTCCCATAATCGAGACTGGAAGACTACTGAAAACTCTCCAGGTTGGGCACAGTCCCTGTCCCACATAGGGTTCACAGGTTAAGTAGAAGAAGGACTGAACCTCCATTTTACTGATGAGGAAAATGAGGACAAAGAGAAGTTAAATCAGTCAATCAATCAATTGTATTTATTGAGCGCTTACTGTGTGCAGAGCACTGTACTAAGTGCTTGGGAAGTACAAGTTGGCAACATATAGAGACAGTCCCTACCCAACAGTGGGCTCACAGTCTAAAAGGGGGAGACAGAGAAAAAAAACCATTCCTACTTTAGCAGAAGATGAAAGGCAGAAGCCGGGACCGTGGACCACAGCTGAGTGATGAGGAGTCCTGGATAGGTGGGACACATCTGAATTAATGACATTATACTGGTCTATGTTTTAGTGGTTCCTTCCAGAAAGAATTTAGAATATTAGACTTCGTTCTTTGCTACTGATCCAGGACCATGAATCAGAGATCACCTTATTGTGCTCTGGGGAAAGTTATTTGTCAAAATAGATTCATTCAGTCTAGACATGAATCTATTACACCAGATTAGCTGTTGTGATTTAAGCTGCTTTCAAAAGTGGGGTAGGGAACCAATGAGAAGAAGAAGGAACTTGCCTGGGAGCCAGAGGACCTGGGTTCTAATTCCGCCTCTGCCAGTTCCCTGCTGTGTGACCGTGGGCAAGTCATTTAACTCCTCTGGGCCGCAGTTTCCTCAACTGTAAAATGGAGATTAAATCCCGGTTCTTTCTCCAATACTTAAACTGTGAGTCCTACGCAGGACAGGGACTGTGTCCAACCTAATTAACTTCAGTTTACCCCAATGTTTAGAACAATGTTTGGCAGATAATAAGCACTTAAAATAATTCCATAAGAACACAAAAAAATTAGAAATCAGGTAGAAGGGCTGTGGTGGAAACTTGCTAATTAATTTCAATCTCATTGGTGTAGGGAAAGAACCACAGGAAAACACTGAACTTCATGGACAGCTTTAAGCTGGCAATAAGTTCTCCTAAAATAAAATACTGAACTGTTAATTCCTTATTTAATCATCTATTTATCTTGTATCTACCCAAGTGATTAGTACAGCTCTTGGTACATAGTAAGAACTTAATAAATACCATAAATAATTAATTAAGTACACCAATTTACCTGTAGATACATGTTATTTCCTGGAAAATATACCTTTATTCTTCACCATCTCTGCATAATTCTGATTATAATTGGGATTTGTTTCAAAGACTTGAAATATTTCTCTAATCATCAGGTTGTTAAAATATTTCAGCATATTTCAGTGAACCTGTCAGTTCTACCTTCACAACATCACTATACTCCACCCTTTCCTGTCCATACAAACTGCTATCATGCTGATCTAAGCACAAATCCTATCCAGCCTTGACTACTGCATCAGCCTCCTCGCTGACTTCCCTGTCTCCAGTTTCTCCCCACTCCAGTCTGTACTTCCTGATTTTCCCATCACTGTAGTGGGCACCACCACCCTCCCTGTCACAAAAGCCAGTAACCTTGGCATTATCCTTGACTCCTTTCTTTCTTTCAACCCAAAAATTCAATTGGTCACAAAATCCAGTCGGTCCCACCTTCACAACATTGCTAAAATCTGCCCTTTCCTCCCTATCCATACTGCTACCACGGTAATACAATCACTCATCCTATCAAGCCTTGATTATCTAATCAGCCTCCTTGTTGACCCCCCAGCCTCCTGTCTTTCCCCACTCCAGACCGTACTTCACTCTGCTACCTGGACCATTTTTCTACAAAAACTTTCTGGACGTGTCACCCCACTCCTAAAAAAACTCCAAGGGTTGCCCAACCACCTCCATATCACATAAAAACTCCTCCCCATTGGCTTTAAAGCACTCTACCACTTTGCACCCTCCTACCTCACCTCACTTTTCTCCTTCTACAACCCAGCCACTCACTTTGCTCCTCTAGTGCTAACCTTCTCATTGTGCCTCGGTCTCACCTGTCTCACCACCGACCCCCCAGCCCACATCCTGCCTTTGGCCTGGAAAGTTCTCCCTCCTCTAATCAAACAAACAACCACTCTGCCATGATTCAAAGCCTTATTGAAGGCACATCTCCTCCAAGAGGCCTTCCCAGACTAAGCCTCACTTTTCCTCATCTCCCACTCCCTTTGTTGCCCTGACTTGCTCCCTTTGCTCCTCCCTGCTCCCAGCCACAAAGCACTTATGTACATATCTGGAATTTTATTCATTTTTATTGATGTCTGTTTCCCCCACTGTGGGCTCCTTGTGGGCTGGGAATGTTACTGTTTATTGTTGTGCTGTAATTCCCAAGTGCTTTGTACTATGCTGTGCACACAGTAAGTGCTCAATAAATACGATTGAATGAATGAATGAATGAACTTCATTCTCCTGCCCTTATCATTTTTTAAAAAAACATTCAGACCACATCCATTCATTCATTCATTCAATCGTATTTATTGAGCGCTTACTGTATGCAGAGCACTGTACTAAGGGCTTGGGAAGTACAAGTCGGCAACACATAGAGACGGTCCCTATCCAACTCACAGTGTAGAAGGGGGAGACAGTCAACAAAACAAAACATGTAGACAGGTGTCAAAATAGTCAGAACAAATAGAATTAAAGCTATATGCACATCATTAACAAAATAAATAGAATAGTAAATATGTACAAGTAAAATAGAGTAATAAATCTGTACAAATATATATACAAGTGCTGTGGGGAGGGGAACGAGGCAGGGTGAAGGGGATGGGGAGGAGGAGAGGAAATAGGGGGCTCAATCTGGGAAGGCCTCCTGGAGGAGGTGAGCTCTCAGTAGGGCTTTGAAGGGAGGAAGAGAGCTAGCCTGGCGGATGTGCAGAGGGAGGGCATTCCGTGCCAGGGGAAGGACGTGGGCTGGGAGTCGACGGCGGGACAGGCGAGAACGAGGCATGGTGAGGAGGTTAGCGGCAGAGGAGCCGAGGGTGTGGGCTGGGCTGGAGAAGGAGAGAAGGGAGGTGAGGTAAGAGGGGGCGAGGTGACGGAGAGCCTTGAAGCCAAGAGTGAGGAGTTTTTGCTTGATTCGTAGGTTGACAGGCAGCCACTGGAGATTTTTGAGGAGGGGAGTGACATGCCCAAAGTGTTTCTGTAGAAAGGTGATCCGGGCAGCACCGTGAATGAAGTATAGACTGAAGTGGGGAGAGACAGGAGGATGGGAGATCAGAGAGGAGGCTGATGCAGTAATCCAGTCGGGATAGGATGAGGGATTGAACCAGCAGGGTAGCGGTTTGTATGGAGAGGAAAGAGCAGATCTTGGTGATGTTGTGGAGCTGAGACCGGCAGGTTTTGGTGACAGATTGGATGTGAGGGGTGAACGAGAGAGTAGAGTCGAGGATGACACCAAGGTTGCCGGCTTGTGAGACGGGAAGGATGGTAGTGTCGTCCACAGTGATGGGAAAGTCAAGGAGAGGGCAGGGTTTGGGAGGGAAGATAAGGAGTTCAGTCTTGGACATATTGAGTTTTAGATGGTGGGCAGACATCCAGATGGAGATGTCCTGAAGGCAGGAGGAGACACAAGCCTGGAGGGAGGGAGAGAGAGCAGGGGCAGAGATGTAGATTTGGGTGTCAGCGTAGAGATGATAACTGAAGCCATGGGAGTGAATGAGTTCACCAAGGGAGTGAGTGTAGGTAGAAAATAGAAGGGGACCAAGAACTGACTCTTGAGGAACCCCTACAGTAAGGGGATGGGAGGGGGAGGAGGAGCCCACAAAGGAGACTGAGAATGAACAGCCGGAGAGATGAGGAGAACCAGGAGAGGATGGAGTCTGTGAAGCCAAGGCTGGATAGCGTGTTAAGGAGAAGGGGGTGGTCCACAGTGTCGAAGGCAGCTGAGTGGTTAAAGAGGATTAGGATAGAGTTGGACCACATCCTTCCACTCCTCAAGAACCTTCTCAACAAACAGAAACTCCTTTCCATCTGCCTTAGAGCACTAAATCAGCTTTCCCCCTCCTATCTTAATTCACTGGTATCCTACAATAGCCCAACTCACACACTTCACTCCTCTAGCACCAGTTTACTCACTGTCCTCCTATTTCATCCATCTAGTATTGACCACTATCCCACATCCTCCTTCTGTCCTGGAAAGCAACCCCCCCTCAACCTCCAAATATGCCTGATCACCACTCTCCCTTCCTGCAGAGCCTTATTAAGATCACATCTTCCCCAAGAGGACTTCCCTAAGTATGTCCTCATTTACCCAACTCCCTTTCCCCAAAGCCCTTATGTACAGCTCTGTAATTTATTCATTTCTATTAATGTGTGTCTCCCCTTCCAGACTGTAAACTGGTTATGGGAAGGGAATATGTCTACCAAGTTCATTGTATTATAATAATAATGATTAATAAGTGTGGTATTTGTTCAGTGCTTACTCTGTGCCAGGCACTGTACTAAGCACTGGGGTGAATAATAATAATAATAATAATAATAATAATAATAATGGCATTTATTAAGCGCTTACTATGTGCAAAGCACTGTTCTAAGTGCTGGGGAATTTACAAGGTGACCAGGTTGTCCCACGTGGGGCTCACCGTCTTAGTCCCCATTTTACAGAGGAGGTAACTGAGGCCCAGAGAAGTGAAGTGACTTGCCCAAAGTCACACAGCTGACAAGTGGCAGAGCTGGGATTTGAACCGATGACCTCTGACTTCAAAGCCCGGGCTCTTTCCGCTGAGCCACGCTGCTTCCCAACTTCCCAAGCACTTAGTACAGTGCTCTGCCCACAGTAAGCGCTCCATAAATACGACGGAATGAATGAATGAATGAAGCACTGTTCCACGCGCTGGGGGGTTACAAGGTGACCAGGTTGCCCCACGCGGGGCTCACAGTCTTCATCCCCATTTTACAGTTGGAACTGAGGCCCAGAGAACTGAAGTGACTTGCCCAAATCAATCAATCATATTCATTGAGCGCTCACTGTGTGCAGAGCACTGTACTAAGCGCTTGGGAAGTACAAGTTGGCAACATATAGTGACAGTCCCTACCCAACAGTGTGCTCACAGTCTAGAAGGGGGAGACAGAGAACAAAACCAAAGATATTAACAAAATAAAATAAATAGAATAGATATGTACAAGTAAAATAAATAGAGTAATAAATATGTACAAGCATATATACATATATACAGGTGCTGTGAGGAAGGGAAGGAGGTAAGATGGGGGGATGGAGAGGGGGATGAGGGGGAGAGGAAGGAGGGGGCTCAGTCTGGGAAGGCCTCCTGGAGGAGGTGAGCTCTCAGTAGGGCCTTGAAGGGAGGAAGAGAGCTAGCTTGGCGGATGGGCAGAGGGAGGACATTCCAGGCCAGGGGGAGGACGTGGGCCGGTGGTCGATGGCAGGACAGGCGAGAACGAGGCACGGTGAGGAGATTAGCAGCAGAGGAGCTGAGGGTGCGGGTTGGGTTGGATCCCAGAGGAGTTGGGCCGCGATGGACATGGGACGCCTTTCGCCATTAGAAACGCCTCTGGTCGCATGGCTCCCAATTAGCGTGTCCGCCACGTGGCCGAGGCTCAGCTCCACCATCCCCGATTCTACCTGCAGGGCATAGGAGATGCAATCCTGAAACTGGTCGGGGCGCGGCCGGTGGCCATTCACACACACGTCTCCCACCAGTGTCCCCTGCTGCCTCAGTTGCCCCGATGGCGCGTCTGGCAGCGTGGTCCTCACGGAACCTGAGCTCCCCAGGACCCCCAGCATCTGCCCACTCTCTAGGTACAGCGAGACACCCTTCAGGATCTGCCGGGTCCACTTCTGCCCTCTGACCCCGGCGGCCCACCGAGGCCCGGCCCGCTTGCTTTCAGGAGAAGACCAGCAAATTGGGTTCTATGCAGTCCCTGTCCTATGTGGGGCTCACAGTCTCAATCCCCATTTTACAGATGAGGTAACTGAGGCACAGAGAAGTGAAGTGACTTGCCCAAGGTCACACAGCAGACAAGTGGCAGGGCTGGGATGTACTCTCCCAAGTGCTTAGTACAGTGCTTTGCAATCAGTAAGCACTCAGTAAATACCATTTATTGATTGATTAGGGGAATTTTTTACACCAAAAGAATTCCATTTTTGACTCTTCAACTTTAGGGCTGCTTACTTTGAGATTACAGAATCTGAAATTTTTGGTGAAATAATCTATAATTATTTGTAATGATTACTTTTTGGTAATAAAGCACAATAATTATCGTAACTGGTTCTGTGAAAGCTCTGAAACAAATCTAACCTCTTTTTTGAAAAAACTCTAGCACAAAACAATCTGGATTAATAGTTCTATGAGAATAAAATAGACGAGAAACAAAATTAGACTAAATTTTGCTTAGAAAATTGAGGTGGGAAATCAAAAGCAAACAGATCTTTCATAAAGGTGGGTTTTAATTTCAGTAAGGCATTTGATTTGAACTGAAAATAGTCTGTTTTTTTCTTAATTTTGCTTTGAGATAGATCCGATTTTATTGAAACAAAATTTCCCTTCTTGTCATATTGATAATAATGGTGATAATAATGATAATGGAGGTATTTGTTAAGCACTTACCAATATCCAAGCACTGTATTAAGCACTATGGTAGATACAACAAAGTCAGGTTGGACACAGTTCCAGTCCCACCTGGCTTTCATAGTATAAGGGGAAGAGAGAAGAGGTATTTGATCCCATTTTACAGATGAGGGGCCTGAGGCACAGAGAAGTTAAATGACTTGCTCAAGGTCACACAGCAGGCTAGTTGCAGAGTTGGGATTATTACGTACAGTACCTGGCACATAGTAAGCGCTTAACAAATACCTTGGGCCAGTTACTGTACTAAAAGCAGGAGTAGGTACAAGTTAATTTAGTTGGTCCCAAATGGGGCTCTCAATTTTACTCTTCCTTTTACAGCTGAGGTAACTGAGGCACAGAAAAATAAAGTGATTTGCCCTAGGTCTCTCAGCAAACAAGTGGCAGAACCGGGAATGGCTTTATTTTGTTAGTATGTTTGGTTTTGTTCTCTGTCTCCCCCTTTTAGACTGTGAGCCCATTGTTGGGTAGGGACTGTCTCTATATGTTGCCAATTTGTACTTCCCAAGTGCTTAGTACAGTGCTCTGCACATAGTAAGCGCTCAATAAATACGATTGATGATGAAGATCCCGGATTTGGGGGTCAGCGGACAATGGGTTCTAATCCCAGCTCCTCCACTTGTCTGTTGTGTGACCTTGGGCAAGACACTTAACTTCTCTGTGCCTCAGTTATCTCATCTGTAAAATGAGGATTAAGACTGGGAGCCCCACATGGGACAACCTGCTTACCTTGTATCTACCCCAGAGCTTAGAACAGTGCTTGGCACATAGTAAGCACTTAACAAATACGATAATCGTTATTATTATTAGAACCCAGGTCCTCTGACTCCCAGCCCGATGCTCTTTCCCCTAGGTCAGCTGTTTTTCTCTCCTCCACAACAACTCCACCCTACCCCCTTTTTGTGCCTGGTAAGAAGAGTTAATCATTGAACCCTTCTTTGATTATTTAATTCACCACAACTTTCAACAGCTTCAAATGGATCAATTTCTTCCACACATGGATAGCTTACCTTTAACTGAATTATTAGGAGCTCAGCATTCATTCTTTGAATTTAGGCACAGGCAATTATATTTTCTCACTTTCATATAATGGTTTTCTTCATGGGCTGAACGTGTACTTCCTATGTTTCAAGAGCCTCTGTCTGCTGTCAGTGGGGAAATCGAATTTCCTTTGATCAACTAATCAGGTTAAGCTACTTCATCCTAGGCAAAGCTGTCACTAACATGTAAATGCTTAACTGCAGAAAAAATGAAAGTTGGCTGGACAGATGCTGGATTAAAATACATCTTCAAGTAAAATGAGATCTTTTATGCCTCAGTAAATTAAAGTTTCTTTAGCCTCACTGGACAAATTAACAAAGGGCCTCAACTGGCACTTTTGCATATATCCCGAAAATTGAAGTAGGAGGCAAGGTATGCTCATAAAATCTTGCCAGCAATTGAGGTATGTCCAAAATTGGTTGGGCCCATTCTTACTGTGACAGGAAAGCAGATGAATATAGATACAATTCAACTTCTCTTGATATTAATATCAATTAATTAATATCTCTTGATATTCTCCCCCTCGTCCCCCTCTCCGATATTAATATCAATTAATTAATATCTCTTGATATTCTCCCCCTCGTCCCCCTCTCCATTCCCCCATCTTGCCTCCTTCCCTTCCCCACAGTGCCTGTATATATGTATAGATGTTTGTACATATTTATTACTCTATTTATTTATTTATTTATTTTACTTGTACATATCTATTCTATTTATTTTATTTTGTTAGTATGTTTGGTTTTGTTCTCTGTCTCCCCCTTTTAGGCTGTGAGCCCACTGTTGGGTAGGGACTGTCTCTATATGTTGCCAACTTGTACTTCCCAAGCACTTAGTACAGTGCTCTGCACACAGTAAGCGCTCAATAAATATGATTGATTGATTGATTGATAGATTAATGAGCAAAGTCATTCATTTATTCATTCAATCATATTCATTGAGCACTGACTGTGTGCAGAGCACTGTACTAAACGCTTGGAAAGTACAATTCAGCAACAGAGATGATCCGTACCCAACAATGAGCTCATGGTCTAGAAGGGGGGGACACAGGCATCAAAACAAGTAAACAGGCATCAGTAGCATCAATATAGAGTTATAGATATATACACATCATTAATAAAATAAATAGAGTTATAGATATGTACATATATACACAATTGCTGTGGGGTGTGGAGGGGGTAGAGCAGAGTGAAAGAGTTGGGGTGATGGGAAGGGGAGAAGGAGCCGAGGAAAAGGAGGGCTTAGGCTGGGAAGGCCTTCTGGAGGAGGTAAGCGTTCAGTAGGGCTTTGAAGGGGGGAAATCTGCTAGTTTGGCAGATGTGAGGAGGAAGGGCATTCCGCATCAGAGGCCTGGAGTGGGCCAGGGGTGGATGGCGGGAAAGGTGAGAAAGAGATCCAGTGAGGAGGTGAGAGGCGGCGGAAGAGCAGAGTATGCGGGCTGAGTAGTAGAAGGAGAGAAGGGAGGTGAGGTAGGAGGGGGTGAGGTGATGGAGAGCTTTGAAGCCAATTGCGAAGAGTTTTGGGTTGATACGGAGGTTGACAGGCAACCACTGGAGATTTTTGAGGGGAGTGACATGCCCAGAGCATTTCTGTGGTAAATAAGACAGTCCTGTTGTTTAAGGGATAAAAAGTGATCCTCTTTGAAATATTTGATTACATTTTACAAATATCTAGTGCGAATGGCTGACAGCACTCAACACTTTTGCTGTTCAACTTTTGTACTTATAGGTTTAAGCACTATACTTACTCACTTATTGATTTTTCCAACTTCTTGCTATTTTTCTTCCTGCTACTACTGTATACATACAGTCTGTCTGACTCAGTTGAACATAAGCTACTTGAAAACAAGAATTGTGTCTTTTTTTATGGTATCTGTTAAGAGTTTACTATGTGCCAGGTACTGTACTAAGCACTGGGTTAGATATAAGGTGATCAGGTTGGACAGTGTCCATGTCCCACAGTGAGGCTCACATCTTAATCCCCATTATACAGATCAGGGAACTGAGACTAATCGATTTTACCCAAAGTCACATAGCAGATCATTGCGCTCTTTCATTCATTCATTCATTCATTCATTCATTCATTCATTCAATTGTATTTATTAAGCACTTTCTGTGTGCAAAGCACTGTACTAAGCACTTGGGAGAGTACAGCATAACAACAAACAGGCACATTCCTGCCCACAACAAGCTCACAGTCTAGAGGGGGAGACAGACATTAATATAAATAAATAGCTGAATAAATAAATAAATAAATTGCAGTTATACACATATGTATATGTTTGTGCTGTGGGGATGGGAGGGAGGATGAATAAAGAAGCAAGTAAGAGCAGTACAGAAGAGAGTGGGAGAAGAGGAGAGGAGGGCTTAGTCAGGGAAGGCTTCTTGGAGGAGATGTGTCTTCAATAAGTTTTCGAATTGGGGGAGAGAAATTGTCTGATATGAAGAAGGAGGGCGTTCCAGGCCAGAGGTGGGATGTGGGCGAAAGATCAATGGTGAGATAGACGAGATCAAGGTACAGTGAGAAGGTTAGCATTAGAGGAATGAAATGTGTGGGCTGAGTTGTAGTAGGAGAGTAGTTGAGGTGAGGCAGGAGGGGGCAAGGTGATTAAGTGCTTTAAAGCCAATGGTGAGGAGCTTTTGTTTGATGTGGAGGTCGATGAGCAACCACTGGAGTTTCTTGAGGAGTGGGGAAACGTGGTCTGAACTCTCCTAAATGCTTAGAACAGTGCTCTGAATACAACAGGCACTCATTATATACTACTGAATGTATAAACCTGGATTTGATGGGCAAATAAATGAAGTGAATGAGTAATCTTGTAATAAGAAGCAGCGTGCCTCAGTGGAAAGAGCCCAGGCTTTGGAGTCAGAGATCATGGGTTCAAATCCTGGCTCTGCCAATTGTCAGCTGTGTGACTTTGGGCAAGTCATTTAACTTCTCTGGGCCTCAGTTACCTCATCTGTAAAATGGGGATGAAGACTGTGAGCCCCCCGTGGGACAACCTGATCACCTTGTAACCTCCCCAGCGCTTAGAACAGTGCTTTGCACATAATAAGCACTTAATAAATGCCATTATTATTATTATAATTATTATTAAGGAAAGAGCTGAGAGGAAGTAGACTTTCATATGATGCCCTGGGTATTGAGCAAAGTTGGATCCAAGAATCTAATATTGCAGCAAGATTTTTCTTTCACTGGAAGAGAGTTAGATCTGATTCATACTCTGGAGTTCCTGGATAATTTGTTACTCTAGGACTGCCCCCACCCCCCGACACACCATAAGGCAGCAGCAGAAGCAGTTTAGGTAGGGTCTCCTCATAGAGAAGCAGTGTGGCCTAGTGGAAAGAGCACAGGCTTGAGAGTTGGAGGATGTGAGTTTTAATCCCAGCTCCACCCCATGTCTGCTGTGTGACCTTGGAAAAGTCGCTTAACTTCTCTGGGCCTCAGTTACCTCTGGAAAATGGGGATAAAGACTATGAGCTCCATGTGGGACAGGGACTGTGTCCAACTTGATTATCTAGACTCTCCCCAGAACTTAGAACAGTGCTTGCCACATAGTAAGCACTTAACAAATATTATTATTATTATTATTATTATTATTATCCCAGGGTTGGGACAGGGACAGGTAGGTGGTGGCAGATGATAGAGGAGGCCAGCAGGACATTTTCCCCTACCCAAACCAAATAACCAAAGGAGGCCTGGGAAGCTGAGAAGCCTATGTAATAATAACAATAATAATAATAATTAATGATGATAGTACTTGTTGAATACTAACTATGTGCCAAGCACCATTCTAAGCCCTGGGGTAGATACAAGTTGATCAGGTTGGATACCGTCCCTATCCCACAGTGGGTTCACACTCTTAATCCTCATTTTATTTTGTTTTGTTCTCTGTCTCCCCCTTTTAGACTGTGAGCCCAGTGTTGGGTAGGGACTGTCTCTATATGTTGCCAATTTGTACTTCCCAAGCGCTTAGTACAGTGCTCTGCACATAGTAAGCGCTCAATAAATACGATTGATGATGATTTTACAGATGAGGTAACTAAATTGAAGTGAATTTCCCAAAGTCACACAGCAGACATGTGGCATTGCTGGGATCAGAACCCTGGCCCTTCTGACTCCTAAGGCCCTGCTCTATCCACTAAACCACGCTGCTCAACTTCCTTCCCTGCTACTGCTACAAAGGAAGAGCCTGCAGGATCACGTTCTGCTTAATCCGACTGGATTACTGCATAAGCCTCCTCTCTGATCTCCCGTCCTCCTGTCTCTCCCCACTTCAGTCTATACTTCACTCTGCTGCCTGGATTATCTTTGTGCGGAACCGCTCTGGGCATGTTACTCCCCTCCTCAAAAATCTCCAGTGGCTGCCTGTCAACCTACGAATCAAGCAAAAACTCCTCACTCTTGGCTTCAAGGCTCTCCGTCACCTCGCCCTCTCTTACCTCACCTCCCTTCTCTCCTTCTCCAGCCCAGCCCACACCCTCTGCTCCTCTGCTGCTAACCTCCTCACCGTGCCTCGTTCTCGCCTGTCCCGCCGTTGACTCCCAGCCCATGTCATCATCATCAATCGTATTTATTGAGTGCTTACTATGTGCAGAGCACTGTACTAAGCGCTTAGTCCTTCCTTCCCCTGGCACGGAATACCCTCCCTCCGCACATCTGCCAGGCTAGCTCTCTTCCTCCCGTCAAAGCCCTACTAAGAGCTCACCTCCTCCAGGAGGCCTTCCCAGATTGAGCTCCCTTTTTCCTCTCCTCTTCCCCATCCCCCCAGCCCTACCTCCTTCCTTTCCCCACAGCTCTTGCATATATTTGTACAGATTTATTACTCTATTTTACTTGTACCTATTTGCTATTGTATTTATTTTGTTAATGATGTGCATATAGCTTTAATTCTATTTATTCTGACGACTTTGACACCTGTCTGCATGTTTTGTTTTGTTGTCTGTCTCCCCCTTCTAGACTGTGAGTCCATTGTTGGGTAGGGACCGTCTCTATATGTTGCTGACTTGTACTTCCCAAGCGCTTAGTACAGTGCTCTGCACACAGTAAGCACTCAATAAATACGATTGAATGAATGAATCCTTACATAGCTCATTAAGTATAAAATTAGGACTAAGTTTCAGTACTGAACTTTTCAGTGCATCCTAATATATCTGGAACACTTGCAGCTGCTGGTGGCCCCCACTACCTCAGGGGCAAGTGTGTTCATTCATTTATTCATTTATTCAATTATATTTCTTAGACTGTGAGCCCACTGTTGGGTAGGGACTGTCTCTATATGTTGCCAACTTGTACTTCCCAAGCGCTTAGTATAGTGCTCTGCACACAGTAAGCGCTCAATAAATACGATTGATTGATTGATTGATTGATTAAGTGCTTACTGTGTGCAAAGCACTGTACTAAGAGCTTGAGAGTACACTAGAATGATAAATATACACGTTTCCTACCCACAATGAACTTTCAATCTAGATTGTCCAGAAAGAGGGCAGAAATCAATCAGTCAGTCAATCATATTTACTGAGTGCTTACTGTGCTAATAATGAACTGTACTAATAATAATAATAGCATTTGTTAAGCACTTACTATGTGCCAAGCACTGTACTAAGCACTGGGGTAGATAGAAGCAAATCAGGTCCCACCTGGGACTCAGAGTCTAAAAAAAATAGGTGTTAAGCGCTCAATAAATGCGATTGAATGAATGAATAAGTTCATTCATTCAATCGCATTTATTGAGCACTTACTTTGTGCAGAGCACTGTATTAAGCGCTTGGGAAGTACAAGTTGGCAACATATAGAGCAGCAGCATGGCTCAGTGGAAAGAGCACGGGCTTTGGAGTCAGAGGTCATGGGTTCGAATCCTGACTCCACCACTTGTCAGCTGTGGGGCCTTGGGCAAGCCACTTAACTTCTCTGTGCCTCAGTTACCTCATCTGTAAAATGGGATTAAGACTGTGAGCCCCACATGGGACAACCTGATCACCTTGTATCCCCCAGTGCTTAGAACAGTGCTTTGCACACAGAAAGCGCTTAATAAATGCCATTATTATTATTATTATTATTATATAGAGATGGTCCCTACCCAACAATGGGCTCACAGTTTAGAAGGGGCAGACAGACAACAAAACAAATCACGTGGACAAGTGTCAAGCGAATGAATCCCCATTTTGCAGATGAGGGAACTGAGGTTCAAGAGTAGTTAAGTGACTCACCCAAGGACACACAATAACTATGTGGCAGAGCCAGAAATAGAACCCAGGACTCTGATTCCCAGGCCCACGCTCTTTCCACTAGGCTATGCTGCATTAAGCACTTAGGAGAGTACAAGTACAAATAAGTGCAAGTACAAGAGAGCAAGTAAGCTCTGGGAGAAGCCCAACATGCTACTGAAGAAGAACCCAAGCACATAGCCTGGCTGAGGGTGGGGTGAATCTCAAGTGTTTAGGAGTTATGGATCATCATCATCATCATCATCAATCCTATTTATTGAGCGCTTACTATGTGCAGAGCACTGTACTAAGTGCTTGGGAAGTACAAATTGGTAACATATAGAGACAGTCCCTACCCAAGTGCGTAAACAACTACACAGAAAGGAGGGCAAGTGGGGGTTATGAGGGATTAATCAGGGAAGGACTCTTGAAAGAGATGTGATTTTAGGGTGGGGAGACTGTTAGTCTGTCAAATCGGAAGGGGAAGGGAGTTCCAGGACAGAGGCGGGAGGTGGGCAAGGGATCACTGGAAAGACAGATGAGATCGAGGTTCCGAGAGTATGGTAGTGTTAGAGGAGCCAAGTGTGTGGATGTATTGTAGTAAGACAGGAGTTAGATAAAGTACGATGGGGAGAGATGGTTGGGTGATTCTAGAGTAATTTCGTTTTGTACAGATTTCATTTCATTTCAAAAGTTTCGTTTTGTACAGATTTATTACTCTATTTTACTTGTACATATTTACTATTCTATTTATTTTATTTTGTTAACGATGTGCATCTAGCTTTACTTCTATTTATTCTGATGACTTGACACCTGCTCACATGTTTTGTTGTCTGTCTCCCCTTCCTAGACTGTGAGCCCGTTGTTGGGTAGGGAGTGTCTCTGTATGTTGCCAACTTGTACTTCCCAAGTGCTTAGTACAGTGCTGTGCACACAGTAAGCACTAAATAAAAACGATTGACTGAATGAATGAATAATCACAGCGCAGCTAAAACTCCATCCTACACAACCTTGTTCTGATCCTAATTTTTTTTATGGTGTTTGTTTATTGCTTCCTAACTGCCAGGTATGGTACTAAATACTGGGGTAGATACAAGCAAATCTGGTTGGACTCAGTCCGTGTCACTCATGGGACTCACAGTCTTAATCCCCATTTTACAGGTGAGATAACTGAGACATGGAGAAGTTACGACCATGCTGTATTCACTAGACCCAGCTGTTCCTCACCCTGCTTCTCACACTGTTGACCTGAGCAATTATTACACGTTTGCCAAGACTCATTCAGTCTTAACACTTCTGTTATCAGGATTGCACTGGAGCTGACCACTCACTGCTATGTTCTTAACCTTCCTAATTGTCCCATACGTAGTTGTACATCATTTTGGAAGATTACCCTATTGATTTCTACTGACTCACCATGCCTGTGAATGTGATTAAGAAAACCACCCTTTGCCCGACTCTTCTTTCCACTCCTTTCCATATTGCTTGCACATAAAGGAAGTTTCTTTCTACCTTAATGGGTTAGCCCCAATTCTTTACACTCCTTTCCATATTGCTTGCACATAAAGTTAGTTTCTTTCTACCTTAATGGGTTAGCCCCATTTCTTTACACTCCTTTCCATATTGCTTGCACATAAAGGAAGTTTCTACCTTAATGGGTTAGCCCCAATTCTTTCCACTCCTTTCCATATTGCTTGCACATAAAGGAAGTTTCTACCTTCATGGGTTAGCCCCAATTCTTTCCACTCCTTTCCATATTGCTTGCACATAAAGGAAGTTTTTTTCTACCTTAATGGGTTAGCCCCAGTTCTTTATGCTCCTTTCCATATTGCTTGCACGTAAAAGAATTTTCTTTCTATCTTAACAGGTTAGCCCCAAACCGGTCTGTTTTGCTTTGCAAGCCCAACACATATTATACTAGCACTAATGTGGCCATTTGCCATAGACTTTCAAATTGAGTAATCAGTCAATCAGTTGTAATTATTGAGCATCACAGCCTTAGAAGCATTCTTAGGTCCATCAATCCATCAATAAATGGTACTGATTGAGCGCTTACTGTGCGTAGAGTACTGTACTAAATGCTTGGAAGAGTACAATAGTGTCAGTCAATCTCTGACTTGTCTCTGAATTGTCAGTCAGTCTCTGCCCTCAAGAAGCTTATATTAAATAAAATAATAAAAAATTAATGACGGCATTTGCTAAGTGCTTACTGTGTGCAAAACACTGTTCTAAGTGCAAGGTGACCAGGTTGTCCCACGTGGGGCTCACAGTCTTAATCCCCATTTTACAGATGAGGGAACTGTGGCTCAGAGAAGTTAAGTGACTTACCCAAGGTCACACAGCAGACGTGTGGCGGAGTCGGGATTAGAACCTGTGATCTCTGACTCCAAAGCCCACGCTCTTGCCACTGAGACACGCTGCTTCTCTAAATGAATCATAGGTTTGGGGAAGCAATAGAGTAGTAGAAAATATACATGAGTGCTTAAGTGTTGTGGGCCTGGGGGGTGGGATGAATACTAAAGAGCTTACTGGCAAGACAAACATTAAAATGAATCATAGCTACAGAGGAGCAATAGAGTATAAAAATATGTATGAAAGTGCTTAAGTGCTGGAGTGAGGGGGGATCAAAGAGCTTAGTGGATAAAGGCTGTCTCATAGGTGACACAGAAGACAGGGAGACTGGGTGGGGAGATAAAGTTTAGTCAGGGAAAGCTTCCTTCCCTTCAAGGCCCTGCTGAGAGCTCACCTCCTCCAGGAGGCCTTCCCAGACTGAGCCCCTTCCTTCCTCTTCCCCTCGTCCCCCTCTCCATCCCCCCATCTTACCTCCTTCCCTTCCCCGCAGCACCTGTATATATGTATATATGTTTGTACATATTTATTACTCTATTTATTTATGTATTTATTTATTTTACCTGTACATATCTATTCTATTTATTTTATTTTGTTAGTATGTTCGGTTTTGTTCTCTGTCTCCCCCTTTTAGACTGTGAGCCCACTGTTGGGTAGGGACTGTCTCTATATGTTGCCAATTTGTACTTCCCAAGCGCTTAGTACAGTGCTCTGCACATAGTAAGTGCTCTATAAATACGATTGATGATGATGATGATGGAACAAATATGATTTTAGTAGGATCTCGAAGATGAGAAGAGTGGTGTAATGTAGACTAGAGTGTAAGCTCACCATGGGCAGGGAATATGTCTGTTTATTGTAGTGTACTCTCCCAAGTGCTTAGTACAGGGCTCTGCACATAGTAAGCGCTCAATAAATACGATTGAATGAATGAATAACGTGAGAAATGAAGGGGGATAGGCCAAGGGAGGACATGACTAAGGGGTCAGTGGCAAATGAGTTATACAAAGTGATCAGGGAGAGCCCTGTCAAAGGCAGCTAACAGGACCTGGTTGTCGGCTTCATCAGGAAGAGAGGAAGAGGAAGCTCTGGAAAACTATAACTAACTTTACTGGAACAGCTGTTCTCGGAATCATTCTTTTTTTTTTTTTTTAATTGTATTTGTTAAATGCTTATTGTGTGCCAGGCACTGAACTAAGGACTGGGTTGGATACAAGCTAATCAGATTGGACACAGTCCATGTCCTACGTGGGGGTCACAGTCTTAATCCACATTTTTCAGATGAGGTAACCGAGGCCCAGAGAAGTGAAGTGATTTACCCAAGGTCACACAACAAACAAGTAGTGGAACTGGGATTAGAACCCAGTTCCTCTGACTCCCAAGACCATGCTCTTTCAACTAGGCCATGCTACTTCTCGACTCAAATCCTGGAGTCAATAATATAATACTGGATTTCATTCTGAGAACTAGGAAGGACCTAGTACACGTAGTACCATTGGCTCTAAGATATTTGGTCTGCTCTCTCCGTTTACCAAACCACATTGATCTCTTACTACAACCCAATTCACACACTCCACCCCTAACAACCACCTACTTTTTGTTACCTTGATATTGTCTATTCTGCCACTGACCCTTTGCCCTTATTCTCCCTTAGGCCTGGAACCTGCTCCCACATCATGTCTGCGTGGCTCTATGGAAAGAGCACAGGCTTTGGAGTCACGGGTTCAAATCCTGGCTCTGCCAATTGTCAGCTGTGTAACTTTGGGCAGGTCACTTAACTTCTCTGGGCCTCAGTTACCTCATCTGTCAGATGGGGATTAAAACTGTGAGCCCCCAGTGGGACAACCTGATCACCTCGTAACCTCCCCAGGGGTCAGAACAGTGCTTTGCACATAGTAAGCACTTAATAAATACCATCATTATTATTATTATATCTGACAGACCACACAACTCTCCCCACCTTCAAAACTCTCTTGAAATCACATCTCCTCCAAGAGGCCTTTCCACACTAAGTCCTTTATTTTCTCTATCCACCCTCCCCTTTGTGTCAACTATGTACTTGGCTCTTTAGAGAAGCAGTGTGGCTCAGTGGAAAGAGCCCGGGCTTTGGAGTCAGTGGTCATGGGTTCAAATTCCGACTCTGCTAACTGTCAGCTGTGTGACACATGGGCCTCAGTTCCCTCATGTGTAAAATGGGGATTGACTGTGAGCCCCCCGTGGGACAGCCTGATCACCTTGTATCCCCCCAGTGCTTAGAACGGTTCTTTGCACATTGTAAGCGCTTAATAAATGCTATTATTATTATTATTATTATTATTATTATTATTGTTATTTACCCCCTAAGCACCTGGAAACTCACCTCAGCCCCCAAATACTTATGTGAATATTGTTATACTCTATTATTTCCTCTAACCCTAATTTATTTTAATGCCTGTGTCTCCCTGTAGGCTGTAAATTTCTGGTAGGCAGAGAGTGAATCTACTAACAGTTATATTGTACTTTCCCAAGCACATTGTACAATGCTGTGCACACGGTATGTGCTCAATAAATACTACTGATTGATTCATTCATTCATTCCATCGTATTTATTGAGCACTTACTGTGTGCAGAGCACTGTACTAAGTGCTTGGGAAGTACAAGTTGGCAACATATAGAGATGGTCCCTACCCAACAATGGGCTCACAGTCTAGAAGGGGGAGACAGACAACAAAACAAAACAAGTGGACAGATGTCAAGATGTCAGAACAAATAGAATTAAAGCTAAATGCGTATTATTAACAAAATAAATAGAATTGTAAATATGTACAAGTAAAATAGAGTAATAAATCTGTACAAACATATATACAGGTGCTGTGGGGAGGGGAAGGAGGTAGGGCGGGGGGATGGGGAGGAGGAGAGGAAAAAGGGGGCTCAGTCTGGGAAGGCCTCCTGGAGGAGGTAAGCTCTCAGTAGGGCTTTGAAGGGAGGAAGAGAGCTAGCTTGGCAGATGTGCGGAGGGAGGGCATTCCAGGCCAGGGGGAGGACGTGGCCCGGGGAATTGACTGATAGAGGAGAGCCACTCTGCAATAGGGATCATGATGTTCTTGCTTTATTTTAATTTTAAAGAACTGGTTTAAAGACAAGAAAAAAAGATAAGGAGAAATCACCACTTTTTTTGATGGAGTCTAGATGAATCCCCCAGAATCTGTGTTCATTAGCTATGGTATCTGCTAAACACATTATTATTATTAATTGTACTTACTGAATGCTTACTGTGTGCAAAGCACTGTACTATATTATGTGCCAAGGACAGTTGTGAATGTGGGCTAGGACTGGTTTGATTTAACATTTCTTAAATGGTCTGGAGTAGCCAAGAGAATCTCTAGGTTGGCAGTACACATTAAGCTCTCCAAATGGAGAAGGTCTTGCTGAGGAAATTACTGTATAAATATGGCATATAACTTAAAAAGTGGACAGAAAATACTGGGTACGATCCAAGATGAGCCAGCATGAGGGGAAAACTACAAATTCAGAAATTGAAATCATTGACAGAATGATTTTAGAAGCAGCGTGACCTAGTGGAAAGAACACAGGCCTGGGAGTAAGAAGTCATGGGTTCTAATCCTGACCCTGCTGCTGTGTGACCTTGGGCAAGTCACTTAGCTTCTCTGTGCCTCAGTTCCCTCATCTGTAAAATGGAGATTCAGTACCTGTTCTCCCTTCTACTTAGCTTGTGAGCCCCATGTGGGAGTTGATTATCTTATATTTTCCCCAACATTTAGCTGTCACATACAAAGTGTTTAACAAATACCACAATTATCATTACTATTATTTGAATGGGTCTTGTCTTATGCCGTTGAGTCATGTCTGTCCCATAGCAACGTCATGGACATATCTCCCCCAGAACACCCCACCTCCATCTGCGGTCATTCCGATAGTCTATCCATAGAGTTTTCTTGGTAAAAATATGGAAGTGGTTTACCATTGCTGCCTTCTGTGCAGTAAACTCTAATCTCCGCCCTTGACTCTGTCCCAGCATGGGTGAGTTTTGACTTGTAGCAGATTGCCTTCCACTCGCTAGTCACTGCCCAAGCTAGGAATGGAATGGCTAGGCCCCTGCTTGACTCTCCCTCCCGTAGCCGAGAGTGATAGAGGACTGGAAACTCTCCAGGTGCGATGCTCGTAGCCAGCGAAAAAGGCAAATAAAATAGTGGAATGACCAGGGATGGCAAGGCAAAGACCACAGTTTTGTCAGGATATAAACCACAATTCACCCACATCTGGATTAATGATAACAAAACTGGCCGCTGCATTTTAGGAATGAGCTATAAAAGGTTTGGATCAAGGATAAAGGATCAAGATGCACCAAAGCCATGGGGGATGTAACAGTACCTAGACATTAATAGCTTGGTTTTGAAGTTTAGAACTCATCATTCGGGCGAGATGAAGGTTGGAGTTCACAAAAACTTGGGAGCAATGGACAGGGCAAATAGGCAATTATCATTCACGTAATTCCAGCAGCAGGACCAGAGGGTACCTATTTGATGCTTAAAGATGATAGAGAGGAGAGTGGCCTAGTGGAAAGAAAACAGAACTGGGGGTCAAGGGATCTGGGTTCTAATCCTAGGACTGCCACTTGCCTGCTCTGTGACCACGAGCGAGTGGTCTCTTATTTGTGCTTAACCATAGTACAGTGCTTAGTACAGTGCTCTTTCACAACAGGGGATCTTGATTGATCACGAATGGATTAGATCTCCTCTAGACTGAATAGTCCCCCTCAGGGTCACACCTGGAGAGTTTCCGTTACTCTACCAGTCTTGGCTATGGGAGGGAGAGTCAAACAGAGGCAGACCCATTCCATTCCTAGCTTGGGCAGTGGTCCTTCCCTTCCCCACAGCACCTGTATATATGTATATATGTTTGTACGTATTTATTACTCTATTTATTTATTTATTTTTCTTGTACATACCTATTCTATTTATTTTATTTTGTTAATATGTTTGGTTTTGTTCTCTGTCTCCCCCTTCTAGACTGTGAGCCCACTGTTGGGTAGGGACCGTCTCTATATGTTGCCAACTTGTACTTCCCAAGCGCTTAGTACAGTGCTCTGCACACAGTAAGCGCTCAATAAATACGATTGATCGATTGATTGATTGATTGATTGATTGATTGGAAGGCAATCTGCTACAAGTCAAAACTCACCCGTGCTGGGCGGCAGCTGCATGGGAGAGAGGCGAGGGTGGAGACTAGAGTTTACTGCACGGAAGCCGGCAATGGTAAACCGCTTCTGGATTTTTACCAAGAAAAATCTATGGATACACTACCAGAACGATTGCAGATGGAGAGCAGGGGTTCTGGGAGAGATGTGTCCGTGGTGTTGCTTTGGGTAGGAATCGACTCGATGGCATAAGGCAAGACAAGACTGAATAGAATAGATACCCTCTAGACTGGAAGCTCACTGTGGTCAGGGAATGTGTCTGTTTATCGTTATACTGAACTCTCCCAAGTGTTTAATACAGTGCTCTGTATTCTGATTGGATGAATGAGTGAATTACTTTCAATCCATCAATGCTATTTATTAAGTGCTTACTGAGTGCAGAGCACTGTACTAAGCACTTGGGAAAATACAACAAAGAGAAGCAATGTGACCTAGTGCATAAAGCACGGGCCTGGGCATCAGAAGGACCTGTGTTCTAAACCCAGTTCCTCCACTTGTCTGCTTTGCAACCTTGGACAAGTTACTTAACTTGTCTGAGCCTCAGTTACCTGATCTGCAAAATAGGGATTAAGACTGTGAATCCCATGTGGAACATGAACTCCTTCCAACCTGATTAGCTTGTGTCCTCCCCAGTTCTTAGTACAATGCATGGCACAGAGTAAGTGCTTAACAAATACTATTAAAAAAAAGGAAAATAGAGTTGGTAGACACATTCCCTGTCTGCCAGGATCTTACAGTCTAGAGGGACTTTCATACCTTCATTACTGTATTCCCCACTTCAAACCTCTCCCATCTTCAGTCTATTCTACTTACCATGTTTTCAAAATGTCAGTTAGAACGCATGACTCTCTTCCTCAAAAACTTCCATTGGCTACTTATGTCTTTTCACATACAACTAACTCCTGACTATTGACCTCGAAACTCTCCAGTTTCCACAAAAACCTAACTTCTATTCTTTGCCCCTTAAGAACCTAGCCTTAAAACTATACTTTGCTCACAGATTTTTCCATCTTCCAGGCATTTCAGCATGGCCTAATGGAAAGATCATAGGCTGGGAGGCGAAGGACCTAAATTTTAATCCCACCTCTACCAGTTTCCTGCCATGTGACCTTGGGCAAGTTACTTAATTTCTACGTATCTCAGTTTCCTCAGTTGTAAAATGGGAATTATACACCTGTTCTCCCTCATCCTTTTTTTTAATGGTACTTCATAAGTGCTTACTATGTGCCAGCCACTGGACTGAGTGTTGGGGTAGATACAAGATAATCAGGTTGGACACAGATCAAGTCCCACATGGGACTCACAGTCTTAATCTCCATTTGACAGATGAGGTAACTGAGGCACAGAGAAGTTAAGTGACTTGTCCAAGGTCACCCAGCAGACAAGTGGTGGAGCTGAGACTAGAACTCCGTTCCTCCAACTCCCAGGCCCATGCTCTTTCTATTTGGCCCTTTAGACTGTGAGCGCTACAAGGGATAGGGATTAGGTCTGACCTTATTATCTTGCATTTGGATCAGTGTAATCAGGTCATCTTGCACATTATCTTATTATCTTGCAACTTGGCTCTGTGAGAAGCAGCATGGCTCAGTGGAAAGAGCATGGGCTTTGGAGTCAGAGGTCATGGGTTCAAACCTCACCTCTGCCAATTGTCAGCTGTGTGACTTTGGGCAAGTCACTTCACTTCTCTGGGCCTCATTTACCTCATCTGTAAAATGGGGATGAAGACTGTGAGCCCCCCTTGGGACAACCTGATCACCTTGTAACCTCCCCAGCGCTTAGAACAGTGCTTTGCACATAGTAAGCACTTAGTAAATGCCATCATTATCATTATTATTTGTGACTTCTGGGCATTTGATATTTGCCCCATCCTCAACCTGGCAGCACTTATGTCTTCTTTTACGCCCTCGAGTCGTCTTTGACCCATAGCCAGGTGGTAGACACAGCTCTCCCAGAACATCCCGCTTCCATCAGCAATTGCTCTGATAATGTATCCATAGAGTTTTCTTGGTAAAAATATGGAAGTGGTTTACCATTGCCTCCTTTCACGCAGTAAACCTCAGTCTCCGCCCTCAACTCTCTCCCATGCTGCTGCTGCCCAGCCTGGGGGAATTTTGTACACAGCTATAAATTATATATTTTAAATTATTCATTCATTCATTCAATCATATTTATTGAGCACTTACTGTGTGCAGAGCACTGTACTAAGCGCTTGGGAAGTACAAGTTGGGAACATATAGAGATGGTCCCTGCTTAGATTAATGTCTATCCCCCGCTCCAGACTGTAAATGCATTTTGGGCAGGGAATTTGTCTATCCACTCTGTTGTATTGTACTCTCCCAAGCACTTAGTACAGTGCTGTGCACATAGTAAGCACTCAATAAATACCACTGATGCTAATGATGATGATCTCACATCTATCCCAGTGCTTAGTAGAATGCTCGGCAAGTAGTAAGTAACAAATACCACATTTTTTTCTATCATTGCTTTTGCCCTTTCAACCTGTCAAATCACATCCCTCACCATCTTTTCATTCATTCATTCAATCGTATTTATTGAGTGCTTACTGGGTGCAGAGCACTGTATCTTTTATAAAAGCATCTTTTATAAAGTTATTCAAGAGTACTGATAGTACTAATAATAGTATATATTAAGTACTTATTGTGGGTAGAGCACTTTACTAAGCTCTGGGAAAAAATACGCGTGGCAATTAAACATGACTGGTGTTCCTCGCAATCTAAATTGCTCTAGATTGTAAGCTTGTTATGGGCAGGGAATGTAGCTACTTATTCTATTCTATTGTACTCTCTTGAGCACTTAGTACAGTGCTCTGCACATAGTAAGTGCTCAAAATATAGCATTGATTGATAAAGCATTCCCAAGTAAATCCCCACCAAAGCAGTCATTTCTTTGCTAATTTTTACCTTTTAACTTCGGCAATTATGTACTTATTCTTTTGCCTATTGTGTACTTGTCAAATGTGATGAAAAGGCAGCATGGCCCATGAAAAGGCACCGTGGCCTGTTGGATAGAGCACAGGACTAAAAGTCAGAAGGCCCTGTGTTCTAATCCCTACTCCACTTGTCTGCTGTGTGACCTTGGGGAAGTTCCTTCCCCTCTGCCTTCAAACATGCCCATGTCTCTCCCATCCTAAAAAAACCCTCTCTTGACCCCATCTCACCTTCTAGTTATCGTCCCATATCCCTCCTACCATTCCTTTCCAAACTCCTTGAACGAGTTGTCTACACGCGCTGCCTAGAATTCCTCAACAACAACTCTCTCCTCGACCCCCTCCAGTCTGGCTTCCGTCCCCTTCATTCCACGGAAACTGCGCTCTCAAAGGTCACCAATGACCTCCTGCTTGCCAAATCCAACGGCTCATACTCTGTCCTAATCCTCCTCGACCTCTCAGCTGCCTTTGACACTGTGGACCACCCCCTTCTCCTCCACACGTTATCTGACCTTGGCTTCACAGACTCCGTCCTCTCCTGGTTCTCCTCTTATCTCTCCGGTCGTTCTTTCTCAGTCTTTTTTGCAGGCTCCTCCTCCCCCTCCCATCCTCATACGGTGGGGGTTCCCCAAGGTTCAGTGCTTGGTCCCCTTCTGTTCTCAACTCACTCCCTTGGTGACCTCATTCGCTCCCACGGCTTCAACTATCATCTCTACGCTGATGACACCCAGATCTCCATCTCTGCCCCTGCTCTCTCCCCTTCCCTCCAGGCTCGCATCTCCTCCTGCCTTCAGGACATCTCCATCTGGATGTCCGCCCGCCACCTAAAGCTCAACATGTCAAAGACTGAGCTCCTTGTCTTCCCTCCCAAACCTTGTCCTCTCCCTGACTTTCCCATCTCTGTTGACGGCACTACCATCCTTCCCGTCTCACAAGCCCGCAACCTTGGTGTCATCCTCGACTCCGCTCTCTCATTCACCCCTCACATCCAAGCCGTCACCAAAACCTGCCGGTCTCAGCTCCGCAACATTGCCAAGTTCCGCCCTTTCCTCTCCATCCAAACCGCTACCCTGCTCATTCAAGCTCTCATCCTATCCCGTCTGGACTACTGCACTAGCCTTCTCTCTGATCTCCCATCCTCGTGTCTCTCTCCACTTCAATCCGTACTTCATGCTGCTGCCCGGATTATCTTTGTCCAGAAATGCTCTGGACATATTACTCCCCTCCTCAAAAACCTCCAATGGCTACCGATCAATCTGCACATCAGGCAGAAACTCCTCACCCTGGGCTTCAAGGCTCTCCATCACCTCGCCCCCTCCTACCTCACCTCCCTTCTCTCCTTCTCCAGCCCAGCCCGCACCCTCCGCTCCTCCTCCCCTGATTTCCTCACCGTACCTCGCTCTCGCCTGTCCCGCCATCGACCCCCGGCCCACGTCATCCCCCGGGCCTGGAATGCCCTCCCTCTGCCCATCCGCCAAGCTCGCTCTCTTCCTCCCTTCAAGGCCCTGCTGAGAGCTCACCTCCTCCAGGAGGCCTTCCCAGACTGAGCCCCTTCTTTCCTCTCCCCCTCGTCCCCCTCTCCATCCCCCCGTCTTACCTCCTTCCCTTCCCCACAGCACCTGTATATATGTATATATGGTTGTACATATTTATTACTCTATTTATTTATTTATTTATTTATTTTACTTGTACATTTCTATCCTACTTATTTTATTTTGTTGGTATGTTTGGTTCTGTTCTCTGTCTCCCCCTTTTAGACTGTGAGCCCACTGTTGGGTAGGGACTGTCTCTATGTGATGCCAATTTGTACTTCCCAAGTGCTTAATACAGTGCTCTGCACATAGTAAGCGCTCAATAAATACGATTGACTGACTGACTGACTGACTTCATTCTCTGTGCCGAAGTTATCTCACCTGCCTTATCTCCTTCCCCTCCCCACAGCACCTGTATAAATGTATATATGTTTGTACACATTTACTACTCTATTTATTTATTTACTTTACTTGTACATATTTATTCTATTTATTTTCTTTGGTTTATATGTTTTGTTCTGTTGTCTATCTCCCCCTTCTAGACTGTGAGCCCACTGTTGGGTAGGGACTGTCTCTATATGTTGCCAACTTGTACTTCCCAAGCGCTTAGTACAGTGCTCTGCACACAGTAAGCGCTCAATAAATACGATTGAATGAATAAATGAGTGAATGTGAGCCACATGTGGGACACTGACAGAATCTACCCCAGCCCTTGGTGCAGTGCCTGGCACATAGAAAGAGCTTTCCAAATACCATAAAATAGGTGTCCTCACATGCCTACCTCATTAGACTGTAAATTCTTTGAAGGCAGGGATCATATCTATAAGTTTGCAACCCACTCAGTAAGTGTTCGTGACTTTATTGGATAAATTGTATGTTACAGATATTTCTAATCTTCTGCTGATAGTTTTCTCAGTTTTTCAGGGACTGTAGAAAACTACAAAAACCAACTATCTATTTCTCAGGATATCTCTCCACAGTATTTCAAGTCCCTAGAGATGTGTTAAAGACTTTTTCATTGTCAGTTGAGTCAAAATTTCAGTGACAAATGTCAGGGGAGAAGAGATTGAGAAATATATGTAAGGCTAGCAGGACGCAGGATGGAGTTAAAGAATCTAGCTAGGTTTTTTGTTTGTTTTTTTTTTAAGATCACTATGGGACTTAGAAATTTCTGGGCTTTAAGACCTTAAAGACATCAGCATCTAAATAACAACAAATAAACTTGGTTATTTTTCTTGTATTAACTAAAAACATGTGCAGGAATTGAATAAATCATTTGGTTTGGATTTGTTTTACTATTGATTATTGATTGATTATCATCATTATTATCATTGCAATTGATTGATCAATCAATCAATCAATTGTATTTATTGAATGCTTACTGTGTGCAGAGCTTACAGTCTCACAGTATCATTCATTCATTCATTCATTCATTCATTCAATCGTATTTATTGAGCACTTACTGTGTGCAGAGCACTGTACTAAGCGCTTGGGAAGTACAAGTTGGCAACATATAGAGACAGTCCCTACCCAACAGTGGTCTCACAGTCTAGAAGGGGGAGACAGAGAACAAAACCAAACATATTAACAAAATAAAATAAATAGAATAGATATGCACAAGTAAAATAGAGTAATAAATATGTACAAACTTATATACATATATACAGGTGCTGTGGGGAAGGGAAGGAGGTAAGATCTTGTATTACATACAAGATCAATTAGGTTCATCTTTTTAATTACTGTTATGGTACAGAGTTTATTGTCATGTAAACACTTTTCATGGTGATATTTTTGATTGCTTCTTTTGATTGTCTTCACTGAGTGTTTACTATTTGCTGATCAGCATGCAAAGTGATTGGGAAAATACAGAAAAATCGAATAGGTAAACATGATCCCTGACCTTAAGTAGTTTGCAGTCCAGTGGTGGAGAGAGAGAGACATTAACATAAATTATGGAGGGGGAAGGAGCAGAATAGTGAGATATGTGCATAAATTGCGTGGGGCTAAGAGTGGGATGAGTATCAAAGTGCTTAAATCAATCAATCAATCAATCGTATTTATTGAGCGCTTACTGTGTGCAGAGCACTGTACTAAGCACTTGGGAAGTACAAGTCGGCAACACATAGAGACAGTCCTTACCCAACAGCAGGCTCACAGTCTAAAAGGGGGAGACAAAGAACTAAACCAAACATACTGACAAAATAAAATAAATAGAATAGACATATACAAGCAAGATAAATAAATAGAGTGATAAATATGTACAAACATATATACATATATACAGGTGCTGTGGGGAAGGGAAGGAGATAAGGTGTGGTGGGGGGGGGACCCAAAGCATACAGACCCAAGTGCCTAGGCAATGCAGAAGGGAGTGCAGGTAAATTGGGGAAAAGAGAGGTTACTTAGGGAAGGTTTCTTGGAGGAGATCAATCAATCAATCAATCAATCGTATTTATTGAGCGCTTACTGTGTGCAGAGCACTGTACTAAGCGCTTGGGAAGTACAAGTTGGCAACATATAGAGACAGTCCCTACCCAACAGTGGGCTCACAGTCTAAAAGGGGGAGGCAGAGAACAAAACCGAACGTACTAACACAATAAAATAAATAGAATAGATATGTACAAGTAAAATAAATAAATAAATAAATAGAGTAATAAATATGTACAAACATATATACATATATACAGGTGCTGTGGGGAAGGGAAGGAGGTAAGATGGGGGGGATGGAGAGGGGGACGGGGTGGATGGAGAGGGGGACGAGGGGGAGAGGAGGGAAGGGGCTCAGTCTGGGAAGGCCTCCTGGAGGAGGTGAGCTCTTTTATCAGTCATGTAGTGTTATCTTTGGAGCACTTTACTGCGTGCAGAGCATGGTGGGAGCGGGGAAAGGAGCAGGGTGGATAGGAAGTTCCAGGCCAGAGACTGAGGCACAGTGAATAGACAGCGTGGCTCAGAGGAAAGAGCCCGGGCTTGGGAGTCAGAGGTCATGGGTTCTAATCCCGCCCCGCCACTTGTCAGCTGGGTGACTTTAGGCAAGTCACTTCACTTCTCTGGGCCTCAGTTCCCTCATCAGGAAAACGGGGATGAAGACTGTGAGCACCCCACGTGGGACAACCTGATCACCTTGTATCTCCCCAGCACTTAGAACAGTGCTTTGCACATAATAAGCGCTTAACAAATACCACCATTATTATTATTATTATTTGTGCTAGAGGAGTGAAGTATGTGGGATGGGTTATAGGGAACGTGTTTATCAACTCAGTTATTATGTGCAGAGCACTGAACTAAGGACTTGGGAGAGTGTTATATTCATTCAATTGTATTTATTGAGCGCTTACTGTGTGCAGAGCACCGTACTAAGTGCTTGGGAAGTACAAGTCGGCAACAGATAGAGACGGTCCCTACTCCAGTTGGCTTACAGTCTAGAAGGGGGAGACAGACAACAAAACAAAACATGTAGACAGGTGTCAAAATCGTCAGAACAAATAGAATTATGGCTATATGCACATCATTAACAAAACAAATGGAATAGTAAATATGTACAAGTAAAATAAATAGAGTAATAAATCTGTACAAATATATACAAGTACTGTAGGGAGGGGAAGGGGGTAGGGTTGGGGGGACGGGGAGGAGGAGAGGAAAAAGGGGGCTCAGTCTGGTAAGGCCCCCTTATACCTTACTCTCCCAAGTTTACTGTTCAGTGCTCCACACACAATAAGCATTCAGTAAGTACAATTGATTTATTTATTAATTAGGTAGGTGGGGGAGACTTACTGAGTGCCTTAAAGCCGACAGGGCATCGATATTATCAAGTATCAGTTTGACATCATTCATTCATTCATTCAATCGTATTTATTGAGCGCTTACTGTGTGTAGAGCACTGTACTAAGCGCTTGGGAAGTACAAGTTGGCAACATATAGAGACGGTCCCTACCCAACAGTGGGCTCACAGTCTAGAAGGGGGAGACAGACAACAAAACGAAACATATTAACAAAATAAAATAAATGGAATAGGTACAAGTAAAATAAATAGAGTAATAAATACGTACAAACATATATACATATATACAGGTGCTGTGGGGAAGGGAAGGAAGTAAGGCGGGGGGGGGGGGGGAAGGAAAGGTAGTGGAGGGGGAGATCCTGGGTTCGAATCCCAGCGGGACCTCTTCTCTCAGTGCTTAGAACAATTAAAATGTTTTAAAATCCATGCTACATATAAATAGATAATATTTTGATGTGGGATGGCTCAGAGAGATCAACCCATCATTTGGTATTTAGTGAACCCTTACTGTTTCCAGAGCTCTGTTTACTAAGTACTTGGGAGAGAACAATGCAAACAAGTAGGCATACATAATCCCTGCCCTCAAGGTGTTTATTCATGCCTTC
This sequence comes from Tachyglossus aculeatus, assembly GCF_015852505.1. Lineage (NCBI taxonomy): Eukaryota > Metazoa > Chordata > Mammalia > Monotremata > Tachyglossidae > Tachyglossus > Tachyglossus aculeatus. The sequence goes on from NC_052069.1 coordinate 53,514,817, forward strand.
AATCATTCAATTGCATTGATTGAGTGTTTATTGTGTGCAGAGCACTGTATTAAGTGCTTGGGAGAGTACAATACAGCAATAAACAGACACATTCCTTGCCCACAGTGACTTTACATCTTAGGAGGAGGAGACAGATATCCATACAAATAAATAAATTACAGGTATGTACATAAGTGCTGTGGCGCTGGGAAGGGGAGGAGAACAAGTAGAGAGGAAGCCAGACATTGTTATAAATTAAAGTTGAATATGTACATAAGGGCTGTGGGGCTGGAGAAGGGTGAATGTTAAAAGTGCTTAAGAGCAACAGACCAAGTGCATCGGCAACACAGAGAGGAAAGAGAGTTTGTAGAGGGGAGTGAGTTTTAGTCTGGGAAGGCCTCTTGGAGATGTGATTTTAGCAGGGCTTTGATGGTGGGAAGAGTTGTGGTCTGTCAGATATGAAGGCAGGGAAGGGGGATGAGTTCCAAGCCAGAGGGAGGATAATAATGATGGCATTTATTAAGCGCTTACTATGTGCAAAGCACTATCCTAAGCGCTGGGGAGGTTACACGGTGATCAGTTTGTCCCACAGGGAGCTCATAGTATTTATCCCCATTTTACAGATGAGCTCACTGAGGCACAGAGACGTTAAGTGACTTGCCCAAGGTCACACAGCTGACAGCCTGAGGTCATCAAGACCCTACTGAGAGCTCACCTCCTCCAGGAGTCCTTCCCAGACTGAGCCCCCTCCTTCCTCTCCCCCTCGTCCCCCTCTCCATCCACCCGTCTTGCCTCCTTCCCTTCCCCACAGCACCTGTATATGTGTATATATGTTTGTACATATTTATCACTATATTTATTTATTTATTTATTTATTTTACTTGTACATATCTATTCTATTTATTTTATTTTGTTAATATGTTTGGTTTTGTTCTCTGTCTCCCCCTTCTAGACTGTGAGCCCACTGTTGGGTAGGGACTGTCTCTATATGTTGCCAGCTTGTACTTCCCAAGTGCTTAGTATAGTGCTCTGCACACAGTAAGTGCTCAATAAATATGATTGATTGATTGACAACTGGCTAGACTAGACAGTGAGACTCTAGACTTTGAGCCCGTTGTTGGGTAGGGACCATCTCTATATGTTGCTGACTTGTACTTCCCAAGCGCTTAATAAATACAATTGAATGAATGAATGAGCTGGTGGAGTCGGGATTTGAACCCATGACCTCTGACTCCAAAGCCCGCGCTCTTTCCACTGAGCCACACTGCTTCTCTATGTGAATGAGGGGTTGGCGGTGAGAATGATGAGATCAAGGTACAGTGAGTGGGTTAGTGTTAGAGTAGTAAAGCATAAAGGCTCGGTTGGAGTTTAGAACAGTGTTTCAGCGCTTAGAACAGTGTTTTGCACATAGTAAGCGCTTAATAAATGCCATCATTATTATTATAATAGGAAATCAGTCAGGTAAAGTAGGAGAGGGAGAGCCAATTGAGTGCTTTAAAGCTGTTGGAAAGAGTTTCTGTTTGATGTGGAGGTCGTTAGGCAATCACTGGTGATTTCTGAGGAGTGGGGAGACATGGACTAAAAGTTTTGTTAAAAAAAATGATCTGGAGAACAAAGTGAAGAGAGACAGGAGGCAGGGAGGTCATTGAGGAAGCTCATGCAATAGTCAAGGCAGGATATAAAAATAAAATAATGATGGTATTTGTTGCCAAGCACTGTTCTAAGTGGTGGGATAGATATAAGGTTATGAGGTTGTCCCACGTGGGGTTCAGAGTCTTCATCCCCATTTTCCAGATGTGGTAACTGAGGCACAGAGAAGTTAAGTGACTTGCCCAAAGTCACACAGCCCACAATCAATCAATCAATCAATTGTATTTATTGAGCGCTTACTGTGTGCAGAGCACTGTACTAAGCACTTGGGAAGTACAAGTTGGCAACATATAGAGACAGTCCCTACCCAACAGTGGGCTCACAGTCTAAAACAACAAGCAACTACAAGTGGCGGAGCAGGGATTAGAACCCACGACCTCTGACTCCCAAACCTGTGCTCTTTCCACCAAGTCACGCTGCTTCTCTATGATCAGCATGGAAGGAGTTTGGACGGAGAGGAAAGGGCAGATTCTAGAGATGTTGTGAAAGCAGAAGTGACGGGATTTGGTGACTGAATATGGAAGTTGAATGGCAGATGTGTTGTGTAAGGTGCCAAGCTGACGGGCTTGTGAGACAGAAGGAAGGGCAGTTTGCCTCCTTCCCTCCTACCTTCCCCTGCCTCAGACACTCCCTGCTGGGCCTCTCCACTCCCAGGTGACTCCGCTCCTTGACCTTGACTCTGTTATTGGGGAATGCAGGAGAAATGAAAAGGAGGGGGTGAGGGTGGGAGGAGGATCGCTGGGATGTTCTGGCCTGGGATCATAGGTACAGAAGGAGGAAAGGGGGCACTGTCAGAGCTGGGAGCACAATCAAAGCAATGGCTGCAGGTAGATGGAGGAGTTGAGGAAGCAACCACTGGAATGGACTCCTCACCCTGGGCTTCAAGGCTGTCCATCACCTCGCCCCCTCCTACCTCACCTCCCTTCGCTCCTTCTCCAGCCCAGCCCGCACCCTCCGCTCCTCCGCTGCTAATCACCTCACCGTACCTCGTTCTCGCCTGTCCCGCCATCGACCCCCGGTCCACGTCATCCCCCGGGCCTGGAATGCCCTCCCTCTGCCCATCCGCCAAGCTAGCTCTCTTCCTCCCTTCAAGGCCCTACTGAGAGCTCACCTCCTCCAGGAGGCCTTCCCACACTGAGCCCCTTCCTTCCTCTCCCCGTCGTCCCCCTCTCCATCTCCCCGATCTTACCTCCTTCCCTTCCCCACAGCACCTGTATATATGTATTTATGTTTGTACATATTTATTACTCTATTTATTTATTTATTTATTTTACTTGTACATATCTATTCTATTTATTTTATTTTGTTAGTATGTTTGGTTTTGTTCTCTGTCACCCCCTTTTAGACTGTGAGCCCACTGTTGGGTAGGGACTGTCTCTATATATTGCCAATTTGTACTTCCCAAGCACTTAGTACAGTGCTCTGCACACAGTAAGCGCTCAATAAATACGATTGATGATGATGATGATGATGATGGACACCTCATGCCTCCCCACTCTCTGAGTTGACCCCTTTCTGCCTTCTCCCTGTCCCCAGTATCTCCACACACTGCCCACCCTGGTTCTTTAAGTCCCCTTTCCCCAATTTCTACTACTCCAGATGTTCATCCTAATTCATAACTCTATTCCCTGAGACTCCAAGATTGTGAGCCTCCTAAGAGACAAGCCCATTTCTAATTCCCATCGGTGTATTCTCTACTAGCATTTGATACGTGGCTCAGTGGAAAGAGCACGGGCTTTGGAGTCAGAGGTCATGGGTTCGAATCCCGGCTCCACCATAATAATAATTATAATAATAATAATTTTGGTATTTGTTAAGCGCTTACTATGTGCACAGCACTGTACTAAGCGCTTGGGAAGTACAAGTCGGCAACGCATACAGACGGTCCCTACCCTACAGCGGGCTCACAGTCTAGAAGGGGGAGACAGAGAACAAAACCAAACAAAATAAAATAAACAGAATAGATATGTACAAGATAAATAGAGTAATAAATATGTACAAACATATAGAATGACCAACGATACTTCACATAATAATAATAATAATTTTGGTATTTGTTAAGCGCTCACTATGTGCAAAGCACTGTTCTAAGCGCTGGGGAGGCCACAAAGTGATCAGGTTGTCCCATGTGGGGCTCACAATTCCAATCCCCATAAGTCTGCTGTGTGACCTTGGGCAAGTCACTTAACTTCTCTGAGCCTCAATTACCTCATCTGTAAAAATGGAGATTAAGACTGTGAGCCCCACGTGGGACAACTTGATCACATTGTATCACCCCCAGTGCTTAGAACAGTGCTTTGCACATAGGAAGCGCTTAACAAATGCCATTATTATTATTATTATTATTATTATTATTATTATTATTATTATTATTATTCTCTGCACCCAGTAAGGGCTTAATCAGTACTATACTACTACTTTATTAATGGGAAAGTCTCAGGGAGGACAGGGTTTACATGGAAAGATAAGGAGTTTGTTTTAGACATGTCGGAGTGGCAGTGGGATGTCAGAGTCGAAATGTCGGAAAGGCAGGACGAAATGTGAGACCGGAGAGTCAGAACTGAGCTTTGAGAGACTCCCACAGTTAGTGGGTGGGAGGCAGAGGAGGAACCAGCAAAAAAACACTGCCAAGGAGCGGCCAGAAAGGTAGGAGCAGAACAAGGAAAGGACAGGAGGAAAGGACACCTCTTCCAGGAGGCCTTCCCAGACTGAGCCCCTTCCTTCCTCTCCCCCTCGTCCCCCTCTCCATCCCCCCATCTTACCTCCTTCCCTTCCCCACAGCACCTGTATATATGTATATATGTTTGTACGTATTTATTACTCTATTTATTTATTTATTTATTTATTTTACTTGTACATATCTATTCTATTTATTTTATTTTGTTAGTATGTTTGGTTTTTTTTTTTTTCTCTGTCTCCCCCTTTTAGACTGTGAGCCCAATGTTGGGTAGGGACTGTCTCTATATGTTGCCACTTTGTACTTCCCAAGCGCTTAGTACAGTGCTCTGCATGTAGTAAGCGCTCAATAAATATGATTGATTGATTGATTGATTGACAGCATCAGTGAAGCCACGGTTAGGTAGTGTTTTCAGGAGATAATGGTTACCCACTGTGTCAAAGGCGGTGTTTGGATCAGCATGGAAGCAGTTTGAATTATGGTTATTATTATTATTAATCATATTGATTGAGTGCTTACTGCGTGCAAAGCACTATACTAAGCACTTGGGAGAATGCTCAGTGCTTAGAACAGCGCTCTGCACATAGTGAGCGCTTAATAAATGCCATCATTATTATTATTATTAGAATATAACATCAAACAGATTCTCTGCTCAAAACAAGCTCACAGTCTAGAGGGGGAGACAGCCATTAATATAAATAAATAAGTAGATGAATAAATTAAGAAATAAATTACAGATAATTAAATAAATAAATGAACACTCCTTGGAGGAAGGGCCTTTAGGAAGTGTTGGCAATAGGAAGTAGGAAGTATTCAAGCGGTGGTGTTTATTAAGTGCTTACTGGGTGCATAGCACTGTATTAAGTGTTTGGGAGAATACAATACAACAGATCCATAATAAATGCCATTATTATTATTATTATTAATATTATTGTTATTATTATTATTATATTCACAAACAAAGCTCCCCCTTCTCCCCCACCTCACCCCAACTCGCTCCCTTTGCTCTACCCCCCTCCCCACCCCACAGCACCTGTGTATATATGTCCATATATATAATTCTATTTATTTAGAATAATGCCTGTTTTACTTCTGCTGTGTATATAAGTATCTCTAATTCTTTTTATATTGATGCTATCGATGCTGTGTATATAAGTATCTCTAATTCTTTTTATATTGATGCCTGTTTACTCTATGACATATCTATTACATACATTTACATATCTATTCTATTGATTTTATTTTGTTAGTATGTTTGGTTTTGTTCTCTGTCTCCCCCTTCTAGACTGTGAGCCCACTGTTGGGTAGGGACTGTCTCTAGATGTTGCCAACTTGTACTTCCCAAGCGCTTAGTACAGTGCTCTGCACACAGTAAGCGCTCAATAAATATGATTGATTGATTGATTGATCCATGCCCTCAAGGAGCTACCAACTCTTATATTATACTCTCCCCAGTGCTTAGTACAATGCTCTGCACTTCATCATCAATCGTATTTATACTTACTAAGATGCACTTAGTAAGTGGTCAATAAATACTATTGATTGATTGAGCTACTGAACCTGGAAATCCTGTCTGAGTGATGGCAGAGAGAGTATCGTCCCTGGCTTTCTTTCTCCCAGCATATGTGCTGTGGGGTAGAGAGAGAGGATGAGCGAAGGAGCAGGCATGAGCGACACAGACAGGAGTATCATCATCATCATCATCAATCGTATTTATTGAGCGCTTACTATGTGCAGAGCACTGTAGAAGAGGAGAGGAGGGCTCAGTCAGAGCAGGATTCCTGGTGGAGATGTGCCTTCAGTAAGGCTTTGAAGTGGAGGAGGGCAATTAAAGGACAGATTCTAGAGAGGTTGCGAAGGCTGTGACCAAAGGGATTTGGTGACTGATTGAATATGGAAGTTGAATGAAAGATACGTCGAAGATAATAATAATAATAATGGTATTTGTTAAGCGCTTACTATGTGCAAAGCACCGCTCTGAGCACTGGAGAGGTTACAAGGTGATCAGGTTGTCCCATGGAGGGCTCACAGTTTAAATCCCCATTTCACAGATGAGGTAACTGAGGCACAGAGAAGTTAAGTGAGCTGAGAGGCTCGTGAGACAGGAAGGATGGGGGTTTGCCTCCTTCTCCCCTTCCCTTCCCTGCCTGGGACACTCCATGCCGGACCTCACCCCTGCCATGTGGCTCTGCTCCTTGACCTTGACCCGGTTCTTGGGGAATGCAGCTGGATGGAAATGAGGGGTTAGGCTATTGGATTTGAACAGAAGGAGGTCATTAGTCACCTTAGATAGGGCAGTTTCTGTGGAGTGGAGGGGGCACAGGGCAGATTGCAAGGGTCAGAGAAAAGAACTGTCAGAGAGGAAATGAGGGCAGTGGGTGGAACAACTCAGTTGAGTTTGGAAAGAAATGAGAGAAGAGAAGCAGTGTGGCTCAGTGGAAAGAGACCGAGCTTTGGAGTCATCATCATCATCATCATCATCAATCGTATTTATTGAGCGCTTACTAAGTGCAGAGCACTGTACTAAGCGCTTGGGAAGTACAAATTGGCAACATATAGAGACATTCCCTACCCAACAGTGGGCTCACAGTCTAAAAGGGGGGAGACAGAGAACAAAACCAAACATACTAACAAAATAAAATAAATAGAATAGGTATGTACAAGTAAAATAAGTAAATAGAGTAATAAATATGTACAAACATATATACATATATACAGGTGCTGTGGGGAAGGGAAGGAGGTAAGACGGGGGAGATGAAGAGGGGGACGAGGGGGAGAGAAAGGAAGGGGCTCTGTCTGGGAAGGCCTCCTGGAGAAGGTGAGCTCTCAGTAGGGCCTTGAAGGGAGGAAGAGAGCTAGCTGGGCGGATGGGCAGAGGGAGGCCATTCCAGGCCCGGGGGATGACGTGGGCCGGGGGTTGATGGCGGGACAGGCGAGAATGAGGTACGGTGAGGAGGAGCGGAGGGTGCGGGCTGGGCTGGAGAAGGAGAGAAGGGAGGTGAGGTAGGAGGGGGCGAGGTGATGGAGAGCCTTGAAGCCCAGGGTGAGGAGTTTCTGCCTGATGCGCAGATTGATTGGTAGCCACTGGAGATTTTTGAGGAGGGGAGTAATATGCCCAGAGCGTTTCTGAACAAAGATAATCCGGGCAGCAGCGTGAAGTATGGATTGAAGTGGAGAGAGACAGGAGGATGGGAGATCAGAGAGAAGGCTGATGCAGTAGTCCAGACTGGATAGGGTGAGAGCTTGAATGAGCAGGGTAGCGGTATGGATGGAGAGGAAAGGGCGGATCTTGGCAATGTTGCAGAGCTGAAATTCCAACTCCGTCAATTGTTAGCTGTGTGACTTTGGGCAAGTCACTTAACTTCTCTGGGTCTCAGTTCCCTCATCTGTAAAATGGTGATGAAGACTGGGAGCCCCCCCCACCCCGGGGGACAACCTGATCACCTTGTAACCTCCCCAGTGCTTAGAACAGTGCTTTGCGCATAGTAAGTGCTTAATAAATGCCATCATTATTATTAAATGGTAGGAGGGTGATGGGGTCAAGGGAGTTTTTTTAGGATAGGGGATATAAGGGTGAGATGGACACTGAATGCACTTCGCTTTGGAGGTCTTTCCTAATTGGGGAATTGGCTGTCGGGGTGGGGAAGCGGGTGATTTTATTGTCGGATTCTGGCCGGGATCAGCCCTGCCAAATCTTCCTCGAATAGAAGAGACTGTTTGCTGATGCTGAGCCAGGCAGCCCGCACCAACCGGTCTTATACGCTCAGATGCTCCTGCCATTTTCAGGCTCCTGTTCATTTGTGCAGACAACTGTGCTTTTTGTTGTTGATGTAGTAGTTCTTTGTTTTGCCTTTTGTTTCTTGGTTTTGCTTTTAGACTGATTGTTTTATAATAAAAACCCGATGCTTACTAAGCCATTCTGAGCATCATACTCACCAACAAAAAGAGGGAGGGCACAGTGGTGTCTTCTGCAGTTATCTGAGCTATGCAGAGTTCTCTTCTAGTGCCAGGATTGCATCCTTGTAGAGGCCGGTGTTACAGAAAACTCATACTGTAGTACTCACCGTGTACCATGCTGTGTACACCCAAGCCTTTCCTTCCCACTAGATTGTAGCTGGTTCAGGAGAGCCAGTCAAAGCTACCTACAAAAGCACCTGAAGTGGGTATCCTACTGGCAGTAAAACACACTATTTCCTCTAAACTTTGCTATCCGAGATTGCTCTCCTTGTGGGGCAAGGTAATGATCCAGAAAATGTGCGCTGCTGTATTTTCTTTCGATGAAGTGTGCAAGTAATCGTCTCCCAGTAGCACTCAATCTCACCACAGTCTTTAAACCAAAAGACAACTCTATATGGTAATATTAAACTAAGGTGTGATTTTACCAAATGGCATTACTGTAAATCTTTCCACCTTGTATTGCCTTCCCTTGGTGTTTATAGAAACCCTGGAACAAAACTCTCCGGTTTATGCTGTTAGTTTTTATGCAAAGAATGACTTAGAAGTGATGGGATTTTCTTTCCACGGATGAATTTTTCGTTCCCTTTTTGAGATGGCCTGTCAATCCCTTTAAATCTTCCAAGTGAAAAGCCTCATAAATGTCTTGGATTGTGCTCTTGAGTTACCGTCCCTTCCATTACTACTATTACCAGGCTCGGAAGCGTATTTCCAGGTTGCAAAATGAGTCATCCATTTCACAAAGTCAGTGTCACATATTCCTCTCAATTACCATACACTTGCGCGGTACAGAGCAGCCTCCAGAAGATGTCCTTTTCTGAATTAGTAAATTAAAGGACAATTTTATGAGTTTGAGGAATCTAGGTGGGCCCCTGACAAAATCAAATTAGGCCAGTTAGAGAATGAAATCTTAAAGCAGAGGACCTGCTTCACTGACAGAACAATTTAGGAGAAATTAAGGAGTTCCTTCTGCATAATGAGTCACACCTGGAGTTTCTGTTTTTAGTCGTAACGTAGGGAAGTAGAAAACTGGGAATTACTGTAATTTCTAAAGTTTTTGAGGCTACACAGCTTCAAAACTGGTATTTTCAGATCTAATACTGAAAATATTGCTTCCAGATGCTTCCTATTGGAAAGAGCTCTCTTTCCAGAACTATTAATCATCCATTTCCTCCCATAGCTGTGGAATACTTTGCTTTTCCATTGCTCTTAACTTTTTACTAGGTGTAAGAGAGTTAAGCTTTGATGAGGGAAACTTGGTCCAGCCTGCCGAGAATTTCGCCTCTGAGAGCTGCAGATATTTGGGGAGTGTTAGAATTGGTTATTTTTAATAAAAATGTGATGATAAATTTGCACCGTTCACTTAGAAATCATCAATCACTTTTAAATCTTCCCCACGGCTTCCCATGTCCATTTGAAATGTCAATAATTCACTGCTTTTTTAGCATTTTCCTGGAGTTTTCAAGGGCTCTGGTCCAATTTCACCTCACTCCTGATAATTTAGCACACATAGATCTAGAAAGTGGGTTTAGGAAGCAGTAAAGAGAGCGCAATGACACCAAACTCTTTTTTCTAGGTTTAATCTAATACATCATTTGAAAAAAATGATGCACAGCTACTATTCTGCAACTGGAAATAAATCTTAATTACTGAACAGAGATGTATAGAGGAAACAGGATGCAGTGCCACCAGTGATTTTATTTTGCTATGGAAATAACTGCTTTTGCAATCAATTCAGGGTGAAGGTGTGTTTCAATTCTTTATCCTGCTCGGCCGTTACAATTTGCCAGAACTTCCTGCTTTTCAAAGGAAAAAAGTACCAGGGTTTACCTTTTAAAATAGGGTAACTACTTTCCGTGATTCCTTTTTTGAAATGCTTCAAGGATGCTTGAAGTGATCTCTTATAGCAAACCAATCCAAAGGATTCCGCTCTCTGAAAATAAGAAATTAGCTGTTGAGGGGGAAGTGGAATGAAAACAAAATTGCACGCAAGTAGGAAAATTGCAACAATGCTCAATAAAGTCATCTTAAATCATAAAGAAGGCATATCTGAAAAATACTCCAGTTCACATCTGGACAACAGAGTTTTTCATTGGCATTAATGATTTTGTCAATAAATGTGATATTTGTTATGGATTTACTATAGGCCGAGCATTGTACTACATATTGGGGTATATGTGTATACTGTATATATGCATATATGTTTGTACATATTTATTACTCTATTTATTTATTTATTTATTTTACTTGCACATATCTATTCTATTTATTTTATTTTGTTAGTATGTTTGGTTTTGTTCTCTGTCTCCCCCTTTTAGACTGTGAGCCCACTGTTGGGTAGGGACTGTCTCTATATGTTGCCAACTTGTACTTCCCAAGCGCTTAGTACAGTGCTCTGCACACAGTAAGCGCTCAATAAATATGATTGATTGATTGATTGACTGAGGTAGTGGATACGTATCAGGTCAGATGCAGTCTCCGTTTCACACGGGGCTTACAGCCTGAGGATGGAGAACGGGTATTATGGGGAGCAACTATTTCATCCCGTTTTACAAAGTGGAGTGACTTGCCCAAGGTCACACAGCAGCACACTGCAGAGTTCGCATTAGAACCTAGGTCCCCTTACTCCCAGACTTGAGGTCTTTCCATTAGGCTGTGTGGCTTCTCATGTATTCTCATGAAAAAAGGCTATACAAGCTAGGCCAAAGATTACCCGTTTTTCCTACTGTCACAAGATTCATTTTTGGGTACATCAATCAATCAATCAATCGTATTTATTGAGCGCTTACTGTGTGCAGAGCACTGTACTAAGCGCTTGGGAAGTGCTTCAATCTCGACACCCCACCCCCAACCCCTTGCCCACGTCCTCCCTCAGTCGTCTCTCTATGTTGCTGACTTGCACTTCCCAAGAGCTTAGTACAGTGCTCTGCACACAGTAAGCACTCAATAAATACGATTGATTGAACGAATGAATGAATAGGCCTCTGCCTGACTCTCCCTCCAGAAGCTGAGACTTATAGTGTACTGGAAACTCTCTGAGAAGTGATGTCCCCATCCTATTCCCCTTAATAAACCTCCTATTCCCCTTAATAAAAATTTTCTGGGCGCACCGAAGCATTCCTCTCCCCCTCCTCTCCCTCTCCATCCTCCCCACCTTACCTCCTTCCCTTCCCCACAGCACCTGCATATATGTATATATGTTTGCACGTATTTATTACTCTATTTATTTTCCTTGTACATATTTATTCTATTTGTTTTATTTTGTTAATATGTTCTGTTTTGTTGTCTGTCTCCCCCTTCTAGACTGTGAGCCCACTGTTGGGTAGGGACCGTCTCTATATGTTGCCAACTTGTACTTCCCAAGCGCCTAGTAGAGTGCTCTGCACACAGTAAGCGCTCAATAAATACAATTGATTGATTGATTGATTGATTATGTCCGGTCATGCAGTGCACTAAAGGCTTGGGAAAGTACAATGTAACAGCTTTGGTAGACCCATTCCCTGCCCCCAAGGAGCCTAAGAGTTTTGGGGGAGGTTTTAAGATATTTGTTGAGTGGTAACTGCATGCCAGGCACTGTACTAAGCGCTGGGGTAGATGCCACCTCTACCTCCCCATCTCCTTTCCATCCATGGAGAAGCAGAGTGGCTCAGTGGAAAGAGCCCGGGCTTTGGAGTCAGAGGTCAGGGGTTCAAATTCCAGCTCCACCAATTGTCAGCTGTGTGACTTTAGGCAAGTCACTTCACTTCTCTGTGCGCCAGTTATCTCATCTGTAAAATGGGGATGAAGACCGTGAGCCCCCCGTGGGACAACCTGATCACCTTGTAACCTCCCCAGCGCTTAGAACAGTGCTTTGCACAAAGTAAGCGCTTCATAAATGCCATCATCATTATTACTAAACAAGCTAGTCAGTTTGGACTCAGTCCCTATCTCACATAGGGCTCACAGTCTTCATCCCCATTTCACAGATGAGAAAACTGAGGCACAGAGAAGTGACTCGTCCAAGGTCACACAGCTAACAAGGGGCAGAACTGGGATTAGAACTCAGGTCCTTTTTGTTCAATCAATTATTATGATGATGATATATGTTAAGTGCTTAATACGTGCCAAACACTGCTCTAAGCACGGGGATAGTATTTGTTAAGCGCTTACTATGTGCCAAGCACTGTTTGCCGCACGTGGGGCTCACAGTCTTCACCCCCATTTTACAGATGAAGTCACTGAGGCCCAGAGAAGTGAAGTGACTTGCCCAAGGGCACACAGCGGACAAGCGGCGGAGCTGGGATTGGAACCCAGGACCTTCTTTCATTCATTCATTCAATCGTATTTATTGAGCACTAACTGTGTGCAGAGCACTGTACTAAGCGCTTGGGAAGTACAAGTCGGCAACATATAGAGATGGTCCCTACCCAACAACAGGCTCACAGTCTAGAAGGGGGAGACGGACAACAAAACAAAACATGTAGACAGGTGTAAAACATGTAGACAGGTGTCAAAACATGTAGAGACAGGTGTAACGTAGACAGGTGGACCTTCACATACCATTTCTTTTTTGAAAATGCGAGTCATTTCACCGAAGGAGGCCTTCCCAGACTGAGCCCCCTCTTTCCTCTCCCCGTCCTCCCCCTCCCCATCCCCCTGCCTTACCTCCTTCCCCTCCCCACAGCACCGGTATATATGTTTGTACGTATTTATTAATCTATTTATTTATTTATTTTGTTTGTACATATTTATTCTATTCATTTTATTTTGTTAACACGTTTTGTTTTGTTCTCCGTCTCCCCCTCCTAGACCGTGAGCCCAATGTTGGGTAGGGACCGTCTCTATATGTTGCCGACTTGGACTTCCCAAGCGCTTACTACAGTGCTCCGCACACAGTAAGCGCTCAATAAATACGATTGACTGAATGAATGAATGACTGACGCTCTCGCAAGGACTTTAGGATGGAAGTTTGTTCTAGCTTTTCGGTAAGAATGATCAGAATCATCATTTTTTAAAAATTTAATGCCCGCTGTATGGAGGGCAAGGTCCTAGGGGCTTGGGAAACGACGAAAGAAGACATTAACACTTACTGATTCCCCAGCCCGGGCTCTTGCCACTAAAGCCAGGCTGCTTCTCAACAAGAAATCCGAGGAAAGAATAATAACGATAATAATAATTATTATTATATATGACATTAACATACTAATATAACAATATTATATATTATATATTATTATATATACTGTACTATAATATATTATGCATTGTTATACTGTGATATTGTTATAGTATCATAGTATTATATTATCATAATATATTATATAATATATAAAAATATAGTATTATATAATGTTAAATAATAGTATTATAATTATAATAATGATAATTCATTCAATCGTATTTACTGAGCCCTTACTGTGTGCAGAACACCGTACTAAGCGCTTGGATAATACCCCAATATTATGATATAGTATATAATATATAATCATATATAATACAATATTATATAATAATTGCGGTATTTGTTAAGCCTTTACTAGGTGCCAAGCACTGTTCTAAGCGCTGAGGACGGGGTGGGATACAGGGTAATCAGGTTGTCCCTCGTGGGGCTCCCAGTCTTCATCCTTCCCTTCCCCACAGCACCTGCATATGTGTTTGTACAGATTTATTACTCCATTTATTTTACTTGTGCATATTTACTATTCTATTTATTTTATTAATATGTTTTATTGTCCGTCTCCCCCTTTTAGACTGTGAGCCCGCTGTTGGGTAGGGACCGTCTCTATATGTTGCCAACTTGTACTCCCCAAGCGCTTAGTACAGTGCTCTGCACACAGTAAGCGCTCAATAAATACGATGGAATGAATGAATGGATGAATGCCGAGCCAATGGGCAGACGCCGTTGGTCCGGGGGCGGGTCCAGGGGCGGGCGGACGGGCCGCGGGCCAATGGGCAGGCGACGTTGGGACGGGGGAGGGCGGACGAGCCAATGGGCAGGCGCTGCTGCTCCGGGGGCGTGGCCGGGGGCGGACGGACGAGCCAATGGGCAGGCGCCGTTGGGCCGGGGGCGGGGCCGGGGGCGGGCGGACGAGCCAGTGGGCAGGGGCCGTGGATCCAGGGGCGGGGCCGGGGGAGGGAGGACGAGCCAATGGGCGGGCGCCGTTGGACCGGGGGCGTGGCCGGGGGCGGGCGGATGAGCCAATGGGCGGGCGCCGTTGGGCTGGGGGAGGGCGGATGAGCCAATGGGCAGGCGCTGCTGCTCCGGGGGCGTGGCCGAGGACGGGCGGACGAGGCAATGGGCGGACGCCGTTGGGACGGGGGCGTGGCCTGGAGCGGGCGGACGAGCCAACGGGCGGGCACCGTTGGTCCAGGGGCGGGGCCGGTGGCGGGCGGACGGGCCGCGGGCCAATGGGCAGGAGCCGTTGGGCCGGGGGAGGGCGGACGAGCCAATGGGCAGGCGCTGCTGGTCCGGGGGCGTGGCCGAGGACGGGCGGACGAGGCAATGGGCGGACGCCGTTGGGACGGGGGCGTGGCCTGGAGCGGGCGGACGAGCCAACGGGCGGGCACCGTTGGTCCAGGGGCGGGGCCGGTGGCGGGCGGACGGGCCGCGGGCCAATGGGCAGGAGCCGTTGGGCCGGGGGAGGGCGGACGAGCCAATGGGCAGGCGCTGCTGGTCCGGGGGCGTGGCCGAGGACGGGCGGACGAGGCAATGGGCGGACGCCGTTGGGACGGGGGCGTGGCCTGGGGCGGCGGACGAGCCAATGGGCGGACGTCGTGGGTCCGGGGGCGTGGACATGGGCGTGGCCAGTGGCGGGCGGACCGGCCTCGGGCCAATGGGAGGGCGCCGTGGGTCCGGGGGCGTGGCCGGGGAGTACGGACGAGCCAATGGGCGGGCGCCGTGGGTCCGGGGGCGTGGCCGGGGGCGGGCGGGCGAGCCAATGGGCGGGCGCCGTGGGCCCGGGGGCGGGGCCGGGTCCGGTCCGCAGGCAGACGGGATGGAGGCTACCAGCTGGACGCCGCCGCCGCTCCCGATCCCAATCCCGGTCATCCCGGTCCTCCCAATCCCGGCGCCGCCGCCCAGCCCCGGCCCCCTCCCGGACCCGCAGCTGGACGACGAGGACGAGGACGAGGACGAGGACGACCTGGAGGTGTTCAGTAAGGTGAGGTCGGCGGCCAGACCCCCCTCCTCCGCCCCGGCCCGGGAGCAGTCCTATTTACTGAGCGCTTACTCTCTGCAGAGCGCTCTAATAATTAATAATAATAATAATAATGATGATGATGGCATTTATGAAGCGCTTACTATGTGCAAAGCACTGTTCTACGAAGTGCTTGGAAAGCAGAGGAGCAGCGTGGCTCAGTGGAGGGAGCCCGGGCTTTGGAGTCAGAGGTCATGGGTTCGAATCCCGCCCCACCAGTTCTTAATAATAATAATAATGTTGGTAGTTGTTAAGCGCTTACTATGTGCCAAGCACTGTTCTAAGCTCCGGGGTAGATACAAAGTGATCAGGTTGCCCTACGTGGGGCTCACAGTCTTCATCCCCATTTTACAGATGAGGGAACTGAGGCCCAGTGAAGTGACTTGCCCAAAGTCACGCAGCTGACAAGTGGCAGAGCCGGGATTTGAACCCACGACCTCTGACTCCAAAGCCCGGGCTCTCTCCACTGAGCCACGCTGCTTCCCATTCAACCGTATTTATCGAGCGCTTGCTGTGTGCAGAGCACTGGACTGATTGTCAGCCGTGTGACTTTGGGCAAGTCACTTAATTTCCCCGGGCCTCAGTGACCTCATCTGTAAAACGGGGATTCATTCATTCATGCAGTCGTATTTATTGAGCGCTTACTGTGTGCAGAGCACTGTACTAAGCGCTTGGGAAGTACAAGTTGCCAACAGTGGGCTCACAGTCTAGAAGGAGGACAACCTGATCATCTTGTAACCTCCCCAGCGCTTAGGACAGTGCTTTGCCCATAGTAAGCGCTTAACAAATGCCATTATCATCATTATTATTATTATTATTGTAGCCTCCCCAGCGCTTAGAACAGTGCTGTGCCCCTAGTAAGCGCTTAACAAATGCCATTATCATTATTATTATTATTGTAGCCTCCCCAGCGCCTAGAACAGTGCTTTGCCCCTAGTAAGCGCTTAACAAATGCCATTATCATTATTATTATTGTAACCTCCCCAGCGCTTAGAACAGTGCTTTGCCCATAGTAAGCGCTTAACAAATGCCATTATCACTATTATTATTGTAGTCTCCCCAGCGCTTAGAACAGTGCTTTGCCCGTAGTAAGCACTTAACGAATGCCATTATCATTATTATTATTATTGTAACCTCCCCACCACTTAGAACAGTGCTTTGCCCATAGTAAGCACTTAACAAATGCCATTATCATTATTATTATTATTGTAGCCTCCCCAGCGCTTAGAACAGTGCTTTGCCCGTAGTAAGTGCTTAACAAATGCCATTATCACTATTATTATTATTATTGTAGCCTCCCCAGCGCTTAGAACAGTGCTTTGCCCATAGTAAGCGCTTAACAAATGCCATTATCATTATTATTATTATTGTAGCCTCCCCAGCGCTTAGAACAGTGCTTTGTGCATAGTAAGCACTTAACAAATGCCATTATTATTATTATTATTATTATCTTGTAACCTCCCCAGCGCTTAGAACAGTGCTTTGGACATAGTAAGTGTTTAATAAATGCCATCACTATTATTATTACAATCTGGCAATAAAGAGAGACGACCCTTGCCCCCCCCCGGAGGGTTTACAGAGTTTTCTGCTCCTCCTCTAGTCCCCTCTTTTTTTTTTGTTTTTTCCCTTCGGGGCGGAGAATCTCCGCCCACTGTTTGAACCGCTTAGATGATAATAATAATAATGATGATGACAGTTAAGTGCTTACTGTGTGCCAAGCCCTGTTCTATGCACTGGGGTAGATGCCAGGTAATCAGGTTGTCCCACGTGGCGCTCGCAGTCTTCACCCCCATTTTCCAGAGGAGGTAACTGAGGCCCAGAAAAGTGAAGTGACTTGCCCAAAGTCACACAGCAGACAAGGGGCGGTGGCGGGATTAGAACCCACGACCTCTGACTCCTAAACCCGGGCTCTTGACACTAGACGCCCCTCACCCGGGACGCCGGGCGAGGGAGCAGATGTGGAGCCAGGGTTCGGGGTTCGAGGAAGGGTGGCTGGATAAACCGGGGGGCCCCTTCATCCCCCAGGAATCTCGGGGTTCGCAGCCGGCTGGAACGGTCCCTTCGGTGGGGCTAGGCTACTAATAATAAGAATTGTCGTATTTAAGTGCTTACTATGCTCCAGGCACTGTAATAATAATTATCATTATTATGGTATTTATTAAGCACTTACTATGTTCCAGGCACTGTAATAATAACTATCCTTATTATGGTATTTATTAAGCACTTACTATGTTCCAGGCACTGTAATAATAATAATAATAATAGTATTTATTAAGCACCTACTATGTGCCAGGCACTGTACTAAGCGCTGGGGTGGATACAAGGTAATCAGGCTGGACACGGTCCCTGTCCCAGGTGGGGCTCACAGTCTCAATCCCCGTTTTTCAGCTGAGTTAACTGAGGCCCAGTGAAGTGACTTGCCCAAGGTCACACAGCAGGCAAGCGGCGGACCGGGATTAGAACCCATGACGTTCTGACTCTCAGGCCCGGACTCTTTTTTTTTTTATAATGGCATTTATTAAGCGCTTATTATGTGCAAAGCACTGTTCTAAGCACTGGGGAGGTTACAAGGTGATGAGGTTGTCCCACGGGGGGCTCACAGTCTTAATCCCCGTTTTACAGATGAGGTAACTGAGGCCCAGAGATGTCAAGTGCCTTGCCCAGAGTCACACAGCTGACAATTGGTGGAGCCGGGATTTGAACCCATGACCTCTGACTCCAAAGCCCGGCCCCTTTCCACTGAGCCACACTGCTTCTCTAGCCCTATCCTGCATGGGGCTCACTGTCTTAATCCCCATTTTACAGATGAGGGAGTTGAGGCACCGAAGTGACTTGCCCAAAGTCATACAGCAGGCAAGTGGCAGAGCGGCATTAGAACCCAGGACCTTCTGGCTCTCAGGCCTGGGCTCTAGCCACTGGGCCCTGCTGCTTCTCAGCGCTGGGGTGCTTACAAGTAAATCAGGGTGGGTACAATTCCTATCCTGCAAGGGGCTCACTGTCTTAATCCCCATTTTACAGATGAGGGAGCTGAGGCACAGAAGTGACTTGCCCAAAGTCATACAGCAGGCATGTGGCAGAGCGGGATTAGAACCCAGGACCCTCTGGCTCTCAGGCCTGGGCTCTAGCCACTGGGCTATGCTGCTTCTCAGCGCTGGGGTGCTTACAAGTAGATCAGGGTGGATGCAATTCCTATCCTGCATGGGGCTCACTGTCTTAATCCCCATTTTACAGATGAGGGAGCTGAGGCACCAAAGTGACTTGCCCAAAGTCATACAGCAGGCAAGTGGCAGAGCAGAATTAGAACCCAGGACCTTCTGGCTCTCAGGCCTGGGCTCTAGTCACTGGGCCATGCTGCTTCTCAGTGCTGGGGTGCTTGCAAGTAAATCAGGGTGGATGCAATTCCTATCCTGCATGGGGCTCACTGTCTTAATCCCCATTTTACAGATGAGGGAGCTGAGGCACCGAAGGGACTTGCCCAAAGTCATACAGCAGGCAAGTGGCAGAGCAGGATTAGAACCCAGGACCTTCTGGCTTTCAGACCTGGGCTGTAGTCACTGGGCCATGCTGCTTCTCGGCGCTGGGGTGCTTACAAGTAACTCAGGGTGGGTACAATTCCTGTCCTGCATGGGGCTCACTGTCTTAATCCCCATTTTACAGATGAGGGAGCTGAGGCACCAAAGTGACTTGCCCAAAGTCATACAGGAGGCATGTGGCAGAGCGGGATTAGAACCCAGGACCTTCTGGCTCTCAGGCCTGGGCTCTAGCCACTGGGCTATGCTGCTTCTCAGCGCTGGGGTGCTTACAAGTAAATCAGGGTGGATATAATTCCTATCCTGCATGGGGCTCACTGTCTTAATTCCCATTTTACAGATGAGGGAGCTGAGGCACCAAAGTGACTTGCCCAAAGTCATACAGCAGGCATGTGGCAGAGCGGGATTAGAACCCAGGACCTTCTGGCTCTCAGGCCTGGGCTCTGCAGCTTCTCAGCGCTGGGGTGCTTACAAGCAAAACAGGGTGGATACGATCCCTGTCCCGCATGGGGGGCTCAAAGTCTTCATCCCCATTTTGCAGATGAGGGAGCTGAGGCACAGAGAAGTGACTTCCCCAAGGTCACAGCAGGCAAGTGGCAGGGCGGGATTAGAACCCAGGACCTTCTGGCTCCCAGGCCTGGGGTCCAGCCAGTAGCAGAGCCGTTGGTTCGTCTGGGCCCACCCTGTTGGGTTGGGACAGATTGAATGGAAATCAGAATCAAGAAGGAAGAATGAGTCGGGATGAGACTGGGAGTGGGCACTCCCAGATGCGGGAAGGGGGTTAGTCCCTCATCATCATCATCATCAATCATATTTATTGAGCGCTTACTGTTCGCAGAGCACTGTACTAAGCTCTTGGGAAGTACAAGTTGGCAACATATAGAGACAGTCCCTACCCAACAGTGGGCTCACAGTCTAAAAATGTCCTCCTCTTTCTCCTCTCCTCCTCTTCCTCCACCTAGTTTAATCGGGCTGCCATCCCGGCATTTTCTTTGCTCAATTTAGAGCCGGACGGTTGGCCGTCCCGGCATTTTCTTTGCTCAATTTAGAGACGGATGGTTGGCCGTCCCGGCATTTTCTTTGCTCAATTTAGAGACGGACGGTAGGTGAGGTTCAAGCGAAACCCACCATCGGTTGTTTTCTTATTTTGTAAAACGTCTGGTCTCAGTCGAAAATGGGTTGAAAACAACGAGGTGACCCCTAAAGAGCCTGGGCAATTGTTAAATGGCGCTTTGAACTATCTGGGGGAGCAACTCAGGTCAGCGGAATAATTGACAGCCAGAAAGAGTTGAATTTGGAAAGTGGAAAAATGATGTAAGTTCTAATTGATGCCTTTACTAAAAATCACCATTTGGCAAAACTTTCATTTGTAAGTAGAAATAAACATTGCCACATGTTAACTTTAGTTTCCTCCTGAAGTTAATTTTTTTATAAACAACCCCTTATTTTTTTTGTGGGGTGTTTCTGCCTTTAGGTTCTAATCCTGCCTCTGCTACCTGTCTGCTGTGTGACTTTGGGCAAGCCACTTCATTTCTCTGGGCCTCAGTTATCTCATCTGTAAAATGGGGATTGAGCCTATGAGCCCCACATGGGACAGGGACTGTGTCCAACCCGATTTGCTTGTATCCGCGCCAGCGCTACGCTTAACAAATACCACATCTTCAGAAATCTCCACAGATAGAGGCTAACTAGATACAGAATTTTAGCCTGTTACCAACCCTTTCTTTTCCTTCTTATTCTATGCAGTGTGCACTTAGAGTTAAGCAATATGAAAGTGCTCGATAAATATAATTGATTGAAAAATGCCGCTGATTTAGGGAATGCCTCAAGAACCTGTTAAATGAAGTACAACTTAATGAATTCTACCACTTTAAAAGTAGTTCAAGTTAAATATCAGATTTGGTCGGTCTGTGAGACACAGACCTGCAGGTCACTGATTGGAGAAATCATTTAATATTATTTTTTATTTTTATTATCATTTATAAGTGCTTACTCTGTTATACACGTCTTACCTCCTTCCCTTCCCCACAGCACCTGTATATATGTATATATGGTTGTACATATTTATTACTCTATTTATTTATTTATTTATTTATTTTACTTGTACATTTCTATCCTATTTATTTTATTTTGTTGGTATGTTTGGTTCTGTTCTCTGTCTCCCCCTTTTAGACTGTGAGCCCACTGTTGGGTAGGGACTGTCTCTATGTGTTGCCAATTTGTACTTCCCAAGCGCTTAGTACAGTGCTCTGCACATAGTAAGCGCTCAATAAATACGATTGATTGATTGATTGATTATACACTGTTTTAATAATAATGATAATAGTGATGGCATTTATTAAGCGCTTACTATGTGCAAAGCACTGTTCTAAGTCCTGGGGATGTTACAAGGTGATCAGGTTGTTCCATGGGGGGGTTCACAGTCTTAATCCCCATTTTACAGATGAGGTAACTGAGGCACAGAGAAGTTAAGTGACTTTCCCAAAGTCACCCAGCAGACAATTGGCGGAGCCGGGATTTGAACCCATGACCTCTGGCTCCAAAGCCCGTGCTCTTTCCACTGAACCACGCTGTGCTGCATGGGTTCATCAATTTGGGCATGGTCCTTTTCCCACATGGGGCTCATAGTCTAATTTAGGAGGATCTCATCTTCATCAGTCTATTAATGGTATGCATTGAGCGCTTAGGTGCAGAGCAGTGTACTAAGTGCTTAGGAGAGTACAATACATTGGAGTTGATAGAGACGTGTCCAGCCCACAAGGAGCTTACAGTCTAGATGGGGAGACAGACATTAAAATAAATTATGATGTAGACATCCATGCTGTAGGGCTAAGGATGGGATGAATATAAGTGCTTAAAGGGTACAAATCTAAGCGCGAGGACAACTCAGAAGGAAGAGGGAGTAGGGACAATGCGGGTTTAGTCGGGGGAGAGTTCTTGAAAGAGTTGTGATTTTAATAAGGCTTTGAAGGTGGGGAGAGTAGTGGTCTGTAATATATGAAGGAGGAGTAAGTTCCAGTCCAGAGGCAGGATGCAGGCAAGGGATTAGTGGTGAGATAGATCAATCAATCGTATTTATTGAGCGCTTACTGTGTGCAGAGCACTATACTAAGCGCTTGGGAAGAACAAGTTGGCAACAGATATGGATGGTCCCTACCCAACAGTGGGCTCACAGTCTAGGTGAGATTGTTCTCATACCAGTAACCCACAGCTCTGGATCACCTCTGCAATCCACCTCCTTTGCTCCTGTGCCTAACTTACAGAGTGCTGCTGGAGGAAATCTAGATACCAGGCCGACTTTGTCCACCTCAAGTTCATCCTTGTCTGCCCTCTTCTCTGCCTGCCAAAATTGTTTCTCCGTCCTTCTTGGCACCTATGCCCATTGCCCTCACCAGTTTTTCCAGATTTTTAACTCCCTCTTCACACACCCTATGATCCGTTCCGCCCCCCACCCCCTGACACCTCTCCCATCCCTCTCCCCTAATAACCTGGCTTCCTACTTTATTAAGAAAATTGAAACTATCAAACGTAATCTCCTTAAAATCTCTCCTGTCCCTCTCCAGTCCCTCTCGCCTCCTGCCCCTTGTTCGACTCTCCCATCCTTCCCAGCAGTATCCCAAAAGGAGATCTCCTGCCTTCTCTCAGAACCCACCCCTTCCATCTGCACATCTGACCCCAGCCCTTCACTCCTTATCAAATCACTTGCCCCCTCCCTTTCTGAATGTTATCTTCAATGTAATCACCCTCCAGGGGCTTCTTTCCCATTGCTTTGAAACATGCTAATTTTTCCCTGTTCTGAAAAAAACCAAACACTTCCCTTCTCCCCCCCCCCACCCCAACCATGGCTCCCTCCAGCTATTGCCCCATCTCCTTCCTACCATTCCTTTCCAAACTCCTTGAGCAAGGTGTCTACACCCACTATCTCCAGTTCCTATCTTCCAGTTCTTTCCTTGACCCCTTCCAATCTGTCCCCTTTACTCCATAAAAGCCACCCTCTCAAAGGTCACAAGTGATCTCCTCCTTGCCAAATCAAATGACCTCTAGTCCATCCTCTTTCACCTCTCAGTTGTCTTCAACACTGTGGACCACCCCCTTATCCTGGGAACATCTCTTTTTCTGCTCATTTCCAATCTCTTTCACAGGCTCCTCCTCCGCCTCCCACCCACTAAATGTGGAGAAGGGGGGAATCCCTTAAGATTCTGTTCTGGGTCTCTTTCTATTCTCCATCTACACCCACTCCCTTGGAGAGCTCATTCGCACACATGGGAACAACTACCACCTCTATGCAGATGGCCATTTCCAAATCTACATCTCCAGCCCTGATCTCTCTCCCTCTCCGCAGTCTCACATTTCCTCCTGGTGTCAAGACATCTCTATTTGGATGTACTGCCATCACCTCAAACTTAACATGTCCAAAACAGAATTCCTTATCTTCCCACTCAAACCGTGTCCTCCACCTGACTTTCCCATCACTGTAGACAACACCTCCATCTTTCCTGTCTCACAAGCCCGTAACCTTGGCCTTATCCTTGACTCTTCTCTGTCATTCAACTCACATATTCAATCTATCACTAAATCCTGTTCAACCTTCACAATATCGCTAAAATCTGTCCTTTCCTCTACCTCTATGCTGTTACCACACTAATCGAAGCACTTATCCTATCTTGCCATGATTACTGTATCTGCCTCCTTGCTGATCTCCCTTCCTCCTGTCTCTCCCCACTCCAGACCATACTTCACTCTGCTGCCCGGAACATTTTTCTACAAAAACGTTCAGTCCATGTTTCCTCACTACTCAAGAACCTCTGGTGGTTGCCCATCCTCCTCTGAATCAAACAGAAACTCTGTACCAGTGGCTTTAAAGGACTTGAACACCTTGCCCCTGACCTTGCTATTCTACAGCCCAGCCCACATACTTTGCTCCATTGATACCAAACTAGTCACCATACCTCGATTTGATCTTGTCTATCTCGCCACCGACCCCTAGCCCACCCCCGGCCTCTGTCCTGGAACTCCTCCCTTTTCATATCGGACAGACAATTATTCTCTCCCACTTCAAAGCCTTATTGAAGGTACATCTCCTCCAAGAGGCCTTCCCTAAGCCCTCATTTCCTCTTTCCCCGCCCCCTCTGTGTCGTTCAGCCCCACAACACTTGTGTTTATATCCATAATTTATGCATTTATATCCATGTCTGCCTCCTCCTCTAGACTGTAATAATAATAATTACAGTATTTGCTAAGCGCTTACTATGTGCCAGGCACTGTACTTTAAACCCTGGGGCTGATACAAGCAAATTAGGATTGATCACAGTCCCTGTCCCAACATGTGACTCACAGTCTCCATCCCTATTTTACGGATGAGGTAACTGAGGCACAGAGTAAAGTGACTTGCCCAAGGTCACACAGCAGACAAGTGGCAGAGCAGGAGTAGAACCCATGACCTTCTGACTCCCATGCCCGTGATCTATCCGCTAGGCAGCGGTGCTTGGGCAGGAACTGTCTCTCTTATATTGTTGTGTAGTAATAATAATGATGGCATTTGTTATGCACTTACTATGTGTGAAGCACTGTTCTAAGCCCTGGGGGGGATACAAGGTGATCAGGTTGTCCCATGTGGGGCTCACAGTCTTAATCCCCATTTTACAGATGAGGTAACTGAGGCACAGAGAAGTTAAGTGACTTGCCTAAAGTCACGCAGCTGACAATGGCGGAACTGGGATTAGAACCCATGACCTCTGGCTCCCTAGCCCGTGCTCTTTCCACTGAGCCATGCTGCTTCTCTTAATACTGTTCCAAGCACGCACTTAACATAGCGCCCTGCACATAGTAAGTGCTCAATAAATATTGATCAAGGTACAGTGAGTAGGTTGGCCATTAGAGGAACAAAATGTGTGGCTGACTTGTGGTATCAGACATGGGAGGAGGCAGGGTGACTGAGTGATTTAAAGCTGAGCTGATGTTTGATATGGAGGTGTCAGGCAACCACTGGAGCTTTTTGAGGAATGAAGAGAGGTGGACCTAATTTTTTTTTTTTAAGAAAAATGATCCAGACTAAAGAGTGAAGTATAGACTGGAATGGGGGAGCGACAGAAGGCAGGGAGTTCAGCTAGGAGACATAAAATAGTCAAGGTGCAAAATATCTGTTCAGGTCAATGTAGTAATAGTTTGCATGGAGAGGAAATGGTGAATTTTAGCGAATGTTGTGAAGGTAGGGCCTACAGGATTTGGTGTCAGATTTAGTGTGTGGATTGAATGAGAAAGATGAGTTGAGGGCAATGCTAAGGTTATGGGTTTGGGAGGCAGATGAGATAGTGGTGTTGTCTACAGCGATAGAGAATTCCAAGGGTGGACAGAGTTTGGTTGGGATGGTGTTTTGGATATATTAATTTTGAAGTGTCGGTGGGAAATCCAAGCAGAGATTGTTGTCATCAGTACTCACTGCTCTACCACAACCATAATCTCAGGAAGGATGAATTAAATCTTCCCCTGCCCTCTATCCTGTCCCAGTTTAAACTGACTGCCCAGTTTCCCTGGAGAGGAAAGAGGTGAAGGCACTTGAGGGCTCCTTTTTTTATTTTGTCCTCTCATCATGAAACATCTCCCCACGCTTTCCCACTACTCTGCCCGGTTCCATTTATTTTTGGATGATGCTGAGCGAGCTTCTTCAGCTCTCTGTGGCTGAGTCCTCATCTGTTAAACAGCAGTTCTGTGTCAGCCCGGACAGAATTCACTTCCTTTTGACAGGATTGTTGGTGGGCCTCTACTTTGGCAAGTTTACTAGGGAAATAATCCCTGCATACCCACTCCTCCCAGGCCCCCCTACTGTGACTCTTTTAACCCTCCAATCTCCCCTCACATTCTTGTCTTTATGGTCCCCCTGAATTCTCTCCCCTTTCTTTTGTCTTTTCTTATCTTTATTTGATCAGAAATCCAGTGCTGTGAGGGTCCATTGGAGACTTTGCTTCCTCTGTCTCCATTGTCCTGGCAGTTTCTGTGGCTAGTAGGGGCTGTCAAGTCAGAGGATGGTAGAAGCAGAGTGGCATAGTGGATAGAATACATGCCTGGGAGTCATAAGGTCATGGAATTGAATCTTGGCTCTGCCATTTGTCTGCTGTGTGACTTTGGGCAAGTCACTTCACTTCTCTGTGCCTCAGTTACCTCATCTGTAAAATGGGGATTGAAACTGTGAGCCCCACATGGAACCGAGACTGTGAGGGACTGTGTCCAACCTGATTTCTTAGTATGCACCCCAGCCCGTTGTTCAATGCCTGGCACACAGTAAGCACTTAACAAATTTGCTACCTTCTCCCCTGCATTGTATGCCCTGATCCCCCCTCAGCTGTATCCCACCTTCCCTTCCTCCATTTTTTTATGGCATTTAAAGGCTTACTATGAGTCAAGCACTATTATAAGAGCTTGGGTAGATAGAAGTTTATCAGGTTGGACATGGTGTCCCACAAGGGGCTCATGGTCTAAGTGGGAGAGAATAGGATTTAATCCCCATTTTGCAGTTGAGGAAGCAGAGGCACAGAGAAGTTACGTGGCTTGCCTAAGGTCACACAGCAAGCAGTGGGCAGAGCTGGGATTGGCCCTCTGACTCCCAGCCCCATGCTTTTTCCAGTAGGTCACATTGCTTCTCCATTGTGCCCTGGTGTGGGTCCAGCCCTTCTCCTGCTGCCCCGTCTGTCTGCACTGTTCTGGCTGCTTATGCAGCTTGCCGTTTCCACCCTCCGGAGCTGCAAAATCGGGATTGGGGAAGGGAAGGTGGTGGAGGATGGGGGGAGAGCCTTCTGTTTGCATCCTCCCTCCCAACCTTCTCACTTCCATCTCAGGGAGCCGCAGACTCTGGGAGAGAGGGTGGGGTGGCTGTTACCTTTCTGCCGGAGCGGATTTGGGGTGATTTGGGGGCCCAGCTGAAGCACCTCCATCCTCTGCCCCAAAGTGGTTTTCTTGAAATCAACCAACTTACCCATTTTGCAGGCCCAATTCCTTGCAGTTGGGGTGAGCTGGAAGCCCTCTAGCAGGAGCAATTGGGACTTGACTGACTTTGTGGACCTCCAGGGTGGCCATAAGGAGTGATTAGGACCTTTGGAGACTTCTGGGGGGGCTGCTGGATGCATCCTGTCCTGCCACTGGGTGAGGCTGCTGGGGGCAGCCCCCCCATGATGCCAAGATGCCACCCTCCCCCGACCGTGAGCTCCGGAGCCTGGTGGGCAGCCCCGGGACAGGTGGCTCGTTCCCCACCACCGCTCCATGGGCTCCCCAAAGGTATAGGAATCGTTACGGGATTAAATGCTTCCTGCGTACCTGACATTGGGCTAAGTGCTGTACTCCCCTCTCCCAAATGGGGATTCCAGTTGGGGGAGAGCGGGTATCGCTCTCCACTCTACAGGGGAGGAGGTAGAGGCCCAAAGAGGTCGTGGCTTTTCCCAAGTTGCACAACAGATGAGCGGAGGAGCAGACTAGAACCCGGTTTCCTGATTCTGGCCTGTGTTCCTTCTAGGAGGCTAGCTATTTTGGAGACTGTTTTCATTTCAGTTCTTCTAGACTGTGAGCCCACTGTTGGGTAGGGACCATCTCTATATGTTGCCAACTTGTACTTCCCAAGCGTTTAGTACAGTGCTCTGCCCACAGTAAGCGCTCAATAAATACGATTGATTGATTTGTTTTCAATGACTAGCACAGATCTGTTTTGCCCTCCCTACATTCTCCTTGCTGCATGAGGTATTTCTATTTATGTATATACTTATATACAATATTTATATATAATATATATATTATATGTAATATGTAAATACATATTTATTTCTGTTTAGTCTGATGATTTGACACCTGTCCATATGTTTTGTTTTGTTGTCTGTCTCCCCCTTCTAGACTGTG
The DNA here is from genome assembly GCF_015852505.1 of Tachyglossus aculeatus. Lineage (NCBI taxonomy): Eukaryota > Metazoa > Chordata > Mammalia > Monotremata > Tachyglossidae > Tachyglossus > Tachyglossus aculeatus. The sequence goes on from NC_052069.1 coordinate 53,542,662, forward strand.
AGCCCGTTGTTGGGCAGGGACCATCTCTATATGTTCCCAACTTGTACTTCCCAAGTGCTTAGCACACTGCTCTGCACACAGTAAGCACTCAATAAATACGATTGAATGAATGAATGAATGAATGACTCCAAAGCCAGCAGGAAGCACTACCATTTCATTTTTACTGCAGTTCCCACGGCTCTTTCCATTATGATGCACTGTCACCCTGGTTTCCCACTCAAGCTCCGTATTATCTTGCCCCCAGTGGGGTGAGCGGGGTAAGGGGCCTGGAACGGGCCTGTCAAAACATTTGGTTTCATGCCATGAACATATTGCTCTTGCCCTGCCAGAGACCTGGGCCCTTGTATAAGTTACATCATAAGTTGTCTCTCTCCCCCTTCTAGACTGTGAGCCCACTGTTGGGTAGGGACTGTCTCTATATGTTGCCAATTTGTACTTCCCAAGCGCTTAGTACAGTGCTCTGCACGTAGTAGGCGCTCAATAAATACGATTGATGATGATCAATCTCATCTGTTTCACCACTGGCCTCTCACCCACATCCTGCCTCTAGCCTAGAATGCCTTCCCTCCTCATATCCGACAGAAAATTACACTCCCCCTGCTTCAAAGCCTTATTGAAGGCACATCTTCTCCAAGAGGCCTTCTCAGACTAAGCCCTCCTTTCCTCTTCCCCAGCTCCCTTTTTGGTCACCCTCACTTGCTCCTTTTATTCTTCCCCCCAGCTCCCTTTTTGGTCACCCTTACTTACTCCTTTTATTCTCCCCGCCGCCACCAAGCCCCAGAGCACTTGTGTACATCGCTGTAATTTCTATTAATGTCAGTCTTCCCCTCTAGACTATAAGCTCGTTGTGAGCAGGGAATGTGTCAGTTTATGGTTATATTGTACCTATTGTGTGCGCACACAATAAATATGATTGATTGAAGTATAAGTGAAATTCTATTGCAGACCTGGCAGCAGCAGCAGTACCAAGGCCCCTGATAGGACCCAGCAGCCTCATGGCTACAATGAAGATACATAAATGAATTCAAAGCATGGACAATGGTGAATGGATGGGGGAGGGAACTGGGGAGACGAAGGATTAATCCAGGGTTCAGTGGAGGTTAAGGGGGTTGTGAAAGCTATAGGGAAGAAGGAAAGGAAGTGAGAGATAGAGTAGGGGCACAAAGTGCAGACATTAAAAAAAAAAAAACGGAAATCAGAAAGGTGGAGGTGCATAGGCAATACGTTCACAGACATCACAATCTTACTCTCTCATGCAGTCACCCTCTTTCTTGCTGTCACCGATGTACTTGCTCTTCCCTTCCCCTTTCTCACCCCCCAATCCACTCCCCTCCCTGCTCTCAACTCCCCTGACAGTCAATATAATAATAATAATAATAATAATGTCGGCATTTGTTAAGCGCTTACTATGTGCAAAGCACTGTTCTAAGCGGTGGGGGGGATACAAAGTGATCAGGTTGTCCCATGTGGGGTTCACAGTCTTAATCCCCATTTTACAGATGAGGTAACTGAGGCTCAGAGAAGTTAAGTGACTTGCCCAAGGTCACACAGCAGACGTGGCGGAGTCGGGATTCTAACCCATGACCTCTGACTCCAAAGCCCGTGCTCTCTCCACTGAGCCACGCTGCTTCTCGTGCATATATATAAAACTGACCTGGATTGGGTGGAGTGAGTTTGAGGCAAGAACACTATTAGCATTAAGTGACCAATAGGTGAAGTAATAATAATAATTATTGTACTTGTTAAGAGCTTACTATGTGCCAAGCACTGTTGTAAGCGCTGGGGTAGATGCAAGTTAATCAGGTTGGACACAGCCCCTGTCTCATGTGGGGCTCACACTCTTGATCCCCATTTTACAGATTAGGTAACTGAGGCTCGGAGAAGTGAAGTGACTTGGCCAAGGTCACACAGCAGATAAGTGGCGGAGCCAGGATTAGAACTCAGGTCCTTCTGACTCCCAGGCCTGTGCTCTATCCACTCAGCCACACTTGGTGTTTTAGTTCTCAGAAAGATGAGCTTTCAGTTTCAGCATTTGACGGGCCTTGGTCTAGTCAGTCAACTTTAGGCTTCGGACATCCTTTTCTTAACCATGTCCTTCTTCCCCAAGCCTATGGAGCAAGAGGGGCAGTCAAGTGGTAACAGTGGGGGTGGGCCGAACAAATGAATAGCCATTAATGTGCCCTTTATCTCGGCTTCAAGGCTGTCCATCCCCTCGCCCCTTCCTACCTCACCTCCCTTCTCTCCTTCTCCAGCCCAGCCCACACCCTCCACTCCTCTGCCGCTAACCTCCTCAATGGGCCTCGTTCTTACCTGTCCCACCATTGATTCCCGGCCCACGTCCTCCCTCTGGCCTGGAATGCCCTCCCTCCGCACATCCGCCAAGCTAGCTCTCTTCCTCCCTTCAAAGCCCTACTGAGAGCTCACCTCCTCCAGGAGGCCTTCCCACACTGAGCCCCCTCCTTCCTCTCCCCCTCCATCCCCCCCGCCCTACCTCCTTCCCCTCCCCACAGCACCTGTATATATGTTTGTACAGATTTATTACTCTGTTTTACTTGTACATATTTACTCTTCTATTTATTTTATTTTGTTAATGTGTTTTGTTGTCTCTCTCCCCCTTCTAGACTGTGAGCCCGCTGTTGGGTAGGGACCATCTCTATATGTTGCCGACTTGTACTTCCCAAGCGCTTAGTACAGTGCTCTGCACACAGTAAGCGCTCAATAAATACAATTGAATGAATGAATGAATTGATGACGGGAGAGCCTTACATGTTTGTGTGTGTGTTTGAGAGAGAGAGAAAGAGAAAGGGGAGGGAGGGAGAGAGAGATGAGAGAGGAGATCAGCCCCTAATCAAAGGGGGATTAAGAAGCAGCGTGGCCTATTGGACAGAATTTAGGCCTGGAAGTCAGAAAAACTTGGGTTCTAATCCCAGCTCTTCCACGTCTGCTTTGTGACCTTGGGCGAGTTCTTTAAGTTCTCCGTGCCTCAATTATCACACCCGTAAAATGGGGATTAAGATTGCGAGCCCTCTGTCGGACAGGGACTGTGTCCAACCTGATTAGCTTGTGTCTGCCCCAGTGATACGTGCCTGGCGTAGAGTAAGCCCTAAACAAATATCATTTAAAAAAAATAAAAGGTCTGATTTTCCTGCTGATTGAAGTTGTGTGGTGAATTCAGGGATTTTGTTAGCACTAGTTGTATGTTATTCTTTAATGGCTCAGGTCACTAGAAACTGGCACATTTCTAGGAGTGATTTGGGGGAGGCGGAGAAGATGAACCCGCCCGAGATCGCAGTTACTTCAGGACCTCCCTCTGAAGATTGGGATTCCTTGGAACAGTGATACAGTCAAGGACTGTGGGTTTGAATTTGTTTTGCCAGTAAACGAATGTGTCTCGGGACTCCCCTGGAGATCAACTTTCCAGGGCCGTGCATATAACCAAGCCAATCAAGAAGCACCGCTGCGCCCACTCTTGCCAACTGGGAGTTCTCGAGGCAAATCTTCCTGAATTATGACTCGATACTAGTAACTGATCCTCTCTTCACTGGATTGAAAACAAGATAGGATCCACTGTGGCCATTAGCAGTAGGTGGAAGCTGCTCAGGTCTTTGTTTTGCAGCAGGAATTTTGGGGAGTTGTAAAACACAAGCAGCAGACTCTTTCACTGGGATTAAAGTGAAGCCGAAAAAGAGGTTTCTTTTTTTCCCCCCAGAACTTCCTAATATCCTCTAGTAGGTGTAATCAGGAAAAATAGAAAATACCAAGGTATTTGTTGTTGCTGTTTTTCCTCCCATTTGTATATGAAAGCGTTTTTTCTTTGACATTCTTGCCCATTATTTGGTGGAGAGGGGAAAGTGAAAAGAAAGTACGCCGTTTCTTCCCACTGTGCCCAGTGGAAATAGCATTTGTTCATTAATTGGAGGGGAGAGAAAATGAATGGCAAAAGCACACCATTTCTTTCCAGTATGACTTAGAGGAAAGAGCATGAGACTGGGAGTTGGGAGGCCTTGGCTCTATTCCCAGTTTTGCCACTTGCCTGCTGTGTAACCTTGGGCAGGTCTGTTTACTTCTCTGGAGAATTTTGGTAGAGTGGCTGTGTCTGAGCTGATTATCCTCCTCGGGGCCTACTACAGGACTTTGCACTTAGCAAGTGCTAACGTAACATATTGTTATTATTATTTCTATTATTTTTTGCTGTTTCTGCCTAAAGCTCTCATCTCAGCATTGGACAGTACCCAGTTCATTTCTCTCAGATGAACAGGGAAGTGGGAGGAATCAGATTTCAAAAGGAAAATATGAGGTGTTCCCTGCTATATGCTATGGATATATTGATTTGCTGAGGTAGTATATTGATTTACTGCTCCTTGTGGGCAGGGAGCTGCCTTCCGACTTTGTGGTATTACACTCTCTCAGGCGCTTAGTACAATGATCTGCACAGAATAAGTGCTCAATAAATACAATTGAGGTGATAGTACAGATGATCTCAAATTCTTGATATCAGCACTTTGTTGCTCAAATTTACTAAAGGGAGGATTTTTTTCCACATTATTTTTGTTCATATAATGTTTTTAATGTAGGGGTACATTTATAGATCCCTTTCTCTTCCTGCTAATAATGATTCCATTGCAGGGAACTTAGATTTTAAGATATGGCAAAGGATTATCAATAATAAACTACACTTCTATAGAATATCAGAAGGCAGAAAAGTGTAATAAGATAAAACATAGCCAGTTGCTTAAAATCTGGACTCACTGAGCATAAATATTTCCTCTGGCATAAGTGTGCTGTTCTTTAAATTTGGATTGCTATAATACAAAGTTCTTGAAATAATACCTTTCATGGAAATTATTTTGACCTTCATTACTGCTCATAAAAATTCCCATGAACTCCAAATGAGGAATTTTGGAGGAGGATAATCCATTTCATTTCCCTCCTGTGGGTAATCCAATTAATTTACCTTCCCCCCTCTGTGTCCCGCAATTGCCACTTCAGAACTTCATTGCCACCTAAGCACCTGGATCCTTATATCCTTCCATAAATGTACATATCTTCATTATTTCCTTCCACCTGTAATTTCTCTTTATGTCTATGTTCCCAGTTAGATTGTAAATTTTGTGAGGGCAATAATCAAGTCTATTAATTCTGTTGTATGCTCTCAAACACTTCGTAAAGTGTTCATTCACAAGGTGCTCAATATATACTTTTGGTTCATCATGTAAATTATCACCACTGTGGGCCTAGCGCAGGAAGTGATCCCTAAGAGACTGTATGATTTAAAATAAAAAAAAAATTCCTAAGCAAATTTCCAGACCCTTCCTCTCCCCGTCTTCCCCCTCTCTCAGTCTTTGGTGGTACGTTGTTGCAGTAGACAAGGCCAGTCTTCCACTCCACTGTCCCTGATGGTCACCCAGTAAAAATTGAGGGGGGGGAAATCCGGGTTAAAGCGGTGGTATGGCTGCAACCTGTTTTTTGAGATGAGATAAGAATGAGTTAAATCTGCCAGTGATTTTATAGAACCCATATGTATATCATCAGATATAGAAATCTCTCTAGGACAAATTCAATGGCTTCTATTCCATCCTAATCCTCCTCAGCCTCCCAGCAGCCTTCAACATTGTGGACCACCCTCTTCTCCTGGAAACATTAACCAACCTTGGCTTCACTGACACTATTCTCTCTGGTTGCTCCTTCTCAGTCTCTTTCATACACTCCTTCTCTCTAACCGAGGGAGTCCCTCAAGGCTCAGTTCTAGGCACCTTTCTATTCTCTGTCTACACCCATTCCCATGGAGAATTCATTCACTCCCAAGGCTTCAACTACCATTTCCTTGATTAAGCCCTCATTATTTTTTCACCCTCTCCCTTCTGTACTGCCCTGATTTGCATCCTTTATCCACCCACCACAGCACTAATGTTCAGAGGAGAGGCAGCATGGCTTAGTGGAAAGACCATGGGCTTGGGTGTCAGAGGACGTGGGTTCTAATCCTGTCTGCTGTGTGACCTTGGGCAAGCCACTTAACTTCTCTGTGCCTCAGTTACCTCATCTGGAAAATGGGGTTAAGACTGTGAGCCCCAAGTGGGACAACCTGATCACCTTGTATCCCCCCCAGCGCTTAAAACAGTGTTTGGCACATAGTAAGGGCTTAACAAATGCAATTATTATTATCTGTAATTTATTTATAATAATGTCTGTCTCCCCCTCTAAACTGTAAGGTCATTTTGGGCAGGGAATGTGTGTACTAACTATGTACTCTCCCAAGTACAATGCTCTGCCCACAGTAAGTGCTCAATAAATATGATTGATTGATTCTATGCAGGTGATTCTCAAATCTACCTCTCCAACCCTGACCGTTGTCCTTTTCTGTTCTCAAAGAAGGTTGATCTAGAGAGATTAAGATTATTTGATTGGAAAATGAATAATTTTCTTCCTGAAAATGTTTTGATTTTGACGGTTGTTTCATGGAAATTAAAACTGGAATCTCAGCTGGTAAACCTTTAATGATAAGGGGCGAATCATGAATAGTTTGTGACAAAGTTGATATTTTGATTTATCAAAAGATCATCTTAGGTTATTAGATATTATGAGACTTCCCCATTACACAATAAAGTTGTGCTTCTTAAGAAACATGATTTGGATCACTCAGATAATATCTCCCTCCAAATTGTAAGCTCCTGTGGGCTAGGGTTGTTTCTACCAACTCTAATATATTGTAATTCTTTCAAGTTCTTTGAACAGTCTTCTGCCCACTATAAGTGCTCGATCATTGATTGATTATGGGCAGGTAACATCTCCATCAACTGCAATATTGGACTCTCCCAAGTGCTTAGTACAGTGCTAGGCACACAGTAAGCATTCAATAAATGCAGTTGGTTGATTGATTTGAAAAGACAGGTAGAATGAGAAGCTAAATTAAATTCATCAGAAGTAGAAGTCAACTATTGAAGCTGACGGGGAAACAAAAAGTCTTCATCTACGCCTCCCTGGCAGTGAAAAGAGTTAGGGTGTTGGAGGGTTGCCCCTGTACAATTAACTTTAAAGGCCACAGGAGTCAGAGTAGGCACACTTGCACACTCCCCCTTCTAGACTGTGAGCCCACTGTTGGGTAGGGACCGTCTCTATATGTTGCAAACTTGTACTTCCCAAGTGCTTAGTACAGTGCTCTGCCCACAGTAAGTGCTCAATAAATATGATTGATTGATTGCATACAGATGGAAAGAGGTGGAGAGGATCAAGTGTCGGTCATTTTGCTGGCTGAACCTAAGCCCAAATTTGTTGAGCCCCCTATGCCTAGTTTCTAGCTAGGTTTCCACATTATCAGTATGTTTGTTGTTACATTGTACTCTCCCAAGCACTTAGTACGGGGCTTTGCACACAGTAAGAGCTCAATAAATATAATTGAATGAATGAATGAGCTTACCCAATATCTGGCCTTAATTATCTATGGAGTAGTAGCCTCCGGAGGGACTCTGAGAGCTGACCTTCATCCCCCAGCACTCTCCCTCACCCCAACTTCAGGACCTAATTCCAGAAAGGCAGCTGTCTCCCTTGAGTTAGAGGCAGGGCCTAGACACTTAGGTTCTTGTAAACAACATGGTTCCTCTTCTTCCTGAGGGCTGGCAGCCGCCAGACTTTCAGAGAGCAGTTTCAGGGTTGCCGTCAGGTGTTTCTGAAAGCACAGAAGGAAGCGCCTCAAAGATCTCTAGTCAGGAGAGCACCATCGTTCCTCATTCTCTCCGGCTTTCTCCCAGCCTGCTTTCCCATTGCACTCTTAACTCCTGGAAATTGGTCCCCAGAGTGCAGTTTGGGAACATGAGGAGAGGGGAGAGCCTGGAGCGGGATTCTTTAAAGGGGTCAGTGTCATCTGCCCTCCCCCGACCTCTGTGCAGAATAATAATAATAATGATGGCATTTGTTAAGCGCTTACTATGTGCAAAGCACTGTTCTAAGCGCTGAATGAAATGTGCCACCTCCATAAGCAGCGTGGCTCAGTGGAAAGAGCACAGGCTCTTAGGAGCCAGAGGTCGTGGGTTCTAATCCCGGCTCTGCCACTTGTCAGCTGTGTGACTTTGGGCAACTCACTTCACTTCTCAGTGCCACAGTTCCCTCATCTGTAAAATGGGGATTAAGACTGTGAGCCCCACCTGGGACAACCTGATCACCTTGTATCCTCCCCAGCGCTTAGAACAGTGTTTTGCACATGGTAAGTGCTTAACAAATGCCATCATTATTATTATTATTATCTCAGAATGCTTTATGTTGGAAGCCTGTAAGGGTCTAGTTTAACATATTAACTATCCCCAGTGCTTTGCACAGTGCTCCACACAGAGTAAGTGCTCAAATCATCATCATCATCATCAATCGTATTTATTGAGCGCTTACTATGTGCAGAGCACTGTACTAAGCGCTTGGGAAGTACAAATTGGCAACATATAGAGACAGTCCCTACCCAACAGTGGGCTCACAGTCTAAAAGGGGGAGACAGAGAACAAAACCAAACATACTAATAAAATAAATAGAATAGACATGTACAAATAAAATAAATAAATAAATAAATAGAGTAATAAATATGTACAAACATATATACATATATACAGGTGCTGTGGGGAAGGGAAGGAGGTAAGATGGGGGGGATGGAGAGGGGGACGAGGGGGAGAGGAAGGAAGGGGCTCAGTCTGGGAAGGCCTAATAACATCGTTCCTTGAGTTGCTCGTGTTAGTGCCATCCTTGAAATTTCACAGCTTTCTAATAATATTAATAATAATTATGGTGTTCGTTCAGTGTTCACTAAGTTCCAAGCACTGTTCTGAGCACTGGGGTAGATACAAGGTAATCAAGTTGTCCCACATGGGGCTCACAGTCTTTATTCCCATTTTACAGATGAGGTAACTGAGGCACAGCGAAGTTAAGTGACTTGCTCAAAGTCACACAGCTGACAATGGTGGAACCGGGATTAGAACCCATGTCTACTTGTTTTGTTTTGTTGTCTGTCTCCCCCTTCTAGACTGTGAGCCCATCGTTGGGTAGGGTCCGTCTCTATATGTTGCCGATTTGTACTTCCCAAGCGCTTAGTACAGTGCTCTGCACACAGTAAGTGCTCAATAAATATGATTGAATGAATGAATGAATGTCCTACAGGACTTTAAGGTATTTTTAAGGCAGTCTGTGGAGTTCCTGAACTTGCACATCATCATGTTTGGGACACTGACTTTTGCAGAAGTGTGGATAAAGTCTATACCAGTTATTCAACTTTACCAGATTTTTTTTTAATGGTATTTGTTAAGCGCTTGCTATGTGCCAGATATGGTACTAAATGCTGGGATCGATATCTCGTTCCATCATGACATGGCACGATTGGGCTTTTTAGAAAGTTTGTTTGTGATTAATTCTGTCTTTTCGAGTAGATACAATTGAACCTTTTTAAAGTAACCTGTGTACTGTTTATCTTCACCTATCTTGGATTTACAAGCATGAGTCACCATTTTTAGATGCAGGTTAAACATATTAGGATTGAGATTGGTGTTTTACAGCTCGTGCAGTGACAAACAGGGTAATTTAGATTTACTCTGCAGGTCATAGGGGAAGTAGCACCTACCTTTAATGTGGGGATAAGATATAGTACACCCCTAAAGTGAAACTGGAACCCAGCCAGAATTAATCCACCAACAAGTGCTCCATCTTGGCTGTGGAGTATCTGAACTAAAAGGCTGAAAGCGGTAAGAAATTCCTATTCAGGGAAGGTGAAGCATTTTGCTCCATGTTTCACAGTAAATTCCCGGCATACTTTTCACTAGGTCACATTTTTGATTAGATGGCGTTTATGGCCAATCTTCATCCTTTTTAATATTATCTCTATAAACAAAGAGAGTGAAACAAAACACAGCTGGGAAGTCTAATTTTAAACCCATCAAGCATGTGTGTCCTTTTGAATAGCGTGGTTTCACAGAGCCCTTCAGCATTTGTTGCCTTTCCTCAGATGTCTTTTTTTTTCCTCAGCACTTTGACTGGCCTTTTTGTTTTGTCTTTGCTGACTTGGTATGATTCTCAAGGGGATGATTCTTTTACCTGGAGAAGATGTTGGTGTACTGATAGCATACAATATGTAAAGAAAGATCTGGTATTATTCATCTGATAACCATAAGATGTTCCCAAGTGGCATTTTAACAAAAGACACCACAGTATCTCCACAGTTACCTACAGAGAAACTAGATTGCCTATTTGTTTTATAAAAACAAAGTAAACCCTATTGTTTTTATCTCTAGGCAAACAGTTATAAAAGAGACTGTGAAATATAATCTTCCAGGGAAAATAGACTTACATTTATGTTTTCCTTCTGCTTCATTGTCTGAATTGCCATTTTCTTACTGAGAACTTTTTTTTGCCCTTGTCAGTTGGATAAGAAGAGTATGATTGGAATTTCATCCCGGAAACTCGATTTCCGTTGGCTAGTTGATTTAGAAAGCTATTTCATTTTCAATTTCTAGGCTTTGTTTTTTACAGGGCTTATGACCAGTTCAGGGCTTGACAATCAAATCTGGATGCTATCTGCCTCGGAAGGCCAGGAGGGAACGGGAAAGGTGATGCTAAGGAACGGGACACCCTGAGAGGAAGTCGGAAAGGCCTGGAGAGAATGGAGGGGCCCAGGGAGAGGAAATCAGAATAATAATTGTGTTATATCAGAAGTGCTTACTATGTGCCAAGCACTGTCCTAAGCACTGGCGTGGATACAAGCAAATCAGGGGACTCACCATCTCAGTCCCCATTTGACAGATGAGGTAACGGTGACAGAGAGAAGTGAAATGACTTGCCCAAGGTCACACAGAAGACAAGTGGCAGAACCCGGAATTAGAACCCATTACCTTCCGACTCCCAGGCTCCCAGGCGGGAGCTGTTGTGCTACAGAAGTAGCAGCGTGGCTTAGTGGAAAGAGCGCAGTCTTGAGAGTCAGGCATCATGGGTTCTAATCCCTGCTCCACTACTTTTCAATCAATCAATCAATCAATAGTATTTATTGAGCGCTTACTGTGTGCAGAGCACTGTACTAAGTGCTTGGGAAGTACAAGTTGGCAACATAGAGAGACAGTCCCTACTCAACAGTGGGCTCGCAGTCTAGAAGGGGGAGACAGAGAACAAAACCAAACATATTAATAAAATAAAATAAATAGAATAGATATGTACAAGTAAAATAAATCAATCAATAAATAGAGTAATAAATATGTACAAACATATATACATATATACAGGTGCTGTGGGGAGGGGAAGGAGGTAAGATGGGGGGATGGAGAGGGGGACGAGGGGGAGAGGAAGGAGGGGGCTCAGCTGTGTGACTTTGGGCAAGTCACTTAACTTCTCTGTGCCTCAGTTACCTCATCTGTAAAATGGGGATTTAGACTGTGAGCTCCACATGGGACAACCCAATTAGCTGGTATCTATCCCAGCGCTTAGAACAGTGCATGGGGCATAGAGCTTAACAAATACCAGCGTTATTATTATTATTTAGAGAGCCAGATGAGGGATTTGGAGAACGAGAATCAGGAAGTAGTAGTAGTAATATTTATTAATTGCTTACTGCATGCAGAGTATTGTGCTAAGGACTGGGAGCGAATATACAGGTGGGAATTAGACATGCTCCCTGCCCTTCGGCGGGCTCATAATCTAAGGGAGAAGGGACTGGAGACAGAAAAATCCAGAATGATGAAACATTAACACGTCAGACAAATTCACAAAATCAAAATCAACAGGGTGCTGTGGCTAGAGGAGCAGAATTGCAGGCTCTTCAGAGCTCAGAGTCGAGGACCACGAGGCATACCGGGGTTTTGTGGAGGCCTCATTCTGTGGGTGTTTATCTTTTTCCTGCCCGGTTGGCGAGAGGCAGGGTGGGATGGATGGAGTCTCCTTGGAGGAGAACCCGGTGGCTGTTCCTGGGCAGGCAGCATGGTTGGCTGGTGGGTGGCCAGTGGGGAACGCTGAAGGCACCGCAGTCGTTTTTCTGTTTCTCAGAGGTGTGATGAAAGTGTGTTGGGATAGAATCTCCTCAGTGGTCCTGAGGAAAGCTGTTTGGGATCCCCGGAAGGCAGCGCGGCAGTCCGTTACAGAGGACACTGAGAGCCATGATGAGGAAAGTCAAGAAGACCAGAGAGAGAGAGAGAGAGAGCTCCTACTGGTGCTCTTTAGGGAAGACAATAGGATCGTGAGCCCACTGTTGGGTAGGGACTGTATATATTGCCAACTTGTACTTCCCAAGCGCTTAGTACAGTGCTCTGCACACAGTAAGCGCTCAATAAATACTACTGATTGATTGATTCATCCAAAGTAGACATTCCCGGGCATGTGAAGGAGTTTCTGAAAATTAACCAGTACATGGCTCCATTAATACACTAGAGGCATCCTTGAAGAGTCTGACATGGAAGCAGTGACATTGGTTTTTGTAAAGGTGGTATTTTACCAGAAGATGTAGAGAAATTCACCCTAAAAGAATACAGAGATTTTTCAGGGTGTGATTCGGACATGACACTACGGAAGGATAGGGGACCATCGAGCCTTACCGCAGCTTTGTATTGTTCACCACACGGTCGAAACATGCAGTGATGATGAGTGAATGTGAAGCAGAGCAGTTTAGGAGTATACTAATAGGCATCCGTGACAGGAGAGCGAGGTGCATAAGAGGTGTTTGGTTGGTTTCTGAAGTTGTCTGGGCATCCCATTTTGTTCCAATCCCTAGTAGAGGGGTTGAATCAATCAAATCAATTGTATTTATTGAGCACTTGCTATGTGCAGAGCATTATACTAAGCTCTTGGGAGAATACAATATAACAGAATAAGCAGACATGTTCCCTTGCCCATATGGAGCTTACAGTCTAGAGGAGTTATCATGGCGCTGCCTCTCCCTGCCAGTCACATAGAGCAGTCTGAGGCCCAGCCCCACATTCATTCAATCGTATTTATTAAGCACTTACCGTGTGCAAAGCACTGTACTAAGCTCTCGGTAGAGTACAATACAAAAATGTAAGTCCACGTAGCTGCGATGGAGGCCTGGATGTGGGCCCAGTGCGGCTGTCAGGGTCGGGTGCCGGTGGTGTTAATAATAGTAATAATAATAATGGTTTTTGTTAAGTGCTTACTATGTGCCAAGCACTGTTATAAGTGCTGGGGTAGATACAAGGTAATACAAGGTAATCTTGTATCTTGAGAAGCAGTGTGACTCAGTGGAAAATGGGGATTAAGACTGTGAGCCCCTCGTGGGACAACCAGATCACTTTGTAACTTCCCCAGCCCTTAGAACAGTGCTTTGCACATAGTAAGTGCTTAATAAATGCCATCATTATCATTATTATTATTATTATTATTATTAATCAGATTGTCCAACGTGGGGATCACAGTCTTAATCCCCATTTTACAGATGAGGGAACTGAGGCACAGAGAAGTTGTGACATGCCCAAAGTCACACAGCTGACAAGTGGCGGAGCCGGGATTAGAATCCACGACCTCCGTCTCCTAAACCCGTTCTCTTTCTACTAAGCCACGCTTTAGGTCCCTAGTCACGGGCTGGCCCTCAGTGGGCTCCCGTCTGGCAAGACATGAGGGGCAGCTGAGGCCAGCTGGGTTGTAGGAACAGGCCACCATCCCGCACTGGGCCAGGCTGTGGCTAGAATGCTTACTGGCCCGGGAATCTCCCTGGCCCTGAACTGCCTCATTGGGGAGAGATGATTTTAAAAAAAAAAAACAAAAAACAAGCAGCCCGTCTGTCTCTGTCTCAATAGTGGAAACCGTCTCCACATAGCCCCTCTTTCTCCTCTCTGTCCCCTGGGGTCCGGGGGATACGGAGAGAAAGCCAGGACAGAGCCGCTTCGGTTTTGGAGGAAAATGCACGTCTTCCTGGTGGACAGTCCGCTAGCCGTGCTCACAGTCCATTCCTCAAGTCCTTTCCTCCTTTGGAGCTTCATGAAAAGTCCTGCTTTCATTCATTCATTCAGTTGTATTTATTGAGCGCTTACTGTGTGCAGAGCACTGTACTAAGCGCTTTGAAAGTACAAATCGGCAACATATAGAGACGGTCCCTACCCAACAACGCTGCCCTTGGGTTGGAAGGTCAGGCTGCTGAGTAATATATACTATGAAGACGATCAGTCGTTAGCTGGTATATATCCGTCAGCGTGGCTCGGTGGAAAGAGCACGGGCTTTGGAGTCTGAGGTCATGGGTTCAAATCCCAGCTCCGCCAAATGTCAGCTGTGTGACTTTGGGCAAGTCACTTAACTTCTCCGTGCCAGTTACCTCATCTGTAAAATGGGGATTAAGACTGAGCCCCCCGTGGGACAACCTGATCACCTTGTAACCTCCCCAGTGCTTAGAACAGTGTTTCGCATGTACTAAGTGCTTAATAAATGCCATTATTATTATTATCTTGAAGCATTTTGCCTGGTTAACAAACATGTTGTAGTGCAAAATGCGTCAACCCATCCTGGAACCATAGCTAGAATCAATCAATCAATCAATCATATTTATTGAGCGCTTACTGTGTGCAGAGCACTGTAGTAAGCGCTTGGGAAGTACAAGTTGGCAGCATATAGAGACAGTCCCTACCCAACAGTGGACTCACAGTCTAGAAGGGGGAGACTAGAACCAAGGAGGGATGCTACCCGTCTTTTCTCCGTTATTGCACTGCTTCAGTTCTGCCTCGTTTCTGTAATTCTAGTGTTTTATGATAATTTTAGAATGAAGTGGGGGGGCGGTTGTGGTGCTCGCAATGATAGTGGTACTAGTGAAGCAAAGAGAAAAGCAATTACCTCAGAACAGAAGATGGATATTTTTTCTTTTAATTAAAGTGTCTAAAAATGTTAGAAAGCATTGACTGCCTTTAGGTATCTTCTGAATGCATCCTCTTCCAGCTCTGTTTTCCTACCTCTTGATGACAAACAACTTGTGCAACTGATGTTAATTTCTTTGTTTATTAACTAGTGTTATTCCTACAAATGCACACCATTAGTCTAGAAAAATATACAACACAGAAAAGAAAAATATACCAACTGTACAAGAAACAATCAAAACATTTGGAAATTTTTATATTATCTTCTTCCTAGCTCCTTATTTCTGATTGGAGCAGTGTTTGACGCAATGCAATTTTTTGATACCATAGTACTTGCAACGATGGTATTTGTTAAATGCTTACTATGTGTGAAGAAGTATTCTAAGGCTGGGGTAGATACAGGCTAATCAGGTTGGACACAGTCTCTGTCTCACATAGGACTCTGTCCCTTCTCCCCTCCTTAACTTCCATCTTCAACCGCTCATTCTCCACTGATTCCTTCACCTCTGCCTTCAAACATGCCCGCATCTTTCCCATCCTAAAAAAACCCTCTCTTGACCCCACCTCACCTTCTAGTTCTCGCCCTATCTCCCTCCTACCATTCCTTTCCAAACTCCTTGAACGAGTCATCTACACGCACTGCCTCGAATTCCTCAATGCCAACTCTCTCCTCGACCCCGTCCAATCTGGCTTCTGTCCCCTACATTCCACAGAAACTTCCCTCTCAAAGGTCACCAATGACATCCTTCTTGCCAAATCCAGTGGCTCCTACTCTATTCTAATCCTCCTCGACCTCTCAGCTGCCTTCGACACTGTGGACCACCACCTTCTCCTCAGCACACTCTCCAACCTTGGCTTCACAGACTCTGTCCTCTCCTGGTTCTCCTCTTATCTCTCCAGCCATTCATTCTCAGTCTCTTTTGCGGGCTCCTCCTCCTCCTCCCATCCCGTTACTGTAGGGGTTCCTCAAGTGTCAGTTCTTGGTCCCCTTCTGTTCTTGGTCTACACTCACTCCTTTGGTGAACTCATTCACTCCCATGGCTTCAACTATCATCTCTACAGTGATGACATCCAAATCTACATCTCTGCCCCTGTTCTCTCTCCCTCCCTCCAGGCTCGCATCTCCTCCTGCCTTCAGGACATCTCCATCTGGATGTCTGCCCGCCATCTAAAACTCAACATGTCCAAGACTGAACTCCTTGTCTTCCCTCCCAAACCCTGCCCTCTCCCTGACTTTCCCATCACTGTGGATGGCACCTCCATCCTTCCCGTCTCACAAGCCTGCAACCTTGGTGTCACCCTCGACTCCGCTCTCTCGTTCACCCCTCACATCCAATTCATCACCAAAACCTGCCGGTCTCAGCTCCGCAACATTGCCAAGATCCACCCTTTCCTCTCCATCCAAACTGCTACCCTGCTGGTTCCATCTCCCATCCTATCCCGACTGGATTACTGCATCAGCCTCCTCTCCGATCTCCCATCCTCCTGTCTCTCCCCACTTCAGTCCATACTTAACGCTGCTGCCTGGATCGTCTTTGTCCAGAAATGCTCTGGACATGTTACTCCCCTCCTCAAAAATCTCCAGTGGCTACCAAACAACCTACACATCAGGCTAAAACTCCTCACCCTGGGCTTCAAGGCTCTCCATTACCTCGCCCCCTCCTACCTCACCTCCCTTCTCTCCTTCTACAGCCCAGCCCACACCCTCCACTCCTCTGCCGCTAATCTCCTCACCATGCCTTGTTCTCGCCTGTCCCGCTGTTGACCCCCGGCCCACGTCCTCCCCCTGGCCTGGAATGCCCTCCCTCCGCATATCCGCCAAGCTAGCTCTCTTCCTCCCTTCAAAGCCCTACTGAGAGCTCACCTCCTCCAGGAGGCCTTCCCAGACTGAGCCCCCTCCTTCCTCTCCCCCTCTTCCCCCTCCCCATCCCCCTTGCCTTACCTCCTTCCTCTCCCCACAGCACCTGTATATATGTATATATGTTTGTACGTATTTATTACTCTATTTTACTTGTACATATTTTTTCTATTTATTTTATTTTGTTAATATGTTTTGTTTTGTTGTCTGTCTCCCCCTTCTAGACTGTGAGCCAGCTGTTGGGTAGGGACTGTCTATATGTTGCCAACTTGTACTTCCCAAGCGCTTAGTACAGTGCTGTGCACACAGTAAGCTCTCAATAAATGTGATTGAATGAATGAAGGAATGAATCCCATTCTTAATTCCCATTTTCCTGATGAGGTAACTGAGGCACAGAGAAGTAAAGTGACTTGCCCAAAGTCCCCAGCAGACAAGTGGCAGAGCCAGGATTAGAACCCAGTTCCTTCCCATGCCCTGGCCCATGCTCCATCCACTAGGCCATGCTGCTTTCCTTAGCGGTAGATTGCCGAAATCCAAATATTGTATAAAAAGGGTTTTTTTTTGTTTTGTTTTGAGTTTTTGTTAATGGTAGTTAAGCACTTACTAGGTGTCCCAGGCACTGCACTAAGTCCTGGGGTGGGGGTAGGCAGAAGCAAATTAGTTTGGACACAGTCCTTGTCCCACATGGGGCTCAGAGACTTTACGGATGAGGGAACTGAGGCACAGAAAAATGAAGTGACTTGCCCAAGGACACAAAGCAGACAAGTGGCGGAGTCGAAGTTAGCCTTCCAACTCCCAGTCCCATTCTCCTTCCACTCAGCCACACTGCTTCTTGGTGTGGTTTCAAGAGGCACTATGTGGTCTGATGACTAAGAGTGCTGCTACAAATATTTCCTTCCCAAAGAAGATCCATTTTATTTCTACTGTGTTTACCTAAAATGTATCATTGAGCTGCTTTTTATTTTGAGTTACTCTTGCTGGTAAAGGTGCAAATTTTGGCCTAAAATAATGGAATTACGTAGCTTTCTTTCTTTCCTTGTTTTGATTTTTCTGCAATTGGACAGAGACAAGGCACACAATATAAGCTTTTAAAATTATTTAGAGGAAAGAGGAAACTTACGTTGAGGTTTTATTCATCAACTCATCACCAATCCCTAAAAGAAAAATAGTGTGTAAAGTGCTTAAACTCATAGCTTTTGTCTCCCTCCCACATGTATTGCCGAGGATTCAAAAGCTTACAAAAGAATGCGCATGGATTTTAGTAGTGATTAAAGACCTTTGTTGGGAAAGAATAAACTGTGACTCCGCATTACTGCATCTCCATCAGAAAACCAGTCAGAAAAGTTTAAGTATAGGTCATTCCAGTTAATTAACTTTTCTATCAAAACTGAGACACTTCATTATGTTGCCGATTTGTACTTCCCAAGTGCTTAGTTCAGTTCTCTGCACACAGTCAGCGCTCATTAAATGCGATTGAATGAATGAATTTTCCTCCATTATTCCCTTATACTACAGATTTTCCAAGATTTTATTTATTTAAAGCAGGTTTATCTTTTTGTTCTTTTGAAAGTTAAACAATCCAATAATTGAACCAAAATATTCTGGATGCTTTAAAGTTGGGCTCAGTGCTTTAGGGAGTGGTACTTGGAACAAATCTTCTCACAAGTCTTTGTCATTTTCTGAAATGAAGACTAAAATATTTCCTCCTGGTTAGATTTAAGATACCACCCAAACACAGTGAAGTTCTGCAGTCTTTATGATCTATAAAAAGGCTATGTTTTCATCCAGAAAAAACAAAGTTATATTACATATGCTCTTGAGTTAAATAGAAGTGGTTTGCAATGACTAGGTTTCCATAGCCAAAAAAAAAAAAAAATCACGTGGCTAAATTGCGACATGCAATTTCAGCAAACAGTGAATCCAGCTCCATGAACTGAGAGTCTCGTAATTTTTTATTTCTTTGTAGATTTTTGGAATTAAAAATTTGGAATTGGGAAAAAGTACTTCTTGAATGACTTACCACTGATCATTACAATATGCTAGATGTTTGGGAATAGGCACACTTCAGCTCGATGGTATAATGAGGCGAATTCAGTGACTCTCCAAGACCCTTCCTGGAGAGCCTTCATGAAGAGCTATAGATTTTTGTTTTCTTTTGGTAATTTTCTGTGTTTGGGTGTAGACAAGGTGAATGGCAGGAGGGAAAAACAGAGGCAAAATATGTTTTCCAAAGCTGAGTGATGTATTTAAGAACAGTATTTGCATCTGCATTTTGGCATGCAAGTATTAAGAAAACATCCCACTTGTGATAGAGAATCAGGTTGGCTTAGTGGAAAGAGCTTGGGCTTGGGAATCGGAGGACATTCCAGTTCCGCCACTTGTCTGCTGTGTGACCTCAGGCAAGCTGCCTACTTCTCTGTGCCTCAGTTACCTCATCTGTAAAATGGGGATTAAGACTGTGGGCCCCACATAGGGCAACCTGATTACCTTGTATCTACCCCAATGCCTAGAACAGTACTTGGCACATCGGAAGCACTTAACAAGTACTATTATTATTATTATTATTATTATTATTATCATCATCATAGTAAGTGTATGCAAGTGTGAATTGTACTAAATAGCAGTTCCAAGGCCCAGACTGACTCAGGGATCTTAGCAGGAAATCCCGGGAATGAAGCCTTGAAAGCCAAAGGGAGAATGGGCAGAAGGGCATTTGAGGAGCAGATGCTTCCTCATATCCAGCAGAAAATTATTCTTCCCACCCCTTCAAAGCCTTATTGAAGGCACATCTCCTCTTAAGCCTTCCCTGACTAAGCCCTCCTTTCTATTTCTCCCACTCACTTCAGTGTCGTCCTGATTTACTCCCTTTATTCCTCCTCCCACCTCCAGCCCCACAGCACTTTCGTGCATATCTTTATTTATATTAATGTCTGTCTCTGCCTCTAAACCGTAAGTAAGCTCACTGTAGGCAGAGAATGTCTGGTATATTGTTGTGTTGTACTCAAGCGCTTAGCACAGTGCTCTGCACACAGTAAGTTCTTAATAATTACGACAGACTCACTGACAGATCAAGCCTCAGCCCACCAGGATTTGGTCGATTCTGGCTACTGAAACTATCAATATTATTTGGATGATGAAAGTATGGGATGAGAAACATTTTCCTGCTGACAATAACGCCTGAAATGTTTTATTCATTAGGACACCTCGTTGGCCGATATGAACTCGTTCAGT
The DNA here is from genome assembly GCF_015852505.1 of Tachyglossus aculeatus. Lineage (NCBI taxonomy): Eukaryota > Metazoa > Chordata > Mammalia > Monotremata > Tachyglossidae > Tachyglossus > Tachyglossus aculeatus. The sequence goes on from NC_052069.1 coordinate 53,562,549, forward strand.
CCTCTGCCAACATCTCCCTTGTCTATGATAAACCAATATAAGTTTGAAGATGAGCCAGACCTGAAAGATCTCTTCATTACCGTTGATGATCCCGAAAGCCACATTACTGCAATAGAGACTTTCATTACTTACAGGATCACGACTAAGGTAAATTTTATGCACTACTCTCAGCCATGTTTTTCTCTGAAATTTGATGACTGTGGACTATTTAACTTTGACCTAAAAGACATTTTAGGTCTTTTAGCCGATGGGCATTTTTCTTCACTTGTTTTCTAAACGTACAGCCAAGTTCAAGTGTGTGGTTGAAACTGAGGTAGTAAATGGCATCTAGTAGGACCATTGTATGTGGTTTATTTGCCTTTCAGTTGTGAAAACTGCACCCCCGGTACGAAACCGCCTTAGAATGCAAAATGACCTAATTCATAGCCATTGCATGTATTCTTGTAAATACATCATTTATTTCCTTTTTCTCTTTACACAATTGCTCCTTTCATGATAAAATCACTTCAGGGTGCAATTACAGAACAGAAAACATTTCATTAAAATGAAAAATAATACAATAATATTGTCTACTGTATGGTGCCTTTCTGGAGAACTCAGAGTCCCTTCACATCTTATCTCATTGGTTCGCACAGCTTTCCTACAAATTAGATAAGAGGAGGTCCTCCTACCTCACTTCCCTTCTCTCCTTCTACAGCCCAGCCCGCACCTTCCTCTCCTCTGCCGCTAACCTCCTCACTGGGCCTTATTCTCGCCTGTCCCGCCGTCGACCCCCGGCCCACATCATCCCCCTGGCCTGGAATGCCCTCCCTCCGCACATCCGCCAAGCTAGCTCTCTCCCTCCCTTCAAAGCCCTACTGAGAGTTCACCTCCTCCAGGAGGCCTTCCCAGACTGAGCCTCCTTGTTCCTCTCCTCCTCTCCATCCCCCCCGCCCTACCTCCTTCCCCTTCCTACAGCACTTGTATATAATTGTACTGATTTATTACTCTATTTATTTTACTTGTACATATTTACTTTTGTATTTATTTTGTTAATGATGCACATATAGCTTTAATTCTGTTTGTTCTGATGATTTTGACACCTGCCTACATGTTTTGTTTTGTTGTCTGTCTCCCCCTTCTAGACTGTGAGCCCGATGTTGGGTAGGGACCGTCTCTATATGTTGCCGACTTGTACTTCCCAAACGCTTAGTACAGTGCTCTGTGCACAGTAAGCACTCAATAAATACGATTGAATGAATGAGTGAATGAATGGTTGGATCAACTTGGATCTTCTCCAACAAGAGAAGCAAGGGTGTCCCAGTGGATAGAGCACAGGCCTGAGAGTCAGAAGGACCTGGGTTCTAATCCCAGCTCTGCTGCTTGTCTGCCAGATGACCTTGAACAAGTCACTTCCTTCCCCGTGCCTCAGCTACCTCAACTGCAAAATGGGGATTAAGACCGTGAGCCCATGTGGACTGTGTCCCACCTGATTTGCTTGTATCCAACCCAGTGGTTGGTACAGTGCATGGTACATAGTAAGTGCGTAATAAATTTAATTATTATTATTATTCACCACAGTGCTTGACATACTGAAAGCCCATAACAAATATTGTTGTTGTGATTATTTTTATTATTATTCGTATCATTAGCCTTACTTATTCCCAATCTGAATTCTGCCTAAATTCAAAATATCTAAAGTCTTCCAGGCCTATGTTTATTTCTTGATAGTAGTTAGGCTCTTTGAGAATGACATGAAATCTTTTGAGTATGAGGGACCATTTAGTGACTTGTAGCAGTGAATACAACAAGGTATTTATGTACATATCTTTAAACTTGATTACTTCCCCCGATGTGCAGTTTTAGTTTATCTGTTCCCCATTAGGTTGTAAGCTCTTTGCAGGGGAAAGGATCCTGTCTACTTACTGTATTGTACTCTCCTAAGTGCAGAGTACAGTGCTTTGCACACAGTAAGTGCTCAGTAAACACCACTGACTGATTTCTTGAATATTTGAAATAGTCGCTTAGTATGAAAGTGAGCTAATGCTTAGTTTAACAAGGAGTGTGCAGTAAACAATGCCTTTGGAGAGTGCCCAAAAGGAGGAACAAAAAAGAAACCCTCTGCCAATTGAAGAATTCCAAAGAAATGGAGTATGAAATCTGTCCAGTGTTAATAAAATTTAAACCCTAAGGCTAAATTCATTCATTCATTCAGTCATATTTATTGAGCATTTACTGTGTGCAGAACACTGTACTAAGCGCTTGGGAAGTCCAAGGTGGCAACATACAGAGACAATCCTTACCCAACAGCTGGCTCACAGTCTAGAATAATTCCCCCAAATCTCTTCTTTCCCTTCCCAGCTCTAGCCTATCCCCCCATCCACTCTCTCATTCTTTCCTGCCATCTCTTAGGAGGTCCCCTGCCAGCTTTCAAAATCCAGCCCTCCACCTGTGCTTCCAACTCCAACCCTTCACAACTTCTTGTAACACACGTCCCCTCTGTTTTTCCCTCCATGACCACCATCTTCAACCCCTCACTTTCTGATAGCTCTTTTTTTCTCCTTTGCTTTTACACACATCCACATGTGTTCTACCTTAAAAGAATCTCTCTGGACCCCATTGCCCAATCCAACCGTCATCCCATGCAGCTTCTACCATTCCTGACCAAAATCCTTAAATGAGTTATTTATTTCCACCACCCTCCTCCAGCTCCCTCCTAGACCCTCCACAATCTGGCTTCCAGGGTTCTCGTGAATGCCGTCCAAGGGGTAGTGAAGGCTGGGAACAAGTTGATTGATGCTAGGTTGTTGCTTCCAGGCTTGGTCCAGGGGTGAGAACAGTTTATTTGAGGAGTGAAACAAATTGTATCTACAGTTATTCTGCTTCTTAAATCACTACATTCCCTGGAGTGAACCCATGAGGCATTGTTTCGGGGGTTAATTTGGCCTTGCTTGCTCCAGTTGTTTTTCCCAGACTAAATGTAATCAGGGAGATTAACCCATGCCTAAAAGTATCCAGGCTTGGGATAATTTCCTGATCTACCCCACTCATTCTAGCACTGACTAGTATTATTATTATTATTATTATTATTATATGGTATTTAAGTGCTTACTATGTGCTAAGCACTGGGATAGATACAAGGTAATTACGTTGTCCCACGGGGGCTTCACAGTATCAATCCCCATTTTAGAGATGAGGTAACTGAGGCACAGAGAAGTTAAGTGGCTTGCCCAAGGTCACACAGCAGACAAGTGGTGGAGCCGGGATTAGAACCCATGTCCTCTGACTCCCAAGCCCATGCTTTTTACACTAAGCCACGCTGCTTCACGCTGCAGACTATTGCTTCCTATTTTATTTCAATGGTTTTTTTTAAGCATTCACCATATGTCAAACACTGTTCTAAGTGCCGGGGTAGTTACAAGTTAATTAGGTCAGACACAGTCCCTGTCCCTCGTGGGGCTCCTTATCCAAGTAGGAGGGAAACCAGGGATTTCATCCCTATTTTACAGTTGAGGAATCTGAGGCACAGTGAAGTTAAGTGACTTGCACAAGGTCACACAGCAAGCAGCTGGCAGAGCTGGGATCAGAACCCAGATCCTCTGACTCACAGGCCCCTGATATTTCCAGCAGGCCGTGATGTTTCTTCCAGCTTTACGTCTCCTTCAAGCCCAGCTGACCAGATCAAATCGTGTGTCTTACTGCTTTCTTAAACACCCCAATGATCCATAACATACCATCCGTAACCTCCAACCGTGTAATTCTCTTTCCCATTCTCTTGCCCACCCCACTGCTGACTTGTACTTCCCAAGCGCTTAGTACAGTTCTCTGCATACAGTAAGTGCTCAATAAATGCCATTGAATGAATGAATGAATGAATGAATGGAGAGCAGAGTAGACAAAAAACTGCAGCCACATAGCCCCAGCTATCCCCTCCTATCAGGAGTCCCCCACGAGTAAATGCTCAAATACCTTTAAAAGGTGTACTCATCATCATCATCAATGGTATTTATTGAGCGCTTACTATGTGCAGAGCACTGTACTAAGCGCTTGGGAAGTACAAGTTGGCAACATATAGAGACAGTCCCTACCCAACAGTGGGCTCACAGTCTAAAAGACTCCCCAAATCCTTTAACACTTAGGTGCACATCTAACCCTATTACTTAAGCACTAACTTACATTCATGTCTCCTTTTCCTCATTTTATTTTCTGAATAATAATTATTATTGTGGAATTTGTTAAGTGCTTACTATGTGTCAAGCATTGTTCTAAGCCCTGGGATAATTCAGGATGATCAGGTTAGGTACGCGCAGGGCTCACAGTCAAAGTCCGAGGAAGAACAGGTATCGGATCCCCACATTTAGACTGTGAGCCCGTTGTGGGGTAGGGACCGCCTCTATATGTTGCCAATTTGTACTTCCAGAGCACTTAGTACGGTGCTCTGCACACAGTAAGCTCTCAATAAATACAATTGAATGAATGAATTAGAGATGAGGTAACTGAGGCACAGAGAAGTGAAGTGATTCGCACATGGCAGAGCCAGGATTAGAACCCAGGTGCTCTGACTCCCAAGGCTGTCACCTTCACTAGGTTTTCAGGTCCTTGAAGGCAGAAATCATGTGTACTTATTCTGTTGTACTCCCTGAAGCACTTAATACAGTACTCTGCCTACAATAAGCTTTCAGTGAATCTGTGATTGTGTCTTCTTCCTTGCTGGGCTGTGGAGGTTTGTAGTACCAGATGTAACATATTACAGCTGCTAACCCCCTGTAGAAATACAAGACCAAAAATATTTTTCCCCCTAAGTTCCTGTGCTTCTCCTATTACTTGCTTCCATGTGTTTTGTAATTGCAAGAGTGACTCTAGTGGGGATTCACTGTGGGCAGGGAATGTGTCTACAACTGTTCTATTCTACTTTCCTAAGTGCTTAGTACAGTGCCCGGCACATAGTAAGTTTCAATAAATACCACTGTTGTTAGGCATTCATGAGCTTTATTACTACCCACATCTGTAGTCACTTTATTCTGGTGATTCTTTTTTTTTCGTTTGTTTCAATGTGGGCAGCATTCCCAGAGTACATAATTGTCTCCATCGGGACACTACTTTGTTGTTTTTTGGTTTGTTTTTTTTTGGTCCAAAAATTTGAGGTTAAGTATAGTTTCTCAGATGTGCACTCATTGCATAGCTTTTCAAGCACGTTGCTGTTATAAATGCATGGTGTACAGAGAAAGAATATGGGCAGTCTTGTAGTGGGAGTTGAATTCTAAAAGATTTGGCAGAAAAATCATGATTCAGTTAATAAAGCTATAATGTCATCTAAAGCGTATTAAATTGGTTGGAGTTAAATGTGTTTAAATCCAGTGAAAGCTTTCAACCGTATCTTAAACTGTTTTAAGGAATTTTAAAGTTCCTCAGCCCACACACCTCCTTCAGAAAAAGCACAAGAACAGTAGCCTTGTGCCTACATATTGTAAACATTTTCTTCAAATGTGAGAAATTTAAGAAATGGACATAGATAAAAAAATCTATGGATTAATTGATCAAAATATCCATCTCTTTTATAAGGTGATCCTAATCCCAGGTATTGATCTCTTTTGAGAAGTGTCTGAGCTTATTGTGGGCAGGGAATTTGACTACCAACCCAGTTGTATTCTCCCAAGCAGTTAGTACAGTGCTTTGTACACAGTAAGCGCTCAATAAATAGAACTGATATGCTTATGAAAGGTGGTAACTATATTCTCTGGTATTTTTTCCTTGGAGAATTTGGATTGGGAAACAGGGGTTTGGCATGAACTCCTCTCCTTTTCTGAATTCTGTAGTTAATACATAATTGGCTCCCTTCTTATGTGTTGGCTACTCAGCATCTATTAAAGAACAAAAATATAAATCATATGCAAAGCTGTCTGGGAAGTGAGTTGAGATTAAAACTGATAGCACGATTTCTTGTGGAACCAAATGTACGTTGATAGCGTTTTAGCAAACAACAATCCAACTGCCATTCAAGATACCAGTTTCCATCTGCTACAGGTTCTAAGAGCTAATTTGAATAGATGCAGGAAAATATTTTCCTCAGGTTTTAGTTCTTCACATTTTAAAAATAGTTAAGACTTCTCATCATTTTAGGGAAGCAGTATATTTCATGCTTAAAATCAGAATGTACACTCATGCTAGGAAGAAAACCGTGCCAGAGATGCTGGTGGATTGATAATTTGTGGAAGGCAACTGGCCCTTTGAAGAGATTTTTTTTTATCTGGTTTGGTTTTACATTTATTTGCTTTCTTTTTGGAAATACAAAAAAAAAGTGTATTTCATTGGCTGCAAGAGTAGATCACTTCACAGAATAATGTTCATCTGACACACTGAATAATTTAATGCTTGTTCATTTTCCTTGACAATTCTGATTTATTCCAGAATGTTTAAAATGACATGACAAATGCTTTCTTAGATTGCATTTAGGATTTCATTTTTTTTTGTTCTTCAGACATCCCGTGGTGAGTTTGACGCTAGTGAGTATGAAGTACGAAGACGTTATCAAGATTTTCTGTGGTTAAAAGGTAAACTTGAGGATGCACATCCCACTCTGATTATTCCTGTAAGTATTTTGTTTTGTCATGCCACCACAATTATTTATCCTGAAATATGTAGTAAATTAGGAAATTAATTTTAGGTCTTTAAAATAGCTTAATTAAATTCTTCGTAAATGAATATGAGAACACAATGATCAAATTACTTTACATTTTTTCTTAGACTTTGTCAAATGTCTTAGGCTTTTGTTTTTATTCACATTATCATTAATCACTGTTTTAGCATTGTGCATATGTATTTTGTGGTTCCCTTTGTAAAATAATCTAATCTAACCCTAGAGCCATACAGCAGAGAATTACCTATACTTGCTATTTTATATAATTTGGGGTTCTTTTTTTTTTTCTTTAGCCTTTACCAGAAAAGTTTATAATGAAAGGAATGGTGGAACGATTTAATGATGATTTCATTGAGACTCGCAAAAAAGCATTGCATAAATTTTTAAACCGAATTGCTGATCATCCAACTTTAACTTTCAATGAAGACTTCAAGGTGTTTCTTACTGCGCAGGCATGGGTAAAGATCTTCAGTTTTTACTTATGTGATCTGTTATGGTAAATGAATATTAGATTTGATTTTGTCCATAATCTTTGTCGGCACAAGGCAAGGGTTGATATTTAATAACCTTGTACATAATTCAAATACCCTAAAAATCTGATATCCGTATTATAAAAAGGTCATTAAAATTAACAGTACATACTGAGTACCTACTTTATGCAGAACACTGTAATAGGGGCTGGTGAGCACACAGTATAAGTGGAAAATGCAATTCCTGCCTTTGTGGAAATTACATTCTAATGGTGGAGATAGATGCGGATGGATGAATATGCAAATGTTGAGCATGAGGAAATAGATACAAGTGCATAAGTGAATGAGAGAAAACGCAGATCGTGACTGATACAGAACCAGTAAAATGGTGGGCAATTAATCATGACCTGCCACCTGGAGAAGCTGACATTTTAGGGGGACTTTAAGCAAAGGGGAGCTGTAATTTGGTTAGGGAGTATTCCAGGCAATGGAAAAAAACTAGCAATAGTTAGGAGGTCAGAGGATTAGGCCTCCATTTAGGTCTTCTTAAGAGGAGAGAAGACTGAGTTAAGGTGTTGGAGGATATGTAGTGTGGCCCAGTAGATAAAGCACAGTGCTGGAAGTCAGCAGGACCTGGGTTCTAATCCCAGGTCCCCCAGCTGTCTGCTGTGTGAGCTTGGGCAAGCCATTTCACTTCTCTGAGCCTCAGTTTCCTCATCTGTAAAATGGGGATTAAAACTGTGAGCCCTGTGTGGGGCAGGGATGGTGTACAAGCTCGTATCTACCCCAGCACTTAGAACACATAGTAAGTGCTTAGCAGATGTCATGATTATTATTATTATGATTAGTAATTATCAAAAGGGCACAAAAGCAAGAAAGAACCAAATGATGGAAAACCTTGAAGGCAATGATTATAAATTTGTGCTTTATATGGTAGGAGTGTAGAACCATTACAGATTTATGGAGAGGGAAATAAGAGTTGACCATTTTTTTTTATGGTATTTGTCAAGCACTGTTCTAAGTGCTGTGGGAGATATGAAATAATCCAGTCAAATGTAGTTTTGAACAGTCTGATTAGGAGGGAAAACAGGTGTGAGAATGACGACATGCCAACCAACTCTCATATTGTGTTCTCCCACGCACTTAGTACAGTATCTTGCGAACAGTAAGTGCTCAGTAAATATGACTGACTGTGTGGTAGACTGAAGATAGGAGAAACTGGAGGCAGGGAGTCAGTAAGGAGGCTATTATGGTATTCAGGTCAGGAAGTGGTAAGGCAAGGGTGGCAGTTATGTGATTAGAGAAGATGGAATATATCAGAAGAACTAATAGGATTTAGAGGTAATCCTGACACCAAAGTTGCTGGGACAGGGAGGATAGTATTCATTCATTTGTTCATTCAGTCATATTTATTGAGCGTTTACTGTGTGCAAAGCACTGTACTAAGTGCTTGGAAAGTACAATTCAGCAACAAATAGAGGCAGTCCCTGTCCTCAAAGGAGTCACAGTCTAGAAAAGGGGAGACAGGCATCAAAACAAATAAACAGGCATCAATAACATCACCGTACATCGCATCAGGCATCACTGTACCTCGTTCTTGCCTGTCCCGCCGTCGACCCCCGGCCCACGTCATCCCCCGGGCCTGGAATGCCCTCCCTCTGCCCATCCGCCAAGCTAGCTCTCTTCCTCCCTTCAAGGCCCTATTGAGAGCTCACCTCCTCCAGGAGACCTTCCCAGACTGAGCCCCTTCCTTCCTCTCCCCCTCGTGCCCCTCTCCATCCCCCCTTCTTACCTCCTTCCCTTCCCCACAGCACCTGTATATATGTATATATGTTTGTACATATTTATTACTCTATTTATTTACTTATTTTACTTGTGCATATCTATTCTATTTATTTTATTTTGTTAGTATGTTTGGTTTTGTTCTCTGTCTTCCCCTTTTAGACTGTGAGCCCACTGTTGGGTAGGGACTGTCTCTATATGTTGCCAATTTGTACTTCCCAAGCGCTTAGTACAGTGCTCTGCACATAGTAAGCGCTCAATAAATACGATTGATGATGATGATGATGATATAAATAAATAGAACTATAGATATATACATATCATTAATATAAATAAATAGAATTGTAAATATATACACTCAAATACGATTGATGATGTTGATGATATAAATAAATAGAACTATAGATATATACATATCATTAATATAAATAAATAGAATTGTAAATATAATAATAATAATGATGGCATTTATTAAGCGCTTACTATGTGCAAAGCACTGTTCTAAGTGCTGGGGAGGTTACAAGGTGATCAGGTTGTCCCACGGGGGGTTCACAGTCTTAATCCCCGTTTTACAGATGAGGTAACTGAGGCACAGAGAAGTGAAGTGACTTGCTCAAAGTCATACAGCTGACAATTGGTGGAGCTGGGATTTATAATAATAATAATAATGGTATTTATTAAGCACTTACTATGTGCAAAGCACTGTTCTAAGCACTGGGGAGGATACAAAGTGATTAGGCTGTCCCACGTGGGGCTCACAGACTTAATCCCCGTTTTACAGATGAGGTAACTGAGGCACAGAGAAGTCAAGTAACTTGCCCAAAGTCACACAGCTGACAAGTGGTGGAGCCGGGATTTGAACCCATGCCCTTTGACTCCAAAGCCCGTGCTCTTTCTACTGAGCCACGCTGCTTCTCTGTACATGTATACACAATGTATACGCAATATGTACATATATACACAAGTTCTGTGGGTGGGGTTGGCAGGTAGAGCAAAGGAAGCGAGACGGTGCAATGAGAAGAATAATCATTCTAGGCAATGGTAAGTTTCAGTGGCTGGCCAGTCATCTGAATGGGGATTCCTAAAGGCTGGAAGAAATATGAGATTGTAGAGTAGTGAGAAGGTCAGCGTTTGAAATGGTGGCTTATGAATCATCGACACAGAGGGAGTGGAAATCATGTAAAGGGCTGAACTTCCAAAGTGAACACCAAGTGTGAAGAATAGGGTATCAAAGATAACCAGAGGTATGAAAAGTTATTTACATACAACTGAAAAAGCAATTGTGCTTCACTTGGTGTGATCTCTTAGGTACAGAGACTTAGACATAGGAATGAGCAGACACAAACACATCCAGACATGGGCACAGGCAGGTAAGCACAGATGACAAATTTCTTCAGGGCACGGCATAGAGCAACAGTTATGAGGGTACCTATGGTTGGCCATCATCATCATCATCATCATCAATCGTATTTATTGAGCGCTTACTGTGTGCAGACCACTGTACTAAGCGCTTGGGAAGTACAAGTTGGCAACAAGTCGGCCAGTGTTCTTGGCAGGCTACCGTGATGGCGGCAATCTGGTTTGAGGCCACAGTGGGCCTGGGAACCAGCATAATCATCAGTAGTGATTGTTGAATGCTTACTATGTATAGAGCAATGTACTGAGTGCTTGGGAGAGTACAATACAACAGAATTGACAGCCACGTTCCTTGCCCACAATGAGCTTCCAGTCTTGAGAACCAGTTCCCCGGGGCTTGGTGGTGCTTTGGAGTAGGTGGAAATGGATGGAGAAAGGGAGAAGTGGAATGTGGGAATCACAGACACAGTAGACCAGAGACTTAACTGTAGCTCCGCAGGTTACCATAGCCCCTTAACCCTTCCAAGGTGGCTGCTCTTGAGGCCAAGCATGTATCCACGTACCAAGTACCCATTAGGCTCCTGTTGACTTGGGTTGCATGCCAGTCTTGATTCAACAGAGAGTGGAGTCAAGCTTGAAATAGCAGTGGTCTAAGTGGGACCACTTAGTGGGACCAAGGGCGTTTGTGGTTCTAGACTGCTCTTTCAGAGCACAGGATTAAAGGAGGGGGATCTGTCTCCCAATCGATCAGTCGATGGTATTTATTTGCACACCTGCTGTGTGCAGGGCACTGTACTAAGCCTATCCCACCCTTCCAGCTACAGAGATATTTGTGAGTCAATCTGCCCTTTGTGGTGACTCAAACTGTAACCTATCTTTTTTATCTAGTGGGAGGTATTTCTGTTGCCCCCCTGCACTCTGGAAGCAGATTATTTGGGTGCTCTTTGGTACTCAGCACTTTCAAAATATGTTCTGTTTATTCAGGTTTGCTGTTAGTGATAAGGAAATGTCTGAATGTGCTGCCAGTTAGGGATGGGTGGAGATTAAGTATTTCCATCCCTTTTGCGTACCTCTTGGCCAGCATGCCCCTTCTAGGAGAGAAAAATCTCGTAGGGAAGCTACTTTAAAACAATGTAGTTTTCCTGGATGCCGTCATAAGCCTAAGCTAATTCTGATGGCATCATTTCCAAGACTTTTGTAGTGCAAAACCCTCTTTCTGATGTGATCTTTTGTGAATTAATAAATTATATCTCATCAGGAAAGATTATTGGTGACAAGGGTCAGTGTTGCATAATTTACTGCACAGATTACCTGACACTGAGTTTCCAGCCTGTCACTACTTAAGAGGCTGGGAGTCAGACAGAAGAATCCTAGTTATTTTACTGAATGTAAATCATTTCCTGATGATACTGATTGAGAATCATAAAGACTGGAAGGTTTTAATCATTGGAGATGATTTTGTGGTCTCAATCCACTTTCAAAAATTGAAGCTTTAGAAGTTGCTGATGTTTGCAAAAGAGACTTCATGGGATACACTATCTTCAGTATTACCTATCTTTCAGAAGTAGATCCTAAGCTGAGTCAGGTGAATGGGATTTCCGGTTAAGGAGACCATAGGCTCGTTGTGGGTAACAATAATAATAATAATGGTATGTGTTAAGTGCTTACTATGTGCAAGCATTGTTTTAAGCACTGGGGTAGATACAAGATAATCAGTTTGTCCCACGTGGGGCTCACAGTCTTAATCCCCATTTTACAGATGAGGTAACTGAGGCACAGAGAAGTGAAGTGACTTGTCCAAAGTCACACAGCTGACAAGTGGTGGAGCTGCGATTAGAACCCACGACCTCAGACTCCTAAACCTGTGCTCTTTCCACTAAGCCATGTCTACCAAATCTGTTATATTGTGCTCTCCCACACAGTTCGTACAGTGTTCTGCACACAGTAAGTGCACGGTAAATATGATTGATTTTTAAAGAGGGTCACTGTCTGCAAAATTGGTCACTTCAACATTTGCTGCTTCTGAAAAGTAGTAGCCAGTAATCTAGTGGCATAAACGTTATTGAAACTTCCAAAGTTTCTAAAAGCCAAGCTACAGCAGTAGTAGCTTTAGACATAAAGGCCCTACTATGCACTGAAGACTCCTAATCTTCTTTGACTGCCTTCTTCTCCCTCTCCAAGCCTTCTGCCTTGAAAGAAGCCACAGTATTCATTTATTTTCCATTTCAGTATATCCCTATGCAAATAAAAAAAGAAGTCTGGAGTGGAATGTATCATTCAGGGCAAGGGAATAATGGACACAAACTGTACTGACTAGAGAGTAATTTGGAACTCGACGTTATGTGATTTCTAAATTATGCAATGTTTTATCGATTGTTTTTCTCTTTGAACTAAGGAAAATTTTCATGTGTCCCACTTCAAATGTTGTGTTTTGATTCTAGGAACTTTCCTCGTACAAGAAGCAAGGTCCTGGCTTGCTTAGCAGGATGGGACAAACAGTCAGAGCTGTAGCCTCCTCTGTGAGAGGCGTGAAAAATCGCCCTGATGAATTCATCGAAATGAATGACTACGTGGAAATATTTAGCCAGAAAATAAACTTGATAGACAAAATATCTCATAGAATTTACAAGGAAGAAAGGGGTAGGTAGAACTACTGAATGCTGCCTTTTTCTCAGTGTAGTTTAATGTAGCAGATTTGCTGGGGGTGTTGCACGTTGAGTGCTGAGAATTCACCTGAAAAAGCTGTTCCCTGTACACAGGTAAATGTGATTGTTGTCTTGGAATCTTCTTATTACCCTAATTAGCTCAGCAGAATAGGGGTAAGACAGACATGAGGGTAAAGAGAGTAGAATCTCAAAAGCAGTATGCTAAGGGAATGTGTTTTATGAGGTAGAGTTGTGCCATTAGCTAGAGAGATATTGCAGAGGGTAGTCGGTTTTATAGTTTTCCAAGAAAAGAAGTTGTCAAGGGGTGGGAAAGCACATAATGATCTTAATAGCTGGTGCCTCACGGAAGTATGAATTCTGTGGAAGAAAATGTGTTCCTTCTGGACTGTAAGCTCAATGTGGACAGAGAACGTATCTGCCAACTGTGTATTGTACTCTCCCAAGCACTTATTACAGTGCTCTGCACATAGTAAGTGCTCAATGAATACCACTGCTTGATTTATCTTTTCATTTCAAGGACAGGATTTCTAAAAATGAGGAATGATTCGGAGCAAAGGATGTCTAGAAGACATTCCAATGGAGAAATAAAGAGGAGGACTATGCATAAGAAAAGTTTCCTAGAAGCAGGAATCTGTTCTAGAGGAGTAAGGAGGCGGGTCCTAGAGGGATAACGAAAAGCTCAAATTGGTGTTTGGCATTAGTCTGGGAGGAAGTATTTCAAAATTAGAGTGATTCCTCAGGAGGGAAGGATTGTACTCCATGGAACGGGACAAGGGGAAGTGACAGTGGATTTAACTCTGGAAGGTGGGAGCAAGAGGGAATTTGCCTGAAATTTTTCACCTTTGCTCAAGGTTAGCTCTGTGGAAGGAAAGAGGGATGATTCTATCATTGTCATCAGCAGTTATCGACCACCCATTGTATCAAGCACTGTATATATTTGATGTTTGCTATCTGTCCTCCATATTTGAGGTTATCACCAGGGCAGTTTACCTACAGTGTGTGTGTGGCTGAAAAGGCTAACACGGAACCTACAATCCTGGCCATGTTGTATACACAAAAGTGCTGCCTCTTGTTGGTTTGTCATATTTGTGGCACCTGGCACTCTTTTTTCTCTTTTGCCTCATCCTTTCTTATGAAGCTTTTGCTTGAAAAGAGCCACTCATTTTTCAGTAGCAGTATGCCACGCTGATCTGTCCACAGCATTGACTACCAGTTTTCCCTGGCTGATTCAGTGAAATAATTTCCAATCATTTGTGCTTGTTCTTGGGGGTGACCTTTAAGGCACTGTCGTCTGCATACAGTAATTCTGAGTCACTGTTTATGTGATTTTTGGATGATGCAAGAATCCTTTCAGTTGGACGTTTTCCAGCGGTCAAAAGGGAAATCTAACACCTGCATCTGGGTCTCTTGATATATCCTCCAGCACCTATACTAAGCAACTGGGATCAGAAAACCAAAGTGGAAAAAAAATGGTCCATGCTCTCAAAGATCTTACAATGTAATGATCATCAGCAATTTGTCTTGTGAGAAGTGAAAAGGGACTTTTAGTAAAAGTTCTCCACTGTACGATGAAGGATAGGAAAGGATTTTGTTACTCTAGCAAGCATTCTTCAAAATAAAAACAAAATAGTAAAACAGATCGCTATTTCCTCGGTCTTCTCTTTGATTCACTTAACTTCTTTGGTCTGAAGGAATGCCAGGCTATGATACAGAACATGTCCTCTTTTATGGTAATCAATCTGCCAGGTTATGTTATAATGCTATAATTGAGGAGTAGTGTGGCCGGGAGTCAGAGGACTTGGTTCTAATGCCAGCTTTGCCAGTTGCCCGCTGTGTGATCTTGAGCAAGTCACTTTTTTATAATGATAATAATAATAATAATGGCATTTATTAAGCACTTACTACGTGCAAAGCACTGTTCTAAGCGCTGGGGAAGTTACAAGGTGATCAGGTTGTCCCACATGGGGCTCACAGTCTTAATCCCCATTTTACAGATGAGGGAACTGAGGCCCAGAGAAGTGAAGTGACTTGCCCAAAGTCACGTAGCTGACACGTGAACCCATGACCTCTGACTCCAAAGCCCGGGCTCTTTCCACTGAGCCACGCTGCGTCTCCTAATGATATTTGTTAAATGTGTACTATGTGCCTGGCACTGAATTAAGCACTGGGGTAGATATAGTAATAATAATAATTATGGTATTTGTTAAGCACTTACTGTGTGCCAAGCACTGTTCTAAGCATTGGGGTAGATACAAGGTAATCAGGTTGTCTCACGTGGGGCTCACAGTCTCAATCCCCATTTTACAGATGAGGTAACTGAGGCCCAGAGAAGTTAAGTAACTTGCCCAGAGTCACACAGCTGACAGATGGCAGGGCGGATTAGAACCCATGACCTCTGACTCCCAAGTCTGAGCTCTTTCCCCTGAGCCATGATATACTCGAGTTGTACTCAATCCCTGTCCCACACAGGGCTCAGAGTCTTAATCCCCATTTAACAGATGAGGTAACTGTGGCACAGGGAAGTGAAGTGACTTGCCCAAAGTTGCACAGGAGGCAAGTGGCAAGTCCTCTGACTTCCAGGCTACTGCTCTTTCCACTAGGGTATACTCTTCCTCTTTGCCTCAGTTTCCTCATCTGTAAAATGGGGATTCGATAGCTGATTATCTTTCTACTTAGACTCTGAGCCCCATGTGGTATAGGAACTGCGTCTGATCTGATTAAGTTGCATCTACCCCAACATTTAGAGCAGTGCCTGACAGGTAATAAGTTCTTAACAATTGCCGTAATAACCATAATGATAATAATTCATCTTTCTATATCTGCATTTTGAAAATTCGGCCTAGGCATCTAAGGAGATTATTGAATAATACAGAGAGAAGCACCTTGGATCTTTGAAGATGCCAGAGGAAATAGACTTAAATTAGGAGAGACTTTCATTGGACATGTTGCTATACATTGAGTGTTAGGGTGATAAGCAGTGGGGTAAGTTTCGAGAGAGATTGTGTTGTGTCCATCTAGATATATTTAAGGAAAGAATAGATCACCATCTGCTCTGGATATTTGCCATCCCGGAGTCAAGTGTTTTGACTGAGGGATTTCTCATAAGTCCTTTGAGTTGTTGCTGTCTATGACAGTGCCCAGCTCTTAGTACAGTGCCTGGCACATAGTAAGCGCTTAACAAATACCCTAATTATTATTATTTTATTTCAGAGGGCACAATGGGCATGGCTATTTGCGCATTGCCAAGGAGATGATAGTCTGCCTTTGGGTCCCATGAAGGTTGAGTGATACTCAAAGTGTTACTCCCAAGTTGGTAGCTGAATGATTTGCCACAGAGGCAGAAGGAGATAAGATTTCTGTGAGAATTGAGGGAAAGAAACCAAACTCTAGAGCCTGCCTGTTAGGATTCACCCAATTGCCTAACCCTGTTTAATACTGGCCAGCCTATGGCCGAACTAACCTCCCATTTTCGGTGAAGAGGTGTTGGATGGTCAGTTCTGCCCTGTGACCAACCCCTAAAGGGAACCTGCCTGTGTGGCCTGCTTCCCTTCTGCCCTGGAAGCCCCAGGAAAGCTCACCACATTGTCTGCAAGGAATGTCTAGAATTGCCAGAAGTCAGTACAGGATATGCTTTCTTGGAGCCCTGTTACACATTTTTTTCTAATGGTATTTAAGTGCTTACTAAGTTCCAGGCACTGTACTAAGCACTGGGGTAGATACAAGATATTCAGGTTGGGCAATCTCTGTAATAATGATAATAATAATAATAATAATAGCATTTGTTAAGCATCTACTATGTGCCGTGCATTGTTCTAAGCGCTGTCGGGGGGAGGTACAAGGTAATCAGGTTGTCCCACATGGGGCTCACAGCCTTAATCCCCATTTTACCGATGAGGTAAATGAGGCACAGAGAAGTTAAGTGACTTGCCCAGAGTCACACAGCTGACAAGCGGCGGAGCCGGTATTAGAACCGATGGCCACTGACTCCCAAGCCCGGGCTCTTTCCACTGAGCCACACTGCTTCATGGGGCTCACAATCTTAATCCCCATTTTCCAGATGAGGTAACTGAGGCACAGATAAGTGACTTGTCCAAGGTCACGCAGCAGAAAAGTGGGGGATCTAGAATTAGAACCCACGAACTTCTAACTCCCAGGCCCGTACTCTAGCCAGTAGGCCATGCTGCTTCTCAAACACACGGCACAAGATGTCCAGTAAGCACTGAGGGAGATGGTTTATATGGCTCAGCACCCAGGTGGTCCACCGGCCCACACTGGCAGAATGCCCCAGAGCATCGCGGACATAGCCGCCAACGGCCAGTATAGTCTTTCCCTTGAGGAGCAGATCCCCGGAGCTGCGCCTGGGGAAGATCGCTCACTGACGCCTTACCTCTGACTGTTTTTGTACAATTTATATCACCATATCATTTTGCACCTTCATTCCATCATCTATTTCCCCTTTATTTCCTCTCCTTTGTCCTATTCCCTTCAATCCTTCCTTCCTCTCTGGAGGTGAGGCAAATTCTGCTCCCCCCTGCTCATGGGAAGGGTGTCCTGCTTGGGATCCCCTTACCCTGTTGATTGATTATTCCGTACTAGGTCTTCAAGTGTCTGGCTTGGACCAGTTCAATCAATCAATCAGTCGTATTTATTGAGCGCTTACTGTGGACAGAGCACTGTACTAAGCACTTGGGAAGTACAAGTTGGCAACATATAGAGACAGTCCCTACCCAACAGTGGGCTCACAGTCTAGAAGGAAGTCCTGCATGAAGCTCACGGTCTTAAGTATTAACATTAACTTAATATTAACATATTAAGTTCATATTAGCATCCAAGTTGTAAACAGCTTCTCCACTTCACTTGCTGCCTTTCCTTACAATTTCTTGCTATCTCAGTCAGTGGTATTGAATGCTACTACAGAGAAGCAGCGTGGCTCAATGGAAAGAGGCCAGGCTTGGGAGTCAGAGGTCATGGGTTCAAATGCCGGCTCCGCCAATTGTCCACTGTGTGGCTTTGTTACCTCTGTGGCTCAGTTACCTCATCTGTAAAATGGGGATGTGAGCCCCACGTGGGACAATCTAATCACCTTGCTATCCTCCCCAGTGCTTAGAACAGTGCTTTGCACATAGTAAGCACTTAACAAATGCCATTATTATTATTATTATTAATAGTGGCATTTGTTAAGTGCTCACTATGTACCAAGCACTGTAGGAAGTCTGGGGTAGATAAAAGGCTTGGGAGGCGGGGGGCTGTCCGTCTGTGGGAGAGAAATCAGGTGTCTCATCCCCATGTTACATATGGAAAAACTAGGCACAGAGCAGGTAAGTTACTTGTCCAAGTTCACCCAGCAAGCAAGTAGCAGAGCCAAGATTTGAACCCAGGTCCTCTGACTCCTGGGGCCGTGCTCTTTCCATTAATTCAGGTTGCTTCTTTGCCTATGGAGGGCAAAGCACTGTAGTAAGAATTTGGAAGAAGGAGTTCAACAGAAACCAAACACAGATTCCCCCGCCCTCAGAGAACTTACAGTCTAATGTTGCTGTCTGCCTACAGATGATTTCAAATTGTCACTTTTTCAACCTTCTCCTTGCCAGTAGGTTGCCAGTCTATAAAATCAGCCTCATGGGAGCCTAGCTATGTTGTACTCTCCCATGCACATAGTGCAGTGCTCTACACACAATGAGGGCTCAATAAATGACTGATTGATCAGAACTCTCCTAGTCCTATGCAGCTAGAATACATTTAATACTCCATGTATATGGGGCTTTAGAGCAAATCCCTGCTGCAAAATTTAATGGACTAGCAGCATGATAGAAACTTGTGACTACCAAAAGGATTCATTAAAATTGATCAGATAATCTCTTTTTAACAACGTCAAAATCTGTGGCAGGTTGAAATATTTGTCAAACATTCAATGGCAGAAAATAGTTTCTTTCAATGGATTTTTTTTCCTGAGTTAAAAAAATAAACTTTGCATTTTCCCTGTAAATTTGAGCCATCATTCACAGAGCGCATTATGCGATTTTCATGTTCATGTAAAATATAACATCTCAAATGTTACCATGAGGAGCTTAAGGGCATACTTTGTCCTTTCAATGTGAGATATGCTTGTCAACATCCCATTAAAATTGATGAGACTATTTCTGTTTTGTAGCTTTGTGAAACAGTTTTCCCAGATCCTATGTTATAATCAAAAGGTTTCTTTCTCCCCTCTCTCCCCCAAGTTAATGGAAAGGGAAAATATTTTTTTGCGTACAGCCCAAGTTGCAGAACAGGTGGACTCGCTAAACTAATGTAGGTTGTTTTTTTCAGCTTTGTTTAATTTGCCATTTATTGAAACTGTCTTGGTGTTGATTGTGATTCTTTTGTGGTGTTGTTGCTATCCATTAGTTCTTCTGTCTTTTTCCTAAAGAAAATAAAAAATGAAGACATCTATTTGCTTTAGAAGAATAGGATAACCTCACACGCTCCCAGTTCTGGGGCGTCTTTTTCGGCATATGCTTCCTGTTTCCTGTGCATTTTAGCTGGGAAATTCTAGAAATGCTGAATGGGAAAACTCTGTTGAGGAAGCACTAATGATGTTTGTTACTCTATTTATTTATTTTACTTGTACATATCTATTCTATTTTATTTTGTTAGTATGTGTGGTTTTGTTCTCTGTCTCCCCCTTTTAGACTGTGAGCCCACTGTTGGGTAGGGACTGTCTCTTTATGTTGCCAACTTGTACTTCCCAAGCGCTTAGTACAGTGCTCTGCATACAGTAAGCGCTCAATAAATACGATTGATGATGATGATGATGATAATGATGCCTCGATTTAATTACCAGACCAAGAAAAGAGAAGCTAAAGGTCACCTGAAAGTGTGAACTTCACAATCTCAGTATAAAGATAAAATTATTTGAAATACCATATCTAACAATCAGAAATATTACATCCAGACACAGTTGGTGCTTGTCATGTCTCTTGAAATCTTTTCCACTTACTACTGGCTGCATGTAACCAACTTTCTTGGAGTTTTAAAAATAGGATTATGGTGCTGTAACAGAGCTGTCAGCTCTACTAATTATAATAATGATAAGCACTTATTCTGCCGAGGACCTTTACTAAGCACTGCATACAACTTAATTGACTTGGACACAGTCGCATGCCCACGTGGGGCTGACATTCTGATGCAACTATCCGAGAATGTAGTATGTAGTGAAGATTATAATTTGCAAAGTTCACACACCTGTTTTTCTGTCTAGGAACTAGGATAGCTCTGAGATGATGGAATCAATTGGAGACTCTCCATGTTATACTGAGATGGTTCCCTGTATGTTGGTAGTTCTGTGGGCTGCTTTGGTTTACATTTCGTTCAGGCTTTGCTGGATATTTTCGCCCAGCCAGTTTTCAATCTTGAGATTGCTTGAGGCTATTGCTTATTCTAATCATGTTGTCCATTAGTTTGTGCACAAAGAGAAAACACGATGCAGGTTTTTATGTTTAGTTTTGTAGTTTTTGACAGTTTCAGTCCACTGAGGTTTTCCGTAAGTAACTTGTCAGCAATTCAAGTTCAGACACTTATGCCTGTACATATACATATACCTAAATCTTTCTCTTTTAGAATATTTTGAAGAAATGAAGGAATATGGACCAATCCATACTTTATGGTCTGCATCAGAAGAGGACCTGGTAGAATCCTTGAAAGGGGTGGCCAACTGCATTGACAGATGCTGCAAGGCTACTGAAAAAAGGTTGTCAGGATTTTCAGAAACCCTACTCCCAGGTGTTCACGAATATGTTCTTTACAGTGAAACCTTAATGGTAAGATCATTTAAATACCCAAATTATTATTTGCAGGTACCATTCTTTCAAGCATAGAAAGTCTGCCTTATAGTTTTAGCAATACTTAAGAAAACTTACACTTTCTGTCTTTAGTATATAGTGACAGTTCTGAGCAATAAGAATAAAAATAATCTTGGTATTTTTGTGTACTTACAATGTGCCAAGCACTGTACTAAGCACTGGGGTAGATACAAGATAATCAGGTCCCACATGGGGCTCATATTCTGAGTTGGAGGGAGTGAAGGTATTGAATCCCCATTTTGCAGGTGTGGGTACTGAAGCACTGGGAAGTTAAGTGACTTGTCCAAGGTCATACAGCAGGTAAATGGCAGAGCAGGATTAGAACCCAGATCCTCCGACTCCCAGGCCTGCTTTTTATCCACTAGGCTTTGCTACTTCCCTAAGCCTGTGGCTGTCAGGTCTGTTTTAGAAACTTCTGGGTCTTTTCTCCTGATCTGTAAGTGGGCCTAGTCACATGACTTCCGTGGAACAGAGAATTTAGGAAAGGTTATGGTACCAAAATTTGGAATGGAAAAAATCAACAGGAACAGTGAGTAACATTCAGTAGTGCTGCATGGAGCAAGCTTTGCAAGCACACAGTGTGGAAGGGATTATAGTAACCTTGTGGTGGGCAGGGAACGTATCTACCAACTCTGTTATATCACACTCTCCCAAGTGCATAGTATGGTGTTCTGAGCACAGTAAGTACGGAATAAATATGATTGATATGTTAGTTTTCTTGGTGGTCTTGTTACTTTCATTCTAACCAACAGTGTTTGCGGGACAACTGTCTGAAGAACACTGAGCTAAGGGCTTCAGAGAGTAGGAATATTTTATCCTTTCAAGGCCCTACTGAGAGCTCACCTCCTCCAGGAGGCCTTCCCAGACTGAGCCCCCTCCTTCCTCTCCCCCTCATCCCCCTCTTCATCCCCCATCTTACCTCCTTCCCTTCCCCACAGCACCTATATATATGTACATATGTTTGTACATATTTATTACTCTATTTATTTATTTTACTTGTACATATCTATTCTATTTATTTTATTTTGTTCATATGTTTGGTTTTATTCTCTGTCTCCCCCTTCTAGACTGTGAGCCCACTGTTGGGTAGGGACTGTCTCTATATGTTGCCAACTTGTACTTCCCAAGTGCTTAGTACAGTGCTCTGCACACAGTAAGCACTCAATAAATACGATTGATTGATTGATTAATTGGCATAGAGGACATGAACCCTGCCCTCGAGTTTACAGTCTAACTGGGGCCACACTCAGAGAGGAAAAGGGAAAGTGGATATATAGATGAGTGAGTACTTAATAGGGCCTGTTAAAAAAAAGTTCTACAGGTGTTGGCGAGTATGTAAGTGCATGGTTGGTGAATAGTGCTGGGATGGTAGTTGACTGGGAATACAACCAAGGGAGAGGAGAAATTCCTCCAGAGGAGATGTGATTTTAGAAGGGCCTTGACTTTGGGGAGAGCTGAGGATCTGGCAAACGTGAAGCGAGTAGGAGTTCTTGGCAGGGCAAGATTGCAAACTATGTGATGGTAATGGGGAGCAGTGTGCAAAGAGCCCAGGACTGGGTTCTAATCCCAGCTTTACCCACTTATCTGC
Organism: Tachyglossus aculeatus; assembly: GCF_015852505.1. Classification (NCBI taxonomy): domain Eukaryota; kingdom Metazoa; phylum Chordata; class Mammalia; order Monotremata; family Tachyglossidae; genus Tachyglossus; species Tachyglossus aculeatus. The sequence goes on from NC_052069.1 coordinate 53,584,865, forward strand.
TTGTGTGACCTTGGGCAAATCACTTCACTTCTCTGGGCTTCAGTTTCCACATCTGTAAAATGGGGATTAAGACTGTGAGCCCCATGTGTGACCAACCCTATTATCTTGTATCTACCCCAGTGCTTAGTATAGTGTCTGGCACATAGTAAGCATTTAACAAATGCCATTTAAAAGTGACTTGCCCAAGATCACACAGCAGACAACTGGTAGAGCTGGGATTAGAACTCTCTCCTCCCTCCCCCACCCAAGACAGTGAACCCCATTTGAGACAGGGACTGTGTCCAACATGATTATCTTGGATAAAAATAGTAATAATGATAGCATTTGTTAAGCGCTTACTATGTGCAAAGCACTGTTCAAAGCGCTGGGGAGGATACAAGGTGATCCGGTCACCCCACGTGGGGCTCACAGTCTTAATCCCCATTTTACAGGGAGATCTACTCCAGCCCTTAGTACTGTGCTCTGCACACAGTAAGCGCTCAATACGATTGAATGAATAAATGAATACAATGCACAACACATAATAAATGCGTAATAAGTACTGTAATTACTAATGGGAGGGATGAAGAATGCAGGCTGGGGTATAATGGATTAATAATAATAATGGCATTTATTAAGCACTTACTAGAGAAGCAGCGTGGCACAGTGGAAAAAGCACGGACTTGGGAGTCAGAGGTCATGGGTTCAAATCCCGGCTCCGCCACTTGTCAGCTATGTGACTTTGGGCAAATCACTTAACTTCTCTGTGCCTCAGTTCCCTCATCTGTAAAATGGGGATTAAGACTGAGTCCCACATGGTACAACCTGATCACTTTGTAACCTCCCCAGTGCTTAGAACAGTGCTTTGCACATAGTAAGCGCTTAATAAATGCCATCATTATTATTATTATGTTCAAAGCACCATTCTAAGCATTGGGGAGGTTACAAGGTGATCAAGTTGCCCCACTGGGGACTCAGAGTCTTACTCCCCATTTTACAGATGAGGTAACTGAGGCACAGAGAAGTGAAGTGACGTGCCCAAAGTCACACAGCTGACAATTGGCGGAGCTGGAATTTGAGCCCATGACCTCTGACTCCAGAGCCCGGGCTCTTTCCACTGAGCCACGCTGAAGTGTGCATAAGTAGGGAGAGAGCTGACAGTGTCTTTAAAACCAGTTGTTAGGAATTTTAGTTCAATGTGGAAAGGAAGGGACATCTTTTGGCCGTTTTTGAGAAGTGGTAGCTGGCAGAATGTGATTTTAGAAAAACGATCTGGGCATCGAGTGTGGGCTGCAGAAGGAAGAAAGAGGAGGTAGGGAGACCTGTGAGAGGCTGATGGAATAGTCAAGTCAGGATATGGTATTCGCCTTGACCAACGTGGAGGGCACTTGGATATAGAGAAAGGGGAAGACCCTGGAAACATGCTCTCTGAAGTATTTGGGCCAGTGTGTGCTGTTCAGCAAGTGCTTAATAAATGCCTTTGACTTGACCGTATAGTCAGTTCTAGTTGTGAACTGTAATTCTCACACATCCTGAAGATTCAGGCTAAATAATAGGCTGCAGTTCTTCAAATGATGACAATGATGGTAGTTGTTAAGCACTTACTATGTGTCAAGCACTATTCTATGCACTGAGCACTGTTCTAAGCGCTATCCCAATCTAGAGAAGTGAGCACAGCACTGGGAGCCAGGAGAACTGGAACAAACTCCAGCTTGGCCATTGGCTTATCATGTGACTGTAGACGAATCGCTTAACTCCTTGGATCACAGTTTCCTCATCTGCAAGATGGGAATGAGAAGGCGGCTGTCCCTCTGTATTAGGCAGTGAGACAGGTACTGTACCTAATAATAATAATAATAATGATGACATTTATTAAGTGCTTACTATGTGCAAGGCACTGTTCTAAGCACTGGGGTAGATACAAGGTAATCAAGTTGTCCCACATGGGGTTCAGAGATTTAATCCCCATTTTACAGATGAGGGAACTGAGGCACAGAGAAATTAAGTGAGTTGCCTAAAGTCACACAGCTGACAAGTGGTGGAGATTTGAACCCATGACCTCTGACTCCTAAGCCCGGGCTCTTTTCACTGAGCCATGCTGCTTCTCTATCTCATCCATTTATCATGTATCCATCACATAGTAAGCACTTAACACCATAATTCTAAATAAATTTACTAATATATATGTGCACTTTTGCACAAAATAGGCTAGAGGCGTATTATCCCTCCTCTAACTTATTTTAATGTCTGTCTCCACCTCTCCACCTCTAGACTTTGTGGGCAAGGATCATGACTACCAACTCCATTGTACTGTAATTTCCTAAGTGCTTATATTGGTATTTTAAGGTTTGCCTCCCCTTTTAGACTGTAAGTGCCTTGTTGGCAGGGATCGTGTGTATTGTATTGTGCTGTCCTAAGCACTTCTCTACACCTGTAAGTACTGTATCAATTACATTGATTGATTGATATTCCCAAGTAATGTCTTGCTTTATTTCCCCTAGTTGCCCAACAAAACATTATTGGACATAGTTACAGTCTTCAAATGTACAGTAAGGTCTCTGTAATTTAAAACAAAAGTTGGAAGAGGAGCCCAACTGCAGCTTGAATCTTTTCTTCTTTTAACTGCAGGCTGTATTGTATTGTGGGTGTGTCTTCTACACCCCACCCCCTCCACCCCTCACCAAAGTACTTAGTCATATCCGTAATCGATTTTGATGTATGCGAATTTTAATATAAGATCATTAAGGTCAAGGAACATGGCCTAACAACTCTGTTGTATTGTACTCGTATTGTGTTGTACTATTGTAGAGAAGCAGTGTTGCTCAGTGGCAAGAGCCCAGGCTTGGGAGTCAGAGGTTATGGGTTCTAATCCCAGCTCTGCCACTTGTCAGCTGTATGACCTTGGGCAAGTCACTTCACTTCTGGACCTCAGTTCCCTCATCTGTAAAATGGGGATGAAGACTGTGAGCCCACGTGGGGCAACCTGATTACCTTGTACATCCCCCAGCGCTTAGAACAGTGCTTGGCACATAGTGCTTAACAAATGCCATCATTATTATTATTGTCCTTATTATTACTCTCCCAAGTGCTTAGTACAGTGCTCAACACCTAGTAAGCACTAAATAAATACCATTGATGGATTAGTCTTTTGGTGACTAAGCAGAAGCTTAGTTTGTTAATAATTAGGTGTATGTCTGTAAATCTGCCTAAAATGACCAAAGGTCCTAGTGCGTTCACTGGCCAATGCTCCCCAGTTGACTCTCATCTATTAGTTTGTTAATAATTAGGTGTATGTCTGTAAATCTGCCTAAAATGACCAAAGGTCCTAGTGTGTTCACTGGCCAATGCTCCCCAGTTGACTCTCATCTATCTCCATGCGTCTCTTGCCACTGGCTGCTTAAACGGTGTTTTGTTAACTTCCTTGTTGAGCTCAAAAATCAGCAATTCTTTGGCAGCAGTTAAAAGGAGCAAAGAGTAGTCCAAGTGATCAGAGCCTGGTTTAATGAGGCCTGAATAAATGACATTATTGTGGAAAGGGGACAGTGACTACATCATTTGAGAGTGACCAGAAGAAAGAGGAACAAGCTTACAATGCAGCGTGAGGGGTTTGGACTAGAAATCAGAAACAGCGTGGCCTTAATGGAAAGAGCACAGGCCTGGACATCAGAGGACTTGGTTTCTAATCCCAAATCTTCCAACTTGCCTGCTGTGTGACTTTAGGAAGTCGCTTAACTTCTGTGTACCTCAGTGTCCTCAACTGTGAAATAGGGATTCGGTGTCAATTCTACCTCATAGATTGTGAGCCCCTTGTGGAAGAAGGACTGTGTCCAACCTGATTAATTTGTATCTACCCCAACGTTTAAATGATGCTTGACACATAATGAGCGCTCAACCGATACCATAAAAAAGAGTGAAAATTTCCTGTTACTGAGTACTGTTATTCACCAGAATATTATTTAAGGAGGTAGAGAATCTCCTCTTCATGGGCTTTAAAGATAGCTAAGGTTCTCCCTTGCCTGGAATAGATCAATTTGATCCTTCCTGAAGGAGTGCGTATGGAAGTACAATCCCCTTCAGACTGTAAGCTCATTGTTGGGCAGGGAACATATCTACCAACCTTGCTATATTGTACTCTCCCAAGCGCTTTGTACAGTGTTCTGCGCACAGTAAGCACTCAATAAATACAATTGATTGAAATTCAATTTTAATAATAATAATAATAATGGTATTTGTTTAAGCACTTACTATGTGCCAAGCACCCTTCTAAGCTCTGGGGTAGATACTGGGTTAGGTAATCAGGTTGTCCCACATAGGGCTCACAGTCTCAATCCTCATTTTACAGGTGAGGTAACTGAGGCACAGAGAAGTTAAATGACTTGCCCAAGGATACACAGTAGACAAGTGGCAGAGCCGGGATTAGAACCCACGTCCTCTGACTCCCAAGTCTGTGCTCTTTCCACTGAGCCACGATTTTCTTATTTTCTCACCATGCGCTTTGGATAGCATGCAGCTGGGGAACTAGAGAAGGTTCATCCAATAACACGAGCTGCCCAGATACAGTGTGAGATTGAAGGCCTGGTTATAATAAGAATAATAATAATAATGATATTTGTTAAGAGCTTACCATGTGCCAGGCACTGTACCAAGTGCTGGGGTGGATACAAGCACATCAGGTTGGGCACAGTCCTTCTCCCACGAGGGGCTCACAGTCTCAATCACATGCAGTATTATTCCAAGCTTGCCTGCTATAGTTCAAGTTTTCCTTCTGCAGGAATGTAACTCCCCTGTTACTGGCGAGCTGGTGGTGCCTGACATCCTATCATCATTTATAGCCCTGAGATTAAAAATTTCAGGAGTCATAACTTCTCTTTAGTAGTGGATCCCTCAGGACAATTGCCCTGGGTGTTCTACCAACTGAGCGCTCTGAACTAGAGTATTGCTTGTACTGGCACTTCATCTGTTTGTATTTTGACTTCACAGAAATACTTTTATTTTACTTGGCAAAGCAGTATGTGCCTGGGGAACACTCTCAAGAGAAGAATGGGTTATGAAAGCAATCGGTTCAATGTAGTGCCTTCAAGCTCACTTTTAATGGAAAAGAGCAGAGCACTCAATGGTATTAAGTGTTTGTTGTGTGCAGAGCACTGTATTAAACACTTGGGAAAGTTCAATTCAATAGAGAAGCAGCATGGCCTAGTGGATAGAGCATGGGCTGGGAGTCATATGGACCTGGATTCTTATCCCAGCTCCGCTACTCGTCTGCTGTGGACCTTGGGCAAGTCACTTTACTTCTCTTTTCCTCAATTGTCTTGTCTTATGCCATCTCTGACCCATAGCGATGCCATGGAAGCATCTCTCTCAGAATGCCCCACCTCCATCTGTAATCATTCTAGTAGTGTATCCATAGAGTTTTCTTGGTAAAAATATGGAAGTGGTTTACCATTGCCTCCTTCCATGCAGTAAACTTGAGTCTCCCCCCTCGTCTCTCTCCTGTGCCTCCACTGCCCAGCATGGGTGAGTTTTGCCTTGTAGCAGATTGCCTTCCACTCACTAGACACCGGCCAAGCTAGGAATGAAATGGATATGCCTCTGCTTGACTCTTCCTCCTGTAGTCGAGACTGATAGAGTATTTATTTATTTTATTTTGTTAGTATGTTTGGTTTTGTTCTCTGTCTCCCCCTTTTAGACTGTGAGCCCACTGTTGGGTAGGAACTGTCTCTATATGTTGCCAATTTGTACTTCCCAAGCGCTTACTACAGTGCTCTGCACATAGTAAGCGCTCAATAAATACGATTGATGATGATGATGATGATGATAGAGTACTGGAAATTCTCCAGGTGTGACCCTGAGAGGGTGTTCCTCAGTTATCTCATCCGTAAAATGTGGATTAAGACTATGAGCCCCGTGTGGACAGGGACTTGGTCAAACTTGATTTGATTGTATCAACCCCAGTGCTTACTACAGTGCCTGGCAAACAGTAAGCACTTGACAAATACCACAATTATTATTATTATTACTATACTATTATTACTATTTTAAAAAACAAACAAAACTATTATTATTTTTAAAAAATATTTTAAAAATATTACTATTACTATACTATACTATTACTATTTTTTTTATTTTAAAGAGAGTTTGATAAACACAATCCCTGTCCACAAAGAGCTTATTAACTAGAGGGAATAGCTACTATGGGATCTGAAGTCAGAATTTTGAAATGGGGAATTTTTTACCTGTAAGATCTTTTTTTAAAAAAAAATGAACTAGATTTTAATTTTTTTAATGTTAGGGTGTAATGAAAAGAAGAGACCAAATACAAGCCGAATTGGATTCCAAAGTGGAAGCTTTAACCTCCAAAAAGACGGAAAAGGAATCGGTAAGTGCTAAATAGTTCTGATTCTTGTAAAAAACTAGAATGTGCTTTTATCATCTGCTGTGTGACCTTGGGCAAGTCACTTCACTGTGTCTCATTTCTCTCATCTACAAAATGGGGATTGAGACTGTGAGCCCCATGTGGGACAAGGACTGTGTCCAACTGATTTGCTTGTATCTACCCTAGCGCATAATACGGTGCCTGGCTCATAGTAAGCGCTTAACAAGTACAATTTAACAAGTACAACTATTATTATTATTATTATTATTATTATTATTATTATTATTATTATTATTATTATAAAGCAATGGTATTTGAGCACCTTCTGGGTTTAAGTGTTCATTATCAACATCTTGGTGAATGTAACTTCAGTAAACAGGAATATGGAATATATCCACATTCATCCACATATGGTAGAATCAACGTAATTATCCTATCCTGGGTGACAATTTGAAGAAAAACACCCAAAACGACATTTTAGCCTGTTCTTTTTTCCTTATCATCACCAATGGTATTTAATGTGTGCTTTCTAGGTGCAGAGTATTGTACTAAGCTCTTGGGAGACTACCGTACAATTGAGTTGGCATATATGACCTATGCCCACAATGAGCTTCCAGCATAGAGCGATTCTAGATCAATTAATCAATCACAGTTGCTGAATACTTATTATGTGCAGGACACTCTACTAAGTGCTTGAGAGAATACAGTACCAAGAATTAGCAGACACATTCCCTGCCCATACTAAACTTACAGTCTGGGGGGTAAGATAGAAATTAATATGGATGAATAAGTTATTTATAATATATCATTTAAAAATATGCACATAAGTGCTGTGGGGTTGTGGGCGGGGAGAATATCAAGTGTCCAAACCTCTCTTTGATGTAATATGTAATGAGAAACAGCGTGGCCTAAGTGGGAAGAGCATAGGCTTGGGAGTCAGAGGTTGTGGGTTCTAATTCTGGCTCTTCCATTTTTCTGCTGTGTGACTTTGGGTAAGTCATTAACTTCTCCGGGCCTCAGTTCCCTCATCAGTAAAATGGGGATTAAGACTGTTAACCTCACGTGAGACAGGGACTGTGTCCTGGAACCTGATTACCTTGTATCTACCCCAGTGCTTAGAACAGTGCTTGGCACTTAGTAAGTGCTTAACAAATACCATTATTATTATTATTATTATCAAATCCAACCTGATTATCTTGTGTATACCCCAATGCTTAGTACAGTGCCTGGCACATTTTAAGCACTTAAATACAATTTTTTAAAATGTTGAAACTTTCTCATTGACTAAAACAGTGCTCGGTTTTGCCATAATGAGTGTTTTAGAGATACTTTTTGGCTAGGTCATTGTCAAGGAATTAAGGCATGTTTATCCAGCAGTGCAAGCCTTTTTGGATCCAGCATATGCATGGTGTTGGAAGAAGCAATTTTTGTGTGGGGTCAGAATGTTTACATACTACAGTGGGACCATTTCCTTAATGAAGGGCTTGGCACAAACACAACCTCTCTGTATTATAGGAGAACTGGGTGTACTTTGATTTTTAGAGCACTTATTATTTTCCAAAGTGCTTTCATTTCATTCATCTCTTTTCGTCCCAAAGGCATCACTGTGAGTTTTTTTTTAAATAGCATTTATTAAGCACTTACTATGTGCAGAGCACTGTTCTAAGCACTGGGGAGGTTACAAGGTGATCGGGTTGTCCCACGGGGAGCTCACAGTCTTAATCCCCATTTTACAGATGAGGTAACTGAGGCACAGAGAAGTGAAGTGACTTGCCCAAAGTCACACGGCCGACAATTGGCAGAGCTGGGGTTTGAACCCATGACCTCTGACTCCAAAGCCCATGCTCTTTCCACTGAGCCACGCTGAGTTAGAAGCAAATATTATTATCTCCATTGTACAGATGAGAAAATTGAGGCCCAGAGAGGTTAATTGTATTTCCCAAGGCCACACAGTGAATGACAGAAGTGTAACCAAGTCCTGGGTTCCTCTAGACTGTAAATTTGTTATAGACTTGTTGTGGGCAAGGAATGTGTCAGTTGAATTGTTAGATTGTACTCTCTCAAGTGCTTAGTTCAGTGCTCTGCACACAGTAAGCACTTAATAAATAGAATTGACTGATTGTTCCCAGGCTGCCTGTGGTATTGGTTCACTTTTTCATAACTGAGCTTTTAGCAAACAATATGTACTGAATTTACTAGATCTACATGTGTCTGGGAAATTGTTTCACCATTTTTGTCACTGTGACAAGAGTTGGTGACGTGATACCTTTGTTCATCCCCCTCTCTCCACCCCACAGCATGTATAGTTTTTGGAAAAGATATGTTGAAAAACCCCATTTGACCCACCTGAGCTGAGGAAGAGCAGGTACCGTGTTAGAGTGCACAGATGCCTCTAGAATATGAGCCCGTTGTTGGGTAGGGACCATCTCTATATGTTGCCGATTTGTACTGTGTGCTCTGCACACAGTAAGCACTCAATAAATACGATTGAATGAATATATGTATTCATCTATAATATTATTTATTTATATTGACACCTGTTTACTTGTATTGATGTCTGTCTCCCCCCACATCTAGACTGTGAGCTTGTTGTGAGCAAGGATTGTCTCTCTTTATTGCTGTATTGTACTTTCCAAGCACTTAGCACAGTGCTCTGTACACAGTGAGCGCTCAGTAAATATGATTGAATGAATGAATGAATCCCTCCCCACAGGGAGTTTATCTCCAGGGGAAGAGAAACATTAAAATAAATTACCGAGAGAGGAAATAGAGTGTAAGGATTTAAGGATAAGTGCAGTGGGGCTGGGGTGAGGATCAAAGGTCTTAAGGGATATACAGCCAAGAGCAGAGTCGATACTGAAGGGAGGGGAGAAAGGATAAGAGAAATAAGAGCTTAGAAAGGAAAGGACTCTTTTTTTATAGGAGATATGATTTTAGTAGGGTTTTGAAGGTAGAGAAAGTGGTGGTCTGTCTTATATAAAGACAGAGGGAGTTCCAGGCCCAAGGTGGAATGTGAGATAATAATAATTATGGCATTTGTTAAGTGCATACTATGTGCAAAGCACTGTTCTAAGAGCTGTGGGGGGGGATACAAGGTGATCAGGTTGTCCCACGTGGGGCTCATAGTCTTAATCTCCATTTTACAGATGAGGTAAGTGAGGCACAGAGAAGTTAAGTGACTTGCCCAAAGCCACACAGCTGACAAGTGGTGGAGCAGGGATTAGAACCCATGAACTTTGGCTCCCAAGCCCGTGCTCTTTCCACCGAGCCATGCTGTTTCTAGATAGATGAGACTGAGGTACAGTGAGTAGGCTGGTGTTAGAGACACAGAGATCAGTGAAGTAAAATCAAAGAGTACTGACTGAGTGCCTTAAAACCATTTCCGTTTGAAACATGGTGGATTGAGGAACATTCCAGTCATAATGTTTGATCTGAAAAGTTAATCGGCCAAGATCCTAGGATCAGAATTATCACACTGAGGAAATTTGCCAGTGAAGCAGAGGTAACAGCCTGGGAGTAGGAGCCCTCTGCTTGATTTTCTGTAAACTGCCAAGGTAGCCATATAGTGCATATTTGGTTTAGGATTTGTTTCATCTTGTGCTCTCTCTGTCATCAATCAATCAATCAATCATATTTATTGAGCGCTTACTGCTTGCAGAGCACTGTAATGATCCCTCACAAAGTATCCCAATTAAACCTGGCTCATCTCCAGCCTTAAGTAATCAGGAAGGGCCATTTCGTTCTGTGGGCCATCCACCTTCAGAAATAGAGATACCCTGGAGAGGCCTGAGACAAACTGTATGTATGTCCCTGCCATTATCGTCATCGTTACCATCGATGGTATTTATTGAGCACTTACTATGTGCAGAGCACTGTAAGTGCTTGGGAGAGTTAGAACCCAACAGAGTTGGTAGACACGTTCCCTGCCCACAACAAGCTTACAGTCCAGAGGGGGAGACAGACATTAGTATAAAAAGAAATTTAGATATATAATTGAAAGATATGTACATAAGAGCTCTGGTGGGGTGAATGTCAAATGCCCAGAGGTCACCAACCCACATACATAGACAACAAAGAAGGAGAAGGAGCAGGGGAAATGAAGGATTAATTAGGCAAGGCCTCTTGGAGATATGACTTTAATAGGACTTTTAAAATGGGGAGAGTAGTGGCTTGGTATATATATATATATAGAGGAAGGGAATTCTAGGCCATTCATTCATTCATTCAATCGTATTTATTGAGTGCTTACTGTGTGCAGAGCACTGTACTAAGCGCTTGGGAAGTACAAGTTGGCAACATATAGAGATTGTCCCTACCCAACAACAGGCTCACAGTCTAGAAGGGGTAGACAGACAACAAAACAAAACATATGAACAAAACAAAATAGACTAGTAAATATGTACAAGTAAAATAGAGTAATAAAGCTGTAAAAACATACATACAGGTGTTGTGGGGAGCGGAAGGAGGTAGGGCGGAGGGATGGGGAGGAGGAGAGGAAAAATGGGGCTCAGTCTGGGAAGGCCTCCTGGAGGAGGTGAGCTCTCACGAGGGCTTTGAAGGGAGGAAGAGCGCTAGCTTGGCAGATGTGCGGAGGGAGGGCGTTCCAGGCCAGGGGGAGGACGTGGGTCGGGGGTTGATGGCGGGACAGGCGAGAACGAGGCACGGTGAGGACGTTAGTGGCAGAGGAGAGGAGGGTATGGGCTGGGCTGTAGAAGGAAAGAAGGGAGGTGAGGTAGGAGGGGGCGAGGTGATGGACAGCCTTGAAGCCGAGAGTGAGGAGTTTTTGCCTGATGCTTAGGTTGACTGGTAGCCACTGGAGATTTTTGAGGAGGGGAGTAACATGCCCAGAGCATTTCTGCACAAAGATGATCCGGGCAGCAGCGTGAAGTATAGACTGAAGTGGGGAGAGACAGGAGGATGGGAGATCAGAGAGGAGGCTGATGAAGTAATCCGGTTGGGATAGGATGAGAGATTGAACCAGCAGGGTAGCGCCTTGGATGGAGAGAAAAGGGTGGATCTTGGCGATGTTGCAGAGGTGAGACCGGCAGGTTTTGGTGACGGATTGAATGTGAGGGTGAACAAGAGAGCAGAGTCGAGGATGACACCAAGATTGTGGGCTTGTGAGACAGGAAGGGTGGTAGTGCCGTCTACACTGATGGGAAAGTCAGGGAGAGGGCAGGGTTTGGGAGGGAAGATAAGGAGTTCAGTCTTGGACATATTGAGTTTTAGATGGCAGGCAGACATCCAGATGGAGATGTCTTGAAGGCAGGAGGAGACACGAGCCTGAAGGGAGAGGGAGAGAGCAGGGGCAGAGATGTAGATTTGGGTGTCATCGGCGTAGAGATGATAGTTGAAGAGTAGACACAGGAAAGGTGTCAGCGGTGAAATAGATGAGGTCAGAGCACAGTTAGTAAGCTGGCACCTAAAGGAGCAAAGTGTGTGAGGTGGGCACTAGTAGAAGATTGGTGAGGTAAGAGGGCGTGAGCTGATTGAGTGCTTTGAAGCCAATGGTAAGGTGTTTCTGTCCTATGTGCAGGTGGATGAGCAACCATTGGAGATTCTTGAGGAGTGGGGAAACATGGTCTGAACAATTCTGTAGAAAACCGATCCGGGCAGCAGAACAAAGTTTGGACTGGAGTGGGGAGAGGAAGGAAGCAGTGAGGTCAGAGACAGAGGTGGATGTAGTTAGTAGTCAGGGCGGAATAGGCTAAGTGCTTGGATCAGTGTGGTAGCAGTTTGGGTGGATTTTAGAAATGTTGTAGAGATAGAACTGACAGCACTTGGTGTCAGACTGAATATGTGAAGCTGCATGGCCTAGTGGGTAGAACATGGGCCTAAGACTCAGAAGGTCATGGGTTCTAATCCCAGCCCTGTCACATGTCTGTTCTGTGACCTTGGACAAGTCACTTGACTTCCCTGTGCCTCGGTTGCCTCATCTGTAAAATAGTGATTAATTAATACCATTATTATTATTATTAATAGGGTTGTATGAGAGATGGGTCAAGTACAATGCCAGGGTTCATTCATTCATTCATTCAATCATATTTTTTAAGCGCTTACTGTGTGCAGAGCGCTGTACTAAGCGCTTGGGAAGTACAAGTCGGAAACATATTGAGACAGTCCCTACCCAACAGTGGGCTCACAGTCTAGGAGGGGGAGACAGAGAACAAAACAAAACACATTAACAAAATAAAATAAATAGAATAAATATGTACAAATAAAATAAATAAATAGAGTAATAAATACGTACAAACATATATACAGGTGCTGTGGGGAGGGGAAGGAGGTAGGCCGGGGGGTGGCAGGGAGGGGGAGAGGAAGGAGGGGGCTCAATCTGGGAAGGCCTCCTGGAGGAGGTGAGCTCTCAGTAGGGCTTTGAAGGGAGGAAGAGAGCTAGCTTGGCGGATGTGCAGAGGGAGGGCATTCCAGGCCAGGGGGATGACGTGGGCCAGGGGTCGATGGTGGGACAGGCGAGAACGAGGCATGGTGAGGAGATTAGCAGCAGGGGAGCGGAGGGTGCGGGCTGGGCTGTAAAAGGAGAGAAGGGAGGTGAGGTAGGAGGGGGCGAGGTGATGGAGAGCCTTGAAGCCGAACCTTGAAGGGTTATGGACTTGTGAAATAAGGAGAACAGTGGTGTTATCTACAGTGGTGGGAAAGATTCAGGAGGACAGGATTTGGGTGAGAAGAGAAGAATTCAGGCAGAAATGTCCAGATGGCAGGAGGAAATGCGAGATTGCAGAGTAAGAGAGCGATCAGGGCTGGCGATGCAGATTTAGCAATCCTCTGCATGTAGATGGTAATTGAAGTGAAGGGAGCAAATGAGTTCTCCAAAGGAGCGGATGTAGGTGGAGAATAGAAGAGGACCTGGAACTGAGTCTTGAGGGACCCCCATTGCCAGAGGGTTGGAAGCAGAGGAGGAGACTGAGAACAAGTGGCTAGAGAGAGAGAGGAGGGGAACCAAGAGAGGACAGTGTCAGTGAAACCAAGGTTGGATAAAGTTTCCAGAAGTGTGGTAGTCTATGGTGGTCTAGGAGATTAGGATAAAATAGAGGCAGTCAGATTTAGCAACTGTGGGTCTTTAGATTTAGGAAGAAGAAGGTCTTGATTACCTTAGAGAGGGCTGTTTCTGTGGAGTGAAGCAACAGAAGCCAGGCTGGAGGGGAATAAGGAGATAATTGTAGGGGAGGAAGTGGAAACAGGGAGTGTGAACAAGTATCAACCCTGGGGGGCTGGAAATCAATAAATAGATAGTATTTATTGAGGGCTTACTATGTGCAGAGCGCACTGTATGTAGCACTTAGAGTACAATTAGTAGATGTGATTCCTGTCTTCAAAGAATTTACAATTAAACCAGGAGATTCAGACACTAAAATAAACTACAGGTTGTTGGAAGCAACAGAGTTTAATGATGTGTACAGAAGTGCTATCTTATTCCCCCTAAATATATTACTTCTTGGGGTTAAGGCCAAGAGTTTGTACTCACCAGGGAGTTGAGGCCAGACCTGGCAGAATTATAAGGGGATCGAGCTCAAAAATATCACACATTACCATGTCTAGAAATCAACAGTCCCACAAATCATAAGGCAGGAAAAACAGACGAGTGGCTGGGTTTCTCTGTTGCTTTGTGTCTGTAAAGCTCAAAGCCTTCTTATATTCATAACTTCATTCATCTTCCCAATACCCCTGTGATGTAGGAAGCAGTCAGGTATTAATGTCCCTGTGTAATAAATGGAGATACCAAGGCAGAGAGAGATCAAATGACTCACCTAAGGCCCCTGATCGTCAGGGCAGCACCAGGGCTAGGACCCAAAGAACATTTTTTGTACTTCAGGAAAAGAGATGGAAATGTAAGCCAGAGATCAGTGAAGGACGGGGAGAAGGTGAAGGCAGGACTTGTGTGAGGAAACCACAAAGGAGCAGCAGGCAAACTCCAATAAGAAGCTCTCTGAGGAAGTAGAGGAGTACAGAGGCTTTGTATATTCAGTGCTTTGGTCAACATTTCATCCAGGTTTTACTGAACTTAAATCTCACTTGTTGCACAGTTGACAGTGGTAGTAAATAATAATAATAGTTGTGGTATTTGTGGTACTCAGCGCTTACTATATGTCGGGTAGTATACCAAGTGCCGGGGTAGATACGAACAAATCAAGTTGGACACAGTCCCTGTCCCACTTGGGGCTCACAGTCTTAAACCCCATTTTACAGATGAGGTAACTGAGTCCCAGTGAAATGTCTTGCCCAAGGTTACACGGCAGACAAGTGGCAGAACGGGAGCAGAACCCAGGTCCTTCTGACTCCCAGGGCCCTGGTCTATCCACTAGGCAAATATAAGAGAAGTGTTTGGAGAGAAGCTTAGGAATTCAGTTTTTGCGTTAAGCTCGAGGTATTGATGATTAATACGACTGTCTTTATCCTAGAGACAAGATATTTGAAACTGGGATGATAGAGCAAGTTCAGGGCAGGAGAAATAAATTTTGAACAGTCTCCACCATGGTGGAAGTCAAATTATGTGAATGCAAAGTGAGAGGAGTGTAATGTGGAGCAGTGTGGCCTAATAGAAAGAGCACAGTCCTGGAAGTCAATAATAATAATAATAATGATAATGGTATTTGTTAAGCGCTTACTATGTCCCAAGCACTGTTCTAAACGCTGGATAGACCTGGGTTCTAGTCCTGATGCTGCCACTTGCCTGCTGTCACCTTGGGCAAGTCACTTCTCTGCGCCTCAATTTCCTCATCTGTAAAATGGGAGATTCAATACCTGTTCTCCCTCCTACTTAGACTGTGAGCCCCACATGGGACAAAGACTGTGCCTGGCCTGATTATTTGGTACCTAGCACAGCATTTCATATGAAAGGACCCAAATCTGAGCCTTGAGGACTCCAGACAGTTAAAGGAGTCGGTGGTGGAGATGAAGAAGGATTTTTTTGAGAAAGATACTACAGAATTTTATGTGTCAGCTAGCTTCTTCAGAAATTCCTCCCTTTCCCCTCCAGCAGAAGTTCTAGCTTAGCCACAGTCAATTATTGACCGGCAGAAGAGATGACGCTAGTTGGTTTACTTAAAGAAAACAGTTCATTCATTCATTCAGTCCTATTTATTGAGCGCTTACTGTGTGCAGAGCACTGTACAAAGTGCTTGGAAAGTACAATTCGGCAACAGATAGAGACAATCCCTACCCAACGACATGAGCTAACCGCCCCTCACTCTTGTCACCCTTCTGAATGAGGTTGGGGGTTGGTGGGGGGATCGCAGATCTGGGAACGGGTAGAGTCATGGTTAGCACTGTAAAACCAGGTTGCAGGCTACTTCCCCCAGTAGCCATTCATCAGTGCTTTTTGAATGACATCTGTGGGCAGAGAAATAGAGACACTTGTGGGAGAAGGACAGAGGTAGAAGACATGGTGTCTGCCCTATAAGAGTCACCAATCCCATCTCCTATGTTGCTGGGGGTGGCGGAGGTCAGGGGGAGATGGGGGAGGGAGGACCACAAGCCCATCAGTATGTTGGACCCTCCAGTTCACTGTCAAATTGGCTTGTTTTTGAAGGACTGGTTAGTGCTCATAATATATATGAGGGTTAGTATAGAATGTACATTATGGGGCTGAAAGATAAATCATAGAAAATAGTCAGAGAATTCCACGCAGTAGGCAGTGATCTAAGGGGGACCAAAAACACATTTTTCAGAAAATAAATACTTTAAATAGTAGTACATTTAAGTTGCCCGAAAGCATCCCCTGACTCAAAAAGGCCTTAAAGTTGTATTTTATTTCTGCTGTAGTTGATGACCTCGCTGTGCTTGCCTTGGGCATTAGGCCTGTCCTCTTAAGTAGCGGTTGTAGAACTGTTGAGTGCCTTTGGTCAAGGCACTTGACTAGGAGCTTGGAAAGTACCGAATGAAAATATATTCCATTGCCCACAAGGAGCTCACACTTTTAATGGGAATGACAAACAAATGTGTGCAACTAAGAGCAGTCAAAATAAATACGGGAAAATGTACACACATACATATAAATCTCGGCCAAAAAAAGCCCCCGGAATCACTTTGAAGATGAAAGGATTTGAATCTTACCTTTTAATAGGTACTGCTCATGCTTTAATGGAGCCTTTCATTAGGAAATGGGGCGGTGCAACTTAAAATATATAATGCCTGGAGATCTGAGCCCAGGATTGGTCATCGGCCTTGTCCATTCAACTGATTTTTTGTGTGACCTAGAGGAAGCCACTGAACCTTTCTGACTTCTCTACAAAGGAAAATGAAATACCAGTCTTTTGAGATGGGAATACAGTGCTCTTTATTCTTTAGCTATTTGGATGCTCAGTATTCTTCTGGAGTGATTTGATCAATTAAGTAATTGTATTTAGTAAGTGCTTAGGGTGTGCAGAGCACTGAATTAAGGGCTTGGGTGAGTACTGTATAACAGAGTTGGTAGACACATTACCAGCCCACAAGGAGCTTATAGCCTAGAGAGGGAGAAAGACATAAATAAATAAATTACGGATATATACATAGGTACTGTGGGGCTGAGGGTGGGGTGAATAAAAGGTACACATCCAGTAACTCACTTCGATATTGTGAGAAGTGGCTTATGATAATGAATTTTGGTAGTAACACAAGGGTTGGAATGTGTTCTGACAGTATAATTGCATTGTTAGTTAAAATAAAATTAATGACTTGTTTTGGGAAAGAATATGAGTTTTTAGTGTCTCAGTGAAAGTTTCTCCCAAAGACATTTCTGGGCCTGTTATTAATTATATTAAGGAATTAAAAATATTGTGATCATCAAAAAAGTATGTTTAAATTTAAGCATCTCATCTAAGTTGCACTGTACCTTTTAAAATTCGGAATCTTCCGTAATGGTACCGCCAAGAGCCTCTTCTCTCCCCTGCAGTGTATTTAATGCCTTTAAGAAATACAGAGTAGTCAGGTTATAGGTTTATTCAGAATATGGTGTGATCAAATGGTGGACTAGTGATTTACAAGGAGCCTGCAGCGAGACAGGCGAGATCAAGGCACAGTGAGAAGGTCAGCACTAGAGGAGTGAAGGATGCAGGCTGGGTTGTAGAAAGAGAGAAGGGAGGCGACGTAGGAGGGGCAAGGTGATGGAGTGCTTGACCTTCTGTCCTTCATCTAACCCTATTCCTTTGGAGAGCTCATTCCCTCCTATGGCTTCAACTACCACCTCTCCGTGCATAATTTGCAAATCTACCTCTCCAGGCCTGATCTCTTTACCTCTCTGCAGTCTTGCATTTCTTCCTGCCTTCAGGACATCTCTTCTGCGTTGTCCTGCCTCACCAAAACGGAATTCCTCGTCTTCCCATCCAAACCCTGTCTCTCCCCACAACCCAACTTTCCAATCACTGAAGAAAGCACCACCATCTTCCTGTCACATAAACTCATAACCTTGATTTTATCCTTGACTCATCTCTCTCATTCATTCATTTATTCATTCAATCGTATTTAAGTGCTTATTCATTCATTCATTCAATCATATTTATTGAGTGCTTACTGTGTGCAGAGCACTGTACTAAGCACTTGGGAAATACAAGTTGGCAACATATAGAGAAGGTCCCTACCCAACAACAGTCACAGTCTAGAAGGGGGAGACAGATAACAGAACAAAAAATGTGGACAGGTGTCATCAGGATAAAGAGAAGTAAAGCTAGATGCACATGATTAATAAAATAGTAAATATGTACAAGTAAAATAGAGTAATAAATCTGTACAAACATATACAGGTGCTGTGGGGAGGGGAGGGAGGTAGGGTGGGGGGGGGATGGGGAGGAGGAGAGGAAAAACGGGGCTCAGTCTGGGAAGGCCTCCTGGAGGAGGTGAGCTCTCACTAGGGCTTTAAAGGGAGGAAGAGAGCTAGCTTGGCGATTGTGCAGAGGGAAGGCATTCCAGGCCAGGGGGAGGACGTGGGCCGGGTGTTGATGTCGGGACAGGCGAGGACGAGGCACAGTGAGGAGGTTAGCGGCAGAGGAGCGGAGGGTGCAGGCTGGGCTGTAGAAGGAAAGAAGAGGGAGGTGAGGTAGGAGGGGATGAGGTGATGGAGGGCCTTGAAGCCGAGAGTGAGGAGTTTTTGCCTGTTGCATAGGTTGACTGGTAGCTACTGAAGATTTTTGAGGAGGGGAGTAACATGCCCAGATCTGTTTCTGCACAAAGATGATCTGGGCAGCAGCATGAAGTATAGACTGAAGTGGGGAAAGACAGGAAGATGGGAGATCAGAAAGGAGGCTGATGCAGTAATCCAGTCGGGGTAGGATGAGAGATTGAACCAACTGTGAGCAGAGCAAATTCCACCCACATATTCCGTGCTACCAAATCTAGTTGGTTCAACCTTCACAACTTCGCTGAAATCTTCCCTTTCTATCCAAACTGCTACCGTGCTGATCCAAGCGTTTATCTTACACTACCTTGATTACTGCATCAGCCTTCTTGCTGACCTCTCTGCCTCCCTTCTCTCCTCACTCAAGTCCATAATTTGCTGCCCCGATAATTCTTTTCTTAAAATGTTATTTGTTATACCTATGTGCAAGGCATGTACTAAGCATTGGAGCTAGGTACAAGCTACTCAGGTTGGACACAGTCCATGTCTCACATGGGACTCACAGTCTTAATCCCTATTTCACAGATGAGGTAACTGAGGCACAGAGAAGTTTAATGACTAGCCCAGTGTCAAATAGCGGACAAATGGCAAAGCAAGGATTAGAACCCCAGCCCTCCTTACTCTCAGGCCCAAGCATGGCTCAGTGGAAAGAGCACGGGCTGTTGAGTCAGAGGTCATGGGTTCAAATCCTGCTCCACCACTTGTCAGCTGTGTGACTTTGGGCAAGTCACTTAACTTCTCTGAGCCTCAGTTCCCTCATCTGTAAAATGGGGATGAAGATTGTGAGCCCCATGGGGTACAATCTGATCACCTTGTAACCTCCCCAACGCTTAGAACAGCACTTTGCACATCGTAAGCACTCAATAAATGCCGTTATTATTATTATTATTATTCTCTGGAAAAAAAAAACATTCTTTTCTTCTAAAAATAGTTTAGTGCATGTCTCCCCACTTCTCAGGAACTTCCAGTGGTTGCCCATCCACCAAAGCATCAAACAGAAACTCTTTTAAAGCACTTAATTGTTACCTTACCTCGCTGATTTCCTGCTATAGTCCGGCCCACTCTTTACTCCTCTAATGCCAGCCTACTCACTGAACCTCACTCTCTTTTATCTCACTACTGACCCCTTTCCAACCTCCTGCCTCTGGTCTGAAACTCCCTCTCCCCTCTTCATGTAGTCATACTGTCACTTTCCCCACCTTTTCCCACATCTCCTCCAAGGCACCTTTACCTGACGTTGCTCTTGTTTTCCATATCCCCTCCCCCTGCGTGCCAACGTTATGCTTCGTTTTGTACCTTTTAAGCACTTGATTTTTACTCCAACCTCAGCTTCTTAGAACTTATACATCTGTAATTCATTTTAAACCCTGTCTCCTGTACATTGTAAACTTCTTGTGGGCAGGGTGCGTGTCTACCAATTGTGTGGTATTGTACTCTCCCAAGGGCTTAGTATGGTATTCTGCAGACAGTAAGCACACAAATACCGTTGATTGGTTGATCCCACATGCTTGGCTGCTCCATGGCACCTCTGCGCTCCAGTTCACCCTTCCTGACTGAAGATACTTTCTCTTTATGCCTACCAACTCACTTCCTGCCGTGGACTCTCATCATCCTGGCCCCACATTTCCCACCTGTTGTACATTCCAGCTGTATCTCCTCGCTACCCAGCCCTGACTTCCCACACCTCTGCCTTTCCCAGTCTCCATCTTTTTCCAATCCTTCCATTTAATCCCAGTGCCTTTCTCTTAACTACTTTCTTTGACCTAAAGTGCCACCATCAACCCTTCAACCACACCTTGAGTCTTGGGCTCTTTCTTCTGACTTGCTCTAGATATTTTCCTGGTCCTTCCTCCAGACGGAACAGGAGCAGGTGGTGCTGCTGTCAGAGGAGTCAGCTGGTTTGCCTTTTATTGACAGTTGTCATGCTCCCTCCTTAAAAGAGGAGCAACCAGAAGAAGAAGGGTATATAGGTAGTGGCCACCAACTGTGCATTGCCAAACCCCATAAAAATCTTTAAGATGCCCCCTGAAACTAATGCAGCCTAACTCTACTCCCATCCTGGCAGTGCAATAGAAGCACGTGAGCAGTGTGGGCTAGTGGATAGAGCATGGATTCAGATTTTTATACATTTTAAAGTGATGTTAAGTTTTGTAAAAAAAAGCAATAGCAAAAATAAATAGGAAGAAAAGCATCGATAATAGGGCAGTTGCTTTGCCTCAGTTGGCGGAATTGCACATTAACTATTGGATATAATAACAATAATAATAATGGCATTTGTTAAGCACTTACTATGTGCAAAGCACTGTTCTAAGCGCTGGAGGTGGTACAAGGTGATCAAGTTGACCCGCGTGGGGCTCACAGCCATCATCCCCATTTTACAGATGAGGTAACTGAGGCTCTGAGAAGTTAAGTGACTTGCCCAAGGTCACGCAGCAGACATGTGGCGGAGCTGGGATTCAAACCCATGACCTCTGACTCCAAAGCCTGTGCTCTTTCCACTGAGCCACGCTGCTTCTTGCTGTCATGTATTCAAGCTGTCATGACAGCTGGATATGCTGTCATGAATTTGAGGTCCTTGAATGCCTTTTTCACTGAGTTATACCATACCAAAATTCACAAAGCATGGCATGAGTTCCTCCTATTAATAATAGTAATAATTGTAGTATTTGTTGTTACTAATAATAATTGTGGTATTTGTTAGGCACTTTCTCTGTGCCAAGCACTGAACTAAGCCCTGGGGTGAATCAAGCAAATCAGGTTGGAAACAGTCCCTGTCCAACATGGGGCTCGCAGTTTCAATCCCAATTTTCCAGATGAGGTAACTGAGACACAGAGAAGGGAAGCGACTTGCCTAAGGTCACTCAGCAGACAAGTGGCAGAGCCGGCATTAGAATCCAGTTCCTTCTGGCTCCGAGGCCCATGCTCTATCCACTAATCTACGCTGCTCCCCGTGCTTCTGTTGCACAGCCAGGATGGGAGTAGAATTAGGCTGGAGTGTTTTGTTGTCTGTCTCCCTCCCTCTAGACTGTGAGTCTGTTGTTGGGTAGGGATTGTCTCTTATCTGTTGCCGAATTGTACTTTCCAAGGGCTTATTACAGTACTCTGCACAGAGTAAGCGCTCAATAAATACTATTGAATGAATGAATTACTCTACCACTTAACCTATTGGGTGACCCTAGGCAACTCTCTTAGTTTCTCTGTGCTTCAGTTACCTCATCTGCAAAACCGGAGATTCAATCCCAATCTCCCTTGTACTTCGGGTGTGGGACCTGATTATCTTGTATCTACTGCAGCACTTAGTACACTGCTTGGGACATAGTGCTTAACAGTTGCCATTATTATTATTGTCATTAATAATAATAAAGAAATAATATAAAATAAATAAAAATAAATAAATGGTAATATAGCAATAGATAATAATAAATAATAAACAAAAATAAATAGTAATAATACTATTATTAAATTGTATTATAAATAATAATAATGATGATGATGAACCAGAGGCAAGTAGGAAAGGAGACTTTGTGGCATTCAAGTAGAGCTGTTACCATGCCTTGAGTGCACTTGTTCACCTATAATTTTTTGCTTCCATTAGAACTTTAATTTCATTTTCAGAGGAGTCTTGTTGAAGCTGCCAGTATTATTATCATAATATTTACTTAGAAACAACGGAAGTTACAGGGTTTGAAAAGATCCAAGAAATCTCATAGGTAGACTTGGGGTGTGGAGGGTAATAGGCATTGCAATTATTATAAACATTGAATTGGAGAGCAATAGGGCAAGCACGGAGTATTTTCCATCCTTTGGCATCTCTTCACTTTTGCATGACTCATTTTAGACCATGCCAGGAAGTCTTTCAGTATCTACAAAATCAAGAACAGTTAAAATTTGGCTGAAGTACTTCCCTTTCCCCAACTTGGCTGAAAGAAGTATGGACGAGTTTCTGAGAGGCAGAGACAAATCAGCTGGGAAGTAGCAGAGGATATAAATAAATTCGTTTGTGTGTGAGAGAGAGGGGAGTGGTAAGGGGAGAGGGTAAGTGTTTAAATTGTATATTATTATAGAGAGTGTAATAATACAAATATTTATGAAATGCCACTACTGTTGAACACTTACTTATCTTATGCCGTCGAGTTGTCTCTGACCCATAGCGATTCCATGGACACATCTCTCCCAGAACACCCCAGCTCCATTAGCAATCGTTCTGTTAGGGTATCCATAGAGCTTTCTTAGTAAAAATATGGAAGTGGTTTACCATCGCTGCCTTCCTCTCAGTAAACTCGAGTCTCTCCCTCGACTCTCTCCCATGCCTGCTGCCCAGCATGTGTGAGTTTTGACTTTTAGCAGATTGCCTTCCACTCGCTAGTCACATCCCAAGCTAGGAATGGGATGGATAGGCCTCTGCTCGACTCTCCCTCCCATAGTTAAGACTGGTAGAGTACTGAAAACTCTCCAGATTCACCCCCTGAGGGGAGGGGGGTGAACACTTACTAAGGAACTACAATGTACAGAGTGTGTTGGGGAGATACACTGAATAAAATTAATCAATGGTATTTATTGAGTGCTTACTCTTTGCAGAGCACTGTAATATGCAGAGCTTGGAGAGAGTACAATACAGCAGTGTTGGTAGACATGTTCCCTGCTCACAAGGAGCGTACCGTCTAGAGAGGGAGACAGATATCATCAATCGTATTTATTGAGCGCTTACTGTGTGCAGAGCACTGTACTAAGCGCTTATAATAATATTAAGCACTTACTATGTGCAAAGCACTGTTCTAAGCACTGGGGAGGTTACAGGGTGATCAGGTTGTCCCACGGGGTGCTCACAGTCTTAATCCCCATTTTACAGATGAGGTAAATGAGGCACAGAGAAGTTAAGTGACTTGCCCAAAGTCACACAGATATAAAATAAATTACACATTTTTCCCAAACATAAGTAGTGGATGAGCTAAATTATGGCGGTAGTGGTTTTATGTATTTTTGAAATGTGCAAATGCCAACAAGTAGGAGAAAAGATTACCTCTGTGAAATATGATTGCTTGGAAAATTTCTGCTTTGAAAGTTCAGCTCTTTCGGAACTGTCTTCTGCCAGAAAAATCTTACGTCCTTTTTCCATTTTAAATGTAGCATGTTTTTCCCTCAATTGCATTTCTTATGCAGCTGTACTTTAGTCAAGCGGTGGCAAAGCATGGAAAATTCCAACACAGAAGAGAGTTTCAGGAAGTGTTGAGTGAAGGAAAACATGTTAACCTAGCGTTACCTCCAGAAGATCATTGATAGAAATGACATCTTCTCCCAGACAATTTGCTGTATTAGGGCCAAGTTGAAGTTGTGCCTTCAGAAGTTAATACAGAAAAGTGTAAGCAGCCATATTTATTTCTCTTTCTTAAGTCTAGTTGAACATATTCTTGAAGTGAGGAATATTTTCCTCGTAGTGGTTTCTTCAGAATGAGGTAATTTAAAATTCAAGAGACATTTTAAGTTTTCATTAGTATTTAGCACAGAGTTGGACAGAATACTTAGGACACTTTCTAGTCTTTTGATATTTGATTGTTATTTTCTAATGACATTCTATTTTCCAAAGCATTGTCTAGTCTGCAGAGTAACTAGGATTGCTTTGTAGCATTTGAAGATATAAATCGCGAAAACAATAGTTTTCTTAAATCATTGAAACATTCATTGTTTTGAAATTAAAATGTACTTGAGTTTACAAGTAGTCAAATCCAAAATTTTCACAAGGGTTTTGTTGTAGTGTTATAAACAGGTAAAATGGTTTTGAGCGTTTATGGTGTGCCGAACACTGTACTAAGCAGTTCAGAGAGTAGAGTGCAAGAGTGATGGTAGACATGCTCCCTGATCTCAAGGGGCTTATGGTCTATTGAAAGAAGACAGTTATTAAAATAATTACGTAGAGAAGAAATGGCAGAGTATAAGGATATGTATATAAGTGCTATGAGCCTGGGTGGGTGGGGTGAATATCAAAGTGCTTAAGGGGAATCAATCAATCAATCAATCGTATTTATTGAGCGTACTGTGTGCAGAGCAATGTACTGAGCGCTTGGGAAGTACAAGTTGGCAACATATAGAGACAGTCCCTACCCAACAGTGGGCTCACAGTCTAAAGGGGGGAGACAAAGAACAAAACCAAACATACTAACAAAATAAAATAAATAGAATAGATATGTACAAGTTAAATAAATAGAGAAATATGTACAAACATATATACATATATACAGGTGCTGTGGGGAAGGGAAGGAGGTAACATGGGGGGGATGGCGAGGGGGAGGAGGGGGAACTCACCATCAGAGTGGTGAGTTCTTTTTTTTTTTTGAATTTTTCTCATCTGTTCTCGCGGAGGCACCCTCTAGTTCCCGGGTACACTACGGGGGAAGGAAGGACTGACCGGGTCAGTCCAGGAAAAGGATCTCTCGTCAAGAGGTGGTCCGGGAAAAGGACCTCTCATCAAGAGGCGGTCCAGGAAAAGGACCTCTCATCAGGAGGCGTTCCGGGAAAAAGACCTCTCATCAGGAGGCGATCCGGGGAAGGGACTTCTCATCAGGTGACACCTTGAGTTGGAGGGACCATAGCTTGGGCAAGTGGGACGCCACGTGGTTCTCGGCCATAACCCGAGATAGGTACAGAACCAGAATTGTTCTTGTCTGCTCTCGCGGAGGCACCCTCTAGTTCCCGGGTACACTAGGGGGGAAGGAAGCCCGACCGAGTCGGTCTGGGGAAATGACCTCTCATCAGGAGATGGTTCGGGCATTTCAGCACCAGTGGGACGCCACTCGGTGAATGGGCATAACCCAAGACAGAGACAGAATTGGGATTGTTCTTGTCTGCTTTCGCGGATGCACCCTCTAGTTCCTGGGTACACTAGGGGGGAAGGAAGGCCGACTGGGTCGGTCTGGGAAAAGGGGAACATACTCAAGTGCCTAGTCAGTGCAGAAGGGAGGGTGATAAACGCCTAACAAATACCACTGTCATTATTAATTGAGTGGGAAAAATGAGGCATAACTCAGGAAAGGCCTCTTCGAGGAGATGTGACTTTTGGAGGGTTTTGAAGATGGGGAGAGTGGTGGGTTTTTTGGTTATGAAGGGGAGTAAGTTCCAGACCAGAAGGAGGATGTGAGTAGTGGTTCAGCAGTGAAACTGATGAGATCAGGGTATAGAGAGTAGGGTGGTATTAGAGTAAAAAAGTGAGTGGGCTAGGTTGTCAATCATAGGAGATCAATGAGGAAGGTAGGAGGGGACAAGCTGATTGCCTTAAAGCCAATGGTAAGGAGTTTCTCTTTGATGCAGAGATAGCTGGGAAACTATCTGTGAGCTAGACTGTGCTAGACTGTGAGCCCATTGTTGGGTAGGAACCGTCTCTATATGTTGCCTATTTGTACTTCCCAAGCGCTTAGTACAGTGCTCTGCACATAGTAAGTGCTCAATAGATACGACTGAATTTATGAAACTACTGGAGGTTTCTGAGGAGTGGTCAAATCGAGATGTAAATTCTTGTACCAGCAGGGTGGAAATTTAGATTCATTTATTCAGTCGTATTTACTAAGCACTTACTGTATGCACAGCACTGTACTAAGCGCTTGGGAAGTACAATTCAGCAACAAATAGAGGCAATCCGTACCCAACAATGGGCTCACATGGAAAGGTAGGGACAGATTCCAAAGGTATCGTAGAGCAGTAACTGACAAGTTTTGGTGACTTGGTGTGTGAGTTGAAGGAGAAAGATGAATCAAGGATAATTCCAGTGTTAATCAATGGTAATTATTCAGCACTTCGTGCAGAGTACTGTACTAAACACTTGGGAGAATGCAGTACATTGGGTAGATGTGACCCCTGCGCTCCCATTTGGGACAACCCACTTACCTTGTATCTACCCCAGCGCTTAGAACAGTGCTTGGCACATAGTAAGTGCTTAACAAATACCATCATTACTATTCATAGTCAATCAAATGTATTTATTGACTGCTTACTGTGTGCAGAGCACTATACTAAGCGTATGGGAGAGCTCAATATAACAGAGTTGGTAGACACATTTCCTGCACACACAGAGTTTACAGCTTAGGTTACAGGCTTGAGATACATGGAGAACAGACTGTAAACTCATTATGGTCAGGGACTATGTCTGCTAGTTCTATTGCACTCTCCCCAGTGCTTAGAACAGTGCTTTGCACATAAAAAGCACTCAGTAAATGTCATTGAATAGTGGTATTATTGACAATGATATGTAAGATGGGAAGAAGAAAGGTTTGGGAGGGAAAATGAGGAGTTCAGGTTTAGACATGTTGAGTCTGACGTTTTGGTGGGGCATCCAAGTAGAGACAGATCCTGAAGACAGGAGGAAAAGTGAGATTGCAGAGAAGGAGAGGGGTCAGGGCTGGAGGAGTAAATTTGAAAGTCATCTATGTAGAAATGGTAGTTAGAGCTGTTGGAGTGGGTGAACTCCCCAAGAGAGTCAGAGTTAATAGACAATATACCTACCAAATACCACTGTTCCTTAACAAATGTCATTATTATTATTAGGAAGTGAGTCTTGAGAGTCCCCCCCATCTTTAATGGGTGAGAGGCAGAGGAGGCATAGCCAGAGGTAGAGGGAGAACCAGGAAAGGACAGTGATCTCTCAGAAACCTTTGACACTATGAACCACATCATTCTCCTAGAAACAATGTCTAACCTTGTTTTCTCTGACTCAGTCATATTTATTGAGCGCTGTCTGGGTGCAGAGCCCTGTACTAAGTAAGTGCTTAGCACCGTACTAAGGGTCTGAGGCATAAAGAAGGATGTGAGCAAGTGGGTGGAGGCTTGAGAGACAAGAGCAAGACATACTGAATAAATTACAAGAGCAAGACATACTGAATAAGTTAACTTGAGGAAAAGAAAGACCTGGGAATGTAGTGGGAGACGGGAGTGGTTACGTAGGAGGAAGACTGCTGATGGAGGGCATTAAAGCCATTGGTCATGGATTTCTGCTTGTTGCAGAGAGGAATGGGTAATCTTTGAAAGTTTCTGAGGAGTGAAAAGACACGTGCAGACCAATGTTTTAGAAAAATGATCTGGGCATCAGAGAAAATTACTCTATTTCTTTTACTTGTGCATATTTATTCTATTTATTTTGTTAATGATGTGCATATAGCTATAATTCTATTTGTTCTGACAATTTTGACACCTGTCTACATGTTTTATTTTGTTGTCTGTCTCCCCCTTCTAGACTGTGAGCCCACTGGTGGGTAGGGACCGTCTCTATATGTTGCCGACTTGTACTTCCCAAGCGCTTAGTACAGTGCTCTGCACACAGTAAGCACTCAATAAATATGATTGAATGAATGAATGAAATTAGAGACTGGAGGCAGAGAGACCAATGAGGAAACTGATGCAGTAGTCAAGATAAATGTCCGAACCAGTGTGGGGCTGTTTGGATTTAGATGAAAGGGGTGGATCTTGAAAATGTTGTGGAATAAAAACCGCGAGGTTCGACGACAGAGTGAGTGTGAAAGTTGAAAGTAGGGAAGGAGTCAAAGATAATGCTAAGGTTGCAGGCTAGAGAGTTTAGATGGGTGGTGACGTTGGTATTTATGGAAAGGTTAGGTGGAGGATAGGTTGTGTGAGGGAAGATAATTTAGTTTTAGACATCTAATGGGTTTGAGATGAAAAATATTGAAGTATCGCTAGACTCTTGACCCTCCAAATCACCTGGAAATGGCAGTTGTCGGAGCAGTGTGACCAAGGACTGAGTTCTAATCCCAGCTCCAACACTTACTGTGAGCCCACTGTTGGGTAGGGACTGTCTCTATATGTTGCCAACTTGTACTTCCCAAGAGCTTAGTACAGTGCTCTGCACACAGTAAGCGCTCAATAAATACGATTGATTGATTGATTACTGCTATGTGACCTTAGCCCCATGTGGGACAAGGACTGGGTCTGACCCGATTAACTTGTCTCTACCCCAGCTCTTAGAACAGTGCCTGACATATAGTAAGCGCTCAGCAAATACCAAACCACCTCCCCCCAAAACCATTGTTTCAATTAATTCCATGTTATTGTAAGGCCCTTATGTGCAGGGAACATGTCACTCCTTAGTTTTGTGACGAGTGAATTGCTCCAAGCGGATGCTCAGAAAAAGACCAGTACTAATATCACACTTTGAGTATATTCCCCATCTCACAGAATCCTAAAGCTCAGAGGACCTTATGAGTTCTCTAGCAGTTGGAATGGAAGGTGAGCAAATGTTAGAGTGGTAGGATGTTTGGGAGGTTGTGACAGTGTAAACCAAAGATAGCTTTTCCAGGAATATTCCATCTAAGCAATGTCATTCTGCTGCTCTGTTTGCCGTTTCTGATTAGCTATTGTTGTTGTCAAATTAGTTTTGTTAAAACTGTCTGTCAATTGTCCTTTTTTCTTTCCTCCGCTTAGTACACCCTGCACGGAGAAGGTGCTTAAAAAATGGCCATACTAGTACAGCTGCCAGCAGTCCCCATTTTACAGGTCAAGCATCCACTCTAATGAATAGCTCCCTATTTTTCCAACCTTACAGGCAAGAATGCAGACAGAGAGTAGTTGAGTATGCTGACCGTAAGCCTGGGTTTCAGTAAAATAACCAGGAGGCTAATTTTAAATGTGCCTTGATCAGGGGTAGTTAGGTGATGAGAGGCTTGGAGAGTCCTACAAAGGCCTTAATGACTGCCAAGAGCAGAGAAGGAAAATGGGCTTATGAAATACAGTAGACCCTGAAGGGTTTGGAGCTACCCTTTCATCTTTACCGTTTCCCAATATGGACCCTTTTGAACTAAGAGCACTACTCTACGGTAATGACTTGGTTTGCTGTAGAAGTCAGCTTTAAAATCGAAACTATACCCAAGTGAAGTGTAGTCCTCAAGTACCATTTTCATTATTTAGATGTACAACAGCTCTAAGATGTAACCGGTCTCCCAGCATGGAATCAGCGTGACACCCAATATTTCTCATACTTTTGTTTGAGAACAAGCTCACTTTCTAAAATGACAGTCTATATTCTCGGTTTGGAAATTCTCAGATGATAAACAGGATATAGGTAGAAATAAATCCTAAACTAAGGACACTTTTGAATTAAAGCACCAAAGAACAGTTCACTGATACTAAAAACTATCCAGGATTGGAGTCTTTTTCTGAAATCCCTACCATTTCAGGAGATAAAATTCTGAACTCTAGTCCTTAGGCATTAGATGACTTTACACAAATCATTATACCTATTTGTACTTCTACTACCCACCGAACAATGAAAAATACTAGGTTGGGTTTGTGGAGGGAACTGGAAGAACCTAAAATACAGTTGGATTTACATTACATCATTCTGGAATACATCAGAATTCACGGGGCAGGAAACCAGACTACTGATACTTGATAACATAATGTTAGTGTGGTCTTCTTGACTCAAGCCTGCAGTTAGGAGTTTATGCCTAGCTGTGGTCTGGCTATGCACTCTTAGGGGGAGAATAGTATTTTCTACTGGAAAACAACCTACACTCTCCTCTTCAGACATATATTGTATTTCTTATGTGAAAAATAATGGCTAGCATTATTCACCCAGTACAGCAGCAGTTTCTCCCACTTTGACTAGTTCCACCCTTACCTGCTATTTGGTATATTCAAATTTTCCATGAGATTTAGTTTGAGATATGCACTTAGAAAGACAAACATTGGAAATTTACATATATAGTCATCTGCCTAGCAAATAACATTGATTATCTAAGTTTTTAGGTGATCTGGAACACCATCTTAAGAGTTAAAAGTAAATCACAGTCAGAAGGTGATGAAATATTGTTCAAGTTGTTTTATGGAAATCATTTCCACCCAAACCCTTGATATGGAGAAGAATGGGTCATCATTGATGGTGTTGGGGGAATGAGAAGAAAAAAGATAAGGACGCCAGAGTAAAATGGACTGGAGAGGGGAGAGACTAGAGACGGGAAGATCATCAAGGAGGCTTGATGCAGTAGTCAGAATGGCATATTGCAGATGTCTGCAATAGTGTCGTGGCTGTTTGGAGAGGAAGGGGCAGGTCTAGGAAAAGTTGAGGAGGAAGAACTGACAAGATCTGGTGACAGACTGAATATGGAGGTGGGAAGAGGTAAAGAACATATCAAGGTTGTGTACTTTCATTCATTCAATCATATTTATTGAGTGCTTACTGTGTGCAGAGCACTGTACTAAGCACTTGGGAAGTGCAAGTTGGCAACATATAGATATGGCCCCTACCCAGCAGTGGGCTCACAGTCTAGAAGAGTGGGCTCACAGTCTAGAAGGACTTGAGAGACAAAGGTGAATGGCAGTGGTGTCAGTAGTGATGAGAAAGTCGGGAGAAAGGGAAGGTTTGAGAGAGAAGATGAGTTCAGTTTGGGCCATGTTGAGCTTGAAGTGCCCTGTGAGACATCCATGGACGTGTCCTGGAGACAGAGGAGGAGACAGATCCGAACTAGCGGGGAGGATTTGGGAGTCATCTCCAGACAGGGTGTAAGTTTAAGCCATGGTAGGGAGTGAGCTCTTCAAGGGAGGGAATGAAATTTAAGAAGAGAAGGAAACTCGAAACAGATCCTTGAAGGACAGTGCTCAGGTCTTAGAACAGTGCTTGGCACATAGTGCTTAATAGATACCATTATTATTGTTGTTGCATAAAATGAAAGAAACCACCTGTTTGAAAGAATGCTGTGATTAAATAAGCATTTTTTTGTACTTTTTTCAGCTTTCAGAAGAGATTGGGAAGCTGGAAGATAAAATGGAATGTGCAAATAATGCTCTGAAAGCAGATTGGGACAGATGGAAACAAAACATGCAAAATGATATCAAGGCAGTGTTCACAGATATGGCTGAGAAGAATGTTCACTATTACGAAGAGGTAATTGTATACTTCAAAAGTAATGTTTTGAATGTATTTCGCTTCTCTGGATTTTGTGTACCATTGATTCCCATACACCTAGGCCTGGTGGAAAGAACATCGGCTTGGGAGTCAGTGTTCCAGTTCTGCCATATGTCTGCTGTGTACCTTGGGCAAGTCATTTAACTTCTCTGCGCCTCAGTTTCCTCAGTTGTAAAATGGGATTCAAGGCTAGTCCCTCCTACTAAGACTTTGAGCTCCATATCAAATAGGGACTCTGTTCAACCTTATCAGCTTGTATCTACCCCTTC
This sequence comes from Tachyglossus aculeatus, assembly GCF_015852505.1. NCBI lineage: Eukaryota > Metazoa > Chordata > Mammalia > Monotremata > Tachyglossidae > Tachyglossus > Tachyglossus aculeatus. Next base: position 53,616,493 of record NC_052069.1, read on the forward strand.
GAACAGTGCTTGACACATAGTAAGTGCTTAACAGATGTAATTCAGTCGTATTTATTGAGCACTTACTGTGTGCAGAGCAGTGTACTGAGTGCTTGGAAAGTACAATTCAGCAAGAGACAATCCCTGCCCACAGTTGGCTCATAGTCAAGAAGAGGGGAGATGGGAATCAAAAAAAGTAAACAGGCATCAATAGCATCAGTATAAATAAATGAAATGATAGATATATACACATAATGAATATTAATAGAATTATAAGTATGTACATATGTACACAAGCTGTGGAGGGAGCAGAGTAGAGCAAAGGGAGAGAATACGGGCGATGGGGAGGGGGTGCAGAGTAAAAGTGGGGCTTAGTCTGTAGTACTAATGATAATAGTATTATTATCATTAATATTAATGATAATAGTAGTATTCTCTAAGTGGCCTGTAATAGATCAAGCAGATATGAGAGGCTTCTATTGCTTGATTGTTTGAGTACATAAAAGTGCACACCATTTTTGTTTTTGTGATTTCAGTACCAACATTGTTTCCCAGGAAAGGAATCCGAAACGGTAGCCCTGATTATTTATGATCTAGAGGCCAGAGCACTTAACCATCACTTAAATAACCACTTAAACAAATCCTCAGTACTTACGTATACATGTTTTTGTTCAACTGTACATTGCAATTATTTGTTTTCATTGCTCTGTAGTTACTTTCATGTTTGACTCCCCCAACTAAAATATAAGCTCCTGGTGGATAGGGAAATTACCACTTGCTTCTTTTGTATTTCCCAACTACTAATTACAATGCATTACATCTGCAAGGTGCTCAGTAAGTACTACTAACTTGCTACTGAACTCAGCCATATCTGGGCAGTGGCAAACCAGTGGAACAGAAGAGACTGCACTTTGTGGGTAAAATTAAGGTGGTTTCTTAGCCATTTTCAACACCACCTATATGAAGACAGATTTTGGGTTCAAGATAGTGTAATGAAGGTTGTGTCTTAGTCATTTTCATATGAGGATAGAGTATGTAATTCTTTTTATAGAGAAGATAAGTTCCAAGAATGAGAGAGTGGAACTATTTTGGAAAATAGATTAATAGCCATATATTTTCAGCCTATGACAGTTACCTCTTCCCTAGTCTAACCCTTGCTGAGTTGTTGAAAGGAGAAAGTGACTAAATTGCTCACTCTCTTCAGTCAGCTCTGTCCATCAGTTGAAAGTGGTTTAGAGAAAAAAAATTGGGGGACTCAGAAAAGTATTTGCACTCTCAATATTTTTCTACTTAAGAATGTAAACTCAAGTATATGGAAGTTAGAATTGAGTTGGCATCTTTTTTGGTGTACCTTAAATACTTCATGCCTGTCATTTCAAACATCGTGTTACTCTCCCCCTCTTAAAAGCTTTACTGAGAGCACATCTCCTCCAAGAGGATTTCCCTTTCCTTCTCTCCCACGCCCTTCTGCATTACCCTGACTTTCTCCCTTTACTCATCAGTCCTCCCCCTCCAACAGCCCCACAACACTTATGGACATATCTGTTAATGTATTTATATTAATGTCCGTCTCCCACTCGAGACTGTAAGCTTATTGGGTTGGAGTTGTAGTCTGTTTATTTTTACTTTGCACTCTCCCAAGTGCAGTGCAGTGATTTGCACACAGTAAGCACTCATTAAATAATTGAATTAATTTGTCAGAAAAGTGATTTTACTCTCTAGAAATCTTGTATATAATAATGTTGATATTTGTTAAGTGCTTACTATGTGCCAAGCACTGTTCTAAGAGCTGAATATAGGGCAGGCATATATTAAGATGAGCTCCTAATGGGGCTTAACATAGAGCACAGGCCTAGCTATTTTATTTATTTTGTTAATGATGTGCATATAGCTTTAATTCTGTTCTGACAACTTTTACACCTGTCTACATTCTGTTTTGTTGTCTGTCTCCCCCTTCTAGACTATGAGCCCATTGTTGGGTAGGGACCGTCTCTATATGTTGCCAACTTGTACTTCCCAAGTGCTTAGTACAGTGCTGTGCACACAGTAAGCTCTCAATAAATATGATTGAATGAATGAATGCAGGTCCTGGGTTCTAATACCATCTCCATCCCTTGTCTTCTGTGTGACCTTGGGCAAGGCACTTCACTTCTCTGTGCCTCAGTTCCCTCATCTGTAAAATGGGGATTAAGACTGTGAGCCCCATATAGGACAGGGACTGTGCCTAACCTGCTTACCATATATCTACCCCAGCATTTAGAACAGTGCCTGTTAAATAGTAAGCACTTAACAAATACTGTTAAAAAAAACAACTCACTGTTGGGGTGGCCAAGCCTCTTGAACCTATGAGAGGCAAACCAAATGTATAATTTGGCAGAGAGCCTCAGACGTTCCTGGGGAGGAGGCGGTGGGTAGCAGCGGCCAGAATGAGATAATAATAATAATAATAGCATTTGTTAAGTGCTTACTATGTGCAAAGCACTGTTCTCAGCGCTGGGGGGATACAAGGTGATCAGGTTGTTCCACGTGGGGCTCACAGTCTTAATCTCCATTTTACAGTTGAGGGAACTGAGGCTCAGAGATGTGAAGTGACTTGCCCAATGTGACACAGCAGACATGTGGCGGAGCGGGATTTGAACCCATGACCCATGACACCAAAGCCCGGGCTTACCTAGCTAGCTACCTAGCTAGCTCTCTTCCTCCCTTCAAGACCCTACTGAGAGCTCACCTCCTCCAGGAGGCCTTCCCAGACTAAGCCCCCCTCGTCCCCCTCTCCATCCCCCCATCTTACCTTCTTCCCTTCCCCACAGCACCTGTATATATGTATATATGTTTGCACATATTTATTACTCTATTTATATATTTATTTTACTTGTACATATCTATTCTATTTATTTTATTTTGTTAGTATGTTTGGTTTTGTTCTGTCTCCCCCTTTTAGACTGTGAGCCCACTGTTGGGTAGGGACTGTCCCTATATGTTACCAACTTGTATTTCCCAAGTGCTTAGTACAGTACAGTAGGCGCTCAATAAATACGATTGATTGATTGATTACCTGCTTTCAAAACAAATATTCTTTCTTTAAAAAATCTGTTTTACGTGCTTTTTTATTGTTTTTTCCATTTCCTTAAAAAAACGGCACCTCCTCACTAGCAGCTCTCCCCCCCTCATCCAGAGGCCTCAGAAGCCCCGAGATGGGGAGGGGGGCGGAGGAGGCTGGGCATCTTTGGGGGGCGGAGGCCACACCCCTCCCTTGCGGGATCCCTGCACCCAACCAGAAAGGCGGAGCAGTGCTTCCTGCATCCCTCACCACTGCCAAAAAGCAGGAGTGCGCAGACCACACAGCCAGTGGAGGGGGGGCCCCCTGGGTGCCTTCTGACCCTTGGTGTAGTGGATGGAGCACGGGCCTGGGAACCAGAAGGTCAGAGATTCTAATCCCAGCTCTGCCACTTGTCTGTTGTGTGACCCTGGGCAAGTCACTTCACTTCTCTGGGCCTCAGATACCTCATCTGTAGAATGGGGATGAAGACTGTGAGCCCCACTTGGGGACAACCTGACCACCTTGTATCCTCCCAGTGCTTAGAACAGTGCTTTGCACACAGTAAGCAATTAACAAATGCCATCATCATTATTATCATTATTATTATTATCATTATCTCATTCTCGCCACTGCTACCCACCGCCTCCTCCCCAGGAACATCTGAGGCTCTCCGCCAAATTATACATTTGATTTGCCTCTCGTAGGTTCAAGAGGCTTGGCCACCCCAACAGTGAGTTTGTTTTTTTAACAGTATTTGTGAGCTGCAAGTGGGACAGGGACTGGGTCCAAACTGATTTCCTTGTACCCATTTTTGCGCTTAATAATTAATAATGGACTTTTGTTAAGTACTTACTATGTGCCGAGCACTGTTCTAAGCGCTGGGGGAGATGCAAGGAAAGCAGGTTGTCCCACGTGGGGCTCACAGTCTTAATCCCCATTTTAGAGTTGAGGTAACTGAGGCACAGAGAAGTGAAGTCACTTGCCTGAAGTCACACAGCTGACAAGTGACGGAGCCGGGATTAGAACCCATGACCTCTGACTCCCAAGCCCGGGCTCTTTCCATTGAGCCACATGTAGTAAGCACTTAAATACCACAATTGTTATTATTAGGATGGCCTTCCCTGCCTTCAGTAGAGGGGACAGGAGAAGTAAAGCCTCTTAATGGCAATTGTACCTCATAGAGGTACATAAATTTAGACTTCTCTTAGCTGAGGAATACTACTTGAGGCATACCCTAAAATTAATCTGTGAGTACTCCTTCCACATAATTGTGTATTTATGAGTTCTCATGTTTTGGTGTTTTATTAAATGGCCTACTTAATTGAAAAGAAATATTTCTGCATTTCAGCTGCCTTTGTTCTTCATACACAGTTCGTAAGGGAGTGCTGGGCTTTCAGCTCTATTTTCTTCCAAATTCCATTTGAATAAAAATTTTTCAAGACCCAGATTGTTAGAAGCTTGACCATAGAAGATCTGTTATGCATTAAGCTGAAACTATCCTAAAGAAGACGGAAAGCTAACGTTTTCCAGTCTCCCCGTTTCCTATTAGAGTTTAATCATATAATATCTGATTTTCATCTGCATGCATTCAGATGGAGAGGGAAAAAAAGCTACTGTTCCCATAGTGATAAGATGTGCTGTAAACATCTGCCCTTGGAATTTCCTACATGAAAAGGAAGATAGTCATGGTTTAATTACAGCTTCAAATTAAAATTTAGAGTGGCGGAAGAAAATGAGTTTCAGCAAGTGCGTGAGCTGCTTGAATTAGTCATTACTCTGGATCTACAAAAATGTCTCACCCCACTAGGTTGATTCATATGGCATATCTGGCCTTTGTAATATGTTGTGCTTCGGGTGTTTGTTTTTTAATGCTGGATCTGAGAACAATGATGAATTTTAAATGTCATGAAAATCTTCCTCTTCCCACTGTAATCTATTTGGGTAGAACTGTATTTCTGAAACTCAGCAATATGTAATATCCCTGAAGTGTTCATGGATTAAGTTATGATCATTTTGTTTATTTGGTACCTCCCTGGCTGATATTTGAGTGTTAATGTTGGCAAGCCAGTGGCTGCGCTGTACTGTTCAGAGGGTATTTGGGTAATTGCAGGAAGTACGGTGGATGGGATTCCTCTCCTGGAACTTCACTGACAGTGGAGCATATATCACTGTGCATTGAAAAGCTGGGGGTGGTTTTCAGTGAGAACAAATTGCAGACACCGACACGCTGGGGAAGCCTGGCTATTGCCAGACAATGTTCAGCTTTATTTGCCTCAGCAGTTATGTAGACACCCCTTAGGTGCTTCTCCAGAAAAACCTTGTTCAGGGAAATCCCACTAGCCTCCTGGAGTGTATTTTGGTGCTCCAGAAGCCTACTCCTAAATTCTTCCACTCAGCCTTGAGTTTTCATCCTTCTCAAGATTGACTCTCTTGTTACTTTTTATTCCTCTCGCTCAGGGCAACTTTAAAGTTTGAGGGAGCACTGGGTATGGCCCCCCTCTAAATCAATCGATCGTATTTATTGAGCGCTTACTGTGTGCAGAGCACTGTACTAAAGCTTGTTCTCTCCTAGACTAAGTCCTCATTTCCCTTACTCCCCCTGTCTTTTATTTTGCCCTTGCCCTTGGGTTTGTACCCTCAAAGTGCTTGAATTCACCTCACTCTCAGCCCCTAGCATTTTAGTACGTATTTGTAATTCATTTTATTGTCTGTCTCCCCTCTAAGAGGAGACTTGGGTGAATGATGGAGCAGGGCTTGTAGTATCCAGGTCTGCTGCCTATGGTGTATTTCCAAAACTTGCACAGCAGTGGATGGGAAATACCTACTTTTATAAACACTTATCTGGGGCTAAATTTTGTTTTAAAAAATAGCTGGGGATATACCTAAGTGCTCTTGCAGACATTCTGTATCACGAGATTCATCTCAAGTCAATTTAGTGTTTTTAAACATTTTATATTTTTAACCACAATTAAAACACAGAAATCCACTTACCAGAATTTAGCCTTGTCCTGTTAACATTTGAAGCCAGGAAGACATTTCATTTGTTTCCAGCTGAATTTAGCAGTTCATTTTTTGGGATAGAAAAGACAGGTGTGTTTGCATGATGCCTTTATTTGGATTGGTATATATTTTCCCCAAAACCTTGAATGACAAAGTTTACTCTTTTTACCTTTCTATTTGGAAAATATGTCCCACTTTTGTCTGATTTAATATTCCTGCATACAACCATAAGGTCAATTTTCATTCAAAAAGTAAAAATAATTTGAAATGAAAAGATCACACCAGTGAAATACCCTGGAATGTGCATTTTACTGGCCATTTGATGAAAATCTTGAGTTACAGAAAGGGAATCCACCTTTTTTTTTCCCAAAAAAGTATCATCAATCTTAAAACACATACTAGATATGTTCAGATTTTTCATGGGCAAATATTCAGCCAATTCATATAGTTCAATGGAAATAGTTTAAAAACTTGAACGTTGTCATGTTACTTATTCCCCTCCCTTCAAATAGTGCCATTAAAGATCCATTAATATAATTCAGTGAAGTCAGAGTAGTAATTAATAGTGTTGAGACACCTTAAAAAATAAATCTTCATAATTGAGATTTCAGGAAATGGGTATTTAGCCATTGAAAGTAAGGTCATGGTGGGCAGAGAACGTGTCTACCAACTCTGTTATATCGTATCCTCCCAAGCGCTTAGTACAGTGCTCTGCACATAATAAGCATTCAATAAACATGATTGACTTATTTCTACAAGAAAATGCTATACGATAAACAGGTAAAAGTAATCCTTAACTTTTTCTGACTATTCGACCCCTGCGGAGGAAGCATGGGGGGTTTGTTTGTTTTTCTCTAGGAAAGGGAGATGGGTGAAACTTGATAAGAAGTTATCCAACAAGTATAATTCTGCACTTTCCTGAAACTCAAATTCCTCAGGCTTTCCTAGAATTCTTCCTACCAAACTGCACTTTTATTATGTGAGGAAATGCTTACCCACTGTATGAAGATCCGAATTGTGAAGAACATCTTACTAGATTGTAAGCTCGTTGTGGACAGGGAAATGTGAGTTATATTATGTTGTACTCTCTCATTCATTCACTCAATCGTATTTATTGAGCACTTACTGTGTGCAGAGCACTGTACTAAGCACTTGGGAAGTACAAGTCGGCAACATATAGATACGGTCCCTACCCAACAATGGGCTCACAGTCTAGAAAGGGGAGAGTACAAAGCACTCCCAGGTGCCTTGTTGTATGGTGCCTGTTCACAGTAAACACTCAATAAATATGAATGTTTGATTTAATGAGCATAGATGAGGCGTGAAGTGAATATTCTGCTACATCCCTATATAAAAGTAATAAAGTCATGAGATTAATTATCATTCAAAAAGTAAACAATATGACTTTAAAAGAAGGGCTCTCACCCATGAAATGCCCTGGAAATCTCTGAGAATGTAGTGGAGCAACATTTTTTAGGAGCAAGTGAATTACTTCCTCATGAAGGAATTTCAAACGCTGGTTTATCTTGGCATATGTTATCTTGTAACTTCTGAATGTTGTGGAGACAACAGCGTAAGACTGCAAAAATGGAAAGGTGCTATTTTGGATAATTGTTGCACAATTAAAAATAATGATAGTAATAATTGAGGTATTAAAGTGCTTATATGCCAAGCACTGGTCATTCAGTCTGTGCAGAGCACTGTACTGAGCTCCTGGGAGAGTATAATACGATCAACAGACACATTCCCTCCCACAGTGAGCTTACAGTCTAGAGGATGCCGAGCGCTGGAGTAGACGCAAGATAATCAGGCAAAACCCAGTCCCTGTTCTGTAAGGTAACAGAAATCCCATGGCTGGTAGTCTGCCCTAAGTTTTGCCATTTCTTTTTAAACTCCCAACCAGACAAGGGTTTGTGATCCTTTTAATAGTTAACGAGCTCTCATTCCCTGAGGCAAGGAAAGGTTAATTACAAGTAAGAATTTTGAAAACAAGGTGGCATTTATGGCCGTAAGTCATCACATGCAAGCATACTGCTGTCTCCTTGGTGCAGTTGCGGTCAAGTGTTTTCACCATATGAAAGCAAAGCCTTTCTTACAGCCAGGCTACAGAGAGAAACTCTAAGTATTTATAGCTAAAGGCCCCCAAATCATTGCTCAGCTTCACCCATTTTCCATCCTTACAGTCTGAGGGAGATAGACCCAATTTTGTGCGGGAGGACAAGCAAGGAAAAGACAGGTAGTCCTACAAATGTGTCCGGATGAAGTTGCGGAAAGAGTAAGTGGACACCCATCTATGCAAACGCTCAAGATAGTATTAAAGATTATGTACAAAGTGGATCCTTTAAGTTAAGAACCTAAAATTATAAGAAATGACAAAGAATATATGGAAGAAAAATGTGATTGGTGCCCTAAATATTCCAGGTATTCCTGTCCTTTCTTAATGGGGGTTTTATTTAATGATGGAATTAATGCAGTGTTCCGCTGTCCAATTCATTAAGAAGAATCAGTTTTCCTTGGCTTCCAAGGTGACCGAGAGGTGACCCAGAATTATTTCCTGTCAATGTCAAAGTATATTGAAATATGGGAAAACAATGATCTCAATACAGTAAAGCTCTTGGTATTGTCATTTGACAGTGTGACTCATGCTTTGTTGACTTTCAAATTTGGAGAATTAAATAATTGAGGGAATTTTTGAAAGGCAAAGTTTCAGCAATTTTTGTCATTACGATCAGGCAACAAAGCAATCACAATACAAAGTACACATTCATCATTTGCTAATTGTACTGTTTTATCATGAGGCTTTTTCCCAACTAATGGCCTTTACTGGAAAGGCCTGGAAGTTAAGTTTCTCTTAACATTTCCTTAGGTTCTAGGGGCTGATGGTTGCAAGAAACAAAGCTATCATTTTCTATTAAGCAAATGAGGAAGAACAAACTAAAGTGATCCAAGAGTATTTAACAAACAAATTTATAAAATGGCTGGTTCAGCCCTTGCACCAAAACCAGAAAGAGACTGGGTCACAGACACGTGGTTTTACATTGTTTTAGTTCATTTAAAAGTTTGCCATTTCAGGATCACTGAAATGGCTGCAAATAGTAATTGTGATTTTTTTCCGTTAGAATAGTATGAAAAACAAATTATGAAGTGTTTCCCGTCACTATAATAATAATAATGGTATTTGTTAAGCACTTACTATGTGCCAAGCACTGTTCTAAGCACTGACAGCACCACCATCCTCCTTTCCTCACAAGCCTGTTACCTTGGTGTTTTCTTTGACTCATCTCTCTGATTCAACCCATATATTCAACCTGTCACCAAATGTTATCAGTTCTACTTTCACAACATCACTAAAATCTTCCCTTTCCTCTCCATCCAAACAGCTACTGTTTTTGTCCAATCACTTATCCTATTCCTCCTAGACTACTGTCACTCCCCATTTTACTTCACTCTGCTGCTTGATATCATTTTATTTAAAACAAGTCAGTCTACTCCTTAAGAACCTCCAGTGGTTGCCCATCCACCGAAGCATCATACAGAAACTCCTTACCATGGACTTTAAAGCACTCGATCACCTTACTCTCTCCTATCTTACCTCATTGATTCTCTGCAATAACCTAATATACTCACTTTGCTTCCCTAATCGCAACCTACTCACTTCATTCAATTATATTTATTGAGCCTTACTGTGTACAGAGCACTATACTAAGCACTTGGGAGAGTACAATGTGTCAAACTACCTGTTCCCTGCCCACAACGAGCTCACAGTCTAGAGGAGGACACAGACACCAATATAAATAAATGACATATATGTACATAATAATTATAATAATCATTATGGTATTTAAATGCTTACTATGTGCCAAGGCGCTTGGGAGAGTACAATGTGTCAAACTATATGTTCCCTGCCCACAACGAGCTCACAGTCTACAGGAGGACACAGACACCAATATAAATACATTACATATATGTACATAGTAATTATAATAATAATGATGGTATTTGTTAAGCACTTACTATGTGCCACGCACTGTTCTAAACGCTGGGGTAGATACAAGGTAATCAGGTTGTCCCACATGGGGCTCACAGTCTTAATCCCCATTTTACAGATGAGGTAACTGAGGCACAGAGAAGTTACGTGGCTTGCCCAAAGTCACACAACAGACAAGTGGCAGTGCCAGGATTAGAACCCATGTCCTTTGGCTCCCAAGCCCATGCTCTTTCCACTAAGCTGGAGTGACTTGCCTGAGTGCTGTGGTACTGGGAGAGTTGATGAATAAAGGTAGCAAGTCAGAGTGACACAGAAGGGAGTGGGAGAAGAGAAAAAGGGGGGCTTAGGGAAGTCCTCTTGGAGGGGATGTGCCTTCAGTAAGGCTTTGAAGGTAGGGAGAGTAATTTTCTGTCAGGTTTGAGAAGCAGCGTGGCTCAGTGGAAAGATTACGGGCTTTGGAGTCAGAGGTCATGGGTTCGAATCCCGGCTGTGCCAATTGTCAGCTGTGTAACTTCGGGCAAGTCACTTAACTTCTCTGTGCCTCATCTACCTCATCTGTAAAGTGGAGATTAAGACTGTGAGCCCCCCGTGGGACAACCTGTTCACCTTGTAACCTCCCCAGCACTTAGAACAGTGCTTTGCACATAGCGCTTAATAAATGCCATTATTATTACTATTATTATTTGAGAAGGGAGGGTGTTCCAGGCCAGAGGCAGATTGTGGGTGAGGGCTTGGTTGTGAGGTAGACGAGAATGAGGTACGGTGAGAAGGATAGAATTAGAGGAGCAAAGCATGTGAACTAGGTTGTAATAGGAGAGTAGCAAGGTGACATAGGAGGGGGCAAGGTGATCCTTTAAAGCCAATGGTGAGGAGTTTTTTTGTGATGCACAGGTGGATGGGCAACCACTGGAGTTTCTTGAGGAGTGGGGAAACATGTCCTGAACACTTCTGTAGAAAAGTGATCTGGGCAGCAGCATTCAGAAGTCTGGACTGGAATTGGGAGAGACAGGAGGCTGGAAGGTCCGCAAGGAGGCGGATACAGTAATCAAGGCGGGAGAGGATGTCGTTGTATTAAGGTGGTAGCAGTTTGGATAGAGAGGAAAGGGCAAATTTTAGTGATGTTATGAAGGTGGAACCGACCGGACTTAATGATGGATTGAATGCGTGGATTGAATGACAGAGAGAAGTCGAGGATAACACCAAGGTTCCAGGCCTGTGAGAAGGAAGAAGGGTGGTGCTGTCTACAGGGATGGGAAAATCAGGGGAAGGACAGGGTTTGGGTGAGAAGATAAGGAATTTGAGAAACTGGGTATAAATAACTTGGTCAAGGAGTTTGGAATTTAATGGTAGGAGGGAGATGTGGCCATAACTGGAGGGAGCAGTGGGGTCCGGGGAGGGTTTTTTTTAGTACAGGGGAGGCATGGGCATGGTCTTTCTCATTGCCAATCCCTCACCCCCTCCCTACCTCCAGTCTGAAACTCCTTACCCCTTCATATGACAGGAAACCACTCTTTCCACCTACAAAGCCTTACTGAAATCACATCAATTCCTAGAGGCCTTCCCCAACTAAGCCCTCATTTCCCCTTCTTCCACTCCCTCCTGTTTGACTCTTGCACTAGGATTTGTACCCCTGGTATTCAACCCACCTTCAGCCCCACACCCCTTATGTACATGTCTGTGATTTATTTTAATGTCTGTCTCCCCCTCTAGATTGTAAATTCCTTGTGGGCAGGTATTATATCTACCAACTCTGTTGTATTGTACTCTCCCACGCACATAATACAATGCTCTGCACCCAGTAAGCACTCAATAAATTCCGTTGGTTACATTTAAATTTTTGTTTGACTAATATGATTTAAAGGATAACCTGGAAATTAGTTCCTCTTGATTATTTTCTTCTCTGATTTGATGACATCTGACCAGCTGTATTTTAATATTTCTTTCTCTATGAAAAGATCAAGGGGATTAGGAACAGTGTTGATGTTTTTATTCTTATTGAACAATTTCTAACAATTACATCAAAGTTTGGTCATCAATACTTATTCATCTTGAATAACCTATTTTATTTATAGAACTGCATGCATATGTGTATTCATTTAGTTGGATTTAAAAAAAAATAAATTGAGAAAATACCATTTCCACACTCTTACATGTTTTAATTACCAGTAATTTGCTAATGATTCCTTATTAGATTAAGAGCAATTTCATCCTAAAAGATTTGCTATTTACCATTCCGTTCATTGGTAAAAATAGCCTGAGTCAATACTGGAAACCAGCAAAATCTAGGGATAGTTGTTTTGCTTTGGTTTGGGGTTTTTTATGGTATTTGTCAACTGCTTACAATGTACCAGGCGCCGTACTAAGCACTGGGGTAACTAATCAGATTGGACAGAGTCCATGTCCCACATGAGGCTCATTGTCTCCCCATTTTGCAGATGAGGTTACTGAGGCACAGAAAAGTTATATGACTTGCCCAAGGTCACATAGCAGACAAGTCATATAGCAGAGAAGGTTGGACAGAGTCCATGTCCCACATGAGGCTCACAGTCTCCCCATTTTACAGACGAGGTAACTGAGGCACAGAAAAGTTAAATGACTTGCCCAAGGTCATATAGGAGACAAGTCACATAGCAGAGAAGCAGTGTGGCTTAATGGAAAGAGCACGGTCTTGGGAGTTAGAGGTTGTGGGTTCTAATCCTGGCTCTGCCACTTGTCAGCTATGTGACTTTGGGCCAGTCACTTAATTCTCTGGGCCTCAGTTACCTCATCTGTAAAATGGGGATTAAGTAAAATGGGACAACCTGATGACCTTGTATCTACCCCAGCGCTTAGAACAGTGCTTGGCACATAGTAAGTGCTTAAAAAATACCAACATTATTATTAACAAGTGATGGAGCCGGGATTAGAATCTAGGTCCTCTGAGTCCTAAAACTGTGCCTTATCTACTAGGCCATGCTGCTTTATCTTGTGACTTTGTGAACAATGATGATTTATGCTTTACTGAAGAGTATAGAAGGGTAGACAAGTCATTATGTACTTTTAGTTTACTCGTCTGTGTTGTGCATTCTTTTTTCAGAGTAAAGTCTAATATTGTAAAGTGGATTTTAATACTTCTGCTGGTTACAGACTTTCACCTCACCCTGTATAAATTCCCGACTTCATTAGGCAGTATTGATGAATATTAAGTGTAATTGTAAATGTTTTAGTTGTCCTTAAACTGTGGTGGTTGAAGCAGAACTTACTTGAAAAATATTTTTAAGTGAAGGCTTTTGTCTTTGGGGCAATTTGGATTATTTATCTGACATGATTTCTAATGAATGGGACATTCTGTCCAGAGTTCAATGTTTAACTTATGATTTGCCCATTGGGCTTCAAAGGTTTTGTTAAATATTGGTTTTTTAGAATCTTATTGAAAAAGTGAGGCATAATTAGAGTGGGTCTGCCCTTAGGTTAAAAGATAATACAGTGTTAAATGTTTGTATGTTTGAATATTAGCTTATGGTGTGCACTGCCGTCAACAATTATGGGAAAATCAGAGGGAGATCTGGGTTTGGATAAGAATCAATCAATGGTATTTATTGAGCGCTTACCATGTGCAGAGCATTGTACATACTCACTTGGGAGAGTTGGTAGATACATTCCCTGCCTGTAGCAAACATACAGTCTAGAGGAAGAGATGGACATTAATATTACTTTATTATTCTATTTTACTTGTACATATTTACTATTCTATTTATTTTGTTAATTATGTGCATTTAGCTTTAATTCTGTTTGTTCTGACGACTTGACACCTGTCCACATGTTTTGTTTTGTTGTCTGTCTCCCCCCTCTAGACTGTGAGCCCATTGTTGGGTAGGTACCATCTCTGTATGTTGCCGACTTGTACTTCCCAAGCGCTTAGTAGCTCTGTGTGCTCAGCACACAGTAAGTGCTCAATAAATACGATTGAATGAATGAATATAAATAAATAATTTATTTCTAGGTAATAAGTGCCGTGGGTCTGAGAGTGAGGTAAATACCAAATCCCCAAAGTCATAGATTCAAGTACCTCACCGTTGCAGGAGGGAATTGGGGAAAAGAGGGCTTAATCGGGAAAGTCCTCTTGGAGAGACGTGACCTTAATAGTGCTTTGAAGGTGGTGAGAGTGGCAGCCTGGCATATATGGAGAAGGGGGGAGTTCCAGGCCAGAGGTGGATAGATAGGACTGGGGTACAGTGAGCAAGCTGGTGCTAGAGGAGCAAAGTCTGGACTAGGCTGGAGTAGGATAAGCAAAGTAAGGCAGGAGGCGAGCTTATTGAATGCTTTAAAGACGATGGTCAGGAGTGGTTTTTTTGATGTGGCAGTGGATGGACAACCGTTGGAGGTTGTTAAGGAGTGGGGAAGCATGTACTGAGTGATTACCTGTGGTACCTGGTGGCTCACCCCTGCCACTGAGAGTCCCTGCTCCCAGCAAGCCCCCTGCCCACTGGGCCAGGGGTAAAGCTGCTCCCTCACACTCGGACTTTTCCATCCCTGCCAAACTTTGAGCCAATTTCGTACATTTGTTTATGTTCTATTTTAATTCTTGGTGATCTGTCTCCAATCCCTTATCCCTACTTTTTGATTGGGAGCACTCGGAGAGACAGTGACTCTAATTCCCACCTGTATTTTCTCCCTGCACTTAGTACAGTGTTCTGCACATAGTAGCATTTAATAAATACTGATTGAGTGCCTTAGAGCTGATAGTGAGGAGTTTCTTTTTTGCCTCTTAACTGTAAGCTTGTTGTGGGAAGGATATGGGTCTACCACCTCTGTTATATTGTAATAGTAATAATTGTGGTATTTGTTTAGCACTTGCCAGGCACTGTACTAAGCCCTGGGAGAGATACAAGCAAATCAGGTTGGACACAGTCCTGTCTTTTTTGTGGGGCTCACAGTGTCAATCCCATTTTATAGATGAGGTAACTGAGGCCCAGAGAAATGAAATGACTTGCCCTAGGTCACACAGCAGAAAAGTGGCAGTGGCAGTGCCAGGATTAGAACCTATAACCTTCTGGGTCCCAGGCCTTAGCTCTATTCACTAAGCCATGCTGCTCTCCCAAGTGCTTAGTACAGTGCTTTACATACAGTAAGCACTCAATGAATCCGATTGATTAATTACAGAGGTGAATGGGCGACCACTGGAGGTTCTTAAGGAACGGGGAGACATGGACTGAACGTTTTCTAGAAAAATGATCAGTTCTGATTTGGTTATGATAACTTTGAGATGTCAGTGGGACATGTAAGTAATAATAATTGTGGTATTTGTTAAGTCCTTACTATGAGTCAAACTCTGTACTAAGTGCCGAGGTAAATACAAGATACTCAGGTCTCACATGGGGCTCACAGTCTAAGTAGGAGGCAGAATCCCTATTTTGCAGATGAAGGAACTGAGGTACAGAGAAGTTAAGTGCACTTGCCCAAGGTCACACAGCAGACAGGTGGTGGATTAGAATTAGAAGGACTAGAACCCAGGTCCTCTGACTCCCAGCCTGTGCTCTTTCCACTAGGCAACCCTGCCTTTCTCAGTGCACAGGAGAGAGATCAGGGCTGCGGCGATAAGTTTGGAAGTCATCCACATAGAGATGGTAGTTGAAGGTCCTGGGAGTGAATGAGGTCTCCAGTGGAATGTGTAATGATAGAGAATAGAAGGGGACCGAGAACTGAACTTTGAGGGACTCCTGCAGTTAGAGGGTGGGAGGCTGAAGAGCATAGGGAGGAGACTGAGAATGAACATCCAGAGAGCTAGGAGGAGAACTTGGAGAGGGCAGTATCAGTGAAGCTAGGGATAGAAAATGTTTTAGATAAAAAGGCTAATTCACAGTGTCAAGACTGGAGAGAGATTTAGGAGGGTCAGGTTGAAGGGTATGTTATTGGATTTAACAAGAAGGGGGTCTCTGTTGACCTTAAAGAGAGCAGTTTCCATGAAGTGAAAGGGGAGGAAGCCAGATCACTGGGGATCAAGGAGAGGAAGTGGAGGCAATAGGTATAAATAGTTCGCTCAAAGAGTTTGGAGAGGAATGGTAGGAGGAAGATGGGGTGATAACAAGATAGTGCAATGGGGTCAAAGGAGGGTTTGTTGTTTTTTTATTCATTCATTCAGTCGTACTTATTGAGCGCTTACTGTGTGCAGAGCACCATACTAAGCACTTTTTAGGATAGAGTATACATAAGCATGTTTGAAAACAGTGGGGTATTAACCAATTGAAATAAGTGATTGAAGATTGTGATAGCGGGAGAGCAATTGCTTTGATATAGTGTGAAGGGATGGAGCTGAAGGTGCAGATGGAGAGAAATTTTGAGAGGAGACAGGAGATTGCCTCTATAGATACTGTTGGGAAAGACGGGAGAGTCGAAGAGTGGGCCAGGGGAGGATGGAATTGGAGAGGAGCAGGGGAGAGTCCTGGGAGATCACACCTGATGGTTTCAATTTGATCAATTCCTAGTTAGCTAGGTCATTAGGGACAAGAGATGGGGGAACCTGGGGGATAGGGCTTAAGGAGGAAGTTAAAAGTCCGCAGTAGCTGGTGTGGGCAATGGGCTTGGGAGCCAATAAGGCTAGAGAAGTATTGCTGCCAAGTGGAGGAGAGGGCAGAGTTAAAGCAGTGGAGAATGTTTGAGAAGGACGAGGTCTGGATTTACACCAGTATCACTCTGCCGCTCGAGCCCATGAGAGGAGGCGGCAAACTTTGGAAGTGATCCAGGATTGTGGATTGGTGGTACCAGATTGATGAAGGGATATAGGGGAATGAAGCAGTTGAGTTAAGCGGAGAGGGCATCGTTGAGGGTGTGGATTTGTGCATAATGGGAAGGAAGGTTGGATATGGTGACCAAGTAGAGCGTGATGACTGTGGAAAATTGGAGGGGGTAGAAATCTTGGAGGTCTCTGTGGGGGAACAGGACAGATTTGCAGAGATGGGGTATGTGGAAGAGAAGGCAGGTGAGGAGTCATGGACAGAGAGGAATTTCAGAATTTGACGATTGTACACACGCAGCACATGTCCAAGTTAGTCGGCGAGGTGGGGTAGAACAAGAGGTCGGTGGAATTGAGTGAAAGGAAGTGGACAGCAGAAAGGTCTTTGAAAACATCCACATGGCCACTGAAGTCCCTAAGGGTTAGAGAAGCAGCATGGCTCAGTGGAAAGAGCCCGGGCTTTGGAGTCAGAGGTCATGGGTTCAAATCCCCGCCCCACCAACTGTCAGCTGTGTGACTTTGGGCAAGTCACTTAACTTCTCTGGGCCTCAGTTACCTCCTCTGTAAAATGGGGATTAAAATTGTGTGAGCCCCCCGTGGGACAACCTGATCACCTTGTAACCTCCCCAGCGCTTAGAACAGTGCTTGGCACATAGTAAGCGCTTAACAAATACCAACATTATTATTATTAATATTGTAGGGACAGAGAGAGGAGGAATGTGAGAAAGGAATCAAAGTGGTTCAGTGATTCAGAAAGCTGGAGGTGGGGTGGTAGATGATGGCAACAAGTAGTTGAAGTGGGTGATTAAAGTGGGTGATGTTGGCTTTCAAAGAAGGCAGAGAGTTGGAAGGAAGGGATAATGTGAAAGAAGCCAACCCTTTCCCAGTGAGTGTTGGGGTATGGGGGACGATGAGGCCCCTTCAGAAGAGAACAGCAGGAGAGACAGTGTCATCTGGGCTTTCAGTGATGGAGAGGAGAAGCGGGGACTAGATCGGGAACAGCTGAAGAGAAGCTTTCCAGTGATGGAAAAGAGGTTCCACAGACTGCACTAGATTGGAGCTGGGGGAGAGGATGGTCTGAGGGATGATGGGGATGAGGGGCGATGCTGGGAAAGAAGGATAGGGATTAGGTGCTTAGAGGGAGTGGATTGAGGGAAGCCGAGGGTGAGGAGTTTCTGCCTGATGATATACTTAATATTCATCAATACTGCCTAATGAAGTCGGGAATTTATACAGGGTGAGGTGAAAGTCTGTAACCAGCAGAAGTACTAAAATCCATTTTACAATATTAGATTTTACTCTGTGGCTTTGAGGGACAAGTCAGTATATTTACCTTTCATTTCTATTTCAAAAACAAATAGTTGAAAATGACAGGTGGTGATAACGTGTTGCTGCTTGGTTCAAGATATGTAAGATTGGTAGGAGCAACAGACACAAGGAAATATTGTTTCACCCAATATATTATCACAGGAAATTATGCAGGCAGAATTTTCATCAGTATGAGAAATGTTTAGCAAAATTTACGAACTGGAGGTCTAAAATGAAAGATAGGTTTGAGGGATATATGGTACTGGAAAGTTCAATCAGAGTCTAAAGTGATTCAAGGACAATGGGTACATGATGGGTTTTTAGTGGGAAGGGTTAGGGATGTTAAAGATGCTGACTCTCAAACAGTTCCTTCAAGCATCCTTCAGTAGTACTATTAGAATATTGGCTGAGTAAACCAGTGCCCAGACATGGCATGGCATTATTAATTTCTTTTGGCTTTGCCATCCTCTAAAACACTGCTGAAGCTATCTGAGAGAAAATTTTTGAATTGATCTGGCATTACCTTCCTTCTTCGTACGTGGCAGACCGCACCTCTCCTCACCTTGTAAGCCCTTTGAAATTTAATCTCTTCAGGGAACCGATTTATCCTATCCTCAGATTTCATCCCTCTCAGTTACCACCGCAGCACTTTCAAATTTCCCACTACCCATTGGACACTTTGATACATAACCTAGTACTAGACACTCATTCATCTAAATATCCACTTAGCTCCTTCTTACCTGTAAATTATTTTAGTGTCCATCTTTCCCAGTAAATTGTAATCTCGAGGGCAAGGATTTTGTTTGCTAACACTAACGTGCTCTCCCAAGTGGATAGTGTACTGCTCTGCGTGCTTAGGGACTCAATAAATACCATTAGTTGACAACTACACCAGTCCATTTCAAAGAACTAGTACTGCCTTAACATGTGGGTGTGTTTTGCTCTTGTTTTCCTAAGTGTCTTGCTATATGGGAGTCCTTCCTTGCATCCCAGACAACTGACCTTCACTTAGAAGAAGCCTCTGAAGATAAACCTTGACCTGCCATGAAATATCTTGACTGCCGGATGGTTCCTACCAACCAAAGAGAGGTGCTCACTTTATTAAATCAGCTGCATTCTTGTATGTACTCTGTGGAAAATCAATGACTTCTGGAAAGCCAACCATTTGAAGACTCAGGTATTCCAGGGTCCTGACCTCCATTTCAATCCCTGTATAACAATGCATATTTTTACATTCCTTCCTACATTTTTTTCTGCAAATATTGGCCTCATAGTAATTGTTTTGTTCACTATTCTGTAATTGGGATATAAAATATTTTAAATATGATGTAAAGGCTTCATTTTAATAAAAAGTTTAATAAAAGAGAATGCAGTGTGTTAGATTTTGCTCTCTTCCCATGTCTGTGAGAGACTGGGTCTCCAGTATTTATTTTGTCTCGGAAAACCATATATGGTTGATTGGAAGATCTCTCTTTAAAATGTATGCAAATATTTAGGCGATTACCTAAAATCCATGCTATTTTTCTATTCTTTATACAGTTTTTTTTACAGAGATCACCATTCATGGCAACTCCAGAGGATTATGCACCGGCTCAGATATCCTGAAATGACCCTAACTCAAGAGCCTAAGCACAAATATCTACTTGGTTATGTTCTTTTCCACGGGCATGAGAACAAACAGAAGGCTTCAATATGGCAGATAGGAAATCAGATTACATTTATTAAGTTGGATAGCATCATTTCATGGGAAGAACACTGGGTAGGGGGCGGGGGGAGTCAGAAGATCTCATTCCACCCGTGTTGCTAATCTGTTTAGTGACCTCTCGGGATCAGTTTCCTCATCGAAAATGAGGGTGATAATGCACAGAGTGGATGGATGGATGGATGGATGGAATTGGTGGTGAGGATTATTCTGGGTTGTGTGTGGGGGGTAGTGTACTCCACTAGGCTCCGGGGCACAGTACAAGCATGAAAATTCAGTCAGTCCCTGGCCCATATGGAGCTCATAACAGAAACGGGAGTAGGTTGAGTGAAGAAATGGCTGCAGAGACAGCAAACTCACCCAAGTAGTTATAGAGGAAATGCAACAAATAAATTAACCATTTAGACAACAGCAAGTATCTCTAAGACTCTAGACGGTAAGCTTACTGTGGGCAGGGAATGTGTCGGTTGTATTGTATCCTCCCAAATGCTTAGTATAGTGCTCTTCACACAGTAAGCGGTCAATAATATTTATTGACATTTATCCTAGCTCAACTAAAAGATTGATTATAATCAATGGTATTTTTTGAGCACTAATTATGTGCAGAGCCATTTGCCAAGCACAAGCACTTGGGAGTGTACAGTGCACCAGAGTTAGCAGTTGATGGACATTTCGGGGTCTTCAGTGCCACACCCAGTCCTGGATCCCTTCCATTCCAATAGTCTGTTATGACTGTTCTGTTGCCACTACTTTATTCATTGTCGTATTTATTGTTCGCTTACTGTGTGCAGAGCACTATACTTCCGGCCCTCTGCAGTGGGATGGGCCCAGGACCCATGATGATGAGGGTGGAGTATGGTGGGCCAATGGGCAATCTGTCTTCCTAGACTGTGAGCCATGGGTGGAGGAGAAGGAGGAGGAGTCCCCCGGGGTTTGTGGCTGCTGCTGCCTTTTTACATCCTGCTCCAGTGGGACTGAGCTCGAGCAGATCATTTTAAGACATGAGCAAAGTTCTGCTATCCTAGAACCCTAGAGCTGTGGCCAGGAAGTACCTCTGGAGACCCTCCGCTCCAGCCCCCAGCCCTTCTGGTATCCCAGAGCCTCAAGCCCCTGATTGTGCAGCGTAGACCCTGAATCTCTCTGGCAAGAAGCGAGGGAAGGAGCTGCTCTCTGGGATCCTCTTCAGTCAATAGAATTTACTGAGCACTTATTATGGGAAAAGCCCTGGATTAAGTGCCTGGGAGAGTACAATATAACAGACTTGGTAGACACATTCCGTACTCTCACAGAGCTTACAGTCTAGAGTCTACACTCTACGGTCTAGCCTTAGTGACTAAAGCAGGGCCTGAAACTTTTTTTGGTTACAAGAGACAGGTAAAATGAAACCTTAGAACATTTTGTGCGTAAAGAGCCAATCTTACAATTTAAGGGCCCTATATGTGATATATGATGTTATTATGCTACCCCCAATACATCATGTTGATATCATTGTCAGTCAATCATATTTATTGAGTGCTTACTGTGTGCAGAGCACTGTACTCTGCACTTGGGATAGTCTAATATAGCAGACACTTTCCCTGCCCACAATGAGCTTACCATCATTCCTTTAAAGTAACACAGGTTGCTACTAGAGCAGAAGGGGAAAGAAGAGGGGAAGAGAAAAAGAAAAGGAGGGGAGGAGACAGGAAAGAGGACAGTGTACTACTCACGGTGCTTCATTCATGTCTTTCCCACTGCTGACCTCTTTTTTTGTGCCTTCCACCCCCTGGGAACTCTATCCTCTTTGGCATCTGAAAGCCCACTCAATACTATTGATTGATTGACTGTCCCCTGCTCTCTCCATCTGCAAAGTCCTCCTGAAATCCCATCTCTTTTAGGAGGCCTTAACCAATTGATTTTTAATTTCCATAAGAATAATAATGATATCACCTTCTCTCTACCCTCTCTGGGTTGTGCCTGGAGAGTTTCCAGTTCTCTACCAGTCTCGACTACAGGAGGGAGAGTCACGCAGAGGCATAACCCATTCCATTCCTAGCTTGACCAGTGGCTAGCGAGTGGAAGGCAGTCTGCTACAAGTCAAAACTCACCTGTGCTGGCCAGCAGCGCCATGGGAGAGACTCGAGGGTGGGGACTGAAGTTTACTGCGTGGAAGGAGGCAATGGTAAACCACTTCTATATTTTCACTGAGAAAACTCAATGGATACACTACTGGAACGATACAGATGGAGGTTGGGTGTTCTGGGAGAGATGTCCATGGTGTCGCTATAGGTCAGAGATGACTCGACAGCATAAGACATGACCCTGTCTCCCCCACAACCCCAACGTGACTGCCAAGACCTCCTCCCTTAAGCACTCAGCTACTCAAACCCCCTGTAGCATATAAGTACCAATCTTCATTCCCTATTTTGCCTCCTCCTCTGTAATCTGCTTTAGTGTCCACCTATCCAGCTAGATGAAACTCCTTCAAGACAAGAGGTCTTGTCTCTTAATTCTAATGTATTCTTATAAGTGTTCATTGTAAGGTTTTGCACACAGTAGATGCTCAGTAAATACTGTTAATGGGGAGGGAAAAGAAATAGGGGGGAGGTGTGGCAAAATAGGCCAATCTGTTAGTCTCATCCCCCGTTTCCCACGGGACTGCATCGAGTTCTCCAAGGGCAGGTAGGTTCTTCGTCTCCCTGGCTGAGAATGGGACACCATCCCTCTCTACCCCGTGGCCACAGCAGATTTCGGTTTCACTCCAGGTGAAACAAGGGGCAGGTACTCTTCCCTCACTGGTTGGAACAGAGCATTGCTTTCCCCCATCTTAATGGTTCAGTCTGGGTGACTTTAGTAAGGGCTCCCGGCAGCCCCTGAAGCAAGGGACTGGATCAATGGCTTTCTGTCAGAAGCAGCGTGGCCTAGTGGATAATAATAATAATAATGATGCCATTTGTTTAGCGCTTACTATGTGCAAAGCACTGTTCTAAGCGCTGGGGAGGATACAAGGTGATCAGGTCATCCCACGTGGGGCTCACAGTCTTTATCCCCATTTTACAGATGAGGTAACTGAGGCCCAGAGAAGTTAAGTGACCTGCCCAAAGTCACACAACTGACAAGCGGTGGAGCCGGAATTTGAACCCATGACCTCTGACTCCCAAGCCCGTGCTCTTTCCACTGAGCCATGCTGCACGCTGATAAAGCATGGGTCTAGGAATCAGAAAGACCTGGGTTCAAATTCCAGCTCTACCACTTGTCTGCTTGGGTGTCCTTGGGTAAATCATTTAATTCTCCTTGCTTTAGTAATCTGTAAAAAGGGGATTAAGACTGTAAACCCAAGTGGGACATGGACTGTGTCCAATTTGATTAGCTTGTATCTATGCTAGCACTTAGTACAGTGGCGGGCATGTAGTAAGCGCTTAAAAATACCATTAAAAAAAAAGTTTGTGGAAGGCTGTTAGTTGCTGACGTCCCCTGCGTTTCTTTCTTCTGTATGGTAGGAGGGGAGCCCATCAGGACTGCATCACTTGCCGCCAGGCTTTTGAGGAGGTTGAGGCTGCCGTGCTGTGCACAGTAATGGTGCTAGAGGTTGGCTATTTCCTGGGGGTAGCCTCTTGGTCTGAAGTCCTGTTTTAGAGCCACTTTTGGCTCCAAGAAGAGCTAGATATGGCCTGTGATCTATGGCTTGTCAATCCTTGGACTACAGTCAGTCAGTCATATTTATTGAGTGCTTACTGTGTGCAGAGAACTGTGCTAAGCGCTTGGGAGAGTACAGTATAACAATAGACAGACACATAAAGCCTCCAAAGCAGTTGGAAAATATGTCCTTGGAGATCTACAAGTTTGAAGACCCCACAGCCTTCCTTGGTAGCCCATTCCAAAGGTTGAATACCAGACAGCTCTCACTATGTCCTTTAATCAATCAGTGGTAATTATTGAGTGCTTACTGTGTGTAGAACACTGTAAGATGTGGGGCATGGTATGCGACTGGTCAGCATTCTGTCCATAGAACACCTTCACAAATTTAGAGAAAGTTATTAACTTAATTGTACCTTTCAAAATCTTACTATGTGTAGAGCACTGTACTAAGCCTTTGGGATAGTACAGTCAATCAACCAATCAATCGTATTTATTGAGCGCTTACTGTGTGCAGAGCACTGTACTAAGTGCTTGGGAAGTACAAGTTGGCAACATATAGAGACAGTCCCTACCCAACAGTGGGCTCACAGTCTAAGAGAGTAATGGATGTGATGGACACCTTCCCTAACCACAAGAAACAAGGCACTGTTCCCGAAATCTCACGACGCAGGACAAGAGGGAACCAATTGAACCTCGAGGGTGGTAACATTGAAGCAGTATTGCCTAATGGAAAGGACACAGACCTGGTAGAGGACCTGGGTTCTGATCCCAGCTCCTCTTTTTTTTTTGTTAATGGTATTTATTATTTAGATACAAGCTAATCACGTTGGACACAATTAAAGATGAAGTAACTGAGGCACAGGGAAGTGACTTACCCAAGGTCATGAAGCAGACAGGTGTTGGAGCTGGAATTAGAACCCAGGTCCTTCTGACTCCCAAGCCTGTGCTCTATCCACTAGACCAGACTGCTGCTTACTGCTTCACACTTGTCCACTATGTTACCTTGGGCAAATCACTTAACTTCTCCGTGCCTCAATTAGCTCATCTGTAAAATGGGGATGAAGAGTGTGAACCTCATGTGGGACATGGACTGTGTCCAACTCATTAGCTTATATCTACCCTGGAGCTTAGTAAAATGGAGATTAAGAGTGTGAGCCCCATGCAGGACAGGAACTGTGTCCAACCTAACTTGTATCTATCCCAGTGCTTAGAACAGTGCTTGGCACATGGCAAGTGCCTAACAAATACAATAATGTAATAATAATACAGTGCCTGGCACATAGTAAGTACTTACAAGTACCATTTTTTTAAAAAAAACTTCTTCCTGCAGCAGGTTAAGTGCATGGAGTTTATTATAACAGAAGGTGATGAAGGCTAGAAATAGGGCATTTTCAAGAGAGGTTTTAATAAATTAATGGATAGGAGGTCTTTAAAGAGAGAAACCTAGAGATATAGAGGTGGGAAAAGTTAGAAATGTTATATCCCTAAATGTGAAGATCAAGAAGCAGCGTGGCTCAGTGGAAAGAGCTCGGGTTTGGGAGTCAGAGGTTGTGGTTCCTAATCCTGGCTCTGTCACTTGTCAGCTGTGTGACTTTGGGCAAGTCACTTCACTTCTCTGGGCCTCGGTTACCTCATCTGGAAAATGGGGATTAAGACTGTGAGTCCCATGTGGGACAACCTGATTACCTTGTATCCCCGCGCTCAGCACTTAGAACAGTACTTGGCACATAGTAAATGCTTAACAAGTACTATCATTATCATTATATCAAGAGGCCAAGCATCCTGCCAACAAGGCCAACCATTATTCTTCCAAGCATCCTGCTTCCCTGGTCAGAATCACAATACTGCATCAACTTGGTCCAATAATGGCATTACTTATATTTTTAGATTCTTATTTCCCAAAGCTTTAATCCTTTTTGTCACTCTTCTGAACATTTCCAATCTCCAGTTGCTTCGTTTAAAGGTTGTGACCAAAATGAACAAACGGTCACTCTCCGCTACTCACGGTTTCGGAGATCGTGTCACGGTACTTTGTTGCGGTGCCCATCCTGTAAGTGCCTCGGGGTTCATTGGAGGGACTGTGTTGTGGTCGCTCACCCTCTGCAAGGCTGGAGTGACCCAGGAGTGGATCCTGGAGAGCTCTGGAGGAAGGTAAGTAGCTCGCTGTCTGGATCCCAAAATACCCTGGGGGATGGGATTCTCGACAGCCTGGGCATCTCGGTGAAGACACACCCACCTTTCTGATCTTTGGGGCATTTGTAGAAACTGAACGTTCCCATGGCAGAATGCCGGTGCCAGCATCTGATGACCGGTTGAGTGGGAATGGGAGTGTGAAAGTCACACTTTGGTACATACCAGATTACTCCTTGTTTTTGCATGAATCATCTTGAAGCATCACTCAGCATACAGCTGTCCCCCATCCCTCAAAATCCTCAATCAATAAGTGGTATTTACTGAATGCTTACTATGTGCAGAGCACTGTTCTAAGTGCTTGGGAGAGTGCAGTACAAGAGATTAAACAGAAACATTCCCTACCCGTAATGAGCATCCTCCCCTTTTTCCTCCCCATCAAGCAAAAAATCCTCACAGTAGATCAAGGCTCTCTAACAACTCATCCCACCCTACATGTCGGCTTTCTTCATTCACTGTTCCCAAGTCACTGTCTTTTTTCCTCCCAGGGCAACCTTCAAGCTAAATTTCTCTCTCACCTTCATCACCTCATTCCAGCTGTACCCCATCCTGGAACTCCCTCCTCAAATCCCCCAGACTACAACTCTCCCCATATTTAGAGCCTTCCTAAAATTTCAGCTTCTTCCGCAAGCCTTTCTATAACAATAATAGCATATAAGTGCTTTTTCTGTGCCAGGCACTGTTCTAAGCAGTGGAGCAGATACTAGATAATTGGGTTGGACACAGTCCCTGTCCCACATAGGGCTCATAGTCTTAATCCTAATTTTACAGATGAGGGAACTGAGGCCCAGAGAAAGTCCTTCTGACTCCTAGGCCTGTGCGCTACCCACTAGACCACTCTCCCTCTCTTCCTGATTAACTCCCCATTCTTCAAGCACAGGTGCCTGCTTCATGGGAAACAAGGTAGCCTAGTTGGCCAAGGCCCATACACTTGGCACTATGGGGCTAGTACCATTAGCTTCTCCTGTGCAGTTTTTGGGACAGAAAGAGTAGCCATAATTAGCTGACCTGCCCTTTAGTTGGGTTAAGGGGTCAGAAAACTCTAGATTGCAAGCTCCTTGTGGGCAAGGAAGTCACCTATCAAATCTATATTGTACTCTCCAAGTGCTTAGTGTGGTGAGCCCAAAGTTAGCTGCCTTACCACTGACTGTTTGTGATAATGATAATAATAATAATGATGATAGCATTTATTAAGCGCTTACTATGTGCAAAGCACTATTCTAATCGTTGGGGAGGTTACAAGGTGATCAGGTTGTCCCACGGAGGGCTCACAGTCTTCATCCCCATTTTAGAGATGAGGTACCTGAGGCACAGAGAACTGAAGTCACTTGCCCAAAGTCACACAGCTGACAAGTGGCAGAGCCGGGATTTGAACACATGACCTCTGACTCCAACGCCATGCCCTTTCCACTGAGCCACGTGATCCTGTGAACAACAAGGAAAGAGATTTGTGAAGGCACTGATGGGGTCTACCTGAGGTAAATGATTGCTGGCCTGTCAGGGTGGAGCATGGAGGGAAGTGTGGCCTTCTCTCCCTGTTCTATCAATCAATCAATCAATCAGTCATATTTATTGAGCGCTTACTGTTCTACCCAGTAACGAGGCTGGACTAATCAATGACTGCCATGTAGAGCCACAGCTGTGCTGCCTAAGACAGATAAAAGGTGGTCGTTTTGAATCGCGAGGAAGCACATGGTAAACACATACAGGCACATGCAGAGAATCAGAAGGAAGCACCTGGAGCAGAAGCAGCACAGAAAAGCAAGGATTGAAGCAGCAGGAGAGCAGCGCTCGAAAGCAGCAGAAAGCAACAGCACGTGAAAGCAGGAAGAAGAAGCGTCAGCAGAACGAGCTCCCTTGATCAGCAGACTGGTATCTGACCCTTGGTGGAATGCAGTGAGTGAGTGTGTGTACGTGTCACTCCTCTGCACGTTGGTGAAACTAAGTAAAAAAACTTTCGCAGTAACCTTGGTGATCAGTGTGGAAGCAGCGTGGCTCAGTGGAAAGAACATGGGCTTGGGAGTCCGAGGTCATGGGTTCCTCCCTTCAAGGCCCTGCTGAGAGCTCACCTCCTCCAGGAGGCCTTCCCAGACTGAGCCCCTTCCTTCCTCTCCCCCTCGCCCCCTCTCCATCCCCCCATCTTACCTCCTTCCCTTCCCCACAGCACCTGTATATATGTATATATGGTTGTACATATTTATTACCCTATTTATTTATTTATTTATTTATTTATTTTACTTGTACATTTCTATCCTATTTATTTTATTTTGTTGGTATGTTTGGTTCTGTTCTCTGTCTCCCCCTTTTAGACTGTGAGCCCACTGTTGGGTAGGGACTGTCTCTATGTGTTGCCAATTTGTACCTCCCAAGCGCTTAGTACAGTGCTCTGCACATAGTAAGCTCTCAATAAATACGATTGATTGATTGATTGATTCGAATCCCAGCTATGCCATTTGTCAGCTGTGTGACCTTGGGAAAGCTTCTCTGTGCCTCATCTGTAAAATGGGGATTAAAATGAGCCCCACATGGGACAACCTGATCACCTTGTATTCCCCCCCAGTGCTTAGAACAGTGCTTCGCACATATTAAATGCTTAACAAATATTATTATTATCAGTGGTGTGGTTTGACTTCTACTACATGTCTCCAAGGCTCCCCCGGTCCAAGAAGGTCCTAGTTGGCATGAGCTGGGTGAGCTCGCGGAACACGGGTCAGCTCTCTGCCCACAATAAGCGCTCAACAAATATGATTGATTGAAGCGAGGCCCAGCAGCAGTTCTCTCACTTGTGTCACTCCACACTGCAGAAGCAGGGGCTGGAGTCCCTGCGACAACAGGAGGCCTGGGCTCTCCTGGGTGGGAATCAGGGGTGGGCATGGGCTGGGGACCTTTGAATTGCAAGCAGAGGGAAACAGCATGGCATAGTGGATAGAGCACAGGCTTGGGAGTCAGAAGGTCAGAGGCTCTAATCCAGGCTCTGCCACTTGTCTGCTGTGGGACCCTAGGCAAGTCACTTCACTTCTCTGTTGCTCAGTTACCTCACCTGTAAAATGGGGATTGAGACTGTGAGCCCCAGGTGGGACAGGGACTGTGTTCAACCCAATTTGCCTGTATCTACCTTAGTTCTTAGCACAGTGCCTGGCACTTAGTAAGTGCTTAACAAATACCACTATTATTATTATTATCTTAGCACAAGTAGGGACTGGGTGTGAGAAGTTAATCTATTGTATTGTTTACAGAGCACTGTACTAAGCACTTGGGAAAGTACAGTACAACAGAGTCAGTAATCGCGTTCCCTGCCCACAACAAGCTTATAGTCTAGAGCAGAGGTGCAATGGAGAAGGGCCAGGGGTTGCAATCTGGAGCCCCAGCACCCTCGTGGCCCCCACGGTAATAATAATAATAATCATGGTATTCGTTAAGCGCTTACTATGTGCCAAGCACTGTTCTAAGTGCTAGGGTAGATACAATTGCTTGCTGTGTGACCTTGGACAAGTCACTTAATGTCTCTCTCAGCCTCGCTTTCCTCAGCTGTAAAATAGGAATTGAGTGCCTGTTCTTCCTCCTACTTAGAGTGTAAGCCCCACCTGGACGGGAGCTGCATCCAGCCTAGTAAACTACCCAAATGCTTAGAACAGTGTTTGACACATGGTAAGTACTTCATTCATTCATTCATTCCATTGTATTTATTGAGTGCTTACTGTGTGCAGAGCACTGTACTAAGCACTTGGGAAGTACAAGTTGGCAACATATAGAGATGGTCCCTACCCAACAGTGGGCTCACAGTCTAGAAGGGAGAGACAGAGAACAAAACAAAACATATTAACAGAATAAAATAAATAGAATAAATATGTACAAGTAAAATAAATAAATAAATAAATAGAGTGATAAATACGTACAAACATATATACATATATACAGGTGCTGTGGGGAAGGGAAGGAGGTAAGGTGTGGGGGGTGGAGATGGAAGGAGGGGGTTCAGTCTGGGAAGGCCTCCTGGAGGAGGTGAGCTCTCAGTAGGGCCTTGAAGGGAGGAAGAGAGCTAGCTTGGCGGATGTGGGGAGGGAGGGCATTCCAGGCCAGGGGGATGACGTGGGCCGGGGGTCGATGGCAGGACAGACGAGAATGAGGCCCGGTGAGGAGGTTAGCGGTGGCAGAGGAGCGGAGGGTGTGGGCTGGGCTGTAGATGGTCAGAAGGGAGGTGAGGTAGGAGGAGGCGAGGTGATGGACAGCCTTGAAGCCGAAGGTGAGGAGTTTAATAAATACAATTATGATATCCATAATTTATTTTAATGTCTGCCTCTCCCTGTACACTTTTTGTGGGCTGGGAACTTGCCTACCAATCTGTTGTACTGTCATAAATACTTAGTACTGTGCTTTGCACACGGTAAATGCTCAATAAATATCATTGATGATGATGGCGGTAATTATCCTTGTTTACAATTTAAGTTTCTGTAAACTGATTTGTCTCATAATTCAGCCTTTTTTGTTCAGTCCAACTGCCATGTTGTCTCTGTTTTGTGGTAGTAAACATTCTGTGGGGAAAATATGCCCTTTAATTTACAGACCATTAATTTTCCATCACCTCTGATGAAATTTTGAAGAGTCCAATTATTACAGGAAAAACGTTTAGTCAAAGGTGTAATGGTCCTTGTCAATCTGTTGTTATCTAATTGGTTATTTCTCTTCTAAGATGTTTTACACTCTCCACCTAGGTTGTTCTTTACTTTCATGACATATAAGAAAGGCTGTCTTTTTTTTCTTTCCCCTGAAAAAAGGAAAAGGGCTAAAATTTTCAAAGTCACCCAAAATGAAGATGCTGGAGGTGGAAACTC
Organism: Tachyglossus aculeatus; assembly: GCF_015852505.1. Classification (NCBI taxonomy): domain Eukaryota; kingdom Metazoa; phylum Chordata; class Mammalia; order Monotremata; family Tachyglossidae; genus Tachyglossus; species Tachyglossus aculeatus. Next base: position 53,646,862 of record NC_052069.1, read on the forward strand.
GTCCACTACACTGTAAGGTCATCGTGGTCAGGGAATATGTCTACTATATTGTACTCTCCCAAGTGCTTTAGCACGGTGCTGTGCACACAGTAAGCGCTCAATAAATATGATTGACTGGCCGCTCCTTGCCTGAATCACCTAGATTATCATTTGAAGAATACAATAGGTTCTGGACACAACATACTGCAAGGTAGAGTTTGGTGAATTTGACTGGTTTTATGCTCCCTCTACTGGCTCTCAATGTATTTCCAAAACTGATTTAAGGAACTATTTTTTTATGGTATTTGTTAAACTCTTACTGTGTGCCATGCACTATATTAAGCACTGGGTTAAGTACAAGTTAATCAGGTTCGACAGAGTCCATGTCCCACATGGGGCTGACAGTCTTAATCCCCATGTTACAGATGAGGTCACTGAGGCCCAGAGAAGTAAAGTGACTTACCCAAGGTCACGTAGCAGATAAGAGCGGGATTAGAACCCACGTTCTCTCCCATGCTTTATATGCTAGGCCATGCTGCTTCTCCCGGAATGTGTTTTTCAGCATTGAAGAGAATAGATTCTGGCTTTCCTAGAGACCATCTCCCACCATCACCTTTGAAGTCAGCATGTTTCAGTGGAAACATTAAACAGGAAATCTCTAATGTAGTTCTAAATCTCCCATTCTCCCACTGGCTTGTGAGGCCTTGAGCAAATTATTTCCAACTGCTTCGGGATTCTTGTTTATTAAACAAGAATAAAACTGTAACAGAGATGAAGAGATTTTAGTACTTTGAGGCCTTTCAGTGAAATCAACTATAATTCATTCCTTCATTCTTTCAACCGTATTTATTGAGCGCTTACTGTAGGTAGAGCACTGTATTAAACGCTTGGGAAGTACAATTCAGCAACAAAGAGAGACAATCCCTGCCCACAACAGGCTTACAGTCTAGAAGGGGGGAGACAGACAACAAAACAAGTAAACAGGCATCAGTAGCATCATTATAAATAGAATTATAGATATATACACATCCTTACTGAAAATAGATAGAATTATAATTACAAATATGTACATATATACACAAGTGCTGTGGGGAAGGGAGGGGGCTAGAGCAAAGGGAACAAGTTGGGGTGATGAAGAAGTTGGGGAGCAGAGGAAAAGAGGAGGGCTGTAGAACACACCCATCCCAGTTCTGTAACTGGGTGTGCTCTGTCATTGCAGTTGTTTCTTGAAGAAACCCACATTAAGGGAAACTCACCCCCTTACAGCCATTTCTTTAGACACCGTGTTGCAGTATATCCAAATAGACCTGTGGTATTGGAAGACCAACTCCTCTCTCTGATGTTATGTTCTAATAATAATAATGGTACTTAAGTGCTTTCTATGTGCCAAGCACTGTTCCAAGTACTGGGTAGATACAAGCTAATCAGGTTGGAGACTGTACCTGTGCTACATGGGTCTCACAGTCTAAGTGGAAGGGAGTAAGATCAAATCCTCATTTTACAGAAGAGGTAACTGAGGCACAGAGAAGTTAAGTGACTTGCCCAAAGTCACACAGCAGAAGAGTGGCAGAGCCAGGATTGGAATCCACACCCTCTGATTCCCAGGCCTGGGGTCTTTCTACTAAGTCATGCACTTCTCTTAGCTAAAATATGGTGAAAACAAGCCTTCTGATAAAACAACAAATTTTTAAAGAAATGAAAAATAATGCCTCATACTGAAGCAGGCAGTGAATGAGTAATGCATCGATTTTAACTCGGTTAGATCATTGGTCAAATTGGGAGGTGTACACAATTACGCTTGTACTCTCCCAAGTACTTAGTTCAGTGCTCCACACACAGTAAGAACTCAATAAATACCACTGATTGATTGATGCAGTCCAATCCCAAACCTAGTGGGTCCAAGAGGTGTTTTCTGAATAATCTCCACTTACAAGTTTGTCATCCCATCATTCTCCATAACACTATTTTGTACATCTGTATTTATTGATATATTCAATTATTGGCATCGCTCCTGCAATTTGGTTGCATTCGTATAATTTGTTGGCCCCAAACTGTGCTGTGTTGAGTTGTTTCAGTGAGAAGTTAGGTGTTTGAAGGGAGATGGTTCAAGAACATTTGAAATAGCACAAGGCTTCTATCCCATTGGATGGAAATCAAGAAGGTTAAGGTAGATGAAAAAGCCTCATAAAGCCACTGCTTTGAACGTAAGCTATTGTACTCACAAGCTGCCCTTCGACCCCACTGGCCTGTCAAACAAAACATCCCGGATCGCTTTCCACCCTCCCCACTCTGCCATCCTGGGCCCCCGCTCCCAACCTTGCCTCTTTAGTCTCCCCTCCATCACAGCCTTATTGGAGCCCCATCTCCTCCAAGAGGCCTTCTGTGACTAAGCCCGTTTTTCCTCTTTTCTCATTCCGTTCTGCATCTCCCTGGCTTGCTCCCTTGTTCTTCAGCGCTTTGAACAGCGCTTCGCACATAGTAAGCACTTAGCAAATACCATCATTATCATTAGTATTATTCTTCCCCCGTCCCATCTCTACATTAGTACAGTGCTGTGCACACAGTAAGCACTCAGTAAATATGATGAATGAATGAATCGTACTTATTGAGTGCTTACTGTGTGCAGAGCATTGTACTAAGTGCTTGGGAAAGTACAATACAGCAATAGAGACAATCTCTGCCCACAATGAGCTCACAGTCTAGAAGGAGGAGACAGACATCAATACAAGTAAACAGACATCAATATTAATAAATAAAATTGCAGATAATGATGATGGTATTTGTTAAGCACTCACTATGTGCGAATCACTATTCTAAGCAATGGGGGGGATACGAGGTGATCAGGTTGTCCCGTATGGGGCTCACAGTCTTAATCCCCATTTTACAGATAGGTAACTGAGGCATAGAGAAATTAAGTGACTTGCCCAAACAATAGAGACAATCTCTGCCCACAGTGAGCTCACAGTCTAGAAGGAGGAGACAGACATCAATACAAGTAAACAGACATCAATATTAATAAATAAAATTGCAGATGATGATGATGATGGTATTAAGTGCTTACTATGTGCAAATCACTATTCTAAGCACTGGGGGGGATACAAGGTGATCAGGTTTTCCCGCATGGGGCTCACAGTCTTAATCCCCATTTTACAGATAGGTAACTGAGGCATAGAGAAATTAAGTGACTTGCCCAAAGCAATAGAGACAATCTCTGCCCACAATGAGCTCACAGTCTAGAAGGAGGAGACAGACATCAATACAAGCAAACAGACATCAATATTAATAAATAAAATTGCAGATGATGATGATGATGGTATTTGTTAAGTGCTTACTATGTGTGAATCACTAGTCTAAGTGCTTGAGGGGGATACAAGGTGATCAGGTTGTCCCGCATGGGGCTCACAGTCTTAATCCCCACTTTACAGATAGGTAACTGAGGCATAGAGAAGTTAAGTGACTTGCCCAAAGTCACACAGCTGAGATATACACATAAGTGCTGTGGGGCAAGGGTGGAGAGCAAAGGGAGCAATTCAAGGTGACACGAAAGGGAGTGGGAGTTGAGGAAAAGTTGGGCTTAATCTGGCAAGGCCTCTTGGAGGAGATGTGCCTTCAGTAAGGGGTGAGAGCTTGTGAGATGGGAAGGAAGGTGGTTCTGTCTACAGTGAGGGGAAAGTTGATCAGGTGGGTTAGTCCGTGCCCCATTTGGGACTGATTGTCTCATTCCCCATTGTGCAAATGAAAGTGGTGAGGGGTTAAGCTTCGGTAACCCACCTCCACACATTCTGGAGCTTGAGGGAAGTGCCGGTTGTACCTGGACTCTGGACCACCTGGGTGTCAGCAGTGTGAGATCCCCGCCGGCCCCCTTTACCAGCAGACACCGAGGCCTGCGGCCTGCTGATGCGGTGTCCTGCCCTCCCTCCATCGGGGCTTCCTGTCGGCCCCCATTCCAGATCGGGAAAGGGGAGAAGTTGGCAGCTGCAACCTGAGGCCTCCTCAGCCTTTCAGTCATTGGGAAGGAAGCTGCAGGCTTCAGGACTTCACCCCACCCCACTCCATCCCACCCCAGCTCCGCCAATTGTCAGCTGTGTGACTGGGCAAGTCACTTAACTTCTCTGGGCCTCAGTTACCTCATCTGTAAAATGGGGAGGAAAACTATGAGCCCCCTGTAGGACAACCTTATCACCTTGTAACCTCCCCAGCGCTTAGAATAGTGCTTTGCACATAGTAAGCACTTAATAAATGCCATCATCATCATCATCCTCCGCTGGGCCCCTGGCTGAGGCCGTGGCTGTTGTGAATGTTGAACTCTCAGCCATGAGGGGCCAGGAATTCTGAGCCACAAGGAACCCAGGACTCTGTGCTATGCAGGGGTGGCCTGGGGCTCTGCTCCTTTAAATCCTCTACCCTATTCTTCTTCTCCTAGTTATTATTGTCTCGGCTTCAAGGCTGTCCATCACCTTGCCCCCTCCTACCTCACCTCCCTTCTCTCCTTCTCCAGCCCAGCCCGCACCGTCTGCTCCTCCGCCGCTAATCTCCTCACCGTGCCTCATTCTCTCCTGTCCCGCCGTCGACCCCCGGCCCACGTCATCCCCCTGGCCTGGAATGCCCTCCCTCCCAACATCCGCCAAGCTAGCTCTCTTCCTCCCTTCAAGGCCACACTGAGAGATCACCTCCTCCAGGAGGCCTTCCCAGATTGAGCCCCCTCCTTCTTATCTCCCTCTCCATCCCCCCGTCTTACCTCCTTCTCTTCCCTGCAGCACCTGTATATTTGTATATATGTTTGTACATATTTATTACTCTACTTATTTTACTTGTACATATCTATTCTATTTATTTTATTTTTTTAATATGTTTTGTTTTGTTCTCTGTCTCCCCCTTCTAGACTGTGAGCCCACTGTTGGGTAGTGACCGTCTCTATATGTTGCCAACTTGTACTTCCCAAGGGCTTAGTACAGTGCTCTGCACACAGTAAGCTCTCAATAAATACGATTGATTGATTGATTGATTTATGTTCTTGTGTTTCATCTCCCCTTATATCTCTTGCCAGTCTCCTGTTCTTAGATGAGTGAATCTCTTCAGGGCCAGTGACCTCGGGTGATTCTCACTTGTTTATTCTTTCCTAAAGCTTAGTAGAGTGTAAGCTGCTTGTGGGCAGGGATCCGTGTAGTGGATAGAACATTAGTCTGGGAGTCAGAAGGTCATGGGTTCTAATCCTGACTTCACCACTTGCCTGCTGTGTGATCTTAGGTGAATCACTTCACTTCTCTGAGGCTTAGTTAACTCATCTGTAAAATCAATCAATCGTATTTATTGAGCGCTTACTGTGTGCAGAGCACTGTACTAAGCGCTTAAAATGAAGATTGAGACTGTGAACCCCACAAGGGGCAGAGACTCTGTCATTCATTCAGTCATATTTATTGAGTGCTTACTGTGTGCAGAGCACTGTACTAAGCACTTGTCCTACCTGATTTGCTATATCCACCCCAGCATTTAGAACAGTGCCTGGAACATAGTAAGCACTTAAATACCATCATTATTATTATTATTAACTCTTGTATTGTACCAAACTCTTAGTACAGTACAGGTAATCTCTCAATAAATTCCATTAATTTATGGAATTATAATAGTAGTAATAATTAATTACTATTCCATTTTGTTAATATGTTTTGTTATGTTGTCTGTCTCCCCCTTCTAGACTGAGAGCCCTCTGCTGGGTAGGGACCGTCTCTATATGTTGCCAACTTGTACTTCCCAAGCGCTCAGTACAGTGCTCTGCACACAGTAAGCACTCAATAAATACGATTGAATGAATGAATGAATTAATTAATGATGATGATGTATTTTGCACATAGTAGGGTGTTATCACAACTCCACTGCTTGTTTGTTTGACACTATCTGACCTTGATTGCTAATCATTTACAGCTCATGTTGAGGAGCAGCATGGCCTAGTGGAAAGAGCATGAGCCCGGGAGCCCGAGGACCTGGGTTCTAATCCTGGCTCTGCCACCTGACTGCTGAGTGACCTAGGGCAAGTCACTTAACTGCTCTGTGCCTCAGTTACCTCGTGCATGAACTGTGGAATAAATCTGAGCCCCATGTGGGAAATGGACCGTGTCCAACCTCATTAGCTTGTACCTACCCCAGTGTTTAATACAGCACCGTTTAAAAAAATTCTCAACAGACACTGATTTCCAGTGCTTAGATCATTGTCCAACAAATAATGAATTTCAATTATGGCGCATTGGTTTTCCTTTGAAATGCTAAGGCCTGTTTATAAGTTGCCACAAGATCCTATCATTCATTCATTCATTCAATCGTATTTATTGAGCGCTTACTGTGTGTAGAGCACTGTACTAAGCGCTTGGGAAGTACAAGTTGGCAACATATATCCACTGAAATAGCAGTCCTAGTAATATTGAGAACAGAGAAGCAGCGTGGCTCAGTGGAAAGAGCCCGGGCTTTGGAGTCAGAGGTTTTGCCAATAGCCAGCTGTGTGACTTTGAGCAAGTCACTTAACTTCTCTGGGCCTCAGTTACCTCATCTGTAAAATGGGGATTAAGACTGTGAGCCCCCCGTGGGACAACCTGATCACCTTGTAACCTCCCCAGAGCTTAGAACAATGCTTTGCATATAGTAAGTGCTTAATAAATGCTATCATTATTATTGAAGCAGCGTGGCTCAGTGGAAAGAGCACGGGCTTTGGAGTCAGAGGTCATGGGTTCGAATCCCGGCTCCGCCACACGTCTGCTGTGTGATGTTGGGCAAGTCACTTAACTTCTCGGAGCCTCAATTGCCTCATCTGTAAAATGGGGAGGATGACTGTGAGCCCCACGCGGGACAACCTGATCACCTTGTATCCCCCTCAGTGCTTAGAACAGTGCTTTGCACATAGTAAGCGCTTAACAAATGCCATTATTATTATTATTGAGCACCCATTGGGTGAAATGCACTGTACTCAGTGCTTGACAAAAGTCCAACCAAACCCTCAAACGCTCCTCCCCACCATAAGTTTGTCTTACGCTGTCAAGTCATCTCCGACCTACAGCGACACCATGGACACATCTCTCCCAGATACCCCACCTCCATCTGCAATTATTCAAGCAGTGAATCCATAGAGTTTTCTTGGTAAAAATACAGAATAGTTTTACCATTACAGCCTTCCACACAGTAAATTTGAGTCTCCACCCCCAACTCTCTCCATTGCTCCTGCTGCCCAGCACATTTGAGTTTTGACTTGTAGCAGATTGCCTTCCTTCCACTCGGTAGCCACTGGCCAAGCTAGGAATAGAATGGGTAGGCCTCTGCTTGTCTCTCTCTCTCCCGTAGTTGAGACTGGTAGAGTACTGGAAACTCTCCAGGTGTGACCCTCAGAGGGGATCGTGAGTTTACACTCTAATTTTGTTCTCTGTCTCCCCCTTTTAGACTGTGAGCCCACTGTTGGGTAGGGACTGTCTCTATATGTTGCCAATTTGTACTTCCCAAGCGCTTAGTACAGTGATCTGCACATAGTAAGCGCTCAATAAATACGATTGATGATGATGATGATAATGTGGAATCCTGTTAGAATGGTATCCCTTCTTTGACTCTCCATCCTTCCTAGGTGTATCAATCAACCAGTCAGTTATATTTACTGAGCACTCCAGAAGCAGTGTGGCTCAGTGGAAAGAGCACAGGCTTTTTAGTAAGAGGTTATGGGTTCAAACCCTGGCTCCGCCAATTGTCAGGTGTGTGACTTTGGGCAAGTAACTTAACTTCTCTGTGCCTCAGTTACCTCATCTGTAAAATGGGGATGAAGACTGTGAGTCCCCCGTGGGACAACCTGATCACCTTGTAACCTCTCCAGTGCTTAGAACAGTGCTTTGCGCATAGTAAGCGCTTAATAGTACAGTGCTCTGTACACAGTAAGCGCTCAATAAATATGATTGAATTGAATGAATAAATGCCATTATTATTATTATTATTATTAAGTGTTCAAAAAGTGGAAGCACTGAACAAAGCACTCCACAATGTAAGCATTGAATACCATTGATTTAATTGATATTTAGAGCCAGTTTCTAGCCATGGTGACGATGTCCCCCTAGTCCTCTATCATGCTTAATCCAAATTAATGAAAACACACAGCACAGCAAACCTGGTTCTTTTAGTAAATGAGTCTCAAAAAATTATGCATTTTAAGATTGTCCACTTCAATAGAATGCAATTTCTTTCACCTGTGAACCATCACCTATTACATCAACTTGTGAAGCTGTTATGTCTTGTTATCATTAGGGCAAAGAACTAGTTTCCCTAGGAATTGCTAAATCCATTGTGGCAACTCTTATACATATAACTCTACTATTTGTTCTTTACCTCTAGATTGTAAGCTCCTTGTGAGCAGGGAACTTGACTGCCAACTCTATTGTATTGTACTCTTCCGAGCTCTTAGTACAGTGCTTTGATTTTCTTCCCCTGATTTTATTCTCATCACAAAACATTGTGTGAATATTTCCCTTGAGAAACTCCACCCTGAAATATGTGCTCTTCATTGTTACCATTTATTGATGTTGATCGGCACATTTTTTTTTTTTTTGTCATTTTATTTGAGAAACTGCATGGCTTTATTGGAAACTCAGATCCTGACATTTTGGAAATGGAAGGTCAAAAAGAAAATGGAGCTCTTTCAAGGAAAAAATAACCTCTTACTTAATTACTATTTCAAAGAACGCAGCGTTCCACCTCTAAAAAGCTCTAGATGGCTTTGATGGCATAATTTGCATCACGCGGTGAACCTAGAAAGGCTGAAATGGAAAATGAAGCAATACTACTGTAATTATCTACTCTTCAACTTTATGGATGAAAGTACATAATGGCTGCGTTTTATGTTTCAAAATTCTATTTTTTTTTTACCTTCTGGAAGCAAGGTCAGTTAAGAAATTCCTTAAGAAATGTAGTAGAGGGTGGGGAAAGATCTAGCAGGTCATTTTTTCCCTCTAAACAGAATCTTCATCATCAGCAACATTTCCATGTGCACAGCATTGGTGCAGGTGCTGGGGAAAAGTCAACCAAAGCTAAATAATAATGATGGTATTTGTTGAACACTTACTGTGTGCCAGGCAAGAGACAGTTCTTGCCCTCAAAGGAGCTTGCAGGGTGCTTTTCAAGTTATGAAATATTATATTTTGATAGTGTAATGGACCCTAGTAAGATATGTTTAGATTTTCCCGAAACAGTTTACCACGAGTAATGACTTTAATTGTTCTGAACAAGAGTATAAGCTCACTTTGGTCAGGGACTATGTCTAACAACTCTGCTATTTTGTACTCCCCCAAGCACATAGAATGCTTTCAATAAATATGATTGAAGATAATACAGATCTTTCACGTGGGAATTTTTGCTTGTGCACACCTAATGGAGTGTTGATGTGCCATGAAATTAATCAAAACAGGGAAATCTCATAATATTTTGGTCACGTACATTAGCCTGCAAAGAGAAGCAGTGGGCTTAGTGGAAAGAACCCAGGCTTGAGAGTCAGAGGTCATGGGTTCTAATCCTGCCCTGTCACTTGTCAACTCTGTGACTTTGGGCAAGTCACTTAACTTCTCTGTGGCTCAGTTACCTCATCTGTAAAATGGGGATTAAGACTGTGAGCCCCACGTGGGACAACCTGATTACCTTGTATCTATCCCAGTGCTTGGCACATAGTAAGTGCTTAGCAAATACCATCATTATTATTATGAAGAGCAGTTAATGCTAAATTCTCAGTCCAGGAATTCAGATTCTGTTGCAGCAGTGGTAACCTTTATCCCAACCCGAACCTAAAGGAACCGAAAAGTATTAATCAGCCCAGCATTTGGTAGCCTGTGTGCTTCAGAATGTATTCATTCGTTCATTCAATCATATTTCAATCATAGTAAATACATTGATTGATTGATTGATTGAGCACTTTGTGTGTGCAGAGCACTGTTCTAAGTGCTTGGGAAGTACAAATTAGCAACATATGGAGATGGTCCCTACCCAACAGCAGGCTCACAGTCTAGAAGGGGGAGACAGACAACAAAACAAAACAAGTAGACAGGTGTCAATACCAGCAGAATAAATAAGAATCCATGAATCATTCATGCCCCACTGCCAGAAAATAATGTAGGCACTAGTATTATTATTAGTAGTAGTAGTAGGCTCATACTCTGTGGCAAGCACTTTTCTAAACACTGGGGTACATTCAAGTTAATCAGATTGGTTGTGGGCCAGGTCCCACATTGGGCTTACTGTCGAATCCCCTGAGTCAAAATCACCCAAGTCCTTATGGGTCTAAACTCCAAGCTGCTGGAGAGAAGAACACATGCAGGACGAAACTCCTCACCCTGGGCTTCAAGGCTGTCCATCACCTCGCCCCCTCCTACCTCACTTCCCTTCTCTCCTTCTACAGCCCACCCCGCACCCTCCGCTCCTCCACTGCCGATCTCCTCACCGTACCTCGCTCTCGCCTGTCCCGCCATCGACCCCCGGCCCACGTCATCCCCCGGGCCTGGAATGCCCTCCCTCTGCCCCTCCGCCAAGCTAGCTCTCTTCCTCCCTTCAAGGCCCTGCTGAGAGCTCACCTCCTCCAGGAGGCCTTCCCAGACTGAGCCCCTTCCTTCCTCTCCCCCTCGTCCCCCTCTCCATCCCCCCCATCTTACCTCCTTCCCTTCCCCACAGCACCTGTATATATGAATATATGTTTGTACATATTTTTTACTCTATTTTATTTGTACATATCTATTCTATTTATTTTATTTTGTTAGTATGTTTGGTTTTGTTCTCTGTCTCCCCCTTTTAGACTGTGAGCCCACTGTTGGGTAGGGACTGTCTCTATATGTTGCCAATTTGTACTTCCCAAGCGCTTAGTACAGTGCTCTGCACATAGTAAGCGCTCAATAAATACGATTGATGATGATGATGATGATGATGACACTCAGACACAACCCAGCAATGTTTTCAGACTAAGGACCTCACCTGCAATTGAAAAGCTAATGGGCAATGTCGATGTGATACTTCCTTACAGGCACACACCAAGTTCTGGGTAAGTCAAGGTCTTACTGCCGGAATTGGTGAAATGAAGTAATAGCTTAAGAGAAAAAGTTGAGAACTGGGAGACAGGAGACTTGGATTCTAAACCAGGCTATGCCACTTACCTATTGTGTAATAATAATAATAATGACGGCATTTGTTAAGCGCTTACTATGTGCAAAGCACTGTTCTAAGTGCTGGGGGGATACAAGGTGATCAGGTTGTTCCACGTGGGGCTCACAGTCTTAATCCCCATTTGACAGATGAGGGAACTGGGGGCTCAGAGAAGTTAAGTGACTTGTCCAAGGTCACACAGCTGACATGTGGTGGAGCTGGGATTCGAACCCATGACCTTTGACTCCAAAGCCTGGGCTCTTTCCATTGAGCCACGCTGCTTCTCTAATGTGACCTTAGTCAAATGTGACCTATTGTGTGACCTTGGGCAAGTCACTTAACATCTCTAACTTGATGTCCTCATCTATAAAATGGGGATAAAATACCTGTTCATCTTCCCTCTTAGATTGTAAACTTCGTGAGAGATGGAGATGGTGCCCTATCTGATTATATGGTGTCTCAGTGGTTAGCGAAGTGATTGGCACATAGTATCAATTAATCAATGGTATTTATTGAGTGTTAACTGTGTGCAAAGCACACAGTACTGTTCTAAGCACTTGGGAAAGTGCAATGCAATAGAGTTGATAGATGTGATCCCTGCCTATAAGGAGTTTACAGTGTACAGGGGCAGGTAGACATTAAAATAAATTATTAAATAATATATGGCATTTATTAAGCACTTACCACATGCAAAGCACTTTTCTAAGCACTGGGGAGGTTACAAGTAGTGTGGCTCAGTGGAAAGAGCATGGGCTTGGGAGTCAGGTCATGGGTTCTAATCCTGGCTCTGCCACATGTCTGCTGTGTGACCTTGGGCAAGTCACTTAACTTCTCTGAGCCTCAGTTACCTCATCTGTAAAATGGGGTTTAAGACTGTGAGCCCCACATGGGACAACCTGATCATCTTTTATCCCCCTCCAGTGCTTAGAACAGTGCTTTGCACATAGTAAGCGCTTAACAAATGCCATTATTATTATTATTATTATTATTATTATTATTATTATTATTACAAGGTGATCAGGTTGTCCCACAGGGGGCTCACAGTCTTCATCCTCATTTTACAGATGAGGTAACTGAGGCACAGAGAAGTTAAGTGACTTGCCCAAAGCCACACAGCTGACAATTGGCAGAATTTGAACCCATGACCTCTGACTCCAAAGCCCATACTCTTTCCATTGAGCCACGCTACTTCCCAAAGATAGGGGAAGCAGGGGATTAAAGATAGGGGAAATAGCAGGGGATTAAAAATAGGGGAAATAGACTATAAGGATATAGACATAAATGCTGTGGGACTTGGAAGAGCATCAAAGTGGTTAAGGAGTACACAGCTAAGTGCATAGTCAGAAGCAGCTTTGCCTAGTAGATACGGCACGGGCAGGGAGTCAGAGGACCTGGGTTCTAATCCCCGTTCTGCCACTTGTGTGATGTGTGACTTTGGGCAAGTCACAACTTCTCTGTGCCTCAACTCATCTGCACAACGGGGATTAAGACTGTGAGCCCCATGTGGGACATGGACTGGATTCAACCTGATTAGCTTGTATGTACCCCAGCACTTAGTACAGAGCTTGGCACATAGTAAACATTCATTCAATCATATTTATTGAGCGCTTACTGTGCGCAGAGCACTGTACTAAGCACTTAATGAAAGTAAACATTTAACAAATACCATAAAGAATGCAAAAGTGGGGGCAGGAAGAGGAAATGAGGGCTCAGTCAGGGATGGTCTCTTGGAGGAGATGTGATTTTAGGAGGTTTTGAAGTTGGGGAGAATGGTAGTCTGTTGGATATGAAAAGTTGAGGTTCAGAGAGTAGGTAGGTATTAGAGGAGTGAAATGTGTGATGTGGCTTCTAGTAGAAGATCAGAGAGGTAAAGTAAGAGGGAAGATAGCTGAGTGATTTTAAATCAATGGTAAGGATTTTCTGTTATATGTGGTGGTGAATGATGGTACTTGTTGAACACTTACTATGTGTCAAGCATCTTTCTAAGCGCTGGAGCATGGGCAGCAATTGGAAGTTTTTAAGGACTGGATTGAATGGTTTTTCAGAAAAATGATCTCGGCAGCAGAGTGAAATATAGAGAGAGACAGGAGGCAGGAAGGAAGGTCAGTGAGGAGGCTGATGCATTAGAGAAGTGAAATGTGTGGCTTGAGTTCTAGTAGCAGATCAGAGAGGTAAAATAAAAGGGAAGATAGCTGGGTAAGTGATTTAAAACCAGTGGTAAGGATTTTCTGTTACATGTGGTGGTGAATGATGGTACTTGTTGAACGCTTACTATGTATCAAGCATCTTTCTAAGCGCTGGAGCATGGGCAGCAATTGGAAGTTTTTAAGGACTGGATTGAATGGTTTTTCAGAAAAATGATCTGGGCAGCAGAGTGAAATATGGAGAGAGACAGGAGGCAGGGGGGAAGGTCAGTGAGAAGGCTGATGCATTAGAGGAGTGAAATGTGTGGCTTGAGTTCTAGTAGAAGATCAGAGAGGTAAAGTAAAAGGGAAGATAGCTAAGTGATTTTAAATCAATGGTAAGGATTTTCTGTTATATGTGGTGGTGAATGATGGTACTTATTGAACACTTACTATGTGTCAAGCATCTTTCTAAGCGCTGGAGCATGGGCAGCAATTGGAAGTTTTTAAGGACTGGATTGAATGGTTTTTCAGAAAAATGATCTGGGCGGCAGAGTGAAATATAGAGAGAGACAGGAGGTAGGAAGGAAGGTCAGTGAGAAGGCTGATGCATTAGAGGAGTGAAATGTGTGGCTTGACTTCTAGTAGAAGATCAGAGAGGTAAAGTAAAAGGGAAGATAGCTGGGTAAGTGATTTAAAACCAATGGTAAGGATTTTCTGTTATATGTGGTGGTGAATGATGGTACTTGTTGAATGCTTACTATGTGTCAAGCATCTTTCTAAGCGCTGGAGCATGGGCAGCAATTGGAAGTTTTTAAGGACTGGATTCAATGGTTTTTCAGAGAAATTATCCGGGCAGCAGAGTGAAATATGGAGAGAGACAGGAGGCAGGGAGGAAGGTCAGTGAGGCTGAGCAGCAGTAATCAAGGTGGGAAATTAGTATTGGATCACAGTACGGTAGCCATTTGGATGGAGAGAAAAGGGTGGATTTTAGCAATGTTGTGACGTTAGAACCTATGAAAGTCTGTGACAGATTGAATGTGTGGGTTGAATGAGAGAGATGAGCCGAGGTTAAAACCGAGGTTACGGGCTTGTGAGGCAGGGAGGAGAGTGGTGTTGTCTCCAGCGCTTAGAACAGTGCTTGACACATAGTAAGCACTTAACAAATGCCATCGTTATTATCATTATTATTACAGTGATAGGAAAGTCAGGGGAAGTACAGGGTTTGGGTGGAAAATGAGTTCGTTCTGTAAGCATTCATTCATTCATTGTCATATTTATTGAGCGCTTACTGTGTGCAGAGCACTGTACTAAGCGTTTGGGAAGTACAAGTTGGCAACATATAGAGATGGTCCCTACCCAACAGTGGGCTCTAATGAATACTATCATTTTCTACAATTATTAAATATCTTTGTGACAAAGCAAAGTATTTTATTGTGGGCCCTTATCACCAGAAGTAAAAAGACATCTGCCAAGACCTTGGCAGCATGGCTTAGTGGATAGAGTATAGGCCTGGGAATCTAAATGACTTGAGTTCTACTTCCTGCTCTGCCACTTGTCTGCTGTGTGAAAGTAACTAAACTTCTCTGGGCTTCAGTTTCTTTCGTCTGTAAAATAGGGATTAATATTGTTAGCACCACATGGGGACATGGATTGTGTCCAACCTGATTTGCTCGTATCTGCCCCAGCCCTTAGTACAGTGACTGGCACACAGTAAGCACTTAACAAATACCATAAAAAATTTTTTAAAAGACCTGAAACTTTTCCAGGAGCTAAAGCTAAGAAAATTGCATGACTAGGGTTGGAATTCTAAGAATGAAGTTATTCAGCTCTCAGTTTACTGCCACCTAAACCAACAAGTGGTGTGATTATCTTCCTCCTGTAAAGGCATAGCTTCCTTCTCCCACAGACGGACAAGGAGTGAATCCTGCAGAGATAGAAGAAATAGTCTAATGATCTACTGAACCATCTCCTGCCAAGAAATGAAGAACTGGCACAGCCTTCATTTTACCGTTTGAAGAGTAATAACCAAAGTTGAAGCCAGGTAAAATGATAATGAAAATTGAATTATTTAGTGTCCACGCAGAAATCAAAGAATAAGTGAGGATATTATTGTAGATGTCTCCACAGGTTATTCCTCAGTATATGGGACAACCACTGAGGAAATATCACAAGTTTTCAATAATGCTATCATCAACAACTTCAAGGAGAAAGGTGAGTTGACTGTAGAAACGACCAGAGTGTAAAAACAGAGAACACCTGGAAAAGCTACAGAAGCATATCATTAATCTTGCCCTCTCTCTAGAGCGATATAACTTGAGAACAGTGTGTCATACAGATAAAAGAGATGGGCAGAGAGCAAATTAAAGGGACTTTATTCTATTTATAAACATTACCAAATCTGAGTTGTGAAGACTTCCAAGCAAAACACTAAGGCTTACTCTATGTTGTATAGTTGGCCAATTCATGATTGAAGTTGGTCTATTGCTATCACCTGCTTAATAGTCTTTTCATCCTCAATCAATCAGTGGTATTTATGGAGTTCTTCCTGTGTGCAGAGCACTGACATAAAGTGTTTATATCCCATCATGCAATGATTATTTTCTTACTATAAGTCTGTTCATTCATTCAATCATATTTATTGAGCGCTTACTGTGTGCAGGACACTGTACTAAGCACAGTGGGCTCACAGTCTGTTCTTCTATTTGTACTGCATGTATAAAGCTCACCAGCTGCAGTTTACTTGTGAGTACTAATAGTACATGAACTGGCTAGGTCCAAAGTTGATTTCATAACAATGATCAATCAGTGGCATTTATAGACCTCAGACTGTAAGCTCTTTGTGGGCAGGGATCAATTCTACCAACTCCGTGGCACTGTACTTTCTTGAGTACTTTTCCAGAGGAGCACAGCATAGAAAACAGCCGAACAGCAGCTTGTTTATTCCCTAGGAAGTCCCAGAATGGGCCCATGGTTCCAAACACTGAGCACATGTTGCCTGCAAATCTGGTCTTTTATAACTTTTTGTCTGTTTCCCTAATCCTTCCCCCAGATCATCACATTGGCCCAAATCCCCCCATGTCTTTCCATTGGTTGCTGGGATGTCAATAACAATAATAATAATAATAATTGTGGCATTTAAAGTGCTTACTATGTGCCAGGCATGGGTTGGACATGGTTCCTGTTCTGCATGTCCCACTGTGCCTCAATATCTTCAACTGCTTCATAATCTGTTCTCACTCCTATTTAGACTGTGAGCCTCATGTGGGATAGGGACTGTATCCAACTTGATTAACTCATATCTACCCCAGCGCTTAGAACAGCGCTTGATTTATAGTAATTGCTTAACACATACCATTTAAATAAAAATACTTTAATGTCTACCCCAGTGCTTAGAACAGCGCTTGACTCAGTAATTTCTTAACACGTACAATTAAAAAAAATACTTTAATATCTGTCTCCCTTTGTGGACAGGGGAGTGTTCCTGCCAACTCTGTTGTATATTCTCCCAAGCATTTAGTACAGTGCTCTGCACATAGTAATTGCTCATTAAATACCCCTGATATATCTAAATCTAGTGAAACATTCCTTGAATGCTCTTTGAGACGAGCTTTTATGTTAATAATCTATAACCTAGTTTGAGTTCTTATTAGAATGCTTGCAATTAATGTGTTTCTGTGGGTGCCTGGTGAAAACATTTCCAGGTGAGAAGCAGTGTGGTCTAGTGGATAGAGCAAGGGCCTGAGAGACAGAAGGATCTGGGTTCTAATCCCAACTCCACCTCTTGTCTGCTGTGTGACCTTGGACAAACCACTGAACTTGTCTGTGCCTCAGTACTCTCATCTGTAAAATAGGGATTAATACTTCAATCCCAGACTGTGTCCAACCTAATTATGTTGTATCTACCCTAGCACTTAGCCTGGTGCCTGACACTCTTAGTGCCAGGCAGTGAGAAGCAGTGTGGCTCAGTGGAAAGAGCAGGGGCTTTGGAGTCAGAGGTCATGGGTTTGAATCCCAGCTCTGCCAATTGTCAGCTGTGTGACTTTGGGCAAGTCACTTAACTTCTCTCTGCCTCAGTTACCTCATCTGTAAAATGGGAATTAAGACTGTGAGCCCCCTGTGGGACAACCTGATCACCTTGTAACCTCCCCAGTGCTTAGAACAGTGCTTTGCACAGAGTAAGCACTTAATGAATGCTATTATTATTATTAATGTCTGTCTCCTCCTCTAAACTCATTTTTGAGCTGGGATCATGTCTGTTATATTGTACTCTCTCAAGTGCTTAGTACAGTGATCTGTACGTTGTAATCGCTCAGTATATATGATTGATTGGCACATAGTAAGCGCTTAACAAATACCATGTATTTTCTTTTAAAGGTGAGGCAAACAAGAAACATCACCACAGCAAAGACGAAAGGTTGGGACTACGGTTCCTGCATTGGCCTTTTCACCTGCACATGCCCCCATACGTTGAATTTCACCTTTAGCGGCCTCTTCATCAAATATAAAAGGCAGCTGAATGTAACTACTAAGTCTATGAGATCAGTAAGCAATACTAAACAGTTGCCTTCTTTCCAGATTGACCATGGTTTTGACCTAATCAAAATATCAAGCAATTAACTTTTAAGGAAAAGTACTCTGTGTAAAGCTATATTTTTTACATTTAAACACAAAGGGAATGTTTTCAAAATGACTCCAACTAAGAAAAAAAAACCAGGATGCCTACCGAAGGACATCCTGAATGAGGAGTTGTGTTGGTTGGGTGGAGTGGAAGCTGTCCACAGAAAGCTCTCTGAATTGGTGCCTGGAAGTTCTCGATTGATTAATTCCTATGCTTAATCACATAGTAAGCACTTAACAAATACCATGATAATCATAATGTCATCATTACTATTGAAACTGTTAGGAAAGTCCTTAGGGAGAGAGCTAATTACTAGGTTAGCTCAGATTAGAAAACAGGATCGGTGGAAGCCTAGTTTTTGCCCTCTACAAAATTCTACATCCAGCTAGATAATTTTGTAGTGTAAAAGACTTTGCTGCCAGAAAACCTAAATCTTAAAAGGAAAGACATTGTTAGGCCTTGAGACACCTACGTCTTCCTACTGTGTGTTGTACATTTAATGACAAAGAGGACATTTCTAGGAAATTCATCTCAGTAGTATTTATTGACTATCTACACTGTACACTGTAATGTGAAATGCACAGATGGTGTGAATGAATCAATCAATCAATCATATTTATTGAGCACTTACTATGTACAGAGTACTAAGCACTTGGGAAAGTACAGTACAATAGGATTAGCAGGAATGTTCCCTGCCCATAACGAGTTTACAGTCCGACAAATAGAACACAATCCTTGCTCTCAAAGAGTTCATTAAAGTGCTTGGCACATAGTAAGCGCTTAACAAATACCATAATAATGATAGTTAATAAAAGAAAAAAAATCTTGCCAGTCATTGAAATGTTGCCATAGCTTGTTTCACTGCCTGGTTGAGAAATAACCTGAGACCTCGGTGTTTTTTCTTGAAATGATCATAGTGATAGACCGTAAATTTGTTGCAGGCCGGGAACGTGTTTTGCAACTCTGTTGTACTGTACTTTCTCAAGCACTTAGTTCATTGATCTGTAAACAATAAGTGTTCAGTAAATACCACCGATTGATTCAATTTTAAGAAGGCTAGTGTAATGTGTCAGAGATTAGGGATTAATTTTATAAAGGAGCCATATCAAATTTAAGAATGGATTAGGATTAGATCGAGATTAACATGGGATCTGTTTATGAAAAAAAGAAACTAGTCATATAGAGAAGAGCACATTTAATAATAATAATAATTGGCATTTGTTAAATGCTTACTATGTGCAAAGCACTGTTCTAAGCACTGGGGAGGATACAGGGTGATCAGGTTGTCCCACGTGGGGCTCACAGTCTTAATCCCCATTTTATAGATGAGGTAACTGAGGCCCAGAGAAGTTAAGTGACTTGCCCAAGATCACACAGCAGACATGTGGCGGAGTCGGGATTCGAACCCATGACCTCTGACTCCAAAGCCTGTGCTCTTTCCACTGAGCCACGCTGCTTCTGTAATTTAATGAGCTGGAATCTTTAAAAACCCCTTATCTTGAACTAGAATATTCACTGGGAAAAGGTTGCTTAAAGGAAAGATTAGGCATTTAGAATTCTCAAAAGAGTCTGTCAGGAAAGTTTTAGGAACAGTTTAAAAAGATTATTCACAATTACTCATGTGAATTATTCAGTTTAGAGTAAGAGTGTGGAATGAGATGGTATTTTCCTTGTGCAGGTTGGTAAATATTCCCTTAGAAAAGTCTCCATCTACATGCTCTGCATTTGTGTAATTTCCTCACAATGAAGGGGAGGGCCAGATGGAAGAATAAACCTTAGCATACTCTGAAGAGTTTGGGGGAAGTGGAGGACATCTGGTGCCATAAACGAAACAGCATAAAATAAAACGTGAATACAGAAACAATTTTCAGTCCCAATATGGAAGCATGAGAGTTACAGTCAATTACTATTCCTCTCCCTTGAAAAAAATAAATCAGGAGTTAGCAGCCTAATAAGATGCAATTCTAAACAGTGCTCTGCGCACAGTAAGCACTCAATAAATACAATTGAATGAATGAATGAATCCCCCCGCCTTACCTACTTCCCCTCCCCACAGCCCCTGTATATATGTGTGTACAGATTTATTACTCTTATTTATTTAATTGTAGATATTTACTATTCTATTTTATTTTGTTAATATGTTTTGTTTTGTTGTCTGTCTCCCCTTTCTAGGCTGTGAGCCCATTGTTGGGTAGGGACCGTCTCTATATGTTGCCAACTTGTACTTCCCAAGTGCTTAGTACAGTGCTGTGCACACAGTAAGCGCTCAATAAATACGATTGAATGAATGAATGAATAAACAGAGCAATGTCACCTAAAGCATACATGAATTCTGAATGGTCTTATATGACTATTCATATAAAATTGTTTGTGAAGCAGATAGAACACTGGCCTAAGAGTCAGAAGGTCGTGGGTTCTAATCCTGGATCCTCCACTTGTCTGCCATGTGACCTTGGATAGGTCACTTCGCTTCTCTGTGCCTCAGTTACCTCATCTGTAAAATGGGGATTAAGACTGTGAACCTGATTACCTTGTATCAACCCCAGTGCTTAGAATAGTGTTTGGCACGAAGCAAGTGCTTAACAAATACTATTATTATTATTATTAATTGTATTTTCATTTTACTTTTTACTATGCTTCAAGAATTGTACTAAGCACTGGAGTAGATACAAGATAATCAGGTCAAGCGAAGTGCCTGTCCCATGTGGGGTTCACAATTTAAGTGGAAGGGATTTACTCTCCATTTTAAAGATGAGGAAACTGAAGGCCAGAAAAGGGAATTGTCTTGTCCAAGGTCATATGGCAGCAAATAATAGTAAGGGTGATATTTGTTAAACACTTATTAGATACCAACCATTGTACTAAATTCTGGGATAGATACAATGCGGTCAGATAATAATAATAATAATAATAATGGCATTTATTAAGAGCTTACTATGTGCAAAGCACTGTTCTAAGCGCTGGGAAGGTCAAGGTGATCAGGTTGTCCCACAGGGGGCTTACAGTCTTAATCCCCATTTTCCAGATGAGGGAACTGAGGCCCAGAGAAGTGAAGTGACTTGCCCAAAGTCACACAGCTGGCAATTGGCGGAGTGGGGATTTGAACCCATGACCTCTGACTCCAAAGCCCGGGCTCTTTCCACTGAGCCACACTGCTTCTCAAATACAAATACAATCAAATACAATCCCAACCCACTTGTGGCTAACAGCCAAAGAGGGAGGAAGAACAGGTATTGAATTCCCACTTTACAGATGAGGAAATCAAGGCACGGAAGTGGCTTGCCAAGGCCCCATAGCAGACAAGTGGCAGATCCAGGATTAGAACCCAACTCCTCTGACTCTCAGTCCCACGTTCTTTCCACTAGACAACACGACTTGTGTATTTTTCAGTGGTGGCCAAGGCCCCACACACCTCCTACCTCCTGTGCCCCCAAACCCACCCCCATTCCCACAAGAGTGTCTGGGCATCATTCTAGATAAAGTAATTCTGTTTTGGTCTGCGGCTCTCGGCCATGTGACAATTTTGTCTTGTGGCTCATCCGTTTGTGTGACTTGGCTTCTCTTGTACTAGGTCATTAAAACAGCTTAGTGATTAATTTACTTAATGTCTATCTCCTCTTCTAAACCAAAACTCACTGTGGGCAGGGAATGTGTCTGTTTATTGTGATATTGTATTCTCCCGAGCGCATAGTACAGTGCTCTGCACACAATAAGTGCTCAAGAAATGCAGTTGAATGAATGTATGAAGGTCTCCAGGAGCTGGAGAAATAAATGGTTATGCAAGTTTTTATTACAAATTTTTTTTAAGTGCTTCTATGTGCTGAGCTGTACCATGTTCTACACTGTACTGAGCACTGGGGTAGATAATAATAATAATAATGGCATTTATTAAGCACTTACTATGTGCAAAGCACTATTCATTCATTCATTCAGTAGTATTTATTGAGCGCTTACTATGTGCAGAGCACTGTACTAAGCGCTTGGGAAGTACAAGTAGGAAACATAGAGACGGTCCCTACCCACAGGGCTCACAGTCTAGAAGGGGGAGACAGAGAACAAAACCAAGCATATTAACAAAATAAAATAAATAGAATAGTAAGTATGTACAAGTAAAATGAATAGGGTAATAAATCTTTACAAACGTATATACAGGTGCTGTGGGGAGGGGAAGGAGGTAGGGCCGGCAGTATGGGGGAGGGGAGAGGAAGGAGGGGGCTCAGTCTGGGAAGGCCTCCTGGAGGAGGTGAGCTTTCAGTAGGGCTTTGAAGGGAGGAAGAGAGCTAGCTTGGCGGATTTGCGGAGGGAGGGCATTCCAGGCCGGGGGGAGGACGTGGGCCGGGGGTTGACGGCGGGACAGGCGAGAACGAAGCACGGTGAGGAGATTAGAGGCAGAGAAGCGGAGGGTGCGGGCTGGGCTGGAGAAGGAGAGAAGGGAGGTGAGGTAGAAGGGGGCGAGGTGATGGACAGCCTTGAAGCCCAGGGTGAGGAGTTTCTGCCTGATGCATAGGTTGACTGTTCTAAGTGCTGGGAAGGTTACAAGGTGATCAGGTTGTCCCACGGGGGGCTCACAGTCTTAATCCCCATTTTGCAGATGAGGTAACTGAGGCACAGAGAAGTAAAGTGACTTGCCCAAAGTGACACAGCTGACAAGTGGTGGAGCTGGATTTGAACCCATGACCTTCTGAGTCCCAGAAGGTCTGATTCCCTGTGCTCTATCTACTATGTCTTGCTGCTTGCCCTCCGCAGCCTTTGTTTTCAGTCTCTAGCCACCAGGATGAATGTTATGAAAAGTCTGAATTAATGCACAGCACAGCGTAGTCCCAGGCACAAAATAAAATATTAAATATGTAGGAGCAAGTAGAATATAAGAAAACTCAATCACACAGGTGTCTGCAACGTTTGACGCTTGCCTGCTCCTGTACTAGGTTATTAAAACATCTAAGAGACGGTCTTCAGGAGCTGGAGAACTGAATGGTTATTCATTCAGTCGTATTTATTGAGCGCTTACTGTGTGCAGAGCACTGTACTAAGCACTTGGAAAGTACAAGTTGGCAACGTATAGAGACGGTCCCTACCCAACAGCGGGCTCACAGTCTAGAAGGGGGAGACAGAGAACAAAACATATTAACTAAATAAAATAAATAGAATAAATACGTACAAGTAAAATAGAGTAATAAATATGTACAAACATATATACAGGTGCTGAGGGGAGGGGAAGGAGGGGGAGAGGAAGGAGGGGGCTCAGTCTGGGACGGTTATGCAAGTTTTTATTACAAATGTTCTAATGTCTGTTTTCCACAGTCTTTTTTTAGGTCTCTAGCCACCAGGAGGCATCTCATAAAAAATCTGGATTAATGCACGGCAGAGGGCAGTCCTAGGCACAAAACAAAATATTAAATATGTAGGAGCAAGTAGAATATGCAAAAACTAAATCACACAGGTGTCTAACATTATCTGGTCTTTTATGGCTATGCTGTTCAGTGTAGTTCTGAAAGAATCATCTTACAATTATTTCATGCTATGATGTTTTACATTGTTTTATGAAACAATTATGCTTGTAATTCTTCGGCATTCCACGTTCAGTTGATCGATGCTTTTCTTATGCAATACACTATTCTTTTTAAGCCCTACTCGGATGATGTTATATTCCTTTAGAGATCAATGCACATAATGTAGATCTGTGCACTCCTTTATGAAAATGCAAGCTTTTTTCCCCCGTGAGGTCTTGCACGCAATTAGTGGATATCATCATTGACATAAGGAATCCTAGACATTTGTTGGAGTTCATGCATCCCTTTGAGCTTTTAAAAAATTTCAATAAAAGTAGATAAATGAATGTACTATCTTGTGGGAGTGTGTGCTTCCTGTTGTCAGAAGATCAGGAAAATGCAAAGCCCAACTGATGCAATAATTGTTTTTTTTTGTCATGCGGGAGAGCAGCAAAATAGAGACGCTCCTTTCTGCTTTAGAGGCAAAGAAAAGTTTTCCCTAAACTATCTCAGGTGGTCCTTCTTTATTAATAGGACTAACTAAGCTAGGAAGATAAGCTAAAAAAGATTCAGTAGCTCACACTATTTTGTAGGTTACCAGACTACTTTATCTCCCACTGCTGTCGTTGTCCACTTTTCAGCCCTAGACTGTCTTTTATGGCATCCTTAAATGTGTCCCTTGCACCCTTCCCTTGGTTTCCCCTACTTGGTTCTTCGTCTTCTTCTCATGTCCCACCCAGGGGAAGCTGTTTTGGGGCAAAAATGGTTTCAATTCTAGGTCTGATTGGACAACTCTGTTGTTTTAGATCCTGTCTTGCTCCTTACTGTTGAGTACGGTCTGTCAGCAACTGGCGGAACTGCTCAGAGTTAGATGTGGCATTTGGGGTAGGACTGATCAACACCATAGTTTGGAGACCCCAGATTATTCTGATATCTGATGGCGCTACCTGTTCCTACTTATCTGATGGTCCCTAAGTGACATGGTGGAACTTGAATTGAATTTTCTATGATTTTTTGTGTTGCCGCTTCCCTGGCCAGTGTGATACCTCGATAACAAAATTCTGAAACACTGTTGATTCTGGTTCTTTGGCATGTGTAGGGGTTTTAAGCGCTTAGTACAGTGCTCTGCACACAAGTGCTCAAGAAATATGATTGATTGATTGATTTACCATTTTCACGTATTTTTCCTCTGCATTGTAATCATTGAGATGAAGACTTTAATGGGGGAGTATGGGCATTTGATATCAAGCTATGGTTCACTAAGGATATTTTGATCTAGGGACATTCGATCCACACACTTCTGATATGATAGATAAAAAAGCTTACACATAGGAATTAAGTGATTTAACCAAAATCTTAGCTGGTCTGGTCACCCATATAAAAGGGTGATGATGAATCAATCAACCAATTAATGGTATTTATTGAGTACCTACTCTACTAAGTGCTTAGGAAAGTTCAATACAGTAGAGTTGGTAGACATGATCCCTGTCCACAAGGAGCTTACAGTCTAGAGGGGAAGAGATATATTAAGATAAATTACAGATAGGGGAGATGGTAGAGTATAATATAATTATACAAGTGCTGTGGGGCTAGGGGGAGTATCAAAGTGCTTAAGGAGTACTCAACCAATGCGTAGTCGATACAGAGTGGAGGGCAGGTAGTGAGCTCATTGCGGGCAGTGATTGTCTCTCTTTATTGCTGTATTGTAATAACAATAATAATAATGATGGTATTTTTAAGTGTTTACTATGTGCCAAACACTGCTGTAAGCGCTGGGGTAGATACAAGATAATCAGGTTGTCCCATGTGGGCCTTTCAGTCATAATCCCCATTGTACAGATAAGGTAACTGAGGCACAGTGAAGTTAAGTCATTTGCCCAAGGGCACACAGCAGACACGTGGCGGAGCCAGGACTATTCATTCATTCAATCGTATTGAGCGCTTACTGTGTGCAGAGCGCTGTATTAGAACCCACATCCTCTGACTCCCAGCCCATGCCCTTGCTGCTAGGCCACGCTGGTGTTGTACTTTCCCAAGCACTTAGTAAGGTGCTCTGCACCCGTTAAGTGCTCAATAAATACAACTGAATGAATGAATGAAATGAGGGTTTAGTCAGGGAAAGCCTCCAGAAAATGTGATTTTGGTGAGGACTTTGAAGGTGAGGAGAGTGGTGGACCATTGGATATGAAGTGGGAGGGAATTTTAGGCCCAAGAGAAGATGTGGGAAAGGGACCCTGAGTTATTGGAGCTGGACTCCCAGACTCACTCATCTCATCATCACCATCATCATTATCATCTTTAACAATGGTATTTATTGATCTGTACAGAGCATTGTACTAAGCACTAGGGAGAGTACAATGCAACAGAGTTCGAAGATGTATTCTCTGCTCACTACAAGCTGACCTCATAGAGATGAGTTTACAGTCTAGAGATCGCAGATCTATAATAAGACCTATGGGTTACATCAAGTTTGAAAAGATCCAAAATGGTGGCTTTTAGACCTATTAGTTCTGTGAAGCCTGCCCCAGGGAATTCTCCATCCCCACTAAAATCCCTGCCTCGGAAATCCCATTGAAAAGTGGACACCAATCCTGGACTTGTCTTATGCCGTTAAGTCATCTGCGATCAATAGCAACCCCGTGGACACAAGCGCTTAGTACAGTGCTCTGCACACAGTAAGCGCTCAATAAATACGATTGATTGATTGATTGATCTCTCCCAGAATGCCCCACCTCCACCTGCAATCATTCTGGTAGTGGATCCATAGAGTTTTCTTGGTAAAAATCCAGAAGTGGCTTACCATTGCCTCCTTCCACACAATAAACTTGAATTGACTTTCTCCCATGCCACTGCTGCCCAGCACAGGTGACTTTTGACTTGTAGCAGATTACCTTCCACTCTCTAGCCACTGCCCAAGCTAGGAATGGAAAGGGTCTGCCTCTGTCTGACTCTCCCTCCCATACTTGAGACTGGTAGAGTACTGGAAACTCTCCAGGTTTGACCCTCTCAGGGTCAAAATAATAATAATAACCGTCGTATTAGTTAAGCCCTTATTATTTGCCAAGCTCTGTACTAAGGACTGGGACAGATACAAGAAATCAGGTAGGAAACAGTCCCATCCCGTATGAGGCACCCAGCCTAAATAGGAGGGGGAATGGTTATCTAATCCCATTTTACACATGAGAAAAGTGAGGCATTGAGGAAATTAGTTGACAAACCCAAAGTCACGCAGGAGGTAAGTGGCAGACCAAGGATTAATACCAATGTCCTTTGGCTCTCAGGTGTGAGCACTTTCCATTAAGCAACGCTGCTTCTAAGACGAAGTCAAAGGGAACTTCAACCTAACTTTATCTCTAGATAATTCTGCTTCTCCCCTTTAGGAGCAAGACCAGTCATTCCTTAGTGCCTCTCCTCTAGACTGTAAGCTCATTGTGCATAGGGAATATGTCTACCAACTCTGTTGTTCTGTACTCTCCCAGAGGCTTAGTACAGTGCTCTGCACACAGTAAGCACTCAATAAATACCACTGATTGATTGATTCACTTGTGTCCTGGTTTGTTTCTGAAATGAAACTTAAAGGTTATACTAAAGCATAGTAGTTCTCTGTCAGCCATCAGTTTGGCTTTCACCTCTATCAGAATTTAAGGAAAATTATCTTGAGTGAAAGAATGTATTTCCTACATTTTAAAACATCTTATCATCATCATCATCAATCGTATTTATTGAGCGCTTACTATGTGCAGAGCACTGTACTAAGCGCTTGGGAAGTACAAATTGGCAACATATAGAGACAGTCCCTACCCAACAGTGGGCTCACAGTCTAAAAGGGGGAGACAGAGAACAAAACCAAACATACTAACAAAATAAAATAAATAGAATAGATATGTACAAATAAAATAAATAAATAAATAGAGTAAAAAAATATGTACATATATACATATATACATCTTACTAGTCCAAAATAAATTTTATGTTTTATGTCTGAAGAAATTTGAAAAAGAGTCAGAAAATCTGTATTTCTTTAAAATTATTATAAATTAATATTATATATTGATTTATTTATTTCCCAGGTATTGTGAGCCTCTCCTTTAATGTGAATTCCTTCACTGAGGAAATCTGGGTAACAGAATTTATAGTGGAAGAGAAGTTAAAATTACAGTTGCCATGGGAATACCTTATTCATAGCTCAGAAAAGAGGTGCTCGCCAGCCATCATTTGTGATCAAATGATTGACATCTATTTTGAATGGCTCCAAGAAAGTTTAACCTGCTTTCTCCCAGGTGAGCCATGGATGCGCTTAAACCACAAAGTGACATTTGGTTGTGGGGCTGGTAGCCTAATGGAGCTCTCGTTGGAAATCATGAGAGTAGATTTCTACTCTCAGCAGTACAAGTGACTCATTAGGTGACTTGGAGCAAGCAAATGACTCACTGGGCTCTAATACTCTGTCTTCATGTGTCTTAATGGAATGGTGATCCAGGATGGCCCATTTAAAAACTACTCTGCTTATATCACTATGCATCTGCCACTGTCAGGATGGCCCATTTAAAAACTACTCTGCTGATATCACTATGCATCTGCCACTGCCAAGCTTTCATTAGGCTGAAATCTTGGAATACAATAGCCATTCACACCCACAGTGAACCCAGTATAGTTCTTTACCCCTAGAACATTAAGGACACAGGAGTGGCCTCTGTGGGCGGGGAACGTGTCTGCAAACTCTGTTGTATTGCACTCTCCCAAGCACTTAGTACAGTGCTTTGCACACAGTAAGCACTCAATAAATAGCATTCATTGGTTGTATTTCTAAAATGTCTTTCTACATACTTCTTCCACTCTTCAAAAAGGTCCGATGGTTACGCATTCCCCTCTGCATCGAGCAGATTGTCCTAACCATTGGTTTAGAGCCACTGAAGTAGTTCTCTTCCTCCCACTTATCCTCTCTCTTCTCCCACTGAACCCCAGATTGCACTCTCAGCTACTCCAAGGCTACTCAATGAGCCTCTTTCTCATCTCTCCCACTGCCAACCTCTTCTTATCCGTGCCCTTCCCCCTGCCTGGGGTGCCTTCCCACTTCAAATCCAACAGACCACATATCTCCTCAACTTTCTGAAATCACATCTACTCCAAGAAGCCTTCCATTATTGATCTCCATCCTCCTCAGATTATATCACCCCCAACTGATACCTCACTCTTTCAGTACACATTGAGCACTTGAGTATTCACAACCTCGCTTGCCAATTATTTCCATATCTTCCAATTACTTAAGCATTAACTCAGGCACACATCTCCTTTTCTTTGCTCCTACCTCTAAATCATTTTAGTGTCCCTCTACCTTGCTAGAATATGGAGCCTCTGGAAGGAAAAGAGATTCTGGAGTGGGAAAGGGGGTATGGTGATAGGGTCCAGAGGAATAATAGTGATGGCTTTTGTTAAGCACTTACTATGTGCCAAGCACTGTTCTAAGTGCTGGGAGGGATACAAGGTAATCAGGTTGTCCCACATGGGGCTCACAGTCTTAATCCCCCTTTTACAGATGAGGTAACTGAGGCCCAGAGAAGTTAAGTGACTTGCCCGAAGTCACACAGCAGAAAAGCAGCGGAGCCAGGATTAGAACCCATGACCTCTGACTCCCAAGCCCGTGCTCTTTCCACTGAGCCATTCAGAGGGAAAAGCAAGGGGAAGAAAGTAGGAATAGTTAGGGGTCCAAAAAATGTGCACTCCTTTGTATCATCACTATCAAAACAACAAGTGTTCGCTATGTATCAAAGCCCTGTGCTAAGCATTGGATAGAAACAAGACAATCAGCCCTGACACCTAGTACCTGTTCTGCCCAGTATTCATCATCTAGAGGTATGAAAACAGGTATCTTATTCCTAGTTCATAGATGAGATAACTGAGGCTTAATGCGGTTCATTGGATTGCCAGAGGCTACTCCTGTTTCCTTAATAATGATGGCATTTGTTAAGCACTTACTATGTGCCAAGCACTGTTCTAGGCACTGGTACAAGGTAGTCAGGTTGTCCCACATGAGGCTCACACTTTTAATCCCCATTTTACAGATGAGATAACTGAGGCACAGAGAAGCGCAGTGACTTGCCCAAAGTCACACAGTTGACAAGTGGTGGAGCTGGGATTAGAACCTATGACCTCTGACTCCCAAGCCCATGCGTTTCTCACTAAGCCACGCTGCTTCTCTAATGTTCTAAAGCTAAAGAACTATATTGTATTCAGTGTGGGTGTGAATGGCTATTGTATTTCAAGACTTCAGCCCAGTGAAAGCTTGGAAGTGGCAGATGCATAGTGATCCCGGGCCATCATGGCAGCGTCCAGAGGGGAAGGATCCTTCTGGGAGCAGGGGGCCACGTGGTCCGATGGTGAGCCTCTCAGGATTGGAGATCCTGGGTCAATCAATCAATCAATCAATTGTATTTATTGAGCGCTTACTGTGTGCCTTATGGCAGCATCCAGAGGGGCTAAGATCTTTCTAGGAGCAGGGGGCCCCAAGGTCCAATGGCAGGCCTCTCAGGATGAGGTAACTGAGGCACAGAGCAGTTAAGGGTAGGGGTTCCTCAAGGGTCAGTTCTTGGTCCCCTTCTGTTCTCCACCTATATTCACTCCTTTGGTGAACTCATTCGCTCCCACGGCTTCAACTATCATCTCTATGCTGATGCCACCCAAATTTACATCTCCACCTCTGTTTTCTCTCCCTCCCTCCAGGCTCGTATCTCCTCCTGCTTTAGGACATCTCCATCTGGATGTCTGCCTGTCATCTAAAACTCAACTTGTCCAAGACTGAGGTCCTTATCTTCCCTACCAAACCCTGTCCTCTCTCTGACGTTTCCGTCACCGTGGACGGCACTACCATCCTTCCCATCACACAAGCCCACAACCTTGGTGTCATCCTTGACTCCACTCTCTCATTCACCCCACACATCCAATCTGTCACCAAAACCTGCTGGTCTTACCTCCACAACATCACCAAGATCTGCCCTTTCCTTTCCATCCAAACCGCTACAATGCTGGTTCAATCTCTCATCCTACCCTGACTGGATTACTGCATCAGCCTCCTTTCTGATCTCCCATCTTCTTGTCTCTCCCTGCTTCGGTCTGTACTTCACTCTCCTGCCCAGATTATCTTTGCACAGAAACGCTCTGGGTATGTCACTCCTCTCCTCAAAAATCTCCAGTGGTTGCCTATCAACCTTCAAATCGAGCAAAAACTCCTCATTCTCGGCTTCAAAGCTCTCCATCACCTCGCCCCTTCCTACCTCACCTCCCTTCCTCCTTCTACAGCCCATCTGCTCACTCCGCTCCTCTGCAACCGCTAACTTCCTCACTGTGCCTCATTCTTGCCTGTCCCATCATCAACTGCTGGCCCATGTCCTTCCTCTGTCCTGGAATGCCCTCCCTCACACATCCACCAAACTAGCTCTCTTCCTCCCTTCAAAGCCCAACTGAGAGCTCACCTCCTCCAGGAGGCCTTCTCAGACTGAACCCCCCCTTTTCCTCTCCTCCCCCCCCGCTCCCCATTGCCCCTCTTCCCTACCCTCTTCCCCTTCCCACAGCACTTGTGTATATTTGTACATGTACACCCCTTACTGTATTTTATTAATGATGTATATATAGCTATAATTCTATTTATTTTGATGGTATTGACACCTGCCTACTTGTTTTGGTGTCTGTCTCCCCCTTCTAGACTGTGAGCCCATTGTTGGGTAGGGACCGTCTCTATATGTTGCCGATTTGTACTTCCCAAGCGCTTAGAACAATGCTCTGCACATAGTAATTGCTCAATAAATACTATTGAATGAATGAGTGAATCAGTGAGCCTACACTCCAGAGGACTATATCTAGTTAGCAGGGTGAGATGTGGCCTGGCTAAGGAGTGACACTGAAGGGTGGGAGATCAATAAGGAAACGGATGCAGAAGTCAAACTGGATCAGAGAACCAGGAAGAGGAATGGAGAGTAAGGGGTAGATCAGGAAAATATGGAGGAAAAACTGACAGGACTTAATTACTGACACAATAAGAGTCAAAAAAGGGGAAGCAGACGATGAAAATACCAGGTTTGTGGGTTTGGATAACAGGGGTGTTGGTGGAGTTCAATATTTGGACTCCAAATGTTGGCAGAATATTTGGGAGAGAACAACAGAATGAAAAGATAAGTTCTCTCAACTCAAGGATATCAACTGTAAGGAAAATTTAGATGAAGATGATTTGAGAGGCAAGATGCGGGGTTCTGTTATCTAACTATTGAGCTTAAGATGCATGCTGGACGGTCTAAGAAAGATGTGGGAGCCATCCACATAGAGATGGTAGCTGAAGTTGTGAGAGCTGATGATCTCAGTCATATTTATTGAATGCTTACTGTATTCATTCATTCATTCAATTGTATTTATTGAGTGCTTACTGAATGCAGAGCACTCCTCAAGGGAGTGGTTATGAGATGAGAAGGAAAATGGACCCAAAAGAGAACCATGCAGGTCATCCATAGTTAAGGGGTGGGAGGCTGAAGACCTGGTGAAAAGAGACTATGGAAGAGGATAGCCATGATAATATTAATATATTTGCTAAAAGCCATTTTGCCAAGCATTGCATTACTACTACTAATAATAATGATGATGGCATTTATTAAGTGCTTACTATGTACAAAGCACCATTCTAAGCGCTGGGAAGGTTACAAGGTGATCAGGTTGTCCCACGGGGGACTCACAATCTTAATCCTCATTTTACAGATCAGTTAACTGAGGCACAGAGAAGTTAAGTGATTTGTCCAAAATCACACAGCTGACCATTGTTGGAGCCGGGATTTGAATCCATGACCTCTGACTCCAAAGCCCGTGCTCTTTCCACTGAGCCACGCTGCTTCTACTGGGGTAGATGCAGCATAGGCAGAATGGGCACAGTTCCTGTCACAGTGGGGCTCACAGTGGGGAGAATGGGGCTCGTAATCTAAATATGAAGGAGAAGGGTTTCAAATCTTGATTTTAGAGATGAAGAAACTGAGGCACAGACAGGTTTAGGGTTTTGCCCAAGGTCACACAGGCAACTGGTAGAGCTGGGATCAGAACCCAGGTCCTTAGATTCTCATGCTGCCCCCATAAGAGAGTTTTCGCCCATGAAAGATTTTGAGTTGATAAAGTCTGGCACCATTTCCAATAGCAAGGAGTAGTTCATAGTGTCAAAAGTAGCCAAAATTTCAGAGAGAATTTGCTATTAGGGAGATTTCATTAGATTGGGCAAAGAGGAGGTCAAAAATATGGGTCTGTATTACAACTAAATGACCTGCCAACTCCCATCCCTTCCTCACCCCTCAAGAAAAAACAGTCAGAATTGGCTGTGCTACTGCTCAGCCCTGACTGTATGGTGTTCTATGATTTCAGAGAGAACTTTTAGGTACCTGTCTCTAGAGCACTACAAATTTTATTTACTGAAGTTGTGTGCAATTCTGTTAATTCAGCTCCAGGGTGTCTCGTGCGGTTTTCAGAAGTATTTCATCAGCAGTGTATCCGCAGACTTTCATTGCAAAGGGAAAAATGAATATCTCAAGCTAGTACTGTCCTGGGAAGAGCTTTGAAATCTGGATTCAGCAGCTGTTTTCCAGTGACCCAGTGGGATAGTCTTTGGCTGGCTTAAGCCCATAAGGGTTCTCCGAAGTTAGGTGCAGTAGCAAGTTTCTCTGCGTCTTTATGGCCTGATTTAACCTGCAAACTAGCTTGGGTGAAATGTAAAGCAGCCTTTCTTGTCTTATAAATTCTATACAGAGGAAATTCATTCATTCATTCATTCAATCGTATTTATTGAGCGCTTACTATGTGCAGAGCACTGTGCTAAGCGCTTGGGAAGTACAAGTTGGCAACATAGAGAGATGGTCCCTACCCAACAGTGGGCTCACAGTCTAGAAGGGGGAGACAGAGAACAAAACAAAACATATTAACAAAATAAAATAAATAGAATAAACATGTACAAATAAAATAGAGTATAAATAAATAGAGTATAAATAAATAGAGGAAATGTACCCCTCATAGCAAGTGATGGATTTGCTGCTGAAAAATGAGTCTGGTTTGGATTTTAAGCATCGCGATCAATAGGATCAAGGTGAAAGATCAGAGCACAACCAAGAGGTAGCAGGTTTAAAGATACTACACATAGCAATGCAAACATCCCCTTGATAGCGATTTGTTGGCCATGTCACCAGTTCATTTAGGCAAATCTCTCCCCTAAACCCTTCAGGCACCTCTCAGGATCGCATCTGGATAGTTCCAAGTACTCTACCAGTCTCAACTAACTATGGGAAGGAGAGTCAGGCAGAGGCATATTCATTCCATTCATAGCTTGGGCAGTGGCTAGTGAGTGGAAGGCAATCTGCTACAAGTCAAAACTCAGCTGTGCTGGGAAGCAGCGGCATAGGAGAGAATCAAGTAAGGAGACTCAAGTTCACTGTGCGGAAGGACACAGAGGTCAAGCAATTCCATATTTTTACCAAGAAAACTCTATGGATACACTATCAGAATGATTGCAGATGGAGGTGGGGCGTTCTGGGAGAGATGTGTCCATGGCATCGCTGTGGGTCGAAGACAACCCGATGGCTTAAGACAAGACAAATCCTTCAGGGTTGTTTGGAATACTTTGGAAGGGCCTGGCTTTGTAAAGCCCAAAGCTCTATCTCTCCTAGTGATGAAGCTGAGTTTGGGTGGGTGTTGAGCAGGAGAAACTGAATCCTTTTTGGGGAGTGCAAAGGGTGGACCAGCAGTAATAATGATAACAGTACTAATAATGGTATTTGTCAAGCTCTTATTATGCATCAAACACTGTTCTAAGCACTAGGGCAGATACGAGGTAATAAGGTTGGACACAATCCCTGCCCTACATGGGGCTCAGAGCCTACCCAGGAAGAAGAACAGGGATTGAATCCCCATTTTACAGATGTGGAACTTGAGGCACAGAGAAGTTAAGTGGCTTGCCCAAGGTCACACAGCAGACAAAAGGCAGAACCAGGATTAGAACCCAAGTCCTCTGACTTCATGGCTCATGCATTTTCCACTAGGCCTGACTGCTCTTCCATTGTTGGGTAGGGACCGTCTCTATATGTTGCCAACTTGTACTTCCCAAACAGTACAGTGCTCTGCTCACAGTAAGTGCTCAATAAATAGGATTCAATAAATGAATGCTGTCCTTGTGACCCACTCATTAGAATTTACACTGGGCACTTCACATCCATGGGGAAAAAAAGGGTTAGTCATTTGGTCATAAGCATAATTTGTGGATAATTTCAGCCTAAATGCTAATTTTATCATCTCCAGTAACTGTTCAATCTCTACCCTCACCAATTCTGAAATTCCTCTATCTGACCACAACCTCCTGACCTGCTCTCTTTCCCTTACATCCACCCCTCACAAAATCTGTCCTTTCCCCCCATGGGACCTCCATTCTTTTGACCCCCTCCAATATTCTAAAGCCATCCTACCCTATTTGGTCTCCATACCCAAACTACCTTCTTGTGATGCATGAATTGACACACTCGACACTATCCTCTCCATTGAACTGCACTCCCTTGCTCCCCTGTCCCTCTGCCAGTCTCATACCCACAACCCTGAATCACCACCACAGTCCACTTGCTCCATTCCTGTGTCCAAGTTGTGGAGTGCTATTGGAGGACATCCAGACATCTTTCTAACCTTGTAAACCTTAAATTCATTTTTATTTGCTTCAAATCAGCCCTTTTCTACTGTCTGACTAAAATACCTTCCTAATTCGCTTCCATAGCCACTGCCCCTGCCAGCTGTTCTAGACATTTAACTCCTCCTTAAACCCCCTGCCCCCCACCCCCCACATCTCTTTCCCCTAATGACCTGGATAGGTGTGATCTCCCTAAAATCTCCCCTGCTCCTCTCCAATCCCCCCATTCTCCTCCACCCTCTTTGACCTCCCTGGGGTCCCTGCAGTAACTCAAAGTTAAATCTCTCTCCACCTCCCTAAGTCTACCCCCTCCACCCGTGCTTCCAACCCTATCCCCTCCTACCTTTTAAAAACACTCGACCCCTCACTTCTTCCCTCCTTGACTGCCATATTCAACTGTTCACTTTCTAAGGGCTTCTTCCCCATTGCTTTCAAACATGCTTATGTATCCCCTGTCCTAAAAAAAAAAACCCTCCCTTGACTCCAAGGCTCGCTCCAGTTATCACCCCATTTCCCTCCCACCATGTCTCTCTAAACTTCTTGAAGTAGTTGTTTACACCTGCTGTCTCCACTTTCTATCCTCAAATTCCTTCCTGTCTGGCTTCTGCCCCCTTCACTCCCCTGAAACAGACCACTCTCAGGTAAACTATGACCTTCTCACCAAATCTGATGGCCTCTACTCCATCCTAATCCTCCTAGGACTTTCACACACCATCCCCCTAGACTGGAACGCTCTCCCCATGCATATATGCCGGACCACTACTCTCTCCACCTTCAAAGCATTACTGTGGTCACATCACCTGCCAGCAGCCTTCCCAGATTAAACCCTCTTTTGCCTGTCTCACTCTTCCTTCTTCATTGTCTATGCATTTCAGTCTGTGGTCGTTGGATATTTGATCACCCCACCCTCAACCAACAGAACTTACGTACATATCTGTAAATAATATAATTGAAATTACTTGTTTATTCATATTAATAGCTGTCTCCCCCTCTAAACTGTAAGATCGTTATGGACAGGGAACCTGTCTGAAAATTCTGTTGTACTCTCCCAAGCACTTAGTGTGGTACTCTGCTCATAGTAAGCTCTCAATAAATATCATTGATTGATTGGTTAGCCCATTTTCTCAGGGCTTTCTAAACAAGCAAGTCTGCTGATCAAACTGACTTCTAAATAGGTGGTCTGTTAATCTGTCTTAAAACCTTTCAAGATAATGATGATATTAATGGCCTCTGTTAAGCACTCACTATGTGTCAAGCACTGTTCTAAGCAGTGGAGTGGAGATAAATCAGGTTAGACGCAGCTCTTGTCCTTCATAATAGCTGTGGCATTTGTTAAGCACTTATTGTATGCCAGGCACTGTATTAAGCGCTGGGGTGGATTGAAACAAATTGGACTGGACTCAGCTCCTGTCCCACATAGGGCTCACAGTCTTAATCATAGGGGTCATGGTCTTAATCCCCATTTTACAGATGAGGGAACAGAGACACAGAGAAGTGAAGTGACTTGTCCAAGGTCACACAGCAGATGAGTGGCAGAGCTGGGATTAGGTACCTGGTCCTTCTTACTCCCAGACTCATGATGTATCCATTAGGTCATGCTGCTTCTCTTCAGGAGCTGTAAATACCTACCGTGCAAACCTCTCCTTCAGTAGTTAAATCTCTCAGTTTGTGTTACTAATTAAATCCTGATTCTTTAGTTTTCCTTTTGGGAATGTAGTTTAATTATGGCTTCTGGGGTCAATTCACCCTTATTAATGGGTTCCTGGATTGAGTTCCAAAATCTATACCTTCCCTTGATACTTTTAAATGTAGGATGGCTGATTATGGTGTTGGTTTAAGGGTTTATAACAATGCAGCACTAGATTTATTCCAGAGATTCATTCATTTATTAATTCAATCATATTTATTAAGTGCTTACTGTGTGCAGAGCACTGTACTAAGCACTTGGGCAAGTACAATACAACAATAAAGAGTGACAACCCCTGCCCATAATGAGCTCACAGTCTAGAGGGGTTGTACCCTGCTCTCATGGTTTCTAAAAGAGTTCTCAATCATAGCCACCTGAGGCCACCAGTACTGTATTCCCTGCAGGTACAGCCTGTATATACATTTTGTTATCAAGTGCTGTTGAGTAGTTTCCAATTCATAGCTACTCTATGGATATATTTTCTCTATAATGTCCTGTCTTCTGCCATAATCCGTAGCCATGCTAATGGATCTTCCATTATCATTGTTATTGTCTCTATCCATCTAGCTGCTGGCCTGACTCTTCCACGTGTTCCTAACATTAATGTCTTCTTGAGAGAATTTTAGACATGCTTTATTCTTCCTGGATGATTTTGTATCTTTGAGCCAGGATTAGTGGATGGCAGGGGCTTGTGGAGAGTAGGGCAAGGATTACAGACAGGGAAGATATATATATATATATATATATGTGTGTGTGTGTGTGTGTGTGTGTGTGTGTGTGTATGTGCATATATATGTGTGTGTGTATATATATGTATATATATGTGTGTGTGTATATGTATATATATATATATATAGAGAGAGAGTGTATATATATATATATATATATATATATATATATATATATATATATATATATATATGTATACTCTAGACTTTAAGCACATTGTGGGCAGGGAATGTGTCTATTATATTGTTGTGTTGCACTCCCCCAATTGCTGTGTGCCCTACACACAGTAAGTGCTCAATAAATACAATTGATTTACTCATGGACAGAGCACTAACTTCACAGCATATGTACGTCAATGGATTTGGCATATCAAATTTAGCTATATTAATGGAGTTGGAGTTCTTAATTATAGTGTAAACAACATGTGTTGGTGGTTTTATTTTAACCTACGGCAAAGGATTTATTTTTATGAATTTTATGCTATTTGCTCAGCCTCAGATTTGGATGAACTCAATATCCTGCTATCAAATGCAATTAAAAATAGATGGATTCAATACTTTTCTTCACATTTAGTTCACAGGCTGAATATAAATGACTAGACTCCCTCTTAAAGGAGGACTTCTCAACGTTATTAAAGAGCCAGAGAAGCTGGGTCTCGAGCAGTGGAGCACAGATTGGGAGACCACTGCAACAGAATGGTGGTGAGACATTGGGAGATAGGTTGTGCTCCTTGAGTTGCCCGTCAGTCAGGCTGCCAAGAGGCAGGCTTGAAAATGGAGATGGGGACTATATCATCATCATCATCAATCGTATTTATTGAGCGCTTACTATGTGCAGAGCACTGTACTAAGCGCTTGGGAAGTACAAATTGGCAACATATAGAGACAGTCCCTACCGAACAGTGGGCTCACAGTCTAAAAGGGGGAGACAGAGAACAAAACCAAACATACTAACAAAATAAAATAAATAGAATGGATATGTACAAGCAAAATAAATAAATAAATAAATAGAGTAATAAATATGTACAAGCATATGTACATATATACAGGTGCTGTGGGGAAGGGAAGGAGGTAACCCATTAGCATAGCAGGGAACTATATTTATGAAAGCTCTTTCTGGGCAGGGAACGTGTTGGTGTCTACCTACTCTGCTATATTGCACTCTCCTGAGTGCTTAGTAGAGTGGTCTGCACACAGAACTCAATAAATATAATTGATTGTTGTGCCAACAATACGGTAAGCAATGTTGGTCATGAATCATGTAAACTTCCAAAGGGAAGCATGCGAATGAATTAACTATGTTTGGCCCAGTTCTCTGATGAAAAAAAAATAAAACTTTTGGAATTTGAAATTTGTATTTAAAATTTCTGAGAAGCAGCATGGCAGAGTTGCTAGACCACAGGCCTGGGAGTCAGTTCTAATCCCAGCTCCACCACGTGTCTGCTGTGTGATCTTGGGCAAGTCACTTCACTTTTCTGGGCCTCAGTTACCTCATCTGTAAAATGGGGATTGAGACTGTGAGCCCCATTTGGGACAGGGACTGTGGCCAACCTGATTTGCTTGTATCTACCCCAGCTCTTATTGCCTGGCACATAGTAAGTGCTTAACAAATACCATAATAATAATAATTATTATTATATTTATTTATTTTGCAATTTTGAGGAAGGTTGGGTCTGAACTTGATCCAGATTTCATGCAAACTGAAGAGTAGAAAAACCATGGAGGTGAAGGTCCAGCTACATAAAGGCTTAAATATCTCTTGGTTAGATATCCCAAACCTGGGTCTCCCCTGCTTTTAATACATCATGGGCCATTCAGAGTTTCTGTGGCTAAAAACTGCAATCTTAAAATGTGCCAGTTAAAGCATGAAGGTAAAGTGAGATAGCAAACAAATTGGATGTTGAATGTAACAATTTTAGAGGTGATCTTAATTTTCAGTGGATTAGGAGTGTGTGTGAGGAGTGTGTGTGTGTGTGTGTGTGTGTGTGTGTGTGTGTAAAATGAGTGTATTCATTGTATTTTCTGGGAAAACTCATTTGCTCTCACTGTTTCAACTACCTTTTCAGATAATTCCCAAATCTACTTCTCCAGCTCTGACCTCTCTCCCTCCCTTTAATCTCACATTTCCTCCTACTTTAGAGACATCTCTATCTGGATGTACCACCACACCTTAAACTAAACATGTCCAAAACTGAACTCCTTATCTTCCCACCCAAACCATCTCCTCCTGCTGTCTTTGCAACTACTGTAGACAGTACCACCATCCTCTCTGTCACACCAGCCTGTAACATTGGTGATGTCCTTGACTCATAACAATAATAATAATAATTATTGTATTTGTTAAGCACTTATCATGTGCCAAGCACTGTTCTAAGCCCTGGGGTTGATACAGGGTAATCAGATTGGCCCACGTGGGGCTCACAATCTTAATCCCCATTTTACAGATGAGGTAACTGAGGCACAGATAAGTTAAGTGACTTGCCCAAGGTCACACAGCAGACAATTGGCAGAGTTGGAATTAGAACCCAAGTCCTATGACTCCCAAGCCCATGCTCTTTCCACTAAGCTACCCTGCATCTATCTCATTCATCCACATATTCAATCACCAAACCCTGTCAGTTCTACTTTCACAGCATTCCTAAAATCTGCCCTTTTCATCCAAACTGCTACCAAGCTGATCCAAGCACTTTTCCTATCCTGCCTTGACTTCTGCATCTGCCTCCTTGCTGACCTCTCTGTCTCCTGTTTCTCCCCACTACAGTCCATACTTCACTCTGCTGCATGGATCATTTTTCTAAAAAAAACTTTAGTTCAAGCTCCTCACTCCTCAACAACCTCCAAAGGCTGCCCATCCACCTCCGCATCAAACAAAAACTCTTTTTTCAATTGCTTTTAAAGCACTCAATCATCTTGCCTCATCCTATCTCACCTCACTGATCCCCTATTACAGTCCAGCCTGCACACTTTGCTCCTCTAGTGCCTGCTTACCCACCGTGACCCCATCTCATCTATCTCACTGCCAACCACTTTCTCAGGCCCTTCCCCTAGCATGGAAATCCCTCCCACTATATATATATATATAGTGGGATATATATATCTGGTATATATATATATATATACACCAGAAAGTCACTCTCCCCACATTCAGAGAATTATTAAGGTCACATCTCCAATAGGCCTTCCCCTATTAAGCCCTCTTTTCCCTGTCTCTCTCTCCCTTCTGTGTTGTCTATGAATTTGAGTCTGTGGCCTTTGGGGATTTGATATTTGCCCCACCCTCAATCCCACAGCTGTAATGGACACATCGTTAAATCATATATTATCAGTTTTTTATATGAATTTCTATCTTCTCTAGCCTGTAAGCTCATTGTGGATGGGGAATGTGCCTGTCAACTCTGCTGTAGTGTACTCTCCCAAGCATTTAGTTCAGTGCTCTGCACATAGTAAGCCCTCAGTGAATATTATTGATTGATAATTGCCAATATTTTTGCATACCTTTTAAAACTCTAAAAGGGAGAAGGGACTATCATATGTGTAGAACAACAATAAGGGAAGCAGGCAAAAAAAGAGAAGAAAAAAAGTAGGAAAGGAAGAAAGAAGGAAGGGAAAACAAATGGCAAGTTGACACTACGTCTCTTATATCTATCCCATGTTCCCAAAAGCTGCCTACAGTAGGTACTCAGTGAGTTATGGCAAACCCCCATCCAATTCTCTTCTTCCTACCTCAGGGTTTGCACAACTCCAGGAGCCTATAGGTGAGGTGTTATCAAATGCTGACCCATCTCTTCTTACCCCAGAGTTCATAGAGAAGCAGCATGGCTCAGTGGAAAGAGCCTGGGCTTTGGAGTCAATCAATCAATCAATCAATCAATCATATTTATTGAGCGCTTACTATGTGCAGAGCACTGTACTAAGCACTTGGGAAGTACAAATTGGCATCACATAGAGACAGTCCCTACCCAACAGTGGGCTCACAGTCTAAAAGGGGGAGACAGAGAACAGAACCAAACATACCAACAAAATAAAATAAGTAGGATAGAAATGTACAGGTAAAATAAATAAATAAATAAATAAATAAATAAATAGAGTAATAAATATGTACAACCATATATACATATATACAGGTGCTGTGGGGAAGGGAAGGAGGTAAGACGGGGGGATGGAGAGGGGGACGAGGGGGAGAGGAAAGAAGGGGCTCAGTCTGGGAAGGCCTCCTGGAGGAGGTGAGCTCTCAGCAGGGCCTTGAAGGGAGGAAGAGAGCTAGCTTGGTGGATGGGCAGAGGGAGGGCATTCCAGGCCCGGGGGATGACGTGGGCCGGGGGTCGACGGCGGGACAGGCGAGAGCGAGGTACAGTGAGGAGATTAGCGGTGGAGGAGCGGAGGGTGCGGGCTGGGCAGTAGAAGGAGAGAAGGGAGGTGAGGTAGGAGGGGGCGAGGTGATGGACAGCCTTGAAGCCCAGGGTGAGGAGTTTCTGCCTGATGCGCAGATTGATCGGTAGCCATTGGAGGTTTTTGAGGAGGGGAGTAATATGTCCAGAGCGTTTCTGGACAAAGATAATTCGGGCAGCAGCATGAAGTATGGATTGAAGTGGAGAGAGACACGAGGATGGGAGATCAGAGAGAAGCCTGGTGCAGTAGTCCAGACGGGATAGGATGAGAGCTTGAATGAGCAGGGTAGCGGTTTGGATGGAGAGGAAAGGGCAGATCTTGGCAATGTTGCGGAGCTGAGACCGGCAGGTTTTGGTGACGGCTTGGATGTGAGGGGTGAATGAGAGAGCGGAGTCGAGGACAACACCAAGGTTGCGGGCTTGTGAGACGGGAAGGATGGTAGAGCCGTCAACAGAGATGGGAAAGTCAGGGAGAGGACAAGGTTTGGGAGGGAAGACAAGGAGCTCAGTCTTCGACATGTTGAGCTTTAGGTGGCGGGTGGACATCCAGATGGAGATGTCCTGAAGGCAGGAGGAGATGCGAGCCTGGAGGGAGGGGGAGAGAGCAGGGGCAGAGATGTAGATCTGGGTGTCATCAGCGTAGAGATGATAGTTGAAGCCGTGGGAGTGAATGAGGTCACCAAGGGAGTGAGTGTAGATTGAGAACAGAAGGGGACCAAGCACTGAACCTTGGGGAACCCCCACAGTAAGAGGATGGGAGGGGGAGGAGGAGCCTGCAAAAGAGACTGAGAAAGAACGACCGGAGAGATAAGAGGAGAACCAGGAGAGGACGGAGTCTGTGAAGCCTGAGTCAGAGTCATGGGTTCAAATCCCGGCTCCGCCACTTGTCAGCTGTGTGACTTTGGACAAGTCACTTCACTTCTCTGTGCCTCAGTTACCTCATCTGTAAAATGGGGATTAAGACTGTGAGCCCCACGTGGGACAACCTGATTCATTCATTCAATCATATTTATTGAGCATTTACTGAGTGCAGAACACTGTACTAAGCGCTTGGGAAGTACAAGTCGGCAACATATAGAGACAGTCCCTACCCAACAACGGGCTCACAGTCTAGAACGGGGAGACAGACAACAAAACAAAACATGTGGACAGGCGTCAAGGCATCAGAATAAACAGAAATAAAGCTAGATGCACATCATTAACAAAATAAATAGAATAGTGAATATATACAAGTAAAATAATAGAGTAATAAATCTGTACAAACATATATACAGGTGCTGTGGGAAGGGGAAGGAGATAGGGTTGGGGGGATGGGGAAGAGGAGAGGAAAAAGGGGGCTCAATCTGGGAAGGCCTCCTGGAAGAGGTGAGCTCTCAGTAGGGCTTTGAAGGGAGGAAAAGAGCTAGTTTGGCGGATGTGCAGAGGGAGAACATTCCAGGCCAGGGGAAGGACGTGGGCCCGGAGTCGACAGCGGGACAGGTACAGGTACAGTGAGGAGGTTAGTGGTAGAGGAGAGGAGGGTGTGGGCTGGGCTGGAGAAGGAGAGAAGGGAGGTGAGGTAGGAGGGGGTGAGGTGATGGGGAGCCTTGAAGCCGAGAGTGAGGAGATTTTGCTTGATGCATAGGTTGACTGGTCACCTAATCACCTGATCACTGACCACCTTGTAACCTCCCCAGCCCTTAGAACAGTGCTTTGCACATAGTAAGCACTTAATAAATGCCGTTATTATTATGTCCTCCACCAGCCTGAGTATATTTATTTTTGATCTCTGTAGTTATAAATATTATTATATTCATTTACCCTCCGAGTATA
The DNA here is from genome assembly GCF_015852505.1 of Tachyglossus aculeatus. NCBI lineage: Eukaryota > Metazoa > Chordata > Mammalia > Monotremata > Tachyglossidae > Tachyglossus > Tachyglossus aculeatus. The sequence goes on from NC_052069.1 coordinate 53,690,511, forward strand.
AGCTCCTTATAGGCAGAGAATGCATCGCTTTGTTATTCTGCTCTTCCCTCAGCACATTGCCCAAGGGAGCACTCAGTCGATATTACCACTTCTACATAGGTGGAAACTACAAAGATGAGACCCAGACCCAGTTAGAGAATGAATATAAATATCCAACTTTGTCATGAATAATGTTACTTGCCTGCCCCCTTTAGTGTTTGTTTAGTATTTCAGTACTCAAGATATTGGAGGGGTGAGGATGATGCCTGAAGCAATTGGGAGACATTGAGAAAGGCATGCACCATGTCCTCCATTTCTCTAAAATCCAGCACCCTAAGACAGCAAGCTCGATCCACCCTCCCAGTTTCCTTTAGGAAGCAAAGGTAAAATTATCCTCGGAAGAAGAATGCACTGCAGTCATCTTACCTACTAAAACCAGATCGTATTTCAGCATGTTCCAAATATGTATCTATGGCTGATTCATGAAATATAATTTTGAAGGGTAGTATTATATTTTACATTTTTGAAATTTGAAACTTTCAAAATGTACTTATTCCTGGAGAGTCCAATGCACACACATAAGTATATATATGTACATATATATGCACACATACGTACATATATATATATATATATATGCACACACACATATATGCATACACATACATATGCCGCCCTTTCTTTTACAGTGCACTCCCCTTGAGAATACTGGCTTTTGAACTGTTGCTCTCCTAAGCATTTCCAAAACAATTAAATTAGCAAGGAAAACTGTTTACTGACTCTTCAGAAATGACTGCGGATAAACGAACTGAGTGGTATTATTACCCTCATACTCTAAATTTAGAACTGAAAGTGTCCTGACATTGTTTAAGAAGTTTTAGATGCAATTCCCGCTGTACATATTCTAACGTCTTCTCTCAAGTATCTCAGCTGTTTTTCATCAGCAACAACACATTGTGAACAGGACTGCAACAGAGCTTTAATTATAGGGCAGCTCAACCAGCTCCAAATGGATGTTCCGCTGTTGGATGTTCGCTTCCAAAGAAGGATGCAATCAGTTCAAGCTGTTTTTGAATGATGTTTCAGATTATGAGCTGGTAAACAGGTCTTAAAATAGACAGCTTCTACAGAATGTGAAATTCCTGTAATTACGTGGTACCTTAAACTTAACCCTAAGTGGAAATGGGGATTGTTGAGAGAGTTAACTGTGATTTGGAACAACGAGTGTGAGAAAAGAACAGTAATGAGTCCCAAGATTTTTGAGAAGGAGGAACCCAGTCATTAAAGGGGGAAACAACTAAGTGTAGTGTGTCAGAAATGAAATGAAAATGGAGTTTCCTTGTTGCTGAAGAGCCTTGTAATTAGTAAGGATCATGTTCAGCTTTGGGCACTGCACTGGAATGCTAGCAAGAAAGGAATTCAAAGCTCTTGTGTCTGGGTATACATCTGCTTGAGTTCATTTGGGGGCAGTTTTCTCTCTTTAGTTTAGTGGTACTGCATGGGACCCCAGGATATCGCTCAGTCAGTTGTATTTTTTGAGTACCTACTATGTGAAGAACACTGTCCTATGTACATAGGAGAATTCTATAGAGGTAGAAAGACGTATTTCCTACCAATCAATCGATCAATCAATCAATGCCCTCCCTCCGCACATCCGCCAAGCTAGCTCTCTTCCTCCCTTCAAAGCCCTACTGAGAGCTCACCTCCTCCAGGAGGCCTTCCCAGACTGAGCCTCCTCCTTTCTCTCCCCCTCCCCATCCCCTCACCCTACCTCCTTCCCCTCCCCACAGCACCTGTATATATGTTTGTACAAATTTATTACTCTATTTTACTTGTACATATTTACTATTCTATTTATTTTATTTTGTTAATATGTTTTGTTTTGTTGTCTGTCTCCCCCTTCTAGACTGTGAGCCCGTTGTTGGGTAGGGACCGTCTCTATATGTTGCCAACTTGTACTTAGCGCTTAGTACAGTGCTTTGCAAACAGTAAGTGCTCAATAAATACGATTGAATGAATGAATCAATCAATCAGTGGCATTTATTGAACACTTTACTGTGTGCAGAGCATCATACTAAATACTTGGGAAACTTGCATACAACAGCACTGGTAGATGTGATCCCTGCCCAAAGGGGCCAACGGTCTACAGGGGGAAAATGGACATTAAAATAAATTATGGATAGGGGAAATGGTAGAGTATAATCAATCAATTAATGTTATTTATTGAGTGCTTGGGAGAGTACAATACAACAGAATTGGTGGACATATTCTTTTTAACAATATTTACATAAACACCGTGGGAACTGGGTGAATATCAAAGTGTTTCAAGGTTACGCAGGCAAGTTCACAGTTGACACAGAGAAGAGGACAGGTAGGGGAAATGAGGAGAAGGAAGGAGAAGCAGCATGGCCCAATGGATAGAACATAACCCTGGGATACTGTGAGCCCACTGTTGGGTAGGGACTGTCTCTATATGTTGCCAACTTGTACTTCCCAAGCACTTAGTACAGTGCTCTGCACACAGTAAGCGCTCAATAAATACCATTGATTGATTGGGAGTCAGAAGGCCCTGGGTTTAATCCCAGTTCTGCCACTTGTCAGAGTGTGATCTTGGGTTAGTTACTTGACTTCTCTGTGCTTCAGTTACCTCATCTGCAAAATGGGGATTAAGACTATGAGCCCCATGTAGGACAGGAACTGTGTCCAACTAGATTAGACTGTCTCTACTCCATTGCTTAGTACAATGCCTGGCTCATAGTAAGTGCTTAATGAGTACCATAAAAAAAGATATGAAGAAGGAGAGAGTTCCAGACCCAAGGAAGGATGTGGGCAAGGGATCAGAGAGTAGGTTGGTGATAGAGGAGTTCAGTGTATATGTTGTATTGTAATAGGAAATCAGCAAGGGAAGGTAGAAGGGTTAGAGCTGATTGAGTACATTAAAGCTAATGGTAAGGAGTTTCTGTTTGATATAGAGCTGGATGGGAACATTTTGAGAAATGGGGAGCTATGGACTGAACATTTTTTCTGACTGGGCAGCAGAGTGAAGTATAGAGTGGAGAGGGGAGTGACAGGTGGCAGGAAGTTTAGGGAGGTGTCTGAGGCAGTAGTCAAGGTGGGAAATGTTAAATGCTTGGATCAGCATGGTAGCAGTTTGGATGGAGAGGAATGGGCAGATTCTAGAGATGTTGTAAAGGTAGAACAGCTCAGTCCATATCTGCCCCCTCCTCAAAAACCTCCAGTTTTTGCCCATCCACCTCCACATCAAAGAGAAACTGTTTACCATCAAAACTGGCATTTGGTATTTCCTATCAAAGGCAGAATGATGTCTTTTCCTTTATTATATACTTCCGTGACCCTAGTTCAATGCTCTGCACATCAGTCAATCAGTCAGTCCCGATGAATGAATGAAAACTGTTGCATGATCAGTATTGAAATCGCCTGTGTCTCATTAATACCTAACCAAGTGGCACAAGGAGTCAGTAGAAAAAGTGTGGAGAAGAACCATGGAAGTTTTTGAAGATTTGGAAAATTTAAGTAAAAGATGAGGCAAAATTACTTAATTGTTTTCAACTTGTTTAGGGATACACTAATTGGCTCAGTGATCCATTGGTTTGAGAGTGAATTTTATTTGTCTAAAAAGGGCAAATGGGTTGTTAATTATTAATTTTATATTGTAGAGAGAGATATTTCAGTTTGACATAAGAAAGAACTTCTGGCTAGTGTAGGTTGTTAAACATTGGAAGATGAGGCTGGCAAAGATTGGAGAGTTGCCTTCCTGGGAGGTCTTAGGCTACGATATGATAAAAATCTCTTTCTGGAATAGTGTTGGGGCACAAGTCTGCTGCATTCATTCATTCAATTGTATTTTAAAAAGGAGGACTGAGATTTTCATCTTGGAAGTCTAACTCAGCCCTGAAATTCTATGAAAAAATTGAAGTTTTGAGCTTGTTTTCAAATTCCTGAAAGGAGGAGCAAATTTCAGGGAAAAGAGTAAAGATAGAACTGTGATGTCTTTAATGGGTGGGGGAGAAGCTAGTGTAAAGGGGAGACTAAGATAAGGGCTTGGGAAATGCTTGAAAAGTGATTTTTCTCAAGGTCTACATTGTGTATGAGGGAAAGAAAAGAGACTTTAATTTGGATATAAAAATTTTCACCTTCGAATCGGAAGGAAGTGAATCGATCACAGAGGTGCCTCTAAGGTGAAAGAGCCTGTTAGTATCTTGGACAGAGGAGACCAAGCTGGTTTGTATGATGTAACCAAAGGAGCAATAGGGTCAGCATCCCAGAGTTCTGGATTTTGGACACTTGAATAGCTACTGAAGGAAAGGGAGACAGTGGGAGGAGAACAGTAGAGAGGAAACGTGAAGCTTCTGGATGAGTCACTTGTTGTATTTGAGAGGTGGTATTTATGTTCTGCCTGCTATTCGCAATGTCTATTTTCAGGTCAGGAAACAAAGTGCATTTGGGAACCCATTTCAGCTAATTCAGAGACTCATATCCTCTCCCTCTGTGTCCTCTTAATGCCATTATCCTCATTTAGCACTCGATGGAGTGGTTGATTTTCTCAATAAAAAGCATGATATTGTGCATGCACGAGGAATCAGACTATATGCCTTATGTTGACTGATAATTGTGTGTTCCATGCTGTAAGGACTATTAAGCCCATTTATTTATATATTTTATTTTAAGGGTGAATGGCAGGTGGAATTGGCAGTCACCCCTGCCTTGACTCTACCCTGCTGACCTCCCTCAAGGATGCTGAGTTTCAGAGTGGAGCATCACATCATGATTGGGGAACAGAGAAACTTCCATATGAGAGCAGACTGAATGGGTCCAGGAGTCTCAGTCTGTGAAGATCCAGGGTAAGAGAAGGCATCACTAAAGTCCACAGAAATCATGAAGGGTATGGCCAGAATAAGATTAAAATATGATTCATCTGTCCACCTATCTACTTATCTGTCTATTCTGATCAATCAATTAATGGTATTTACTGAGTGCCTACTCTCTGCAGAGCACAGTTACTAAACATTGGGGAGTGTACCAAAGACTTAGAAGTCTTATTTCCTTCCTTCAAGGAGCTCACAATCTAGTGGGAGAGACAGACCCTATGACAAATTTCTGTACAAGATGGGAATACATGGAGAAGTAGAGGAGAAAGAGGAGAGAAGAGACAATAGGCGAACAAAAGGGCAGAAGCAAAAGTATTGCATTTATTGGGCTTAATGGTCTTCAGATTTCCTAGGCCTTTCTGGAACATATGGGTTTAACTAATTGTGTTTTCCTCACAGATGTGCAGAAGAAAATTGTCCATGCTAATGCTGGGATATGTCCAACTAGGAGAAAACTGGTGAGTCAGTGACAGGTTTTTTTAAAGGAGGCATTTATTAAGATGACGAACACAATTATGTTGTTTAATAAATTAATTTTTGTAGAGTTCAGGAAGTTCAAGGGTTCTAACTCCGAATACCTCCTAATCATCACTGCCTGTCTTCATGGCTTCGGTCTGTAATGCGGCGATGCTGTTTCTAGGTCATCCACCAGAATTACAATCCATTTGGGGGACATTGGCCCGGCCATTCAGAGTTCATTTATGACCTCAGCACTCCTGCCTGAAAAAATTAACACTCTCCCACACATCCCGCAGTGATTTGTAAAAGTGTGTTACATCCAGGATTTCACTTTGCATAATTGGAAGCCTTGAATGAGCTGCAGATTAAACGGCACCATGAAAAGGTGATGGTGATGTGGATTTGGATGGCAAATGACAGACTGGCCAAAAGATAGATTTTTGGAGGAGAGGTTTGATGGAATACAGCAGAGGAGAAGTCTGGAAAAAGAGACATATGAACAAGGATAATTCTGATAAAAAGCAGGAAGAGAAAAAGGGTAAAGGAACCAGGAGGGTCAACATTTTCTTGGTAAATTTAAATGTTTAAAAATATCAGGTAATGGGCAAAATGTGGTCTGGGAAAATGACAATAGTCCCACTAAAAGAGGTTTTTGGCATCATTCAAAGGTTTGCTGCTTTGAAATATGGTCAGCATTCCCTCAGTAAAGCTTACTTTCATCATTATATCATCACTGGAACCTTTAGTTCTAATTACATATGATTAATTGCTACCTGTGATTTAGTCTCAATTTTGCCCCTGGAAACAATATAATCTTTATATTAACTGCAAGCTGTCACAGTGTGATTGTCATTCAGTCATAATGTCAGTGAGAATGATAAGAACTAATGTAACAAATACACAGAGTAAAATAAAATGTCAACTTTTATCACATACTTTTCTTCCATCTGTCAGTGATTTTCAATGTCAGTTTCAAAAAGAAAATTGCCAACTCCTCATGTTTTTCAGTTGTGCTTTCATATGGCTGCACTGACTTGGAGCATTAGCTGTTATTATGAAAATTAATTCAGTGATGCTGCAAAGTCCCAGGATAGTGGCACTGCATTTGCAGCGAGACATTGAAATCCTTTGTCCAGCTGTGATGCCCCCTGTTTTGCAATAGCTGTTGTTGTTTGAACTGTTCTCTTTGATAACTTCATTTATGGAGTCACCTTGCATTTTGAACCCACTTACATGGGCCACAGAGAAGAGTTCCACCTTTTTCTTTCAATAGCTATTCTAGCTCTCATTTTGCTCTTCAAATTGCTGTCACTGCCATTAGTGAGGCAACAATGTATTTGGGGGTTCTGGATTGATGCTTATCACCTTATAAAAAGTGGTATCTGTGCCTTGACATAGCTTCAGAGAAAAGGTACTTGACGAAATTAATCTCCAATTATATTTTGCTGGGAGCCTTCTTTTTTTAAAATGGTGTTTAAGTACATACTGTGTGCCAGACACTGTAATAAGTGCTGGGGTTGATTTGAGACAATCAGGTTGGACACAGTTCCTATCTCACATGGAGCTCACAAGCTTAATCACCATTTTACAGATGAGGCAAGTGAGGCAAAGTGAAGTTAAGTGATTTACACAAGATCACACAGCAGACAAGGGGTGGAACTGGGATTAGAACACAGATACTATGGCTCCTTGGCCATGCTTTATTCACTAGGCCACATTGCTTCTCTACTTACGGTATGTTTACAATAGGCTAGCCACTGTGCAAAGCAGTAAGCAACTGAAGGAAAAATGACCAAATCATGCATTCAACTGAAGGGAATTTTCTCCTACTGTGCTTTCTATTCATTCATTCATTCAATCAATCAATCAATCAATCAATCATCTTTATTGAGTGCTTACTGTGTGCAAAGCACTTTGTTGAGTGCTTGGAAAGTACAATTCAGCAATAAAGAGAGACAATCCCTGGTGTCTAGAAGTCTAGACAGTCTAGAAGTAAGTCTAGAAGTAAGGAGGCTGACATCAAAACAAAAAAACAGGCATCAATATAAATAAATATAATTATAGATATATACACATCAAAACAAGTAAACAGGCATTAATATAAATAAATAGAATTATAGATAGATATGCACCTATATACACAAGTGCTATGGGTGGGGAAAGGTGGGTAGAGGAAAGGGAGCGAGTCAGGGCAATGTGGAGAGGAGGGGGAGCTAAGGAAAAGGGGGGGCTTAGTCTGGGAAGGCCTCTTGGAGGAGGTGAGATTTCAGTAGGACTTTGAAGAGGGGAAGTTTGATTGTTTGGCAGACTTGAGGAGGGAGGGCATTTCAGCCCAGAAGTCAGACGTGGGCCAGGGATCGATGGCAGGACAGATGAGAAGGAGGTACAGTGAGAAGATTAGCACCAGAGGAGCAGAGGATGAGGGCTGGGATGTAGAAGAGAAGGGAGATGAGGTAAGAAGGGACAAGGTGATGGAGAGCTTTGAAGCCAATAGTGAGAAGTTTTTGCTTGATACAGAGGTTGATAGACAACCACTGGAGATGTTTGAGGAGAGGGGTGACATGCCCAGAACATTTCTGTAGAAAGATGATCAAGGCAGCAGAGTGAAGTATGGACTAAAGTAGGAGCCATGGCCAGTTGAAGCCATGGGAGTGAATGAGTTCACCAAGGGAGTAAGTGCAGATGAAGAATAGAAGGGGTCCAAGAACTGACCCTTGCGGAACCCCTACAGTTAGGGGATGAGAGGGGCAGGAGGAGCCCAAGAAGGAGACTGAGAATGAATGGCCGGAGAGATAAGAGGAGAACCAGGAGAGGACTGAGTCAGTGAAGCCAAGACTGGATAATGTGTTGAGGAGAATCACTTAGTACAGTGCTCTGAACACAGTAAGCCCTCAATAAATATGATTGAATGAATGAATGAATGAGAAGGAGATGGTCCACAGTATCAAAGGCAGCTGAGAGGTCGAGGAGGATTAGGATGGAGTAGGAACTGTTGGATCTGGCAAGAAGGAGGTCATTGGTGACCATTGAGGGGGCAGTTTCAATGGAGTGGAGGGGGCAGAAGCCAGATTGGGGGGAGTCCAGGAGAGACTTGGAGGAGAGGAACTCCAGGCAGTGACTTGCTCCAGGAGTTTAGAAAGGAAGGGTAGGAAAGAGATGGGGTGTTAACTAGAGGGGGCTGTGGGGTCAAGGGAGGGTTTTTGGAGGATGGAGGAAACATTTGTTTGTATCCACTCCAGCGCTTAGTACAGTGCTTGTCACGTAGTAAGCAATATTTATTCTTATGGATTTTACACCTGTCTACATGTTTTGTTTTGTTGTCTGTCTCCCCCTTCTAGACTGTGAGCCCATTATTGGGTAGAGACTGTCTCTATATGTTGCCAACTTGTACTTCCCAAGCGCTTAGTACAGTGCTCTGCACACAGTAAGCACTCAGTAAATATGATTGATTGATTGATGGGCATGTTTGAAGGCAGAGGGGATGAAGCCATTGGAGAGTTAGCAGTTGAAGATGGAAGTTAAGGAGGGGAGGTGGGAAGGGGCGAGAGTTTTTATAAGGTGCGAGGGAATGGGGTCTGATGCACATGTGGAGGGGGTGGCACTTGAGAGGAGGGAGGAGATCTCCTAAGATAATGCTGGGAAGGATGGGAAAGTTGAAAAGAGGGCCGAGAGGAGGCGGGATGGTGGAGGGGAGGGGTGATTTTGGGGAGCTCAGACATGATGGTGTTAATTTTCCTAATGAAGTAGGTGGCCAGTTCTTTGGGGGTGGGGGATGGGTGAGGGGCAGGGACAGGGGGCCCAAGGAGGGAATTAAATGTCCAGAAAACTGACAGGGGTGACGGGCAGGGGTGTCAATAAGGGAAGAGAAATAAGTTTTGCTGGGCAGAGTTGAAGCAAGAAAGGACAAACTTAAGATGAACAAGGTTGGCCTGATACTTAGATTTCCTCCAGCAGTGTTCAGCAGCTCGAGCATAAGAGCGAAGGAGGCAAACAGTGTAGATGATCCAGGGCTGTGGATTAGTGGTGCGAGAGCACTGAAGGGGTAGGGGAGAGAGTGAGTTGAGTTGAGTAGAGATAGTGGGGTTGAGAGCATCTATTTGGTCATCAAGAGTGGGTAGAACAGGTAGGGAGGCTAGGTGGGGTGTGATTCCCTGAGAGAGATGGATGGGGTCTAGAGAGTGGAGGTGTCTGTTGGGGGAATAGTATAGATTTACATGGAGGAGGCGTGTGCTAGAGGAGGCAAATGAGAAGGTTGTGGTCAGAGAGAGGGATTTCAGATTTGGTGAGAGTGGAGATTGTTCAGCGGTTAGAGATGATGAGATGGAGTGTGTGTCCAAGTTGGTGACTCTTGTGGAAGATTTGCATCCAATAGATTGTTCCTTTAGGCTTTCAATTGGGTAGGAAAGTAAGACTTGCATTTTGTGTCTGTATATGACAAATAATGTGGTTTTTGACTTGAAGTTCAATTGACCATACATATTTTATAAAGAAACCTAAGCAATATATTGTAGAATTTCAAGACATGGAAATGTATTTTACTGTTTGCAACTTTTCTGTGTTTGGCCCTAATACATAAAAGGGCCACTGGACAGTGTGGGGCAAAGACACAAGTCTTGGAGGTTATTCTGATTCACATCCTTTCTGGTAAGCATGAGGAATATTTCGGACTTCACTTTTTAAATCACATCTTGTGGATGGATTTAGACTTTGTATCAGAGTATTTTAAAGTCCTGAATGACCCATATGTAAAATGACTTTTCAATCTCCTCCATTCTGTCACATCTGTGAATTATGTGACTTTATCAATCCCATGAGGTTTCATGATAAAGTCTGTTTACTTCCATAAAGATGAGGAAAAAAAACCTCAGTGGAATAAGAATAAGGGCCACAGAGTTACATTTCTTGTTAAAATTATTCACCCTCATCTCAAGGAGAATTCATGAATACATTTTCATTGGGTGGTCTTCTCCTTCCCAAGAATTCTTAACATAACAAAGATTTTACCATGCTTAAGACCCCAAAAATATAAAGGGCTTAGTTGGTCTGCCTTCTCAGTTCTAATAAATACTCCCAAAATTTGCATGCTACTATTTTATCCTCCATGTTTGTTGGAAAATGATTCACCGTGGGCAAAACTGTTGGATAGATCATCTCACTCTAATTCCCTTAATTAGCTACTGATTACAGTGCCCTCAAAAGAAAAGAATACATTCTTTAATCAATGTGAAAAGTAGCCCAATTTTTTAAAAATGGAAACTGTATATAAGGGTACTGTTTTGTTAAAACGAAATAGCTTCTGAAACCTTTGGATAGGTGGGACAGTTTAGCAGTTCTTCCAGCCCTTTTTCTGTTTAAAATTAGTCCCTAAGCAACTTGAAAGAAGGCTCAGGTGAAATCAGGACTGAGGAATCCCCGAGGTCCTAAAATCTTCATTTATTTTGCTTCTGAGGAATGGGGCATTTTTGGGGGGACACTGTTATGTTACCCCACAGATTCACCCTTCAATTTGCCATCATCACTCCTCCCTTGACTCTGTTTTTAAGCACCCCTGGAAGCCAGGGACTCTCCCAGAGTCTAGATAGCCAGGTCTGGTATGGAGGACCGGTTCATTCAATCTTATTTATTGAGCGCTTTCTGTGTGCAGAGCACTGTACTAAGTGCTTACATTTGGAGAAGTTTTCCTTGCTCCCACTCCTTGCCTTCTGACTGGCATGAACCTCACCCCCTCAGCTTAACCCAGACCCTGTGTTTAGTTTTCTTAACTGATTTTTAAATAGTTTCAAGTTAATAATAGGTTGCTTTCCATATAAGGCAGCTTATCAGCAAAAGATACAAAGAAGTCTTATTTAGGCTTCTGGACTTTACATAAACCTCACCCTAGACAGTACTGTTGCACAAGTCTTTAAATAAAATCCAAATTCAAACACCTAAATCCTAAACTAGAATGTTTCCACTCTCCCTGGGCTTTCCTACTTTGCTGCCTATGATGTTTTTTTACCTCGCAATGTACAGTTTCATATCTCCCTTCTGTACACCATCCTTCACAGTTTCTCCTTAGCCAATACTGCCGGGAGAACCTCACTTTCTCGGGTCCTAACTTTGGGGCCCTCAGATGTTCAACCTTCACAACATTGCTAAAATCCACACTTTCTCTTCATCCAAACTGCTATCCTGTTAAATCCAAGCACCTATCCCACCTTGATATTCGGTGATATGATTACCTTGTTCATTCATTCAGTTGTATTTATTGAGCACTTACTGTGTGCCGAGCACTGTACTAAGCGCTTGGGAAGTACAATTCAGCAACCAATAGAGACAACCGCTGCCCACAACAGGCTCATCACTGCTGTCAATCTCTCAGATTATAACAGTCCAACATAAAAAACTAAAATGAAATTGTTACTGGGTGAATTTAAAACTTTATTTATTGAGATTTATCTTTAGCTATAGCTGACATGACAAATTCTAATAAATCTTTTCCTAAGCCTGTCCTGAGAATCACTCTGCCCAGAAAATTCCTCCTCTGTTGCAATCAATACATTAAAATCGTATTTATTGAGTGCTCACTGCCCACAAGGAACTTACGGTCTACAGCTCCAACTGACTTAGGGTAGCTCTTTATCTTGTTCAGCTTAGTAGGCTACTCTAACTTTAATCCCCCCTTGGCCTTGTTCCACTTGATGCCCTGATGCAAATGACCAATGTCTTTTGCTAGTGATGTTTCTACTGGGAGGGGTGGCTGGGAAATGAATGGCCAACTTCCTATCTCTCGGTGTGTATTGGGGAGTAGATTATGATGGACCATCATGGTAGGTATTAGCAAGTAATGGACACTCGAGAACTTTCTTCTGTAGAGTTTGTTTCAGTGAAAATGGGTTCCTGCTTTCTATTGCAGGATCATAATTTTCCCAGATCTAAAGGGGCTCCTGGACTTCATCTCCATCTCCATGAGTCTGGGAGTGTGTTGAGATGGTATTTGTAGATAGTGCTACTGAAAAATCAAAGTCCCAGTTCAGCTCTGTTAGCACAACACTTTACAAGTGCACACTGCGTAGCTCTTAATTATGCCAACATCTCTGCACTACTGATTCTTAGAAGAGTAACATTTGTTACTTGATTATTCTGGGTTCAAGACAAAGAAGCAAACCCAAACCTTAGAAAAAAGCATAACAGTAGCATTTTCACTGAAAGGTAACATCTGTCTTTTACAAGGTCAGTTCACTGCAGAAAAAAAAAATGCTGCAGAAGGATAGCAATAGTGATGTTTATTCAATAATAATAATACTAATAATAATGGTATTTGTTAAGTGTTTGCTATGCATCAAGCACTGTACAAAGCACTGGGGTAGATATAAGTTAATGAAATCCTAGACGGTACCTGTTCAAGATGTGACTCACAGTCGAAGGGGGTGGGAGAAAAGCCCTCTAAATCCCCATTTTGTAGATAATGAAAATGAAGCACAGAGAAGTTAAGACTCTTTTCCCAGATCCCGCAGCAGACAGATGGTAGAACCAGAATTAAAACTCAGGTCCTCTGACTTCCAGGCCTGTTTTCTTTCCACTAGGTTACACTGCTGCTGCTGCTTATTGCTAGTAGAATCATAATTAAGACAGTTGAATGTTCATTTGAATTTACATTTATACACAAGTGCTGAATGTGAACAAAAAGAAATACATAAGATCCAGAGGCAGCTGGAGGGGTGGTAAGATTTTGGTGTGCCGATAATTAGTCAGAGAAGACTTGCTGAAGGCTTTGAGGTTTAAGAAAAGCTGACTTCTGGCATTTTTTGTGGGGAAGGTCGTTCTGGGCCCTGGGGCCAATCCGAGTGAGGGTTTGAGGATGGGCGAAATGAGAGTTGGGTACAACTAGAAGGTGGGTTGGACAAGAGGGTAGTAACAGGTGAAAAAAGTTAGTAAGTAAGTGGAAATTGCTGTTAGAAATCCCTGGATGCAGTGGTACATGCAGTGGTTTTTGCTGTATTCAGGTTTTGTAGGGATGACACAGCCCCCGGAGCCATTAGACATGCATATATTACCCAAGGGGCTGTGCCTTTGTTTAGAACTCATTATATTTTATTCTAGTCCCTAATGTACCATGCATTCTGAGCCCTAATCTATTTATCAGAATTTGCCTGATCAGTTTTACCTAAAGATAAATCTTAATAAAGTTTTAAATTCACCCATTAACAATTTTATTTTAGTTTTCTATGTTGGACTGTTGTAATCTGAGAGATTGACAGCACTGATTCAACAAGGTAATCATATCACCGAGTATCTTGATTTGATAAGGGCTTGATTTAACATGATATCAGTTTGGATGGAGAGAAAGGGTGGATTTTAATGATGTTGTGAAGGTTGAACTGACAGGATTTAATGACGGATTTAATATATGGGTCTAATAAGAGAGATGAGTCAAAGATAACGCCATGTTTATGAACTTGTGAGACAGGAAGGATGGTGGTGGGGGTCTACAGTAATGGGAAAGTCAGAGGAGGACAGAGTTTGGGTGGGAAGATAAGATTTCTGTTTTGGACATGTTAAGTTTAAGGCACTGATGGGTCATCAAGCAGTGATGTCCTGAAGGCAGGAGGAAATATGAGGCCACAGAGAGGGAGAGAGATCCGGGCTGCTGATGTAGATTTGGGAATCATCAGTGTAGAAACAGTAGTTGAAGCCATGAGAGAGAATGAGCTCTTCAAGAAGAACCGGATAAGACTCTGGAGCCCAAGGAGGGCAACCCCTGTTATAGAGCAATAGGCCAGATGACTGGAGATGCACATTCTAGACTGTAAGCCCAGTGTGGGCAGGGATTCTCTCTTTATTGCTGAATTGTACTTTCCAAGCCCTTAGTACAGTGCTGTGCACACAGTAAGTGCTCAATAAATTTGACTGAATGAATGAATGAATGCATTTTGATGAATTGTGCATACTCTTTTTCAGGTTGAATGTTTTATTTGCTCCACTAATATTTCTTAATTGGCTTGGCTAATTGTTTTATCAGTGATATATCATAATGTTATCTTTTTCTCTTCGAAAAGCATATGAGCTTCTGTAAAGGCACTGAGAATGTGTCTTTTTGAAGCACAAAACAAGCATCTTAAAATTTGTCGCCTGCTATATTTGATATATTCTATTAAAAATCAAGAAAACAGTGTTGCTTTGTAATGCATCAGAAAATGACCACTGTTTGGAATATCTATGGATCTTTGAAAAAACTCAGGCCAGAACTGAGAACTTCCTCAAAGCAGACCATCAGAGGTATCCAGTAATAAATCATCAATTCTGGGTAAGGCACTGAATGGGAAAGCTTCCAGAGTGAGCATGTGCGATGTATACTGAGAAGCACTATTGGGTATAACATTTGACTGCCATCATAGAAAAACCAAGCTCAGGAAAGCTCTATGCTTTGTGACAAAAACACCATTTGAATTCCAGCTAAGAACCGTTAAAACTATTGATATTACTAAATCAATCACTGATATTTATTGAGTGCTCCCTGTTTGCAGAGCACTGTACTAAGCACTTGTCAACGGTGTGACCTTGGGCAAGTCACTTAACTTGTCTGTGGCTCAGTTACCCCATCTGTAAAATGGGGATTAAATCTGTGAGCCTTATGTGGACCGTGGATTGTGTCCAACCTGATTATCTTGTATCTGTCGCAGCATTTAGTACAGTGCCTGGCACATAGTAAGCACTTAAGCAATACCTTTTTTTAAAAAAAAAAAAAGGCAATTAGGAGAGTGCAGTACAGTGGAGTTGGTCGATATGTTCCTCAACCTCAAGGAACTCACAGTCCAAGTACACAAAGGAGCTTCCCGTCTCCTGTGTGGGACAATACAAATAAAATCAGAAGCATGAAATATTTGGAAAGGAATGACCCTATCACTGGAAAAGAGCACTCAGAAATGACAACTCAGAAGGATCTACTACTTAGGACTTCAGAGATCAAATGGAAGCAGTGGACCATTAGGAATTTCACCCAAATCACCTCCTTCTCACAGCAGTATTCAACAATGTACATCAGACCTTCCCAAAGGAAGCCCTAATGAGCCCGTTAGAGGCCACAGTGCCAGCCAGGGAAATCATTCATCTTTCGAAAGCCCCACTGACAACAGTTCTCGAAGTTCAGAAAAGTTACTGAGATGTCATTCAAAAAATGATCCACAATTCTCGCTGGCAGTGCTGAAGTATCTGATGAGTGAAAACCCAAAGTATCATTTCCACATTTGGCAAGAAGCAAGCTCCCAGGTTGGAAAATTATCTACCAACTGTCGACAGTGACCTTCGCGGAATGGCAAGCGGTGACTTGCCGTCGCGTAGCAGATGAGCTCAGCATGGCTGCCCGACAGACCCAGGTGAGTTTTTCGAGGAATGATTAGCCAGGCTTCAACAAGCAAACTGTTCTCAGCATCCCCGTGGTTTCTTATTCTTTAGCTACATTTTGAATAATTACCAGGGCCCTGAAAAGAGCCATCTCTGCTATGAAAAGTGTGCGGGGTGCTGTCCCCTTACTTAATTTTTGCTTGTTTCACTTCTCCCACATTCAGGATTTTTTTTTCTGAACTAATAGGTATCTCAGAACTGACAACTGGGAATGATGGTCTGCTATTTGGAATGAAACAGGGAAGCATCATGGCCTAGTGGCTAGAGCACAAGCCTGGGAGTCAGAAGGCCCTGGGTTCTAATCCCAGCTTCACTGCCACTTCTCTGCTGTGTGACCTTAGTCACTTCACTTCTCTGTGCCTCATTTACCTCATTCTTAAAATGGGAATTAAGACTGTGAGGCTCATGTGGGACAGTGTTAAGCTTGCCGATATGTCAACCCCTGTTATACAGATGAGGTAACTGAGACACAAAGAAGTGAAGTGATTTGACCAAGGTCACAGCAGACAAGTGGCATCTACCCCAGCACTTAGTACAGTGTCTGGCACATAGTAAATGCTTAACAAATACCATTAAAAAAAAGAGAGCCAGACATTCTAAAAAGCTATTGCCAAAGCCACCATCTTTTCTCAGCATCTGATATGGGATTTAAAGCCATCTGGTGACAACCCTGAATGTGGCTTGGAGAACAGATTTAAGGGCAGACAGGGAACTCTTGACTCAGTAAGCTAATCTCTACTGACAAGGTTTTGTTGCTGGCAACTGCTTGCTTCCAGAAAAATTTGCCCTACAGTAATAGATTACGGCATCTGACCTGGGACATCTAGACTGAAAGTAGAAACAAATATTATGCAACTTTTAATGGGAACCCAATTTACTGTGATGCCTTTAGGGCAGGTTTGTCTAAAACAGTCCAGACCTAAAAGACATTTCAGAGTACCTTTAATAACAGACTTCCTGGGTTGGAGTGGAGGTGGAATACTACAGGGACTGCCCTTTTCTTAGTGAAAGAGCATGTTATGGGTTCTAATCCTGGCCTGCCATTGGTCTGCTGTGTCCTTGGGCAAGTTGAAAGATCAGGGGCTTAGGAGTAGACTGTGACTGTGAGCCCTTCTAGACTGTGAGCCCACTGTTGGGTAGGAACTGTCTTTATATGTTGCCAACTTGTACTTCCCAAGTGCTTAGTACAGTGCTCTGCACACAGTAAGTGCTCAATAAATATGAATGAGTGAATGAATAAGAGGTTGTGGGTTCTAATCCCGCCTCTGCCACTTGTCAGTTGTGTGAGTTTGGGCAAGTCATTTAACTTCTCCATGCCTCAGTTACCTCATCTGTAAAATGGGGATTAAGAATGTGAGTCCCATGTGGGGCAATCTGATTACCTTGTATCTATCCTAGTGCTTAGAACAGTGCTTGGCACATAGTAAGTGCTTAGGAAAAAACATCATTATCATTATTATTATTCTCTGTGTCTCATTTACATCATTTATATAACAGGAATTGAGATTGTGAGTTTCACATGGGACAGGGAATGTGTCCAGCCTACTTCCTTATATCCACCCCAGCTCTTAGTATAATGGCTGGCGCATAGTAAGCACTTAACAAATTCCACAATTATTCTCTGCATCATCTCATCTGCTACTTCTTCCTGTCTGGCACTTAGCTCCCAGGCACCTTTGCTGTCATGGGCACCCTGGTCTTCAAAGGAAAAAGGGGACACTTGGTGGTCCCTCCACCACTTTTGGGGCAGCACTCCTTCATTCATATTTATCATTTACTGTATGCAGAGCACTATGAGGGGCGAGTTTGTACAATAAAAGCAGTCAATCAGTGGTATTTATTGAATGTGTACTGTGTGCAGAGTACTGAACTAAGCATTTGGAGAGGATGATGCGTAGACTGAGAAATGCATAGCCTAGTGGATCGAGCATGTCCCTGAGAGTCAGAAGATCTGTATTCCTGCCCTTGAGGAACTAACAATCAAATGGGGAAGACAGATGACAGTATAGAATTTATTGAGCACTTACTGTGGGCAGAGCACTGTTCTAACCACCTGGGAGATTACAATACAATATAGTTGGGAAACAGAATCCTTGCCCACAAAAGAGCTTAAAAGGGACAGACCCTAAAATAAATTTCAGGCAGTGAAAATGGCAGAGTGTAAGGACATGTACATAAGTGCTGTGGGGCTGAGGGAAAGGTGAATATTAAAGTATTTAAGGGGTACAGACCCAAGTGCCTAGGAGATGCACGCAAAAGGGTGAGTGTGGGATATGAGCGCCGAGTCAGGGAAGTCCTCTTGGAGTGTGATTTTAGTAGGGCTTTGAAGATAGGGATATAGTAATCCAGCTAGATGCACTCAAAAGGGTGAATGTGGGATATGAGGGCTGAGTCAGGGAAGTCCTCTTGGAGTGTGATTTTTGTAGGGCTTTGAAGATAGGGATATAGTAATCCAGCTAATAAGACAGAGGGAGAGCAAGGCCAGAGGAAGAACGTCATGAGGGATCGGTGGTGAGATATACATGATCAAGGAGCATGAGTAGGTTGGTGTTAGAAAAGCGAAGTGTTTCAGTTTGGGTTGTATTAGGAAATCAGAAAAGAAAGGTAGGAGGGAGAGAGCCGATTGTCTTAAAGCTGATGGTAAGAAGTTTCTGTTTGATGTGGAGGTGGATGGGCAACCAAGGGAGGCTTTAGAGGACTGCGGAGACCTGGACTGAATGTTCTTCTAGAAAAAATGATCCAGGCAGCAGCGTGAAGTATATTTTAAATGTGTTATGTAGATTTTCTGGCTACCTTAGGTTTGTTGGGGGGTTTTTTCTAATGGGTTTAAAGTTCCAACGGCAACTAAATATTTAATGAAGCAGAAGAGCTTAAAACTAAATTGTTATCTCTGACCCCACCTCTACTGGTTTAATATTACTCACAATACTCATTGGTGTTCGCCTGGATATCCCTTTTATTTGTAGGAGGATTACACTTTATTTGTTATATTCATTCAACCTAAGGGTATATATTTTGTAAATCAAATAACAAATTTCATAACAAATTATGACAGGAAACAGGCATGTCCCAAATAGACCTTCTGAGATTCATTTTTCAAACACCTCTCACTGGAGCCAACAGTTTTTGCCAATCTTGTGGTATGTAGAAAAATGATTGGTTTATGACTAAAGTAAATGAGTTGCCATGAAGCAAATCCATCAGTATTGTAAGTCATCACTGAAGCTTTCTAATGAATAACTTATTTTTGTCCCGACTTTCATTTTTCTTTCTACGACCTAACCAATCTCTTCTTGATACAAAGCAAGGCTAGTCTATGCAACTAATAGCTTACATTAATCCTGTATTGCTGATATGATGCTTTACTAATAGTGTTGAGTATTCCTCAAATGCTTAATCCTCTGATAAATGCTTTTTAAAGGAAAGACTGATTACTACAACTACCCTTTTCCCACATCCTCTCTCTGGCCTGGAAATTTCTTCCCCTCTTTCTAGACTTGCCTACCTTTCTACCTTCAAACTCTTATTAAGTTTACATCTCCTCCAAGAAGCCTTCCCCAGTTATGCCCTCTTTTCTCTGACTCCTTTCTGCTTTGCCTTTTCACTTAGATTTGCACACTTTATTCACCCCACCTTTGGACCCAAAGCATTAACTCATTTATGTTAATGTCTGTCTCCCATTGTAGACAGTAAATTCATTGTGGACAGGAAACCTGTCCACCATTCCATTGCATGGTACTCTCCCAAGAGCTTAGTACAATGCTGTGCACACAATAAGTGCTCAAACACCTTTGAATGATTGCAGTAGTAACTATGTCATATGATCAGAAATGTCTCTGCTTTTGTACTTTAACCTACCACCTGTTAAAATGAATTCCAATAAACTAATTACAATTTAGTAGGGCTCAGTGGCACACTACTACTACAACTATTACTATTACCACTACCACCAGTCCTGAAGAGAATGGAATCATATCCCTGCTGATATCTCACACCAAGTCTGCTGAGAGCCTGGTTTGTATGCTGGCTAAGTTCCTATAATTCAGGAACCGCAATGTGCTATTTCCTGTGCTATCTCCCTAATACCAGATTCACATCGAGGCCAATCATTTCCCTTACTAGAAGATTCATTTTCAGTTTGTGAATATGAATCACAAATACATTCCATGCACACATGGGGCTCACAGTCCTAATTCCCATTTTTCAAATGACTTAACTGAGGCATGGAGAAGTTAATTTATTTGCCCAGGGTCACACAGCAGACAAAGCTGTGATTAGAACCCAAGTCCTTCTGATTCCTAGGCCCATGCTTAATCCACTAAGCCATTTTCCAGCAGTTTGCACCACAGCATTTACTGAGAATCTTCTGTATACCATTATGGGCAAGGAACACATTCCTTAATTCTGTTGTATTCTCCCCAGGGCTTAGTATAGTGCTATGCACTTAGTAAGCGCTCAGTAAATACCACTGATTGATATTAGATGAGTTTCCAAGTACTTCGCTGATGTGGACATGCTGAAGTGGCAGTAGCAGAAGAAATAACGTGGGGAGATGAGGCATTAATCAGGGAAGGAGATGTTATTTCAAAAGGGTTTGGAAGATGGGGAGAACAGTGAGATGCCAGATGTGAAGGGGAAGGGAGTTTCAAGCAGAAAGGAGGATATGAGTCAGCGATCAGTTTGAGAGAGATGAAGATTAAGCACAGTAGAATGGCGTGAGAGGAGTGAAGTCTGTCAACTGGGATGTGGGAGATGAGTGAAGAAAATTAGATGGGAGAGCTGAATGAGTGTTGTAAAGACATCAGGACCCAGGTTATTACTTGAACTGGAGAGGAATGTGCAACAAGGGTCAGGTCTTGGTTCCCTTCTATTCTCTATCTACACTCACTCCCTTAGTGAACTCATTGGCTCCCATGGCTTCAACTATCATCTCTATGCTGATGACACCCAAATCTACATCTCTGCCCTTGCTCTCTCCCCTCCCTCCAGGCTCGTATCTCCTCCTGCCTTCAGGATATCTCTATCACTCGTATACATTTGTACAGATTTATTACTCTATTTTACTTGTACATATTTACTATCCTATATATTTTGTTAATGATGTGTATATAGCTTTAATTCTATTTGTTCTGATGACTCTGACACCTGTCTACATGTTATGTTTTGTTGTCTGTCTCCCCCTTCTAGACTGTGAGCTCGTTGTTGGGTAGGGACCATCTCTAAATGTTGCCGACTTGTACCATGGGGTGGGCACAAGGGTGTATGCAATCTGAAGCAACTCTACCCCAACTCCTCAGGAGAGTTTCTTTCCATCCTGGGCATTGTCGTGGCCTGGTTAGCATCCCAACAATTCAATGATCATTTTCCAATTTTTCTGGGGTATTTGATCCTAAACTCCTTAGCCTTTTACCTGGATCACACTGAAGTTCAGTCATTCATTTCACAGAAGTTCATTAATACTGAAGTTCCTCCACACTGAAAACTTGTTGTGGGCAGGGTTGTACTTTCGCAAGCACTTGGTACAGTGCTCTGCATATAGTAAGTGCTCAGTAAATACCTTTGATGATGATTAATCTTCCATTTGGAACAAAGCCTGATCCATTTCAGTGATTCACTTCTGTGTTAAAATCCTGCAGTTAGTAGGTTGCCAACATCTCGCTCAAGTTTTCCCTCTGGCCTTGACAATGGGCAGCTTGAGTCTCAGAACATCCAAACCAGTGTGGATCCAACCAAGATGGGAGGTTTGGGGTAAGATGGGAAAGTAAGTAATGTTGACCAGTATCAACTGTCCCTTCAGGAACAACATTGCAGGGCATGTTGACTGGGTCGTTACCACTTCAGATGATGATCCAGAGTGAGGCCCAATTTCAGTTGCCTAAGGCTAAGTGGGATTGAGTGAGTGGACACACTCACTGAGATCCTTGCCTGACCTGACTAGATTGTACACTGTCCTCTACATTGAAAGCCTGCTGAGGGCAGGGATCATGTCTACCAACTGTATTGCATTGTACTCTCCCAAGCACTTAGTATAGTGGTCTGCCCTAAGTAAAATGCTCAATAAATACCATCGACTGACTAAACCCACTACTCCCTCTCAACCCCCTCAACCTACCCTCACAACCCACTACCCACAACTTCACTATTGATGGCATCACCATCCTTCCTGTCTCACAAGCCCATAACCTTGGCATTGTCCTTGACTCCTCTCTCTTGTTCAACCCACATATTATAGCCATCACTAATTCCTGTCAGGCTACCTTTATAACATCACCAAAATCCACCCTTTCTTCTCCATCCAAACTGCTACCACATAAATGCAAGCACTTGTCCTAACCCATCTTGATTATTGTATCAACCTCCTTACTCACCTCCCTTCCTCCTGTCTCTCCACACTCCAGTCCATATTCCATTCCGCTGCCTGGATCATTTTCCTTCAAAAATGCTCAGATCATGTTTCCCCACTCATCAAGAAAGTCCAGTCATTGTACCATGCACCATCGCATCAAACAAAAACTCCTCACCATCGACATTAAAGCACTTCTTGTCCCCCTCTGCCTCACCGCACTACTCTCCTACTACAACCCAGCCCGCACTCTTCGTTCTGCTAATGCTAAACTTCTCACTGTACCTCGAGCTCATCTATCTTGCCAGCAACCTCTCGCCCACATCCTACCTCTGGCCTGGCATGCCCTCCCTCCTCATATCAGACAGATAATTGCTCTCCCTACTTCAAAGCCTTATTGAAGGCACATCTCTTCCAAGAAGCCTTCCCTGACTAAGATCTCCTCTCCTTTTCTCCCACTCTCTTCTGCGACACTCTGTCTGTCTCCTCCTCTAGACTGTGAGCTTGCTGTTGGCAGGGAATGTGTCTGTTCATTTTTATTATACTGTTCTCTCCCTAGCTCTTAGTACAGTGCTTTGCACATGGTAAGTGTTCAATAAATGCGATTGAATGAATGCAGCGTGGCTCAGTGGAAAGAGCCCGGGCTTGGCAGTCAGAGGTCATGGGTTCAAATCCCGACTCTGCCACTTGTCAGCTGTGTGACTTCGGGCAAGTCACTTAACTTCTCTGGGCCCCAGTTCCCTCAACTATAAAATGGGGATTAAGACTGTGAGTCCCACGTGGGCCAACCTCATCACCTTGTATTCCCCCAGTGCTTAGAACAGTGTTTTGCACATTGTAAGTGCTTAACAAATACCATTGTTATTTCTAGACTATGAGCCCGCTGTTAGGTAGGGACTGTCCCTATATGTTGCCAACTTGTACTTCCCAAGCACTTAGTACAGTGCCCTGCACTCAGTAGGTGCTCAATAAATACAATTGAATGAATGAATGAATAGTCCATCTTTCCCCACCTTCCCCTATTCCATAGAAATAGTTTATTTTCTCCAAACTTTAAGTGTTGTAGATTAAACAATGTTCTCTGCTTTCACCACTTAAAAGTTCCACTTCATTTTTATGGGTATTTATTAAGGATTAAAGTCTAAGTTTAAAGAAAGTTTACGTCATGATATTAATAGTGTAAAACCTCAAATAATACTCTTGTAGTGTTTCTGGAGAACACTGTATTTTGTGAGCCTGAGATACAAGCTGTTGATTTGTTAAGAGGTTTGGTTCGTGAGTCTCATATTTTTCATATTTAAAATTTTGAAGCATACATACATGCCCCTATATTTGTTTTTCTACTTTATCATATGCAACTCTGTGTGTATCCTATGTGTATTTATGTCTCCGTGTGTATGCCTATTTGTTTCTGGGTATGGGCTGAGATTAGCCTTCCTTTATGGTTTTTCTGCTTGTGTGTCTCTTCCACTGCAAATAGAGTGGGAAACAAGCAGCAGCCTGTCTCTCCCACTTGCAGGAGGAATCCTCAGTTTACCAAGGTTCATGAAAACCCCAAGGAAGAGGCTGAAATGTGAGTCTCATGTGTATCAGGAACTCCATCCAATCAGCTTACATTGCATCTATCGTAGAATTTAGTACAGTACTTGGCACATAATAAATGCTTGGCAAATACAGCTTTTATTACCAACTTCAATTACAGAAAACAATCCCAAACCCTTACAAAACATAACATGCAGCTCTCCCAGAATGTGAGCTTTCACTATATCTTTGGAAAGAACATAAAGACATTCATTCATTCATTCAGTTGTATTTATTGAGCACTTAATGTGTGCAGAGCACTGTACTAAGTGCTTGGGACAAGTCGGCAACATGACAGAATTACAACATAGTGGATAGAGCACTTGCCTTAGAGTCAGAAGGTCATCAGTTCTAATACTGTGTCCATCACTTGTCTGCTGCATGGTCTTGGGCAAGTCACTTGACTTCTCTGTGCCTCAGTTACCTCATCTGTAAAATGGGATTTGAGACTACAAACCCCATGTGGGACACGGACTGTGGCCAACCTGATTTACTTGTAACCACCCTAGTGCTTAGTACAGTGACTGGCACATAATAAGTGCTTAACCAATACTACAATTATTATCATTATCATAATTATTAATTAGATAATGTTTTTCTAACAATGCAAACCTGTCTGGCTATAGGAGGAAACTTAGAAGAAGCAGTTGCACTCAAGGCATGGGAAACAGTAAGTACTAAAATGTGAGTTTTCCTTATCATGAGTTTTTTCAAAAACACCACCCCAGTGTTCCCAGTAATGTATTTGAATGGATAAATCTGCTCAATGGACTATTCTACTGTTATCTGCCAGAACCCTGAATATTTGGCTAAATATTTGAGCTGTAAATTCAACCAAATTGTCTTCTCTCCTAGGAGTAGCAAAATTTTCTCTTAATTAGTTCTTATGGATTCAAACACAATATAAGCAATCCTATCTTTTAATTCTGTTCCCACTAATGAATAGATCATTCTGTAGATTTTATTTTATTCCTTGTTTTCTGATTTGTTAATTAGTGTTAAAAGCACAATGCCAGAGGAGTCTTTTGCTAGTGGTCAGTATTATCGAAACTGAGTTAACAAAGGTTTTGTTAACAAAGGTTTCTAAGAAATGAGATCCTACAATTTTCCCAAACTTGAAAATATAATTATAAGAATTAGCAGTGTTGCATCAGATCTTCCTTCCATCATGCCAAGGGTACAATTCCAGCCTATTATTCCTTTACACTTCAATAATTGTATAGATATCACTTTGATGAGGTACATGCAACCCTCATGTTATTATAAAGACTATTTACGTAGGATTTTATGTATATAAAAGACTCATCACATTTCCTACTTTGATTATATGTTCACAAGAATCCCATACAGCATTCTGCACACAGTAGGCACTGTGGTGATACTGATAATGATGATGATCAAAATCTCCAAATTTGTTTCTGTTTCCTATGGTTTGCTTGAAACAGTTGGAGAATATGATGGGAGTGAATATTGATGATCATACCTCGGATTAGAATAATGCTTTGTTTCATATTTTTCCAGTATATCTAAGTGGTAGAGAGAATGCCCTCCCTCCACACATCCGCCAAACTAGCTCTCTTCCTCCCTTCAAAGCCCTACTGAGAGTTCACCTCCTCCAGGAGGCCTTCCCAGACTGAGCCCCCTTTTTCCTCTCCTCCTCTCCATAGCCCCCTCGCCCTATCTCCTTCCCCTCCCCACAGCACTTGTATATATTTGTACATAATTATTACTTTATTTGACTTGTACAGATTTACTACTCTATTTTATTAATGATGTGCATATAGCTATAATTCTATTTATTCTGACGGTTTTGACACCTGTCTACATGGTTTGTTTTATTGTCTGTCTCCCCCCTCTAGTCTGTGAGCCCGTTTTTGGGTAGGGACCATCTCTATATGTTGCCGACTTGTACTTCCCAAGCACTTAGTACAGCGCTTTGCACACAGTAAGTGCTCAATAAATACGACTGAATGCATGGAGAGAGTGAAGAAGTCCAGGGGAATGTCCTGGAAGCAGTTTTGAAACCAATTTCAGAGGAACTCTTCTTCTTCATAGGAGGAAGAACCAGAAACCATTTATTCTCTGCTGAGTCCCCATTTACCCTCAGAAGATATCTGTGGTTGGTGGAAAAGATAAGGTGTAGAGGTACGAGAGAGAAGAGGGAATCTGGACCAAGGTTGTTGCTTATTTTCTGTGGCAAATACCATGCCACTTGCCATGTCATAGGATTGGCCAGTTGAAAACATCCATTTCATACTTTGTTATTTTCAGGCAGCAGCATGGGCTTCCAACCTTCCATCACTGCCAGGAGTCAGTCAATCTCCAGGCAATGACCACTCCAGCATGATCACATTGAAAGTCATTTGGGCACCAATGGCACACATTCTTTGGCCGCTCAATCTCCATCTTTATTAGGTATAGTCAATCTCCATGTTACAGATGAAAAAACTGAGGCCAAGAAAAGCAGAGCTGCCTAGTGGAGAGACTACAGGCCTGAAAGTCAGAAGGATCTGGGTTCTAATACTGGCTACTTCACTTGTCTGCTCTGTGACCTTGGGCAAGTCACTTCACTTCTCCCTCATCTGAAATGGAGATTAATAATAATAATAATAATGTTGGTATTGGTTAAGTGCTTACTATGTACCAAGCACTGTTCTAAGTGCTGGGGGGGATACAAGGTGATCAAGGTTGTCCCACATGGGGCTCACAGTCTTAATCCTTATTTTACAGATGAGGGAACTGAGACACAGAGAAGTTAAGTGACTTGCCCAAAGTCACACAGCTGACAAGTGGTGGAGCGGGATTAGAACCCATGACCTCTGACTCCCAAGCCCAGGCTCTTGCCACTGAGCCACGCTGTGAGCCCTGTGTGGTGCAGGGACTGTGTCCAACTCAATCTGCTTGTAACTATCCCAGCACAAATACCACAATTATTATTATTATTATTATATTTGCCCAAGGTCACCCAGCATGCAAGTCAGGGAACTGACTACATTCATTCAATTGTATTTATTGAGTGCTTATTGTGTGCAGAGCACTATACTTAGCACTTAAGACTACAGTAGACAGGACCCGCTTTATGACAAGAACTCTGCAAACATTTATCAAACTTCCATTCAGTTAAACTAGACTAGTTTAGGTTTTGTGGATCGGTATTGATTGATATTCGAGTATATGTTCACATCAGCACTTAATTTCCTGTTTCAGAAGTGTGGGGGATAGATCTAATTACTGTCCCACAGGAACCCTCACCCACTGCTCTTATGTTGTATGATGAATGGCTTAACCATCTTTCTAGCCCCAAAATTCTTCCACTGCTTCTTTTTTTTTTAATGATATTTGTTAAGTGCTTGCTATGCACCAAACACTATACTAACTAAGCTCTGGGACAGATAGTAGGTTGTCAGGTTGGACGCATTACCTGTCCTGCATGGGGCTCACAGTCCTAGCCCCCATTTTACAGATAAGGTAACTGAGGCCCAGAGAAGTGAAGTGACTTGTCCAAGGTCACACAGCAGACAGGTGACAGAGTTGGGATTGGAACCCAAGTCTCTACAGTATTTCCTAGCTATGCACTGGACATTCCCTCTCCCCAACACAATGCTGTTCAGGACCTTCTAACTTCACACAAGGCTCATTCCTCCGTCGTCATTGACTTCTGTGCTTCCAGCCTCTCCTTCCTTCAACCTATCTTCTCATCACTGCTATACTAACTTACCACAAGCATCGCTGTGGTCATGGCCATCTTTTTTCCAATGCCTGAAGTGACCTTCAAAGCACTGAGAGGATCATTTGAAAATCCTTGACCACATGGGCTTTAAAGTGTGTACCAACTGGTCCCCTGGTCCCAGGCTTGCTTCCGCCTCACCTGCCCCCTCCTCAATAATAATAATAATAATTAAAGTAATAATAATTGTGCTATTTGCTTAGCACTGTGTATGTGCCAAGAACTGTTCTAAGCGCTGGGGTAGATACAAGGCAATGAGATTGGACACAGTCCATGTCCCTCTCCCGCATGGGAGAGGGACATGGACACAGTCTTAATGGGGCACAGAGAAGTGAAGTGACTTGCCCAAAATCGTGCCGCAGACAAGTGGCAGAGCTGTGATTAAAACCCATGACCTTCTGACTCCTATGCCTGTGCTCTATCCACTATACCACAAGAGAAGCGGTATTTGTTAAGCACTTACTAGGTGCCAGGAACTTAGTACGAAGCACTGGGGTGGATACAAGCAAATTGAGTTGGACACAGTCCCTGTCCCATGTGGGGCTCACAGTCTCAATCCCCATTTTATAGATGAGGGAACTGAAGCACTGAGAAGTTGAGTGACTTGCCCAAAATCCTGCAACAGACAATTGGTAGAGCAGGGATTAGAACCCAGGTCCTTCTGACTCTTAGGCTCATGCTCTGTTTCCTAGGCCACACTGCTAGGATGACAGCAAAAGCAGTGGTTATTTATTGCTGTGAAGGAAGGATCCTCCAGCTGCTGACCAAGCTAGCAGGCTCCTATCAGGTACAAACCTCCATGACAGCCGTGGTAGCAGTAGAAATACATATTATGCATTTATTAACAGTGAGAAGCTATGTGGCCTAGTGGAAAGATTCCAGGCCTGGGAGTTAGAGGACCTGAGTTTTAACCCTGGCTGTAAAATGGGGATTAAGTACCTGCTCTCCCTTATTCAGTCAATTCAGTCGTATTTATTGAGCACTTAGTGTGTACAGAGTACTTTACTAAGTGCTTGGAAGGTACAATTCAGCGACAAATAGAGACAGTCCCTGCCCACAACAGGCTCACAGTCTAGAAGCAGGGAGACAGACAACAAAACAAGTAAACAGGCATCGATAGCATCAATATAAATAGAGTTATAGATGTATACACATCATTAATATAAAGAAATAGAATTATAACTATGTACATATATACACAGGTATATAGAGAAGCAGGGTGGCTCAGTGGAAAGAGCAGGGGCTTTGGAGTCAGAGGCCATGAGTTCAAATCCCAGCTCTGCCAATTGTCAAGTGTGTGACTTTGGGCAAGTCATTAAACTTCTCTGTGCCTCAGTTACCTCATCTGAAAAATGGGGATAGAGACTGTGAGCCCCCCCGTGGGACAACCTGATTACCTTGTAACCTCCCCAGTGCTTAGAACAGTGCTTTGCACAAAGTAAGCACTTAATAAATGCCATCGTTATTATTATTATTAATGTGGATAATTGAAGCCCATAGATCATTCAAAACTCCTTAGTCAAAGAGTTTGAGCTCCCCCCAAAGTTTTGACCCTAGTTTCTCATACGTTACACTTTTCCTTTGTTTCCCTGCCTACCCTCCAGTGGAAGTGCTAAGGAGTATTGGGGATGGCCACAGGACAAGCAGCAGGAAGATCAGCAGCAGCAGAGATGAGAGGACCGATTCCAGGAGGAGAGAGAGGAGGTAATGAGTGGGATGGGAAAGAGAGAAGCTTCTGAGCTGCAAGCCTTGTTAAGATTCTGCACATAGTAAACACTCAATAAATACGATTGATGATTGATGATGATTCTAGAACCGAAGCCATCAAGGATGCTGGACAAACGAAGCCCCTGTAG
The DNA here is from genome assembly GCF_015852505.1 of Tachyglossus aculeatus. Taxonomy (NCBI): domain Eukaryota; kingdom Metazoa; phylum Chordata; class Mammalia; order Monotremata; family Tachyglossidae; genus Tachyglossus; species Tachyglossus aculeatus. Next base: position 53,719,728 of record NC_052069.1, read on the forward strand.
AATCAACAGTTGACTAAACTAAGACATTGCTATACCATTGGCACTAGAATATTCCAGGAATCAATTGTATTTAATGAACGCTTAGTGGGTGCAGAACACTGTATTAAGCGCTTGGAGAGTACAATATAACAGAGTTAGCCGGCATGTTCCCTGCCTACAGAAAACTTGCCATGTGGACTATCGACAATTATTATTATTAACAGTAATGATAATGGTGGCTTTTGTTAAGTGCATTCTATGTGTCAAGTACTGTCCTAAGAGGTGGAGTAAATACAAGATAACTAGGTTAGACACGGTCTGTGAACCACATGGGGAGCATAATCTAAGGGGGAGGGAAAGCAGGTATTGAATCCCCATTTTACAGATGAGGAGACTGAGGCATAGGGAAGTTGTGCCTTGCCTAAAATTACACAGCAGGCAAGTAGAGGAGCTGGGATTGGAATTCAGGCCTTCTAACTCCCTGGCCTCCTAATGTCCAATAGACCATGCTGGTCTATCATTGTCTTTTGGAACTACAGCTAACTCTCTCCTCTGACACCTGTTGTTATCAGAAATTTGTGGTAGCTAAACTGAAAAAAAATATATAGTCACATTTGTCAAGTGCTTGCTATGAGAAGTAGCGTGAGTTAGTGGAAAGAGCCCAGGCCTGGAAGCCAGAGGTCGTGGGTTCTAATCCCGGCTCTGCCACTTGTCAGCTGTGTGACCTTGGGCAAGTCACTTAACATATCTGTGCCTCAGTTACCTCATCTAGAAAATGGGATTAAGACTGTGAGCCCCACATGGGACAACCTGATTACCTTGTATCTACCCCAGTGCTTAGAACAGTGCTTGGCACATAGTAAGCGCTTAGCAAATACTATTATTATTATTATTATGTGCCACCCCTGTACTAAGCAATGGGGTAGATAGAGAAAATGCAGATTGGTGCCAGTCTTTATTCATTCATTCATTCATTCAATCGTATTTATTAAGCACTTACTGTGTGCAGAGCACTGTACTATGCGCTTGGAAAGTACAATTCAGCAACAGACTGAGACAATCCCTACCTAACAACAGGCTCACAGTCTAGAAGGGGGAGACAGACAACAAAACAAAACAAGTAGACAGGCATCAATAGCATCAAAATAGATAAATAGAATGATTGATGATGATGATGGCATTTATTAAGCACTTACTATGTGCAAAGCACTGTTCTAAGTGCTGGGGAGGTTACAAGGTGATCAGGTTGCCCCATGGGGGGCTCACAGTCTTAACCCCCATTTTACAGACGAGGTAACTGAGGCCCAGAGAAGTTAAGTGACATGCCCAAAGTCACACAGCTGACAGTTGGCAGAGCCGGGATTTGAACCCATGACCTCTGACTCCAAAGTCCGGGCTCTTTCCAATGAGCCACGCTGCTGCTCTAGATATATGAATATATACACATCATTAATAAAATAAATAGAATAACAAATATGTATGAATATACTCAAGTGCTGTGGGGCAGGAAAGGGGGTGCAGCAGAGGGAGGGAGCATCTCACTTGGGACTTACAGTCTAAGTAAAAGAGACAATTACAGGTGCCCAAGATGGTCATTTCAGGACACAGACTTCAGAGTGAGTCTTCAGATCCTGTAAGTTGACCTAGAGACCAAAAGGAAACCCCAACTTCCAGAAAATATGATTCTCTTTTAATCAATCAATCGTATTTTAATTTTAAGGATTGCCAAACGTATCCAGAGGGCTGGAAAGCATTTTATGGGTCCCCACTCCCTCCCCCATCTCTCTGGCTGCAGTCTCATTTCATGCCAAGGTGACTAGCTGCAGGAGACAGTTGTAGCACCTCCAGGACACTAATGAGGAATTGGGCTTTCTCAACAAGCTGGTTCTGTGACTCATCCAAAATCATCAAGGGGCACAGGAATGTCCAAATAATTATTTCAGTTTCTGCTGCCATGCTCTGACTAGTCTCTCGTTGCTTTGAGGTCTTTTGTTGCTTTTTAAAGTTATAGGCTGTTGGCAGTTGATGTGTAAACAATGGGGTTAGACTTGCCATTCTGATGAAAGTCAGTGCAGAGCAAAACAGGATGAAAGAAGCCCAGAAAAAGGAGAATTAAATTCCCAACACATTCAGGCCATATGATAAAATGATATGTATTATTATAATATAATATAATTGAGAGAATAAAGTGGGACAGCGTGGTATTCTAATTTTATATGAGGAATGAAAAATCAGAGGTCAGATAGAAACAGTAGATTGTGTTCATAAACATGGGCCTGCTGAACCCTGAGGCCAAGCTGAGTGCCAAGCACTTGTACAGTGCTCTGCAAAGAGTAAGTGCTCAATAAATATCACTGATTGAGCATCTCTGAATCATCCCTGTTATCTTTTCTATCAACAACTCCCAGAAAGTTATTACTATGGACTCAGACCACCATACTGGATAAAGATATAGACTATATCTAGATGTATATTTTGGTCATTCTATAACAATGGAGAATTGGGGTATAGTGAAGTAATCCAGGAAGACTTTCTGGAAGAAGTGTGTTTTAGGAAGGTCTTGAAGACTGGGAGAGCTGTGATCTGCTATGTTTGGAGAATGAGGCTTAAGTCCCAGCATAAAGTGCTTAGTACAGTGCTCTGCACATAGTAAACGCTCAATAAATACGATTGATGATGAAGCAAGGACGCAGAGGCCAGAGAACAAGGAGCAAGAAGCAATTAAAAAGAGCTGTGAGAAGTGAAGAGTGTGAGCTGGAAATTAGTGAGCAAAGAGAAGCTAATTTATTAAGGATAGTGAAGAGCCTTAAAGTCATTTGCACAGTATATTTCTTGCTGCAGAAGTAGATGGGTATCCACTGGAGAATGGAGATGTATATCAAGCAACATTTTTTCAAAGGATCAGTGGTATTTATTGAGTGTTCACTGTGTGCAGTGAACTGAACAAAGTTACAGATGGAGGAATTGACAGAGTGTAAAAATATGTACGTAAGGGATACAGATCTGAGTTTGTAAGTGACACAGAGGGTAGGGCAGGTAGGGGAAGTGAGCTTAGTAAGGGAAGGCCTCTTGGAAGAGATGTGATTTTTGGAGGATTTTGAAGGTGGGGCATCGTCTGTCAGTTATGAAGGAAGAGAGAATTTGAAGCTAGCGGGAGGATGTGAGCAAGGGGTTGATGGTGGGAAACTTTCAGGATGATGATACAGGCAGTGGTTTGCTTTATAGCCTACAGGGGAAAGAGGTTATAGGAAGCAAAACCAATGAGGAGTCTGATGAGGAAAGGGCAGATTTTAGCAATGTTGTGAAGTTAGAACCAAGAGGATTTAGTGACAGATTTTACATGTGGGTGGAATGAGAGAGATAAGTCGAGGACAATGCCAAGGTTACGGGCTTGTGAGGCAGGTAAGATACTGATGTTGTCTACAGTGATGGAAAAGACAGTGGGCAGATGGGACTTGGGTGGAAAGATGAGTTCAGTTTTGGACGTTAAATTTGAGGTGTCCGCAGGGCATCTAAGTAGATATGTCTTGAAGGCAGGAGGAAATGTTAGGTTACAGGGAAGGAGAGAGGTCAGGACTGGAGTTGTCGAGTTTGGAATCATCTGCATAGAGATGGTAATTGAAGCCAGGAGAGCAAATGAGATCTCCAATGGAGTGGGTGTGAAGGGAGAATAGAAGGGGATCTAGAACTGAGTCTTGAGGGGCCCTACTGTCAGAGGGTGGGAGGCAGAAGAGGAATCAGGTGAAACCTAGGGTCTGGAAGTGTTTCAAAGTGAAAGGAATGGTTCCCTGTGTCAATGGGGGCTGAGAGATCAAGGACAATTAGGGCAGGCAGAGTGGACATCATTGGCTAAGGGTTAGACTGTGAGCCCCATGAGGGACAGGGACTGTGTCCAACCCAATTAACTTATACCCATACCTGACATAGAGTAAGTGCTTAACAAATAGAAAATGTTCAAACTAGGAGGCAATTGGTGTCTTCCCCCCCACCTTTTTCCTCTGCTCCTCCTCCCCTCCCAACGGCCACCACTCCCTCCCTCTTCCTTTCCTCCTTCCCCTCCCCACAGCACTTGTGTATATTTCTACATATTTATTACTCTATTCTATTAATGATGTGTATATATCTATAATTCTATTTATCTATTTTGATGGTATTGACACCTGTCTATTTCTTTTGTTTTGTTGTCTGTCTCCCACTTCTAGACTGTGAGCCTGTTGTTGGGTAGGGACTACCTCTGTGTGTTGCCAAAGTGTACTTTCCAAGCGCTTAGTACAGTGCTCTGCAAACAGTAAGCGCTCAATAAATACGGTTGAATGAATGAATGAATGAATGAGAATGCAGCTTAATTATGGTATTTGTTAAGCGCTTACCATGTGCCAAGCACTGTTCTAAGCACTGGGGTAGATACAAAATTATCAGGTTGTCCCACATGGGCTGACAGTCTTAATCCCCATTTTACAGATGAGGTAACTGAGGCACAGAGAAGTTAAGTGACTTGCCCAAAGTCACACAGCTGACATGTGGTGGAGGCAGGATTAGAACCCATGACCTCTGACTTCCAAGCCCAGGCTCTTCCCGCTAAGCCATGCTGCTTTTGGAGTAAAAGGAGTAAAAACCTGATTGTAGTGAGCTGGTGGACCAAAATTGAACAAGAATGCTTGGAAAAGTGCTCAACATCTAGAAAAGGCATTTTTAGTACAGTAATAATAAAAAGGAATTGAAGCAGAGAGGAAAACAAGGCAGTTGGCATGTACCAACATTTCATGAATTTGGATAGGAAAGGGAGCAGATGCACGGGGCACTGGCTGGAAGAGCCTGAAAGGTCTGTGGGATTTGGGGAGAACCAGTCCTTTATGAGTATTTAGAAGAAATGTTTTGACATTAAAAAGTGCATGTTCAATGAGGAGAGTGGATTTCAATGGTGACAGCCCTTCTGCTCTAACTCCAAATTCAGAAAATCCTGGGATTTACAACTCCCTAGGACATGTGCATCTACTTTCTGCTCATCTATGTAGCTAAAGACTGACTCAACATATCAATAACTAAATTTCAGATGCAGGTTATCTCCTAATATAGTCAGAAACAGTCTCCTCTGCCTCATGAACTCCACCTTCAGCCCTTTCTGATTATGAAAATGTCCTGGTTGGCAGCCCTGACTTCAATATTCAGTTTATCAGTCAATCCTATTTACTAAACACTTACTGTGTGCAGTGCACTGAACTAAGCGCTTGGGAGAGTACAATATAGCAGAGTTGGTAGATATGTTCCCTGCCCACAAGGAGCTTTTGGTTTAGAGAACGTATAGTCTAGAGAGTTTACAATCTAGAGTTTATAACTTATTTGACTGAATAGTGCTTTGCATTTTTGCCATCTGTTCTTTGGATCTTATCCCTATTAGTCTCTTGATTAGCTATTTTGTGTCCAAAGAATGCTTTTTGGACTTTCTGGAAGATCATGGAATGTAATGTTGGGTCAATTTAGTTTAGGCCTAAGGAAGAATGTCTATTCATTCAATTGTATTTATTAAATGCTTACTGTATGCACAGCACTGTACTAATTGCTTGGCAAAGTACATTGCTTGGGGCAGCGTGGCTCAGTGGAAAGAGCATGGGCTTTGGAGTCAGAGGTCCTGGGTTCAAATTCCGGCTCTGCCAATTGTCAGCTGTGTGACTTTGGGCAACTCACTTAACTTCTCTGTGCCTCAGTTACCTCATCTGTAAAATGGAGATTGACTGTGAACCCCCCGTGGGACAACCCCGTCACCTTGTAACCTCCCCAGCACTTAGAACAGTGCTTTGCACATAGTAAATGCTTAATAAATGCCATCATTATTATTATTATTACAATACAACACTAAACAGTGACAATCCCTGCCCACAATGAGTTCACAGACTGGCAGGGGTCGGGGGGAGACAGACATAGAGAAGCAGCGTGACTCAATGGAAAGAGCAAGGGTTTTGGAGTCAGAGGTCACGGGCTCTGCCAATTGTCAATGGTGTGACTTTGGGTGAGTCACTTAACTTCTCTGTGCCTCAGTTACCTCATCTGTAAAATGGGGATTAAGACTATGAGCCTCCTGTGGGACAACCTGATCACCTTGTATCCTCCCCAGTGCTTAGAACAGTGCTTGGCACATAGTAAGTGCTTAATAAATGCCATTATCATTATTATTATAAATAAACAGACCAATACAAATAAAAAAAATTATAGGAATATGCATAAGTACTGTGGGGCAGTGTGGGGGGTTGGAAGAGCAAAGGGAGCAGGTCAGAGCAACCCAGAAGGGAGTGAGAGAAGAGAGAAAGTGGGGTTTAGTTTGGGAAGGCCTCTTGGAGGAAAAGTGCCTTTATTAAGGCTTTGGATTGTGGGAAGGTAATTGTCTGTCGGATTTGAGGAAGGAGGGCATTCCATCCCAGAGGCAGGAAGTGGGCCTGGATTCAGTGGCGAGTTAGGTGAGATCAAGGCACAGTGACAAGGTTAGCACCAGAGGAGCCAAGTCCGTTTTCTATGGGAATTGGTAAGGTTGGTACGCAGAGGGTAGGATAATTGACAAATGAAGGAAATAAAATTCCTGGCATCATCATCATCAATCGTATTTATTGAGCGCTTACTGTGTGCAGAGCACTGTACACAGAGCAGAGCAGAGCACTGTACAGAGCAGCTTGGGAAGTACAAGCTGGCATGCCTGTTCCCTAAGTCACACTCAACCAGCAGATAAAGGAGACTCAAGGCTACAGGGGGAAAAGAAAAAGGCAAGAAGGGACATGCAAAACCTGAAGGTGGCCAAAGGTATCAGCTAGTCATATGGAGTCCATGCTAAAAGCTAGTCCTTGAAGGTAGGAATTTAAGCAGTTGAGGAGAAACACCAACTATTTCAGATCATGAGGTAGAAAGTATATGTACAACGTGGGTATAATGCACTAAGAACCACCTACTTTTCTGAAAGAGTTTCTTCTTCCAAAATGCCAAACCTTTTTATGGTATTTGTTAAAAACTTACTATGTGCCAGGCACTGTTCTAAGCACTGGAGTAGATACAAGGTAATTATTATTATTATTATGGTATTTGTTAAGCACTTATTATGTGCCAGGCACTGTACTAAGTGCTGGGGTGGATACAAGTAAATCAGATTGGACACAGTCTTTGTCCCTCGTGGGGCTCACAGTCTCAATCCCCATTTTACAGATAACTGAGGCACTGGGAAATGAAGTGACTTGTACAAGGTCACAGAGCGGACAAGTGACAGAACCATAATTAGAATCCATAACCTTCTAACTCCCAGGCCCAGGCTTTATCCACTACACCACTTCTTAATGTCTTAATCCCCATTTTACAGATGAGGTAATTGAGGCCCAGAGAAGTTAAGTGATTTGGCCAAGGTCATACAGCAAGCATTTGACAAAACAGGGATCAGTCCCATGTCCTCTGATTCTCAGTCCCATACTCTTTCCATTAGACCATGCTGCTTCTCCTAGAGTTGGCTGGAGGGATTTCATTTATTCATGCAATCGTATTTATTGAGCGCTTACTGTGTGCAGAGCACTGTACTAAGCGCTTGGGAAGTACAAGTTGGCGACATATAGAGACGGTCCCTACCCAACAGTGGGCTCATTATTCAAATTAATATGAAAAAGCCTGCTGGAAGAGATGGGATTAGAAGTGGGATTTTAGTAAGGATTTGAATGTGAGGAGAGTTTGGGTCTGTCTAGTGTGGGGAGGCAGGGTGTTCCAAGCTGGAGAAACAATGTGAATGAGTACTTCTAGGAGGTTGGGTTGGGAAGAACAAAGACAGTGAGTTGGTGGTTAGCAAGACAAGAGAGCAGATGGGTAAAACTGTGTCCAACTGGTGAAGAGTATTGAAGCCAACTATGAGGAGTTTTTGTTTTATACGAAGGGACACAGGGAGCCAGTCGGGGGGTTTGAGCAGAAAAGAGGACTGAGAGATGCTTCAGGAAAATGATCCACCCACCAGCATGTAGCATATAATGGAGTGGGGAGAGGCTGGAGGCTGGGAGAGCAGTGAGTGGGCTAATGAAAGTCTAGCTGCTATAAGACTAGGTAGAAGATTAATTGGATTCGTTAGTAAAAGGCATCCCTATTCTTGAATTCCCTTCTCCCCAAACATTCTAGGTGCTGTTACAAACATTTATTGTGTCCCTAGATTAGAACTGCGGAAGCAAATCATTTTATATTGCCTGTTGGAAACGACCGCTTCCCACCACGCCCACACCCTCCATTCTACCACCGCTTCATTTTACTTTAAACACAGAATGCTCTTCTTTTTCTAGCACTATATCCAGTTGTCATGGTGAAAAAAATTCTCATTTTTCACCTCAAGCACGAGTACATCTCAGTGTTGTGTGAAATGTTCAAAGTCCCTTCAGAACTGTAATGATGAAAGGGACAATTTACAATGATATTACAAGTCTCTTCTGAATGAGGGTACCTTTGAAATTCATTTAAACTAAAGTTCTGGAATGAGGAAATATGTGACAGGAACATGTATTAATAGGGCCTGCTGTGACTCAAACTCTGCCATTTAATAGAAGATTTTTATAAAATACAGTGTAACCTAATCTATCCTGATTGCTCAAGAGCAAAACCAATCTTTTACTTTACTGTTTTATTTTAATGTTTTACTTTACTTTTACTTTAATGTTTTTCTCCCCCCATAGACTGTAAGCTCCATGTGGGCAAGTACCATACATCTACCATCTTTATTATATGGTACTTTTCCAGGAATTTAGCATACTGAGGGTTATGGTATTTGTTGAGCTCTTACTAATATGCCAAGCACTGTTCTAAGAGCTAGGGTAGATACAGGTAATCAGGTTGTCCCACGTAGGGCTCACAGTCTTCATCCTCATTTTACAGATGAGGTAATTGAGGCACAGAGAAGTTGTGGCTTGCCCAAGGTCACACAGCTGATAAGTGGTAGAGCCTGGATTAGAACCCACAACCTCTGACTCCCAAGCCCGTGCTTTTCCACTAAGCTACACTGCTTCTGCATATAGTAAGCACTTAATAAATATTATTGATTGTTTGATTCCAAGCCAGTCCCTAGTCCAACCCCAAATTCCTGTCTGTCTCCTGGTCTCTGGTCCCAGTTTCACATGCTATGTAGCCTCTTCCTCAGTTTTTGACTCCAGGGAACCTTAGGGAATTCACAGGGTATTGCCTTTTGCTCCATTCTGGGAAATCAGGAGGATCGTAGTATCGACCGAGCTCCCACTCGGTGCAGTGCACTGTACTAGGCTCTTAGGAAGAACAGAACCAAGATGTACCACATTCCCTGCCCTTTAGGAGTTTACATTCTAGAGGGAGAGATGCAAATATTTATAGGAATAGTCCAAATGTTCAGTTGAACAGACATGTATACAAGAATACTGAAGATGGTTAGAGAGAAATTAATAAGTGCTACCATTGGCTGATAGGTTCATTATGACTTGGGGTGTGTATAATTATTCGGAAAAGGCCAGTTGGAGGGGGTGGGATTTAGGAGGACTCTGTGGAGAGAGAATTCAGGAAGGAAGGAAGGTGCTCCAAACTGGAAAAACAGGGTGAGTGAGGGGATGGAGGCAGGAGAGTTGAGAGAGGAAAAGTAGCAAAAAGAGCGAGTTGGAGATTAGCAAAGACAACTGATAACTAAATTCCTCCCTTTCCTCACCATCCAAACTGCTATCACACTGAATCAAGCATTTATTCTATCCTGCCTTGATTACCGTATCAGCCTCCTTGCAGACCTCACGGCCTCCTGTCTCTCCCGACTCCAGTTCATACTTCACTCTGCTGCCTGGATCATTTTTCTACAAAAACATTCAGTCCATGTTTCCCTGCTTCTCAAGAACCTTCGGTGGTTGCCCATCCACTTCCATATCAAACGGACATTTTTTATCATCAGCCTTAACGCACCCAATCACCTTGCCCCCTCCTATCTCTTCTCACTGCTCTCCTACGACAACATAACCCGCACACTTCGATCCTCACTGTTACTAGTGATGTACTACTTACTGTACCTCGATCTCATCTATCTCACCACTGACCTCTTGCCCACGTACTACCTCTGGCCTGGAAAGTCCTCCCTCCTCATATCCGACAAACAATTATACTCCCCAACTTCAAGGCTTTATTGAAGGCATATCTCCTCCTCCATAAGGAGGAGATATGCCTTCAATAAAGCCTTCCCTGACAAAGCGCTCATTCTCCTTTTTCCAGTCACTTCTGCATTGCCCTCATTTGCTCCCTGTAATCCCTGCCCGAAACCAAAGGACCTATATACATATCTGTAATTTATTTATTTATATTAATGTCTGTCTCCCCCTCTAGACTGTAAACTCACTGTGGGCAGGGAATGTCTGTTATAATGTTCTATTGTATTCCAGAGCTAATAGTATAGTGCTCTGCACACAGTAAGCACTCAATAAATATGACTGATTAAGGTATGGTGGGTTGAGTTGGGGAAAAGTCTTGAAGTAGACTGTGACAAATTTTGGATTAATATGAAGAGAGATAAGGTCATCTAGAGGAGGTTTTTGAAGAAAGGAGAGTTGTGGGACAAGTGATGGTTCACAAGAGTGTTGGAATAATGTTTCAGTTTTCTCTGAGAGGTGAAGTCTAGGGACTGAAGGGAGAATACAAAACTTGTCTGTAACTATATTTCCCAGAATTCGTTACCTATATTTACTAGATTCTAGAAATTGTAAAGGAGTTTGTAATCCAACAGAACGTGGGCATGCTCCCTGCTATTTTTCCTTAGTTCCAAAAATGGAGGTTTGGAGCACGGAGTTCTGGTTGGGGGGTAGGGAGGGAAGAGAAAGAGGGGGTGGAGGGGAGTGAAGGGAACATGAAACAAAACTGAGTCTGGTGTTCAAGGTTTAAGATCTGCCTGGAACCAAAATATATCTAGATAAGCCAGAGGTCCAGATTGGCAAAGACTGATGAATAGTCCTGTATTTTATTACTCCTCTATCATAGTGTTCATTGGACTTAATTTCCATTCCCTTGGACAGTATTATGATTTAAAGTATTTGAAATATATAATTTACCCGGTAAGCTATATCCTCTCATTTGGAGATCCATTACTTATATTCATTATTCAAGTTAGCCGCCAAATGCACTGGTCGGGATCTGTGAAAAATAGGCCTGTAGAAGGTTGCTTTTGTTTTCACTTTCAAATGGATCTGAGCACTTGAGTCCATATTCATAGCACTGCAATAGACATCTTTTGAGCTAGAATAGTGTATCTGTAAAATGAGGATTTAGACTGTGGGACAGAGACTATGTCCATTCAGATTATGCTGTATCTACCCTAGCTCTTAGTACAGTACCTGGTACATAGTAAGCACTTAAGAAATATCATTAAAAAATAAAAAGATGAGGAAACCAGGGCACAGAAAATTAAAGTGACTTGTGTATAGTCATACAGTAGGCAAGTGACAGAGTGAGGATTAGAACCGAGGTCCTTTGATTTCCAGGCCCAGGCTCTTTCTCTTAGGTTATGCTTCTGGAGAGTTCTGTTTGGGAAGAGAGGCTACATGCAGTGCAGTTCTCCTTCATCCAAGTGCCCAACTGGGGCCAGTTGTCTGCTGTCTCATTGTTGTCTCTTTGAGAAGCAGCGTGGCTCAGTGGAAAGAGCACAGGCTTTGGAGTCAGAGGTCATGGGTTCAAATCCCAGCTCTGCCAACTGTCAGCTGTGTGACTTTGGGCAAGTCCCTTAACTTCTCTGTGCCTCAGTTACCTCATCTGTAAAATGGTGATTAAAACTGTGAGCCCCCATGGGACAACCTGATCACCTTGTAACCTCCCCAGCGCTTAGAACAGTGCTTTGCACATAGTAAGCACTTAACAAATACCATTATTATTATTATTATTATTGTTATGAGTAATTCAATGTGCTAAAGAGGTTAGTGTCCATCTTACCTGTCAAACCAGAGTCAGGAGCAATTAACGAACAATGATCTCATCTCCAGTCTTGTGCCCATTGCTCAAGCTGTTCTTCTAGGAGAAGGTAGACTGACGAAAACTTTAATTTGTGGCGGCCATTCTGTTTCCTACATTAGGCTCCATTTGGTATCAATAAGTCCATCACTGATATTAATTGAGTGCTTACTGAGCGCTGATAACTATACTATGTGGTTGGGAAAGCCCAACCCAACAGAGTCAGTAGACACATTCCCTGCCCACCAGGAGATTTCAGTTTAGAAGGGGAGACATAGTAAAATAAATTACAGATATGTATATAAAGGCTGTGGTACTGAGGGTGGAGAAGCAGCATGGTCTAGTGGAAAGAGTATGGTCCGGGGAGTCAAGGAATATGGGTTCTAATCCCAGCTCCATCATTTAATAATAATAATAATTGTGGTATTTAAGTGCTTACTATTCATTCATTCAGTCGTATTTATTGAGTGCTTACTGTGTGCGGAGCACTGTATTAAGAGCTTGGGAAGTACAAGTTGGCAACATACAGAGACGGTCTCTACCCCACAACGGCTCACAGTCTAGAAGGGGGAGACAGACAATCAACTAATAAATCAATCAATCGTATTTATTGAGCGCTTACTGTGTGCAGAGCACTGTACTAAGTGCTTGGGAAGTACAAGTTGGCAACATATAGAGACAGTCCCTACCCAACAGTGGGCTCACAGTCTAGAAGGGGGAGACAGACAACAAAACAAAACATGCAGACAGGTGTCAAATCTGTAAGAATAAATATTGCTTACTATGTACCAAGCGCTGGAGTGGATACAAACAAATCAGGTTGGACATAGTCCCTGTCCCTCGTAGGGCTCACAGTTTTAATTCCCATTCTACAGATGAGGGAACTGAGGCACAGAGACATGAAGTGACTTGCCTAAATTCATACAGCAGACATGAGGCAGAGCCAGGAATAGAACCCATGACCTTTTGACTCCCAGTACTGTGCTCTATCTGCTACACTCTGTTGATTGTCTGCTGTGTGACCTTAGGCAAAGTCCTTAACTTTTCTGTGTCTCTGTTTCCTTATATACAAAATGGGAATTAAGACAGTGAGCCCCAAATGGGACATAGACTGCCCAACCTGATTGTTATATCTACCTTCATTCATATTTATTGAGTGCTTTCTGTGTGCAAAGCACTGTATTAAGCAATTGGGGGAGTACAATATAACAATAAACAGACATAGTCCCTGCCCACAATGAGCTTATAGTCTAGAGGGGGAGACAGACATTAATGTAAATAAATTACAGATATATAAATAAATTACCGATCTACCCCAGTGCTTAGTACGGTGCTTGGCACATATTAAGTGCTAAACAAACACTATTAAAAAATATCCAGTGCTTAAAAGGGTACGAATCCCAATGCATAAGTGATGCACAGTGAGTGGCAGTTAGGGGCAATGAGGGATTTCAGGGAAGGTCTCTTGGAGGAGATGTGATTTTAGGATGGCTTTGAAGGTAGGGGAAGTCTAACAGGAATCACTTGAAGCTAGATTTGTATTCAGGACAAAACGGCCAAGTAACATTTCTTTAAGTGTTCCATGAATTTACTCCTGAGGGATCAAGATGTAATTCATCTTCTCAAAGGGCCATCCACTCCATCCTATTTTATAAAATCAACATCCAAAACAAAATTCATTAAGACCATTTCAAGCAGTTATGCAAATTGTACACGAGTCTGCATGTAATGTGAAATACTTAAATCTTCATCAGACATTTTAGTACTTGAGAAATAAGTGAAATAGACCATTTGTGCTTAAAAATCAAAAGAATGACTTATGGCATAAAACAATGCGGAAAAGACTGCTTATGTTAGATATTGGTTTTTTTTTATTCAAATATGTAACCTATGAACTTCCCAGAAGCCAAATAAGGCATTGTGCACTTTATAGTGTAGGTCTATCTCTTTCCCTGGGTAATAATAATAATAGTATTTGTTAAGCGCTTACCCACTGGTTCTTGGAAAAATTCTCCTAGGAAACAGGAAGGCAAGGGAAATAGATGGTTGGAAAGGATAAATGTTTGAAATTCTTTTTACTGACTATGCCAGGTTGTCATGATAAAGTTTACATATCCACAAGCTTTTCTTAAGGGACTTGAGCTGTAGTGCCAAATTCAAAACTGACAGGACAAGAAAGAGCATTGAATTTTGCTCTCATTAATCTTGCCATATTCCTGGAAACTAGAGTTTTGCAAAATGGTAACTCCCCACCCCCAATTAACACCCCGCCCCCACAAAAAAACGGTGAAAATTGATGTTAAAATAGTCTTAAAGTCTCAATCCAGAAGTGCCAAGCTGGTGTATCCATATGGTCTGTGCATTTCAAAATTCATAAAAACCCAAAGCAACTAGACAGATGCCTGTGAGCATACAGATTTAAGCCAGATGTTGTCCCCCTTAGGAATTTAACATGTACAGACATCAGATCTTCCATTTCACATTTTGGTATTTCTACATATTAAACCCCAAGTGATTCAATCTCACTAAGTACCTTAAAAGTTCAGTAGTACCAGTCCAAGGCAACAAGTGTTCAGTCTTCCAGCATATTCTCACTGCTTGCATTTTTCTTGAGGAAATGCTTTAGTAGATAATGCATGGGGCTGGGAGAAAGAGAACCTAATCCCAGCTCTGCCACTTACCTGCTGTGTGACCTTGGGAGAGTCACTTATCTTTTCTGTGCCTCAGTCTCCTCAACTGCAAAATGGGGATTCAATACCTTTCCTCCCTCCTACTTAGCCTGTGAGACCCATATGGGACAAAGACTGTATGCAGCCTATTTAGCTTGTATCTACCCCAGAGCTTAGCACAGTGCTTGAAGCATAGTACGAGCATAACAAATGCCATTAAAAGAATAAAAAATAAACATCATCAATCCAATTTCCACTAGGGCTAACTAATGACTCTCAGAGTAGGAAATATAGTATTCCTACCCTGTGCCATGAGTGAAGTGGGCTTTTTTTAAAAAAAAATTATGGTATTTGTTAACCTCTCACAATACGGCAGGCATGGTACTGGGGCAGATACAAGCTAATCAGGTTGGACACAGTACATGTCCCATGTGGGACTCAAAGTCTTAATCTCCATTTTACAAATGAGGTAACTGAGGTACAGAAAAGTTAAATGACTTGCCCAAGGTTACACAGCAGATAAGTGGCAGAGCTGGAATTAGAACCCAGGTCCTTGGGGTCCAGGCCCATGCTCTTTTCACTAGGAGATGATGCTTCTCTATATTTAAGAATATATCGTGTTAGCTCCAACTAATCCCTTATTACTCCTGCTCCCCTCTGCATTGCCTATACACTTGGATTTGAACACTTTAAGCACTTACTATTCACTCAACCCTCAGCCCCACAGTACTTATGGATTTATATGTGATTTATTTTAATGTTTGTTTCCCCCACTCTAGTCAGGAAATGTGTCTACCAACTCAAACTCTATGGTATTGTATTCTCCCAAATGCTTAGTACAGTGCTGTGCACACCACAAGTGCTCAATCAATATGATTGATCCCAAAGTGAAGTGTTGTTTCTATTCACTCCCAAAATGTATACCCTCCATGTAGTCCTTGTTATTTCTTGAGGGGGTTCAATGGTTGAGGAAAAACTAGGTAGTGTGATTTTCTAGTACTACCCATCTCATTTATTTATACAAAAAAACTCAATTTTTTCTCCCTCTGTGTTAAATGGCCTATAACAAATTTCCAGTCATTCAATGACAAATCTTATTTAGAAACCAAGCTTTCTTGATTCAGATAAGGGGTCATCTGTATGCAGAGGAAAAAAAAAACACTTTTATTTCATTTATTTTTTTCTAGACTTTATTTGAAAAATACAGTACACAGCAGAGTATCCTTTATCACCGCTGCTTCACAGAGGAAACACATGGTAAATTGAACTGAACTATTGGCTGGGGTAGATCCTGAGAAGAGAGAGGGAGGCCAAGTTGGATGCTGAATAGAAACAGTCTCATAAAGAAGGCTCACCTCTTTTAACATAAAAGAGCCTTTTTAATCATCTTAAAAATCAGTTACAATGTCCATAGTTTGTCATGCAAAAAAAAAAAAAAATCATTTCCATTTTCAGGATGGCCAAATTTGTGGAGCCCAACATTTACTACATCCGACTGATACACATCTTCAGGTACCCTTGGATCTGTGTCTTTATCCATACCACTGTTACATGATAGTGATATTTTAAGCACGGTTTTTCTTTCACCTGAAGAAAATCATCCAGGCTAAGCATTCTGTGTCAGTTTCCAAACAGGGTTTCCCTTCCCTTTGGGATTTTTAGCTATTCAAGAATAGTGGATCTAAGCTGCCTTATAGGTTTTTATACAGCCTGTGGCCTCATTAGGAGCAATGGGCAGATTTTACCTGGCTGTGTTTTTAACTACAGCATTTTTTATTACAGACCTTTCTGCTGGTCAAAATGAGGACAATTGTGTAAAGTTGAATTTATGGTATATTTACTGTAAATAAAGCAAACTGCCAATGTTAAGGAGCAGACAGAAACTTCATGAATTTGTAAAATGGATTTGATTAGCCTTGGCCTAGCCCTGGTCACCCTTTTTCCGTTGCCTGAGAAACTGTTATTCCCTCTTTTCCGTTCCTCAATGGGTCTTGAAAGGTGAGCTATCTGTTCTGGACTTCTTCAACTGCTACTTGTGATTGAAAGGGAAATCCACGTTTATTCCAGCGAAATGGATTGAATTATAAAGAATTCTGAGACTGGAGGAGAGTTGAATTTTCAGTTTAATAGTACACTGGAATTAATCACTGCTGGTACTGGGAGAAAGGGGAAATCAATGCATTAATACAAGTGTACTTGACTCAAGTGGACAGGAGCTAGAGTTTCCCATTTCTAGCCATTCCTAATCCAGGTGGGGTGAGAGAAGTTGGCAGCACCCCAGACCAAGAAAACAAACAAAAAAAAATGTTGGGGCTTGTAAGGCAAGGAATTAAAGGGCAGTTAATGAGGTTCACTCCAGGATTTAAAGCATGATATGCAACCCCAAACTCATGCCTCTGAGGTCCAATACAGGTAGAGAGTGGATTAAGGAGCAGAGTGAGTGGAGTGACAGATAGTTCTGCTCCAAAGACAGTCCCAACCAAGCAGGGCTGTGTCTGCCCAAGACCACTAATCTACTAACACAGACCCGGCTACCTTAAAAACATTTTTAACTTTACTGCTCTGTTCTTTCAAGATTCCAAAATCAGTGTTGTAGAAGCACAGCTCTCATTTGGGGGATTTGGTGAACACATCCCTCTTCCCTTCAGCTAACTCCCTCCCAGAATTCCAGGGCAGAGCCAGAGATGCTGCCAAACACAGTCTTGTGATTTTTCACACCATGCAAAAGGCTAATCTAATGCGTCAGACACTTTTCCTCTCATTTACGGATCTTAGCTTTACAAGGACAAGGCCCAGAGGCCTTAACCTAGTTGGGAAAACATTTCTACCTGGGTGGGCAAAAATTAGACCTCACTGCTGTATTCCTCATGTTATAGCTATCTTAAATACAATGTATATTCAAAAACTATGAAGAATTCAACCACAATTGTCAGGAAAAAGTCCAAATAAATATTTTTAATTATAATACATTTCTTATTACAGTAAAAATTGGCATTTTCCCGTCAATAGCAGAAGCACCAGTCTTAGGATGTACAGGATGAATGATATATACGTGAAATACAGCATAATACCATGTGCAGTGTTTAAAAATAGAACCTAAATTTTTAGAAGTTTTACACACCGAAACCTGCCTGAAAGGAAACAACATGCGGAAAAAAACCCAAAACAAAACACACATAAAAGCCAATTCAAACCAAATATGACATACTGTTGAATTGAAACATGAATAATTAAAAACAACCTAAACTAACCTCAGAGTTCTCGTGTAGGAAACTGCCTATATTCAGGTTTCCTTTCACTGAGCTGGTGCAATTATTTTGGGGTAAAATAAAGTGAACCTATTAACTATATAAGAAGACTCCTTTAAAAGTTGACATGGATTTTAAAACTGTAAAAATGAGAATGGACCAGACTCTTTTTTCAACTTTGTTCTTGCTCTCAACGCCTTCTGGACATTATGTGTGAACGGTGAAAAGGGATGATGTCCAATGAAGTGAAAAAACATCCGCTTCAGCATCATGTGACTTCGGCGAAGGCAGTGATGTGGTTCTGTAAGTGAGAGGGGGAAAAACATCCAATCAGATTGGTGAGACAAAGTACTGCATGAGTTTAGCATCCTTTGAAATATTCTGAATGCTCTGACAAAGCAGAGTCTAACAACAACAACAAAAGGTTACAGTAGTCTTGTTTGTTTCTTCTCTAGCCAACACCCTTTACAGTATTCAACCCATATATTTATGGAATTGTACAATTTTAGCTGTCTCTGGTACTTATTTTTAAATGAATCAGAACAATGAACCAGACATATAATTGAAAAGAAAACGTGGGAGAAATGGAAATGACAAGGCAGCTGCTAATATTCAATTTCAACAGTAACAGAATTTTAACGCTGCTTGTTGGATTTTAAAATTAATTGCTCCCCCTGAGACATATGAGAATGAAGTGGTGAAAGGCTCTGGCTCAAATGACATTTACTAGTTGGCAAAAGTCATTTCTGAACATATCATTTCAATTTATTTGTATATGCTGTTATTCTGCTTTCTTCACCAGTGCAATAGTTAAGCTTTTGAAGTAAAACAGTGCATGTGAAGTCAGCTTAATAAGGATCTATGTGTGTCCTTTCTCAGTTTCAAAGCACAAACTTTAATGGAATGTTTAGGTTACAATTCATGTTGTCTGCTTTCATGGTTTTTAAAAGTGTTGTAATGAAGACCCTAAATTATTAGACTGACAGAGGTGATGCTTTCAAGTTCTTCTTTTCCAAAGAAAGCATACCTTACAGATTAATTTTAAAAGTGATGTATGCCATCATACTGGAACCCTGGCTTTGCAAAACAAAATGGCTTTATATTTTATGCTTTTATAAATTCTAATTGGGAGAAGCAAATAACCTTTATCAAACAGGGAAAACAATTTCTCCCATGTGTGAGTTACTGAAAAACCTGAAGAGAAGAATCTGAGTTTAAGACAATAGCTGTGATAAGCATAAGGATCAATAGTTATAATAATCTACTATAACAGTTTTTGGAGTGCCATAGAGCAAACACAGTGAATTAAAAAGTAACACACTAGTTACTTCCTTTGCCACTCTAAATTTCCTTGAGGTTGAAGAGAAGAATCAACGCTTCATAGAGTGCAGAATAGACATGGCTCTCTATTCTGGTTCCTTACAAGGAAACATCAATCAAACAATAATATCACCTGCTTCCAAATGGTCTGATAAAGAGTTTGGGAGAATTTACTATGTGGCATCTTTGATCCCTAGAAGGAAAGGTAAACAATCAATCATTGATGTTCATTTAGCGCTTACTCTGTGCAGAGCACTGTACTAAGCACTTAAGACAACAAAAGGCTTAACTGGGTACTTATCATTTTGGCTTGATTAAGAACAAGCCTTATCAAACTATCCTAGTTTCCAAGTTAGGGGGTCAGACTGGTTAGGCAAGAATAGCAATAAAACGATAAATGTCTCAAAATATTTGCCCAATTTGAAATATCCGTGTACATCATGATCTGCAGGATCTTCTAAAAATGGACAGTGATGTACTGCACACTGCTTCACATAAAATAGATTCTCAGTAGCATTTATTCAGAGTTAACGGTGTATGCACAGCACTGTACTAAGAACTTGGAAAATATGTGATAACAGAATTGGTAGAAATTGGTGTGATGACAGAATAATTATAGTCATTGCAAAAGCAGCTTCAGCAAACTTTTTTGGGAACTTTTGACCTAGAACATACCACTAATAGCTGCCTGATTGTACTGTCTCTTGTTTTTATATTTATTTTAGTTCCATTTCTTCTCTCACCCAAGACTCCCCAGTGATGTCCCCTAAAGAAGTTAGAGCCTTTTTCTTTTAATGGTATCCCTGAAGCACGTACTATGTGCCAGGTACTGTATTTAGCACTGGGATCGAGACAAGCTAATCAGGTTGGACACAGTCTATGTCCCACAGCGGGCTCACAATCTTAAACCCCATTTTACAGATGAGGTAACTGAGGCACAGAAAGTTAAGTGACTTGTCCAAGGTCACACAGCTGACTAGTTGGGGAGCACTTGCAGAGCAGTTCCTGTTTATATTTTAAAGATGCTTTGCTGTCTTTCAATTCTCACACTGCATCTACAGCCAAATCTTTCTGGTTCATCAAAAAAACGATCTCCTACATCTACCCCTGCCTCTCCCTCAAAACAAACTCTAGCCAAAGCACTACTAGCATAGCACTCCATCACCTTTGCTAGTCTCCCTGCCTCAAGCCTCACCAATCTAATTAGAATAATAATAATAACAACAGTACTTGTTAAGCACTTACTTTGTGCCAAGCACTTTTCTAAGCCCAAGAGTAGATACAAGTTAATCCGCTTGGACACAGTTCCTGTCCCACATGGGGCTCACCCTCTTAATCCTCATTTTACAAATGAGGCAACTAAGGCACAGAAGTGAACTGATTTGTTCAAAGTCACATGCGGACAGGTGGTGGAGGCAGGATTTGAACCCAGTCCTCTGAACCCAGGCCCATACACTTTCCACTAAGCCACACTACTTTTGTACTATAAGTTGCTGGATAGATCATCTTCCCAAAATATCATTCTGTCCACTGGCTCCCTATATTCTCTGTAACAAGAAAAAACTCCTCAAAAATCACTTTTAGGCTCTTGTTCATTCATTCATTCATTCATTCATTCATTCAATCGTATTTATTGAGCGCTTACTGTGTGCACAGCACTGCACTAAGCGCTTGGGAAGTAGAAGTTTGCAACATATAGAGACGGTCCCTACCCAACAGCGGGCTCACAGTCTAGAAGGGTGAGACAGACAACAAAACAAAACGTATAAACCAAATAAAATAAATAGAATAAATATGTACAAGTAAAATAGAGTAATAAATATGTACAAACATATATACATATATACAGGTGCTGTGGGGAGGGGAAGGAGGTAAGGCGAGGGGGATGGGGAGGGGGAATAGGGGGAAAGGAAGGAGGGGGCTCAGTCTGGGAAGGCCTCTTGGAAGGCCTCCTCTTGTCCAACCCTCCTCCCATTTTGACATATATGCTCTCTTCAGTGATTTCTTCTCAACTTAATCTTTATCCCCTCCAACCACACCTTCTAGCTGTTCCTCTCGATCTTCTCGTCACCATCCCTCTCACTCACACTGTTTCCCCAGCTTGAAACTCCCACCCTCATAGAGTCTGCCAGACTACAACCCTCTCCAGTTTTTAAAATCCTACTGCACGCCCCCCTCCTACAACACGCCTTCCTCGATTAATTCCCAGTATCCCACATCAAATAAGTCCACACCAGCTTTCTCTGCCACATCTGTCTTTATGTATCCTCATCATAAGTACAAACTGTACATTCAATTATTTAATTCTGTGTGTAAAGACTTGTAGGTCTGTCTCTCCGTTTACAGTGTGAGCTCCTTGTGGATTGGAACTGTTTTGCTTGTAGCTCCCAAGGTTTCCTATAATAATAATAATCATAGCATTTGTTAAGTGGTTACTAGGTCCCAAACACTGTTCTAAGCACTGGGGTAGATACAGGGTAATCAGGTTGTCCCACGTGGGGCTCTCACTTTTTTAGTCCCCATTTTACAGAGGAGGTAACGGAGGCACAGAGAAGTTGCCCAAGGTCATTCAGCAGACAAGTGGCAGAGGCGGGACAGCCAGTGGACATTCAAATACATTCTACTGATTTCTTAAAAACATTGTTTTAACACCACTATAACTGGAATTTGGGCCTGGTGTCTATAGCAGCTGAGAGGTACAGCTGAAAGGAAAGGGGACACCAAACCACACAGGTTTGGGGAAAGAGGGGAATCTGGAGCATCACCCAATTAAAACATCAGTGATCATTTGTAAATGGGTATAAAAGGGATGGAGACTGTGCAAATGGGAACAAACCTCCCTACCTTTAATAGGGGAAGTAGGACATGTACTGAGGCTTTTCTGGCAGGAGGAACAGGGTGGTCTTGTCCTCTAACACCCCCCATACATAATTTTGCTACCCCCAAAGTAAACCAGAACACAATGCTATTTACCCATGAGTTAGTAACTTTTTTCCCTTTTCTTTACCACTTTTGCTTTTCCCCACCCCTTATAAGAAGCCTATAGCAGGCCTTCAGGTACACAACCGATTAGATTTCCAGATGACTGACAATTAAGATCAAGAAGAAGAGTGTTCTAGTGGAAAGGGCACAGGCCTGAGGTTAGATGACCTGGGTTCTAA
This sequence comes from Tachyglossus aculeatus, assembly GCF_015852505.1. Lineage (NCBI taxonomy): Eukaryota > Metazoa > Chordata > Mammalia > Monotremata > Tachyglossidae > Tachyglossus > Tachyglossus aculeatus. Next base: position 53,742,042 of record NC_052069.1, read on the forward strand.
GGCCATGTACCTGCTGGGTGACCTTGGGCAAGTTGTTCAGTTCCCCCATTGGTTACATGGGAATAAAAATCCTAATCCATCCTACTTACACAGGGGACATGAACTGTGTCCAACCTGATTATCTTATCTACTTCAGCACTTCGTACAGTGTTTGAATCATAGTAAGTTCTTAATAAATACCATGATTATTATTTGCACAGAATACCTCCTTTGGAGAGAACAATAAGGGGAAAGAGTTGAGCACCTGGGGTCTTTTCCAGCTTCTCCTTCAGCCATAAACATCAGTAATATTCATTCAATCTTTCAATTGCATTTACTGAACACTTACTGTGTGCAAAGCACAATACTAAGCTCTTGGGAGAGTACAATATAACTATAAACAGACACATTCCCTGCCCACAGTGAGCTCAGAGTCTTGAGGGTAATTTCAGTATTTAAGTGCTTACTATTTGCCATGCACTGTTCTAAGCACTGGGGTGGATCAGCTTGGAGACAGTCCCTGTCTCAATTCCCATTTTACAGATGAGGTTACTGAGGCAAAGAGAAGTTAAGTAACTTGCCCAAGATCACATAGCAGACGTCCCAGAGGAGGGATTAGAACCCATGTCCTCTCCTAGGCCTGTGCTCTTTCCACTAAGCCATGCTGCTTCTCTGCTGATGGTATTACATTAAACTCTCAGAACTGCAACAAATTCTGTGTTTTAGTAGTTTTTTTTCTTTAATGGACCAAATTTAATACAGCCAACTAATTCTTCATGTTCATATAAAAGTACACATACTACATAAACATGCTAGGGCTTTGGGCTTTTTGAAAGAGCTTAGGACCAAAAAAATGTTTGTCATGGTTGTGTTTTGGCAACATCTTCCTCTTAATCTACTGATTCTTATTGAATCCAAGATTTCTATAGCACAGTTTGGTTTTACTGGGTGCATTTCTTGAACCCTGAGAATAGCTGTCTGAGGGAATTTGAGTCTCTACTTCTCTACAGCTCTGAACAGGTGGAGAGAGGTATGAACAGGATGACCATTAAGCTAATGAGTCCATGCAAGAATAAGAAAGAGAAGCAGTGTTATCTACTGGTTTTAGCCTGGGGGTCAGAAGGACTTGGATTCTAATCCCTGCTCTGCCACTTGCTGGTTCAGTGACCTTGGGCAAGTCACTTCTCTGTACCTCAATTACCTCATCTGTAAACTGGGGATTAAGACTGTGAGTCCCATGTGGGACAGGGTCTGTGCCCAACCTGATTTGCTTGTATGTACCCCATCATCTAGAAGAGTGCCTGTAACATTGTAAGTGCTTAAATCCCATTAAAAAAGAGATCAAAAAATTAGATATCACCTAATGACAGTACTAAGTTGAATTATATACAACAGCATCATTAATAATAATAATAATAATAATAATCAAAGGAAGCGTGGCTCAGTGGAAAGAGCACGGACTTGGGAGTCAGAAGTCAGGGGTTCAAATCCTGCCTCTGCTGCTTGTCAGCTGTGTGACTTTGGGCAAGTCACTTAACTTCTCTGTGCCTCAGTTACCTCATCTGTAAAATGGGGATTAAGATTGTGAGCCCCACATGGGACAACCTGATCACCTTGTATCCTCCCCAGCGCATAGAACAGTGCTTTGCACATAGTAAACGCTTAACAAATGCCAAAACTATTTATTATTATTTAAAATTATTTATTTTACATCAGCTGTTCTAATGGAAAGCAAAAGCCAGAACTGCATTTCTCTTCTACAGAACCCCTTTTCTGAAAAACAGCTTCCCTAACTGAAAAACTAGTTGAACTGTTTAACAAAGGCATCACTGTGGCCTGAGAATCAGGGCATGCAAGGGTAATAATAGACAATACTAATAGACAACAGTACCAACACAAGGTTTAAACAATTCAAAAATGCAGGCAAAAAGTTCCAACTAAAGAGATGAGAAATAGTCATACCACTCCTTAAATTGGGAATACAACTCACCAGTACACTGAGGCACTACTACATTCAGTGGTTTTAACTGCAAGGACACAGTATGAATCGAGTGAAAAGAACAGTGAAATGTTTGAAATGAAGGCTTCTGAAAGAATTCATTTAAATCCACAGCAAATAGGAAAGCCAAACCGCTACATGCCAAACCTTGAGTGCAGGCTTCCCTAGGGAAAAATAGCACTTCCTTTGTGCAAGCTCGTAAATTCCTAATTGTTAATTGTGAATTCTAAAATTCATCTGGTTTTCAAAAGCAGCAAATTGTAACAGAACTCCTGCACTCCATTTCCCCCCTTCCCTTCCTTCTCAATATTTACACCCATGGGATATTTTGAAAAATGGATTAAAAATCATCAATACTACTTATGCCCTGTCAATTGAGCCTGCACAAAAGGAACGTCTGGCCTGAATCTGGTTTATTTGGAAACCAAACCCACACACAACCAGTGCGCTCTTGCGCACATACGTTTATTGCCTTGTAATCTGAAGGTGCTCAAAGCGATTGATTCCACTTATCCAGGTGAAGAACCTAGCGAGGCAGTCTTTAAAGGACCTGTCCTGTATTGTTTCTTCTTGACCACTGTCAACACCGTGGTTGGGTAGCACCTATAAACACGTATTAGGGTAGACATATTTCACCATTACCTTTTCTATTTGGTATCCCACCTTCATCAAATGGTCTGTCCTGTAAATGTTGACTGGGACCCCTTCCAAACAGTTTTAATTGTATTTTGATTAGGAGCAGTCAGTCTGGGGCAGATTTCCCATAAGAGGGCTCACCACCAACCTCTCGCCCATGTTCTGCCTCAAGTGCTCTCCCCCGCTTTGGGGCCTTATTGGAGGCACATTTCCTCCAAGAGGCCTTTGCTGACTAGTCTTCTATTCCTTTTCTTACACTCCCTTCTGCGTCGCACTGACTTGCCACCTTTATTCATCCCCCCAAACCACCCAACCCCAGCCCCACAGCACTTACATACATATCTGTATTTATTTATATTAATGTCTGTCTCCTCCTCTAAACTGTAAACTTGTTCTGGGCAGGGAATGTGTTGGTTGCATTGTTATTTTTGTACTCTTCCAAGTACTTAGTACAGTGCCCTGCACACAGTAAGTGCTCAATGAAAATTATTTAATAACTGATTGATTTACACCTGCAATGAAGCCACTCCTTGGATATAGCCTTGTGGCCCACTAGACGTTTGCCTACTATTGAAAAAGCTTTAGCCATCCACCTCTACTCCTCTTATTTGGAGTTTGGGACAAGAAAAAAGTCATGGAATATTTTTCTTGGCCTCTCTTGATTTTCACCAGTATTTCCTTTGTTTAAGATTGGCCGAGAAGGTGAAGCAGTACAAACCGGCAGCTAGTGAAATAAATATTTTAACCTCTGCCACTCCCCCCCGACCCCCCACTTTTGGACTGTAAGCTTGTTGTGGACAGGGATGTCTACTAACTCTGTTGTATTGTACTCTCTCCCAAGTGCTTAGTTCAGTGCTCTGCACACGGTAAGCACAAGAAATATCATCGATTGATGGAAAAGGAAGCCTAATTGGAATACATCTCTGCCCAATAGTGCCCCTAAAAGTCCCCACTGGGGGGTGGGAACTCTATCCTATCCTCCATTCATTCATTCAATCAATCGTATTTATTCAATTGTATTTATTGAGCGCTTACTGTATGCAAAGCACTGTACTAAGCGCTTGGGAAGTATAAGTTGGCAACAAATCAATGTCCAGAACCAACTGATAAGCAGTTTCTGAGGTGGATTCTGTCTAAATAATAATAATCATCATCATGAGGCCAGCTCAGCTTGCAAGAATAGTCTCTCCCTTGGTGTGAATAAAAGCACCATGAATTTGTATGCTTGTATATCCATATGCTTCATATGGTTCAAGTCCAAGCTCTGCCAATTGTCAGCTGTGTGACTTTGGGCAAGTCACTTTACTTCTCTGTGCCTCAGTTATCTCACCTGTAAAATGGAGATTAAGACTGTGAGCCCCCTGTTGGACAACCTGATCACCTCTTGTAACCTCCCCAGCACTTAGAACAGTGTTTTGCACAAAGTAAGCTCTTAATAAATGCCATTATTATTATTATTATTATTGTGCCCCTTCTTTGAACAAAATCGTCAGAATAAACAAAAATAGCTTAGTTTTCCCTTAGAATCAGTATACATCAATACAAAGTGATTGTGCTATACCATTTGTTTTAAACATCTGTGAGGAGATGATGAGTGTGCACGAAATTCATTTATCCCACTAATAGAATAGCTGCAGAATGAATGGGGATGAAATGAAAAAAAAATGACCAGAGTTATTAATGTATTTTCAAAGAATCCCTCTGGTTAGCAAAGTCTGTCATGAAATCCCAAATCCTGGCAAGGCTAGGCAAATGGGCAGCCAGACACTACCTTGTTTCTTGACTACAGATCAATTGTTCACCAAAGTTACAAACATATTACAGAACATCTCAAGTGGCTAATATATATTATGAAATAAATTAGTCAGTACTTGATATCTATTCAATAGTCACTTAGTCATAGCAGTTGCAGCAGTAGTCCAATTTGCCTGTATCCACCCCAGTGGATACAGTACAGTGCCTGCCACATAGTAAGCACTTAACAAATACCACAATTCATTCAATCGTATTTATTGAGTGCTTACTGTGTGCAGAGCACAATTAGCAGTATCACTAGTAGTAATGGCATTTATTGAGCACTCATTTGGTGCAATGCACTGTGTTATGCCCTAGAGGCTGGACTATATTCCAAAACCTGCATGTGATACCCTTACCGAGGAAAGTAAACGGTTTTTATCTATGACCTCATTCCTGCCTCAGCATTTATCCAGATGCTTTCAGGTTTTCCAGACTCACATTCAATCTGCTTCAATCTTGATCTGCCTAACTGACCAATGAAGGGTCTCCAGAATCCCAGGCAAACTGGTTGAGGAAGGAGGGGAAGACGGGGGAGGGCCTGACCCCAAATTATTCATTTTGGGAGAAATAAAGCAAAATCATTCTGGAGCAGTTCAGATGATACTACAGTGATTGCTTCTGTTTTCCCTCCTAGATCAAAAGTCAGACTTATACTAAGAGCCCCAAAGGCTTCCCCAGTTCCTTGGGCTGTAATGGACACCTTGGGCTGTAATGGACATCATTTATCTGAAGCGAGTACAAGAGTCAGCACCCTGGGATAGCAGCGGGAAGTCAAGAGCTATACCTGAGGTGGCTTCTTAGGGGGAAAAACAATAATTCCTAGAAGACATGCTTTAATGCTAATTTACAACAAAGAGTTAATGACATGTCTCACTATCATTAGTGGCCTTTGGAACATTAAAAATCCCACTGTTTCTGTTATTTTCCTAACAAATACTTGTTTTGTCTTTGGCAAACACTCCCACTATCTCTGTTTCTCAAATCCTATGGTACCAAGAGGGGATATGGAATTTTCAGTGGAAATTCTAAGGAATGGGATTAGACAGGTGTGTCTTCTCCGAGTTGTTCAAGAGCAGTCCTTCCTGGAAGAGGGGGTGGTGGGGAGGAGAATGACATCTGGCTTGTCAGGAAGCAGCATAACCTATTACAAAGAGTGTGGGGCTGGGCGTCAGTTAACCTGGGTACTAATTCTGGCTCTACCACTTGCCAGTTGTTTGACCTTGGGAAAAGTCACTTAACTTCTCTGTGCTTCAGTTTCCTCACCTATATAATTGGGAATTCAATATCTGTCTTGCCTGCTTGGATTGTAAACCCAATCTGTCTTCAGCCTGATTAACTACCAATCATTTAGTACAGCGCCTGATACAGAGAAAGCACTTTACAAATACCAACATTATTATTATTCTCTATATTGTACATAATGTATATCATAAAATATATATTTATAGTCATCTCTTCAGAAGCCCTGCTGTAGAGGATGGTTAAGGTTAACAGGGACAACTGAAAGCTTCGATTTGACCTACCGTTTAAAATGTCAACGTTTTATAGACCAGCTTTATCCTGCTGGTCACTAATTTAATTAGCTTTTCTGTTGTCGAAGGAAATGTAGGTTCTATTCCCAGTCTGCCTTCTGGAGCTCTGCCATCAGTGGTAAAGACGTGTTGCTAAATTGTACTTCCCAAGCACTTAGTACAGTGCTCTGCACACAGTAAGTGCTCAATAAATTTGACTGAATGAACGTGTGGCTGAAGAGTTGCCTAGGGCATTGTACGAAGTGGACAGGCCCAACAGAAATCCTGAAAAATAGCTAACAAGGGCAGAAAAGTCCAGAGAGTCTACCAAGAAATCACCTGCTGGATCATGGTACGGCACTGATGCTCCGCTGAGGTCACGTGCCCATGGCAGGGTGTTACACTCCTGACTGTGTACTCTATCACTGCAGGCCATGGCAGGGACGGGAGAGCATGAGTGGCAATCCGCAAGCAGTTACTATTATCCCACGAAACTGTAAGTTGGTCATGGGCAGGGAATGACTCTACCAACTCTGTTCTATTCTCCCAAGCGCTTAGTACAGTGCTCTGCACACAGTAAGCGCTCAAGAAATACCATCGATTTAAATGACTGATGAGGATTATAATAAATTATTTCATGCAGGTTCTCTGTCCTGAATCCTTAGGATGGAGGGTTCGTCCATCGGTACTGACGGGAGACACAATCATCATATAATGAATTCTATAATTTGAAGAGGACTACTTGTTGGAGCAAATGTGCTGAAATCTATATCAGACATGATGACAGTGGAGTACACCTACATTTACTGGGATGAGGAGGAGATTAGGTTAGCAATTGTCAAAATTAGATACATCCAAATAATACATTATTTTTAAAGGTAAGTTTATGCAATTTCAATTGGAAAAGTGATATAAAATAAGAAAAGCCCAAGGGGACCAATGGAATACATTTGCAAAGTATTACTATGGTGTGTGAATATTAATAAGACACGGATTTCATCCACAAATATTTTAAGGTGATTACGAAATTCATTATGCAAAATTTAAAAAAATAAAGAAAAAGGCATATGATGCTAGTTACCTCAAAATAATTTGTCAGTACCAAAAATTTAGGTAAAAATGGGTAACATATTGGTCTCCTTATTTACATTCATCTATTCGAACAGCCGATCTTTAAGGAAATTGTTTTGACAAGGTCCCAGCTCCAATTTACATAACTGCAGAGCAGTCGGCATTGTGAAAAAGCATCTGAATACTAACTAGATTACAATGGCTATTCATTCACAGCACGCTAAAATCTCAAAAGATTCTATTTACAGGAGGCTTATTTGTTTTGGCATAAAGCCACCTTTTTTGCTGTTGCTATGACACTAATGTATGCATCATGTGTTGCCAACTTGGTACTTCCCAAGCACTTAGTACAGTGCTCGGCACACAGTAAGCGCTCAATAAATACGATTGATTGATCATTTTATACTGGAAAGTTTCAGTCAGATAAACTCTATGATAAACTGTATGTATTGATTTTTAATTCTGGAATTGCATTTAATAAAGTAGAGCAATTACAACTTTTCCCACCACCCCTTTCCACACTCTTACAAACAATGGCTTGCCTGGGCAGATGGTAAACTCCTTAGGGTCAGGAACCTGTCTGCTAATTCTGTCGCACTGTAGTCTCCCAAGCACTTAATTCAGTGCTCTGCCCATAGGAAGCACTCAGTAAATACCACCAATTGACTGATTACCCTTCTCTTGGTCTCCCAGCTCCAGACTCACCCCCACCCAATCTATCCTACATGCTGCTACATGGATTATCTTCCTAAAGCATTTCTTAGTCCACAGTTCTCCTCTTCTCAAGACAACCCAGTCTTCCAGTGTCTCTTTAAATCAAATAAAAACTCAACACAATTGGTTTCAAAGCTCCCCAGCATCTGGTCTCCACCTTATCTACCTGCTTTCATCATTTGCTATTCTCCAACTTGCTGTCTTCAATCCTCTCAAGCTATCCTACTAAGCTGTATTTTGGTCATTTTTGCCGGCCCCCATTTCCTTGCTCATGCCATTTTCCCTGCTTGGAAATCCCTTACTCCCCACATCAGACTACAGTCTTCTCCATACTCAAATCCCTCCTTAAATTCCACTTCCTGTATCAGCCTTTCAGCTATCCCTTGCATTAACAAACTTTATTTAGTAAAACAGTTTAGCCTAGTGGAAAGAGCATAGGGCTGGGAGTCCAGCTGGGTTCTAATCCCAGCTCCATTACTTTCCTATTATGTGACCTTTAACAAGTCACTTAACTTCTTTATGCCTCAATTCCCTCATCGGCAAAATGGGGATTCGATTTCTGTTCTACCTCCTATTTACACTGTGAGCCCCATGTGGAACCTGATTAATTTAGGACAATGCTTGGCACATAATAGGCACTTAAAAAATACCACAGTTATTAATCAATCTTATTTGAGGGCTTACTGTGTGCAGAACACTTGTACTAAGAACTTGGGAGAGTACAGTATAACTGAGTTGGTATACTATTATATTATTATATGTGCCTGCTCAGTTTATGTTGACAATGTTGTAAATATTCTTATGTTGATTTTCCCCATTAGAATTTAAGTTCCTCATGGGCAGGAAATGTGTCACTTCATTATTCTGGACTTCCCAGGCACCTAGTACAGTACACTTCACCAAGTGGGCATTCAATAAATGCTAGCATTACTACTACTACTACTACTATCTATAATGGAAGGAAAAGCACAACTCGAAACTTTGGAAGTAGCCATCTCATAATAATAATACAATAATGGTGGCATTTATTAAGAGCTTACTATGTGCAAAGCATTGTTCTAAGCGCTGGGGAGGTTACAAGGAGATCAGGTTGTCCCGCAGGGGGCTCACAGTCTTAATCCCCATTTTACAGATGAGGGAACTGAGGCCCAGAGAAGTTAAGTGACTTGCCCAAAGTCACACAGCTGACAATTGGTGGAGCCGGGATTTGAACCCCTGACCTCTGACTCCAAAGCCCATGCACTTTCCACTGAGCCACTCATAACATATGAATGTGACAAGGGAACGGTAACTCCAAATATGGTGACAATATAAGATTCTATTTATTTAATTTTGTAAATATGGTTTTTTTTGTTCTGTCTCCCCCTTCTAGACTGTGAGCCCACTGTTGGGTAGGGACCGTCTCTATATGTTGCCAACGTGTCCTTGCCAAGCGCTTAGTACAGTGCTCTGCACACAGTAAGTGCTCATCAGCGCTTAGAACAGTGCTTTGCACATAGTAAGCGCTTAATAAATGCCACTAAGAAACATATGATTGAATGAATGAATGAATGAATGAAATATCATGAGAACCTGCGTGGTCAAGTGGAAACAACGTGGGCCTGGTAATCAAAAGGAACTGGGGTCTAATCCTGGCTCCACCACTAATCCATTGTGTGACCTTGGTCAAGTCACTTAACTTCTCTGTGCCTCAGTTACCTCATCTATAAAATAGGGATTAAGACTGGGAGCTCCAGGTGGGACATGGACTGTGTCCAACTCGATTTGTTTGTATTTACCCCAGCGCTTAGTACAATGTTGGCATAAACAAATGAGGGTATCATAGTTGTCTTTTGTACTCAAAAACACTACTGATGGTGAAGTTCAATCAGTAGTATTTATTGAGCACTTACTGTGTGCCAAGCACTGTACTAAGCGCTTGGGAGAGTATAACAAAACACAGTTGGGATACGCAAGCTCTACCCACAAGTAGTTTATAGTCTACAGGAAGTTCACCTGTAATAATAATAATAATAATGATGGCATTTGTTAAGTGCTTACTATGTGCAAAGCACTGTTCTAAGCGCTGGGGAGGATACAAGGTGATCAGGTTGTCCCATGTGGGGCTCACAATCTTCATCTCCATTTTACAGATGAGGGAACTGAGGCTCAGAGAAATGAAGTGGCTTGCCCAAAGTCACACAGCTGACAAGTGGCAGAGCCGGGATGAGAACCCATGACCTGTGTGCCTGTAAAGGCCAAAGCAAGATCCACAGTCCTGATCTGATCACACTGGACATGTAAAAACCTGACCCATGTTAAATTGTTGTATTTACAGTTTATTGCGCCTGGCACTGTTTTCTCTTTTGCCTCCTTGTCATTTTTCCACAGGAAGATGTTGCTCCCAAAGAGCCACTACCTTCCGGATGTCAGTGCACATTCGGGTCTTTTCTCAGCATCTGTTAACTGTGTCCTTTAAACCTCAGATGGCCCAAGCAGGGAAATCATAAATAGGATGTAAGAGTCGACCACCCTATTTCCCAGTAATCGATGGTAATTTATCTCTGGACCCTCAACCTATTTTACCAACACAACAAATCCTAAACCTCGGAGAGTTTAAGAGCTTTCCCAATTAATCCTTTTCCCCAGCTCTTCTGCGTCATCTATGCACTTGAATCTGATTCTTTTAGGCATTTGGTAGTCACCTCAGCCTCAGCCCCACAGCACTTACATACATAACTGAAAATTATTTATTTAATTAAAGTCCGTCTCCCCCTCTAGACTGCAGGCTCGTCATGGGCAGGGAACATATCTACCAACTCTACTGGACTGTACTTTCCCAAAAGCTTAGCAGTGTTCTGATCCCAGCAAGAACTAAGTAGAAGCAGCATGGCCTAGTGGAGAGAACATGGGCCTGGGATTCGGAAGGACTTGAGTTCTAATCCTGCCTCTGCCAGTTGCTTGCTGTGTGACCTTGGAAAGAGCACAGGCTTGGGAGTCAGAGGACATAGGTTCTAATTCCAGCTCCGCCACCTGTCTGCTGTGTGACCTTGGGCAAGCCACTTAAATTCTCTGTGCCTTAGTTACCACATCTGTAAAATGGAGATTAAGACTGTAAGACTGCTCAGAGAAGCAGCGTGGCTCAATGGAAAGAGCCCGGGCTTTGGAGTCAGAGGTCATGGGTTCGAATTCAGGCTTCTCCACGTCTGCTGTGTGACCTTGGGCAAGTCACTTAACTTCTCTGAGCCTCAGTTACCTCATCTGTAACATGGGGATTAAGAATGTGAGCCCCACGTGGGACAAACTGATCACCTTGTATCCCCCCCAGCACTTAGAACAGTGCTTTGCACATAGTAAGCGCTTAACAAATGCCATTATTATTATTATTATTAAACCCCACATGGGAGAACCTGATTACCTTGTATCTACCCGAGTGCTCAGAACAGTGTTTGGCATAGAGTAAGCGCTTAACAAATACCATAATTTCTACTTATCTTTTCTGTACCTCAGTTTTCTCAATTGTAAAATGCGACTACCTGTTCTCCCTCTTACTTTGATTGTGAGCCCCATGCAGGACAGGGACTGTGTTTGACATAACTTGAGCCTACCCTAGTCCTTAGAACAGTTTTTGACACACAGTAAACTCTTAATAAATACCATAAAAATAAAATAAAATAAATACCATTGACTGAATGATTTTAGGGCAGAGAACTATAGCAATCAAATCCACAAAGCAGACTTCTATTCTCTGAGAAGCCACACAACTTTTGCATGTAGGGTTGTGCAGGTCCTCAGGCTGTCCATAGGATGAATTTTTACTGCCTAGTGTATACTACTGGAAGGGTCCTGGATATGGGCATTAGCCTTTTCTTAAACTCTTTGCTTGGAAATTCTTTTTTCCTGTCAAGCCCCACCTCTGATGTTATCTTTGTCATTATACTTTACAAATTCATTTTCTCCAGATCAACTAATTTGAGATCAAGATAATGTGCGTTTTGCATAAGACTTTCTGTTTTCCTGTTCCCAGGTGACATCAGTTAAACATTTTTCAAGGAATATTCTTTTCAATACTTATGCTCCTCCCCACCTCCCTACAATGACTGAAAAGATATGTTTTCATAATCAATCAATCAATCATATTTTTTGAGTGCTTACTGTGTGCAGAGCACCACTAGAGAAGCAGCATGGCTCAGTGGAAGGAGTACGGGCTTGGGAGTCAGAGGTCATGGGTTCTAATCCCGGCTCTGTCGCTTATCAACTGTGTGACTTTGGGCAAGTCACTTAACTTCTCTGTGCCTCAGTTACCTCATCTGGAAAACGGGGATTAAGACTGTGAGCCTCATGTGGGACAACCTGATCTCCTTGTATCTCCCCCAGCGCTTAGAACAGTGCCTGGCACATAGTAAGCGCTTAAAAAATACCAAAATTATTATTATTATTATTACTAAGCGCTTGGAAGAGTACAATATAACAGAGTTGTAGAAACGTTTCCTGATCACAAGTTTACAGTCTAGAGGGGGAGACAGACATTTATATGAAAAAATAAAATATGGATATGTACGTAAGTGCTGTGGTGTTAAGGGATGGGTGAATAAAGGGAGCAAATCCAAGTGCATGAGAGATTCAAAATAGGTTCCTTGCTTCAGTATGAATAGTTAATTAGTCAATCAATCAATTCTCACGGCAGCATGGCCTAGTGGATAGAGCACAGGACTGGGAGTCAGAAGGTCACGGGTTCTAATCCTGCCTCCACTACCTGTCTACTGTGTGACCTTGGGCAAGTCACTTAATCCCTCCATGCCTGTTTCCTCATCTGTAAAACGGGGACTAATGTGGGCCTGATGTGGTACCGGGACTCTATCCAACTCGATTTGCTTGTGTTCCCTCCACGGTACTTAGTACAGTGTCTGGTACATAGTAGGTGTTTAACAAATACCAATATTATTATTATTATTATTATGTGAGATTTCTATGTCCATGTGAGGAGTTATATAGAAACTTGGAGAAAATTCAAAGGACAACATGAAAGAGAAGCAGCGTGGCTCAGTGGAAAGAGCCTGGGCTTTGGAGACAAAGGTCATAGGTTCAAATCCCGGCTCCATCACTTGTCAGCTGTGTGACTGTGGGCAAGTCATTTAACTTCTCTGGGCCTCAGTTAACTCATCTGTAAAACGGGGATTAAGGCTGTGAGCCCCCCGTGGGACACCCTGATCATCTTGTAACCTCGCCAGTGCTTAGAACAGTGCTTTGCACATAGTAAGTGCTTAATAAATGCCATTATTATTATTATTAATGAAAGGAGTGAGATAAATAGCAAAAGCCAAATCCTGCTTGAAGGAGTGTAAATCTATCTGTTTTTAATAACCAGTGCAGGTGTTCACTTACTGAATGAGGCGATGTGCCCAGTGTCTAAGCAGTGGCCTAGTAATTGATTATCCTATTGTCTGACAATGGTTCTGAAAGATGTACCTTTACTACTTTGTTCAATACTGAGTGCTGAACTGATCACTGTGTAACTGAACACTTTCACTTAATAAGCCAGCCAGTGTTGGACAAAAGTGACATCCAACACACCCAGGCAGTGAAGCAGGCCCGGAGGAACAAGAAAGAAGAAAAAGAAGAAGCTTGTATAGTGGATATAGCACAGGCCTGGGAGTTGGAAGGATCTGGGTTCTAATTCCGGCTCTGCCACATAATAACAATAATGATGGTATTTGTTAAGCACTTACTATGTGCCAAGCACTGTTCTAAGTGCTGGGGGGGAATACAAGGTAATAAGATTGTCCCATGTGGGGCTCACAGTCTTAATCCCTATTTTACAGATGAGGGAACTGAGGCACGGAAAAGTTAAGTGACTTGCCCAAAGCCACACAGCTGACAAGTGGCGGAGTCAGGATTAGAAGCCATGACCTCTGACTCCCAAGCCCAGGCTCTTTCCACTGAGCCACGCTGCTTCTATGTGACCTTGGGCACGTCACTTAAATTGCCTCGGCTACCCTGTCTGTGAAGTGGGGATTAAGAATGTAAGCTCTATGTGGGATAAGGACTGTGTCTGACCTGATTAGCTTGTTTCTACCCCAGCGCTTAGTACAGTAGCTGGCACGTAGTAAGCACTTAACAGATACCATAAAGAAAGAAATCTTATCTTTCTCTAGTAGTGGAACTAAGAATTGGGAAGCTCTCTGGGATGCTCTCTCCCACTCAGCCTTTAAGAGTGATTGTGATATCAGAAGAGACCCCACGCATGATTTGATGAGAATGACTCTGAGATTAAAGTACTAGTGGCAGTGAAACAAGCAAGGCATCTAGAAAACAGCATATCTTCACAAAGCCTTTGTTGAGGAATACAGGCAGGCTAATAAACACGTGTGTGACAATCAGTGGGACAACAAGGCTAGAGAGATACAAGGCTCCTCAGACAGAAACCAAAGGGCTTCTTTACATCTCTAAAGAGTATATCTGGGTTCATACACTAGCACACTTCTAATAACTAGCAGAGACAGCTTCTCCCTAAAGGACCAAAAAGAAAATTTTAAAGGATAGGTAATACCTCTCTCTCAGAACAGAGTAGGCGCTCCCAAAATAATAATGATAATTGTGATATTTATTAAGTGCTTATTATGTGTCAAGCTCTGTACTATGCACTGGGGATAAATACAAAGATAATCATCATGTCAGACACAGTTCCTGTTCCTTAAAATAATAATACTAATAATAATGATGGCATTCGTTAAGCGCTAATTGTTGTAAGCGCTGGGGGGATACAAGGTGATCAGGTTGTCCCACATGGGGTTCACAGTCTTAATCCCTATTTTACAGATGAGGTAACTGAGGCACAGAGAAGATAAGTGACTTGCCCAAGATCACACAGCTGACAAGTGACGGAGATGGGATTAGATTATGAAGTAGTAGCATGGCTTAGTTAATACAGCATGGGCCCAGGAATCAGAAGGACCTGGGTTCAAATCCTGGCTCTGCCATTTGTCTGCTGCGAGATCTTGAGAAAGTAATTTCATTTCTCTGGGCCTCAGTTCCCTCATCTGTTAAATGGGGATTGAGTGTGAGCCCCATGTGGGACAAGTACTGTGTCCAATATGGGGACAGGGACTGTGTCCAACCCAATTAACTTGTATCTACTCCAGTGCTTAGAACAGTGCCTGGCACATAGTAAGCATTTATCAAGTATTATTATTATTATTAGTGAGCTCGTAGTCTAAGGGGGAGGGAGAATTAGGTAAATACCATGGACTGAAAATAGAAAAAAACCCTTCCAGGATTCCCCTCACCACACATGCCTTCGCTGGAGACAACACTTTATGAAAATTAGTTTGTCTGGCAATATGTGAAGATCTGTCTTTCTCTCCAACTCTCAGTGAAGTCCCCTGCAGTGAGAGCTATGAAGAATAATGGCCACCAGCTCCTAAATCTGCTGGCAGACAGGGTAAGACAGATAGGAGATAATGTGATCCTGAGTCACCTGTACAATTTCTTGCTCAACAGACAGAACCTTGAGGAATGGCTACTGGATTTTAAAGATGACAGGGACCATGTCCAACCTGATTAGCTTATACTTACTTCAGCACTTAATACAGTCTTAGGCACCTAGTAAGTGCTTAACAAATACCAAGATTATTTCCAAATGGGATTGAATAGAGCTGACTTTTGAAACTGCTTGTAAATTCATTCAATCATATTTATTGAGTGCCTACTGTGTGCCGAGTACTGTACTAAGTGCTTGGGAAGTACAAGTTGGCAATCTTACTGCTTCCACTGCTGAGCATGTTCGGACCAACCACCAAAGAACAATTTTAACCAAATCAATGCTCTCAAGATTGCAGTAAGACTTTTTAGTCTAGAGAGCTTAGTGATCTGGGCCTGGATATTCTATTTCACATCCACATTTAACCTGCATCACCAGGCTCCTCCTTCTTGCCCGACCAGTACTTTAAAAAAGATTGCTTCCCCGACTTAACCCCCACCTGTGAGGACAATCAGATTCCCAAACATCAGCATGAATAGGTTCAGTCTCTCGGTTGTTAAAGTTTCTATCCTGGAGTTATAAATCAGCATTCCTCTTTGCTATTATTTGGTCAGAGAGGATAAAGATTTGATATTGACTGTGATTTAGCAAGTAATCGCTGCCTGCTCTTTATCCTCATTGGACCTGAACCTGCCTAGAAAGACTAATAACCTGACCAAATCTGCATCTTTGGTTCAAGTACTCACAGCCCAGATCGGGCATGGAGATCTCTATTTCATCCCAGAGTAAAGCACAGTGGACATGATGCCATCTGTGAGTCTGATGCACAGTCCTCTTTCAGATTAGCCAAACGTTTACCATGTGCCAGGCACTGTACTAAACACTGGGGCAGATCCAAGCTAATTAGGTTGGACGCAGTCCATATCCCACATGGAGCTCACAGTTTTCATTTCCATTTTACAGATGAGGGAACCAAGACACAGAGAAGTTGAGTGAGTCACACAGCAGACGTGGCAGAACCGGGATTAGAATCCAGGTCCCTCTGACCCCTGGGCCTGTGCTCTCTCCCCTAGGCCACACCGTTTCTCAATAAAGCTAATATGCCCAGCTTTTTTCAAGCCAGCCTACCCAGCAATGCTTGAGGAACCCATGAGGAATCTAGAAACTGGCATCAAAATACAGTTCCGCTCCTCGAGGAAATCATTTTCAACTCATAGGTACAGAGCATCATTGAATGTCCTTGACTCTCTCAAACAGGTGCTTCAAGAAGTCATATCCAAGCAGCCATGCAAATGAGAATGAGCTGCTTCTCAGAATCAGCAAAATGCTCAACTCCTCACTGGTCTGAAGAAGACTGAGGGTATGGGCTAGCCCCTCACTTGTAAACCCCATATAATCAAGGATCTTCATTAGCAATGTGGAGCTGAATGTGGTCATAAATTCTCCTCTGTAGGTAGCACATAGTCTAGTGATGCATGGAATACATAAGGATTGATAAGGTGCAAATGGCATTTGGGGAACAGAATGCAGTGCCACCATGGCATCAAGATTTGTACTAAACTATAAAGTCCAATCTTAGGTGTGAAGATGGACATAATAAAGACATTCACACTCTACCTCTACAGCTGTTACCTCTGCATCACCTAAACACAATATTAAACATTGTGGTAAAGCAGGATGACTAACAATGAGTCAGGCTGCCATCACTGAAGCAATGCTTGTCATACTATATTTTACTAGGAGGGACACAGGAAAAGAAGGAGTGACAGTCATACCCAAACAGGTGACATCCAGTAGTCATAAAAAAGGTGAACAGAAGAAACTTGAATTAGACTAGAAGGGTAAAACTGGATAGACCAAACAGTTCGAGTGTAGAGACAATCACAGTGACATCTTGCACAAAGTGATTACATTTTTCTGAGGAGGGAATCTCTTGTTTTGTTATTTCTCAAGCACAGTGCTTGGAAATGCTCAATAAATACCATTGATTGACTTTTTAAATGGTATTTGTTAAATTCTTACAGGCAATGAACTAAGCACTGGAGTGGATACCAGCTAATCAGGTTGGACACAGTCCATGTCCCACATGGGACTCACTGTTTTAATCTTCATTTTACAGATGAGGTAACTGAGGCACAGAGAAGTTAAGTGACCTGACCAAAGCCTCACAGCAGACAAGTAGTGGAGCCAGGACTAGAAGCCACATCCTTTTGACTATCCATGAGACCTCACTGCTTCTCAAAAGAATGACTGATCTCTTTAAGTACACACAAACAGATGGTTGCAGTGAATGGTTAGTTCATTAGCCATAAAGATATCTAGGCAACTACAACCTAAATGATTAACTTGGAGAAAAGGTTTCTAGAAGATTTCATTACCAAGAAGCAAAAACAAACTTGACACGTGGCACTGGCAAAAATTACAATACAACAAGGCACATTCTTTGGGCACTGATACTGCATTACTGTGTTAGACACACTCATTCAGTAATTATTCACCTCCAATAGTGTCTGCGCTTAACCCTGAAAGGCAGGTTTATGTGAACATAGCATGTATTCATCTTATACCTATATTTTTATATTTTTCTCAGGACACACTCATATCTAAGCTAATACGGAGGAGTGTGTCTCAGAATCGCAGTTTATGGTCCCAGGATAATTTTTCTGACAAATTTCATCTATGCGCCAGGCAGCCTAGCATATACTTTGCATTTAGCAAGTAAAGTTCTGACCTATTCCTTCTATGTAAAGGTGATCAGTCCAGTGGCTCATAGAAGCAGCTCCTCGAAGTGAAATGAATAATCTCTTCAGTGGCACAAACTCTGTTTCACCCAGGATTCTTTCATTAAATCAGCAGTGCATGCTGAACCACTCTACATGAATAATCACTTACTCATTCTAGATAACAAGAAGGAAATTTTAGAAATTAAATGATGAATCACCTGGATGGATGTTACCTTTTCTAAAGGACTTTCTACTCGAGGAATGCTGATCATCGGCACCTGGGCTAGAGGGTCCATGTGAATGTGTTCATTTTCTGGTTGTCTTCCTCTAAAATTATTTACGACACACACAACCTAAAAGATGTAGAAAATTATTGTAGGTAGTCCAAAACATCATGCTTCTGGTTTTGACTAGTACAATTCTAGTCAATTTACAAAATATTATTTTCCTTATTATTTAAAAGTTATAAAATGAGCTATCTAAATTTTGAGGTAACCAACTTGAACATGTTGGGTACCATAATTATAATAAAACAATTACTTGAATCATTTAAGAAGTTTACTCTTTCTCTTTACAAAAACAGACTTATTGAGTCAGGAATTTTTAAAGTACTGTAGTCCCCCCTTATTGATTAAAATCTAAACCTTGTAAAAAAAACCCCCAACAAACCAAAATGCATACTTTCACTATTTCTTAAATGCGAATAATTTTGGGTTACTCCAAGATAACTGTATTCACACCGTACCTCTGATGTAATGACCTTGCCTCTATCACAATACTTAGTACAATGCTTTGAAACAGAGTTTGCACTTAATACCTTATTTAATACCTCATCAACAACTGACCTTCTCCAAATCAGTACTTTTCCTTCCATTAATCTTTATTTATTAAGTTTTAAGATTTGTTTCATGCACTTGACATTTAAATAACAGCCCACTTGAGTTGCTAGAGAATTCTAAAGAGAAGAGAAAATTAACCTTGGTACCACATGGCTATGCAAAGGTATATACTAAAATGAATGTAACCATTTTTCCTGTAGATAGTTCATTTTTGTATTTAGTGATTTACATTACTATTTATGTGGTTCTAGTTCACCTTCTAGACCATTAGCTCGTTGCGGGCAGAGAATGTGTCTGTTTATTGTTATATTGTACTCTCCCAAGTGCTTAGTACAGTGTTCTCCACGCAGCATTCAGTAAATACAACTGAATGAGTTCTTCCTCCTATCTTGATTTATGTGTCCCTCTCTCCCATTAGAACGTAAGCCTTTTGTGGGGAAGGAGCATATCTACAAATTCTACAGTACCTCCCAAGAGCTTAGTACTCTACTCAGAATAGGCACTCAATACTTGCTACTTGGTTGATTAATATAAAATAGGTTCTTGTAATGCTTGTAATGCTAAGCTTTTAATGTAATGCATAAACTCGTAATGCTTATAAGCAGCAGCATGGCACAGTGGGTAGAGCATGGACCTGGGTTCAGAAGGTCATGGGTTCTAATCCCAGCTCTGCCACTTGTCCGCTGTGTGACCTTGGACAAGTCACTTCACTTCTCAGTGCCTCAGTTACTTCATCTGTAAAATGAGGATTGAGAGTGTGAGCCCAATATGCATCAGGGACTATGTCCAACCTGATTTGCTTGTATCCACCCCAGCACTTAGTACAGTACCTGGCACACAGTAAGTGCTTAACAAATACCATAGTTATTAAATACCATAAGTATTTATTGTTTGCATGCAGCAACTGATGTTCAATTTATTGCTTACTATTTTTCTGAACACTGATCACTTTATAACAGTTGCTTTAATTTAGTTTATGGCAAAACAAAATTATGAAGATTACACCCAGTTACAACTGGATATTATAATTTTTTATAAATGTGCAGTGTATAGTTATAAATTCTATGATGTTCAAAAATTCCTTTTGCCAAGCGTTTGATTTAGCAAGGCTTTTACCACTGAATTTTCCCCAATAGCCAATTGGATTCTGATTTCTCTCCAATTTTGCATGCAAAAGTACCGTGAACAATAATAAAACCATGATCTGAGATATTTATGCCAGATAAAGAACATTCCTTTTTGGTGCACTTATAGGACACTTAAAACAGTGAGCACGGACTGCCACTGCCATTCCAAAAAAAGACTGAATGACTAAAGTAAAGGACAACTGTGCTGGTGGGAAAGAGATCCCTTCATCAAGAGAATTATCATTGGTATCCACCATCATTTATTATGTGCCGTGGTTATCACTGTCTGTGAAGAATGGCCTATCCAAAGTCACTATGCTCTGTTCAGGTTATTTGTTTTGCATAGGATCTTGGAGCTAAGGGACCATGAGAGTTTACCTATCCAGGGGTCTTGATTCTTCTTGTGCAGAAGAGTCACATTAAATGAAATCTTTGAAAAATTGGCGTACAAAGAGCCAATAAACAAAATTTAAATAAAAGATGGGGGAGAGGGAAGAGGAATTAACGGGGGGGTGGGGGAGAGAGAGCAACATGGGAAAGAGAGATAAAGAAAGATAGAAATAAGGAAGAACAGAGAGATGAGGGAGAGAGTAATATGTAGGGGTAAAGGAGAGGGAGAAGGAATAAACCTATTCCTGGTTTACCTAAGAAGGGGGAAGGAACGGGTCAGAGGGGCAAAGTACTCAGTCAGCTTCAGTCTCTCTCATTCATCACCCTGCCCCTCAATCAGTCACTAAATCAATCATATTTATTGAGGGCTTACTGTGTGCAGAGCACTGTACTAAGCACTTGGGAGTAGGTAGACACATTCCCTGCCCCCAACAAGCTTACAGTTTAGAGGGGGACCTCCTCCTGGTCTACTGCTCCTGCTCTCACCTGGCTCAGATGGGGCGGGGGGGGGGGGGGGTTGAATCTTTCCTCTAGTCTGCTTTGGGCTTCCCCTCATAACCACCCAGGGTGTAGCAGATCCCAGCCATGCCAGGGTGTATGGTCACTTGGAATCCAGGGAACAGACTCCTCTTGCCTCGGCCCAAAATGCAGCTCCCCAAAGTCACACCAGAGCACATGGGACATGCAGAACCCAGTGCTGAGACTATTCTTGACCTCTGCCCCTGGACCTTCCATCCCAGTATGCAGCTGACCACCACCCCACCATCATCTATGCACACAGCAGCCTGCCCCTGTGGAAAGTTTGTCTGGCCTCGGCACTGTTACTGCTCCAAGGGCACAGAAGGGGAATG
This sequence comes from Tachyglossus aculeatus, assembly GCF_015852505.1. NCBI lineage: Eukaryota > Metazoa > Chordata > Mammalia > Monotremata > Tachyglossidae > Tachyglossus > Tachyglossus aculeatus. The sequence continues at coordinate 53,763,138 of NC_052069.1, forward strand.
CTGGTCGGAGGACAGCAGCACCAACTTGTCCTACTGTGTGGTAAAAACAGTGGGACCTGTTTTCTGGGCCAAGGTCATGTCCACTGGTAGAGGTCAAGGAGTGGAACTGCCATCTTGACACCTCCATTGGCCTCTTTCCAGCTGCAAGGGGCAGGAGAGAAAGCAAGCACATATCCTTTCCCAAGCACTTAGAACAGTGCTCAGTACACAGTAAGCGCTCACAAGTACAATTGAATGAATATCCTTCAAGAGGCCTTCCCTGACTAAGCCCTCCTTTCCTCTTCTCCCTCTTCCTTCTTCATTACCCTGACTTGCTCCATTCATTCCTCTCCCCACCACTCCCAGTCCCACAGCACTAATGTACATAGCTGTAACTTATTTATTTATATTAATATCTGTCCCTCCCTCTAGACTTGTTGTGGGCAGGGAATGTTTATTGTCTGTTTATTGTTATATTGTACTCTCCCAACCACTTAGTACAGTGCTCTGCACATATAATTGCTCGATAAATATAATTGAATGAGTGAGTGAATGAATACCTGCTGCCTAGAAAGTTGTGAGGAAGATTTAAGGGCGTCTCCCTCATGACGCCGGGTCATCCCCCAGAAAGGGTGTCTACCTTATGAGAACATCTTGAGAGCCATAGTTTGGCAACCTCTGAACTAGCCCATCACCTGCTCCTTGGACAGGGCCATAACTAAAGGAATCCATGTAGGTGAGAGATACTCTCTTGTTTATAAACAAGAGATACTGTCTTGTTTTACAACCACCATTAGGAACTTGATCATTCACTGTTTAAATGCTAACGTTTAGAATGCAATTACAAAAGAAACTACTTTTAATAACGGGCAAACACCGCAGTAAGCACTTGGGTGATCACCCAAAAATCAATATTTGAAAAGTCAATAAGGAGAGTATAAACTGTGGGATTTGTTTAGCGCTTATTATATGCCAGGCACTGCACTAAGCACTGGAATAGATAGAAGATAATTGTGTTGAGGGAAGGATAGATACATAGCATAATCAAACTGTAGTCCTGGCAACAAAAAACTGGTTATATTCAATAGTACATGCAATAATGATAGTGATAATAATAATAATAATATTGATGTCTTTTGTTAAGTGCTTACTATGTGCCAAGCACTGTTCTAAGCGCAGGCGGGGGGATACAAGGTAATCAGGTTGTCCCACATGGGGCTCACAGTCTTAATCCTCATTTTACAAATGAGGTAACAGAGGCTCAGAGAAGTTAAGTGGCTTGCCCAAGGTCACACAGCAGACAAGTGGAAAAGCCGGGATTAGAACCCATGACCTCTGACTCCCAAGCCCAGGCTCTTTTCACTGAGCCATGCTGCTTAACTGTGGTACTTGCTAATCACTTACTATATGCCAAACACTACACTAAGTGCTGGGTTAGAGAGAGGATAATCAGTTCAGACACAGTCCCTGTCCCACCAGGTGCTCCCAGTTTAAATAGGAGGGAGAACAGGCACTGAAGCCCCATTTTACAGATGAGGAAACAGAGGCACAAAGAAGTTAAGTGATTTTCCCAAGATCACACAGCAGGCCAGTGGCCGAGCCGGATTTAGAATCCAGGTCTGGGCTCTTCATCATCAATCGTATTTATTGAGCGCTTACTATGTGCAGAGCACTGTACTAAACGCTTGGGAAGTACAAATTGGCAAGAGTACAAGAGCCTAGTGGGCTCTTCCCACTAGGTCACACAGTGCTTCTTTATGTTTGAAAACCACCGATAGCAAAGTTCCACAACTAATCACAATGAATTAATGAATTAATGGTATGTATTGCATGCCTACTGAAAGGAAAGACTTTATAACTGCTTAGGAAAATAATACAGAAGTAGGATAAATTCCCTGCCTTCAAAGGGATTATAATACAGTGAGGAAGACAGATAGGTAAATTGATTACAAATAATTTCCAATAATTGCAAATATTTAACCCAGCCCTGAATACGGTGCTTGGCATATAGTAAGTGATTAACAAATACGGTGAAAAAAATAATGGAAATAGGATGAAGAATAAGGACCTAACAGATAATCGTAGTAATGAAACATGATGAAATAGGTGACACAGTCCCATTTGGGGTTCATGTCATCCTGGCCCCTGGCCCCAGAGCTATGAAGACAAGCTGTCCAGTGCGAGCATGGACAACCTGCCAGCTGAAGTGATCTCAGGGAAGGAGCATTGTGCCAGAGAGACCATTGCCCCCAGCTAAAGGTAAGCCCTGTCTCAGCTGGCTCATTCATAAGGTCGCTGGTCTCACTGGTGATGAAGAGGGGTGGCCAGCAGAGCCGGGCAGGGAAGGAGCCCAACAGTTCCAGATGCCTGGTCCCCCTGGTTGCTGGGGCCTGGGGAAGTTGAGAAGCAGTGTGGCCGAGTGGATAAAGAAAGAGCCTGGGAGTCAGAAGGTCTGGCCTCCTCCAGGAGGCCTTCCCAGACTTAGCACTGCCTTTTTCCTCTCCTCCTCAAAAATCTCCGGAGGCTAGCAATCAATCTGAGCATCAGGCAGAAACTCCTCACCCTGGGCTTCAAGGCTGTCCATCACCTCGCCCCCTCCTACCTCACCTCCCTTCTCTCCTTCTACAGCCCACCCTGCACCCTCCGCTGCTAATCTCCTCACCGTACCTCGCTCTCGCCTGTCCCACAATCGACCCCTGGCCAACGTCATCCCCCGGGCCTGGAATGCCCTCCCTCTGCCCATCCGCCAAGCTAGCTCTCTTCAAGGCCCTACTGAGAGCTCACCTCCTCCAGGAGGCCTTCCTAGACTGAGCCCCTTCCTTCCTCTCCCCCTCGTCCCCCTCTCCATCCCCCATCTTACCTCCTTCCCTTCCCCACAGCACCTGTATATATGTATATATGTTTGTACATATTTATTACTCTATTTATTTTACCTGTACATATCTATTCTATTTATTTTATTTTGTTAGTATGTTTGGTTTTGTTCTCTGTCTCCCCCTTTTAGACTGTGAGCCTACTGTTGGGTAGGGACTGTCTCTATATGTTGCCAACTTGTACTTCCCAAGCGCTTAGTACAGTGCTCTGCACACAGTAAGTGCTCAATAAATACGATTGATTGATTGATCGATTCCCCTCCCCACAGTACTTGTGTATATTTGTACATATTTATTACTCTATTCATTTTATTAATGATGTGTATATAGCTATAATTCTATTTATTCTGTTGGTATTGACACCTAATTGGGTGGGTTTTTTTTTTGTCTGTCTCCCCCTTCTAGACTGTGAGCCCGTTGTTGGGTAGGGACCGCCTCTATATGTTGCCGATTTGTACTTCCCAAGTGCTTAGTACAGTGCTCTGCACACAGTAAGCACTCAATAAATATGATTGAATGAATGGCCTCCAATCCTGTCTCTGCCACCTGTCTGTTGTGTGACCTTGGGCAAATCACTTCACTTCTCTGTGCCTCAGTTACTTCATCTGTAAAATAGGGATTAAGATTATGGGACAGGGACCGTGACCATGTTCAAAACTATTTGCTTATATTCACCCCAGCACATACAACAAAGCCTGGCATATAGTAAATGCTTAATAAATACCACAATTATCATCTTTATTATTATTAATAATATCAGTCCCCTCAGGCCCAGGCCCAGAGTCTGGTGATGACAAACTAGGTGGTGGCACTGGAGGAGGAAGAAATGCATCAACAAGGTTGTGGGGTAGTAAGGGGGTATTGATTCACATTGAGTGCATAAGGGGTATAAAGCATTGTAACTGACACTTGGGAGAGTAATGATAATAATAATGGTATTTGTTAAGCACTTATTATGTGCCAAGCACTGTTCAAAGCATTTGGGGACAGTCCCTGACTCAAAAGGTGCTCGCAGTCTTAATCCCCATTTTACAGATGAGGTAATTGAGGCACATAGAAGTTAAGTGACTTGCCCAAGGTCACACATCAGACAAGTGGCAGAGTTGGAATTAGAACCCACGTCCTCCTAATCCTCAGGCCTGTGCTCTATCCACTAAATCATGCTGCTTCGATACAACAGAACTATACAGTAGTGTACAATACTGTATAAAAGAGTACAGCTTCTAGAAGAGCCACAGTCTCAACTCCACTCACCTTCACCTGCCTCCTCCTTTCTGTCTTCCTTTCTTATTCCTTTTCCTTTATTCTCCTTCTCCTCCCTCTTCCCCCACATTTTGCCCTTCTTCCCCTTTCTCCCTATTCTTCCCACTTTCCTCTTCCCTCCTTCTCCTCCTTGACCTCTTCCAAGTTCCCCCTGCTGATGTTCTGTCCTAGGATGGCTTCCCTGTGCACCCCACCCCCCTTCATTTTCACAGGGAAGGAAATCTGACATAAATCACACTAAAGATCTGCCACTTTAGTCATCTGTTTACTTAGCCTAACTAATCTCCATCAGGAAGCACCCCAACCAAACATTTTTGAAGGAGGGATGTAGCAATCAATGATCCTGCCACATTTTATTCTGGAGGCTGAATACCACACGCATGCTCAATAAGGCAAACTAATCTTAAGAAGTTACAGAATTTACCATCTCAGCCCACATTTTGTTTCAGTCTGAAAATCAGGGGTTAGAATCATGGTTCAGGTTTATATGATTTGGTTCTATTCTTAAGCCTCTTACTGTGTGTATCAGTTTTGTTTTATAAGGGAACTGAGATTTTGGAAATAACCACAGTTATATACTCCATCATTTTAGTCCAAATGAATAAAGGGAAAACTGTCTCTACCCACACTTTTTTTTTTCTCAAAAGTCCCTTCTGTCTCCTCCCTCTCTTCCTCTCCTCTTTGTTCCCTCCCTCCCTCCTTCTAGATCTCTTATAGAAACTAGCAGAAATTCAGTCTTCACTGCAGTTTTCACCTGCCCTATGCCTCCCACACTTCCAAACCACTAAGGGTCGAGCCAAGCTGCCAGCATGAATCGGGATCAGCAATGCTGGTTTTCTTCCTCCAGGAAAAATGGGGCAGGCGGGAAGCACTGAGTCCTACCCTCCACAGGTGACAACAGCCATGGCTGTGGCCCCCCTCTTCAGTTCAATGGCAGGTGGGATAGCAAAGAGCCTGCAGCTCGGGCAGAGCCCCCAAGATGGCACGTTGGAGAGTCAGTAGTGACAGTGACGGGGAAGGATCAACTCCTAGGATACAAATCAGAGGCCCAAATGCTGCAGGGACATGGGTCCATATTGCCCCTCCTGCAAACACCGTAACCCTTCCCCAGTATTCAAGGGATCCGCTTTGCTCTTCCCAATCCTCCCCTGGTCACTGCTCTCTTGCCAGTCTTGCCTGGTTCCATCTCTCTCTGGTCTGCAAGGCTTGAATTCTGGTTGCCAATAGCACCCAACTGCTGAGTGAAGAGAGGACATCTCTAATCTCAGTTGCCACTCGTTGTTGGGGCAGAACTCAGCACTTTCTGGTTGGCATGAGTCCTGCTGACTGGGTGCCCCTTCCAACTGGGCAAACCCCTGCCAAATGAGCATGCGTCCTCATAAACAATCAATCAATGAATGGCGTTTTTTGACTACTTCCTCTCAATCCATCATATTTACTGAACACTTTGTGCAGGGTATTGTACTGTGCACTTGAACTACATACAGACCACTGTTCTAAAAGCTAAACACTAGGGAGAGTACAGTACAACAGAATGAGCAGACACGTTCCCTCCCCATAATGAGCTCATTACGGTATGCAGACTGGAATTTTATGAACAGAAAATTGGTGCTTGGACTGCTTGTTGCTCTGGCTTTGAATATACAAAAGGTGCTCATGAATGAATAATTATGGTGGGTACCATTCATAAAAGCCAGAAGAAGCAGGAGTGCCTAGCCCATCTTTTCTGACCTTTTATCCCATCTCCACCATTGCTAGGCTTGGGAGTACGAGGACCTGAGCTCTAATTCCAGATCTGCTGCTTGCTTGTTTTAAGACCTTGGGTAAATCAATTAACTCTTCTGTGCCTCAGTTTCTTCATCTGGAAAATGGGGACTAGACATCTGTTCTCCCTCCTGTTTACACTGTAAGCCCCACATGGGACAGAGACTTTATCTTACATGGAAATCTTATATCTGTCCCAGTGCTTAGCACATTGCTTGGCACATTGTAAGTGCTAAACAAATAACACAATTAGTATTATGATTATCATCAGTATTATTATTAGGCTACAGTGCAGGGGGATGGATATGCATCTCATCCCTTTGTCCAATTTTTCTCCCTTGCGAGTAGACCCTGGGTCTAATCCACTCATGGGTTAGAGTTTGAATGTAAGGTCATGGGTTCTAAACCTGGTTCCACCACATGTCTGCATTGTGACCTTGGACTAGTCACTTCGTTTCTCTGTGACTCAGCTACCTCACCTGGAAATGGGGACTGAGACTGTGAGCCCCACATGGGACAGGGACTGTGCCCAAATGAATTTGCTTGTACCCACCCCAGTGCTTAGTACAGTGCCTGGCACATAGTAAGCACTTAGCAAATATAATCATCGTTATTATTATTATTATTATTATTATTATTATTAATCTTGGCCACTGGATGTGTCCCAGGGAGGCACTTTTTGGTCGCCCCAGTGGATCCTGGCAGGGAAATGTGGAGCATCTAGGCACTGTACCTACAGGGAGCCCAACAGTGATTGACCTATTGATTTTAGAGACAAACTTTTCTAATTAATATCTGCAATATCAATGGCTGAACCAACCCTTTGTGTCTAACTCAATTCATTGTACTTACCAAAAACACAGCTATAGATATTCCAACAAGAAACCCTGCTATCACATCTGACCAGTGATTCCGATATTCTGCTACTCTGTTGACTCCAGTAAGGAAGGCCAAACACATTAAGCCCAAACATAGAACTGGTTTAGCGAGTCTTGTTCCTTTGGCTTTTATTGTGTTGGTAATGTACATCTGAAATAGCAAAAGGAAAAAGATAAGCAGTCATGCAGGGTCCATTCTAATTAAAATGTTTACAATTTATTTCAAACCAGACAATTCTGATTAGTGGAATTTTGAACAGAGAGAGTTATAAACCTTCTAACAAGTCATAGTGAGGGTTGTTAAATTATACTTACTTGAAGTTGCCTTCTCTTAATATTTTAAAATAATCAACAATAAGCCTTCTCTGAATGGTACCGGAAGTGTCAGGTAGGGTTTGATATACCAATATGGTAATGCATTCCTTCTAGTTTTGCCAGATTTGGCTCTAGTTTTTACAGTTTTAGATATTTTCTAGTCATCTGTTCAGAAAACACACAAACTATTTGCTACCAAAATTAGCAAGGAAACATAAAATATTTGGAAAAGTAGACTTAGAAAATGAGTTCATGCTAGTTTGAAATCAGATTTTGTTCCAAAACAAAATGCTGTCTCCATGCTATTAATAGATGTTCTTTACTTTTTTTAATCATATGAAACAAACCTTAATTACAACAAAATACTTAATTACAATAGGGAAAATTTGACAGCATCAGAAATAATGGATAGATACCTGTAGCTCTGGCATATTCACACATCCTAATCAAGACTAATTAGTGGCATTTAACCTCACTGCTTAAAAAGTCTCCAAGTCATAGCTCTTCAACAATAACATGGTCCCTTCCCCAAACCCAATCTGTTCTATTGTTAAATAACTCACAATCCAAACCAATTGGCAGGAAATGAGTGAGCGAGTGAGAGAAAGAGAGAGAGGGAGGGAGAGTGGGAGAGAAAGGCGGGAGAAAGAGAGAGAGAGTCCCACAGATGGGACTTGCTAGTTATTCTTTGAATATGAATGTAAATTTGGCCCACCAAATGAAAAGGGAATTTTCACAGTCTCTTTAGGAAACTAATGGTATGAAAATACACTCAGTTCTCCTGTAGCAATCTGGTAAAACCTAAGGTTAAGGAAAACTTGTACTGTAGTCCCATTTCAATGTAGTGTGCGGTAACATTATTACCGTATAATGTAATAAGGTAACGAAATAAATAACAGTATGACGTTGTCAGACGAATGTTTCCTATCAACTGTATTTATTTAGCACCTACTATGTGCACAGCATTGTACTACGCACTTGGGAGAGTACAATACAACAGAGATGATGGAGACGTTTTCTCCCCAAAAGGAATTTATAGTCTAGAGGGGGAGACAGATATTAAAACGGATTACAGATATGTACATAAATGCTAAGGGACTGAGGATGTGATGAATATCAAGTGCTTAAAGGGTACACTCCAAGTGGATCAGCAACACAGAAGGGTGAGAGAGTAGGGGAAAAGGGGAATTAATCTCTTGTTCCCTAATAGCACACTAGGCCAAATAGGTTGTGAAAACACATGTTGGGGAATAATTGGCTGTATTAACAAAGTGACTGTAAAATGATTCTAGCACAGATGATGCCCTTAGAAATGCTTTGACAATGATTTGTTCAACCATATAATCAGGCCCCCATTTGTGGTGATTTAAAAAAAATAATCTACCTAGCGTGAGAGATAGTCCATTTATTCATTCATTTATTCATTCATTCAATTGTATTTATTGAGTGCTTGCTGCGTTCAAAGCACTGTACTAAGCACTTGGGAGAGTACTATATTACAATAAACAGACACATTCCCTGACCACAATGAGCTTACAGTTTAGAAGGTGAGACCAGAGTCACAAATATGAAATACACCATATCTATACATACAGGCATGTCTTCAAAGTGAACAATGGTTATTGTTTTCTACTCTGCCATATGTTTCTACTTTATCATTTAAGCTCAGGCATAATTGATTTTAATGAGATGGAACCAAAATAAGTATATAGGACACTTGGTTTGGGCTTTGCTCCACCTCTCTAGAAGAACAGAAAGACTTTTGCTATTTTCTTCACCAATGGCACCAGTGTAGGAAATGCTGCACTTTATGTATTAAACATTTCCTAAAGATTGGATCAAAGCTACTCTATTACTTAGCCAAAATGTGTAAAGGATCAGAGAATAAAGCTCAATTCAAAAGCTCTCATGAGTCTGATATAAAGTGAACAGAATGCTTCTACATAGACCAGTATGACCAAGCGGTGATCCCTTTGGGTACTCTGTTAATCAAATAACCACCCAGTTTGAAATTCACTAAAGAACAAAAAAGATCCATGAATGAATGTAGGGACTCATTGATTAAGTGCTGTGAAGATTTAGGATACAACATATTGAGACGAAGAATGAATGACTACAACTTGAATACATCCCTTTATCCTTAAAAAAAAGGAGACAAAATAATTCAAAGCTTGTTCATCAAACCACCATGCAAAATAGTCAAACAACCGTGCAAAAGAGACAAGAATGTAAGAACAAGGACTGTTGAGAGCAGATTCATAAGATATCTTCTGACATCTATTCAGACTGCTTTCCCTCAAAGTCAAGACCTGACTCAATTACCGGACTGAGTCTTCCAGGGAATGTGTCTACCAACTCTGTTTTATTGTGCCCTCTCAATTGCTTAATATAGTGCCCTGCACAGAGGTAAGCACTCCATAAATAAGACTGATAGATTGATTCACCAAAAGCTACTAATCAGGCTGAATCGGAATGAGTAAGAGACCACATCATGCTGGTTCAAAAGTTAAAATGTAGCTTAGTGGAAAGACCACAGGCCTGGCAGTTGGAGGACCTGGGTTCTAAACCTTGCTCTGCCACATGTCTGCTGTATGACCTCAGGCAAGTCACTTCCCTTCTCTGTGCCTCAATTACCTCATCTGTAAAATTGGAATTAAGATTGTGAGCCCCATGTGGGAGAGGGAATGTGTCCAATCTGATTACCTAGAATCTACTCCATGGCTTAGAACAGTACTTGGCACATAGTAAGTGCTTAACAAATACACAGTTATCATTATTATTATAACATTAATTTCAATTCTAATAGCTAGTATTTAGGGTTTGAGATATTTATACATTTTATCAACCACAGGGGAGGATCACTTTAAAAGAACATGCATCTAATCTACTAACAGCTAAAAGATTCCTCTTTGAGCTGCTGGATACACAGTGGAAAAAGGGAGTTGGGGTGGAGAAGGCTATCTGGGAACAGCAGCTTCAAAACATGGCCAGGGAAGCAATCTGGGAGGCAGAGTGGGAAAGAGTTTGAAAGTGGGTGAAAATACAAGATAGGAAAGAATAGTGACAACTACAGTGTTCTCAGGAAGGAGGAGGAGGAGAAGGAGGGAAGGTAGGGAGACAGAAAGGGAGGAAGGGGGTTAAACGCAAACAGAGATTGGCATTAATGAGCTAATAGAAAAAAGAAAGACGAAAAAGCCAGTATGTTAGATTCCTAACACACAGACAACTGAAATTGTGGCAAACAAGAAAATAGAGTTTCAAGAGGATTATGGGATTGTGGCAAAAATGAAAAAAGCACTAGAAACTGCAAACAACAAGCATTTGAGCACAAGAAGGGGTGGTCTTTATGTGTTGTGTATGATGGTTTCACCATGTTTACACTCTAATGGGACAGTGAATGGTTATCAATTGTTACATGCCAAGCACTACTTTAAGCATGGGGGTAGATAAAAAATAACCAAGTCAACATAGTCTCTTGTCCCATGTCACAGGCTAGGGTACTTAATTTTACAGTTTTCCAGTTTTAACTAGGGTACTTAGTTTTACAGGTGAGAAAACTGAGAAATGGAGAATTTACATGACTTGGTCAAGGTCACACTGTAGAGACAAGTGGCAGAGCCAGGATTAAACCCAGATCTTACACCTGGGCTTCTTCCACAAGGCCATGCGCATGGCTAGGGTGTATATCACTTGGTTATTCTGTACTTCCCAAGCATCTAGTACAATGTACCACACCAAGTTGTGGCTAAATTCAAGCTACTTTAATTTTTTCCTATTCATATGACTCTTCCTTCCGCTCCAACTACTCAAAGAGAAAAGAGGAAAAGGATAGAGGTTTCTAGGATAGTGAAACTGTTCATACTCCTCAAGACCACCCTTTTCATAGTATTTGTTAAGTGTTTACTATGTGCCAGGCACTGTACTAAGCAATGGGAGTAGATACAAGATAATCAGGTTAGAGGCAGTCCATGTCCCATACGGGGCTCAAAGTCTTGTCTAATATCACGCAGCAGACAAGTGGCAGACCCGGGATTAGAACCCAGATGCTTCTAACTCCCAGGCCTGTGTTCTGTCCACTAAGTTACGCTGGAGACGAAGCTCCTTTGGACAGGATATCAATCACTCACTTGATGACAACACCTGAAGCTGATGTAGGGTGGAAATGGGATCTATGTAAAGGAGCTTAAAAGGTAGGGGGGAACTCAAAGTCACAAGGGAGGCATTCAAAGGGAATGGTTGACGGAAGCTGGAGTTTACCAGGGAAGCTATAGCTCAGAAGAGATCAGTATCCAAGGAAGAACTCATGTAAGGCAGGCCCATTGAAGAGATACTAAGGAAAGAAAATGTTTTGGGGATAGTAACCATCATCATCATCACCTTGATATTTACTGAGCACTTACTTTGTGCAGAGCACTATACTAAACTCTTGGGAGAGGACAGTCGGTGAATGTATTCCCTGACCACAGTGAGCTTACAGTATAAATTAGGAGCAAGTACCAGTCCAGAGATAAGCTGATATCCTTAGATCTTTTTTAAGGTCCCCTTTGTACCAACGTACTGCAGCCTTCTTGGCAATTTATGGGCTTTGGAGTCAGAGGTCATGGGTTCAAATCCCGGCTCCACCACTAGTCAGCTATATGACTTTGGGCAAGTCACTTCACTTCTCTGTCCCTCAGTTCCTCATCTGTGAAATGGGGATGAAGACTGTGAGCCCTATGTGGGACAACCTGATCACCTTTTAACCTCCCCAGAGCTTATAACAGTGCTTTACACACAGTAAGTGCTTAATAAATGTCATTATTATTATTATTATTATCTCTACGCAGATTCTATATCGATTCTTTGTAGTAGCTAGGAACATTGCAGATGCTATTGCTGTCGAAACCTTTAACAAAGTAAATACTGGCTAGCTGTTACTATCTAACTAAAGAGGGTGGCAAAGAGTGATCTGTGTATGTGTGCAGCCTATAAATTCTATCCTAAATCCCACTAGCACCTCAAGCTCATCATGTCCAAAGCTAAATTCCTCAATCTCTCCTCACAAATCCTTTTCCCTACTTAATTTTCCCATTGCAATAGACAACACCAGCATTCTCTCTGTTTATGAGTCCCTTAACTTTGTCATTATCCATGTCTCCTCCTCTTTCAACCTCATATTTGGTTTTGTCACCAAACCCTGTTGATTCTTCTTCCACATTCCCAAAATCCACTCTTTCCCTCCTGTCCCCCAATTACCACACCAGAACTCAGCACTTGTCATATCCTTGCTTGTCTACTTCATCAGCCTTCTTGCTGATCTCCCTGCCTCCAGTCTCACCCTGTTTCAGTCCATACTCTTCTTTGCTACCATCTTATTAAAATGTCACCATGAACATGCCTCCCCCTCCTAAAACACCTTCACTGGCTTTCTACCCTCTTCTCAGAAACTCCTCAACATTGGTTTTAAAGGCACTCAACAGCTTACTTCCTCCTATCATCTAATCTTCTCCCACTCTTTGCCCTCTTTGTTTCTCTCAACCTCAGCTACTCGCTCTGCCTGGTTCTCATCATTCCTGCAATTGATTTTTTGATTATGCTCATCACCCAGCCTGGAGCACCATCTTCATTTGAATCCTTCAGTCCACTACTCTCCCTATCTTCAAGGCCCAGAAGCCTCTGGAATTAATTTCTCTTCCCCCAGGCTATCATTTCCCCAAATACCATTCTAGAACTCTACATTTGTTCACGCCCAATCTCCTTGAGCACATATATATGTGTGTGCATGTACATATATATATGTATACATATATACAAGTCTACATTTTCCTATTTGTGACATTTCAATTTCCATCTTCCCTACTAGAGTATAAGCTCCTTGAGGGCAAGGATAGCATCTACTAACTGTATTGTACTTTCCTAAAATTTTAGCACTGTGCTATTTATGCAACAGACATTCAATAAATAACATTGATTAATTTCTTATCAATTACACAACACCCCTTTCAGCCACATTCACACTCACAGGTAAACTTTCCCAATAGTTACACTATCTTTCAATAGTCCAAAACAGAACTCCTTATCTTCCCTCCCAAGACCTGTACTCTTCCAATCTTTCCCGTCACTGGGGATGGTACAACCATCCTTCCCATCTCACAAGCCCATAACCTTGGTGTCATCCTTGATTCCGCTCTTCCATTCAACTCACATATCTGATCCATCACCAAATCCTGTCAGTCTCAGCTTCACAGCATCACTAAGATCTGCCCAGTCCTCTCCATCCAAACTGGTACCACATTAGTACACTCACTCATCCTATCCCGCTTAGATTACTACAACCACCTCCTTTCTGACTTCTCAACCTCCTGCCTCTCCCCATTCCAGTCCATACTTCACTTCACTCCTCGGATTACCTTTCTGCAGAAATGCTCATGACAAGCCACCCCGCTTTTCAAAAATCTCCAGTGGTTGCCTATCCACCTCCGTATCAAACAAAACTGACTCACTATTGGCTTTATAGCTCTCCATCACCTTGCCCCTCCTACCTCGCCTTCCTACTCTCCTTCTACAATCCAGCTCACACACTTCGCTCCTCTGGTGATAACCTTCTCAATGTGCCTTAATCTCACCTGTCTCAATGCCAACCCCTGGCCCACATCCTATCTCTGGCCTGGAATGCCCTCCCTCCTCAAATCCGCCAGACAATCACTCTACCCTCCTTCAAAGCCATGCCGAAGGCACATCTCCTCCAAGAGGCCTTCCCAGACTAAGCCCCACTTTTCCTCAACTCGCACTCCCTTCTGCTTCACTCTGACTCTCTCCCTTTGCTCTTCTCCCCTCTCCCCACCCCAGGGTAATTATGTATATATCTGTAATTTTATTTATTTATATCGATAGCTTTCACTTGTATTGATGTCATGATGCCTTTTTACTTGTATTGATGTCTGTCTCGCCCCCTCTACACTGCAAGCATGCTATGGGCAAGGATTGTCTCTCTTTATTGCTGCATTGTACCTTCCCAAGTGCTTAGTACACACAGTACTGCACACAGTAAGCGCTCAATAAATACAACTGAATGAATATGGAAAACGAATACACCTTAATTTCCCAGCTAATATTTTTCATTAATCTTGTTAAAATGTGAAACCCAGAGAAAGTTTTAAAATCTTGAGCTGTTTCTACTTCCCCAAATATGACTCAGTTTTATTGAACAAGCAGTGAATGTTTGTTTTATTGTTATGTTCTACTCTTCCACACGCTTAGCACAGTGCCATGCACACAGGAAGTGCTCAATGAATATGCTCAATTGATTGACCATAAAGTATTCCATGTTTATTTTTGCAACTTAACAATATTTGCAGTATTTTGCACTTTGCATTCTGCTCATGGTACACAAAACAATAACACAGGAATTTTTTTCTGAAACGTCAGACCAGGTGGTGTCTGCGAGCCATCCACCCCAAACTATGAATTCCCAAAGATTTGGGACGCAGTGTGATCTAACGGAAAGAGCATGGGCCTGGAGTCAGTGGACCTGAGTGCTAATCCCAGCTCTGTTTTCTGACCTTGGGCAAGTCACTTCACTTCTCTATGCCTCAGCTTCCTCATCTGAAATATGAGGATTCAATAACTGTTCTTTCTCCTACTCAGACTTGGTCCATTCTGATTTAATTTGTATCTACCCCAGTGTTTAGAACTTGACATATAGTAAGTGCTTAAGAAATACCACAAAAAAAACATGAAGTTCTTCATAAACACAGTTAATCTATTATTATAGAAGTGATTGTATCAGGATAATCTATATCCAAAAATACTTTGGATTTAATTATATATTTGATTAACGGTTAAAGACATTTTTGGATTTTAATATTCAGATAACTGAAGCCAAACACATGTTTAGTCATCAAATTTATCATTAATTTCAGTCTGCTGATACAAGGGAAATTAAATAATTTCAATTTCCCCATTTCCATTTCCTGGACAGTAAGTTGTCAACACATAGATAGTATTGGTATGTGCAAAATCACTTTTCAAATAGTATCATATGTATGTTTATACAGACCACCTGAATACATGTTATCTTATTAAAAGGAAGACAGATAAAAAAGCAGAAAGAGAAAGACTGAAGAGGGTGGAAAAAGGACTAATGGATAAAGAAAAATGAGTGTAAGAAGAGCCACGCTCAGGAGAAAATATGATCTTTCCTTTCGTCCCAGCCAACCACTCTGCTTTCTGTGAAAACAGGAAGTCTAAATTTAGGTTTTTAGTAAAGATATAAAGGAAGGAAAATGAACAAAAATAGTGAGAAGTTTGAGCCTAGACTCAGCACATGTAGATCTATATTTACTCTATATTTCCTAGATTTTTCTCTTCAATTTCAGTAAGGTTCTATGGACAGAATACTGAGTATACTGAATAAACAGAAAATACTTAGAACAGTGCATCACACAGTTAGTGACCCATCAATCAGTCACATTTATTGAGCACTTACTGTGTGCAGAACACTCTACTAAGCACTTGGGAGAGTACAATAAAACAGAGTTGGAATATATATTCCCTGCCCACAATGAGCTTTCTGTCTAGAGGGGGGAGACAGACATTAACTTAAATAAATTACATTCATTCATTCATTCAATCGTATTAACTGAGTGCTTACTGTGTGCAGAGCACTGTACTAAGCGCGTGGGAAGTACAAGTCGGCAGCATATAGAGACAGTCCCTACCCAACAATGGGCTCACAGACAACAATGGGAGACAGACAACAAAACAAAACATGTAGACAGTTGTCAAAATTGTCAGAACAAATAGAATTAAAGCTATATGCACATCATTAACAAAATAAATAGAATAGTAAATATGTACAAGCAGAATAGAGTACTAAATCTGTACAAATATATACGAGTGCTGTGGGGAGGGGAAGGAGGTAGGGCGGGGGGGGATGGGGAGGAGGAGAGGAAAAGGGGGGCTCAGTCTGGGAAGGCCTCCTGGAGGAGGTAAGCTCTCAGTAGGGCTTTGAAGGGAGGAAGAGAGCTTGTTTGGCGGGTATGTGGAGGGAGGGCATTCCAGGCCAGGGGAAGGACATGCGCTGGGGGTCGACGGCGGGACAGGAAAGAATGAGGTACAGTAAGGAGGTTAGCGGCAGAGGAACGGAGGGTGCGGGCTGGGCTGCAGAAAGAGAGGAGGGAGCTGAGGTAGGAGTGGGTGAGGTGACGGAGAGCACTGAAGCCAAGACTGAGGAGTTTTTGCCTGATTCGTAGGTTGACAGGCAGCCACTGGAGATTTTTGAGGAGGGGAGTAACGTGCCCAGAGCGTTTCTGCACAAAGATAATCCGGGCAGCAGAGTGAAGTACAGACTGAAGTGGGGAGAGACAGGAGGATGGGGGGATCAGAGAGGAAGCTGATGTAGTAATCCAGTCGGAATAGGATGAGAGATTGAACTAGCAAGGTAGCGGTTTGGATGGAGAGGAAAGGGTGGATCTTGGCGATATTGCGGAGGTGAGACTGGCAGGTTTCGGTGACGGATTGGATGTGTGGGGTGAACGAGAGAGCGGAGTCGAGGATGACACCAAGGTTCATTCATTCATTCAATCGTATTTATTGACTGCTTACTGTGTGCAGAGCACTGTACTAAGTGCTTGGGAAGTACAAGTTGGCAACATACAGAGACGGTCCCTACCCAACAGTGGGCTCACAGTCTAAAAGGGGGAGACAGAGAACAAAACAAAACTTATTAACAAAATAAAATAAATAGAATATGTACAAGTAAAATTAATAAATAGAGTAATAAATACGTACAAACATATATACGTATGTACAGGTGCTGTGGGGAAGGGAAGGAGGTAAGGCGGGGGGATGGAGACGGGGAGGAGGGGGAGAGGAAGGAGGGGGCTCAGTCTGGGAAGGCCTCCTGGAGGAGGTGAGCTCTCAGTTGGGCCTTGAAGGGAGGAAGAGAGCTAGCTTGGCGGATGTGGGGAGGGAGGGCATTCCAGGCCAGAGGGATGACGTAAGCCAGGGGTCGACAGCGGGACAGGCGAGAACGAGGCACGGTGAGGAGATTAGCGGCAGAGGAGCGGAGGGTGCGGGCTGGGATGTAGAAGGAGAGAAGGGAGGGGAGGTAGGAGGGGGCGAGGTGATGGACAGCCTTGAAGCCGAGGGTGAGGAGTTTCTGCCTGATGCGCAGATTGATTGGTAGCCACTGGAGATTTTTGAGGAGGGAAGTAACATGCCCAGAGCGTTTCTGCACAAAGATGATCCGGGCAGTGGCGTGAAGTATGGATTGAAGTGGGGAGAGACAGGAGGATGGGAGATCGGAGAGGAGGCTGATACAGTAATCCAGACGGGATACGATGAGAGCTTGAACGAGCAGGGTAGCGGTTTGGATGGAGAGGAAAGGGCGGATCTTGGCAATGTTGCGGAGGTGAAACCGGCAGGTTTTGGTGATGGCTTGGATGTGAGGGGTGAACGAGAGAGCGGAGTCAAGGATGACACCAAGGTTGTGGGCTTGTGAGACGGGAAGGATGGTAGTGCCGTCAACAGTGATGGGAAAGTCAGGGAGAGGGCAGGGTTTGGGAGGGAAGACAAGGAGTTCAGTCTTGGACATGTTGAGTTTTAGGTGGCAGGCAGACATCCAGATGGAGATGTCCTGAAGGCAGGAGGAGATGCGAGCCTGGAGGGAGGGGGAGAGAGCAGGGGCAGAGATGTAGATTTGGGTGTCATCAGCGTAGAGATGATAGTTGAAGCCGTGGGAGCGAATGAGGTCACCAAGGGAGTGAGTGTAGATCAAGAACAGAAGGGGACCAAGAACTGAACCTTGAGGAACCCCTACAGTAAGGGGATGGGAGGGGGAGGAGGAGCCTGCAAAAGAGACTGAGAATGAACGACTGGAGAGATAAGAGGAGAACCAGGAGAGGACAGAATCTGTGAAGCAAAGGCTCGATAGTGTGTTGAGGAGAAGGGGGTGATCCACAGTGTCAAAGGCAGCTGAGAGGTCGAGGAGGATTAGAATAGAGTAGGAGCCATTGGATTTGGCAAGAAGGATGTCACTGGTGACCTTTGAGAGGGAAGTTTCATGGGAGTGTGGGGGATGGAAGCCAGATTGGAGACTACAATTGGACTGGATTACAGATATATACAAAAGTGCTGAGGGGCAGGGTGAATAAAGGGAGTAAATCAGGGTGATGCAGAGGGGCGTGGGAGAAGAGGAAATGAGGGCTTAGTCAGAGAAATCCTCTTAACTGTTCAATGAATACCGTTCTTCCTACTACTACTTCTACAGAGACTTTCATAGCATAACCTTTTGGAAAAGACACAGGCCTGGGCAACAGAGGACCTAAGTTCAAATCTCCCTGTGCCATTTTCCCATGTGGGGGAGTTGCAAGTTGCAAGTTAGGCAAGATGCTTAACTGTTCCGTGCCACAGTTTCCTCATCTGTAAAATGGTGATCTATGCCTGTATTCCCTCCTACTTAGAGTGTGAGGTCCATGGTAGGACAGAGACTGTGTGTGACCTGATTTTCTTGGCACAGAGTAAGGGCTTAAAAAACAATGCAATTAACTATTATAAATAATATAATAACAATAATAACAAATAACAATAAGAGCTGTGACCCAGACACCTGAGGATTCCCTCTTTAGGAACTCTTTTCCCATGTAATATTCTTAAGTTCCACAACCCTCTAAACTGTAACTCACCTGTCTACTTGTTTTGTTGTCTGTCTCCCTCTTCTAGACTGTGAGCCCATTGTTGGTTAGGGACCGTCTCTATATGTTGCCGATTTGCACTTCCCAAGCGCTTAGTACAGTGCTCTGCACACAGTAAGCGCTCAATAAAGATGATTGAATGAATGAATGAATAAACGTAAGCTAATTGTGGGCAGGGAATGTGTCTGTTTATTGCTATAGTGTACTCTCCCAAGTGCTTAGTACAGTGCTGTGCACACAATAGGCACTCAATAAATATGATTGACTGATCGACACTGCATCCTTTACAATTTTCTCTGTTTCCCAACATGTCTGTCCTCCCCTACTTTCACTCTGAACCTCATATGGGCCAGGGACTGCGTCTGAGCTACTTATTGTATCTTTCCAGGGCTTGGCCATGGTCACAGCATAGGGTAAGCACTTATTAAATACCATAATCCACCAACTTTCATTTGTGTGTGTTTCCTGTCTATCACCTTTCAGTCAGTCATTCAGGCAGCTGATCGTATTAACGGAGCACTTACTGTGTGCTGAGCACTATACTTAGCACCTGGGAGAGTACAATATAACAATAAACAGACAGGTACCTTACACTTCAACAGCAACAAGGATCAACAGGGCTATTTAGTGTACAATCATTTTGTTTTCCCATTTTTCCTTAAAATGAGCCTTCCTTTTTAAAAATGAAGTGAAGATTTAGGAACCACTTGCTTGATAACAAACATAAGCCAGGTAGAGAAACCCTGAGGACAAATACCTTACATACACAATGCTCCTTTTTTTAATGGTATTTGTTAAGTGCTTACTAAGTGCTAGGCACTGTATTAAGAGCTGGGGTAGATACAAACTAAGCAGATTGGACACAGTCCATGTCCAACATGGGGATCACAGTCTTAATTCCTATTTTACAGATGAGGTAACAGGCACAGAGAAGTTAAGCGACTTGCCCAAGGACACCTAGCAGACAAATGATGGGGCCAGGATTAGAACTCAGGTCCTTCTGACTCCCATGCCCATGCCCAATCCTCTAAGCCATGCTGTTTCTCTATGAGCTCTAAAGATGCCATTTTCTTCCATTCTATTTTTGAGATTACTTCATGAACCAATTTTCCATTCCACCCTTGTAATATATGACATTAGCTTCAATCAGCGATATGATTCAATCTCATGGCTTGCTACTGCATATAGCGAGGACTGCAAAGGTGACAAAGTTATTTAAAACGAAATTAAAATTAATTAACATTACAAGTTTTCTGCAGGGCACAGAGAGCCATAAGATTTAAAATTAAATCAAAGTCAATTTGGTCCTGGTAAACCAAGTTCAGTCCTTTGGGTGTTTCACACCTTACTGCTCACGATGAAACAAGACAGGGAGATGTACTTTTTTAGTTCTTTATGGAGCTAAAGGTGAACAAGCAAACCTTCAAAAATTTGAGCAGTTAGCCCCTCATCCATCTAATAGGCGAATACATCTAAGCCCTAGTTTCAAGCTTCCTCTATTTGGAAGTTCATGGAATTTATTAATAATTAGAGTAGTAATTATTACTATTATCAGAGAAGCAGCATGACCTAGTGGATAAAGCATGGGTCTGAGAGTCAGAAGGACCTGGGTTCTAATTTCGGCTCTGCCACTTGTCTGCTGTGTGACTATGGGCAAATCATTTCACTTCTCTGTGCCTCAGTTCCTTCACCTGTAAAATGGGGATTAAGTCTGCGAGCCCTTTGTGGAAAAGGGACTGTGTCCACACCAATTTGCTTGTATCAACCCCAGCACTTAGTACAGTGCCTGGCACATGCTTAACAAACACCACAATTATTAATAATGACAAGGTCAATAATTGTGGCGCTTGCTAAATTCTTAAACTGTATGCCAAATACGCCACTAAGCACTGAGCTAGATATCAGATAATCAGGTGGGACACAATCCCTTTCCCACATGGGGCTCATGGCCTAAGTTGGAGTGAACACAGGTATTTTATCCCTATTTTACTGATGAGTGAACTGGGGCACATATTTGCCCAAAGTCACACTGCAGGCATGGGGCAGGACCAGGGCTGGAACTATGATCCTCTGACTCTCAGTTTAATCCTGCTTCTCAATTCTACTTCAAAGTACATTTTTAAGTTTGTTCTTTGCTTTTTTTTTTCTGTTATGGTGAACCTCGACATATCAAGAAACTCAAAGTCTAGCAACTCTGAAGAAACTTTTTACCCAAGAGGGTTTTCAAACATTCTACCAAGCAGACGTCCTTAACCCTCAGTCAGGGCTTTTCTCTTCCCTCTCCCCCGGCACTCTGGACCTGTGACCACGCTCTCCAATTCCTGTCATTTTCTAAAATGTCAGACTGATAATCCCCGATTTTTCCATGTTTAGAGTTCAGAAAGTGGAAGAAATGACCTACACTATGAATACTGAGAGGAGAAAATGGGTCATTTGAGCAGCTCTACATCACGGCAGCAGCAAGAGGTGGGTGGAAGTTGATGCCAATTGATGCAAGAGAAGACTGACTTGGAGTTTGAATTGTGAATGTGTGCAGTGAAAGAAGAAAGTAAAAGTGGAGGAGAAAAAAGAGAAAGGGAAAGAAAAACTAGGGAAAGTGGGGTGTGACTTTTAGGGAAGAAAAGGGGCTGAGTGGCATCCTTCATGTCTTACTTAAAGCCTCTCCCATCTGCTTGTGGCTCTCAATATCACAAACACAAATCTCTTGTTTCCTGACTCCCCACGTATTTCAAAGACTACAACTTTCAATTAGAAAACGCTTGATGAAGTTTCAATATATTTATCTCTAAATCACACAATTGAGAGTCAAAAACAATTCACCAGAGGTTAAATCTGGAGAAAACAAAGGCTGAGTTTTCTAACGGATAGAGCATATTTTTATCCATCAGACTTCCATAGAGACTGACTGTGATTTAATTCCTCTCCATCACTTTGGAATCTTTAACGAAAGTAAAATCAGTGACTAAGAGAATCTGTGACTTTGCTTATTAAATTATGAGTAGCATAAAAAACTCATCAAATCTTACTTCATATGTTTCTGAGCTACTTATTTTTTTATTTATGTACTTACATGCTTTCATAACTCCTACACTCTTATTTAAAAATATATCTCCATTTAAATAAGGCTATAAACCTACTTCGGCTGAGTACAGATTCTTATTTATCTACAAATCAAAATGCTAGGAGGGATTCTGAAACATTGCAGTATTATGTAATAAAGATTTCCCAAGGTGTATCTAGAAAAGCTGCAAGAAACATATATTTGTATTTGGGCTTAAATCTAAAAGCAAGAATGCCTGCAAAAACTAAGCTTGCATCAGGAAATCAGGAATAAAATTCAAAGTTGCCATAGCAGCCCACCCACACTAAAAAAATGTGAGCAAGATGGAGAAAGCAAAAGAGATAGACATAAAAAAATCTACTGTTAACAAAATGGTAGTGTCCATCAATGGCAATTATATTCAGACAGTCTGATTTCAGTTCTGAAACAATACTAAAAGTTTAAGGACGTCATACTAAAGGACATTTCCAGCCAATCTTTTTCTTTATAAACCTCCTGGACTTTGTGCCCTGGTCTTTAACTTTCACATGTAACTCCCGCTAAGGCCAGAGGAAATAATAATAATAATGATAACATTTGTTAAGCGCTTATTATGTGCAAAGCACTGTTCTAAGCGCTGGGGAGGACACAAGGTGATCAGGTTTTCCCATGTGGGGAAGTCTTAATCCCCATTTTACAGATGAGGTAACTGAGGCACAGAGAAGACTTGCCCAAAGTCACACAGCTGACAAGTGGCGGAGTCAGGATTTGAACCCATGACCTCTGACTCCCAAGCCCGTGCTCTTTCCACTGAGCCATTCTGCTTCTCTTAGATGAATTGGGACCTGGTGATAAATGTCCATAACATGAATAGTGCTGGCTCAAAAATGCCAGGAAATACTTAGCTTTGCAATTATTTGGAAAAACACAATATAAAAATACGTTCAATCTATTATTTTGGAAAAAGAATAGTTTCCCAGTTTAAATTATGAAACAGAGTGGGATAATTGGCTTCACATCCTACCATAGATTAGCTCTGCCTTTATTGATATAGGGACTTAGAGCTGTCCCTTGGTGTAATTCAGTGTAACATGCTTTGATG
Source organism: Tachyglossus aculeatus (assembly GCF_015852505.1). Lineage (NCBI taxonomy): Eukaryota > Metazoa > Chordata > Mammalia > Monotremata > Tachyglossidae > Tachyglossus > Tachyglossus aculeatus. Next base: position 53,786,027 of record NC_052069.1, read on the forward strand.
TATTGATTATATACATTGTAATACCTTTTATTATGTCACCAACATGCAAATATTTTATATATATATATCTCTAAAAGCAAGAATGTACTACATATATGCCAGTATATATATATATATACTATACTGGTTATGTATATATTGAGCCCTCTCCATCCCCTCCGCCTTACCTCCTTCCCTTCCCCACAGCACCTGTATATATGTATATATGTTTGTATGTATTTATTACTCTATTTATTTATTTTACTTGTACATATTTATTCTATTTATTTTATTATGTTAATATGTTTTGTTTTGTTCTCTGTCTCCCCCTTCTAGACTGTGAGCCCACTGTTGGGTAGGGACCGTCTCTATATGTTGCCAACTTGTACTTCCCAAGCGCTTAGTACAGTGCTCTGCACACAGTAAGCGCTCAATAAATACGACTGACTGAATGAATGCATTATACACATAGAAATAGACCAATAAGCACATGAAACGTTTGAATTTTAGGGTATTCAGTTCATCAGTTTTGTGATTACTGATGCACTCAGCCCTAAATTTTTAAGACTAGAATTATCACATTCTAGCAGAGGATATGCATGTCATATAGTAAGCTGGTGAACTGAACAGAGCCATGAAGGGAATGAAAGGGAGTCATCAGACAACCGATCAGGCAGGAGGCTAACTCAGAAAGAATGCAACATGAAGCTGACTAGTGAAGAGAAAACATATCATGCGAAAAAAGTGCCAATGGGATAAAAATCATTTGTGAAACCAAGAGGTCACAAAGCCGGAAGAACCAGAAGGAGGAAAGGAAGAAAGAGGATGAGAAGTGGCCTTTGAAAATCAAATCAACAATGAAGTGAAGATCTGGCACAGTAGCAACTGAAATAAATTTTTTCAAGGTGGTCTAGCAATAAAGATATGATAACTACTTTCAGACTCACCATTTTCAGATAAACACACTCAGATGATTGCTTTGGCCGGGCAACTTTGAGCTGAAATGATTTCTGCCTCAGTCAGACCAATATTTAGATAATCAAACAATGATATTAACTGAGCGCTTACTATGTCCAGAGCACTGTAATAAGTGCTTGGGAGAATACAATACCACAGAGTTGGCACAACTGCCCACAGGTAGCTTACTGTCTGGATAGCAGATAAAAGAAAAGTCTTAGGTAGTGGAGAAGGTGGAGAGTAGATGTGTAAACTAGTTGCTGAAGTATTTACAGTATGCATTAGGAGGCCTTCCCAGACTGAGCCCCCTCCTTCCATTCCCCCTCCCCCCCCCCCCATTCCCCCTGCCTTACCTCCTTCCCCTCCCCGTAGCACCTGTATATATGTATATATGTTTGTACATATTTATTACTCTATTTATTTTACTTGTACATATTTATTCTGTTTATTTTATTTGGTTTATATGTTTTGTTTTGTTGTCTCTCTCCCCCTTCTAGACTGTGAGCCCGCTGTTGGGTAGGGACCATCTCTATATGTTGCAAACTTGTACTTCCCAAGCGCTTAGTACAGTGCTCTGCACACAGCAAGCGCTCAATAAATACGATTGAATGAATGAATGAATGTCAGGGAACAGTCTTCCCTAACATGGATCTGTCTGGATATAGCACTATATAGTGTCAGAGAAACAGCTTTGTGCATGTTTATGGTGTGGGTCAAGGTGTTCATACTATACATTTTGGTGAGCGTAAGGTTCTGCGGGAATACACCCTCCTCATTACAGAAACACCGATCTATGCTCTTATGTAGGACTGCTATAATCCCAAGCATAAAACCTATGACAGGGGAAGCCAAGCCGCCAACTGAAGAGTTGCAAACCAAAACCCCGGTGTGGTTCAGAGTTGCAGAACGATAAAACTTCCTTTAATTGGAACACAGAGCAGGTGCTCTGGATGGAGGGAGGAGGGAAGTGGCAGTGAACAGTGGAGAGTAGACGTTCTCGGGGAAGGGACTAGTGAAGTAGTGGGACCTAGTGGATAGAGCATGGCCCTGGGAGTCTGCTGTGTGACTTTGGGCAAGCCACTTAACTTCTCTGTGCCTCAGTTACCTCATCTGTAAAATGGAGATTAAGACTTTGACCCCCACGTGGGACAACCTCATTACCTTGCTTCTACCCCAGCACTTAGAACACTGCTTGGCACATAGTAAGCACTTAACAAATACCATAATAATAATAATTATTATTATTACTAATTCCAGCTCTGCCACTTATCTCCTATGTGACCTTGGGCAAGTCACTAAACTTCTTCATGCCTCAGTTACCTCATTTGTAAAATGAGGATCGATGGTGAGTCCCATGTGGGACAGGGACAATTCGAACCTTGTATCTACTCCAGCACTTAGTACAGTGCCTGACACAGAGTAAGCACTTGATAAATATAATAATAATGATAGCATTTATTAAGTGCTTACTATGTGCAAAGCACTATTCTAAGCGCTGGGGAGGTTACAAGGTGATCAGGTTGTCCCATGGGGGGCTCACAGTCTTAATCCCCATTTTACAGATGAGGTAACTGAGGCCCAGATAAGTTAAGTGACTTGCCCAAAGTCTCACAGCTGGCAATTGGCAGAGCAGGGATTTGAACTCATGACCTCTCACTCCAAAGCCCATGCTCTTTCCACTGAGCCACGCTGCTTCTCTAATAAACAAACAAAAACACCAAAAAGGGCTGGAGGGGTGGTCTATGTGGTAGGGGTGGCGATTTAGAGAGACAGGTGGGGCAGAGGCCAAGGGTGGGACTGGGGTGGACTATTTGCCAAAGGGGCAGGAGCAGTGGCACACTGGATCCTTTTGCCATGGCAGTGAACTCTATTATATTAATGTCTGCCACCCTACTAGACTGCAAGCTCATTGTGGGCAGGAAATGTGTCCGTTTATTGCTACATTGTACTCTCTGAAGCACTTGGTACAGTGCTTTGCACACAGCAAGTGCTCAAAATATACAATTGACTAATAAACTGAAAGCTGCAAAGCAATAATGATAACAGTAATAATAACAATAATCAGAATACTAATAATGGTATTTAAGGATTACTATGTGCCAAGTAATATGCTTGGTCCTCAGGTAGACAAAATATAATCAGCTCAAACACAGTTCCTTTTCCGCATAGTGTTCATCCCACAGTATAAGGGGGAGGGAGGGCAAGAATTTTATTCCCATTTTACAGTTGTGGAATCTGCGGTTCAGAGAAATGAAGTGACTAGCCCAAAGTCAGGCAGCAGGCAAGTGGTGGAGCAGGAAATAGAATCCAGAGCTCCTGACCCCCAGGCCTGTGCTCTTTCCACTAAGCCAGGCTGCTTCTCAAGGCTCAGAGAAGCAGCAAGATTGGAAGAGCCTCCCAGGTGGCCACTCCTGAATTCTGATGTTGATTGTGCTTTACAAAAATCACCTATCATTAAAATCCATGTAAAGTGGCCAAGTTCCTGGATCTGAGGGTGTTCCTGAAGTGCAGGCAAAGAAGGGATTTAATGCTTAAACCTTTACACTGGCTATTCCTCCTCCTGTAGGACACTTGATAACTATCATAGGACTTTAATGGCCCTTTCCCCATCACCATATTCTCTATCTTCAAGAAGAAAGTTTAGAGAGCTGACTTGGTATGAATCTTCTTTGTTTTCTCAGTTCTCCAGTGCCAGTAAGGGCTTTAACCATTCACTTTGGTTCTAAAGATACTTCTAACCAGACACTACCTGAATTACATTGTAGTTTCAGATCAAAACACAGTCCAGCACACGTTACGTTTGCAGCATGCTGATACAAGAGTCATGTGGGGATAAATAGCAAAATCACTTAACTATTCATACAAAACCATTTTGTCAGAAAATCTGTTTTCTCGCAACCTCTAAGCAAATTGAGCTTGCACTCACAATTTCTTCCCTAGCATTAGTAGTGAGTGAGCAGAACACAGAAATCACTATTTTGGAAGCAACCAAACCTGGTTCTTGATCCAACTACCTCAGGAACCCTAATAATACAAGTACCTCAATGAAAGAGAGTTTCTTCACATGTCTGTATCTGCCAAACTATGGGGCTGTTAATTAAGCAGCCAAGCCCCTATCAGTACCTAACAAAGGCATACCATGAGAATGTCGTTAAGAGCCAGGTGTAATGTATGAATCATTTCTCCCTCTTACTTAGACTGTGAGCCCCATATGGGACAGGGAATTTAGCTGCCCTAATTAACTTGTACCTACCACAGTACTTATAACAGTGTTTGACACACAGCGTTTAACAAATACCATAAACAATTTTTAAATTTGGCAGCAGATTCTCTTCAAGTAGTTTGTGCCTTACATAGATGCAGCTCCCTTATAAACATGCTACCACAAATGGCTCTGTGCCTTGTTCTAGAGTGCCAAATTACTTGTTTCTGTGAGGCACACCCCACCTAGAACAGGGCTCCATCTTTCTTAGTTGAATTTTTCATTAGAAAGTTCTAGGCGAGCCATGAATCCATTTGGCATAAATCTTAGATCCAGGCCTTAAAACTCAGTTTTGGCTGTGTCAATACAAAGATGATAATAATAATAATAATAATAATAATAATAATAATAATAACTAAGCGCTTACTATGTGCCAAGCACTGTTCTAAGTACTAGGGTAGATACAAGCTAATCAGGTTATCCCACGTGGGGCTCACAGTCTTAATCCCTATTTTACAGATGAGGTAACTGAGGCACAGAGAAGTTATGTGGCTTGTTCAAGGTCACACATTAGACAAGTGGTGGAGCAGAATTAGAACCCATGTCCTCTGACTCCCAAGTCCATGCTCTTTCTGCTAGCCATGCTGCTTCACTATTGAGAAGGCCTGCAATACGACTCTTACACCTGCACCATGATCCCTGAATATCAGCTGTTATCTGTGCATATTCCTGAGAGATGTCACTTTAGTGAGTGAGAAGAAGGACCACTCTCCTGGGTTCACTGGCTTTGGGAAGGCTTCCCACATCTGTAGATAGGGTGTAACCTGGTAACTAACAATCTGTTAAATTGGAAGAATTTCTTGGAGGTATAAATGTGTATTGTAACACCTGTTTCCAAGTCTCTTGTTGCACCTTCCAACATGACAGCATAGAATAAACTCAGTGTATTCCTACTTCATTCCATCGGTGACAGGGAATCAATCGGACAGGGTATTATAGGGTCTGATCGGCCTTCCATGCTGACCTGATTTAGTCTCAGAGTATTAATGAACTTCAGGGCAGCCAAATTGGCTAAATCATTCTCAGGATCCAGACCTGCTGAGAGAATTAAATGCTTGGGTCAAGTCACTGAGAACAGCCTAGAGATCCTGGTAGACTTCCCTGCACGTCTGCATTTGGGAAACTATGTGGCCTAGTGAAAAGAGTCTGGGTCTGGGAATCAGAAGACCTAGGTTCTAATCCAGTTCTGTCAATCGCTTACTGTGTGACTTAGGGAAAGTCCCTGAATTTCTCTGGGCCTCGGGTTCCTCATCTGTGAAATTCATTCATTCATTCAATTGTATTTATTGAGCGCTTACTGTGTGCAAGCACTGTACTAAGCGCTTGGGAAGTACAAATTGGCATCACATAGAGACGGGCCCTACCCAACAGTGGGCTCACAGTCTAGAAGAGTGGGCTCACAGGGATTCAATACCTGTTCTCATTCCTAGTTAGACTGGCAGCAACACGTGGAACAGTGGATATGTACAACCTGACTTACTTGTATCTACCCCAGTGCTTGGCACATAGTAAGTGCTTATAATTATGTGACAAGCAGAAAATATCATGTCCACTGTGCTACATTGTGATCTGAAGCCACATTGAGATTTGGGGAAATTCTGGCAAGTGATAGTCATTAGAAGATGGAACAGGACTTCTCTGGTTAAGATCTTGCTGGATGCAATAGAGAGGAATGAGATGGCTCTAACTGAAACCTGATCTTTTTGAAGAGGCTGATGATGGTGAAACTGCCTCACTGTTCCACATGTTGAGGAAATGTTATGGAAGCTATGGTGTTTAAACCCTGTTTAATGAACTTAACAGAGTTTCCAGTCCATGCTGGAAGACCTTCGAAGGTTTACCACTGGGTTCTTTCAATCATATTTAGTAGGCACTTACTGTGTGCAGAGCACTGTTCTAAATGTTTGTAATGTTTATAATAATAGAAACAATGAATTGCATCTTCATTTTTCATGGCTCTAGAAGCCGGACAACTTCCTCAGTAGCTGGGACAAGTGCCAATGCACTGCATCTCATTGAACAACTAATTAGTTTTACGGTATTCATTAAGTGCGTACTATGTGTTAAGCACCATTCTAAGTGCTGGGGTAGATCCAAGTTTATCAGGTTAGACACAGTCCCTGTCCCACATGAGGCATACAATCTAAGTAGGAAGTAGTACGATTTAATCCCCATTTTATAGATGAGGTAAGTGTGGCACAGAGAAGTTAAGTGACTTGCCCAAGGTCACATAAGAACAAGTGGCAGGTCCTCTAACTCCCTGGCCTGTGCTGTATCAACTATGCCACGCTGCTTCACTCATGAAAAAGATTGCTAAGGGACGAGGCATACTCCACAGAACTTTAAAAACTGTGAATATGTATCTATCTATATAGAGAGAAGCAGGATGGCGTAGTGGATAGAGCACAGCCCTGGGAGTCAAAAGGTCATGAGTTCTAATCCAGATTCCACCACTTATCTGCTCTGTGACCTTGGTCAAGTCACTTCAATTCTCTGGGTCTCAGTTCCCTCATCTGTAAAATGGGGATTGAGACTGTGAGCCCGACGTGGGATAGGGACTGCATCCAACCCGATTAGCTTGTGTCTACCCCAGCACCTAGAAAGTGCCTGGCACACAGTAAGCACCTAACAAGTGCCACTGTAATTATATATATATATATATACACACACATATGCATATACACAATTTATAAATACATACATAAATACACAATTTTAAAAGCTCACATATATAGAAATACAAGTTTAGAAGTCATATGTATGTGTATATCTAGCTGCCTAAAATGGATAATAGAAATTTAAGTTTTGGAAAAGATTGGAGGATGGTGGTTCGCTGGAGATATTTTTTGCCAAAATGTGACTTTGATTCTAGTTAGCTATTGAATTTGATATTATATTGACATAAATTCTAACGGCTAAGTTAATCAGGCTGTCCTGAGATACCCAGGACTTCAGGGGTTTCAGGACTATCTCTCCAAAAGGCACAAGAGTTCTTCCTTTCAGTCCACCTTAGAAAACCGGGTTCAGGAGTCTCTGCTGTTCCCAAACTCACTACTTGTCCCCCCAAAACCCGTATCTAATTACTAGATACTCAATGCTCATCCTCTCAGCTTGAGAGAGACTCTGAAACTAGCAATAATGCCAAAACTAGCAATAATGCCATCATTAGCAGCTTAGCCCTCACCACCCGAATGCCATAGTGATGGTGTTCATGAAATTAATTAAATAGTTCAGGCCCAGTCCCTGTTTCCCTCAAGGGACTCACAATCCAAGGTGGAGAGAATAAGCTCGTAGAGAGAGGAAAGACTGTAAGCAATAGCAGCCAACAAAGACAGACTATAGAAATTAAGAACATTACGGAGAGTTCCAGCAGTAATTTTTTTTTTTTTTTGGTGTCTGTCCCCAATGCTATGCTGTTAGCACCCTGAGGGCAAGGATCATGCCTATTAATTCTATTGTACTTTCCCTAGGGCTTATTTATTATTGTGCACAGAGTAGGGGCTCAGCAAACCATATTGGTTGATTAACAGAGAACGGTCCTTGGAGGCTTTTACCACTCCCAGGCCCGGACTTCATTATGAATGCCTCAGCCTACTGAGCATCTTTGAGGGCAACACAAATGCCAAGATGCTGAAAATCAGATCAGGGACTCCAGGAACTAGTTCTATTCCAGGGAAATTATTTTTTATAGCCAGGTTGGACTCAGTCAAATCCCAATTCCTACGTACATAGAAATTAAAAAGTGTCTTTAATTTTCCTACGAAGTAAAAAAAAGTTTTGGTTCTTAGAGAGTTCTGCAGAAGGCCTCCTTTGTAACCTGCCTGACTACTGAGAATAGGGTTTAGCTATTATCTCCTTGATATTAAATGTATTTCAAATACATAAACTTACTTAAAATTGAAATAGCCACACAACCTAGGAAGTCATAAAATTATAAAAAATGAGGACAGATAATAATGAATGCTGAGTAGAATTAATTTTTGTTCACCAACATTGAGAAATTCAGGAATCTCTCTACAGATTTGTCTCCTAAATGAATGACCATAATTACTTGCAAAATTGCCTTACTTTCTGCATCATTTTTGCAACACAAAAACAGGGTAGGGCTAGTATGTGGGGTCATGTAAGAATTACGTATAGCAACAAGGGGAACAGGACAAATGAGAGGAGAAGGAAAAAGGAGGAGGAAAGGAGGGGAGAAGGAAGAGGAAAGCAAGAGAGCATTTGAGACTCCATCTCTTACTCGTATTGCACTCACCCAAGCACTGCATTTAATAGGCACTTGATGAGTTGCCCCTTCTCCATCCCCCTTCTTCTCTTCCTACCCTGGAATTCTCAGGTTTCAGTGGAGAAACACTCTCTCCTGGTCAAACCGGCTCTGCCCAGTTATCCGGTTCTGATTCATTCATCCATTGAATCGCATTTATTGAGCGCTTACCGTGTGCAGAGCACTGTACTAAGTGCTTGGGAAGTACAAATCGACAACATAAAGAGACGGTCCCTGCCCAACAACGGGCTCACAGTTCTCATCCTTTTCTTCCCCCTGATAACACTACTACCAGTGCTTACAAATAAAAATAAGTGATACATTAAATAATCCTATATTCCTATCTTCAAAATTGGGGAGGGGAAAGTATGCAATGGAGTCAATTATATGAGTAAATACTGCATTCAAAAACACTTTTCACTCATAATGTGCATCAACGCTACTCTGTTATGAAGTTAAAAACAAGTTCACAGATTCCACCAGTTCCTTAAAAGCATTGGTGTGAACCACTAGCCAGTGAAGAAAAGAAGGCTTTGTCATAATTCAGTTCCACGGCTCTGGAAAATGCGAGGCTATGCTTGAGAAAAGAAGGCAAGATGACTTTAATATTGCTTGTTCATGCCTGTCTGATAGCTGCTGCTACATGGAGGATGCTGAACTATTCCCTGTCAGTCAGGGGACAAGATAATATTGGGTTCCTGGGGTTGCCTTGGAGACGAGACCAGTGCCATTGGCTCCAAAAACAAAGCCTTTGTCCGAACAGCTCATTTCACAAGGTAGTTGCCTGGCGTGAGACTTGCCTGGAATACATGGGAAACAACCTAAAAACATGCTTGCATTGGCATAACTTCCAGAAATAGAGGGTAGTCTCAGCTTTACTAAGCTACCCCACTGATTGTGCAGGCTTATGGCTTCGTAGCATGAAATTGTTCCCCAGCCCCCTGCCTTGATCACTTGGATGGTAGTTGGATGTAGTATTTTCCCTAAGTTACACAGTAAGGCCTTCTGGAGGAAATTTTTTATAGCTCCATTGGCACCAAACTGCTATTTTAGTCCACTGGTGAAGAAAAAACCTTCCATTAACCTTGGTTGTCAATCAACCACTATATTACACAGTGCAGACCTTTTTAATCTTGTAGTGAATTTAATTATTCAAATTTCCCCACTAAGCTGGATCTTGATTTTCATCTCAATTAATCATATTTATTGAGCACTTACTGTGTATGCAGAACACTATAATACGTGCTTAGGGGAGTACCACATAGCAGAGTTGGTAGACTTATTCCCTTGACCACAAGGAGCATACAGGTCAACACCAAATATTGAAAGAAGCAATTTTACGAAAACCAGAATTCAATTTGCATTTTTACAGATGTCTCATTTCTGCTTCACTTTTAGGGCAGACTGTGCGAACACATACCAATATGAGTAATGTGTGAATATTTTTAATCCTAACTCAGAGAAAGTTTGGTCTATGACAGAGCCAAACAAAAATTGAAATTGAAATCTGTGAGTTTAAAAGAATTGCCTAGCAACTTGAAGTATGAAGGTAAATTTGTGTAAAAGCAGTATTGGAATGACCCTGGAAACAAATATAAAGGATTGGTTTCAACGCTAGGATTATCAAGAGAGAATAAGACCCATAGCTGGACATGATGTGTCTTTCTGGTTCAATTAAGCTCATTAGTAATGCTCAAAGATCCCTATTTCCATTACATCTTATCCAATGGGACAATCATATTCTAAAATAGAAATGTCAAACCCTCTACCAAACCAAGCCAACAGTCTATTCCTTTCACCTGAGGTAGATACTGCATTGATTGGACTAACAATATGAATGACATTTAGATGACTGATACCAAATCCGAAGTGATAACACACATTATAATGACATTTTATAGCAATTGCATTTACTTACTGCCAGGTACATAGCTGCATAAACACTTAGTGCTGCTTCTTTGGATGGAAATGTTTTCCTGGCTCGCATGATGAGATCGGGGTTGCCAGTGCAGGCCTGTGAACCACTGACGAACTGAGTAAACTGCTGGCATCCAAGCGCTGTGTAGTTGGGCTTACAGAGTTCAAGGAAATGTGGAGCCAGATTCCCTGTTACCACTTGTCCGGCATTTACAAAGATATCAGTAGCAAACAGTCCAAATGTGTAAATGCCTGGGGAAAAGCAAAGCAATGAATTCTTTATTTGGGGGACTCAACTAAACAAAGCAAAATGGCAACACTTGAGCAACATAAGCATTCTGAACAGATGAATCTTTCCTCCAACCCTCTCTGTTTGCATTGGAGAGAGGGTTGAATTATTTACTATAACAATGGTTTTTTTCAACTGCTTGCCACTGGCTACATTTTTATGCATAGCAGGTTTAAAAGACAGAGTGTAAAGCACAAAAATGTACTCTGAACAACCTAAACTGCATTGTTTGAAGAGTTTATCTAAGGCAACATTTTCCTAAGGTCTATACTTACCACCACACCTAAATATATTGTAGGAACCTTTATTTATTTTTGTTTGGTTTGGAAATGCTGTCACAATTTCTCAAAGGCAGAACAGATGTGTTGGCTTTTGATGAACATCTCTAAAGCCCCATCCAGGTAGGTAATTCTTTTTCTGGAGTTGCAAATTAGCACTAAAGCCCAAAGCCATCAGTTTTCATTTCAATATCTAGCAAAATGTAAATGAGCCAGAAATGTTCAGAGAAAGATCTGCATTGCTTGAAAAACTAATTTTAGATATGAAAGAGTTATAAATTTGATTTAAAACAACCATTTTAAATTGACAACTACTTCATGCATGTACACTGATCGAGATATGGGAAAATCTGGGAAAGATAATGGAAACATAAAATAATTTGTACATACTGTGGAATTAGATGTGCTCTGGCCATTTTTAAAAAACCCAAACAAGCGAAAAAACAGATCTCAAGATTCCTCTGTCCTTTATATATGAAACTCCCACTAAGTCATGATCACAGAACCCCTACAAAGGTATCCTACAAATAAAAGGATAGCGATGCAAATGACAACATTCTTGCCCTTGAAAATGGTAAATCAACATTACCCAAAATGTACTTTTCATTTACTGTTACCCATATCTAATAAATACTATATAACTTGGTCAATTGGGATTTTATTCCCATCAGTCCTCACAGATAGATATGCCTACAGAGAGCAACAGATGTAACATGTCAAGATAGTGCTACTAATCCATATTCAGAATATTTAAGGATATTTATCTGCTTTATTTTTCAACTGTTTGTTTTTGCCTGGGTTAGCTGATAAGAAATGATCAGCAAGGAAAGATAGTAGACTGTAAGTTCCTTGAAGGCAAGGATCTTGCCAGCACCTCTACTATATTGTACTCTCCCAAGCACTTAGCACAGTTCTCTGCACACAGAAAGTGCTCAGTAAATGCCACTGATTGATTAATTGATAAGGTAGAGTTGGGCCCACACTATTACTAGGCCATATTAAAAATGTCGATACTTATGTGAGGTACAAATGAGCTTATGCAGGTATTTCACTGACCCACTCTGAAAAGGCATATTTTACCTTAATAAGTAGTATCTCAGTAGCTCAAATAAATTTTTAAAAATCACTTTAATGAACTATTGTACCAGCCAAACTGACAATGATCAATACATATGTAAATATCACTACTCAAAGAGGGAAAAAAAGTAATTTAGGAAGTTAATTGATTTAAAAACATAAGTTAAAGTCCATTATGATAATGCTAATCTAAAATACTCAAATACTCTCCCAAACATTTTAAAGCCATTCATTTATTGAAGCTTCAATCCAGAGAAAATCCTCTTTTTCTCTTTGAATAAATGAATTGAAGCAGTGTTAAACAACTTCCCAAGGTCATAAGAAGTCAACAATAGAGCTGGTGATAGAAAGGTTTTCCTTTATTTGGGTATTACTGAAATCCCCATTACAAGATTATTCCCAAAACCCAGTTGCTCTGCATTTAAAATGCCATCTATACACTTTTTCCTTAATCCAACTAACTTCCCTGTTCTTCTCACATCCCTCTTCTCACCACTATCACCCATGATATTCACACACTGAGTGAGAGTTCCAAGAATAAACTCAAGCTTCTTATCTTTGAATTTTTAAACACTGTCCTTTGATGAAGTTTTTGTGATTTAGTGCTGAAAAACTTCAGGGTCTATTATGTGGTATGGTTTCTCCAGAGAAATCGGTGAGCAGAAATGGCTGCAAAATAGACCCCACATAATGCTTTCCTATTTTAATAGAAAAAAGTTATACGTAGGAAACACAGGTTATAGATTATTGGAAAAGCTAATGATTAATATATAACATGCACCTTATTAAGTGATCCAAATTTTGGGGAGGCTGAAGTGTGTAAAACAAATGTCTTTTAAATATTTTATTAACTATTGTTTTAAAGATTGAAGTCAGGAGACCTTAGCTTTATTGACAAAATTTCATATGACGAATTATTGCAAACACACAACAAATGCAGCCTATTTGGATGTGTAAACAAATTCATGCCTAAGTAAGGAGGTGTTAGATTTGAAAGTATGCCTGGCTTAAGAAATCTCTGACTAAACATGGCAATGATTAAGATAGACTATTTAGCATTCCTTTATACAGACACAACGATACAGAGGTGTGTATACAGTTATTGGGCCAAATGTTGCTGTGATTTATTTTCTGGAAGTCTATTATCTCAATGACACTGGGGCATTTGCTATTTTTGCTATTTAGGAATACCTCCTTTCTCTTACTATTCCTGTAGGATGAGGATTTTGTTGGTTGTGTTCCACTCAGCAGGCCCAGATGGCATGCTCTGACTTCAATGCTTAGAACAGCACTTGACACATAGTAAGCAATTACAAATACCATTATTATTATTATTGTTCAAATGACCCCAGACACTCGAGGGAAATTGGGTCTAGGCTAGGGGAACCACTGAGAGACTGAAGTGTTTCCTCGGCTAGCCTGAGAGGGCCCCAGGGTGGATTAGAAAACCAATATGAGCCTTGCCTCCCCTCCCCCCAGCAAAATCTCACTTCCCCCACCCCATCCCAGCTCTCCCCCACCACATCCCAGCTCTTCTTTCCCATCGCCACCCCTCTTCCCACTCTCCCTGCCTAGGCCCCCGCCAACTCATCCCAATCCAAACCCTATCCACCCTTCGCACCCTTCCCCCTCCCTCCCCTCCCTTGACAGCTGCTGCCAAGTGTCGCCTCTGGAACCCCCACTCCGTTATAAGTAAGCTCCCTTTCATCCTGGACCTATTCCTTTCCAGCTCTCTACTCCTCCTCGCCCTAACTGAAACATGGCTGTCTCCGGACGACACGGTCTCTTCTGCTGCTCTCTCTCCAGTGGAGGCCTCTTCTTCTCCCACTCCCCCAGACTCACCGGAAAAGGAGGAAGTGTCGGTTTCCTCCTTGCCCCCAACATCGCTTTTGCAATATCCCTCTTCCCCCTTCCCTTTCCTTCCCTTCCTTTGAAGCCCACATTATTCGCCTCTACCATCCCCTCCAGATTCTTGTAGCCGTCATCTACCACCCTCCCAGCCCCACCTCCAACTTCTTTAACGATTTTGACCCCTTCCTCACCTTCCTTCTCTCCTTTTCCATGCCCACACTGATCCTCGGAGACTTCAACATCCACATGGATATCCCTGGTGACTCCTCTGCCACCCGCCTTCTATCTCTCCTTGACGCTGCCAACCTTTTGCTCTACCCCACCTCGCCCACTCAAAAACTTGGTCACACCCTCGACCTCATCATCTCCTACCGCTGCACTGTCTCCACCCTCACCAACTCTGAAATCCCTCTCTCTGATCATAATCTTCTCACCTGCCTCCTCACTCACACTCCTTTCCCCTGTAAATCCATATTACTCCCTCACAGAGATCTCCGCTCTCTTGACCCCATCCATCTTTCTGAGCTCCTCACACCCCACCTCGCCTCCCTTTCCTCTCTACCCAATCTTGATGATCAGATTACTGCTCTCAACTCTACCCTTTCTACTCAGCTAGACTAGCTCGCTCCCCTTTCCCTTCGCCACTCTCGTACCACTAACCCACATCCCTGAATCACTGCCACTGTCCGACTCCTTCGCTCTTATGCTCGAGCTGCTGAATGCTCCTGGCGAAAGTCTAAACTAAACCAAGCCAACCTTGTTCACTTCAAGTTTATCCTTTCCTGCCTTAACTCAGCCCTCTCCTCTGCCAGACAAAACTATTTCTCCTCCCTTATTGACACCCATGCCCATCATCCCCGTCAGCTCTTCCGTACATTCAACTCCCTTCTCAGGCCCCCGGTTCTTCCCCCCTCCTCCTTCCCTCACCCCCAACGATCTGGCCTCCTAATTCATTAATAAAATTAAATCCATCAGGTCTGACCTCCCCAAAGTCACTCCCCCAACTTCTCCAACCCCCCAGCTCTCAACGCTCTCCGCTACTCGCCCATCCTTCCCAGAAGTATCCTCAGAGGAGCTCTCCTCCCTCCTCTCAAGTGCTACTCCGGCCACCTGTGCTTCTGACCCCATTCCCTCTCATTTCATGAAATCTCTCGCTCCGTCCCTTCTCCCCACCTTAACTTCCATCTTCAACCGCTCACTCTCCACTGGTTCCTTCCCCTCTGCTTCAAACATGCTCATGTCTCTCCCATCCTAAAAAAAACCCTCTCTTGACCCCACCTCACCTTCTAGTTATCGCCCCGTCTCCCTCTACCATTCCTTTCCAAACTCCTTGAACGAGTCGTCTACACGTGCTGCCTCGAATTCCTCAACACCAACTCTCTCCTCGACCCCCTCCACTCTGGCTTCTGTCCCCTACATTCCACGGAAACTGCCCTCTCAAAGGTTACCGATGACCTCCTGCTTGCCAAATCCAACGGCTCATACTCTATCCTAATCCTCCTCGACCTCTCAGCTGCCTTCGACATTGTGGATCACCCCCTTCTCCTCAGGACACTATCCAACCTTGGCTTCACAGACTCCGTCCTTTCCTGGTTCTCCTCTTATCTCTCCAGTCGTTCATTCTCAGTCTCTTTTGCAGGCTCCTCCTCCCCCTCCCATCCCCTTACTGTAGGGGTTCCTCAAGGTTCAGTTCTTGGTCCCCTTCTGTTCTCGATCTACACTCACTCCCTTGGTGACCTCATTCGCTCCCATGGCTTCAACTATCATCTCTACGCTGATGACACCCAAATCTACATCTCTGCCCCTGCTCTCTCTCCCTCCCTCCAGGCTCACATCTCCTCCTGCCTTCAGGACATTTCCATCTGGATGTCTGCCCGCCACCTAAAACTCAACATGTCCAAGACTGAACTCCTTGTCTTCCCTCCCAAACCCTGCCCTCTCCCTGACTTTCCCATCACTGTTGATGGCACTACCATCCTTCCCGTCTCACAAGCCCGCAAACTTGGTGTCATCCTCGACTCCGCTCTCTCATTCACCCCTCACATCCAAGCCGTCACCGAAAGCTGCCGTTCTCACCTCCGCAACATCGCCAAGATCCACCCTTTCCTCTCCATCCAAACCGCTACCCTGCTCGTTCAAGCTCTTATCCTAGCCCGTCTGGATTACTGCATCAGCCTCCTCTCTGATCTCTCATCCTCCTGTCTCTCCCCACTTCAATCCATACTTCACGCCACTGCCCGGATCATCTTTGTGCAGAAACGCTCTGGGCATGTTACTCCCCTCCTCAAAAATCTCCAATGGCTACCAATCAACCTACGCATCAGGCAGAATCTCCTCACCCTCGGCTTCAAGGCTGTCCATCACGTCACCTCCTCCTACCTCACCTCCCTTCTCTCCTTCTACAGCCCAGCCCGCACCCTCCGCTCCTCTGCCGCTAACCTCCTCACCGTGCCTCGTTCTCACCTGTCCCGCTGTCGACCCCCGGCCCACGTCATCCCCCTGGCCTGGAATGCCCTCCCTCCACACATCCTCCAAGCTAGCTCTCTTCCTCCCTTCAAGGCCCTACTGAGAGCTCATCTCCTCCAGGAGGCCTTCCCAGACTGAGCCCCCTCCTTCCTCTCCCCCTCCCCCCCCCTCCCCATCCCCCCCTTACCTCCTTCCCCTCCCCACAGCACCTGTATATATGTATATATGTTTGTACATATTTATCATTCTATTTATTTATTTATTTATTTATTTTATTTGTACATATTTATTCTATTTATTTTATTTTGTTAATATGTTTTGTTTTGTTCTCTGTCTCCCCCTTCTAGACTGTGAGCCCACTGTTGTGTAGGGACTGTCTCTATATGTTGCCAACTTGTACTTTCCAAGTGCTTAGTACAGTGCTCTGCACACAGTAAGCACTCAATAAATACGATTGAATGAATGAATGACTGAAAGAACAGACTTCCTAGGCCAACACTCACAGTCATTCAATTGATAGATCAATGATACTCATCTATTGAGCACTTACTGTGCACAGAGCACTGTAGTAAGCACTTGGGAGAGTACAACAGAGTTAATAATGGATAATAATAATTATGATTATGGTATTCATGGCTCAGTGGTAAGAGCACGGGCTTTGGAGTCAGAGGTCATGGGTTCGAATCCCAGCTCTGCCACATGTCTGCTGTGTTACCTTGGGCAAGTTGCTCAACTTCTCTGAGCCTCAGTTACCTCATCTGTAAAATGGGGATTAAGACTGTGAGCCCCCACGTGGGACACCTGATCACCTTGTATCTGCCCCCAGCACTTAGAGAAGTGCTTTGCATATAGTAAGTGCTTAACAAATGCCATCATCATTATTATTATTATTATTATTCGTTAAGCATTTTCTATGTACCAGGCACTGTACTAAGTGCTGGGGTGGATACAAGCAAATCAGGTTGGACACAGTCCCTGTCCCAGGTGGGGCTCAAAGTCTCAATCCCAATTTCGCAGATGAGGGAACTATGGCACACAGAAATTAAGTGACTTGCCCAGGGTCACCCAGCAGACAAGTGGCGGAGTTGGGACAAGAATCTGTGAATTTCTCACTCCCAGGCCTGTGCTCTATCCACTATAACATGCTGCTTCTCAGAGTTGGTAGACACATTCCCTGTCCACAATGAGCTTACAGTCTAGAGGGTAAAAGGGTGAGGTACCCCTTGGCTCTCAATAGTAGGTAACATTACTTCGTGGGGAGAGAGTCTAAGCATTTCATACATGGAAAACTCTAGAAAGGGAGAAGTTTTCTTATTTTACAGCATCACAAAAGTGATAACTTATTTTGGGGTGACTAATTAGCTACAGATCATCTCTATAAGATACAAGAATTTGACAATGATAAATACTGAAATCAGCTGTAGACTGGAAAATTAAATACAACCTATGAAATCTGAGCCTCATCATTCTCATACAGAGGTAAGGTTCCTTCCTTTTAACAAACATATTGCCGTACCCCAATTTAGTATTCTTAATTGGTTCCCATAGTAAAAATTAAAGTGCATTAACACATTGCCGTCTCTAGATGTTGCCGACTTGTACATCCCAAGCACTTAGTACAGTGCTCTGCATACAGTAAGCACTCAATAAATACGATTGATTGATTGATTGAATGATTGCCAAGATCCAAAAACACTTACCTAAACTATAAAATATTTAGAAAGTGATAAAAATACAATATAGGTACATGACTGAACAGCAAGATATTACATACCAATATATTTTGAATTCAATTTTCAAATAGGATATTTCACATCCTATTCTACAAAAAGGCAGGGTAAATTTTGCAGTACTATTTCCAAGTACTATTTCTCTGTAAATAAAACCATCATTAAAATTCAACAATGCTATTGCAAAAAAATGCTTTAAAAAGTGCATTATAATGGGAGGGAGGGTGGTCTAAGGGAAAGAGCACGGGGGTTCAGGATAACTCAGTTCTAATCCCAGTTCTGCTACTTGCCTGCTGTGTGATCTTGGGCAACTCAGCCTCTCTAGACCTTGGTTTCTTCACCTGTAAAATGGGGATTAAAATATGTATTCTTTGACTGTGCCCCTCATGTGGGACAAGGACTGTATCTGGTCTGATCAGCTAGTTTCTCCACCAGAATTTAGCACAGTAAGTGCTTACTATCACTATTATTACACAATTAATGGAGAATTGCAGAATCAATCCATCAATGGAATTTACTGAGCACGTACTGTATGCAAAGCACTGTACTAAGCACTTGGTGAATACAACAGAGCTGGCAGATATGTTCCCTTCCCAAAAGGAGCTTACAGTCTAGATGGGGAGAATTAATAAATATGTATTTACCAATTCAAATGAGATTGAAATGGTATTTTCAGGCACTGGATGTGAGAAGTCATTTTTTGATCAGGACTTTGGGTCTCATATAGGTCCTTTCACTGCTTCACATACCTATAGATGAATGCAACCTTTGGTGGTGTCTTCTTTGAATCAATCAATCACATTTATTGAGCACTTACTATGTGCAGAGCACTGTACTTGGGAGTACTTGGAAGAGTACAATACAACAGGATTGGCAGACACTCTCCCTGCCTACAATGAGCTTACAGTCTAGAGCGAAATAAAGTTTTTCTGTGTTTTCAGACAAAACACAGAAAAACTAAATATATAAAACTAAATATATAAATATGTTTCCATAACTCTGTAATTCTTATTATCTGTAGGCTACCATGTTGTCATCAAATTTCATTTCTTCAGATTTATTAAGAATCTATAGATAGTACATTATTCTTATAGATAGATACAGATAGAGTCTGGATTCTGAGAAGGGGTTATCTCTAAATTTGGTATGTAGTGCAAAAAGTTTGCTTTAAGCTATAATAAGAATTTCAGGGACAAAACAAGGCACTTATGATCTTAATCATTTACCCATTAATTTAAGTTTCTAAAAAAATCATTCTTTCAAAAACACAACAAAAGAACACATACCAAGAAATCGGATAGTTCTGCGCACCAGTGGATTTATATAACAACAGTCTCCTGTTAAAATAGTTTTTTCTTGGTTTTCAAAATCCCTTGTGGCTAGTTGTAGACAAAACACAGCAGTTTCTCCAACTATTATCTTGGGGAAAAATATAAAGATACAAAAAGCATATTAGAATACATAAAGCATACATGTTAATGATGTAGAAATAACTATTCCATTAAAACAATGAGCCAGATTCAATAATAATTCTGTCATATTCCTTGTTTTACCAATTTGCCTAGTCAGGGAACAAACTGACATAACATAACTTTTGGGGAAAAAGTTAACTTAATACATTTATTTATTCAATTCATAAACTAACAATAATAGAATATGAGATTAAGTTTGACTTTCAAACAGTAAGGAAGTAAGCTGTAAAAAAGTGTTTATTATCTATTTTCACCCATCTCTCTGTTCTCATTCTTGTGCAAACTCCTCAAATGGGTTAAATGCACCTGCTGATTCTACTTCCTTTCCTCTGTCTTTGTCCTTGACCCTCTACCATCTGAGATCACACAGGCTACTGATATTATACTCTCCAATGTCACCAGTGACATCCCCTCATTGCCAGCTCCAATGTATTCCACACTCTCCTAGTATTTCTGGACCTCTCAGTTGCCTTTGGCCACACGGACCTTTCCTTACTTCTGGAAATGTTCCCTAACTTTGCTTTAACAAAGTCAGTTCCCTCAACATTCCCCCCTTATCTCTCTGGCCCCTCATTTTTGGTCTCTCTTTCCACCTCTTTATTCATCTCTCATCCCCTAACTGAGGGTGTCCTTGAGGTTTTGTTCTGGTTTCCCATCCTCCTCTCAATCAACAATATTGATTGAATATCTACTGTTCACATAATAGTACTCTATTAAATGCCTCAAGGAGTACAGTATAATAATAATGATAGTATTTGTTAAGTGCTTACTATGTGCCAGGCACTTTATTAAGCGCTGGGGTGGAGACAAGCAAATCGAGTTGGATATTGTCCCTGTGCCATGTGGGGCCCACCGTCTCAATCCCCATTTTACAGATGTGGTAACTGAGGCACGGAGAAGTGACTTGCCCAGGGTCACACAGCAGACAAGTGGCAGAGTCAGGATTAGAACCCATGACCTTCTGATTGAGGCCCATGCTCTATCCACTAGGCCATAGTAGACATGATTCCTACAGTCAAAGATCTTACAGTCCAGGAATGGAGACTGACATTAAAATAAACATAAAGGGGGATGTAAGATATCAAGGGAACCTTGTGAATATTTTGCGTTTACATGATGCAGAAGTGCTGAAACATTCACACTTCCCCCTTTCAAAGCCCTACTGAAGGCTCACCTCATCCAGGAGGCCTTCCCAGATTAAGCCCCCCTTTTCCTCTGTTCCCCCTCCCCTCCCCATCACCCCGACTCGTTCCCTTTGCTAACGTCCCCACAGCACTTGTGTATATACATACATATTTATAATTCTATTTATTTATATTAACAATGGGTATATATCTATAATTCTATTTATTTATATTGATGCTATTGATGCCTGTTTACTTGTTTTATTGCCTGTCTCCCCACTACTAGACTGTGAGCCCATTGTGGGCAGGGACTGTCTCTGTTGCTGAATTGTTCTTTCCAACCACTTAGTACAGTGCTCTGCACACAGTAGGCACTCAATAAATATGATTGAATGAATGAATGAAATGTCGGCAGGAGATACAAGATAGGAGATTAGAAATCAATCTGGGAAAGTCTCCTGAAAGAAACGTGGTTTTAGAAGGCCTTTGAAGGTGGGGAGAGTAGTGATCTGATGAGAGACTGGGGAGAATTCGAGACAGAAGTCTGAACTCGAGAAAGAGATCAGCTGCAGGAAAGTTGAGATTGAGACTCAGTAAACTCATTTATTCAGTAGCTACTACGCCCCATGACTTCAGCTTCCAACTCGACATGGATGATCCCAAAATCTCTCTTAACTCTTCTGCAATCTTTCATTTCTTCTTGCCTCCAAGGCATATCCATATGGATTTCCTACCTCCTCCCTAAGCTCAATATACTTAAAACTGTACTGTATACTGTATTCAGCAAATTGAACCCCATTTCGTGCTTTACTAGTTGAGTCTGTCATGTCGAGTAGTCCCACTAAAGCTGCTATTTATTAAGATTTCCTATAGATTTAAAGTGAAATTACATTAAGTTTTTTAAAAAATACTTCCATATTTTCCCTATTTATTTTTATCAAGGCAAAACTGTCTAAATGAATTTCTCAGGGAAATTTCCAGAGAACTGAACTTCTAGAGTTAAAATCTAGATCTTGTTATACCTTTCTAAACCAGATAGGCCAAGGGGATTGCTAGAAAACTGACCCTCAGACCTCCTACACAAATGGAAAGTGGAGTTGACAGGCAATTTCTGGAACTAGTGGGAACTGGAAATTATGAGGAGGAGTTGGGGGGACATGTAGAGGATAACACAGGGTCAGGACTGTGCAGCTGAAATGGTTGCAAAGTCTCAAGTTGGGGGAACATGGTGCCCACTGCATGGTAGTAGTTGCCCTGGAAAATTTCCCCATTTGGGGACAAGGCTCATACAGCCTAAAACGGGCCAAGTCAAAGGGGGCAGAGAGAGGGGAGGTGGAGTGAATGAAGGGGAGACTGGGAAAGGGGAGGGACAGAAGTGCTATCCATGGAGGAAGAAGTCAATAAATATATCAATCAATCACATTTATTGGGTGGTTACTGGGTGTAGAGCACTGTACTAGGTGCCCGGGAGAGTACTATATAACAGATTTGGTAGACATGTTCCATGCCTACAAGGAAGTTACAGTTCAGAGGGGGAGAAAAACACTAGAACAGAATCAATCAATCAATCGTATTTATTGAGCACTTACTGTGTGCAGAGCACTGTACTAAGCACTTGGGAAGTACAAGTTGGCAACACATAGAGACAGTCCCTACCCAACAGTGGGCTCACAGATTAATCATAGTTATTGAGCTCTGTATTAAGGATTTTGGAGAGTAATAACTGTGGTGTTTGTCAAGTACTTAAGATGTGCCAGGCACTGTACTAAGCGCTGGGATAGATACAAGGTAATTGGATTGGACACAGTCCCTGTCCCACATAGGGCTCACAGATTTAATCCCCATTTTCCAGATGAGGTAGCTGAAGCACAGAGAAGTTGGTTTGCCCAAGGTCACACAGCAGACAAGTGGTGGCCCCGGGATTACAATCCAGGCACTTCTGATTCCCCAACCCACGCTCTGTCCACTAGGCCATGCCATTTCCCAATATACAGAAGTACGATATAACAGAATTGGTAGATACATTCCCTGCCCACAAGGAGCTTACAGTCTAGAGGGAGCTCACCACCTAGTTCTGTGGGACTGAGGGTGGGAATGAACAAAGGGTACAAAACCAAGTGCGAGAGTGATGCAGTAGGAAGAGAGAGTAGGGGAAATGCAGGCTTAGTCAGGGAAGGACTCTTGGAGATGTGATTTTAATAAGGTTTTGAAGGAGGAGAGAGTGATGGTCTGCCAGATTGGAAGAGGAAGGGCATTTCAGGCCAGAGGTAGGACACAGGTGAGAGGTAGGTGGAGAGATCGAGGTACAGTGAGTAGATGGAGCAAACTGACTGGGATGGATTGCAGAAGTAAATCAGCAACATAACGCTGGAGGGACCAAAGTGATTGATGTGGAGGTAGATGGGCAAGGAGATTCCTGAAGAGTGGAGAAACATGAACTGATTTTTTTTTAGGAAACTGATCTGGGCAGCAGAGTGAAATATGGACTGGAGTGGGGAGAGAGAGCAGGCATGGAGGTCAGCTGATGCAGAAGTCAAAACAGGATAGAATAAGTGCTTGGATCAATGTGGTAGTAGTTTGGATGGAGAGGAAAGGGCAGATTTTAGTGATCTTGTGAAGGTAGAACCAACAGGAGCTTGGTGACAGTTTGGTTATGTGGGTTGAATAAGAGAGATGAGACGTAAATAACACCAAGGTTATGGGCTTATGAGACAGGGAGGAATGTGGTGCTGCCTATAGTGATGGGAAAGTCATCAAGAGTACAGAGATTTGGTGGGAAGATGAGTAGTTTTGTTTTGGGCTACTGATTGTTGGATTGATAAAAAGGGGAAAGGAGAGGTTAAAAAAAGGAGAAGGGAGACAGAGATGGAAAATTGGAAAATTAAAAGTGTAGGAAAATTAAGAAGAGACCAAGGAAAAGAAAGAGAAATAAGAAGAAAAGTGAAGAGGAAGAGGAATGGGGATGATGGGATAAGGGAAAGAACAGAAATTGCAAGGGAAATAGAAGAGTTAGGGATGGGATGGAGCAGGAGATAACTCCTCCCCACTATTGCTCT
Source organism: Tachyglossus aculeatus (assembly GCF_015852505.1). Lineage (NCBI taxonomy): Eukaryota > Metazoa > Chordata > Mammalia > Monotremata > Tachyglossidae > Tachyglossus > Tachyglossus aculeatus. The sequence goes on from NC_052069.1 coordinate 53,809,752, forward strand.
CTTCTACTGCTGTCAGGCTCTGCCACTGGCCATTTCATAGGCCCAGCATCTTGGCTCCCAGCCACACCTGTCATGGGCTTTGCCACCCTGAGTTGGGCAGCAGGTAGCAGTGGCAATCATGGCAATGCAGCCATGACTAAACTAAACTAGCCTAAGAATAGGATGTTCACGATGATGGGGATTTGCCTCGTCCTGCAGCACCAGAAGCTCCTATTCAAGGCCTGAAGGACCAGTTGACCTATGGTGGTGGTAGTGACTGTTGCTCACACCCATGCTGACAAGCAAGACTAGAGGGATGGGCTGAGGATTTCTGTCCCAGCATAATAATAATAATTATGGTATTTATTAAGTACTTAATATGTGCCAAGCAATGCATGTTAGCCTACAGCAGGATGCTTAATGTGTCCCCTCTTAAACCAGTCAGGTGACAGGACAGAACTTCCAAACATATGACTCTCTTGTCCAAATGGAACTTCTGGTAAACTTATACGAGGCATATGTTGAGCACTGCATTTTTCATTTGACTACTGCCTCAATGCTCTCTTACATACTGAAATGGGGATAAAATAACTGTTTTCCCTTCCTCTTAGACTGTGATCCCCATATGGGATGGGAATTGTATCAGATCATCATCATCATCATCAATCGTATTTATTGAGCACTTACTATGTGCAAAGCACTGTACTAAGCGCTTGGGAAGTACAAATTGGCAACATATAGAGACTGTCCCTACCCAACAGTGGGCTCACAGTCTAAAAGGGGGAGACAGAGAACAAAACCAAACATACTAGCAAAATAAAATAAATAGAATAGATATGTACAAATAAAATAAATAAATAAATAGAGTAATAAATATGTACATATATATATAGAGAGAGAGAGAGAGATGGGGGGATGGAGAGGGGGATGAGGGGGAGAGGAAGGAAGGGGCTCAGTCTGGGTAGGCCTCCTGGAGGAGGTGAGGTCTCAGCAGGGCCTTGAAGGGAGGAAGAGAGCTAGCTTGGCGGATGGGCAGAGGGAGGGCATTCCAGGCCCGGGGGATGACGTGGGCCGGGGGTCGATGGCAGGACAGGCGAGAGCGAGGTACGGTGAGGAGATTAGCGGCGGAGGAGCGGAGGGTGCGGGCTGGGCTGGAGAAGGAGAGAAGGGAGGTGTGTAATCTGACCCAATGTGTAGCAGTATTACGGAACTCAGGAAGTGCTTACAAATGCTATTGTTATTATTCTGATGGGGTGGGAATTCAAAACTACATTAAGTCTCAATCACATGGAAACAGTAGGGTTAGTATATACCATGGTCAATTAGAGAATAGCAAATATGACTATCAAATTTCACATGCTTATTCTGGTTCAAAGTTTTCTGAATTTATGATATATATAAAAAGAAGTTGAGATTTGGAATTCTAAACAATGAACATTTTCAGCAAATCTAAAGGTAAAGACAAGTTGCAAATGCAATTTCTCCATAGACTGATGGTATTAGACAACATTTCTCTCATTACATTCCTATGTTCAGTTAAAATGCGGTGAGGCCAAATTCTTTATCAATGAGAAAGATCAAACTTCCACAAATTGCTAATCTGTTCTTACTTACTACCTTGTATTTTTTTCCCTTTCTGCCACCATCCAATTGAATGAGCACAGGCTGACCCAAGGTCTAATCCCAGCTCTGCCACTGACGTGTTGGTAAGGTAACCTTGGGCAAATCTCTGAGCCACAGTTTCCTCATCTGTAAAATGGGGATGAGATACCTACTTCTCAATTCCTACTAAATGTGAGCTCTGTTAGTTCTAGGAAATTCTTGATAAATATCACAATTATTATTACTCTCATTACTATCACTATCCACTAGATCGCACTGCTTCTCGATCTAAGCACTTGATCAGAGATTTTGCTCTTCATGCTGTTTCAACACCGGGTTGCCTTCAGATTGGCTTCTTTTCAGGAGACCAGGAGCAATGGAAAAAGGCTGTGCTGCCAGCAGCCTCGTGGGCACTGCCAGCAGCTACAGGAGACCATCTGTTAAGTGGGCACGGAACGGGTTATCTTCCCTGGGAGGATGTTACTCTTGGCATCCTCGGCGTGAATGGGAAAATTGTGAAAATTGTGTTGAGTATTTAGGAACGCAATCTTTTAATTGGGGGTGTCCATTTTGCTTCCCCTTTTTTAAAACTTGTAGGTACGCTGTAGCCAACACGAAAAACGTGGGATTTAATTAGCTCTTTTCAAGCCACCTGCAATATATTGCAAAGATATGAGTCGTGTCTTTTTGTTTAAATGGAGCTATCACAAAGAATTCATAATATAAAAGCGATGCTCTTGCTAAGAAAAACAAGTCTGACAACTCCTGTTGTGAAGTGTCTTTTTTAGAAAGTCTCTCCAAAAAGGAGTAAAGTAATATGCGGATTATATTTGCTTGCTATAGTCTGCATGTTACTGTCAATTTTTTGGAACTAATTTACAGGCCCAAAAAGCATTCTAGCAAACCAGGATAATTCTGGTTCAAAGAAACGCCGATTATTTCTTTTGTGCCCCTCTAGATTATCAGCTGACACTAGCAGTTAAATGTCTTTAACCATTTGTGACAACAGATCTATTACACTGAAAGATGCATTTAGAGGATTTTTTTTAAATGTCCAAAGTATGCACGATCTCCGATCCCTCTTTATGTTGCTGGTCCATGGAGTTTTGGGAAATTGTCAAAACTTTTGTAAAATATGTCTAAATTCTTTGTAAGGGTGTTATGAGCTCGTTGTCGGTTTTGATCTCTTTGAAATTAAAGTCAATGCCAAGGTCTTTCCCCACTCCTCAAGAACCTCCAGTGGTTGTCCATCCGCCTCTGCATTAAACTCCTTAGCACTGGCTTTAAAGCACTCAATCACTTTACCCCCTCCTACCTTACCTCCCTGATTTCCTACCACAACCTAACACACTTACTTCGCTCCTCTAAGGCCAATGTACTCACTGTACCTCAATCCCATCTATCTTCCCCTTCTAGACTGTGAGCCCGCTGTTGGGTAGGGACTGTCTCTATAGGTTGCCAACTTGTACTTCCCAAGCGCTTAGTACAGTGCTCTGCAAACAGTAAGCATTCAATAACTACGATTGACTCTCACCACAAACCCTATGCTCTCCAATCTCTTGCCTCTGACCTGGACTTTGTATCCGACAGATGACCACCACTCTCCTCACATTCAAAGCCTTACTAAAATCATATTTCCTCCAAGCAGCCTTCCCTGGCAAAAACCTTAATTTCCCTACTCTCTCTCCCCTCCACATCTCCCTTGAACTTGGATTTGTACCCTTTATTCACCCCACCCTCAGCTCCAGAGCACTTTCATACATATCTGTAATTTTTTAAATTTATATTAATGCCTATTTCCCCTCTAGAGTGTAAGCTTCTTGTGGGCAGGAAACATGTCTAACAACTCTGTTCTATTGTACTCTCCCAAGCCCTCAATGCAGTGCTCTGCAAACAGTAGGCACTCAATAAATATGATTGACTGATTACTGGAACACGTGGACAGGATGTGAGAGTTTAGATGAAGAGAGGCCCCAACTGGAGTGACAGAGATGCCTGAGGACCATTTTTCTTCCAGCAGGGCTGAACTGCACTTTTCTTCTTGCTATTCTTATTTAGTGTTATTTCTCATTGAAAATTATCTGCTGTTTCTTTCCCAGTATATCTTTCCTCGCCACATTTTCAGGTGGCGGGCTCTCTGTGAGTATAATTCAGTATCCTTGCGCCTTTCCTCACTGCTTAGATTAGTACATGATATCCTCATTTGAGTTCTTTTTCCCAGGGCTTAGTACAGTGCTTTGCACACAGTAGAAGCTCAATAAAAACCATTATTTTGGCAGGAATTTAGCATAGGGTCCTGAACAGATGCAATAAATAATAAACCTAACACTGATTCCTATGAAGCTTGGCTTAGTGGAAAGAGCCCGGGCTTGGAAGTCAGAGGTCATGGGTTCTAACCCCGGTTCTGCCACTTACCAGCTGTGTGACTTTGGGGAAGTCACTTAGCTTTTCTGTGCCTCGGTTCCCTCATCTGTAAAATAGGGATTAAGACTGTGAGCCCCACGTGGGAGAACCTGATTACCTTGTATCTACCCAAGCACTTAGAACAGTGCTTGGCACATAGTAAGTGCTTAATAAACACCATCATTATTATTATTGTTTTATACGAAATTGTATTCTGCTGAATCTTTCAGATGGATGCATTTATCACAATGCTTCAGACAACTTCAGCTGCATTTTCTCTAGTCAGCCATACTTTAAAAATTTGATCATTGCAATCACATAGGTAGATGTGGATAGGTATGTGGAGCCTACACTCGGAAACAACAGATGAGCCCCAGTCCTTTCACAAATAATTTGGGTCCATGAATCTATGCCATCAATCAGTGGAATTTATTGAACATTTACTCTGTGAAAGCACTGTAGTAAGCTCATGGAAGAATACGAGGTAGTGGACACAATCCCTGCCCACAAGGAGTTTACAATCTAACTGGGGAGACAGGTAGTGGGATGCAACAGAGTTTAAGCCTGTGCATGTAAGTGCTGGTGTTTGTGTATGTGGTGGGAGGATACTGGGGGAAAAAGGCGGGCCCAAGTTTTCAGGTGATTTGGAAGAGCTGAAGGGCCAGTAGAAGGGGAAATGAGGTCGGAAAATGAAAGATTAATCAGATATGGTCTCCTGGAGGGGCTGCTATTGCCAAAAGGTGTTGAAGATGGAGAGAGCACTGTCTGCCAGATATGATGGGGGAAGAGTTCTATGATGGGGAAAGGAGTTCTAGCAGAAAGGAGAATGTGAGTGACAAGCTAGCGGTGAGGGACTACATTGAGGTACAGTGAGGAAGTTGGAATGAAATAAGTGAAATGTGAAGGTGTAGTGAGAGAGAAGCAAGTTTAAGTAGAGGGAAGAAAATGGATGATCAGGAGATTCAGCTTGATGCAGAGAGGAATAGATAGCCATTGGAGATTACTAATGAATAGGGAGATGTTTGAAAGTTGATCTGGGAGGTAGAGTGAAGTGTGTGGGGAGATCAGTGAGGCGGTTGATTACTCAGGTAGTAGTTATGATAGGATAAAAGTGTTTGGCTCAGGGTGGCAGCTTGGTTGCCACTCCTGGCAGTATGGTGGCAGAAATGATGACACAAATTCTGAAGTTGTTAAGAAAAAATGAACAAGATTTGTTATGGTGATTGTGTTTTGCACAGTGACATACTCTCCCATCCGTGAGAGCCTCACTCTGGTTATGGCAGTGGTGAAGAGGTAGCTATGAAGACACAACTGATACAGATTTTCCACTGTAATGTTCTACTGATTCCTTCTATTTCCTTGGCCTGCCATTTCCATTTCACTGTTATTTGATTACTGCTGGATCCCATCCTCTTTCCTTACATTTTTGAGTATCTTTTTCAATAAAGTGCTGTTTCATACTGCACCATCGCTTTGCCTCCAATTTCACTTAACAATTCATTTCATTTTTCTCTGGAGTTTTTTCCTCCCTTGTTGTTTCTTTTTTTTTCTAGGAGCACAATATCCCTCATTTTTTTACTTATTTTCTTTTTGAATAAGATTTCACAGTCCATTATTTCCATTCCTATTTCCGATTTGATTTCCATATGTTTTCATTATTTTAAACTCTCAAATGAACCTATCAATTAATGGTATTTATTAACCACTTACTCTATTCAGAGTACTGTATTAAGCATTTGGGAAGCAGACTGGCTTAGTAGAAAGAGCTCAGGCCCATGAGTCAGAGGACCCAATCCCTAATCTACCACTAGTCTGCTGTGTGACCTTGGGTAATTCACTTAACTTATCTGTGCCTCAATTTCCTCATCTGCTCTTCCTCTCCTCCAGACTGTGATCCCCAGGTGGGACAGGGACTGCATCCAACCTGATTAACTTGTATCTACCCCAGCGATTAATATAATGCTTGGCACATGATACACCCTGAAGAAATATCACAATTATTATTATCACTATTATTATTATAATTATTGGGAGTATGATGCAAAAGATTGCTATATATGACCCCAGCCCTCAAGGATCTTACAACACAGTGGGGAGACAGACATTAAAATAAATTACAACTAGGTGAAGCAAGCAGAGTATAAGGATATGTGTATAAGTGCAGTAGAGAAGCAGCTTGGCTCAGTGGAAAGAACATGGGCTTTGGAGTCAGTGGTCATGGGTTCAAATCCAGGCTCCACCAATTGTCAGCTGTGTGACTTTGGGCAGGTCACTTAACTTCTCTGTGCCTCAGTTACCTCATCTGTAAAATGGGGATTAAGACTGTGAGCCGCCCATGGGACAACCGGATCACCTTGTAACCTCCCCAGCACCAGAACAGTGCTTTGCACATAGTAAGCGCTTAATAAATGCCATTATCATTATTATTATTATTATTATTATTAGGGCTGGGGTGTGCATCAAAGTGATTCTCTCTCTACTACTTCCCTGCTATCCCTGCTGATCTTCAAAGGCTATTTTGGGATTTTCTTAGCCAGTTTAACTTCTCATTATGGGCAGGAATTGTGTCCACCAAGTCTGTTGTAGTGTACTCTCCACAGTGCTTGGTTCAGTGCTCTGCACACACTCCCCTGACTTTCACTCAATCAAATTTTTTGAGTGCTTACTGTGTGCAGGGCACTACTAAGCACTTGGAAAGTACAAATTGGCAACATATAGAGATGGTCCCTACCCAACAACAGGCTCACAGTCTGACTCCTCTTCCTCACCCAATATATTTCCATGTTTTTGGCTTTTTTTGCACAAATTCCCAGTGAGCCCCAGCAGAGAAGTTTCCTGGTCCTCAGCCCCAAAACGGGAGAGTGGAACCTAAACATTTCCACAACCAATCCCAGCAGACACACCACCCCTGTCCATTTTCTACATCAGGAATGTACACTCCAATTCGCATCAATCACCGAGCCTGAGAATGGAACCAAATGAAATTCAAGTGAGTTACTGATGATGCTGGCGCCAGTAGGCCCAGCTGGGATTCTTCGGTCAGATCTCACTGAGTTCAGCAGCAAAATGTGCTTCCCTCGCTCCACAACATTTATGCATTTAATATGCTCATCATCAGAGAAAATTTTTGGGGAACAGAATTTTACAATGTGTTTGGTAAGGTGGCAGGTTACTAAATTATCATTACCTCTCATGGGAACAAGAAAAGCTCTTGTTGGTTAAGCTCACTGTGTGCGGGGAATGTTTCTACCAACTCTGTCGTATTGCACTCTTCCAAGAGCTTAGTAAAGTGCTCTGCATACTGTAAATGTTAAATATCATGGACTGATTAACTTATTAAGTGAGACTGTCTCCCCAGTTAGAATGTGAGCTCCTTGACTGCAGGAAATGTATCGCTTCATTGTTCTGCATTTTCCAACTACCTAGTATAATTGACTGCACCAAGTAGGTGTTCAAAAAATGGAATTACTACTACCTTGTTTTCATTCAACCATATTTATCGAGTGCTTACTGTGTGCACAGCACTATAGTAAGTGCTGGGGAGAGTGCAATACAACAATAAACAGACACATTTCCTGCACACAATGGGCTTTTGTGGTCAGTCTCTCCCCTCTCTTATAGGTTTAGTGAATAGCTGAAAACCTGCTTGGTTTTTACTCCTGTGGGACTATTATTTTTTTTTCTTTTTGGTGTGATCATTCAATCAATCACTCAGTGGTACTTACTGAGTACTTACTGTGAGCAGAGCACTGTACTAAGCACTTGGGAAGTACAAGTCTGCAACATATAGAGACGGTCCCTACCCAACAACGGGCTTTCTAACAATGAGAAAAGGGAAAAGTTGTTTGATTTCACAACATTTTCTCTTACAATTCCCTTCTAAGTCCACATTCCTAAAAGGCTGCTTCCACGGGCTCTCAAACCCTGACACAATCCCCGAGATTAGCACCATGGGTCCACCATTGTCTTCTCTCCCTCCCAGGGCCCCTGCTTACAACATGCTTGGTGCCCACTGCACCTACCCATGGCATGAGGCTTCGACAGAATCCCAGGTAAATGGATGCTAGTGGATGTGCCCTGAACTCTGAACCCCAGGTAATCTGAAATTCTGCTCCTCTAGACATAGCTCCCTAGAGAAGCAGCATGGCTCAGTGGGAAGTGCCCGGGCTTGGGAGTCAGAGGTCATGGGTTCTAATCCCACCTCTGCCACTTGTCAGCTGTGTGATTTTGGGCAAGCCACTTAACTTCTCTGTGCTCAGTTCCCTCATCTGTAAAATAGGGATTAAGACTGTGAGCCCCTTGTGGGACTCACACATATAATTATCCTGTATCCTCCCCCCAGCGCTTAGAACAGTGCATGACACACAGTAAGTGCTTAACAAATACCAACACGATTATTATTTTGCTTTTATTTTGTGCATATATCAGTCTTGAATTTTAATGTCCATAATCCCTGATGTTTCTTTCTCCAATCCCTTCTTCCCACTTACACTCTTATATTGTGAGCCCACAAGGGCCAGGGACCATGTCTAAATCCTACATGTACACTCTCTCCCAGCAATTAGTACAGTAATATGCACACAGTAAGCACTTCATAAATACTATTACTACTCCAACAATTCTCATATTTATACTTTCAATGCCATAATAATAATAATGTTGGTATTTGATAAGTGCTTACTATGTGCCAAGCACTGCTCTAAGTGCTGGGGTAGATACAAGACTGCTCACAGTCTTCATCCCCATTTTACAGATGAGGGAACTGAGGCCCAGAGAAGTTAAGTGACTTGCCCAAAGTCACACAGCTGACAAGTGGCGGAGCCGGGATTAGAACCCACAACCTCTGGCTCTCCAGCCCGTACTCTTTCCACTGAGCCACGCTGCTTCTCCATGTCAGTAACCTATTTTTTAAAAATAATTTTCAATAATCTTTTCAATTCCCTTGAGATCCATATGTAAGGGTATAAATAAAAATATATTACTAGCATGAAATTTATACAAATCCAATTGATCTAATCAAAACCTCTTTGCATAAAGATTTGTTTGATATCATATTCAAAGACTTATTCCATGAATGTAAATATAAATTGAATGGCAAATTAAGAGAGATGGTGCATTTCAAAAAGAAAAAAATATATATTTAATCCTTATGGAAAATCCAATTGGGAAAATGTGGGATCTTCCTGCTCAACACTATAATTAATAAATATATCATTACATTGAGATGGTATTTAGTAGTTTCAAAAATCATAAAAGTTCTAGAGAAGCATATAAATAGCTTCTATCATATTTATAGAAGGTTTTTGGAGGTTTGATTAAAGAAATTTATCTGACAGGTTATAACATAGATAATTTAGAAAATGCAAAACTTCAATATCATCTAATTACATCGGCAAAACATTGCAACAAGGATCAAAAAAATCTTTGCTTCTTTATTTTTAATTATGCATTCCAACGGTAACAAACTTCCCTCTAATTGCATATAATCAAGTTCTGAAGTCATGAATGAAATCCTTTAAGCCTGTCAATATTGCAAATAATGATTTAAAAAAATGGAAAAAAGTGTTGCAAGAATATAATTTGATTACAAACTAAACATCTAAGTAAATAGTTATTTTACAGTAGTAAATATTTTAGGGGTAAAATAGATCAGGAAATACCTGGGCATCTGGAAGCCACAGAGGAAACTCAGATAAAGCCTAAGTAGCCATACATTTGGACTGTTGAGTACACCACTTCAGGAGAAGAGTTTGCTCTAAATTCTCTTGTTTGAACAGTCCAAATTATCCTCTAGAATGTGGCTGACAAGCTACTTTGATTGCTGAGATGTAAACACAGGGGTCGTAAGAGAAATGGGTGGTAACTCAGATGCTCTATTTTTATTTTTTATGATATGGTATTTAATTAGGTATAACTCTATATGTACATAAATTTAGGTAAGTATTATATAAACATTTGTAATTACAGATCTATATTCATATATGAACAAATATATAGTCATAATGTGGCTCAGTGGAAAGAGCCCGGGATTGGGAGTCAGAGGTCATGGATTCTAATCCCAGCTCCACCATTAGTCAGCTGTGTGACTTTGGGCAAGTCACTTAACTTCTCTGTGCCTCAGTTACCTCATCAGTCTAAATGATGATTAAGACTGTGAGCCCCACGTGGGACAACCTGATTACCTTGTATCCCCCCAGTGCTTAGAACAGTGCTTGGCACATAGTAAATGCTTAACAAATGCCATTATTATTATTATATATTTTAATAGGCATCTTGATGAGTACAGATGTCACAATTGCATTTGACTGTGATATGCAATAGAATAAATGCAATAGAATGCATAGAATGCAATAGAATGCAATAAAATAAATAATCTATAAATAATCTAATAGAATAATTTCTATTAGATTATTTATAGATTATTTATTCTATTGCATTTATAAACAAAATGAACATTCACATTATAGTTAATGACTGATTGTAAAATGTAGAGAAATGACACTATTTAGTGGGACTGGAAAAAGTGGCAGAGCACATGTGTCAATTTCTAATTTTGAGCTTGGGGGCCAAGAGAGGACAGGAATTTTAGTGGGGATGAAGAGTGGGAGGGAAAAGGCTTCACAGAGTGAATCAGCCCAAAATCAACCATGGATTGAAAACTCTCGCTCATTGTGGGTAGAGAATGTATCTGTTTACTGTTACATTGTACTCTCCCAAGTGCTTAGTACAGTGCTCTGCAACAGTAAGCACTCAATAACTATGACTAAATGAATGAAGATGTTTTCCAAGAGCAGGGAAGACCATGTGTGGAAATCTAGCTCAAAGAATTGTGGAGGGCATCACCCATGGAGTGGGTACCTAGGGCAAGGTGCTAGATCCTGGATCTTGAGGATTATTCAGAGTTTTCCAACACCTCCAGCACAACATAAAGAAGTAGTGTGGCCTAGTGGAAAGAGCCCAGGCCTAGGAGTCGGAGGACCTGCGGTTTAATCCCGGCTCTGCCACTAGTCTGCTGTGTGACCTTAGGCAAATCACTTGACTTCTCTGTACTTCTGTTATGTCAACTGTAAAATGGGGATTAGAACTGTGAGCCATATGTGGGGCATGGACTGTGTCTAACATGATTATCTTGTATTTCCCACAGTGCTTAGTAGAGTACCTAGCACATAGAAAGTACTTTACAAAATATAATTAAAAAAAAACAACTGCCACTAGGACAAGTCACCATTGCTCTTTGTCCTCTGCAAATCCTCTTCATCCATGACCTAAGCACTCATACAATCTGGGTTTGGGGGATTTATCCTGAATTTAAAACAAGAAAATCAGGGAAGAAATAGGGTTTTTTAAACCACCATAATCTATATCTTACTCATGTACTTTCAATATAAAACTAGGCCCTTATCTCCCTCTTACCCTCTCTTCTCTCCTTCACTTAATTGCCTCACTTGCTGTGTAGAGTTCCCTTGTCCATGCCTTACTTCCTATAAACTATGATCTGCTTGAGTAGTGTATCAAGACAATTAGTTTTGTAGGTATTTTTCTTGACCCTAAATATTCCATGAACAAGTTAGAGAAGCATAATAACCTAGTGGATAGATTAAGGGCCTGGGAGTCAGAAGGACTGAGGTTCTAATCCCGTTATCTTTCACTTGTCTGCTGTGTGACCTTGTGCAAATTACTTAAATTCTCTGTGCCTCAGTTCCCTCATCTGTAAAATGGGGATTAAGACTGTGAGCCCTGTGTGATACAGGGACTGCAACCAACCCAAATACCTTGTATCTATCCCAGAGTTTAGAACAGTGCCTGGCACATAGTAAGCGCCTAACAAATACCATAATAATTATTATTATTATGATTCAAATCCTTGCTCTGCCACGTGGCTGCTGTGTGTGACCTCAAGTAAGTTGCTCCACTTCTCTGTCACCTGTAAAATGGGGATTAAGACTGTGAGCCCTGTGTGGGATTGGGACTCTGTTCTGTCCAACCTGATTTACTACTACTCACCCCAGCACTTAGTACAGTGCCTGGCACAAAGTAAGCACTTAACAAATACCAAAATTATTATTATTATTACTCATCATTATTTCTGTATAGAGACAAACAACGATGGGAGCTGGGAAGAAAAGATTGGTGCTCTGGCCTTCCTGAATCCTGAGTTCAGCTTCGTTAAAGCCCAGATTGGTTCCTTGGGACCCCGCCAACCATACCCAGCCCCAGGGGCAGGACTTTATCCCAACCAGTCCAGGACAGAAAAAGATCCTCTAGTTCGGGTTTTCAACGTTTATATGAACTATTGTTCTTTCCATTTGCATCCATCCAGCAAAGTTGTAAGTGGTTTGTGGTTTAAAGATTTGGAAATCGGAAATTTCAATTAAATGCCTAATCCCTTATTCTCTGCATGGACAAAACTATTTTTGATGTTGATTTAAGTTACAAATTGCTTTCCTGCCCCACCTGCACTGATTAGAGTCCTCTAACAATGGAATGCAATCAGAAGCAGCATGGCTTAGTGGATACAGCATGAACCTGGGAGCCAGAAGGTCATGGGGCTCTAATCCTGACTCCTCCACTTGTCTGCTACGTGACCTTGGGCAAGTCACTTATCTGGGCCTCAGTTACCTCATCTGTGAAATGGGGCTTAAGACTGTGAGCCCCACAAGGGACAACCTGATTAACTTGTATCTATCCCAGCGCTTAGAACAGTGCATGGTACATAGTAAGCGCTTAGCAAGCACCATAATCATCCTTACCCTACATCAAGAAACTGCTCAAAGAAAGCAATAGATGGGATTGATTGAATCAAATGTGTTCACCTCTGATTTTAAAATTTTAATAAAAATGTATAGCATTCTTTTCAGAGAGGAACCATGCTTGGTGAAAAGCCATGACTCAACCCATTTAAAACTGCACAGCTATCTGGATCTACAAAACTGCTTGCTAAAATTTGTAAATGTAACAATAGAATGTTTTTCATTCTTGAAGCCCATCTGTCTGTAAACCTTCCCAATTAGAAAAAAAGAAAATAGTCTTATTCATCATCCTTGGGCTCAATCAAATAAAAACATTAGAAATATTCAAACAAAAAGTGCAGTGGCTGAAGATAAAATATCTTAGGAGATAAATATGCATTAAATAGAGATTTGATTTAAAGTTGCACTATTCTCTGATGGGGACAATTAAACGGGAAACAAAAATCAAATTGAAAATTTCCAATCAAAATATGATAATTTTGCAAATTTAAGAAGCAAAAATTATTGTGATGCCTAGTTTCTTTCACATATGAATGAGCTGATTGCAATTAGAAATGCATTCCTTAATTTGTATAAAATTAAATTTACAAATGAATTTCAAATTAATTGGCAGAGACTGAAAAGAAGATAACAAATGATGGGTTTGGGCAAAGTAATTTGGAATCCTATTCCAAATCCTATTCCAAATTACTGTACTCCAAATTTACAGCAAAATTTTCGTGGCATACACATGCACACACACAGACATACAGACATACATACACATACATACATATATATGCACACATATAAATCACATTTAAGTGATAGTCAAATACATCAAAATCTTATTTGCATATCAATCAGTGGTATTTATTGAATGCTTACTATGTGTAAAGGACTGTATACTTGGGAGAGTACAACATAGTTGGTAGACATTTTCCCTGCCCTCTACAAGCTGACAGTTTAAAGGACGAGCTTACAAAATTTAACTCATTCAACAGTATTTTCTGAGCAATCACTAAATGCAGAACACTATTGTACGCACTTGGGAAAGAACAGAGACCCTGCCCTCAAGAATCCTATATTAATCAATCAATGGTATTTATTGAGTGCTTACTGTGTGCAGAGTACAATGCTAAGCACTTGGGAGAGTACACTATTACAGAGTGTGTAGACACATTCCCTGCCCACAATGAGTTTGCAGACTAGAAATCAAAATCCTATTCATATGTACAATAACTTGCCCACAACCACTGGTTCAAAAGGAAATCACAGAGCATTTTAGAAAAGCCAGATAATGAGTCTGGAATATTTTAACTTCATCTTCCAGTACCTTGCTCTCCTGCCCCGTTTCTGGATCTATCCTGCCCTAGAGAAATGGGCACTTGACAATTATCTATCGAATTATAGTCAAAATATTATTGGTAATTCAGGGTTCCAAATAGATTGTGTCACTTGAAATATCTAATTGACCTGTCTTCATAGATACAATTAACTGGAAGACTCTCACACCTTCACATCATGTCATGAACACAGTACTAGATTTCTGCATCTTACTTTCTCCCTCTCTACTTACACTGCCCTTCAATCATATTTACTGAGCACTTACTATGTGCACAGCACTGCACTAAGAGCTTGAGAGTATACAATATAACACAATTAGCAGACAGATTTCCTACCCACAACGAGCTTACAACCAACAGGGGGAGACAGACATTAATATGAATAAATAAGTAATTTATAATATATAATTTAAAGATAAATGATTAAGTGCTGAGGGGTTGGGGGTAGGATGAATATCGAATTTCCAAAGGTCACAGACTGAAGTCCATAGATGTCGCAGAAGGGAGACTGAGCTGGGAGAAAGGGAAAGAAGGTTTAACCAGGGAAGGCCTCTTGGAGGAGATGTGCATTAGTAATGATTTGAAGGTGCAGAGAGTGGTGATCTGATGCACGTGGAGGGAGAGGGAATTCCAGGCTAGGAGGTGGATATGGGAAAGGTATCATCGTCAAAAGAGATGAGATCAGGGCTCAGAGAGTAAACTGGCACTAGAGAAGTGGAATGTGTGGGCTGGGGTGTAGAAGGAGATTAGTGAGGTGAGGTGAGGTAGGATGAGGAAAGCTAATTGAGTGCTTTGAAGCCAATGGTAAGGAGTTTCTGTTTGAGGCGGAAGTGGATGGGCAGCCTTTGGGCAGACATGAACTGAACATTTTTGCTGATAAATGATTTGTGCAGCAAAGTATGAACTGAAGGTTGAAGTGGGGAGAGATAGAAGGCTGGGAGGTCAATGAAGAGGCAGATGCAGTAGTTAAGGTGGGATAGGGTAAGTGCTTGGATTTAGCGTGTTGGCAGTTCAGACAGAGAAGAAAGGGAAGATTCTACCAATGCTGTGAAGGTAGAACTGACAGGATTTGGTAACAGACTGAATATGTGCGTGGGGTGACAGAGATGAGTCAAAGACAATACCAAGGTTATGGGCTTGTGAGGTCGGGAGGATAGTGGTGTTTTCTACAGTGATAGGAAAGACAAGGGGAGGATGGGGTTTGAGTGAGAAAATAAGGAGTTCAGTTTGTGATATGTTCAATTCGAGGTGTCAGCGGGAAATTCAAGTAGATATGTTGTAAAAGCAGGAGGAAAAGCAAGATTGCAGGGAAGAAGAGATATCAGGGCTGGAGATGCAGATAGGGGAATCAACATCTTTCTCTTACTTTCCAATCCTTCAGTTCACTCCATTTTCCCCTTACCCGCCTCCGTTGCACTGACATACTGTGCTCTAAATCATAGGTAGAATGTGCATGGGATGACACCCTGATCTTTCATTTCCTGGCAGAACAGAAAGGAACACTGGTGATTTAAAAGAATTAACATGTCTTTTCTTAGGAGTTTAACCTGGGAAGCAGGTTAATATTTGGCAGGACTCATTGGTCATTCCTGATGAGACACCAGATGAGAGATCATCCATCACCATCAATATGCAAACATTATAAGCGGCTGAAAATTGTTTTCATTTCGGGAATTCTAATTACAATGGAAATATTTGAAATCTACATACCAAATATTTGGTCCCTTCTCCTAACCTCAACCTTAGCATGCTTAAGCACCACGGGCATTTTGTATCAAGACTAGTAGGCTCAGGGGATGCTATTCTCTGAATGTAAATACAGAAATAAGGAAACACTTAACTGGAGGTGAGTGGTTTCTCCCTGTATAAATCATGACAACATGGGAGAAAAACTGAAAGAAAGACACTGGAAAATAAACTATCATTCCACAAAATTTTGTTATGATGTATTTATTCTTATTCCAATCAAGAGAATGAATAAAGGATGATTTAGTGCTGAGTGATTCATTTTCTCAGAATTGAGGGTTTAAAGTGAAAATCACATTTTGCAAAGCCAACGTTTAAAGTTGTCATTGTTAAAAATAACAGATTCAAGGAACTCTCATGACCAAGTTTATTTACCTACATAATAACAATAGTGATGATGATAATAATAATAATAGCAATAATAATAATAATAATAATAACAGCATTTGTAAATCACTTGTTTTGTGTCAACCACTGTGGTAAATTCAACTGGATCAGATATAGCCTCATCCTCCTCATCAAGCAAGATGGACTGAACAAGAAAGTACTTATGTCTCATGGCCCTCTACTGAACTGACTCTGAGGAATGACTGGATTCTGGACAACAAAATGTGAAAGACCTATCCTGGCCCATACCATACATCAATCAATGGTACTACGCACCTCCTGAGGGCAAAGAGTTGTGACAAGCTCTCATGACTATAGCACAAAAGCAAGGCACACAATTCCTGCCCTTAAACATCTTACAACCTCGTAGGAAAAACACACAAATTATTTACAAATAGTGGGAAGCGGGAGAGTAGCAGTAAACAAATGTCAGGATGAAGGAGCTTAGGAAATAACTGAATAAACTGATAAATATACATACATATGTAAATGTTGAGGAATAAAATTTATTATCATTAAGTGCCGTCGAGTTGTTTCTGATTCACAGCGACTCCATGGACATACTTCCTACAGAACATCCTGTCCTCTGCCATAATCCACAACCCTTCTAATAGTTCTTCTGTTATCGTTGTTAGTTAGTACAGTGCTCTGCATATAGTAACAACTCAATAAATACGATTGAATGAATGAATGGTCTCTATCCGTCTAACTGCCGATCTGCCTTTCCACGTTTCCCCTGGACTTTTCCTAGCATTAGTATCTTCTCCAGAAAATTAGTCCTCCTGATTTTGTGTCCAAAATATGCTAATCTAAGTTGAGTCATTTGACTTTCCAAAGACCACTTTGAATATGAGAGGTAAAGCCCCATGAGGTGGCCAATCCTGTCCATTAGTATCTAATGCAGTTCCTAACTCATAATCATTGTGGATTCTTCATCTATAATCTCTTCTTTAAAGGAGTCTGCAAAGATTTAAATCCAGGCTGGTCCAAACTCCTGACTGATGATATTCAATATAGGTCTTCCAAAAACTCAAGACCTGTATTTTCCAGTTGCATAAAACTCCTTCCCCATAAATGTCAAGGCAGAGATAATGTGGCATCCCATCTACATTACTGCATCAGCCTCCTTGCTGACCTCCCAACCTCCCCCACTCCAGTCCATACTTCACTCCACTGCCTGGATTATCTTCCTATAGAAACATTCAAGACATGTCACACCCCTCCTCAAAAATCTCTAGTGGTTGCCTATCCACCCCTGTATAAAACAAAAACTCCTCATCATTGGTTTTAAAGAACTCCATCATCATGCCCCTCTTACCTCATCTTGCTTCTCTCCTTTTACAACCTAGCCCGCACACCTCACTTCTCTGGTGCTAACCTTCTTGTGCCTCGATCTCACCTGTCTCACTTCGAACTCCTGGCCCACATCCTGCCTCTGGCCTGGAACACCCTCCCTCCTCAAATCCGCCAGACAATCACTCTTCCTACCTTCAAAGCCTTACTGAGGGCACAACTCCTCCAAGAGGCCTTCCCAGACTAAGGCCTACTTTTCCTCATCTCCTACTCCCTTCTGTATCATCGTAACAAATTATGCATTTTTATCTCCATTCATTAGTACTTAGGTGCAGAGAACTCTATTAAGCGCTTGGAGGAGTAAAATATAATTACCAGACATGAGCCCTGCCTTCAAGGAGTTTACAGTCATGCAACGGAGACAGACACTGAGATAAATTAGAAATACGAGAAAGCAATGTAGTAGAAAGATGTGCACATAAATGCTATGGGGGACTTTGCAACATAGGTTCTTGAAAGGCAGTTGGCGGAATACAAGGTGAGAAAATAAAAAATTAATCAGGGCAAGCCTCCTGAAGGAGATATGATTTCAAAATGGCTTTGAAGATGGAGAGAGCTGTGAAGTTTTCCTATCTTTCTATTTTCTTTTTCTTTCCACTGGTAACTTATCCTGCTCTGTCTCCCCCTTGAGAGTGGAGATCGGGTGTTTCAAAGGGTTTAAAATTCAAGCAATTCCAAATTTCAGTGAGAAAAAAATGACAGAAATGAGGTGGGAAGGGAAAGGATGACTGTCCTAGGATGAGGGGTTCCCTTCCGTTCTGCATTACCACTATAGAAACATCCTGCTCCACCGCATCAAGGACTGAATAGTAACAACAATAACAATGATGGTATTTGTTAAATGCTTTCTATGTGCCAGGCACTGTACTAAGCACTGGAGTGGATACAAGCAAATCGAGTTGGACACAGTCCTTGTTCCATGTGGGGCTCAAAGTCTCAAACCCCATTTTACAGAGGAGGTAAGTGAATTTACTTGCCCGAGATCACACAGCAGAGAAGTGGTGGAACCAGGATTAGAATAATAATTATAATAATAATTGTGGCATTTGTTAAGCATTTACTGTGTGCCAGGCACTGTACTAAGCACTGGGGTGGATACAAGCAAATAGGTTTCAACACAGTCCCTGTCCCACATGGGTCTCACAGTCTCAATCCTCATTTTACAGATGAGGTAACTGAGGCCCAGAGAAGTGAAGTGACTTGCCCAGGGTCACAGAGCAGACAAGTGGCCAAGCTGGGGTTAGAACCCATGACCTTTTGTCTCCTAGGTCTGTGCTCCATCTGCTACGCCATGCTGCTTCTCAATTGAGGACAGAAGTCAGTGGCAGTGTCCTCTTTGCTCCTGGACACTCAACACCTCTAAGAGCCCATAACCAACATCATTCCATTGCACCCACTCCGCCATGGCTAGAAATCCCATTCATTGCTGGAGTGGAGTGAGGCTTATCCCCCCAGGTTATAACCTTTAGAGGAAAGGAACTGTGTTTTACATCTTCTATACAACTTCTTCAGAGTTTCGTTCAGTGCACAGCACATGTGGATGGTTACTACATCAATGAGTATGATGACAAAGAAAGCCCTTCCGAGTTTGTTTTTTTTTTACGACAACTCCCCTTGGAGTGTAGTTAGTCCACTGAAAGGAATGAAAATCACATTAGAATCCCTGACTGTGGTCATTTCACGGAACTTTATCAGTAGAAATAGGCGCAAGAAATTTAAAGCAAAGTATACACTCTATTTGCAAAATGCATATATAAGTATAAATATACAAATATATATACAAGCACACACACACACACACACACACACACAGTTGTTCTATATCAAGAGGAAAAAAGAGAAATAGAGAGACAACCAATGACAGCAACAGCCAAGGACAGGAAGACTGATGGACAACGACACAGACCGTCAGTGGCAGAGAAGCAGACACATGGGCAGACCCAGAGACAGCCACAGAGACACAGACAGGCAGGCAGACCCAGAGACAGATGGCCAGAGCCAGAAACAGATGGAAAGATGCGCAGGACCCAGAGACAGACAGACTCAAAGGACAGACAGCCCCAGAGACAGGCCCAGAGACCAGCGACCCGAGAGACAGGTAGACCAATAAAGAGAGAATGAAGGAGAGAAAGCCCATAAGAAAATGAGTGCTGTTTTTCAGAAAAAAAAAATATGGTATTAATTGAGCACTTACTGTGTACAGAGAACTGTACTACACACTTGGGAGAGTATAATAGAGTTAATAAAATTGCTTCCTACTAAAAGGAGCTTACAATTTACTGTGGGGATAATGGAGACAGACAATAATATAAACCGTATCGAGGATCTACCAATGGTAAGACTTCATCTGTACCTGTGATGTAACTGAAGAGTATGCAGTGTCAAATATCGATTGCATACTGTGTGCCCATAAAGACCCTCCACTGTTGGGCTGATATGGTTGTCTCTTTTAACATGAAGCTGTTTTTGTATATCAACAGAAGTATTTGTTAAGAGCTTGCTATGTGTCAAAGCACTGTATTAAGCACTGGGATAGATACAGGTTAATGAGGTCGGAAACAGTTCATATCCCACATGGGGCTCACAGTCTAAGCAGGAGGGAGAACAGGTAAGGAATCCCCATTTTACAGACATGGAACTGAGACTGAGAAGCTAAGTCACTTGCCCATGACCAAATACCAGGGAAATGGCAGAGCCCAGGTCCACTGATTTCCCAGACCATGCTCTTTATACTACACAATACTGCTTCGTAGTCTTCCATTCTTCCCAAACTCTGTTCAAAGGCCTCTTGTGACTGCTAGGCGCCTGTGTCTACAGCAGTTGTCTCCCAACCATAGACTGTTTTGCCATCTTTTAAACAACTTTCGAGGATTGGGCGGGCTTGGGTCTGCCCCATTTCAGTTGATCAAAGAGCAGCAGGCTGGGAATCCTACTGTTAGCCATTCTCCTCACATGTCGCATCCTGGGAAGTTGGGCCACTGTCGTTATAAGCTTGACCTCCTTTCCTTTAATTTGAACAATTCATCAACGGGAAGCAGCATGGTCTAGTGGCAAGAGCAAGGCCTTGGGAGTCAGAGCTCATGGGTTCTATCCCGGCTCTGCCACTTGTCTGCTGTGTGACCTAGGGCAAGTCATTTAACTTCTCTGTACCTCAGTTACCTCAACTGTAAAATGGGGAATAAGAGTGTGAGCCTCATGTGGATCATGGACTGTGTCCAAGCTGATTACCCTGTATCTACTCCAGCACTTAGTAAAGTGTTTGGCACATAGTAAGCACTTTGCAAATATCATAATAATTATTATTATTATCATCATGCTAATTTTTTCTGTTTTTTATGACATTTGTTAAGCACTTACTATGGGCCAGGCACTTTTATAAGCTCCTGGGTAGACACAAGGTAATAAGTTTGGTCACAGTCCCTGTCTCATGTGGGGCTAACAGTCTTAATTCCCATTTTACAGATAGATAACTGAGGCACAGGGAAGTGAAGTGACTTGCCCTAAGTCACACAGCAGGCAAATGGTGGACCTGGGATTTGAACCCCGGTCCTTTTGAATCCCAGGCCCATGCTCTATCCACTACGCCACCCTGCTTCTCAGCTTTTGATTTAAGGATATTTACCTCTATATTTGGAAAGACTGCATCCTGTAGAAAATGGTTTACATCATTGTTCCCTTAATCAAAATAACTCTTCCTTCTAATACTGAGAAATAGATTTACGAGGATAATATAGGCAAAGTTTTTTATTTTCTTAACTTGAATTGATGCATCCAGTTATCTCAATCCTCCACATTACGCAGGGAAGAGCCAACTACAAAAGATGATCGAGAAGCAGCGTGGCTCAGTGGAAAGAGCATGGGCTTTGGAGTCAGAGGTCATGGGTTCAAATCCTGGCTCTGACAATTGTCAGCTGTGTGACTTTGGGCAAGTCACTTAACTTCTCTGTGCCTCAGTTACCTCATCTGTAAAATGGGGATGAAGACTGTGAGCCCCCTGTGGGACAACCTGATCATCTTGTAACCTCCCCAGCACTTAGAACAGTGCTTTGCACATAATACGCGCTTACTGAATGCCATTATTATTATTATTATGTTCTCTATATATGGTGCACTGCAGTCATGGAATGGTTCTTGTACTGCTGAAGAGGTTGAAACTTCCTTGAGAGCAGGGGTCATATCTACTTACTCTAGAAGTAGCATGGTGTAATGGATAGAGCACAGGCCTGGGAATCAGAAGGTCATGGGTTCTAATCCCTGATCTGTTGTTTGCTGTGTGGCCTTGGGCAAGTCACTTCACTTCTCTGTGCCTCAGTTACCTCATCTGTAAAAATGGGATTAAGACTGTGAGCCCTATGTGAGGCAGGGACTGTGCAAAAACCCCATTTGCTTGTATCCATCCCAGTGTTTAGTAAAGTGCCTGGCAAATAGTAATAGCTTAACAAATACTGTAATTATCATTTTTATTATTATCAATTACTATCCCCTAAGCACTTAATACAGCGTTCTTCACACAAATGAGCATTTAAATACCACTGATTGATGTCTAACGACTGAAATTAAGTTCTTTAAATTCTATTCCTGCACGGAGATGTGTCCGCAAAGAATACATATTGAGTTCAACAATTTTGACAGTCAATATGAAAATAAATGTTTTAAGTTTCTGGTTGATTCTCTGTAAAATATGTTATGAGTCTGACAAAAATGATAATTGCAACGTAAATGGTTTAAAACTATAAACTTGATAATTGAAAGTAAAAGTATTAAACCATAGGAAGATTTATGAAATGATACTAAACACATCACTAATGTAAGATGGTAATTTGCTTTACAAGACTGTTTTTGCGAATTCACAGTTACATTATATAGACTAAATAAATTCAAGTTTAGGACGCCAGGCCAAGAGAATTTCAATGTTTTTAAAAGATACCAAATACTTTTAATGAGCCATGCTAAAGAGGATATTGCTTTTTGGATTCAGCCACCTGAGAAATTATATTGAAAAAATATTCAAATTATTCATCCTAAAGATTTAAGGATTAGACTAACTTTCTCAAACTGCAGCTGTCATAACAAGACCAAAAAAAGCATCCAGCCTGCTGAGTGAAACCTGGCATTTTTGGAAAGAGCTTAAATAGCACTGAACAGAAAATTTCAATTCACATATGTTTAAATTCCATCAATCAAAAGTATGTTTCTTTTCATTTTTCAAAGTATAATTTTCTTCCTTTTTACACAAGGAAAGATTACGGCTCTGGCATTCAGAAGAACAAAAAATCCTCACCAGTGCTGACACCTTGAACTCCCAAGAAAAATTGACTGCAGGATACAGAAGGCCAAATGTGAAAAGGGTTCCATTGACTGTTCTGATTTATAGCGCCACTGTACAAGGCATTATGCTAATGTAATCATTTATTATGAAAAACTGAGAAATTACTCCTGGGTTTCAAAGTTGTAACCACATCCAATCTTTAAGGTGAAAATTGGAAATGTTGACTCTGAAAATCAGGACGGCTCTCCACTCTTAGCAAGACCCTATCCGCTGTCTCTTGGCAAGTGCTAAAGGAGAACATAATCCATCACTTATCCCTGGAATCAATCAATCAATGACATTTATTAAGTTCTTACAGTGTGCAGAGCACTTGGGAAAGTACAATGTTCCCTGCCAACCAGAGCTTAGTCTAGAGGGAGCTTATAGCCACAATGAAGCCCAATACTCATGATCTCCCTGCACTCTGAATGCTTGAGAAGTGGAGGGAATATCAAGACCTCTATATTCTCCTTATAGACATTACAAAAATTCCTACCCAATCGGCAGACCCGAGCTGTGACAGACATTAGGCAGGAAGCAAATTGATAGCCTAAGGGAACTCCATGATCACATGGCTGTCATATCAAGTGCTTAGTACAGAGCTCTGCACACAGTAAGCACTCAATAAATACTATTGAATGAATGACTATCAGGAGTGAAAGTCTCTGCCCAGACCCATTCCCCATTATAACCGAATGAAGCAGGTCTGTTCAATAGTTACAAGTACTGCTTGTCTATTATATTCATCCATGATTGAGGATGCATCCCAGGGCCTACAAACTGGGATAAAAATACATTTCCCATTCTCCAGGAAACTATTCCAACTCAACAGGCTATGAGCATCACTGAAAGTCCTGGGGACAGCAATTCTAGGGTCACCACATAATGATAACTGCTCTGGAGCAAACCTGAGACATACAATAATGGTAAAAACATTCCACAAGGTCAGCAGAGAATTTTGTCAGATGACAAACCTGAAGGCTATGTACCAGCCTGCGTCAGAAAAATCCTACACACAAATAGGATTTTGACGGGCGAAGCTGACTAAAAGCCTTCACTGAAACCGGTTACCCTGTCGGCCCATCAAACACTTTTATTGGCAAAGAAACTGGAAACTAAATGAAGGCCGATGCCTTTGGGAGATTTCAGGCAATATGCAAAGTCATATTGTGAGAAACAGCATGGCTCAGTGGAAGGAGCATGGGTTTGGGAGTCAGAGGTAATGGGTTCAAATCCCACCCCCGCCGCTTGTCAGCTGTGTGACTTTGGACAAGTCACTTAACTTCTCTGTGCCTTAGTTACCTCATCTGTAAAATGGGGATTAAGATTGTGAGCCCGATATGGGACAACCTGATCACCTTGTATCCTCCCCAGCGTTTAGAACAGTGCTTGGCACATAGTAAGCGCTAAACAAATACCAAAATTATTATTATTATTTGAACTTCAGGCCAAACTAAAGTTCTATGCAGTGCAGTTCTATGTAATAATAATAATAATAATGATGGCATTTGTTAAGCACTTACTATGTGCAAAGCACTGCTCTAAGTGCTGGGTTCTATCCAATCTCCTACATAATTGTCAGACTTGAAACTACTGCAGACATCATATCCAAGGTCTTGAAATGAAGATAGTTTATCAACGAATGCTAAGTACAGCATGATTTTGCTTATTCAAGAGCTTTGATGCACTTCTAGACAATGAGTCTCATCAGCAACATTATAACACAAGAAATGCCATTAACGGGTTGAAGCAACCCATTACTGATTAATTCACATCTGGTTGTAAATGCATCAATTTATATTTGCACATCTTCCTGTATAGGCTATAAACTCCTCAAGGGCAGTGACTGTCATGTTTATCTTCTCATGGTGCATTGAGTTCTGTAGATGCTTGGTAAAAAATGTGGATGATGACGATGATGGTGTTGTCATGACAGACACAAAAATGTTTACAGGTTTGTGGTGATTACCCTACTAGCCATCATCAGAACTTTTATTACTCCACTATCACTGATGATGCTTCTGGGCTAGCTAGCAAAATATCCCTGCCTCCTTCCAATTGCAAGTCATTTAAATAGCACACAAATTTTGAAAGTGCATTTGTGAAGAAGGGGCACTGGAACACATTCAGTTGCTGTTTTGCATCCACACACTGGTTTTGTGACTGAATTTAGTGAGAGAGCCTGTCCTCTCTCAAGTGCTTAGAACAGTGCTTGGCACATAGTAAGCACTCAATAATAATGATGGTATTTGTTAAGTGCTTACTATGTGCCAAGCACTGTTCTAAGCACTGGATAAATACCACTAATTGATCGACTATTTAGAATCACAGTTAAACCCTCCTTATGTACCACCACCAGTGGGTAACAAACACAATTTTGCTGTGCTTGGTTAAACAACCAGGTCCAGGAGTTTTCCAAGAATAATAACAATAATGATAATAATGGTATTTGTTAAGTGATTACTAACGTGCCAAGCACTGTGCTTACTATTCATTCAATTCAATCGTATTCATTGAGCGCTTACTGTGCGCAGAGCACTGTACTAAGCGCTTGGGAAGTCCAAGTTGGCAACATATAGAGATGGTCCCTACACAACAGCGGGCTCACAGTCTAGAAGACTAGATTGTGCAAGGCACAGTCCCTGTCCCTGTCCCTGTCCCACGTGGGGATCACAGTCTCAATCCCCATTTTACAATTAGGTAACTGAGGCCCAAAGAAGTGAATTGACTTGCCCAAAATCACACAGCAGACAAGCGGTGGAGTCAGGATTTGAACCCAGGACCTTCTGACTCCCAGTTACATGCTTTATCCACTACGCCATGCTTCTTCTGCACTTGATGCTAGACTGTAAACTCCTTGAGGGCACTGATCTTATCTACAAACTCTATTGCACTGTACTCTCCCAAGAGCCTTGTATAATAATAACAGTGGTCCAGGCCACATCACCATCCTAATGGACCAGGATTCACTCCTAGTAGTAACAGTATTTATTGAGTGCTTACTGTGTGTATAGCACTGTCCTAGATGCTGGGAAAGAGTACACGGGGAGGGATTAGATATGGTCCCTGGCCCTGAGGGGGTTCACAACCCCTCCATCCCCATCGCGAAAATCCCCCATGGTAACTACCATCTTCTCTCCCACCACTGCGGGTTGCTTTCCCCAGCATGTTCTGTGCCCACTGGGCCAGGAAGAAAAGCTGCTCCCATGTGGTCTTGGACTTATCCAACCCATGAAGAATTTGAGCTTATTTTATGTATTTATTTATTACTCTGCATACATATTTACATACATACACACATTTACATACATATATACACATACATTACATATTTATTACTCTATTTATTTATTTATTTATTTTACTTGTACATATCTATTCTATTTATTTATTTTGTTGGTATGTTTGGTTTTGTTCTCTGTCTCCCCCTTTTAGACTGTGAGCCCACTGTTGGGTAGGGACTGTCTCTATGTGTTGCCAATTTGTACTTCCCAAGCGCTTAGTACAGTGCTCTGCACATAGTAAGCGCTCAATAAATACGATTGATGATGATGATGATGTATTTCTTTATGTTGTGTTTCAATTAATCATTCATCGTGGTAAATCTGTCTCCAATCCCTTCTCCCCACTTTTAGATTGTGACCACCCAAAATGACAGGGACTGTGTCTAATTCCTAACTGTGTTTTATCTTCAAGCATTTACTGCAGTGCTCTGCAAATGGTAAGTGCTTAATAAAAACCACTACCACCCATTGTTAAAAATAAAAAGGGAAAGAGGGGCCTGGTGACAGATATAGGGAGAGATTAAACAAAACACTGAGGCAGTATAAAGACAAAAACAAATATCTGTGGGGCACTCTGGCTACAAGAACAGAACTTCAGGTTCTTATTCTGTCCATTACAATCTCCCAAGTGCTCAGTCCAGAGCTAGGCACACATTAGGCAATCAATAAGCTGTTATGAATGATCTTGATCATTGATTATAAGGCACTTATGGACAGGGACCATAACTACTAAATCTGTTATAGTTTACTGTACTTTCCCAAATGCAAAGGACAGTGCTCTGCACAAAGTAACAGCTCAATAAACACTATTGATTGATCCATTTACTTATGTCTTGAAATCTCTAATATTTTTTGCTCTCCATTTCCGACTGTAACAGGTTCCACTGTGGGAAGAATTTAAAGCACAAAGCTATAAGTACAAAACGTTTTTATTCCTTGAGAGCCAATTAAAATTTCATTCTAATTTTTTATATTAAATTGTGCCATTTTGAAGACTCACAGTAATAATATAGTTGTCCTTCATATCTGGAAAAGACACCACTGTCAGTGAAAATCCCCTCTGGGTGCGGTTATAACTGAAAAGCCAAAACATGGGATCTACAGTCCCTGACATGCTATGCACTTCTTGTATTGTCACGTCTGATGCTTGTAGCACCTAGTGCTATTTTTGCTTTTGCCTCCAACCCTCTGTCCTCACAAAACTTCTGCTTAAGAACAGCCTCTCCATCCTTGATGAAGTACACCATGTTGGTCTATCTTCAGCTACTGACTCTCAGTTTTCAGCTGGGATGCAGGATTGTCAGTAAAATAAAGCTGGGTCTCTGGAGGTGTCTACACACTCTAAGTTACTACAATTCTGGGCATACAGTAAATGTTCAAAGAATACCACTGACTGATTTAAAATGTTTTCTCTGCCCTCCTTATTTCCCAATTTCAGCTCACCCTAAGGCAGTTGTTTTGGTATCCTGCTGCCATTGATTCTCCTCACACAACCCACACTGAGGGAAGGTTAGCTTCAATATTAGCAGACTGACTTTGCCCCAGAGCTTTATTGTCAGTGATCTGGATTTGTGATTTGATATTGAATATGACCTCTAAATGTTGCTGATGGAACTGCTAAAGGAGTAAACTACAGTGTTTGTGTGGAGTCCAGATCTCAACAGTCAAAAAGAAGCTTAGACAAAGTTACCGCTCTGAAGAACTTTACAAAATCTGGAGCCTAATAGCACATTATCACTGATGAACTCCCAAAGGATGTGATGGCCTTCTTAATTCAGTTAGAAGTAATTCAATAGAATTCATTTTATATCTAACAGCCTCTACTCCAACCTAATCCTCCTCAACCTCTTAGCTGTCTTCAACACTGTCAACCAACTCCTTTTCCTGCAAATATCATTATTACGGTATTTGATAAGCACTTACTATGTGCCAGACACTGTACTAAGCACTGGGGTGGATACAACTAAATCGGATTGGACACAGTCCCTGTCCCACATGGGACTTCCATTCTTTATCTCCATTTTAGAGATGAAGTAACTGAGACCCGGAGAAGTTGAGTGACTTGCCCTAGGTCACATAGAAGACCAGTGGTGGAGCTGGAACTAGAACCCATGACCTTCTGACTCCCAAGCCCGTGCTCTCAGCTCCTCTAGACGGCAAGCTCATTTGGGAAGTGACTGTATCCGCTAATTAGGCTGCATTTTACTCTCCCAAACACTTAGAAAAGTGCTCTGCACATAGTAAGCAATTAATAAATAGCATAAGTTGATTATTTACTGACATTGTCCTCTCCTGATTCTCCTCCTATCTCTCTTGTCGCACATTCTTATTCTCTTTCGCAGACTCCTCCTCTGCCTCCCTCTGGGTATCCTATTCTCCATTTACACCTTTTCCCTTGGAGAACTCATTTGCTCCCATGGCTTCAACTACCACCTCTATGGAGTTGATGACCAAATCTACATTTTCAGTCCTGAATTCTTATCCTCTCTACAGTGTCACATTTTCTCCTACCTTCAAAACATTTCTTCTTGGATGGCCTACCAACACCTCAAACTTAACATGTCTATGCACTTATTCTACCGTGCCTTGACTTCTGTGTCAGCCTCCCTGCTGATCACCCTGCCTCCTGTCACTCCCCTCTCCACTCCACTTCCTCTGCTGCCCAGATCACTTTTTTTATAAAAATTGAAGTCCATGTTTCCCTACTCCTTAAGAATCTCTAGAAGCTCCCCATCCACTTCCGCATCAAACTCCTTACCATAGGCTTTAAAGCACTTGTCCCCTCCTACCTCACCTAGCTACTCTCCTCCTATAATCCAGCCTGCACAATTCACTTTTCTCATGCCAACCTGCACACTGTACCCCGATCTTGTCTATCTCGCCACTGACCTCTTGCCCACGTCTTGCCTCTGGCCTGGAATGCCCTCCCTTTTCATATCCAACAGACAATTACACTCCCCACCCTTTAAAGCCTTCCCTGAATAAGCCCTAATTTCTCACTCCCTTCTGCGTTGCTTTGACTTGCTCCCTTTATTCACCATCCCCACTCTCAGCCCTTCAGCACTTGTGTCCATATCTGTAATTTATTTATGTATATTAGTGTCTATCTCCCCCTCTAGACTATAAGTTCATTGTGGATAGGAAATATGTCTGTTATATTGTTGTGTTGTACTCTCCCAAACACTCAGTATAGTGCCCTGCACATGGTAAGTGTTCAATAAATATGACTGATTGAATTAAATTCCCCTGTAGTCTACACCAGGAATGACTTTTGTTTAAGTGTGGAAAACTTTGTTCAATCACATATATGACTTCCTTTTTTTCTTCCCAGGATGATTGGTAAAATTATAAGTGCAGTAGCTGCTTGGAATGGATTACAACTGACAGGCCAGAGATCACAAAGAGACCCAATTACTAATATTTTCTCAGTTTTTCTTTCCTTCCGCAACTGATCAATGGTTATTACCTAATCAGGAAATCTACTAGGTTCCTTTGTTTTGCTTTGAATGACCCACGAAGTTCAGTATAAGGGAGGAACAGTTAAAAAAGGAACTTTAAGAAAAAAATGTATAATCCAGACTTCACTAATTCCAAATGGTCTACCCATAAATTTAGTCCAAATCAGAGGGGATTTTTCTTGAGTTACAAAGAAAATTGATGGTAATCGAGTAAGACATACTTTCTCAGCAGAAGAGTAGAGTTGCAGCCAACTCTGCCTCCCCCGCATCTCCTGACCCTAATGACCTGGCCACATATCTCATCGATAAAATTGGAACCATTAGGCACAGTCTCCCTAAAATGCTCCTCTACAGTCTTCCCCTCCTCCAATCTCCTCTTCAACTCTGCCATTCTTCTCAGCAGGTTCTCCTCCTCCACCTGTGTTCCTGACTATCACTTCTCACTTGATTAAAGCAATTGCCCACTTTCCTCTTCCATCTTTGACTGCCATCTTCAACCCTTCACTTTCCATGGCTCCTTCCCCACAGCACTTTCAAGCACACCCATCTATCCCCTGTCCTAAAAAATCCCTATGCTCCCTCTAGGTATCACCCCATCTCCCTCCTACCATTCCTTTCCAAACTCCTTGAGCAACTTGTCTCACTCAAGGACAAGGGAGTGAACTTTTCCTAATATTGGGAGGCTCTTGGATAACGATGATGATATTTATTAAGCACTTACTAAGTGCTGAGCACTGTGCTAAGTTGTGGGGTACATACAAGCATAATCGAATCAGACACAATCCTTGTCCCATAGGACAATTGTCTAAAACGGGTGCAGAACACATAATAATAATAATAATTTTTGTGTTTGTTAAGCACTTACTATGTGCCAGGCATTGTACTAAGTGATGGGCTGGATACAAGCAAATCAGGTTGGATACGGTCCCTGTCCTACATGGGGCTCACTGACTCAATCCCCATTTTACAGATGAAGTAACTGAGGCATAGAGAAGTGAAGTGACTTACTGAGGCCCGCAGCAGACAAGCAGCGGAGATGGGATTAGAACCCAAGCCCGTGCTCTATCCACTATACCAAGCTGCTTCCCATCTCCATTCCTTATTTCCATTCTAAAGATCAGGAAACTGAGGCACAGAGAAGTTGAGGGGCTTGCCCAATGTCACTTGGGAGGAAAATAGCGGAGCCATATTTAGAACGCTGGTCTCCTGACTCTCAATCCCCTGCTCTTTCCACTAGGGCATGTTTCTTCACTAATTCAGGAAGGAACAGTCTAGGCTGCGGTGGCTGCCACCCGGGGAGGCTACAGTAAAGTCATAAAGCACTGCTTGAGGTTCACAAATTTCTTCAAATCCCTTCATCATCCTTCTGCCTCTACATTTGCAATTTATCAGATTTCAAAGCCATTTCCTTCAATACACACTAAACCTATGCTTCACTGGATTGAAACTGAAAGGGTGAGAGACCTGAATGAGATTTTAATGCCTTTTCCTACCTCAAACCCTGAGCACAAACCATGCAAGGAAATAACTTTAATTCTTCAAAGATGAGGAAGAATGGGTGGAAGGAAAGGAGCAGATTATTGTGGGCAGAGAACAGGTCTACCAACTCTGTTACACTGCTATATTGTACTCTCCTAAGCTCTTAGTAATTGCCCTGCATGCAGTAAGTGCTCAATAAATGCAATGAATTGATTGAGCTAAATTTCACTGTCTAAATTTATCTTCTTTCCTGATACAAAATCAGAATGTACTACTAATTGCAGACAGGCCTTGGATTTATGACACAATAAGTTTCTGAAAACTGCTTCAAGTTGAAAGATAATTTGGAGCCAGTTTTCTCATAGGACACTGTTAGAAACTGGGGATTGGCTCCTCTACCCAATCAATTATGAATGGGTAATAATATAACAGGCTCATTCATATTGAGTCAGAGTTTCCACTGGGTGGCCAAATTTTACTTCACAGTAAATAAAATGTAACAGTGACTTTCCCTGAAGGTTTTGCTCTGGTGACCAAACCCCACCTAACCCCTCTCCTTCATCCTCTTTAAACTTTGCCCCCTTTTCCCCTTCCCATCAGCAGCTATTAAAATATTTCCCCATTTCCTGCCCGTGCAGCCACTCACTTGTGTCATCATAACTAGTGCTATAAACCAGACTAGTGTTATAGAGTCAAAATTGAAAAATTGTAAAGCTGAAAGAGGGTGTAAATTTAGAAACAATTTAAATGACATTCATGGTAATTCAAACCCTCACAATCTGAGGGCTGTCTTTAACAGACAGAGGGAACTAATTGTTGTAATAGGTTTCCCACAGAGGAGTTTCCTCTAGACCACTGCTGCTAACAACAGCTTCGTTTCTACAAAATGATCCCAGAACTCTTAGACCTTCTAGAGCCTAGCCTGACTTTCAGGCTGGGGAAGGGACAAGTAAGGGACAAGATTCCTTAAAATTTTTTGTTTTGGAAATTGAACAATGTTTGGTGGTGGCAGAAATGAGATTACTTTTTTTAAATTGTGTTTCCTTCCATTTATCTTTCCTTGCTGTTGATGGCAATTGACAATTACTGTCTGTATCTACAAAATGCCAAAAAATTCTAGGAAATACATTTGAAGGAATTTTATATTAGAAAATTATTTTTTGTGTGTCTAAAGCTGGATTCTGGAATCGGCTTATCTCCCTGAATGCCATGGCACTTTGGACTTTTTGTCCTTCTTCAGTCCTTGTAAATAAACCCCTGAGGGGCTTCCAGAGTCCAAGAGTCTACCCTCTAGAGTCCTAGAAGCCAGCAGGAAAAGTAGTTAAAATACATCAGCCCTCTGCCAACCAATACATCAATCAGAGGGAACCAATCAAGAGACATCAAGTTTGTACTCTTATAGGACAAAAATATGACTTCCGATTCTTTGAAATAAAAGAAGAGATTGTGTTAGCACACTTCCTAGCATTAGCATTAAATTGCTTACAAAGCAAATTTTATGCAACGGTTAAGCATAATAATAATAATAATGATAGCATTTATTAAGCACTTACTATGTGCAAAGCACTGTTCTAAGCGCTGGGGAGGTTACAAAGTGATCAGGCTGTCCCACGGGGGGCTCACAGTCTTAAACCCCATTTTACAGATGAGGTAACTGAGGCACAGAGAAGTGAAGTGACTTGCCCAAAGTCACACAGCTGACAATTGGCAGAGCCGGGATTTGAACCCATGACTCCCATTCAATCCACATATTTCATCTTTCATCAAATCCTGTGGGTTCTGCCTTCACTATATTGCTGAAATCCACCCTTTCCTCTCCATCCAAACTGCTAACACGTTGATCCCAACACTTATCGTATCCTATCTTAATTGTTGCATCTTCCTTTTTTAGTGGCATTTGTTAAGTGCTTACTATGTGCCATGCACTGTACTAAGTGATAGGATAGATACAAGCTAATCAGATTGGACACAGTCCCTGTCCCACATGGGGCTCACAGTCTTAATCCCCATCTTTAAGCAGCGTGCAGGAGAAGCAGCGTGGCTCAGTGGAAAGAGCCCGGGCTTTGGAGTCAGAGGTCATGGGTTCAAATCCTGGCTCTGCCAACTGTCAGATGTGTTACTTTGGGCAAGTCACTTCACTTCTCTGGGCCTCAGTTCCCTCTTCTGTAAAATGGGGATTAAGACTGTGAGCCCCCCGTGGGACAACCTGATCACCTTGTAACCTCCCCAGCGCTTAGAACAGTGCTATGCACATAGTAAGCGCTTAACAAATACCATCATTATTATCTTAACCCCCAATCCCAGGCTGAGCCTCCACATTCCTTTCCCCCTCCCCAACCCCCCGCCCTACCTCCTTCCCCTCCCCACAGCACCTGTATGTATATATGTTTGTACAGATTTATTACTCTATTTTACTTGGACATATTTACTATTCTATTTATTTTATTTTGTTAATATGTTTTGTTTTGTTGTCTGTCTCCCCCTTCTAGACTGTGAGCCCGCTGTTGGGTAGGGACCGTCTCTATATGTTGCCAACTTGTACTTCCCAAGCGCTTAGTACAGTGCTCTGCACACAGTAAGCGCTCAATAAATACGATTGAATGAATGAATCTTACCAATGAGGTAACTGAAGCACAGAGAAGTGAAGCGACTTGCCCAAGGTCACAGAGCAGACAAGTTGCAGAGCCGGGATTAGATTCCGGGTCCTTCTGACTTCCGGGCCTATGCGCAATCCACTAGGCCATACGGCTTCTCACTCTTTGCTCACCTCCCTACCTTCTGTATTTATTCCACTCTGCTGTATGTTTCATTTTTCTCAAAACATGTCCAGTTCATGTCTCCCGACTTTTCAAAAGCCTCCAACAGTTTCCTAAGGCACTCAATCAGCTTGTCCCCCCACCCTCAGTCCCTACTGCCCACCCCTATCTTATCTCACTGATTCCCTACTACAAGCTTTGCTCCTCTAATACCAACCTACTTACTGTACCTTGACCTCTTCGACCTCCCTCCTGACCCCTGCCCACATCCTCCTTCTCGCCTGGGATTCCCTCCCCATCTTATATGACAAACTACCAGTCTCTGCACTTCCAAAGACCTACTAAAATCACATATATTCCAACAGGCCTTCCCCAATTAAGTTCTTATGTCCTCTACTCCCTCTCCCTTCTGCACTGCCTATGTACTTAGGTCTGAACCCCTTCAGGTACTTAGATACTTGCATATTCATCTGTAATTTATTTCCACAGGTCTCCCCCTTGTAGACTATAAATTCCTTGTGAGCAGGGATTGTGTCTACCAACTCTAGTGTATTGTACTCTCCCAAAACCTTAGTACAGTGCTGTGCATACTGTAAGTGCCCACGTCTGGGATAATTTCTCTTCGCTAATCCCCCAAGAGGTTTTGCTCTCAAGATATACATTACACAAATGCATGTGTATGTTGTATAACGCAACAGTGACCCTGCAACCCATCAACTGATCTACTTCAATAGCCCAGCTCTCAGAAAGTGGATGACAGCCACCCACTTTTGGGACCAACATAGTATTTAGTGTCATATGTGACCTCTCATTAAGATCGAGTTTTGTGATTCGGATAGCTGAGTGGGGCTGAAATGATTATTTATTCAAAATACATGGAGTCAAGAATTAAGGTCTCCATCGATCTGACTATAACCAAATCAGTGACCTGGAAGCGACAGGCTTTTGAATTCCCCTGACAAATGCCCTGAGCTATTCAGTCCACTGGAAAATATGTGCATAAAAAGAGATGCCTTTAAGCATCTGAAAAAGACAAATATATCTCAGAGATGAAAAGATTTACTTTTTTTCCTCTTCCCTGGAACTTAAAATGGCTGAACTGATGCTTTTGAAACTTGTAAAATTAAAATGAAGCCTGAAGCCAAAGTTACAATGTTTTCTCTTTTTCTCCCTCTTCTTCACATACACCAGTGCGTTCCGGGATCGCTACATTAGCACTGATGTTCTAACAGGAGTATTCAGTCACTGAAAGTCAGTCAGTCCTTATTTGGTAAACTCCTATATTGAGAAAAATGACAAGAAAAGACACCTACCTTTTGAAGGATTAAAAAAAAAAAAGTGCCACCAGATGTACTCATGAAAATGGAATACTGCCTATTCTGGTTTGTGATTCAACAATCTTGCATATGCCCACATCACACTTATATGTTGCAGCTTCTTGCACATCACTGTATGGAGATCAGCAAATACTGTCGGGTTATAGGTCCGAACGCATGATCCACCAGAACACAGTGAGTCAAAGTTAAGTTGTTACAATATGAAAAGCCAATCTAAAGGAGCCTTTCTAAATAAAAACACAGAAAGTGTCCAGTAGAGTAAGCTACACTGAAAGTAGAAGCAGCGTGGCTTAGTGGAAAGAGCGCGGGCATGGGAGTCAGGGGACAAGGGTTCTAATCCCGGGTCTGCCATTTGTCTGCTCTGTGACCTTGGGCAAGTCACTTCACTTCTCTGTAACTCAGTTACCTCATCTGTAAAATGGGGATTAGGACTGTGAGCCCCATGTGGGACAGCCTGATTACCCTGTATCTACCCCAGCGCTTATAACAGTGCTTGGCACATAGTAAGCACTTTAACAAATACCTTAATTATTATTATTACTATTACATAAACTTGAGGCATGCCCGTGTACTAAGCCCTAACAACTGAACCTGAAGGTCTTTCGCGGATTCTGAGCTCCTCCTGCAAGTGATCCTTGGATCCTGGCATCCCTTCGCTCACTGAATCGGTGACAGATTTTCCACCTTGCTCATCTCCACCCTCCCCAGCCCCTGGAAAACCGATCCCCCCAAGAAACCAAAGCCAAGGACAAGCCCCTTAAGAAACACATTCCCCTCTTCCAAAGAGGAAGCAGCGTGGCTTAGTGGAAAGAGCACAGTCTCGGGAGTCAGAGGTCGTGGGTTCTAATCCCGGCTTCGCCACTCGTCTGCTTTGTGGCCTTGGGCAAGTCACTTCACTTCTCTGGGCCTCAGTTACCTCATTGGCAAAATGGGGATGAAGACTGTGAGCCCCACGTGGGACAATGTGAGAACAGTGCTTGGCATATAGTAAGCACTTAACAGATACCATTATTATTATTATTATCATCATCACCTTGTATTCATTCATTCAATCATATTTTTTGAGCGCTTACTGTGTGCAGAGCACTGTACTAAGCGCTTGGGGAGTACAAGTCGGCAACATATAGGGACGGTTCCTACCCAACAACGGGGTAACAGTCTAAAACAAAACATGTAAACAGGTGTCAAAATTGTCAGAACAAATGGAATTATAGCGATATGCACATCATTAATAAAAAAGTAGAGTAATAAATATGTACAAATATACACAAGTGGTGTGGGGTGGGGAGGGGGTAGCGCAGGGGCAGGGGGAGTGATGGGGAGGAGGAGAGGAAAAGGGGGGCTCAGTCTGGGAAAAATATGGAACACGTCACGAATTTCTACCCTAGTGCTTAGAACAGCCTTGGCACATAGTGGGCCCTTAACAAATACCATCATTGTTGGTAATATTATTATTAATGAACCATTTTCCCGATGGAAGGCTGAACACTGGGCCCAGGGTTGCCCTTCTCTGGTACCGGGGGAGATGCTCCTGGGCCCAGGTGGCTCTGACCTGGACCAGGGTTAGGAAGGAAACCTAAATGAGGCAAGGGACCGAAAAGAAGGGGCAGGATTTAGTCCCCACCAGCCCCTCACACTTGGGCATCACCCAGTGCCCACCCCCGAGGGCCGGGCATCGCTGCCCGGGGCGAGGGGCAAGGGGGGAGACCAACAAGTGGGAGGAGAGGGCCCTGCGGGGTACGGGATCTGCAAGTTTGGGGGTGACGGTGGAGGGGTCCGGGCACACCGGGGAGGAGGAGGAGGACAAGGCAGAGGAGGTGGAGGAGAAGGGACCATAATGATGGCATTGGTTAAGCGCTTACTATGTGCCAAGCGCTTACTATGTGCCAAGTGCTGTTCTATGAGCTCAGGGAGGAGAAGGGAAAGGGTCCAGGACAGCCGGGGGAGGAGGATGGTGAAGGAGGAGAAGGGTCTGGGGAAGAGAAGGGGAAAGGTCCTGGGTTCTAGACTGTGAACCCGTTGTTGGGTAGGGATCGTCTCTATCTGTTACCGATTTATACTTCCAAGCGCTTAGTACAGCGCTCTGCACACAGTAACTGCTCAATAAATACGACTGGAGGAATGAGTGAATGGAAAAGAGAAGGGGAAGGGTCCTGGGGAGGAGGAGGAGGAGAAGGGTCTGGAGGAAGAGGAGGGGAAGAGTCCGGGGTCGTCGGAGGGGAAAGGTCCGGGGGAAGAAGGGTCCGGGGGAGGGGAAGGGTCCGGGGGAAGAGGAGGGGGACGGTCCTGGAGGAGAAGGGTCCGGGGGAGGAGGGGGAGGAGGGGAAGGGTCTGGGGGAGGAGGAGGAGAAGGGGAATGGTCTGGGGAGGAGGAAGAGGGGAAAGGTCTGGGGAGGAGGAGGAGGAGGGGGGGGAAGGGTCTGGGGGAAGAGGAGGGGAAGGGGAAGGGTCCGGGGGAGGAGGAGGAGCGGAAGGGTCCGGGGGAGGAGGAGGAGAAGGGGAATGGTCTGGGGAGGAGGAAGAGGGGAAAGGTCTGGGGAGGAGGAGGAGGAGGGGGGGGGAAGGGTCTGGGGGAAGAGGAGGGGAAGGGGAAGGGTCCGGGGGAGGAGGAGGAGGAGGGGAAGGGTCCGGGGGAGGAGGAGGAGGGGAAGGGTCCTGGAGGAGAAGGGTCTGGGGGAGGAGGAGGAGGGGAAGGGTCCTGGAGGAGAAGGGTCTGGGGGAGGAGGAGGAAGAGGGGAAGGGCCAGGGGGAAGAGGAGGGGAAGGGTCCGGAGGAGGAGGGGAAGGGCCCTGGAGGAGGGGGGGGGGAAGGGTCCTGGAGGAGAAGGGTCCGGGGGAGGAGGAGGAGGAGGGGAAGGGTCCGGTGGGGAGGAAGAGGAGGGGAGGGGTCCGGGGTCGTCGGAGGGGAAGGGTCTTGGAGGAGGAGAAGGTGAAGGGCCCGGGGGAGGAGGAGGGGAAGGGTCCGGGGGAAGAGGGGGGAGGAGGAGGTGGGGAAGGGTCTGGAGGAGAAAGGGAAGGGTCCTGGAGGAGAAGGGTCCGGGGGAGGAGGAGGAGGAGGAGGAGAAGGGCAAAAGGTCCGGGGGAGGAGGAGGAGGAGGAGGGGAAGGGTCCGGAGGAGGAGGAGGAGGAGGGGAAGGAGGAGAAGGGGAAGGGTCGGGGGAAGAGGAGGGGAAGGGTCCGGGGGAGGAGGAGGGGGGGAAGGGTCCGGGAGGAGAAGGGTCTGGGGGAGGAGGAAGAGGAGGCGGTTATAGGTCCGGGGGAAGGAGGAGGAGGAGGAGGAGAGGGGTTCGGGGTCGTCGGAGGGGAAGGGTCTTGGTGGAGGAGAAGGTGAAGGGCCCGGGGGGGGAGGAGGAGGGGAAGGGTCCTGGAGAAGAGGAGGAGGGGAAGGGCCCGGGGGAGGAGGAGGAGGGGAAGGGTCCGGGGGAGGAGGAGGAGGGGAAGGGCCCGGGGGAGGAGGAGGAGGGGAAAGGTCCGGGGGAGGAGGAGGAGGACGTGGGGAAGGGTCCTGGAGGAGAAAGGTCTGGGGGAGGAGAAGGGGAAGGGTCCGGGGTCGTCGTCGTCGTCGTCGGGAGGGGAAGGGTCCGCGTCGGGGCCGCCGGGGCAGGGTGGGTCGGGGTCCGGGGTGGGTCGGGGTCTTACCCCCAGCACGGGCACGCCGGCGGCCAGCGAGTAGAGCAGCAGCGGGGGCACGGCGCTGCGGTCCTCGGGGCCCGGGTAGGGCTTGCGGTAAGCCCCGTCGTAGCAGAAGAAGCCCTGCACGTTGACGGCGAACGTGTCCGTGTACTCGAAATAGTAAGCCAGCATCACCGTCCCGGCCATGATCACCATCTGGAAGTAAAGCATGCTGCTCAGCAACGGCCGCTGCCGGGGCCGCCGGGGCCGCCGAGGTCGCTGCTCCCGCTGCTGCCGCCGCCGCAGCAGCCGCCAAGGGGGCATGCACTCCTGCCGGGGCTCGGCCGCCGCCGCCGCCGCCGCCGCCGCCGCCGGCCGGCGCTGCGGGACCCCCTCCCCGGCGGACCCCTCGCTCGGCGGCTGCATGCGCCGGGGGGCTGCTGCGGGGGAGCGGCGGCGGCAGCAGCAGCAGGAGGGGGAGGAGGAGGACGGTGCAGGAGGATGGAGCGGGAGGAGGAGGACGGTGCAGGAGGATGGAGCGGGAGGAGGAGGAGGAGGAGCACGGTGCAGGAGGACGGTGCAGGTCCCCGCCGGGACTCCGCGCCGCGCACCGGCTAAGGCGGGACGAGGCCGCCGCCGAAGCGGCGCCCCCCAGCGGCGGCCGGCGGGAGCGGCCGGGAGGGGGGTGGGGCTCCGCGCCGCCGCCGCCGCCGCCGCCGAAGCGGCGCCCCCCAGCGGCGTCCGGCGGGAGCGGCGGCGGCCGCCGAGGACCCCGCGGAGGACGCAGCGGGGCGCGCGGTCCCATTCATTCAGTCATCCATCCATTCATTCATTCATTCATTCATTCGTATTTATAGAGCGCTTACTGTGTGCAGAGCACTGGACTGGCGTGGCTCAGTGGAAAGAGCACGGCCTTTGGAGTCGGAGCTCATGGGTTCGAATCCCAACACCGCTTGTACATATTTATTCTACTCATATGTCTTGAGCTCATGGGTTCGAATCCCAACACCGCTTGTACATATTTATTCTACTCATATGTCTTGAGCTCATGGGTTCGAATCCCAACACCGCTTGTACATATTTATTCTACTCATAAGATGTCTTGGGCTCATGGGTTCGAATCCCAACACCGCTTGTACATATTTATTCTACTCATATGTCTTGGGCTCATGGGTTCGAATCCCAACACCGCTTGTACATATTTATTCTACTCATATGTCTTGAGCTCATGGGTTCGAATCCCAACACCGCTTGTACATATTTACTCATATGTCTTGAGCTCATGGGTTCGAATCCCAACACCGCTTGTACATATTTATTCTACTCATATGTCTTGAGCTCATGGGTTCGAATCCCAACACCGCTTGTACATATTTATTCTACTCATATGTCTTGAGCTCATGGGTTCGAATCCCAACACCGCTTGTACATATTTATTCTACTCATATGTCTTGAGCTCATGGGTTCGAATCCCAACACCGCTTGTACATATTTATTCTACTCATAAGATGTCTTGGGCTCATGGGTTCGAATCCCAACACCGCTTGTACGTATTTATTCTACTCATAAGATGTCTTGGGCTCATGGGTTCGAATCCCAACACCGCTTGTACATATTTATTCTACTCATAAGATGTCTTGTTTTGTTGCCTGTCTCCCCCTTCTAGACCGTGAGCCCGCTGTTGGGTAGGGACCGTCTCTAGATGCTGCCAACTTGGACTTCCCAAGCGCTTAGTACAGTGCTCTGCACACAGTAAACGCTCAATAAATGATTGAATGAATGAACAGAGCTCTCCCTCTCCCCCTCCCCCCGCCTTACCTCCTTCCCCTCCCCACAGCACCTGTATGTGTTTGTACGTATTTATGACTATTTGTACATGTTTATTCTATTTATTTTATTTTGTTAGTATGTTTTGTTTTCTGTCTCCCCATTCTAGACTGTGAGCCCACTGTTGGGTAGGGACCGTCTCTAGATGTTGCCAACTTGGACTTCCCAAGCGCTTAGTCCAGTGCTCTGCACACAGGAAGCGCTCAATAAATACGATTGAATGAATGAAGGAACAGAGCTCTCCCTCTCCCCCCGCCTTACCTCCTTCCCCTCCCCACAGCACCTGTATATATGTTTGTACGTATTTATTACTCTATTTGTAAATGTTTATTCTATTTATTTTATTTTGTTAGTATGTTTTGTTTTGTTCTCTGTCTCCCCCTTCTAGACCGTGAGCCCACTGTTGGGTAGGGACCGTCTCTATATGTTGCCAACTTGGACTTCCCAAGCGCTTAGTACAGTGCTCTGCATACAGTAAGCGCTCAATACATACGATTGAATGAATGAACAGAGCTCTCCCCCTCCCCATCCCCCCGCCTTACCTCCTTCCCCTCCCCACAGCACCTGTATATACGTTTGTACGCATTTATCACTCTATTTGTACATGTTTATTCTACTTAGTTTATTTCGTTAATATGTTTTGTTTTGTTGTCTGTCTCCCCCTTCTAGACTGTGAGCCCACTGTTGGGTAGGGACCGTCTCTAGATGTTGCCAACTTGGACTTCCCAAGCGCTTAGTACAGTGCTCTGCACACAGTAAGCGTTCAATACATACGACTGAATGAATGAATAAGTGAATGAATCCCAACACCGAAACATGTCTGCTGTGTGACCTTCGGCAAGTCACTTAACTTCTCTGAGCCTCAGTTACCTCATCTATGAAATGGGGATTAAGACTGTGAGCCCCATGTGGGACAACTTGATCACCTTGTATTCCCCCCGCCCCAGTACTTAGAACAGTGCTCTGCACATAGTAAGCGTTTAACAAATGCCATTATTATTATTATTACAAGGTAATCATGTTGTCCCACGTGGGGCTCACAATCTTCATCCCCATTTTTACAGATGAGGTAACTGAGGCACAG
Organism: Tachyglossus aculeatus; assembly: GCF_015852505.1. Taxonomy (NCBI): domain Eukaryota; kingdom Metazoa; phylum Chordata; class Mammalia; order Monotremata; family Tachyglossidae; genus Tachyglossus; species Tachyglossus aculeatus. The sequence continues at coordinate 53,851,441 of NC_052069.1, forward strand.
AGAAGTGAAGTGGATTGCCCAAGGTCACACAGCAGACAAGCGGCAGAGCCGGGATTAGAACCCATGACCTCTGACTCCCAAGCCCGGGCTCTTGCCACGCTGCTTCTATATGTTTCCGAATTGTACTTTCCAAGAGCCTAGTACTTGGCACACTGTAAGCGCCCAATAAATACGACTGAATGAGTGAATAGATCTATAATTCTATTTATTTATAATAATAATAATGGTATTTGTTAAGCGCTTACTATGTGCCAACCCTGAGGTAGACACAAGGTGATCAGGTTGTCCCCCGTGGGGCTCACAATCTTCATCCCCAGTTTACAGATGAGGTAAGTGAAGCACAGAGAAGTGAAGTGACTTGCCTTGAGTCACACAGCTGATAAGTGGCAGAGCTGGGATTAGAACCCATGACTTCTGACTCCCAAGCCTGTGCTCTTTCCACTAAGCCATGCCGCTTCTCTATTTATATTCATTCATTTGTTCAGTCGTATTGATTGAGCATTTACTCTGTGCAGAACACCGTACTAAGCGCTTGGAAAGTACAATTCGGCAACAGAGACAATCCCTACCCAACAGCGGGCTCTGTTTACTTGTTTTGATGTCTGTCTCCTCGCCGCCGCCATAAACCTGGTATGAACCGGGATTATTTCTCTTTTTCTCTTCATCGTTGCATTGCGCTTTACAAGTACTTAGTCCAGTGCTCTGCACACAGTAAGCGCTCAGTAAATATGATTGAATGAATGAAAGAATGAAAGTAAGCTCGTCGTGGGCAGGGAACTTGTCTGCTTGTTCTGTTGTAGTGGCTAGAGCCCAGTGCTGTGTGACCTTGGGTGAGTCACTTCACTTCTCTGGGCCTCAGTCCCCTCATCTGAAAAATGAGGATGAAGACAGTGAGCCCCATTTAGAACAGGTCCAAGCTGATATGCTTGCATTCACCCCAGCGCTTAGTACAGTGTCTAGCACCTAATAAGTGCAAGCCCGTTGTGTGCAGATTGTCTCTATTGCTGTATTATACTTTCCAAGCACTTAGTACAGTGCTCTGCACATAGTAAGAACTCAATAAATATGAATAATTAATTATGAATATTATTCTCTCCCAAGCGCTTAGTGCAATGCCCTGCACAAGGTAAGCACTCCAACAAACCCACTCTAGACTGTGAGCTTATTGTGGGCAGGGACTGTCACTGCTTATTGTTATAGTGTACTTTCCCAAGCGCTTAGTGCGGTGCTCTGCACACAGTAAGCACTCAAGAAATATTATTGATTGATGAATAAAGTTGTCAACAATGAAAAGCGGCAGCTTCCACGGAGCAGGGCCAAGAAAGTGGGGATGAAGAAGAGATGGAGGGCGGGAAAGGAACACAGATACAAAGAGGAATACCGAATAACTCGCCCTGACCTGATTATTTTTGGTTCAGTGGCTACCATGGGCCAACAGAGAGAAAAACTAGCTAAGTGGTCCCTGCCCAGCTGCAGCTCTGGCAGGATGGGAACGGGGCTTTAGTCGTTATACTCAGCTACCAGAGGTTATTTCCAGCACTGTGGGGCTGTCATCCAGCTCTTGCTCTTCCAAGCACATAATATGGTGCTCTGCACAAGGTAAGCATTTAGAACATTGATTTGCACATAGTAAGTGCTTAATGAATGCCATTTTTTAAAAAAGTGCTTAATACTGATTGATTGATTGACGATCTTGGTTTCCTGGGCAAGAAAATCCCCGACTCCAAAAGCAGCCGGGCCACCAGGCCAGTGCCTATCAGGTGCAGTGGGAAAGTGGACAAGCAAGTGTGGCCTAGTGGTTAAATCAATCAATCAATCGTATTTATTGAGCGCTTACTGTGTGCAGAGCACTGTACTAAGCGCTTGGGAAGTACAAGTTGGCAACATATAGAGACAGTCCCTACCCAACAGTGGGCTCACAGTCTAAAAGATAAAAGGTTAAAGCACAGCCCCGGGAATCAGAAGGACCTGGGGTCTAAACCTGGTTCTGCCATTTGTCTGCTGAGTGACCTTGGGAGAGTCACTTCTCTGTGCCTCAGTTACCTCATCGTAAAATGGGGATTAGGACTGTGAGCCCCATGTGGGGCAGGAACTATGTCCAACTGGAATACCTTCTATCTACCCCAGCACTTGGAACAGTGCCTGGTATGTAGTAAGCACTTAGCAAATGCCATTAAAAAAAATGTGACCACTTGGCTAGGTAGGTATTCTCTCTTCTCTTACCCCCACTGCCACAACAGTATTAGAACAGCTCCCATCATCCTGAACAAAAGCCAGACTTTGCACCCCATATAGGATGCTTTTTTGAAGTTCTGGGACAGGTGCTTAAAATGTGCATGGGTCCCATGTAACTGGGGAATTGGACACAGTCACTTAGAGATATTTACTGCGATCTCTCGACCAAGGGTGGTTTCATTAAGTAACCTAAAAGATTTCCCTTCCAGTCCTTTGAAAATAATTACAAACAATTACATACATAACTTCTAGATGTATATAGTCACCTTCAGGTTTGAAGATGGTTGTGCCGATGGTGGTAATCTGCCTGTTAAAGCCAACGCTGAAAGCTGGAAGTCTTTGGAAAAGCACATTAATAATAATAATATAAAAAATCTGCCAGTTTGGGGGTCTCAGAAGAATAATTGGTGGTTCTGGCCTGGGAAATCCACAGAGAGGCAGGAGCTGGGCAATCAGCCCGCTCCTCACTGGCACCGTTGCATGTGTGGAGGAAAGGGCTTGGCCTTGACACATAGCTAGTCTTGCCTGAGGCTGGAGTTTGGGTCTGAACTACGGTGGACCAGGTGCCGTGTAGACGCCTCAGAGTTGCCTGCTCCTCAGCCAGTCAGCAGGGCTCTGGACGAGGCAAGGTAGACACCGGGCCACTCCCGGGTGCGGATGGGGAAAACAGGTCCACATTCCCACTACTCTAGCTTTTTCAGCTGGGGAGGGGGAGATGGTGCCCCTGACCACTTCGGCCTGGAAGGGCTGCAGGCTCTAGTCCTCCCCTATGCCTGCGCCCGGGCTCTCTTCGTACTCTTTTCCAGCAACTGCCCTCAATCAATCAATCAATCGTATTTATTGAGTGCTTACTCCCATCCCATCTTTATTTTGGGCACCAAGCTTCCCTCCTGTTTACACAGAGGGTTTGATAAATGTTGGAACAAGGCATAGCCTGCATCATCTACACTGCAAGCTCCTTATAGGCAGGGATTTTGTCTATCAATTGTGTTTATTGTACTCTCCCAAGCACTGAGTACCCACAATAAGCGTTCAATAAATCCCACTGTTTGACTGATCTTCAGATTAAATGCAATTCATAGTTCTTTGCTGATGCTAAGAAGTGGGCTCATAACCATATGCATGATTTCGTGGGTTTGTGCCTCCAGAACAGGTCTGTTCAAGTGATTTTCCTCAGCCTGATGCTCTCAGCCTGTTGAACTGAAAGAGTTTCTTAAAGTATTGGAATTTTGCTCTGACATCAGTCCTTAAATGTGGCTGTGGGGATTAGGTTGAATGAAGATTGCATCTACTCTAAAACCCGGCTTTATTCTACTGTTGATGAGAGGTCTTTTATAAAATCATTTCCCCAATACTAATACAGCCAGCCTCACTCCCCTGGAGTAATCAGCACCTTGATGAATTCAGGACAGCCTTAGCCTAATTATAAAACCTAGAAACAACAGTATTTCATTATTCAGAGAACAATCATTGGTCTGGAAAGCACACTGGGAGGTTATTTTATTCCATCTCCTGCCTTTCACTGAACTCCAGTAAAAGAAATATTATTTTTAATCAGCCGAGTAATTAAGCTATTTCATAATGTTTCCCGGCTAATATCTTTGGTTTAGAAAGTTGAATGGGTGAATAATTGAAGAAAAACGACAGGTTCATTTTGAATAGTTTTTCAATTAACATTTTTGCAAATTAAGGGGTAGCCCTGCTCATCCACAGAAAAGTATAAATTAATTCATATAAAATATTTTACCAGGGAATAAAAATCCCCATGACCCTAGGTAAATATGCAAAGAAAAAAACATAATGAACTGAACTTAAATTCGTGCCCCACACTGACCAATGTAAAAAAATAACCTAAGTTATAATCAAAATATTATTCTCACCTGAGGAATGGTTCATCTTTAAATTCAGATTTTGAGAAATATTAATGTTTATAGTACTATGATTTAAACTAGAGACATTCTATACAAGCCATGCTAACCTTTTTCCATTTATATCCACACAAGCATATACACATACACAAAGATAGTGCCATTAATGTTGAAATTCATCTACAGATGTGTGTAGCTGAAAAGCTCAATGTGGGACCTATTGTCTTTACCACACACAAGACTCTCCCTAGATAAGTTGGTATATTTGTCTGTTTGTAACACATGGTTGCTTTTCACTTCTGACTCCTTGTGTCACTGTCCTTATGAAAGTTCTGGACAAAAAGAGCCTCTTTTTTCTTCATCACTGTTCACTATGCTGTTCTTTATGCTGCAACTGACTCCCAGCTTTCTGCTTGGGATACAACACTATCTGAAGCTTCATTTTAATATGTCCTTAGAATATGTCCTCTACCCTCCTTGCTTTTGGTGTCCAATTTCCACACACCACCATCCCATAGCCGTTTCAATATTATGTTTTTGTCTATTCTCCTTGCGAGTCCCAATCGATGCAGTTGGGTTGCAGTGAGTATAGTTCTAGGATTTCATTATCTGTGAGTCTGCCTGCCATCTGATGTTTGGTGGAGTCCATAAACAAAGCTGATTGAACTGCTCAAGGTGGCAAATTGGGAAATCTGTGTAGTGTCCAGTTCTCACAGCCATAGAGAAGATAGCATTACAACTCTGCAGAACTTTCAAATGGCCTGGAGCCCTATGCCGCACTCCCAAAGGGTGTGCTGGTCTTCTTGAGTAGGTTTTCTACTTCCTCATCTCTCACTGCATCTTTAACAGTGAGTGTGCTGCCTGTATCTGTGACATCACATCTCTATATCGCCAATATAATTTGCTCAGTTGTATTTACGGCTTGGCTCGCAGTGTTTTAGTCTGTGCAGTTTCATCATTGTTTTTAAGGAACATACTGCTAATTTCATCAAGTTTGAGCATTATTAAACTTGTTTACAAGGTGTAAGAATGTGGCAATATACTGAGCCCCATGTGGGAAAGGGCCTGTGTCCCATCTGCTCACACTGTATCTACTCAGCGCTTAATACAATCTGCAGTCATTACAGATAAACTAAAGTTTGCCACCATTTTCTATGTGGAAATGTGAATGTTGTGAGAATAAATTATCACTTGAAACACCATTGAAAAGCATTATAGACTGTGAGCCCGCTGTTGGGTAGGGACCGTCTCAATATGTTGCCAACTTGTACTTCCCAAGCGCTTAGTACAGTGCTCTGCACACAGTAAGCGCTCAATAAAGATGATATAATGAATAAAAATAATACTAACAATAATAATTAAGTGCTTACTATATACTAAACACTTGGGTAGGTACACAGATCGCAGTCTAATAGGAAGAGAGATCAGATATTTTGTCCCTATTTTACAGATGAAATAACTATGGAACAGAGAGTTAAGTCACTAGCCCATTGTTAACATAGCAGCCAAACGGAAAAGATGAGATTAGAAATTGGCTTCTCCAAAATCAGGCCTGTGATCTTCACATTAGACTATAATAATAATAATGATGATATTTGTTAAGCGCTTACTATGTGCAAAGCACTGTTCTAAGTGCTGGGGAGGTTACAGGGTGATCAGGTTGTCCCACGGGGGGGCTCACAGTTTTAATCCCCATTTTACAGTTAGGTAACTGAGGCACAGAGAAGTTAAGTGACTTGCCCAGAGTCACACAGCTGACAGTTGGCGGAGCCGGGATTGGAACCCATGACCTCTGACTCCAAAGCCCTTGCTCTTTCCACTCAGCCATGCTGCTTCTCATGGATACTTATATATGGACACTATACTGGATACTATACTGATTTTAGCTATCTTTTAGGCTTGTAGAAGATGTTCCTGATGTAATAATCATAATCAAAGTGATACTTGTTAGGTGTTTACCATATGCCAAGCACTATATTCAGTGCTGGTGTAGATAAAAGCTAAGCAGTTCTGATATAAGTCACTGTCCCACAAGGGGCTCACTAAGTAGAAAGGAGCATAAGTATTGAATCCACAATTTAAAGACAAGGAAACTGAGGTGCAGAGAGGTTAAGTATTTAAGAGCTAACTCTGTGTAAAACACTGTTATAAGGGCTGGGGTAGGTACTGCTTAGTTAGATCAGACTCATTCCCTGTCCTGCTTGGGGCTCACAGCCTAAGTAGGAGGAAAAACAGGTATCCCCATTTTACACTTGAGAAACTGAGGCACAGTGAAGTGACCTGCCGAAGGTCACCCAGCAAGATATTGGCAGAGTTGGGATTAGAACCCAGGTCCTTCTGACTCCTAGGCCTGTGCTTTCTCCAGTTGGCCGTACATTGTATGGGGTCAGTGCATTGTTGGTTAGGGTGCAATCTATGTAATAGAATTCTGTTTTGCAAGTATAGACTCCCGGTTGTATTTTTACCCACCCTGTCTTGATAGAACATGATATGAAGAAATGGTATACATATGTGCTTGGCATCGGTTAACGTACATTCTACAGTAAGATTTCTCCTCAGTGCGGGGTTCTGCAGATGCAACCTCCATAGCAGAGGAGAACTGACTGCATTTTCCATTTTCTGGACAGTGCTGTGCTGGAGGAATCAGTCAGTGAATTGAAGGTTGAGTCTGGACAGCGTTCTGTCCGTCCCTGTGCTAAAGAGACATTTGATCAGCCTTCTCTCTGATCTCCCATCCTTGTGTCTCTCCCAACTTCAATCCATACTTCATGCTGCTGCCTGGATTGTCTTTGTCCAGAAAAACTCTGGGTATGTTACTCCCCTCCTCAAAAATCTCCAGTGGCTACCACTCAATCTGCGCATCAGGCAGAAACTCCTCACCCTGGGCTTCAAGGCTGTCCATCCCCTCGCCCCCCTCCTACCTCACCTCTCTTCTCTCCTTCTAAAGCCCACCACGCACCCTCTGCTCCTCTGCCGCTAATCTCCTCACAGTGCCTTGTTCTCGCCTGTCCCGCCATCGACCCCTGGCCCATGTCCTCCCCCGGGCCTGGAATGCCCTCCCTCTGCCCATCCACCAAGATAGCTCTCTTCCTCCCTTCAAGGCCCTACTGAGAGCTCACCTCCTCCAGGAGGCCTTCCCAGGCTGAGCCCCTTCCTTCCTCTCCCCCTCCCCATCCCCCCCATCTTACCTCCTTCCCTTCCCCACAGCACCTGTATATATGTATATATGTTTGTACATATTTATTACTCTATTTATTTATTTTACTTGTACATATCTATTCTATTTTATTTTGTTAGTATGTTTGGTTTTGTTCTCTGTCTCCCCCTTCTAGACTGTGAGCCCACTGTTGGGTAGGGACTGTCTCTATATGTTGCCAACTTGTACTTCCCAAGCGCTTAGTACAGTGCTCTGCACACAGTAAGCGCTCAATAAATACAATTGATTGATTGATTGATTTGGTGCCTACACCATGCAGCTGAAATGGAGAAAAGCTAGTTGGCTTGATTATTTGGATCAATCTAGACAGCCATACTAGGTCATTCAACAAGTAGTCTGGGGCTTTGGGGTTTGAGTGATCAAGTTTGGTAATCAATATTGGTCAAATAGACCACGTATGATATGTTGACAAAGTCACAGACAATAGGCAAAAGAGTAGGATATTCTCAGTGCAAAACTGGTATATTGGGAACACCCATCACCTCGCCCCCTCCTACCTCACCTCCCTTCTCTTCTTCTCCATCCCAGACCACACATTCCGCTCTTCTATCACTCACCTCCTCACCGGGCCTCGTTCTCGCCTGTCCCGTCGTTGACCCCTCGCCCACGTCCTTCCTCTGGCCTGGAATGCCCTCCCTCCACACATCTGCCAAGTTATCTCTTTTCTTCCCTTCCAAGCCCTACTGCGAGCTCACCTCCTCCAGGAGGCCTTCCCAGACTAATCCCACCCTTTTTCCTCTCCTCCTCCTCCCCTCCCCATCGCCCCCCCGGCCTACCCCTTTCCTCTCCCCCAGCACTTGTATATATTTGTACATATTTGTTACTCTATTTTATTTGTACATATTTACTGTATTTATTTTATTAATGATGTGTATATAGCTATAATTCTATTTATTCTGATGGTATTGACACCTATCTACTCATTTTGTTTTGTTGTCTGTCTCCCCCTTCTAGACTGTGAGCCCATTTTTGGGTAAGGACCGTCTCTATATGTTTCCTATTTGTACTTCCCAAGTGCTTAGTACAGTGCTCTGCACACAGTAAGCACTCAATAAGTACGATTGAATGAATGAATGAATATTTTACAGGGTCTCAAACTTCACAGACTATTCAAAGTGAGAAGCAGCAAAAACACCCTAGAACCTCTAAAATTCCAAGGATAATGGTGAAAAGGATGGAGAGCAATTAGTTTATTAATAACTGCACTCTTCCAAGAGTGTAGTACAGTGCTCTAAAATAAAGCACTCAATAAATACCATTGGTTGATTGATTAGTAAAAATAACAATAATGATTGTGGTGTTTGTTAAGCACATACTATAAAGAAGCAGCATGGCTTAGTGGAAAGAGCACGGGCTTGGGAGTCAGAGGACGTGAGTTCTAATCCCGGCTCTGCCACTTATCTGCTGTGTGACCTGGGGCAAGCCACAACTTCTCTGTGTCTGTTACCTCAACTGTAAAATGGGGATTAAGACTGTGAGCCCCATGTGGGACAACCTGATTACTCTGTATCTACCCAAGCGCTTAGAACAGTGCTTGGCCCATAGTAAGTGCTTAACAAATGCCATAATAATAACATAATAACAATAATAATAATGATTATTATTATTATTGTGTGCACCCACTGTTCTACGTACTGAAGTAGATAAAAGATAATCAGGTAGGACACATTTCCTCTTGCACATGGAGCTCACACTCTAAAGGGGAGGGTAAATAGGTCTTTAATCCTTATTTTAAAGATGTAGAAACTGAGGCACAGAGAGGCTAAATGACAACCCAAGGCCACACATCAAGCGGGTTGGAGCTGGGATGAAAATCTAGGTCCTCTGACTCACATTCTTTCCACTAAGCCTCACTGCAAATAATGAAAGGTGCTGCCAACAGTGTAGTATCTTAGAGCTAAATTACATTTTCATTTCATGAAAAAGCACACTTTGTAGGGTGGAATCAATCAAAAAATGTGTTATGTATGGGGGGGGGGTTATGTGTGCGGGGGGGCGTTGCCAGGGTTTCTTTTCACACAAGGTATCTGCTGGATCATGTACCATAATATTCGTTAACCAGTAGCAAACTGAGTTAACTACTGTAGTAATAAAATTAAGTCCTTATTCCTGAAAGTTTTGTTTACTTTTCATAAAAAATTTTATTGCTAAAAGGCAGACTGTGCTAATTATTATTGTGAACTTCATATAGTACTTTGTTAAGATTTCTTAACATTTCCCAAGAGATGGTTTGAACAATCATTAGCCTTTTGTATCCAGGGCAAGTACATTTTTGTAAAAACATTTTTCATTTTTAATATCCATTTACGACCCGAATCCACACAAAGCAAATCTTATCCCCAGCACCGAACGTGAACTTGGAGGAAGATAACTGCTCAGACAAAAGTAGAGGTTTCAAGCCCATGTACACTAATTCCTCTCAGAATCGCTCCTGGGAATCATGTTTTTAGAGGATCTTTCTGACTGAACAAGACATTTCTGGCTTTCCCTCACATTGGGCCACCCTGGGAGTCTTCCAGAATCCAGGCAGACAGTGGAATGAGGGATCTCGTTGTGGGCAGGGAATGTCTCCATTCACCGTTATACTGTACTCTCCCAAGTGCTTAGTACAGTACTCAGCACACAGTAAGAGTTCAATAAATACGATTGAATGAATGAGTTCAGAGGCAGTACAGCAGCCAGGACTCGAGATTGTGGAGCTAACAGGAGGACCTGAAGGAGGATGCACTCAATCATATTTATTGAGCACTTCTGTGTGCAGATCACTGTACTAAGTGCTCTAGAAAGTACACTGTAACAGTGTTGGTAGAAAAGTTCCCTGTCCACAAAGAGTTTGCAATCCAGAGGTGGAGACAGACATTCAAATAAATTACGTATATGGGAATAGGTGCAGTAGGGCTGAGGTTGGGTTGAATAAAGGATACAAAGCCTAGAGCAAGGGTGACACAGAAAGGAGAGGAAGTAGGCGAAATGAGTGTTTAGAAGGGGAAGGCCTCTTGAAGGATTTGTGATTTTAATAATTTTGTCCACTCAGATAAAGTCCCTTGCATTTTAGAACTTCAAACATGGCTTCCTGCCAATCCCCTAATTTCAAACAAGCCAACAGGTTTCCACTCCCTCTTTTGTTTGATCGAAAGGAAGGATTTAATATTTCCACTGTAAATAACGTTTGAATTCAAGATCTTTTTTCAAATAAGTAGCATGGCTTAGTGGAAAGAGCCTGGACTTGGGAGTCAGAGGTCATGGGTTCTAATCCCGCCTCTGCCACTTATCAACTGTGAGACTTTAGGCAAGTCACTTAACTTCTCTGTGCCTCAATTCCTTCATCTGGAAAATGGGGATTAAGACTGTGAGCCCCACATGGGACAACCTGATTACCTTGTATCTACTTCAGCGCTTAGAACAGTGTTTGGCACATAGTAAGCACTAAACAAATATCATTATGATTATTATTAATAAATAAGCATGGTTTCTGTCTTGAGGAAAAGGCCTTTGAAGAGAAAAGTTCGACTTTAACTTTGAGAAAAACACATCAATCAATCAATCGAAGGTATTTACTGAGCACTTACTGTGTGAAGACCAATATACTAAGCACTTAAGAGAGTATTATGCAACAGAGTTGGTAGACAAGTTCCTTGATCACAAGAAGCTTACAGTCTAGAGGGGGAACTTACATAAATATACTCCAACTTTGCATTAACAAGGCAAATAAAGCTCTCATTGAACACATGGTATTTGTATCAGAACTTTCACAACTGGGCTTTTAAAATTAAACTAAAATGAGTTCAATACAATTATATATGATTTAAGCAATTGCTAAATGGTGAGCACTTGGGCTAAACCCAAATACTGTTGATGCTCCTGGGAAGCACCCCAAGCAGAAATAGGGAGTACATGGGCAAAACTAAACAGGCTACAGCTGCTGTTTCCTTGTCAAGGATATAGAATGCAAATGCTAATAAGCATTTATTTGTTACTAAATGTACTGGAGGAATGCTAGTAAGAAACAACTTAAACAGCTGCTGACTTTTTAACTGTGACAAGTCCAAGTTGCACATTCACTTGCATGTGGATAGAAAGGATGTTTCATTCTCCTTGAACTTGCTTTTTCTTTTCCATTTCAATGTTTAAATGTTATGTGAATTGTTCACCACAGACTAGAATAATCCATTCAGGTCCAACGAATTACATTTGACATTTTTCATTTACTATAATGACATAAAATGTGAATTTTAGCTATTGACATGTGATCAGAAAAACTTGCTGTCCTAAAGGGAAGTTTGTTAAGTGAAGCAGAAAAGGAAAGAATATGCAAAACTACCTGCTTCTTTCTCAAAATAATATGATTCCCAACTACGGTAGGTTATCAGCTTTTGCCCAACTCGGGGGAAAGGGAATAATAAAAATTAAATTTTAGGTAATTTTAATTAAATTTTACTTTTGGTGTATGACATATTGTCCCCACCTCCCCCCTCCATCCCCCCACCTTACCTCCTTCCCTTCCCCACAGCACCTGTATGTATGTATATATGTTTGTACGTATTTATTACTCTATTTATTTATTTATTTTACTTGTACATATTTATTCTATCTATTTTATTCTGTTAATATGTTTTGTTTTGTTCTCTATCTCTGTCTCCCCCTTCTAGACTGTGAGCCCACTGTTGCGTAGGGACCGTCTCTATATGTTGCCATATTGTACTTCCCAAGTGCTTAGTACAATGCTCTGCACACAGTAAGCACTCAATAAATACGACTGAATGAATGAATTGTCCTTTGCTGTTGAAGCAGCAGCAGTTATCACTGCGTGGCAACAGGTATGAAGCTGTGGTGATGTTCGTTTGTTTGCTTGTTTTATGGTATTTGCTAAGTGCTTAGTACTAAGTGCTTAGTGCTTGTGGAACAGTTGTAAACCCTGGGGTAGGTACCAAGTTAATTAGGTTAAACACAGTTCCTGCCCCTGTTTTCACTTGCGAGTTTAGTACTATAAAAGAGCCATCTTTATTTACATTTCCCTAAAAATGTAAAAACATCCCATTAATCTCAGATGGGACTTTGATAATCAAAGTGGAAATCAATTGATTGTTTACAAGTTATCAATTCTAAAGCCTAAGTTGCAATAGAATGGCTATTATATTCAGTAATATAAGTGCTACTCTGGCCAACTGTGCTTCTGACCCCATTCTCTCTCATCTCATGAAATCTCTTGCCCAGTCCCTCCTCCCCTCCTTAACTTCCATCTTCAACCTCTCACTCTCCGCTTGTTCCTTCCCCTCTGCCTTCAAACATGCCCACGTCTCCTCCATCTTAAAAAAAAACCCTCTCTTGACCCCACCACCCCTTCTAGTTATCGCCCTATCTCCCTCCTACCATTCCTTTCCAAAATCCTTGAACGAGTCGTCTACACACGCTGCCTCGAATTCCTCAACACCAACTCTCTCCTCGACCCCCTCCAATCTGGCTTCCGTCCCCTACATTCCATGGAAACTGCCCTCTCAAAGGTCACCAATGACCTCCTGCTTGCCAAAACCAACGGCCCCTGCTCTATCCTAATCCTCCTCGACCTCTCAGCCGCCTTCGAAACTGTGAACCACCCCCTTCTCCTCAACACGCTATCCAACCTTGGCTTCACGGACTCTGTCCTTTCCTGGTTCTCCTGTTATCTCTCCGGCCGTTCATTCTCGGTCTCTTTTGCAGGCTGCTCCTCCCCCTCACATCCTCTTTCTGTAGGGGTTCCTCAAGGGTCAGTTCTTGGTCCCCTTCTGTTCTCTATCTACACTCACTCCCTTGGTGAACTCATTCACTCCCACGGCTTCAACTATCATCTCTACGCTGATGACACCCAAATCTACATCTCTGCCCCTGCTCTCTCTCCCTTCCTTCAGGCTCGTGTCTCCTCCTGCCTTCAAGACATCTCCATCTGGATGTCTGCCCACCATCTAAAACTCAATATGTCCAAGACTGAACTCCTTATCTTCCCTCCCAAACCCTGTCCTCTCCCTGACTTTCCCATCACTGTGGATGGCACTACCTTCCTTCCCGTCTCACAAGCCCGCAACCTTGGTGTCATCCTCGACTCCGCTCTCTCGTTCACCCCTCACATCTAATCTGTCACCAAAACCTGCTGGTGTCACCTCCGCAACATCGCCAAGATCTGCCCTTTCCTCTCCATCCAAACTGCTACCCTGCTGGTTCAATCTCTCATCCCATCCCAACTGGATTACTACATCAGCCTCCTCTCTGATCTCCCACCCTCCTGTCTCTCCCCACTTCAATCTATACTTCACGCTGCTGCCCGTATCATCTTTGTGCAGAAACGCTCTGGGCATATTACTCCCCTCCTCAAAAATCTCCAGTGGCTACCAGTCAACCTACGCATCAGGCAAAAACTCTCAGCCTCAAGGCTCTCCATCACTTCTCCCCCTCCTACCTCACCTCTCTTCTTTCCTTCTCCAGCCCACCCTGCACCCTCCACTCCTCTGCCACTAACCTCCTCACTGGGCCTCGTTCTCACCTGTCCTTGACCTCCCCCTGGCCTGGAATGCCCTCCCTCCGCACATCCGCCAAGCTAGCTCTCTTCCTCCCTTCAAAGCCCTACTGAGAGCTCACCTCCTCCAGGAGGCCTTCCCAGACTGAGCCCCCCCCATTCCTCTCCCCCTCCTCATCCTCCCCGCCCTACCTCCTTCCCCTCCCCATATTACCTGTATATATGTTTGTACAGATTTATTACTCTATCTTACTTGTACATTTTACTATTCTATTTATTTTATTTTGTTAATATGTTTTGTTGTGTTCTCTGTCTTCCCCTTCCAGACTGCGAGCCCGCTGTTGGGTAGAGACTATCTGTATATGTTGCCAACTTGTACTTCCCAAGCGCTTAGTACAGTGCTCTGCACACAGTAAGCACTCAATAAATACGATTGAATGAATGAATGAATGAATAATTTTAATACACAAACCTAACAGGTTTTAGAACTGAAACTGTGCAGGTCTTAATGACTTACATGTGCTTTCATTTACCAAGAAATGATGTAAAATGTTGAGATAAGGGGAACTGTATGTAAAGCACTGAGATGGTCCAACTCTGTGCTCAAGATCTAATTGCTTCAGATAAAGAACTGTGTGAAGCTCTATGTTCACCACAGATCTTTCACTGACAGATAATAAGGTCGAATATGAAACAGAATCATAGTCTTAGAAATTTTCTACAAAAGAATTTTATGAAAGCTCGTTAATCCACCCATTCTTGTGGGGCAAATGAGTTTCAGTGTCCTCCTTCTTTCCACCTCTACTACATCCCTGTTTAACAGGAAAGTCTACACATTATAATGCCTACACATCACAGGATCACAGAAAATGTTGGTGCAGCACTCTCCAACATATAACATCTATAAAGACTGTATTTAAGACCTTACAGTTTCATACTGTTCAATTGCAGTCTAAAGCTAATCATTCAATTGCATTGTGGGACCCATTTTTAATTCAAGATTGACAGTCAAATCAATAGTATTTATTGAGTGCTTACTGTGTGCCGAGCATTGTACTAAGCATTTGTGAGAGTACAATATAACAGAGTTGGTAGATGCATTCCCTGCTCACAAGGAGCTTACAGTCTAGTGTTTTGTGTCCTCTCTCATAACAGATAAGCCAGAGAACTACACCTTGTGAACTTCATTCTTACAACATTATAATCAATCAATTGATGGTATTTATTGAGCATTTACTGTGTGCAGAGCACTGAAATAAGTGCTTGGGAATGTACAATGTCACAGAGTTAAGAGACACTTTCCCTACCAAGGAGGAGCTTTAGTATAACAAAGCTTCACTCCGTTCAGTGACAACCCTACCTCAATTCATATTTATTCAATCAAGGCTATTCTTTCAAGTTGGAAGCTGTATCTCGGGACTTGAACCTTTGTAACGATATACTTCCAATCTACCAGAAAACCTTTCCTGCAAACTTTGGTGAAAGTCTTTGAGTTAGTCATATAGGAATGGTGGGATCCTGAATTGGTGCTCCTGAGGCACATATACAAGATGTGCAAATGATTATGAATCACTATGCAGAGTGAGCAGAATGAAATTGCTTGACAATGAGTGTGATGAAATATGAAGTTATATTCCAGGAAACTCTTCACACCAACAAAGATTTTTCTCAGCAATTGACATTATGCTGTCACCAAATCCACTCTCTGTCTATTATTCAAAGACTCATGGATGAACATATAAGTAGGAAATCTATTTCAGAAGGCAAGACTGGTTATTTGGAGGTGGTCGGATGAAGTTTAGCAACAGGAAATAAATTTCAGGAGGCAAGATCTGTCATTTGGAAGTGGCCAGATGAAATATAGCAACAATGGGATATCAAGCTTTATGAGTCAATCGGTATTTATTATGATTCCTGCCCTCGAGGAGTTTATGCTCTAGCAGAGATATCAAGTTGAAGGTTTATGAAGATGCTGTGTTTTCCACACGAGGAAAGATCTGCCCTAGAAGGTGAAGCTTCTAAACTTTGAAAGCGAAATGTCAAGTTTCCAACCCCAAGAAATTATTAGTTATTCTCTATGAGTGATACTATAAACTGGAATTTGGCAGAGTAAAGCCCAGTGTCAATAGATATGCATGCTCCTTCTCCAAAACTATTGAATACTCAGTGACCTATTAGACCTGTAACATCCAAACAATTATCTGCTATGTACAGAGAATGTACTAAGCACTTGGGAGAGTACAACAAGAAAGAACTGGCAGGAGGTGATGATAAGCGATGTAAGGGTCTCATGATGGACCAGTAGAATTTTTTCTTATTTTTCCCGAAAGTCAACATGATAATGCCTCATATAGGAAGAATAAGAATTCTGAAGATCTAACGCTGTTCAGAAAAATCAATTATCCAGTTTCTATGGTTGTCCAGGCTGGAACTTTATTGATTAAAATTTGGTAAATATGTAAATTACTCTATTTTCTATTATTTTTCATTTTTCTAAGAAAACATTCAATCTATCTCTCCACTCCTCAGAGCCTCCAGCAGCGGACCACCCACCTCTATGTCAAATGGAAACTCCTTACCATCAGTTTTAAAGCACTCAATCAGCTTGCCCCATCCTACCTCACCTCACTAATCTCGTACTACAGCCCAGCCCACACACTCTACTCCTCTAGTGCCAGTTTATGTACTGTGCCCCATTGTCATCTAACTCTCTGCCAACACCTTTCCCACATTCTCCCCCTAGCCTGGAACTCCCTCACCCTCCTTATACACCAGAACAGCACTCTCTCCACCTTCAAATCCTCTAAAGGTCACATCTCCTCTAAAAGGGCTTTCTTGATTAAATCATTTCTTTCCCCTCGTTCACTTTCCCTTCTGTGTCATCTATGCACTTTGATCTGTGACCTGAGGACATTTGATATTTTCCTCACCACCAACCCCACAACACTTATGTATACAACTTTAAGAAGCAGCTTGGCTCAGTGGAAAGAGCATGGGCTTTGGTGTCAGAGATCATGGGTTCAAATTCCAACTCTGCCAATTGTCAGCTGTGTGACTTTGGGTAAGCCACTTAACTTCTCTGTGCCTCAGTTACCTCATCTATGAAAGGGGATTAAGACTGTGAGCCCCCAGTGGGACAACCTGATCACCTTGTAACCTCCCCAGCACTTAGAACAGTGCTTTGCACATAGTAAGTGCTTAATAAATGTCATTATTATTATTATTATAAAATACTTATTTATATTAATGTCTCTATCCCCCTCTAGACGGTAATTTCATTATGGGAAGGGAACATTTCCACTAATTCTGTTGTACTGTACTTTCCCGGGTACTTAATACAATGCTCTGCACAAAATAAGCATTCAGTAAATGCCACAGATTGATTGGTTGATTGATATAAGTATGAGATACTGTGCAAACTAACTGCCTGTGTAGTGTGAATGAGACTATTAGGAAACATGGTGCTCTACAGACCCCACAGATGAAATAAAATTATTATGAATTAGTGAACTGATTAATTCACTGCACTAACTCAGTTAACTCTTCCCTTACAAATGAACCCTATGTGTTAGTAAACAAATAATGCATGAAGAATTTTAGCAGAGGTGCTCTTTGGACTCTCTTCCCAAAGAGCATAGTGCTGGACTTTCAAGCTTTTCTCAGGCTCATCCCAGAGAAAAACTCTGGATGGTGACACCTTGAATGATGAGCAAGGCTATATACCAGCCCTCTAGCATCCCTAAACACAACCGTGTACTGTGGCCTAGTGGATAGAGTACAGGCCTGGGAGCAGAGGATACTGTGTTCCAATTCCCGCCCCACCAAATGTCTTCTGTGTGACCTTGGGTAAATTACTTAACTTCTCTAGGCCTCAGGTACCTCATCCGTAAAATGAGGATTAAGACTGTGAACCTCATTTGAGACAGGGACCGATTAACTCACATCTACTCCAGTACTTAGCACAAAGTAAGTGATTAAAACGTACTATAATTACTATTATTAAGCATGGTTCTCCATCGGAAAAACGCTGTTGCCAATTGCTAAACAAATAGCACTGTGTTGAACTGTGTTCACTTTACACTCAGTTTCTGGGGTGGCCACACTGGAGAGAAGCTGTCCCACTGCCAAGCCACCAGGACTACCACCAATCCCTGTTCCAGCCTGGGAAAGACTCAAATGGCGGCAGCAGGTGGCTCTCTCAACTTTGAAAACATTAGGTTGGCCGTTGCCATTACTGCAGCTGAAACTCCTCTGACTTTGGTTGGTGCCAGGGAGATCCTGAAACCCTACACTCCTGTCATATTTATCATCATCCTAATCGTTCATATTTTTGTTTCATTGTTCCATATGTGTCTCTTACCCACTACCTACCCCATTCTTAGATTGTGAGCCCCTAGGGGACCAGGTTGCATATCTAGCAGTACTGTTATTACTATTGCTACTGTTGAAAGATATCAGTAAATTATGCTAATTAGGTAGCTCATTGTTCAATGACTGAAGGATAGATAAAATGGAAGAAAAGAAAATCAAGAACGAGAAGTAGAGAAGCAGTGTGATCTAGTGGAGAGAGAGTGAATCTGGGAGTCAGAAGACTGGATTATAATCCCAGCTCTACCATATGTCTGCTAAATAACCTTGGGCAAGTCACTCATATTCTCTGTGCCTCAATTATCATCATCATCAATCGTATTTATTGAGCACTTACTGTGTGCAGAGCACTGTACTAAGTGCTTGGGAAGTACAAGTTGGCAATATATAGAGACAGTCCCTACCCAACAGTGGGCTCACAGTCTAAAAGGGGGAGACAGAGAACAAAACCAAACATACTAACAAAATAAAATAAATAGATATGTACAAGTAAAATAAATAGAGTAATAAATATGTACAAACATATATACATATATACAGGTGGTGTGGGGAAGGGAAGGAGGTAAAATGGGGGGATGGAAAGGGGGACGAGGGGGAGAGGAAGGAAGGGGCTCAGTCGGGGAAGGCCTCCTGGAGGAGGTGAGCTCTCAAGTAGGGCCTTGAAGGGAGGAAGAGAGCTAGCTTGGCGGATGGGCAGAGGGAGGGCATTCCAGGCCCAGGGGATGACGTGGGCCGGGGGTCGATGGTGGGACAGGCATGAACGAGGTACAGTGAGGAGATTAGCAGCAGAGGAGCGGAGGGTGCGGGGTGGGCTGTAGAAGGAGAGAAGGGAGGTGAGGTAGGAGGGGGCGAGGTGGCGGACAGCCTTGAAGCCCAGGGTGAGGAGTTTCTGCCTGATGCGCAGATTATCTCATCTGTAAAATGGAAATTAAGATTGGGAGCCCCATGTGGGACAGGGGCTGTGTCCAACCAACCTGATTAGCTCCAGTGATTAGTACACTGCCTGATTTATAGAAAGTGTTTTTTCTTTAAAAACGGGTAGTATGCCCTTTGGAAGATTGATAAAATATGCTGACAACATGGCATCAAGATTCAGACCAAACATAAGGGCCACGGATCAACAATAGTACCCAAACTTCTATCATTTGGTCCTCCTTCCATTACAGGAAGGGCTTGAACACACCCTAAATCCAACGTTTTGAGCAGTTCCACCAGCAATATTTAATATATAATGTCCAGACAGGACCAGAAAAAATGAGATCTCGGAAAAACCCTGGTGCCTCACCTATCTCAGTAGCACCGTAGCAATGCTTTTTGTCTAATAAGTTGTATAACAGAGGATGCGCTATAGCTGCTCAATGGATAGCTGCAGTGAGAAAACAGAAAAAATGTGGACAGGTGGTCACAAAATTCACAGTGAAGCAAAACCTCCAGCAACGTAACAGGCAGAGCAGAGTAGGAGATAGATTAGGCTGGCATGTAGCAATCAGAAAAGGGATGATTATTTTGGAATAGAGGCTTCAGGACGATTTTAACACTTGGTGGTATCAGTACCATGGGGAGCAAATAAAGGAATGTAGCTAGGGGAAGTCTACATGCGCACAACCTAGTGAGGTTGGTCACTAACGTATTTGTTCTATCAATCACACTGTCACTCACACATCACCTTCAGTTGCCTCATCTTGGATGCCTGAATAATATTAATGATAATAATGGTGGTATTTGTTAAGCACTTACTATGTGCCAAGCACAGTTCTAAGCTCTGGGGTAGATTCAAGGTAATAAGGTTGTCCCACGTGGGGCTCACAGATTTAATCCCCATTTTACAGATGAAGTAACTGAGGCACAGAGAAGTTAAGTGACTTGCCCAAAGTCACACAGCTGATGAGTGGCGGAGCTAGGATTAGAACCCACGACCTCTGACTTCCAAGCCTGTGCTCTTTCCACTAAGAACAGACCACCCCCAAGCACACACACTCACCTACCACACACAAAGGTGACTTTGTCCCTCCAGAGGTTATTTTTTGCTAGTTTCTCCTGCCTCCAGCCTTTCCCCTCTCCAAACTACACAACTGCTGCTGTACAGAGCATCATCCTGAAAGGTGGCTAAGCCAACATCATTCATTGGCTCACCATATGTCTCAGCATCCAGCAGAAACTCCTTACAGTTGAGTTCAAGGCTCCACCAATTCACCCCACCTTATATATCTGTCACTCTCCAATCCACTTCCTACATTCCTCCCAAGACAACCTAACTGAACCTGCTTTTGAACTCTTCCACCTCCATCTGCTCACTCATGCTTCCTGGCCTGAAACTCCTTCCCTCCCCAAATCTGACACATCACTGCTCAAAGCCCTTGTGAAAACCCACCTCCTCCAATAAACCTTCCCCCATAAATTCTCAGCACCCTGAGCTATATCAGCCTGCCTGCCATATCTAGTACTTATGTACTTTCAGCATTTATGTATATGAACTTCTCAATTGTACATTCAATTATTTATTTTGATTACTCTGTTTGTAAAGGTCCTTATGCCTGTTTTCCCTTGTCAACTTTAAGTTCCTTCTAGGCAGGGAATGTATCATTGGCTTGTCTTATACTGCTTGCCTGCTTAGTGCAGTGAATTGGACCCAGTGGGGACTTGATAAATGTTATTATTACTACTACCAAGGCACGTTATAATTTTAAAAGGAAATATGTGAAGACAATTCCATCTTGGTCATTAGATTCCCTAATTCCAAAGTTTTGGTATTCAGTTTTGTAATAAAAATAATAATAATTGTGGTATTTGTAAAGCACTTACTGTGTGCCAGGCACTGTACTAAGTGCTGGGGTGGATACAAGTAAATCAGGATGGACACAGTCCCTGTCCCACATCAGGCTCACAGTTTCAATCTCCATTTTAAAGATGAGGTAACTGAGGCAACAGAGAAATGACTTGCTCAAGGTCACACAGAAGACGAGTGGCAGAGTTGGGATTAGAACTCGTGACCTTCTGATTCCCAGGCCCAATCTCTATCCACTACACCATGCTTCTTTTTTATATGATCAAGAAACAAAATCTTTTTTTAAAATATCTCACCTGCCATTTGATTTTCCTAGATGACTAGTTCCATATTCTAAATCACCTAAGCCAAATTTTGATCTTATTTTCAACAAATCATATTTGCTATTAATAATCACACTATCAATACAATGAATTCCTAAGAAAACTTAGTAAATCCATGAGGCAAATCAGAAATGTCAAATATTATTGATAAATTCCATGTCAATCAGTGTGTAATTGTATTTTGCGTTTACACTTTCTCCAAGAAATACTAAGCAAAGTAATAACCCTTACTTTTAACTTGGGAAATATCCCTAGTGTAAATTTGATTGATTGACTGATTGTATTTTATAGATATTAATAAGGCTTTCGTTAAAGCATAGTGTTGGCTACCACACTAAACCCCAGGGTTCAGAGAAGATCAATAAAATGATTAATCAATTAATTAATGGTATTTGAGTTCTTATTATGTGCAGAACACTGTACAAATGCTTTGGAGAGTCTAAGACAGTTGTGGAAAATTGGCTTTATGTCAAAGAAATTTGAGTTACCTGCATGAAAATAATGATGGCATTTTTATTAAGCGCTTATTATGTGCAAAGCACTATTCTAAGTGCTGGAGCGGTTACAAGGTGATCAGGTTGTCCCACCGGGGCTCACAGTCTTAATCCCCATTTTACAGATGAGGTAACTGAGGCACAGAGAATTTAAGTGACTTGCCCAAAGTCACACAACTGACAATTGCTGGAGCCAGGATTTGAACCCATGACCTCTGACTCCAAAGCTCGTGCTCTTTCCACTGAGCCAGGCTGCTTCTCTAAAATATGAAAATGAAAAATGAAAATATGAAAGTGACCTAATAACTCACTTCACATTACATGATGGATTTTTCTGGATTGAACGTATCTGGATAGAATATAGATCTGTTGTTTTCTATGTGCCCGGAGACCAGAAAAAAAGTCAATGGGCTTCATTAAAGCAGGAGATTTAATTTGGAAGATGGAAGATTTTGGCTGGAAGAACATTTTGGCAATCAGGGATAAAACATTGGAATATGCATTAATCTGTAGTAAATGGTGTTCTCATTCACATGCATGGTTACAGGTGCCTGGGCCAGATGATTTCACTTGTCCTTTCCAGCACTAGGAATCTATGATTTCCACACAATCTATACCCAGAATATCCTTCTGACCTCCCCCCTCACTTTAAGTGCTAAATGCTTACATTTCTTGCATTCAAACAGATCCTAAAATGCCATTCTTCTCCAAGGCACCTTACACGAGTCAGTGATCAGCGGTAGAACTCCTTCGACTCCCAAATACAACTCATTTGACTTCCCCTTTACATGTAATTCCGGAATTTGTATTTCCTTGCTTGGGGTGAATGATGAATATTATTCATTCATTCATTCAATCGTATTTATTGAGCTCTTACTGTGTGCAGAGCACTGTAATAAGCGCTTGGGAAGTACAACTTGGCAACATATAGAGACGGACCCTACCCAACAACAGGCTCACAGTCTAGAAGGGGGAGACAGGCAACAAAACAAAACATGTGGTCAGGTGTCAAGTCATCAGAATAAATAGAAGTAAAGCTAGATGCACATCACTGACAAAATAAATAGAATAGTAAACATGTACAAGTAAAATAGAGTAATAAATCTGTACAAACATATACAGGTGCTGTAGGGAGGGGAACGAGGTAGGGCTGGGGGGACGGGGAAGGGAACACAATCATTTGGAGGTTACTTTGCTAAAACTTTAATGGAAAGCTTGATGGCTGTGGGTCACTTCATCCTTTCACCAACTTGCTCACAACTAAAGTGTGTAATTATATCACAGGCTTAAGTAATCTGCCTCACTGCCTGCCCCTCCAACCCCACTTGGGGATCTGAAAGGGTGCTCTCTTTCCTGCTATTATGGAAGGGGAAGAGGCTGCCAGCATGTTACAAAGCATAAGAAACCATCTCTGCTCTCAGAAAATGTTCTACAAAGACAAGAAAGACATAAAGATTTTACTGAACCCGTACTGTACTTGTACAAAAAGATTATATTGTACTTTCCCAAGTCCTTAGTAGAGTGCTCTGCACACAGTAAGTTCTCAAGAAATATCATTGACGTAGTGACTGATTATTTAGATGGTAAACTATTCAGTGCTGTTCAGTGCCTAGCATTGTGTTAAATCTAAATCTGCTTTGATAAATGATCCTTATTAAAATGAGGAGGTGGGTCAGAGAAAGTATACCACAGTGGGTGCAAAAGTTTTCCATTAGTTCCTGACTAGTTTCAGCTTTGAGAATCATTACACAGAATGAGCACTTGCAGTACTAAATCCTTCTTAATCATTTGTGTTCAATATGTCCCAAATTCAGGGTGTAGTAGTTGTACTTCTGTTCTTACAAGTACTGCCTAATTTTTTTCTCACTGTTCTTCCTCAATTTCTGATCCCAAACTCCATTTTGGAAAGATGGGGGTACTGAACCTAGACTTTTCCCCCCAGACAGAATTTCTTCCAATAATCAAAGTACTAGCTATTTTGCAATAATAAAAATCATGGTGTTTACTAAGTGCTGATTTATGCCAAGCACTGTACTAAGCACTGAGGTAGATACAATATCATCAGGTACCATATGGGGCTCACAGTTTAAGTAGGAGGGAAAACAGGAATTGAACCCCCAATTTGCAGATGATTGATGAATTGATTTTGCAGATGAGGGGCCTGAGGCACAGAGGTGGTAAGCAACTTGCCGAAGATCACATAGCAGGTAAGTGGCAAAGTCTGGATTAGAAGAGTCAGGGACAAGCAGTGTGGCCTACTGTATACAGCACAGGCCTGGGAAGTAGAAGGACCTGGGTTCCAATTCTGACTCCTTATCCTGTCTGTCCTGTGCCTCAGTTACCCCATCGGCAAAATAGGGATTAAGATTGTGACCCCTATGTGGGACATGGACTGTGCCCAACCTGATTAACTTATATCTACCCCAGCGCTTAGTAAGCTCCTTGTTGGCAGGGAATGTGTCTATTCTTGCATTGTACTCTTCCAAGAGCTTAGTACAGTGTTCTGCACACAGTAGGCCCTCAATAAATATGATTGAATGAATGAATGAATGAATAGTGCATTGCCTGGCACATAGTAATTGCTTAACAAATACCAAAACAAAACAAAGCAAAAAAAAATACCAAGTCCTCTGAACCCCAGACCCATGCTTTTTCCACTAGGGAACACTGCTTTCCAATAGAGTTCAAACCCTTATTTGAACTACCACCAGAGTTCTCTTGCTAAGCTTAACTCCTAGATATGAGGTCTCATCACGGACCTGCTGAATTCCATATGGATCCAATTTTTATTTTGGTGGACTCATTAACAATCTAGGATTGCTTAAGCATATTGGTTTTAAAATTTAAAGCAATTCATTTGATTTTTCATAAACCCAATCTTGCAAATGACATGGCAAGAACACGAAAGCATTTGCTGTTAGCAAACTGGAACAAAAGTAACGCGAACATATTAGGACACCAGAAATCCAATGTGTTCGAGACAAGAACATTTACAGATTTCACTCTGCGTCCCAATTTTGATGACCATATGCCCAGCATAGGCACATATTTGTAGTGGCAACAGAGTCATCCCTAAGACACTTACAAGCACAAATCCTCAGATCTAATTCATCAATTATCTCATTTAAGTGCTTACTATGAGTCAAGCCCTGTTCTAAGTCCTGGGTAGATACAGGTTAATCAGGTTAGACACAGTCCCTGTCCCCCCAGGAGGCTCACACTCTTAACCCCCATTTTACAGATGAGGAAATTGAGGCTCAGAGAAGTGAAATGACTTGTCCAAGGTCACAGAGCAGGCATGTGGCAGAGCTGGGATTAGAACTCAGGTTCTTCTGACTCCCAATTAATCAATCAATCAATCAATTGTATTTATTGAGCACTTACTGTGTGCAGAGCACTGTACTAAGTGCTTGGGAAGTACAAGTTGGCAACATATAGAGGCAGTCCCTACCCAACAGTGGACTCACAGTCTACAAGGGGGAGACAGAGAACAAAACCAAACATATTAACAAAATAAAATAAATAGAATAGATATGTACAAGTAAAATAAATAAGTAGAGTAATAAATATGTACAAACATATATACATATATACAGGTGCTGTGGGGAAGGGAAGGAGGTAAGAAGTGGGGGAATGGAAAGGGGGATGTGGGGAGCCACATCTTACTCCCTGAGGTCCAGACCACAAACTAGCATGTCTGTTCTCTGTCCCAGGAAGCCATCGGCCTTCAAATCCACGACAATAATCAATTAATGATATTTATGAGTGGTTACTAGGTGCAGAGCACCATGCCTGGCACAAGGTAAGCACTTAACGGGTACCACAATTATTATTGTTGTTACTAACCCCTTGATAACAGGAGCATGGAGAGGAGAGGGATTGAAGATTTCATACAGTGTTGCCTCGTGGATAGAGCCAGGGTCTTGGAGTCAGAAGAAACTGGCTTCTAATCTCTATTATGTCACCTTGAGCAAGTCACTTAACTTCTTTGGGTCTCAGTTGCCTCATCTATAAAATGGGGGGTTAAGATTGTGAGCCCCATGTGGGACATGGACTGGTTCCAAACTGATTAGCTTCTATCCATCACAGTGTTTAGTACAGTGCCAGGCACATAGTAAGCCAGTCAGTCAGTCAAATTTATTGAGCGTTTTTAGACCACTGTACTACGTGTTTTGAAGAGTACTACAGACACATTCCCTTCCCACAATGTACTTAATAAATACCATATACAGCAAAACAAAACCAAAAAACCTAGTCACTAGCCAGGAAACTGGGAGCTTGGGCTGTGGGCCAGATACTACTCATCCCCCTCCTAGTGTTGGGGGGGGAGGGAAGGAGGCTTCAATGAAGTCATGGTGTCGGGTTTTGTGACCTCACACCCAAGCCATATCCTGAGCCGGCTGTCACTGCTTCAGCAGACTTTGTAGCAGTTTGGTTCCTAAATTTCAGAGCAGTCAGTTCTAGCTAACAGCTTCTTCCCAGGCTTGTTTGTTTTTATGAGAGATTATAAAGCAAAACTGGTTAGCTGAACCAAGAGTGTGAACAGCCCATCACGGTGCATATCCTGACCTTCTGAATGATCTTTGCAGGAAGAAAGAAATCTTTCAGCCAGATTAAGTTTAAACCAGACTACCGTAGGAGCAATAACATATGAAATATCTTGGCTCCTGGGATAAGGGTGATGAACTGCACATCCACTTTATGCAACCAAAGTGAAAAAAGCTGGGTATCTGGGACTCTCCTCCCTATTCTGGTGCCACCCTTTAGATTGTGCCCTGGTTACCGCAACTACCACCTCCACCAGCTCACCCGGTAACCCACATGTACATATAATAATAATGATGGCATTTATTAAGCACTTACTATGTGCAAAGCACTGTTCTAAGTGCTGGGGAGGTTACAAGGTGATCAGGTTGTCCCACGGGGGGGCTCACAACCTTAATCCCCATTTTACAGATGAGGTAACTGAGGCATAGAGAAGTGAAGTGATTTGCCCAAAGTCACACAGCTGACAGTTGGCGGAGCTGGGATTCGAACCCATGAACTCTGACTCCAAAGTCCATGCTCTTTCCACTGAACCATGCTGCTCCTCCATGGCCTGGCCTAATGGAAAGATCTTGAGCCTGGGATTCAGAGGACCTGGGTTCTAATTCTGGCTTCACCACTTGTAAGTTATTTTACTCTCTAGTTTCCCCATTATGTTGTAAACTTCCTTAATCAATCAATCAATCGTATTTATTGAGCGCTTACTGTGTGCAGAGCACCGTACTAAGCGTTTGGGAAGTACAAGTTGGCAACACATAGAGACGGTCCCTACCCAACAGTGGGCTCACAGTCTAGAAGGGAAATGATCATGTCTACTACCTCTTTGCATTCTTCCAAGCACTTAGTACAGTGCTCTGCATAGAGTAAGCCCTCAATATATACCAATGATTGATTTCCAAAGACAGATTCTAACTTTCATCCCTACTAAACTTTCTCAAGCAAAGCAGCATGGCTTAGTGGCTAGAGCATGGGCCTGCGAGTCAGAAGGACCTGGGTTCTATTCCTGGCTCGGTCACGAGTCTGCTGTGTGACCTTGGGCAAGTCACTTAACTTCTCTAGGCCTCTGTTACATCATCTGTAAAATGGGGATAAAGAGTGTGAGCCCCATGGGGGACTGGGACTGTGTCCAACTTGATTAACTTGCATCTAGCCCAGTGGTTAGAACAGTGCTTGGCATATAGTAAGCGCTTAACAAGTCCCATTATTATTAGCAGTAATAGTACTCTGCATGTGCCAGGCAGTGATGAGAACATGGAATTCAACTAATTCAAAATATTTCCAATATGCATCAAAATAGTTCCATTTCAGTTATATTTATGCCATGCTCTTGGCACGGGAAGCAACATGACATAGTAGCTAGAGCATAGGCTTGGGAGTCAGAAGGTCATGCGTTCTAATTCCAGTTCCACCACTTGTCTGCTGTGTGGCCTTGGGCAAGCCACTTCACTTCTCTGTGCCTGTTACCTCATCTATAAAATGAGAAGTAAGACTGTGAGCCCCACGTGGGACAGGGACTGTGTCCAACTCGATTTGGTTGTACCCACCCCAGCGCTTAGTACAGTGGCTGGCACATAGTAAGTGCTTAACAAATACCACAATTATCATTATTATTTATTGAGCAAGTACTAATTACAGAGCACTCTACTAGGAAGTAATATTGGTAATAATATTTATTGAGAATGCATTGGGTGCAACACACTCTATGAAGCACTTAGGAAGTATTAAGTGCATGGGAAAATATAATAGGCAAAAGACACAACCCTTCTCTCAAGGAGTTCATCATCTATTTCCTTCCAAGGAATGCTAGGAAATTTCTTTGGTCAGACAGTAGAGAAAAAGGAAATTTTCTATTTCATTTTCTCGAAAATGAACAATCCAATTTTTTCATTTAATATTACCACTCTACTGTTAATGATTAGTGGACATGTCATATCAAGCCTTGTCAGTGCTTATACAGTCAAATGTTAGGTCTCTAAAAATGCCTCAAAGCTGTCTTTTCACACAGATTATTAATTTGTCCCGAACATAGAATGTGAATTTGTAGTCTTCTTTCCCTTTTTTCGGTCTAAATTGGATTTAAATACATTTTATGATATTTGCTTCCATCTTGGATGGATAGAGCATAGACATGGGAGTCAGAAGGACCTGAATTCTAATCCTGGTTTTTCTACATTCCTGTTGTGAGACCTTGGGCAAGTCACTTCATTTCTCTGGGCCTCAGTTACCTCATCTTTTCAATGTAGAATTAGATTGTGAGCCCCTTGTGGGGCCGGGACAGTGTCTAATCTGTTAAGCTTGTATCTACCCCAGCACTTAGTACAGTACCTGGCACTTTACCTGCTTGAGAAATATCATAAAAAAACTTAGGAAAATAAATGGAAAATCGTTATTATCATTATTGTTACTAGCATTTATTATGTGTTATTATATGTTCGTCAAGCGCTTGGGAGAGTATTGAGTCACTATGGGTTGGAAACAACTTGACAGTACAGTGCTTTGTACACAGTAAGCACTCAATAACTATGATTGAATGAATGAAGCACCTGTGTGAAGTATAGGAAAAATAATAAAGGAAGGGATCCTGGCCTAAAAGGGCTTAGAGGCTTAAGTGGGAGAGGATAGACTGAAGATTATAATAATAATAATGGTATTTGTTAAGCGCTTACTATGTGCCAAGCACTGTTCTAAGTACTGGATCAAAAGGCTATACTCCAAACACAATAATAATAATAATAACTGTGGTATTTGTGAAGCACATACTATGTGCCAGGCACTGTACTAAGTGCTGGGTTGGATACAAGAAAATTGGGTTGGACACAATCCTTGTCCCACGAGGGGCTCACAGTCTCAGTCCCCATTTTATAGATGGGGGAACTGAGGCACAGCAAAGTGAAGTGATTTTCCCAGGGTCGCACTGCAGACAAGTGGCAGAGCTGGGATTAGAACCCATGATCTTTTGACTCCCAGGCCTGGGCTTTATACACTATGCTATATTGTTACTCCAGAATGACAAGGTAAAGTTCAACAATAAAAAATATCATCAGTATAAAGCATGTCAATTAAAAACATTTGTCAAGAGCAATCCACAGGTTCTACCTGGCTTCATACCACAGTCCACTGTCAAAAGCTGCCTGACCTCCGCAATGTTCTGCGACTGAATAAATGGCTTATTATTTTCTTTTTGTGATGTCTGCTTTGGGATTCATCAGTCCCTCCAAAATATTACATTCAATTGCTGCTGGTGCTCAAGGCCAGTGATAATAATACTTTTGACAGGATCAAAATTTGTGAAATCTAACCTTGTCAGATTACATTAAAAAACCAGGTTTTAAGTCCATACGGGGATCATTTTACATCCTAGTTAGCAAAATGAGATGCATAACTGCTGGTAGGAATGATCATTATCTCAGATTTGTCCCAAGTGATCATCTCATTACCTAATCCCACATACCAAAAACCTTCTCAAGTACAAATAAAGAGGAGTAAAATGAATGGAGAACTGACAAAGGGAGATCCGGTTCTGTACGGGATGGAGTTGGGGGAATAGAACCCATGTCCCCATATTATGTGGATTCAGAGAATCATCCTGGGTCTCAGAAGATCCATCGCATTAGCTTTACTGTGCTCTCAGGCAGTGAACCAATTTGGCTTGTGCCCTTTCAGTAGAGGAGTCAGGGACTGAGGCTTCAGTCTCACTAAGTCAAAATGTGCACGGTAAATCTGCATTCCCCTCTGCCTCTTCCCGAAGCATGGGTTTGCATTACAGAAATACAACAGAGCACAGATGGTGTCCGTGTCTTTTCATCATAGTCAAGGAAGAAGTCCTAAAGACAGGCGAGAATATTTTGACATTCTCCTCTACGTCTTCCACTGTTGAAGAAGAAGCCAGGCAAAGTATACAGAACTTTCCATTGTCCAAAGACATCACACTTGACCAACTATCAGGAAAGCCTGCACAGCAGTCAGAGCCCATGTCAAACTTCCTAAGATTGTCAAAGTTGGAATTGCACACAGAAGCAGCATGGCCTACTGGAAAGAGCCCGGGTCTGGGAGGTGGAAAACCTGGACTCTGATTCCGGCTCCACCTCTCGTCTGATGCGTGACCATGGGCCAGTTACTCTTTGCCTCAGTTTCCTCATCTGTAACATAGGGATTCAATCCTTATTCTCCCTTCTACTCAACCTGGGAGTCCTGTGTGGGACAGTGGCTGTGTCCACCCTAATTAACTTGTATCTACCCCAATGCTTAGAACAATATTTGGCACATGGTAAGGGCTTAACAAATACCATAAAAAAACCCTAAATACAAAACGTGCGGTACCCACCCTTGTGCCATAGGGTCTCAAAGACTCCACCATCATCACCCTCTTAAAGAAGGCAAAAGATCAGAGTGCCACAATAATCAGGGAATCTCGTTATTCCTCACTGCAGGCAAGATCCTAGTCCAATTATTCCTGGATCAGCTACTAAGGAAAATTGTCAACGAAACACTCCTGGAAACACAAGCCTTCAGACCACAACGTAACATAGCAGATATGATTTTGCTGTGCATCAGATGGAGGAAAAGTACAAGAAACAGCATCAAGACTTCTGCACAGTTTTTGTAGTCTGTGAGCCCCATGTGGGACAAGGACTGTGTCTCACCTGATTAACTTGTATCTAGCCCAGCACTTAGAACAGTGCTTAACAACTAGTAATAATATTAATAGTTATGGTACTTGTTAAGTGTTTACAATGTGCTGAGCACTGTACTAACTGCTGGGATATATACAAGTTAATCAGGTTGGACACAGTCTGTCCCACATAGGGCTCACAGTCTTATTCCTTCTTTTACTGATGAGGTAACTGAGGCATGGAGAAGTTAAATGATTTGCCTAAGGTCACACAGCAGACATGTGGCAGAGCTGGGATTAGAACCCATGTCCTTCTGAATCCCAGGTTCATGCTCTATCCTCTAAGCCACACTGTTTCTCACAAATGCAACAACAATAACAATGGACCTCACAAGAGCATTTAAAGCCACAAGAAGATCTGTGTTCTGGAAATTATGAGAGAGGTTTGGCTGCCCTGAAAATTCCATTAACATTCTGAGGCTACTTCATGACGGCATGGCTGGCTGGGTCAGAGCCAAGGGGGGCTTGTTGGATAAGTGTCCTATTGCCAGTAGAGTAAAACAGGGATGCTAATTTGGCCCGTTTCTGTTCAATTTAGCCTATGCATCCATATTGGAAGATGCAACTAGAGATCTGAATGCATGTGAAGTGACTCGTCCAATGTCACATGGCAGAAAATTGGTGGAGCTAGGATTAAATCCCAGGTCCTCTGATTCCCAGGCCCTTGTGCTTTTCACTGTTACACTACTTCCAGTACAATCCAGTCCATCTTTCCCACATACTTCCTCCAGCATAGTTTTAAGGCTGTGGCTTTATCCACTCTAACGACCTGAAGACTGGGGATGATAGGTAGTGTGGAGCTTTTGACCTGTGTCGAGTAGTGTGGTCGGCTGCCTTGTGGTCACAGCCACAAGGTATGGCCCTTGATCTTAATTAATCTCTTGAAGAAGTCCCCAGAAGGAAAGTATCTGAACAGGAATTTGGAGGTGGAGCGGGCATGGACCATTTCCAGTGAAGCTATGTGGTAACTTCTACAGCCTTCACTCTCTAGACTGTAAGCACCTTATGGGAAGGGAATATGTCTACCAATTGTATTGTATTGTACTTTCTCGAATGCTTAATACAGGGACCTGAACATGGTAAGCATTTGATAAATACCATTAATTGATTCATTCATTATGGAAACTGTGGGTGGGATAGAGTGAGGCTCTTACAAGATAGAGCACAGGCCTGGGAATCAGAAGGACCTGGGTTCTAATCCTGGCTCCACCATTTGTCCGCTGCGTGACTTTCGGCAAGTCACTTAACTTATCTGGGCCTCAGTTACATCATCTGTAAAATGGGGATTAAGACTGTGAGCCCCAGGTGGGATGTGGGCTATGTGGCTTGTATCGACCCTAGGGCTTAGTACAATGGTTTGCATATGAAGCGTTTAACAAATACCATAAAAAAAATTATTCCCCAGGTCAGATGGAATAGAGCTGTAGTCTTGTACACCCTGACTTGAAGACTTGTTCTACCACACGAGAGGCTGGAATAATTTAAAGTTAATTTTATGAGAAATTGTACCATAAAATAAAGTTTATTTGTTCCAATGTTGCCATTAGCTGACAGTCCTTAATATATCTGTCTGTCTATGGGTGTACTGCTTGTTTCAGATTGTAATATCCTAGAAGGTAATATCCAGCTCTAATGCACAGTACGAGGAGAGAATAGCATTTAATATATGCTTAAACTGTGATCCCCATATCGGAGAGGGCTTGTGTCCCATTTAAATTAACTTGTATCTACTCCAGTGCTTAGAACAGTGCTTGTCACTTCGTAAGCATTTAGTAAGTACTATAATTGTTTTATGTAGCTGATGATGACTACAATGATGAAAAATATTTACTTCTTAATAATTACTTAACTATGAACACATGAATAATGCATTCACTGAAATGCTTAGGATCGAAAATTTAGCTCATTTTGACAACTATAGTGATATTAACTGGGAAAGACTTGTGTGTTTTGTCATGTCCTAATTTCATTGGCATTCTTTGCAGACTGAAATAAAAAAGTTAACCCGTCAATCAATTGTAATTTTTGAGTGCTTACTGCGTGTAAAGGCCTGTACTAAGTGCTTGAGAGAGAACAATGTAACAGAGTTGGTAGTCAGGTTCCCTACCCACAACAGGCTTACAGTCTAGAGGGTGAGACCAACATTAATATAAATAAATTATGGAATGTACATGAGTGCTGTGCAGCTGAGGGAGGGGTAAATAAAGGTGAAAATCCAAGTGCAAGGGTGATACAGGAGGGAGTGGGAGAAGAGGAAATGCAGGCTTAGGCTGAGAAGGTCTCTTGGAGGAGATTCATTCATTCATTCAATCGCATTTATTGAGTGCTTACTGTGTGCAGAGCACTGTAGTAAGCACTTGGGAAGTACAAGTTGGCAACATATAGAGACAGTCCCTACCTAACAGTGGGCTCACACTCTAGAAGGGGGAGACAGAGAACAAAACAAAACATATTAACAAAACAAAATAAATAGAATAAATATGTACAAATGAAATAGAGTAATAAATACATACAAACATACATACATATATATATATACAGGTGCTGTGGGGAGGGGAAGGAGGTAAGGTGGGGGGATGGAGGGGGGAGGAACGGGAGAGGAAGGAGGGGGCTCAGTCTGGGAAGGCCTCCTGGATGAGGTGAGCTCTCAGTAGGGCCTTGAAGGGAGGAAGAGAGCTAGCTTGGCGGATGTCCAGAGGGAGGGCATTCCAGGCCAGGGGGATGACGTGGGCCGGGGGTCGATGGCGGGACAGGCGAGAACGAGGCACGGTGAGGAGATTAGCAGCAGAGGAGTGGAGGGTGCGGGCTGGGCTGTAGAAGGAGAGAAGGGAGGTGAGGTAGGAGGGGGCAAGGGGATGGAGAGCCTTGAAGTCGAGGGTGAGGAGTTTCTGCCTGATGCGTAGGTTGATTGGTAGCCACTGGAGATTTTTGAGGAGGGGAGTAACATGCCCAGAGTGTTTCTGGACAAAGGCAATCTGGGCAGCGGCGTGAAGTATGGACTGAAGAGGGGAGAGACAGGAGGATGGGAGATCGGAGAGGAGGCTAATACAGTAATTCAGACGGGGTAGGATGAGAGCTTGAACGAGCAGGGTAGTGGTTTGGATGGAGAGGAAAGGGTGGATCTTGGTAATGTTGCGGAGGTGAGACCGGCAGGTTTTGATGACGGATTGGATGTGAGGGGTGAACGAGAGAGCGGAGTCGAGGATGACACCAAGGTTGTGGGCTTGTGAGATGAGAAGGATGGTAGTGCCATCAACAGTGATGGGAAAGTCAGGGAGAGGGCAGGTTTTGGGAGGGACATGGTTCAGTCTTGGACATGTTGAGTTTTAGGTGGCAGGCAGACATCCAGATGGAGATGTCCTGAAGGCAGGAGGAGATGCGAGCCTGGAGGGAGGGAGAGAGAGCAGGGGCAGAGATGTAGATCTGGGTGTCATCAGTGTAGAGATGTTAGTTGAAGCCATGGGAGCGAATGAGGTCACCAAGGGAGTGAGTGTAGATCGAGAACAGAAGGGGACCAAGAACTGACCCTTGAGGAACCCCTACAGTAAGGGGATGGGAGGGGGAGGAGGAGCCTGAAAAAGAGACTGAGAATGAATGACCGGAGAGATAAGAGGAGAACCAGGAGAGGACTGAGTCTGTGAAGATAAGGTTGGATAACGTGTTGAGGAGAAGGGGGTGGTCCACAGTGTTGAAGGCAGCTGAGAGGTCGAGGAGGATTAGGATGTGCTTTTAATAAAACGTTGAAGGTGGGGAGAGTGATCATCTGTCAGATATGAAGAGGGAAGGCATTCCAGTTTAGAGACAGGATGTGGGCAAGTGGTCGACAGTGAGATAAACAAGATCGAGGTGCAGTGAGTAGGTTGGTGTTAGAGAAGTGAAGTGTGTGCCCTGGATTTTTGTAAAAAAACAGGGAGATAAGGTAGGAGAGGGGAAGGTGATTGTGTGCTTTAAAGTCTATGGTAAGGAAGTTCTGTTTGATGCAGAGGTGGATGGGCAACCACTGGGATCCTTGAAGAGGGGGGAAAACATGGACCGAATAGTTTTGTAGAAAAATGAATTGTCAGCTCGTCAAGTATGGAGTGAATTGGAGAGAGACAGGAAACAGAGGTCAGCCTGGTGGTTGATTCAATAATCATGGTGGAATAGGCTAAGTGTTTGGATTAACATAGTAGCAGTTTGGATGAAGAACAGCAAGCAGCTTTTAGCAATGTTCTTGAACCAAAAGGATTTGGGGACAGATTCTATGCATGGGTTGAATGAGTGAGATGAGTTAAGGATCACACCAAGATTGTGAGATAAGGAGTATGGTGGTGTTGCCTATAGTGATGGAAAAGTCAGGGGGAGGATAGGGTTTGGGTGGGAAGATGAGGAGTTCTGTTTTGGACATGTTAAGTTTGAGCTGTCATTGGGACATCCAAGTAGAGGTGTCCTGAAGGCAGCAGGAAATACAAGACTGCAGAGAAGAAGAGAGATAAGGGCTGGAGAATGTAGATTTTGGAATTACCTGCTTGGAGATAGTAATTGAAGCCATTGGAGCAAATGAGTTCTCTATGGGAATGGATGTAGTCGGAGAATAGAAGGGGACCTAGAACTGATTCTTGAAGGACTCCTACAGTTAGGGGTGGGTGGTAGAGGAGGAGGCAACAGAAGATACTGAGAATGAGTGGCCATAGAGAAAGAAGAACCAGATGACAGTGTTAGAGATGTCACTGTTTCAAGCAGAAGGAGGTGGTCAACAGTGTCAATGGCAGCTGAGTCAAAGAGAGAAAGAGGAGGCATCAGGTGTAGATAAACCCACTCAAGGATTTTGGAGAAGAATGGTAGGAGGAAGGTGGAATAATAATTGGAGGGAGCCATGGGGTCAAGGAAGGGGTTTTTTAGACTAGAGTTGACATGAGAGTGAACTGCTGAAGATGGAGGTCAGGGAGAGGGCAAGCATTTTGAGCGAAAGGATGAGGTTGGAGACCCAGATGGAGGGAGTGAATTTTGAGAGGAAGCAGGAGATCTCCTTGACATACTGCTGGGAAATATGGGAGGGTTGATGAAGGGGCAGGAGGAGGAAAAGACTGTAGAAAGATGGGATATTTAAGGGAGATCATACCTGATGGTTTCAGTTTTCTCAATTAGGTAAGTAGCTAGATCATTAGGGGCAAGAGATGGGGGAGGCGGGGGTATTGAGGAAGTTGTAAAATGGCTGAAACAACTGAAGAGGGCAGTGGGTATGGGAGTCATTACGGATGGAGAAATAAGGTTTCTGGGCAAAAGAGAAGGCAGAGTTAAAGCAGAAGAGGACATTTTAGGTGGATGAGATCAGTTGGATATTTGGATTTCTTTAAGCAGCGCTCAGCAGTTCATGCACAGGTGTGAAGGAAGAGGACTGTGAAGGTGATCCAGGGCTATGGGTTAGTGGCACAAGATTGACAAAGGGGTATGGGAGCAAGTGAGCTGAGTTCAATAGAGAGGGTGATGAGGAGGGTGTCAATATAGTTTTCAACAGAAGGTAATTTAAATATCTGGACCTAAAAAAGTCTCTCTAATCCTTATTTCAAATCTTCAAAATATTTTTGCCTAAAGGAAGAAATTGTTTGGCCCACTTAGCAAACAAAGGTGGGTCAGTGAACTGCAATAATTATGAAAATAAAATACATTAATATTTTATTTTATTGATCCTTTCTACTTTCATAATATACAAATTTTGACAATAAAGAACATGAACAATTTTATGTTAGAAGTTGCCTTCATTCTCTTAGTTTCTTTAGGAGCACTGATTCCAATTTTTTGTTAAAAAATTTACAATGGAAATGATTTATGCTGAACCATGCTATTTTAATATTTATCACCATAATAGAATTGCTCATCTGCTCTCCCTTTGTTTTTAACCCAAATACCCATTTGAAATTTGAAATACCCATTCTCTAGAAATGAAAATATTGCAATCATCTTCATAAATGTCTTTTTGGTTTCTAATGTTAGCAAATATTTCCTTTCTCAAAATTACTATAAATGCAATTTTCGTTAATTTAGTTTCTACATTGGAAAGGAATTGTTTAATCCATAGCATTTCCATTTCAATGCATTTTCTCGAAGTAGGTAAAAAATCTGGTCCAGTTACTGACCTTGAATATAAAATATGTTTAAGAGGCTAATATTTTCATATTTTATACCAATGACTACAGAAAATGTTAGCATAAAATAGCCTATGTGAACAATGTAATGGAATCTCCTTATCATGGAAAATAATTTTAATATATTACTACCAAGCTGGATCAGTGCAGTCAGCAAAGAACTGCTGCCAGCTCTGCCCACTGCCAATATGACCCTCAGGTTCTTCTCCAGTCTGGGTAGCTGTCTGGGTAAAAAACACATCGGGTAATGAAAATAACATTGGCTTGGCCCCAGGGAAGGTGTCAGATGAGGTAGAAACTCTGGTCTGGGCAGATCAGTTTGTGCATTTGGAACAGGCAAGGAGGCCTCTGATGATCATCCTGAACACAGGACAAGGAATTACCCATGACCCTCCTTGTGAGCAGGGAACATGACTAACAACTCTGTTATATTATACTCTCTCAATCACTTAGTACAGTGCTCTGTACACAGTAAGTGCTAATAAGTACCATTGGTTGACTGACCTCACACTTTTTCATTCATTCATTCATTCATTCAATCTCATTTATTGAGTGCTTACTGTGTGCAGAGCACTGTACCCTGTGCTTGAGAAGTACAAGTCGGCAACATATAGAGATGGTCCCTACCCAACAACGGGCTCACTTCTTATGCTAGGTATATAGAGTAATGTATTGATGTCATAGGCCCCGTTTTGTGGAACTGCACTCCTATTTTTGCTATCCTAGGGCACTTTTCTGGGTAATCCCTGAATCCCCCACTTATTCCCAAGCTTTCATTTTTCCCACCCAGGTCTTTATGAACAAGGCTGATGTATCTGAGCCACTGAGATCAGTGACAGTAATAGGCATAAAGGAAAGCTTAGTGCTTTGAAATTGGACATAAAAGTCCAAATACTATGTCAAAATAGGATAGGGGACATACTAGTTGAAATCCAGTTACATCCCAGAACAAAACCAGACAAAATGCCCTCCAAGGGACAAGGCCTCCTTCAGGCTTGAGGAATACTTTGTGAAGTAGCACAAGGCCCTGGGTTCTAATCCCTGCTCTGCCACTTGTCAGCTTTGTGATCTTGAGCAAGTCACTTCACTACTCTGTGCCTCAGTTACTTCATCTGCAAAATCAGGAATAAGACTGTGAGCCCAAATTGGGACTGGGTCTGTCCAACCAAATTACCTTGTATCTACTACAGTGTTTAGCATAGTGCCTGGCACATAGAAAGTGCTTAACAAATACCACAATTATTATTATTACTGCTTCTCAGCAGGAGTTTTAAGGGTAAGAGTGGGGTCAAAGAGCTGGGGGTCAGACTCATCTCATAACCTGTCTTACTCCCTTTATTTATCCCCCATCCCAGTCCCACAGGACTTTGTACATATCTGTAATTCAGTTGTTTACATTAATATCTGTTTCTCCCTCTAGACTGTAAGCTCATAGTGGCCAGGGAATATTTCTGTTTATTGTTACAATGTACTCTCCCAAGCACTTAATAACAGTTCTTTGCATGCATTAAGCACTCAGTACATATGAATGAATGAATGAATCTCAGTCCAGAGCTCACGCTTTGATGTGACTTCACGAGTGACTTGAACCCTGGACCAAGTTCCAGTTTTTTCTGTTCCGGAAGTCCTTTGATCCCTTTCTCCTTTTCCAGAACTGGACTAGCTCTGGAAATTGAAGGGAGAGAGTTCCGAACACCAAGTGATTCTTTGTGTTTCCTTTCCTTTGTCTCCAGGAGACTACCCACTTAGCCTCACCAGGAGTTCAACACTGGGCTACCATGGAGCTGAGGTTTAGCTAGAAATAATAATTATGGTACTTTTTTAACACTTACTATGTGCCAAGCACTGTTCTAAGTGCTGGCAAAGTTCAGAGTCATTTCAGATGTGTCCTTACAAAGTGGAGGTGATAATGTTTGTGTCAAATGATTTTTGAAATCAATAGGTGGATGGATGGTGGCCATTAGTTCACCTCTGAATAGAAATTGCAATCTGATGTAGCTTAATTATTAAGCCTCGAATGGTCATGCCATTCAAGATAAATGGGGAATGAATGGTCTAGGGTTTCTTAAAGCTCTCTCGTCATAGTCCACTTTCATTCCAAAAATGATTGATGCACCCCTCACCGCCCCCCCCCCCCCTGCAATTATTCACATTCAATTGTTTTGTTTTCTTTAGTGTCCACCTTTAGGTGACAGGGAAAGTAAATTTTCAAGGGGTGGTAAGGCCGTATTAGAAGGTAGTCTTGCTGCTTTAGGGCTTTCTATTTATTCTCGCCATCAATTTCCCTTCACACACTGCCGCAACCTCAAGATAACAGGGAGTGAATCTCTTTGAGTAATAGTAGTGAGAACCGAGCAAGATGACAGATTGATTGAATCCAGCGTTTGCATTTTCCACAAATTGCAGGGGCTGAAATTTGTCAGAACAACACTGGGGTAGATTTAATGATCACTTTGAAAAGTTGCTTTGGAATTCAAAAGATGCAGCTTTGTGCCATAGATCACTTATGGTTTCATACTGCTGAAACCAATACAAAATTGTGTTTTCTATCTGAATTTTACTGAGAAAAATTCTTCCGGGCAGCTCATTAATACAAATAACACTTTCTCAATCCTAAACCCAGTAGTAGAATAATCAAATATTCCAAATATAGGATTTGGTTATTTT
The DNA here is from genome assembly GCF_015852505.1 of Tachyglossus aculeatus. Taxonomy (NCBI): domain Eukaryota; kingdom Metazoa; phylum Chordata; class Mammalia; order Monotremata; family Tachyglossidae; genus Tachyglossus; species Tachyglossus aculeatus. The sequence continues at coordinate 53,891,227 of NC_052069.1, forward strand.
GTTTAAAACCAAGAAATTCATAGTGAAATGGCTTTAAACAGGATGTTTATACAGATATTATAATTAAGATATTCAAGCAAGAAAAACGACTTTCTCGGCGGTGGACAGTCTGAGTCACATTTACCTAAAGTGAGAGAGCCCAATCTGAGCAATTGTTTCTCTGGGAAAGTGCTACTGAAATGGATTGGCAACTAGGTGCTCTAAAACAGCTCCCATTGCCAGAGTACTTCAGTTCATATAAACGTTGACAAAATAACTGCCAGTCACCTTAAATTGAAAATTTAAATATAAATTTAAATTTAATGATAAATAAAAGAATTATTTTAAGGTGTGTGAAGCAGTGGGAGAAAATGGGTTTTTAATGAGAAAGAATTCTCTTTTCAAGTGGAGTCTGAGGAAGCAAAAATTTACTGAAAGGAAAACTTTTTGGAGGAAATATAAAGCATTTAAGATACATTATATTATTATTATTTTCAGGCTACATAATGCCTTTTAATTTCATGTATGTATGTGGGTATGAGTGGGAGGGATGAGGGGAGGGTGGTGATGTTTGGTCTTCATATTCAAAGATAACATCACCAATGGTGAAGTGTACCCATAGTACAGAGGCCAATAAGGGAACATAATCTTTGTTCTTTTTTTGAATTGTTGTTGATGCCTCGGGGATTATTTTCACTTTTCCCTCTTTGTCTCATGATACACTCAAAGAGCCAGACCTACCTTGATTATGGATGTTATAGGATGTTCTCATTGACATGGTAATCTTCCAGCTTTCTTCTGTGAGACCACGTGGCTTAAGGCTGAACCACTGAATCCTTCAAATGTTTCCTCTGTTCCACTTGTCCCCTTTCAACTCACCACAGTAGTGGTTTTCTGGGTATCCCAAATCATGAGAAGCAGTGAGACTTAGTGGAAAGAGCATGGGCTTGGGAGTTGGAAGTCATGGGTTCTAATCCCGACTCCGCCACATCAGCTGTGTGACTTTGGTCAAGTCACTTAACTTCTCTGTGCCTTAATTACTGCATCTTTAAAATGGGGATTAAGACTATGAGCCCCACGTGGGACAATCTGATTACTTTATATCTATTTCAGCGCTTAGAACAGTGCTTGGCACATAGTAAGCACTTAACAAATACTATCATTATTATCCAACCACCTCAAAGTCCCACCCTGCAAAGATGTATTGAAATGACCATAGCTTCTCTGCTATTAAACTGACCACTCCAGCCTTTGTTGATTGTGATTCTGTCTTACCACTTGATGTTAATTGTGATAAGCACTGGATTTCCTTCCACCTTTGATTTCCACCACTGGCCGCACAAGTTTCTTAACTTAATTTACATATCCTGAAGTGGGTTGTTGTAAAGCCTCTCTTAGGATTGATTTTCATGTTCTGATAAAGGATACTGTAAGCTGTCAGGGGTGCTGATGCCTTATTTCTTTTTCTATAAGCAGTTTTTTTTTTATCACCAAGATGTTAATATTGAATTTATGAATGGTCATATAAAGGGTAGTTTTCCTGCATGCCTTTATAGTGATTAATTTACATAGTGTACTCTATTATAAGTAAATTAGATTAGTGGAGAGTGAGTGAAGGATGCATTTAGCTTAAGTTCCTAAAAGCAGTGCACAAATGATATTACAATTCTTACTAAGCCAACTCCATACTTCAAGAGTAATGATAATGATAATGAGAAACAACATGGCCTGGTGGATAAAACCCGTGATAGAAAACCTGAGTTTTAATCCTGATTCCACCAGCTGTCTGTTGTGTGACCTTGGGTAAGTCGCTTAACTTCTCTGTGCCTCAGTTTCCTCATCTGTAAAATGAAAATACATTACCCATTTTTTTCTCCTACTTAGACTGTGGGCCTCTTGAAGGACAAGGACTGTGCTCAAACTAATGATATTATATCCAGCCCTGTAATTAGTGCAGTACCTGGAACATAGTAAATGCTTAACAAATATCACAATTGTTATTATAAATGATTATAAATTATTGTAATTATAATAATTTAATATTATAATATATGGCATAATAAGTATTATAAATAATTGTGGTACTTGTTAAGCATTTACTATGTGCCAGGCACTACACTAAAATCTGGGGGGGGGAATACAAGCAAATCAGATTAGATACACTCCCTGACCCAAAACGGGTTCACAGTCTTAATCCCCATTTTACAGATGAGAGAACTGAGGCACAGAGAAGTTAAGTGACTTGTCCAAAGTCACAGAGCTGACTAGGGGCCGAGCAGAATTAGAACTCATGACCTCTGACTCCCAAGCCCATTCTCTTTCCACTAAGCCATGAGAGAAGTGAAGTGACTTCTGCAAAATGGGGATTAAGGCTGTGAACCCCATGTGGGACAGGGACTGTGTCCAACCTGATTAACTTGTTTTGACCCCAGCGCTTAGAATAGTGCTTCATACTTAGGAAACACTTAAGTACCACAGTTATTTTGAGTATTTGCAATCAAGACTAGTACTAAACACCTTATGACATTTTGAGTTACAACAAACAGAACTTGAACAGCCAAAATTACACCATTTTAGTTTCACAATACTTTATAGTGCTATCCTTCTTTGCTGTATTAGTTCAGGTTGCCATCGGCAGCACATCAGAGGAATGATGTACATGTTGACTCTTGGTGATTCCATCTGGAGATCAGCTATCTCTGTCACCTCTCCACCCCCAGTCTTCTCCCATCCCTCTTTAAAATTTTCCTCCCTCCCCAACTTGTTTCCTTATTTTCCTTTGGTTCTCATGTGCCCTGCCCTTCCCCCCCCCCCTCCATGCCCTTGAATTGGCATGCTCTTGGCCACCCTGAGTCCTTCCTGCTAATCTAGCATCATTTAGGGGATTTTTTTTTTTACACTCCATTACAGGCATATTTCGCAACCAACCTGATTCTTTCTCTAATTTCAGTCCACCCCCTTCCCCAACCCCAGCTGCTTCTACCTAGAACAACGAAAGGAGCCACAGGCAAAACGGCCCTGGTGTTGGTAGAGGTCTTGGGCAGGGGGAGGGGGAAGCCATGAAATAAATTCAAAGAAATACGGCCAAGTCCACAGAGTTCCAGCATCTAGCTCTCCTCCTTCACAGGGATACGAGTCAGAATGAATTCTTTACTAATTAATGCACACTGAGGCTGCAAGCAAGTGATCCACAAGTGTTCTTTATTCTAAGCTTAGCCAACACCGTATGCAAATATACCCTTCATTGGTTGAAATAATCTTTTAATGGAGAAGGCTGGGATTAGAACCAATACCAGTGGTGAGTAATTTCAAAATGAACACAAATATCTTGAGCTTTAATATTTTGTTTAGGTGTAGCTTGTTAAAATGCAATAATGCATACTGAGCTTGAGGAATAATAGGCCCAATACTCCTACATGCACCTTCTCTCCACTTTTCAGTCAAGTTTCATTATAGTGAGGCAATTAACGTATGGTAATGAGACCAGAGAAGTGGATTTTAGCATATGTTAAGTAATGCCATCTTTTCTTTAACTAGAATTTTCACAATCTTGAAGCAGCACAAAATAAACAGCACCAAATAATCAAATATCCCTACTTTAATGTATGCCAAGGAAATGGGATATTTTCATAAATGTATCTCAAGCGCTTTGTGTTCATGGATGTACAGTCTTTTTTTACTCCTACTCAATTTTTCAACCCTCTCTTTTATCATTCTTTTTATCCTGTTAGAAATGCTTTTCAAATATCACTTCTTACACAACAAAAAGCAGTATTTTTGTTAGATATTTAAGTACTTTGGTATACTGGTAATTTATTTTCATTATTTTTGGGTTGTGAATTCAAACACCTCAACAACATCTCCATTATAAACTTATTGCATTTTCTTTATGCTGTCTTGTGCTTGAAAAGCCACAGACAACATAATTTCCTTGCTTTTAAAGCTCCTAGAATGCATTGTCTAAGTTCATAACCAGCTTTTGGTCATGGAATTTGAGTGCAGTGGTTGTAACAGTCTTTAGCAAATAGTTTACCACCAAAAATATACATTGCTTCAAATGTTGGGACACTGGCATTTCTTCCTTTCTTTGATTCTTCCACTACTTTTTCCAGCAAGTATTGTTCTCTCACTCCTCCTCTTCCTATATCTTCCTAAAGTTCAATTACTTTCCTTTTTCTTCTCGTCCTATTCCTTTCTTCCTTCCTCTCCCACACTGGGGCTGAGATACTCAACTGACTAGTTTAGTCAAAGCTTAGTTATTTGGACAAACTGCATTCTTCAATCAAGCAATGATACTTATTGAGTGATTTGGCATGCAGAGCACTATACTAAGTGCTTGGGAGAGTACAACAAAGTTGGTAGTTAGATTTCCTGCCCACAGAAGCTTACAGTCTAGGGGGAATTCAGAGGAATTCTTTTGGAATTCTCTGAGACTAATAAAATGAGTCTTTGTGGATGATATGTTATTTGTCAACTGAAACAATTGAAACTGTACCCATTGGCTGATTTGGTACAAAAATCTATCATATTTCATGTAAGGTATCCAACAAATATCCAATTGAGTGCTCCTTGTGTTCAAAGGAAATCTTCTGGAATGATGCGTAAGCTTTGGAAAAGTTATCAAGAGCATCCAGGTTTACCTATTAATGTCAAGGCCCTGATCTAAACTCTTTTGCCTGCATGATGGAAAATAGGCAGTGACAAAGCCGAGAGCTGGTGACCAGGCACACATACAGGAACAGAGCCCTGTTCTACGGCTGCTTTAGGATCCTTGTAGAGGGCCGGGTCCAGGAATTGGCAGCTCAGGGAAGAAGCAGAGGGGGACACTCTGGGCCTAAGTGGGCAGGGCTGGGCAAAAATTCCATGGAGAAGTTCTGCCAGCCTGCCAGGGATCTGACCAGGGGTGGTTGTGTGTAAGTCCCATTGCACAACGCAAGTGTGATTTTATTGTGCAACTTTCATCAGTGAGTGCTGTGGAAGTTTCCAAGTATTCTTCTGCACTGTCCCCTGCTAGACCGATCCCAAGCCACTCAGGCAGGCACCAGAGCGGAGAGGAACCATTTTGAGAGACAGGACAATTGAGAGGAGGAGAAATAACCACCAGCCCCACCCACCTCTATCCCAATGTCCTGTCCTCTGCATTCCCTTTTTTTTATGGTATTTGTTAAGCATTTGCTTAGTATGTGTCAGGCACTGTACTATGTGCTGGGTTAGATGCAAGGTAATCAGGTTGGACACAGTCCCTGTCCCACATAGGGCTCATGGTTACTCCAGATTTCATATATGAGGTACCAGAGGCACAGAGAAGTTAAGTAACTTGCCCAAGGTCACCCAGCAGACAAGAGGCAGAGACAGGATTAGAACTCAGGTCCTTCTGACTCCCAATTTCCTCAGGGGACTACTCCTAGAGAAACAGTGTGACAGGTCTTAGCTCTAGGGAGGTGGAGATCTGTTCACCTGCACTTGGCAGAGGGTCTCAAAGTGGCTCTAGGGGCCTGGCCAGGGGGATGCTGGGCCCACCCACAGAGGCTCTCCGTGCCTCTCTCAGCCTCCAGATTCTGGTTCTGGGGAAACCAAGTCAGCAGTCACTTGGAGACCAAACTGACCCTCCCCCAACATCTACGTGCCCTTCTTACCATCACTGGGGCTGCTTGGGGCCCAGAAGAGGGGAGAAGGGAGTCATGAAGAGATTCTGCCAGGGATCTTCCCCAAGGCTTCCAGCCCAGGAAAATACTCACTGCATTCCTTGCCTTCCGAAGCTAGAATCCATCCCCCATGGGCTATGGCCATTCCCTTTCCAAAGGAGACAGTGAGAGAGTAAAGCAGGTGACCAGGGCCCTCACCTTAGCCCTGCCATTGGCCCACTGGCTTATCAGGGCCAGGTTTTACCCTGTGAATCTCAGTGAGCTTATCTTGCATCTACTCCAGCATTAGCACTTCCACATGGAATTGTAGAGGTGGAGCATGTTTTCTCAAGCATGAAACTCAGACAGATTGAAGAAATAAAACATGCTGGAGGGATTACAAACTGTCAAAAATGGTCTGGAAAAAAAGTCCTGCTGCAAGGGCTAATAGTGCAGCTACAACACTATCTTTGCAAAAAAAATGGAACACTGGGGACATTAACCAGTATGCATAATAACATTACTTTTGGATACATAAAACATTAAATGTTGCTGAGTTTCTTTAATGGTGAACTGAAAGCATATAATGTAGAATTGTTAGCAAAGAAAAATCTGAAAGTCAATAATTCTATAAATACTCTTTGTAAGAATCATTCTCAGTAATTGGAAACCTCGGACCTGTGGGTTATTAGGAGTAGCAGACACTACCTTTCACCAGGGTGGTGAGTGGTGTATTCACATTAACATATTAACAGGTAACCTGGGACAGACAACACAAAATCTTGCCAAATATCACAGAAAGAGATCACGGAGGATAGATCACAGGTCAGCTATTGAATTTTTGAAGATTAGTTGATTATTAAAGCAACACAGATAATGCTGCCCTACTTTGTTCCCCCAAATTGCTACTTTTTGATTATATAAGACTCACCAGTTAGTCAGCTGTAGAGACCATTGTTATTAAAAGAAGAGGACCTAAGAAGCTATTTTAAATAGGAGGTTGCCTTAGAGCAGATCTATACTTAGTTTAAATCTGTGATGAAATAGGTCCAAGGGTAATTTAACAGAGACCTGAATATTCCACTCTCTCTTGCAATTTTTGCATTTTGTGCTACTCATGACTATGCCACCATAAAATTATTCTTTACTGTTTCTACAATTTCAGGTATTAATCATAACGAACATAATTTTTGTACTTTTTTGATGAAGAAATTAAAGTTCTCAATGAACTGGAAATATTAAATTATCAGCCTCTTCTGGACTTCACTTCTTGCTGTGGCAATTTTAGCAATGTCAGCATACACAAGGCTCCTGCTTCTCAAATTGAGAGTTCAAGGGGTTTTTTGAAGAAGTTTTAGAGACCAGAATTTAGGTAATGGATACGCAACTTTCTTATTCAAACTAAGTCAAAGTTATTAGCAATGTTCTTCTCTCTTTGTAGGTCTGATCTTTTTACCTTGAGTATGGTCTGCCTTTTAGCTCATTATTCCCCCTCTGACAGGGCCTTTTTACTCACTGGGTAGAAGGGACAGTAACCCCCAGGGTTACAGAATTGCAAAAAGTAAAGGAAGCATAGAATTCTTGCATTTTTGGACCTGCCTAGACAACATTACATGATGAATAGTTTTTTTTCTAGTATTTGGCTTTAGTGGGCAGTTGATATCTCATCCTTGTCATTCATTCATTCAATCGTATTTATTGAGCATTTACTGTGTGCAGAGCACTGTACTAAGCGCTTGGGAAGTATAAGTTTGCAACACATAGAGATGGTCCCTACCCAACAGTGGGCTCACAGTCTAGAAGGGGGAGACAGACAACAAAACTAAACATATAAACCAAATAGAATAAATGTGTACAAGTAAAATAAATAAACAGAGTAATAAATATGCACAAACATATATACAGGTGCTGTGGGGAGGGGAAGGAGGTAAGGAGGGGAGGAGGGGGAGAGGAGGGAGGGGGAGAAGAAGGAGGGGGAGAGGAAGGAGGGGGAGAGGAAGGAGGGGGAGAGGAAGGAGGGGGAGAGGAAGGAGGGGGAGAGGAAGGAGGGGGAGAGGAAGGAGGGGGCTCAGTCTGAGGTGAGATCTCAGTAGGGTTTTGAAGGGAGGAAGAGAACTAGCTTGGCGGATGTGCAGAGGGAGGGCATTCCAGGCCTGGGGGAGGACATGGGCCAGGGGTTGATGGCAGGACAGGTGAGAACGAGGCACGGTGAGGAGATTAGCGGCAGAGGAGCAAAGGGTGCGGGCTGGGCTGTAGAAGGAGAGAAGGGAGGTGAGGTAGGAGGGGGCGAGGTGATGGAGAGCCTTGAAGCCGAGGATGAGGAGTTTCTGCCTGATGCATAGGTTGATTGGTGGCCACTGGAGATTTTTGAGGAGGGGAATAACATGCCCAGAGCGTTTCTGCACAAAGACAATCTGGACAGCAGTGTGAAGTATGCACTGAAGTGGGGAGAGACAGGAGGATGGGAGATTGGAGAGGAGGCTGATACAGTAATCCAGACAGGATAGGATGAGAGATTGAACGAGCAGGGTAGCGGTTTGGATGGAGAGGAAAGAGCGGATCTTGGTGATGTTGCGGAGGTGAGACCAGCAGGTTTTAGTGATGTATTGGATGTGAGGGGCGAATGAGAGAGCAGAGTCAAGGATGACACCAAGGTTGCGGGCCTGTGAAACGGGAAGGATGGTAGTGCCGTCAACAGCGATGGGAAAGTCAGGGAGAGGGCAGGGTTTGGGAGGGAAGATAACGAGTTCAGTCTTGGACATGTTGCGTTTTAGATGGCGGGCAGATATCCAGATGGAGATGTCCTGAAGGCAGGAGGAGATACAAGCCCAGAGGGAGGGAGAGAGAGCAGGGGCAGAGATGTAGATTTAGGTGTCATCAGCGTAGAGAAGATAGTTGAAGCCGTGGGAGTGAATGAGTTCACCGAGTGAGTGTAGACAGAGAACAGAAGGGGACCAAGAACTGACCCTTGAGGAACCCCTACAGTAAGGGGATGGGAGGGGGAGGAGGAGCCTGCAAAAGAGGCTGAGAATGAACAGCCGGAGAGATAAGAGGAGAACCAGGAGAGGACAGAGTCTGTGAAGTCAAAGTTGTCCCATCAATTGTCCAAGCTTTCCCAGGCCTCCAGGACCCAGAGGGATATAATTTGATTTTTTAGTTGTATCAAAAATCCCTGTTAATTCTTTACTTCCATTGCCAGCATACTCCTGCCATGATATTTTTTGGGAAGGGAGGTGGATGGAGAAAGTTTGATAATTACAATTATGGTACTTATTAAGCACCTATGTGCTACATTTTGGAGCATATACGAAATTATCAGATTGGAAAGAGTCCCTGCCAATCAACCAACCAATTGTATTCACTGAGTGCTTATTGTGTGCAGAGCACTGCACTAAATATTTGAGCGACTACAATGCAATAGAGCGTAAATGCAATCCCTTCTCTCAAGGATCTTACAACCTAGTGATGTGACACATAGTTTTACAGATGGGGCAACTGAGGCCCAGAAGGGTTATCTTCTAGACTGTGAGCCCACTGTTGGGTAAGGACCGTCTCTATACGTTGCCAACTTGTACTTCCCAAGTGCTTAGTACATGCTCTGCACACAGTAAGCGCTCAATACATACGATTGAATGAATGAATGAATGTGACTTTCCCCAAATTATACAGCCATCCAGTTGTAGATCTGGAACTAGAACCCAGGTACCCTGACTCCCAGTCCTGGGCCCTTTCCAATAGGCCAGAATGTCTTTGTTACCACCTAAATGTTAGAGTAATCCCTCTGAAATCACAGGGGAATGGTTAGAGACACCTCCTTGCGTGAGTTAAAACCATGAGTATCATCTGTGCTCCAAGGCCAGAATCCAGTCAAAAATGCTCAGCTACACAGGGTTTCTAGGGCTGGGATGCGCCACTGAAAAGGTACATCTCCTCCAAAAGGCCTCCCCTGGCTAAGCCCTCCTTTCCTCTTCTCCCACTCCCTTCTGCACAACCCTGACTTGCTCCCTTTAGTCATTCCCCGACCCAGCCCCACAGCACTTATGTCTTGTCTTGTGCTGTCATCTCTCACTCATAGAGATGCCATGGACACATCTCTCCCAGAACACCCTATCTCCATCTGCAATCTGATCCATAGAGTTTTCTTGGTAAAAATAGGGAAGAGATTTACCATTGCCTCCTTCTACACAGTAAACCTAAGTCTCTGCCTAGCACAGATAAGTTCTAATTTGTAGCAGATTGCTTTTCAGTCACTAGCCACTGCCCAAGCTAGGTATGGAGTGGATATGCCTCTATTTGACTCTCCCTCCCAAAGTCGAGACTGGTAGAGTGCTGAAAACCCCGGTGCGATTCTGAGACGGGACAGCACTTGTGTGCCTATCTGCAATTTATTTATTTATATGAATGCCAGACTTCCCCTCTAGACTGTAAGCTCATTGTGGACAGGTGATGTGTCTGTTTATTGTTGTGGTTTATTCTCCCAGTTACTTAGAACAGTGCTTGGCACACAGAAAGTGCTCAATAAATACTATTTACTGACTGACTGGGAGGGGAGTGACTGCTGGTGACCAAAGAGAGACAAGGGCTGGGGCCAGACCTGGGCCTGCCTTCAAAGCCGTATGGCTCCACGCAACTGTGAACAGGTGAAACCACCAACAAAAAAAATCCATGAATGCCAAAGGACTCCTGTTTTTAACCATCTACTGAAGTAGAGGGGCTCATGCCCTCTACCCACCTCCCTCCTCAGACATTTCCTGCCAATGCAGCATTCAGAACTCTGAAACCCTCCTTCTTAATGGAGTTGAGAATACTGATGATAATGATTGTGTTATTTGTATAGCACTTTGTTGACAGGGACTGTACTAAGAGCTGTGGTAGATTCAACATAAAGTTGTATATAACAGAGCACTTACTAGGCTGCCAGAGACTGTTCTATGAGCTGTGGTAGAGACAAGATGATAGGGTTAGATATGGTTCCTGTACTTGAGGCTCACAGTCTAAGTAGAGAGAACAGGTTTTGAATTCCCGTTTTACAAATGAGGAAACTTAAGCCTTAGAGAAGATAAGGGACTTATCCAAAGTCACACAACAGATAAATAATAATAATGATAATGATGGCATTTGTTAAGCGCTTATTATCTGCAAAGCACTATTCTAAGCGCTGGGGAGGATACAAAGTGATCAGGTTGTCCCACGTGGGGCTCACAGTCTTAATCCCCATTTTACAGATGAGGTAACTGAGGCCCAGAAAGGTGAAGTGACTTGTCCAAGGTCACACAGCTGACAATTGGCAGAGCCGGGATTTGAACCCATGACCTCTGACTCCCAAGACCGGGCTTTTTCCATTGAGCCATGCTGCTTCTCTAATAATGATGGTATTTGTTAAACGCTTACTATATGCCAAGCACTGTTCTAAGCACTGGGGTAGATACAAGGTTATCAGGTTGTCCCATGTAGGGCTCACAGTCTTAATCCCCATTTTACAGATGAGGTAACTGAGGCACAGAGAAGTGAAGTGACTTGCCCAAAGTCACACAGCAGACAAGTGGCAGGGTCTGGATTAGAACCCACAACGTCTGACTCCCAAGCCCATGCTCTTTCCCCTAAGCCACTGCTTCTCATGGTATTTGTTAAGCACTTACTATGTGCCAAGCACTGTTCTAAGCACTGGGGTAGATAGAAGGTAATCAGGTTGTCCCACGTGGGGCTCACAGTCTTAATCCCCATTTTACTGATGAGGTAACTGAGGCACAGAGAAGTGAAATCATCATCAATCGTATTTATTGAGCGCTTACTGTGTGCAGAGCACTATACTAAGCGCTTGGGAAGTACAATTTGGCAACATATAGAGACAGTCCCTACCCAACAGTGGGCTCACAGTCTAAAAGGGGAAGACAGAGAACAAAACCAAACATACTAACAAAATAAAATAAATAGAATAGATATGTACAAGTAAAATAAATAGATAAATAAATGGAGTAATAAATATGTACAAACATATATACGTATATACAGGTGCTGTGGGGAAGGGAAGGAGGTAAGATGGGGGGGATGGAGAGGGGCTCACAGTCTCAATCCCCATTTTACAGATGAGGTAACTGAGGCACAGAGAAGTGAAGTGACTTGCCCAAAGTCACACAGTTGACAATTGGCAGAGTGGGATTTGAACCCATGACAAGGGTTAGGCAAGTAAGTACAGTTCAAAGGACTTCCAGAAGGACATGCTTAATGATGTTTGCTTAGCCAGGATCCATGAAGGATCTCTGGCTAGGATCTTGTTGGCATAAGTAGAGAAATGAGATTCCAGGATAATTGCCATTCTTCTTGACCAAATGTAGTGGACACGTCAGAGGTTGGAGCCAGAGCAGTGTCTACACTTGCTCAAGGTCACACAGCAGACATATAGTAAGCACTTAATAAATGCCATTAATATTATTATAATAAATGGCAGAGCTGGTATTAGAACCCATAACCTCTGACTCTGAAGCTACATTTTTCACAGTATAGCTGCAACTGGCAAAATGACTTGCTTTCTAAAAATCTGTTTAAGGTGCAGAGCCTAAGCCCGACTTGGTGACATGGGAAGCTGTTCCAGTTAAACCTCCAAGTGCCTGTTCTCCAGCTCATTCCTCTTTGACAGCTGGTGGGTCCTTCTGATGAGACCCCCAAGGCCCCTGAAGGAATCTTCTCCTTCTGTCACAGGGCAACCCCCAAGAAACAGCTACTTGTGCAGGCTGGATGGCAACAACAGCATGATGGACCCCACACACATCTTCGACAGCCTCCTGATTGTCTCCCCATTTCCAGCCTCTCCCCGAGCAGACCATACTCTACAATGAGGCCCAAATCATCCTCCTGACACATCACTCAGCACAACTCTATACTCTTCAGAAACCTCCAGTGGCTGCACATCTTCCTCCACACTAAACAAAAGTTCTATTAGCTCCAAAGCCCTCCACCAGATTTCTCCTACTTACATATTGGCTTTCTTCATCTGCTGTTCCCCAGCTCTCATTCTTCCTCCCTTCCAAACTCCTTTCCCTAATTGTACCCGACTCTTAGCTCACCTGATTCCAATCTTTCAGTTCTTTTCCTCCGACTCTTGGGTCACCTGATTCCAATCTTTCAGTTCTTTTCCTTTGGTCTGGAACCTCCACCTCATCTTCCAGACTTTCATTCTTCCACCTTCCAAGTCTTCCTAAAAATCCCACCTCAAAGTCTTCCGCAATTGATTCCCACCACCCCAAGGTATGGCAAATATGCCACCTCTAGCACTTTTGTATTTACTCAACCCCAGTGTATGTATGCTTTTTCAATTGTAAAATTGAAAAGCAGCCTGGAGTAATGGGTAGAGCACAGGCCTGGGAGATTTTAATTCTGGCTCTACCACTTGTCCGCTGGGTGACTTTGGACAACTTGGTTCACTTCTCTGTGTTTCAGTTCCCTCATCTGTAAAATGGGGATTGGGACTGTGAGTCCCACATGGGACAGGGATTGTGTTCAACACGATTTTCTTGTATCCACCCCAACTCTTAGTACAGTGCCTGTCACATATAAGTGCTTAATACCACAATTATCTCTAGACTGTAAACACGTTGTGGGTAGAGAATATGCCTGTTTACTGTTATATTGTACTCTCCCAAGTTCTTAGTACCATGCTCTGCCCACAGTAAGTGCTCATTAAATACGAACAAGTGAATGATTAAAATATTTTTAGATCTGTCTCCCAATAAAAGATACAGCATGGTCTAGAGAAAAGAGCACAGACCTGGGAATCAGAGGAGCAGGGTTTTCATCCCAGCTCTGTCACTTGCCAGCTGAGAGAGCTTGGACAAGTCTCTTTGTCTTTGTCACTTCCCTGTGCCTCAGTTTCCTCATCTGTAAAATGGGAATTCAGTATCGGTTCACCTTCCTACATTGTGTTGAACAAAGACTGTGTCTGACCTGATTGCCTTGCATCCACCCTGGTGCTTAGTACAGTACTTGGAATATAGTAAATGATTAACAAACACCACAATTATCATTACTATTATTGAGAGTATAAGCCACTTGTGGGAAGAGGCTGTGTCTCGTGTTTCTGATGTACTTTCCCAAGTGCTTAGTGGAGTGCATTGCACTAAGTGGGAGTTCAATAACTACTACCACTACTACCCTGACTTCTCTCACCACTACTACTACTATCACTACTAGTATAATTCAGAGAAACAGCGTGGCTCAGTGGAAGGAGCACGGGCTTTGGAGTCAGAGGTCATGTGTTCAAATCCCAGCTCCCCCAATTGTCAGCTGTGTGACTTTGGGCAAGTGACTTAACTTCTCTGTACCTCAGTTACCTCATCTGTAAAATGGGGATTAAGACTGTGAGCCCCCTGTGGGACAACCCCCTGTGTGAGAAAGCAAGCCCAGCCCACACCCTCCACTCCTCTGCCACTGATCTCCTCACCGTGCTTCATTCTCACCTGTCCCACCATCGACCCCCCACCCACATCATCCCCCTGGCCTGGACGGCCCTCCCTCCCCACATCTGCCAAGCTAGCTCTCTTCGTCCCTTCAAGGCCCTACTGAGAGCTCACCTCCTCCAGGAGGCCTTCCCAGACTGAGCCCCCTCCTTTCCTCTTCCCCTCTTCCCCCTCCCCATCCCCCCCGCCTTACCTCCTTCCCCTCCCCACAGCACCTGTATACATGTATATACGTTTGTATGTATTTATTACTCTATTTTATTTGTACATATTAATTCTAATTATTTTATTTTGTTAATATGTCTTGTTTTGTTCTCTGTCTCCTCCTTCTAGACTGTGAGCCCACTGTTGGGTAGGGACCGTCTCTATATGTTACCAACTTGTACTTCCCAAGCGCTTAGTACAGTGCTCCATACTGTAAGCACTCAATACGATTGAATGAATGAATGACAACCTAATCACCTTGTAACCTCCCCAGCTCTTAGAATAATGCTTTGCACATAGTAAGCACTTAATAAATGTCATCGTTATTATTATTATATATTTAGCCCTTACTGTGTAGAGAGCACTGTACTAAGCACTTGGGAGAGTTCAATACAAAAGACTTGGTGGACTTGTTCCCTGCCCACAGTGAGCTTAGAGTCTAGATGGAGAGACAAACATTATTATAAATAACTTGTAAAAAATAATAAATAATGAATACTACTACTAGTAATAATAATGGTATTTGTTAAGCATTTTCTGGGTGTCAAGCACAGTTCTAAGCCCTAGGGTATTGTTCTAAGCAAGCAAATCAGGTTGGGCACAGTCCCTGTTCATGCAGGGCTCACAATTCATTCATTCATTCAATCGTATTTATTGAGCACTTACTTTGTGCAGAGCACTGTACTAAGCGCTTGGGAAGTACAAGTTGGCAACATATAGAGATGGTACCTACCCAACAACGGGCTCACAGTCTAGAAAGGGGAGACAGACGACAAAACATGTGGGCAGGTGTCAGGTCATTAGAATAAACAGAAATAAAGCTAGATTCATTCAATTGTATTTATTCATTCATTCAATCGTATTTATTGAGTGCTTACTGTGTGCAGAGCACTGTACTAAGCGCTTGGGAAGTACAGGTTGGCAACATATAGAGATGGTCTCACAGCTCATATAGAAGTGGACTCACAGCTAGATGCACATCATTAACAAAATAAATAGAATAGTAAATATGGAGTAAATGTGGACAAGTAAAATAGAGTAATAAATCTGTACAGACATATACATCTTAATTTATATTTTAGAGATGAGGTAACTGAGGTACAGAGAAGTGAAATGACTTGTCCAAGGTTCCACAGCAGACACATGGCAGAGCTGGGAATAGAACCTATGTCCTTCTGAGTCCCAGGCCATGCTGCTTTCCCAGTGTCATACTTCCAGGGCTAGATTTTGTCCATCCCTCTACCTAAAAACTTGGTCCCAAATACACTTGCTGCTAGCCTCACCCACACAACCCCAGCTCTGAGCTACCATTCCAGGCTCCCAGTGTATTTGGCCCAGCCCAAGGAGGATACCGGCTTTGATATCAACTCTAGGGACAGCAGATGAAAGAGCAAATGGACATGGGGAATAGGAGATTTGGATAGAAAGGACTAAGGATTAGTAAAATGGACAAAAAGTGGAAGGAGCTTAATAGGGGAGGAAAAAAACAGAATGGAACAGAAAATGTTAATGGATTAGGTTTGTACCCCTAATCCAAACCACCCAGGACTGTGTCAGGGAGAAAGTGAACATTCTCTTCTATCTGAATTTCAATTGTATATGGTAGAGTAGTCAATTTCCATAACCTCTCTCACAACATGCCCACCTGCTCCAACCTGCTGGTAAAAGATGTTTCAGGTTGGAGAAAATGTTTCAAAGAATGTCTCCCGACCATTATCAAATGCCACACTTCTTTAGCACAGGTCACTTTCTAGAGGAATAATACCATCTTAAGGTGGGTCTCCCAAGTTTCTTACCTCCACAGATATGAAGCACAGGAGAGTTGCATAACTCCTACCAACTTGGTTTCGATGGTTTGAAATCATGTTTTCCTGTGGGGAGAGGAAATGGCATCCTGTGTCCAGGTATCCAGTTCATTTTATTGAAAACACTTTTATCAAAGATATGCCAAGCAAAAATGCTCAATTTCAGGAAAGAAAGGGTCAAGTCCTTCTCTTTCTTACCATGAACAGATGCAGTTTCTTTAAATGTTTGAGCAAGAAATCGTGCCCTCTAAGCCTTGGGCCCCAGTTCCTATAGCTGAAAATTAACTTTGCTGATGTACAGGTGCAGTCTTAACATTTCTCCCTCCAGAACTTTCTCAAGGATCTCAGGAGTTTTACATAACATAACAGGTTTCCCCCCTTTCTAGACTGTAAGCCTGGTGTGGGCCTGGATTGTCTCTCTTTATTGCTGAATTGTACTTTCCAAGGGTACAGTACAGTACCCTGCACATAGTAAGTGCTCAATAAGTATGACTGAATGAATAACAGTCCGAAAGACACAATAATGTATGGCCAAAATAGGGCACGGGAGGAAATATCTTCCAATTTGTTTCTTCTAGAAGGAAATTATAAAATAATGGACTGAAGTTGGTCTCCAGGACACTGATGATCTTAACAATAACCATATCTTATATTTCAATAGATTTGTCCTCATGTTTTCTAGACATCAGTCAGGAAAGCAGCAGGGCATAATGGCTAGAGCATGGGCCTGGGAGTCAGAAGGTCATGGGTTCTAATTCCGACTCTGCCACATGTCTGCTGTATAACCATGGGCATGTCACTTTACTTCTCTATGCCTCAGTTACCTCATCTGTAAAATGGGAATTGAGACTGGGAGTCCAATGGGGGACAGGGACTGTGTCCAACCCAGCTTGCTTGTATCCATCCCAGTGGTTAATATAGTGCTTGGCATATAGTAAGCACTTAAATACCTGCCAGTCTCAGCGCCACAACATTGCCAAGATCCGCCCTTTCCTCTCCATCCAAACCACTACCCTGCTCGTTCAGGCTCTCATCCTATCCCATCTGGACTACTGTATCAGCCTCCTCTCCGATCTCCCATTCTCTTGTCTCTCCCCACTTCAATCCATACTTCATGCTACTGCCCGAATTGTCTTTGTCCAGAAACGCTCTGGGCATGTTACTCCCCTCCTCAAAAATCTCCAGTGGCTACCGATCAACCTACACATCAGGCAGAAACTCCTCACCCTCGGCTTCAAGGCTCTCCATCACCTCGCCCACTCCTACCTCACCTCCCTTCTCTCCTTCTCCAACCAAGCCCGCACCCTCCACTCCTCTGCCGCTAATCTCCTCACCGTGCCTCGTTCTTGCCTGTCCCGCCGTCGACCCCCGGACCACGTCATCCCCCTGGCCTGGAATGCCCTCCCTCCCCACATCCGCCAAGCTAACTCTCTTCCTCCCTTCAAGGCCCTACTGAGAGCTCACCTCCTCCAGGAGGCCTTCCC
Organism: Tachyglossus aculeatus; assembly: GCF_015852505.1. Taxonomy (NCBI): domain Eukaryota; kingdom Metazoa; phylum Chordata; class Mammalia; order Monotremata; family Tachyglossidae; genus Tachyglossus; species Tachyglossus aculeatus. The sequence continues at coordinate 53,908,776 of NC_052069.1, forward strand.
AATCAATCAATCAATCATATTTATTGAGCACTTACTGTGTGCAGAGCACTGTACTAAGCGCTTGGGAAGTACAAGTTGGCAACATATAGACAGTCCCTACCCAACAGTGAGCTCACAGTCTAGAAGGAGGAGACAGAGAACAAAACCAAACATATTAACAAAATAAAATAAATAGAATAGATATGTACAAGTAAAATAGAGTAATAAATATGTACAAACATATATACATATATACAGGTGCTGTGGGGAAGGGAAGGAAGTAAGATGGGGGGACGGAGAGGGGGATGAGGGGAAGAGGAAGGAGGGGGCTCAGTCTGGGAAGGCCTCCTGGAGGAGGTGAGCTCTCAGTAGGGCCTTGAAGGGAGGAAGAGAGCTAGCTTGGCGGATGTTGGGAGGGAGGGCATTCCAGGCCAGGGGGAGAACGTGGGCCGGGGGTCGACGGTGGGACAGGTGAGAACGAGGTACGGTGAGGAGATTAGCAGCAGAGGAGCGGAGGGTGTAGGCTGGGCTGTAGAAGGAGAGAAGGGAGGTGAGGTAGGAGGAGGCAAGGTGATGGAGAGCCTTGAAGCCGAGGGTGAGCAGTTTCTGTGTGATGCGCAGATTGATTGGTAGCAACTGGAGATTTTTGAAGAGGGGAGTAACATGCCCAGAGCGTTTCTGGACAAAGACAATCCGGGCAGCAGCAGGAAGTATGGATTGAAGTGGGGAGAGACACGAGGATGTGAGATCGGAGAGGAGGCTGATGCAGTAGTCCAGACGGGATAGGATGAGAGCTTGAATGAGCAGGGTAGCGGTTTGGATGGAGTGGAAAGGGCAGACCTTGGCAATGCTACAGAGCTGAGACTGGCAGGTTTTGGTGATGGCTTGCATGTGAGGAATGAATGAGAGAGCGGAGTCGAGGATGACACCAAGGTTGCGGGCTCGTGAGATGGGAAGGATGGTAGTACCGTCAACAGTGATGGGAAAGTCAGGGAGAGGGCAGGATTTGGGAGGGAAGACAAGGAGTTCAGTCTTCGACATGTTGAGCTTTAGGTGGCAGGCAGACATCCAGATGGAGATGTCCTGAAGGCAGGATGAGATGCGAGCCTGGAGGGAGGGGGAGAGAGCAGGGGCAGAGATGTAGATCTGGGTGTCATCAGCGTAGAGATGATAGTTGAAGCCGTGGGAGCGAATGAGGTCACCAAGGGAGTGAGTGTAGATCGAGAACAGCAGGGGACCAATAACTGAACCTTGGGGTACCCCCACAGTAAGGGGATGGGAGGGCGAGGAGGAGCCGCAAAAGAGACTGAGAATGAACGACCAGAGAGATAAGAGGAGAACCAGGAGAGGACGGAGTCTGTGAAGCCAAGGTTGGATAGCGTGTTGAGGAGAAGGGGGTGGTCCACAGTGTCGAAGGGAGCTGAGAGGTCGAGGAGGATTAGGATAGAGTATGAGCTGTTGGATTTGGCAAGCAGGAGGTGATTGGTGACCTTTGAGAAGGCAGTTTCCGTGGAATGTAGGGGACGGAAGCCAGATGGGAGGGGGTCGAGGAGAGAGTTGGTGTTGAGGAATTCGAGGCAGCACTTGTAGACAACTCATTCAAGGAGTTCCCAGACTGAACCCCCTCCTTCCTCTCCCCCTCTTCCCCATCTCCATCCCCCCGCCTTACCTCCTTCCCTTCCCCACAGCACCTGTATATATGTATATATGTTTGTACGTACTTATTACTCTATTTATTTATTCTACTTGTACATATCTATTCTATTTATTTTATTTTGTGAATATGTTTTGTTTTGTTGTCTGTCTCCCCCTTATAGACTGTGAGCCCACTGTTGGGTAGGGACCGTCTCTGTGTGTTGCCGACTTGTACTTCCCAAGTGCTTAGTACAGTGCTCTGCACACAGTAAGTGCTCAATAAACATGATTGATTGATTGATACCACAATTATTATTGTTATTATTATTGCTGATAATACAAATTTCCTAAATCTTTGAGAAAGTCAGTGTAGACACATATGAAAGTAGAAATCTGAATCCTAACCCCAGAGTTTTACCTGTCACCTTCCAGACATAAGGTTTTTAGTCTTCAAACATTACGAGAACCATAAGCTTTCCGGGTAGTCTTTTGGTCATATGCCTGTCTCTCTAACTCATTGTGGGTAGGTAATGCATATACCAACTCTGTTATATGGTACTCTCCCAAACACTTAGTGCAGAGCTCTGCACACAGTAAGCACTCCATGAATGCAAATAATTTATCAATTAATTGATTCCAGTAAGTGACTGTTTTGTTATATCATCATATTGTACTCTCCCAAGAGCTTAGTACAGTGCTTTAAATATGATTGAGTGAAAGAATGAATGACTCCTGGGAAATCAAAGCTGTCACTCTCTTGATGATTATGTTCCTTGTACACTAGAATCAAGAAGAATTTTCAAATCTCATATTTTGCATCCTTGAGTATTCCCTAATTAGCCAGTATCACCTCTGTCTTGTGAAGTAAGCTGTCTGGGAGAGTACTTGGAGAATGCAAGGGACTCAATCATTGTTTCACTGTCCTGTCTGTAACAGGAAGCATCTTAGGACTTTTAGATGGTCTCCTACTTTGCAGCACTTCACTGGTTTTCCTGTTTGCCCCACAGGGTCAGGAGGGGAGAGGCAATTGATAACTGGCCAGCTTGTCATTTAAGCACAAAAAAACCCACCACTTTCTCTGCTTCTATATTAATTGACAGAAAGAGACTGAATCTTTCAGGCTAGTGTTTTGAATACTGTGCCTTGTTCTGCTGCTGTTTTTCTTTGCTCTGTGACTTTTAAATCTCTTTGTTCCTTCATTTATTCAATCATAAATGGAGTATTTTCTGAAGTTTCTAATATAAAATAAGAAAAAGAATTATTGAATACAACACTGTTTATGAACATTAAAACACTTCCTCAGTCTTCAAGGATATTTCCCCTTTAACTTTCTCTGCTCTCACTTCCCCCAGCTTTGCTCTCCATGAAACAATAGTCTTTTGCTTCATTCACTCATTTGGCTTCTCAAATATTGCTTATGTAAAAAATTTCCATTTCCTAACCTTTGTCTCTTTCTCCCTCGCTCTTCTTGTGTTTTTCTCATACTCTGTAAAGGAGAGGGAAAGGGAAGGATAATGACTATGAATTAGGGAAGGGAGTCTACCAGCCTTCATAGTGGAAAGCAGTGTGGTCAAGTGGAAAGAGCACAGACCCTGGAAAAAGTGGCCCTGGGTACTAATCTCAGCCCTGCAACTTACAAGCTATTTATTTATTTATTCATTCATATTTATTGAGTGATTACTGGGTGCAGAGTATTGTCCAAAGTGCTTGGGAGAATACAATATAACAATGTGTTACATTCCTTGCCCACAACAAGCTTACAGTCTAGAAGGGGAGACAGACATTAATATAAGTGAATTACAGACATATAGATAAGTGCTGTGGGGCTGGGAGGAGAGACGAATGAAGGGAGCAAGTCAGGGTGACACAGAAAGGAGTGGGAGAAGAGCTTGGTCAGGAAAAGCTTGGTCAGGAAAGATCTCTTGGAGGAGATGTGCCTTCAATAAGGCATTGAGCAGTGGGAGAGTAATTGTCTGTTGGATTTGCCAAGATCCGCCCTTTCCTCTCCATCCACACCGCTACCCTTCTGGTTCAAGCTCTCATCCTATCCTGTCTGGACTACTGCATCAGCCTTCTCTCTGATCTCCCATCCTCGTGTCTCTCCGCACTTCAATACATACTTCATGCTGCTGCCCGGATTGTCTTTGTCCAGAAACGCTCTGGGCATGTTACTCCCCTCCTCAAAAATCTCCAGTGGCTACCAATCAATCTGCGCATCAGGCAGAAACTCCTCACCCTGGGCTTCAAGGCTGTCCATCCCCTTGCCCCCTCCTACCTCACCTCCCTTCTCTTCTTCTACAGCCCACCCTGCACCCTCTGCTCCTCTGCCGCTAATCTCCTCACCATACCTCGTTCTCACCTGTCCTGCCATTGACCCCCGGCCCACATCATCCCCAGGGCCTGGAATGCCCTCCCTCTGCCCATCCGCCAAGTTAGCTCTCTTCCTCCCTTCAAGGCCCTACTGAGAGCTCACCTCCTCCAGGAGGCCTTCCCAGACTGAGCTCCTTCCTTCCTCTCCCCCTCATCCCCCTCTCCATCCCCCCGTCTTACCTCCTTCCCTTCCCCACAGCACCTGTATATATGTATATATGTTTGTACATATTTATTACTCTATTTATTTATTTATTTTAGTTGTACATATCTATTCTATTTATTTTATTAGAATGTTTGGTTTTGTTCTCTGTCTCCCCCTTTTAGACTGTGAGCCCACTGTTGGGTAGGGACTGTCTCTATATGTTGCCAGCTTGTACTGCCCAAGCACTTAGTACAGTGCTCTGCACACAGTAAGCGCTCAATAAATACGATTGATTGATTGATTGATTTGAGGACGGAAGACATTCCAGGCCAGCAGAAAGATGTGGAAAAGGGGTTGGCAATGAGACAGATGAGATTAAGGTAGAGTGAGAAGGTTATCATTAGAGGAGCAAAGCATGCAGGCTGGGTTGTAGTAGGAGAGTAGCAAGGTGAGGCAAGAGAGGGCAAGATGATTGAGTATTTTAAAGGTTTAAAGCTATGTGAACTAGGGAAAGTTACTTAATTTCTCTGGGCTTCAGTTATCTTATCTAAAAAATGGGGATAAAATCCTATTCCTTCCTATTTAGACTGTGAGCCCCATGTGGAGTGTGTCTGTCCTGATTATACCCAGTCCTCAGAACAGTGTGCGGCAGATAGTAAGTGCTTAACAGTCAAAATAATAATAATAATAATGTGTCCCCAGCATTAGTAGAAAGCAAGCACCATGGTCTGTTTTTGGGGGCTGTCTGTAGAATGCTGGAGAAAATGCAAAGAATGGATGTTAAGTATGAACAGAACTTAAATTGGAAGGGCATTGGGGGAAGGTTAGAGTTTGAGTTTAATTCCTCTCCACACCCATTTGCCACTATTCACTGAGTTTAAAATGATCTCTGAGGCCTCTTTATACAAGGAGAATGTAGTGGGGTGAGGAGAGAAACAAGAATCTAGCCCATGGGCCCTATCAGTCTGTGCATTTCTGATCTGTCAGCAAAAAATCACATTACGATAAACAAACCGCTGGCTGTTAGCATTCAGTTTGTGTTTACTGAGCAGTGAACAAGAAATAACATGATATTATGAAAGATTTACCTAGCTGGAGACATATAATTAACATTGCTGTAGCAGAATGATCCTTTGCCACTATTGAAAATCCCAAATGGTTGCCTGAATAACATGATATGAATTAGAAATGGATTATTAATTTGGTTCCTGAACATCTGAGGTTGGGCAGTATGACACAGAGGGAATAGAGAAACAGATATGGATTTTGTTTGGAAGATGGCCATCTAGGTAATACACAGTGGCTGAGGCAATGAATCCTGCTACCAGGAACAAGAACTGCCAGCTGTAAACTCCTTTCCTTTGCATTATGTGGCCCCCTTTTGGAAGGAGGAGTTTTGTGTAAGAGCATTTCCTGGAAGACATAGGATTAAAAAGGGAATTAGAAAGAAGAGAGTTGATGGGGAGAAACAGCTTCAGATTTAAAGGGCAAAAAGGAAGAATTCGTGGAGAGAGTAAGGCATAAAAATAAAGGGAACAGAAGAATATATTGGAGTATAAATAACAGATCATGATGGAGTAAGAAAAACTTGTTGTAGAGGAACCAAATGTGAATGAACTGAATATAAATGGAGTCTGATATTATAATTGGCTAGCCATTTTTGAGTTCAGGCAGCCCGACCGAACACCCGGGTCCTAGTGCCCACTGCTTCTTATATCTGTGAGAGACACTCTCTTGAGTCTCGCTCTGCACTATTGCCCCCCAGTATTGCCCTAGTAGAGTGCTGCCACCACACCCTGACTCTTAGATTTTGCACCACTAAGAAGCATGGGCAGCATTTGGAGGTTAGCTAACTGATCTGATCTGAATTAGAAAGAAGAGAGGGAGTTGATGGGGAGAAACAGCTTCAGATTAAAAGGGCAAAAAGGAAGAACTGATCTGATTATTTTATTCTGATGGCTTGACCCGTCCACTAGTTTTGTTTTGTTGTCTCTCTCCCCCTTCTAGACTGTGAGCCTGTTGTTGGATAGGGACCGTCTTTATATGTTGCCAACTTGTACTTCCCAAGTGCTTAGTACAGTGCTCCGCACACAGTAAGTGCTCAATAAATACGATTGAATGAATGAATGATCTTGGACTCCTTGGCTGGCTGTGGAGATTTGGAGGAAATGCCACATGCTCATTTCCTACCTGAGCAGATCATTCTACCAAACCTCTCAGACACTCATTGGGACAGGGCACAGCAACCTGTTGTTGGGTAGGGACTGTCTCTATATGTTGCCAAGTTGTACTTCCCAAGCGCTTAGTACAGTGCTCTGCACACAGTAAACGCTCAAAAAACACAATTGAATGAATGAATTTTGAGATGTAATAATAATTATGGTATTTGCTAAGCACTATGTGCCAGGCACCGTACTAAGCTCTGAGGTAGATGCAAGCAAATTGGGTTGGACACAGTCCCTGTCCCATGTGGGGCTCAGTCTCAATTCCCATTTTTACAGATGAGGTAACACGTACAGAGAAGTGAAGTGACTTGCTCAAGTTCACACAGCAGATAAGTGGCAGATACGTCTGCCAGATAAGAAGAGGGAGGGCATTCTAGGCCAGAGGCAGGAGTAGGTGAGAGGTCGACAGAGAGATAGACAAGATCAAGACACAGTGAGCAGGCTGGCACTATAGGAGTGAAGTCTGTGGGTTGGGCTGTAGTAGAAAAACAGTAAGGTAAAATAGGAGGGGGCAAGATGAATGAGTGCCTTAAAGCCAATGGCAAGGAGTTTCTGTTTGATGTGGAGGTGGATGGACAACCACTGGCCTGAATATTTTTATAGAAAAATGATTTGGACAGCAGAGCTTTTATATAGAAGGTTTATAGAAAATATTTTTATAGAAAAATGATTTGGCCTGGAGCAGGGAGAAGCAGGAGTCAGGGAGGTCAGCATGAAGGCTGATGCAGTAATCAAGGTGGGCTAGGATAAGAGCTTGGATTAAGATGGTAGCAGTTTGGATAGAGAGGAAGTGTGGATTTTAGCAATGTAATGAAGATTAAACTGACAGGTTTTAGTAACAGATTGAATATGTGGGTTGAATGAGAGAGATGAGTAGAAGATAACACCTATGTTACGGACTTAGGAGACAGGAAGTATGGTGGTGCTGTCTACAGTGACAGGAAAGTCACAGGGAGGACAGGGTTTGGGTGGAAGATGAGAAGTTTTGTTTTGGACATGTTAAGTTTGAGGTGTCGACGGAACATCCAAGTAGAGATGTCCTGAATATGAGGAAATATGAGACTGCAGAGGAGAGAGATCAGGGATGTAGATGTAGATTTGGGAATCTGCCATATAGAGATAGTAGCTGAAGCCGGGGGAGTGAATAACTTATCCAAGAAGGTGGGTGTAGATGAAGACTAGAAGGGGACTAAGAACTGAACCAATGTTAGGATGTGGAAGGCAGAGAAGGAGCCCACAAAAAAGCCTGAGAAGGAGCAGCCAGAGAGATAGGAGAACCAGGAGAGGACGGTGTCACTGAAGCCAAGGCTGGGTAATGTTTCTAGGAGAAGGGGTTGGTAAACAGTGTTAAAGGCAGATAAGAGGTAGAGGAGGATTAGGATGAAGTAGAGACTGTTGAATTTGGCAAGAAGGAGATCATCTGTGACCTTTGAGAGGGCAGTTTCTGTGGAGTGAAATGGTAAGAAGCCAAGGTTGGAGGGAGTCAAGGAGATAACTCGAGGGGAGAGGAACTGGAGAGAGTGGGTGTAGACAACTTGCTCAAGGAGGGAGATGGGGCAAGGGAGAGTCGAGGGTCAAGGGAGGATTTTTTTAGGATAGGGAACACATGAGCATTCCTCTCCCCCTCGTCCCCCTCTCCATCCCCCCATCTTACCTCCTTCCCTTCCCCACAGCACCTGTATATATGTATATATGGTTGTACATATTTATTACTCTATTTATTTATTTATTTTACTTGTACATTTCTATCCTATTTATTTTATTTTGTTGATATGTTTGGTTCTGTTCTCTGTCTCCCCCTTTTAGACTGTGAGCCCACTGTTGGGTAGGGACTGTCTCTATGTGTTGCCAATTTGTACTTCCCAAGCGCTTAGTACAGTGCTCTGCACATAGTAAGCGCTCAATAAATACGATTGATTGATTGATTGATTGGGATGATGATGATGATAATAATAATAATAATGGTATTTGTTAAGCTCTTACTATTTCTAAGCTCGGGGCGGGGGAGATACAAGGTAAACAGGTTGACTCACGTGGGACTCACAGTCTTAATCCCCATTTTACAGTTAAGGTAACTGAGGCCCCGAGAAGTTAAGTGACTTGCCCAAAGTCACATGGATGATAAGTGGAGGAGCTGGGATTAGAACCCATGACCTCTAACTCCCAAGCCCATGCTCTTTCCACTAAGCCACGCTGCTTTAGTCATATATCATATGGGAGGCTCATAAATCTTGTAACTGGCTCTTTGAGCTACAGCTGCTCAAATATTTCATTTTGTTTAAGTCATCTGCACAGAAATGTTGCCTACCTCAACTCTAGGGTTGTGAATAGCCAGCATGTGAATAGCTAGTATTTACTTGGTGTAAAAATTGGACATTAACTGAAGTTATATAAAGAACAAGACAAGGGGCAGAGCCAGGACTAGAACCCAGCTCCTTCTGACTCCTAGGCCTGGGATCTATCCATTAGGCCACACTGTTTCAAGGGTATCTCTCTACTTTGATCAATCTATCAAAGTATTTATTGAGCATCTCTTTGCAGAATGTAGTGACAAATGCTTGGGACAGTGCTTGGCTCTAGGGTTTTTCTCAATTTTCTTAGGTCCCATTTTCTTACACAATTACTCCCTTGCAATTGGCTGAATTCCAGGAGGTAAAAACAGGAAGTGATAACTATTTTGTGTAATTAGCTTTCCATGTGGGAGGGGTCCTGAAGAGTTAGAATTTCTCATTATGAAAGACAGCTTATCCCTTGAAAGGGAGGAGATAGCTTGGCCTATCCCAAATATGTACAGAGATATTTTAAAGGGAACTTTGTAAAAACAAAAACAAACACAAAAAACCCCTCCAAAAAGCCCTTCCAAAAGCCACTTAAAAGCCACTAAGGCAAGGAATAGTATATTTACAAATCCATATATGACATGATGCATTAGGTATCAATTTTTATGTCCTTCTCATATTATTTCAATTTCACACTTTAATTCAAATGACTCTCTTTACCCTAATTGTTCCCTTTGAGCTTCCAAGGACTGGACAAACCTTAACTAATTAAACAGGAGAAAATTACTGTATTAACTGGTGATTGCATTTTCCAATGAAACATTTCACAACTTTTCATCTAAGATATTAAAAACTTCAAAACCCCTGACGACTTGGTACTCCAACCTAGCTATCCTAGAGTCCCATCACACTGTATAATGGCTTTCTGGAGAATCATTCTTTTATTTTCATTCACCAGTTTCCTAGTGATTTCCTAGAGCTGGTGGGCTCCTTCTCATGCCCTTAGATACCAACGAGAGAAGAGAAGAATGTAAAATGAGGAGTGAATCCTTTCCTTCTTCCCACAAGTTCCAACCTTTGCTTCTGTCCAAAGGGCAGGTTCCCCAATTTTGCAGCCAGAAGGATCAGAAGCAACTGAAATTACACCATTCCCATAGTGCATAGTGAATGTTCTCATTGTTGACCTCATACAACCTCCCTTCTGTCTGGAATTCCCTCCAGTAAATCATATCTACTGCTTCCCTGACTAAACTCTCACCTCCCCACTCTATTCTTCCTCCTCCCTTTTTAATGGTATTTATTATGTGCTTTATCAGGCACCGAACTAAGTGCTGGGATAGATACAACTAATCAGGTTGGGCACAGTCTATGTCCCACATGGGGCTCACAGTCACAATCCCCATTTTATTCATTCATTCATTCAATCACATTTATTGAGCATTTACTGTGAGCAGAGCACTATACTAAGCACTTGGGAAGTACAAATCAGCAACATATAGAGATGGTCCCTACCCAACAATGGGCTTACAGTCTAGAAGGGGGAGATAGACAACAAAACAAATAAACAGGTGTCAATACCATCAGAATAAATACAATTATAGCTATATATACATCATTAATAAAATAAAATAATAAATATGTACACATATCTACAAGTGGTGTGGGGAGGGGAAGGGGGAGGGCAAAGGGCAGAAGTGGGGGCAATGGGGAGGGGAGAAGGAGCAGAGGAAACAGGGGGCTCAGTCTGGGAAGGCCTCCTGGAGAAGGTGAGCTCACAGTAGGGCTTTGAAGGGAGGAAGAGAGCTAGTTTGGCAAATATGTGGAGGAAGGGCATTCCAGGCCAGGGATGGGACGTGGGCCAGGGGTCGATGGTGGGATAGGCGAGACCGAGGCACAGTGAGGAGGTTAGTTGCAGCAGAGGAGCGGAGTGTGTGGGCTGGGCTGGAGAAGGAGAGAAGGGAGGTGAGGTAGGAGGGGGGTGAGGTGATGGAGAGCTTTGAAACCAATAGTGAGGAGTTTTTGCTCACAGATGGGGTAACAGGCACAGAGAAGTGAAGTGATTTGCTCAAGGTCACACAGTAGATACGTGACAGTGCAGGGAATAGAACTGAAGTCCTTCTGACTTCCAGCCTCAGGTCCTATTAGGCCATGCTGCTTCCCTCTGTTATCATTGTGGTAAGTGTTATTATGCTATTTATTAAGCCCTTAGAATGTGTCAAGCACTGTTCTAAGTGCTGGAGTAGGTGCAACTTAACCAGGTCAGGCACAGTCCCTGGCCCACATGGGGTTCACAGTCTACATAGGAGGGAGGACAGACATTGAATCCCCATTTTATAGATGAGGAAATTGAGGCACAAAAAAGTTAAGTGACCTGTCCAAGGTGACATAGCAGGCAAGTGGCAGAGGTGGGATTAGAACCCACTTCCTCTGATTCTTTCCACTAGACCATACACCTTCCCACACTGCTTTTTGCCACCTAGGCACATAGGTCTGTATCCTGGAAGCACTCCACACCTCCCCAGAATATTTATGCACCTATACCTATTCTCTGTTGCTTTCCATAGTTGTAATTTATTTTAATATCTGTCTCCCCACTAGATTATAAAGTCAAGGATCATGTCTACCAACTGTATTGTACTGTACTCTCACAAGTGCTTAATACAGTGTTCTATGTTTGGTAAATAATGGAATAGATTCCACTGTTTGATCGATCTAAACATCAAAGCAGGATTTGAATCTATAAAGTTATAGAAGCTGCCTAGTTCTGCTTATTTAAATGTGGGAACAAATATTGCTGGCCAAATGACTGTGGATTGTTTTGGAAGTATCCTTTATATGGCACAGGATGAGTGATTGTATTAACATGGTAGCAGTTTGGATGGAGGAAAGGGTGGATTTTAGTGATGTTGTGAAGATGCAACAGAGGATTTGGTGATGGCTTGAATAAGTTTGTTGAATGAGAGAGAGGAGTCCAAGATAGTGCCAAGGTTACAGGCTTGTTAGATTGAAAGGATGGTGGTACCATCTACAGTGATGGGAAAGTCTGGGAGAGGGTGGGGTTTGGGTGGGAAAATAAGGAGCTCTGTTTTGGACACGTTAAGTTTGAGGTGACAGAGGGACTTCCAGGTAGAGATTTCTTGAAGGCAGGAAGAGATGTGAGCCTGGAGAGTGGGAGAGAGATAGGGAGGATATGTAGTTTGGGGTATCATCTGCATAGAGATGGTAAAGCCATGGGAGATTAGTGTAGATGGAAAATAGAAGGGGATCCAGAACTGAACCTTGAGGGACCCCTACATTTAGGGGGTGGGAAACAGAGGAGTAGTACCTCTCAGGCCCTTGCTCTAACCACTACGCATGATTAGTTTGTATCTACCCCAGCACTCAGAACAGTGCTTGACACATAGTAAGCACTTAAAATCATTATTATTATCATTATTCCACAAATTCCTATTCTTCAGGTGCCGAAAACTGCTCATAGGAGATACTGTCAAAATTACTTGTGATGTGTTTCCAAATGTGCTTTCTGTTGCTTTTTATCTCACAGCCATCTAGAAGAGTGGACAGTACTTCAGCTCTGGGGGCATTTCACTTGGTTTGAAAGCTATCATAGCCAAATTCTATCTGTCAATCTCCCCACAACATGTTGCCTATCGATGTATTGTTGGCTCTGGCTCTATTAGACAAATTCCGACATGCAAAGGAATTAAATCCTTTGACATCTCCTATATCCAGTACCATCTTTTGGATACAGGATCTCCATTTTAATGAGTTCTGGAGAGAGTAACTTGGAAATGGATTAAGCTCATTATGGGCAGGGAAACTGCTAATTCTGTTGCACTGTATTCATTCATTCAATCATATTTATTGAGCGCTTACTGTGTGCAGAGCACTGTACTAAGTGCTTGAGAAGTAAAAGTTGGCAACATATAGAGACAGTCACTACCCAACAGCGGGCTCACCGTCTAGAAATGGGAGACAGACAACAAAACAAAACATATTAACAAAATAAAATAAATAGAATAAATATTACAAGTAAAATAAATAGAGTAATAAATATGTACATACATATATACATATATACAGGTGCTGTGGTGAGGGGAAGCAGGTAAGGTGGGGGGATAGGGAGGGGTAGAGGAAGGAGGGGGCTCAGTCTGGGAAGGCCTCCTGGAGGAGGTGAGCTCTCAATAGGGCTTTGAAGGGAGAAAGAGAGCTAGCTTGGTGGATGTACGGAGGGAGGGCATTCCAGGCCGGGGGAGGACGTGGGCCAGGGGTCGATGGCAGGATAGGCGAGAACGAGGCACAGTGAGGAGATTAGCGGCAGAGGAGCAGAGGGTGCGGGCTGGGCTGTAGAAGGAGAGAAGGGAGGTAAGGTAGGAGGGGGCGAGGTGATGGACAGCCTTGAAGCCCAGGGTAGGAGTTTTTGCCTGATGCATAGATTGATTGGTTTTTGATTGATTTTTGAGGAGGGGAGTAACATGCCCAGAGTGTTTCTGCACAAAGACAATCCGGACAGCGGTGTGAAGTATGCACTGAAGTGGGGAGAGACAGGAGGATCGGAGATCAGAGAGGAGGCTGATGCAGTAATCCAATCGGGATAGGATGAGAGATTGAACGAGCAGGGTAGTGGTTTGGATGGAGAGGAAAGGGCGGATCTTGGCGATGTTGCAGAGGTCAGACCAGCAGGTTTTGGTGATGGATTGGATGTGAGGTGTGAATGAGAGAGCGGAATCGAGGATGACACCAGGTTTGTGGGCTTGTGAGACGGGAAGAATGGTAGTTCCATCAACAGTGATGGGAAAGTCAGGGAGAGGACAGGGTTTGGGAGGGAAGATAAGGAGTTCAGTCTTGAACATGTTGAGTTTTAGATGGCGGGCAGACATCCAGATGGAGATGTCCTGAAGGCAGGAGGAGATACGAGCCTGGAGGGAGGGAGAGAGAGCAGGGGCAGAGATGTAGATTTGGGTGTCATCAGCATAGAGATGATAGTTGAAGCCTTGGGAGTGAATGAGTTCACCAAGGGAATGAGTGTAGATGGAGAACAGAAGGGGACCAAGAACTGAACCTTGGGGAACCCCCACAGTAAGGGGATGGGAGGGGGAGGAGGAGCCCACAAAAGAGACTGAGAATGAACAGCCAGAGAGATAAGAGGAGAACCAGGAGAGGACAGAGTCTGTGAAGCCAAGGTTGGATAGCGTGTTTAGGAGAAGGGGGTGGTCCACAGTGTCAAAGGCAGCTGAGAGGTCGAGGAGGATTAGGATAGAGTAGGAGCCGTTCAATTTGGCAAGCAGGAGGTCATTGGTGACCTTTAAGAGGGCAGTTTCAGTGGAATGTAGGGGATGGAAGCCAGATTAGAGGGGGTCGAGGAGAGAGTTGGCATTGAGGAATTCGAGGCAGGGGGTGTAGATGACTCATTTAAGGATTTTGGAAAGGAATGGTGGAAGGGAGATAGGGCAATAACTAAAAGGGGAGGTGGGGTCAAGAGAGGGTTTTTTTAGGATGGGAGAGACATAGGCATGTTTGAAGGTAGAGGGGAAGTGGAGAGTGAGCGGTTGAAGATGGAAGTTAAGGAGTCTTCCAAGCACTCAGCACAGTGCTCTGGACATAGTAAGCACTCAATAAATACCACTGATTGATGGATTGATTGAGAAGGAAGGACAGCAAAATTATTTCAGGAAAGGCTTCTTTTCAAAAAACTTTAAAAAAATCCATTCCTGTATAGTAAACTTCTAAGGATTGTAATGTAGACTCTGGAGGGATATGTCCTAACCTAATCATGTTGCTTAACACATAAATGTAACTCATTTCTGCTATCTAAAGCAATAAGTGAGTCATGTATAGGTTTGATAGCAGTATAAAATACAGCAGAGAAAAAACTGAATTTTTAAGTGCACAAACCTGTTTTATTAGCAAAGAAACACTGTACATTCATGAGACTGTCCCAATCTTGGCTTTCGCAGATCCCGATAGAAAAATATCTTAAGAAAACATCGAGGTTCCCTCCTTCCTTAGAAATATTGGTGGAAAGCAGAGATTGGCTTTTTTTATGAAGAAAAGACACCCTGAGGAAATGAAATTCCCTGAATGGCTATGCATTCATCCTGAGAGCACTACATTTCCATCAAACGTGTCCAAACCCAGGAGAAAATTACAAAGGAGGAGGGGTTTGGAGGGCTGCCTCCTGAGATAGACAGCAGAACTTTAAGCAGATGGGAAGTCACATGTAATAACTGACGGGCTTAAGTGATACAAAGATAAATCCATCCACACTCCCACCTCCATAAGACTTCAGCTCATCGAACTAGCATCTTGGTTTATTACTGACCCAAATTAAATGTACAAGGTTTTTTCCTTCCTTATCTTTCTGCTGTACATGGATCAAATAATCAAAAGCTGCAATGGCCTGTTTAAAAACAAAAACGAAGAAGTGCAGTTATTATTTTCAATAACTGCTCCCACAGTATTTCATCACTGTGGGTTTCCTAGAGAAGAACCATTTCGCAAGAGCACTCATTTTGAAAAACTAGATAAAAAACATCAAGAAAAATATACATGCAATGAGAAATGGAAATGAAACAACCCTCCAGCAAACACAGATCTTTCCTATTCCTTCTTTTATTATTCCTCATGATGAATCAATTCTGAGTTCCAGAATGGAGTCAAGAAATAGCTTTTATTCCTTACCTGCTGTTCTTCTTGGAAACACAACAGAGTAATAAATTATGCTTGTTCTTTCTTAGGTACAAGTACTCTTTGCGGAAGGATCATGGATTTTTGTTGATCATCCCCTTATCCCCTTATCTAGATCAAAAGCTCCTCATGAGCAGGGAATTGGTCTACTAAATAATAATAAGAATGATAATGGCATTTGTTAAGTGCTTACTATGTGTGAAGTATTGTTCTAAGCGCTGGGGGAATACAAGGTGAACAGGTTGTCCCACGTGGGGCTCACAGTCTTAATCCCCATTTTACAGATGAGGTAACTAAGGCTCAAAGAAGTTAAGTGACTTGCCCAAGGTCACATAGCAGACATGTGGCAGAGCTGGGATTAGAACCTATAACCTCTGACTCCCAAACCTGGGCTCTTTCCACTGAGCCATGCTGCTTCTCAATCTGCCATAATGTATGCTCCCAAGTGCTTAATACAGTAGTCTGTACATGGTAAGCACTCCATAAATAGCATTGAATTGACTGACCCTTTGGGGATCCAGAAGAGACTCCCCTCATCTTTTTTTGGTCAAGTCTCTTTTGGCCAGAATAATAATGAGTAATAATAATAGGGGTATTTGTCAAGTGCTTACTTAATGCCAAACATTGTACTAAGCACTGGGGAAGAGAAGTTAATCAGGTCCAAACATGGGGCTCAGAGTAGGATGGAGAACAGGTATTGAATACTCATTTTGCAGGTGAGAAAACTGAGGCACAGAGAAAAGTGACTTTCCTTAGGTCCCCCAGCAGGTAAATGGAGGGGCCTGGTTTAGCATCCAGGTCCAGTGACTCCCAAGTCCGTGCTCTTTCCACTAGGCCAAACTGCTACTCAGAACCATTGCAATGTCTTTCACAATATCCATAGTTTTTAAATATGATGATTTGAAGTTTTAACCCAATAGTCCTTTCTGCATTTGACAGATGTTTTAAAGGAACCTTTTAAAATAGGAATACATCAATTTGGGGTTCTAAATTGGCATGGGGCAAGTCAACACAACACAAGCGCCATGTCATTTGTTCTTGTTGTATTCTCCCAAGTACTTAGTATATTGCTCTTCACCCAACTGACACTAGACAAATACAGTTGATGGTGTGGTGATGATACTGATGATGAAAAAACTGCCAAAGCACCTGGGATTCTTCCAACCCTTCCATTTTTGTCACCACCTCTCAGAAGGCAGGCACATCCCAGAGCTCAGGAAGGCTGAAAGCAGCATAAGAGGAAAAGCACTGAGCGTTCAGCATTTCAAGGCCCCAGCTGTCAATCAGGCAGCTCCTGAGCCAATAGGGATAAGTTGTGAGAACACAATCCACAGCCACAACTCCTGCGTGTGCTTTACCACAATGGTTATTATTCACACCAACTGCACTGAACTGTGCTGAGCTGACAACCCTACTTGAGTGCCCTCCCGTCACCTCAAACATGTCCAAAACTGAGCTCCTTATCTTCCCACCCAAACCCTGTCCTCCCCATGATTTTCCTATCAATGTAGATGGCACCACCATCCTTCCTGTCTCACAAGCCTGTAACCTTGGCATTGTCCTTGGCTACTCTCTCTCATTCAACCCACGTATTCAATCCATCATCAAATCCTGTCAGTCCCACCTTCATGACGTCGCTAAAATCTGCCCTTTTCTCTCTATCCATATGCTACCATGTTAATACAATCACTCATCCTATCCCACCAGGATTACTACATCAGCCTCCTTGCTGACCTCCTGCCTCCCCCCACTCCCGTCCATACTCCACCCTGCTGCCCGGATCATTTTTTTACAAAAGCATTCTGGAAAGATCACCCTGCCCCTCAAAAAACTCCTGTGGTTGCCCATTCATCTCCGGATCAAACAAAAACTCCTCTCCATTGGCTTTAAAATGCTCCATCACCTTGCCCCCTCCTATCTCATCTTGCTTCTCTCCTTCCACAATCCAGCCTGCACACTTTGTTCTGCTAATGCTAACCTTCTCATTGCAACTTGATCTTGCTTATCTCACTGCTGACCCTCAGCCCATGTCCTGCCTCTGGTCTGGAATGCCCTCCCTCCTCTAATATGACAGACAACCCCTCTCCCCTACTTCAAAGTCTTATTGAAGGCACATCTCGTCCAAGAGGCTTTTCCAGACTTGCTTCCATTGTTCTTCGCCCCTCCCAGCCCCAAAGCACTTATATACATATCTCATTATATTTATACCTTTGCTCTTCCCCCTCCCAGCCCCAAAGCACTTATGTACATATCTATAATTTTATTTACTTGTATTGATGTCTGTCTCCCCCACTCTAACCTGCAAGCTCTTTGTAGGCAAGAAATTTCAACGTTTATTGTTGTATTGTACTTTCCTGAGCTCTTAGTACCGTGCTCTGCACATAGCAAACACTCAATACGATTGTATGAATAAATGAACTTCCACTAAACAGTGACTCACAAATCAGAGATTACTAGTATTGTTAAGAGTTGGGAGGACTCTGATATTTCTTTTCAAATGACCATAAAATTGTCAGTCAGCTAGCACCCATATTCTGATAGTCAGGTCAGGCTGTGCACTGGTTTCTGTGCCAGAGGATATGGCAAATAGAGAAGTGACAAGAAGTAGAAAAGGCCATTCACCTTCCCGGCCTTCACATATTACCTGTGATCAATAAGGCAATGCTGTTGAGTATAGCAGTTCATGAACCATATCACAACACAACCATAACACAACACCCCTAGTGGAACTAAATGGCTGAGGAAAAAAATAAAGCATTTGTGTTAATCCCAGTGTGATCATTGTCCAATTTTATATCAAGCAGTCAGATTTTCAGCTGAGTCATTTCCTATCTGTTGCCAACATGGCACTGGACACCATTAAGTCTCATGCTTCTATTTTTAGCACCAACCACTACCCCTGCATTGACTTCTGCCACTGAGTACCATGGCTCAGCAGCAACACTCATGCTCACTGGGTTGTGGGATTGGAATGCAAGCAATATATCTGCTGTGTGACCTTGGGCAAGTCACTTAACTTCTCTGTGCCTCAGTTCCCTCATCTGTAAAATGGGGATTGAGACTGTGAGCCCCATATGGGACAAAGATTGTGTCCAGCTTTTTTTTTTATGGCATTCATTAAGCACTTACTATGTGCAAAGCAATATTCTAAGTGCTGGGGAAGTTACAAGCTGATCAGGTAGTCCCACGGGGGGCTCACACTCTTAATCCCCATTTTACAGATGAGGTAACTGAAGCACAGAGAAGTTAAGTGACTTGCCCAAAGTAACACAGCTGACAATTGGCAGAGCCAGGATTTGAACCCGTGACCTCTGACTTGAAAGCCCGGGCTCTTTCCACTGAGCCATGCTGCTTCTCTGCTTGATTTGCTTGTATTCATCCCAGCCCTGAGTACAGTGCCTAAGGGGAGAGAGTTCTTGTACCTAGAAAGGATGAGAGCAAAGGGTCAGCAGTAAAATAGATGAGATTGAGGTAAAGTAAAGGCTGGCTTTAGAAGACTGAAGCGAGCTTGCAGGATTTTAGTAGGAAATCAGTGAGGTACAATAGGAGGGGGGAAAGTGACTTTAAAGCCAGAGGTAAGAAGTTTTTGTTTCTGATGTGGAGATTCGTGGGCAACCACTGAAGGTTCTTGAGGAGTGATGATGATGGCATTTGTTAAGCGCTTACTATGTGCCAAGCACTGTTCTAAGC
Organism: Tachyglossus aculeatus; assembly: GCF_015852505.1. NCBI lineage: Eukaryota > Metazoa > Chordata > Mammalia > Monotremata > Tachyglossidae > Tachyglossus > Tachyglossus aculeatus. The sequence continues at coordinate 53,927,786 of NC_052069.1, forward strand.
ACTGGGAGGATACAAAGTAATCAGATTGTCCCACATGGGGCTCACAGTCTTAATTCCCATTTTACAGATGAGGTTACTGAGGCACAGAGAAGTTGTGACTTGCCCAAACTCACACAGTAGACAAGTGGTGGAGTCGGGATTAGAACCCATGACCTCTGACTCCCAAGCCCGGGCTCTTTCCACTGGGCTACACTGAGTGGGGAAGCAAGGACTGAACTTTTTTTTATAAAAATGATTTGAACAGCAGAGTGAAGTATGTACTGGAGTGGGGAGACAAAGGAGGCAGGGAGGCAAGATGGAATTGGATAAGTGCTTGGCTCAGTGTAGTAGCAGTTCGAATGGAGAAGGAAATGTGGATTTTAGTGGCACTGTGAGGTTGGAACTGACAGGATTTGGTGACAGTGAATATGTAGAGTGAATGAGAGTTGAGTTGGTGATAATGTAAAGTTTATGGACTTATGAATCAGGGAGAATGGTGGTGCTGTCTACAGTAATATAAGGAGGACAAGGTTTGGGTGAGAAAATGAGATGTTCTGTTTTGGTCATATTAAATATGAGGTGTTCTGAAGGCAGGAGGACCTGAGTCTTCAAAGAAGGGGAGGGATCAGGGCTGGAGAGATAGATTTGTAAGTCATCCAAGTAGTGATGGTAGTTGAAGCATGAGAGTGAATGAGTTCTCCAAAGGAGTAGGAGCAGTTGAAGGGGACCCAGAAATGAGTATTGAGAGACTTCCACAGTTACAGAGTTGGAGGCAGAGGAGGAGCTTGTAATAAAAACAGAGAAGCAGCAGCCAGAGAGATAGGAGGAGAACCAGGAGAAGACAGTACCAGTGAGCAAAAGTAAGATGTTTCCAGAATTGAGATGGAGTAGAGGCCCCTGGATTTGGCAAGAAGGAGGTCACTGCTTGCCTTAGAGAGAACAATTTCCAAGGAATGAAGGGGGCAGAAGCCAGATGGGAGGGGGTCAAGGAGAGAATTGGAGGAGAGGAAGAGGAGGCAGCAGGTGGGTGGAGTTTGGAAAGGAATGGTAGGCAGGAGATGGGGCAATAACTGGAGGGAGCTGTGGGGTCAAGGGAGGGTTTATTTAGGATAGAATATGCATAAGCATGTTTGAAAGCAGTGAGGAAGGAGCCATTAGAGTGAACAGTTGAAGACGGTGGTCATGGAGGGAATAAGGGAGAGGGCAACTGTTTTGATAAAGGGTGAAGGGATGGGGTCAGAGCCATAGGTGGAGGGGTAGATCTTCAGAGTAGGTGAGAGATCTCTTGAGATGCTTCTTAGAAATATGGGAGAATCAAAGAAGGAGCAGGAAGAGGGAGAGACTGAAGAGGAGCAGGGAAGATTTTAGTGAGATTGACCTCATGGTTTCATTTTTAACAATAAAGTATGTGGTCAGGTCACTAGGTCCAGATATGGGGAGAACTAGGAGATGAGGAGGTTGAGTTAAATTGAGTTAAATGAGGAGGTTGAGGGAGTTAAATATCTGAAACAATTGGAAAGGACAATGGGTATGAGAGTCAATAAGGATGGAGGAATAATGTTGGTCAGAGGAGAGGGAAGAGTTAAAACAGGTAATGATAATAATAATAATGACATTTATTAAGCACTTACTATGTGCAAAGCACTGTTCTAAGTGCTGGGAAGGATAAAAGGTAATCAGGTTGTCCCACAGGGGGCTCACAGTCTTAATCCCCATTTTATAGATGAGGTAACTGAGGCACAGAGAAGTTAAGTGACTTGCCCAAAGTCACACAGCTGACAAGTGGCAGACCCGGGTTTTGAATCCATGACCTCTGACTCCAAAGCTTGGGCTCTTTCCACTGAGCCACGCAGCTATTTGAATTTCCTTCAGTAGTAATCTGCAGCTCATATTGCTCTAGGGATCAAAGGACTTTTTTATTTTCATTTAATCAATCTCTTTTACTCTTTGGACTGTGGAGACCAAATCTGGACCCTGTATCAATTCTAACAACAGTAGATGTCACAAAGCATCTTCGGGGTGGTTCAATCTTGTTCCATGGATTCCATTATCATATTATGTCTCTTTCAGCACTACACTCTGATTAATATGCATGGTGACCAGTAGTTTTTTTTTCCTTCTGCTGGTCACTCAGGCTTTGTATTCTAACTCTAATGTTTATTTTTATGCCCTAAGTCTGCTACTATCAAAGTCAGACATCTTCCTCTAATTAGTTAAGATCATTCTGAACATCAGTCTTGCCTTTCAAGCTATTAACTATCCACCCTTTGTGGTGTCATCCTAAAATTAAGGAGTTGGAGGTCAATCCTCCTCACATACTATTGCATTAATCTTCATAACAGGTAGCAGTGGGGATTATGAATTCCATTTAACAAATAGGGGAATGAAACATCAGAAAGCTTAAGACCTTTCTCCTGAAAAAATCACATAAGAATTCATGTCTTGTAAATGACTTCCTTATCCTCATTTCCCTGAATAAAATCAGAAAGAGATCGAATAGTCCATACTGGTGTTGAAGCAGAACTACATTTAAACCATCCTAAACAGAGGAATACCTGCCTTATTCAAAATCATATTCAATTTCACAATATTCCTTAGTATCCTTTTCCAATGTCAAAGCCCTCACTGACATGAAATTATTTCTTTTATTTGACACACATCCCTCCTATTGAACTTCAAGGCCAATGTCCTGTTTTTTCTATACTAAAGGGAGATTAAAATAATCATTCAATTCATAATGACAATAAATCTGGCATTTATTAAGCCCCCACTACCTGCCAAGCACTGTTCTAAGTCCTGGGGTAGTGACAAGATAATCAGACCCAGCCCCTGTTCCCTCCTAAGAGGAAGGGAGACTGGAAATTTTATCCCCTTGTTTTCATACATGCAATTTGAGGCACAGAAAAGTGAGTGTTTCACCTAACAATAATAAACATTTTTTTTTTGTATAGCACTTTTAATTCCAAAGGGCTTTCACATTGCTTACTTCATTTTTGCCCTCACATAGTGAGACTGGTGGAAAGGCAGGCATTACTATCCCCATTTTATAGTTGAGGAAACTGAGGTACAGAGAGGTTAAATGACTTGCCCAAAGTCACACAGCAGGGCAGTGGCAGAGTATGGACTTGAACCTGGGTCCTCCAGCTCCCTGACTCGCATTCTGCCACTCCACCATGCTGCCTCTCCTGAATCTTACCTAAGAGGCAAGTGGTGGAGCCAAGACTAGAACCCTGGATTCCTGAGTTTAAGTTGAAACCATTAAGTGTATTGCTTCTCAAAAACCATCTGTTAGTGAATAATTCTTCATTCACCTGGAACCATTATCACCTCCTCTTTTCCTCACTTCATAATGCCAGTTCTAATAACTTTCCTTCTGTCATCCCAATCTTGTCAACAATTTTCATCTCTTAATGTTCTTCAAGTTTACTTTCTCATTAATACCCACAATCTGCAGGGATAGGACCAGAGTTGAGGACAATGAGATAATATCATGATTGCAAGGACCCTAACTTTTACACTGTTGATCCAAATTCCACTTTAGTTCAACTCTGTTGTATTGCACTCTCCCGAGCACTTAGTACATAGTAAGTACTCAATAAATACAAGTTTTGATGATGATGATGACAATGAGCTCTAGGACTGTGAGCCTGTTTTGGGGTAGAAACCATCTCTATATGTTGCCTATTTGTACTTCTCAAGTTCTTAGTACAGTGCTTTGCACACAGTAAGTGCTCCATAAATACAATTGAATGAATAATGGTATTTCTCCTGCACCATGTTAGAAATAGTCACGTTTATAGCATCAGGCAGAGAGCAATGCACTTTCTAAAGCGTACAAGTTCCCTGGTCAAGTGAACTTGCACTTAAATGGGGGACAGATATGAACATTCTATTTCTTTCTAATCATTTCAATTTTTATGAAGTATTTCCTTCAGGAATCAAAATGAGAAAGGAAAATGAAACAGCATGGAGGTTGCTAAATTTGATTTTGTGTGTTATTTTATCCCTTTGTCACACTAATAAATTGTTGTTGACAGAATAAGCCTGTTATCTGCTGTTTCTTTTGATAAAAGCCGATTTGTATGCAGTATATCAAGTGTTTTATGACTAGGATTTTCATAGCTTTTTGGCTTACAGCAAAATAAACATAGCATATTGCAGGTTATCTCATTCTGAAATTACAGCATTTTGGTGTCTTTTAATTCAAAAGGAAACTCTCTTAAATTAGTCAAAAAAAGAACCTTATATATTATGTATGTTTAACTCTGTAAAACGTATTTATTGGATTTTGGTCTTTAAACATATTGCAATCTTTATCTAGCACCTCTTGCTTGAGCAGTTGATATAGACTGCCTTCATCTCTTGCTGTTTGAAAAAAGTTAGGTGGGGGAACACGTTTAATTAACAGGTGTGTAAAAAGTCATATGAAAAATTAACTTTCAGGAGAAACAACTATGGCATCCAAGCACCCAATTTATCAATCAATCAATCATATTTATTGAGCACTTACTGTGTGCAGAGCACTGTACTAAGCGCTTGGGAAGTACAAGTTGGCAACATATAGAGACAGTCCTTACCCAACAGTGGGCTCACAGTCTAAAAGGGGGGAGACAGAGAACAAAACCAAACTTACCAACAAAATAAAATAGAATAGATATGCACAAGTAAAATAAATAAATAAATAGAGTAATAAATATGTACAAACATATATACCCCTTGTGAATTACAAAAAAGGGATAGGTAGATGATCCACCATCCATCTTTCAAAAATATGCCCTGCTAAAACAATTCTAATTTAAATGTTCCCTCAATCTGGAGGTTGGATTCTGAAAGTAGCAGATATAGTACTCCTTGTATTCCTAAAAATTATTATTTTCCAAAGCACAGAAAAAAATAAAGTAGTGTGGCCTAGTGGAAAGAGAATGGGCCTGGGAGTCAGAAGGACCTGGGTTCTAATCCCACCTCTGCTACATGTCTGTTGGGTGACCATGGGCAAGTCACTTCTCTGTGCCTCAGGTACCTCATCTGCAAAATGGGGATTAAGATTGTGAGCCCTATTTGGGACAGGGACTGTGTCCAATGCAATTTTCTTGTACTTACTCAGTGCTTAGTAAATGCTTAATACCATAACATTTTTTTTAAAAAACAAAACTTCAAATTCTCTTGACTTTGGGATCTAACATGTGGACTGTGGAATGATTCACATCATAATACTGCAAATATTTTTTTTTGTTCCGGTTTCTGTAGTATTATTGCCTAATAATACTTATGAGTGCAAGGAGGGCATTGTAAATTGAAGTGTTCTGTTGTTTCTCAACTGTACCTCAGTTAATCTGAGTTGTAGTTCCTGTAAGTGGAAGGTACACAACTGCAGAGAAGCCAATCCTCAGTGGAGTCACACTCATATAAACCAGGCCTTTATCCAATTAGATTTCATATTTAATTCATCATAAATCTAATAAATAGATACACTGAGGGATATTTCTTTTTATAGACCTTTTTATAGATATGGAGAACTGGCTCTCTAAATGAGCTGTATGTCCTGAGGATCAGATGAGAGCAAGTATTTGGGAAGCATTTCATTATGACTTAAAAAGGGCTCAATTTTAACAAATATTTAGTCTGGACCACACTATAACATTTATCCTTTCCAACCTCATATTTTCCCCCAAATTAGAACTATTAGCATTTGATATCCACCCCCTTCCCCCAAAAAAACCATGATGGTATTTGTTAAGTGCTTACTCTGTACCAAACACTGTTCTAAGCGCCGGGGTAGATACAACATTATCAGATCGTCCCACGTGGGGCTCATAGTCTTAATCCCCATTTTACAGATGAAGTAACTGAGGCACAGAGAAGTTAAGTGACTTGCCCAAAGTCACACAGCTGACAAGTGATGGAGCAGGGATTAGAACCCACAGTCTCTGACTCCCAAGCCCGGGCTCTTTCCACTAAGCCACATTGCTTCTCCAAGTCTTTTTTCATGAATAAATTGCATATTGTAAATGATCAGGGCACTTTATTATACAAGGTTTGGTAGTTTTAGCGACTTTACATTAAAAAGCAACTCAGTTACACAATACTCTTAGTACAGTGCTCTGCACACAGTAAGTGCTCAATAAATATGATTGATTGGTGTTCCTTGAATTTTCTTTATTTGCTTCTATAGCCTTAAACATTTGTTTTCATTACATTTTCCTTCAGTTCTAGTGGGGTGGTTCCTCAGAGGTACTGAATAATAATGATGGCACGAAGCAGCATGGCGCAGTGGAAAGAGCATGGGCTTAGGAGTCAGAGGTCATGGGTTCAAATCCTGGCTCTGCCACTTAAGTGCTTAACAAATACCAAAATTATTATTATTATTATTTGTTGAGCACTTAATATATGCCAAGCACTGTTTTAAGCACTGGGGTAGACACGAGGTAATCAGATTGTCCCACATGGGGCTCACAGTCTAAATCCCCATTTTTCAGATGAGGGAACTGAGGCACAGAGAAGTGAAGTGACTTGCCCAAGGTCACACAGCTGATATGTGGCAGAGTTGGGATTATAACCCATGACCTCTGACTCCCAAGACCGGGCTCTTTCCACTAAGCCACACTGCTTCTCATATTCCAGCTAAGGCAGGGGATTATTGTCAGAGGTTTTTAGAAATGAAGAAATGAAAATGGGTCCAGAAAAATGATGTCTATTAACTCTCCCAACCAAAATTTCAGTCAAATACTAGGCTCCACAGGGGCAGGGTTGGTGCCTGGATCTGAGCACTTTCCTGAAGAAATCAACAAGATGAGGAAGGCCTAATTCTCCAGAGTTTGCCTAAGCTTTTTCTGAATAAAGGAATCACTGAGGAAGTGCCCCAAGACTTCAAAGATACCAACAGTCATCAACATCTTCAAGGAGAAAGGCGAGAGAGCTCCATGTGTAAATTACAAGGGAACCTTCCTGTTTTCCTTTGAGGCTGGATTCTTCAGAATAGACTTGAGTAATAATAATAATAATAATAATGACATTTATTAAGTGCTTACTATGCACAAAGCACTGTTCTAAGTGCTGGGAAGGTTACAAAGTGATCAGGTTGTCCCACGGTGGGGCTCACAGTCTTCATCCCCATTTTACAGATGAGGTAACTGAGGCACAGAGAAGTTAAGTGACTTGCCCAAAGTCACACAGCTGACAATTGGTGGAGCTGGGATTTGTACACAGTTAACTGGTTTCTACCTGAATCCCACTAAAGCTTCAGATGAAAGAGCAGCAGAGCTGATATAATTTTAATAATACAGAAAAATTTCAGAGAATACCGCTTTGATCCTGTGTTCACTTATTTTACAAAGCATCTGATACCATCAAGAGACCAGGACTCCGGAATTTGCTCTGTTAATAAGGCTGTGATTGAGGGGTGCAATGGTGACAGGCTTCAGGTTAGAAGAGGACCAGTCAACCAATTAATCATATTTATTGAGCACTTGTGTGCAGAGCACAGAACTAAACAGTTGGGAGAGTGCATTATAACCAATATGAAGGACACATTCCCTGCTCAACGAAGTTACAGTATAAAGGGGAGACAGACATTAATATAAATAAATTACAGATATGTACATTCAATCGTATTTATTGAGCGCTTACTGTGTGCAGAGCACTGTACTAAGCGCTTGGGAAGTACAAGTTGGCAACATATAGAGACAGTCCCTACCCAACAGCAGGCTCACAGTCTAGAAGGGGGAGACAGACAACCAAACACATTAAGAAAATAAAATAAATAGAATAAATATGTACACGTACAATAAATAGTAAAATAAATAAAATAAATAAATAGCGTAATAAATATGCACAAACATATATACATATATACAGGTGCTGTGGGGAGGGGAAGGAGGTAAGGCGGGGGGGATGTGAAGGGGGTGAAGGGGGAGAGGAAGGAGGGGGCTCAGCCTGGGAATTACCTTTTATCTACCCCAGAACGTAGAACAGTGTTTGGTACATAGTAAAGGCTTAACAAGTACAATTATTATTGTAATATTACTACTCTCCTCCATGGTAAAAATGCGGAACCCATTCTCACAGGAAGACAGGCCTAAGAATAAGAAGCCACGGGGTCTAGCGGTAAGAACCCGAGCCCAGGAGTCAGAGGACCTGGGTTCTGACCCTTTCTCTACCCCTTGTCTGCTCTGTGATATTGGGCAAGTCACTTACGTTTGCTATGTCTCAGTCACCTCATCTGTAAAATGGGGATCAAACAGAAACTCCTTACCGTCGGTTTTAACGCTCTCCCTCAACTCGCCCTATCCTACCTCACCTCACTGATTTCCTACTACAACCCAGTCTGCACACTTTGCTCCTCTAGCGCTACCTCGCTCACTGCCTTAATCTCGTCTAGCTCACTGCCGACCCCCTTCCCATATCCTCCCTCTGGCCTGGAATTCCTCCCCGCTCCATCTATACCAGACAGCTACTCTCCCCACCTTCCAAAGTCAGTCTCCTCCAAGAGACCTTCCCCAGTTGAGCCCTCTTTTCCCCAGCTTGCTCTCCATTCTGCGACATCTCTGCACTTGGACCTGTGAAGAATGTGCGCCTAAGATCCTACCTGGAGGTGAAATAGGATAGTCTGCTGTAGGGGGAGGGGAAATAGGGCCAGTATTTGGTTGAGGAGGATGGAGGAGAATCGAGGGGAGGAAATAGGGTCGGTGTCTAGTGTGGTTCAGGATTATGAGCCCATTATTGTTAGTAATTATTACTATTATGGTATTTGTTAAGCGCTTCCTATGTGCATGGCACTATACTAACTGGATTGGATGTACATAAGTGCTGTGGGGCTGGGGTGAAAAAAGGGAGCAAATCAGGGCTACACAGAAGGGAGTGGGAGAAAAGGAAATGAAAACTTAGTCAGGGAAGACCACGAGACGTATATCTTATTGAAGGTTATACGTTCAGGAGAAACTGTTGCTTTCTTTTACTTTTGCTTCAGGTGAACCTACCAATTTCATGCTACTCTCCAGCTTTTCAAAATAACACCTTTCAACAGTTCCATTGAAAATAAATAATGCTTTGTTTGAAATGATTAATTTAAAGACAAGTTTGAGAAAGAAGAGGGAGCAAAGCAATCAAGGGTAAAGAGGGAAAAAGAGGGTTTCGAAACAGCAGACAGACCTTCTTTCAGAAATATATTATTAGCAGAGATTAAGGTGGGCAGGGAATGAGTCTGCCAGCTCTGTTCTATTGTACTATCCCAAGTCCTTAGTTTAGTTTTCTGTACCCAGTAATTGCTCAGTAAATACTATTGATTGATTGGTTAGAAGAGGAAAGTCTACCTAGCTCCAAGTCAAAATCTCTCAGACAGTTGAATCTCATAAAAAGAGCATATAATGGGGGATTCATTTACTTAGGGTTAATCAACTACATTCTGTTTTTCCAATCACAGTGACTTAAAAATAAATGAGGATGAATGTATGGGTTTGAAAGTGAAAATATATTGTGAATTATTCTCTTTCCACTTAGAACATCTAGTACAACCAAAACATTTCTTATTGGCAATACATATTTAAATGCTGTCACAGAAGTAAAAGCACCAACCTCTCTCAGAATTGCACCTGGAGAGTTTCCAGTACTCTATTGGTCATGGCTGTGGGAGGGAGAGTCAAGCAGAGGCATACCCTTCCATTTCTAGCTTGGGCAGTGGCTAGCGACTGGAAGGCAATCTGCTACAAGTCAAAACTCACCTGTGCTGGACAGCAGCGGCATGAGAGAGAGTCGAGAGTGGAAACTCAAGTTTACTGTGTGGAAAAAGGTAATGGTAAAACAGTTCCATATTTTTACCTAGAAAACTCAATGGATAAACTTCCAGAACAATTGCAGATGGAGAGTAAGGCATTCTAGGAGAGATGTGTCCATAGAGTCGCAAAGGGTCAGAGATTACTCAACTGCATAAGACAAGACAAAAAGCACCAACAAAACCCAGAAGTATCAAAATGACAAGGAGATTAGATGACAGAATCAAGAAAGCTGGTTCATCCTTTGGGAGACTATCAAACAGAATGTGAGAGTGATGTGGAATCAGGCTCAAGATTAAACTAAAGGTCTATAGAACTGTAGTGTTGTCCAACCTTCTTTCCAGCTGGGAGACCTGGACCTCACCAAATCTGGCACGTTAGGCAGTTCGATCAGCAGTATGTATGGGTTAATCTCGATGTCAAATGACAAGACAAAAGTCATGAAAAATGATATTACAGAACGTTGTCAGATTCCTGAGACAATGTTTGACACTCTGAGCCAATCACATGATAAGAATGAAATACCACAGGCTACCCAGACAATGGTTGTATGAGGAGCTGAGACTGGAAAACCAAAAGGCAAGGAGGGCAGAGGTGATGTTTTACAACACGGTAAATCAAAGTCTCAGACAACGTTGAATCCCAGTTGAAAACTGGGAGTATTGCTGAGGACATACTAGCATGGTGAATCACCATCAAGAAGGGAGTGGTTCTTTTAGAGCAAAAGCTTTGTAAAGAACAGGAAACAAGAGGAAAAGGAAAAAACAGCACTAAGCACAGTGAATATTAAACACACCACCACAAGGGACAATAGTTTTGTATTCACAATGTGGCCAGCTCTTTGGGTCCCACACTGACCTTTTTGGGCCCACAGGTGATTGTCCTCTTTGAATATTAAGGGTACAGAAGTAGCATAGGCTAATGTAAAGAGCACAGGCCTGGGTTTCAGAAGACCTATGTTCTAATCCCTGCTCTGTCACGTTCTGCTGTGTGACCTTGGGCAAGTCACAGCTTCTCTGTTCCTGTGACCTCATCTGTAAGAAGGGGATTGAATCCTAGTCACTCCTATTAGATTGTGAGTACCATATAGAAGAGAGAATATGCCCTACCTGATTAATATGCATCTACCCCAGCGCTTAGACCAGTGCTTGGCACATAAGTATTTGACAAGTACCATAATTCATTTATGTGTATAACCACATTTTCCCACTCCTCAAGAAACGCCAGAGGTTGTCTATGCACCCCCACATCAGAAAAAAAAATCCTCACCATTGGCTTTAGAGCCCTCAATCACACTGTCTGTTCTACTTCACCTCCCTACTGTCCTACCAACCCCACACACTTCTCTCCTCTAATGCAAACCTTCTCACTGTACCTTGATCTCGTGGCCATCCTACCTCTGGCCTGGAATGCCCTCCTCCTCTTCATATTTGACAGAAAATTCGTCTCCCCCTTTTCAAAGCCTTATTGAAGGCACATCTCCTCCAGGAGGCCTTCCCTGAATAAGCCCTCTTTTTTCTTCTCCCATTCCCTTCTGCATCACCCTGACAGGCTCCCTTCATTCATCCCCCCTCCCAGCCACAGAACACTTATGTAATCCGTATCTGAAATTTATTTATGTTAACGTCGATCTCCTCTTCTCTAGTCTGTAAGCTCTTTGTGGGCAAGGAATGTGTCTGTTCATTGTTATATTGTACTCTCTCAAGGAAAGAACTTAGTACAGAGCTTTGCATACTGTCAGCACTCATTAAATATAATTGATTGATGTGTATATATTTATATGGTCTCTACAAAAGTAATCAGTGGTGTTTATTGAGCACTTGTGTGCTGAGCACTGTACTAAGTACTTCAGAAAGTTCAATTTAGATAGGAGTCATGATCCTTGACTACAAGGAGCTTACAATCTAGCAGGGGAAACACATTAAAATAAATTACACATAAGGGAAGCTAACGAGTATAGGGATGTGTATGTAGACTAAACTCTCTGTGGGCAGGGACCGTGTCTACCAACTCTGTTATATTGTACTTTCCCAAGGTCTTTGTACATTGCTCTACACATGGTAAGTGCTCATAAATACGAATGATTGACTGATATGTACATAAATGGCATGGGGGTGCAGATGGTTTAATACAAAAGTGCTTAAGTACAGACCCAAATGCAGAGGTGACACAGAAAGGAGGGAGAAAAGGATGGAGAAGACTCATTCATTCATTCATTCAATTGTATTTATTGAACGCTTACTGTGTGCAGAGCACTGCACTAAGCGCTTGGGAAGTACAAGCTGGCAAATATAGAGATGGTCCCTACCCAACAGCGGGCTCACAGTCTAGAAGATGAGAAGTTAGTCAGGGAGATATGATATCAGTAGGGCTTTGAAAATGGGGAGAGTGGTGGTTTATTGGGAGGCATTTTCAGGCATGAATGACTAAACTGAGGTATAATAAGTAGGTTGGATTTAGACTATCAGAGTGTGCAGACTGGGCTGGGGAGAGGAGCAAGATTAGTTAGAAGGGAGAGAGTTGACTGAGTAGCCTTAAAGCCAAAGGTAAGTAATTTCTGTTTGATGTGAAGATGGATGAGCAATCATAGCTGGTTTTTTTTTTTAAGGAGTGGAGAGACAAGCACAGAATGCCTTTTTTTTTTTTAGAAAAACGAACCAGGCAACAGAGGGAAGAATGGGCTGGAAAGGGGAGAAGCAGGAAGCAGAGAGGTCAAGGAGGAGAGTGTTGCAGTAAAGTGGGATATGGCAAGTGCTTGGACCAGCATGGTAGCAGTTTGGATGGTGAACAAGGGGTGGATTCTAGACATGTTGTAAAGGTTGAACTGACAGAATTTGGTGACTGAATATGTTGGTTGAGTGAAAGAGATGAATTGAGGATGATGGCAAGGTTGTGGACTTAGACAAGGAGGATAGCGGCATATTATATCAATAGATATTTGTCTAAGATATAAAATCTGATTTCAACACAGTTCCTTCTAGTATGGTTTGCACAATAATGCTCCACCATCTAAGATATAAAATCTGATTTCAACACAGTTCTTTCTAGTATGGTTTGCACAATAATGCTCCACCAATATTTCAAATATACAATAAACAGCTCACACATTGTTCTGGGAAGCAAATTTCACCTTATTATATGTCCAGAGCTGTAGGAGTGAGCCTTTACATCAAAATAAGGAACATAAAATGAAGAGTGTTTATATATATCAGGCATTATTGGGTAGGAAAAAACATTTAGATTACAAATAATTGATATATATATACTGTCTAAGCTTACAGAAGACTCATTTGGTGATTTAATGGAACTCATTGGTATTGGGAGGCATTGTGTGACCTAAAGGAAAAGCCCGGGATTGGAAGTGAGGAGACCTGAACTCGTCAATCAATCAGTGGTTATTTATTGAGTACTTATTGTGTGCGGCGTACTTAGCGCTTGGGACAGTCCAGTACAATAGAGTTGGTAGATTGATCCCCCCTGCCTTACAGTCTCCAGAGGGAGATAGATATTAAGCAATCAATCAATAGTATTTATTGAGCACTTTCTTTGTGCAGAGCACTGCACTAAGTTGTAGGAAAAGTACATAGAACAGGGTAGGCAGATAGAATCTCTGCCCACTAGGAGTTTACAGTCTACACAAGGAGCTTAGAATCTCCAGGATATTTAAATAAATTACAGAAGCATCATGGCTTAGTGGAAATAGGCCGGGCTTGGGAGTCAAAGGTTGTTGGTTCTAATCCCTGCTCCTCCACTTGTCAGCTGTGTGACTTTGGGCAAGTTAGTTAACTTCTCTGTGCCTCAGTTGTCTCATCTGTAAAATGGGGATTAAGACTGTGAGACCTACGAGACAACCTTGATAACCTTGTATCTACCCCAGTGCTTAGAATGGTGCTTGGCACATAGTAAGCACTTAAATACCAACATTATTATTATAAATTACAACAGTAGTATATATGATATGTACTGTGTTGTACTGTGTGATGTGGGCCTGGCATGAGTTTCAAGGTGCTTAAGGGTATAGGTGACAAAGAGGGGAGGGCAGGGAGGGGAAATGAGGACTTTGTTAGTTAAGGCCCCAGTTCTGCCACTAGACTCAGGAGACCCAACCAGACACTCAGGACCTACTGATTGCAATCCAACCTTAGAGGGAGGTCCCTTTGAAGAGTAGAGGCCTCTCCATTCATTAATTCAATCATATTTATTGAGTGCTTACTATGTGCAGAGCACTGAACTAAGCACTTGGAGAGTACAGTTTGGCAACATATACAGACAGTCCCTACCCAACAACAAGCTCACAGTCTAGAAGGGGGAGAAAGACAGAAAAACAAAAACAAGTAGACAGATGTCAATGCCACCAAAATAAATAGAATAGGTGTATACACATTATCCATAGAGTAATAAATATGTACAAATATACACAAGTGCTGTGGAAGGGGAAGGGGGTAGGGCAGAGGGAGGGAGTCAGGGCAATGGGGAGGGGGGAGGAGCAAAGGAAAAGGGTGGCTCAGTATGGGAAGGCCTCCTGGAGGAGATGAGCTCTCAGTAGGGCTTTGAAGGGAGGCAGAGAGCTAGTTTGGCAGATGTGTGGAGGGAGGGCATTTCAGGCCAGAGGAAAGACATGGGCCAGGGGTCGACGGTGGGACAGGCGAGAATGAGGCACAGTGAGAAGGTTAGCAGCAGAGGAGCAGAGGGTACGGGCTGAGCTGTAGAAGGAGAGAAGTGAGGTGAGGTAGGAGGGGAAAAGGTGATGGAGAGCTTTTAAACCAATAGTGAGGACTTTTTGCTTCATTTGAAGGTTGATAGGCAACCACTGCAGATCTTTGAGGAGGGGAGTGACGTGCCCAGAGCGTTTCTGTAGAAAGATAATCTGGGTAAACCTCCCCAGGGAAAGTTGAATCCAGCAGCCCTAAAGGATGCTACATCTGGTAGCTCTGGAAGTTCCATCACTATACTTGTTGGTCCTACAAAGCTGTATCCCCTAGTGGAAAGAGCACAGGGACTGGGAGGCAAGAGACCTGGGTTTTAATCCCAGTTCTGTGACTTTGGAAAAGTCACAACCTCTCTTTGCCCCACTTTCCTCAACTTTAAGTGAAATACCCAATATTACCACCTCCTCCAACAAGCTTCCCCTGAGCTGTATCATCTTGATTCCAGGGAAACGTGCTCATGTGCATTCAGTGGCAGGATTTAGCCCTCATTTTCTAATGTTAAAAGCATAAACTATTTATCAACCCTATCATCTTTGGGATTTCTTTAAGCTGCTCTCTGGTCCAGCTCTGGTTAAGCTGGTCTAGCCAGCTTTAGTACTTATGAATTGATATACATGCCTCAGTACTCATGCATATAGGAATCACAAATATTTCCCCACTAGACAGAGACCATGCACTACATTATTCTGAACTTCCCAAGCACTAGTACAAGGCTCAGCACTAAGCAGGTGCTCAATACATGCTGCTACTGCTATTACTACCTCTATTATTACTCCTCTTGCCTTTTCATGATAGCTATTTTGTAGTTAAATGTACACTATGAAGTAAGACCAGAGACCACAAACACAGTGCAGCATTCAAAGTTTGGTAGATCTGATTATGAGAACAATGTCTTCTTGGATGCATACTGCTATAGATCCCAACTGACAAAACATAAGTCATTGGATAGAGCATGGGCCTGGGACTCAAAAGGTCATGGGTTCTAGTTCTGGCACCACCATATATCTGCTATGTGACCTTGGGCAAGTCATTTAACTCCTCAGTGCCTCAGTTACCTCATTTGTAAAATGGGGACTGAGACTGTGAGTCCCACATAAAACAAGGGACTGTGACCAACCTGATTTGCTTGTAACCACCCTGGCATTTAGTACAGTGCCTGGAACATAGGAAGTGCTCAAATACCATAATCATTATTATTATTGTAGTTTCCTAGCTAGTCCCAACAACCTCAGGTGGACTTGGAGGATAAAGAAGGAGGAGGAAGAGGAGGAGGAGGCCAAGGCAGCAAGAATTTTAAAGAGATTACCTCACCTGCTCTGGGATAAACTCCTGGGGACATGCAGGCTCTTCTAATGCTGCCCATTCTTTGCAACTTAAAGGACAGTGTCCTTTTTATGAGCCAGACTCACTGGCATAGGCTGCTTTGTAAGGGCCATCTGAGGAAGAACACCATCTTCAGAGTACCCCAAGTGGTGATTATGTTGGAAAGAACAAGAAGGAGGCTAATTTTGGTGCTTAGCCAAAGCTCCCCCCAACTCTTAAAACCAAAGCCCTGGTTAACCCCTGAGCTAATAATATTATGGTACTTGTTAATTGCTTACTATGTGCCAAGCATTGTTTTAAGCAACGGGGTAGATACAAGGTAATCAGGTTGAACACAGTCCCTGTCCCACATGGGACTCACACTTTTAATCCCTATTTTACAGGTGAAGTAACAGGCACAGAGGAGTTACGTGACTTGCCCAAGGTCACACAGCATACACATGGCAGAGCCGGAATTAGAACACAGGTCCTGCTGACCCCCAGATTCATGCTCTATCCACTAAACCACGCTGCTTCTTCCAGTGAGCCTCCATCCCCCATAACTGGAACAGTCCTTCTTTGACATTCTCCAATTTCTCCTGCAGATCCACCTCTCTGTCCCCTTTCTTATCCACAGTGAGGGAAGGAGCATTTAGGAATCTCCTGGCTTGTAGCAGTCACCACTTTGGCCCAGAGAGACCATGACACACTTGGATACCAATCCCTTCCAGGACCTCATTCTCATCTGCCCTGACCATAATAATAATAATTATGGTATTTGTTAAGCACTATGTGCCAGGCACTGTACTAAGCACTGGGGTAGATATGAAAAATCGAGGTTGGGCACAGTCCCCTGTCCCACATGGGGATCACAGTCTCAAATAGCAGATGCTGTTTGGTCATCGGTATTGCTGTCTCTCTCATCGCTCTTCTCAGAGTCCCTGTCAATCTTTCCTCTACCCGCTCCTCATCTCTGTTTCCCCTGTGTCTCTGGCTGCATTACCTGAGGTTCTGGGTTTAGGGTTTTCTGGCTGTGGTCTCTGGTGCTCCATCTCTAACTGGTCCTCTAGGTTGCCAGGCTGCATTTCCTAAATGAGTCTCCAGCTACAACTTGTTTCCACCTTGCTTTAAATCACCCACCCCTGGATGTCCCACTGCCAGAGTTCCTTTCTGGCCTACACTCAAAATGAAAAGTTTCCCCCTAAGTTTCTAACCCCTTCCCTAACTCTCCTTGTTTTTTTTTTTTAAATCAATTTCTGTTGATCATGTTCCTCAGTAAACTCTGGATCTGTCAGCTTTCTGCCACAGCCAAATCTTGGTTTGTTATCAACTGCTTGCAGAGTTTTGCTGGTCTACTTAACGTGAATCCTCTGTGGGCCCAACTCAACCTTCTTTCAAAATGTAAAATTCCGCTGATACCAGTGAAAGTTCTGTCCTTAGAATGCACAAAATCGAACACTTTCTGTTTCTTAACAAGTCTCCAAGCCACAGAAAACCAACTTTGTTTAGTGGCATTTAAAAAATGATTATCTCAAACCAATTCTCTTCCCAAATAATAACAATTATGGTATTTGTTAAGTGCTTACTATATGCCAGGCACTGTACTAGGCTCTGGGATAGATACAAGCAAATTGGGTTGGACACAATCCCTCGTCCGACATGTAGTTCACAATTTCAATCCCCATTTTATAGATGAAGTAACTGAGGTCCAGAGAAGGGAAGTGACTTGCCCAAGGTCGTACAGCAGACAAATTATCCTGATGGCGGTATTAGTTCTGATGATGGTATTTCTTAAGTGTTTACTATGTGCCAGGCATTGTACTAAGCATTGGGGTGGATACAAGCAAATCAGGTTGGACAATTGGGCTCACAGTCTTAATACCCATTTTACAGATGAGGTAACTGAGGAACAGAGAAGAAAAGTCATTTACCCAAGGTTATACAGCAGACAAGCGACAGAGCCAGGATTAGAACCCAGGTTCCTCTGCCAGTTCCATGCTCTATCCACTATGACATGCTGCTTCTCTGTGCAGAATACCACACTAAGCCCTTGGAAAAGTACAATAGAGTTAGTAGAAACAATCAAGGAGCATAACATTTAGCCAGGAGACCTACAAAAACAAATTATAGGTAAGGGGAAGCAACAGAGTGTAAACATGTATACAAGTGCTATTCTGGGGGAAGAAGTTTTAGTAATAATAATAATTATTATTATGGCATTTGTTAAATGCTTACTATGTGCAAGGCACTGTACTAAGTGCTGGGGTGAATTCAAGGAAATCAGATTGGACACAGGCGCTGTCCCGCATGGGGCTCACAGTCTTAATCCCCATTTTACAGATGAGGTAACTGAGGCACAGAGAAGTGAAGTGACTTGCTCAAGATCACACAGCAGACAAGTGGTGCATGCAGGATTAGAACCCAGGACCTTATTATCAGTATTGAGGTGACAGAAAAGTGCTGGAGTGGCAGTAGAGGGCTAAATAGGGTGAGAATATGAGACAATAATTAAGGAAATCCTTGCTCATTTTAGAAGGGCTTTTAAACTGGAGAGAACAATAGTCTGCCTGATGGGAAGGGGAGGGAGTTCTAGGGAGGAGGGAGGCTATGAGCAAAAGGCCAGTGGTGAGAGAGAGAGAGAGATAAGAATAATAGTAATGATAATAATAATAATGGTATTTGTTAAGCACTTACTATGTTACCAGACACTGTACTAAACGCTGGCGTGGATGCAAGCAACTCATGTTGGACACAGTTCCTGACCCACGTGGGACTCACAGTCTCAATCCCCATTTTCCAGATGAGGGAACTGAGGCCTAGAGAAATGAAGTGACTTGCCCAAGGTCACACAGCAGACAAGTGGCAGAGATGGGATTAGAACCCGTGACTTTCTGACTGCCAGTCCCGCGTCCTCTCTACAACACCGTGCTGCTTCTCCAAATCAGGCACAGAGAGTAGATTAGAAGTCCTCCTTAACTAAACCCTCCTTTCCTCTTCTTCCCTTCTGAGTCTCCCTGAATTGGTCCCTTTATTCATCCTCGCTCCCAGCCCTTCAGTACTTATGTACATATCTGTAATTCATTTATTTATATTAATGTATGTCTCCTCCTCTAAACTGTAAGTTCACTCTGGGCAGGGAAAGTGTCTGTTTATTGTTATATTGTACTCTCCCAAGGTTTTAGTACAGTGCTCCATACACAGTAAGTGATCAGTAAATCATTTGAATGAAAGAATAATGAATGAAGGCAGAGTTGGTAGCAAAGTGTACAAGCTGGGTTTAGTGGAACAAGATAGAGAGGGTAAGTAGTAGGGAGAAAGCTTTTTTAGTGTCTTAAAACCGGTAGGTGTTTCTGCTTGAAGCAGAGAGGAATGGACACCCACTGGACAATTTTGAGGAGTGGGGAGACCTGAACAAAACATTCTTTTCTTAGAAAAATTATCCGGACAAAAAGTGAAGTATGAACTGGAAGCAGAGTGGCCTACTGGAAATAGCTCAGGCCTGGGAGTCTTAGGATCTGGATTCATTCATTCATTCAGTGGTATTCATTGAGCACCTACACCTACACCGTACTAAGCACTTGGAAAGTACAATTCAGCAACAGAGACAATCCCTGCCCACAACAGGCTCACAGTCTAGAAAGGGGGAAGACAGACATCAAAACAAGTAAACAGGCATCAATAGCAACAATATAAATAAATAGAATTATAGATATTTACAGATCATTAATATAAATAAATAGAATTATAAATATGCACATGCATGCACAAGTGCTGTGGGGCAGGGAGGGGAGTAGAGCAAAGGAAGTGAGTCAAGGCAAAGGGGAGGGGAGGAGGAGCAGAGGAAAGGGGGGGCTTAGTCTGGGAAGGCCTCCTGGAGGAGGTTAGCCTTCAATAGGGCTTTGAAAGGGGGGAAGTGTGATTGTTTGGCTGATTTGAGGAGGGAGGGCATTCCAGGCCAGAGGTAAGACGTGGGCCAGGGGTCGATGGCGGGACAGGCGAGAACGTGGCACAGTGGATTCTAATCCCTGCTCCACCATACATCTGCTGTGCCTCAGTTACCTCATTTGTACAATGGGGATTAAGACTGAGTCTCACTTGGGCCAAGGGCTGTGTCCTGACCCCTTGCCTATCTCCTACCTCTGGCCTGAAATGCCCTCCCTCCCTCAAATCAGAAAGACAATTACTCTCCCCCTCTTCAAAGCCTTATTAAAGGAGCATCTCCTCCAAGAAGCCTTCCCTGACTAAGCACCCCCTTTCCTTTTCTCCCACTCTGTTCTATATGGCCCTGTAGTATGGTAAGCTCTTTGTGGGCAGGGATTATGTCTGTTTACTGTTGCATTGTACTCTCCCAACCTCTTAGTACATTGTTCTGCACAGAGTAAGCACTCAATCAATGCAATTGAGGGAATGAATGAGTCCAACCACATTAGTGTGTAATCTGTCCCAGTGCTTAGTACAGTGCTTGACCCATAGTAAGTGCTTAACAATTACCATTAAGAAAAAACTGGAGAGGGGAGAGACTGGAAGCAAGGCGGTCAGCGAGGCTGCAGGAGTCAAGGTGGGTTACGACAGGTGTTTGGACCAGTGTAGTAGCAGTTTGAATGGAGAGGAAGGAGCAGATTCAGAAGATGTGATGATAAAATCACCAGGAATTGGTGACTTGACTGAATATATGGCTTGAAATTAGGAGATGTTAGCATAAAACTCCTTAATATGATGCCATTAACATTGATTAGGTGAGTTTGAAAAATTCCTCAGAGGCACTGAGACCCTACAACTTTTTATTCTGAGGATTTTACCCTGCATTTAGGATCATTATAAGACATGGAACAAGATATTATTTTCTAATAAAATTAGTATACTTGTGAAATATATGTAAAATATACAAACTTTTTTCTCTTTAACAAGAGTTTTCTTCCTTTGCTCCTATCAAAAACTCTAAGAAAGACAAAAAGCAAAGTACTGATTTCAGAATACCTGAAGATATCAAAGGATCCTGGGCATGTTTCTCAGAGAAGTAGCATGGCTCAGTGGAAAGAGCACAGGCTTCGGAGTCAGAGGTCATGGGTTCGAATCCCAGCTCTGCCATTTGTCAGCTGTGTGACTTTGGGCAAGTCACTTAACTTCTCTGTGCCTCAGTTACTTCATCTGTAAAATGGGGAGTAAGACTGTGAGCCCCATGTGGGACAACCTGATCATTTTGTATGCACCCCAGAGCTTAAAACCATGCTTTGTACGTTGTAAGCGCTTAACAAATGCCATTATTATTATTATTATCATTTATTCTCTTTCTACTTTCAAGAAATGGGATTTTGAGTCACCAAATTTCAGGCAGCACAATAACATTCACCTTTTATCCATTTTAAAATTGGTACAAAAGCTTCCTATTAATAACTGATTTTTTTCCTACTCTGTTACTAGGACTAATCTTTATAACAGGATAGCCATCACTGAGACTCATTTATGTCTCATTTTAATATGATCATTCAAAAGGTTTAGACACACTGAAGGTGGAATATTAACCCATCCAGTCATCCATAACCATATGTGTAAAACACAATTTTTCTTATCTGGTAATGAGTATTAAAATGACCTTCTTGCTTTATACAAAATATTCCACAAGCACCAGCATATGATCAGATTTCCCAAAGATTTTGTTTTAAGTTTTCAAAAGAAAAGAGCATACTTAAACTCACATGAAACATTTGAACACACTTACAATAATCTTCTCTTCCTACAATGTCAGAAAGAGCTGGTGTTGCCTTGGCAACTTAAAAAGGATAATTTGCTAGGGGAACTAAGAGAGTTAGTTTTAGGATCTAGACTTCAAACACATACTGACCTATTTATATCAAAACATACCCCAAAGGGCTTCTTAATACACGCAGTAATTAAAGGGATATGAGTGGGGAAGGAAAATATAAAAGAAATAAATTTAATCTTCTAGTCTGTGGAGCTTGATGAATATAATTACATTGATTTTATGTTCCTTCTAGGTCTGTAAGCTTTCTAGGACCAGGGTAAGAAACTTAAGACTGTGTCTACTGGAACACATCTAAGGCAATTTTTAGTGAGCCACTTGTCACATTTTTCATGTTGTAAGCAAAGGTGTGTTGAACATATAAATAAAATATGTTTTTGATATGAATACTTTTCCAAGTATTCTAAGTTGGCCATATTTCTGGCTATGAAAGAAAAAGAAGGAGGATGAAAGATGGGTGCTAGTAGTAGTAGTAGTAGTATAGTTGTACTAATAGTATTATTTAGTGAGTGACTACTGATTGCAATGCAATGGCAAAGTGCTAACAAACAGAAACACAAGTAATGGTTCCTGCTCACAAGAAACTATCAACCAATTGCGTTTACTGAGTGCTTACATGCAAAGCACTGCACA
This sequence comes from Tachyglossus aculeatus, assembly GCF_015852505.1. Taxonomy (NCBI): domain Eukaryota; kingdom Metazoa; phylum Chordata; class Mammalia; order Monotremata; family Tachyglossidae; genus Tachyglossus; species Tachyglossus aculeatus. The sequence continues at coordinate 53,949,937 of NC_052069.1, forward strand.
TTTAGCAGAGTATAATAGAGTGGGTAGACACAATATCTACCCACAAGAAGCTTCCAGCCTAAAGAAGGTTACGGACTTGTAAGGAAGGGAGGATAGTGGTGCTTTCTACAGCAATGGAAAAGCCCAGAGTACAGGTTTTGGGTGGGAAGATGAGGAGTTCTGTTTTGGACATGTTAGGTTTGAGGTGACAAGAGGACATCCAAGTCCGATTTGTACTTTCCGAGTGCTTTGTACAGTGCTCTGCACACAGTAAGTGCTCAATAAATGATTGAATGAATGAATCAATCCAAGTAGAGATGTTTTGAAGGCAGGAGGTGATGCAAGACTGCAGAGAGGGAGAAAGATCAGAACTGGAGATATAGATATGGGAATCATCCACATGGAGACGGAATAAATGATAATAAATAATAATTATGTCATTTGTTAAGTGCTTACTATGTGCCAGGCACTGTTCTAAGTGCTGGGGTAGATACAAGATAATTGTGTTGGACACAGTCCCTGTCCCACATGTGGCTCACAGTCTTAATTCCCATTTTACAGATGAGGGAACTGAGGAACAGAGAAAAAGTGACTTGTCCAAGGTCACACATCAGACAAGTGGCAGAGCCAGAATTAGAACCCATGACCTTCTGACGCCCAGGCCCATGCTCTAGCCACAAGGCCATGTTGCTTCTCTAATTGAAGTTTAAGTTATGGAAGCAAATGAGCTCTCCAAGGGATTAGGTCTAAACGGAGAATAGAAGGGGACACAGAACTGAGCCTTGAAGGATTCCTATAGTTAGTGAGTAGGAAGCAGAGGAGGAGTCTTCCAAAGAGACTGAGAATGAGTGGCCAGGGAGATAGTTGGAGAACCAGGAGAGGATACTGTCAGTGAAGCCAAGGTTGGGTAATGTTTCCAGGAAAAAGGAGTGGTCTGCAGTATCAAAGGCAGCTGAAAGGTCCAGGAGACCTAGGATATAGGCAGCTGAGACGTCCAGGAGACCTAAGATGTAGTAGGAGGCCACTGAATTTGGCAGGATCACTGGGGGCTGAGAGGACAGTTTCCATGGAGTGAAAAGGGTGGGAGCCAGATTGGAGGAGATAAGAAGAAAACTGGAGAAGAGGAAGTGGAGGCAGTGGGTGTAGACAACTTGCTTAAGGAGTTTGGTGAGGCATCCTAGAAGAGAGATGGGGAAACAAATAGAGAGAGCCATGGGGTCAAGGGAGGGTTTTTCTTTTAAGCTAGAGCATGCATGAGTCTGAAAGCTGTGGGGAAGAAGCCACTGGAGAGGAAACTGACTGGAGATAGCAGTCAGAGAGGGAAGAAGGAATGGGACAAATGTTTCGATAAGGTGCAAAGACATAGGGTCAAAGGTGCACGTGGAGGAGTAGATTTTGAGGGGAGGCAGGGGATCTCCTTTTGAGATGCTTCTGGGAAAAATCAGAGAGATGGAGAAGGGGCAGGAGGAGGGAAAGACTGGGAGGAGCCCGGGTGATGTTAGGGAAATCATGCCTGATGGTTTCAATTTTATCAGTAAAATATTTGGCCTGTTCATTAGGGGCAAGAACTCAGGAAGCAGAGGAACAGGGGATTTGAAGCCAGAGTTAAATATCTGAAACAACTGGTGAGAGCAATGGGCATGGGAGTCAATAAGGATGGAGAAATAATTGTTGCTGGGTGGAGGAGAGGGCAGAGGTAAATGGACAAGGTTGGCTTGATATCTGCCCTGAAATCTTTTGAGTGTCTGCTTCCCTCACTAGATTATAAGATCTTGCGGGAGGGTTGGGGCAGGGATCATTTCATGTCTTTTGATTTTACTGTATTTTAAATGTTTGTATTATGCTTTGCACAAAGTAAGCACATGATAAGTACCATTGGTTAATTGATTTTCAACAGGTGTTCTTGCACATACTTTCTCAGAGGAAGGTGCCTGTCTCAGTGAGCCAGGCACCTAGTCAAGGGATTATTATTTGGACTGCCCTTCCCATATCCAAAATCATGGCTGCTGTTGCCTGACTGAGGCCGGCCTGGCTGCAGCCACCTTGCCCAAGAACAACCATCTGCCTTTACTACTTGCTCAGAGGTTGGTAGCTCAACCATGGCAACCATATAAGTGGGTTTAGTGCTTTTGTCTACAGCAGCATACATAGGAGCTCTTAAAGAGGCTGAGAAATCTGATACTGAGCTATTGCCCTGCACTTAACTCCAACTAAACCCTTTAACTATTCATCAGTACAGCCCACTTCACAGACCAGAAGGCAGGTGCGGAGATAAAATCAGCAGTTTACAGAGGCAGCACCGGGGAACTATTCGGATAGTCAGAAGAGTCATCTAGTGGCATTTCCACTCTAGGGGCTTGGACACCACATGTAGAAAAATAATATGGTAAAAACAGTAGGAGCAAATAAACACAGTTTTCTTGGCTATAGTCACTTTCAACCTGATCTTAGATCAAAGAACAAAGAAATTGTCAAGGGGCACTGGTGCAGTAGTGTAAAGAATTATCGCACAAATGTCTGTCCTGGAATTGATCCAAATATTCATTTGAGAAGGCAGGAAGCTTAAAGAAAATCTCCTTGGCTGTTGAAAGGTTTTGATAGAAATCCTCTTAACAAACCAGGGTATTCCATTCCAAAGAAACACTCATATGGACAAACTGGCAATAAGCAAGTGGGAAACTCAAGATCACATGAATCAAAGCTATGGCTGAACCTACGCAGATGAGTCAGACCTGGCCATGGATGTGTCAGCTCAGGAAAATGTGATTTTTCGGAGGGACGCTTTCTGAAGAAAATGTCATTTTTGTCCATTTTTAACCCTAATAACTGACTAAACTCAGGTTAGGTGCCTCACTTCCATCATAGATGGTTGAGTCAAGCAGACATGAACAGGACTGCATATCGCTAAGGCAACCTGTGAGCCTGCCTGTTCCTAATGTTTACAATAAATTGATGGCCATCAATCAGTAGCGCTTAAGTGCTTAATGCACAGAGAGCACAGTACTAAACACTTGTGAGAGTATGTTAGTATCTCCTCCTAGACTGGGGGAGATAGACTTGATAGATATCAAAAAACATGATGGATATGTACATAAGTGTGGGGGGACTGAAGGTGGAGTAACACAGAGAGTATATCTGTTTTTTCTACCTTCAGCTGGGCTCTGGGCAGTGTCCAGAATCCAAGAAGACTAACCACATTGTATTCTTAATCTGGTATAGAGTTGCAGAAGACATATACTAAAGCCCGGATTTTCTCCTGAATGTCCAAATCACTGGACACCTGAGTAGTATCTCATCTCGCTGATTTCCTACTGGCATCCAGCATGCTCACTTCACTTCTGCCACACCAACTTACTCACAGTACCTCAATCTAATCTATCTCATCAATCTTCCTCATCCGATACTGTCTCCCTCTTCATATCTGACAGACCATCATTCTCCTCTCCTTTGGTGTTTACTCTCCTCCAAGAGGCCTTCCCTGATTAAGTCCTTATATGCCTTACTCCCTCTAACTTCTGCATCACCCTTTCACTTGGTTTTATATCCTTCTTTCACCCCACTCTCAGCCCCACAGTATCTATGAACATATCTGTCATTTATTTCAATGTGTAATTCCCTCTACACCATAAGCTCCTTTTGTACAGAGAATATGTCTACTGACTCAGGTATATTTTATTCTCCCAAATGCTTAGTACAGTGCTTTGCCCATATTAAGCACTTAATAAATACCACTGATTGATACATCATCTGGATTCCAGGCAGAGAATAATAATAATTATGATAAAATAATAATAATAATAGTATTTGTTAAGCAGTTACTATGTGCCAAGCACTGTTCTAAGAGCTGGGGTAGGTACAAGGTAATCAGCTTGTCTCACGTTGGACTCACAGTCTTAATTCCCATTTTACAGATGAGGTAACTGAGGCACAGAGAAGTTAAGTGGCTTGCCCAAAGTCACAAAGCAGATAAGTGGTGGAGCCGGGATTAGAACCCACATCCTCTGGCTCTCAAGCCCGTGCTCTTTCCACTAAGCCACACTGCTTCTTGCAGAAATCTAGGTCTTAGCCAGTTACCATGCTTCATACTTCACCTTTTCCACAGAATAAAATCTAAACCTTCCGCTTTTTTCTCACTTGGGAGTCTTACAGATGACACGAACCAAGCAACAGCTCCCCAATAATGCACCACCAGCATAATTTTTCTTTATGCAATCTTACCATTCACAGGTGCTGTAACCTAGTGTTAAATCATGATTTAGAGGATCTAGTTAAGGGGGGACTCAAGATTTCCAGTTTGGGCCATGTTTATGGTGGTTCCACTGGGGATGATTCTCTTCCCTGCTCTATTCTGTCCAGGTCCGCTGCTGCATCGCTTGCCCATGTCTTTTTCTTCGCAGTCCTCATCCACTTCCTTTCCCTGGCCCTGATCCCAAACCCATTTCTCAGCAGAGAAGCTGTCCACTCTGACTACACACTGCTACTGAAGTTCATTTGATTCAGAAGCTCAAGTTAATCATATGTAAAATGGAAGGTCTGTCTTTGAAAGTGAAGTCATAATTTTCCAAAACCAAAACGGCGAGTGAAACCACCATAAGTAATATTTTACGAATTGACAACCCATTCATTCAGTCATATTTACTGAACGCTTACTGTATGCAGAGGACTGTACTAAGCGCATGGGAAAGTAGAAAACAACAATAAACAGACACATTCCCTAATCACAGTGAGCTTACTGTCTTGAGGTCAAAGGGTGGAAATCAAGACCCAGTCGAAGAGAAAATGGTCTTGCCCACTAGGAAATGCACTAGATTATGCAGAATCTACCATTCCAGTGGTCAGGTCTGCTCAGACCAACGGGAATTTGTGTTTGCAGAAAGTGTCCTTTCCAAACCTGAATCTTACCAGGCCAGGGCAAACTTAGGTCTGATGCCAACCTCCAGTTAGCAATGACTTTACATGGAAAATAGGACTGGTGTGCCCAGTGCTGTGCCTCACAGTCCTGTTTCAGAGACCCCAACTGCTCAATGTCAGCATTCCAACTCAGTGACAAATTGCATTTTGGGTTTTTGCTGCTCACTGCTTCCCTGCTGTTGCCCCATGTTGAAGCAGAGTCCTGACAACAGGTACAAAAAGCAGAGCAGAGCTTCCTCATGCCTGGAGCAGGCAAAATGAGGCATTTGCCCCCCCCACCTCCCATCCTGTATGACATCATGGAAATTCACTCAAATCTCTAACACCCCTCTCGGGAGAACCCTCGTTTCCCCTTCCTAAATCCGACAGAGTCTGTGTGATCCCTTCCCACATACTTGCTCACCGAGGCACAGCTCTCAGCTCAGGAGCAAGGAGGCTGGAAGCATTCAAATATTCGATTGTTGCCTCCCTGTCTGACCATGTGCCCTGAGATGGCTATCTCACTCACTCACCATCTGAAGCCAGCCCCAAGTTTGCCTCCTACTCTCAAGGACAAGCATCATTGGAAACTTTTCCCCTTTTTCACATTGCTAGGGCTATTTTTCACTCTTGAAGAGGTGAAAGCAGAGGGTGAGGCTCTCAGGTGGGGCATGGTGGATCCCGTCATCAACGGCATCATCAGTGTTTATTTGGGACCTGTTCTTTCAGTCAGTCGTTCTTATTGAACACTTGCTCTATTCAAAACACTGTACTCAGCCCTTGTGAGCCAGTGACGTAAGTGAAAAACCACCGATGCTGCCCTCAAAGAGCTTTCAGTCAGTTGTAGTCATCTTTGGCCCCCCACAATGACTCCATTCCCCTTCTCCCCCATCATCAGAGGGCAATTGACCTTGGGCAGCTTTCCCTTTCACTCCATGACTACACCTGCCTTGGGTTAGCAGTTGTCAATTGGATGGCCTCAGGCTAATCAGGAAATCCATATAATAATGATAATAATAATGACGACATTTGTTAAGTGCTTACTATGTGTGAAGCACTGTTCTAAGTGCTTGGGGGGGGTTACAAGATGATCAGCTTGTCTCACGTGGGGCTCACAGTATTCATCCCCATTTTACAGATGAGGGAACTGCGGCTCAGAGAAGTTAAGTGACTTGCCCAAAGTCACACAACTGACAAGTGGTGGAGCTGGGATTAGAACCCATGACCTCTGACTCCCAAGCCCGGGCTCATTCCACTGAGCCATGCTGCTTCTCTAATGAGCACACACTCTCAGTGACGCTGAATTCTAATATATTATCCAAAATATATTATTTGCCATAAGCTTGTTGAATGTATTGAAAAACAAAACCCCAAAATAAAAATGGATATGCCATTGAGAAATGAAGTTCTGGGATTTTTTGTTTTTTCCCCATCAGCACTGATTTTGCATCTTGCATATCCACCAGCCATCACACATTTATGTCTCATCAATGATTCTGACTTACCCTAAGGACAAATCAATCTATGAAGAATATTACATTTAATTGCTCTGTTTAGCTATTATCCCCTAAAACACATTAAAATATGATTGGTATTATTCCACACTCAAGTGGCCACAAACCTAATGCAAATTTTCATCACACAACCTGGAAATCAAGCAGACTATTTAAGTCATTGTAACTTTGGACATTTCAGTTGGTAAAATTTCCAAATCAATTGCTAGTATGCAATTATATATATATATATATATATATATATATATATATATATATAAATAAATAAAATGATGCTATTTGTTAAGCGCTTACAATGTGCCAAACACTGTTCTAAGCACTGGGGTAGATACAAGGTAATCAGGTTGTCCTAAATGGGGCTCACAGTCTTAATCCCCATTTTACAGATGAGGTAACTGAGGCCCAGAGAAGTTAAGTGACTTGTCCAGAGTCACACAGCTGATAAGTGGCAGAGCCTGGATTAGAACCCATGACGTCTTCCTCCCAAGCCCGTGCTCTTTCCACTAAGCCACACTGCTTTTCTCTCTATATAAATGTACATATATTTTTATATATTGATTAAAATAACATTTTAAAATCATGTATTTACATACTTGGAGGCTAGAATCACTGTGAAATATATTCAATTCACAAAGCTCTGTTTGCCTTCACTTCTTTCCTTAATAATAATAAAAAAGGACAATAATGGAAATTTGCAAGTGTGATCAGATTCACTTTATTAGACTTAATTTGTCAGAAATTTTTTTATAACACTGCAGGGCTTTATCTAGTTTTTTACATATTGCAAGTCTTCATTAGCTGACTGCCAGAAGAATTTTCTAAATTTCATGGAAAAATATTATGTCAGTTTAAGAAAAAAATAATTGGTCTCTTTTTTCTCATGTCTTCTATATGACAAGGGCTTATATATTTATTACAGATTTTGGTTTCATTAAACTCTCTCCTGAATTGTTTCAATTTTCCACAAGAGGGCTCTGAAAGGTAACAATGTTGACCATGACCTGCTCCCATCTCATGGGAAATTCAGTTTTAAAATACAAGCATTCTTCTGGTGCAGATTATGCTTTAACTAAAATGCAGATTAGGAAAGAGAAGCATTTTAATTCCACTGTATTGTACTCACCCAAATGCTTAGTACAGCGTTCTGCATACAATAAATGCTCAGTAGATACCCTTGATTAATTCAATCTAAACAGTGAAGCCCCTTAGACTGTGCCCCTGTTTGCTGGATATTGCAATAGAAAATCAGAGCAAGCAAATATGAACAGGCAAAGTTCCTCTAGAATGTAAGCTTCTTGAGGGCAGGGATCATGTCTACCAATTTTACTGTACTCTCCCAAATGCTTAGTATAGTGATTTGCACATAGTAAGCACTCAATAAATGCCATTGATTGATGGATGCCAAGGTCAGGGTTTTATAATAAAAATCATATTTATCATCAAAATTACAACTTCTCTAACAAGCCTGCTCCAATTAAGCTTTCAAGTCCCTACTCCTTCTCCCTTCTGTTTTGCCTATGTGCTTATTCATTTGTGCATTCGACTGCTCATTTTGACTACTCTACTTGCAAATACGTTTAAATCTGTTTCCCCAGTTAGAGTGTAAACTCCTTGTGGGAAGTGCATGTATCACTACTATTTTTTTTTTTTTACTTCCTAGGAGCCTAGTTCAGTACATGGTATCAAGTGGACCCTATAGAAATAACATTATTTTGAGACGATCAATTATATTTATTGAGTACTTACTGTTCCAAATGCTTGGGAGAGTAATAATAATAATAATAATAATAATAATAATAATAATGGTATTTGTTAAGCATTTACTATGTGCAAAGCACTGTTCTAAGCGCTGGGGCAATACAAGGTGATCAGGTTATCCCACGTGGGGCTTACAGTCTTAATCCCCATTTTACAGATGAGATGTCTGAGGCACAGAGAAGTTATGTGACTTGCCCAAGGTCACACAGCTGACAAGTGACAGAGCCTGGATTTGAACCCACGACCTCTGACTCCCAAACCCACGCTCTTTCCACAGAGCCATGCTGCAGAGTACAGTACAACAGAGTTGGTAGACATATCCCCTGCTCATAACAAGCTCACAGCCTGGAGGAGGGACAGCCATGAATTTAAATAAAGTATAGTTATGTAGATAAGTTCTGGGGGGCTGAGGAAGAAGTGAATGAAGGGTGTAAATCAGGGCAACACAGAGGAGAGTTGGAAAAGAGGAATAGAAGGGAAGGTCTCTTGGAGGAGTTGTGCCTTCAATAAAACTTTGAGGATAGGGAGAGTCATTGTTTGTTGGGTATGAAGAGGGAGGGTATTCCAGGCCAGAGGCAGGATGTATATAAAAGGTCGATGGCGAAATAGATGAGATCAAGGTACAGTGAGTGGGTTGCCATTAGAGGAGCCAAGTGTGCAGGCTGGGTTGCAGTAGGAGAGCAATAAGGTGAGATAGGAGTGGCAAGGTAATTGAGTGTTTTAAAGCTGATGGTCAGAAGGTTGATTGATGTGGAGGTGTATGTGTAACTAACGGTGGTTCTTGAGGAGTCAGGAAACACGGACTGAACATTTTTGTAGAAAAATGATCCGGGGAGCAGAGTGCACTAATGAATGGAGTGGGGGAGAGACAGGAGGCAGGGAGGTTACTGATACAGTAACCAACGCAGGATAGGGTAAGTGCTTGGACTAAAGTGGTAGCAGTTTGAACGTGGAAGAAAGGGCGGTTTTAGTGATGCTGTGAAGATTGTACAGCCAGAATTTAGGAAAGGACTGAATATGTGGATTGAATGAGGGAGATGAGTCAAGGATAACGCCAAGGTTACACAGATTTGTGAGACAGGAAGGATGGTGGTGTTGTCTAAAGTGACAGGAAAATCAGAGGAAGGATAGGGTTTGGGTGGGAAAATAAGCCCATCTGGTTTGGACATGTCAAGTTTGAGGTATCGGCAGGATATCCAGAGAGACACAGTAGTCCCGGTCACATAGAAAATGAAAATTCTGCATTATCTCTATATAAGTGACTAAACTTCATCTTGTTAATATCCTTAAAGTCCTTTTTTTCTTGTTGTTTTGATATTTCCATGAGAAGCAACGTGGCTTAGTGCAAAGAGTACGGGCTTGGGAGTCAGAGGTCGTGTGTTCTAATCCCGGCTCTGCCGCTGTGAGCTATGTGATTTGGGGGAAGTCGCTTCAATTCTCTGTGCCTCAGTGACCTCATCTGTAAAATGGGATTAAGACTGCGAGTCCCATGTGGGACAAGCTGATCACCTTGTATCCCCGCAGGGCTTAGAACAGTGCTTTGCACAAAGTAAGCACTTAACAAATACCACCACCATTATTATTATTAAACTAGATACATTATTATTATTATTATTGTTGTTATTATTATTATTATTAAACGATTTCTTGCATTTTTCATAAACCACCTCTAGGTGGCAACCATACCTAAACTATGACAGTATTTTGCATCATCCTGGAGCCTGGGGCTTAGTCTGGCACCTCACTTTCAACATCTACTTCACAGTATAAGACATAGCATTTTCTAAAACACCCTTATTTCTTCTCATTTTGAGATCTCTCCCAGTAGCATTCTAAAAAAAAAAAATAAATGAGCCATAAAAAGGGAAACAATGTTAGTGCAAATTGATGCACTGACAAAAAGTTGAAACGCTTCAACCCTAACACAATTATGATTCGCCATCTTAGTCTCAGAACAAGGCAAGCCAGATAGCGCGGCGCGGTCTCGACTCCCTATCTCCATGACAACATTTTCAGTTGCATGCACAATTAGGGATCAGGGTATTTTTGTAGAAAAACAAATAAAGATATTTCCGTTTTTAGAACTGGCAAAAAAAATATGTAAGGTTGAATCTTGAAGGGGGGAAAAAACAACTTGGAGACATGCCCCCTCCTCCTGTGGCTAACTAAAATTCATAGTTAATGCAGTGTGATGGCCAAATTTAATCATTTATTGACCTCCGTGGGCCACTTTTGATCCCAGGTATCTGCTCCCCACATTGTCAATTTCTTTATTTCATTTTGGTGCATATCATCACCAACCCTTTGCCCATTCCGTCCCTCCCTCTAGCCTAGAGTTCCCTTCCCCTTCATACCTAATGAACCATCTCTCTCCCGACCTTCAAAGCCCTCTAAAAAAAAAAAAAAATCACAACTCATCCAAGGGTCCTTTCTTGACTAAGTCCTCCTTCCGCTATCCTTCCACCCCTGTCGACTATGCATTTGGCCATGCATGCCTTTAGCATATTGATATTCTCCTCACTCTCAGCCCACAGCATCTATCATCATAACCTTACATCTGCCATTTCCCCTATTTATAATTTATTTTAGTGTTGTCATTCATTCATTCAAATTTGTTGAGCACTGTGTGCAGAGGACCATACTAAGCGCTTGGGAAAGTACAATAATAAAAATAACAATTATGGTATTTGTTAAGTGCTTATGTGCCAAGCACTGTTCTAAGCACTGGTGTAGATACAAGGTAATCAGGTTGGCCCATGTGGGTCTCACAGTTTTAATCCCCATTTTCAGATTAGGTAATTGAGGCAGAGAGACATTAAGTGGCTTACCCAAGGTCACACAGCAGATTAGTGGCAAACCAGGATTAGAACCCATGACCTCTGACTCCCAAGCCTGTGCTCTTTCCACTAAGCCATGCTGATTCTAGCAATAAAGAGACAATCCTTGCCCACAATGATCTCACAATCTAGAGGGGGGAGATAGATAACAAGTCAACTGACATCAATATAAATCAATAAAATTACAGCTATATACATAAGTGCTCTGGGGTGGGGAGGGATGGAAGAGCAAAGGGAGCAAGTCAGGGTGACAAGGAAGGGAGTGGGAGATGAGGGAAAGTGGGGCTTAATCTGGGAAGACCTCTTGGAGGAGATGTGCTTTCAGTAAGGCTTTGAAGGAGAGGGGAGTAATTGGTAGATTTGAGGAGGGAGGCTGTTCCAGGCCAGAGTTAAGACATGGGCCAGGGGTTGGTGGCAAGACAGGAGAGAAGGAGGCAGAGTGAGAAGGTTAGCAGCAGAGGAGCGAAGTGTGCAGGCTGGGTTATAGAAGGAGAGAAGTGAGGTGAGATGGGAGGGGGCAAGGTGATGAAGGCTTTAAAGCCAATGGTGAGGAGTTTTTATTTGATACAGAGGTGGATAGGCAACCACTGGAGATTTTTGAGGAGGGGGGAGGTTTGTCCTGAACATTTCTGTAGAAAGATAATCTGAGCAGCCGAGTGAAGTTTGGACTACAGTGGGAAGAGGCAGGGAATTGGGAAGTCTGAAAGGAAGCTGATGCAATAGTCTAGCAGTTTGGATGGAGAGGAAAGGGTAGATTTTAGTGGATGTTTTGAAGGTGAGACGGACAGGATTTGGTGACAGATTGGATATGTGGGTTGAATAAGAGAGCCGAGTCTAGGATAACGCCAAATTTACAGGCTTGTGAGATGGGAAGGATGGTGGTGCCATCTACAGTGATGGGAAAATCTGGGAGAGGACTCCTTACACAAGGAATGTAAGCTCCTGGTAGGCAGGGATCATACCTACCAACTCCATTGTATTATACTTTCTCAAGGGCCTATTATAATGCTCTGCCAAGTGTTTAATAAATACAATTGATTGTTCTTCCTGTAGGCTCAGGTAGTTTAGCAAGGAGTTTACAAGTGCAGGGAGCAGGACTGATTCCTCTCTATGGTTTTTATGTAAATTACAAAAGCATTGAGCACCACACTAGTCAACTTGGATTCTGGGAGCCCATTATTGGGTAGGGACTGTCTCTATATGTTGCCAATTTGTACTTCCCAAGCGCTTAGTACAGTGCTCTGCACACAGTAAGCACTCAAATACGATTGAATGAATGAATGAAATGACAGAGCAAATTTGACTGATCGGTTCATCCAGATTCTGAAACTACTTCCCAATGGCATGGCTGGAGGGGACAGATCTGCCCTGCCCAGTCCATTCTCCATTACCTTAAGGGCAAGAGGGCCTGTGTAGTGGACTTGGGCCTGTTTAATTCATTCTTTGTGGCCACTTTGGAACATGCAATAAGAGACCTGGATGCAGGGGTAGGAATTTGCTTCGGGTATTCCAAAAAATTCTTCCAACTCACCAGAGTTCAAGCACCACCTCATGCATGTCCCCAGGATGTTCATTCAAGAATTGATGAGGGCAATGATTATGTAGTAGAGGCCCATTGTGCAAAAGACTGAAAACTGCTTTGTCAATTTTTTTTATTATATGGTATTTGTTAAGCACTTACTATGTGCAAGACACTGTTCTAAGCAATGAGGTGGATATGAGTTAATCAGGTCAGACACAGTCCATGCCTTAGTCTTAATCCCCATTCTACAGATGAGGTATCTGAGGCAAAGGGATGTTAAGTGATTTGCCATAGGTCACAAAGCAGACAAGTAGCAGAGCTAGATTAGAATCCAGGTCCTTCTGCTGTAAGGCTCGTGCTCTAAACAATAAGCCATCCCGTCTCTCTTCACATACACATATATTTTCTTACTGTTGAACTAGTGCAAGAGACTATACCACCCGGAAGTGGGATTTAGTTGTATGGAATTAAGCATGCTTACATTCCTCTGAAGAATCAGTTATGTTTTATAAAACAACTGTATATTCACAAATAAAGTTTCCTACATAAAACATTTTCCCTCAGGTTGTATTCTCAGTTTCCTGATAATAATAATGATGATGGTATTTGTTAAGTGCTTACTATGTGCAAAGAACTATTCTAAGCACTTGGGGGATGCAAGGTAATCAGGTTGTCCCACCTGGGGCTCACAGTCTTCATCCCCATTTTACAGATAAGGGAACTGAGGCCCCAAGAAGTTAAGTGGTTTGCCCAAGGTCACACAGCTGTCAAGTGGCAGAGCTGGCATTCAATCCCATTCCCAAGCCCCTGCTCTCTATGATTTATTACAAGTTTCAGGCTTGGGTTAATTTTTATGATGATTACATAATTGCCTGCAAATGTGAGCTCCTACAGATAGCTGGATCTCCTGTTCCTTGAATAAATGTTCAGCCATTCTGATGCATACAGGTTCAGCTTGCTTCCTGTTCTAAAAAGGTTCACCTGTGTACACTGGAGAGTGCATTCTTCTGAAGTTGAGGGTTTGGATGAGGGAGAGGTAAAAGGTGCATGTAATTGAATTACCACCCACTTAGGTGAACAAACTTACATTCATTTGAACTGAATGTCTGCCCAGTAAGTCTAAATCATAGGTGCTTTTGGTTAGGTTGATCGCACAATTCAGCTGCAGCATGTGCACCTGAGGTAATTGACTCTGACAGCTTTTACCACCCGTGCTTCTGCTGAGCTGGGTAAAACTCCTGTGGAGGAAAAGGCCTTTTGCTGCTTTTTTCATACCATGCTCAAATACTTACTGCAGAACAGCTGAGAGAACAACAATGTCTCATCCTCGAGGCATTGATGAACCTAGTACTGGAGCGGGTTCTAATCTAGCTTTGCCACTTGTCCATTTTGTAACAAGTGGAGAAGCAGTGTGGCTCAGTGGAAAGAGCCTGGGCTTGGGAGTCAGAGGTCATGGGTTCTAATCCCACTCTGCCGCATGTCTGCTGTGTGATCTTGGGCAAGTCACTTAACTTCTCTGAGCCTCAGTTACCTCATCTGTAAAATGGGGATTAAGACTGTGAGCCCCACGTGGGACAACCTGATCACCTTGTATTCCCCCCCAGCACTTAGAACAGTACTTTGCACATAGGAAGCGCTTAACAAATACCATCATTCATTATTATTATTATTGTGACCTTGAGCAAGTCACTTAACTTCTCTGTGCCTGTTAACTCATCTGTAAAATGGTGATTAAGACTGTGACCCCCAAGTGGAACATGGACTGTATCTACCCCAACACTTTAAGTACAGTTCCTGTTACATAGTAAGCACTAGACATACCATTATATGGGGGTGGGGGGTGGGGGGGGTGGTGTGTGTGTGTGTGTGTGTGTGTGTGTGTTATATATATATATATATATATATATATATATATAGTGAATGGAACCTAAACTGAAAAGTTAACAAGGTAGATCATTCATTCAACTGTATTTACTGAGGACTTACTGTTAGCAGAGCACTGTACTAAGCACTTGGAAAGTACAATTCAGCAACAAAGAGAGACAATCCCTACCCAAAACAGGCTTACAGTCTAGAATATTATCCCTGTCATCCTGGAGTGTTAAACGCACAATCACTTAACTCTGTCTCTTAAGGAGATTAGATGGTGTAGCACAGATTATTGACTTTTTTATTAAATGGCATTTATGAAGCACTTACTATGAGCCCAGAGACTGTTCTAAGCACTGGGGGAGATACATGATCATCAGGTCGAACAAAATCCCTGTCCCACATCAATCAATGGCATTTATTGAGCACTTACTGTGTATTTAAATATCAAATGCTTGGGAGAGTTCAGTACAACAGAGTTGGTATGCATGTTCCCTGCCCACAGGAGGTTCAGTCTAAATTGGAGGGAGGAAGATTTAATCCCCAGTTTACAGAAAACTGAGGCACAGAGGAAGGGAAGTGACTTGTTCAAGGTCACACCACAGACAATTGGCAGAGCCAGAATTAGAACCCTGGTCCTCTGTCTCCAAGGCTCATGCTCTTTATACTTAGCCAAACTGCTTCTCTTGACCTACAAGTAAGAAGACCTGAATTCTAATTCTGGTTCTGTCACTTTCCTGCTGTGTGAAATTGAACAAGTCATTGAACTTCTCTAGGCCTCAGAGCCCTCATCTGCAAAATGGGGATTAAAATAACTTTTCCCTCTTCCTAGACTATGAGCCCCATGAGGGACAGGGACTGTATCTAACCTGATTATTTCATGTCTACCACAATGCTTGGCAAATAGTACCCACTTATATACCAAAATTATAATTATGTAAGGAATGGTAGAATTTACCTTAGACATTACAGATAGGTGCTGATCTGGCTCAGGAATCCATATTAGGAATGGTTCTTGGTCAGACTTTCATTTTGTTTTTCTTCTGTGGAGGGTTAACTCATGTTCTAAAGTTCTAAACATAGTTTTGTAAGAAGATATTGCTATATGTTGAGGCACAGTATGTTTACCATGACCCCAGTATACTTGGGACTTCTTGTCTACTCTCTCAACCTCCTAACTGGTCTCTCCAGACCTCAGGCCTGTTCCCTATTCATTCATTCAGTCGCATTTATTGAGCACTTAACTGTGTGCAGAGCACTGTACTAAGCGCTTGGGAAGTACAAGTTGGCAACATATAGAGACGGTCCCTACTCAACAGTGGGCTCAGTCTAGAAGGGGAAGACAGAGAACAAAACAAATTAATAAAATAGAATACATATGTGCAAGTAAAATAGAGTAATAAATATGTACAAACATATATACATGTATACAGGTGCTGTGGGGAAGGGAAGGAGGTAAGGCAGCGGAGATGCAGAGGGGGAGGAGGGGGAGAGAACGGAGGGGGCTCAGAGGAAGGAGGGGGCTCCCTATCAATCATATTTGAGCACTTACTGTGTGCAGAGCACTGTACTAAGCGCTTGGGAAGTACAAGTTGGCAACATATAGAGACAGTCCCTACCCAACAGTGGGCTCACAGTCTAAAAGGGGGGAGACAGAGAACAAAACCAAACATACTAACAAAATAAAATAAATAGAATAGATATGTACAAGTAAAATAAATGAATAAATAAATAGAGTAATAAATATGTACAAACATATATACATATATACAGGTGCTGTGGGGAAGGGAAGGAGGTAAGATGGGGGATGGAGAGGGGGATGAGGTGGAGAGGAAGGAAGGGGCTCAGTCTGGGAAGGCCTCCTGGAGGAGGTGAGCTCTCAGTAGGGCCTTGAAGGGAGGAAGAGAGCTAGCTTGGCAGATGGGCAGAGGGAGGGCATTCCAGGCCCGGGGGATGATGTGGGCCGGGGGTCGATGGCGGGACAGGCGAGAACGAGGTACGGTGAGGAGATTAGCGGCACAGGAGCGGAGGGTGCAGGCTGGGCTGTAGAATGAGAGAAGGGAGGTGAGGTAGGAGGGGGCGAGGTGATGGACAGCCTTGAAGCCCAGGGTGAGGAGTTTCTGCCTGATGCGCAGATTGATTGGTAGCCACTGGAGATTTTTGAGGAAATCCAATCTACCCAAATCTATCCAATCCTTACTTCACTCATCTTTATAAATGTTCTGCCTCCTCTTTCTACTCCTCAAAATCCTCCAGAGGGTACTTTGTATCTAACAGAAGCATCCAGACATTGGTTTGAAGGCAGTCCATCAGCTCACTACCTCTTAACTTTCTATAATTTTTTTTTGTACTACAACCTTGCTTCTACTTTCCATTCCTCCCAGGTTCCTCTTCTCACTGTCTCATTCATTACTGACACTTCCAAGCCCATCTTCAAAGTCCTTCTGAAATCTCACCTCTTTCAGGATACAGATTAATTTTTCATCCCCCTCTAGGTTTCATCCTACTTAACATCTAACCACTTTTGCATCATTTTATCCCCTGTGTACTCCCAGCCCCTCATTACCCAGCACTTCGCACAGTGTCTGGCACATAATAATAATAATAGCATTTATTAAGCACTTACTATGTGCAAGGCACTGTTCTAAGCACTGGGGAGGATGCAAGGTGATAAGGTTGTCCCACAGTTGGCTCACAGTCTTAATCCCCATTTTACAGATGAGGTAACTGGGGCCCAGAGAAGTGAAGTGACTTCAGTCACATAGCTGATAAGTGAAGGAGCTGGGATTTGAACCCATGACCTCTGACTTCAAAGCCCATGCTCTTTCCACTGAGCCATTAACAAATAGCATAATTATTACCCTTTTGTATATATCTATTTTTATATTCTACAATAGAAGCACTTCTTCCTCATTTCAAATTTTATGGCTATTTCCCCACTTAGATTTTAACCTCCTTGTGGGTAGGAATCACATCTTCTACTGTAGTCTCCACACTGCTTAGACCAGAGCTCTGTACACAGTAGGTACTAAATAACAACACTGATTGATTGATTCACTAGCATATTTCAACAGCTGTTCTTCTAGCTCCACAGGTGTATCCAAGCCTCTCTTCCTCCTTTCCTCTCTCTCTCCCTTCCCCTTCAACCACCCTTCCTTTCCTCCTTCTCATATCTCACAAACAAGGACTAAACATTAACAGAATCCTTGTGTGAGGGAATTTGATGTTTCCCACACAGCACTTATGTACACATATATAAGTAATATACTATAAATTATTTGTACTAATATCTATCTCCCCCTCTAGACTGTAAGTTTGTTGTGGGGAGGGAACGTATCTACCACTTCTGTTGCATTGTACTCTCCAAGAGCTTGGTACAGTGCTCTGCACATGATAGCTGCTTAATAAATACCATTGATGATGATACTGATGATGACAGAAGTAATTGGAAAAAATAGGCCATTTTTAGGGTCATAACTGAGGCAAAAGATACAAAAAGGAAAGCAGGAAAGATTATTTTAGCTGCACCTGCTGCCATGTAAAACTAACTCCCAGCTGTCAGAGGCCAACAGTCATCTACACTTGCTGCCTGGAATTCCTCAACACCAACTCTCTCCTCGACCCCCTCCAATCTGGCTTCCGTCCCCTACATTCCACGGAAACTGCCCTCTCACAAGTCACCAATGACCTCCTGCTTGCCAAATCCAACGGCTCCTACTCTATCCTAATCCTCCTCGACCTCTCAGCTGCCTTCGACACTGTGGACCACCCCCTTCTCCTCAACACGCTATCTAACCTTGGCTTCACAGACTCCGTCCTCTCCTGGTTCTCCTCATCTCTCTGGTCGTTCATTCTCAGTCTGTTTTGCAAGCTCCTCCTCCCCCTCCCATCCCCTTACTGTAGGGGTTCCTCAAGGTTCAGTTCTTGGTCCCCTTCTGTTCTCAATCTACACTCACTCCCTTGGTGACCTCATTCACTCCCACGGCTTCAACTGTTATCTCTACGCTGATGACACCCAAATCTACATCTCTGCCCCTGCTCTCTCTCCCTCCCTCCAGGCTCGCATCTCCTCCTGCCTTCAGGACATCTCCATCTGGATGTCTGCCCACCACCTAAAACTCAACATGTCCAAGACTGAACTCCTTGTCTTCCCCCTCAAACCCTATCCTCTCCCTGACTTTCCCATCTCTGTTGATGGCACTACCATCCTTCTCATCTCACAAGCCCACAACCTTGGTGTCATCCTCGACTCCGCTCTCTCATTCACCCCTCACATCCAAGCCATCACCAAAACCTGCCGGTCTCACCTCTGCAACATTGCCAAGATCTGCCCTTTCCTCTCTATCCAAACCGTTACCCTGCTCGTTCAAGCTCTCATCCTATCCCGTCTGGATTACTATATCAGCCTCCTCTCTGATTTCCCAACCTCCTGTCTCTCCCCGCTTCAATCCATACTTCATGCCGCTGCCCGGATTGTCTTTGTCCAGAAACGCTCTGGGCATGTTACTCCCCTCCTCAAAAATCTCCAGTGGCTACCAATCAACGTACACATCAGGCAGAAACTCCTCACCCTCGGCTTCAAGGCTCTCCATCACCTCGCCCCCTCCTACCTCACCTCCCTTCTCTCCTTCTCCAGCCCAGCCCGCACCCTCCACTCCTCTGCCTTAATCTCCTCACCATGCCTCGTTCTTGCCAGTCCCACCATCGACCCCCTGGCCCACGTCATCCCCCGGGGCCTGGAATGCCCTCGTCTGCCCATCCGCCAAGCTAGCTCTCTTCCTCCCTTCAAGGCCATACTGAGAGCTCACCTCCTCCAGGAGACCTTCCCAGACTGAGCTCCCTCCTTCCTCTCCCCCTCCTCCCCCTCTCCATCCCCCTGCCTTACCTCCTTCCCTTCCCCACAACACCTGTATATATGAATATATGTTTATACATATTTATTACTCTATTTTACTTGTACATATTTTTTCTTTTTATTTTATTCTGTTAATATGTTTTGTTCTCTGTCTCTCCCTTCTAGACTGTGAGCCCACTGTTGGGTAGGGACCGTCTCTATATGTTGCCAACTTGTACTTCCCAAGTGCTTAGTACAGTGCTCTGCACACAGTAAGCACTCAATAAATATGATTGATTGAATGAATGAATGAACAGGTTCTTGAATCTCCCACAATATTATGGAATCTTCTGGGAATAAGACCCAATCAACAAACACAGAGCACGTACATTTAGGATAAATGCCCTTTCTGTGTTCCTTCTTCTGCTTGCTAGTTGTGTCACTTGTGAATATACCTGCTTAGAACTTTGCTGGGGAAATTTGTCTATTTGTTCATCTACTGACACCTAAAAATATTAGTATAGTGTGAGCTGTGGCTTTATTTCCATTTCTAGTTTTCCTACTAAGTCTAGTAGACCTGATTTTTTCTAGATTTCCACATCTAATAATTGTGAGCTTGAGGTTTAGAACCTGGTTATGAGACCTTCTTTGGAGCAACAGGCAATCATATTTATTAAACACTTAGCACAGTGCTGTGTATGCAGCAAGTGCTCTGGAGAATGTAATATATCAGAGCTGGTAGACACATTCCTTGCCCACAGCAACCTTACAGTCTAGAGAGGGAGATAGACATTAATATAATAATAGGGGAGGAAATATCGCAGCTGAGCCTGGAAGTGGAATGGTCAAAACTTATCTGTTTGAGGCACTTAATGTTCACCACACCCTCAGCCCCACAACATTTAACTACCTATCTGCAATTTATTTATATGTAGTCATATGTATATTTTGATATTTGGATACATATTTATATATTCCATTCATTTGTTCATATTAGTGTCTGTCTCCCTCTCTAGACAGTAAGCTCCTTGTGGGCAGGGAATGGGTCTACCAACTCTGTTGTATTGTAATCTCCCAAGCACCTAATACAGTGCTTTGCATACAATAAATGCTCAATAAACACAAGGAAAGAAGTTTTTAGTACAGTGCTCTATGCACAGTAAGTGCTCAATAAATACTACTGACTGATCGATTGATTGAGGCAACCAGATTTCTCTGTCCAAAGACACTCACAATTTTGTCTACAATTACTAACAGAGCTACTAGACAGCTTAACCTGGAGGCTGGATTTGAAGTTTGATACCTAGAGAATATTTAGACTAATAATACTGGCCAGGTACAATAGGTCAAGTGACAGTAAACTGAGAACCCAGTGATGGGAATGTAATGCTACATAAATTACAATTCTCCCTCTGCATGTGCACTGGGCATTTTAAGATGTTAAGCTGATTCTAGAATAATGAGATGCAGATGAATCATTCTTTCTAGTCATCTAACCTCAAGAGGAATGAAAGCACACTCTTTCATTTGCTGTTTCAAAAATAACTAATAATTCTTATAGGGAAGTTGAAGTTTTTCAAATCCAAATGTCATACCCCTCATTGATCACGGTTTAAGAATCCTCTTGACAGTAGCAAGTAAAATAAGGACACGAGTTATAATCAAGGTATCATCCACAAGTGTCCATAAAACTAAACTAAAAATAAAACTAAAAAAGAAAATAAATAATCCATACAAATCTAGAAAAATACAAAATTCACATAAAACTTTGGTGTCTGGCATGTTCAAAACTGCTGAAAAAAGAATCAGTGCTGATGAGGCAGGGCAAGCTAGTGTAGCCACTTCCAGAAGGAGGCTTTGTAGAGTTCATATTACAGGGTGAGTGAGAGCTGCCTGATTAATAATAATAATAATAATCTTGGTATTTGTTAAGCACTTACTATTTGCCAAGCAATGTTCTAAGCTCTGGGCGGTGGGGAGGGTTGGGGGGGAGAGATACAAGGTGATCAGGTTGTCCCATGTGGGGCTCACATTCTTAATCCCCATTTTACAGATGAGGTCACTGAGGCACAGAGAAGTTAAGTAACTTGCCCAAAGTCACACAGCTGACAGTTGGCAGAACCAGGATTTGAACCCATGACCTCTGACTCCAAAGCCCATGCTCTTTCCACTGAGGCATGCTACTTCTTGGTCCCTCAGATCCAGAGGAGGAACCATTCCTCTCCTCCTCCCCATCCCCCCCCACCCTACCTCCTTCCCCTCCCCACAGCACCTGTATATATTTCTGTGCAGATTTATTACTCTATTTTACTTGAACATATTTAATATTCTATTTATTTTGTTAATGGTGTGCATCTAGCTTTAATTCTATTTGTTCTGTCGACTTGACACCTGTCCACATGTTTTGTTTTGTTGTCTGTCTCCCCCTTCTAGACTGTGAGCCTCTTGTTGGGTAGGGACCGTCTCTATATGTTGCCAACTTGTATTTCCCAAGCGCTTAGTACAGTGCTCTGCACACAGTAAGCACTCAATAAATACGATTGAATGAATGAATGAGTGAACAATGGGGAAACCACCCCTCTAAATCAGGTTTCACCTCCTTCAGGGATGTTTAGACTTCTCAGAAAAGTGTCCCTAGGAGACTCCAGGAACTGCATTGTACACCAGAGTCAGATCCATAACCTATTCTGACCACTGTAAATGCCTCCTGAAGGCAGGAATCTCCCCCATGGAAATCAACTAACCAAGATTACTTTTGCAGCAAAGCCAGTTACTAGAACTTTCTGGTTGGTTGAGTGCCAGATAACACTACTTCTACAGTACTTCTTTATGCTTGACCATTTTTCTAAGGTTATCTTGTACACAGTAAATAATATCTAATTGTTCTGACTAAACTAGAAAGGACATTTAAAATGATTTTTTTTTTGGTGGGGTGAACACGAAATTTCCACAGTGTTTAGATGGACTAATTTAATTGGCATCTACAACATTACCAATCGAATCCTATTAAATTAGTGCATCTCAATATTATGATATCCACCCAATCATAGTTCAGGAGAAACCCCAAAATATAGCAAGCCTCAGTAAACTTGCCAAACTTACAAAAGTTACTTATTTTCAGCTTAAAGGTTAAAAAAAAAAGTTTAAATGTGTCAGTTGGCATGAAATGGGGTTTTGTGTTTTCTTCAGGATTTGATACAGCATAACAGTAGATTCATTCATTCAGTAATAATAATAATAATGGTATTTGTTAAGCGCTTACTATCTGCTTAAGTACTGTTCTAAGCACTGGGTGGGATACAAGGTGATCAGATTGTCCCACGGGGGGCACACCGTCTTCATCCCCATTTTGCAGATGAGGTAACAGGCACAGAGAAGTGAAGTGACTTGCCCAAAGTCACACAGCCGAGAAGGGGCGGAGCCGGTATTGGAACCCATGACCTCTGACTGACTCCCAAGCCTGTGCTCTTTCCACTGAGCCACCTGCTTCTAATATCTATTGAGTGCTTACTGTGTGCTGAGCACCATACTAAGTATTTGGGAGAGTACAACAATAAACAGACACAATCTCTGCCCATACACATTAACATAAATAAATAAATTACAGATAAGTACATAAGTGCTTTGGGGCTGGGGAAGGGGTTGGGGGAGAGCAAAGGGAGCAAGTCAGGGCTTTGCAGAAAGCAGTGAGAAGAGAGGAAAAGTGGCTTGGTTTAGGAAGACCTTAGGGGAGATGTGCCTTTAATAACACTTTGAAGTAGGGGAGAGTAATTGTTAGTCAGACCTGAGGAGGGAGGGTGTTCTAGGCCAGAGGCAGGGCATGGGTTAAGGGGTCTGCGGTGAGACAGGCCAGATTGTGGCAAAGTGAGAGGTTAGCATTAGAAGAATGAAGAGTGTGGGCTGGGTTGTAGAAGAGGAATAGCGAGGTGAGGTAGAAGGTGGCAAGGTGGTGCAGTGCTGATACATTATGACTCAGCTGGTTTATGGATATTATTCTTATAATTCAATAGACATTCTATAAGTAAAAAAAGATCCAGCAGATTGAGTGTAATGGTTGCATATATCCAGTAAAAAATATACTATCCGTATGCATTTCAATTAATGAAACCCTAATAGTAATGCATTTTATTGTGTTATGGTATTTTGTCTATGTATACTTGCTTCTCCAGTTTGTTGGATCTATGTAGATTCATGAGTAGAGAATGTCTCCTCATCCTGAGTGCTAAGATCTGTCACTAAAGGTAACAAAAGTATTTTTAGTAAGATGCCTCAGGCATTTTATGAAATTTTAAGTAATGGGGCATTGAAGCATGTTAAGATGGGATCCATTTCCTCAGTTACTATTGCATTTGAAAAAGCACAGTATCAGTTTTCACTAACCAATCAACAGCAAGACAACAGTCACATTGGCAAGGAAATAATAGATGGATGCAGAGATCTACTGAAGATTCATTCTTACTTCAAAGAACTGTTCAGAGTTCCTAGGATCAATATTCTCAAATAATTGGATTTTTTCCACCTCTCCCCTGACTAGCCATCTCAGAGACAAGCCTGGCTCTCCCTGACTAGCAACCCTCTCCAAATCATGGCCCCAGACTTAGTGCATTTAAAAATGCAGGTGCCTGGGAGTTCCCTGGGTGGAAGGGGAGAAAAGAAAAGGAGAAAAGTAGATAGACAGTGGAAAGGGAAGAAGTGATGGAGAAAGGGAGGGAGGGAAAGGGGCTACTTGCTCCCCAGAGCTCCACCCTCCATGAACATAGCCAGTCACAAGCTTGCGCACCTATGGCTTCTGTGACTTTTCTGGTGACATTTAAGGGTGGCTGCTTAGTTTCTAGCACCAGGGTCTTTGCCTTTTCTAAGGGCTTAAGAGAGTACAACAGAAATCAGCATACATGATCCCTTCCCTCAAAGAGCTTACACACTAGTGGAGGGAGAGGACAATAAGTTAAATAAGGTACGATTAAGTAATAGACTATATTTACTATGTAAGTGTTTCAGGTTGCATGCTTTGTTCCTCTCAAGTCAATCTTTTCATTGTGCCTTGTTCTTATCTCTCTCACTATCAACTTCAATCATTATATATTGAGTGTTTACTGTGTGCAGAGCACTGTATTAAGTGCTTGGGAAAGTGCACTATAACAGAACTATAACTTCCTTCTACCTGGATTTCCCACCTCCTTCATATCCAACACACTAATGCTCTTCCTTTCCCCAGAGCCCTTCTAAAACCATCTCTTTTTTTCCTTCTGCATCAAGCAGAAAAACCTCACAATTAGTTCCAAGGCTCTCCACCATTTCTCCCCATCCTACATATCTGGTCTCTTTACCTGCTACTCCCAGGTCTCTGATCATTCCCTCCCAAAGTAATGTTAAAACTGTATCCCACTCTCAACTCTCCTGCCTCCACCCTGTCTCTCATGGTTCCACCCTTTCACTCGCAGAAACTGCCATCTCAAAGGTCACCACTGATCTCCTCCTTGCCAAGTCCAATGGCCACTACTCCAACATAATACTCCTCCATAATACTCCTCAACCTCTCAGCTGCCTTCGACACTGTTGACAACCCCTTTCTCCTGAAAACATTACACAAATTTAGCTTCACTGACATTGTCATCTCCTATCTCTCTGGTACTCATTCTCAATCTCTTTTGCAGGCTCCTCTTCTGCCTCCCATCACTTAACTGTGGGTGTTTCTCAAAGTTCAGTTCTGGGTTCCCTTCTATTCTCCATCTACACCCAGTCCCTTGGACAACTTATTCGCTCCCATGGATTCAACTACCATGTCTCTGTGAATGATTCCCAAATCTACATCTCCACCCCAGATCTCTCTCCTTCTCTGCAGTCTCATATTTCTTCCTGCCTTCAGGGCATCTCTATGTGGATGTTCTGCTAACACCTCAAAAGTAACTTGTCCAAAACAGAACTCCTTATCTTCCCACCCAAACTCAATCATCTCCCTGAGTTTCCCCACCAACAAGCCACTCCAACAAACACCAAGCCACTCCAGCAAATCCAACAAACTCTGCTGCCCTAAAATCTCGCCTCCTCCAACAAGCCTTCTGTAATTAATTACCAATATCCTAAGTTGCATCATCTCACCAGCCATGTTTAGTATTTACGCACTTCAAAAATAAATCAACATTCATTAAGCACCTATTGAATAAATAATTTACATTATGTAATTTAAAGACATATGATATATATTGTTGTGTGGTTGGAGGTGGGGAGGCTATCAAGTGTCCAAAAGTCACAGACTGAGGTGCAAAGATGATGTGGAAGGGAGAGTGAACTGGGTAAAAGAGGGCTTAACTAGGGAAGGCCTTTTGGAGGAGATGTAATTTTGGTAATGATTTGAAGGTAGGGAGAGTGGTAGTCAGCTATATATGGAGCAAGAGGGAATTCTAGGCTATGGGGATTATGTGGGAAATGGATTACAGGCATTTATTCAGTTGAACAGAATTATCTTTTCTGATTACACTAATGGGGAAGGCTGACATAAAAATAATGACAAATAAAATAAGGTCCATGTGGTCAGGGAATGTGTCCCTTCTTTCCATTCTACTTCCCAAGTCCTTAGTACAGTACACTACGCCCGGTGGGCCCTTAGTGAGCACCTTTACTACAACTACTAGTATTTATTGAGTGTCTACTGTGTGCAAAGCACTGGACTAGGCATTTGAGGAAGTACAATAAAAGGGAGACAACAGAATCTCTGACCTAACAATTTAATGGGAAAACTTACAGTCTAACAGATGCATGCACTTTGATCTTTGATTCTCATCCTGGATTTTTTACCCTGTGTCTTTATCATAACTTACAATTCCTATGTGGCAGAGAAGACACTCATGTTTTCACCACTAACATCTGGAATTTATTTTGTGCTGCCCATCTTACTCAACATAAGAGAACATTTTTAGCTTTGATCTCTGCTATGTCCTCAGAACATCATCACAGTGAACATTTCTAGGCTCAAGATACTTTCATTGCCTTAAGAAACTGAAATAAGTGGGTTTTTTAAAAGGGTATCCCTAGAAACAGATCAGCACAGGAATTACATATAGAATATAATTAGATGGTACATATGAATATTCAGCTATTCTTTAATGTTAAAACCACAAACACCTCTGCATTAAAATATATTACCCCAATCTTGGCAGTAGTTATAAGATTAAAATAGCCAAGTGCGGTTACAATTTGCTCATTTGGCATATAAACAGCAGAACTGGGTAACAGAAGGTGCCGATAAAGACAAATCCTCTATTCCTGTGATTGCACAGTGGTGTTGGGGCTCAGCAAGAGCTTCAAGCTTGGCTCCTCAGTTGTGTCTCTAGAGAAGGCCAGTTTTACTTCCTGCTCTGCTAAATATGCTTCAGGAGCCCTGGGTCCTCCAATTGCTCCCATTTAAGGGTGATTTGTAAGTGAGGAACTCCCACTGATGATGATAGGGGTTCCTTTATGGGCAGGGGATCACCAGGGACAAGATCGTAGGTTCCAAGACTTTGCCAAGTTGAGAGTCTAGGGGCCATCACAGAAAAAGGGAAAAAAAAAAAAAAAAGAAAGAACGGACTACTCAGGGTCTCTTACCTTAAACAGCACCTTCAGCTCCAGTTCCTCCTGGAAAGTGCCAGCCACTGTTACCTTAGCAGGTTGCCACTGTGATAACATTAATATTTAAAGGGGTGAAGAGAGCACTGAAAGATGTGAGAATAATAAGAGTTTGGACAGAAGAGAAGGTTGAGTATTATTCTTCCAGTACTGAATGAAGCCACCTAATATCCCCTTTCATTCTTAAGTGACTAATTACTTCTGAGCCTGGTATGTCTTCTCTACGGCTAAAGTCAAGCTGGCTCTGATGGGGAAGTGATGAAAGGAGAAAGAAAGAAAAATCAATCGTATTTACTGAGTGTTTACTGTGTGCTGACTACTACACTAAGTGCTTGAGATAATACAGTATAACAGAGTTGTTAGACAAATTCCTTGCCCATAACAAGCTTACAATCTAGAGGGAATAAAGAGGAAAAGGGAAATAGCCAAGAGGTCTGATGGGGAGATGGGCAAGATAGGATTGGAACAGAAAAATAAAACAGGTGGAACTGAAAGAAGAAAACTGGAGTGAGAAACAAGAATAAATGGAGAGTAGAGAGAGAAAGAAGGACTCATTCAATCGTATTTATTCATTCATTCAATTGTATTTATTGAGCGCTTACTGTGTGCAGAGCACTGTACTAAGCACTTGGGAAGTACAAGTCGGCAACACATAGAGATGGTCCCTACCCAACAACAGGCTCACAGTCTAGAAGGGGAAGAAATGATGATGGCATTTGTTAAGTGCTTACTATGTGCAAAGCACTGTTCTAAGCACTAGGGAGGATACAGGTTGATCAGATTGTCCCAAGTGGGGCTCACAGTCACCATCACCATTTTACAGATGAGGTAACTGAGGCATAGAGAATAATAGTAATGATGATGGTATTTGTTAAGCGCTTACTATGTGCAAAGCACTGTTCTAAGCACTGGGGGATACAAGGTGATCAGGTTGTCCCACGTGGGGCTCATAGTCTTAATCCCCATTTTACAGATGAGGGAGCTGAGGCACAGAGAAGTTAAGTGACTTGCCCAAAGTCACACAGCTGACAATTGCCGGAGCCGGGATTTGAACCCACAATGTCTGACTTCAAAGCCCGTGCTCTTGCCACTGAGCCATGCTGCTAAGTGACTTGTCCAATGTCACACAGCTGACAATTAGCAGAGTGGGGATTTGAACCCATGACCTCTGACTCCCAAGCCTGTGCTCTTTCCATTGAGCCATGCTGCTTCTCCTACAAGACAAAGGGAGTAGGCAATTAAAGGATGTTCGGAAGATTATGGGAAAGAAGAGAAAATACAACATGAAGGAGAATGGAATGAATGGGTTTCCACAGATCAAATTGCCATTTCAACATGTACTCATTGGATTTTTTTTCCCTGACCATCTTCAACGGTGGCTAAACTTCAAAATGGAAATCCATTGGTCCATATAAGAAAAGTCACTCCCACTTACTGGTCATTTTGACTTTCATCTTAATCGAATTTTCTTCTTTACAAAAGCAGCTATAATATGCACAGTCTCACGTGATTTAGAAAGGAATAAGAATTCTTGTTCTTTTTAACTTGGTCATTGCCTGGTTGGAAATTCAGTAATTGCTTTTTGTTGTTGTTTTAAAGAGTTAGCAGCTATCATACTGTAAACTCGTTCTTCCCAGATAATTGTAAACAGCTTCCATTTGAGGGCTGAAATGATTCTTTTCTTAATAATGTATTCATTCAATTCCAGCATGTGACAACTGTAAAGCAGGTTTTACCCAGAAATGAAAGTTTCCACTGTCCTTTCATAGCTATAAATTCCAAATATCCTGTTCACTAGCAATTATAGTAAATTGATTCTAGTATAAATTAATGATAAATCAAAGGGAAGGTGAGCCTCTTCCCTTTCTTCACTGGGAAACTATGAACATCATCTTCCACCCTTGTTCTCACACTCTTCCAACTCCCTCAGAATCAGAAGCTGGAAAACAGGAGATGGCAGTGGGAGACGGCAGTGGGAGTTGCAGTCAGTTTATTCCTGTACATTGAAGTGATTTCTTTGGACAAGCTGACAGAGATGGACATATCCAAGACCACTCTGACCCAATAAAAATTGGGCAGGCAGAAACCCCAATTTGACCTGGGGCTTTTCTCACTCATTCTAAGTGGAGTGAGTTTACTCCCACTACTGAAACACTAAAATTACTAAGCTATAAAATCAGAACTGCATGTTTCACAATGTGTGTCACATCCCAAGCCATTTATACTTCCAGGTCATTGAAGTAATCACAGAGAGTGCACAAACCCAACATTTCCAATCGCTGTTAACCCACTGCCCTCATCCTCCTTTTGTTCTTGAACTCCCTTCCACCTCATACCCAACAAATCACCACTCTCATAACCTTCAAAGTCTTACTAAAAGCACATTTTCTCCAACAGGCCTTCTCTGATTAAGTCCTTAACCACTTCACCGTCCTTCTGCATCGCCTACTAACTCGTGTCTTTACCCTCTTATGCACGTTCGTTCCAGCCTCACAGCGCTTGTGCATAGATTCAATCATTCAATAGTATTTATTGAGTGCTTACTGTGTATCCCTATACTCTGCCATTTTCCCTGTCTATAACCTATTTTACTGACCATCTCCCCATCTAATCTATAAGTACCTTGAGAAGCAGCATGGCTCAGTGGAAAACAGCCCGGGCTTTGGAGTCAGAAGTCATGGGTTCAAATCCCAGCTCTGCCAATTGTCAGCTGTGTGACTTTGGGCAAGTTATTTAACTTCTCTGGGCCTCAGTTACCTCATCTGCAAAATGGGGATTAAGACTGTGAGCCCTCCATGGGACAACCTGATCACCTTGTAAGCTCCGCAGCACTTAGAACAGTGCATTCCACATAGTAAGTGCTTAATAAATGCCATCATTATTATTATTACCTTGTGGGCAGGGATTGTGTCTACTGCCTTTATTATACTGCCCTCTCCCAAGCACTTAGAACAGTTTTCTGCATACAGTAAGTGCTCAGTGAATTCCTTTTATTGATTTACTACATTCTCAATGGGAGTTTGAAATTACACCTGAAATGTTGTTTCACCTAATTTTGTCATTGGCTAAAGTGAATCCCCTTCCTCTCTCCCTCCAAAACATTTTGCCTTCAACATTGCTCTTCACAAGAGACAGAGCAGCAAGATAAACAAATGGGAAGCTGTTGCCTATTCGCAAGATAAACAAATGGGAAGCTGTTGCCTATTATCAAGGCTCAAAAGATTTTGTCAATGACTGTTTTCCAGTCAGATTTCCTGCTGGTGATGGACAGTCAGTCATTCAGTCCCTGCCTGATTAGCAGTCAGTTTTCTCCTGTCACTCAGTTGGCAAAGGCTAGGTAGAGCTCAGTCAATCCATTGTACTTATGGAGCCCTTCCTGTGTACAGAACACTGTTCTAAGCCCTTGGGAGAGTACAGTATAAGTCCACCTTTTCTCCACTCTTGCCCAAGGGCAAGTGGGAAGCCCCTTGACCTTTATTTATTTTAAGATAAATATAAATTTCCTGATCAGTGGTTGGTGCATGGACAGAACTAAAACCTGGAGCTTATTCTTGAGAGGATCAGTGTTTACTTGAACTCTACCCAATTCCCTACTTTTTTTCTGGCAAGGGTAACTATAATGGAAGCAGAAATGAAAGAGAATGTTTCTTTTTATAACTAATGAGAGGTGTCTTTGGGCAAAGATGCAGGATTGCATGGAAATAGTTGTTAGACTACTAAAGTGGCTAACACTGTAAAAAAAATACCATTTATCAAGCAAAAGTCCTTCATGAAAAATGGGTAAAGTTAAAGCAATCATTAGTAGCAATAGTATTTATAAGGGCCTACTTTAGCGGAACACTGCATTAAGCGCTGGGGGAGAATATGGTGTGTGGGGAGGGGGATTAGACATTATCATTATAGGGAAAAGAGTCCCCTTTAAATTGAAAAAAATGTGGTTAGATTGAGTGTAAACAGGAAACTAATTGCAGTTTGATAAGCCTTGCAAGTGCTTATCTCTCCAGCCCTGACCGCTCTTCCTCTCTGCAGTCTCACATTTCCTCCTGCCTTCCAGACATCTCTACATGGATGTTCTGCTGACACCTCAGACTAAACATGTCCAAAATAGAACTCCTCATCTTCTCACTCAAACCCTATCCTCACCGTGTCTTTCCCATCACTTTAGACAGCACTACTATCCTATTCCTATTATTGCCGCTAATCTCCTCACCTTGCCCCATTCTCACCTGTCCTGCTGTTGACCCTGGCCCAAGTCATCCCCCTGGCCTGGAATGCCCTCCCTCCACACATCCGCCAAGCTAGCTCTCTTCCTCCCTTCAAAGCTCTACTGAGAGCTCACCTCCTCCAGGAGGCCTTCCCAGACTGAGCCCCTTCCTTCCTCTCCCCCTCCTCCCCCTCCCCATCCCCCCGCCTTCCCTCCTTCCCCTCCCCACAGCACCTGTATATATGTTTGTACGTATTTATTACTCTATTTTATTTGTACATATTTATTCTATTTATTTTATTTTGTTAATATGTTTTGTTTTGCTCTCTGTCTCCCCCTTCTAGACTGTGAGCCCGCTGTTGGGTAGGGACCGTCTCTATATGTTGCCAACTTGAACTTCCCAAGCGCTTAGTACAGTGCTCTGCACAGAGTAAGCGCTCAATAAATACGATTGAATGAATGAATGAATTCCAGGCTTGGTGTTGTCCTCAACTCATCTCTCTAATACAACCCAAATATTTAATCTATTACTAAATCCTGTCAGTACTACCTTCACATAATCACTAAAATCTGTCCTTTCCTCTCCATCCCAACTTCTATCATGTTATCACACCCAGGGTAGGGTACATCTGGGTATTGACATCGCAAGACTCAGGATAATGTATACCTGTGAGTGTCTGCAGATGTGGTCGCAGCCACAACAGCAAGTTTATTGTAAAAGCTGCAACAAAGAAAAGCAGTAACCAGGAACCCCTGGTTAGCACGGACCTGAGCCAGTCTGTCAGAGGGAATATCTCCAAAGGGATATATCTGACAATAGGAAACCACAAAAACAAAAGCAAATCTTAACTGCAGTTCAGGGAAGAGGAATACTCACAAAGAACCACCAGAAAACGATGAGCTGGAGTCCATGACAAAATGCAGGAGCTGCGGGGAGTCCCTCAGATGTTCCTGAGAGTTGAGTTCAGGGTTACCACAGGGTCTGTCTCCCCCTGTCTAGACTGTGAGCTCATTGTGGGCAGGAAATGTGTCTGTTCACTGTTGCTGTATTATACTATCCCAAGCACTTAGTACAGTGCTCTGCATTCATTCAATCGTATTTATTGAGCGCTTACTGTGTGCAGAGCACTGTACTAAGCGCTTGGGAAGTACAAGTTGGCAACATATAGAGACAGTCCCTACCCAACAACTGGCTCAGTCTAGAAGGGGGAGACAGACACAAAACATGTAGACAAGTGTCAATCATCAGAACAAATAGAATTAAAGCTATATGCACATCATTAACAAAATAGAATAGTAAATATGTACAAGTAAAATAGAGTAATAAATCTGTACAAATATATATACACAAGTGATATGAGGAGGGGAAGGAGGTAGGGTGGCAGGGATGGGGAGGAGGAGAGGAAAAAGGGGCCTCAGTCTGGGAAGGCCTCCTGGAGGAGGTGAGCTCTCAATAAGGCTTTGAAGGAAGGAAGAGAGCTAGCTTGGCAGATGTGTTGAGGGAGGGCATTCCAGTCCAGGAGAAGGACATGGGCCGGGGGTCGATGGCAGGACAGGTGAGAGCAAGGTACAATAAGGAGGTTAACATTTACTGCACACAGTAAGTGCTCAGTAAATATGATTGAATGAATGAAAGAGTTCAAACTCAGGGCATCATGGAAAAATCACTGAGAGAATCAGGCAAACACTACTGTGTGTTAATTATGTTCTCGAGGACGTACAAAAAAAGGCATGCAGGTAATTATAACCTGCTTCATAGCACTTTGGGCTGAATATAAGCTTCAATGAAACAAAACTTATGCATTAGCCTTCACCAAGGAAATCCTGAATACAAGGTTTAATGCAGTTTTAGCAATACCACCTATGAGCCACATGATATCACAAAAGATTAAAAATTATTTTATGTAACAGTTTGCTCAATGGCCCTGAGCAATATTTTCTGTGCAGGGCCTGTGAGGAGAAGGGATAATAACCAGACACCTAAGCACCTGCTTGGTATTTATAAGTAGGGAAGGTCTGCATAAATATTTGGAAGACATGGGGAAGTGAAGTCTAAAACTTTGTTGTCTAAAGCTCTGGCTGAGAGACACCACAGGGTGCCTGGGAAATGTTCACCACAGATGGCAAAGGTGTCCTACTGCATTTTCTTGTTTCTTTGGGCAGAATGTGCAAAAGGTTTTCAACAACTCATACTCATGGATACACACACAAAAGTGGCAGTGTCACCTTTGAACAGAGGTGTGGCTACCAACAATCACAACATTCTGTTGGAGAAAGGAACAACAGATATACCAGTATGACATGATACAGTAAAGGAGTGCTCTCCTTGAGCAGAGATTTTTCCTAAACAGAGTAATCAAGCGGAATATTTGAAAATAGGGAAACAAAGTGGAAACTATATTAGGCTAGCAAAGAGCAGTCTTTACATGGAGTGCTAATTATGCAGAGATCTTTTTATCCACACCATACACATGCATAGGCTCTCAGGGTCAGTAGGATCACCTTCAAATATAAGGGACATCTTTAAATATGAGATAAATCAAATAGGTTTCTCCTTCCCTGTTGGATTTTAAGGACATTTTTAGATCTGTCTAATTTCCCCTTGTGCAGAACACCAGATGGAACTGGAAGCACACAGTGTGCTAGAAAATATTCGCTATTCCTGCTCAAGATGGTAAGGACACATCCCACTTCATGTTGTCATTGAAACTATCACAACTAATGCCACCTGAAATTAACCCAAAATCAGAAAGTAGAATAGTTTTTAAAATTTTACTATAGAAGTATCGACAATATAATGAAGAATTTTATTGTGACATTTTCTGTTAAGTTCCTTTAAGAGTTTTGAATTCTCAACCTTTGTAATTAAGAGTTCATTTCTTTACTATTTGTCATTATGTGCTCAAAGTAAAATCCAAATGCCAAATCTTACAAGATTCTACCCAATCTAATGACCAGATTTTGTTGTAACCTTTGCATTTGAGGTAATTATTATAGCATTGGCAGTTTTCCCAGACCACTGAGAGCATCGGGAATAAGAATTCCAGTCTTATCTCTAAGAGGCAGACCCCTTACCTATACAAACACCTCAACATAACTGACACAGTTGTCTTTCTAGGAAAAGCAGTTGGTTTGCATACCTGTCATTCACCCAGAGAGGGACCAACTCAATCTAATGAAATCATCTGGGACTGAACTCCAAACTCTATGGGAGGACTGGGTCAAAGGAGAAGTCAGAAGAAGTTCTCACTTCTTCTTGGCCCTCACTTTGGAACAGAACTAAGCTTGGACCTCAGGCCAATGCTGCTGGAGATGATCTATTTGGAGGCCTGGGACCTAGGTACAGTTGGCTGGAATACAGAAATATCTGAGAAGGAAGAGGGCCCTAGGTTAAGTTAAGAACCAGTAGAATCTAGGGAGTATTTGCACTGATACTATGATTTTCTTTCGCAGGCAGCATCCTCAGTATGATGCTGACATATACTCCATGCTAAGGGAGATCTCTCTCCTATGAATTGTCACCTTATCATGACAGAAGAGTTTGCATGTGGTGAAGCTCAGAGCTATGCCATATACAGGTGCCCATAATGGAAAGGTCTAAGCTGAAGCATCAAAGTCGATTCACTTGAGCTGGGCAGCAGTGGCATGGGAAACAGTGAAAGGCAGATGATCACAGGATCAAAATGTTGATCAAAGACAATAGCAGAGATTCAAGTTTTTACTGCAAGGAAGAAGGCAATGGTAAACCACTTCTGTATCTTTACCAAAAAAACTCTGTAGATACGCATACCAGAATAATAATAATAATGTTGGTATTTGTTAAACACTTATGTGCTAAGAACTGTTATAAGCACTGGGGTAGATTCAAGGTAATCCTGTTGTCCTCCATAGGGCTCACAGTCTTTATCCCCATTTTACAAATGAGGTAACTGAGGCACAGAGAAGTTAAGTGACTTGCCCAAAGTCACACAGCTGATGTGACATAGCCGGGATTAGAACCCATGACCTCTGACTCCCAAGCCCGGGTTCTTAAAATGGGATGTTCTGAAGAGGGTGTGTCCATGGAGTCGTTATGGGTTGGAAACGACCCGATGGAATTTGAAAAAGGGAGATTTAAGATCTTATATTTGATACCTTTGTATACATTGTAAGCACATTTGTACCTTTTCATTCTATAAAGAAGGATCCTGTGAATTCTGCCTTTTAGGCACCCCATTACATCAGATAGATCATGTTATCACTTTGGGAAGGAGATTGATGCAAACTGCCTTTCTTACCCAATTGGCTGTTGGACCAGCAGGGTAAAGGCCCAGCATGCTAAAGGTCCAGCAGCATTCCCTGACAGCTACCCATAATTCTTAATCAAAATCCATCAAGACACAGGTTGGAGGCCGCAATTTACCTGGACAAAAAACTCAGGCTGCATTAGCTGGAACCATGGTGGATGGGGTAATGAAAGGAAAGAGTTGTAATCTGGGACAGAGCCAAATAGGCAAGGCTAGCTGGATATTCTTTTAGAAGTCTGGCCCAAGTTTGCTAACAAAGTCCAGAGGGTAGAATTGGCTACCAACCCTATGTGGTGAAGCAGGGGTCCAAACTGCCTATGACAGCCACTTTTCAGAGGTCATTCAGTCAATCATATTTACTGAGCATTTATTGTGTGCAGAGCACTGTAGTAAGCACTTGGGAAACTACAATATAACAATAAAGTTGCCTGCATATGTCCACATATGACTCTTCTTAATGTGTCAGGAAACACCTCATAGTGTAAGAGTCAGTCAATTGTATTTATTGAGTGTTTACTGTGTGCAGAGCACTGTACTAAGCACTGGGGAAAGTACAATACCACACACATTCCCTGCCCATGACGAGTTTACAGTCTAATGGGGGAGACAGACATTAATACAAATAGGTTACAGATATTTACATAAGTATTGTGGGGCTGGGAGGGGGCATGAATAAAGAGAGCAGGTCAAGGTAGCGCAGAAGGGAGTAAGAGGAGAGGAAAAGAGGGTTTAGTCAGAAAAGGCCTCTTGAAGGAGATGTGCCTCAATAAGGCATTGAAAGTGGGTGGAGTAATGGCCTGTCGAATATGAAGAGGGAGGATGTTCTAGGCCAGAGGTAGGTTGTGGGCCAAAGGTTGGCGGTGAGAGAGATGAGATAGAAAATAAGAGCATCAAAATGCCATTTCTGGATCAGGTCAAAAGTCCATCCAGACCATTATTCCTGCATTCATTCAATCATTTATTAAATGCTTACTGGTTGCAAAGCATTATACTTAGCCCTTTGGAGAGTACAATATAACAGACATATTCCTGCCCACAATGAGCTCAAAATCTAGAGGGGGAGACAGATGTTAATATAAATAAATAGATAAATCAATTACAGACATATACATATGTGCTTTGGGGATGGGAGGGAGGATGAAAGGAGGAGCAACTAAGAGCGTCACAGAAGGGAGCATGAGAAGAGGAGAGGAGGGCTTAGTCAGGGAAGGTTTCTTGGAGGAGATGTCCCTTCAATAAGGTTTTGAAGTGGGGGAGAGCAACTGTCTGATATGAGGCAGGAGGGCATTGCAGACCAGAAGTACTCAACATGTCCAAGACTGAGCTCCTTATCTTCCCTCCCAAACCCTATCTTCTCCCTGACTTTCCCCATCACTGTGGACAGTACTACCATCCTTCCCATCTCAAAAGCCCGCAACCTTGGTGTCACCCTTGACTCCGCTCCCTTATTCACCCCACACATACAATCCATCACCAAAACCTGCCAGTCTCACCTCCACATCGCCAAGATCAGTCCTTTCCTCTCCATCCAAACCTCTACCTTGCTGGTTCAATCTCTCATCCTATCCCGACTGGATTACTGCATCACCCTCCTTCCTGATCTCCCATCCTCCTGCCTCTCCCTGCTTCAGTCTTTATGACACTCTGCTGCCTGGATTATCTTTCTACAAAAATGCTCTGGGTATGTCACTCCCCTCCTCTAAAATCTCCAGTGGTTGCCTATCAACCTTCACATGAAGCAAAAACTCCTCACCATGGGCTTCAAAGCTCTCCATCACCTTGCCCCCTCCTACCTGACCTCCCTTCTCTCCTTCTACAACCCAGCCCACACCCTCCACTCCTCTGCCGCTAACCTCCTCACTGTGGCTCATTCTCTCCTGCCCCGCCGTAGACCCCTGGCCCACATCCTACCTCTGGCCTGGAATGCCCTCCCTCCACACATCAGCCAAACTAGCTCTCTTCCTCCCTTCAAAGCCCTACTAAGAGCTCACCTCCTTCAGGAGGCCTTCCCAGACTAGCCCCCCCACTTTTTCCTCTCCTCCTCCCCATCTTCCCCCTCCCTTGGCCCTACCCCCTTCCCCTCTCCACAGCACTTGTGTATATTTATACATATTTATTACTCTATTTTATTAATGATGTGTATATCTATAATTCTATTTATTTTGATGGTATTGACAACTGTTTACTTATTTTGTTTTGCTGTCTGTCTCCCCCTTCTAGACTGTGAACCCATTGGGTGGCTCAGTGGAAAGAGCCCGGGCTTTGGAGTCAGAGGTCATGGGTTCGATTCCCGGCTCTGCCAATTGTCAGCTGTGCGACTTTGGGCAAGTCACTTCACTTCTCTGGGCCTCAGTTCCCTCATCTGTAAAATGGGGATTAAGACTGTGAGCCCTCTGTGGGGCAACCTGATCACCTTGTAACCTCCCCAGCACTTAGAACAGTGCTTTGCACATAGTAAGTGCTTAATAAATGCCATCATCATTATTATTATTATTATTGGGTAGGGACTGTATATGTTGCCAAATTGTACTTTCCAAGCACTTAGTATAGTGCTCTGAATACAGTGAGCACTCAAATACAATTGAATGAATGAAAAGTAGGTTGTGGGAGAGAGGTAAATGGCAATATAGATGAGATCAAGGTAGCATTAGAAGTGAGAAAATTTGCACTATAAGGTTAACCTTATTCTTAGTAAAGAGTAGACCCAGGGTGCTGGCTTCCCTCCTTGACATCCATTTATGGATGCACTTTTCCCCTTACAACCCTAGAAGCCATGTGCCCACCTGCCTGCAGTGAATGCACTGTCAGTGTGCACCCCCTCATCCCGGTGGTGTAGGATTTGGCATTCACCCTATGCATATCCTTCATGGTTTTATAGATGTCGTTTATGCAATTATGTCCCCAGTCTGAAGAGTCCAAACTCATCTGGTCTATGTCATTAGGAAGCAATCAAGAGTCTTCAACTCTCCTGATCAAATGGGGGGTTTCCTTTCTTTGATTCTGTTCCAGACTTGGTTCGTCTGAGGGAATTGAATGTCTGAATGGGACTTTAATGGGGCACTCAAGTCCAACCTCCAGCACTTAAGTATGGCCCAGAGGAAAAAAAAAAAGACTTATCTGATCACACTTTACAGCAATAACAGTAACAAGTGGCATTTGTTATAATCTACTAAGTGTCATGCACTGTACTAAACACTTTGGAAGATACAATAATAATAATAATAATAATAATAATAATAATAATAATAATGGCATTTGTTAAGCGCTTACTATGTGCAAAGCACTGCTCTAAGTGCTGGGGAGGATACAAGGTGATCAAGTTGTCCCACGTGGGGCTCACAGTCTGAATCCCCATTTTACAGATGAGGGAACTGAGGCACAGAGAAGTGACTTGCCCAAAGTCACACAGCTGATAAGTGGCAGAGTCAGAATTTGAACCCATGACCTCTGACTCCCAAGCCTGTGCTCTTTCCACTGAGCCACGCTGCTTCTTCATTTGTAGTATTTGTCAAGCCCTTGCTATGTACCAAGCACCGTACTAAACATCTGGGTAGATTCAAGATAATCAGACCCTACATGGGGCTCAGTCTAGGGAGGAAGGGGAACAGGTAATGAATCCCCATTTTGCAGATTCATTCACTCAACCATATTCATCGAGCGCTTATTGTGTGACGGTGAGAGAACTGAGGCACCAGGAAGTTGGGACTTGCCGAGGGTGACACGACGGAGGATCTGGGATTAGAACCCAGGTCCTCTGACTCTGTGGCCCGGGCTCTTCTCACTAGTACATGCTACTTTTCACACTACCCTCATCCAGTTTAGACATCAGGGCTGAGTGCGAAGCTCACATCCACCGTATCGATCAGTGGACTCCTCTCTGGATCTAGTGACAATCCGGTGGAAATCCAACCGTCACCAAGGAGCTAGCTTTCGAGCCTTGACTGTAAACACCTACCATTATTAAACAGAGAGCTGTAGCCCAGAGATGCTTTCTAGGAGATCAGAATGAATGTAGCTGAAATACGGGGTCATCACCATACTAGATACAAGATAATCAGGTCCAAGTCCATGTCCTAAATGGGGCTCACAGTCTAAGCACGAGAAAGAACAGGTACTTATTTAATCCCTGTTAAGTGTTTACTATGTGCCAGGCACTGTACTAAGCACAGGAGTAGATACAAGCTAATCAGTTTGGACACAGTCCATGTCCTCCATGGTGCTCACAATCTTAATCCCCATTTTACAGATGAGGTAACTGAGGCATAGTGAAGTGATTTGCCCAAGGTTGCATAGCAGACAAGTGTGCTGTGCAGCAGGGACTAGAACCCAGGTCCTGTTGAGGAAACTGAGGAACAGAAAAGTTAAGTGACTTGCCCATGGTCACACAGCAGGCAAGCAGCAGAGTGGGGATTAAAACCCAGGCCCTCTGTCTGACTCTCAAACTCATGCTCTTTCTACCAAGCCACATTCCTTCACTAATGCATTCAAACTTGTCATCGGCCAGGGGGATCTTCCTCTACACTTCTCCATGTTCTGGTTCTATTTCTACTCGGTTCAGAACTAGAGAAGGTTATGACCTAGGATCCTCCGACCAGAAATCTTTTTCTAAAGATTCTTCTCAGTTTGGACCTGGGAAGTCAGTTCCAAATACCAACCTAAAAGTGTGATCAAGGATGTTGAAGGGTCTACTTATCCTCGCCCCTCTCCAACACAGCTTACACACTTCACTCCTCTAACACCAACCTACTCGCTATACCTCAATCTATTCTCTGTTGCCACCCATCCCTTGCTCACACCATCCCTCCCACCTGGAACTCCCTCACCCTTCATATCTGTCAGGCCACCACTCTCCCAAATCGTCAATGTTCTACTAAAATCAAATCTCCTCCAGGTAGCCTTCCTTGAATAATCCCATCCCCCTCACCCTATTTCCACCCACTTCTGAATCGCTAGGTACTCACCCTGACCCTGGCACAGGACATCTATAAATATCTTTATACACTGTTCATTCATTCATTTATTCAATTGTATTAATGAGCACTTACTGTGTGCAGAGCACTGTACTAAGTGCTTGAAAAGTATAATTCAGCACTGTTACCTTTCCTACTAGTAATTTATTTTAATATCTGTCTCCTTAGGTAGACTGTAAGATCCTTGAAGGCAGGGATCCTGTCTACATATTCTGCTGCACTCTCCCAAGTGTTTAGAAAGTGTTTACATGCTATGAACACTCAATAAATACCATAGACTGTGAATTGATTTCTCCAGTAAACAGACAGTTTTTCCCTATATTTGCTGTATTCAGTATAGCCGGTGCAAGGAAGCTGAGAACGAATGTGGTATAATCTCTCTGAAGACAAATCATTAGGCATTGAAGTTATAAATACACCTCCCCATTCCTACTGAAAGAGGCCTCTTGGTAAATCTCATTATTGTATTTACATTATATTAAATTTTCTGAAACCTAGTAAATATTTCCAGATGAATCTGTTGATGGTCTTCTGACTTGAGGGAACTATGGTTATTCATTGAAGTAGATCACATTCCCCATACTTGATTTCCATTTACCCCCAGCTCCTGCTCTAGTGCAGAAAGCAACCAAACACCGACCGTAGGATGAGCACAACAGACGCCCCTTACACCGTATACCATATAGGGGAAAACTGCCTCAACTCCTGTCCCATACCATTTGGACTCAAATCGGCTCCTGCTCAAGCCTGGAAAAGACTCAAACACTGGCAGAAGGGTAAGCCAGCAACCAGTTCCATTACCAGATCTCCAAAGTCTACCACACTGGAGAGAAGCTGCCCTCCCCTACACCCTGGAGAGGCTATCGGCCTCTGTTCAAGCCTGGGAAGGACCCACACACCGTCAAGTGTGAAACTTTTCCAACTTTTAGAGCTTTGAGGAGGCCACAGACCTGGCGGCAAGCTGTGATTTTCTGATTGTTGGAAATAAACTCTGCTCTTCTATTTGTCATTATTCTTCTTATACTTTCTGTTTTCCTCTTTCCATGAGTTGGTCACTAACTTCCCATTACTCTTAGACTGTGAGCCTCATGGGGGCCAGGGACCATGTATATATCTTATCCATGTACTTTTTTCCCAGTGCTTAGTACAGTACGGCACACATGAAGAGTTTAATTAGAAAAGCAGCATGGCTCAATGGAAAGAGCCCAGGCTTTGGAGTCAGAGGTCATGGGTTCAAATCCCGACTCCACCAATTGTCAGCTGTGTGACTTTGGGCAAGTCACTTAACTTCTCTGGGCCTCAGTTACCTCATCTGTAAAATGGGGATTGACTGTGAGCCCCCCGTGGGACAACCTGATCACCTTGTAACCTCCCCAGCTGCTTAGAACACTGCTTTGCACATAGTAAGTGCTTAATAAATGCCATTATTATTATTATTTAACAAATGCTATTACTATTAATATGACTATTTGGTTGTCTTGCCTTTATCAAGATAATAAAATAGATTTATAAAATAAGTACCTAAGCTTTTAGTGATTTTTTCCTCCTTTAGACTAACCTGGATCAACAGCTTACTGAACACGTACTCCCAGAATCAACAGAATTAATAGAGTATATACTCTGAGCAGAACACTGCACTTGGTGCTTAGGAGAGTACAATAAAATCAGAGACATAGTTCCTGCCTTACGATTTAATGAGGAAAGGAAGATATGAATCAATATTTTCCCTCCTACTTGCACTGCATTTAACACTAAAGTGGTAACAACAAGACTATTAAAAATAAGTGGACTATAAATATCTATACCTAGATGTAAATAGACACATCCACATAAGGGCTAACTGTAGCATTTGAGATGCTGTGACCAGGATAATAGAAATTAGTTGAGGAATGCCTCGAGAGAGTTGGCTTTCCAGGAAGGCTTGGAAGATAGCAAAATATGTGATATAGCAGATTTGAAAGAGCAAGGTGATGATAAAAATGATGATGTTTCTTAACATTTACTATGTGCCAAGCACTACACTAAATGCTGGGGTAGATACAATACATTCAGATCAGATACAAACAGTACCTGTACCACAGGAAGGGGAAAGTGTTGAGAAATGAGTTGGAGTTGGGAGAGTTCAGAACAAGGTATTTAAGTTTCTGAGAAGGATTAAATGTGCATGACTCCAAAAGTCATAGGTAAAATTAATTAGGGAGCTTCAGTCAAGATGTACCTTGCAGTACATCTTGTACATGTACCTGGAAAGGAAAGGATAGGAGATTTGAGGGCCAGGATTCAATCAATCAATCGTATTTATTGGGCGCTTACTATGTGCAAAGCACTGTACTAAGCACTTGGGAAGTACAAATTGGCAACATACAGAGACAGTCCCTACCCAACAGTGGTCTCACAGTCTAAAAGGGGGAGACAGAGAACAAAACCAAACATACTAACAAAATAAAATAAATAGAATAGATATGCACAAATAAATAGAGTAATAAATATGTACAAACATATATACATATGTACAGGTGCTGTGGGGGAGGGAAGGAGGTAAGATGGGGAGGATGGAGAGGGGGACAAGGGGGAGAGGAAGGAAGGGGCTCAGTCTGGGAAGGCCTCCTGGAGGAGGTGAGCTCTCAGCAGAGCCTTGAAGGGAGGAAGAGAGCTAGCTTGGCGGATGGGCAGAGGGAGGGCATTCCAGGCCCGGGGGATGACATGGGCCAGGGGTCGATGGCGGGACAGGCGAGAGCGAGGTACGGTGAGGAGATTAGCGGCGGAGAAGTGGAGGGTGCGGGCTGGGCAGTAGAAGGAGAGAAGGGAGGTGAGGTAGGAGGGGGCGAGGTGATGGAGAGCCTTGAAGCCCAGGGTGAGAATTCAGGAACAAGGGGTTGTCTTGCACTTCCATTTTGAGAGTAGCCCACCTGAGAGGAGATGCTTCCCACACTAGAGTCAAGGATTGACCCCTACTCCCCAGTATCTGCTCCTGGCTGTGATGTGCCAAACAACCTGATGAACTGGACCAGTGTGATACAGTGAATTCATTTTTTACCATCTCAATCTTAGAAGGACAGTGGCAAATTGAGGGTGAGCCCACTGTTGGGTAGGGACCGTCTCTATATGTTGCCAACTTGTACTTCCCAAGTGCTTACTACAGTGCTCTGCACACAGTAAGTGCTCAATAAATACGATTGATTGATTGATAAGACCAGTGGGTTTTGGCACACTCTTCCATATTTACAACTAAGGATAGATTCTTACTCTGGTAATGGGTTTCTCCCACATCAGGCCAGACATCTTTTTTTTTTTTTTTTTTTAAAGTTCTGCCTTCTTATGTCCTGGTTTCCATGAAGTCTTTGCTCTAGGAGAGTAATTTTCCTCCTGATTTCCATCCTTTTGTCAGAAAACCAAATATTTTCATGTCTAACACAGAACGAGAGGGAGAGGGAGAGGGAGAGGGAGAGGGAGAGGGAGAGGGAGAGGGAGAGGGAGAGAGAGAGAGAGAGAGAGAGAGAGAGAGAGAGAGAGAGAGAGAGAGAGAGAGAGAAACAGAATCAAGGAGGCTAGCATGACCTTTGAAAGATTTACAAGACAGAGGGAGATAATAATGGGGAATCAACATCTGTATACTTGGATACGTGAGTTTTGGGCATTTTGTATTTGCTCACCCTCAGCACCATGGCACTAATCTACATATCTATAAATTATATGTTATAAATAAGTTATTTACATTAATGTCCAGCATGGCATAGTGGATAGAGCAGGGGTTCTAATCCCATCTCAGCCACTTGTCTTCTGCGTGATCTTGGTCAAGTCACTTCCTGGTATCTAGTAAGCACTTAGCAAAGACCATCATTATTGTTATTATTATAAATGTCTGTTTCCCCCTCTAGAATGTCAGCTCACTGTGGGCAGGAAAAATGCCTTCCAACTCCATTATATTGTACTCTCCCAAGTGCTTAGTACAGTGCTCTGCACACAGTAAGCACTCAATACATATCATTGATTGCTTGATTATTAATTGACGGTCCACACCAAGTTGAAGGTCTACAAAGCGATTGTGTTGTTCAACCTTCAATAAGGCTAGAAGAACTGTACCTAAAACAG
This sequence comes from Tachyglossus aculeatus, assembly GCF_015852505.1. Lineage (NCBI taxonomy): Eukaryota > Metazoa > Chordata > Mammalia > Monotremata > Tachyglossidae > Tachyglossus > Tachyglossus aculeatus. The sequence goes on from NC_052069.1 coordinate 53,994,297, forward strand.
AAAACATCCAGATCCTGGAGCAGTTTCAACAGTTGCAACTAATGAACAATAGTCATACCAAATAGCAGGATGAGATTAACAATAAGGTCCTAAAACACAGTCAGCTCATCAGCAGAGAAGAAATGGTCACAAACACAAGTAGCTAAGCAGGATGGGACTTGTGATGAAGATGGATGAGCCATGTGAGGAGAATGAACAGACAGAAAGATACCCAAGTATCTATAACATAGAGAACCAAAAGGGGTCACACACAAGTTCAAAGGGCAGTATAAATATTTTAAAGACATGAGAGATCTTTTAGGGGGGATCTAAGGGGCTCTTAAGGCTGGGATTGAGAGCTGAGAATCCCTAGTAACATCCCAACCTGGCAGGTAAGAAAAGAGCAGCCTCAGTAAGTCTTAGGTTTTCTCTTGACAAGATAGCCGGCAACGTGACCTTTCTGGGAACCAGGACCAGCTCTTCTCCTCATCAATAAGGAAATTCCATCCCATCCTGCCTTCTACAACACTGGTGGGAAAGATATAGAAACCCACATCCCAAGGTTTTTGCAAAACTCCTGAAAGACTGGTGGCTAATGCAGTGGTTTTTGTGGCTATGGGTGTGTCCTGAACTCTGAGCTCAAGGAGCCAGAAATTCTGCTCCTCTAGCCACAGCACCCTGCTGGTTTTGTTTTTATTTTGTGCAATTGTCTAGGTTATGTTTTAATGTGATTTTCCTTGAGGGACAGGAACCAAGTCTCATTTTCACCTGTGAAGAATGTGTTAACCAACTTTGTAGTGCTGTCCTCTTCCAAGAGCTTAGTACAGTGCTCTGCATACAGTAAGCACTCAATAAATAACATTGATTGAATTATCTTCCAGTGCTTAGTACAGCGCTCTGTCCAGAGTAAGTGCTTAATGAATACTATTACTACTACTCCAAGGTGAAGCAAAGTCTTAATTTGAAAAAGCAATGGACTTCCTGGAGACAGTATACAGAACAGCCTGGTGTGTAGAAATTGGGAGAAGGGTAGCTCATAGAAAGCGAAGGTTTCATGAAGATCAGGGTAGAATGAGCCAGAGTTGAAACAGAGAAGGAGCCCATATGGGATGAATTCATTAGCATAACAAGGATCTCTCCTTACTTGTAAACAAATGAACCAGAATTTTAACTATTCTTACTTGTAAGCAATGAGCAATCCTGCATCTGTCTTTTTCTGCATAGCCCCCATCCTAAAGGGGCCAAATACCAACTAAAATACAGCATCGCCATTAAATGCCTTGATAATCATCACCAAGAAAGCTGCATATTAACTAGGCATTAACTATCAAAGTGCAATATTGTTCCCTAAAATTAATAGGGATTAACATGCTTAGCCATTAAACAAGCAGAGGGGAAATGCTGATGGACTTTTTTTTTTAACCCTCTACCATCTGAAACTTGTTTTGGCCTCATAATGTCACTCATTCATATAGTTATAATACTGCAATCTGATAACGAGAGTCTCATAAAATGAATCTGATTCTACTGGTGCATAAACAACTCACTGGGAATAGATTAGGCACTCTGATAAATTGTACTAACTCTTTCAAATGTCTTGTGCATCATTTAGAAAAGCATTGTTGTAGTTCTTAAATGACTATTAGCCTCTAGTGGCCATAAACAGAGCACAAACTTCTATGCAAGTTAAAAAAAAAATAAAAAAGGGAAGAAAGGATAGTATTCTGGGAAAAGATTCTGAGAGGTAGATGTCAGTGTGGCACATTCCCTTTGATGAATTGACAATATTCTATACTAATGCCATGCTTGCCAGCAAGCTGAATGATGACATGCAGGTTTCTGGTACTGTATCTTGTCATTGATCAATCGGGTTGTGTCAAATATGGATAATTTGCCACATGGGGTCAATTTTGGGGCCCTTTAGACCATCTTAGTTGGAAACATAATAACAGTGGCACCAGATGGTTCTCCTGTCTGTTTCATGGGGTCCATCACCCGGAAACTGTGATGCACCAGCCAAGAGTCAATTCAGTCACTACATTTTTTTTAGTAAACAAATATAATTATATGATTGAACTATTTGAGTAAATCAATCAATCATACTTATTGAGCGCTTACTCTGTGTACAGCACTGTGATGCTTCTCCAGCTGGGTACTGCTCCCTTACTGCTTCCCATAGCACTTCCTGTCTTTCAGGGAGTTTCTCCCTCTCAAAGGTATACGAACAAGATGGACTTAGGGAAGGCTTGCAATTCTGTTAAAAAATGTGTAGAATAATTTGGGTTAGTGGTGTGGCATAGTTGAAAGAACACAGGCCTGGGAGTTAGGAAGACTGGGTTCTAATCTCAGCTCCACCATTTACCTGCTGCCTTCATTTCCTCAACTGTAAAATAGAGATTCTACTTAGATTGTAAACTCCATGTAGGACAAGGACTGTGTCTGGTCTGATTCTACTGTATCTAACCCAGTGCTTAGGACATAGTAAGCTCTTAAATACCACAATTATTAGTATTGTTATTCTGTGGGGGGTTTTAGCTATAGGAAGGAAGAGGGAGGGATGCTAATAGGAGAGAAACAGAGGGGAAGAGAACAGAAGGGAAGAGACAGGAGAGACACAGGAAGTAGGAGAAAGTGAGAGGACATTCTAAGCCTTCTCCCCTTCCCTGTTCCCTGCTGCTATCGCCTCCTCCTCCACTGGCATCACTTTTGGCCAGGGATTTTCCTCACCACCCCGGGCAGCAGAGGTTCAAACCTCACAGAGTTGTGACTGTGTGACCCGTGGGGGTGGCAGCCCCAGACCCTCAGCCCTAGAGGATCACTCAGGGTGGTGGAGTGAGGCCGGTCATAGAGGGCAAGTCCCCATGGAACTCTCAACCTGGCTGGGAGAAGAGTTTTTGGCCTGGCCCCAGCCCAGCGGGGAACTTCAAATCCACCATGGCAGGGACTGGGCTGGAGCTGAAACTTTTTTTACTCAAAGTAGTGAGTATTCAATCATATTTATTGAGCACTTACTGTGTGCAGAACATTGTAATAAGCACTTGGGAGAGTACAATATAACAGACACATTCCCTGCCCACAACGAGTTTACAGTCAAGCCATAGCTAGTAGGGTAGCTATGGGGGGGCTCAGTCAGGGAAGGCCTCCTGGAGGAGATGAGCTTTCAGTAGGGCTTTGAAGGGAGGAAGAGAGCTAGTTTGGCAGATGCGTGGAGGGAGGGCATTCCAGGCCAGAGGAAGGACATAGGCCAGGGGTCGGGGATGGGACAGGCAAGAACGAGGCACAGTGAGGAGGTTAGCAGCAGAGGAGTGGAGTGTATGGGCTGGGCCGTAGAAGGAGAAAAGTAAGGTGAGGTAGGAGGGGGCGAGGTGATGGAGAGCCTTGAAGCCGAGAGTGAGGAGTTTTTGCTTGATTCGAAGGTTGACAGTCAACCACTGGAGATTTTTGAGAAAGGCAGTGACATGCCCAGAGCATTCACTTCACTGCTCTCCTATTACAATCCATTCCGTACACTTCATTCTTCTGGTGCTAACCTTCTCACTGTAACTCAGTCTCTGTCTCACCACCAACCTCTTGCCCACATCCTAGCTCTGACCTGGACTGCCCTCCCTCCTCATAGCAGACAGATAATTGTTCTCCCTCACTTCAAAACCTTATAGAAGGCACAGCTCCTCCAGAAAGCCTTCCCTGACTGAGCCTTCCTCTCCTCTTCTCCCATTGCCTTCTGCATCACTCTTACTTGCTCCTTCATTCATCCTCCCTCCCTTCCCCACAGCATATATGTATATATCTGCACATATCTGTAATTTATTTATATTAATGTCTGTCTCCCCCTTTGAACTGGGAGCTCATTGTGGGCAGGGAATGTGTCTGATGTTATATTGTACTCTCCCAAGTTCTTAGTACAGTGCTTTGCACTCAGTAAATGCTCAATAAATATTGTAAATATTAATAATAATAAAGCACTTACAGTAAAATAGCTTGAAAACACAATCCCTGCCCTCAAGGCACTTACAGTCTAGAGAGAGAGACACTAAAGTAGGAGGAAGAGCATCTATTACCAACATCCAAAACAGCTGTCTAATCATATACAATTCCCCACAACCCTACTTTACCCCAGACCGCGAGATCCCACATCAGACATTACCCCAACTCTTCTTAATCCTTTTGCTGTCCTTGCACCTATGTATTTATTTATGCCCAACAACAGCAACTCTATCTCCCATATTAGAATGTAAGAAGGAAATAAGCAGGAAGTGTATCACAGTTCTGATGTAATTCACAAATGCTTAGTACACTGCATCACACTTAATACCATCACTGCTACTAAAAATAAGCAGAGCCATGAAATGAAGGCTATCTGTTGTGTTTGCCTTGCATCTGAATGAAGATATGTACCAAATTTAAGAGCATAATGGGGTTGAAACCTCACTCTCCTCCTCTGAAATAGAGTCTTTTGCATTATGAGCTTTTGCTTATGGTATTGTACAAAGAAAATAATTATTTCTTGGCAGAACTGTTCCAGTATAACTAGACTGGTTTTGTTCCAGAAAATAGGAAAAATATATCCTCTATTTTTAAATTATGATAAAATGAAAAAAATGTATGTGCCACTATTTCAAAGTGGAAGAGTAGATAACTTTTTTCTAAATTTCTAAATTAGCACCCAAGAAATTCTTAGTGATTCAAATGTGAAAACAAATTGGCTGTGAATTGGTCTTCAGTTGGCATTTGAAACTGTAACTAGCTGGGGTCTTATGTGATTTATAAGTAAAACATTTAAACTGACAGCTTTCTTAAAAAGTCTTTAATGATGGAAAAAGCAACTGCCTTCACTGTAGCATCACCAGCAATAGAAAAGAGTCACCATTTTCAACACTTAACCTGAAAATATAGTTATTTTTAATCCAAACACAACAGTTGGTTTCAATTATGAATTGTGATTTTGCAAGGCCAAAGCTCCATCTGCCTCTTTGAAATAATGTTTTATTTCCTAATCTGTGCATGGAATTTTGAATGGTTTTAAAAGAACAAAGAACAGAATGTACAAATCAAGGATATTTGGAAAATGGACTTTTGTCATTTTTGGTGCCATTTTGAAGCAGAGTCAGAAAAGAGCCAAATTTTGTCAGTTAAATTGCTGCAGAGATGAAAGCTAGTCTTTGAAAGTATAGGGTCAGGAGCACATCCAAATCATACCACATTGGGAAAAAATTTTTTCCCAGTTGTGAAGTATTAAAAAAAATCCGTGCAAGTTTCCCCTCATTTCTCTTGAGATATAATCCATGGCTAGAACTGCAACTGTTTAAAGTAGCTAATGTGAGAAATCTGTTCACAGTAAAAAATGGGGCTTTTGATTTCAATGTTCAACAAACTGTGGAAAAAAAATCATTCAAGGTAAAAAGATGACATTCAAGGGTGACAAGTTGTAGTTGTTAATAAGATGTTAAGATGTGAAATAACTAGCACTTTTGGATGTCAGACCATATTTCTGTTACTGTGACTGGGAAAATGCCTGATTTTTAAGTGGTTTCAATAAATACTAAAATGAGTTTCAATAAATACTAAAATGACACCAGAACAATGTATAAATCACCTGGGAAATAAATCATTTGCAAAGCAGAACAGAAGAAAAATGTAGGCTCGATAAGTTATTTTGAAAAATGTTAATGTGACTAAAACAAGCAGCTCTCCCCAGTGTCGATCCTGATTGAATCAGGGGATGAGATGGCTGTACTGATCCACCCCAGCAATTACTGTCACCCCCAGTGAACTGGGCCAGGGTGGACAAGGCTGTTCACAAGACCATCAGGCACAGAAGTGGCCGCACATGGGTGTCCCAGCTCTTTATCAATTAATGACATTCACTGTATGCAGAGTACTGTATTAAGTAATGATAATAATCATTAGAGTATTCATTAATGTGCCAGGCACTGTATTAAGCAATGGTGTAGATGCAAGATAGGTACTTTGAGAAAGTTCAATAAGGGTGGTTGAAGTAACCCCAGAACACGGAGAGCTTACAGTCTACAGGGGGAGACCAATCAAAATAAGTTACAGATAGGGGAAATAGTAGGGTATAAGGATATATACATAAGTGCTATGGGGCCAGAGCAAGTATCAAATTGCTTAAGGAATAATAATAGTAATTGTGGCATTTGTTAAGCATTTTCTATGTGTCAAGCACTGTTCTAAGCACAGGAGAGAGTCAGATTGGACAGAACCGCTGTCCCACATGGGGATCATTGTCTTAATCCTCATTTTACATATGAGGAAACTGAGGCACAGAGAAGTTAAGTGACACAGTCAAGTGCGCATAATTGGCACGGAGGGCAGCCTCTTGGAGGAGATGTGATTTTAGGAGGGATTTGAAGGTGGGGAGAGTAGAGTGGTAGACTTTGGGAAATGAAGGGGGAGGGAATTCCACTCCAGAGGGAGGATGTGAGCAGGGGGCCAGTGGAAGGATAGGTGAGATCAAGGTACAGAGAGTAGGTTGATGCAAGAGAAGTGGAGTGTGTGGATTTGGTTGTAGTAGGAGTTCAGTGAGGTAAGGTAGGAGGAAGAGAGCTGACTGAGTGCCTTCAAGCTGACGACAAGGAATTTCTGTTTGATATGTGGGTGGATGGGCAACAAATGGAGATTTTTAAGAATTAAGGAGCAGTAGACTGGATGTGTTTTTAGAAAAGTGATCCGGGCAGCAGAATGAAGTATGGACTGGAGAGGGGAGAGATAGGAGGCAAGGAGGTCAGGGAGAAGGTTTATGTAGTAGTCAAACAGTTTGCATGGAGAGGAAAGGGTAGATTCTAAAAATGTGAGTCTCTAGACTAGTCTCGCATGGGCCTCTCAGCTTTAATTCCCATTTCACAGGTGAGGTAACTAAGGCCCAGAAAAGTTAGGTGACACCCAAGGTCACACAGCAAATAACAGAGTTGGTATTAGAATCCAGGTCCTCTGACCCCCAGCCTGTATTCTTTCTACTAAGTCTCGGTGTTTCCTTCTTTAAAATAGTGTCCCTCATTGTAACTGAATCCTCTGCATGTGTACTCAGCCTTTTCCATGGTATAGGTGTTGGGACAGCCTTCTAGACCCTGCATAATGTTTATGTACCCTGCCAAACACTGATGACTGGTTACTCCAAGTATTAATGCCATGCCAACCTCGTTCACTTCAAGTTTATCCTTTCCTGCCTTAACTCAGCCCTCTCTTCTGCCAGACAAAACTATTTCTCCTCCCTTATTGACACCCATGCCCATCACCCCCGCCAGCTCTTCCGTACATTCAACTCCCTTCTCAGGCCCCCGGTTCCTCCCCCTCCTCCTTCCCTCACCCCCAACGATCTGGCCTCCTACTTCATTAACAAAATTAAATCCATCAGGTCCGACCTCCCCAAAGTCTCTTCCCCCCTTTCTCCAACCCCCCGGCTCTCAACACTCTCTGCTACTCTCCCATCCTTCCCAGCGGTATCCTCAGAGGAACTCTCCTCCCTCCTCTCAAGTGCTACTCCGGCCACCTGTGCTTCTGACCCCATTCCCTCTCATCTTATGAAATCTCTCGCTCCATCCCTTCTCCCCTCCTTAACTTCCATCTTCAACCGCTCACTCTCCACTGGTTCCTTCCCCTCTGCCTTCAAACATGCCCATGTCTCTCCCATCCTAAAAAAACCCTCTCTTGACCCCACCTCACCTTCTAGTTATCGTCCCATATCCCTCCTACCATTCCTTTCCAAACTCCTTGAACGAGTTGTCTACACGCGCTGCCTAGAATTCCTCAACAACAACTCTCTCCTCGACCCCCTCCAGTCTAGCTTCCGTCCCCTTCATTCCACGGAAACTGCGCTCTCAAAGGTCACCAATGACCTCCTGCTTGCCAAATCCAACGGCTCATACTCTGTCCTAATCCTCCTCGACCTCTCAGCTGCCTTTGACACTGTGGACCACCCCCTTCTCCTCCACACGTTATCTGACCTTGGCTTCACAGACTCCGTCCTCTCCTGGTTCTCCTCTTATCTCTCCGGTCATTCTTTCTCAGTCTCTTTTGCAGGCTCCTCCTCCCCCTCCCATCCTCTTACGGTGGGGGTTCCCCAAGGTTCAGTGCTTGGTCCCCTTCTGTTCTCAATATACACTCACTCCCTTGGTGACCTCATTCGCTCCCACGGCTTCAACTATCATCTCTACGCTGATGACACCCAAATCTACATCTCTGCCCCTGCTCTCTCCCCCTCCCTCCAGGCTCGCATCTCCTCCTGCCTTCAGGACATCTCCATCTGGATGTCCGCCCGCCACCTAAAGCTCAACATGTCGAAGACTGAGCTCCTTGTCTTCCCTCCCAAACCTTGTCCTCTCCCTGACTTTCCCATCTCTGTTGACGGCACTACCATCCTTCCCGTCTCACAAGCCCGCAAACTTGGTGTCATCCTCGACTCTGCTCTCTCATTCACCCCTCACATCCAAGCCGTCACCAAAACCTGCCGGTCTCAGCTCCGCAACATTGCCAAGATCCGCCCTTTCCTCTCCATCCAAACTGCTACCCTGCTCATTCAAGCTCTCATCCTATCCCGTCTGGACTACTGCACTAGCCTTCTCTCTGATCTCCCATCCTCGTGTCTCTCTCCACTTCAATCCATACTTCATGCTGCTGCCCGGATCATCTTTGTCCAGAAACGCTCTGGACATATTACTCCCCTCCTCAAAAACCTCCAATGGCTACCGATCAATCTGCGCATCAGGCAGAAACTCCTCACCCTGGGCTTCAAGGCTGTCCATCACCTCGCCCCCTCCTACCTCACCTCCCTTCTCTCCTTCTACTGCCCAGCCCGCACCCTCCGCTCCTCCACCACTAATCTCCTCACTGTACCTCGCTCTCGCCTGTCCCGCCATCGACCCCCGGCCCACGTCCTCCCCCGGGCCTGGAATGCCCTCCCTCTGCCCATCCGCCAAGCTAGCTCTCTTCCTCCCTTCAAGGCCCTGCTGAGAGCTCACCTCCTCCAGGAGGCCTTCCCAGACTGAGCCCCTTCTTTCCTCTCCCCCTCGTCCCCCTCTCCATCCCCCCGTCTTACCTCCTTCCCTTCCCCACAGCACCTGTATATATGTATATATGGTTGTACATATTTATTACTCCATTTATTTATTTATTTATTTATTTTACTTGTACATTTCTATCCTACTTACTTTATTTTGTTGGTATGTTTGGTTCTGTTCTCTGTCTCCCCCTTTTAGACTGTGAGCCCACTGTTGGGTAGGGACTGTCTCTATGTGATGCCAATTTGTACTTCCCAAGCGCTTAGTACAGTGCTCTGCACATAGTAAGCGCTCAATAAATACGATTGATTGATTGATTGATTGATTAATGTTAACTAGGTTAGAGTTGCCGCCTTGAGGTCATTCTATGATGGGGTTGTATTAAGTAGAAGAGCCTGAACTACAGGCTGAAAAGAGAACTTAATTCCCAAAATTCAATGCATTACATCAACGAACATGAGAGAACCCATCCCAGAACCCATGAAATGGAGGAGAGAGTAGTCAAGGCAATCTGCTGGAAAGCACATAAACACGCACTCAAGCAAGAAATATCTAATAGGGCCACCATGTAATTTAACATTGAATTTAAAGAGAATCCTTAGAATCTGACCCTCAACATTTAAGAGGCATCCCAGTTAGCAACTAGATAGATAATAACTCAAGAATAAGCAGGCCCTGATCCACAGAGATTGAAAATCCAGGAAATCTCAAAACAATATTTTGTTTTTTCCATTGTAACAGAATGGAGAGTGTTCCAGTTTAACATCTGCATTGGGATGTTACATAACCAATTCTCCAAACAAGAGACTATGTCCAATCTGATAATCCTGTGTCTATCCCAGTGTCTCATGCTTGGCACACAGTAAGCACTTAATAAATACCATTATTAACCAAATTCAGAAATCCCCTCCTCTCCTGATTTCAGCCATCCAATTAGCCAAATGACTATGTTTACTACTATATTGAAAAAATCCTCTTTTTTCCCAAAAGAAAATATAATTGGCACAGCTTCCCCATTTTCTAAATGGATTTCTATCAGGAATACATTTTCAGCATTCCCCTCCTCCCCCCAACCACCCCATCAACTGGACAGCCAGCCATGCTATGTCCCCACTAACCGGTTCCAGGTCACCTCTGCCACACTGATGAGACTCCACCCTATTCTGTCTTTCACCACCCCAGCAGGAAAAAGAAGAACACCCATAGCCCAAGGCTTCATCGCTCCATCCCTTCTCCCCTCCTTAACTTCCATCTTCAACCGCTCACTCTCCACTGGTTCCTTCCCCTCTGCCTTCAAACATGCCCATGTCTCTCCCATCCTAAAAAAACCCTCTCTTGACCCCACCTCACCTTCTAGTTATCGCCCCATCTCCCTCCTACCATTCCTTTCCAAACTCCTTGAACGAGTTGTCTACACGCGCTGCCTAGAATTCCTCAACAACAACTCTCTCCTCGACCCCCTCCAGTCTGGCTTCCATCCCCTTCATTCCGCAGAAACTGCGCTCTCAAAGGTCACCAATGACCTCCTGCTTGCCAAATCCAACGGCTCATACTCAGTCCTAATCCTCCTCGACCTCTCAGCTGCCTTTGACACTGTGGACCACCCCCTTCTCCTCAACACGTTATCTGACCTTGGCTTCACAGACTCCGTCCTCTCCTGGTTCTCCTCTTATCTCTCCGGTCGTTCTTTCTCAGTCTCTTTTGCAGGCTCCTCCTCCCCCTCCCATCCTCTTACTGTGGGGGTTCCCCAAGGTTCAGTGCTTGGTCCCCTTCTGTTCTCAATATACACTCACTCCCTTGGTGACCTCATTCGCTCCCACGGCTTCAACTATCATCTCTATGCTGATGACACCCAGATCTACATCTCTGCCCCTGCTCTCTCCACCTCCCTCCAGGCTCGCATCTCCTCCTGCCTTCAGGACATCTCCATCTGGATGTCCGCCCGCCACCTAAAGCTCAACATGTCGAAGACTGAGCTCCTTGTCTTCCCTCCCAAACCTTGTCCTCTCCCTGACTTTCCCATCTCTGTTGACGGCACTACCATCCTTCCCGTCTCACAAGCCCGCAAACTTGGTGTCATCCTCGACTCCGCTCTCTCATTCACCCCTCACATCCAAGCCGTCACCAAAACCTGCCGGTCTCAGCTCCGCAACATTGCCAAGATCCGCCCTTTCCTCTCCATCCAAACCGCTACCCTGCTCATTCAAGCTCTCATCCTATCCCGTTTGGACTACTGCACCAGCCTTCTCTCTGATCTCCCATCCTCGTGTCTCTCTCCACTTCAGTCCATACTTCATGCTGCTGCCCGGATCATCTTTGTCCAGAAACGCTCTGGACATATTACTCCCCTCCTCAAAAACCTCCAATGGCTACCGATCAATCTGCGCATCAGGCAGAAACTCCTCACCCTGGGCTTCAAGGCTGTCCATCACCTCGCCCCCTCCTACCTCACCTCCCTTCTCTCCTTCTACTGCCCAGCCCGCACCCTCCGCTCCTCCACCACTAATCTCCTCACTGTACCTCGCTCTTGCCTGTCCCGCCATCGACCCCCGGCCCACGTCATCCCCCGGGCCTGGAATGCCCTCCCTCTGCCCATCCGCCAAGCTAGCTCTCTTCCTCCCTTCAAGGCCCTGCTGAGAGCTCACCTCCTCCAGGAGGCCTTCCCAGACTGAGCCCCTTCTTTCCTCTCCCCCTCGTCCCCCCTCCATCCCCCCGTCTTACCTCCTTCCCTTCCCCACAGCACCTGTATATATGTATATATGGTTGTACATATTTATTACTCCATTTATTTATTTATTTATTTTACTTGTACATTTCTATCCTACTTATTTTATTTTGTTGGTATGTTTGGTTCTGTTCTCTGTCTCCCCCTTTTAGACTGTGAGCCCACTGTTGGGTAGGGACTGTCTCTATGTGATGCCAATTTGTACTTCCCAAGCGCTTAGTACAGTGCTCTGCACATAGTAAGCGCTCAATAAATGCGATTGATTGATTGATTGATTGATTCAAGAAAACCTCTGGAAGGCTGGCAGTTACTGTAGCAGTCACTATGGCCATGGGCGTATCTAAGACTCTGAGCCACTAGGAATGTGAATTTCTGCTCCTCTAGCCAGAGCACCCTGTTGAGTTTCTTTTTTATTCTATTTGTCCTTGTCTTTTATGTTGTTTTAGTACTCTATTGTTCCTATTTCCCCGCTCCACTAAATCAAGGTCTTCTGGGCAGGAAGGACCCATATTGCCCTTACTAGGAGCTAGCCTTTGAACACTGGAAAGTAGGCTTCAGCCTCTTAAAGTTTCATTTCCATTTGCCAACCTCAATGCCCCCATACCCAATATTGTTCATCTAGCCAAGTTCTCTCTTCTCCCCCACTTAGCCTTGAGGAACTCCTCAGGAATTTGGGGGTTTGCAGCAAAGACGAAGAACTTCACGTGAGCAGTTCAAGCCATTATAATTTACAGTTGCCCAAGGTACAGAAAGAATCTCACTCCTACAGAAATTACCTTTGCACATGGGCAAAATCCTGTAGGTACCTGGGTTTACCTCATCTCTCTTTAATTATTAACTTTTTTGTAGGGTTACAGCTTGTATATCTTGAACCTAGGACCAGAACACCTCAGAAATGTTTTTGTGGTAACTCCCCCTTTAATATCTCTTCTCTTCTTCTTACCTTCTCCTGTGAGAGTAGAGACTCATTGGATGCTTCCCCAACATCTTAGGTCCTTCCAAAGATATATCAGGGAGTTGAGGTGGCTAATTTTTATTCTGGGCTGCTAAGTGTGAGTGACAACTCACACTTTAACCAAAGCACACTCATCCTTTTCCCCTATGAGCAGTCCTTACTATCCCCTGCCTCTGCTCCTTTAGGAATGTGCTAATTGGTCATTTTGGGTCCAACACATTTTTTCCTTCTCCCTCAATCAGTCAATTGTATTTCTTGAGCACTTGCTGTGTGTAGAGCACTATACTAAGCAATTGGAGAGGTACAATGCAGGATCCACCCCTTGTCCACCAGGACTCACAGTCTCTTCCACATGAGTAACAGAATCATCAGGGGTCAGATACTACTCCCTATCTTTCTGAAGGAACCAGGGATTACAGTATTTATATAGTGGGAAGGTATTAGCACCCATTTTATGGAATTTCCTGTGTCAGGAGTGATTAGTAGGTGATTAGATTCAGAGGTGACAATGCATTTAGACAAACCCAGAGTTAAAGTAGTTGCATATGGAGGCAGTTTGTCTTAATGAGGATGAGCTGAAAGCAATGAAATGTTCTAAAGTTTCAGATTCTCAAAGTATACTTCCTCTATAACATAAAGAGGTTTCCCTAAATGGCAATTAAGAATTATTGCATGCAAAAATGTCAAAGAAACTCACTTTCTTGCTAAAATATATTTAGGAAATGGAGTGGAAGAATCTAACAATAGCCCTCATTTATCACTCATTCATCACAACTTTGAAAACATATTCATTCCCTTGAAGACATAAGGAGCTTTCTATATCTTATAATGTTTGTAAACCATCTATTGATAATTTACAATTGAAATTAAAAGAATATCAGATAACAGGTAGATAGAGAAACATCATGGCCAAGTGGAAAGAGCACAGGTTTGAGAATTAGAGGACCTGGGTTCTAATCCCTAATTTGCCACGTGTCTGCTATGTGACCATGGGCAAGTCACTTAACTACTCTGTGCTTGTTACCCCATCTGCAAAGTAGGGATTAAATCCTATTCCCTCCTACTTACACTGTGAGCCCCATGTGGGACAGGGACTGTGTCCAACCTGATTAATTTATATCCACCTCAGCTCTTAGAACAGGGCTTGGCACATAGTAACCAAGTACAATTGCTAAATTAAATTATTGAACAAATAAGTAGTTATTTTCATGAATTATAGTTATTTGCACTAATTGAATCAAAGGGATCTTAGGGCTTTGAAAATACTGTTTTTAACAAAAATTAATTAGAGTAAGTATAAATCAACCAATTAATGTTTTTTATTGAGCTCTTACTGTGCTCAGAGCACTGTACTAAGTGCTTTGGAAACTACACTACAACAGAGTTGGTAGACATATTCCCTGCCCAAGAGGAGCATACAATCTAGATTAGGAGTTTACACTTGGGACTGTCACATATATGGATTTTATTCCCTGAAAACTGTCCTTTTTCAGATGACATTGCCCAGGAGAGACATAGTGATAGCTATACTGGAAGGGTGGAGGGAAATGCAGGCAGGGCATCCAGATAGGAGATTAAAGAAGGCACACCTCCTCCAAGAGGCCTTCTCAGATGAAGTCCCACTTTTCCTCATCTCCCTCTCCCTTCTGCGCCAGCCTGACTTGCTTCCTTTGCTCTTCCCCCCCGTACCTGCCCCACAGCACTTATGTATATACCTATATTTTTATTTATTTGTATTGATACCAGTTTACTTGTATTAATGTCTTTATCTCCAAGTTCCGCCCTTTCCTCTCCATCCAAACTGCTACCTTCCTGGCTCAATCTTTCATCCCATCCCGACTGGATTACTGCATCAGCCTCCTCTCTGATCTTCCATCCTCCTGTCTCGCCCCACTTCAGTCTATACTTCATGCTGCTGCCCAGATCATCTTTGTGCAGAAATGCTCTGGGCATGTTACTCCCCTCCTCAAAAATCTCCAGTGGCTACCAGTCAACCTACGCATCAAGCAAAAACTCCTCACTCTCAGCTTCAAGGCTCTCCATTACCTCGCCCTCTCCTACCTCACCTCCCTTCTCTCCTTCTACAGCCCAGCCCACACCCTCCACTCCTCTGCCACTAACCTCCTCACTGGGCCTCGTTCTCACCTGTCCTTGGCCTCCCCCTGGCCTGGAATGCCCTCCCTCTGCACATCTGTCAAGCTAGCTCTCTTCCTCCCTTCAAAGCCCTATTGAGAGCTCACCTCCTCCAGGAGGCCTTCCCAGACTGAGCCCCCCTTTTCCTCTCCCCCTCCCCATTCCCCCCACCCTACCTCCTTTCCCTCCCCACAGCACCTGTGTATATGTTTGTACAGATTTTTTACTCTATTTATTCTACTTGTAAATATACTATTCTGTTTATTTTGTCAGTGATGTGCAGCTAGCTTTACTTCTATTTATTCTGATGACTTGACACCTGGCCACATGTTTTGTTTTGTGTCTGTCTCCCCCTTCTAGACTGTGAGCCCGCTGATGGGTAGGAACCGTCTCTATATGTTGCCAACTTGTACTTCCCAAGCACTTAGTACAGTACTCTGCACACAGTAAGCACTCAATAAATATGATTGAATGAATGAATGAATGAATCCCTCCCGGCTCCAGACTGTAAGCCTGTTGTGGGCAGGGAATGTCTCTATTGCTGTATGGTAGTTTCTAAGTGCTTAGTAGAGTGTTGTGCACACAGTGAGCACTCAATAAATACAACTGATTGAATGAATGAATGAATGAGTGAATGAATGAATAAATGAAAGAGTTCAGGGAATGCCTGGGTCCTGGACCCTGTAAAGAAATCCAAAGAGAAATAAGAATTGGAGACACAAAGAAAGGGAAAGGTGGAGGGAAAAGTGAAAGCTTGAAGAAAAAAGACAATGGATGGTGGGCATGAGAGGGAGGGAGAGAATCAATCAATCAATCGTATTTATTGATTTCAGCTCTCCTATGAATCAGTGCCTTATCGTGGCAGGAGAGTTTGCATATGCTATTGAAGCTTAGAGCTATGCCTTTGAGAGAGATTCTCTTTTCAGAGTTATCCATAGTGGTAAGGTCTAAGTGGAAACATCAGACAAAGTCGATTCACCTGTGCTGGGCAGCAGCGGCATGGGAAAGAGTCAAAGGAGGTTGATCAAATGATCAAAACCACTTCCAAATATTTTACCAAGGAAAGTCTATGGATATATATCACAGAATGACTACAGATATGGCAGAAGATAGGACATTCTGGAGAAAACATGTCTATAGAGTTGCTGTGGATCAGAAATGACTTAGCATTTGATAATGATGACTTGTGCAGAGCACCGTTCTAAGTGCTTAGGACAGTACAATGTAACAATATAACAGAGATATTCTCTGCCCACAATGAGCTTACAGCCTAGAGGGGCTGAGGTTTTCCTGTATTTGGATAATCAGAGGGGGAAATAAAAGGAAAAAGCCCACTCTGCACACTCCACTCCACTCCTAACACTAGCTTAATAACTGTGACATAGTGAGATGGATGAGATCTCACCACTGATCCCTTTTCCAAGTCCTCCTCCTATCCTGGAACTCTCTCCCCCTCCAAATACCCTAGACCATCCCTCTTTCCACCCCTACAGCATGATTAAGATCCCACCTCCTCCAAGAGGCCTTCCCCAATTAAACCCTCTTCTTCCCAGCTTGCTCTCCCTTCTCTGTCATCTTACTTAAGCGCTTAGTACAGTGCTCTGCACATAGTAAGCGCTCAGTAAATATGATTGATGATCTTTGCACTTAGATCTGTGACCTCTGGACAGTTGATATTCACCCCACCCCCAACTTCGCAGCACTTAGGTACATATCTATAAGTTATATATTATAAAGTACTTATTCACATTAATGTCTGTCTCCCACTCAAGACTGTAAGCTCCTTATGGGCAGGGAACATGTCTGCTAATTCCATTTTTTGTATTCTCCTAAGCACTTAGTACAGTGTTCTGCCCATAGTAAATGCTCAGTAAGTACCATTGATAAATTGATTGCTAGCTGTGATCCTGCAACCAGCACAACACACATCAGTATATGTTCTTGGAGAGCTTATTGAACCTTGAATATTCCATCCCTGGCCACTAGCAATACTCCTCCAGGGAGAAGACTGTAGGGATGAATGCCCAGAAAACACAAAAGGAACACGGCTGCAAGGTACATTCATTTAGAGCATCTGAAAGAGGTGAAGAGACCCTGTCCTCTTCTGCATAACTACTGGGTGTTATTTTGAATCATCTATGAGCCACCAGGAAGGGTCAAGGTTTACAATATTCCAAAGAGGTACATGCTAATCTATGGCTCTCACGACAAATGAAACCTTGGTTATTTAGATTCCTCCAATTAAAACATTGGCTAATGATCTGCCCCTTCATCCCCCCCCCCCCCCCCTTTCTCCACTTGGCTCCCTCTGGCAGGATGTGACTGGTGAGAAAATATGTCTGTTGAATTCACTGTACCAGTGATGCAGTCCCCTCTGGTTGATTGACAGGAGTGGCAGATAGGGAGCAAATGGGGATGCCTATTTTGGGCCCTTGGAAATATCCAGCAGCCCCTTTTCTCATGTTCTCTCATGTACATTCTCACAAAATGTATCCCCAAACCACCAGCCCAACTCTCCACCTCAAACACACGTAACAGGATCTTGTTTCCAGTCTGCCTTTTGCCATACTCATCCCCCACTGTACCTGTTTCTCCTGGCAGCAGGATAAGTATGAGCTGAATCATCCTCCCTCAAGACTCACAGATCCCCAGGAAAATGACAGGTAGGCTGTCTGGCTGCTGCTGTGGGTTTCTTCTTTGCTGGGAGCAGGACAGAGGAAGACAGGAGGGAAGGAAGCAACTCTAGGAAAAGTGAGGGCAAATGGGTGGACCCTGTTCCCCCCAAATTGGAGGTAAATGCAGTTTCTGGGGAGGTGGCCCTGCTGAGCAAGAACTTCCCAAGCGCTTAGTACAGTGCTCTGCACACAGTAAGCACTCAATAAATACGATTGATTGATTGACCCTGATCCAGCCTGCCTGCTCCTCCTCCTGGGTATGGTGTAGTGGGTAGAGCATGGGCCTTGGAGTTAGAAGGTCATGGGTTCTAATCCTGCCTCTGCCACCTGTCTGCTGTGTGACCTTGGGCAAATCACTTCACTTCTCTGTGTCTCAGTTCCCTCATCTGTAAAATGGGGATTGAGACTGTGAGCCCCATGTGGGACAGGGACTGTGTTCAACTCAATTTGCTTGTAACCACCCCAGCACTTAGTACAGTGCCTGGCACACAGTAAGCACTTAACAAATGCATAATTATTATTATTACCTCTCCTCCTCTTATTCCTCTTCTTCTTTCTCCTCCTCCTTCTTCCCCTGTCCTCTCTTCTCTAGTAATGCCAAAATTGAGCCTTTGTAGACTTGAGAAACGGAATAGTGTCTCTAAAACACTCAGTCTTGGAGAATTTACCAGACAGAAGGACCTCTGTCCATACAGTCAGATTGGCTTCATGGTACCCTACAAGGCACAGCCTACCTCATCATTTCTCCCTTCTTGAAATAGACAAAGAATTGAGGTGCAAAAGGAAAGAGTTTAATTATTTGTGCCACACTGTATTCATTCTTCTTGGGGAAATGAATAGCCAATAATGTTCTCCAAATAAAAATGCATCTCATGAATAAATCAAAATTACAGAACTCCACATCTTATGCCCTTAATCAATTTCCTGTTTACTATTTCTACCAGGAACATGGAGAGGAAAGCACAGGGAATTTTTAGCATGAGGTACATATTTCAGCGCAGTGGGAAGTTTTTGATAATGCTAGGTGTTCTCTCTAATCTATCCTTCCCGCCCATTTGTTCTTTCTGTTGCATTTTTTATGGTATTTGTTAAGCACTTACTATGTGCCAGGCACTGTACCAAGCACTGAGATTATTATTATTAATAAAAATAATAATAATGATGGTATTTTGGTCAATCATATTTATTGAGTGCTTACTGGGTACAGAGTACTGTATTGAGCACTTGAGAGAGTACAATACGGCAATAAACAGACACATTTCCTGTCCACAATGAACTTATGGTCTAGAGTTATTTATTAAGTGCTTACTATCTGTCAAGCACTGTTCTAAGCACTGAGGTAGATACAAGTTAATCAGATTGGATACAGTCCCTGTCCCCATGGGGCTCACAGTCTTACTCTCCATTTTATACGAGGTAACTGAGTCACAGAGAAGTTAAGTGACTTGTCCACGGCCACACAGCAGACAAGTGACAGGGCTAGAGTTAGAACCCAGGCCCTTCTGACTCTCAGGCCTCTGCTCTATGCATTAGGTCACATTGCTTCTGTCTGGGCATGTGAGGTGAGAAGAGAAGATGTGCACTGGGGTCTTACTAAGATCTAAAATACTATACTCTATGTAAAATACTCCAAACAGACACCATCTGATTAATGTGCTGGCTAGAGTCCTAATTAAAACACATCATCCCTCCTTTCTTTTTATCATGTGTCAAGCACTGAACTAAGCACTGGAATATGTACAAGGCAATCAGGTTTGACACAGTCCCTGTTCCATATGGGGCCTGCAATCCCATGTAGGAAGGAGTAGAATGTAGGAAGGAGTAGGATTTAATCCCCATTTTACAGATGAAGAAACTGAGGCTCAGAGAAGTGAGGTCATGCAGCAGACAAGTGATAGAGCTGAGATTAGAACCCCTTGACTCCCAGGACTGTGTTCCATAATCAATCAATTGTATTTTAATAATAATTGTAGCATTTGTTAAATGCTTAGTGTGCCAGCCACTGTACTAAGCACCGGGGTGGATACAAACATATAGGGATGGACACAGTCCCGTCCCACATGGGGCTCACAGTCTCAATCCCCATTTTACAGATGAGACAACTGAGGCACAGAGAAGCGAAGTGACTTGCCAGGTCGGCAGACATGTGGTGGAGCCCAGATTAGAACTGATGACCTTTTGATTACCAGGCTCATGCTCTATCCACTACACAACGTTTCTTCTCTAAGTACTCTGTGTCGGAAGTATTCTGTGTGCATTCCCTTGTATGGTTTCTTAGGACTGACAGAAACACATTCTACTTCTGGAGTCAGTTGGATATTGGTGCTAGGTATTGAGAGTGGTTTTAGCTATGCCCCATCTAGCTGGGATGGTGGATTTTTCTTTTTTTATATGGTATTTCTTAAGTACTTTCTATGTGCCATGCCTCACTCCTCACCATTGTCTTCAAAGCACTCAATCACCTTGCCCCCTCCTACCTCACCTCCTTATTCTCCTACTACAACCCAACCGGCACACTTCACTCCTTTAATGAAATTCTTCTCAACTATTCCTCAATCCATCTATCTCACCTCCAACCCCTCACCCACATCCTGCCTCTGGCCTGGAATGCCCTCTCTCCTCAAATCTGACAGCCTCTTCCCTTCTTCAAAGCCTTATTGAAGGCAAATCTCTGCCAAGAAGCCTTCCCTGACTAAGCCCTCCTCTCCTCTTTTCCCACTCCCTTCTGTGTCACCCTGACTTCCTCCCTTTGTTCATCCCTTCAGCCCTGCCCCACAGCACTTATGTACATAGTAAGTGCTTAATAAATGCCATCATTATCATTATTATTATTATATCTGTTATTTTATTTATTTATATCAATGCCTGTCTCCCCCTCTAGATTCTAAGCTTGTAGTGTATAGGGAATCTGTCTGCTTATTGTTAAACTGTACTCTCCCACACTCTTAGTACAGTGCTGTGCACACAGTTAGTTCTCAATAAATACAAACGACTGACTGACCAACCAATATTCTGATCTACGAACCAGGCCAGAACCCTTCACTCCTGTTAGGCCTCTGGTAATGGGCATTGATGGCTAATGAGGGACTGGGTGAAAGACTCTAGCTACCTCAGAATGAGCCATCAGCATTTTTAGATCATCAGTCTATCAATCAATCATATTTACTAAGCTCTTACTGTTTGCAGAACACTGTACTTATTGCTTGGGAGAGTACAATATACCAGAGTTGGCAGGCATGTTCCTTGGTCACAATGATCTTACAGTCTACAGGATAAAAATACAAGCAGTGAGTGAGGAACAAACGCTTTGTAGACATTATGAAGCATCGTTTCACACAATGTGGAAGGAGAAAACAGGAACTGATAGATGAGCCTGACTGTAGCAATCAGAGGAGGATTTAAATCTCCTTGGGCAGGAGCTTCAGGAAAACCAGGGGTCCTTGATACAGATTCAAAAATTGTGACAGGTGCTGAAAATGGCAAACATATCAGTGCAGCAAAGAACAAGCTGAAAGGGCACATGCAATGTAAAATGTATTGTCAGCCATGCTGTGGTCTTCTCAGCCACACCTATGCACTCACTTTGTTTCAAGCACTGTGCTATGCACTAGGGTGAATAAATGAGATCAAACACATTCCCTGTCTCATATGGGGCTAGCAGTGGGGCTAATATGGACATAATATGATCTCATCTTCAAATGCAAAGCAACAAGACTAGGCAGAAAAAGATCAAACTAAGTCTTCAAAGAGAGTATATGGACCTGTGGACACTGTCCTGATACCTTAAAGAAACAGATAATTCTATCCTCATGACCAACAGGATAGAAAGAACAATGATTCTTGTGAAATGTGGTGTTGGAGAAGGTTTTTGTGAATACCATGGACTGTCCGTAAAACCAACAAATGGATTTTGGAGCAAATTAAACCAAAGTAGTCTTTGGAAGACAAAATGACTCGACTTAGATTAACATATTTTGGACATATAATCAGGAGGATTAATTCTCTGGAGAAGACACTAATGCTAGGAAAAGTCAACGGAAAACGTGGAAGAGGCAGACCAGCAGCTAGATGGATGAAGACCATAACAACGATAATGGAAGAAGCAATAGAAAGGTTGTGGATTATGGCAGAGGACAGGACATTCTGGAGAAAGTATATCCATGGAGGAGCTATGAATCGGGAATGACTTGAAGGCACATAATAGTAACAATAATAATAATAATACCCTCATGACAGATATGGAGGGAACCTTTCAGAGAAGGCGCCAATATTTTAAGATTCCTTTTAATACCTTCCACTATCATGAAAAGTTAAACAGCCAACATGGCTCTTATTCTAATATTTAACCACCATAACACCATAGTTGGAGCCATAAAAAATGTCTGAACTCCTAAATCAGGTGATTGCAGGTCACGGTGTTCATACCATAGGTTTAAATGCAATATTTGAAATAGGTTCTGGAAATTACTAAAAACTGCAGCTTTTCTAAAGAGTTTGCCATGTTTCTTCACTATAGTGATACCACTGGCCACATCAGAATAGGAAGGGCCTTGTCTGTTCTTTTTCTAATGCTACTGGATTAAGACAGAACTGTTTCTGTGACCGATCATTTACAACCCATTTTAGCCAGCCATACACAAAGTCATAACAAGGGATCGGGAGGTTGTTATGAAAATATCATTAATACAATAAAAATATAATATAATTAACCCTATTCAAATCACTTCTTCTCCTAGAGGCCTTCCCCATCTAAGCCCTCATGTCCTTTAACTCCTGTCCCTTCTGCACAACCTATGCACTTGGATCTGTACTCCTTAAGCTCTTTATATTCAGCCCACCCTCTGCCAAAACTATTTAGGAATGTATCCATAATTTATTTTAATTCCTATGTCCCCCTCAAGGCTGTAAAGTCCTGAAGGGCAGGGAATGTGTCTACCAATTCTGTTGTATTGAACTCCCTGCAGCACTTTATACAGTGTTCTGCATACAGTACTCAATAAATGCAACTGATTGATTGATTGGTAATTGCAATCCTCTGAGAAGTTCTTTCAACCAAACATGTTGAGCAATTCATCAGAATTTCTGGAGTCACTCAGACTGTAGCTCTTTAATACCAACAACAGGGCTCTTGAAGCATGCATAAAATAATAACAATCATAATATGGATACTTGCTAAGCACTCACTATGTTCAGGACACTTACTAAGTGCTAGGGTGGATACAAGCAAATAAGGTTCGACGCAGTCCCTGTCCCACATGGGGCTCACAGTCTTAATTGCCATTTTACGGATGAGGTAACTGAGGCCCAGAGAAGTGAAGTGACTTGACCAAGGTCACACAGCAGGCAAGTGGTGGAGCCAAGATTAGCATCCATGACCTTCTGACCCCCAGGTCTGTGCTGTACAAGAAGATGTGCATGTGATTATGTAATTTGCCTGATTCTGTCATAGTTCACTTACAGCAAATGATCTCCATCAATGACACAAAGGTGAATAATGTCATTGAAATCTGCCATCACATTATCCAGTGATGCAAAGAGACACAAAGGCATAAAAACCTCAACTCAGAAGGTTAGTACATCCTTTTGGGAGAAGGACAGAAAAGAGTGGGCAGCATCTATATGGTATCAAGATTCAAATAAAGCTAAAAATCAATGTCCAACCCCTATGGCTGGGTGAATCCTCAGTTTACCACTGATTGATTGATTGATTCAATCACATTTATTGAGTGTTTACTGTGGGCAGAGCACTGTACTAAGCAAACAAGCCACATTTGGTTTCCATAATAGTTCCATTAATAGAACATTTTTACCACACTTAACCTCAAATGGTAACTATGTATATCCTTTGTCCTTCAGGTTCCTGTCTGGTTAAATTCATCTGTGGGTTCATTTTTGACAGAAGAGGTCAAAACTGGATCAACAGTTCCGACTGCACTGTGCATACACAAAACCTGTCTCTTGTTATGCCGTTCTGGACACACCGTTAAACCACCATTATCCCAATAATGGTTCTCACATCAAACCAACAGTGAGTGACTGTAAAAAGCCCAAAAGTTTCTGAATGATTAATTTAAATGGAGTGACTGAAAACGAAGTTACAAGAGAGAAAATTTGGGGTGTAAAGAGAAAAGTTGGGGACGTTTGGTGACACTTCTTTCTAACAGGATAGATATCAATCAATCAATCCATCAGGGGCATGTATTGGGCACTTACTGTGTGAAGACCGCTGTACTGTGAAGGGAAGGCAATTGATATACTGCTCGTTCAAGCAGTTGAGAAAACTGAGGCAGAGGTAAGGTAAATGACCTGCCCAAGGACACAGAGCAAGCAATTGACAGAGCTGGGATCAGAACCCAGGTCCTCTGACTCTTTTAACTAGGCCATGCTGCTTCCTCTGAATGTATTTAAGCCCTTCTATAGTCTGCTATGAGGTGAGAGTAATCTTATCCTTGGTGATAATATCAAATTTCACAGAATGTACTTTTCATGTCTTGAAAGACATGTAAATAAAAAGAAACATGTCTCAAAAGCAGAAACTTGTTCTCACAAATTGAAAAAAATAGTATCTTTCAATCGATGAATTTCAATTCTGTGAAATTGCAAAGCTAATAAAAATGAAAGCTGTCCCTTGCCTATCACAGAAATCTGATCAATGCAATACTGATGTTAAGTATGTTTGTGGACATTTTGTCCTGGGTTTCTTCATTACTTTGAAGTACTTTATATTTTGAAATGTCAGAAAGTTGGTTCAGTTCTTCCTTGAACAGGATAGAGCCAGAGAGGGGAGATTTTATGCTTGAAGTTTGTTTTTGTTTTTTTTACAAGATTGACCAGTTATAAACAATGCATTTTAGAGGTGCTCTTATCACAGGGAGCATTAGCTTAGCATTCCAACTATCAATGCAGTTTTACAGGTTTCCGCATCACACTGATTCACTCAGCTAGTGGAGTTGTGAACCAATCAACCTAAAACCCATCATTTAGCTTTCCACCACGCTAACAGTCCATCAGATTAAAGGAGTTTGTCCCTAGCAGTCTGCTGCCAGCCTGTTGATCAGAAAAAGTACATGTCAAGCACCAAATGAGCAGAATACTGCCCAGCAAAATACAAAATATTGTCTCTTCTTGAAAAGAGGGAAGAATTCATTTTGTTATTTACTAAAGTATCCATCTCTCCTACTAGAAGAGTATGCTCTTTGAAGGCAGGGATGATTCTGTTGCATTACTTAGTAAGACAGGAGTGCTTTATTAAGCAGGTCGATTGGCTACAAATATAAACCAGGAGTATTGAAGACAGGTATTAAAAAGTGGTTTGATCTCCTTACTGCACTCAAAATCCCCACAAATCATTCCTTACATTTCAAAGCATACAGAGCACTGCATAGACAAGCTTGTATTATTTCACCACGTGCTTCTGTTTTCACAGGGGTAGATTTTTAATGCTCAGTTTCTAAGTATACATTTCATCCAGAAATGCACAGCAGAAAGATGCACACACATTCACTATGTGAGAGGGGTGGGTATTCTTCATGAATGAGTAGGAGTGGGAATCAGGGTCCCAGTGAAGGCCTTAGAGAACTCTAATAAGAAAATCATATCTCCATCCATTACAGCAAAAAAGTCAGAGCGTGAGACTGGACAGGTCAGGGAAGAGTTCTTGACATGGAAAAGAGTACTTCAGGCTCTGCCTACCTCTCCCTGCTTCAGGCCTCTCTTTTTAGAAAACAGTGAGCTCTTTAGTCACATATACAGCTATATTCGGGTCTCAATTATCTCTTTAAATAAGGGGATGGTAGGTGACAGTGCACATATAATAGAAATCTAATTTCAGCCTTTAGTTTCAACTTGTCCTCCACCCAACTCATCCACCCAAGAGCAGTTGAGAGATAAATCGATCAATCAGTAGTAATCATTGTTTTTCTATCAAAATGGTTGATTTGAGGTTAAATTTTCTTCCCTGACCTGCATCTTGTTGAGGTGCTGATAAGCAACAATACGGCCATTTTTTTCTACCCTAAAGCTTAAGTATAGTGCTTGGCATATAGTAAGGGCTAAATAAATGCCATTATGGCTATCATTGGACTAGCAGTACATCTTCTCCCCTGCCAGTCTAACTTATTTTCCTGTAGAAGGTGTTCACAGAGGAAGTGGCTTGATCTCACCTACTTCACAAGCACTCCCCCTTCCCTGCCAGCTTCTTTTTAGTTCAAGCTGAGAGAAGTACCAAGATCTAGTGGATAGAGTGTGGGCTTGGGAGTCAAAAGGACCTGAGTTCTAATCCTGGCTCCGCCACTTCTCGTCTTTGTGACCTTGAGAAAGTCACTTAACTTCTCTTTGCCTCAGTTACCTTATCTGTAAAATTGGGATTAAGACTGTGAGCCCCAAATAGGAAATGGATTGGAAGTCAGAAGGTCAAGGGTTCTAATTCCAACTCCACCACTTGTCTGCTATGTGAACTTGGGGAAGTCATTTCATTTCTCTGAACCTCAGTTATCTCATCTGTAAAATGGGGATTAAGACTGTGAGCTCCACATGGGACAACCTGACTACCTTGTATCTACCCCAGCGCTTAGAACAGTGCTTGGCACATAGTGAGCACTTAACAAATACCATAATTGTTATTATTCATTCATTCATTCATTCATATTTATTCATTCATTCAATCATTCAATCATATTTATTGAGTGCTTACTGTGTGCAGAACACTGTACTAAGCACTTAGGAAGTACAATTTAGCAACATATAGAGATGGTCCCTACCCAACAACGGGTTCACAGTCTAGAAAGACATTATTGAAAGACAGGGAGAATTTGAGAGTAACACCAGTCTAAATACTTAGTGGTTCCTTGTTGTGAACATTCTCCCTCACCTCCCTTTCTCCATCACATAAATCAGTAGTGAAATGAACATGCTGAATTTTGTTTACATTTCATTAGATGAATTAATCCTATTTTTCTGGGGTTGGAAAGGAGTGGACAGAGGGAGATGGGGATGGAAGGAGACAGGGCCAGAGAGATGAAGAAAGAGGGATCTAGGGATCTACATGGTTGTACTGCTGATACATCAAGTTCCATATGTCCAAAACTGAACTCATCTTCTCTTCCAATTTATCTCATCCCCTCAATTTTCCATCCCTGTAGACAACAACAACATCATTCCCATCTCTCAAGCCTGAACCTTGGCATTATTCTTGACTACACTTTCTTTCAAAGTCCATTGTCAGCCAGTACCTTTAGGTTCTTTCTACACAACATCTTTTGAATCTGCCTGTTCCTAGTCACTCAAATTGCCACCAGTCTTGTCCAAGCACTTGTCACATCCCAACTTGACTACTACATCAGCCATTTTGCTGATCTCCCCACCCCTTGTCTCTCCCCTCCCTAGTCCATATTTCACTCTGCTGCATGGATCATTTTTCTATGTGGACACACTTCACTCCTCAAAAACCTCCAATAGTCACCCATCCATCTCCACATCAAGCAGAAATTCCTCACCATTGGCTTTAAGGAATTCAGTATCAGCTCTCACCCCTCTACTTATCCTCATTCATCTCCCACTAGACCCCAGCTTTACTCTTTTCAAGCCAACCTACGCCTTGTGGTTTGTGTTTCTCTCACAACTAACCTTTTGTTCAAGCCCTCTCTCTAGCCTGGACCTCTCTCCCACTGCTCTCCCTATCCTCAAGACTATTCCAAAATTATGTCTCCTCTAAGAGGCCTTCCATGATTAATCTTGTATTTTCTAACTCGATTTTTTCCAATCTGCCACTTCAGCACTTCCAACCCCTTTAAGACTTGGCTACTGTCTATCCCCAAGTTCTTCCCATCCTTCCATAACACTCATGTACATATCTTCAAACTCTTTTATTTCCTCCCTTTCCGAAATGCAATATGCCTTGGGTCTCTCCTGCTTTATTGGGAGATCCTTGAGGGCAGGCATTATGTCTACTAACTCTATTGTACTCTCCCAGTGCTTTGTGCAGTGCTTTGAATAAAGGGCTCGATAAATAGGATGGATTGAATGAGCAACACACCACACACACACACACACACACACACACACACACACACACACTCATATATACCCACCAAAACTGAAGCCTGCTTCTGGAAGAGGACAGCAGTGGCCAGAACAGATAAGAATTAAAGTCCATAGCCTTTCCAATTAGGTTCCTCTAGATCATCATCATCATCATCATCATCATCATCAATTGTATTTATTGAGCGCTTACTGTGTGCAGAGCACTGTACTAAACGCTTGGGAAGTACAAATTGGCAACATATAGAGACAGTCCCTACCCAACAGTGGGCTCACAGTCTAAAAGGGGGAGACAAAACCAAACATACTAACAAAATAAAATAAATAGAATAGATATGTACAAGTAAAATAAATAAATAGAGTAATAAATATGTACAAACATATATACATATATACAGGTGCTGTGGGGAAGGGAAAGAGGTAAGATGGGGGGGATGGAGAGGGGGACGAGGGGGAGAGGAAAGAAGGGGCTCAGTCTGGGAAGGCCTCCTGGAGGAGGTGAGCTCTCAGCAGGGCCTTGAAGGGAGGAAGAGAGCTAGCTTGGCAGATGGGCAGAGGGAGGGCATTCCAGGCCCGGGGGATGACGTGGGCCCGGGGTCGATGGCGGGACAGGCGAGAACGAGGTACAGTGAGGAGAACGAGGAGAATGAGGTACGGTGTTTGTGCTCAGCCCTGGTTCACCCAGGTGGGCTCTAATTTATAAATAAATGTAACATGTGTGGAAGGTTTAGAGAATCATAGCAGCTTGGATTCGACAATCGACATGTGCAACAATTGTGTGGCAGCTAGATTGCCTCCTGGGTACCTACCTGGCCAATATGGCAGCTGTCCTGGATAGTGTTGTAGCAAGACTGTCAGCCAGATATCTGTCCTGGGCAGGTGGGTAGTGGCTCAGAGAGGCCACTCCTGGGTACTCGTCTTGGGTGGTGTCGCAGCAATGCTGCCCTTCGGGAACCTGTCCTAGGTAGTTTGGGGTTGCAAGGTGGTCTTGCCATCATTATTATTATTATTATTATCATCATTGTTTCCCGGCAGACAACCTGATCACCTTGTAACCTCCCCAGCGCTTAAAACAGTGCTTTGCACATAGTAAGCGCTTAACAAATGCCATCATTATTATCATTATTATCATTGTTTCCCGGCGGACAACTGATCATCATTAATCGTATTTATTGATCATCATCAATCATCATCAATCGTCTTGGGTGGTGTCACAGCAATGCTGCCCTTCGGGAACCTGTCCTAGGTGGTTTGGGGTTGCAAGGTGGTCTTGCCATCATTATTGTTATTATTTTTATCATCATTGTTTCTCGGCAGACAACCTGATCATCTTGTAACCTCCCCAGCGCTTAGAATAGTGCTTTGCACGTAGTAAGCGCTTAACAAATGCTATTATTATTATTATTATTATTATTGTTTCCCGGCGGACAACCTGATCACCTTGTAATCTCCCCAGCACTTAGAATAGTGTTTTGCATGGAGTAAGCGCTTAACAAATGCCATGGTTATTATTATTGTTTCCCAGCGGACAACCTGATCACCTTGTATCCTCCCCAGCGCTTAGAACAGTGCTTTGAACGTAGTAAGCGCTTAACAAATGTTATTATTATTATTATTATTGTTGTTGTTGTTTCCCGGCGGACAACCTGATCACCTTGTAATCTCCCCAGCACTTAGAACAGTGCTTTGCACGGAGTAAGCGCTTAACAAATGCCATGGTTATTATTATTGTTTCCCAGCGGACAACCTGATCACCTTGTATCCTCCCCAGCGCTTAGAACAGTGCTTTGCGCGTAGTAAGCGCTTAACAAATGCCATCATCATCATCATCACCTGTCCCAGGTGATACCGCTGTAAGGCTGTCCCCATGGCACCTGTTTGGGATGGTGCGGCCGCAAGGCTGCCAGAGGGACACCCGATCTGGGTGATGCCACGGCGAGGTTGACCCCGGGTACCCGTCCTGGATGATGCCACACCTGTCCTGGACGGCGACACCAAGGCAGGGCTCGTCCCGGGCTGGGGCGGGGGACATGGGGGCTGCTGTCCCGGGCCGGGCCACTCCCAGCCTGTCACCTGGGTCCTACCCTCGGGGGGGGGGGGGGGCAACAGGGCCGTCCCCGGGCCGTGTCCCCAGTGCGGGGGGCAGGCACGGAGAGGAGGAGGAGGACGGCGGGCCCTCGATGCGGCTGTTGCGCAGCGCGTTGTCCCGCCCCCGCTGCGTTTCCACCGAGCCTGGAAATCGGGGCCCCTGCGGTTGGGAGGCGGGAGCTGCTCCTGCCTGATCCCCGGGCGGGCCCAGGGGGCCCAGGGGGCGAGCAGGGCGGGCTAGCGGGCGGGGAGCGGGGCCCCCGGCTGGCCAGCCCCCCGCTGCCCTCGCTCCCCTCGCTCCCGCAAGGCAATCGGGCACCGGGTGCGGGGCTCTCCATCTCTGCCGCCCGGGGAACCTGCCGGGGGCATCGGTACCCGGGCCAGGCCCAGCTGCAGGGAGAGCGCCGGGCAGAGGCCACCGGGGAGAGCGCCGCAGCCCGGGAAGGCGCGGGGGCATCGTCAGCTGGGGAAGGGGCGGGGGCATCTGTGGTCGGGAAAGCGCAGGGGCATCGGTGTCCGGGGAAGGAGCAGCGTCTGGGGAAGGCTACGGGGCATCACCAGCCGGGGAAGGCGCGGGGCATCAGTGTCCGGGGAAGGAGCAGCGTCTGGGGAAGGCTCAGGGGCATCACCAGCCGGGGAAGGTGCGGGGGCATCAGTGTCCGGGGAAGGAGCAGCGTCTGGGGAAGGCTAGGGGCCATCACCAGCCGGGGAAGGCGCGGGGGCATCAGTGTCTAGGGAAGGAGCAGCGTCTGGGGAAGGCTAAGGGGCATCACCAGCCGGGGAAGGCGCGGGGGCATCAGTGTCTAGGGAAGGAGCAGCGTCTGGGGAAGGCTAAGGGGCATCACCAGCCGGGGAAGGCGCGGGGGCATCAGTGTCTAGGGAAGGAGCAGCGTCTGGGGAAGGCTAGGGGGCATCACCAGCCGGGGAAGGTGCGGGGGCATCAGTGTCCGGGGAAGGAGCAGCATCTGGGGAAGGCTAGGGGGCATCACCAGCCGGGGAAGGCGCGGGGGCATCAGTGTCCGGGGAAGGAACAGCATCTGGGGAAGGCTAGGGGGCATCACCAGCCGGGGGAGGCGCGGGCCATCAGTGTCCAGGGAAGGCACGGGGGCATCAGTGGCCGGTGAAGGGGCGGGGGCATCAGTGACAGAGGAGGCGCGGGGGCATCAGTGTCCAGGGAAGGAGCAGCGTCTGGGGAAGGCTAGGGGGCATCACCGGCCGGGGGAGGCGCGGGGGCATCAGTGGCCGGTGAAGGGGCGGGGGCATCAGTGACAGAGGAGGCGCGGGGGCACCAGTGTCCAGGGAAGGCGCAGCGTCCGGGGAAGGTTAGGGGGCATCAGCAGCTGGGGAAGGTGCGGGGGTATCACCAGGCGGAGGAGGCGCGGGGGCATCAGTGGCCAGGGAAGGAGCAGCGTCCGGGGAAAGAGCGGGGGCATCAGTGGCCGGGAATCAGGGATCAAGGAAGGCTCAGCGGCCGGTAAGGCCGGGGCATCACCAGCCGGGAAAGGCGCGGGGCCATCAGTGTCCAGGGAAGGCGCAGCGTCCGGGAAAGGTTAGGGGGCATCAGCAGGCGGGGAAGGCGCGGGGGCATCAGTGTCCAGGGAAGGAGCAGCGTCCGGGGAAGGTTAGGGGGCATCAGCAGCCGGAGAAGGTTAGGGGGCATCAGCAGCCGGAGAAGGTTAGGGGGCATCAGTGTCCAGGGAAGGAGTAGCGTTCGCGAAGGCCGGGGCATCACCAGCCGGGAAAAAGGCGCGGGGGCATCAGTGGCCGGAGAAGGAGCGGGGTCATTAGCGACCGGGCAAGGCTCGGGGGCCCCAGCAGGTGGGCAAGGCTCGGGGGCCTGCCTCCGAGGGGGCGGTGGGGGGGGGGCGGGGCTGCGGGGCCGCGGGGGGGCGGGGGGCGGATGCAGCGGTCCGGCTCCGGGGCCGGCGCCGGGGCAGCGGGGGACAGCAGCCGCGCCGGCCGCCGCCGGCCCGAGGAGCCAGCACGCCCGCCCGGCGCTTCGCACCCCGCGCTGAGGGCGGAGGGTCGGGCCCGGCCGGGCCCCGGCATGGCTGCCAAGGAGAGGCCGAAAGCCAGGCTCACCAAGGACAGCGTCACCCTGCTGCCCTGCTTCTATTTCGTGGAGGTGAGTGCCGGGGCCCGGAGGACAGGCCGGGGGCGCTGGGGGAAGGAACCGGGCGGGACGGACCCCCACGGGGGCACAGGGGGCTGCGGAGGACGGACCCTCACGGGGGCACGGGGGCTGGGGATGCGGGTTGCTTAGCGGGCCACAGGGAGTTGGGGATGATGGACCCTCAGGGGGTGCAGGGGGTTGGGGATGTGGGATGCTCAGGGGGCACAGGGGTCTGGGGGATGTGGCATGCTCAGGGGGTACAGGGGGTTGGAGATGTGGGATGCTCAGGGGGGCACAGGGGGCTGGGGGATGCGGCATGCTCAGGGAGTACAGGGGATTGGAGATGTGGGATGCTCAGGGGGGCACAGGGGCCTGGGGGATGCGGGATGCTCAGGGGGGCACAGGGGGTTGGAGATGTGGGATGCTCAGGGGGGCACAGGGGGCTGGGGGATGCGGGAAGCTCAGGAGGTACAGGGGGTTGGAGATGTGGGATGCTCAGGGGGGCACAGGGGCCTGGGGGATGAGGGGTGCTCAGGGGGGCACAGGAGCCTGGGGGATGTGGGATGCTCAGGGGGGCACAGGAGCCTGGGGGATGTGGGATGCTCAGGGGGGCACAGGGGCCTGGGGGATGAGGGGTGCTCAGGGGGGCACAGGAGCCTGGGGGATGTGGGATGCTCAGGGGGGCACAGGAGCCTGGGGGATGTGGGATGCTCAGGGGGGCACAGGAGCCTGGGGGATGTGGGATGCTCAGGGGGGCACAGGGGCCTGGGGGATGCGGGATGCTCAGGGGGTACAGGGGGTTGGAGATGTGGGATGCTCAGGGGGGCACAGGGGCCTGGGGGATGCGGGATGCTCAGGGGGTACAGGGGGTTGGAGATGTGGAATGCTCAGGGGGGCACAGGGGCCTGGGGGATGCGGGATGCTCAGGGGGTACAGGGGGTTGGAGATGTGGAATGCTCAGGGGGGCACAGGGGCCTGGGGGATGCGGGATGCTCAGGGGGGCACAGGGGCCTGGGGGATGCGGGATGCTCAGGGGGTACAGGGGGTTGGAGATGTGGGATGCCCAGGGGGGCACAGGGGGTTGGAGATATGGGATGCTCAAGGGGGCACAGGGGGCTTGGGGATACGGGGTGCTCTAGGGGGCACAGGGGACTGGGAGATGCGAGATGGTCACGGGGACACAGGGGGTTGGGGGATGCGGGATGCTCAGGGAGGCACAGGAGCTGGGGATGCGGGACCCTCAGGGGGTCACAAGGGGCTGGGGGATTCAGGATGCTTGGGGGCACAGCGGGAGACAGGGGGTTGGGGACGTGGGGTTCTCAGGGGGGCACAGGGGGCTGGGGGATGTGGGATGCTCAAGGGGCAGAAGGGGTTGGGGATGCGGGATGCTCAGGGGGGCACAGGGGACCTCCTGGGTATGGCCCAGCCTCATGGCTGGGCGAGATGATGAAGGCTTTTGTTAGGTGCCTAATATGTGCCAGGCACTGTACTAAGCTGAGTGACTTTGGGCCAGTCACTTCATTTCTCTGGGCCTCAGTTCCCTCAGCTGTCAAATGGAGATGAAGACTGTGAGCTCCACCTGGGACAACCTGCTTACCTTGTATCTAGCCCTGGCCTTTACAATAGTGCTTGGCACATAGTAAGCATTTAACAAATACCATCATCATTATTGTTATTATTACGCACTGGGGTGAAGATGAGCAAATCGAGTTGAACGCAGCCCCCGTCCCGTCTGGGGCTCACAGTCTTGGCCCCCATTTTCCAGATGAGATCAAAGGGGCCCAGAGCAGTGAAGTGACCCGCCCAAGTTCACACGGCAGACACGTGGCAGAGAGGGGTTGAGCACTCATGACCTTCTGACCCCAGGCCTGTGCTGTAGCCACTATACCATGCTGCTTCTCCATGCGTGCAGGCCTGTATGCGCGTCTGCATCTGTGCACAGCGCAGTGTGCCTGCACCTGGGAGGTGAGCCCAGCCACATTCATTCCTCCAACCACATTTACTGAGCCTTTACTGTGTGAAGAGCACTGGACTAAGCGCTTGGGAGCCACACACAGATGCTGTGGAGGGAAAGGGGGCCCTTTGTGTCATATGAGAGGCAGCGTGATGTAGTGCATAGAGCACGGACCGGCTTGGGAGGCAGGAGGTCATGGGTTCTAATCCCAGCTGTGCCACTTGTCTGCTGAGTGATCTTGGGCTAGTCACTTCACTTCTCTGGGCCTCACTTACTCCATCTGTAAAATGGGGATTGAGACTGTGAGCTTCATGTGAGATAGGGACTGTGTCCAATCTGATTACCAAGTATCTACCTTAGTGCTTTGAACAGTACTTGGCACTTAATGTTATTATTATTATTATTATTGTTAATGTGAGGAGTCCCCATGCAGGTGGGTGCCCTGGAAGGGGAAGGCCCTGGCATGACTGAGCCAGTGGCCCCAATGCCTTCCTGTCCACATTTTAAATTGGGGTTCAGTCTTCTTCTGCCAGGATGCTGCACATCTGGAACTTGTGGAATGGGAGAGGATGTTTGGAAGACCCGAGTATATACTGGATATGTGCAAAATTGTGCTAGGATATTTGTATTAAAAAAAAATGGAGTAAGACTAACCCTCTGAGTAAGACTAACCTGACGCTCTAATCTTGATCCAGATCAGGTCTGCATCATTTGGGCATTAATTCGATGTATAAGAAATGTCCCTTTTCTATTTAATGGCATACTGATAATGTATAGCAGCTCATTTTTGAACCGTTTCTTGGTAGAACTTTAGCTCTAGTGAAGTCATCAACAACAGGCAGCCAATATGAAGGTGGATTTAAAATTGAACTAACGAAAAAAAATGTGCTATGATTTTGGAGGGTTGGATTTATGAGAGATGACAGCTGAAAGGGATCCGTGGACTTGGGGGTTCCTTTCAATAGGAAGACATACTTAAGGAAGAGGTTTATTAAATTAGACAACCAGAGATACAGAGAAGAGAATATGCATTTGGTAGAACTGGGGAAAGATGAAGATGGTAAACAATGTTTCGAGTTGGCTCTAATTACTGAGGGAATGATTTAACAATATTCTGTGTTACTGATTCTGTTCTGCAGTCGCCTAGCCAAATATGGAGGCTTTCTACTTCCAATTAGATTCTGCATTTAAAGGTAAAATATGCAGGTCTCTCTTCATTGAAAGCAATAGTCCAGTGATTATCATCAAAACAACAAAGACGTTGTCTTAGAAATGGAATGTTGGTTACAGATTTCAGACTCTTCCTGCTGCTTAATTTTTTTTAGGGAATGGCCAATTGAAAACATGCTTTCATTTGCAGGAAGGACATGTGGTTTGTGAATTATGTAGGTGTTAGTGAACAAAACCAAGAATCTTAGAGCTGCTAGAATTTTCTAGAGGTCACCTAGGCCAGCCCTCTGCCTCTAATTTCCAGTGCAGGTGACTGCCTGCCCTTTAAATAGAGCTCCATGGATGGAGACTCTTTAGCCTGAATGTGGTTTAGCCACCATGACTGAAAAATCCTCCCTGTATCTAAGCAATCAGTTAATCAATACTATTTATTCACTCATTCAATCATACTTTTGAGCTCTTACTATGTGCAGAGCACTGTATTAAGCACTTGGGAGAGTACAGTATAACAATAACCAGGGACAGTCCCTGCCCACAAGAGTTTACAGCTTAGAGGGGCCGTCAGATTGATCACCTGTGCACAGGTCACTGTGCTAAGCACTTGCAAAAGTACAACGGAAGAAGATATGATCCCTGTTCAGAAATGTTTAAAACCTCCTGGCATAAACACTTTTTCCACATATAGCTTTATGACAAATTGTAGATTATTTTAGTAAAACAAAGCTAAATTATTTGGGACAG
Organism: Tachyglossus aculeatus; assembly: GCF_015852505.1. Taxonomy (NCBI): domain Eukaryota; kingdom Metazoa; phylum Chordata; class Mammalia; order Monotremata; family Tachyglossidae; genus Tachyglossus; species Tachyglossus aculeatus. The sequence continues at coordinate 54,029,882 of NC_052069.1, forward strand.
GGGAGAGATATGATTTTATTCATTCATTCATTTATTCATTCAATCATATTGATTGAGTGCTCACTGTGTGCAGAGCCCTATACTAAGCAGTTGGAAGAGTACAATGCAACAATAAACAGACACACCCTAGGCCCAAAGAGCTTATGGTCTAGAAGAAATAATAGAAGAGCCAAAAGCCAAATCTGTCGAGGGGAAAAGTCAGAGTTGGGATGGGGCCAACTGTAGATTTGATGTTTCCGTAACAGCCCAGAAGGGAAAGACATTCAGTCTCCCCATGGAGAGAGAGAGTTAAGAATTAATCCAGGAGTTGAGGTCTCCAATGGTGGATTTATATTCAAGCTTGAGAGGGAGGATATTTTCCCATGTAGGATCCAAACCAGGCAGTAAAATGTCTTCTCAAAAGTAAATGCAGTTTGTTTCCAACTACTCAAAGTGTATACTGTATAAAGTAAAACACAGCAGTGATGATAAACACACATAGTCTCTCAAAAGAGCATGGGCTTTGTAGTCAGAGGTCATGGGTTTAAATCCCAGCTCCGCCAATTGTCAGCTGTGTGATTTTGGGCAAGTCACTTAACTTCTCTGTGCCTCAGTTACCTCATCTGTAAAATGGGGATTAAGACTGTGAGGTCCCCGAAGGACAATTTGATCACCTTGTAACCTCCCCAGCGCTTAGAACAGTGCTTTGTACATAGTAAGCACTTGATAAATACCATTATTATTATTGTTATTATTATTATTATTATTATTACTGTTATTGAGTCACACGTCAAGGAATGTGTCTACCAACTCTGTTATATTGTACTCACCCAAGTGCTTAGTTCAGTGGGCTGCACGCAGTAAATGCTCAATACGTATGATTGATTGATTGACAATTAATTGCCGTGAGCACCTGCTAACCACCATCACTCTCTTGCTTTCTCTTTTCTACTGCTCTATCCGAGGGAAAAATTCCAGTCCAATTTTATGACTTTTATTACATTCAACTTGGGCTGTTTGGGTCCCCTAGGGGAACACTAGAGGAGGAAAAAATCAGCTATTGCATAAATGCTTTTTAACTTAGCTTCCGGAAGTTCAACTTGGCTCCAGCCATTTAGAGGGAAAGAGTCAAGTCACAGCAACTCGATCACTAGAATTGTCTAAGGAACAGGGGCTGAAGCAGAGCTACAAACTGTAGCAGTTAGCACCTCAGAATTAGCCCTCGTTTAGACCCATCCATTGCCTCTCATACTGCTGAGGCATCACACAGAATGAACAGTAAAGCTCTTCTTAGTCTAGATCGGGCCCATGAAAATAATGAGAAGAAATGAATAAACCATTTGGTTTCAGTGTGCTTTTCTTAAGTAATATCCTTTGCTTTTCTTCCTGTTTGCCAAGAGAAAAATAAAATGTTCTTGCGTGAAGGGAGCAAGGTGTTAGGGAATAACACAAGTCTGGGAATCAGAGGAGCTGGGTTCTAGTCCCAGCTCTGCCACTGTTTTCCCTACCCCTTAGATTGTGAGCCCTAGATGGGCTGAATTGGATTTTGTTGATGGTAGGAAAATAATCCTAAAGTTAGTCCCTAAAAATGCCTTTCCTATTGGCATGCCTAGCTTGGTCAACACTGCCTGCTACAAAAGCATACATCTGCATCTACCACAGAGTAAATGTCACAGAGGTCTGGAGCGGGGAACATGCCCAAATCTCTTCTGTCACTTCCCTGGCCAACACCAAACAAGGTAATACCTGCCTTTCCCACATCCGAGGATGTTGGGGTGACAAAAATGAGATGAAATGAGTAATGACAACCTTCTCACTGTGCCTGGTTCTCGCCTGTCCCACCGTTGACCCCTGGTTCATGTCCTACCTCTGGCCTGGAATGCCCTCCCTCCTCAAATCCACCAAACTAGCACACTTTTCCTCTTCAAAGCCCTATTGAACACTCACCTCCTCCGGGAGGCCTTCCCAGATTAAGCTCCCCTTTTCTTCTGCTCCCACTCCTTCCTCATCGCTCCACCTCACTCCCTTTGATCTACCCCCCTCCCCACCCCACAGCACTTGTGCATATATGTACATATTTATAATTATAATTCTATTAATTTTTATTAATGATGTGCATGTATCCATAATTTTATTTATTTATAATGATGCTACTGATGCCTGTTTACTTGTTTTGATGTCTGCCTTCCCCCTTCTAGACTGTAAGCCCATTGTGGGCAGGGTTGTCCAGTAAGCGCTCAATAAATACGATTGAATGAATGAATAATGCAAAACCCCTTTGGCTGTTTAGAGTTACAGAAATTCAAGGTAATATTACCACTCCTCCTCCCCTGGTGGAAGGGAATATTTCCTAAATACTTTGCTCCCAGGTCTCTACAAGAGAAAAGAGACACTGGATATAAAAGAGAAACAGGTATCATTACTACTGGCACTACTACTAATGATAATGATTGTCATCTTTGTTAAGCACTTCTGATGTGCCAAGCACTGTACTAAACACTGGGTTAGATACAAAGTAGTCAGGTCAGCACAGTCCCTATCCCCCATAAGACTCAAAGTCAAAGTGAGAGGGAATAAGATTTAATCCCCATTTTACAGATGAGGAAACTGAGGCTCAGAGAACCTAAGTGCCTTGCCCTAGGTCACACAAGCAGGCAAGAGGCAGAGCCGGGATTTGAACCACCTCTGACTCTCTGACCTATGCTTTTCCACAAGGCCAACTGCTTCTCTGGATCCTGAGTCCAAAATCCCGTAAGATTTGGGCAAAATAAACCTTGCTTAAGATTTTTTGTCATTGCTCTTCACAGTATGTCAAGATGCGGGTCAGATGATAATCCAATTGTATACCTAGGAAAATGGAGGTCACAGAAGGACATGATTTGATCCAGATCCAGATCAGAACTGACAGTTTTTAATGGTTTTCTTACCCTTAAAAGCCAAATCAATCCTGAGATGGCTCTAATGACCCACCCATCCTCAGGCTTTATTTCTGCCCCAACTTCTCACCAACTGTAGGAGACCTGATTTATTTTGAGGCCAAAGCTGAGCAGCACCCCATTTCCCTTCTTATGGCCATTTCAGCATTCTGCATCTCCTAGGTTTTGGGGTTCTCACACCCACCCCCTTTCATTCATTCATTCATTCAAACATATTTATTGAGCGCTTACTGTGTGCAGAGCACCGTACTAAGCACTTGGGAAGTACAAGTTGGCAACATATAGAGATGGTCCCTACCCAACAGCGGGCTCACAGTCTAGAAGGGGGAGACAGACAACAAAACAAAACATATTAACAAAATAAAATAAATAGAATAGTAAATAAGTAAAAGTAAAACCTTCCCTTCCCCACACCATAGCATTTATGTACATATCTTTATTCTCTCTTCCTCTTACCTGTAATTTATTTGTGTCTACCTCTCCTGTTAGATTATAAACTCCTTGAGAACAGGGATCATCTCTCCTAACTCTACCATGCTCTCCTAAGTGCTTAGTAGAGTGTTTGTTCACTGGTTTCTGGGAGAGTCCTGAAACAAACCTCATGGAGGTTCCCTGGACCCAATCTGTCCTATGGTCAAATGGACCAGAGCAGTCCTGATGAAGATAGGCTTTAAGGTCTTATGTGCTAAGCACTATGTTAAACGCTGAGGTAAGTACAGGATAATCCTATCAGACACTAGTCAGCCCCATCCTCAGTTCCCAGTCCTCTTTCATCCTTCCTACAAAATACCCAGCTGCATAGCATTTTGAATTTAGGAGCAGTGTTTCCAAATTTCCTAGATAACCCTTGTTTTAACATAGTAGCACTTAGTTGCTTTTGAATTCTGGATTTTGAATTCTGAATTCTCCTACCTCAGATACTTTCACTCATTCAGTCACTCAGTAGTATTTATTGAGCACTTACTGTGTGCACAGCCCTGTACTAAGCCCTTGGAAAATACAATTTGGCAACAAGTAGAGACAATCCCTACCCAACAACAGGCTCACAGTCTAGAAGGGGGCAGACAGACAACAAAACAAAACAAAAAAAGGAGACAGGCATCAATAGCATCAAAATAAATTAATAGAAATGCAGATAGATACACATCATTAATAAAATAAATAGAAGAATAAAGTCATAAATATGTACATATATACACAAGTGCTGTGCGGTGTGGGGGGGGTAGAGCAGAGGGAGGAAGTAGGGGTGATGGGGAGGGGAGGAGGAACAGAGGAAAAGGGGGGCTCAGCCTGGGAAGGCCTCCTGGAGGAGGTGAGCTTTCATTAGGGCTTTGAAGGGGGAAGTGTGCTAGTTAGGTAGATGTGAGGAGGGAGCCTATGACAACCCATTGTGCACACTTTGTTCCTCTAATGCCAATTTACTCACTGCACCTCAGTCTCATCTATCTCACCTCCAACCTCTCACCCACATTCTACCTCTGGCCTGGAATGCCATCCCTTTTCATATCCAACAGACAATTACTCTCCCCACCTTCAAAGCCTTATTGAAGGTACATCTCCTTCAACAGGCCTTCCCTGACTAAGCCCTCATTTCCTCTTTTCCCACTCCCTTCAGCATCACAGTGACTTGCTCCCTTTATTCACCACTCCCACTTGTAGCCTCACAGCACCATATTCATGTTCATAATTTTTTTTTATATTAATGTCTCTCTCCCCATCTAGACTGTAAGCTCACTGTGGGCAGGGAATGTCTGTTATATTGTTGTGCTGTACTCTTCCAAGTGTTTAGTGCAGTGCTCTGCACAAGGTAAGCACTTAATAAATATGATTGATTGATTGATTGAGTTTTGTCACATAAAACAGTGTTTCTTCAAAATATGCCTTTGAGAATTTTTGAGCATTGAAATATGCACCTCGACTCATTCTTGAAAAGAGTTTCAATAAAAACAAGTTCCATTTTTTTTAATGGTATTTGCTAAGGGCTCAATATATGCCAGGCACTGTAATAAGCACAGGGATAGATTAGATGCAAGCTAATCAGGTTGGACACATTTCATGCCCCACAAGGGACTCACGGTCTTGACCCCCTTTTTACAAATGAGGTAATTGAGGGCCAGAGAAGTTAAGTGACTTACCCAAGGTCATACAATGGAGAAGTGGCAGAGCTGGGATTCAAACCCGGGTCCTTCTGACTCTCAGGTCCCTGTTCTATCCACTAGGCCACAGTACTTCTAAAATCCATTCCAAAATCAGAACTTTCTAATCCTGTTTTTCATGGCCTGTCTTACATTTAGACATTTGAAACAGTATTTTTTTTAAATGACTTTATTCTCCAACTGAAAAATCTGCACTTTCATCCTCTTCAGTAAGCCTTTAGAATTAAGAGAGATTACAGGATTTCACATTTTGTGGTTCCTCATACCCCATATTGTTCCCACCAACTCTTTGATTTAGTATAGAGCAGATACATTGTAGCTGTTTTATACAAAAAAAATTAATTTGATCTGAATTCTGCAGGTGGGATTTAGATTGGAGCTCTTTTGATAGCCAGAGATAAGAAGGGAAAGTGGGGAAACAGGACCAGAGTATTTTGATACTATGGCGAAAAGTGCAAAGACAGTGAACAAGAAAATAACGTATTAAGAAATTGAGATTCTGTGTCACCATAATAACTTTTATCTATGCTTCAATTTCACCGAACTGATTGATAAATTAATGGAATGTATTGAGTCCTTACTGTGTACAAAATACTTTGTAAGCATTTGGGAAAGTACAATAACCCAGAGTTGGTATAAGTGATCCCTGCCCACAAGGAGTTTACAGGCTGTAGAGGGAGAAAGACCTTAAAATGGATTAGGAATAGGGCAAATAATAGAATATAAGTATATTTAAGTGGCTCAGTGGAAAGAGTACGGGCTTGGGAGTCAGAGGTCATGGGTTCTAATCTTGACTCCGCTACTTGTCTGTTGTGTGACTTTGGGCAAATCACTTAATCACTTAACTTCTCTGTGCCTCAGTTATTTCATCTGTAAAATGGGGATTAGGACTGTGAGCCCCATGTGGGACAACCTAATCACCTTGTATCCTCCCAACACTTAGAACAGTGCTTTGCACATAGTAAGCGCTTAACAAATACCATTATTATTATTATTATTATTATTAACATAAGTGCTGTGGGCCTGGGTGGGGTATTAAAGTGCTTAAAGGGAACATAGTCAAGTGCATTGTTGACAGAGGGGAAGGCAGGGAGGGGAGATACTACAACTCATCCTGCACACTTTTCTCTTCTACTGCCAACCTCCTCACTGCGCCTCCATCTCATCTTTCTCACTGCCGACCCCTCACCCACATCCTGCCTCTGGCCTGGAATGCCCTCCCTCCTCCAATCCAACAGACAATTACTCTCCCCTGCTTCAGAGATCTATTGAAGGCACATCTCCTCCCAGAGGCCTTCCCTGAATAAGCCTACTTTTCCTCTTCTCTTGCTCCCTTCTGAATCGCCCTGACTTGCTCCCATTGTTCTTCACCCAACTCAGCCCCACAACACTCATGTACATATCTGTAATTTAGGTCTTTACATTAATGTATGTCTCCCCCTCCCAATTAATCAATTAATTAATGATGGTATTTATTTAGTGCTTACTTTGTGCTAGGTACTGTACTAAGCACCGGGGTGGATACAAGCAAATCAAGTTGGACACAGTCTATCTAGACTGTAAGCTCGTTCTGGGCAGGGAATATATCTGTTTATTGTTCTATTGTACTTTCCCAAGTGCTTAGTACAGTGTTCTGCAAAGAGGAAGTGCTCAACAAATGACTGAATGAATGAATAAAGGGATATAGATAACAATACCTATATGACTTCTACCTACCTCAAATGGATTAATGAAGTAACAAGTCTATAAAGTGAAGAGAAGATAATATTGAAAATCTGTGAGTGCCCTAAAGCTTAGCTCTGTAATGAGTGCTTAAAGAGAATATGATGACTGACTAGCCTGAAACTGTGTGTTTTTCTTGGTATTTTCCATTTTAGATAACTAGTAAAAGATTGTCCCTCTCCCATCTGGAACCCCGAAGTCACTGCATTATCTGATGCATTGTGATCTGCCTGAGGTGGCAAAATAATCCCAAAGGTATTTCATATCAGATTGCCTAGCTAGTGTGGACTCTGCCTGCCTGGAAAACAAAAGGTGTAGCCACCACAGGAAAGTGCCCCCAAAACCAGGATGAGGGAAGGATGCCCTCATCTCTTCAGTCACCTCCCTTACCTATTACCTGCAAGCTGCACTCTCATTTGTGGGGTCTATGGAAGTCTCAACAGTGAAATTTGCATCACATTCAATCTGTCTCACTCACTCCCGTATGCCTTCCTCCAATTTGTACTGCTAACCCTCAGTCCTGGATCACCTCCAAAGTCCGCATCCTTCGCTCCACTGCATGGAATGGCCTTGTGTCCATATGCTGGCTGGAATTCAGATATCAGGCTTGAGGTCCACCTCACGTTTATCCTTGTGTGACCAACTCTGACCTCTCCTCCACCCAGCAAAATTATTACTCCATGCTTATTGACTCCCATGCCCATTGCCCTTGCCAGTTATTCCAGATATCTAACTCCATCCTCAAACCCCATACCCCCCAATCTGTTGTCCCTAAAGACCTGACCACATACTTTATTGAGAAAATTGAAACCTTTAGACGTGATCTCCCTAAAATCTTCCCTGCTCCTGTCCAGTCCCTCCCTCCCCCTGTCCCTTTTTCAACATTCCCATCTTTCCCAACAGCATTTTAAGAGGAGATCTCCTGACTTCTCCCAAAATCCACCCCTTCCACCTGGTCCTCCAATCCCATTTCTTCACAGCTTACTGAAACACTTGCCCCCTCCCTTCTTCATTTCCTGACCACCATCTTCAACTGTTCACTCTCTAATGAAGATGAATTGAGAGAATTTAGTGACAGATTGAATATGTAGGTTGAATGAAAGAGAAGAGTTGAGGATAACACCAAGGTTGTGGGCTTCTGAGACAGAAAGGATAATAATAACAATAATAATAATGATAGCATTTGTTAAACGTTTGTCACTCTCCTATGTTCACTCTTTTTCTCCACTGCTTTCAAAGATACTCATGCCTCCCCAACCTAAAAAAGCCTCCCTTGACCCCACGGCTCCCTCCAGTTATTACACAAACTCCTTCCTATCAAACTCCCTGAATGAGTTGTCTATACTCACTGTCTCCAATTCCTCTCCTCCAATTCTCTCCTTGACCTCCTCTAATCTGGATTCTGCCCCCTTGGGTCCACATAAACTGCCCTTTCAAAGTTCACAAATGAACTCCTTCTGGACTAATCCAATGGCTTCTACTCCATCCTAATCCTTCTCAACCACTTGGTTACCTTCAACACTGTCGACCAGCCCCTTCTCCTGGAAACATTATTGAACCTTGACTTCACTGACACAGTCCTCTCCTTACTCTCCCTTAATGTCTCTGGCTGTTCATTCTCAGTCTCTTTCATGGGTCTCCCACCCCTAACTATGGGAGTCCCTCAAAGGTCAGTTCTATTCTCCATCTACATCCACTCCCTTGGTGAACTAATTCCTTCCCACGGCTTCACACTACCACCTTTACGTGGATGCTTCCCAAATCTACATCTCCAGCTCTGATCCCTCTCCTTCTCTGCAGTCTTACATATCTTCCTGCCTTCAGGACATCTCTCCTTAGATGCCCCACTGACACCTCAAACATAACATGTCCAAAACAGAACTCTTCATCCTCCCACCTTAACCCTCTTCTCCGCCTGACTTTCCCATTACTGTAGATGGCACCACCATCTTTCATTGTGTCTTAAAGGGAAGAGCTTGGGCTTGGGAGTCAGAGGTCATGGGTTCTAATCCCAGCCCCCGCCACTTGTCAGCTGGGTGACTTTGGGCAAGTCATTTAACTTCTCTGTGCCTCACCTACCTCATCTGTAAAATGGGGATTAAGACTGTGAGCCCCACGTGGGATAACCGGATTACCTTGTATCTACCCCAGCGCTTAGAGCAGTGCTTGGTAAATAGTAAATGCTTAACAAATGCTATCATTATTATTATTGTTATTATTATCCTTTCTTTCTCAGAAGCCCACAACCTTGGTGTTATCCTCAACTCTTCCATTCAACCTACATATTCAATCTGTCAATAAATCCTGTCAATTCATCTTCACATCATCACTCACAGCTGCCCTTTCTTCTCCATCCAAACTGCTACCTCTTTAATCCAAGCACTTAACTGCCTTGATAACCATATCAGCCTCCTTGTTGACCACCCTGCCTCCTGTCTCTCCCTACTCCAGTCCTTACTTCATTCTGCTGCCCAAATAATTTCTCTACAAAAGCGCTGTCAGTCCGTGTTTCCCCACTCCTCGAGAATCTCCAGGGGTTACCTATCCACCTCCTCATCAAACAGAATTTTTTTACCAACTGCTCTAAAGCACTCAACAACTTTGTCCCATCCTACCTTACTTCACTGCTTTCCTACTACAGCTCAGCCCACACAGTTATGCACCTTTAGTGTCAACCTGCTCCTTATGTCTCAATCTCATCTTTCTTGCTGCTGACCTCACCTACATTCATTCATTAATTCAATCGTATTTACTGAGCACTTACTGAATGCAGAACACTGTACTAAGCACTTGGGAAGCACTGGGCTGAAACCCTATGTCCGCCACCCCACCACCCCCCACACACACTTTCATATCTGACAATCAATCGCTCTCTCCACCTTCAAAGTTTTACTGGAGGCACAGCTCCTTCAAGAGGCCTTCCCTAACTAAGCCCTCATTTCCTCTTCTCCCTCCTCCTTTTACCTCACCCTTGCACTTGAATTTACCCTCTCTACTCACCCCTCCCTCAGCACCACAGCACATATGTACTTATTTATATTAATGTATGTCTCCCCTTCTACAGTGTAAATTCATTTTGGGCAGGGATCATGTTTACCATCTCTGTTATATTGTACTCTCCCAAGTGCTTAGTACAATGATCTGCACACAGTAAGTGCTCAATAATTATAATCATAATAATTATATTATATTATTATATATAATAACTATAATCATTATGATTGATTGATCTGTCACCAAATCCTGTCAGTTCTACTCCCATAACATCACTAGCATCTATCCGTTGTTCCATCCAAGCACTTATTTCTCACCCTGACTACTGTATCAGCCTCCTTGCTGTCTCACCCTGTCTCCTGTCTCTCCCCACTCCAATTCACACTTCACTCTTTTGCAGCTTGGATCATTCTTCTAAAAACCATTCAGCCCACATCTCCCCACTTCTTCAAAACTTTCCATGGTTGCCCATCCACCTCCACAATAAACAGAAACTTCTTACCATTAGCTCTAAGGCACTCCATCAGTTCTCTCCATCTTACCTTACCTAGGTAATCTACTGCAACCCAACCCTCATCCTCTTCTAATGCCAATCTACTCTCTGTACCTTGACCTCGTTTATAATAATAATAATGGCATTTGTTAAGCGTTTACTATGTGTGAAGCACTGTTCTAAGTGCTGGAACAATGGTATTTGTTAAGCACTTACTATGTGCCAGGCATTGTTCTAAGTGTTGGGGTAGATTCAAGCTTAATGGTTTGGACACAGTCCCTGTCCCATATAGGGTGACTCACAGTCTTCATCCCCATTTACAGATAAGGGAACTGAGACAGAGAAGTGAAGTGACTTTCCCACATTCACACAGCAGACATGTGGTGGAGACACGATTAGAACCCATGACCTTCTGACTCCCAGATTTGTGCTCTATCCACTATGCAACACTGCTCTCATCCTACCACCTACCCCTTGCCCACATCCTCTTTCAATCCTGGATCTCCCTTCCCATTCACATCTGTCAATCCACCAGCCAGCAACTTGCCTTAATCTGGGAGGGAACAGAAGACCTGATGTTCTCACCCAAGCGCTTAGTACAGTGGAGTAAGTGGTCAATAAAAACCATCTCTTCTTTGCTGCCCAGCCAGGCTCTCTGCTGTGCATCAATCGCATTTAACAAGTGCTGCCTATTCATTCATTCATTCAGTCATATTTATTGAGCGCTTATTGTGCACAGAGCACTGTACTTGAAAATTACACTGTACAGAGAGCTTGAAAAGTATAATTCAGCAATAAAGAGAGAGAATCCCTGCCCATACTGGGCTTACAGCCTATTGTGTGCCAAATCCCATATTAAGTGCTTTAGAGAGCACAATAGAGTTAATAGATATGATTCCAAGGGCCACAGCATGAAGAGTAGAAAATCCTGACCCTAACTGACCCAAGGTTAGGAAGGATTTTACGCATATGGAGTGGAAGGTCTAGGTGGGGAATCCCAGACTGGAAATCCCTATTTGCCAACACACTTGCCTGGACAGGAAGGAGAGTGGTAAATCAATCTATATTATTTATTAGGCACCTATTTTCAGAGTACTGAACCATGCACCTAACTACTAAAGAGTTAGTATACATGTAAGTTCATTGTGGACAGGGAATATGTCAGCTAATTCTGTTGTATTTTACTTTCCTAAGGGCTTAGTACAGTGCTCTGAACATAGTTAGCACTCAATAACTAGGATTGATAGTTGATCCCAATGCTTAAGGTTTTAACAATCTAATGGGTTTAGTTTGGGATTGAGAGACTGAGAGTTTAAATTGACAGACCCTCCTCTGCCTCTCACCTCCTGTCACCAAATTCTGTCAGTTCTACCTTCAAAACGACACTTAAATCATGCCCTTACCTCTCCATCATCATCAACCTCATCGCTATTTATTGAGTGTATACTGTGTGAAGAGCACTGTACTTCACACAAGCGCTTGGGCAAGTACAATTCATTCATTCAATCGTATTCATTCATTCAATCGTATTTATTGAGCACTTACTGTGTGTAGAACACTGTACTAAGCGCTTGGGACATACAAGTTGGCAACATATTGAGACAGTCCCTATCCAACAATGGACTCACAGTCTAGAAGGGGGAGGGAGTTGGTAAACACACTCCCTACCCATAATGAGTTTACAGTCTCCATTTAAACTGCTACTATGCTGATCCAAGCATCTATCATTTCCTGCCTTACCTACAGCAACCGTCTCCTCACTGAACTCCCTGACTTCAGTCTCCCTCAACTCCACTCCATACTTTGCTGGCCAGAGTAGTTTTCAAAAAAAAAAAATCAGTCCACATTTCCCCACTCCTCAAGAACCTCCAGTACTTGCCCATTCACTTCTGCATCAAATGGAATCACCTTATCATAGGCTTTGGAGCACTAAGGCACCTTGCCCCCTCCTGCCTTGCCTCATTGAATTCCTGCTGCAGCCCAGCCCACACACTTGGCTCCCCTAATGCCAACCTAATCATTGTACCTCAATCTCCTCTGTCTCACCACCGACCCCTTGTCCACGTCCTCCCACAGGCTGATGCTTCTCCCTTCTCAGGCCCCCGGTTCCTCCCCCTCCTCCTTCCCTCACCCCCAACGATCTGGCCTCCTACTTCATTAACAAAATTAAATCCATCAGTTCCGACCTCCCCAAAGTCTCTTCCCCCCTTTCTCCAACCCCCCGGCTCTCAACACTCTCTGCTACTCTCCCATCCTTCCCAACGGTATCCTCAGAGGAGCTCTCCTCCCTCCTCTCAAGTGCTAACTCCGGCCACCTGTGCTTCTGACCCCATTCCCTCTCATCTCATGAAATCTCTCGCTCCATCCCTTCTCCCCTCCTTAACTTCCATCTTCAACCACTCACTCTCCACTGGTTCCTTCCCCTCTGCCTTCAAACATGCCCATGTCTCTCCCATCCTAAAAAAACCCTCTCTTGACCCCACCTCATTTTCTAGTTATCGTCCCATATCCCTCCTACCAGTCCTTTCCAAACTCCTTGAACGAGTTGTCTACAGGCGCTGCCTAGAATTCCTCAACAACAACTCTCTCCTCGACCCCCTCTAGTCTGGCTTCCGTCCCCTTCATTCCACGGAAACTGCCCTCTCAAAGGTCACCAATGACCTCCTGCTTGCCAAATCCAACGGCTCATAATCTGTCCTAATCCTCCTCGACCTCTCAGCTGCCTTTGACACTGTGGACCACCCCCTGCTCCTCAACACACTATCTGACCTTGGCTTCACAGACTCCGTCCTCTCCTGGTTCTCCTCTTATCTCTCCGGTCGTTCTTTCTCAGTCTCTTTTGCAGGCTCCTCCTCCCCGTCCCATCCTCTTACTGTGGGGGTTCCCCAAGGTTCAGTGCTTGGTCCCCTTCTGTTCTCAATCTACACGCACTCCCTTGGTGACCTCATTCGCTCCCACGGCTTCAACTATCATCTCTACGCTGATGACACCCAGATCTACATCTCTGCCCCTGCTCTCTCCCCCTCTCTCCAGGATTGCATCTCCTCCTGCCTTCAGGACATCTCCCTCTGGATGTCTGCCTGCCACCTAAAGCTCAACATGTCAAAGACTGAACTCCTTGTCTTCCCTCCCAAACCTTGTCCTCTCCCTGACTTTCCCATCTCTGTTGATGGCACTACCATGCTTCCCGTCTCACAAGCCTGCAACCTTGGTGTCATCCTCGACTCCGCTCTCTCATTCACCCCTCACATCCAAGCCGTCACCAAAACCTGCCGGTCTCAGCTCCGCAACATTGCCAAGATCCGCCCTTTCCTCTCCATCCAAACTGCTACCCTGCTCATTCAAGCTCTCATCCTATCCCATCTGGACTACTGCACCAGCCTTCTCTCTGATCTCCCATCCTCGTGTCTCTCTCCACTTCAATCCATACTTCATGCTGCTGCCCGGATTATCTTTGTCCAGAAACGTTCTGGGCATATTACTCCCCTCCTCAAAAATCTCCAGTGGCTACCAATCAATCTGTGCATCAGGCAGAAACTCCTCACCCTGGGCTTCAAGGCTCTCCATCCCCTCACCCCCTCCTACCTCACCTCCCTTCTCTCCTTCTACAGCCCAGCCCACACCCTCCGCTCCTCCGCCGCTAATCTCCTCACTGTACCTCGTTCTCACCTGTCCCGCCATCGACCCCCGGCCCACGTCATCCCCCAGGCCTGGAATGACCTCCCTCTGCCCATCCGCCAAGCTAGCTCTCTTCCTCCCTTCAAGGCCCTGCTGAGAGCTCACCTCCTCCAGGAGGCCTTCCTAGACTGAACCCCTTCCTTCCTCTCCCCCTCGTCCCCCCTCTCTCCCCCCCATCTTACCTCCTTCCCTTCCCCACAGCACCTGTATATATGTATATATGTTTGTACATATTCATTACTGTATTTATTTATTTATTTTACTTGTACATATCTATCCTATTTATTTTATTTTGTTAGTATGTTTGGTCTTGTTCTCTGTCTCCCCCTTTTAGACTGTGAGCCCACTGTTGGGTAGGGACTGTCTCTATATGTTGCCAATTTGTACTTCCCAAGCGCTTAGTACAGTGCTCTGCACATAGTAAGCGCTCAATAAATACGATTGATGATGATGATGATGATGATGCTCCCTCCCACTTTTTTTACAACAGACCACCACTCTCCTCACCTTCAAAGCCCTATAAAATCACATCTACAAAAGGCCTCCTGTTTAAGCCATCCTTTAAGCACCCATTAAGCACTTGATAGCCACCACTCCCTAGCCAGACAGCATTTATGTACCTATCTATAATTTATTGTAATGTCTTTTTCCCCCTCTAAACTGTATGCTCCTTGTGGAGAGGGAATGTGTCTACAAACTCTAAAGCATTGTACACTACTAAGTGCTTAGTACAGTGGTCTACACAGAGTAGTTGCTCAGTAGATATGAATGATTGATTATGTTGTCCTTGTCAATTTAAGTCTTGATTGACTGATTTAAGAATGCCATGTCAGACAGGAAATGAAAAGAAGAGAGATAAGGGTCATAAGTGTGGATTTACCTTGCAGGAGAAATTTCTTCTGATGTTGCCTTAAGGATCTTAAATTGGCATCTTTGTTTTCCTTTCCTGGAGAAAGACAATTAGAAGGGGAAAGCCAGTTCTGCTCATTAGAGATCTCTTTAAAGGAAGAGGAGCATAGACTCTCCATGGGCCCATCCTAGGCCTCCTGGAAGAGAAGCTTTATAGTGTGTTACAGTAGTGTTAGTTCTTCAGAAAGCCTGGAAATGAGTCCTATGACTTCTGCCCTGTCTCCAAGGTCTCCAATTACATCTTTCTTGCCAAATTCAAAGGTTTCTATTCTATCCTAATTCTCCTAGGCCACTCAACTGTCTTCAACACTAGGGACCACTTCCTTCTGGAAACATTATCTAACCTTGGCTTCACTGAAACTGTCCTTTCATCCTAGTTCTCCTCCTATCTCTCTGGCTGCTCATTCTCAGTATTTTTCATAAGTCCCTCCTTTCCCTCCCAGCTTCTAACTGTGTGAGTCCCTCAAGGACAATATGGCCTAGTGGATAGAGGATGGGCTTGGGAGTCAGTAGGACCTGAGTTCTAATCCTGCCTCTGCCACTTGTCTGCTCTGTGACCTTGAGCAAGTCACTTACCCTCTCTGTGCCTTAGTACCTCATTTGTAAAATGGGGATTAGGACTGTGAACCTCACGTGGGACATAGACTAAGTCTAACCTGATTAGCTTGTACCTACCCTACTGCTTAGTACAGTGTCTGGCACTAAGTGCTTTAACGAATTCCATTTTTTAAAAAGGCTTAGTTTTGGGTCCCTCCTAGTCTCCATTAAATCTACTCCCCTTGAGAACTCATTTACTTCCATCAACTACCATTTTTACATGGATGACTCCCAAATCTACATCTCTAACTCTGACCTCTTCTCCTCTCTGGAAACTCACTTTTCCTTCTGCCTTAAGGACATCTATCTGTATGTATATGTACCTCCATCATCTCAAATTCAGCACATACAAAACAAAATCCTTATCTTCCCTCCAAAACTCTCTCCTCCGCCAGGCTTTCCTATCAATAAGGGCTGGAGTAAATAATAATAATAATAATGATGGCATTTGTTAAGCACTTACTATGTGCAAAGCACTGTACAGGGGAAGCAGCATGGCTCAGTGGAAAGAGCACTGGCTTTGGTGTCGGAGAGCATGTGTTCAAATCCTGGCTCTGCCAATTGTCAGCTGTGTAACTTTGGGCAAGTCATGTAACTTCTCTGTGCCTCAGTTCCCTCATCTGTAAAATGGGGATTAAGACTGTGAGTCCCACCGTGGGACAACCTAATCAACTTGTAACCTCCCCAGCGCTTAGAACAGTGCTTTGCACATAGTAAGTGTTTAACAGATGCCATTATTATTTACAAGATAATCAAATTAGACCCAATCTGGGTTCCACATGGAGCTCACAGCCTTAATCCCCATTTTACAGATGAGGGAACTGAGAAGTTAAGTGACTTGCCCAATGCCCTACAGGAGATTAGTGGTAGAGCCTGGGGTAGAACCCAGTTCCTCTAACTCCCGGGCCCATGACCTTACCAGTAAGCCATGCTACTTCTCATTTCTCTACCATCTTCCCTGCCCCACAATCCCATAACCTTAGCATTATCCCTGATTCATCCCTCTCATTCAACCCACGTACTGGTCATTCCCAAATCCTGTAAATTCTAGTTTCCTAACATTTCTAGAATCCATCCCTTCTCCATCCAAACTGCTACCACACTGGTCCAAGCACTTATATCTCTCCTTGACTACTGCATCAGACTTTTCACTGACCTCCCCTCCTCTTTTCTCTCCATGTCTCCTGCCATATTTCACACTGCTACCTAGAACCTTTATTACAAAATCATTCACTGCAAATCTCTCCCTTCTTAAGTATTTACAGTGGTTGCCTGTCAATCTCCACATTAAGCAAAAACTCCTCACCATTGGCTTTTAGGCATTCAATCAGCTTTCCCCCCCCACCACACACACACCTATCTTCACTCCTCTCCCATTCCAACCCAGCCCACACACCTTGTTCCTATTGCCAACCTATTCACTGTATCTCACTCTTTTCTCTTCTGCTGTTGACCCCTTGTTCACATCATACCCCTTTCTATTTACAGACTACTACCACTATCTTCCCCCTTTTAGACTGTGAGCCCACTGTTGGGTAGGGACTGTCTCTATATGTTGCAAACTTGTACTTCCCAAGAGCTTAGTACAGTGCTCTGCACACAGTAAGCATTCAATAAATACGATTGATGATGATCTTCAAAGGCTTACTAAAGTCATTTCATTGCCAGGAAGCCATCTCTAACTCTCCCCGCTTTGCTCCCCCATTTTCACTTCCTTCTTATTAACTTAGTCCCATTTACATAGTCACTCCACCCCAAACCAATATTCATTCACTCATTCATTCAATTCAATTGTATTTATTGAGCACTTACTGTGTGCAGAGAACTGTACTAAGTGCTTGGAGAGTACAATTTGGCAACAAATAGAGACAATCCCTACCCAACAATGGGCTCACAGTCTAGAAAGGGGAAGACAGACAAGACAAAACAAAACAAGTAGACAGGCATCAAGAGCATCAATACAAATAAATATGATTATAGATTATATATACACACAACATTAATAAAATACATAGAATAATAAATATGTACTTATATACACAAGTGCTGTGGGGAAGAAAGGAGGGTACAGCAGAGGGAGGGAGTCAGGGTAATGGGGAGGGGAGGAGGAGCAGAGGAAATTGGGGGCTCAGTCTGGGAAGGCCTCCTGGAGGAGGTGAACTTTCAGTAGGGCTTTGAAGGGGGGAAGTGTGCTATTTTGGCAGATGTGAGGAGGGAGGGCATTCCAGGCTAGAGGTAGGTCATGGGTCAGGGGTTGACAGCTTAATACAGTGCTCTGTACGCAGTGAGTGTTCAATAAATACAATTGATTGACATTGATCATTTCAGTTCTTTTTAGTATCTGGACATCAACCAATCAATCAGTCATAGCCAGGGACAAGAGATGAAACCCAACAACTTCGCTATTTGTCAGTAGTGCCCCTAGAAAACAATTCGAAGAAGGAGGTTGAAACTGGGTTTAAATGAAATTATTGAATTATTTGTGGATTTCCATTTGAGCCATCTCTGTTCCCTAATATTTGACTAAGAACCTGATCTATATTTTTGAGATATGATGATGATAATGTCTCCTGTCAATCTATGGACAAACTTAAATCCAGCCCCAAGGACTTTGGGACCTAAAATCTGTACAAACGAAGCAATTATAGTGCTAATGACTTGTGTAACACAACTACCACTCTCTCATCCCTGCCAGGAGTGCTTCCCATGGAGCACAGTGGAGTAAGAAAATGGACAGACAGGGATACAGCACATTGTGAAATGCACAGAAATGTTTTATTGGCAAATCCCATTTACCGCTAACGTGAGCACAGCATGGTGTTGATGCTGTGTGGGAGCGACATAAACAGGAGAGTGGTTGTCAGGGTAACCACCACAGCACCTGCTGAGGCCTACACCACCCTCATTAGCCAGCTGTCGTGAGGGTACCCGCTGAGCTTGTCCACCAAGGTAGATCTTCTATGTGGTTCTTCAGTCAGAAGCCTCCACAGGCATGGCCCTACTTTGGAGTGGTTTACCCCCTCACATCAGTGTGGTGTGGGTGTAACTGAAAAGTAATGGGAGTAGTGTGGCCTACTGGAGAGAGCATTGGCCTGGGAATCAAAGGACCTGGGTTCTAATCCCGGCTTTGCCACTTGCATCAGATGCCACTTGCATCAGAGAAGCAGCATGGCTCATTGGAAAGAACATGGGCTCTGGACTCCGAGGTCATGGGTTCAAATCCCTGCTCTGCCAATTGTCAGCTGTGTGACTTTGGGCAAGTCACTTAACTTCTCTATGCCTCAGTTACCTCATCTGTAAAATGGGGATTAAGACTGTGATGCCCCTGTGGAACAACCTGCGCATCAGGCAGAAACTCCTCACCCTGGGCTTCAAGGCTCTCCATCACCTCGCCCCCTCCTACCTCACCTCCCTTCTCTCCTTCTACAGCCCAGCCCGCACCCTCCGCTCCTCCGCCGCTAATCTCCTCACCATACCTCGCTCTCGCCTGTCCCGCCATCGACCCCCGGCCCACGTCATCCCCCGGGCCTGGAATGCCCTCCCTCTGCCCATCCGCCAAGCTAGCTCTCTTCCTCCCTTCGAGGCCCTATTGAGAGCTCACCTCCTCCAGGAGGCCTTCCCAGACTGAGCCCCTTCCTTCCTCTCCCCCTCGTCCCCCTCTCCATCCCCCCCATCTTACCTCCTTCCCTTCCCCACAGCACCTGTATATATGTATATATGTTTGTACATATTTATTACTCTATTTATTTATTTATTTATTTATTTTATTTGTCCATATCTATTCTATTTATTTTATTTTGTTAGTATGTTTGGTTTTGTTCTCTGTCTCCCCCTTTTAGACTGTGAGCCCACTGTTGGGTAGGGACTGTCTCTATATGTTGCCAATTTGTACTTCCCAAGCGCTTAGTACAGTGCTCTGCACATAGTAAGCACTCAATAAATACGATTGATGATGATGATGACAACCTGATCACTTTGTTACCTCCCCAGCAGTTAGAACAGTGCTTTGCACATAGTAAGTGCTTAATAAATGCCATTATTATTATAATTATCAGTCAATCAGCCACATATATTGAGTGTTTACAGTTTACAGCACTTGGGAGAGGATAGTAAAACAGAGTTAGGAGGCACATTCCCTGCCTACAATGAGCTACAGTGTAAAGGGGAAGACAGACATTAATATAAGTAAATAAATTACAGAGATATACATAAGAACATATGTACATACTTGCATGCTATGTGATCTTAGGCAAGTCACTTGACTTCTCTGTGCCTCAGTTTCCTCCCAGGATTCAATACATGATCTCCTTCTTACTTAGACTGTGACCTTAATCTAAAGCTGTGTCTGACCCTTGCATCTACCCCAGTGCTTAGAACAGTGTTTGACACATAGTAAGTGACTTAACAGATTTCGTAATAGAGAAGCAGATTGGCTCAATGGGAAGAGCCCAGGCTTTGGAGTCAGAGGTCGGGAGTTCAAACCCTGGATCCGCCAATTGTCAGCTGTGTGACTTTGGGCAAGTCACTTCACTGTTCTGGGCCTCAGTTACCTCATCTGGAAAATGGGGATTAAGACTGTGAGCCCCCCATGGGACAACCTGATCACCTTGTAACCTCCCCAGCATTTAGAACAGTGCTTTGCACATAGTAAGTGCTTAACAAATGCCATCATTATTAGAGAAGCAGCATGGCTCAGTGGAAAGAGCACGGGCTTTGGAGTCAGAGGTTATGGGTTCAAATTCCGGCTCCTCCAATTGTCAGCTGTGTGACTTTGGGCAAGTCAATCAACTTCTCTGTTGAGCCCCTGGGACAACCTCATCACCTTGTAACCTCCTCAGTGCTTTGAACAGTGCTTTGCACATAATAAGCACTTAATAACTGCCATCATTATTATTATTGTTATTGTCATAATTACTATTAAGAGTTATCACACCAGATTTAAGTGAAGACCCTGTGCTGATGAGGAGGAAGAGCCTAAAAAGCCAGTCCATTTTAGACTGATGTCCTACATATAGTATATGGTGATGCTTAGCACTTAGAACAATGCTCAGTGCTTAGAACAGTGCTCAGTGCTTAGAACAGTACTTGGCACATAGTAAGTGCTTAACAAATATCATTATTATTATTATTATTATGTTCTACATACACATATAGTGTCATAATCATTACTGGGTGCCAAGGAAGAGCAGTTTCAACAACCTTGATGAGGAACTTTTCCCAGAGTCTTATATGTATTCTCCACAGGTGAAGGATGGTAAGTCACCTATTTGTCTTTTCAGCCAGTCTAAGCAAATAAGTAATATCGGTATCGGGAAAGTCAGTTTCAGCAAGCACTGATCTAGGGACTAGTTAGCACAAGGGCTGATTTAGAATCAATCCATCAATCTATCAGTGGTATTTACTGAGCTCCCACTGTATGCCGAGCACTATACTAATAACTAGCTCAACTTGGTCCTAGTTAAGTGCTGTAAATTTTAGAAGTATCAAATTTTGCCACTGAGTGGAGTTCCTCTAGTGATGGGGCATTCTGTCAGGAAGACATTTATTAATATTGGCTAAAATTTCTGCTCTTCAAGCTTTTCAAGTGCATAGGGTTGGAACTGCTGGGAAATGGGGTCTCTATTCAAGAGGTAGGACTGGAATCCTAGGCCCAGTAGAAAGCAAACAAAAGCAATTAGTAGCTCACTGGCTAAAGATTGGAAAATCCTTACTTATATGCACCAATAAATGTTGTGTTTCAGAGCTTACTTGACTGTAGAGATCCCACTAAACTATAAGCTTGTTGTGAACAGGAAATGTGCCTACCAACTCTGTTATTTTGCTACATTGTACTCTTTCAAACTCTTAGTACAGCACTCTGCACACAGTAAGTAAATAAATATGATTGATAGATTGAATAAGGCAGTAAACCAAACTTTGAATTCCATTCTAGTTCCCCTAAGTACTAATGCTGTAGAACAACTTATTTGAATTCTGGAAGTAGGTTTGAGCTGTTGTAATGCATCCATTCTTAGATTGTCATTTCATTAAAAATGATAAACTACAAAAATGCACCCAATAGATTTTACTTAAAACTAGCCTCTCTCTATGCAGGGAAAGAAAAATAAAACCCACGAAGCATAAACAAAACAATCATCTGAGCAAATTTTCCAAGGGTTTTCTTCTTTTTCACTGCATAATGAGCTCTGCAAAGGTTTTAATGGCAAAGGCATAATGTTTAATTTAAAGTTACAGTACTAAATCAGCAAGCAGCAGTGTGGTTTGGTAGATACAGCACAAGGCTGGGAGTCAGAAGGACCTGGATTCCAATTCGACTCTGACATTTTGCTGTGTGACCACAGGCAAGTCACTTAACTTCTCTGTGCCTCAGTTTATCTCATTTGTAAAATGGGGATTAAGACTGGGAGCCCCCTGTGGGACATGGAGTGTGTCCAACCTGATTATCACATATCTATCTCAATGCTTAGTACGGTGCCTGGCACATAGTAAGTGTTTAATACCAAAAAAAAATTACTGCAGTTTCTACTATCCTTTTCTAAAAGTGCTTTTCCCTAGCACACTCACCTACTTGTCACCTGTCTGAGTGTGCAAAAGGCCATTTGTAAAAGCAAGTCTAAGACTTCTGAAAATAAAGGATTTTAAGGGGCCATTCACAGCTAGTCAAATATTTCATCTGGCAGGAACCCTGAGGAAATGTACTCTGATGACAGATAATAAATCCTTAAAAGATAATCATCAATTCCAAATGTTTTTCCCTTTCATCCTGCTGATTACAGGATTATTACTTTGATTCTAAGAACTGCAGCTCAACAAATCTGTTCAATTCAGTCCATATTCCAGGAAGTCTCTATCTGTTTCTCCACACAGTACTGCTAAAATGAGAGTATGACCTACTTGTCCAAGTTCTTCATAGTTAATTTCAAAATTTAAGTACAGTTAAGGAAAACCTACTTGATTCTCAGTTGGTGTAAAATAGGAAACTTTTGCTTTGTCATTAAAACAATGAGTATTTGATTATTTAATCATGCTAGGTATACTGATGCTATTTGAGCTTAATTTCAAAGCAAATATTACTCTAACAAAACATAGGATAAATATTCATAGTTTTGAAATAACCCCATATGTTTATTGAGAATTGAATGGGATTTGATCATTTTGTTTTCCTTTAGTGTGTTTGAGACTTTTAATATTTAGTTTGTATCTCTCTCATAAAGAGATAAAATCTCACATTTCTCCCATTAGGCTTAACGTACATTTTATACCTAATTGCCATTACCTATTAATTAGCATTACTATTTTTAGAGCCAATTAGATTCCTTTGTGTTCTCTAACTTTATCAAGAATCAGAGGAATTCAAAAAATTCAAATTAGGAGGTACCTTCCTTGTGGCCAATGTAAATAATGAAAATAGTACAATAGATAAGTAGAGTTCATTTTTAAAAACAATATGAATGAATCTGGTATCTCTCACTGCCATGGCAATTAAGTATAAAGGAAGAAACCAACATGAAATTTTGCAAGCCTTCCATGGTAAGTGACATGGGGGTCAGGAACAAGGGCAGGTTTGGATTGAGCAGAAAAAAATGTACCAACAAAAGTGGGGTTATTCATTCAATCATATTTATTGAGTGCTTACTGTGTGAAAAACACTGTTATATCACCTGAGAGTTCTCCCATATAGCCAGAAGAGCGAGGCCCCCAGTTGAGAAATCCTTTTGGCTTCCATGTCACTTCAGTCTTATTCTTTTAGAGCTGAAACACCAATGAGCAGACCCATTGAGGCTCGTGGAGATTCATTCAATCATAGTTATTGAGCACTCACTGTGTGAGAAGCACTGTACTAACAGCTTACTGGATAGGCCAGTCAAAAGAGCTGAAAGGTGCTCAGAGCCAAAGAAGACCGTGGCTGTAGGGGAGACAGGGATTGAAATGTAGGATTTCGGGAGATAGGAGAAAATAATAATTGTGGTATTTGTTAAGCACTTAGCATGTGCCAGGCACTGTACTAAGCATTGGGGTGGATACAAGCAAATTGGGTTGACCCAGTCCCTTGTCCCACATGGGGCTCACAGTCTCAATTCCCATTTTATAGATGAGGTAACTGAGGCACGGGGAAATGCCAGAGGTCACACCGCAGACAAGCGGTGGAGCAAGGATTAGAACCCACAACCTTCTGACTCCCAGGCTGGTGTTCTATTCACTATGCCATGCTGCTTCCCTTTCTTCTCCTGGGCCATTCTTTGCTGGAATCTGTACAAACAAAATGAGGTAGAGAGTTGAGCAACCATCCCAGGAAGAACTTGGTTAATGTACATATCCAGTCTAGGTGGGTCAAGTCAGTAATACTGTTTTCATTAATGAAATCCCTTTATGCCAGTTATTCTGATGGTTGAAATGACTCTTCACCTGATGGTGACCCTGAATATTGGAATGGACATTAAGGTGCAATTGGCACCTGATCTCATCACATGATTTTATGTGGCATATCTTAAAGCTCTCATCATTAGACTGGCAAGATGAAGTAGCTGACGCCTCAAAAGGGGAAAGCTAGAATCCCAGAAAATAAAGCCTTGTTCCTCATGATGAGCTTGAGTCAAAAAGCCACCTGACCTAAATATCCTATCCTAAATATATTCAGTCTGGATGTTCTAATTAGTTCATTCAAGTCATCATTCCACAGCTCAGGAATACAAATCAGTCCAGGAGCTACCTTATGTTCCCAAGATCTTAGAGGGTGAGAAGCAAGCATTGCTCAGAGGAAAAGGGCACAGAACTGGGAATCAGAAGACCTAAGTGGTAATTCTGGCTCCAACGCTTGCCTGCAGGGTGACTTTGGGCAAGTCACTTAACTTCTTTGTGTCACAGTTTCTTCTTCTGTAAAATGGAGATTCAATTCATCCATTCATTCAATCATATTTATTGAGTGCTCACTGTGTGCAGAGAACTGTATTAAGCACATGGGAGTGTACAATACAACAATAAACAGACACATTCCCTGCCCACCATGAACTTACAGTCTAGAGGAAGGGAGACAGACATTAATATAAATAAATAAATAAATTACAAATAAGTAGATAAGTGCTGTGGGGCTGGGAGTTGGGGAGAACAAAGGGAGAAAGTCAGGATGGTGTAGAAGGGAATGGGAGAAGAGGAAAAGGGGGTTTACTCAGGAAAGGCCTCTTGGAGGAGATGTGCCTTCGATAAGGATTTGAAGTGGGGAAAAGTAATTGTCTGGAGGATTTGAGGAGGGAGGGTGTTCCAGGCCAAAGGCAGGATCTGGTCAAGGGGTTGGCGACGAGATAGAGGAGATTGAGGCACCGTTAGAAGGTTAGCATTAGAAGAGCAAAGTGTGTGAGCTGTTTTGTAATAGGAGAGTAGCAAGGTGAGGTAGGAGGGGGAAAGGCGATTTAGTGCTTTGAAGCCAATGATGAGGAGTTTTCGGTTGATGCGGAGATGGACGGGCAACCTCTGAAGTTCTTTGAGGAGTGTGGAAACTATTGAGCACTTACTCTGTGCAAAGCACTGTACTAAGCTCTTGGGAGAGTACAGTACAACAGAGGTGATGGAGATGTTCCCTGCCCACAAGGAACTCATAGCCTAGTGGAAGAGACAGACAAAAAAATAACTTATGGCTGTGTAAATAAGTGCCAAGAGACTGAGGTGTGGATAAATATCAAGTGCTTAAAAAGTACAAACCCAAGTGCATAAGAGAAACAAAAGGGAGAGAGAGAGTAGGAAAAATGAGGATTTAGTCATGGAAGGCATCTTGGAGGAGAGGTGATTTTAGTAAGACTTTGATGGTGTGGAGAATGATGTTCTGTCATATATGAAGGGGGGAGGGAGTTCCAGGCCAGAGACTGGCATGTCTAAGGGGTTGGTGGTAAGATATCTAAGACTGAGGTACACTGAGTAGGTTGGCGTTAGAGGAGCAAAGTGTGCAGACTGAGTCGCAGTAGGAAATCACAGAGGTAAGGTAGGAATTGAGTGCTTTAAAACCGATTCAGCGCCAGCTTTTCCTACCATATAGACGTTGAGCTCCATGTGGGACATAGAGTTTGTCAAAACTGATCACCCCATATGCCCCAGTTTATTTGCTTTTTTTATGGTATTTTATGTTATGTTAAGCATTTACTATGTACCAGGCAAAGTCCCATGTAGGGCTCACAACCTTAATCGTCATTTTACAGATGAGGTAAGAGAGGCACAGGGAAACTGTGTTGTGCCCAAGGTCACACAGCAGACAGTGATTGAGTCGGGATTAAAACCCAGGTCCTCTGACTCCCAGGCCTGTGCTTTCTCCACTAGTTCACACTGCTTTTCCAAGAAACATTCCTAGAACAGTGCTTGGTGCATAGTGAGCATTTAAATACCACAATGATTATGGCAATTATTATTATTATCATTATTATTATCAATATCCTTCACTAATACAAATAATAATAATAATGGCATTTATTGAGTGCTTACTGTGTGCAAAGCACTGTTCTAAGCACTGGGGAGTTTACAAGGTGATCAGGTAGCCCCACAGGGGGCTCACAGTCTTAATCCCCATTTTCCAGATGAGGTAACTGAGGCATAGAGAAGTTAAGTGACTTGTCCAAAGTCACACAGCTGACAAGTGGCAGAGCTGGGATTTGAACCCATGACCTCTGACTCCAAAGCCCATGCTCCTTCCACTGAGCCACGCTGCTAAAGTCATGGCCTGTAGGTGTGCAAGTTCAAGGAATTACCAGGCTTGGATCAGTTCTGACTCAAATGTATTAGATTCAGGTTGAATCAATCAATCAATGTTATTTATTGAGCATTTACGGTGTTCAGAGCATTGTACTAAGCATTTCGAGAATAGGTATTGAATGCCCCTTTCTACCATTGAGGAAGCTGATGAACAGAGAAGTTAAGTGATTTGCCCAAGATCCCAGATCAGAGTTGAGACCTAACCCTTTTTCCCCCACACCCAATACCAAGAGAGCAGACATTGAATGGGAATTTCCCAAAATTTGTCAGCCTTTTAATAAAAAGGCACATCCAGAGAGCCCTGACAGTAATACCATACTTTCAGCAGATAGTCAGTAGGGCCATCATCCTTTCAG
The DNA here is from genome assembly GCF_015852505.1 of Tachyglossus aculeatus. Classification (NCBI taxonomy): domain Eukaryota; kingdom Metazoa; phylum Chordata; class Mammalia; order Monotremata; family Tachyglossidae; genus Tachyglossus; species Tachyglossus aculeatus. The sequence goes on from NC_052069.1 coordinate 54,056,436, forward strand.
TTGTTTTGGGGTCCTCTGTCACCCTTCCTCTTTGATGATTAATCAGTGAAGAGCCATCAGGGAAGCAGAATGATGATGCATGGGGGGTTGTGGGGAACTAGGAGAGATAGTCACAGCAGCATTGGTTAAAGATTGAACGTTCCCTTCAACATGCCTAACTCTTACACAATTGAATTCCCCAAATGAAGCTAAATAGTTCTCCATCACTATGAAAGTAAACACTCGTGCCCATTTGCCTTTGGAGAATATAGCTACTGGAGAATTGGGTTCAGTTTAGTCAACCACTGTCTTTTCACATAATCTGGAACTTAGAAATACCCATTTATGTTTACAGAGGGTTTTCTGGGTTTTTTTCCCTCATTAATATTTGCTGTTATTGTTTCCCAGGGATTGTTTTAGCAGATGGCACTTGTCAAAATCACTCTTCTGCACTTTTTGATAAAACACTCCTTTTTAATCCTTAGGCAATTCCTTGCTCTCAGATACTATTCAAAAACAATTCTTTTCAGTTCAGAAAATGCAATTTCATTGTGAGTTGAAAGTGAGGTTTCCAAATGTCTCATATGCTCTTGCCTTCCCCCATAGCCTTCTTACCCTTTCCCCAACAGAAATGAAGGGAAGCAGGGATGCAAGGAGTTTCATTCAACCTATTCTCTGCAGCCATGCTCAACCATTCAACAAGAAATCTGGGACAGAGAAACAGAATCAGATTCCTGTGTCCTGGGTGACTCATAAGCAGCATAGGAAAGAGCCCCTATATACCTTTTTCATTTTTCTGTTTGCTTTTGTATTTTTTATTAAATGTTTACTGTATGCCAAGCACTGTACAAAGCACTGGGGTAAATACAAGATAAACAGGTTGCATATAGCCCTTGTCCACATGGGGCTCACAATCTAAGTAGGCGGGAGCAGGATTTAATCCCCATTTTGCATTAGGAAACTGAGGCACAGAGAAGTTAAGTGATTTGCCAAAGATCACACACCAAAGTACCAGAGTAGGAATTAGAACCCAGGTCCTCTAATTCCCAGGCCCGTGCTCTTTCTGCTACGCCAAGCTGCTTATCATCTAATATGCTAATGGATGCCTTAAGAGTGTACGCCACAGATGATACACAGATTAATCGATCAATTAATCATATTTATTGAGTACTTACTCTGTGCAGGGCACTGTACTAAGCACTTGGGAAAGTACAACACAACAATATAACAGACACATTCCCTGCCCACAACGAACATACAGTCTAGAGGGGGACACAGACATTAATGTAATACATTAATTATGTACATTAATTTGTATGTAAGTGCTGTGGGGCCTGGGCTGGTAGGGGGATGAATAAAGCCTGCAAGTCAGGGTGATGCTGAAGGGAGTGGGAAAAGAGAAAATGGGGGCTTAGTCAGGGAGGGCCTCTTGGAGTAGATGGGCTTTAATAAAGCATTGAAGGTGGGGGTAGTAACTGTCTGTTAGATATGAAAAAGAAGGGCATTCCAGGCCAGAAGCAGCATGTGGGTGAGAGGTCAGTGGCAAGATAGATGAGTTTAAAGTACAGTGAGTGGGTTGACATTAGAGGATTATGAACTGCTTTCCAGAGCTACCTCAATTTTAGCTGCCTGCCCCAGAAAAACCTGTATAAAGTCAGAGTTTCTATCCGTGACACAGAACTGAATTCCTTACTGAATTCTGCTACCTGTGAAATGCATGTGAAATGATAATGAACAGTGAGTTGGAACACGAAATCAGTAAGCTAGTATGACCTTTGGAAATTGGATAAATGACATGGCATCAAGAATCAGGCCAAACCAAAAGTATACAGAGTAGTTTCAGTATTCAATTTTGAATTCTGGCTGTGATACCTTGGCTTCAAGCAAATGCAATCTCCAACTTCTAGAGCATTCTAAAGAAAGGACTTTCTGTCATGTTCAAAGCCGAGTTGAAAGAATTTACCAGAGGATCAAAATAGAATCCAATTTACTAAATCCCTAGTAAATCCAGATCCTAGTAAATATCTCAGGTAGGACATAATCCCTGTCCCACATAATAATAATGATTAAGGTATTTGTTAAGTGCTTACTATGTGCCAAGCACTGTTCTAAGTGCTGGGGTAGATAAAAGGTAATCAGGTTGCCCAGTTTACTAAATCCCTAGCACAAATATTAATACTCAGCAGCAGCAACTATGTATATATTCAACTGTACATTCAATTATTTTTTCTGATTCCACTATTGTAAATATTTTTTATGTTTTTCTCCCATTAAAGTGTAAGATCCTTTTGGACAGGGAACATGTCTTGTTCTTCTGTTGTCCTTTCACAAAGGCTTCGTACAGTGCACTATACCCAGGAGGTACTCAATAAACCTCATTAATGTTACTCTGCTTCTGAAGCAGCATGGCGTAGCAGCAAGAGCACAGACTTGGCAGTCAGAGGTTGTGGGTTCTAATCCCGGCTCACCACTTGTCTGCTGTGGGACCTAAGGCAAGTCACTTATCTTCTCTCTGCCTCAGTTACCTCATCTGTAAAATGGGAATTAAGACTGTGAGCCCCACATGGGGCAACTTGATTACTCTGTATCTACTGCAGCACTTAGAACAGTGCTTGGCACGTACTAAGTGCTTAACAAATACCATAAATGTTATTATTACTACTAATGTGTCCCAGATTCTTAGCTGAATCCTTTAGGAACCTTAACTGAGAGAATACACTGAACTGGTCTAGCAATGTGGTCTAAGAATCAAACACCTGATCAATACCTAAGTACAGTGCTCAAGTGCTTAGTACAGTGCTTTGCACACAGTAAGCACTCAGTAAATATGATCAATTATTTTAAGTGCTGGGCTAGATACAAGATAATCAGGTTGTACATAATCCCTGTCCTACATAATAATAATAATTAAGGTACTTGTTAAGTACTTTCTATGTGCCAAGCACTGTTCTAAACTCTGCGATAGATAAAAGGTAATCAGGTTGTCCCACATGGGGCTCACAGTCTTAATCCCCATTTTACAGATGAGGTTACTGAGGCAAAGAGAAGTTAAGTGGTTTGCCCAAGGTCACAAAGCAGACATTTGGCAGAGCCAGGATTAGAACCCACATCCTCTGACTCCCAAGCCCATATTCTATCCATTAAGCCATGCTGCTTCTTAATCCCCATTTTACAGATGAGGTTACCAAGGCAAAGAGAAGTTAATTGGCTTGCCCAAGGTCACAAAGCAGACAATTGGCAGAGCCATGGTTAGAACCCACGTCTTCTGACTCCCAAGCCCGTATTCTTTCCATTAAGCCGTGCTGCTTCTTAGTCCCCATTTTACAGATGAGGGAACAGAGTCACAGAGAAGTTAAGTATCCAGCAGCAGCGTGGCTCAATGGAAAGAGCATGGGCTTGGGAGTCAGAGGTCATGAGTTCAAATCCCAGCTCTGCCAATTGTCAGCTGTGTGACTTTGGGCAAGTCACTTAACTTCTCTGTGCCTCAGTTACCTCATCTGTAAAATGGGGATGGAGACTGTGAGCCCCACTTGGGACAATCTGATCACCTTATATCCTCCCCAGCGCTTAGAACAGTGCTTTGCACATAGTAAGCGCTTAACAAGTGACATCATTATTATTTATTAAGTGACTTCCTCAAGGTCTCCCAACAGACAAGTGGTGGAGCTGGTATTAGAACCTAGGTCCTTCTGTCTCCCAGGCCTGTGTTCTATCCACTAGCCATGCATTTAGCACTTACTATGTGCTATGCACTGTACTAAGCGCTGGGGTAGACACAAGACAATCAGGTTGGACACAGTCCAGCCCCAAATGAGTCTCACAGTACAAAGCACTGAGAAAAGTACAATGCAACAAACAGAGTTGGTAGAGGCAATCCCTACCCACGAAGGGCTTTCAGTCTGCTCTCTCTAGCCATCAACTTCCATCACTTTTGTATATAGGGAAAAACCTTCATCTAACCTCCCATGAGCTACTACTACTTCTTTGACTTGCTTAGTGTCTATAGTTTCCCTAATTTGGGCTGGCATTTAGCCTCAGCTTTCATTTGTCTTACTTCATGTACTGGGCACCTAGAGGGCCAGTGACTGTGTCTAATTCTTACTGGTGTATGTTTTTCTAGCACTTGGAACAGTACAAAGCACACAGTAGTCACTTGATAAATACTATTGATACTACTATAACTACCACTGTCACTGCTGAATTAGCAAACAGATTCATAATTATTTATATTATTCTTCTTATTATTATTCATAATTATTCATATGGAGAAACAGTGTGGTTCAGTGGAAAAGAGCATGGGCTCTGGAGTCAGAGGTCATGGGTTCAAATCCCAGCTCTGCCAACTGTCACCTGTGTGACTTTGGGCAAGTCACATAATTTCTCTGGGCCCCAGTTACCTTATCTGTAAAATGGGGATTAAAACTGTGAGCCCCCAGTGGGACAACCTGATCACCTTGTAACCTCCCCAGTGCTTAGAACAGTGCTCTGCACATAGTAAGTGCTTAAAAAAATACCATCATTATATGTGTCCTGTGATAATACTTCGAGAACATTTATGAATGTAGTTTTCCCAGCTGATGTGTGTCAAATATTTTTGATGATACTCAAAGATCATTGATTTGGAAGTTTCCCAGGGGTTTTGGAAGGATATTTTGACTTCAGCTTCTGAGGAATGGGTCCCCTTCCTGTTTGTAGATTCTGGCAGGAATACTAGTATAGTCAGGGCCCTTATCATTTTTCAAAGATATGATCAAATACTCACAAATCAAGCCCTTAATCAATCAGTGGTATTTATTAAGCACTTACTGTGTGCAGAGCACTGTACTAAGCATTTGGGCAAATACAGCACAATAGAGTTCGTAGAAATGATCCTTACTCACCAAAAGCTTACATCTCCAACCTCACATTCTGGCCAGTTTTCTATGGTTCTGAGATCAATTAATGGTATTTATTGGGCACTTTGTGCCGAGCACTGTAGTAAGTAGTTGGGAGATTACAGTCCAATAGAGAAGCAGTGTGGCTTAGTGGAAAGAGCATGGGCCTGGGATTCAGAGGACCTTGATTCTAATCTTGGGTCTGCCAATTGGTTGCTGTATGATCTAGGGCAAGTCACTTAAATTCTCTGGGCCTCAGTTTCCTCAACTGTAAAATGGGGATTAAATCTTACTCCCTCCTTAGACTGTGAGCCCTATGTCAGGCAGGGAGTATCCCCAACCTGATAAATGTGTATCTACCCCTATCTACCACGAGAAGCAGCGTGGCTCAGTGGAAAGAGCCCGGGCTTTGGAATCAGAGGTCATGGGTTCAAATCCTGGCTCTGCCAACTGTAAGCTGTGTGACTTTGGGCAAGTCACTTAACTTCTCTGGGCCTCAGTTACCTCATCTATAAAAAATGGGGATTAAAACTGTGAGCACCCCGTGGGACAACCTGATCACCTTGTAACCTCTCCAGAGCTTAAAACAGTGCTTTACACATAGTAAGCACTTAATAAATTACATTATTATTATTATTATTATTATTACCCCAGCACTCAGGACAGTGCTTGGCAAGTAGTAAGTGCTTAATGAATACCATAAAAAAGAGTTGGTAAACAATTTACTTGCCCACAAGGAGCTTACAGTCTAGAGGGGGAGAAGACATTGAAATAAATTATGGATATGTACATTTTGGGGCTGAGGGTGGGGTGAATATCACATGTTTAAAGGGCACAGATCCAAGTGTGTAGGTGATACAGAAGCTAGAGGAAGTAAGGGAAAATGAGGACTTAATCGGGGAAGGCCTCTTGGAGGAGATGTAATTTTAATAAGGCTTTGAAGATGGGGAGAGTTGTACTCTGTCATATAAGAAGATGTGGGAGGGGGGTTCCGGGCCAGAGGGAGGTCATGGGCAAGGGATGAGCTGTAAGATAGACAAGATCCAGGAACAGTGAGTAGTTTAACATTGGGTGAGCAAAATGTACGGGCTGGATTGTAGTAGGAGAGTAGTGAGGTAAGGTAGAAAGGGGTGAGCTGATTGAGTGCTTTACAGCAAGTAGTAAGTTTCTGTTTCAATATTTATATTAATTTATATTAATGTCTGTCTCTGCCTCTAAATTGTAAGCTCACTGTGGACAGGCAACATGTCTACCAACTCTTTTGTAGTGTACTCTCCAAGGCACTTAGTACAGGGCTCTGCACACAATAAAGCACTCAATAAATATCAGTGGTGATGCTGATGATGTGGAGGTGGATGGGCAACCACTCCTCAAGTAGGGAGATGTGGACTGAACTCTTTTTAGAAAAATGATTTGGGCAGTAGAGTGAAATAAGGACTGGAATGGGGAGAGATAGAAAGCAGGGAGGCCAGCTAATGAAAGTAGCCATAGCGGGATATAATAAGTGCTTGTAACAGTGTGGTAACAGTTTGGATGGAGAAGAAAGGGTGGAGTCTAGCTATGTTATGAAGGTAGAACCAATAAGATTTATTGACAGATTTGGGTTGAATGAAGGAGATGAGTCCAGGATAATTCCAAGGTTATGGGCTTGTGAGACAAGGAAGATAGTGGTGTTTCCTACAGTAATGGGGAAGACAGAGGGAGGGAGGACAGGGTTTGGGTGGGAAGATGAGAAGTTCTGTGTGTAGATCATTCCCATGCTCTTGTACTCTGAATATGAGTTCCTCTTGGTCTGAGATGAGTCAATCATAGTCCACAGTCACTGCAATGTTTATGAAGCCATAAAGCTTCTTTAGTAGTGAGTAGAATTTCTTAACTTGGGGTGGTCAGGATATTCTTAGATCTCTTCAGCTTTGGCATACCATAACTGGTCAGACATGTTTCTGTGTCCATATGTCTTTGCAGGTATAATCATCTGTTTTGTGGTTGGTGATGTGCTTCCTTTTTGCTATAAAGAACTTTCTAATTTGTGAGTCATTTTCACAAATCCCATTTGAATGTTATCTCCTGCCCCTACCTTCAGTCATGGTAGTTGGTTGATATACACATTGTCCTAGAGAAGAACCTCTTCAGATTGTTCTTGTCTACCAACTCTCTCCCAGTCAGTAGAGTGCACTGTACACAGTAAGCACTCAATAAATATGATTGATTGATTGATCGATGTGGATACTTGTGACAGGAGTTCCTTGTTCCAGAATGAAGGCTGAAATATTTTCAGAGGGCACCTTGCAGTTCTCCTATTTTTCCAGGAGAGTGGTGTTGAACTGCTGTGATGGTTTAATTGCCCCTTTTCAATGCAATGCACAGAGAGAGATTTGAGTGTATGAACCAGCAGTATTAGTCCAGCATTATTCATTACATCATTGCAATCAAATGGAGAAATACAATTTGCCATCATATTGAGTTTTCCAAATCCAATATTCTGGTTATAACATAAAACCTCAAAAGGTCTGTGACACATATTATTTGTCATGTTATTCTGCACTCTCCCAAGCACTTAGTACAGTGCTCTGCACACAGTAAGTGCTCAATAGGTATGATTGATTGATTGATTGAGATATCTTAGCCAGTTTAGATGCAGATTAGGGGAGGGTCAGTCATTTTAAAACATATTTCCCTAAATTATCCTTCCTTTAATTTTACATCCTTTTTGAGATGGTGTTTAAAAAGAAATGAACTATTTTTATTTCATTCTTTTTCAGTTGCCTATATTGGCATCGTCGGTTGTTAGCCTCTATTTCCTTGAACTTACGGATGTCTTCAAGCCAGTGCACTCTGGATTCAGCTGTTATGACAAAAGTCTTAGTATGCCCTACATTGAACCTACCCAGGAGGCAATCCCATTCCTCATGTTGCTCAGCTTGGCATTTGCTGGACCTGCAATCACGGTAAGAATTACTCGCCCTTCTTAAATAACAGGCCCCTCTTTTAGTAATTTGTTCCTGTGGCGGTCAAACACCATGCCCTAAGAAATTCTCAATTTAGCCTTAACCATGGCAATGGGCACCTGAGGATAATTAGTCAATGTTATTTGAATGGTGTGTATCATTGAAGCCTCTATAGTAATCCACACTACAATAAATTTGTAGAGGTTAACAATTATTGAAGCAAGTGACTTCTGAGTATGAGAATGAAAGCTGGATTTTCGTCCATAGAGTACCGTTCAAGTCAGGGCAACCATATGGCCTAGCAGAAAGAACACAGGTCTGGGAGTTAGAGGACCTGAAGTGTTAACTGTGGCTCTGCCACTGGTCTGCTGTGTGACCTTAGACAAGTCATTTATCTTCTCTGTGCCTCAGTTTCCTCATCTGTAAAATGGAGATTCAATACCTGTTTTTTCTCCTACTAAGACTGTGAGCCTCATGTGGCACAGGCACTATCTCCCATCTGATTATCTTGTATCTCCCCCAGCATTTGGTACAGTGTTTGGCACATGGCAAGACCTCAAGAATCATTATCATCATCAAGTTATGATTTAAAAAATCTATTTGTGAAAATGTTTCTCATTCTGTCACCGAGAAAGTTTTCTTTGTTCTATTCTACACTTCTTTTTTTGTGACTTAAAACTCTGAAGATCTAAAGGCGATAAGGAATGGTTCTCTTTCACCTCCAAAAATTGTTCTAAGGATGGCATACATTCCCTTTGAAATTGATAAAAGTGACCCCTCTTCTTTTCAGTATCAGATTTGTTACTGTCATTCATTTCAAATACCTCAGGCTCTAGGGTAGGGAACAGGACAGAGGAGGATACAGGAGTTTGTGTCATGATCACCAAGTCAATCTCACCCAAAACCTCCCAGAATGCCAATCCTGTTTTTATAAGTTTTCAGTTCCTAGTCCAAAATAAAAATTGGAGGAGGGACAAATTCATGTCAAAACTGACATAAAATTAGTGTAATTTATATAGTAGCATTCGGACTCACCCCTCAGGGTCACATCTGGCGAGTTTCCAGTACTCTACCAGTCTCGACTACAGGAGGGAGAGTCAAGCAGAGGCATACCCATTCCATTCCTAGCTTGGGCAGTGGCTAGTGAGTGGAAGGCAATCTGCTACAAGTCAAAACTCACCCATGCTGGGCAGTAGTGGTATGGGAGAGAATAGAGGGCGGAGACTCGAGTTTACTGCACAGAAGGAGGTAATGGTAAACCATTTCCATATTTTTACCAAGAAAACTCTCTGGATCCACTGCCAGAACGATTGCAGATGGAGAGCAGGGGGTTCTGGGAGAGATGTGTCCGTGGTGTCGCTATGGTTCGGAAACGACTCTACAGCATAAGACAAGATATTCAGACTCAAAGTGAGGCATTACACAAAATTCACAACACATCTTTCAATCACTTGCTACAATAGACTGTATTTGTTTATTGAATGCTTACTGTGTGCAGAGCACTGTACTAAGCACTTGGGAGAGTACAATATAACAATATAACACACACCATTACTCAAAATACCAGAAAGGTGTTCCTGCTATAGTGAAACAGGGAGCAACTATCTGGTTCCCTTACAACTATCTTCTGTCCCCACCTTAAACATTTAACAGTAAAAGAACCTGTGCTTTCAGTGTAAATAATTGACACTATATCCATATCCTTATTACCAACGAGCCAAGTTGCAGAAGTCCTCATGAATCTAAGAAGGAGCTGAGCAAGAAACCTGAAAGCTATATGTGAATCTAAGTCTGACATGGCTCAACTGCCATAATCTAGATGTTATAATTTTTAGTTCCTTCATTTTTAAAGAAGCTTTACATAACAGATTTTACAGAAATCTTCTATTCAAAGGATACAGTGAGATCTCTGTGTACTTTCTAGTGCTGCCCCATAAGCTTGGAAAAGGCATTCATTATATAAAACAGTCTCAAAGTAAGCCATCAGACTGCTAGGACAAGATTTCCATTTAGTTTTACATAACATTTTTCGTATGGCAAGACTCTCAAAACACTTTGCAAATGAAGGAGTTCCTGCAAGCACAGCAGTACTGAAGGCAATGGAACAGACAACATATATTCAGAAATAGCTTGCAACTGGAGTAGGATATAAATCAGGAACACTAAAATAAGGAGAAGCAGAAGTGTTGGCCAGAGTTACAGACTTGCCCTTCCTCATCACCACAACTTTATTATTACGTTGTTCATTTCAGTGTTCTGTCAAAAAGATAGTTCTTATGAAATCAATCAGTCCATCAATAGCATTTCTTGAGTGCTTAATGTTTGCAGAGCACTGTACTAAAGCATTCGGGAGAATAAAATACAACAGAGTTGATAGACACATTCCCTGCCCACAATGACCTCACAGCCTAGAGGCGGAGACAGATATTAATATGAATAAAGTATAGATGTGTTCAAAATACTGTGAAACTGAGTGAGGAGGGGAAAAAGGGAGCAAAGCCAAGTGCAAGGGTGACAAAGTAGGGAGTGGGAGAAGAAGAAATGTGGCCTTAGGTGGGGAAAGCGTCTTGGAGGAGATGTGCTTTTAATAAGGTTTTGAACATGGGGAGAGTTATCATCTGTTGGATATGAAGTGGGAGGGTGTTCCAGGCCATAAGCAGGATGTAGGCTAGAGTTTGGTAACGAGGCAAACAAAATTGAGGTACAGTGAATAAGTTGGAATTAAAGTGGAGTGTGCAGGCTGAGTTGTAATAGGGAAACAGTGAGGCAAAATAGGAGGTAAGGTGATTTAGTGTTTTAAAGTCAGTGGTTAGGTATTGTTTGGTTTCATGCAGAAGTGGCTGGACAACCACTGGAAGCTGTTGAGTGGGGAAACATGGACTGAACATTTCTTAGAAAAATGTTCTGGGCAGCAGAAAGAAGTAAAGAGGCTGATAACATAATCAAGTGGGATAGGATAAGTGCTTGGATTAATGTGGTAACAGTATGGATGGACAGGAAATGGTGGATTTTAGCAATGTTGTAAAGGTGGGAAAGATAGGATTGACTCTTCTGCATGGTCCAGAGGCTAATGTTGCCAAGAGGCACAGGTACAAATATTTTTGCATCAGGGATGTTTTTTAACAACATGTTGCCAAGGAATCCCAATAGGTACTTCCTTTCCTCTCTTCACTAGGATGGGAGGAAGAGGGTGCTGAAGGTCAATGGTTTGGGGGTTTCTCTGGTACCATTTACCAATGGAGCAGGAGAGAGGTACTAATGGACATTCTCCCTCCTGGATATGGCTGTGGCTCTTCTTGATGCACTGATTCACTGAATTCCCTCTCCAAAGGAAATCATATTTCCTGAGCCTTACCATCTAGCTGGACCATTGTTTAAGTGGCTTGGTCAGTCCTGGTCTGAACCTCCTCCTGTGTGACACCTGCTGCCCCACTTTTCTCTCTGGTTTAATCTGTAGGGGAATGGTTCAGGTGGAGTGAGTTAAAGCAAACATAAAGTTAATAACCCCATTGAAATGACAATATAGCAATTCCCTTCAACAAGCAGTCTCTCTATTGCTAGAGTGGCACCTTAACATTTTCATACTAAAATTTCTCAGCTACCGAGGATGATTCACACAGGAATGATACAGGAGAGAAACACAAGGGAACATTCATTCAATCATATTTATTGAGCGCTTACTGTGTGCAGAGCAATGTACTAAGCACTTGGGAGAATACAACACAACAAAGAACAGACACATTCTCTGCCCACATCGAGCTTACATAGGTGCTAACTTTTCATTTTGAATGCAGGCATGAATAGGAGGAGAGATGAGAACTGATTGGAAATTCTCAGGGTGGAAAAGTGGAAAAGAGACCTGGGGTGAGGGAAATATTGGAGACAAAGCCCTCATCAATCAATTATTCAAGCACATTTATTGGTGCTTGCACTGTGCAGAGCTCTGTACTAAGCACTTGGGAAAATAGAATCGGGTTAGAAGACTTGATCCCTGCCCTCACAGATTTTACGATCTTCTGTGGAAGATGGACACTAAAATCAATTATATGTTGGGGGAAGCAGTAGAGTCTAGAGATGTGTACATCAGTGCAGCAGGGATGTGAGTATGTAAGTGACAAGGAAGTGCTAAAGTAGCAGTTCATTCATTCATTCATTCAATCGTATTTATTGAGTGCTTACTGTGTGCAGAGCACTGTACTAAGTGCTTGGGAAGAACAAGTCGGTAACATATAGAGATGGCCCCTACCGAACAATGGACTCACAGTCTAGAAGGGGAAGACAGATAACAAAACAAAACATGTAGACAGGTGTCAGAACTGTTAGAATAAATAGAATTATAGCTATATACACGTAATTAATAAAATAGAGTTGTAAATATGCATAAGTAAAATAAATAGAGTAATAAATATGTATACATATATATAAGTGCTGTCGGGAGGGGAAGGAGGTAGGGCTGGAGGACGATGGGGAGGAGGAGAGGAAAAAGGGGGGCTCTGTCTGGGAAGGCCTCCTGGAGGAGGTGAGCTCTCAGTAGGGCTTTGAAGGGAGGAAGAGAGCTAGTTTGGTGGATGTCTGGAGGGAGGGCATTCCAGGCCAGGGGAAGGATGTGGGCTGGGGGTCGATGGCAGGACAGGTGAGAACGAGGCACAGTGAGGGGGTTAGCTGTGGCAGAGGAGTGGAGGGTGCAGACTGCACTATAGAAGGAGAGAAGGGAGGTGAGGTAGGAGGGGGCGAGGTGATAAAGGGCCTTGAAGCTGAGAGTAAGGAGTTTTTGCTTGATTCGTGGGTTGACAGGCAACTACTGGAGATTTTTGAGGAGAGGAGTGACATGCCCAGAGTGTTTTTGTACGAAGATAATCCAGGCAGCAGAGTGAAGTATAGACTGAAGCAGGGAGAGACAGAAGGATGGGAAATCAGAGAGGAGGCTGATGCAGTAATACAGTCGGGATAGGATGAGAGATTGAAACAGCCAGGTAGCAGTTTGGATGGAGAGGAAAGGGTGGATCTTGGTGATGTTGCGGAGGTGAGACTGACAGGTTTTGGGTGAAGGATTGGATGCGTGGGGTGAACAAGAGAGTAGAGTTGAGGATGACACTAAGGTTGTGGGCTTACGAGACGGGAAGGATGACAGTGCTGTCTACAGTGATGGGAAAGTCAGGGAGAGGACAGGGTTTGGGAGGGAAGATAAGGAGCTCAGTCTTGGACATATTGAGTTTTAGATGACGGGCAGACATCCAGGTGGAGATGTCCTGAAGGCAGGAGGAGATACGAGCCTGGAGGGAGGGAGAGAGAGCAGGGGTGGAGATGTAGATTTGGGTGTCATCAGTGTAGAGATGATAGTTGAAGCCGTGGGAGTGAATAAGTTCACCAAGAGAGTGAGAATAGATAGAGAACAGAAGTTGAAGGAGAGATGAGAGATGAGAGCTTTGGTACCTATGTGCTGAAAATCGGAAACTTACTCCTTTCTATGAGTAATCCCCTCAGGAAGTCTTCAAATTGGAGGAGAAAGAACAACTCTAGCCTCTGCCAACCTCTCTGAAATAATGCCATAAAGAAGTTGCCTGGTATCTCAGTGGGAGTGCTGCAGTTTTCATACTAAGTAAATTCCTTCTCATCCACTTCCAGGCTGAGGGGAGAGAAGCATGTGGGTGGAGGGGAAAGATGGAGTTGGTAGGGAAGCTAGGCACTTCAGCTGCAGTATTTTCCAGCTAGAAATCATCACTGTCACCATCAATGGTATTTATTGAGTGCTTACTGTGTGCAGGTCATTGTACTAAGCATTTGAGAGAGTACAACAGACTTTGTAGACACATTCCCTGCCCACTACAAGGGATGCAGTGTGAGAAGCAGCGTGACTTAGTGGAAAGACAACGGACTTGGGAGTCAGAGGTCATGGGTTCTAATTCCAGCTCTGCCACTTGTCAACTGTGTGACTTTGGGCAAGTCATTTAACTTCTCTGTGCCTCAGTCACCTCATCTGTAAAATGGGAATTAAGACTGTGAACCCCACGTGGGACAACCTGATTACCTTGTGTCCCTCTCCCTCCCCGAGCTTAGAACAGTACTTGGTACAAAGTAAGCGCTTAACAAATACCATCATTATTATTAGAATCTTATCTCCAGTTAATCTTCTTGATTCCCAAGAAAACAACTGAATTTGAAAAGTGAAACTGGGGGGAAGGGGCGGGGGGGATAATTGAGCAAAGGAGAGAACCAAATCAAATCCAGATATAGCTGAATCAATCAGTCAATCAATGGTATCTATTGAACACTTACTGTGTGCATTGCACTGTAGTAAGCACTTGGGAGTGTACAATACAATAAAGTTGGTAAATATGTTCACTGCCCACAAGAAGCCTACAGTCTCAAGGGTGTGACAGAAATTAATAGGGATAAATGCATTATGACTACATACATTAATGCTGTGGATCTGAGGGTGGGGAGAATGTCAAGAGCTTAAAAGGGTACAGATCCAAGGGCACAGGTGATGCAGAAGAGAGAGAGTAAGAGGGAGAAGGGGAAAAGAGAGGTTAATCAGAGAAAGCCTTTTGGAGGAGATGTGATTTTAATAAGGCTATGAAGTTGGGAAGAGTGGTGGTCTGCAAAGGTGGTGGCCAGACAGCCAGAGAATTAACAGCAGAGGTGGTCAGAAGCAGCAGCTTGATAAATTCTGATTAATAACTGTTCTTCTGTTGGATGGGTATATGTATGTATGGGACGGGATACAAGAGAGTTTGGTGGAGAGTGTTGTACATATCCCTGCAAACACCACAGTCACTGCTTAAGAGGTTTCATAGGAAAGGTGTTGACATTAGAGAGGAATTATTGCATTAGGCTTTAATAATCTGAGGAATTTACATTTCAGACTACTCAAATGTCTTTCTCCACTATACGCAAATAGTGATGAAATATGAATTTGCTGATAGAGGGGTCACTGTCCCCTCCAGGGGCCATGTCTAATGCCCACTTGTATTTTTTCTCTGCATCAGGTAATAAGTAGTATTACTACTACTACTACAACAACTGGTACGTGACAGTAGACTTCCAGGGTTTTTCCACTGTGTTTACTCAAGAATGGTCCTAAAGACAAGTAACAATGCCAGCGATTCTCCCTTGCCTTACCAGATGAGGATGTCAGGGAGGTCTTCAGCTGAGTAGCTACACTCCTGTAGTAGCCCATTAATTACTTAGTCCCACAGCTCTTCCTCAGAACTACAGTAGGGCTGAGTTTGTCCAAGCAATCCCAGGTCCTGTCCCAGAAATGGGACTGCTAAGAACCTCTGCGGACGCCCCCAGATTATACAAGTTCCTGTGTCTGGGGAGCCCAGAGAAGGGCTCTATCCTGAAGAGCCTCAGCATGAAATCTGAGGATCGAGCATGGAGGCCACTGCTGTTTGTTACTGTCTACTGTTTCTGCTCCACTATCCGCCAAGCATTTCCTTCCAGCTGAGGGTGTGTGTGTCTATGAATGGTTATTTTTGGGTGTGCATGACTGTGTGTTTGTGTGTTTCTAAATGTGTCTGAATGTGAGGACAGATGTATGTGCATCTGTTCTTGGTTTTCCACCTCTACTTCTATATCTCTGATTCTGTCGTCCTTTCCTGCTATTTTTTTTCTTTATGTACTCACCATTTTTCTCTCCCCCAGACTGTAAGCTTGTAGTGGGAAGAGAAAATATCTGTTATATTGCTTATATTGTACTCTCCCAAGCACAACAGTGCTCAGCACACAGTAAGTGATCAGTAACACGATTGTGACTGATCACCTAATAAACGATCCTCTGAAGTACCACACTGGTATGTAGACCCATAGTTAAAAAGAATAATGGACATCTATCTAAAGTTTAACTATAGCAGTACCGAAAATAACCATTCATTCATTAAATTAATCCAATCGTATTTATTGAGCACTTACTGTGTTCAGAGCACTGTACTAAATGCTTATAAAGTACAATTCAGCAACAAATAGAGACAATCCCTACCCAGCAAAGGGCTCACAGTCTAGAAGGGTCTATGCAAGGAGCTTTGTATGCTCTTAGTACTTGTGGAAATTGACAGACTTGAAGTCAAGGTACCTGATAAACTGGAATTTTGCCATTCAGGGAACTTAAAACCAATTTAATTTGTAGGTTTTATTTTCAATTTGCATATATTTATACATGTTTATGCACTTTATGCAGGCAGGCAACATTACTTATGAATTTGCATTTTGTTGAAATGTATGTTATTGTTTTGCCGAATTTTTTAAATGTGAGATGCTAATCACAGGAATTTTATTGATTTTTGCTATTTATTATGCATTCTATTTATGTCACAGTCCTTTTATTAGTTTTTTGCATTTATAGGTATTTGAAAATTCACACTTTTGAAATTAATATTATTTTATACTACCTTTAAGCATTGTATTTCTGTAGCTTTTCATTGTATAAAAATATTTTGGATGTTCAAAAGGGGTTTAAGCCTTTTGGTACAGTCTTGGCTGGAGCAATGTTCCATAAGACATGCAGAATTAGTATTGACGAGGCCTAAAATCATTTTTTCCCCAAATTCTTATTATAAAATATGGAACAGTTTAACTACAATGTTTAGTAAAAAAAATCCTCAAACTTCCACATTTAAAAGCAATTACTCAAATATGCATTTTCATTGTATAAAAATATTTTGGAAGTTCAAGAGGGATTTAGGCCATTTGGTACAAACAAGTGTAATGTTCCACAAGGCAAGCAGAATTGGTATTGAGGAGTTTTAAAATCATTTCAGATTTCCCAAATTTTAATTATAAAATAAAGAATAGTCTAGCTACAGTATTTAGTGAAAAATCCTTTAAACTTTAGCATTTAAAGTCAGCAATTCAAATATGGCCAATGCAAATAATGTACCACAAGAATAAAGAATATAGAATTAGCATTCTTATTAGCATGACACAACACAGAAAATAGCACATACAATGCAGAAGAAGAAAGTAGAAAATGAATGCAAACAGAATGCATACAAACTGCAAATTCATATTTCTCTCATTCCTGTTTGACCAATCTCAAATTCAGTATTCCGTCATCTCAATGCCTTTAGTTTCACACTATTTCAATGAATAGAGCAGAAGAATTAGCTTATAGGGATCATTCAGAGAATAGCTAGACACTCCTTTTACAAAAAAAAATGATTATTTTTACCAACTTTGATTTTTAAAAGGAAGAAAACGTCACCCATCATTTCATTCACTTGGTAAATCAAATTTAGCTTGTTTCTTCTGTGCACCTAACCACTACCCACTTTGGCCATTTTATTGGTCACTTGGCCCAGGCAGACCCAGCCAAATTGGGAAATAGGAATTCAAATGGCATTTCCCCTAAAATGGGGGGGAGAGATCCAGTTCTGCCTCAGACCCAAAGAGCTTGGAGCAGAATAAGAGTGAGCTTGGTTCCGCAGGGACCCCTACTCAGCCGGCTCACATGGATCAGACCAGCCTGGGGGGCTCCTGGCCCAGGACTTCCTTCCTAGGTTTAGGGCAATTCTATGATCCCAAGCGGTGTGGACTGCATTGCCTTGATCTTCAGAAAGCTCATAGGATGCAGGGCTGAGAGGAAACTGCAAGCCCAAGGAACCATGAACCACAGAGGGGTCCAATTCTGAACAATCCCTCCAGATTTCTGGGGTCCGGGACTCTCAAAGGCCTAGACCTCACTTTCCACAAGGCTTGCTCCCCCTAGAACCAAATTTCTTCGCCCCAGAGCCAGATTACCTCTGGCTCAATCCCACGGAGATGGCTGTCGAAACACATTCAGTGAGATTTCACAGGGTGGGAGCCAGTAGGCTTCTTAGTTCTGTTTTCCTGTGGCACAGTCAAGGCCCATTGTAGGTGATTTAAGGAAATGAGTCGAATGTCAAAAGAGGAATTCAGTCGTTCATTGATTTCTGGGTTTTCAGCTTGTCTGTTGAGTCGCCCTGGAAAAGTTCTCCCTCAAAATGTGTTTTTATGCATCAGCTACTTTTAACCTCTATCAGATTTTTCTTTTGTGTGACCCAGAATATATATGGGCCAAAGAAACTTTTTTTTTAATAGAAAATCAAAGCTGGAGGACGCAACGGCACAGTGATTTAACTGTGGCAAAAGCCTGACCCTCTTTTCACTCAGCTAAAACAGAAAATATGCTTAATGTATTAATTGCCAACACTGTTCTTTTTGGGGTTTCTCTAAGTAATAATACTTTAAGTGACAAAAAGAGGTTTGGCTTGATAAAGCATTTACTAAAACAATTCCATTAGGCTTTGGGCTTGCCTAGAATAGATTTTAAGAAAGGAAATAGGGAAACACCTATATTCTAATTGCATCCCCCCTACTTTATTCATTATTTCCTGCCCTGAAATGACATCAACATGACTCTGATGACTAAACTGAAGAGTTTCACTTTCCCCAGCACTCTGCTAAGCAAACTACAGAAGGAGTGTGGCTTAGTGGAAAGAGCATGGGCTTGGGAGTCAGAGGTCATGGGTTTGAATCCCAACTCTGCTACTTGTCAGCTGTGTGACTTTGGGCAAGTCACTTAACTTCTCTGTGCCTCAGTTACCTCATCTGTAAAATGGGGATTAAGAATGTGAGCCCCACATGGGACAACCTGGTAACCTTATATCTACTCCAGAGCTTAGGAGAGTGCTTGGCACATAGGAAGCGCTTAACAAATGACATTATTATCTTCTAAACTGTGAGCCCATTGTTGGGTAGGGACCATCTCTATATGTTGCCGATTTGTACTTCCCAAGCGCTTAGTACAGTGCTCAGCACACAGTAAGCATTCAATAAATACGATTGAATGAATGAATGAATGAAATCCAATGCTTAGAAAGCCTTGAAAAATCACTAATCATAATTTTTATATCTTCCCACTTCTCAGCCAATGTAAGAAATAGACTAAGGACAGTTGAAAGCGTAGTTTCTGTGAGGCTGTCTTCAGCAGGACAGTTACAGGATATCTGTGTTACCCATAGTCGCACCTCAAAATTTACAGTGTTCAGGGATCTTCTTGCTATTATTAGAAATGGTGGTGAGGACTATGGGTGGTAAACATCGGGCAACAATTCTAAGTGGGAATGGACAGAAAGTAGAATCTTAACTGATTGCACTGTCCATTTTATTGAATTTGCCCACCCTTGGATTGCCACTCATTCCACTATACACTCACTCATCCCGTCTTCATTCTTCAAGGATGAAATACCACTCCCCTGCTTTCTGCTTCAGAAAAATAAAACGTCGACACCAACTGTTGAAAGATTGGCTGTGAACCACTGTATCGTGAATCCACTTCTGTCCCAAAGGCAATGCTGGGAAAGAGGAGCATTGCTTAGTGTTTCAACCCCTTGAAAAGCACCAAGAAACCATCAAACTACTGACCATTTAACAAGAACACTGACTATCATAAAGCTGTCTGAACTGAACCTAATTCCTCTTATCCCCAATTTTGCCTCCATGCTCAAATATTCTGGAGAAATTGCTTCATTAAACGTTTTCATTTTTAAAAAAGCTCAAAATTGCAAGAACACATTAGCAAACAGCATCGGTCTGGCTTAATTACATCTATTGCCTTCACACCCCACCAATTCATTTGTCCCATTTAACTGTTTACCATGAACACTCTTTTGTCATTGCAGATAATGGTAGGAGAAGGAATTCTGTACTGTTGCCTGTCCAAAAGAAGAAATGGGATTGGAGTGGAGCCCAATATTAATGCAGGAGGCTGTAACTTCAACTCTTTCCTTAGAAGAGCCGTCAGATTTGTTGGTGGGTTTTGTTAGCAATTACAAAGGATATTTTATGCCAAAATTTTGTATTTAATTATGGGGATTCTGGCTTTAAAGCTATAATTTATGCTTGCACTTTCATGTTCGATATCTGCTTCCTATTTTCTGAGCAAACCAAAAAAATATAAAACGTTAGCATGAAATGTGGTACTGTGTTTATCGTTTCCATTTCCATTCGTATGCCATCGGTTGGATATTTTTTGCCCTCTATCTGCTTAATATGTCTGTTTCATTCTAAAGTAAACTCAGCTGAGAAGTTTTTTTTCCATTTGCAATGAAGGATCAGTGCCACCAGGTGAGTGTGTGTGAGTATCATTCACATGGGAATTACTTGAGCTGATTCAATTTCATTTCTCCACTGCCGAGTCAGAAAGTTATCCTTCCGTGCTTCAGCACATAGAACAGTGCTTTACCCAAATTAGATCTTCGCTAAAACTGCAAATGACTGACTTGTGTCAATGATGATAATGGTGATGGCTGATTTCCTTCTGTTGTCTTGAATTATCATTTACATTGTGTTACCTCAAGCATGCCAATTCTCCCATCTGTAAGACAGCCAAATAATGTCCGTTCAACCACTGACAATGGAGTTCATAATACATGTAGTTATTTTGAGTCTAATCCTGCCAGAACCTAAAATTACCCCCTATCTGGTAGTAAGTTAGTTCCTCTGAGAGAATTATTGGCTTTTGGATAACTTTCAGAACATGCAAACATGGTCTTATGCTGTTTAAAAAGCCAAATGGTCTTTGGTGATGTGGAAACTTCTCAGGACGTGCTTAACCTATTAAAGTAACATTACGTTCTGAGACAATTTAACTTTTTATTTGTTACCTAGAAGAAATAGCTGGTCTCTATACTTCCTACTCTTTTTCTCTCTTTCTGTTTCCTTCTGGTGCTCTCCATTTGTCACCATCTTCTTCTGCCTTGTATTTCTGGCTCACTTTCTCCTCATCTCTTGTCCTTTCTGCATGAATGTTTTGTGTGCATTGGTGTCTGTTCTTGTGAGTTGTGCCTCCTTATGTAAGAGACCTAGTGTGAGATTTCTGATTGCCTGTATTGAAGTGTATTTCTGTTTGTCCCTGTTTGGGTGTTTGATTACAGTATGTGTCTCTTGTGTTTGCTTTTGTGATGTTTATGAATGTGTATGGTGAGGGTGTATGGGAGTAAGGGCATGGAGGGGTGGGGTGTGTGTGTGTGTGCGTGTGTGTGTGAATCTCTGTCTGTGATTTGGATCTGTAAATGGATGGGTAGTGTATGTAAGTATATATGTGTATGTTTGAGAGAGGAAAGGAAGGTATGTGATGGCTGAAATGGGGATTGGGAAAGTGAGTGTGGTTTTCCAAGGTCCAGTTGTTGAACAAGAGGAGAATCTCTCCTTCTCTGACCACTTTCTGGGAGAATTTGGCTGTCCCTGCTACAAGAACAGCCCTCCCATCACCTAAACCTCTAAATAACACCTCCATTTCCTGAGGGAATCATGAAGCAAGGACCAGGCAAACAGGAAGAAGTATGATCTCTATTGCAGGAAAGTGTGCGGAGCCTGGATACGGCTGCTTCTGCCATTCAGGCCCACCTCCTCTCCTCCACTCTCAGCAAGAAGCAGATTCTGGGAGCTGTAAGGAGGAAGGGACTGGGGTAGTGTACAGAAAACTGGGTGCCCTGGCCCAAAGGGGTAGAGTTGGATCAACAGAGGGACAGCAGGAATTCTCAGCCATAACTGCCAAATACAGATTGGAAACCCAGTGCAAAGATGCTTCCTAGCAGTGCAGTAGCTGCAGCAATTGTCTGACTGCAAACCTCCTCCCACACCCATCTGACCAGCTATCCCTTCGATGAGGAAAGATCACTCCTAAACAAGGTAGCTCCAGAACCTGTTTCCATAAACCATCTTTCATCAGGCCAAGTAGTCCCCCCTGATGCTGTGATATTAACACCACATTTGGCAAGTCTATATGCTGCTTCATGTGACCCAGACGAGCAACTGTTCTCCCTATCAGCCTTCTCGCAATGCATGTCACGATGGGGGCCTGGATGAGAGAGTATGGATATCTCAGTGCAAATCGTCACTACAGCTAAAAGCCAAAGCTTGTTTGAGAAAAAAACAATCCCAAATCCACACGTTCACATATTGCGGTCTGAAGCAGCAATGACAAGGATGTGAGTCACTTGTTTTTCTTAATGTCATTTTCTTGGATTGCTAGAAGTCACTATGCAGACTGTGTTCTCCTGCACAACTCCTGGCTGAGAGAGTCCAAGAAGTCTGGAACCTGTAGGTCATGATGCTCCTAAGGGTGACAGCAGCAGGGTGACGGGGAGGTGTGGGCCTGAGGAGCCCCAAATGCTCCCTGTTGGGTAAACCAACAGCCATTCACTTGCCAGAGAGGAATTCTGGTATGAGACTAATGCCACAGTTCCCCAGAAACATTTGTCTTGCTTACTAAGGGTTGCCCTAGCCAACGAGCTTGTTAACCTGAAAGTTAGATTTCTTGTCTTGTCTTATGCCGCTGAGTCATCTCTGACCCATAATAACAATAATAGTAATAATAATGATGGTATTTGTTAAGTGCTTACTATGTGCAAAGCACTGTTCTAAGCGCTGGGGAGGTTACAAGGTGATCAGGTTGTCCCACGGGGGGCTCACAGTTTTAATCCCCATTTAACAGATGAGGGGACTGAGGCACAGATAAGTTAAGTGACTTGCCCAAAGTCACACAGCTGACAGTTGGCAGAGCCGGGATTTGAACCCATGACCTCTGACTCCAGAGCCCGGGCTCTTTCCATTGAGCCACGCTGCTCCTCCAGCCATGCTGCTTCTCCATGGTGATGCCATGTACTTTCCAAGTGCTTAGTACAGTGCTCTGCACACAGTAAGCACCCAATAAATGCAATTGAATGAATGAATGGACACATCTCTCCCAGAACACCCCACCTCCTTCAGCAATTACTCTGGTAGTGCATCCACTACACTGCACACAGTAAGCGCTCAATAAATACGATTGATTGATTGATTGATTCACTAGCGTTTTCTTGGTAAAAAATAGGGAAGTGGTTGAACATTGCCTCTTTCCGCACAGTAAACTTGAGTCTCCACCCTCGACTCTCTTCCATGCTGCTGCTGCCCAGCACAGGTGAGTTTTGACTTGTAGCAGATCGCCTTCCACTTGCTAGCTACTGCCCAAACTAGGAATGGGATGGAATGGACAGGACTCTGCTTAATTCTCCCTCACATAGTCGAGACTGGTAGAGTACTGGAAACTTTCCAACTGCATCCCTGAGAAGGGAGAAAGTTGCATTTGCTCTATGAATATTCTGGACAGAAATGGAAATTTTCCACCAAAATTGGTCTTGTCTGTTGAAAATGAGTCGAGTGTCTAAATTCTAGGGAATGGTTATCTCCAGAAACAATCTCAGAGAAAATAGGCATGTTTATATTGGGGATTTTCTTGGTATGAATCCTACATTTTGAATTAAAATGGTGAAATTTCATCCTTTCATCTAACCATCTCTTTGCCTCTCTTTCCAGGTGTGCATGTGTTTGGACTCTGCTCTACAGCCCTTATTACAGATATCCTACAGTTGTCAACAGGGTATCAGGCACCTTACTTCCTGACCGTGTGTAAACCCAACTACACATCTTTGAACGTATCCTGCAAAGAAAACTCCTACATTGTGGAAGATATTTGTTCAGGATCTGACCCCACAGTCATCAACAGTGGAAGGTTAGAAATTTGGAGCTATACTGGAGTATCAGTGAACACTATCAGTGCCCAGAATAAGCTCTGATTTTATTTCAGTTGCTGTTGACTCATCTTCACCAGAAAGAATCACCAGTCAAGCCCCTACTTAGTGTCTAGCCAGGACTTTTCTTTGGATGAGGCCAATTGGACAATGGGCAATCAGACCTTGTGCCCTTGTAGTGAGCAGGCCTCAGACTCAGTTGCTTGGTGAGAGAATGACTGAACAGTGGGAGTAAAGGCACGTCTGGGCCAAAGTCACCTGTATCTCTGCATTCCCTCCTCCTCTGCTGCCTTTTGTCCACATGCTGGGAGTGAAGGACCCCTTAATGTGTGGGGCTTTCCACAGCCTTGACAGTGGTCAGGAGGCAGAGTTGTCATGAGTTAGTTCCAGACCAAGGGTGGAAGGAGTATTAAGGGAGAAACTCATACTTAAACTCTCTTTCCCCAGACAAACAGCTCACTACCACCTTCCTATCCCTCCTGACAGGACTTGAGCTTACCGCAGACCTTGTGTTTGGAGCCCTGTGACTCCTTGCTAGTGCAAGTGGATTGGGGGGGGTGGGGGGGGGGTGGGGTATTTGTTCAGTGCTTACTATGTTCCAGGCACTGCATTAAGCTCTGGGGTATACACAGTGAATGAGGTTGTACACTGTACGTGTCCCACATGGAGCTCACAGTCTTTAATCCCTATTTTACAAATGAGGTAACTGAGGCCCAGAGAAGTGAAGTGACTTGCCCATGGTCACATAGCAGAAAACAGGTGAAGCTGGGTTTAGAACCCAGGTCCTTCTGACTCTCGGCCTCTGCTCTCTCCACTAGGCCATGCTGCTTCTCAGGCCTGAGCTCAGGCCTGTGACCATTGCTGCCATCCCACTGCTGTCTCCTGTGGTGGCAGCTCTCCCAAATGTTACATTCTGGAAGGCAATAGCATCATTTCTGGCCTTGATCCAGGAGCGGCATAGGCTGGAAAGGGCATAAGGATAGGACTCCTCTTTGAATCTCCCTTCCTTCCTTTCCCTCATTCCTGACTCCCTCACCCAAATTACAGGACCCTCCATTGGTTAAATTGCTCCAGATCCACAGCCTCCTAAGGATGGCTCGAGTTACTAGACTGCAACCTCGTTGTGGGCAGGGAATATGTCTAGTCATTGTTATACTCCTTCAAGCATTTAGTACAGTGTTATGCGCACAGTAAGTGCTCAAGAAATGCAATTGAATGAATGAATGAATGGCCAGGACACCATACTGGGCCAACAGCTCTGTTCCACCAGCTCCCTGGCTCTGTGGTGCTCCCTTCACAGTCCATCAGTCCCCACTGGGATGTTGACAGGGACCAGGCTAAGAGCAGGAAAAGTTTAAAATACAGATACTCAGGCTGTGTACTGAAGGTCAGATTGCCAGACCCAGCTCAGGTGCAGGACTAAGGATACACAATCACAACAGGCTTGCAATTTCAGGTTCATTTGGTGCCATGTGTTACATTTCCTCTTGTAGATCTGGGTCAGAAATGAATATAACCAATGGAAAAAAAATGCTGAAGAAATACACTCAAACCTTTCAAATGTCACAAATGTTTTCATAGATATTAACACATTGGCTGCCTTTCTTATGCATGAACAATGAAAATGGGTTTCATAGAACTTTATTCTGTTGTATTGTACTCTCCCAAGCACTTAGTACAGTGCTCTGCACATAGTAAGTGCTCAATAAATATGATTGATTAATCAACTGAACTTATTCTGTTCTGTATAATTAACAAAGCTCCAATTTAAGATGCAATTTACAGTAAAATGAAAATCATTATTCTGTTCAATTCACCTAGCATAAATTATTATTTGCCCTTTTTCTCCAAATTTTTGATAAGAAGGGCAATATTATACAATCTTTGTTAATACCTTGGAATATTTCATTTGTCATTCACTTCCCACTACCTAAGTAGAAATTTTCCTTTTGCATTTGCTCTTGGACCAACACTCTTTTCTAAAAGCTAAGATGTATATATCCAAAGTTTTGCATTTTCCATTTTCCCAGTGATCTTTTCCATGAAGATGTTTTCTCTTGTATTCTTTTATTATGGAGCTATGATGCTCTCCAATTTTATTGTCTCACATTTCTTCAGATTTTCTGTCACCTTAAGAATACTCCTGGACGCTTGTTGGCTAATCAGATGAGTAGATCTTACCTTTTGACAAAAATGGGTGATAATTTTGGTTCTGTACTAACTTTTTTTAAATAAAGGACCTATTAAAAATATATCTTACAAGCCAATAACCTGTCAGGATTCTAGAATTCAACCTTTTTCATTTTGAGACTTAATTTAGCATCATTTATTTTAAATATTGTTCTGGTGTACTTTCTTAATGGTCTTCATTTTAAAAATCATCATGGCCCAGAAACAATGTTACCATTTCTGGCAGTCAATCTACAAACCTCCATGAGAATAAGAAAGAGGAAAACTCATTTGTTTCATTAGTTTCCTACCTGATCATATGATATTGAATCTTGTCTGCTAGTCTTTGCTATTCCAGAAGCTTTGTTCACTAATCCACCCATTTCTATTCAAACAGCTCTTCACTTTTGTGACTTAATATAGACAATCAATCAATCAATCAATGGTATTTATTGAGTGCTGACTGGGTGCAGAGAAGAGCGCTGTTTTAAAACTTTTGGGAGAGTCCAGTACAACAAAGTTGGTATACACATTCCCTGTCCACAATGAGCTTACAGTCTAGAGGAGAAGACAGACTTTAATATAAATAAAGAAATTATAGATATGGCATAGATATGCAGACTAGTATGATTATTCTTTTGCCCCTTTGTTGACTTTTGCTCAGACTTGCATCATTATATGTTACCAGTTTCCTCAATTCTTCTTTATTCCCCACTTATGGAGGGTTCTATCCATATTATAAATTCTACTGTGAAACCCTATTTGAAGCAGACTTTGTGGCCGTAATCCTGTTGGTAACTTAATCATCCCATATAGCATAGTGACTTCATGTCAACGTGGCTTCCAAAAGACCCCTCCACTGCCCCACTACTGTGTAATATCCTTTATTATGTAATCAAACTGGTATTTCCAATAGCAGAACCATCATCTTTGGACCTCAGTCTCTGCTCATATGCAAAATCTCCCTTTCACACTAAACTTCATGAGCAACACTTTGTGGTTAATGAAAAGCACAATTCAAACCATTTGGATTAAGAGAGCTTACTTTTTAAATTTCACATTTTGAAAGCGCTGTCCCATATTCAGGAAATTGCCAATATAATTTTCGGCTTCTGAGACTGAATTTTCAAAACCCAGTATCGCGTCTTCATGAAGTTGTAGTGGTTCTAAAAGAATTTTGTATGAAAGTCTTCTGTGAAGCAGTTAATGAACATTCATTCACCTTAACACTTTCTGATGAAAATATGTCCTGAATCAAAAAATATGGAGATTCAGGAAGAGCTAAGAACTTTCCTGTTTAGTGTCCTCATGGATTCACTCATTCCATCATATTTATTGAATACCTATTGTGTGCAGAACACTGTACTAAGCTCTTGGGAGAGTGCAATGTAACAATAACATATGCTTTCCCTGCTCACAGTGAGCTTACAGTCTTGTGGGGAAGACAAGCATTCTTTCTTAATATAAATTGCCCCTCCTCTCATGTCCATCAGCCACTGCCTGCTCTGCACTAAGTGTATATTTTGAGACTTTTTAAGAAAGGAAACATCTGCTTTGGATCAGAAGCTGTACATGGAAAAACATACTTCTAGGGCTCATCAAGCCTTGGGGGGGTTTACCCATGCAGATAGACCTATTGGTTTTGAAATCATGTGCCACTATTCTGCTTCAAAGCCCTCCCAAGAACCTGCTGTCAGCATGCCTGCCTAATTAACAGGCTGTACCTCAGCTTTTCAGCTCCCAGATCTGTCTCTTTAGCCTGATAACCCCACCTGAAGGTCGAGTAAACAAGGTCCCGTCAAATTATGCAAGCAGAAATATGGCAAGCAGTTACCTGCGAGAGCTCTGTGTTTACAGAGGGCAGCCCTACTTTTCCTGCAGCTGCTGAAGGGAGCAGATACTACAACGGAGGAGACTGTATCCATGCAAATAAAAAATCTCCAAAATCCCCAAATAGAAAGTCAGCTTCTAGTTGTTCCCATAAGCGAGGCATGGCAAATAGCATCAGATAAAGTAAATTAGCAGATCTTTGCCACTGGAGATCTGATAAAGAACGAATAGGGATCCGGATGCTCCCCACTCCGAGCATTAATATTGGTTAGGCAGAGCCTTGGACCAGGGAGGAGAAATCTCACTATATACATCCCTGGCAAAAGAACTACTTGCAAATAGAAAACAATGTTAATTATGGAACTTGTTAAGCACTTATTTTGCACCAACCACTGTACTAAGTGCTGGTGTAGATACAATTTAATCTGGTTGGACACAGCTCCTGTCCCACATGGGGCTCATACTCTTAATCCCCATTTTACAGATAAGGTAACTGTGGCCCAGAGAAGTTGAGTGATTTGCCCAAGGTCACACAGCGGACATGTGGGAAGCAGCATGGCATAGTGAATAAGACATTGGACCTGGGAGTCAGAAGGTTATAGGTTCTAATACCAGCTTTAGCACTTTGTTGTATGACCTTGGGCAAGTCATTTCATTTCTCTGTTCCTCAGTTGTCTCATCGGTGAAATGGGGATTGAAACTGTGTACCTCATGTGGGACAGGGACTGTGTCCAACCTGATTAGCCTGTATCCACCCCAGCCCTTAGTACAGTGCCTGGGAAATATTAAGTGCTTAACAAATGCCATAATAATAATTATTATTATTACTATTATGTGGCAGGGCAGTAATTAGAACCCAGATCCTTCTGATTGCTTGACCCATGCTCTATCCACTAAGCTATGCTGCTTCTCATTAAGCTGTGCTGCTTCTCACTAATGACATCAGGAAATGAGCAGGCTTGGAGCTTTGTTTTTTAAACAAGATTGGCTTGGCCCTTTGTGGTCCTGGTCAGAATCTGAAGTTGGAATGTCCAAAAGGATACCATTCCTCTGGTGTGCCAAAGAAGGGAACCTGCAGGAGCCTGGGTTGCCGGTCTGGAAAACACTGTTCAGAACATCATCTGAAAAATCAGTTTTGTGGCCTCCACATGAGGATCATTAGTAATGGCATGATGTTAACACTGAAATCAACATGCTCACCCCAGAGATAGAGGCACTGAAAGGAAGCTTCAGAAAGGACCAAAAAACCCTAGTTTTCCACATGATCACCTACAAAGTGTTCCTCACAAATGGACATAATATTCACAGTTACCTCACTGTGGATCTGTAGGCTGATATGCTTTTCTTTCTAAACATTCAAGTTCCCACAGGTAATTCAGAAATGCTTATTTTCAGACAAGTACACCCACTGCATGTATCTATCCTTCCTTTTCTCTATTACTTCTTAATATTTTTTTTTTTTATCCATCTCAGCATGGGCCTGAGAATCAGAAGGACCTGGGTTCTAATTCCAGCTCTGCCACGTCTCTGCTATGTGACTTTGGGCAAGCCACTTAGCTTCTCTGTTCCTCAGTTGCCTCTTATGTAAAATGGGGATTAAGATTGTGAGCCCTGTGTGGGACATGGGCTGTGTCCAATCTGATTAGTTTATATCTACCCCAGCCCTTAGTACAGTGCATGACACAATGACACATAGTAAGTGCTTAATAAATACCATAAAAAATTGTATCCTTGTTGATCAAAAATCTTTTCTGATGTTTTTTTGAAAGGCATTGCTGCACTCTAAATTGCAATTTCCATTCTAGAATCCCTTTTCTGTGCCTTATGATTTTTGTTTAGATTGGTTTTATTCCTCAAACTGTTGAGATTTTATTTTAAATACACTTGTTAAAAAAATAAGAAAATTGAGTCAAGTTGTTTTGGCTCATTAGGGAATAGAATATGGAAGTTGAAATACACTGGTGTGAGGAAATGTTTTAGTAAAATTTTCTGTTTCAATCATTAGGCTTTTGATTCATAAAATCCCTTTATATTTTTAAATGATCTTTTCACATATTAAACTGTATAAATATATATTTTAAAGCTGATTTTTCCTCCAAGTACCTCATTTATCATTTGAAATAGTATCATGAGAATTTTCCCACATACATTCTCATAATCTTGGAGCTTTGAAAGAGAGAGAGAATTGGGATGTTATTTTTAGGTTATTACACGAAGATTTCTGACAAGATATAAATTTGGAAATCTACCTCTATTTTTACAATGCCCAACACAGTGTCTCTTGTAAGCCATCAGTAATCAATGAATCAATGATATTTATTGAATGCTTACTTTGTGCAGAGCACTGTACTAAGCACTTGGGAGATAGTATAACAAATTGGATAGACACGTTTCCTGCCCACAAGAAACTGAACAGTATATGATAATAAACAAGCCAGGATCTTTCTTTAGAGTATTTGTTAAGCGCTCACTATGTGTCCAACACTATTGTAAACACTCGGGTAGGTACAAGTTAATTAGGTCAGACACCTTCCTTATCTCACAAGAGGCTCACAGTCTAAGTAGGAGATAGAAGAGGTATTTAATCCTCATTTTACAATTCAGGAAACTGAGGCACAGAGAAGTTTAGTGACTTGCCCAAGGTTACACCAAGCAATTGGAAGAGCCAGGATTAGAACTCAGCTCATCTGACTCTTAGGCCCCTGCTTGTTCTTTCCACTAGGCCTTTGCTACTTCCTAATGTCAAGAATATTAGTGGTATTTGTTAAGTGCTTACTATGTACCAGGCACTATACTAAGCACTAGGTTGGATACAAACCAATCGGGCTGGACACAGTCCCTGTTCCATGTAAAGCTCAAAAAGAATATGACCCCCAAAACACCAGGTCGATCCATCTAAAATTTTGGGTTGTCTTAGTACAGAATTTTTCCAGTGAATTGTTTAAAATCTATGGAAGCAATATTTCTCTATAAAGCATATAGAAGAGGAAAAAGGCTCAAGTTTCTAACAATTCCCTCCTCACATCACTGCTTCTCACTGTCATTTGATGGAAACTTAGAGCTCTAGTAGTACTTTATAAAATGGCTGTCTCAGTCTTATCACTGTTAGACAGTTAGTGGCTGGGAAACCATCTGCAGTTGGACAATAGTCTAACAGTATAATAGATTACTCTAAAAAAGAGGTATTTATTTTGCTTGGCATCATCTAGCTGTTTTCATATTTTAAAATCTCATTATTCCAGGAGGCCTTCCCAGACTCCCTTCCCCTTCCTTCCTCTCCCCCTCCCCATCTCCCCACCCTATCTCCTTCCCCTCCCCAAAGCACCTATACGTTTGTACAGTTTTATTACTCTATTTATTTTACTCGTAAATATTTACTATTCTATTTATTTTGTTTATGATGTGCATCTAGCTTTACTTCTATTTATTCTGATGACTTGACACCTGCTCACATATTTTGTTTTGTTGTCTGTCTCCCCCTTTTAGACTGTGAGCCCATTGTTGGACAGGGATCGTCTCTATATGTTGCCAACTTATACTTCCCAAGCACTTAGTACAGTGCTCTGCACACAGTAAGTGCTCAATAAATACGATTGAATGAATGAATGAATGAATAAAGTTAGAGGTGATCATTTATTTTATTAGTAAAACCTCATCAGAACCCTATCCCTCAAGAGTACAGAAAAAAATCAAGTTATTGCTTGTTTATTTGCTTATGACTGTTATGCAAAAAATTCACCATCATTTAATTGATGATCATGAGCAGGATTTTTATATTGAAGAAGATAATTTGACTATCCTTCTTTGGCAGAAAGTCATTTCCTTCTCAACATGCTACCCTAGCAGCCTTTGCAGCCGTGTATATTTCGGTAAGTAACCAAGTCTTCACCTTAATGTTCTTTCATTTCAAAGAAAGTTAAAATATTTCTTCACTGTCTACTAGTAACATTTATATTATCTTGAGCATCCATTCACTTTTTGAAATTAAAATCGATGAGGAAAAATGTTTCCATTATGAATGATAGAGTAGGAGTTGGCATTTTAATCATTTGTAATAACGCAAATTCTGCAATAAAGTCAAATTTATATTATAGTAGTATTTAGAACTTCCCAAAACATGAATTCATCATCAGTGGTATTTATTGAGTGCTTACTATGTGCAGAGCACTGTACTAAGTGCTTGGCAGAATGCAACACAGTTGGCAGACATGGTCCTTGCCCAAGTTAAAGAGGTTCCACGTGATTATCCAGTGTTTTTAAAAATTCAGTTTCCTTCTACTGCCGAATTCTAGTCATTCAATCAGTCAATCAATATCAATCAGTCAGTGGTATTTATTGAAAGCACTTACTGTGTGCAGAGCACTAGACTATTTGGGAGAGTACAATACAATGGAGTGTTTAGACATATTCCCTGCCCACAAGGAGCTTATATTCTAGAAGGGGAGACAAACATTAAAATAAATTATGGATATTACATAGGCTTTGTGGGGCTGGTGAATATTAAGTGCTTAAAGGATACAAATTCAAATGCCATGATGACACAGACAGGAAAGGGAGCAGGGGAAATGAGGGCTTAGTATTGGAAGGCGTTTTGGAGTAGTTGTGATTTTAAAAAGGCTGCAAAGGTTGAGAGAATGGTGATCTGTTAGATTTGAAGGAGGAAGGAGTTCCAGACAAGAGGGAGGATGTGGGCAAGAGGTCAGCAGAGAGACAGGGGAATTGTGATATAGTAAACATATCAGCATTAGAGGAGTGAAGTGAGCAGACTGGGTTGTAAAAAGAAATCAGCGAGGTAAGTTAGGATGGGACAATGGTATGTTAATGATAAAGAACTTCTGCTCGATGCTGAGGTGGATGGATGACAACTATTAGAGGTTCTTGAGGAGTGGGGAAAAATGGACTAAACGTTTTTTAGAAAAGTGATCCAGGTAGTACAGTGAAGTATGGACTGGAGTGGGGTGAGACAGGAGGTAGGGAAGGGTAAGCAAGAAGGCCGATGTAGGATTTATGTGGTAGCAGTTTGGATGGAGAGGAAAGGGCAGATTTTGGCAATGTTGTAAAAAATAAAACTAACAGGATTGAAAATGTGGATTGAGTGAGAGATAAAATGAGGATAATGCCAAGGTTATGGGCTTATGAGTCAGGAAGGATGGTGGTGGTGTTTATGGTGATGGGAAAGTCTTAAGGGGACAGGGTTTGGGTGAGAACTTAAGGGCTTTAATAGCATTTATTGAGTGTCTACTGTGTGCAGGGAACTGAAGACTCTACCAAGCATTTGGGACAATGCAATAGAATTAGTATGTTTGGTTTAAAGTGGTTTAAACATCAAAGTGTTCAAACTATAGCAAGAGAGACAGATAAATAACAGATAGAAGTAAATAACTCGTGCGTATGTGTATGTTTGTGTGTGTGTTTTAGATGAAAGTTATTTCCCCACCCTCCTAATTCCACTTCAGCACTTCTGTTTAACCTATGCACAAGGGTATTAGCCCTACAAGCAATTGGATGATCCCCTGGTAGAACTTGCTTGCATATTTTAAAAATTTGTGCTTGCACCAACCTGTAATTCATTTTAGTGTCAGTGTCCCCAGGTAGACTGCAAACTTCTAGAGGGCAGAAAATATAAATAATTATGGTATTTGTGAAATGCTTATTATGTGTCAAGCACTGTTCCAAGTGTTGGGTAGAGAAAGGTCAGACACAGTCCGTGTTCTATCTGGGGCTCACAATCTAAGATAATGTCTACCAATTCCATTGTACTAACCTAAGCACTTAGTACAGTGTTCATCACAGACTAAGCACTTAAGTATCATTGATTGATTGATGTAATTCTACAGGCGTTATCAGTACTTAAGGCATAGGAAGCTGAAGTAGCAGTTGGGTAATATGAGGTGAGGAATTAAAGATTATTCAGGGAAAAGTTCCTGAAGGTATACTGTAAACTCTTTGAGGGAAAGCAGTGAAGCCTAGTGGAAAGAATACAGTTTAGGAGTCAGAGGACCTCAGTTCTAATCTCAGCTATAAAAGCTGCCTGCTTTGTAATCTTGGGCAAATCAATTAACCCCTCAATTCCTGTGTCTTCATCTGTAAAATAGGGAATTCAATAATTGTCCTCACTTAGACTACGGACCTCATGTTAGATAGAGACTGTGTCCAGGATTAATATCCCAATACTTTCCTCCAATTCTCCATTCAACCCCCTGTATTCTGGCTTCCATCCTTGTCATTCCACAGACATGGCCCTCTCTAAGGTCACCAAAGTTCTCTTTTCTTGCCAAATCTAATGGCTTCTACTCCATCCTAATCCTCCTTGACCTCTCCATTGGGCACAAAAAAATATTTACATGCACTTCACCACATGCTACCCCCTGTTAGCCTACTCGATTTTGTAACCATAGTCCTAGCAGGAATGTAATTGGTAGAAGGGAGTGCAAAGGTGCTGTGCAAGCCACGATCACTACGGTTAATTCCTTTGCATAGATTGTGGGATGTTCTAAGAACAGCAATCCAAACCAAACAAACCTCTTAAAGCATTCTCTTTGACTACTGAATCAGTCTCCTTACTGACCTCTCTGCCTCCTGTCTCGCCCTTCTCTAGTCCATATTTCACTCCACTGACCAGATCATTTTTATGAAAAACCTTTCAGTACATATCTCCCCATTACTCAAAGCCTCCAGTTAGTTGTTCATCCACCTCCAGACCAAATAGAAACTCCTTCTCATCAGCTTTAAGGCATTCAATCAGCTCTCTCCCTCTTACTTAACCTTGCTGATCTACTGCAACCCAACTGCACACTCCACTCCTAAACACCAACCTATTCTCTGTACTTCAGTTTCATTTATCCTGCCACCAGTTTTATTTCCATGTCCTGCATTTGGCCTGGAACTCCCTCTCCCTTCATATCCAACAGACCCTCCTAAAATCATATCTCCTTCTAGAGGCCTTCCCTGACTAAACCCCTTACCCACTTTTCTGTCTACGGATCTGTACCCTTTAAGGAATCAGTTAGTCAGTATAGATTGAGTGCTTGCTCTGTGCAGAGCACTACACTAAGTGCTTGTGCTTTGCCCATAGTAAACACTTAATGCTATTATTATTATTATTATTATTATTATTATTATTATTATTACAATAACAATGTAACAGACACAGTCTCTGCCCATAGCAAGCTTACAGTCTAGAGGAGAGGACAGATATTAATATCAATAAATTAATTTCAGGTATGTACATAAGTGCAGTAGGGCTAGGAGGGGGGGATAAATAAAGGGAGCAAGTCAGGGCGATGCAGAAGGGAGTTGAAGAAAAGAAAAAGAGGGCTTAATCTGGGAAGTCCTCTTGGAGGAAATGTGCCTTCAATAAGTCTTTAAAGATCAGGGAGAGTAATTGTCTGTCAGATATGAGGAGGGAAGGTGTTCCAGGCCAGAGGTAGGATGTGGGCAACCAGTTGGTGGCAAGAGAGATGGAATTGAGGCATATTGAGAAGGTTAGTATTGAAGGAGCAAAGTGTGCAGATTGAGTTTTAGTGAGCATAGTGAGGTGAGGTAGGAGTGGACAAGGTGATTGCATACTTAGATGGGCAACCACTGGAGGTTCTTGAGGATTGGGAAAACATAACCTGAATGTTACTATAGAAAAATGATCTGGGCAGCAGAGTGAAGTATTAACTGGAGAGGGGAGAAGCCAGAGTCAGGGAGGTCAGCTAAGAAGCTGATACAGTAATCATGGTGGGATAGGATAAGTGGTTGGATTGGTCTGTCCTGCCTCTAGCCTGGAACTCCCTGCTTTCATACTGGACAGACTACCACTTTCCCCACATCCAAAACCCTCCTAAAATCACATCTCTTCCAAAAGACCTTCCCTAAATAAGCCCTCTTTGCTCCTAGCCACCTTCCCTGCTAAGCCAACCATCCATCGCACCCTCAACTCCACTGCATTTATATGCATAAAATTACACTCTGTAATTTCCCTTATTTGTACTTCATTTTAATATCTGTCTTCCTCTAGACTATACACTCCTTGTGGGCAAGGATTGTGTCTACCAACGCTATTGTATTGTACTTTCTGGTACTTTGTATAGTGCTCTGCTTGTAGTAAGTGCTCAATAAATATCACTAAGTCATCTGTACATAGTAATCTCTTAACAAGAGCCATTAATATTATTATCATCATCATTATTATAATCAGCAATGATGACAAGATGAGGAATGTGTGTAAACTAGTGTGTGGATGTGGGGGTGGATTTGGAGCAGGAGGACCATGGAATTGAGGAGTGGGAAGAAGCACGCAAGGGAATATCAGGATAATCCATGTGGATATTGATGTCCCTCAGGACCAAATTGGGGAAGCAGAAGGAAAAGGAAGACAAAAAAAAATGGTCAAAATCACTCAGAAAATTGGAGGTGGAACCGATGGGGCAGAAGATGATAGTGACCAGTAACTGTAGTGGGTGGCAGAGACAGATGATGTGGTCTTCCTGAAATATAACCGAAAAGATGCTGGCCTCTGTAGCAAAGACTGTACCCTGCCTAGAAGAGTTGAATGATTTTCACAAGGAGCTTTAAGGAAGGAATATAATAGTCAGAATAGAAGCTAATAGAAAGATGGTGCCATTTTAACATTCACTAATTTTAAATTCTCACATTCGGTAAGGTGAAAACAATCTTATTTTTCCCTTTTTTAAGATGTATTTCAATTCTACGTTAACTGATTCTTCTAAACTCCTGAAACCTCTTCTGGTATTTGCATTTATCATCTGCGGAATCATCTGTGGTCTGACACGAATCACCCAGTACAAGAACCATCCAGTTGATGTCTATTGTGGTTTTTTAATTGGAGGAGGAATTGCTCTTTATTTGGTAAATACAATATTATAGCTATTATTCTTATCATTATTTAGGAATGAATAGTAAGTTCTAATAAGAAAAAAATACAAAATATTTTGAATTGCAGTTATTTGTTGGTGTTATATAAAATATTTTGAAAATTGAAGTTTGTACAGATAACTTTTAGAAGACAAATTATAAATGGGCAAGCAAACTAGTCTAATATTTCATAATCACTGAATGACTTACTTTGGTTCAAGCTTAAAGATGAATAGGGCTTAATGGGACTTGGTAATATTCCCAATTTAGAAACTGAACTTCATTTTAAGGATGGTTATAAGGGAATGTCTAGCAAGCTGTTTCCCAAGATTTAGGTTTACAGTAAATGAATATATTCAATACTTGTTCCATTCCAAACTATACTTTTTGTTGTATAATTTAGCTTCCAAAGAGAATTCTTTGAGAATGATTTTAACAAGTGATTAGGTAACAATCTTTCAAGAATAAAACTAATAGACATAGGTTACAAGTATGATAGGAATTAATATTGTTAGTGACACCACTTATGAATTTTGAGTTCCTTCAATTAAAATAAAAGTATGCCCTGTTCTGCCGTAACACATGTTATGGGGAAATGTGTTGGGAAATTATGGAACATTCTTCCAACAACTCGCATCCATCTGGCTACAGTGCAATGCGGAGTTGGAAGAAATAGTTGCCCAGCGTCAGACATGGGATGGGAACTACTGCGTCATGAGTTTTTGTGAATGTGGGGTCCTGTGGAAAAGCAGCCACTGCTTTCTATCTAGATCTGCTCCTCTGATTTTTTTCTCAGAGCAGTGGAATAGGTTGATCTCCTGACTCAAAGTCCTATATTTATGTAAAGGATTTCAATCATTGAACTAGGTAGTCCTAGAGAGAACACCTTTTTGTTTATTTCTTTGTTTATGGTAATTGGTAATAATAATAATAATGGTATTTGTTAAGCACTTACTATGTGCAAAGCACTGTTCTAAGCGCTGGGTAAGTGCTTCCTATGTACCAGAAACTGTACTAAAAGCTGGAGTAGATGCAAGCTAATTAGGTTGGACTCAATCCATGTCCCACAAGGGACTCACAGTCTTAATCCTTACTTTGCAGATGAAATAACTGAGGCACAGGGAACTTAAATGACTTGCCCAAGGTCACATAACAGACATGTGACAGTGCTAGGGTTAGAACCCAAGTCCTCTAACTCCAAGAAGTGAATGACCACAACTACTAGACTCAGCTGAATTAATGGCACTGTTACCGTGTCCTATAGCCTGTCTATTACATTGCTCTGGGCAGGCTCACTAGCCAAATCTGCAGTGAAATGTTAAATCTAAAAGAGTATCTTGTATTTCTCTGAAAGAGTTCAGTAAGCATATGTCATTCAAATAGATGACCATGTGGTCCCACGTACATGCTGTTTAACCATGTGCTAAATACCTTCAATGTCTCAAAAAGTAGAAAACTCATGGTGGAGTAAAGATAACATCAGAAAGCATGCAAAATAATCTTCAAAGAGCACAACACAAGGGATGATCAAGTAGGATGAATGATTAGCCCATATATCTGTACTCCAGTGTTCTGTATATTCTAGAATATCATCTCCAACCTCCCTAAGGAATATACCTTTAAAGTTGCAGGTCAAATGGGAAAACACAACTGAATGAAATTTGGGATCAATTCTAATTCTATGAACGTTGAAGCATAGTTGCTTAAAATTTGAATTTGCTGTAGGTCGAATGCAGGGTTGTGTGGGTGGAACCATGAGGAGTGAAATGATCAAACGAAATAAAACACAGGAAACAAATCATATGAAATATCAATGGATCATTAACATTCATTAAACTGAACCATCTAGAAATCCGGAAAACAGTCACTTTTAATTGGAGAATGTATCGATATCTATGTAGGGAAAGTAACAATCACCACATAGACACAATATAAGATAGCGACGTCATTGAAAGAAGAAAACGTCCACAAGTAACGATAACTCAGTATTTCTAGATGTAAGAGCTCAATGACTTTTAGAATAAAGAAATTACTACTAATAATTAAATACTACTAATAATATAATCATTAAACATTTATTTAATTAAAGAAAGAAATCTCTTTAAGAACTCCTACATAGAATTTGCCTTAATTTTCTGCCAGCAGCATTTCCCACTCAATGCCAATGAATGTAGTCTACGTGCCTAGAGAGATAATACGTTGTATCCTCCTTTTACCGTTCTGTCCTGACACTAGGGCCTGTATGCTGTGGGCAACTTTTTGCCCAGTGACGAGAGTATGGGTCATCACGGTCAGCACAGAGAAGCTCTGATGTCCCTGCCTGACCTAAACCAGGACCCCAGCAGAATTTTACCTGGCAAGAGTGTCAGCGGCGGTGACGGGCTCGTCCACCCAGAAGCCATGCTGAACCGGAACCCCAGAGACGCCAGCTCCTTGACCAACCTCAAACGAGCGAATGCCGACGTGGAGATCATCACACCCCGGAGTCCCATGGGTAAAGAGAACATGGTTACCTTTAGCAACACGCTGCCCCGAGCCAATACTCCCTCCGTGGAGGATCCGGTTAGACGAAACGCAACCATCCATGCGTCCATGGACTCCGCCCGGTCGAAGCAGCTGCTCACTCAGTGGAAGAGCAAGAACGAGAGCCGGAAGTTGTCCCTGCAGGTAATAGAGACGGAGCCCAGTCAGTCCCCGCCACGATCTATAGAAATGAGGTCAAGCTCTGAACCATCCCGGGTAGGGGTAAATGGAGACCACCACGGCCCCAGCAACCAGTACCTAAAAATCCAGCCAGGGACGGTACCGGGCTGTAATAACAGCATCCCTGGAGGACCCAGGGTTTCCATTCAGTCCCGTCCCGGTTCTTCCCAGCTCGTGCACATCCCTGAAGAGACGCAGGAGAACATAACCTCCTCTCCGAAAAGCAGTTCGGCCAGGTCCAAGTGGCTGAAGGCTGCAGAGAAGAGTGTGGCCTGTAGCCGAAGCAACAGCCAGCCACGGATCATGCAGGTCATCGCCATGTCCAAGCAGCAAGGGGTGCTTCAGAGCAGCCCCAAGAATTCCGAGGGCAGCACGGTGACCTGCACCGGATCCATCCGGTACAAAGCCCTGACCGACCACGAACCCGGTGGCATCGTGAGGGTTGAGGCCCACCCAGAG
Source organism: Tachyglossus aculeatus (assembly GCF_015852505.1). NCBI lineage: Eukaryota > Metazoa > Chordata > Mammalia > Monotremata > Tachyglossidae > Tachyglossus > Tachyglossus aculeatus. The sequence goes on from NC_052069.1 coordinate 54,095,793, forward strand.
AACAACAGGCCCATCATCCAGATCCCGTCCTCAGAAGGCGAAGGCAGTGGCTCCTGGAAATGGAAGGCCCCCGACAAAGGCAGTCTACGCCAGACCTATGAGCTGAATGATCTGAACCGCGATTCTGAGAGCTGTGAGTCCCTGAAAGACAGCTTTGGGTCTGGGGACCGGAAAAGAAGCAACATAGATAACAACGAGCATCACCACCATGGCATTACCACCATCAGGGTCACGCCCGTGGAGGGAAGCGAAATCGGGTCAGAGACGCTGTCCATCTCATCCAGCCGTGACTCCACCCTCCGGAGGAAAGGAAACATCATCTTGATCCCTGAGAGGGGCAACAGTCCAGAGAACACCAGGAATATCTTCTACAAAGGCACCTCCCCTACGAGGGCCTTCAAAGATTGAACCCTGGCGAACTCCGTGGGTAGGCCTGCCCCAGAAAGATCACGCATCGATACCGCTCGCGCTCTGTTTTTGAGCCGATGCCCAAGTCTTCTCGATGTGCCGGAGGACTGACCTACTGTTGGGAGCGTCGCTGGTGTGTGGTGTGCATGAGCTTGTGGATTTCACGTCAAGGCAGGGTAACAAAGCACAACGCAAGAACCTAACTAATGTGAAGAGCTTTCCTACGGCCCATTTTCATCAGATTCAAAATGTCACGCTGAGGGTGATGTCAGACACTTTGTTTCCTGAATGTGCCAACTTTTTTATTTTATGTATTTTCACTTTGGGGAACTAGGTGTTGTTTTCCCCACAGCAGAGGCTCTTTCAGCAGTGTATACTCTGCAGATTCTGCACCTAAAGTTCAATACAAGATGGTGCTGGCTACAGCAGCCCAAATTTGCCCATGTAAACTCTATACATCTGACCAGTTTCCAGTCCGTTCTTTTTCAAAGTAAAGCTACTTCATCATCAAGATACTAGCTGCATTGATATAGAATAGGAAATTCTTGCACCTTTTGATGTAATGGATCTGTCACATTAAAAGATTGGGAAAATTTTGTGTAGTTCTTTTGGAATCCTGCTTTTGGGGAAAATCATTAATAACTCAGAGGTGATATGCTATTGGAATGGAATAAATACTATTTCCTGTAGTTTGCTGCTGCAGAACTTTATTTATGTTCAGGTACCACTAATGAAGAAGCTGTTTCTTCAGGGGTAAGCTTGTATAATTGTTTTAAATATTGTTTTTGTTTTCAAGAGGTCTTTCAACTGGTGTGATCTCTTTTGGCATTTCTGTGGCTTCCCAGTCATTGTCTTTTTAACTCCTTTCTATATCTCTTGTGAAAACTAAGAGACCGTTGACATTGCCATCAGAGAATACACTGATGTGAAGATGGAAACCGTGAAAATTGAAGCAAAACCTGCCACTGTCAACTCAGGTGCCAGCAACTGAATTAATAGTGACTAGTTCACACTTGGAAGTCACCATCCCACCTGCTTAGCTTGACAACCGATCCCCACAAGCATTCACCTGCTCACGCCATTTGGTTCCAGTTCTTTGTACTGGGTATAAAATTGGGGTGGGGAGAGGGAGGCTTTATATTATATGATTCCCTCCATGGGGACCTATCTTATGCCACAGTTGTGCCACTCCTGAAATGTGATTTTAGGTTAGGCTATATGGAAAACTCAAATGTATTTTTAGGGGAAAAATATTCATATTAGATACTCTGAATTTATTTAGCACTTTCCTTCTGAAGAACTGAAAGCACTTTCACATTATTCATTTTATACATATAAACACCTCCCCAGGAGGTGGGGAGAAGCAAATGTTATTTTCCCAACTTTACAGATAGAGAAATGGTGTCCCAGAGAGGTTAGGTGGTTGACCTAAAATCACCCAGTCAACAACAGAGCTAGAACTAGATCGTGGTTCACCTGCATCTTCCCTCCTTACTAGCATCTCACAACAACCTACTTGCTTCTGATTTGTGTTTCTGAGGATTGCTTATGTCCAAACTGCCTACACAAATCCAGTCGTGGCACTATATGCTACCAAAAGCAAAGCTGCGATTCTCACTCAAGGAAAATTTGATCATCAGGACAAAAGGGAGAGTCGTTTTTAAAAAGTTTCCCCTGGGCTTTTATAAAAAGTATGAATGGCCATCTATAAGGTTCTATTATTGGACACCAAAATTTTTTAACACATTTCCAGGGATGGCAGACACAGGTGTTCTGTGCTCATCTTAGACAAATAGAAAAAATTTGGACTAGTTCAATTCCTGGGTTGAGGGTAGAATTAGCTTTGTGCTCTAACGCCATCCTTCTTGGATTCTAAATTAAAAGGGAGGAACCTTAAATAGAATGGCCTCAATTCACTGGATTAGGATGCTACGATGAAACAATCACACAGAATTGGAAACCATGGCAATAAAACAAAGACAAAACAATGCTGAAAGCAGTTTACTTTTTTGTATAGGAGGTGAGGTGGAAGGTGGCTTAATTCCCCCTTGGCCTTGGGCAGAAGGTGGGTTGATTTTAGTACTCCAAAAAATTGGCTGCATCATTTCAGGTGCAGTATGATATTTCCTAAGCTTTCCTATTTCTTAACAAAGGATTTTAAAGCACTTATGTAGTCATTGGAGTTGTTTTCTTCACATAAATATTGATATATTCTTTTTTACTCAAAAGTGCCAAAGGCAAAAGTTTTTAATAGTGACAACAAATTATATAACATTATAAAGCAAATGTAATACGATATTCACTAGAGCTCAGACCTCTGCATGTATATTTGATAAGAAATCTTTTGTAAAGAAAATGAACCTTTGTTTACATTCCACTGGTACCTTAATTTAAAAGCAAGTCAAACTAACAGGTGGCATCTCTTCTTAGTGTTCAAATTTGTCTTACTTGCTAAAGGAGGCACTTCTTTATTTGTTAGGCTGTGCTTTATTGAGAAAAATCAAGTATTGGATACAGAAAATGAATTATGTTTTTAATGAAATATATATATATATATAAAGTATTGTGTTTAATAAAATGTAATGCAATGTTTTCCAAACAAAAAATTTGTAAACTGCTATAAATGTATTTTGTTAAATAAGTACAGATAAATGCTACTGTGTGAGTTTATTGTGCTAACAACATAGAAATAAAGATCAAATTACTCATTGAATTTCCGTCGTTCCACTTTAAATTTCAATTGGGATATATTTTAGCATTTTTACATGACAGGATATCCACTGAAGAAATCATAAAAAGCCAGAAATTCAGTGGGTACAAAAATGGAGCATTTTAATTGCTATTATTGGGAGAAATAGTAGTGTTATTTACTGAGAACCTAGTGAGTACAATACACTATACTAAGCACCTGGGAAAATACAACACAAGCAAATGAACATGTTTCCTACCCCCAAGAAGCTTAGACTCTAATGAGGGAAACATACTACCGTAAAAATATTAGCATTGGTGTCAAAATAAATACATTGAATGTTCAATCAAATACACGTGTACACAAGTGCTAGGGATGAATAAATATACTGCTACTCTCCCATCCTTCCCAGCAGTATCCTCAGAGAAGCTCTCCTCCCAGCTCTCAAGTGCTACTCCGGCCACCTGTGCTTCTGACCCCATTCCCTCTCATCTCATGAAATCTCTCGCTCCATCCCTTCTCCCCTCCTTAATTTCCATCTTCAACTGATCACTCTCCACTGGTTCCTTCCCCTCTGCCTTCAAACATGCCCATGTCTCTCCCATCCTAAAAAACCCCTCTCTTGACCCCACCTCACCTTCTAGTTATCGTCCCATATCCCTCCTACCATTCCTTTCCAAACTCCGTGAACGAGTTGTCTACACACGCTGCCTCGAATTCCTCAGCACCAACTCTCTCCTCGACCCCCTCCAGTCTGGCTTCCGTCCCCTACATTCCACAGAAACTGCCCTCTCAAAGGTCACCAATGACCTCCTGCTTGCCAAATCCAAAGGCTCATACTCCATCCTAATCCTCCTCGACCTCTCGGCTGCCTTCGACACTGTGGACCACCCCCTTCTCCTCAATACGCTATCTGACCTTGGCTTCACAGATTCTGTCCTCTCCTGGTTCTCCTCTTATCTCTCCGGTCGTTCTTTCTCAGTCTCTTTTGCGGGCTCCTCCTCCCCCTCCCATCCCCTTACTGTGGGGGTTCCCCAAGGTTCAGTGCTTGGTCCCCTTCTGTTCTCGATCTACACTCACTCCCTTGGTGACCTCATTCATTCCCACGGCTTCAACTATCATCTCTACGCTGATGACACCCAGATCTACATCTCTGCCCCTGCTCTCTCCCCCTCTCTCCAGGCTCGCATCTCCTCCTGCCTTCAGGACATCTCCATCTGGATGTCTGCCCGCCACCTAAAACTCATCATGTCCAAGACGGAACTCCTTGTCTTCCCTCCCAAACCCTGCCCTCTCCATGACTTTCCCATCTCTGTTGACGGCACTACCATCCTTCCCGTCTCACAAGCCTGCAACCTTGATGTCATCCTCGACTCCACTCTGTCACTCACCCCTCACATCCAAGCCATCACCAAAACCTGCCGGTCTCACCTCCGCAACATTGCCAAGATCCGCCCTTTCCTCTCCATCCATACCGCTAACCTGCTCGTTCAAGCTCTCATCCTATCCCGTCTGAACTACTGCATCAGCCTTCTCTCTGATCTCCCATCCTTGTGTCTCGCCCCACTTCAATCCATACTTCATGCTGCTGCCCGGATTGTCTTTGTCCAGAAACGCTCTGGGCATGTTATTCCCCTCCTCAAAAATCTCCAATGGCTACCAATGAATCTGTGCATCAGGCAGAAACTCCTCACCCTGGGCTTCAAGGCTGTCCATCACCTCGCCCCCTCCTACCTCACCTCCTTTCTCTCCTTCTACAGCCCACCCCGCACCCTCTGCTCCTCTGCCACTAATCTCCTCACCATACCTCATTCTCGCCTGTCCTGCCATCGACCCCCAGCCCACGTCATCCCCCGGGCCTGGAATGCCCTCCCTCTGCCCATCCGCCAAGCTAGCTCTCTTCCTCCCTTCAAGGCCCTACTGAGAGCTCACCTCCTCCAGGAGGCCTTCCCAGACTGAGCCCCTTCTTTCCTCTCCCCCTCGTCCCCCTCTCCATCCTCCCCATCTTACCTCCTTCCCTTCCCCACAGCACCTGTATATATGTATATATGTTTGTACATATTTATTACTCTATTTATTTATTTATTTATTTATTTTACTTGTACATATCTATTCTATTTATTTTATTTTGTTAGTATGTTTGGTTTTGTTCTCTGTCTCCCCCTTTTAGACTGTGAGCCCACTGTTGGGTAGGGACTGTCTCTATATGTTGCCAACTTGTACTTCCCAAGCGCTTAGTACAGTGCTCTGCACACAGTAAGTGCTCAATCAATACGATTGATTGATTGGTTGATTGATTGATTCTCTCTCTCCCTCCCTCCAGGCTCATATCTCCTCCTGCCTTCAGGACATCTCCATCTGGATTTCTGCCCACCATCTAAAACTCAATATGTCCAAGACTGAACTCCTTATGTTCCCTCCCAAACCCTGTCCTCTCCCTGACTTTCCTATCACCGTGGATGGCACTACCATCCTTTCTGTCTCACAAGCCCGCAAACTTGGTGTCATCCCTGATTCCACTCTCTCGTTCACCTCACACATCAAATCCATCACCAAAACCTAACGGTCTCACCTCCACAACATCGCCAAGATCCACCCTTTCCTCTCCATCCAAACCGCTACCTTGCTGGTTCAATCTCTCATACTATCCCGACTGGATTACTGCATCAGCCTCCTCTCTGATTCCCATCCTCCTGTCTCTCCCCACTTCAGTCTATACTTCACTCTGCTTCTCAGATTATCTCTGTGCATAAATGCTCTTGGCATGTTACTCCCTTCCTCAAAAATCTCCAGTGGCTGCCTGTCAACCTACAAATCAAGCAAAAACTCCTTACGCTCGGCTTCAAGGCTCTCCATCACCTCGCCCCCTCCTACCTCACCTCCCTTCTCTCTTTCTACAGCCCAGCCTGCACCCTCAGTGCCTTTGCCACTACCTCTTCACTGTACCTCGTTCTCACCTGTTCCACCATCAACCTCCAGCCCACGTCCTTCCCCTGGACTGGAATGCCCTCCCTCCACACATCAGCCAAGCTAGCTCTCTTCCTCCCTTCAAAGCCCTACTGAGAGCTCATCTCCTCCAGGAGGCTTTCCCAGAGTGAGCCCCCTTTTTCCTCTCCTCCTCCCCATCCCCCCACCCTACCTCCTTCCCCTCCCCACAGCACTTGTATGTATTTGTACAGATTCATTACTCTACTTTACTTGTACATATTTACTATTCTATTTATTTTGTTAATGATGTGCATCTAGCTTTACTTCCATTTATTCTGATGACTTGACAACAGTCCACATGTTTTGTTTTATTGTCTGTCTCCCCCATCTAAACTGTGAGCCCGTTGTTGGGTAGGGACCATCTCTATATGTTGCCAACTTGTACTTCCCAAGCGCTCAGTAAAGTGCTCTGCACACAGTAAGCGCTCAATAAATATGATTGATTGAATGAATGAATGAATGAATATAGCTTTAATTCTATTTGTTCTGATGATTTTGACACCTGTCTACATGTTTTGTTTTGTTGTCTGTCTCCTTGTAGACTGTGAGCCCGTTGTTGGGTAGGGGCCATCTCTATATGTTGCCAACATGTACTTCCCAAGTGCTTAGTACAGTGCTCTGCACACAGTAAGCACTCAATAAATACGATTGAATGAATGAATGAATTTATTGAGTGCTTACTGTGGGCAGAGCTGTACAAAAAGCTTAATAGAGTACATATAAGAGTTGGTAGACAAGTTCTCTGCCCACAAGAATCTTACAGTCTAGAAGGTAGAACCTATAGGATTTGATGACAGATTGAATGAGATGGTTTATTCAAGGATAATTCCAAGGTTATGGCCTTTTAAGACAGGAAGGATAGCAGCATTGTCCACAGTAATGGGAAAGTCAGGGTGAGGTCAGGGTTTAGGTGGAAACTGAGTAGTTCTATTCTGAATGTGTTGTTTGAGATATCAGCAGGACATCCAAGAAGAGATATTCTGGAAACAGAAGGAAATTCAGGACTGTAAAGAAGGAGAGAGGTCAGGGCTGGAGAGGTAGATTTGGGAATCATATGGACAGCGATGGCAATTGAATGCAGGGGAGCAAATAAGTTCTCCAAGGGAGCGGGTGTACATGGAGAATAGAAGAGGTGCAGAACTGAGTCTTGAGGGGCCCCCACAATTAGATGGTGGGAGGCATAGGTCTAATGATTTAAAGAAATAGTCAACAATGACTCTCTCCTCCAACAACCCTTCTCCAATTAATTTCCTCTACCCTGAATTGTATCAACCCAATAGCCATTTCTAGCACTTATGTTCTATTTATAAACCCCCCAGAATTTATGTATGAATAAACATTATTAATTCACTCATTTGTTTTATTCTGATCACTCCATTTGATCTGTGTGTGTGTGTGTGTGTGTGTGTGTGTGTGTGTGTGTGTGTGTGTGTGTGTGTCCTTCTCAGTAGAATACAAGTTATTTTTGGGCACAGAAGATGTATCATGTATGCATGGGACTTCCAAAGCACCAAAGCAGTGCATGGCCAATAATTGCTACTACTATGACTATTACTACTTTGACTGCTACTAGTACTACTACTACTTGCTGTTAGTTTTCTCTCAACAGCAGAACATTCTTTCCAAAACCATAATTGCCCAGGCTCTTAAAAGGGTTTTGTGTGGAACCTTGTCAGAGGCCTTTTACATATCACAAAATAATCTGGCCATTGATTTCCTCTATACTCATGGTCATTGACCCACAGCACTCCAGAAGACTAATGAAGGATGATTTCTATTTAAAAGAACCTACTTCTTCTTTTTCCTCAACAGACTGTATTTTTCTAAGATCTCACCAATCCTACATTTGATTATAGATCCTGCCAATTCCCCAGACATAGAAGAAAGACTCATGGGTTCATAATAATAAATTCACTGTCTTATAAATGGGAATTACAATGTCAAGCTACAATAGTGATTATTTGTAATGATAGGTTGCCTTCTCTTGCCGCAACTTCTCAGATTATCTCAAAATTCTTGTATATATGTCATTTCATCCTGTTTTTTAACTTGAATCTAGTTTACCAATTTTGGTCTAAATATTATTTGCACTTGCCACAGTATGACTTGGATTCTCTGCTCAGTTGCTCAAAAGACAATTTAGAGTCTCAGGAAAAAACAAAATAAAAAATTATATCTCTTTTCTAGTTGTTAGTCATGATCTCACCCTTCTGTTAAAAAAACTTCTATCTTTCCTCTTTCTAAACTGTTGAGAACACCCATGTCCTCCCCGTTCCCCTTCACAATGTCTACATTTTGGCTACTTTTCTGTTTTTAAGAACAACCATGCATCCTTTAAACTAAAAATGCTGGCTCAAACTTGTTGATCTTCAAGCCTCTGATTTTTCTTATGGTATTTGTTAAGTGCTTACTATGTGCCAGAAACTGTTCTAAATACTGGGGTAGATGCAAGTTAATCACATTGAACGCAGTCCATGTCCTATTTGGGGCTCACAGACTCAATCCCCATTTTATAGATGAGGTAAATGAGTCACAGAGAAGTTGTGACTTACCCAAAGTCACACAGCAGACACATGGGGGAACCAGGACTAGAACCCAGATTCTTCTGATTTCCAGGCCTGCATTCTATCCATTAGGCCACACTGCTTCCCTGTTAACTACCAATCCTATCTCTCTCTTTGGCATCAACACTCAGAGGATTCCTGCTGCTTCCAAAGAGAACCCAGACATTGGTTAATTGGATGCCCTAGTATAAGACAAATGTGAAAGATGCCCTAGCTGGAATTCTAGTTTGAGACAAAATGAGTGAGGTAGGAGTTACTGATTCAGAACAAAAATAATGTCATTATCACAGTTCAGTGTGACTTTGCAGCCTGAACTCTGATCACCTCCTTGGCTCAAATAAACTTTTGCCCAAACATGGCTCCGTTCCCTATTAATGCAGTCGGCTAATTGGGGTAGGTTCATTGTGCCGTCACTTATGCCTGAGGTTTATGCAGCATTAGGGATTAAACTGAAGCTCTAATCCATATTTCTCTGAGGATTTATGCTTGGCCACAAAAGTGAAAAAATAGGAGATGAATTGCACTCATTCTGTAATCTCTTTGTCATAAATCATGAGACTTTGTCATGACAAGCAGCGTGGCTCAGTGGAAAGAGCACAGGATTTGGAGTCAGAGGTCATGGGTTCAAATCCCAGCTCCGCCAATTCTCAGCTGTGTGACTTTGGGCACGTCACTTAACTTCTCTGTGCCTCAGTTACCTCATCTGTAAAATGGGGATTAATACTGTGAGCCCCCTGTGGGACAACCTTGTAACCTCCCTAGTGCTTAGAACAGGGCTTTGCACATAGTAAGAGCTTAATAAATGCCGGTATTATTATTATTATAAGTCTATTAAGATCTTTTATGAGACAAAGTACATTCTCAGTAAGTAAACTGAGAAATGGAAAATACCACTCAGCTGCATTTCCCCAATTGTAAACTCCCCCATCGGAGCAGATGCTCATACAAGATAGGTAAAGATTCTGTCTCCTACTTTCACTGAATTTTCCTGAGCACATGTTCCCAAGAGAAGCACCATGGCCTAATGGATAGAGTATGGCCCTGGAAGTCAGAAGGACTTGGGTTCTAATCCCAGCTAAACCATTTGTCTGCCTTGTGACCTTAGGCAAGTCACTTCACTTCTCTGATGACTCAGTTACCTCATCTGTAAAATGGGAATTAAGACTGTGAGCACCACGTGGGACATGGACTGTGTCCAATCAGACTAACTTGCTTATACTCATTCATTCATTCAGCCGTATTATTGAGCACTTACTGTGTGCAGAGCAGTGTATTAAATGCTTGGGAAGTACAATTCGGCAACAAATAAAGACCATCCCTGACAACAACAGGCTCACAGTCTGGAAGAGGGGAGACAGATATCAAAATGAGTAAACAGGCACCAGTAGCATCATTATAAATACATAGAATTATATACATACATATATTCACAACATTAATACAAATAAATAAAATTATAATTATCAATATGTACATATATACACAAGTGCTGTGGAGTGGGGAGGTGGGTAGAGCAAAGGGAGTGAGTCAGGGTAATGGAGAGGGGAGGGGGAGCAGAGAAAAGGGGGCTTAGTCTGGGAAGGCCTCCTGGAGGAGGTGAGTTTTCAGTGCCTAGCATAGAGAAAGCAGTTAGCAAATACTAGAAAAAAAAAGCACGGTGAAGTGTTTTCTGCACATAAAAGGAAGACTAGCTGACTGATCACAACTCACACTTGGGAGTGTCCTAATAATTCAGCCTTCAAATCTGGGCCTATTGTTATCCAGACTGACCCCAACTTGAAGCTTTGGGAAAGGCTGTGAGACCCGCTGAAAAAGTTCCTTCAGTGCCAGACTGCTGGACCAGCATCCTAACAACCCTTCCCAAGAATTGCTGTCTGCCCACCATTTTTCCAAATCACTTTCTAAATAGCTTGGATGTGCTGGGAATGTAGACTGAAAGGAGCTTCTGACCTAATGGTATCATTAATCTTCATTAACAGTAGCCTTGTTTGTCAACAAAGTGCTATAGCCTAAATCCTTTGAGGATTTTTGCAGTGAGCTGGGCACACTCTTTTTTCTTCTGATTGTGTTTGTTAAGCATGTACTATGTCTACTACTAACTGCACTAACTGGGGTAGAAACAAGATTGAGATATACTCAATCAATAGAGTTTCCTGTGCACCTAGTTTGTGCTTATTATTATTAATAATAATAATGGCATTTGTTAAGCATTTACTATGTGCAAAGCACTGTTCTAAGTGTTGGGGGAGATTCAAGGTCATGAGGTTGTCCCACGTGGGGCTCACAGTCTTAATCCCCATTTAACAAGTTGAGGTAACTGAGGCTCAAAGAAGTGACTGGCCCAAGGTCACACAGCAGACATGTGGCGGGGCCAGGATTAGAACCCATGACCTCTGACTCCCAAGCCCATGCTCTTTCCACTGATCCACACTGCATTTGGGAGAGGACAGTAGAATAAGTACAATAAGTAGATAGGATTTCTGCCATCTAGGAATTTACAATCTAGTGGGAGACACAGACAATAAAATCAGTTACAGGTAAGAGAAAGTAACAGAGTATAAAGATATGTACCTAAGTGCTCCCCTCTCAGGCTCACACCTGGAGAGTTTCCAGTACTCTACCAGTCTAGACTATGGGAGGGAGAGTCAAGCAGAGGCATACCCATTCCATTCCTACCTTGGGCAGTGGCTAGTGAGTGGAAGGCCATCTGCTACAAGTCAAAACTCACCTGTGCTGGGCAGCAGCGGCATGGGAGATAGTCAAGGGCAGAGACTTAAGTTTACTGTGAGAAAGGAGGCAATGGTTAACCACTTCCATATTTTTACCAAGAAAACTCTATGGATACACTACCAGAACAATTGCAGATGGAAAGTGGGGCATTCTGGGAGAGATATGTCCATGTTGTCTCCATGGGTCGGAGATGACTCGACAGCATAAGACTAGACATAAGTGCTACAGAGGATTGTAAGTATTTAAGTGCTTGGGTAGCACATAAGTGCTAAAATGGCATTTTTAGTTTATAAAGTGAGGAGATGTAAAATCATTCAGGTAAGACCTCCTGGAAAGGTGTGAATTTACAAGGGCTGAATCAGCATGACTTAGTGGAAAGAACAGGTACCTGATAGAGGACCAGAGTTTCCAATTCCTGCTCTGACACTCGCTTGATACTTGAGTTTGGACAAATCAATTTGTTAGGGCTTCAGTTTCCTCGCCTACAAAATGAGAATTAAATACCTCTTTGCCTGCCTACTTAGACTGGGAGTTTCATATGGGACAGGAAGCATTTAATACAGTGCTTGGCACATGGTAAATGCTTAACAGAACACTGTACCAAGCATTCAAATAGATATGCTCCTTGTTCCTTGGGCAAGTTACATAACTTCTCTGTGCCTCCTATTCATCATCTGTAAATTGGAGGTAAGATATCAGTTCCTTTCTCACTTAGACTGCAAATCCCATGTGGAACAAGGATTGTGTAAGATCGTTGTATCTGCCCCAGGGCTTCGTAGAGTGTTTGATACATAGGAGAGGAAACGTGGACTAGTGAATAGAGCACAGTCCTGGGAGTCAGAAGGATGTGGGTTCTAAGCCCAGCTCTCCCACTTGTCTACTGTGTGACCTTGGCCAAGTCACTTCACTTCTCCTTGCCTCAGTTACCTCATCTGTAAAATGGGAATTAAGATTGAGAGTCCCATGTGAGACAGGGACTGTATTCTACCCAATTTGCTTCTATCCACTCCAGTGCCTGGCATATAGTAAGCACTTAACAAATATATTAATGATAATATATATAATAATATTATTATTATGTAGGAAACATTTAACAAATGTCACTATCAATTAATTAAAGAAGAAAGCATGAGCTTGGGAAAGCAATTTCAAAGAGGAGAGGGATCCTAACAAGTATAAATTATTTCTAATTGCTGAGTAAATAGATGATGATTGCTCCTCTTCCCCAAGCACCCAAAGAACTGGCTATGCTATGTGGGAAATTGTCAGCACTAAGACTTAGAGTTGGTTTTCTTCCCACACTCTGACCTCCTAGAGAACCCTAGAGCAGAGGAATGCTGGTGAAATAGCTTGGGTTCTTTTCCCTTTTGAAAAAGAAAAATCTGAAGGAGCCAAATTGGAATTGAAAAGCTTTCATATCCCTTGCTGGCTCTTTTGCTGAGTCAACTTAAAACAAATTGCTTGCAGTTTTTAGACACCCTGGTTGATAAGGATGTGAATTGCTCCCAAGTCTTTCATAAATCTATTTCATCGGGTATGAACGTATGCACATAACATGAAGCAAAACACCCTTCAGTAAACAACTCAGCTACATGACCAAATGGCATGTTGAAGGCACATATCCTGTCATGTGTAAAATCAGGTATAAGTGAGGCAACATACCTCAAAAAACATGAAAAACCCAAAGAACCTGCAATGCACTACAGAGGAGAGGGTACAGGGGAGGCAAACACTGTGAACTTGAGTGGTGAAGATTGGGATAGCAGATGCAAAGGATGAGTAGTTATTCTCCATTAGATTGTTTGCTCCTTGAGTTCAGGGCCTGTATCTTTTCACTCTTGGTATATGTTCCCAAGTGTGCCTTGGTTATTTCATCCATAAAATGGGGATTAAATCCTTCTCCCTCCTCCTTACATTGCGAGTCCCATATGGGACAGGGACATTGTCCAACTTAACTTGTGTCTACTTCAGTGTTTAGGACAGTGCTTGGCACATAGTAAGTGCTTAACAAATGCCATTTCTATTAATATTATCAATGTTATTACTATTACTGTTATCATAAGATCCTAGTCAGGCAAGAGAGGACCTACATTAGTCAGAAAAGGAAAGCTTTTTTTTTTTTCAAAACATCCATCATGGAGTAAACAAATCAAGAAATATTAAATATCATAGCGATCTCAGATCTTGGTGTATGCCTGCAGTAGGGGCTCGAGGAGACACGTGACCCCGGCAGCCAGAGAGATACGTGACCTAGGGAGGGGAGCCACAGGCAAGTGAGCTTTACCTATGGGCTTTCTGCGGCCATCCCCGAGAAGGAGGTGGTAGGCTAGTTGGTCTCCAATGACCTCTATGCCTTCAGGGAAAAGCATGGGCTTCAGTCAATAAGTGGTTGCAGCAAGAGGAGTGCAAGAACCTGGAAAACAGGAAGTCAAATCACCCCTGAGGTGCAAGGACTTGGGAGACAGTGAGTAAGATCATCACTAATCTGTGGTAGTAGAACAGGAGAACTGGGGACCCTTAGGGCCTAGAGGAGACTGACTTGGGTCCGGCACTCCTAAGGTGAATGGGGGGAGTGGTGGGTTGGGAGTTCTTTTGCCTGGGAGCAAGGGCTAAAATCCCCTGGTAAGGCCACACACTCCTGGGTTAGTTAACAGAAAGATGCAGAAGGAAGTTATGTCGGTACAGAGAGATTAGCTAACAGAGAGCATAAAGCGTGCCCTCGTCTTCTACACACTGGAGCCCTCCACCAACAGTAGTCATATGCCTTTCCTCCATCTTCTTCCCTCATCCAGCCCTTTTTTGGCCTTCTCCCAGGAGGCTCCTACTGTAAAATCTGGAAGCGGGACTTTGACTCGGCCCAGAGTTAGGACTCAATATCCCAACCTATAAAGGCAAAGGTGAACATGAGAAGTAGGGTGGCCCATTGGATACAGCACAGGCCAGAGAGTCAGAAGGACCTGGGTTCTCTGATCCTAGCCCCACCACTTATCTGCTGTGTGACCTTGGGCAAGTCACTTAGCTTCTCTGTGCCTCAGTTACCTCATCTGTAAAATGGGGATTAAGACTGTGAGCCGCATAAATTACAGATATATATACAAGGGTTGTGAGGCTTCTGCGGGTGGGTAGTAATGAGTAAAGGAGATGCAAAAGCTAGTGGAAGAAAAGGAAAAGAGGGTTTAGTCAGGGAAGAACTCTTGGAGGAGATGTGCAGTCAATAAGGCTTTGAAGTAGGGGAAAGTAATTGTCTTTCAGATATGAAGAAGGAGACTGTTCCAGGCCAGAGGTAGAATGTGGATGAGAGTTCAGCAGCGAGGTAGACAAGATAGAGGTACAGTGAGAAGGTTGGCATTAAGGGATCAAAGTGTACAGGCTGAGTTGTAGTAGGAGAATAGTGAGGTGAGGTAGGAGGGGGCAAGGTGATGGATTGCTTTAAAGCTGGAGTTTCCAATTGATGAGGAGGTGGGTGGGCAACTACTGGAGGTTCTTGAGGAGTGGGGAAACATGGCCTGAACATTTTTTTATAAAAATGATCCGGGAAACAGAGTATGAACTGGATTGGGGAGAAACAGGAGGCAGGGAGATCAGCAAGGAGGCTGATACAGTAATCAAGGCAGGATAGGATAAGTGCTTGGATTAATGTGGTAGCAGTTTGGATGGAGAAGAAAGGGAGGATTTGGGTGATGATGTGAAGGTTGAACTGACAGGATTTAGTGATAGATTGAATATGTGGTTTGAATGAGAGAGATGAGTCAAGGATGACACCAAGGTTATGGGCTTGCAAGGCAGAAAGGATGGTGGTGCTGTCTACAGTAATGGGAAAGTCAGGGGGCGGACAAGATTTGTGTTCTGTTTTAGACAAGCTAAGTTTGAGGTGATGGCAGGATATGCAAGTAGTGATGTCTTGAAAGCAGGAGAAAATGCAAGACTGCAGAAATGAAAAGAAATCAGGGCTGGAAATGTAGACTTAGGAATCATCCACATAGAGATGGTACTTGAAGCCATGGGAGCAACCGAGTTCCCCAAGGGAGTGGATGTAGATGAAGAATAGAAGGAGACCCAGAAATGACCCTCAAGGGACACCCACAGTCAGGGGGTGGGAGGCAGAGGAAGAGCCCGTGAAAGAGAATGAGAATGAGCGGCCAGAGAGATAGGAGGAGAACCAGGAGAGGAAAGTACCAGTGAAGCCAACATGGGATAATATTTCCAGGGTGGATGCTCATCTGTGTCAAAGGCAACTGAGAGATTGAGGAGTGTTAGGATGGAGTTTTCATTCATTTATTCATTCATTCAATAGTATTTATTGAGCGCTTAGTGGGTGCAGAACACTGTACTAAGCACTTAGGAAGTACAAATCAGCAACATATAGAGACAGTCCCTACTCAACAATGAGCTCACAGTCTAGAATATTTGGAGTAGATTTGAATTTGGCAATAAGGAGATCATTTGTAACTTTTGAGAGGGCAGTTTCTATGGAGCGAAGGGGACAGAGACATGATTGGAGGGGATCAAGGAGAGACTTGGAGGAGAAGAAATTGAGACAGTGAGTGTAGACAATTCACTCAAGGGGTTTGGGAAGGAATGATGAGAGGGAGTTGGGGCAATAACTGGAGGGAGCCTTGGGGTCAAGGGAGGTTTTTTTTTAGGATAGGGGAGACATGAGGGCAAGTGTTTTGATAATGTGTGAAGGAATGTGTTGGATGTGCAGGTGGAAGTGGTGGATTTTGACTATAACCATAACAAAGACATTTTTTAAAGGCATTTGTTAAGCATTTACTATGTGTCAGGCCCTGTACTAAGCACTGGGGTAGGTACAAGCTAATCAGGTTGGACACAATCCCTGTCCCACATAGGACTCACAGTCTTAATCCCCATTTTACAGATGTGGTAATCGAGGCATAGAGAAGTGAAATGATTGACCAAGGTCACAAAGCAGACAGGTGGCTGAGCAGAATTAGAATGCAGGTCCTTCTGACTCCTAGGCCTGTGTTCTATCCATTAGGCCATGTTGCTTCTCAATGGTGCCTGATGACATATGGTTCACAAAAGAAGATAATTCATAACAAATAGACAAGTTAGTAGATAAAACATTAAACTTCGAATTTATGCATGTAATTTGGCAATCAGTGCTATTTAGCACTTCCTGTATGGTGAGCACTGTACTAAACGCTAGGGAGAGTACAATACAATAGAGCTGGTAGACATGATCCCTGTCCACGAGGAGCTTAGTGTCTACAGTGGGAGATTGACATTACAATTATTTACAGGTAGGGAAAGCAGCAGAGTGTAAGGTAAGTGCTTAGTACAGTGCTCTGCACACAGTAAGTGCTCAATAAATACGATTGAATGAATGAATGATATGCACATAAGTGCTGCAGAGCTGGGGGTGGGGAGAATATCAAAGTCTTCAGGGGTACAGATCCAAGTGCATAGGTGATACAGAAGGATGGGCAAATAAGGTAAGCGAGGGGCTTAGTTACAGAAGCCCTCTTGGAGGAGACATGCATTTACTTGAGCTTCGAAGATGGGAAAGGTGATGGTCTGTTGGCTACAGAGGGGGCTGGAGTCCCAGGCCAAAGGCAGGATGTGGGCAAGGGGTTGGTGGCTAAGCAGGGAAGATCAGAGCACAGTGAGTCGGTTGGCACTAGAGGAGCAATGTTTGCAGGCTGGGTTGTAGTAAGAGATCAGTGAGGTAAGATAGGAGGGGGAGAGCTGGTGGTAAGGAGTTTAATTCATATTCATACTCTTCTGAGGTCTGACAGCATTAGCAGCATGATTGAAGAAATAGTGCAGAAAAATTTTAAATGATGAAAATCCATTAAAAGCTAAACAAAAACAATTTGAAGAGATCTTTCAACTATGCTCTTTTGCTTCTGCAAGACATGAACAGCAGCTGTTTTCCTAGTGCACATTAAAAGGGTACTAACATCTTGCTAGCCGTAGGATATTCAGGTAAAAGTGACTCTTTTCATGAAGTAATTAATCCACAGAGAAGAACACTCAAAAACAAAATCTCATGGAGTTTTGTATCATTTTCTTTGGACCAGCATTCACTCTCTTAGCTCCACTGGAGTCTCTCAGTTTAAAGCATAAAGTTGAAATGGTCCTGGCAAAATCACTCTCGGGAAGGATGGCAGTGATTTGCTATTCATGAAATGCTGACAGTGGATGGGGGTCAAAGAAACAAATCGCAAAGGTCTTTTGCATCCCTAGGATAACTGGCTTTTAGCCAATGCTCTTGGACTCAAACACAAATATAACTTAGGAAGAAATTAAGGGTTCCTCTCTAGAAATATGTGCAGTCATGAGGCTATGCAGCAAGGAATTTGAGAATCCTTCACGCTTTCAGATAGCCACTGTTTCCATAACTGATGCTAGATGACAAAGTGAGCTCAGTTGCCATGGTAATAAATGTAACCTAATTGAGAGAGAGGAGAACCATCTCTCTATTTAAGCCAAATAAACCACAGCATTTCAGTTGTGTGTCAAGGTCTGACTTTCAATAGATCCCAGAAAGACAGTGCTCTTTTAAAATCCAAACCAGAAGACCAGAAGTAGCTCATTCATGAATGATGTAGTTTTAGGTGGTTCCAGAAGGCTTTAGGCCTTCCCATCTACCAGGCTTCAAGAAAAATAGTTTTCTGCCCCAGCCTTCCCTTCCTGCCTGGAGAGGAAGAGGTGCAGGGGGCTGCTATAGAGCAGTTATGCTTTTTGACATTGGTCATAGCCCCACAGCTTCACCATGCTGGTTTCTCAGCCAAGTACATGCATGCATGTTTGAACAGATAACTACAGCAACGATACATTATTAAGAGGGTTAAAGTGCCCTGCCTCTTTCAGGTCTAATTGGTGTACCGCCTTCACTTATCTGCTGCGCTTCCCCTAAGTGTGCTGCCTTCATTTATCACAACTGAATTTCCTCCGTTTCAGGAGGGCCATTTGTCTTCCTAAAATCACATCTCTGCAAAGAGGCTTTCCCTGATTAAATTCTCATTTCCCCTACCCATCCTGCCTCATGTCACCTTTGCACTTGGAGCTGTAATAATAATAATAATGGTATTTGTTAAGGGCTTTCTATGTGCCAAGCACTGTTCTAAGCACTGAAGTGGATACAGGCAAATCGGGTTGGACACAGTGCCTCTGTCCCCCATGGGGCTCACAGTCTCAATCCCCATTTTACAGATGAGGGAACTGAGGCCCAGAGAAGTGAAGTGACTTGCCCAAGGTCACCCAGCGGACAAGTGGTGAAGCCGGGATTAGAACCCATGACCTCCTGATTTACAGGCCCGTGTTCTATCCATTACACAATGCTGCCATGCTGCTTCTCTTAAGCTGTACCCCATAAGACTTTGATATTCACTCCCATAGCACTTCCTCACATGTCTTCATGCTCTGCTCTGCCCTCAAGCTGTAATTTATTTCATTTCAATGTCAGTTTCACCCTGTAGATTATAAGCTCTCTGTTGGCAGGGATGGTGTCTAAAGACAACTCTATTATACTATACCTTAGCAAGACCTTAGTGCAATGCTCTTCACAGAGTAAGCACTCAATAAATACCATTGATTGATTGAATTTTATCCCAGCCTTCCAAAGCATTGGTACTCCAATTTAATTTAGAATTGTTTTCAAAGTTAACAAACATATCCTCAGTGCAGGTAAAGATATTGAATAAAATTGGTCCTCTGAAACACTCCTTGATTCATCTTCCCTGGACTGACATTAATCATGACTCACTAGCTTTGCTATACAGACTTCAAGCCAGCTATCCACCCACCTAACCATATTTTGTGCAAGATGAGACTTTCCCATTTCATCAAAGAGAATGTCATGTGGAATGGAATAAAAACATTACTGGAGCTGTGATAGATGGCATCCATTTCTTCTTCCTGGCCTCCGAGGTCACCGTTTCACAAACGGAAATTAAATTAGACTGGCATGATATTTTCCTTACAAAGCTATATAGACTATTTCTTAGTGTTAGGTTCTTGTGATGGCACGGTGGTAATTCAAAATTTTATCTCTATAATTTTTGATATTAAGTTGCTCATGCTGTAATTGATAATCAACCAATGGGATATAATGAGCACTTACTGTGTGCAGAGCACCATACACGGATTTCAGAGAGTACACTACAACAGGGCTAGTAGACATGATTCCTGCTCTCAAGGAGCTTACAGTCTAGTGGGGGACACGGACATTAATATAAATTACAGACAAGAGAATCAGTGGAGTATACATATATGTATAGAAATGCCGGGGGTTAGGTTTAGAATGAGTATCGAAGAGCTTAAGGAGTTCAGATCCAATTGTATTGGTGATGCAGAGGAGAGGGTGAATAGGGTGTGGAAATAGAGGGTTAGTAAGGGAAGGCATCTTGAAAATGATGTGACTTTTAGGAGGGCTTTGAAGTTGAAGAGAGTGGAGGACTGTGGTTATGAAGAGGGAGAGGTGATTGAGAGGATTAATGCAGTGCTTGAGACATGGTAAAAAGAAAGGAGGGATGCCATGTTTTAATAAGGATTCTAGCCAGCACATCATTCAGACAGTATTTAAGGAGTATTTTATATCTACCCCGGTGCGTGAACTTAATAAGGCCCCAGTACACATCTTCTCTCCTCACCCCTCATGTCCTGACAGAAGCAGCGTGGCCTAGTGGATAGGCCTAGGAGTCATAAGGACCTGGATTCTAATCCTGGACCCACCATTTATCTGTTATGTGACCTTGGGCAAGTCATTTAACTTCTCTGTGCCTCAGTTACCTCATCTACAAAATGGGGATTAAGACAGTGAGCTCCATGTGGGACAGCGACAGAGTCCAAACTGATTAGCTTGTATCAACTCTGCAACTCACTCTAAGAAAGCTCAGTGCCTGGCACACAGTACGCACTTAAAAAATACTATTAAAAAAAAGTGGGCCAAGTTTCCATTGACCAACAGGACTGATAAACTGCCCCAGATGGTAGGAGTGTATGTGGGAGAAGATAATCCTCTGGTTGACAGGAGGCCTCTATTCAGCTTCCTCTAGAAGGAGAAAGTTACTTCCAAGGGGCAGGTAAGAAGGGAGAATACTATTGTACCTCTGTAGGGGGCAATTGAAATTCCTCAAGGCTATAACTCTCCATGGCAGCATGGCCTAATGGATAGAGCATGGGCCTGGGAGTTAGAAGGTCCTGGGGTCTAATCTCACTCTGCCATGTGCCTGCTGTGTGACCTTGGGCAAGTCATTTCACTTCTCTGGGCCTAAGTTCCCTCATCTAGAAAATGGGGATTGAGACTGTGAGCCCTATGTGGGACAGGGACTATGTCCAACCCAATTATCTTGTATCTACCCCAATGCCTGGCACATAGTGAGCATTTAACAAATATCATGGCTATTTCCAGTGCTTAGTACAGTGCCTGGCACATAGCAAGTGCTTAACAAATCCCATTATTATTATTAAATCAATGATATTTATAATGGCATTTATCATATATCAAGCACTGTTCTAAGCTCTGGGGCACTGTCTTATTCATTCAATCATATTTATTGAGCGCTTACCGTGTGTACAGCACCGAACTAAGTGCTTATGCTGCTGATCCACAGAGACACCATGGACACATCTCTGCCAGAATGCCCACCTCCATCTGCAATTGTTCCGGTAGTATATCCATAGAGTTTTCTTGGTAAAAATACAGAAGTGGTTTACCACTGCCTCCATCCATGCAGTAAACCTGAGTCTCCTCCCTCAACTCTCTCCCATGCCCAGCACAGGGGAGTTTTGACTTGTAGCAGATTGCCTTCCACTAGCTAGCCACTGCCCAATTTAGGAATGGAATGGGTATACCTCTGCTTGACTCTTCCTCCTGTAGTCAAGACTGGTAGAGTACTGAAAACTCTTCAGGTGCGACCCTGAGAGGACAAGTGCTGGATTAGATACAAGTTAATCAGGTTGGATGCACTTCCTTCCCATATGAGGCTCAAAGTCTAATTAGGAAGGAGAGCAGATATTGAATCCCCATTTTATAGATGAGGAAACTGAGGCACAGGCAAGCTATGTGAATTGCCCAAGCTTATGCAGCAAGCAAGTGGAAGACCTGGGATTAGCACCTAGGTGCTCTGACTCTTAAATTATTGCTCTTTTCACTAGGTCATGCTGCTTCTCTCTTCATTGGGCTTACTGTGTGGAGTACCCTAGAGTAGGTTGACATAATCCCTGCCCTCAAGGAGTTTACAATGGGAGGGAATAGAGATTGTTCTTCTGGAAGGGATCCTCAGTGTGGTGAAGTGGGATAGAGACAGGGGTAAACCCAAAAGACACCAAAACCATGCCAAATGAGGGCACCACCAAAATGATTGTGGCAGTGCAGCATAGAAAAAGGCTAAGCACTGCTAGAAAATCACTTCAGTCACTTTCTTGACAGGAAAACAGTCCTGGTATCAAAACATTGCATTCTCCTTGTACTAGTATCATTGATGGAATATTTTATTTTTATTATGTGCATCATGAAGCGCTCCAAGAATTTAAAATTTCAAACATCTATTTAAAATTTACCTGATATTTTTACTCTGTATCCTGAACTCTGCAACACAATCTAAGAAAGCTCAGACCGTTCACATTACCAGGATGTCTCCTATTTCAGATTACCAACTTTTGTTCCTGCCTCATTACTTTCAGCTAAACTCTCATCATGTACCATATCATCAACCCATGTATTCCCCAAGTATTTGATGTATGCTCAGTGGATTCAATTGACCTTAAGACAATCCCCAAACCAAGTTGTAAACTGAATAACTAAAAAAGAGGCACCCCCCCCCGCTATTAGATTAGGAAGTAGAAAATAATTTCTTGGTAGCCATGGAAACCTTTCCAAGGTAAAGGGGTGAGATCTGCATAGGCAGAGATGGACATAGAAGGAAAACAATCTACTCACTGTGGTGAAAAAATATCTGAGATTCCTCTTGGCCAGCAAGCCCAGGCTGAGTCATAACATTCCTACTGTACCAGCTGAGGCTCTCCAATCAATCAATCAATCATATTTATTGAGCACTTACTGTGTGCAGAGCACTGTACTAAACGCTTGTGAAGTACAAGTTGGCAACATATAGAGACAGTCCCTACCCAACAGTGGGCTCACAGTCTAAAAGGGGGAGACAGAGAACAAAACCAAACATACTAACAAAATAAAATAAATAGAATAGATATGTACAAGTAAAATAAATAAATAAATAAATAAATAAATAGAGTAATAAATATGTACAAACATATATATATATATATATATATATATACAGGTGCTGTGAGGAAGGGAAGGAGGTAAGATAGGGGTGATGGAGGGGGGACGAGGGGGAGAGGAAGGAAGGGGTTCAGTCTGGGAAGGCCTCCTGGAGGAGGTGAGCTCTCAGTAGGGGCTTGAAGGGAAGAGAGCTAGCTTGGCGGATGGGCAGAGGGAGGGCATTCCAGGCCCGGGGGATGACGTGGGCCGGGGGTTGACGGCGGGACAGGCGAGAACGAGGCACGGTGAGGAGATCAGCGGCAGAGGAGCGGAGGGTGCGGTGTGGGCTGTAGAAGGAGAGAAGGGAGGTGAGGTAGGAGGGGGCGAGGTGATGGACAGCCTTGAAGACGAGGGTGAGGAGTTTCTGCCTGATGCACAGATTGATTGGTAGTCACTGGAGATTTTTGAGGAGGGGAGCAACATGCCCAGAGCGTTTCTGGACAAAGACAATCCGGGCAGCAGCATGAAGTATGGATTGAAGTGGGGATGGATTGATTACATCTCCAATGTAATCAACATGGATTTCACTGAATCCAAATAAGAGTCCTTCCAGTAAATGTGACTGGAGTTCCCTGCTGCCTAACAATAATAATAATAATGCATTTGTAAAGCATTTACTACATGTCAGGCACTGTACTAAGTGCTGGGGTGGATACAAGCAAATCAGGTTGAACACAGTCCCTTTCTCATGTAGGACTCACAGTCTTAATTTGCATTGTACAGATGAGGTAACTGAGACCCAGAGAAGTGAAATGACTTGCCCAAGGTCACAGAGCAGACAGGTGGTGGAGCCAGAATTAGAATCCATGATCTTCTCACTCCCAGGCCTGTGCTATATCCACCATGCCATGCCAAGCTAAGCTCACAAGGACTCTGAAGCTTTCACCTCCAACTATCCCACTTAGGCCTGATTCTACTGAACTCCACAATCAACCAATCATGGAGAGTTTACTGTGCGCAGAGCACTGTATTAAACTCTTAGGAAAGTACAATGTAATAGAGATCCTTACTCCGGAGTCATTCCAATTTAACCTCTGGAACTCTCGATTCCTGGAGAGAATCTTCCTGTTCCTGGACGGTAGGCTAGGGAAAGGAGTTCACTCTGTCCCCCTAAATTTGTTCAGGGTCAGATTGTTGAAATTGAAGTCTACATTCTTAAATTGTGATTTATTTCAGTCTTCTCTGAGACTGTGAGCAGCACAGTCTGCTCACTGGTAGTTAACTGGTAGTTATTGGTAGTAGTTAACTGACTACTAACCCTAACCTTTTCGCAAAATGATATATGAGAAAGCAATCTTCACGTCCACTAATTTTCTCAAGTTCATTTTTGAAAGTAATAGTATCATAATAGCTTGACTATGTTCAGCACTTTTATTTTTCCAAAGTTTCTTCACACCAATGATTGATTGCATTTTATTCTCACTATATCTCTTGGTATAATAACTCTCCTCATTTCCCAAAAGGAGATGGTGAGAGCCATGGAGGTAAAGTGACTTTTCCAAAGCTACACACGAACGAGTGGCAGAGCCTGCACTGAGTTCGTGGTCTCCTGTCCCTCAAACATGTTATCGTTTCACCAGAACATAGCACTTAAAATATGTAAGAACAGACTATAAAATAATTTGTCCTCCACCTGCATTTTTGACAAAGTGCACCTATCAGCTTTGCTAATTATCTCTGTTGCCTACTAGACTACCTTTTCTAATAACCCCAACTGAGACAAAACTGATTTTAAAAATGCACAAGTAGTGTAATGTTTCTAAATGAAAGGAGATTTTTACAAAGGGGAAACTGAAATCATATACAGAAGGTTCGTAGAGAATAGATACCCTTTCTTGTGAGCAATAAGCTATGATCAAGTGAGAAATAGAGTCACTGTGGCCAGCGATTGAACTTCTGATGCCCAAAACATGCTAGTTTGAAAATGATGTGCTTGGGTACTACTATCCCTGTCCGCATTTCTGAGACTGTCTGAATCATCTGCATTGTGAAGCACTAACAGTTATTTCTGGGTTTAGACTAGAGGTCTCCATTTTACCAAGCCGTGAAATGCAGTAAAATGTCTGATCTCATGATAATGTCCTGTAAATTGGACTTTGACTACATGTGCTATAGTCCCACAAATTCTAATTCATTACAACCATACACAGACCCATAGAATTGATGCTGCCTTCATGGTGGACGACATGAATTCTCTTGTTTCTCAAGGAAATTGTTTTTAATTTACACTACAAGTATCTTTAAAGATGCTTGGTTTTCATTTCTTCTGCATGGAAGACAGTGCTGGTTCTTTACTCACACTTCTACCGTTCTCAAATTGATTGCTGATCCTGTTTCTATGGCAACTACACCAGTTGCCTGCCTATAAATAGCTGTTTCATAATAGCAGCCTTATGGAAGTTCACTTTTCAAACACCCTCCTGTGATAAGAGAGAATGCTGGAAAATAACACATGAATCCAGGCTTAGAAATACAGATATATTATGAGTGTTGGCAAAAAAGCAGAGGAAAAATTGAGAAGGAAAAGAGGAAGATTTATTTAGACACTTGATCTGAACATAATGAAGAAACAAGAATATGCTCCCTCAAAGACGTGAAATATTAAAGTCAGTCAATCAGTGCTATTTATTGCTATTAAATGCTATTTAGTAGTGCTCTGCACACAGTAAGTGCTCAGTAAACACAATTGAATGAATGAATTTATTGAGCACTGTAGTAAATTGAAATCATCAGCTATAATCTCCCTAAAATCTCCCCTTCTTCACTCCAGTCCCTCCCTCCTCCTGCCCCTTCTTCAACTCTCCCATCCTTTCCAGCAGTATCTCGAGATCTCCTGCCTTTTCTCAAAATCTACCTCTTCCACCTCCAACCCCAATATTTCACACCTTATCAAACAACTTGTCCCTGCCTTTTTCCCTCCCTGACCATCTTCTTCAACTGTTCAGTCTTCAGTGGCATTTCCCTCTCTTCTTTCAGACATGCTCATGTCAACCCTGTCCTAAAAAAAAAAACCCTCTTGATCCCATGACTCCCTGAATTTATCTCCTCTACTATTCCTCTCCAAACACCTTGAGCGAGTTGTTTATACATGCTGCCTCCACTTCCTCTCTTCCAATTCTCCCCTTGAACCATTCCAATCTGGCTTCTACCCTCTTCACATCACAGAAACCTCCCTCTTAGAGGTCATCAATCATCTCCTTCTCATCAAATCCAGTGGGCTCTATTCTACTTGTCGGTCTCCCCATCACAACATTGCTAAAATCCACCCTTTCCTCTCCATCCAAATTGCTACCACGTTAACACAATTACTCATCCTATTCTACATGAATTACTCCATCAGCCTCTTTGCTGATCTCCCTCCTTCCTGCCTCTCCCCACTCCAGTCCACACTTCACTCTGCTGCCTGGATTATTTTTCTACAGAAACTTTCAGGATATGTTACCCCACTCCTCAAAAATCTTCAGTGGTCACCTATTCACTTCCTTATCAAACAAAAACTCTTCACCATTGGCTTTAAAGCACTCCAGCGCCCCACCCCTCCTACCTCACCTCACTTTTCTCCTACAACCCAGCCTACACACTTTGTTCCTCTGCTGCTAATTTTCTCACTGTGCCTAGATCTTGCCTGTCTCACGGTCTGACCCTTAGCTCTTCACCAAGGCCGGCTTCCTGGGGAGAGGAGACAAATGCCGGGGTCTTTGGATAGTGGAGGGGCTGTGGGGGTGGGGAACCGGCCATATACCAGTTCATTCAATCATTGTCATATTTATTGAGCATTTCCGGGGACAGAGCACCCTATTAAGCACTTGGGAAAGTGCATCCGAGTTAAGTTCCTTGCCCAGAACAATCATCAGGGTACTTAAGGGTGGGGAACGAAGAGCCGGTACCTACCTTGTTCTAGCCAGTCCCGCCATCGACCCCCGGCCCACGTCCTCCCCCTGGCCTGTAATCAATCAATCAATCGTATTTATTGAGCGCTTACTGTGTGCAGAACACTGTACTAAGCACTTGGGAAGTACAAGTTGGCAACATAACCTCCCTCCACACATCCGCCAAGCTAGCTCTCTTCCTCCCTTTAAAGCCCTACTGAGAGCTTACCTCCTCCAGGAGGTCTTCCCAGACTGAGCCCCCTTTTTCCTCTCCTCCTCCCCATCCCCCCGCCCTACCTCCTTTCCCTCATTCATTCATTCAATCGTATTATTGAGCACTTACTGTGTGCATTCATTCAGTCATTCAATCATATTAATTGAGTGCTTACTGTGTGCAGAGCACTGTACTAAGTGCTTGGGAAGTACAAGTTGGCAACGTATAAGAGACGGTCCCTACCCAACCGTGGGCTCACAGTCTAGAAGGGGGAGACAGACAACAAAACAAAACATATTAACAAAATAAAATAAATAGAATAAATATGTACAAGTAAAATAAATAGAGTAATAAATACGGACAAACATACACGTATATACAGGTGCTGTGGGGAGGGGAAGGAGGTAAGGCAGGGGAATGGGGAGGGGAAGGAGGGGGAGAGGAAGGAGGGGGCTCAGTCTGGGAAGGCCTCCTGGACGAGGTGAGCTCTCAGTAGGGCTTTGAAGGGTTCCCCTCCCCACAGCACCAGTATATATGTTTGTGCAGATTTATTACTCTACTTATTTTACTTGTACATATTTCCTATTCTATTTATTTTGTTAATGATGTGCATCTAGCTTTATTTCTATTTATTCTGACGACTTGATACCTGTCCACGTGTTTTGTTTTGTTGTCTGTCTCCCCCTTCTAGACTGTGAAGCCGTCACATCCAGGCCGTCACCAAAACCTGCCGGTCTCAGCTCCGCAGCATTGCCAAGATCCACCCTTTCCTCTCCATCCAAACCGCTACCCTGCTCGTTCAAGCTCTCATCCTATCCCGTCTGGACTACTGCACCAGCCTCCTCTCCGATCTCCCATCTTCCTGTCTCTCCCCACTTCAATCCATACGTCCTGCTGCTGCCCGGATTGTCTTTGTCCAGAAACGCTCTGGGCATGTTACTCCCCTCCTCAAAAATCTCCAGTGGCTACCAATCAATCTGCGCATCAGGCAGAAACTCCTCACCCTGGGCTTCAAGGCTGTCCATCCCCTCGCCCCCTCCTACCTCACCTCCCTTCTCTAGCCCAGCCCACACCCTCCGCTCATCTGCCGCTAATCTTCTCGCCGTGCCTCGTTCTCGCCTGTCCCGCCGTCGACCCCCAGCCCACGTCCTCCCCCGGGCCTGGAATGCCCTCCCTCTGCCCATCCGCCAAGCTAGCTCTCTTCCTCCCTTCAAGGCCCGACTGAGCGCTCACCTCCTCCAGGAGGCCTTCCCAGACTGAGCCCCCTCCTTCCTCTCCCTCTCCTCCCCCTCTCCATCCCCCCCGCCTTACCTCCTTCCCTTCCCCACAGCACCTGTATATATGTATATATGTTTGTACATATTTCTTACTCTATTTATTTTTTATTTTACTTGTACATATCTATTCTATTTATTTTATTTTGTTAATATGTTTGGTTTTGTTCTCTATCTCCCCCTTCTAGACTGTGAGCCCACTGTTGGGTAGGGATCGTCTCTATATGTTGCCAACTTGTACTTCCCAAGTGCTTAGTACAGTGCTCTGCACACAGTAAGGGCTCAATAAATACGATTGATTGATTGTGAGCCCATTGTTGCGTAGCGACCGTCTCTATATGTTGCCAACTGTACTTCCCAAGCGCTTAGTACAGTGCTCTGCACACAGTAAGCGCTCAATAAATAAAATTGAATGAATGAATAACCCACATCCTGCCTCTGTTCTGGAACGACCTCCCTCCTCAAATCCTCCAGATAATTACACTCTCCCCTTCAAAGCCTTACTGAAGGCACATCTCCTCCAGAAGGACTTCCCGGACTAAACCCCTTTTCCTCATCTCCCACTCTCTTCTGTGTCACCCCGACTGTTTCCCTTTGCTCTCCACCCATCCCTGCCCAACAGCACTTATGTATATATCTCCCCCTCATCCCCCTCTCCATTCCCACCGTCTTACCTCCTTCCCTTCCCCACAGCACCTGTATATATGTATATATGTTTGTACATATTTATTACTCTATTTCTTTATTTTACTTGTACATATCTATTCTATTCATTTTATTTTGTTAATATGTTTGGTTTTGTTGTCTGTCTCCCCCTTCTAGACTGTGAGCCCACTGTTGGGTAGGGACTGTCTCTATATGTTGCCAACTTGTACTTCCCAAGCGCTTAGTACAGTGCTCTGCACACAGTAAGAGCTTAATAAATACGACTGATTGATTGATTAAATACGAATGAATGAATGGATGAATGAATGAATGAATACCCTAATTTCCTGTTAGCTCTAGGCTGCCTGTGATACTGCGGAGCACCACCATTTCCTGGAAATATTATCCAACCTCTCCTGGTTCTCCAGTCAGTCTTGTCCATTCATTCTCAATCTCTTTCACAGATCCCCTCCCGCCCCCGCCCCCAGCCTCCCACATCCTAACTGTGGAACTCCCATAAGGCTCAGTTCTGGATCCCCTTCTATTTTCCCTCTACATCCACTCCCATGGAAAGTTCATTTGTTCCCAAGGCTTCAACTACTATCCCTATTAAAATGATTCCCAAATCTACAGCCCTAATTTCTCTTCTCTGCAGAACCCATCCCCAGGTGACAACCTCCATCTCATCTATCTGGCTGCTGACCTCTCGCCTGCATCCTGCCTCTGACCTGCAACACGCTCCCTCCTCATATCTGACATACAATTACTCTCCCCACTTTCATTCATTTATTCATTAAATCAATAGTATTTATTAAGCACTTACTGTATGCAGAATACTGTACTAGGCGCTTGGGAAAGTACAATATAGCCATAGAGTGACAATCTCTGCCCATGATGAGCTTTGAAGGCATATCTCCTCCAAGAGGCCTGCCCTGACTAAACCCTCCTTTCTTCTTCAGGGAAGCAGTGTGGCTCAGTGGACAGAGACCAGGCTTTGGAGTCAGAGGTCATTGGTTCAAATTCCAGCTCCTCCACTTGTCAACTGTGTGACTTTGGGCAAGCCACTTCACTTCTCTGTGCCTCAGTTCCCTCATCTGTAAAATGGGGATTAAGACTGTGAGCCCCACGTGGGACAACTTGATCACTTTGTAAACTCCCCAGTGCTTAGAACAGTGCTTTGCACATAGTAAGTGCTTAATAAATGTCATTATTATTATTATTATTATTATATTCTCCCACTCCCTTCTGTGTCTCCCTAACTTGCTCCCTTTATTCATCCCACGTCTCAGCCCCACAACACTTATATACGTATCTGTAATTTATTTATTTATTTTAATGCCTGTCTCCCCTTTAGACTATTAGCTTGTGGTAGGCAAGGAATTTGTCTGTTTATTGTTATATTGTACTCTCCCAAGCACTTAGTACAAGTCCTCGGCACACAGCAATCGCTCAATAAATACAATTAACTGACTGACAGAAAGAACAAATTTTTCAAGTGATAATTATTGCTTTAGGCACAGAAAGAAAATGGTGATCGAGATCAGAATTGCCTGTTCTCACTTAAGTCCATGAATATTCAATGCCACATTCTCCCTTAAATTTATTCTTTTAGTATACTGACCTTTTGAACATTTAGGAAAACAAAACCACAAAAATCAGCATCAATCAAATAAAGAAAAAGTGCAACTATTCAACATAATAATACACCAAGAAGAGCATTTCTATTTCCTATGAGTCTTTTTGACTCGGTTCAAAAATCCAGTGGATTTCTAGGTGATGAGGCAACAGTCAGTACACTGTCTCACTTTCATTAGGGAAAAGTGAAAAAAAATTGTCAGATGGAGGATTATAAATTCTATGTTCCTGAGACAGTTTTCCGTCGTTTTTCTAAGTATTTTTTGAATAAAGAGTGATTATATAGTCTGCTAAAGATTTTTTTTTTTTTGTACTGGAGGTGGAGAGGAAGAGAAGGAGAAGAAAGAAGAATAAAATTGCCCACAGAAATGGGTAGATCAAACCCGACAGCATAAAGATGAATGGCTACATTTCAAGAAAAACGTTTGAAGCCAAACATGAATGTCACTTAGTCAATACAGGAAACCTTAAAGCTAGTCAAATCCTCTTCTTCTTGTAGAATCTGATCACATATAATGCCATTAACATTATAACCACTGAGCAGACACGCCACAAACTACATTACCTCCAGCATTTAAACACTGGTTATTTAATTGGCATATTCTCCAAGGTGTCTTGGCAAGGAGCGGCATACATATGAAGCTTCTATCCCTTTTTATTCCTATTAGTCTGTCTTTTTGAGGTTACCTGTAGCAACTACAAAATGCAAGAGAATGCGAGGAATGACTTGATTTTATCTCCACTCAACAGAATGTTTCCTTGAAATGCAAGTTGGTGTCCATTTCACTGGATGCCGTTAATGACACAGAGTGTCAACAAGTCAAGCCACTGCCCATTTGAAAGACTGAGTTGACCTTCTCTGATTTCCATCAACTGCAGTAATTGCATCTTGCACTAATGAAAAGATCTTCCATCATCACTGAATGAGATTCAGTTACATTAAGCAGCTATTAATTCAGAAGTTCAATTGTCTGCTTTGTTTATCTCTGGAGACAAAGTTACAGGACAGGTTCTACAAGCAGCTGGTTTAAGCTAAGCATATTTAGAATAAATAGAAAGCTGCTTTTCATTTGTTTAGCATAAAAGGAGGAAAACACATACTATGAGAAAAGTAAAATCGAGCAGTCTATTTCAAGCAATTAATTGCGGTATTTGTTAAGCGTTTTGTTTTGTTGTCTGTCTCCCCCTTCTAGACTGTGAGCCCGTTGTTGGGTAGGGACCGTCTCTATATGTTGCCAACTTATACTTCCCAAGTGCTTAGTACAATGCTCTGCACACAACTGAATACAATTGAATGAGGCGCTGTTCAAAGCGCTGGGGTGGATACAAGGAAATAGGGTTGGACACAGTCCCTGTCCTTCATGGGGCTCATAGTCTTAATCCTCACTTTACAGATGAGGTAGCTGAGGCCCAGAGATGTGAAGTGACCTGCCCAAGGCCACAGAGCAGACATGTGGTGGAGCTGGGATTAGAACCCACGAATTTCTGGCTCCCAGGCTCATGCTCTATCCACTATTCCATGCTGCTCCCCAGTTAAGTCACTCAAGTTCTTTGAAACAAATCTAAACCTGGATCTGAGATCAAGCATCTTCTGATTAAGTGAAGCCATACTTAACACTATTATTTGAGTTAGAGCTAAAGGGAATGTGGGCAATCATCCCCCTCAGAAGTTCTCTCCCTGCAATAATACTAAGAATGATTGTGGCTTTTCTTAATCACTTACTATGGGCCAAGTACTGTACTAAGCACTGGGGTAGACACAAGGTAATCAGGTTGAGCACATTACCTGTCCCACATGAGGCTCACAGTCTAAGTAGGAGGGAGAATAATAACTGAAACCCCATTTACGGAAGAGGAATTTGTGCCACGATGGTTCAATGGATTTTGCTCTACAAAATGCTATCATGTGAAATCCTTCAAGATGAATCTATGAAGAGGCCCTTTATAAAACTGTATGACAAGGTCTCCTCCAAACTTAAAATTATGAAATCACCAGCCTTTCCCATTACAGGCAGTCACTGGGAAAGAGGTAATTGGGACTTGGAGGTGAAATTCTTATGATGCAATCAATCAATGAAATTTATCAAGCCGCTATTATGTGCAGAGCACTGTGTTAAGAGTTTTGGAGAGTACAATGCAACAGCATTTGAAGGCTTGTTCCCTGCCCTTAACAAGCCTACAGGCTACACACAACTCTGGTCCCACGAAGAGGAAGCTCTCATTCATTTATTCATTCAATCATATTTATTGAGCACTTACTGTGTGCAGAGCACAGCCTTGACTTAGCCTTTCATAGCACTCAAGGGATGCTTTCCCGGAGGAAAAAGCAGGTTTGTGGGGTGTGTGGAGAAAACAAGAGGGCAAATGGAGAAGAAAATTTGCAAATGTTTAAATCATATTCTTCTCCCATTTTTCATTATTTGGGAATTAATAGGAAGCCGCCTGCTGTCTTTCATTTCTCTCTGAAGCATGACTCAGTGAGTCTTCAGTTTGTGCTGAATAGTGTCCTGGGCAGTGAAGAAAATGTCTGCAAATTATAGCCTTTTACTTAAACAGCATGAATTAAAGTGGTGCATTTTTTTTACTTCTGCTCATTAGTATCCCCTCTCATGCCTGACCTTGATTTGTATTTTTAGCCAACTCTGGCTTCTATGAAAAGAATTGCTCCCTTTAAGCACTTGATTTTCACCCCACCTTCAGAGCAATGTATGTACATAACTGCAATTTGCTTTAATGCCTGTCTCCCTCTCTAGATTGCAAACTCCATAGTGGGTAAAGAATGTAACTACCAAATGTAGCATAGTCTCCCAAATGTTTAGTGCAGTACTCTGCACACAGTAAGCACTCAATATATATCACTGATTGATTGAAGGATATGAAACTCAGGGACCGCTTTATCAACTGTCTTGTTATTATGAGGAAACTGAGTGATTTGTTCCTTGCTTCTCTTTCACTACACAGGAGCTGGCATTCCCACCCACTTCACTTTCACAAGCACTTAATGCAGTGCTTTGCACCCACTATGCACTCATTAAATACCACTGATTGATCTGATTGGGGAGTGATGGCCACAACGGTTCTGTGGATTTTGCTCTACAAAACGTGAATCAGGTGGCACCATGTTAGATTGCAGATCAACACCTTCGCTTTGGGGTTGGAACTGACAGGATGCCTTGATATCTTAGAAAGCAACCACATGCCTCTCACGCAAATCACACCAGCATCCCAGCACTAGTGAGGGAGACGGGCTTAGAACCCAGATCTTCTGACTTCCAAACCTCTGGTCTTTCTTCTAGATCACCGCGACACCCTTGGAGAAGCAGTGTGGCTTAGTGGAAAGAGCACAGGTTTTGGAGTCAGAGGATTTGGGTTCTAATCCCAGTTCTGCCACTTGTCTGCTGTGTGACCTTGGGCAAT
The DNA here is from genome assembly GCF_015852505.1 of Tachyglossus aculeatus. Classification (NCBI taxonomy): domain Eukaryota; kingdom Metazoa; phylum Chordata; class Mammalia; order Monotremata; family Tachyglossidae; genus Tachyglossus; species Tachyglossus aculeatus. Next base: position 54,129,477 of record NC_052069.1, read on the forward strand.
CTGCTTAACTTCTCTGTACTTCAGTTATCTCATCTGTAAACTGGGGATTAAAACTTTGAGCCCCACGTGGTTACCTGATTACCTTGTATCTATCCCAGTACTTGGAACTGCACTAAAGGGAAAGGGCGAGACGAGAGGGAGTAGGAAAAAGAAAGGGTGGAGGAGAAAAGAATAATGAGAGAAAAAGAAGAGACAGGCACAGAGTGGACTTCTTTGTTGTCAATACCCACTAACCTTGTGTTCTCCATCATCTACTTCCACCTAGACCCCAACACTTTTGTTGGGCGGGATCTCTGCAGCTGCTCCCAGCGACTCCCACTATCCATCCATTGCCACATTCCCAGGAGCACATAATCCCAGCAAATGACTTGGTGCCATGATAGGCGAAGCAACGTGGCTCAGTGGAAACAGCATGGGCTTTGGAGTCAGATGTCATGGGTTCAAATTCCAACTCCACCACATGTCTGCTGTATGACCTTGGGCAAGTCAGTTAACTTCTCTGAGCCTCAGTTACCTCATCTGTAAAATGGGAATTAAGACTGTGAGCCCCCCATGGGACAACCTGATCACCTTGTATCCCCCCCCCCAGTGCTTAGAACGGTGCTTTGCACGTAGTAGGCGCTTAACAAATGTCATTATTATTATTATTATTATTATTATTGTGCAACTCTCAGGTGCTGAATAAGAGCTTCAGACCTCATGACAAAGAAATCACCCTGCTACTCCAGGAACTCCCATTCATGGCTGGAAGACTAATTCAACCACTTGGGCAGTGGCAATAACCTTCTCAGGCTTGGCCCTGGTCAGGGCAAAACCTCTAAAAGGATGATTGTTCCACTAAATTCAGGGCATTTGGTCACCTTGGTTTCACTGGTAGGATAGGTGGAGAGGCAGGTTTATTCTATGGTCTCATTGGCAGAGTCTCCAGGCCTTGCACAAATATGAAGATTCTCCCACATTCCTGGCTATCCAGGTTTTGGGCCAGGCTCAGTGAGATCCAGTCCGGGTCATGGGGACAGGACTCTTCCAGGAACACAACATGGCCTAGTGGAAAAAGCACTGGAAGTCAGAAGACCAGGGTTCTTGTCCCAGCATAGCCTCTTATCTGTTGAGTGATCTTGGGAAAGTCACTTAACTTCTCTGGGCCTCAGTTTCCTAACCTGTGAGCGGATAATAATGAAAATAATGGTATTTATTGTTTACTATGTTCTAAGCACTAGACTAAGCAGTGGGGTATAATCATAATAATAATGTTGGTATTTTTTAAGCACTTTCTATGTGCTCACTGTTCTAAGCACGGGCGGGGGGGGGGGGTTACAAGGTAATCAAAGTTGTCCCACGTGGGGCTCACAGTCTTAATCCCCATTTTACAGATGAGGGAACTGAGGCACAGAGAAGTTAAGTGACTTGACTAAAGTGATTCAAGCTCTCATCCTATCCCGTCTGGACTACTGCACTAGCCTTCTCTCTGATCTCCCATCCTCGTGTCTCTCTCCACTTCAATCCATACTTCATGCTGCTGCCCGGATTATCTTTGTCCAGAAACGCTCTGGACATATCACTCCCCTCCTCAAAAACCTCCAATGGCTACCGATCAATCTGCGCATCAGGCAGAAACTCCTTACCCTGGGCTTCAAGGCTCTCCATCACCTCGCCCCCTCCTACCTCACCTCCCTTCTCTCCTTCTACTGCCCAGCCCGCACCCTCCGCTCCTCCACCACTAATCTCCTCACTGTACCTCGCTCTCGCCTGTCCCGCCATCGACCCCCAGCCCACGTCATCCCCCGGGCCTGGAATGCCCTCCCTCTGCCCATCCGCCAAGCTAGCTCTCTTCCTCCCTTCAAGGCCCTGCTGAGAGCTCACCTCCTCCAGGAGGCCTTCCCAGACTGAGCCCCTTCTTTCCTCTCCCCCTCGTCCCCCTCTCCATCCCCGTCTTACCTCCTTCCCTTCCCCACAGCACCTGTATATATGTATATATGGTTGTACATATTTATTACTCTGTTTATTTATTTATTTATTTATTTTACTTGTACATTTCTATCCTACTTATTTTATTTTGTTGGTATGTTTGGTTCTGTTCTCTGTCTCCCCCTTTTAGACTGTGAGCCCACTATCGGGTAGGGACTGTCTCTATGTGATGCCAATTTGTACTTCCCAAGCGCTTAGTACAGTGCTCTGCACATAGTAAGCGCTCAATAAATACGATTGATTGATTGATTGATTGATTTTGGGCACAGCTGACACAGCTGACAAGTGGCGGAGCAGGGATTAGAACCCATGACCTCTGACTCCCAAGCCCGGGCTCCTTCCACGGAGCCACGCTGCTTCTCTTATGCATATGAGTATGCATAATAAAATCAGGTCAGACACAATACCTGTCCCACATGGGGCTCACTATGTAAAGGAGAAGGAGAGTATCCTAATGGAAAGACCATGAACCTGGAGTCAGAGGTCCTGGGTGCTGATACTGGCTCTGCCAGTTGCCATCTGTGTGACTTTGGGCAAGTCATTTAACTTCTCTGTTCCTCAGTTCCCTCATCTGTTAAATAGGAATTCAATGTCTGTTCCCCCTCCTACTTAGGGTGCAAGCCCCATGTGAGAGAGAGACTTTGTCTAACCTGATTTACTTGCATCTACCTAAGTGCTTGGAACAGTGTTTGACACATAGAAAGCATATAAGAAGGAGAAAGAGGAAGGGGGAGACAAAGAGGGGAGAGGGGAGAAGAAGAAGGACAACAGACAATTAATCCCCATTTTACAGATGAGGAAACTGAAGCACAGGCAAGTTTAATGACTGACCCAAGGCCACACAGTAGGCAAGTGGCAGAACTGGGATTAGAAGCCAAGTCCCTTGGCTCACAGACCCTTATTCTTTCCCATTCCTGTCCACTCTTCCCCTCTGTTGTAACTATGTCCCATCTGATTATTTTGTATCTATGTCAGTGCTTAGAACAGTATTTGGAACATAGTAAGTGCTTAATAAATTCATCATCATCAACAATAGCTGCTACCTGGTTCCCCAAACTGGCCAAAGTTGATCTCCTACACCTGCAGCCTGGTACAGACCTCAAAGCTGATCCCAGAGCCCCCTGGGGTATTGGGGTTGCAAAAGGTTCTCCAAACTGTTACAAGTTCAGGCTTCCAGACCGGTCCATCTCCCTTCCACAGAGGGACACAGGCCTGACCCAAAGTAACTGAGCAAAGCTGTCAGGGGCAGTGAGTCAGCAAATCAGCTCTGGTACAATTAGGTGACAGAGAAGGTTGAATTCTATAAATCAAAGGCATCTAATGAGAAAATGCCATCTTCAAAGGACCTAAGCAAAAGCATAACAGTAGATTGTGATTAACTGAGTGATGATCACAAATCTGTGTTCTCCTGTTGATATGGTAGAGCTTGCATCTGTTTTCATTTTGAATAGCCAGTTCTCTGAGCTCCTTGCTCTTCTGGCTTCCTGGCTCCTCTGGCTCTCTGGCTCTCTGGCTACCTGAGCCTCCTCCCAGCTTCCCAGTCTCCCTTTCCTCCAGGTCCCCACCTTCCTAGCACTGGTCCTCCTTCCTTGCTCCTCCAGCTCCCTGCTTTTGAAGCAGCATAGCCTAGTGGCAAGAACAAAGGTTTGGGAGTCAGAGGATGTGGGTTCTAATCCTGATCTTCCAATTGTCTGCTGTGTGACCTCGGGCAAGCCACTTAACTTCTCTGTGCCTCAGTTACTCCATCTGTAAAATGAGGATTAAGACTGTGAGCCCCATGTGGAACAACTTGATTACCTTGTATCTACCACAGTGATTGGGACATAGAAAGCACTTACCAAATTCCATAATTATTATTATTCCCACCCCACTTCCCGGATCCCTGGGTTCACAGACTTTGCTTCACTCCTCTGGGCCCCTCCCAGAGCTCCTCTCTCCAGGCCTCTAAGGGGGCGACCTTCTTCCTGTCTCTCTCTGCTTCAATCTATACTTCACTCTTCTACCAGGATTATCTTTCTACAGAAACACTCTGGGCACATGACTCCCCTCCTCAAAAATCTCCAGTGGTTGCCTATCAACCTTCGAATCAAGCAAAAACCCCTCACTCTCAGCTTCAAAGCTCCCTCCTAAATCACCTCCCTTCTCTCCTTCTACAGCCAAGCCCACACTCTCCACTCCTCTGCTGCTAACCTCTTCACTGTGCCTTGTCCTCACCTGTCCTGCCATCAACCCCCAGACCACATTCTTCCCCTGGCCTGGAATACCCTCCCTCCACACATCTGCTTTCTTCCTCCCTTCAAAGCCCTACTGAGAGCTCACCTCCTCCAGGAGGCCTTCCCAATCTGAGCCCCCCTTTTCCTCTCCTCCTCCTCCCCTCCCCATCGCCCCCCCACCCTACCCTCTTCCCCTCCCCACAGCACTTATGTATATGTATACATATTTATTACTCTATTTTATTAATGATGTGTATATAGCTATAATTCTGTTTATTCTGATGGTATTGTCACCTGTCTACTTGTTTCGTTTTGTTGTCTGCCTCCTCCTTCTAGACTGTGAGCCTGTTGTTGGGTAGGGGCCGTCTCTCTGTGTTGCCGATTTGTACTTCCCAAGCGCTTAGTACAGTGCTCTGCGCACAGTAAGTGCTCAATAAATACGACTGAATGAATGAATGAATGAATGAATGAATGAGGTCTGGGAATCTAGGGGGATTTGGGAGAGTGAGGGAGCAGGGGTTTCTGGGGATTCTAGCTCTTCCCTCTCTCAAGCATGCCACAATTCTCCAGGGTGGTGTGAGGAACCAATCCTAAACAATTCTCTTCCCCAGTGTTACTGGACAAAGAACAATCAGACTCCTCATTGCCTGTTCAGAGTGTATGGGCAATAAATAACAGGGCCTAATTCATTTACACTGTAGCAACTAAAGCAAGATTTAATTGTTTTTAAAATAAAAAAAAATAATAGATTAATTTTCATAATGACCTACACTGTCATCCATTTTCTAGCCCTCTTAAGCATTGATAACCATCCTTTGATTTTTAATTGCTCATTTCCCACTAGGCATTTGTAGTTAAATTCATACTTTTCTATGCTCTTCCATTCATTCATTCATTCAATCATATTTTTAAGTGCTTACTGTGTGCGGAACACTGTACTAAGTACATGAGCCCGTGATTGGGTATGGACCATCTCTGTATGTTGCTAACTTGTACTTCCCAAGCACTTAGTACAGTGCTGTACACACAGAAAGTGCTCAATAAATATGATTGAATGAATGAAGTATAATTCAGCAATAAAGAGTGACAATCCCTGCCCACAATGAGCTCAAAGTCTAGAGAGGGGAAGACAGACATCAGTGCAAATAAACAGATGTCAATATTAATAAATAAAATTACAAATATATGCATAAGTGCTGTGGGGCTGGGAGGGGGAAGAGAAAATGGAGCAAGTCAGGGTGACACAGAAGGGAGTGGGAGATGAGGAATAGTGGGGCTTAGGCTGGGAAGACTTCTTGGAGGAGATGTGACTTCAGTAAGGTTTTGAAGTGGGGGAGAGTAAATGTCTGGTGGATTAGAGGAGGGAGGGCGTTCCAGGCCAGAAGGAGGACATGGGCCAGTGGTCTGCGGAGAGACAGACATGACTGAGACATAGTGAGAAGGTTAGCAGCAGAGGAGCAAAGTGTGCAGGCTGGGTTGTAGAAGGAGAGAAACGAGGTGAGATAGGAGGGGGAGAGGTGATGGAGTGCTTTAAGGCCAATGTGAGGAGTTTTTGTTTGATATGGAGGTGGATAGGCAACAACTGGAGATTTTTGAGGAGGGGGGTGACATGTCCTGAACGTTTCTGTAGTAAGATGATCCGGGCAGCAGAGTGAAGTTTGGACTGGAGTGGGGAAAGGCAGGAGGTTGGGAGGTCAGAAAGAGGCTGATGCAGTATTCTAGAGTCAGTGAAGCAAAGGTTGGGTAACGTTTCCAAGAGGAGGGAATGGTCCACAGTGTCAAAGGCAGCTGAGAGGTCGAGGAGGATTAGGATGAATCCTTGGTTTTAATGAGGTATGAAACTGTATACTTCCCTAAATTATATCTGCTACATTTTTGTATTACCTAGGACCATTCTTACATCCCAGCGCTTAGTACAGTGCCTTGCACATAGTAAGCACTTAATAAATGCCACCGTATTATTATTATCTGGTTACAACAGATTTCATAAGCAAATTTTATATTCTGAGATGACTACTCCCACTTCTTTCAAATATTTTAACTAATCTTGCCCTTGTTAAATTTCCTTCCACTCACTTTGTCTTTTGATCTTTGGTTTGTTGTGAAAATTTTAATATTGCTTCCAATTCCTGCATATTAGCTCCTCATTCTTATCAAAGATTCATTAATAATATTTTCAATGAATGCTATGTAAAAAGCAATTAACATTAATTACCTATTATCCATTTTAATGAGCCTTTTGAGTATAAAGTGACTGTTGGAGTTAGAAGAACCAAAAATTGGAAATCTATCCATCTTGTGGCATCCAGAAGATAAGCATACAAGATTTGTTATTCAAGTAATTGGATAATTGGATAATCAAATAATTCAAGTAACTCAGCCTGCCCTCGAGGAAAGAGCTGGGGCATGGGAATCACAGGACCCGAGTTCTAATTCCAGCTCTGCCACTTGCCTGCTGTGTGACCCTGGAAAAATAACTGAACTCCTCCATGCCTCAGTTTTCTCAACTGTAAAATGGGGATGAAATGCCTGGTCTCACTCCTACATAGACTGTGAGCCATATGTGAGATGGGGACTTTGTCCAACCTGATCAACTTGTATATACCCCATCTCTTAGAACAATGCTAGACCCATACAAAGAGCTTAACAAGTATTGTTATGATGATGATGATAATGAAAATAGTTTTTTGAGCAAATTGAACCCATCTCTACTACTATTATTATTATTATTGAAATATAATTACAACACCTACTATAATAATAATAATGATAGGAGTTATCAAGCACTTACTACGTGCCAAAGTCTGCGCTAGACACAGGGGTAGATACAAGAATATCAGATCAGACACAGCTCATATTCTAAAAGATCGAGAGTTGTCTTATCCCTTCTCTGAAGTCAGAGGTGACATCACTTGTCTCAAGTCACATGGCAGGCCAGCGCTTTGCTAGCGCTAGAATCAAGGCTTATTGACTTTCAGGCCTTTTTTCTTCCCAAGAGGTCATGTGTAAACTAGCTCACTTCCCCCCTTCAAAGCCCTAATGAAAGCTCACCTCCTTCAGGAGGTCTTCCCAGACTGAACCCCCCTTTTCTTCTGCCCCTCCTCCCCTCCACATCGTCCCTACTCTCTCCCTTTGCTCTACCTCCCCTCCCCATAACACTTGTGTATATATGTACATATTTATTATTCTATTTTTTTAATGATGTGTATATATCCATAATTTTATTTATTTTGATGCTATTGATGCCTATCGACTTGTTTTGTTTTGTTTTCTGTCTCCCCACTTCTAGACCGTGAGCCTATTGTTGGGTAGAGATTGTCTCTGTTGCTGAATTATACTTTCCAAGCACTTAGTACAGTACTCTGCACACAGTAAGCACTTAATAAATACGATTGAATGAATTAATGAATGAACGAAAAAACTAAGCCTATTATAGGAACCTGGGCAGATTGAGATAGGTGCTGTCATTTGTCCACAGGTTCAAACTCAACACGAGGAGGCAGTGACTGAAAACTACCTTGACATAGCCATTTGTCGAACTTCACAAAAGGAGTAAGGGAAAGAGGTCAGAGTCACCTTCACACTAGTAATAGTTGTACTCAACTGGCCTCCAGAAAACTTCATCTGTCTCCTAACAAACCAACCTTTTCTTCCAAAGGAATGTAATATTTTTCCTGGTTCTTGAAAGTCACTTTTAGTGGACACTTGAATATTTTGCCTTTTTTCATGGACCCTTCTATAGGTAGCTCATTGAAGTACAACCAATCACTACTTGAAAAGTAGAAAGATCATTTTGGTATTATTTTACCTCACCCAAGCCAAAACTAAATTTCTGTATTTGATGTTATGATTTTTTTCTCTAGGGAATTTCAAATGATTTAAAAGGGCTGCAGTCTCTAAAGAATATATGTTCCATGGCTATTAGGATTTAATCTCTTTAATGGACTTTGAGTAACACTTCAGAATTTTCTCTATAGAAAAATTCAGGTTAGGAAAAATAATTAGGGCTCAGATTAAGTGCGAGATCTCCAGCATATCCAATTTATAATTATTTTTAATACCTCATGTTTGAATGTAAATGATTTAATATCCCATTTTTCAGAGATAGCAAACAGATTCTCTGATAAATATTTACCAGGGCAGCAGAATCCATTGGAAGTGCCACCCTCCTCAGGGGGTGACTGCAGTTGGCATGCTTTCTTGGGGTTTGCACAGGTTCAGGAGCGGGTTGGGAGAGCCAACTGTAGCAGGGAAAAACAGCAGGTGAAGTGGCGGGGTGGGGGGCATTGGCCAATAAGCAAGTGCACAATTCTGAGAGCTGGAATAGATTATCAAATTATGTAGGCTATTAGAAGATCAGGGAATCAAGTCCATTTTGCAGATGAGGAAACTAAGGCCCAGAGTGATCAAGTGACTTGCCCAGGGTCAAACAGCAGACCAATGGCAGAGAAGGGACTAGAACAAAGATCTCCTAACTCTGAGTTCTGGGCTTTATCCACTAAAGTATGCTCTTTCTTTCTCTCCATCTCTGCTCCTCTCTCTCTCTCTCCTTTCTGCCCTCACCTTCTGGTTCCACCCACTGTGGCACTGGCTGGGTCAACTTAATTCAAGGTGAAATTTTTATTAGCAAGATAAAAGTACATCCCTGATATTGAATCCTGATTTAAATCAACATAACCTTGAAATATCCTGAAAGCTATTCTCTTGGAAGTCCCATGTAGGGTTCACAGCCTTAATCCCCAGTTTACAGATGAGGTAACTGAGGCACAGAGAAGTTAAGTGGTTTTCCCAAGGTCACACAGCAAACAAATGGCTACCAATTAACCTAAGCATCAGGCAAAAACTCCTCACCCTGGGCTTCAAGGCTCTCCCTCACCTCGCCCCCTCCTACCTCACCTCCCTTTTCTCCTTCTACAGCCCAGCCCACACCCTCCACTCCTCTGCCGCTAATCTCCTCACTATGCCTCGTTCTCGCCTGTCCCACCGTCGACCCCCGGCCCACATCATCCCCTGGCCTGGAATGCCCTCCCTCCGCACATCCGCCAAACTAGCTCTCTTCCTCCCTTCAAAGCCCTACTGAGAGCTCACCTCCTCCAGGAGGCCTTCCCAGACTGAGTCTCCTCCTTCCTCTCCCCCTCCTCCCCCCTCAATCCCCCCCGCCTTACCTCCTTCCCCTCCCCACAGCACCTGTATACATGTATATACGTTTGTATGTATTTATTACTCTATTTATTTATTTATTTTATTTGTTCATATTTATTCTATTTCTTTTATTTTGTTAATATGTTTTGTTTTGTTCTCTGTCTCCCCCTTCTAGACCGTGAGCCCACTGTTGGGTAGGGACTTTCTCTATATGTTGCCAACTTGTACTTCCCAAGCGCTTAGTACACTGCTCTGCACACAGTATGCGCTCAATAAATACGATTGATTGATTGATTGATAGGGACTGTCTCTATATGTTGCCAACTTGTACTTCCCAAATGCTTAGTACAGTGCTCTGCACACAGTAAGCACTCATTAAATACGATTGAATGAATGAAGTGGCAGAGCCGGGATTAGAGCCAATGTCCTCTGATTTCCAAGCCCGTGTCTTTCCACTAAACCATAGGTTGAGTGCATGATAATGTGAAGGAGCAATTACCGAGTGGGGCTCAGGACAGTATTAACTTCTGGGTTTCTTATGAATGGCTACTATTTACAGACTATTTCAACAGCCTTTTTCACCCTCCCTCTCCCTCCTTTTCCTTACATCTCTTTCTGTTTGTGTGTAGGGGGTTGGGGGTGGGGGGCGCGGTGGCAGAGATTCAGCTGGAAGATCTGTTCCTCTGTGGCCTGATGATCATACCAACATAATAATGATGGTATTTGTTAAGCGCTTACTATGTGCAAAGCACTGTTCTAAGCACTGGAGAAAAAACCACAGGGCTCATCCTTCTCAGATTGTAAGCTTACTGTGGGCAGAGAATGTGTCTAGCAACTGTGTTGTACTGCACTCTCCCAAGTGCTTAGTACAGTGGTCTGCACACAGTAAGCGTTCAAATACAATTGATGAAGGTTATGATGATGTTCATTACCAGTATTTACCAAGCACCTACTGTGGGCTGAGTACAGTCTCACTGAGACTCCAAAGACCACTATACAGTAGGAAGGAACAGCAGAGGAATCAAGCATTATTCCACACTAGAGGTCTGGCCAGGCCCATATATTCTCCACGGAGCCATTGTTTATGTTTCCAACTAGTTACATGAAACGCTTTCTTGCTATATCTGAAGGAAGGTGTGAGAATAGTATGTGAGAATGTAACACCATTTAAATAAACCTTCCTCTTCTGGGTTTTAATGCCTTGGAAAGGGACTGGGAAAAAATTCCTGAAAGTTGGCCATCTGGGCAGTCCCAATTTAACTGATCAAGTCAGCTGGTTTCAATTCCTTTCCTTTTTCCTACCCTTATATTTCTCTCTTGCATTTTATTTTTAAAAAGCCAAATTAGAATTAGGGAATTTAAACACTTTTTTGCTTGACAACTTTCTTTTGGCCTAGTACATGAGAATCCCAGAATAAAGGACTTCTTTCAACACAGTAAGCAATCTGTCAACATACCTTGTGGCACTGGAACCTTTATAAAGGGATTCTCAGGGGGTAGTAAAGCACAGCCCTTTGTTCAGAGATGATGCCAGTGGTGTGACAGCATCCTTGATTGTGAGAGTCATCAAGACAGAATCTCTTGTACATTTGGGCCTTTTGTCCATGCAAATTCCGTACCTTTTCTTTCGCACTATCTTTTGAGAGAGCTTTGCTCAGACACCAGAGGTTAAAAGGAGACAGGTATGTTCATTCAATTGTATTTATTGAGCACTTACTATACTAAGCGATTGGGAGAGTACAATACAACAATAAACAGACACAGTCCCTGCTCACAGTGAGCTTACATCTTACTGTCAGCATGACATGTTCTTGAATTGTTTAAACACTAGTAGTGATTGTTCACTTTGAGCCGGGGTGATAAAGGCTGTTCAGTTTATTCTATGCAGCCAGGTTGGAAAATTGGTCCTTGGTGTTAGTATATGCTTCTAAATATCCAGGAAATTCTATCACCTCAACAGGCTATGAGTCTCAATGAAAGTCCTAGAGACTTCAACTCTAGTTTCAAGAGTTGTTATTTGCAGATGGTTATCCCTTAGGCATACACTCAAAAAGGCATGCAGGAGACTGTGAACCACTTTGCTCATTCAGAATCAGCCTGGCTCTGTGACTGAAAATAATCCTGGAGAAAACTTGGGTTCTAACCCTGCCTCCCCCTCTTGCCTGCTGTGTGACCTTGGGGAAGTCACTTAACTTCTCCGTGTCTCAGTTTCCTCATCCATAAAATGGAGATTCAATATTTGTTCTCCCTCCTACTTAGACTGTGAGGAGTGACTGTGTCTGGCTTGATTATCTTGTATCTAGCCCAGTGCTTGCCACAGAGTAATTGTTTTATAAATACCAAAATCATTACTGTTACTATTATTATTAAAATAAACAAGAGAATGTAGTATCAGTTTATGTCAGAGAAGCCCTATTCATGTAAAAGGATCTTTATTAGCAACTGAAGGCCGTCATAGAATTCTGTTACTTAGTCAGCATGTTATCCAAAGATGCAATGATAGACAAAGGAATTGAAAATTGAATCCAGAAGGCCAGCATATCCCTGGGAAGGGAAGCAGCATGACCTATTGGAGAGAGAAAAGGTCTGGGAGTCGAAAGGACTTGGGTTCTAATCCTGGCTATGCCACTTGTCTGCTGAGTTACCTCATCTGCAAAATAATAATAATAATGGTATTTGTTAAGCCTTTACCATGTGCCAAGAACTGTTCTAAGCACCGAGATAGATATAATCAGGTTGTCCCACTTAGTGCCCACAGTTTTAATCCCCATTTTACAGATGAGGTAACTGGGGCACAAAGAAGTTAAGTGGCTTGCCCAAGGTCACACAGCAGACAAGTGGTGGAGCCAAGATTAGAACCTCTGATTCCCAAGCTGGTGCTCTTTCCACTAAACCATGCTGCTTCTCAGTGAGGATTAAGAATGTGAGTCCTATGTAGGACATGGACCTGATTGCTTTGCATCTACCCCAAAACTTAGAACAGTGCCTGGTACATAGTAAGTGCTTAACAGATACTGTTTAAAGTGAAAAAGGAGTAGGATGTGATGTTGTGGTAGCTCTGGTTTGTTCCTCCCCCACCCCCATATAGAAATTTGAGCAGTACAATATCTCTATGACCTTCAGTTTGAGGTCTGATGTCACAGTGCCACCACACTCTACATGACAATCTTTTTTTCTCTTTTTTTGGTAGGCAATGCTGCTTCCCTAAGCCATGGGTGGGTACTTAAACATCAATACTCAAAATCAAGAGGCAAGTGGCAAGACAGGGCAGAAATAAAAATTCCTGGAATAAAGTTAATCAACTAGTATCAAAGCCATATTTACCTCAGTACAACTTTGCTGAATAAGATATGAGAAGAATGGATGACGGTAAACTACCCAAACTACTGTCATACAATGAGCCGAAATGGGGTGACCAAAAGCAAAGGGGACACAGGAAATATTATTGGGATTGAAAAAGCACAGGCTTGGGAATCAGAGGACTTGGGTCCTAATCCTGGCTCTGCCATTTGTCTGTTGCATGACCTTGGGCAAGCCAGTTAACTTCTTTGTGACTCAGTTTCCTCATCTGGAAAATGAGGATTAAATACCTGTTCTCCCTCCTACTTACACTGGAAGTGCCAGGTGGGACAGGGACTGTGTCCAACCTAATTATTTTGAATTTACCTCAGCACTTAGTATAGTGTTTGGCACTTGGTAAGTACTTAAAATATAATGCGTTCATTGTCTTGTCTTATGCTCTCAAGTCATTTCTGACCCATAGTGACTCCATGGACACATCTATTCCAGAATGCCCCACCTGCAATCGTTCTGGTGGTGTACCCACAGAGTTTTCTTGATAAAAATACGAAAGTGGTTTACCATTACCTTCTTCCACGCAGTATATTTGAGTCTCCACCTTTGATTCTCTCCCATGACGCTGCTACCCAGCACAGGTGAGTTTTGACATATCAGATTGCCTTCCACCAGCTAGCCATTGTCCATGCTTGAAATGGAATGGGCATGTCTCTGCTTTACGTTCCCTCCCAAAGCCAAGACTGGTAGGGTACTGAAAACTCTCCAGGTGAGATCCTGGGAGGGGAACACACTCATTAGTATTATTCATATTAAAACACAGACTCAAACCATGTGGAAGAAGGTCAGTTTGTTATGTAGCTGCAGGAAAGGCGCAGTTCCAATTGAGCAGAAGTTTCAAGAGGAAAGTGAAGCTACTTGGTAAAAATCAAAATGGTGCTTGGCACAACTAACAGAAAATGTGTGATCAGTCAATCACTCTGTACTAAGCACTTGGGAGAGTACAATATAACAGGTTCATTCATTCAATCATTCAATTGTATTTACTGAGTGCTTACTGTGTGTGGAGCACTGAACTAAGCACTTGAGAGAGTGCAGCACAATAAACAGACACATTCCCTGCCCACAACGAGCTTACAGAGGTTACCTTAGAATTATTCATTCATTCATTCATTCAATCGTATTTATTGAGCGCTTACTTTGTGCACAGCACTGTACTAAGCGCTTGGGAAGTACAAGTTGGCAACATATAGAGACTGTCCCTACCCAACAGCGGGCTCACAGTCTAGAAGGGGGAGACAGAGAACAAAACAAAACATATTAACAAAATAAATAGAATAAATATGTACAAGTAAACTAAATAGAGTAATAAATACGTACAAACATATATACATATATACAGACACGAAACCCTGGGCTCTTTCCACTGAGCCACACTGCTTCTCTATCAACAGCATTTATTGAGCTCTTACTGTGTGCACAGCACTGTTCCAACTATAACAGAGTCGGTAGACACGTTCCCCGCCCACAAGGAGCTTACAATCTAGAGGGGGAGAAAGACATGAAAATAAATTACAGATGATGATTATGATGGTATTTGTTAAGCGCTTACTATGTGTGAAGCACAAAACTTTTACAGATGAGGTAACTGAGGCACAGAAAAGAGAATTATGGGAGACATTTCCCCTACTCACAGGGAGCTTACAGTTTAGAGGGAAAACAAATGACAGTCTTTGAGGATACATAGTGTGGGCGACACCACCATGCCCCATCAACCTTTTCAGCTAAACTTGTACCTCTCAGGAAAATCTCACCATCAGTCATGCCATTTTTGAATCTGAAGATGTTTAGCATACAAGGATAGTCTAGTAAGGACACAGTGTTTCTGATCTTCAAATATTATCTTCATTCTAAATGGCCCCAGGGAGAATGGAGAAGAAGCAGGGAGAAGTCAATGGAGATGGGTTTACTTTATTGAGAGTCCCTTCATCCCACTTCCTTATTGGTCTCCCTGTGATTACAACATCGATCAATCATATTTATTGAGCACTTACTGTGTGTGGAGCACTGTAATAAGTGCTTTGGACAGTATAAGAGAACAGAGTTGTAGCCTCACTACTTCGGACAGATCTGTGAAGCCACAAAAACTTCAGTTGCTTCCCCATGTCTACATTTCAATACCCAGGACTTGGTATGATAGGCTGAGAAAGAAGTGACTGAGGGTTCTAATCTTGGATCTGCCACTTGTCTGCTGTGTGACCTTGGGCAATCCACTTCACTTCTCTGTGCCACAGTTATGTGGCTCAGTGGAAAGAGCCCGGGCTTTGGAGTCAGAGGTTGTTGGTTCAAATCCCGGCTCTGCCAATAGCCAGCCATGTGACTTTGGGCAAGTCACTTAACTTCTCTGGGCCTCAGTTACCTCATCTGTAAAATGGGGATTAAGACTGTGAGCCCCCCGTGGGGCAACCTGATCACCTTGTAACCTCCCCAGCGCTTAGAACAGTGCTTTGCACATAGTAAGCACTTAATAAATTCTATCATTGTTATTATTATTATTATCTGTAAATGGGGAATAAGACTGTGAGCCCCACATGGGACAACCTGATTACTTTGTATTTACCCCAGTGCTTAGAACAGTGCTTAGCACATAGTAATCGCTTTACAAATACCATAATTATTATTATCTCTACTGGACAGAGTTCAGTTTGAAGGCCATCTGCTCCACTGTAGATGGCACCTTATGCCAGGTGGAAAGCCTTGTATTATTGGCTGTGGAATGGCTGAAGGAAATGGTGGCTTCATTCTACAGTGAATGGGATAGGAGTGTTAGTTTGGACAGGGTTCTGTTTGGCACGAAGTCTGGGGCCTGGCTCTGTGCATGACTTCATCCCATCTCCTGGTGGCACGGCCTAGTGGATAGAGCATGGGCCTCAGAGTCAGAGGGATCTGGATTCTAATTCAATTGCTTGCTGTGTGACCTTGGATAAGTCACTTAACTTCTTTGAACCTCAATTTCCTCAACTGTAATATGGGGATTCAGTACCTGTTCTCCCTCCTACTTAGACTGCAAGCTCCATATGGAACAGAGACTATGTCTGATCAGTTACTTTTTACCTGGCTTAACGTTTACAACAACGTTTGACATATTACTTAACAAAAACAAAATGCTAATCTTCACCTGCAGCATAAAGAAATCGTAGAGATTTTCTTTAGGAAGGACAAAATTTTTCAATAAATCAATGGTATTTATTGAGTGCATACAATACAACAGATTTGGTAGACATGTTCCCTGCCCACAAGGGACTTTCAGTCTGCAACATTTAATACCATGGAAACTGATAGTGTGATGGAAGTTCTCTGGCTAAAAGATTTTCTAGGACAATAAAGGAGGAAAGTAAAAATGGAAATAATTTCAATGCTCAACCTGAGACATTAACTAAGAAATTCAAAATGAAGCAATCCTTAATTCAGTTTCTTAACAGCACAAATATGTCATACTCCATTTCACTCGAACCAAAGTGAGTTGAAAACAGGCTGCAATCATTAGACTCTAACTGTGAAATATGTTTTTTGACCTGTAAATTAGCCTCTTCAGTAGTTCAGGAGATGTTTGCTAGGCAATTCTTATCTTTACTTCCCAACCTTCTCTTTCCTCTTTGGAAAAGAACATGTAGCACAAAACTTCAAACATTTTTCTTTGTTCTTTGTCAGAATTCAGGATGTATCTTGGGGCACACCATGTCCAGAGGCATCTTTTTGTCAAGATGGGGCTTGTGGGTGATAGCAGGCACAGAGCTGACTTAGCTCAGAAACCCAAACAGTATTTTAGGCAGGGAGAGCTCTTCTTATCCTTCTAATAGGCTATAGGCTCAGAGAAGTGATCTTTCTGTTTCAGGACTGCCCTTTGCGTCCATGTTTTTCATTCCTGAAAGGTTTTAGGCATCTAATTTCCCACTGTGGCAATAGATGATCTGGGAAAAGGTAAAAGAACGAAAGGCTTTCAACCAGTCACAGGTCCGATAACAAATACTTAAGTCAAGGAATTGGGCCACCAGAAAGGAGTCAAAGCAGTTAGTCTGTCAGTTAGCCAGTGGTAACTCAGGGTAGCTGCAGGGTGGGCTAAGGGTTGTCTGGTCACCAGAGAAAATATATACATATATATATATATATATATATGTATGTGTGTGTGTGTGTGTATGTGTGTGTGTGTGTGCGCGTGCGTGCATGTGCCCCTCCATGTAGGGACCAATTACAGGAAGCTGAGGGTCTGATCAACAACAGCACAAAGTGAAAGCTCAACTTAATTTCACTAAAGGCTTCCTACTTCAGCTTTTTACCTTTGACGGGGAACAGAAGCACATCTAGTTCACTGAATCCCTGTGTTCTTCAAAATGTGTTGGGAAGAAGGGAGAAGGTGGGTGGTTTCATTGAAATATTGACGTGGGGCAATTTGCTTCATTCTAATTCCAACTTCTTGTAAGATGAAGTCTTGAATTTGACTGATATTTATAAGACCCAATACGTTGGCCTCAGTTTGGTGGGGGCTTTCACTCAGAATGACAGATGGATGATATTATTATTATTATTATTATTATTATGGTATTTGTTAAGCTCTATGTGCCAAGCACTGTTCTAAGCCCTGGGATAGATACAGTGTAATCAGGTTTTCCCACGTGGGGCTCAAAGTCTTACTCCCCATTTTACAGATGAGGTAACTGAGGCACAGTGAAGTTAAGTGACTTGCCCAAAGTCACAAAGCTGAAAAGTGGCAGAGCCGGGACTAGAACCCATGACCTCTGACTCCCAAGCCTGTGCTCTTTCCACTAAGCTACACTGCTTCTCAATATTCATTTAAGAAAAGGTAAGGTAAGAGTTATAAACAAAAATGATTCAAGAATTCAGGGAACACAGTCACTTCAATTTTATTTTACTTGGCTGTGGTTTTCAGATGGAATGACTGGGCTTTCCAGTTGAACTTACACAAACACCTATGACCTAAATATAACATAGTAGTAGTAATAGTAGTACTCATAGTAGTAGCAATAAAAATTATAATTGTTGCATTTGTTAAGCACTTACTATGTGCCAGGCACTGTACTAAGCACTGGGGTGGATACAAGGAAATTGGATTGGACACAGTCCCTGTCCCACGTGTGGCTCCCAGTCTCAATCTCCTTTTTACAGATGAGGGAACTGAGGCACAGAGAAGTGAAATGACTAACCCAAAGTCACACAGCAGACAAGTGGCAGAGGCAGGATTAGAACCCAGGTCTCTCCGACTTCCAGGCCCATGCTCTATCCATTAGGCCACTGCAGCACCTAGTAGTAGTAATAATGGCATTTAATGAGCATCAGAGTGGAGCATCAGTTAAGTGCTATGTGTGCCCAAAATAGAAACTCCCACTTTCCCTGTCCTCCCCAGTCTTTCCCATCACTGTAGACAACACCACTATCCTCCTTGTCTCACAAACTCATAACCTTGGCATTACTCTTGATTCAGCTCTTCATTCAACCCACATATTCAACCTGTCACTAAATCCTGTCAGGTCTACCTCCACAACATCACTAAGATCTGCCCTTTTCTCTCCATTCAAAATGCTATTATGCTGATCCAAGTACTTATCATATATCTCCTTGACTATTACATCGGCCTCCTCACTGACCTCCCTGCTTCCTGTCTCTCCCCATTCCACTACTCATTTCACTCTGCTGCCCAGATCATTTTTTGAAAAACCATTCAGTCCATCTCTCCCCATTCTTCGAAAACCTGCAGTGCTTGCTCACATCAAACAGAAACTCCTTATCACTGGTTTTAAAACATTCATTCAGTTGCCCCCTCCTACCTTGCCCTGTCTCCTAATGCAACCCAGCCCACACACTTCACTCCTCCAACACCAAGTAACTCACAGTACCTCGATCTCATCTATCTAGCCATCAACCCGGTTCCTAAGTCCTCCCTCTACCCTGGAACTCCTTCCCATTTTACATAAAAAAGACCAACACTCTCCGCACTTTCAAAGTCCTATTAAAATCATATCTCTTTCAAGAGCACTTTCCAGTCTAAGCCCTCATTTCGCCCACTCCCTCTTTCTTCTGAAAGGTCTACACACTTAAATCTGTAATCTTTAAGCACCCGATATTCAACCCGTCCATAGTCTCACAGCTCTCATGTACATATCGGCAATTTATTTTAATGTCTAGCTCCCTGTCTAGACTGTAAGCTCCTTGTCGGCAGGGGATGGGTCTACCAATTCTGCTGTATTGAACAGACACAAGTACTTAGTACAGTGCTCTGCAAACAGTAAGTGTTCAATGAATGCCATTGATTGATTGATTGATGGGAAGGGGAG
The DNA here is from genome assembly GCF_015852505.1 of Tachyglossus aculeatus. Taxonomy (NCBI): domain Eukaryota; kingdom Metazoa; phylum Chordata; class Mammalia; order Monotremata; family Tachyglossidae; genus Tachyglossus; species Tachyglossus aculeatus. The sequence continues at coordinate 54,148,444 of NC_052069.1, forward strand.
AGCTAATTGACTGCCTTAAAGCTAAGGTAAGGAGTTTCTGCTTGATGTGGAGGTGGAGAGTTTTTGAAGGTTATAGTGAGGAGATATGGATTGATCTTTTACCTTGAAAATGATCCTGGCAGCAGAGTGAATTGAGGACTGGAGTGGAGAGAGGGTGGAGGTAGGGAGGTCAGCAAGGAGGCTGATGCAGTAGTCAAGGCAGTATATGATAATAATAACAATAATAATGGTGGTATTTGTATTTGCACTTACTATGTGCAAAGCACTGTTCTAAGCGCTGGGGGGATACAAGGTGATCAGGTTGTCCCACTTGGGGCTCACGGTCTTAATCCCCATTTTACAGATGAGGTAACTGTGGCACAGAGAAGTTAAGTGGCTTGCCCAAGGTCACACAGCTGACAAGCAGCTGAGTTGGAATTCAAACCCAAGACCTCTGACTCCCAAGCCCGCGCTCTTTCCACTGAACCACGTTGCTTCCCCATAAGTGATCACACACTGTTAAGTGTGTGATCAGCATGGTAGCAGTGTGAATTGAGAGGAAAGTGCAGATTCTTGAGATGCTGTGAAGGTAGAATGCACAGACATAAAATAAACAGTGGAATCAATATATTGAATGGTCAAATGATATTTACATATATACTCAGGTATGTATATAAGTGAAGATGTGAGTGTTAGAGATAGATTTTGAGTTGATATGTTTTGGGGTTTGGGGATTTAATTGAGGTAAACTTGTTGGAGGAGGTGGAATTTTAGCAGGACTTTTACGGTGACTTTTAGAGCTGAGGTTTGATGTGAAAGGAAGTGCGGTGGCTTAGCAAAAGAGCATTGGCCTTGGAGTCAGAAGGATCTGGGCTGTAATCCAAGCTCTGCCACTTGTCTTCTGTGTGATCTTGGGCAAGCCACTTCACTTCTCTGTACTTCAGTTACCTCAACTGTAAAATGGGGATTAAGACTATTATTCCCACGTGGGACATGGACTGTATCTAACCTAATTACCTTCCCCAGCACTTAGTACAATTTCTGGCACATAGTAAGGGCCAAACAAATATCCTTATTATTATCAAATATGATTTTTTAAAAAAGGGGGGAGAAAGACCTCCCAGGCTGCAGGTACAGCCTTAAGCAGCAATTCAGAGAGAAGAGCAGGGTACAAATGTGAGGTGGATTTGGAAAGAACAGAAAGTTAGAGAGGCGGGAGTGAAGTGAGCCAGTATTTTAAGCAGAAAGATGATGTGGAGCCTAGAAGCCACTGTTAATAATAATGATGGCATTTATTAAGCCTTTAGCATGTTCCAGGCACTGACGTAAATGCAAGATAATCAGATTGGACCCAGTTCCTGATGAGTAATCAATGGAGGGTTTTGAGGAAAGGGAAATGTATGCTGAGACACTTTTAAGGGAGATGATCTGAGCAGCAGTGCGGATTATGAACTGAAGGGAAGAAAGGCAGGTGGCAGAGACCACTGAGGAAGCTGATACAGTCATCTAGCGTTAGAATGAATGCTTGAACCAAGGTGGTGGCTCTTTGAGTTGAGATGAAGGAGCACATCAGTGAAAACGTTTGGAATTAGCAGCATGGCATAGTGGATAGAGTCCGAAGGACCTGGGTTCTATACCCATTTTTCTGCCGTGTGACCCTGGGCAAGTCACTTCACTACTCTGTGCCTCAGTTACCTCATCTGTAAAATGGTTATTAAAACTATGAGTCCCATGTGGGACATGGACTGTGTCCAACTTGATTAGCATTCATCTACCCCAATGCTTAGTATAGTGCCTGGTGCATAATAAGCACTGAACAAATACAATTTGAGGAAAAAAGGAAGAATCGGTAGTATCCAGCAGTTGATTGGATGTGAGACCCAAATGACAGTGAGTTGAGGTTGATACCAAGATAGTTTGCCTCCAGTTACAGGGAGGATAATGGAGTTGTCAGTGAAAATAGGAGTTGGAAGGAGTGGAAGGTTTAAGAGGAATCATGAGTTCAGGTTCTGAACACGCTGAGTTTGAGGTACTGACAGCCCATTCAAATGCCAATATCATGGAGTATAATAGAAATAAAGCATGATTTGAGAAATACTATCTCAATCTAAATATTAAAATAATTATTCCAAGGAAGAAAAGAGGACAATATTTAAAATAAATGTCTTGCGGACAGGGAAAATGTCTACCAGCTCTGTTCTATTGTACTCTCCCCTGTGCTTAATACAGTGCTCTGTGCACACTAAGCCTTCAATAAATACCATTAATTAACTGCAGTGACATCGCTGAGGGACAGAAAGGCAAAAATGTCATGAAAAGAGAGATAACTGATTAATAAGCTTGAATCTACAGCAATTGAATCTTCATTCTACTAGTTGAATTTCTGTAGTTTCCCTTGAAAATGTCATTTCAAGTTTCTTAAATATTGTCTCATTTTGCAAGTTGCTTGGAAACCTCCTGCTTTCAAAAGTTAATAAAGAGGAAATGGGTTTAAAATTGTCTGGATTATTCATTCAGTAGTTAAAACAAAAAAGTTATGTCCTTGAAATACCTCCACTGCAGTGAGTTACAAGCTCAATTCCCTCCTCAAAGACAGCTGCTGTTGACTAATTAACTGGCTGAAAATCACAATTTCTGGTGTCTTAAGCCATAACCCTGCTTTTTGCTAAGCAGAAGGGGAAAAATGGGGAAAGTCACATTGAATGATTTTCCTAAATGATGCCATCCTGTTCCATGGGGACTGAAAAGTGTTGCCTAGGAAAATTCTGCTGAAGGTTTTTCCCAGCCTTTTAGTGAGCACTGTTGCAGTAACAACAGTGTGGGTGAAGTGACTCTAATTCAATTTACAAAGCGTGGAATTGAGCATCAAAAGGACCTGGTTCTAATCCCAGCTCTACCACTTGTCTTCTGTGTGACCTCGGGCAAGTCATTTCACTTCTCTCTGCCTCAGTTACCTCATCTGTAAAGTGGGGATTAAGACTATGAGCCCCTTGTGGGACAGGGATTATGTGCAACCTGATTAGCCTTTATCCATCCAAGCACTTAGAACAGTGCTTGACACATAGTAAGTGCTTAAAATAATTATTATTATTATTACTGACGAAATGAGGCAGTCTTTGTTTCCAAAGAGTCCCTTGGCCCCTTCTCTACACTTTGAAACCTCTTCTCTTTCCTGGGAAGATTATTTTTTCAATATGCTTCACTAATAATCTCAATATTCCCTTAATAATCTCTTATCTCCCCACTTTATTTCCTCAGCTACTGCCATTTCATCATTTCACCCTGGTCACAGTAATGGCCAGAAAAGCTTTCCCATTTCCAGCTGGCAAGAAAACTGCAATATTTCCTTCAAATCAAATGCTTCGCCCTAATGAGCTGTGTTCAATACATCTAGGCAGGATGTTGGCAATGTACTATAGCAGAATCTGACACAGACATATATTTCAATGTCATGCTGTCTTCTTTTCCAATACTGAAGTTGGAATTTTCAATTTTGGGGCCCTCATGATGGAAGTTTGAACTGGGGACGTGGGATAACATTAAACAATTAACATTAGTTACTGCATTCGTTGCTGTAAAATAAAAATGACATAGTGTCATTCCTCAGAGAGCTCGCCATCTAGGATGTTCTTCAAAGCAAGGCAGTTTATCCCTGAAGAACAAATCAAGCAATGATATTTATTGAGTGCTTACTGCATGAAGAGCACTGTACAAACACTTGGGAGAGTACAGTATAACAGAGTTAGTAGCCTGTGAAATATACTTACTCATACTGAATCTGGACCAGTTCAGGTTTCACAGTTGCTCTAGCTGTCATTTTTTTCAAGCTATTTCTCCATACCCCTGTGTCAAAGGAGAAAATGGTGTTAGCTTATTCAGTAACTTCAGAGAGATGAAAGACACAGCAGCCTAGGCTGACAAGGCTTGAAAAGGCCACAGATGTGTTGGCATTTTTTCTTCATACTTGCTCTGTCTTATTCTTGTGTCTTCGACCATCAACCTCTTGCTCACATCCTCACTCTTCCTTCACATCAAGCAGAACGTTGCTATCCTCATCTTCAAAAGCCCTCCTAAAATCACATCTCCTCTAGGAAGATTGCCCTTAAATAATTTCTTACTCCCCACCTTATTTCCTCAGCTATTGCCATTTCATCATTTCATTGTCACGTGAGGACTTAGGTTCTCACTCCCCTTGCTTTCCTCCTTATGTGAAGAAGCAGCGTGCCCAAGGGGACAGAGCACGGGCCTGGAAATCAGAGGACCCAAGATCCAATCCCAGATCTGCCACTTCTCTGCTGTCTGACCTTTGACAAGTCATTAACTTCTCTGTGCCTCAGTTTCTTCAACAGTAAAATGGGAATTGAATATCTGTTCTCCATTGTACTTAGACTGTGAGCCTCAATTAGGGCAGGGACTGTGTCCAACCAGATTAATTTGTGTTTAGAACAGTGCTTGACACACAGTAAGCCCAATAATAATAATGATATGTATACATACATTTCTACATATTTATATATATATTTCAACTGAGAAGCAACGTGGTCTAGTGAAAGGACCTTAGGCCTGGGAGTCAGAGGATCTAGTCCCAGACCTACCAATTGTCAGCTGTGTGACTTTGGGCAAGTCACTTAACTTTCCTGGGCCTCTGTTCCCTCATCTGCAAAATGGGGTGTCAGTGTATGTTCTCCATACTAATTAGACTCTGAGCCCCATGTGGGACCTGATTATATTGCCGAGTACATAGTACGTGCTTAACAAATACCACATTTAATATTATTATTCTTAATAATAATCATATATTCCATTTCTTACTTCTACCTATAATTTATTTTAGTGTCTGTCTCTTCCAATAGCTTGTCAGCACCTCGAGGGCAAGGATCATGTTTACTAACTGTATTGTACTCTCTCAAGTGATTAATGCAGGGCTGTGCACAGAGTAGGAGCTCAACAAGTATTTTGATTGATTGGTTGAATGTTAAATTGCTAGTCTGGTGTTCAGTTAACATTTGTGTTTCTTCTATTTCTAGGGTGCTTTCCTACATGAAACATGAGGTGTTTCTATTAGCTAATTTCACACTTCGCCTTCTTTCACTTTCCAACTGCATCTACCTCTGAATTTTAATAGTCAGGCTGTAGACCTGTCTTGCACCTACTGAAAATTAATACTCTATTTCTAATTCAGTTGTGATATTTGAGTTAGTTCCTCATTTCCCCTAAACCCTGTCAGTGTTTCTCCCACACCCCCACCCCACATACACACCTTCATTCATTCAATTGTATTTTTTGAGCGCTTACTGTGTGCAGAGCACTGTATCAATTGCTTGGGACGTACAAATTGGCAACATATAGAAATGGTCCCTACCCAACAACGGGCTCACATTCTGGTAACATATTTGCTTCCTTTTTAAGGGACTGATTGTCAGATGCAAATCCCAAACAAATCTGCTGGGTCAGGAAGCATCAGCTCAGCATACTAATGCTTAAGAGTTTTTAACAGTTTCCAACTAAAATTTGAAGCAAATACAGCAATTCTTGGGGGTATTAAAGACAAGATAAAAATAGTCAGTTTCAGTCACCACTTCGAAGAATCCTAGAAATAGTCTTGACAAACAAAAACATTTCACGTGCGTAAATGTGACAGGATAACAACCAGGAGACCCATGTGGGGCAGGTTCTGACTGTCACTTGATTAACTTATATCTGCCTCAACACTTAACTCAGAAGCAGCATGGCCTGGTGGAAAGAGCATCAGATTTGGGAGTCAGAAGGAACTGGGTACTAACCATAGCTCTGCCACTTTTCTGCTGTGTGACCTTGGGCAAGTCACTTCACTTCTCTGTGCCTCAGTTACCTCATCTTTAAAATAGGGATTAAAACTGTGAGCCCCACACAGGACAGAACCCGATTTGCTTGTATCCACCCCACGCTTAGTAGAGTGCCTGGCACATAGTAAGTGTTTCACAGACACTACAATTGTTATTATTGTTATTATTATATGGACTGTGTCCAACCTGATTAGCTTAGTATTGTCCCTGGAATATAATAAGTGCTTAACAAATTGTTGTTGTCTTATGCTGTCGAGTCTGTCCGACCCATAGCGATGCTAGAGACACATCACTCCCAGAGTGCCCCACTTCCAACTTTAATTGTTCTGATAGTGTATCCATAGCCCTTTGTTGGTAAAAATATGGAAGTGGTTTACCATTGCCTCCTTCTGCTCAGTAATCACTGCTGCCCAGGACAGGTGAGTTTTGACTTGTAGCAGATTGCCTTCCACTCACTAGCCACTGCCCAAGGTAGGAATGGAAAGGATAGGCCTCCGCTTGACTCTCCCTCCAGTAGTCGTGACTGGTAGAGTACTAGAAACTCTCAAAGTGTGACCTTGTGGAAGCTTAACAAATATCATTAAAAAAATCTATGTGTATGGTAGGTAGATAGATATAATACATGTGTATGGTAGATAGATATAAAACAGATTGTGAGATCTTTAAGGCCAGGCACTGTGTTTGCTTTTTTAAAAAAGCACTCACCTACAGTACCATAAGCATGCGGCAGCTTCACCAATGTTAATTGGTTTGTCTTATATATCCAACTCAAACCTGTCATAAGGGCCTGAGAATTAAACTGATGCCAATGTTGGAAAAATAACCAGTATGTTTTATAATACATTATATAGTATATGTTAATATATTATAGTATATATTTTTGTACTATAATAATGTGTACTTATTAAATACCTTATGCCAATCCCTATACTGAGGGCTGTTGTAGATACAAGAAAACCAGGTTGGAGACAGTCCCTGTGCCCCATGGGGCTCAAATTCTAAATTGGAGGAAGTAGGATTTAATCCCCACCATCTTGCTTTATGCTGTTGAGTAGTCTCCGACCCATGGTAATGCCATGGACACATCTTTCCCAGAATACCCCACCTCCACGTGCAGTCTTTCTGGTAGTGTATCCATAGTGTTTTTGTGGTAAAAATATGGAAATAATTTACCACTGCCTCCTTCCATGCAGTCAACTTGAGTCTTTGCCCTCGACTCTCTCCCATGTCACTGCTGCCCAGCACAGGTGAGTTTTGACTTGTAGCAGATTGCCTTCCACTCGCTAGTGACTGCCCAAGCTATGAATGGAATGGTGTGCCTCTGCTTGACTCTCCCTCTCGTAGTTGAGACTGGTAGAGTACTGGATGCTCTACAGGTGTGACCCTGAGAAGGGTAATCCCCATTATACAGATGAAGAAATTGAGTCCCGAGATGTTAAGTGACTTGCCCAGTGTCACACAGCAGGCAAATGGCAGAGCTGGGATTAGACCCCAGTTCCTCTGACTCCCAGGACTGTGCTCTTTCCACTACCACACTGCTTCCTGGGCACTTTGGGAAATGGTCAATCAATTAATTATATTAATAATGGTATTCATTAAATGTTTACTATGTGCCAAGCCCTGTTCTAAACACTGGAGATCAGTTTGCCTCTGAGCAGCTGAGGGGTGGGGAGAGGACAAATAATAATAATAATAATAATAATAATAATAATAATAATAATAATAATAATAATAATAATAATAATAATATTCATTAAGTTTTTACTATATGTCAAGTACTGTTGTAAGTGCTGGAGTGGATGCAAGCTAATCATCAATCGTATTTATTGAGCGCTTACTATGTGCAGAGCACTGTACTAAGCGCTTGGGAACTACAAGTTGGCAACATATAGAGATGGTCCCTACCCAACAGTGGGCTCACAGTCTAGAAGGGGGAGACAGAGAACAAAACCAAACATATTAACAAAATAAAATAAATAGAATAGATATGTACAAGTAAAATAAATAAATAGAGTAATAAATATGTACAAACATACATATATATATACAGGTGCTGTGGGGAAGGGAAGGAGGTAAGGCAGGAGGGATGGAGAGGGGGAGGAGGGGGAGAAAGTATTTGTATATTTTGATGTCTGGCTCAGACTCTAAACTCATCGTGGGCAAGGAAATAAGTTATACTCTCCCAAGTGCCCAGCAAAGTGCTCTGTACATAATAAGCCCCCCGGCTCAGTGGAAAGAGCCCGGGCTTTGGAGTCAGAGGTCATGGGTTCAAATCCCGGCTCCACCATGTGTCAGCTGTGTGACCTTGGGCCAGTCACTTAACTTCTCTGTGCCTCATTTACCTCATCTGGCAAATGGGGATTAAGATTGTGGGACAGGGACTGTGTCTATCCTGATTACTTTGTATCTACCCCAGCTCTTAGAACAGCACTTGGCACATTAGTAAGTGCTTAGCAAATACCATAATTGTTATTATTAATTATTAATGGAGCAGGAAAATTCCCCATTGGTTGTGATGGCCTTAGCACAAATTCTCAAGGGCATGTTAATGTTTCAAAATTCCTTACTTATGCTATTGTCTCCTATGCCTCTCATGGTCTTAATCAAATTTGAAATGAAAGTGAAAATCACCATTGGGCTGCTGTGTTGCTCCAGGAGACCCTAGTTTATTTCCAACCCCCACTCCTTATCGTGTCTCCAAGAAGAATTTTCCAGTTCACTCAGTTGAGAGAATCAAAATTCCCCAGAGTCAAGCTATTATCTTCATTCACTTATAGGTCTTCACTGAACAAAGCAGTCTTTGCTGGTTTTATAAACAAATAACTTACTCATTTAATGAAGTAAATTATTTACAAGGAGCCATTTGACAAGCTCTGTTCTGCTACTTTTCTGCCTCTGCTCTGTTCCCTGGTAGGGCTTGCTCTCTTAAAAGTATTTTATCCCTTCCTCTTTATGAAAAATAATGATATTTTATAAGTTTTATTTTTAAAATCAGGGCAACCATTTCGGGGAGTTTTCCCTTGCTCTTAGTACAGATATACTGTATATATCCTGTATATATGTACATATGTTTGTACATATTTGTTACTCTATTTATTTATTTATTTATTTTACTTGTACATATCTATTCTATTTATTTTATTTTGTTAGTATGTTTGGTTTTGTTCTCTGTCTCCCCCTTTTAGACTGTGAGCCCGCTGTTGGATAGGGACTGTCTCTATATGTTGCCAACTTGTACTTCCCAAGCGCTTAGTACAGTGCTCTGCACACAGTAAGCGCTCAATAAATACGATTGATGATGATATACAATTGCAGCTTTGTCTTCATTTCAGTACTGTTAAATTGAAAAGGGTGAAAAGGGTGAACTCGACATTTTGCATGATGCTTAAATTATAATTTCCCCTACTCCCTCTCCCTTCTGCATCACCTATTAGGCATTTGGAACATCCCCCATTTTACAGATGAGGTAACTGAGGGATAGAGAAGTTAAACGACTTGCCCGAGGTCTCACAACAGACAAGTGGCGGAGCCAGGATCAGAACCCAAGTCCTTCTGAATCCCAGGCCTGTGCTCTATCCACTAAGCCATGCCTCTCCTCTTCATTTATGTGAGGAGCACTTAGGTACAGAACACTGTCCTAACCACTTGGAAGAGTCACCAGTGGCAAAATTCACATTCCCTGTCCTCATAGCATCTAATGAAATTACTATTCTCCGAGGAGGCTAGATTAAACTGTCTATAATCACTGGACCCTCAACCAAACACCACCACCACAGCATAGCAGGAGAGTGAAGCTGGTCTTAGACAAAGGAGAATCTTTAAAGAGATGGCAACATCCCTCTGATCAACTTCGTAATGCTTCTTTTTCCACTAAGGATGATGATCTACAAAAAATAGCTTGCCTCTGGACACGTGTAGACACTGCTCTGGCTCCAACCTCCGATGTGTCCACTATATTTGGTCAAGAAGAATGGCAATTATCCTGGAATCTCATTTCTCTACTTATGCCAACAAGATCCTAGCCAGAGATCCTTCATGGATCCTGGCTAAGCAAACATCATTAAGCATGTCCTTCTGGAAGTCCTTTGAACTGTACTTACTTGCCTAACCCTTGTCATGGGTTCAAATCCCACTCTGCCAATTGTCAACTGTGTGACTTTGGGCAAGTCACTTAACTTCTCTGTGCCTCAGTTACCTCATCTGTAAAATGGGGATCAAGACTGTGAGCCCCACGTGGGACAACCTGATCACCTTGTAACCTCCCCAGCACTTAGAACAGTGTTTTGCACATAGTAAGTGCTTAATAAATGTCATTATTATTATTATTATTAGCCCCTTTTTTGTATAATTTTCATAACCATAAAACAGGGATGGGGCTATTCCACAGGTCATATAATGATTAAGATAAGTAATAAGGGCCCTTGGGGCTCTGTCTCTTACTTCTATTGCAGTCTCCCAAGTGCTGGACAGGAAAAACACTCAATGAATTAACTCCCCAAGCTCTGCTGTATTATCTGCATTCTCACCCTTGTGTTCCCCTTTCCCTTAGTTATAAATTAACTCTCCCGACCTGTTTTATCAGGTTCTCATCCTCTGTGCTCACTGCTTACAATCATGGGTGATGAGAGTGATCTTTTATTTCCTCCTCAAAAATATTGGTGGGGCAATTATGTCATGGGACAATTATCTGTAAGTAGATAGGGTCAGTCAATCAAAAATATTTGAGTGCTTATTGTGCATAAGGCACTCTACTAAATGCTTAGGAAAGTACATTACAATAGAGTTGGTAGTTGTGACATCTGCCTACAAGGAGTTTACAGTCTTCAGTGGGAGACAGACATCAAAGAAGTCTTAATAGTCTTATTAGCCTTAAAAAAGCACATTTCCTCCAAGAGGCCTTCCCCAACCAAGCCCTCATTTCCTCTTCTTACATGCTCCCTTCTGTGTTGCCATTGCATTTGGATTTGCACCCTCTCCCTCAGCCCCACAGCATTTGTGTACATATCTAAAATACATTCATTTATATTTATGCCTGTCTCCCCCTCTAGAATGTAAACTTGTTGTGAGCAGGGAATGTGTCTACCAACTCTGTGATATCATACTCTCCCAAGCACTTAGTACAGTGCTCTGCACAGAGTAAGTCCTCAATAAATATAGCTGATTAATTGATTGCCATTGTAGATCACAGCAGAGCACAGCAGACAAGATCATTGCTGAATGTTAGATTCAATTAAAATTCCAGCAACAACATCAAGAATCCCCATTACATAACTCTGGTGACTGGTGGGTTTGAGGGGCATCTCCTACTAGGCTGCTGTGAATCAGAGTTCTCAGTAAGCACTAAAAAATAATGACCATAGTATAACTTCCCACTCGGACATACTGAACTTCTCATATCTCATCTTTGACTTTCATCCCAGATTGCCCTGACTGAGATCTTATTAAGTTTGGAACACTTTTTCCTCAATAGGAGGCTGCTCAAGTGCTCATGTAAACATTTATGAGCTCAGCAAGAGGCTTTCATAATTCAGCATTCACAAGTCTTTCCGTATCTTCCTTGATTTTACTTACAGCCACACAAAATGCAGATAAGAGACTTCTCCTCTGAGACGGAAAAGGTTTGGCTCCAAATTTAGGCATCAGCCACAAGTAAATGCATGATTAGATCCAAGTAATGGGACATGGAGCAGGGCCAAGGGCTCTTTTCCAAAGAAAATGACCCGATCAATACTAGGGAAGCTTGCCAATTTCTGAAAAGTGACAGTGTAAACAATAACAATTCCAGCAAAAGTAGTGAAAGTTCCAGCATCTTCATATGGAAGGAGTAGATGGAAGGAATGGATTTCTTAATATGCTTTAAATCATCAAAGTACATTTTTAAAAGCAAAAAAATAATTTTGACTCTAGATAGTCAATCATATTTACTGAGTGCTTACCTTGTGCAGGGCATTGTACTAAGCACTTGGGAGAGTACAACATAACAATAAACAGACATGTGCTGCCTACAATGAGCTTACAGTCTCAGATCATTAAATGTGTACTAAATCCACAATTTGGTTTTTGAGGGTTGCCAACCCAGAGATCTCCCTGCTATCCCTTATCCTTCCTCATCCTCTTGTCCCCAAGGCTTCCTCTCTCCAGCTCCTCCTACATTTCCTTCTCCTGTCTTTCCCAGACTCCAGTATATGTCACAATTGGGGATTTGAGAAAAACTTCTGTTCTCTCCATTTGCACTTTTGTGGGCTTTGAGAGAGCCACCTTGTAGAATCAGGGGCACTGACTCTGAAGCAAAGTGATGGAAGTGGTGCAGTCTGGAGTGTAATAGCTGAAGGAAGCAAACGTGTAAAATGGGGGCAGTTGGTGGAGAGCCTGGAAGCCACTGACAAAGAGTTTCCACTGGATGTGGAAGGAGCTGGGAAACCACTGGATGAGCTGAGCAGTCCTGAAAATAACAAAAGTCTCCCCAGCAAATAGCTATGCTATTCACTTTAATCTGGCCTCAGGAGGCTCATGATAAATTTTTGGACCTTTAGCCCACCTAACATTCATTCATTCATTCATTCAATCATATTTGTTGAGTACTTACTGTGTGCAGAGCACTGTACTAAGTGCTTAAACCCTATGGATATAACCAATTTGAAATCTGGTAAACAGGCGATCCAAAACATAAATAGTTGGGAGGGAGTGGAGCAACAGGACACAAAAACTAATTGTGGATGGGGATGGATAATTCCTACGTGTTTCAGTTTCCTAATCTGTAAAATGGGAATTAAATGCCTATTCTCCCTCTCAAACTGAGTCCCACATAGAACAGATACTGTGTCTAATCTGATTGCATTTACTCTAGAACTTAATACAGGGTTTGACGCATAGTGGTTAACAAATAATAATAATAATGGCATTTATTAAGCGCTTACTATGTGCAAAGCACTGTTCTAAGCGCTGGGGACGTTACAAGGTGACCAGGTTGTCCCATGGGGGGCTCACAGTCTTCATCCCCATTTTACAGATGAGGTAACTGAGGCACAGAGAAGTTAAGTGACTTGCCCAAAGTCACACAGCTGACAATTGGCGGAGCCAGGATATGAACCCACGACCTCTGACTCCAAAGCCCGGGCTCTTTCCACTGAGCCATGCTGCTTCTCAGCAATGGTAAAAATACCATGATTATTATTATTATTATTATTATTATTACTACTACTACTATTATTATTATTATTATTATTATATTACCCGAGGCTCTTTACTTAGATATGTCAGCGGACAAATTACACTTTCTCTTTATAATTGTTTCAGTGCTAAGATGCACTGGAACAGATAAGAAGGAAACTTTTCTAGGGAGGGCTGACTGAGTGATAGGTGGTGAAGGGGGATAAGGCAACTAGCAGGAGATGGTGGTTGAGAAGGGGAAAGTAATGGGTGGGGAGACTGGGGAGAGGGGGAATGAAAAGGGAATCAGGAAGAAAGGGGGGGACAAACGAAGGAAGGGAGGAGAGATAGGGTAACAAACAGGGTGCTGGGAGTAAAGGAAAGAGGGGAGGGAAAGCAGTAGGGAATGCTCCGGTTCAGAGCATAGAATAACTGTTGGCCCAAACTCAAATTTGGTAACTTGTGCCACGGTAGCTCCAGATAACTGGAAGATTGAACAATTCCACAAGAAGTTTTGTGATCATTCAAGCACTCAATCACCAGCCATGTCAGGATATTGAGCATTTCATCTGAGGGATGACTGAAACAGAATCAAGTGAACCAGCAAGGATCTTTTTTTTTTCCTCATGAACTGATTTTTGTTTTTGCTTCCTCAGACATTCGTTACAGAACCACCCAGACTGCACAAGTTCTCAATGTAGGAGCCTCCCTATCTTCAAAAGTGAGAAAAACAGAGTGAGCCTTCAACTCCTTTAACCCTTCTCTAGCCTAGGTAAGGTCACTTGTATTGTCAACCTCTCTCTCCCCACTTGGAGAAAGGAAGGGAGAGCCAGTGGAGTTTGAGAAGCAGCATGGCATAGTAGAAAGAGTGTGGGCCTGGGAATCAGAGGACCTGGGTTCAACCCTAGCTTTGTCACGCCAGACTGTAAGCTCCTTATGGGCAGAAAACATATCTAAACTCTGTTGAACTGTACTCTCCCAAGCACTTCATATAGTGGTCTGCACAAAGTACTCAATAAATATGATTAACTGATAAATTCTCTGCTGGTTGACAGTGAACAAATTAAATTTATCTGTGCTTCAGTTTCCTCATCTATAATCATAATCAATCAATCATTGATTGCTTATCATGTGCAGAGCACTGTACTTCACTGGTCATGCCTTCATACAATAACTATTCATTACTCAATGAATCAATCATATTTATTGGGTGCTTACTGTGTACAGAGCATTGTACACCAGAACAGCTTTGGAAGGTATGTTCCCTGCAATCTTTCAACATATTTCCCACTTTCATCATCAAGTTTAGAGCATAAATTATCAGCCTTGTGAATAGTGAACAAGTAATATTTGCTTCCCAGTGTTACACTCTGCTTTCCAACTTGTCAATCAGTAGTACTTATTGAGCACATACTGTGTGTACTGTGTAGAGCACTGTACCAGGCCCTTGGGAGAGCATAGTACAATAGAAATGGCAGTCACCATCCCTGCCCTTCAAGGAGCTTACAGTCGAGTGGGGGAGATGGGCATTAAATAAACCACAGTTATGTACCAAAGTGCTATGGGGCTGGAGGTGGAGTGAGTACTAAAGTGCTTAAGGGGTACTTATCCCTCTTCAATCATTGCTGAGGAAAGCATTACGATAACCACCACCTTCTCTCCCGCCACAGAGGGTCCCTGCTCCTGGCTTGCTCCCACATGCTCTTGCACACTTCCATAACCACAGAGTCTTGAAGCCTAGTTCATATATTTGTAATGGGTTTTAATCTTTCATCACTCCTGCTATGGACATCTCCAATCCCTTTCCCCCCACTTAAACCATTAGATGGTAAGCCCCATGAAGGGCATGGACCATTTTTAATTTCCAGCCACATATTTTCTTTGGCTGCTTAATACAGTGTTCTATATATAGAAAACACCTAATAAATACTGCTATTACTACTCTCCAAGGGCTCAGGTGACACAGACTGGAAGGAGAATTGGTTGGAGAAATGACAAGTTAAACAATGGGGGCTTCTTGAAGGAGACATGATTGTAGTAGGGCTTTGAAGATGAGGACAGAGGTGGACTATCGGATGTGGGGTGAGGGTTCCAGGCCAGAGGGAGGATGTGGATAATGGGGGAGTGGTGAGATAGACGTGAATGGGGTATAGTGAGAAGGCTGGCATTAGAGGAGAGAAGCATGTGGGCTGGGTTGTAGTGGGTGATTAGCAAGGTTGCACAGCTGGCAAAGTAATAATAACAATAACAATTATAATAATAATATTTGTTAAATGCTTACCATATGCCAGGCACTGCAGTAAGCGCTGGGGTGGATACAAGCAAATTGGGTAGGACACAGTTCCTGTCCCACTGGGGCTAACAGTCTCGACCTCTCTGTTACAGATGAGGTAACTGAGGCACAGAGAAGTTAAGTGACTTATCCAAGGTCATGCAGCAGACAAGTGGCAGAGCCGGGCTAACCTATGACCTTCTGACTCCAAGGCCTGTGCTCTATTCACTACGCTATGCTGCTTCCACTGTAACCCAGCTATAACCCCTGTGGCATTTGGCTGAAAACTGAACCACCAGACTAAATACTGAAAAACCAGGGAAAAATTAATGGTTGCTCCAGTCGTTCTCAATTCCAATGCAGAATTTTATTACAAAGAGACAGGAAAGACTGTTACAAAGAGACAGGGCAGACCAGCTAGTCCTAAATTCTTACACTGTTTGTTCTATATGAGCTTCAAACTTCCACCAACATAAAAGGAAACTTCCAAAAGCCTAAGCTTTTAAGCAAATGATCATGAATCAGTGGATACATTCAAATTTAATTGAGGAATTTTAATAATGAAAGCAACATTTCAATTTTTAAATATGTTCAAATCTTCTTATTCATTTTAAGACTACATAAAGCAACTTACACTTTGTCACAGTTCTATCGCTGCTAATTAAACATATTAGTCCATGTTTATTTCCCATATCTCTTCTATGTATAAGCATTTCTTGACTGACATTTTCCTTTCCACCTGCTTAAAACTAATTCCTCCATTACTCCTTTTAATCAATAATATCATCCTAAATATACCTAATCGCCTCTCTCATTACATAGTTCACGACTAATTATTCTTCAAATATTTTCCTTTCCTTTTTGATCACTGACTTGATCATGTTACTTGTTAATGAGATACGGGGAAATCTAGGTGGCTAGCAAGGTTACGGCAAGGTCTCAAAACTCCACTCTTTCTTCCGATGGAAGGTGGAAAACAGTTTGTGCTGAAAACCATGGTGCAGGATCTAAAAATGGTATATTGTGCCTGAGGCTTTGTCACAGGGGCTGTGCCAGCGAAGATTTCCAGTGGAGGGGATCAGCAGCTACTTGGAGATAGAGAACTGATGAAAAGGAACCAGCTAAGTTGAGAAGAGTTGAAACTGAACAGTTGGTCACCTCCATGCTCCAATACCTACTGCCAGCAGAAGCTACTTAGAAGGCCAATGGGCAAGTGCCCAAGTGACTGCTAGGAAGACTCCAACCTGGAAATTGTTAATGGTCTTCACATTTTAAATAACAAAGGGTTGGAGTCCTGGACATCTGGACTTTCCTGCTGGTTGATTCATTCAGTCCGTCAGTCATGTTTATTGAGCATTTGCAAAGGCACTTGGGAGAGTACAATATAACAGACACATTCCCGGTCCATAACAAGCTTAAAGTCTAGAAGGGGGAGACAGACATCAAGATAAATAAATAAATTACAGATAAGTATGTAAGTGCTGCGGAGCTTGGAGGGGGAAAGAACAAAGGGAGCAAGTCAGGGCAATTCAGAAGGAAGTGGGAGAAGAGGAAGATGGTAGAGGGTAGGGGGAATTCTGCATTTCTTCCCTGACACACTTGTGTGCAGTTTATACTCTTTCGCCCAGCAATTCTTTCATGTAAACTCCCTTCCTAGTCAACAGTGTTCGGCACATAGTAAGCGCTTAACAAGTAGTGTTTGGCACATAGTGAGCGCTTAACAAATACCATAATTAGCATTTGTATTGTCCTGAGGGATTGGCCCTTCCCCAACTTCAAAGTGCAACTAAAGTCACATCCCCTTTCAGAGTGAGCCCCCATTACTTCCCTCTCCCTCCTGTGTCACCTATTCACTTGGTTCTGTACCCTTCAAGCACTTGATATCCACCTCACCCTCAGCCCCATGGCACTAATGTACATATCTAATTTATTTTAATATCTGCCTCCTCTTGTAGACTGTCAGCGCCTTGTGAACAGGAAGTGTGTCTTCCAACTCTACTGTGATAATGATAACGATTATGGCATTTGTTAAGCAATTTCTATGTGCCAGCACTGTTTTAAACTCTAGGATATCAAGTTATCAGGTTGGACACAGCCCCTGTCTCACATGAGGCTCACAGTCTAAGTAGGAGGGAGAACAGCTATTGAATGTCCATTTTACAGGCAAGAAATCTGAGGCACAGAGAAATTGTGACTTGCCCAAAGTCACACAGCAGTCAAGTGACAGAGTCAGAATTAGAATCCAGGTATTCTAACTCCCAGGCCAGGACTCTTTCCACTAGGCCACATTGCTCCTACTCTCCCAAACACTTAGGGAGAGCTTAATAAATATCACTGATTGGTTGACTGTCCTTCATCCATTGTTTTTCATTTCCCTTTGAGCTATGCTCATCAATCCACCATTTAATGCTAGGGAGACAGTTGGCTTTCCCTGAGTCCCTCCTCTCCCCTTGACTGCAGTCTCAGGGGTCCTACTGTGTAAAATGATGATCCTGTCCAAAATGCTGGCATCACTGAAAAGTAAACACTAGTCAGCCTGCGCAATATGCAAATGAAACTTCACATCGAAGCCATGGTTCCTGGAAGTTAAATAAGTTCATTTAGGAGAGTAGCTACAGCAATTATCTATATTTTAATTATTCTGGCAGATGCTGTCTTCTCTCCAGTTGTGAAGTCAACACAAGCCAAAGACAGGGTGGCATGGCACAAAGAGAAAGACAGGAAGGAGAGTCCAAAAAGTGAAAAGCAGTGAGGTCTTGTGGAAAGAGAATAGGCCTGGGAGCTGTGGACCTGGGTTCTAATCCTGGTTCTGCCACTTGTCTGCTGTGTGACTTTGGGGAAGTCACTTAACTTCTCTGTATCTCAGTTCCCTCAACTGCAAAATGAGGATTAAATCTATTCCCTCCTACTTAGACCATGAGTTCCATGTGGGACAGGGACAGTGCCCTGCTGATAGATTATCTTAAATTCATTCATTCACTCAGTCAGTCAGTCATATTTATTGAGCGCTTATGGTGTGCAGAGCACTGTATTAAGTGCTTGGGAAGTACAAATCAGCAACATAGAGAGACGGTCCCTACCCAACAATGGGCTCAGTCTAGAAGGGGGAGTCAGACAACAAAACAAAACAAGTAGACAGGTGTCAATACCATCAGAATAAATAGAATTATAGATATATACACAAATGAACCCAAGTACTTAGATCAGTGGAGAAGCAGCGTGGCTCAGTGGAAAGAGCACAGGCTTTGGAGTCAGAAGTCATGGGTTCAATTCCCGGCTCCGCCACTTGTCTGCTGCATGACCTTGGGCAAATCACTTCACTTCTCTGGGCCTCAGTTCCCTCATCTGTAAAATGGGGATTGAGACTGTGAGCCCCCTGTGGGACAACCTGATCAGCTTCTAACCTCCCCAGTGCTTAGGACAGTGCTTTGCACATAGTAAGCGCTTAATAAATGCCATTATTATTGTTATTATTATTATCAGTGCTAGATACATAGTGAGCATTTAACGCCTGTCATTTAAAAAGTGTAGCACATAGACCACACATGTTAAAACTGTGGTAATTTTGTAGGGGGAGAGCCAGATCATCTTATGTCTGTCTCCCCTAGTACAGTGTAAGTTCATTATAATAATTATGGTATTTATTAAGCTCTTACCATGTGCCAGGCACTGTTCTAAGCCCTGGGGTAGATAAAAGATATTTGGGCTGGATACAGTCCCTGTCCTACATAAGGCTCACAGTCTTAATCTCCATTTTACAGATGAGAGAACTGTGGCACAGAGAAGTGACTTGCCCAAGGTCTCACAACAGACAAGTGGTGGAACTGGGATTAGAACCCATGACCTTTTGACTCCCAGGCCCATGCTCTATCAATCAATCAATCAATCGTATTTACTGAGAGCTTACTGTGTGCAGAGCACTGTACTAAGCGCTTAGGAAGTACAAGTTGGCAACATATAGAGACAGTCCCTACCCAACGGTGGGCTCACAGTCTAAAAGGGGGAGACAGAGAACAAAACCAAACATACTAACAAAATAAAATAGAGTAGATATGTACAAGTAAAATAAATAAATAAACTAGAGTAATAAATATGTACAAACATATATACATATAAACAGGTGCTGTGGGGAAGGGAAGGAGGTAAGATGGGGGGAAGGAGAAGGGGACGAGGGGGAGAGGAAGGAAGGGGCTCAGTCTGGGAAGGCCTCCTGGAGGAGGTGAGCTCTCAGTAGGGCCTTGAAGGGAGGAAAAGAGCTAGCTTGGCGGATGGGCAGAGGGAGGGCATTCCAGGCCAGGGGAATGACGTGGGCTGGGGGTCGATGGCGGGACAGGAGAGAACGAGGCACGGTGAGGAGATTAGAGGCAGAGGAGCGGAGGGTGGCCATGCTAGGCCATGCTGCTCTTCATGTGTCACTATGATTTTTTGTACTTCCCGAGTACCTAGTAGAATGCCCTGCAGCACATGGGTGCTCAGTAAATGCTATTACTACTATTACTACTTCATTGCTACTACTAGTAGTAATAAGCATTCTGAGCCCCCACTGATACAGAGGATGGTACAAAACACTTGGGAGCATACAGTTATAGATAACAGAACACTCCTGTAGATAATAGGACACTCCTGTTTACAGTTTAATAACACACTTGAGAAGCAGCATGACCTAGTAGATAGAGCATGGGCCTTGAAGTCAGAAGGACTGGGTTCTAATCCCACTCCACCACTTATCTGCTGTTTGACTGTAGGTAGCTTTTCTGTGTCTCACTCACGTCATCTGTAAAATGGGGATTAAGATTGTGAACCCCAGGTGGAAGCAGCATTGCTCAGTGGAAAGAGCCCGTGCTTGGGGGTCAGAGGTCATGGGTTCTAATTCTGGCTCCGTCACTTGTCAGCTGTGTGACTTTGGACAAGTCACTTCACTTCTCTGAGCCTCAGTTCTCTCATCTGTAAAATGGGGATTAAGATTGTGAGCCCCATGTGGGACAACCTGATCACCTTGTTGCGAACTTGTACTTCCCAAGCACTTAGTACAGTGCTCTGCACACAGTAAGCGCTCAATAAATACGATTGATTGATTGATTGATTGATCACCTTGTATCCCCTCAGTGCTTAGAACAGTGCTTTGCACATAGTAAGCACTTAACAAATACCATTAATAATAATAATAATAATAGTAATAATAATAATAATAATGATAATAATAACAAGAGACTATGTCCAACCTGAACAACATGTATCCATCTTAGTGCTTACAACTTAGCGTGTCCCTGGAATATAGTAAGCGCTAACAAATACCATAAAAAACACACACCTGTTTAATAAGCAATTTATTTCTAGTAGCAATTTTCAAACACCTGTGATATCTTAGCCATATGGTCAAAATGGAAATAGAAAACCATCCACTTACTCTAAAAGAGGACACCGATGTTTGGAAAGAAAATATATTTTGCTGAATCACTTCCTGAAGGCTACCTCCTGCCCCCACAATGAGGTCATTTATAAACAGCCAGAAGCAGCCAAAGGAAAGTAACATGTCTATCAAGTCATAGCTCAGAGAAGCAGCGTGGCTCAGTGAAAAGAGCCCGGGCTTTGGAGTCAGAGGTCATAGGTTCAAATCCCGGCTCCACCAATTGTCAGCTGTGTGACTTTGGGCAAGTATCTTCACTTCTCTGTGCCTCAGTTATCTCATCTGTAAAATGGGGATGAAGACTGTGAGCCCCCCATGGGACAACCTGATCACCTTGTATCCCCCCAGCACTTAGAACAGTGTTTTGCACATAGTAAGCACTTAATAAATGCCATTATTATTGTTATTATTATTATTATTGTTGTTAAGCAAACACGTTCTTGCTCTGAGATAGATCAGTCAATCAATGGTATTTACTGAGTGCTTAATGTGTGCAGGTGACTGTACTAAGCACTTGAGAGAGTCCAATAAAACAGCAATGGTAGATATGTTCCTTGCCTACCATGAAAGCACTAACCTATTTTGGACATAAACATTGCAGGGAGTTAGTTTTTGGGTGTTCTTAGCATAGATCACCATTAGCAATTATAATCAACTTGCTATTGAGCATGAAAATGAGAAAAGCCTTCTTGGAAAGAAGAAGCACTCTTCTTCAGCCTAAATAAAGCAATTTTTTTCTAAAGAATAGCACACTGTATTTGCGTACTTTCATCCATAGGTGACAAAGTGCTTTTAAGAGTTAATTAACACTCAGAATGAAAAAACAAGTCATAAAAAACACTTCAAGAAATGGGCCTACTGCCCTGTTCCCCTGAGAAGGATGCTAATCAGTGGTATTTACTGAGAGCTTACTGTGTGGAGAGCACTTACTAAGGCTTGGGAGAGTACAATACAACAATGTAACAGAGCTGAAAGACATGTTCCCTGCCCGCAACAAGCTAAGACAAAGAAAGCTCCTGCGATATACCTTTCTAAAAGAGGCCCGAAAGGAGGAAACGATAGTGTCTACTAAATTGAACTCTTCCAAGTGCTCAGTGTATAATAATAATAATAATAATGATAGCATTTATTAAGCGCTTACTATGTGCAAAGCACTGTTCTAAGCACTGGGGCGTTACAAGGTGATCAAGTTGTCCCACGGGGGGCTCACAGTCTTCATCCCCATTTTACAGATGAGGGAACTGAGGCCCAGAGAAGTTAAGTGACTTGCCCAAAGTCACACAGCTGACAGTTGGCGAAGCTGGATTTGAACCCACGACCTCTGACTCCAAATCCCGGGCTCTTTCCACTGAGCCACACTGCTTAGTGATCTGCACAGAGTAAGCACTCCTTAAATACCACTGAGTGACTAAATGAATCTAGACTGCAAACTTTCTGTCTAGACAGTAAGTTCCTCGTGGACAGGGTACATGTCTATCACCTCTATCATATTGTACTTTACCTAGACCTCAGTAGAGTGCTCTGCACACAGTAACTGCTCAATAATTGCCACTGATTGACTGATCTACCTCCAATAATAATAATGATAATGGCATTTATTAAGCGCTTACTATGTTCAAAGCACTGTTCTAAGCACTGGGGAGGTTACATGGTGATCAGGTTGTCCCACAGGGGGCTCACAGTCAATCCCTATTTTACAGATGAGGTAACTGAGGTGCAGAGAAGTGAAGTGACTTGCCCAAAGTCACACAGCTGACATTTGGTGGAGCTGGGATTTGAACCCATGACCCCTGACTTCAAAGCCTGGGCTCTTTCCACTGAGCCACGCTGCTTCTCTAACTGCTTCTCTGCTTAATGACTGTATCAGCCTCCTTGCTGATCTCCCTGCCTCCTGTCTCTCCCTGCTCCAGTCCACACTTCACTCTGTTGCCCGGGTCATTTCTCTCCAAAAACATTCGGGCCATGTTTCCCCTCTCCTCAGTTGGTTTCCTGATTTCCCTACCTCAAGACTCTCTCCTCTCCTGACAAAACCACACTCTGCCTCCCAAATCTTATTCCTGAATAATAGTAATAACAATAATAATAATAATAATAATAATAATGGCATTTGTTAAGCACTTACTATGTGCAAAGCACTGTTCTAAGTGCTGGGCCCACCTTCAAGACCCATCCCTTTGTCGTCACCAACGTCACACAAGCAGAAACTCCAAACCAAAACTCCACTAGCTCTCTCCTGGCATAATTGCTCCCTTCACCTGCTTCTCCCCAGTTCAATCAATCGCTCAATCAATGGTATTTATTGAGCACTTACTGCGTGCAGAGCACCATACTAAATGCTTGGGAGACTACGACAGAATCGGCAGACACGTTGGCCGCCCACAGTGATCTTACAGTCTAGAGACAAGCTTAGTCCAGGCTTCTCACTCCTTCCAAACCCATCTTCCACCGTCCCCTCCTTTCACCTCTCCCACTTAATAATAATAATAATAATGGCATTTGTTAAGCACCTACTATGGCAAAGCACTGTTCTAAGCACTGGGGGGGATACAAGGTGATCAGGTTGTCCCAGTGGGGCTCACAGTCTTAATCCTTGTTTTACAGATGAGGTAACTGAAGCTCAGAGAAATTAAGTGACTTGTCCAAGGTCACACAGCAGACATGCGGTGTAGCCGAGATTAGAACACATGACCTCTGACTCCCAAGCCCATGCTCTTTCCACTGAGCCATGCTGCTTCCCACTTCTGATCCCTTAAACACCCTTCCACCATGTGGAACTCCCTTCCATTTAATATCCACCACAACGTGGTTTTTCCCATCTTAAAAGCCCTCTGGAAATCTCTCCACTTCCAGGAAGCTCTCCCAGATCATGTCAGCCTAACAGCTCCTTAATACTTAGGCATATATAGCATCCCTACACTTATGTACAGACTGTTGGTACATGTTCAGCTTGTACTCTCCCAAGCGTCTAGTTCAGTGCTCTGCAAATAGTAAGAAGCAGCATGGCTTAGTAATAATAATAATAATAATAGTATTTGTTAAGCGCTTACTATGTGCAAAGCACTGTTCTAAGCGCTGGGGAGGTTACAAGGTGATCAGGTTGTCCAACGGGGGGCTCACAGTTTTTATCCCCATTTTACAGATGAGGGAACTAAGGCCCAGAGAAGTGAAGTGACTTGCCCAAAGTCACACAGCTGACAGTTGGTAGAGCCGGGATTTGAACCCATGACCTCTGACTCCAAAACCCGGGCTCTTTCCAGTGAGCCACACTGCTTCTCCTAGTATTTAGGGCCTGGGAGTCAGAAGGACCTGGGTTCTAATCCCAGCTCCACCACATAATAATAGTAATGATAATAATGTTGGCTACTGTACTTATCCCCTAACTCTCTTTAGTTCTAAAATGGGTGGCTTCCTCCCTTGGGATACACAGAACTAAAGTTGCTCTGGGAAAAAGGCCATCTTGTTGGTATTTAATACCCTCAGGCTGCTGCAGGAGTAGTCAATCAATCAAAGGTATTTATTGAGTGTTTACTATGTGCAGAACACTGTACTAAGCGCTTGGGAGAGTACAATACAATAGAATCAACACATCCTTTCTCTGCCCATAATGAACTTACAGTTTAGAGGAGTAAGTAAGGAAAGTCTGGGGGTTGCCTTTGTCATCCAGAAAATTGTCTCTAGACTGTAAGACTGTAAGCTTTAGACTATAAGCTCGTTGTGGGCAGGGAATGTGTCTGTTTATTGTTATATTGTACTCTCCCAAGCGATTAGTACAGTGCTTTGCACACAGTAAGCACTCAATAAATACATTGAATGAATAAATGATTATGAATATGGTCAAATCCAGTTATACATAAAAGTTCATCTGAACCTTAAAGCTCTATGCTCATATAGGCAAGTTTGGTTTGATGGGACAGGGAGGGACAAAGGAGGAGTTGTTGGGTTTCATGCCAGGAGGTACAGAACTTGCTGCTTTCCCCATCTCCAGGCTTCCATGTCTGCTTTCCCACCAATCAATCAATCAACGGTGTTCACTGAGTGCTTATTGTGTGCAGGGACTGTACTAAGCACTCGGGAGAGTCCAGTAGAACACTACTCAATCCCAGCCGGGGCTGAAACCCTCCAACTTGGGTGGGCAGGTGAATGTGATTGTGCCAGGGAGGGAAAGAGTCAGGGAAAATGAGTGCATGAATGAATACAGAGATGGCTGTATGAGTGGATGAATACATGATGGGTCTCTCACCCCATTTTAATCTCTTTGTGCTCGGGAGCTGACTGGCTATGCCTCCTCTACATTCCCAGTCTTCAGATTCCTCCTGCTCCTCCTCTTCCTCACCCACAGCTCTGGAATCCTTACACCGGAGTGTGGAGATGTGTGTGTTGGGGGGCGGGGAGGAGAGTTTGCAGTCTGTTCTTATCCATTCTTTCATTCAGTCCTATTTATTGGGCGCTTACTGTATGCAGAGCACTGCACTAAGCACTTGGGAGAGTACAATACAACAATTAAAAGGCACATTCCCTGCCCACAACTAGCTTACAGTCTAGAGGGGAAGACAGACAAGTTCAATAAATAAATTACAGATATGTACGTAAGCACTGTGGGGTTAGGAGGGGGGATGAATAAAGGGAGCAAGTCAGGGCAAAGCAGAAGCGAGTTGGAGAAGAGGAAAGGAGTTAGGGAAGGCCTCTCTGAGGAAATGTGCCTTCAATAAAGCTTTGAAGTGCAGGTAGAGTAATTGTCTGTAATATTTGAGGA
This sequence comes from Tachyglossus aculeatus, assembly GCF_015852505.1. NCBI lineage: Eukaryota > Metazoa > Chordata > Mammalia > Monotremata > Tachyglossidae > Tachyglossus > Tachyglossus aculeatus. The sequence goes on from NC_052069.1 coordinate 54,173,829, forward strand.
GGGACTGTCCTGACCAGTCACTACCTCCTTAGCAACTAGGGCAAAAGATTCCCCCACCATCATAAGGTCTGCCACCCCTTAATCACATGGTCAATCAAACTCAAGACACTTCACTTCTCCAGCCCTGCTCTGCCCTCCCACTGCCAGCCTTCCTTCCTTGGGCTCATGCCCTCTTTGTTGTCCCCCACATCATTCTCAGACTAAATTCCCTCAAAACCACCCAAGGTGTGGCCAACAAGCATACACTACACTTCTCCTCCATCCATCCCATCTACAACATGATTTTGTTGTGCCCTTTCAAACTCCCTTTCAACTGGACCTATTCCTGACATTCTCCCTCCTCCTCATTTCCATCACCAAAATGTGGCTCTCTTTTGAGGACACCACATTCTCTGTCACTTTGTCTAGACAATATATATATACATATATATATACATATACATATATATACATATACACTTATATATACACATATACTTATACATATATATAATATACACATATACTTATACATATAATATGATAAATAGTGCTTAGAACAGTGCTTGGCACATAGTAAATGCTTAACAAATACCATAATTAATATATATATATATACATATATATACGTAGATAGATAGATAGATAGATAGATAGATAGATAAATACACATATTATCTTCTTGCCCCCACACTGACTCCCAGGGACAAGTGAGAGAATCCATAGAGAAGCAGCACGGCTCAGTGGAAAGAGCACGGGCTTGGGTTCTAATCCCGGCTCTACCACTTGTCTGCTGTGTGACCTTGGACAAACCACTTAGCTTCTCTGCGCCTCAGTTACCTCATCTTTAAAATGGGGATTAAGACTGAACTCCATGTGGGAAAAACTGATTAACTTGTATCTACCCCAACGTTTAGAACAATGCTTGGCACATATTAAGCAATTAAGAAATACCAAAGTTATTATTATTATTATTATTATCTACTCCTTGCACCCAGTATAGCTTCCAGGCATCTAACGACTTGACTTGACACCTGTCCACCTGTTTTGTTTTGTTGTCTGTCTCCCCCTTCTAGACTGTGAGCCTGTTGTTGGGTAGGGACCGTCTCTATATGTTGCCGACTTGTACTTCCCAAGTGCTTAGTACAGTGGTCTGCACACAGTAAGTGCTCAATAAATTTGATTGAATGAATGAATGAATGAATGGACCTCTAGGCCCTGGACAGAAACAAGACATTTCATGGCATCCTCCCATTTCTCACTCCATCCTCCTGCCTTTTCCTTCTGCATTCTTCTCTGCATCGAGCAGAAACCCCTGATCATTGGTTTTGAGGCACTTGATAAGCTGTCTCTCCCCCTCCTTAGCCTCACTGCTCTCCAACTACAACCCTTGGACTGTGACTCCTTTGTGAGACAGGGATTGGGTCCTGATGGTATTGCATCCACCCCATTGCTTAGTACGGTGTGTGGCATATAGTAAGTACTTATCACAAACCACAGTTGTCATTGTTTATATATTCAGTGCTGATCCACCCCTCATAACACAAAATCTGTGACTGTGTTCAACCTGATTAGCTTGTATCTACCCCAGTGCTTAGAATAGTGCCTGGCACTTAGGGAGTGCTTAACAAATACTATAAAAAAATCCAATGAATGACAACCAAAGCAGCAGTTGGTTATTGCAGGGGAACTTAGTTCTCCAGCCCCTAACTACTCACACAAAGGTCACACTAGGTCAAGCAGTCTGACCATCACAGCATTCCAAATGCTCTTCCAGAAACTTCCTCTTGACAAGTTAATCATGCCATCCTGGAGCCCAGGCAGAAAGGCTGCAGAATCATGATGTCGGGGAGAGTCAGCATGGCATAGTGGATGGAGCATGGGCCTGGGAATCAAAAGGTCATGGATTCTAATCCCAGCTCCACCATTGGTCTATTGTGTGACCTTGTGCAGGTCATTTCACTTCTCTGAGCCTCAGTTCCCTCATCTGTAATCAATCAATCAATCAATCGTATTTATTGAGAGCTTACTGTGTGCAGAGCACTGTACTAAGCGCTTGGGAAGTACAAGTTAGCAACATATAGAGACAGTCCCTACCCGACAGTGGGCTCACAGTCTAAAAGGGGGAGACAGAGAACAAAACCAAACATACTAACAAAATAAAATAAATAGAATAGATATGTACAAGTAAAATAAATAAATAGAGTAATGAATATGTACAAACATATATACATATATACAGGTAAAATGGGGATTGAGAGTGGGAGCCCATGTGGGACAGGGACCGTGTCCAACCCAATTTGCTGGGATCCATCACAGTGCTTAGTATAGTGTCCGGCACACAGTAAGTGCTTAACAAATACCACAGCTATTATTATTATTATTATTCATGCATTCTTCTCACATGGCTCTCTCCCAGAGGAGTCTTCTAGATTGTAAGCATTTCTTCTACACTGTAAGCTCGTTGTGGGCAGGGAGCATATCTATCAACTCTGTTATATTGTACTCTCCTAAGTAACTTAAGGAAAGCAGCGTGGCTCAATGGAAAGAGTCCGGGCTTTGGAGTCAGAGGTCATGGGTTCGAATCCCGGCTCAGCCAATTGTCAGCTGGGTGACTTGGGGCAAGTCACTTCACTTCTCTGGGCCCTAGTTCCCTCATCTGGAAAATGGGGATGAAGACTGTGAGCCCCCCGTGGGACAACCTGATCACCTTGTATCCTCTCCAGCACTTAGAACGGTGCTTTGCACGTAGTAAGCGCTTAATAAATGCCATTATTATTATTATTATCATTATTATTATTAACTAGTGTAGTGCTCTTATAGCAGTAATCTCTAGGAAGAAAAATGACAATGGATAGAGCACGGGCCTGGACGTCAGAAGAACCTGGGTTCTAATCCTGGCTTCATTATATGACTGCTGTGTGACCTTGGAGAAGTCACTTAACTTCTTGGGCCTCAATTCCCTCATCTGTAAAATGGGGATTAAGACTGTGAGCCCCACGTGGGACAGGGACTATGTCCAATCTGATTAACTATTCTATTTATTTTGTTAATGATGTGCATCTAGCTTTAATTCTATTTGATCTGTCGACTTGACACCTGTCCACATGTTTTGTTTTGTTGTCTGTCTCCCCCTTCTAGACCTTGGGCCCGTTGTTGGGTAGGGACCATCTCTATATGTTGCCAACTTGTACTTCCCAAGTGCTTAGTACAGTTCTCTGCACACAGTAAGCGCTCAATAAATACAATGGAATGAATGAATGAATTAACTTGTATCTACCCCAGTGCTTGAAACAGTGCTTAGTAAACGCTTAACTACTACTTCTATTATTTTTATTATCATTAATAATAATAATAATAAATACCATTGATTGATTGATTGATTGCCCCACTGTTGTGGGATGGGTCTTCACCCCTATTGATGCGCTAAGAAGGGAGACGCCTACCCCGAACCCTCACTCCCAGAAGAACCCTGGAGGTCCAATAGAAGGGGAGCCCAGGCAGAGAGGCTGCAGAAAAGGAAAGGGAAAATTCACTTTTGAAAATCTGAAAAATACTTTCTCCTTTTAGGGACCCCCTACTTCCCCATTTCAAAATCTTTAATCCCCAGAGAAGTGGATTTTTATCTTATTTCACATAATAATCATGCTAGACAACATTCCTTAGCTAAATCACAACCCTTCAGCCATCAAATCAAATTAAAATAAAGAATAAAAGAAGCAAACAAAAGGAAATCAGACTCCAAAAGCCTTTGGACTGTGAGAGGAAAAAGCCATAACAGTAAAGATACAATTGCAGTACAAAAATATTGCTAGATGGACAGTTTGTAGAATCCCAAAACACTCCTAATTGTTTATTCCTTAGACTATAATTGCTTAATCATTTGCTAGATTTCACTGTGGTCAAATGTTAAATCATTTCAATGTGATACTCACAAGGAGCTACATTCTGTTTATGCAATTTTCAGAAGGACTTACACTCAACGCGATCTGGAATTTATCACAAATGAGCCTAATTAGGGTAGAGAATCAAGTAATACTGTGGGTTCTCAGTTTTTCTTCATAAAAATGAGCCAAATATTGGATTGTATAAATGATTTCTACTTTACAGATGCCTCTATTTGGATCTCCATCCATCTGAGCCAGGAGCAGACTTTGGCAACATATGTTTAGGGAAATTGGAAACTAGAGTCCCAAAATGTGACAGAGAGGAATGCACTGTCACGCTGCTATGGAAATTTCCATTCCTTCCTTATTTATGTGTCCCACCTTCATTCTTTGTCTCCAGAATGCTAAAGAAGAAGTTTTGAAAAATGAGAATTAGATTTGGGCACTTGTTTTTACAGTGACACAAATGCTCAATAAGTACTATTGATTGATTACTTACTGCCTCAATAAAGAAGAGATAAAGCCATATATAGAAGCTCCTTTCTCTCATCTCCAAGAATGTCAACTCACTACAAGCCTTAAGTTATTGAATATATTACTCAGAAGAAAACTAATTAATATTTATAAAGGCCTTTTCTGATTAAAAGATATTGAACTTATTTCCCTCAGTCTTTGTAAGTGCTAGGGTCTTCATATAAGACCCTAGAGAAGCAGGGTCTTAGAGAAGCAGCTTAAAGAAGCAGCGCGGCTCAGTGGAAAGAGCACATGCTTGGGAGTCAGAGATCATGGGTTCTAATCCCAGCTCCACCACTTGTCTGCTGTGTGACCTTGGGCAAGTCACTAAACTTCTCTGAGCCTCAGTTACCTCATCCGTAAAATGGGGATTAAGACTGTGAGCCCCACGTGGGACAATCTGATCACCTTGTATCCCCCCCAGCACTTAGAACACTGCTTTGCACATGGTAAGTGCTTAACAAATGCCATTGTTATTATTATTATTATTAACTTCTCTGATCCTCAGTTACCTCATCTGTAAAATGGGGATTAAGACTGTGAGCCCCATGTGGAACGTGATCACCTTGTTTCCTCCCCAGTCCTTAGAACAGTGTTTCACACACATAGTAAGAGCTTAACAAATGCCATCATTATTATATAAGGGTGAAAGCCCATGGAACTACATCAACCAGCTGTGTGACCTTGGCCAAGTCACTTAACTTCTCTGTGCCTCAGTGTTCTCAACTGTGAAATGGGGATTTAATACTTGTTTTCCCTCCTACGTAGACTGTGAACCCCACATGGGATAGGGATTGTGCCCAACCTGGTTATCTTGTATCGACCCCAGCACTTCATAAATGTTATCACTATTGTTATTAATAATATCAATAAAAGAAATAGTAGCAGGAGCAACAGATCTGGGAGAATACCAGACTAAGCCCCCCTTTATCCTCGGAGTAAGGACCCCTTTTATCAGCTGCCCCTCCCCCCCAATTGCCCCAACTTTCTCCTTTTGCTCTACCCCTCCTCCCCGCCTCACAACACTTGTGTATATATGTACATATCTATAATTCTATTCATTTATATTAATGCGTGCTTCACTTTTTCTGATATGTATGTATATCTCTAATACTATTTATTTATATTGATGCTACTTATATCTGTTTACTTATTTTTTAATGTCTGTCTCCCCCCTTCTTTGGAGTCAGAGGTCATGGGTTCAAATGCTAGCTCCGCCACTTGTCAGCTGTGTGACTTTGGGCAAGTCACTTATCTTCTCTGTGCCTCAGTTGCCTCATCTGGAAAATGGGGATTAAGACTGTGAGCCCCACGTGGGACAACCCAATCACCTTGCATCCCCCCCCCCCGAGTGCTTAGAACAGAGCTTTGAACATAGTAAGCACTTAATAAATGTCATCATTATAATAATTATTATTATTCTAGTCTATGAGTCTGTTGTGGACAGCGACTGTCTCTCTTTGTTGCTGAAATGTACTTTCCAAGTGCTTAGTACAGTGCTCTGCACATAATAAGTGCTCAATAAATGTTTGAAATATGATCTCACAAGCCCACAACCTTGGTGCCATCCTTGACTCCGCTCTCTCATTCATCCCACATATCCAATCCGTCACCAAAACCTGCCAGTCTCACCTTCACAACATTGCCAAAATCTGCCCTTTACTCTCCATCCAAACTGCTACCTTGTTGGTACAATCTCTTATTGTATCCTGACTGGATTACTGCATCAGCATCCTCTCTGATGTCCCAAGCTCCTGTCTCTCCCCACTACAGTCTACACTTCACTCTGCTGCTCAGATGATCTTTCTACAGAAATGTTCTGGGCATATCACCCTCTTCCCAAAAATCTCCAGTGGTTGCCTGTCAACCTCCATATCAAGAAAAAACTCCTCACTGTTGGCTTCAAAGTTCTCCATCACCTGTCCCCTCTACCTCATCTCCCTTCTCTCCTTTTACAGCCCAGTCCGCACACTCCATGCCTCTGTTGCTAACCTCCTCACTATGCCTTGCCTGTTCTGCCATTGACCTTGGCCCACGTCCTACCTCTGGCCTAGAATGCCCTCCCTCCTCACATCTGGCAAACTAGCTCTCTTCCCCCCTTCAAAGCCCTACTGAAAGCTCACCTCCTCCAGGAGGCATTCCCAGACTGATCCCCCTTTTTTCTCTGCTCCTCCTCCCCTCCCCATCACCCCTACTCCCTCCCTCTGCTCTACCCCCCTCCCCACCCAACATCACGTGTTTATTTGTACATATTTATTATTCTATTTATTTTATTAATAATGTGTATATAGCTTTAATTCTGTTCATATATTTTGATGCTATTGATGCCTGTCTACTTGTTTTGTGTTGTTGTCTGTCTTCCCCCTTCTAGACTGTGAGCCCGTTGTTGGGTAGGGATTGTCTCTGTTGCCAAATTGTACTTTTCAAACTCTTAGTACAGTGCTGTGCACACAGTAAGCACTCAGTAAATATGAATGAATGAATGAACAAATGAACGAATGAATGAATTAATGAATGAATATCAATCCAGGAAGAGTGAAACAAGCTCACTCAGTTTTGGTTCCTGGCTATAGGCACCCTCCCCATACTGCTGTTATTGGTGAACTTGGAGAAAGCTGCACTTTTTATGACACGCTACTGGCCATTCATTCATTCAATCATATTTATTGAGCACTTACTATGTTAAGAGCACCGTACTAAGCGCTTGGAAAGTACAATTCAGCAACAGAGACAATCCCTACTCAACAACGGGCTAACAATCTAGAAGGGCGGAGACAGACAACAAAACAAAACAAAAAACAGGTACAAGTAAACAGGCATCAATAGCATCAATATAAATAAATAGAATTATAGATATATACACATCATTAATAACATACATAGACTAATAAATATGTACATATATACACAAGTGCTGTGGGGAGAGGAAGGGGGTAGAGCAGAAGAAGGGAGTTGGGGCAATGGGAGGGGAGGAGGAGCCGAGGAAAAGGGGGGCTTAGTCTGGGAAGGCCTCTTGGTGGAGGTGAGCTTTCATTAGGGCTTTGAAGGGGGAAAGTGTGCTAGTTTGGCAGAAGTGAGGAGAGAGGGCATTCCAGGCCAGCGGTAGGATGTGGGCCAGGGGTCGACGGCAGGACAGGCGAGATAGAGGCACAGATAGAGGCCCAGTGAGAAGGTTAGCAGAAGAGGAGCAGAGTTTGTGGGCTGGGCTGTAGAAGGAGAGAAGGAAGGTGAGATAGGAGGGGACAAGGTGATGGAGACCTTGAAGCTAATAGTGAGGAGTGGTCCAATGATAATGACAATGACAATGGATGATAGTGGTCCAATCATCTTCTCTGTGTCTCCATTTCCTAATCTATAAAATGAGGATTCAATGCTTGTTCTCGCTCCCACTAGACTTTGGCCCCCGTGTGGGACATGGAATGATTTCCATCTGCAAATATCATATCTACCCCAGTGCATAGTATAACTCTTGGCACTTAGTAAGGGCTTAAATACTGCTATATCTGGCCATTAGAAGAAATCCTTCCAACGGACTGTGCTTAGTTTGGAACCAGGTGTCTTTACCGAATGACTGTATCTTCTCTTTTATAAACTCCCTAAGTTGGTCAGTCAGTCAATCACATTTATTGAGTGCCTACTGTGTGCAAAGCACTGTACTAAGAAGTTGGGAGAGGACAATACAGTAATATTAAAGGTACGTGCCCTAACCACAGTGAGCTTAAACCATCATCGATTACACCCTGGACCTCTCCATCAGATGGCCACATGACTCCTCCAGGTACTTGCCATCCTCCCCTCTCCTACCCACCCTCAACACGATTCTCTAGACTCTTGGTGTCTTCCTCTGTTGTACTGTCACACTGCCTCCCAGAATCCTCTACATCACTGAGAAATCTCCTTCCCAACCTGCCCTTCGCCACCCCAGAAGGACAGAGAAAAGCAAGTGCTCCACCTCCACAAAACCTTGGGAAGACTGGGGCAGCTAATGCTTTAAGGGTCAATCAATCAATCAATACTTTTTACTGTACTCAATAAATATCTGGTTGAGTACAATATAACAGAGTTGGTAGACACGTTTGCTGTCATGGACTACGATTTGATCCTCGGATTCTGAGCCACAACAAGCCTGAAATTCTGCTCCTCTAATCAATCAATCAATCAATCGTATTTATTGAGCGCTTACTGTGTGCAGAGCACTGTACTAAGCGCTTGGGAAGTACAAGTTGGCAACATATAGAGACAATCCCTACGCAACAGTGGGCTCACAGTCTAAAAGGGGGAGACAGAGAACAAAACCAAACATACTAACAAAATAAAATAAATAGAATAGATATGTACAAGTAAAATAAATAAATAAATAGAGTAATAAATATGTACAAACATATGCATATATGCAGGTGCTGTGGGGAAGGGAAGGAGGTAAGATGGGGGATGGAGAGGGGGACGAGGGGGAGAGGAAGGAAGGGGCTCAGTGTGGGAAGGCCTCCTGGAGGAGGTGAGCTCTCAGTAGGGCCTTGAAGGGAGGAAGAGAGCTAGCTTGGCGGATGGACAGAGGGAGGGCATTCCAGGCCCCGGGGGATGACGTGGGCCGGGGGTCGATGATGGGACAGGCGAGAACGAGGCATAGTGAGATTAGCGGCAGAGGAGCAGAGGGTACGGGGTGGGCTGTAGAAGGAGAGAAGGGAGGTGAGGTAGGATGGGGCGAGGTGATGGACAGCCTTGAAGCTGAGGGTGAGGAGTTTCTGCCTGATGCGCAGATTGACTGGTAGCCACTGGAGATTTTTGAGGAGGGGAGTAACATGCCCAGAGCATTTCTGGAGCATTTTGGCTAGAGCGTTCTCTAGCCAAAGAACCCTACTGATCGTTGTTTGACCTTTACGTTCTGTTAGTGTTTTGTTTCATCTCTCCCTAAGTATCTGTCACCAGTTCCCTCTCCCCCTTTTTAATTTTAAATTGTACATCCCCCAGTGGCCAGGGGTGATGTCTAATCCCACTAAGCATTCTCTCACAGAACATTGTCCCATACTCTGCACATTGTAATAAATACTATTATTACAATTACTATTATTACTATTCCATCACAAAGATTCATTTATTCATTCATTCAATCATAGTTAGTGAGCACTTACTGTGTGCAGAGCACTGTACTAAGCGCTTGGGAGGTACAAACTGGCAACATATAGAGACGGTCCCTACCCAACAGCGGGCTCACAGTCTAGAAGGGGGAGACAGACAATAAAAAAAACATATTAACAAAATAAAATAAATAGAATAAATATGTAAAAGTAAAATAAACAGAGTAATAAATATGTACAAACGTATATACATACATACAGGTTCTGTGGGGAGGGGAAGGAGGTAAGGCAGGGCGAATGGGGAGGGGGGAGGAGGAGAGGAAGGAGGGGGCTCAGTCTAGGATGAAAAGGGGAGAAATGATCAGTCACCTGAGTTCTTCCCCTGCTTTTAGAATTTTGAATATCTGCTTTCATTTTTCTTCAATTCTAGTCTACACCAAAATACGAGGCTGTGTTTCATTTTCAGGGCTTCGCCTAACTTTTCATCCTAAGATTCCCAAATTCATCGTCCAAGTCATTCTTCCTCCCATGCCCACTTTCATGCTACCTACAAAAAGTGACAAGTGACTCCATAAGCTAAATGATGAAAATGAATTTGGGGGCAAGTTGTCATTTAGAAGAGTGTTCCAATGAAATTCAATCCAGTGTGTTCCCCTGCCATGTTTAATGCAACTTTCAGGGTTCTAAAACTAAGGAGAGAACCAAATGCAGCAAAAGTGAGGAGAAATGAAAAATATTCAGGTAACTAAGTAATTGGACAGACTTTATCTCGACTCATCTGTCTCACTCAACACACATATTCAATCTGTCACTGTTCAACCTTCACAAAACTGCTAAAATCTGTCCCTTCCTCTCCATCCAAACTGCTACTACACTGATCCAAGTAATTCCCATATCCCGCCTTGATTACTGCATCAACCTCCTTGATGACCTCCCTGCCTCCTGTCTCTCCTCATTCCAATTGGTCCATATTTCACTCTGCTGGCCGGATAATTTTTCTACAAAACTATTCAGTTCATGGTTCCCTACTCTTTAAGAACCTCCAGTGGTTGTCATCCATCCACCTCCACATCAAACTGAAACTCTTTACCACTGGCTTTAAAGCACTCAGTGAGCTCTTCCCACCTCCTACATTACCTCACTGATCTGCTACTTACTATAGCCACATACCACATGCTTTGTTCCCCTAGTGCCAGCTTACCCCCTGTGCCCAGATCTCATTGCCACCCCCTTTCCCTCATCCTCCCTCTGGACTGCAACTTCCTTCCCCTCCATATATGCTAGACCACCTTCAAAGCATTATTAAGATCAAATTTCCTCCTAAAGACTTTGGCTAATTAAACCCTCTTTCCCCTGGCTTCCTCTCCCATCTGTGTTGGATCTGTGCCATTTGGGCATTTGATATTCACCCATCCCTAAACTCCACAGCACTTATGTATATTTTAAATCACATTTTAAAATATTTATATTAATGTCAGTCTCCCCCTCTAGGCTGTAAGCTCCCTGGGGGCAGGGAATGTGTCAACTCTGTTGTTTTGTGCTCTCCCAAGAGCTTGGTAGAGTGTTCTGCACATAGTAAGTGGTCAATAAATTGCATTGATGATGATGATACTCTCCCAAGCACTTAGTACCTGCACACAATAAAGCAGCATGACCTAGTGGATAGAGAACAGACCTGCAAGTCAGAAAGATGTGGGTTCTAATCCTGCCTCTAATATTTGTCCGTTGTATAACCTTGGACAAGGCACTTAACTTCTCTGGGCCTCAACGACTTCATCAGCAAAATGGAGATTAAGACCATGAGTCCCATGTGGGACACGGATTGGGTCAACCTGATTAACTTGTATTTACCCCAGTGCTTAGTACAGTGCCTGGCACATACTAAGCACTTAACAAATACCATAAAAAAATTAAAATAGAGCACTCCATAAATACCATTGATTTATTGGTTGATTGATTGATTGATTGAATTTAAGAGCCATGTAGAGAAAGTGGAAGCAACAAGTGTGGGCAAGTGTCCGAGTTTGAACAGTAATAAGGGTGGGGGGGTGGCGATAGCTGGATAGTATAGTGGGATTCAAAGAAGGTTTCAGTAAGTATTTTTCATATCCTTATACTCTGCTGTTTCCTGTATCTGTAATTTATTTTATTGATCATTCATTCATTCAATCATATATATTGAGCACTTACTGTATGTAGAGCACTGTACTAGGCACTTGGGAAGTACAAGTTGGCAACATATAGAGATGGCCCCTACCCAGAAATGGGCTCACAGTCTAGAAGGGGGAGATAGACAACATAACAAAACATGTGGACAGGTGTCAAGTCGTCAGAACAAATAGTATTAAAGCTAAATGCACATCATTAACAAAATTAATAGAATAGTAAATATGTACAAGTAAAATAAATAGAGTAATAAATCTGTACAAACATATATACAGGTTCTGTGGGGAGCGGAAGGAGGTAGGGTGGGGGGGATGGGGAGGAGGAGAGGAAAAAGGGGGCTCAGTCTGGGAAGGCCTCTTGGTGGAGGTGAGCTCTCAGTAGGGCTTGAAGGGAGGAAGAGAGCTAGCTCGGCGGATGTGTGGAGGGAGGACTTTCCAGGCCAGGGGGAGGATGCGGTCTGGGGGTTGACGGCGGGACAGGTGAGCATGAGGTACAGTGAGAAGGTTAGCGGCAGATGAGTGGAGGGTGCAGGCTGGGCTGTTTAAGGAGAGAAGGGAGGTGAGGTAGGTGGGGGCAAGGTGATGGAGGGCCTTGAAGCCAAGAGTGAGGAGTTTTTGCTTGATGCGTAGGTTGACAGGCAGCCACTGGAGATTTTTGTAGTTTGTATGCTCCAGGAGAACAGGGAGTGGGAAAAGAAGAAATGAGGGCTTAGTCGGGGAAGGTCTCTTGGAGAAGATGTGCCTTCAATAAGTCTTTGAAAGTGGAAAGAGTAATTGTCTGTCACATATGAAGAGAGAGGGCATTCCAGGCCAGAGGCAGAACATGGGTGAGTGGTCGGCAGCAAGATAGACAAGACTGAGGTATAGTTGGTTGGCATTAGTGGAGTGAAGTGTGCCACTTAGGTTGTAATAGAAGAGTGGTGAGGTAAGGTAGGAAGGGCAGATGGGATGATAATCAAAGAGTGTCACTGGGTCAAGTGAGTTTTTTTAAAAAATATAGGGTGTAAACAGCACATTTGAAAGCAGTGGGGAAGGAACCACTGGAGAGTGAGCAATTGAAAATGACTATTATGGAGGGAAGAAAGCAGGGAGCAAGCATTTTAATAAGATGAGAATATACGGGGTTGGAGAAACAGGTGGAGGGGATATATTTCAAGAGAGGGTGGGAGATCTCCTCTTGAGATACTACAGGGAAGGATGGGAGAGTCAAAGAGCAGTCAAGAGGATGGTGAGACTGAAGAGACGAAGGGGAGATTTTAGAGATGTTATGCCTGATGCTTTCAATGTTTTTGATGAAATAGGTGGTAAACTCATTAGGGGCAGGAGAAGGGGGAGGCAGGAGGACAGGGAGTTTGAGGAGTAAGTTAAAAGTCTGAAAGCACCAGCATGGGCATTGGGCATGAGAGTCAATAAGGATTCATTCATTCATTCATTCAGTCGTATTTATTGAGTGCCTACTGTGTGCAAAGCACTGTACTAAGCGCTTGGGAAGTCCAAGTTGGCAACACCTAGAGACGGTCCCTACCCAACAGCGGGCTCACAGTCTAGAAGGGGGAGACAGACGACCAAACAAAATATATTAACAAAATAGAATAAACAGAATAAATATGTACAAGTAAAATACAGGAGAAGCAGCATGGCTCAGTGGAAAGAGCCTGGGCTTTGGGGTCAGAGGTCAAGGATGAAGAAGTATTTTTGCTGGGTAGAAAAGAGGGCAGAATTATAGCAAGTGAGGGTTAGTTTGAGATGGATGAGGTTGGCCTGATTTCTGGATTTCCACCAGAAACACTCCTTACCTCAAGCACAGAAGCAGAGAAAGCATACATGCAGGGGATCCTGAGCTGTGAGTTAATGTTATGAGAATGACAGAGAGACAGGAAAGGAAGGGATTGGAGTTCAGAGGAGCACAGTTGAGGCATGGAGGTGTGCGAGAAGAGAAGATAGGTTGGGTATGGAGACCAAATAGGGTGACTTTGGAAAACAAGAAAGGTTCATTCAGAGAATCTGCTAAGCAATTTCCACACCTGGGTGTGTCGGTCACTGAGAAACCTGGGGTCTCTGATGTATAAAGACACACTTTGGTGGCCCACCTCCACTTTGCTGGAGTCTAAACCTCATGGAATACTGGATTATTTCTACTGAAGGGTAGCTGCCTCACTTACCTCAGCTCACCTAGGAAGGGGGAAAGAGGTAGAAGGAAAAGGAGGCAATTAGCCATAAGAGCTGTGGATTGGGTGAGCTGCTTTCCCTTCCTAGGAATGAATTGTTGAAATAATAAGTGAAAGTGCATTTCCTGGAGATCCTGAATAGTTTAAATGGAATGTTCAGAGAAGCCACAGTAGTAAGCACTGGTCCTTGTAACCAGCTCCTCATTTGGAAGGGTAAATCAGGGAACAGGGTTGTCCTTCTACCTCTTCAAACAAACTCAACTTTAGCTTTAGAGCACTCATTCAACTTGTCCCCTCCTTTTTCACCTTGATGCTCTCCTAGTATTACCCTACCAACACACTTAACTCACCTAATGTCAACCTACTCACTGTAATAATAATAATCATAATGATGGTATTTGTTAAGCACTTACTATGTGCAAAGCCCTGTTCTAAGTGCTGGGGGATGCAAGGTGATCAGGTTGTCCCACAGGGGGCTCACAGTCTTAATCCCCATTTGACAGATGAGGTAACTGAGGCACAGAGAAGTAAAGTGACTTGCCCAAAGTCACACAGCTGACAAGTGGCGGGAATGAGATTAGAACCTGTACCTCGATCTTACCTGTCTCGTTGCCGACATCTCACCCACATCCTACCTCTGGCCTGAAATGCTTTCCCCCTTCATATCCTATAGGCGATGACTTTCCCCACCTTCAAAGCCTTATTGAAGACACATCTCCTCCAAGAGGTCTCCCCTGACTAAGCCCTCCTTTCCTCTTTTCCAACTCTCTTCTGTGTCTCTCTGATTTTCTCCCTCTATTCACCTCTCCCTCAACTCTACAGCATGTACGTACATATCTGTAATTTATTTATTTATTTATAGTAATATCTTTTTCTTCCTCTGGACTGTAAGCTTGAGGGCAGAGAATGTGCCTACTAACTTTATGTTGTCATATCGTACTCTCCCAAGTGCTTAGTACGGTGCTGTGCACACAGTAAGCACTCAGTAAATACAATCGATTGATGACTCTCCCAAACGCTTAGTGCAGTCCTCTGCACACAGTAAGCGTTCAATAAATATGATTGAATGAATAAATACAATTGATTGTTTGATTTATGTATTCAGAGCACTGTATTAAGTCTTGGGAGAGTAGAATTCAATACAGTTGGTACACATGATTACTCTATTTATTTATTTATTTATTTTACTTGTACATTTCTATCCTATTTATTTTATTTTGTTGGTATGTTTGGTTCTGTTCTCTGTCTCCCCCTTTTAGACTGTGAGCCCACTGTTGGGTAGGGACTGTCTCTATGTGTTGCCAATTTGTACTTCCCAAGCGCTTAGTACAGTGCTCTGCACATAGTAAGCGCTCAATAAATACGATTGATTGATTGATTGATTGATTCCCTCAAGGAACTTACAGTCTAGGAGGAGAGACAGATATTAAAGGAAATAAAATTGACTGTGCCCAGTTGATGTATTCAGAAGGGTGATTGACAGCCATTCAAAACATTTTCCTTCTGGGATGGTTCCCGAGATGTGAGTAATTTCCTGCTTTAGAAACAACTGGACCTTTCCCCCTTATCCACATGCAGAGCTGGCCCACTTTGGACAATCACCAAAGTTATGCATCCATTCACTCAACATCAGTCTCCATTCTTCCCTTGCACCAGGAGAGCAATCTCCCAATTTTTTTTTTCTGTTTCAGAATCCAACTGGTACAGAAGTGAATTTTGGTGAAACCTTTTGAAGTGCATCCACTCAGATGCTCATTTCATGTCGCTATTAATAAAAAGTGATCCATTTCAATCCCCTCAAAGGCAGGAATAAAAAGAACTTCATCAAGGTAGCTTCTGTGATAATTCACAAAGGATGTAAAACTTTTACTCATTTATGGGACTGAAGGAAGGGTTATACAGTTTATGGCCCTTCTTCTTAATGAAAGGAACACACAAATCCAAAAGATGCAAGAGAATTGTCATATATGAAAGATGCACCTGCTATCGATGGAAAGCTGAAGGGGATGACACCCTCCTTATTGTCATCATCCTTAGTGATGGTTAGGGAGTAATTCTTGGGGGGTTGGGAGAATAGCACGATTCAGTAAAAGAGCCAAGGATTGGGAATCAAAGAGACCTGAGTTCTAATCTCAGCTCCACCACTTGCCTGCTGGGGGAGATGAGGCAAGTCACTTAATTGCTTTGTGCCTCAGTTTCCTCATTTGTGAAATGGGGATTAACACTGAGCCGCACGTGGGACAACCTGATTACCTTGTATCTACCTCCGTGCTTAGAACAGTGCTTGGCACATAATAAATGCTTAACAAATACCATTATTATTATTATTATTAGTTGTTGTTGTTGTTGTTCCCCCCCCTTAGACTGTGAGTCTCATGTGGGATAAAGACTGTGCCTCATCTGATTGTACTGTATCCACTCCAGTGTTTAATACAGTACTTGCCCCACAATAACTGTTTAAAAAATCCCATAGTTATTACTACTATATAGGTTGAATAAAGCACAACCCAATTCCAATAATTGTCTTTGCTGTCCTTAGCTTGCTACCTCTTTTCACTTACAGACTGTGAAATGGTGAAGAAGTATAATAGTCGTAGTAGTTGTTACTATGTGTCAAGCACTATACTAAGCATTGAGGAAGGTACAAGATAATCAGGTCCCACTTGGGGTTCACAGTCTAAGTAAGAGGGAAAACAGATACCGAGTCCCCATTTTGCAGGTGAGGGAATGGAGACACAGAGAAGTTAAGTGACTTCCCCAAGGTCACACAGCAGGTACATGGAGAAGGTGGGATTAAAACCCAGGTCCTCTGACAGCTAGGTCCAGGACCTTTCCTCAAGATCAAGCTGCTTCCCATGAGAATGGAAGTTTGGGCCACATGGGCTAACAGAGTTGGGAAGGATAAGACACTGGCCACCACCTTAGAGGAAGGGTTATAAGTATGGAGCACAGACAGCTGCTGAGCTAATCTCTGCCTACAAGTGTCAATGCCATCAGATCAGGAACCTTCAAGCTATCATTCTTTCCAAATAATTGTCACAATCTGAATACCCTCCAAAAAGGAAATTTCATATCCCCCTTGCCTAAATTAGTTTATATAGATGTAGTTGCCATTCATATTGGAAGATATCACTGGAAGTGAAATTCAACCATGAACATGTATGTGGCTAGAAAGGCCCATGAAGTATCCACTGTCTTGACCATACTGGGCACACAAAAACTTTATGCTAATTTTTTTTCTTTTCTTTCTTTTTTTTACCCAAACAGGTTGGAAAAAAATATTCTGGTTTTAATCAATTTTTCAGGGTAGAACCCATTGGGGTACATTGAATACTAGATTCATACCTCATTTTATGGGCAGCAAGACAAATGACCCTTTCTGTTTGAACAATAGAGACCAGCCACTAATCAGCACTATATTTGCTCCAGTTTGGCCACTGGGTTTAAGACATGTTGGGATTTAGAAAAAAAACAATGAAATGATCAAATTCATGGAAAATGGAGCTTATGAAGAATGATGAAATGAGTTGGAGTTGTTTACCTTAAAATCTAGAAGTAGGAAGCCCTTAACAAAAACCAGTTTTTAAGAACCTCCTTTTAACAATTATGCTGGCTCTCCTCTTTCAATAAATCTCTTATAAAAAAATTTAACAAGAAAAAGTACAGAAAATCCCCTGCAATGTTATTTACCACTCCAGAGATTTACTGTTAACAAAAGCGAGAGCATTAGTCTCGCCCTTATATTCCAGTTAATGGCACATTCTGCTATCATTGAAAGGTACCAGGTCTCAGATATTGGGTACTCATTCCAATTTTAAGTCAATGCAATCTGAACATCTGAACCGATGCAATCTGAACAATAGGCATTTATTCTCCTACAATGTGGCAGTTGTGTTCCTACAATTCCTCATGTTATCGAAAAATCTTGCTGTCAACCTTTGTTTCAGTAGTCAATAAGGAGTTGGGAAGAACTGTTCAAAAACAGTTGAAATACTGAATTTTTCACACAACTGGCTCCACTGCATACTTTCCCTTCACCCCTTTAATTTTTGAGGAGGGAACAAAAAAGTAGTTTCAGAGCAATCGTAGCAGTGGGCAGGTAGAAATCAGATTTGGATCAGAATTTCTTACGATCACATATACTGGGTTGAGCCAGTGACTTTCTTCATTGATATATGCAAACTCCAGGTCAGGAAAAGAAGTAAGTTCCTTGTGGCCCTGGAGAAGGCCTACTAACTCTGTTGTATTTTAGTTTCTCAAGTCCTAAGTATAGTGTTCTGCAAACATTAAAAGCTGAATAAATAACACTCGTTGATTGAGAAGGGTGGGGAGTGGAAGGGTAACCACTGAGAACCTATTTTTCATACCACATGGGAAAGTGCAATTGAAGAGATATAGTCTCAAATGCCCTCTTACCTTTCTCTCCATTTTCCTCTCCTTTCATTCTCCAATTTTTTCCTTCTGATCCTCTTATTGCTAGACCTATTTCCCCAAATAATAGCCCCTCCCTTATTTTGGAGTTCAAACATTATGCACAAAAGCGGGGTCATTTTAGGAGTAATTACAATAGTACCCAACTTCCGTAACACCAACTGAACTATAAAAAGGATGTGTGAAACCAGAAAGCCTCCTAAAGCTCATTTAAAGTATTTTCTGCATTGTATGAGACTTTCTCTGACACATCTCTAGTTTACTGGGAACCAACATTCAGCAGCTTAAAGTTCAGTTTTCAGTAAACAATGGAAACAGTGGGTTTCCCCAAGCAGTGGTAATGAGCCACTGATAACATTTTTGTCGAGTAATATGATGATTCTGCTGTAAACAAACCATTAAAACAAACATTTCTGCAAGCTGCACTGTACTTTAATCATTCTCTGGCTGTTATGATGCTGTATTCTCTTCTGTGTTCTCCATTTTGCTCTATCCAAATCGCCACTTAAACATTATGCTCTATAAGGAATGTATGAATCAAATAAAGTCAACCAAAATACCCTTCCTTTTTTCTCTTCCAGTTATACTCCCTTTGTTTGAATAGTGGAAAATAAAAAATGAGGCTTTGTTCATGGATGGGTAATTTTGCAAACGACTACGTCTCAGTGTTGTGCCAATATTTTGCACAGATAGGCCGTCTCGCTTCAAATTGCTTTTTTTGCTCTGCAGCAATATATCAGTCCACCCAATTGTTGGAAATAGAATACAAGACCAAACACACATTTTAAACTTGAGATATATCAGAATTATAGGCTCAGATTCTCTCAGATTTCACCAGCCTGACTGAAACAGTAGAAGCCTGAATGTGTAGGGACATTCCAGTTCATCCACAGACAGTACAAATTTCCTTCTAATGCAATGACAAGCCTGGCTGGGGAGTTAATGAATGTGATATCTCTTCACTCTAGGCAAAGAATATGTCTGTTATATTGTCATACTGTACTCTCACAAGCGCTTAGTACAGTACTCTGCAGACAATAAGCGCTCAATAAAAATGATTGATTGATTGACTGAATGATCTTTTTGATTCAGTCCTAACCTGAGAGTCTGGGAAAGTGTGGAATTTAGGTCATCCTGAAATCCCACTGAAATTGTCATGCAATTCTGTCCAGGAGAATGAAAAAGCCTGCAGTTATCCTTTCAGATGGTGCCACCATCCAACAGCTATTTAGAGCTCTGCAGCTCCAGTCCACTCTTTAACACTCCAGCAGCTCTTGAGAGCTGAGACAGAGGGAGTGTAGAGAGAGGAGCCCAGAAGTAGAAAAGACTGGTTCTCTTTATTCATGTAGTCCTCAGTTCACCTCTGCCCCTGCTTCCAGCACAACCTCTGATCAGAACTTCACCTCCATCCCCAAGTGTTACAGCCCACCAGAGGCCAGAACTGGAGACCTCTCCTAATCCAACCTGGCTTCCAGGACTGCGGGGACTATACAAGGCCTGATTCAGCCTGACCTCTCTTTCAGAGAATGGGGTCGAACCTTTCAAATGCATCCTTCCTTCATACACGTTGTTCCTTTGGGTTGCGGCAGCTTGTACTTCAGGTGTGTAGCCAGGAGCTTCTATTTTCACGAAGCCCATTGCAGATGCACTCTGGGTCCAAAGGAACCCTTCCCAGGAGTTCTAATTAGAGCAGATTGGAACAAGCACGGAGAGGGACATAAAGGCCTGCTTTTCGAAAGCCCCCTCCAATCCATAGCCCATGGATTGAGCTCTAGAATGTTCAGGAATTTACCTTGGAGATGATGACTTCTAATTTAAGATATTGTTTGAGGTCACATTAATATTGCATGTCTAAATAATAATAATTGTGGAATTTATTAAATATTTACTAGGTGCCAGGCACTGTACTAAGCTCTGAGGTATATGCATGATAATCACCTCAACTCTCTGGTCATGCATTCTCAGTCTCCTTCATGAGCTCCTCCTCTGCCTCCCACCCCCTAAATGTGATTCAGTTCTGGGTCCCCTTCTATTCTCCATCTACACCTAATCCCTTGGAGAACTCATTCACTCCCATGGCTTCAACTACCACCTCTAAGTGGATGATACTCAAATCTACATCTCCACCCCTGATCTCTCTCTCTCTCTTTCCAGTCTTGCATCTCCTTCTGCCTTCATGACTTCTCTACTTGAATGTCATCCTGTCACCTCGTACTTAACATGCCCAAAACAGAGCTCCTTATGTTCCCGCCCAAACCCTCTCTCCCTCCTGACTTTACCATCACTGTAGATGGCACCACCATCCTTTCTGTCTCTCAAACTGGTAATTGATGTTATCCTTGACTCCTCTCTCTCATTCAATCCACATATTTAGATCCATCACTAAATTCTGTCGGTCCCACCTTCACAACTTTGCTAAAATCCACCCTTTCCTCTCTATCCAAGCTGCTAGCATGTTAATACAGTCACTCATTCTGTCCCCCCTGGATTACTGCATCAGACTCCTTGCTAACCTCCCAGACTCCTGCCTCTCCCCACTCTCATTTCATTTCAGTCTGCTGCCCAGATCATTTTTCTACAAAAACCTTTAGTACATGTCACTGCACTCCTCAAAAACACCAGTGGTTGCCCATCCACCTCCACATCAAACAAAAACTCCTCACCCTTGCCTTTTTAGCACTCCACTACCTTGCCCCCTCCTGCTTCTCCTCACTTCTCTCTTTCTGCAACCCAGCCCACACCCAGTACTCCTCTATGCTAACCTTCTCACTGTGCCTCAGTCTCACCTATCTCACCAGCAACTCATATATCCTGCCTGTAGTCTGGAATACCCTCTCTTCTCAAATCCAACAGAGAGTTACTCTGCCCCTCTTCGAAGGCTTATTAAAGGCACATCTCCAAGATGCCTTCTCAGACTAAGCCCCACCTTTCCTCATCTCTCACTCCCTTCTGCATCACCCTGACTTGTTCCTTTTGCTCTTCCCCCCTCCCAGACCCACAGCACTTATGTACATATCTGTAATTTTATTGATTTATATTGATGTCTGTCTCCTCCACTCTCGACTGTAAGCTCGTCGTGGACAGAGAATGTGTCTGCTTATTGTTGCCCTAAGTAGTGTTCTGCACACAGTAAGTGCTCAATAAATGACTGAATGAAAGTTGGACACAGTACCTATCCCACATGGGGCTCATAGTCTCAATCCCCATTTTACAGAGGAGTTCACTGAGGCACAGAGAAGTGAAATGAATTGCCCAAGGTCACACAGCAGACAAGTGGTGGGACCAGAATTAGAACGCAGAACCTTCTAACTTTCAGGCCTGTGCACTTTCCACTAGGCACAACTGGTTTGACAGACTTTCCATTCATTCATTCATTCATTCAATTGTATTTATTGAGCACTTACTGTGTGCAGAGCACTATACTAAGCTCTTGGAAAGTACAATTTGGCACAGGTAGAAACAGTCCCTACCCAACAATGGGCTCACAGTCTAGTGCTTCATAATTATCAAGCCCTCGGAACAGGTGAAGTACTTAATAGAATATTCCAGATATACTCTGTGCCCCAAGAAGATAAAAAAAGAAATGATACATTTCTCATACACACACACGTATTGACTCGCACAATTGCCTCCACTATATAACTCCCTCTACCCACCTGTTTTTTGGGGAAATAAAAGAATATTTTGTTAGAAGCCAGAATGGGAATATTTTGTTAGAAGCCACAGTGAGAATATTTTATTAGAAGCTATAAAGGCATGTGTCAGGATAGGAAGAGAAGTAGGGTCTGAGCTCCATGGATACGGACTCTGTTGGGGAATGAAAGGGTGAATGTTGAAATGCCCGATGAGGGCATTTTCTAGGGAGAACTTCATGAAATACTTGCAGGTTCTTTGAATATTTAGGAAATTCCGAAGAGTTAAGAGTTAAGGTGAGAAGCAGCATGGCTCAGTGGAAAAAGCCCGTGCTTGGGAGTCAGAGGTCATGGGTTCTAATCCTGGTTCCACCACATGTCTGCTGTGTGACTTTGGGCAAGTCACTTAGCTTCTCTGAGCCTCAGTTACCTCATATGTAAAATGGGGATTAAGACTGTGAGCTCCATGTGGGACAAACTGATCACCTTGTATCTTCTCCACTGCTTAGAACAGTGCTTGGCACATAGTAAGCACTTAACAAATATCAACATTATTATTATTATTATTATGTTTGATTGGCTACTGCATTGCACCCAGTAAGCACTCAATAAATACCATTGATGACAACAATGATGACGATGTGACACTGCAGAATTTAGAAAGGCCTGTAAGCAGAAGCTCTGCTCATTAAACCATGATAACTGTCCTTTATCTATGAAGATGGCCAACCCTTAACAGTTCAAAGGGTCCGGGAAAATACAATCACAGGGATTGAGCGCCAGTGTTCCAACAGAAATATCTGGCTGAATTTGCCTGTGTTATTTTACAAATGACCTGGGCTGCCTGTGTTTTAATGGGCTGAATTGTATTGATTCTCTTGGGAGATAATGTTTTAATTGTATCTTTTTGATCATACTGGTAGGTATTAAAATGAATGCAATAGGGTCATGCAATAGAACCATGCTATTATTGAACATTGTATGGCTAAGTGAGAAACAATTTTGCTTTGGCATCAATTTCCGTTTGTCCAAAATATAGATCTTGCTTTTGGATTTCCTCTAAATGTAGCTAAGGGAGAGCTAAAAGCATTGCTATTATTGAAATAAATGCTCATTTTGTGTTTCAGGCACACAATCCAATTTTTGTCATGCCCTATTTGCTCATGAATAAATTGAATGCCATTTTTTTTAACCAATTATTTGGACCAAATGAATAAAAACCTGAATAGAGTGCCATGTCAGCTAATGAGAATAGGCTAGGCCTGGAACATGCTGGACACACACAAAAAAAGTGTAAATTATGTACCCGCTGATGGGGCTCTAACAAGGATAATGCCAAAGCGACCTGATATCTGGCAATTAAAATGTCCATTTCATTCCCCAACCAACTGGATATGCCAACTCTGTGCTCTGAACCTGCCCAGTTCCTCCAGTTGATAAGGGAAATGTAGAAAATATTCTAACCTTTCCCATCACTGTAGACAGCACCATCATTTTCCCTGTCTCACATGCCCTTAACCTTGGTATTATCCTCGACTCATCCATCTCATTAAACCCACGTATTCAATCTGTCATCAAATCCTATTGGTTCTACCTTCACAGCATTTCTATGGCTCACCTTTTACTCACCATTCAAACATCTACCTCGTTGATCCAAGCACTTATCATACCCCAGCCTCCTCGTGACCTCCTGTCTCCAGCCTCCCCTCTCCTCAGTACATATTTGATTCCACTGCCCAGGTCATTTTTCTATAAAAATCTTTCTGTACACATCTCCCCACTCCTCAAATCTATCCAATGGTTACCCACCTTTCTCTAAATCAAACAGAAACTCTTTACCCTCAGCATTGAGGTGCTCGATCAGGTTTTCTCCTCCTCCTTGGCTTTGCTAATCTCCTACTACGACCCAGGCTTGCACACTTCAATCCTGTAAACACTGTACCGGGATCTCTCCTGTCTTTCTTATGACCCTTTGCTCATGCCTCCTTCTGTCTGGGATATGTTTGTACAGATTTATTACTCTATTTATTTTACTTATACATATTTACTATTCTATTTATTTTGTTAATGATGTGCATCTAGCTTTACTTCTATTTATTCGGATGACTTGACACCCGTCCACATGTTTTGTTTTGTTGTCTGTCTCCGCCTTCTAGACTGTGAGAATGTTGTTGGGTAGGGACTGTCTCTATATGTTGCCAACTTGTACTTCCCAAGCGCTTAGTACAGTGCTCTGCACACTGTAAGTGATCAATAAATATGATTGAATGAATGAATGAACTCCCTCCCCCTCCATATCCAACAGACCAACACTCTCCCCATACTTAAAACCCTGCTATCAATCAACCAGTGGCACTGAGTACTTAACTATCAATTACATGTATTTAGTTTGTAATGCAGAGCACAGTACTAAGCATATGGGTAAGCACACTAAAATAGAGTTAGTACACACAATCCCTGCTTACAAGTATCTTCAAAACCAGAGGGGGAAACAGGCATTAAAATAGCTTACAGATGGATATGTACATAAGTGCTTAGGTAGGGGGTGAAAACCAGAGTGCTTAAAGGCTAAATAGCCAATTACATAGGAGATGCAGTGCAGGGGCGGGCAAACAGTGGAAGTGAGAGCTTAGTCAGGGACAGCCCCTTGGAGGAGACGTGATTTTAGAAGGACATTGGAGTTAGGGAGAGTGACTGGCTGTCAGATATTCATTCATTCATTCCATCATATTTATTGTGCATTTACTCTGTGCAGAGCACTGTATAAAGCACTGGAGAAAATACAATATAACAATAAACAGTAGGGAGTTCCATGCCAGAAGGAGAATGTGGGCATGTAGTCACTGGCAAGACAGACAAAATGGAGATACCATGAGTTGGCATTAGAGTGAAATTTGCAGTCTCGTTTGTACTGGGAGATTAGAGAGGTAAAATAGGAGGGAGGGACCTGATTGAGTGCTTTAAAGCCAAGGATAAGCAGTTTCTGTTTAATATGGAGATGGATGGGTAACCATTGGAGGCTTTTGAGGAGAGGGACAAAGTTGGCTGTGTTTATTTAAAAAAAAAATAATTGGGCAACTGAGTGAAGTATGGACTGGAAATGACAGAGGCAGGAGGCAGGGAGGTTAGCAAGGAGCCTAATAATAATTATGGTACTTGTTGAGTGCTTATTATGTGCTTAAGCACTGTTCTAAACTCTGAGGTAAATTCACGTTAGGTTGAACCCAACCTCTGTCCAACAAAGGGCTCACATTCTTAATTCCCACATTGCAGATGAGGTAACTGAGGCCCAGAGAAGTGAAGTGACTTGCCCAAGGTCACACAGCAGACATGTGGCGGAGCAGGGATTAGAACCCATGACCTTCTGACTCCCAGTCCCGTGCTCTATTAAGCCATGCCGCTTCTCCACCTAATGCAAATATGATAGTCGGAATAATTGTAGTTACTAAAAGTCTCTTGTGAGAATTGCTAAAGTCTCTCATGTGAGGTGTGGTGTTAACATGTGACCAGATTCCCAATCACATTCTATCATGAAATTCTCAAAGAACCCTCTATAGGTATAGTTATAGCTTTTAACTTAATAGCATAATGCTTTCTGCATTTCTCGCAATTTCCTTTATTAATTAATGTTGGCTTTAACTGATGAATCAAGATAAAACTCTTTGTGTTCTCAGTCGAGCTCTGCCTTATAAAATAGGCTCTCTCCCAGCAACCAAATCTTCCTTTGATTTTAAACAATGGAACTCTGAAGACTCTGAAGCAGTTATTTCAGGGATTGAGGCATCCTATAATTTTCAAACACATATGCCCTCACCCACGCAAAGCATGGACAAGCTATGGCTTTTAGAGACTGAAAAATTCAGGGAACACACCCAAATTTTGTGCTTTAATAAAGCAGCTTTTTAGAAAGTTCAAACAGGTCCCATATAGGTAATAGTTTAAGACAAATGTTTAAACGTCCTGGAACTCCATACCAGAAATTGAAATGCAATAGGATGTGGTGATTATAAATGTAGATCTTCCTTACAACATTCATTCATTCATTCATTCAATCATATTTATTGAGCGCTTACTGTGTGCAGAGCACTGTACTAAGCACTTGGGAAGTACGTCGCCAACATATAGAGACGGTCCCTACCCAACAATGGGCTCACAGTCTAGAAGGGGGAATATTCTGAAAGTCCTTACAGTCCTCTAGACTGTAAACTCCTTGTTGGCAAGGAACATGACTACCATCTCTGTTATAATGTACTCTCCCAAGTGCTCAGTATGGTGCTCTGCACACAGTAATCAGTCAATAAATACGATTGATTCATTAATTGATTACCAGACCACTTCAGTCTTGTTACACTGTATGGATGTCCCACTAAGTGGAAATCCTAAAGAATTTTTAAAATCTATAAACTCTTGACTGCAGACTGCTTTGCCACAGCAGGAGTTTTCTTTGTTTCCTTATTTAAAGGCAAAAAAAAAAAAATCAAAAGACTAAAAGCAGGTATGATATTGTGGGAAAGTTACACTGGCTTTCTTTGTTGTGTTTAAACCATGCAATTGCCATCTAAGCCCCAGAAGAAAAACTTGAAAGATTTATTGACCTGCTTGACTACCTCTTTAGCTTTTGGTTACCAGTTGGTAGATCCTGTCAAGGTCTCAGGGCTACCAAGGAGTGGGCTGACCTACCAAAGGGGAACAGATTCCGGTTGCAGTAAATATGTGCCCCTTTATTGCCAATCTCCTAATCTCCTCCCAATCTCCTCCCAACCAACTCTCCTGACAGCCCTTATTATTATTATTATTATTAAACGATACCATTTCTAGAATTCAGCTAGGGTCTAGGATTAATCCACTTCCTCTCCTCAACCCTCTTCAATCTGACTTTGGTCCCCTTCACTCTACAGAAACTTCCCTCTCTAAGGTAACCAATGATCTCCTTCTTGCCAAATCCAACGGCCTCTACTCCATCCTAATCCTCCTCAACCTCTCGGCTGTCTTTGATACTGTGGATCACCCCTCTTCTCCTGGAAACATTAGCCAATCTTGGCTTCACTGACACCATCCTCTCCTGGTTCTGCTCTTATCACTCTGACCATCCATTCTCAGTCTCCTTCACAAGCTCCTCCTCTGCCTCCCATTCTCTAACTGTAAGGGTACCTCAAGGTTCAATTTTGGGTCCCCTTATATTCTCCATCTAGACCCACTCCCTTGGAGAACTCACTCACTCCCGTGGCTTCAACTACCACTGCTATGCAGATGATACCCAAATCTACATCTCCAGCCCTGATCTCTCTCCTCTCTGTGGTCTCCCATTTCCTCCTGTCTTCAAGACATCTCCACTTGGATGTTCCACCAACACCACAAACTTAACATGTCCCAAATAGAACTCCTCATTTCCCCACTCAAACCCTGTTCTCTCTGTCCCTTTCTCATCAGTGTAGACAGAACCACCATCATTCCTATCTCACAGCCCCTAACCTTGGAATTATTCTTGACTCACGTCTCTCATTCAACCCACATATTTAATCTATCACTAATTTCCATTGGTTCAACCTTCAAAACATTGCTAAAATCTACCCTTTCCTCTCCATCCCAACTGCTACCACCTTAATCCATGCAAACATCCTATCCTGCCTTGATTACTCTATCAGCCTCCTTGCTGAACTCCTGCCTTCTGTTTCTTCCCCACTCCAGTCCATACTTCACTCTACTGCCCAAATCATTTTTCTAAAAAATGTTCAGTTCATGTTTCCCCAATCCTCAAGAACCTCTAGTGGTTCCTTCAAATAGGAAGAACTTACCATTGGCTTTAAAGCACTCAATCACCTTTCCCCCTCCTACCTCACTTTGCTGCTCCCTACCACACTCCAGTCCACACTTTTCTCCTTTGCTGCCAACCTACTCACTGTACCTAGACTTCGTTTTCTGGCCACTGACACCTCACCCATATCCCACGTCTGGCCAGGAATGTCCTCCCTCTTCATATCCAACAAATGATTGCTCTCCCCACTTTCAAAACCATACTGAAGGCACATCTCCTCCAACAGGCCTTTACTAAGCCCTCACTTCATCTTCTACAACTCTCTTCTGCATAGCCCCAATTTGCTTCTTATATTTAACGCTCCCTCGGCCCCACGGCACT
Source organism: Tachyglossus aculeatus (assembly GCF_015852505.1). Classification (NCBI taxonomy): domain Eukaryota; kingdom Metazoa; phylum Chordata; class Mammalia; order Monotremata; family Tachyglossidae; genus Tachyglossus; species Tachyglossus aculeatus. The sequence goes on from NC_052069.1 coordinate 54,201,815, forward strand.
TATGTACATATCTTTAATTTATTTATGTCTTTATGATTTATTAATGTCTTTCCCTCTGGACTAAGTTTGGGCAGGGGAATTCTCTATCAACTCTATTATGTTGTTTTCTCCCAAGCTCTTAGAGCAGTGCTCTGCACATGGTAAGTGCTTGATAATAATAATAATGATGGTTATGGTACTTGTTAAGTACTTACTTTGTGCCAAGCACAGTTCTAAGCACTGGGTAGATACAAGTTAATCAGGTTGGACAGAATTCCCTGTCCAACATGGGGCTTACAGTCTTAATCCCCATTTTACAGATGTGGTAACAGAGGCACAGAGAAGTGAAGTGAATTGCCCAAAGTCACACAGCAGACAAGTGGAGGAGCCGGGATTAGAACCAGATCCTTCTGACTCCCGGGCCCATGTTCTATCCACTAAGCCACATTGCTTCCTAGTTCAGGGTCCCCTTCCATTCATATCAATAAATATGATTAATTGGCTGATTGATTTTTGGGTTAGACAAATGATCGATCGGTTAATTAATCAATCACTTCATGGTATTTATTGAGTGCTTACTGACTGCATCACATTGTAGTAAGTGCTTTGGAAAGTACAATAGTTGGTAAATGCGATCCCTGACCACAAGGAACTTACAGTCTACCATGGGGGACTTCAAAGATGAAGATCTTTGTTGAGTTGAGAAGAGTTGGGAACCCAAGTGTTGGCGCATGCACCGACAAAGGAGATGGGAATGTAGGTTTATGCATTAAAAAGCAGCTGATATCAAAGGATGTAAGGTGGAATGCAGATAAGAATTTAAGGTGAAAGACCAGGTGGAAAATAATGATAATAATAATAGCAATGTGAAGCGCTTACTATGTGCAAAGCACTGTTCTAAGCACTGGGGGATACAAGGTGATCAGGTGGTCCCACGTGGGGCTCAAAATCTTAATTCCCATTTTACAGATGAGGGAACTGAGGCACAGAAAAGTGAAGTGACTTGCCCAAAGTCACACAGCTGACAAGTGGTGGAGTTGGGATTAGAACCCACAACCTCTGACTCCCAAGCCCGGGTTCTTTCCACTGAGCCATGCTGATTCTTGTGGATGAAATTAGACTCCATCCAGGGAATAGAAGCATCAGCTGAAATCGGTTGAGAGCAGGAAATGGGGGAGCCACAGAGAGGAGCGGATACTAGCACACCTGCCCAACCAATCACAGAACACAGCTGGAGAAGAGGTCCAATAGCAATCCAATAGCAGAAGTTTGAACATAAGTGAATAGAGTGTAATGGTCAGTGTGACTTTCTTTGGTTGTCACTGACCCCAGTAGAGATCACCTATCAGATCACAATCAATGTGGTGCCCCTCCTTGGTATGACGGTAACAAAGTTGCAATCACTGCTTCTGTGGCACCTGAGCCCCACCACCAGAGAAGGAAGCTGCTTTTTATGGGTTTTGAGCACCTTCTCGGTGTGGCTAGCAGCATCAGCCCCCTAGGGACAACATCTCCTATAGCTCACACCAAGCCACAGCCCGTGAGAGCAACAGTAAAAAGGCTGGATTCCAATTCAAGATTGAGACTTGTTTTTTAAATCGTATGGTAGATCATAAAGGCTCATTTTTGAGTGGACAATACAATGCCTTGGATGTCCTCATGGGACTATCAAGTGATTCCTATGTGCCAAGTCTATTAAGAAGCAATATCCTGTTCTTGAGTCAGTCAGGCCCCACTGACTCTTATCTGGTTTCCAGATTTTGCTGTATTTGAAACCTCTTATTTGCTTTGGCATCTCTTGCAAGGTGCTCTTCAAATTCTTTTTGGCCCACCTAATCTCCTGTTTGTCCCGACTTGTCATTCTTAATGAATGCTCCTGTTCTCACTCAGGTGTGCTTTCTCCTAGGCTGACCTTTTCCTCCTCATGACCCCTTTCACCCCCACAGTTAGCCGTGCAGTTTCTGCTCAGTCACCTGGATAGAAGAGGTGACTGATGCTATCACCTGTTTTATTGATTTTCCCTCACAGTTCCCTCCTCAAGTCCACATCTATTTCTATTTGGCTTGTCCTACCACTGGCCTGGAACACACTCCCTCCTCAAATCCACCAGACAATATTCTCCCTTCAATGCTTCAAAGCCTTACTGAAGGCAGATCTCCTCCAAGAGGCCTTCCCAAACCAAGCCCCACTTTCCCTCATCACCCACTCCCTTCTGCATTGCCCTGACTTGCTCCATTTGCTCTTCCCCCAGTCCTCGCCCACAGCACTTATGTATGTATCTGTAATTGTATTTATTTATATTGAGGTCTGTTTATTTGTAATGATATCTGTCTCATTCATTCAATCGTATTTATTGAGCGCTTACTGTGTGCAGAGCACTGTACTAAGCACTTGGGAAGTACAAGCTGGCAACATATAGAGACGGTCCCTACCCAACAGCGGGCTCACAGTCTAGAAGGGGGAGACAGACAACAAAACAAAACATATAACAAAATAAAATAAATAGAATAAATATGTACAAGTAAAATAAATAGAGTAATAAATATGTACAAACATTCGGGCCGCCGACAGGCAACCATATTTGGTGAGGGCCGACGCGCCGGGCAGGGTGGCTCATTCATTCATTCAATCGTATTTATTGAGTGCTTACTGTGTGCAGAGCACTGTACTAAGCGCTTGGGAAGTACAAGTTGGCAACATACAGAGACGGTCCCTACCCAACAGCGGGCTCACGTTCTAGAAGGGGGAGACAGACAACAAAACAAAACATAAAATAAAATAAATAGAATAAATATGTACAAGTAAAATAAATAGAGTAATAAATATGTACAAGCATCGGGGCCGCCGACGGGCAACCGTCTCCCCCCACTCTAGACTGTGAGCTTATTGTGGGCAGGTATTGTCACTCTTTATTGCTATATTGTACTTTCCCAAGTGCCTGGTACAGTGCTCTGCATAAAGTAAGTGCTTAATAAATATGATTGAGTGAAATAATTAATTTGCTTTGCTTTTGCAAGGTGCTCTTCAAACTCTTTTTGGCCCACCTAATTTCCTGTTTGTCCCAACTTGTCATTCTTAATGGATGCTCCTGTTCTCACTCAGGTGCGCTTTCTCCTAGGCTGAACTTTTCCTCCATATGACTCCTTTCACCCTCATAGTGAGCCCTGCAGAGTTTCTGCTCAGTCACCTGGGTAGAAGAGGTGAATCGTGTTATCAGTTGCTGTCTCAGCTTCCCCTCACAGATTCCTCCTCAGGTCTCCATTTGTTCCTAGTTGTCCATTTGTCTCAAATGAAATATCCCAATGTGAAGTTATGGGTCTTCCCCTCCCAATCAAGAACAGTGACTTTCAACAAATTGAGGTCACTATTGTAGAGTAGCTTTCCCATACATACTTCCAACATAAGGATCCTTGTCCAGTACCCAGAACTCAATCCAGAATATCAACTGGACATCTTGGATATTAGGCAAGCTGTTCCAATCAGTAATATTTATTGAGTTCTTATTATGTGCAGAGCACTGTACTAACTGCTTGGGAGAGTACAATACAACAGAATTAGCGGACATATTCCCTGACCATAATGAGCTTATAGTCATTTGGTCAGTCAGTCAATCTTACTTATAATAATAATTATGGTATTTGTTAAGCATTTACTATGTGTGAGGCATTGTTTAGTACAGTGCCTGGCACATAGTAAGCGCTCAACAAATACCACAATTATTAAGCTCTTGAAATGTCTCTTGGCATCCCACTGACTCTGCCAGACCAGGGAGCATCTGGGTTTGCATGAGACCCACGGGAAAACCGTCCAGTCTCACTATAAATAGCCGGACCACTCTGAAGAGCCACACTGAAGGCAAGGGCTTGCCTTCTTCATGTTGGGATAGCCAAGATAGGAGAGTCAGTTCCCCCATTAGCAGTAGCTGCACTTCTCAGACAGCTCGCAGGAAATGTGACTGTTATCTTGTTCTATTGTATCTCCCAAGTGCTTAGTATGGTGCTCTGCACACAGTGAGCGCTCAATAAATGCCATTGACTGTACTAAGTGCTGGAGTGGATACAAGCAAATCGGGTTGGATACAGTTCCTGTCCCATGTGGGGCTCCCAGTCTCAATCCCCATTTTATAGATGAGGTAACTAAGGCACAGAGAAGTGAAGTGACTTGCCCAAGATCACACAGCAGACAAGTGGTGGAGCCGGGATTAGAATCCATGACCTTCTGACTCCCAGTCCCGTGCTCTATCCATTACACCATGCTGCTTCTCTATTTATTGAGTGCTTACTGTGCAGAACACCGCACTAAGCGCTGGAGAGAGTACACTATAACAATATAACAGACACACTCCCTGCCCACAATGAGTTTACAGCCTAGAGATTCCAGAAAACAGCCATGTAATCTTTCCAAAAATATCACCTCCAGTTCTCTACTGATGAGGTACCCTGCCAATCTAGGTGCAGATAATTTGTCTCCTGCTATTATCAAGTGCCAGAGTTTTACAGGCTCCCCACCCTTATCTAACATTTCCCTACCCTACCCATCTTCCTGGATAGGTGACCTTTAGAACATTCCTACCCTGTTATTTTTGTTCAAGTTTCAAATTTGGGCTATGATATTCCCAACTTATGTATCATCTTCTTTTAAATGCTACTTTTGCTCCCCAATTTACACTCTTCATTACTCCCAAGCTCTCTTTCTAACTGAACCTAGCTTTCTGTTACCTTATATCTGCCCCTTCACTCACACTGATCCCTCTGGAACTCCTTCCCCAGCAAAATATCACCAAACCACAGCTCTCCTCATAGTCGAAGCCTTCCTAATAATTATGGTTTTTGTTAAGCGCTTACTATGTGACAAGTACTTTACAAAACTCTGGGGTGGATACAAGATAATCAGGTCCCACATGGGACTCACAGTCTAAGTAGGAAGGGGAATGGGTATTGAATCCCCATTTTGCAGATGAGGGGACTGAGGCACAGAGAAGTTTAGTGATTTGCCCAAGGTCAAATGGGCAGCCAAATGGAAGAGATGGGATTAGAACTCAGGTTCTCTGACTTCCAAGCCTGTACTTTTTCCACTAGGCTATTCTACTTCTCTAATTGCTTATTTTCTTCTCTCTGATCTCTGATCCTCATGTCTCTCCCCACTTCAATCCATACTTCATGCTGCTGCCCGGATTATCTTTGTCCAGAAATGCTCTGGGCATATTACTCCCCTCCTCAAAAATCTCCAGTGGCTACCAATCAATATGCACATCAGGCAGAAACTCCTCACCCTGGGATTCAAGGCTGTCCATCACCTTGCCCCCTCCTACCTCACCTCCCTTCTCTCCTTCTACAGTCCAGCCCTCACCCTCTGCTCCTCTGCTGCTAATCTCCTCACTGTACCTCGTTCTTGCCTGTCCCACCATCGACCCCCAGCCCACATCATCCCCCGGACCTGGAATGCCCTCCCTCTGCCCATCCACCAAGCTAGCTCTCTTCCTCCCTTCAAGGCCCTACTGAGAGCTCACCTCCTCCAGGAGGCCTTCCCAGACTGAGCCCCTTCCTTCCTCTCCCCCACGTCCCCCTCTCCACCCCCCCATCTTACCTCCTTTCCTTCCCCACAGCACCTGTATATATGTATATATGTTTGTACATATTTATTGCTCTATTTATTTATTTATTTTACTTGTACATATCTGTTCTATTTATTTTATTTTGTTAGTATGTTTGGTTTTGTTCTCTGTCTCCCCCTTTCAGACTGTGAGCCCACTGTTGGGTAGGGACTGTCTCTTTATGTTGCCAATTTGTACTTCCCAAGCGCTTAGTACAGTGCTCTGCACACAGTAAGCACTCAATAAATATGATTGATGATGATGATGATGATGATTTTGGTATTTTATCTTGTTTTATCCCCCATGCTCCTTATTTGAAAATAATGGTTGCCTATCAACCTTCGCATGAAGCAAAAACTCCTCACTATGGGCTTCAAAGCTCTCCACCACCTTGCCCCTTCCTACCTCACCTCCTTTCTCTCCTTCTCCAGCCCAGCCCACACACTCCACTCCTCTGACGCTAACCTCCTCACTGTGCCTCGTTCTCACCTGTCCCACTGTCGACCCCTTGCCCACATCCTACCTCAGGCCTGGAATGCCTTCCCTTCACACATCTGTCAAACTAGCTCTCTTCCTCCCTTCAAAGCCCTACTGAGAGCTCACCTCCTCCAGGAGGCCTTCCCAGACTGTGCCCCCCATTTATTCATTCATTCAATCGTATTTATTGAGTGATTACTGTGTGTAGAACTGATTACAATGCTCTGTAATCCGTTAATCATATTTATTGAGTGCTTACTGGGTGCTGGGTGCACTACACTAAGCACATGGGAGAGTAAAATTACAACAGAGTTGGTAGATACCATCCCTGACCACAAAGAGCTTACAGTCCAGATGGGGAGCTCTTCCACTATACAGAGCGAGTGCTCAAAACATACTGTTACTATAGATTGGGGAGCTCCCTGAGGGCAGGGAACATGTACTTTGCTTCTGCAGCACTTTCCCAAATGCTTAGTACAGTGCTTTCCACTCCGAGCTGCTTAATAAAATAGCACCAGTTAATTGCTTTATGAGAGAAGATGTCTGTCTGAAGAACCATCCAGGGCATTCCGTGTGGAGGGCAAGCCTAGACAAAATGCTGAAGATGGCCAGATAAAATGGGCACTGATAATAGACTGTGAGCCCATTGTTGGGTAGGGACTGTCTCTATATGTTGCTGATTTGTACTTTCCAAGAGCTTAGTACAGTGTTCTGCACACAGTAAGAGCTCAATAAATGCAGTTGAGTGACTGAATGAATGAATAATAATAATGAAGGGATTTGTTAAGCACTTAATATGTGCCAAGCACTGTTCTAAGCGCTAGGGTAGATACAAGGTAATCAGGTTGTCCCACGTGGGGTTCACAGTCTTTATCCCCATTTTACAGATGAGGTAACTGAGGCACAGAGAAGTTAAATGACTTGCCCAAAGTCCCATTGCTGACAAGTGGCAGAGCCAGGATTACTACCCATGACTTCTGACTCCCAAGCCTGTGCTCTTTCCACTAAGCAATGTTGCTTCTCTGTTTCTTCACTGATGACTGCAGAGGCCATCTAGGAGTTTATTATGGTAGCCAGCTGCTGGTCTGTAATGTTACAGTACAGCATCAGCTCCATCCTGCATTCAACTTTTTTGATGGTATTTGTTAAGCATTTACTATGAGTCCAACACTGTTCTAAGCTCTGGGGTAGGTACAGGTTAATTTGGTCGAACACAGTCCCTGTCCCACTTGGGGCTCACAGTCTAAGCAGGAGGGACAATAGGTATTTAATCCCCATTTTACAGTTGATGAAACTGAGGCACAAAGAAGTTAAGTGCTTTCCCCAAGGCCACACAGCAAGCAACTGACAGAGGCAGAATTAGAACCCAGGTCCTTCTGATTCCCAGGCCCGTGATCTTTACACTAGGTCACTCTGCTTCTCTGGTCATAAGTAAGTTCTGCATGAAAATTTCTTATATGCACTTCACCATGTTCTGTCCCCTGTTAGCCTATTTGCATTTGCAATCAATCAATCAATGGTATTTACTAAATGTGCTAAGTGCTGATTGATCTCAGTTGATTGAGAGTATAACACAAAGGGGTTATGGACATGTTCCCTGCCCACAAAAGCTTAGAGTCTAGAGATTTTGCAACCATAATCCCAGCAGGAATGTAACTGGAAGGGAAAAGGGAGTGCAAATGGGGCTTTGCAAGCCATTATCAAGATAGCCACTTCCTTTTCACGGATTGTGGGGTGTTCTAAGCATATCGATCCAAACACAACAAACCTCTTAAAGCATGCTCTTTGACTAGTGAATCAATCTCCACACTGACCTCTCTGCCTTCTGTCTTTCTCCTCTCCCGTCTATACTTCCCTCAGCTGCCAGGATCATTTTATCTGAAAAATCATTCAGTCCATATCTCCCCACTCCTCAGAAACCTTCAAAGCTTGTCTATCTACCTCCATATGGAACAGAAACTCCTAATTATCAGCTTTAAGGCACTCAACCAGCTCTCCCATCCTACCTTATCTCATTGACATATGATAAACCAATCCACACTTTTCACTCCTCAAACACTGATCTACTCACAGTACCCTGATTTCATTTTTCTAGCCATCAAGACTTTGCCCACATCCTCTCTAGGGTCATTCATTCATTCAATCATATTGACCACTTACTGTGTGCAGAGCACTGTACTAAGCGCTGCAGAAGTAAAATTCAGCAACAAATAGAGACAATCGCTGCCCACAGTGGCTCACAGTCTACAAAGGGGCAGTCCGGAACTCTTTCCCCCTTCCTCCAACAGATCACAGCACATCTCTCCCCACCTAACAAAGCTCTACTAAAATCACACCTCCTCCAAAAAGGCCTTTCCTAAGTCCCCATTTTTCCTATTTACCTATGTACTTGATCTGTCACCCTTAAGAATTTGATATTCATCCCATCCCCAGCCCTAGAACACTTTTGTACTTATCCATTTCTCCAACTGTAATTTATGTGAATGTCTGATTCTCCTGCTAGACTATTAAATGCCTTGGGGGTAGAGATGACATCTACCAACTCTATTGTGTACTCTCCCAAGCACCTAATACAGTCCTTGGTGCTCAATAAGTACCACTGATTGATTGGTTGATCCTTGTGATCAACATCTTATGAAAGGGAATTCCAAATTTCTCGATTCACACTAGCAGTTCATGAAAAATATAGATCTATAAAAATGAATTTCTGGTATTTAGGACAACATCCAAGAGCTTAAAAATGGATGCCAAATGGTTCTCTTTAAACTGAAACTTGGCTATACTCATAAAACCGAGTCTTCCATTTGCCCAAAATAGGAGCAGTGATGATTAATAGTTTGTCGGAAAAATTAAAGTTATGAATTTTGAAGTTTGTGAAATAAACTGACTGATCCAAAAGAGCCATTTTAGAAATGAGAATTAGAGATGAAAAATGAATGTTGACCAAATTCATTTGGTCATATGGTGCATTTGAGTAACTGGATTATAGTGCTATAGCAGAAGCCCTTCTTTATTGCGTTCACCTTCAGGAGCATATTCTTTGAGGGCAGGGATCACATACAGTAATTCTATTAGACAAGCAGCGTGGCTTAGTGGAAAGAGTACGGGCTTTGGAGTCCGTCATGGGTCATGGGTTCAAATCCTGACTTCACCAGTTGTCAGCTGTGTGACTTTGGGCAAGTCGCTTAGCTTCTCTATGCCTCAGTTCCCTCATCTGTAAAATGGGGATTAAGACTGTGAGCCTCACGTGGGACAACCTGGTCACCTTGTAACCTCTCCAGTGCTTAGAACAGTGCTTTGCACATAGTAAGTGCTTAATAAATGCCATTATAATTATTATTGTATTCTCTAAGTAATATAGTGCAGTTGTACACTGTCAATGATCAATAAATACTATTGGTTCATTGGTTTATTCACACCTGGAGATTTTATGTTCTTTTGGAAAAGGATCAAAATCACTACTATCAAAGTTTACTAATCTAAATGGCAAAGTGAAGCAGTGGAACAAACAGATCAGATAAAATTGATACATATATTTTAACACATCAATTCATCCTGAGTTTATTTCTGGCTCATACAGATACAATACTTAAATTATAGATGTAGAAATGATCCTTCCTTCAAAGACTAAAACACAACAAATATCCTCTGTTTCGAACCTTCCAATCAATCAGTCATATTTATTGAACACTTACTGTGTACAGAACATGGTACTAAGCTCTTGAGACAGTGCAATATAATAAAGTTGGTAGACACATTCCCTGCCCACAACGAGGTCACAGTCTACAGGGGGAGAGAGTAATTGTCTGTGGCTATGAAGAGAGAGGGCATTTCAGGCCAGAGGCAGGATGTGGGTGAGAGGTCGACTGCAAGATAGACAAGGCTGAGGTACAGTGAGTAGGTTGACACTAGAGGAGTAAAGTGTGCATGCTTAGTTGTAGTAAGAAAGCAATGAGGTAAGGTAGGAGAGGATAAGGTGATTGAGTGTTTTAAAGCCGATGATAAGCCATTTCTGTTTGATTGATGCAGAGGTGGATGGGCAACCACTGGAGGTTCTTCATTCATTCATTCAATTTATTGAACGCTTACTGTGTGCAGAGCACTGTACTAAGCACTTGGAAAGTACAATTCGGCAACAGATAAAGGCAATACCTACTCAACAATGGGCTCACAGTCCAGAAGGGGGGAGACAGACAACAAAGCAAAACAAGTAGACAGGCATCAATAGCATCAGTATCAATAAATAAAATTATAGATATATGCACATCATTAATAAAATAAATGGAATAGTTAATATGTACATACATACACAAGTGCTGTGGGGTGGGAAGAGGAGTAGGGCAAAGGGAGGGAGTCGGGATGGGAGGAGGAGCAAAGGAAAAGGGGGGCTCAGTCTGGGAAGGCCTCCTGGAGGAGGTGAGCTTTCAGTAGGGCTTTGAAGGGGGGAAGTGAGCTAGTTTGACAGATGTGAGGAGGGAGGGCATTCTAGGCCAGAGGTAGGACATGGGCCAGGGTTGATGGCGGGACAGGTGAGAATGAGGCACAGTGAGGAGGTTAACGGTGGAGGAGCAGAGTGTGCAAGCTGGGCTGTAGAAGGGGAGAAGGAAGGTGAGGTAGGAGGGGGAAAGGTGATGGAGAGCTTTGAAGCCAATAGTGAGGAGTTTTTGCTTCATAGGAAGGTTCTTGATGAGTGGGGAAACATGGCCTGAGCATTTTTGTAGTAAAATGATCCAGGGAGCAGAGTGAAGTATGGACTGGAGTGGGGTGAGACAGGAATCAATCAATCAATCAATCAATCGTATTTATTGAGCGCTTACTATGTGCAGAGCACTGTACTAAGCACTTGGGAAGTACAAATTGGCATCACATAGAGACAGTCCCTACCCAACAGTGGGCTCACAGTCTAAAAGGGGGAGACAGAGAACAGAACCAAACATACCAACAAAATAAAATAAGTAGGATAGAAATGTACAAGTAAAATAAATAAATAAATAAATAAATAGAGTAATAAATATGTACAACCATATATACATATATACAGGTGCTGTGGGGAAGGGAAGGAGGTAAGACGGGGGGATGGAGAGGGGGACGAGGGGGAGAGGAAAGAAGGGGCTCAGTCTGGGAAGGCCTCCTGGAGGAGGTGTGCTCTCAGCAGGGCCTTGAAGGGAGGAAGAGAGCTAGCTTGGCGGAGGGGCAGAGGGAGGGCATTCCAGACCCGGGGGATGACGTGGGCCGGGGGGTCGATGGCGGGACAGGCGAGAGCGAGGTACAGTGAGGAGATTAGTGGTGGAGGAGCGGAGGGTGCAGGCTGGGCAGTAGAAGGAGAGAAGGGAGGTGAGGTAGGAGGGGGCGAGGTGATGGAGAGCCTTGAAGCCCAGGGTGAGGAGTTTCTGCCTGATGCGCAGATTGATCGGTAGCCATTGGAGGTTTTTGAGGAGGGGAGTAATATGTCCAGAGCGTTTCTGGACAAAGATAATCCGGGCAGCAGCATGAAGTATGGATTGAAGTGGAGAGAGACACGAGGATGGGAGATCAGAGAGAAGGCTAGTGCAGTAGTCCAGACGGGATAGGATGAGAGCTTGAATTAGCAGGGTAGCAGTTTGGATGGAGAGGAAAGGGCGGATCTTGGCAATGTTGCGGAGCTGAGACCGGCAGGTTTTGGTGACGGCTTGGATGTGAGGGGTGAATGAGAGAGCAGAGTCGAGGATGACACCAAGGTTGCGGGCTTGTGAGACGGGAAGGATGGTAGTGCCGTCAACAGAGATGGGAAAGTCAGGGAGAGGACAAGGTTTGGGAGGGAAGACAAGGAGCTCAGTCTTCGACATGTTGAGCTTTAGGTGGCGGGCGGACATCCAGATGGAGATGTCCTGAAGGCAGGAGGAGATGCGAGCCTGGAGGGAGGGGGAGAGAGCAGGGGCAGAGATGTAGATCTGGGTGTCATCAGCGTAGAGATGATAGTTGAAGCCGTGGGAGCGAATGAGGTCACCAAGGGAGTGAGTGTATATTGAGAACAGAAGGGGACCAAGCACTGAAACTTGGGGAACCCCCACAGTAAGAGGATGGGAGGGGGAGGAGGAGCCTGCAAAAGAGACTGAGAAAGAATGACCGGAGAGATAAGAGGAGAACCAGGAGAGGACGGAGTCTGTGAAGCCAAGGTCAGATAACGTGTGGAGGAGAAGGGGGTGGTCCACAGTGTCAAAGGCAGCTGAGAGGTCGAGGAGGCAAGGAGGAAGCAAGGAGGTCAGCAAGGATGCTGATACAGTAATCAAAGCGGGATAGGATAAGTGCTTGGATTAACAGGGTAGCAGTTTGGAGGGAGAGGAAAGGGAGGATTTTGGTGATGTGAAGGTTGAACAGACAGGAATTAATGATAGATTGAGTATATGGGTTGAATGAGAGAGATGAGTCTAGGATAACATGAAGGTTACGACCTGGTGAGACAGGAAGGATGGTGGTGCTGTCTTCAGTGATGGGAAAGTCAGGAAGAAGACAGGGTTTGGGTGGGAAGATAAGGAGTTTTGTTTTGGATATGAGGTGTCAGGAGGACATCCAAGTAGAGATGTCTTGAAGGCAGGAAGAAGTGCAAGACTGCAGAGAGTGAGAGAGATCAGGGCTGGGAATGTAGATTTGGGAATCATCCACACAGACGTAGTAGTTAGAACCATGCGGAGTGAGTGAGTTCTCCAAGGGAATGGGTGTAGAAGGTTAATAGAAGGGGATGCAGAATTGAATCTTGAGGGATCCCCACAATTAGGGGGTTGGAGGCAGAGAAGGAGCCAGTGAAGGAGCCTGAGAATGAGCAGCCAGAGAGATGAGGAAAACCAAGAAAGGACAGTGTCAGTAAGCCAAGGTTGGATAATTATTCCAGGAGAAGGGTGGTTGACAGTACCAGAGGCAGCTGAGAGCTTGAGGGAGATTAGGATGAAGCAGAGGTCACTGGATTTGGCAAGGAGATCACTGGTGACTTTTGAGAGGGTGGTTTCTGTGAAGTGAAGGAGACAGAAACCAGATTGGAGGGGGTCAAGGAGAAAATTGGAGGAGAAGAAATGGAGCCAATGGGTGTAAACAAATCACTCAAGGAATTTGGAGAGGAAAGGTAGGAGGGAGATGGGGCAAGAACTGGAGGGAACCATGGGGTCAAAGGAGTCAGTCAGTAAGTCAGTGAGTCAATTGTACTTATTAAGCGCTTATTGTGTGCAGAGCACTGTACTAAGCACTTGGGAGAGTATAAGGATATAACAGACACATCTCCTGCCCACAATGAGCTTACAGTCTAGGGGAGAGACCGACATTAATATTGATAAATAAAATTACAGATATGTACATAAGTGCTGTAGGACTGGGATGGGGGATGAATAAAGTAAGCAAGTCAGGTTAATACAAAAGGGAGTGGAAGAAAAGGAAAAGAGGGCTTGGTCAGGGAAGGCCTCTGGGAGGAGATATGCCTCCAATTCATTCATTCAATCATATTTTTTGAGCGCTTACTGTGTGCAGAGCTCTGTACTAAGCGCTTGGGAAGTACAAGTTGGCAACATAAAGAGACGGTTCCTACCCAACAGCGGGTTCACAGTCTAGAAGGGGGAGACAGACAACAAAACAAAACATATTAACAAAATAAAATAAGTAGAATAGTAAATATGTACAAGTAAAATAAATAGAGTAATAGATCTGTACAAACATATATACAGGTGCTGTGGGGAGGGGAAGGAGGTAGGGCAGGGGGGTGGGGGAGAGAGGAAGGAGGGGGCTCAGTGTGGAAAGGCCTCCTGGAGAAGGTGAGCTCTCAGTAGGGCTTTGAAGGGAGGAAGAGAGCTAGCTTGGTGGATGTGCAGAATCTCAGGTGGCTGAACATCACTTGTCCCTCTAAGAATAAGACTTTGAAGGTGGAGAGAGTGATTGCCTTTTGGATATGAAGAGGGAGAGAGTTCCAGGCCAGAGGCAAGATGTGGAAGAGAGAAGCAGTGTGGCTTAGTGGCAAGAGCACGGGCTTGGGAGTCAGAGGTCATGGGTTCTAATCCTGCCTCGGACACTTGTCAGCTGTGTGACTTTGGGCAAGTCACTTAACTTCTCTGTGCCTCCGTTACCTCATCTGTAAAATGGGGATTAAGAACTGGGAGCCCCACGTGGGACAACCTGATTAACTTTTATATACCCCAGCACTTAGAACAGTGCTTTGCACATAGTAAGCGCTTAACAAAAACCATCATTATTACGTGGGCAAGAGGTTGGCAACAAGACAGATAAGATCAAGGTACGGTGAGAAGGTTAGCATTAGAGGAACAAAGTGTGTGGTCTGGGTTGTAGTAGGAGATAGTGAGGTACTGTTTTTTTTAGAATAAGGGAGACTTGGGCATGTTTGAAAACAGTGGGAAAGAAACTAGTTTGCTTTATTTCACCTTACAGAGAAATAACGAATCAATTTTTAGAGTTATTCTCTCCCTATTAGATTGTGAGGTGAAGGTGGAACTGAAAATAATTTTCATCATTCAGTGCAGTTAATGTGCAATCATTGACACTCACTGTGGGCAAGGAATGTGTCTGTTTATTGTTATATTGTACTCTCTCCCAAGCAGTTAATACAGTGCTCTGCATACGGTAAGCACTCAGTAAAATATGATTGAATGAATGAATGATTAATGCATGCAATACCTAACCCCTTCAAACTGCGCAGAGTTTATACATAAAATTGTCCTTCAAACTTGAAGCCACTGATGGAAAATTCTTCACCTCTGAGTTTTTGTGTGTGACTTTGCTATTGACAGTCTTTTGTAGTCATCAGTATATATTAGCACAGTGCTAGGCATATAGTAGGTGCTTACCAATTACCACAATTATTATCATGATCATTATTGTAGTTGAGAATTAACGGTGTTCACCCTGTCAGGAGAAATTTACATATCTTTAAATTATAAATCACTTATTCATTCATATTAATATCCCTCTAAACTGTAAGCTCGTTATGGGTAGAGAATGTATCTGCTAATTCTGTTGTACCATCACTCTCCCAAATGCTTAGTACAGTGCTCTGAAATAGTAAGCCCACAATAAATACCATTGATTGACTGAAATGTATTCTTGCAAGTTTATGGACACAAAATTTTCAAAGACAAGGGTAGGAAAAACATCTGTGAGAGAAAAGATAAATGCATTCAGGCACAGTATATATATATATATATATATATATATATATATATATATATATATATATGTGTGTGTGTGTGTGTGTGTGTGTATATGTATGTATATATATGTATGTATATATGTATGTATATATGTATATAGATATATAATGGCATTTGTTAAGCACTTACTATGTGCAAAGCACTGTTCTAAGCATTGGGGTAGGGATACAAGGCGATTAGGTTGTCCCACGTCAGGCTCACAGTCTCAATCCCTATTTTACAGATGAGGTAACTGAGGCACAGAGAAGTTTAAGTGACTTTGCCCAAAGTCACACAGCTGACAAGTGGCGGAGCTGGGATTAGAACTCATGACCTCTGGCTCCCAAGCCCGGGCTCTTTCCATTGAGCCATGCTGAAAGAAAGTTGCATGTGTGTGTGTGCATGTGTGCATGTGTGTGTGTGTTTATGTGTCTTGGTGAAGGCAGTGTGCAAAGTGGAAGATTTGTGGCCCTGGAAGTTGAATAACCAGTATTTTGGACCTACCTCTATTACGTGTCTACTGTGCAACCTCAGATAAGTCATACTTTCATTATTCATTCAGTCACATTTACTGAGCATTTAACTGCGTGCAACACACTGTACCAAGTGCTTGGGACAGTACAATATGACAACAAACAAAATAAACTTGAATGCAACTATTTCTTCTGACATCAGAATGGCATCCTCTCCAGATATATGTTGTCAAACGAATGTTTCCTAATTAGTAAATGGTATTCCATCCCACACATGTAGTAAACATACACAGAAATAATAATAATAATAATGGCATTTATTAAGCACTTACTATGTTCAGAGCACTGTTCTAAGTGCTGGGGAGGTTACAAGGTGATCAGGTTGTCCCACAGAAGGCTCACAGTCTTCATCCCCATTTTACAGATGAGGTAACTGAGGCACAGAGAAGTGAAGTGACTTCCCCGAAGTCACATAGCTGACAATTGGCAGAGCCAGGATTTGAACCCATGAGCTCTGACTCCAAAACCCAGGCTCTTTCCACTGAGTCACGCTGATTCTCTATAAACATAATAGTAAACATAATAGAAACAGCATGGTGCAGTGGATAGTGCATGGGCTTGAGAGTCAGAAGGTCATGGGTTCTAATCCCATCTCTGTCACTTGTCAGCTGTATGACCTTCTCTGTGACTCAATTACCTCATCTGTAAAAATTCAGATTGAGACTGAGCCCCACGTGGAACAGGGACTGTGTCCAACCCGATTTGCTTGTATCTAGCCTAGTGTTTAGTACAGTTCCCAGCATATATTGACAAATACAGTTATTATTATTATTATTATCACTATTATTACCCCCTTGTACTTTGGGAGAACTAAAAGTGGTAATAGTGGATTGCTGCCTGCTTCCAGCCAACTCCTGTAGACAGAACAAAAGGTGAATCTCGAACAGGTGATTCTGAAAGAACAGATGTGCTTTGAGTGTTTTGCCCTCAATTTTGTGAGACATAACAAAACCTTTTCCAAATCCTGTGACCCGAGGAACACCTAGCTGAATTAGCTTGGTTGAAAACTAGCTTTTCTTTTAGTTTCTTTCAGTCTTAGTGTTCCAGGACAATTCCTTTAACACCAGTTATTCCTTTAAGGCCCGAATTATTGGATATGGTCATTCTGTTTCAATAGCATTAATCAAGTCTAATTGAACTCCTCTAAAACAATGGATTTGTAATCCAAATAGATGTAACACCCTCTGGTTTGATATGACTCACAATTTGCAGTGTCAGTTCTGACACATTTCTCTAGGAGGTGATCTCAGATGTGAACCATTTAATGTATTTTGTTGAAACAATCCCAATACACTCCCTCCTTAGTTACAATATATTCCAAACTACTATTCCTTTTGTCAGGGGCAGCCTGCTTTTTAGTTTGTTCTTCTTCCTGAACCGAATTTTTCAACCTTCACCTTCATGTTCCTAAGCTAGTTATTAGTCATCTAATTACAATGCAAAGCTTCAATTAGTTGATTCAGAAAAGCAGCCTTTAGCCTCATTTTCCCCTTTTGATTATTTCAACATTCTTAAAATGTCAGTACAGCTTTTCTCTTTCTCTTTTTTTCCGACGGTATTTGTTAGGTAAATACTATGTGCCAGACATTGTACTAAGCACTTGAAAATTAGGTTGGACAAAGTCCCTGTCCCACATGGGGCTCACAGTCTCAATCCCCCTCTTATAGATTAGATGACTGAGGCACACAGAAGTGAAGTGACTTGCCCAAGGTCACACAGCAGACAAGTGGTGGAGCCGGATTAAAAACCAGGTCATTCTGTCTCCCAGTCCCATGCTCTATCCACTAGGTCATGCTGCTTCATTCATTCATTCATTCGTATTTATTGAGCACTTTCTGTGTGCAGAGCACTGTACTAAGCACTTGGGAAGTACAAGTTGGCAACACATAGTGACAGTCCCTACCCAACAATGGGCTCACAGTCTAGAAGGGGGAGACAGATAGCAAAAGAGAACAAGTAGACAGTGCCAAGCACTGTTCTAAGTGCTCTCGGTTCTAAGCGCTGGACGCGTCTAAGCACTGTTCTAAGCGTTTCACTTGCTGCTGTGTGACCTTGGGCAAATCAATTAACTTCTCTGTGCCTCAGTTACCTCACCAGTAAAATCGGGATTAAGACTGTAAACCCCACATGGGACACGGACTCTGTTCCACCTGATTAGCTTGTACCACCCCAGTACTTAATACAGTGCCTGGCACATAGTAAGCATATAACGTGTCATTAAAGAAAAAAAAAGCAAAGAGTATTCGGAAAAAATGATACCACTTTCAGCTGCAAGGAGAGAGTAAGCAAGGTCCCAGATTCCCATCTCATTCATTCATTCATTCAGTCAGTCACATTTATTGAGCACTTTCTGTATGCAGAGCACTGTCCTAAGAGCTTGGAAAGTATAATTTGGCAACAGATAGAGACAATCCCTACCCAACAACAGGCTCACAGAACTCCCTCCCGCAGCCAGAAGTTTCCACACCTTGCTCTCTTCTACCTTTGATGAGGCAGCACTCTTGGTCAGAATTCTAGGAAATGAACCCTCAAACAAGCTGCACACTTGGTGGCATAATGATGTCAGCATGTTAACCAAATCAAAGAAACATTTCGGGTCTTCTGTCTCCACCTAAGTTAGCCAATTTCTGAAGAAAACAACTCAGTAACCAAAGTCCAGTACCTTCTTATAGAGTGCAGAGGAACAGCAGCTAGAATATATCTTCTAATCCTGGTTCTGCCACTTGTTTGCTGTGTGACCTTGGGCAAGCCACTTAACTTCTCTGTGCCTGTTAACTCATCTTTAAAATGGGGATTAAGACTGTGAGCCCCATGTGGGACAACTTGATTACCTTGTATCTACCCCAGGTTTAGAACAGTGCTTGGCACATAAACGCTTAACAGATACTATTATTATTATTATTATTATTATTATTATTATTATTATTATTATTATATGTCTACAGCTAATATCCACTTAGCTCCAGGGAGAAAATGTGAAAATAATCTCAACGCTTCCCTGCCCCCACCTAACTCAAAATTGACTCATCAGAGTTCTGAGCCTCTTGCACTTCTATCCTGCTGTACCCTAAGAGGACCCTATACAGAACAAACTGTTTAGTGCAGGAGACAATAACAATTGCGGGATTTGTTAAATGCTTACTATAGAACAAGTACTGTAATAAGTGCAGAGGCAGATACAAGATAATCAGGTCGCGAACATTCCCATAAGTATGGGGAAGAACAGGTATGGAGTTCCCATTTTACAGATAAAGAAACCTAGGCACAGAGAAGTTAAGTGACTGGCCCAAGGTTTCACAGGAAACAAATGGAAGAAGCCAGGATTAGAACCCAGGTTCTCTGGCTCCCAGATCCATCCTCTTTCCACTGGACCATGCTACTCCAGTGAAACCTTCAGCTCAATGAAAAAAAGAAAACCATAAAAAACTTGCAGTTGTCTGTTCCATTTTCCCCACCAGGACAAAGAGAGATCATTGGAAACCCAGAAAGTCTACAAATTGTCAATGAATTATAGTAAGTGAGGGCATGAGGGAAGGGCCAGAGGGAAGACAGGAGCTCATGTGAGTTCTTGAAATAAATAGAAAGGGATTCCAAGGGCTAATTCTCTTCCACAATGACTGGGCACATGGTGAAATAATCTAAATTTGTTGACCAAAATTTTCCACTTTTCCTGGGTCTAATGGGGTCCATGGTGTTCTTATTCAACACAGATGAGCAAATTTTTCTTTCTGGACCCAAAGCAAAAGCTCCATCTCTCCTTCCTCTTTTCTACTGGATTATTGCTAGCAAAGAAAGAGTCAAATAGACTGTTCTGTTCCACTCATTAAAAGTAAAAACACTGGAAGAACATTGGCAGGGGGAGGGTGCCAATCTGCCTGGAGAGTCAAAGTGTTAATAAAATTAGAAGAGAAAAAGTCCTTCTAGAAAACACCTTATTCAGCCTTTTGGAATTGGTAGAGGCATAAACCATTGGAAAGCATCCATTATTACAAGAGAAGAATCCCAATTAATTGTGCCTGCACAAACATGTTCTGAACTGCCTCAGATCATTAAAAAAAAGCACAATTATAACAAGTGGACAACTGAAGGGGGAGGTAGAATAATTTTTTTCCCTGTCATCCACAGTTCATACTTATAATGTGGAGGGGAGGACACTGGCTTTGAAATGAAACACTTCAAATTCTCAGAGTTCGATCCCACTCTCAGAATCACCCTGGCATCCCAAAGTCTAGGAGGGTGTCCAGGTTTATGTGCTCATACCTAGTCTTTAAATATTCTCATGACAGGGCCTTAGATTCTCTATAGATTTGCACATTTGATAACAAATACTTCCACCCTAGGCCCTGGATAAGAATGAGATAAAATCAGGTAAATATTTAACACAATGATATGAACAATTAGCTGTTTTATCTCATCTCCCCTGCAGCTAGCTTTTCCCTGCAATTTATGGAGTCTATATTCTCAAGCCAGGCCTACCCAGCTGCCAGGAGTTGCAAAAGGGAGATTCGAAAGGCAAAGAGAGGCTCTGAAGCTGCACCAACTACTTGGGAAATAACTACAGTATTTAGGAGTCCGAATGGATGACATTTCATTTCAACAACTTAATGAAATGAAAATGGACTGAAAGATATTATGCAACACTTAAGTGGCTAACTGAAAGGAAAGACATAGTCTTGATAGTATGATAAAGGCTTTTGCTGAGTGAAGGGGCGGGGAGAGACAGAGACAAAGAGGCAGAAAGAGATGGAGAGAAAGCCAAAAATATGCTCTCTGCCTCCTTTTTTCCAATGGCTGCTTTTTAACCAGTAGATCCACATAGTGTAGTGAATAGAGCACGGGGCTGAGAGTCAAAAAGTCATGGGTTCAAATCCAAGCTCCACCACTTTTCTACTGTGTAGCCTCTGGCAAGTCACTTCACCTCTCTGTTCCTCAGTTACCTCATCAGTAAAATGGGGTTTGAGACTGTGAGCCCCATGTGGTACAGGGATTGTGTCCAGTGCAATTTGCTTGTATCCCCCTGTGCTTAATACAGTGCCTGGCACATAGTAAGTATGTAACAAATATTATTACTATTATTATTATTTTCATTCATTCATTCATTCAATCATATTTACTGAGTGCTTACTGTGTGCAGAGCACTGTACTAAGCACTTGGGAAGTACAAGTTGGCAACATACAGAGATGGTCCCTACCCAACAACGGGCTCACAGTCTAGAAGGGGGAAACATATAACAAAACAAAACATGTGGACAGGTGTCAAGTCATCAGAACAAATAGAATTAAAGCTAAATGCACATCATTAACAAAATAAATATAACAGTAAATATGTACAAGTAATGCAAGGGAGGATATGGGGATAACCCTGGACAGGGACTGAGAATTGATTCCAGGCCAATTTGTCAGCTGGATAAGACACCAAACTCAGATTTGAGTTGGACTTTGTTTGTGGATAGTTTAAGTAGAATCCAACCAATAGTATTTATTTCACATCATCATAAACAAAGTTGGGGAGAAAAGTCATATAGAAACCAGGCTGGTTGGAGCTAAAAAGCAAAACCCGAAAGCCTGGATATGCAATTTGGTAGATTGATGATGATTTGGGGGTTCTTTGAACAATGAGGTTGTTTGATGTTTTCACTTCAGGTGTTAGACATTCAACCACTTGTCCTCTCCCTTGAACTTGAAATCATCGGTGGGATTAAAAGCTCCAAATGAAGGAATTGTTTGATGTAATAAGGACAGGAACAAAGGTCCTGAGGTACAAGAAGCTGGAAAAAGGAGTGCCAAATTGTGGATTTTGATTATTTCACAAAGGAAATCAGACCTCCTGAAAATGTCTGAGAAAAAGGGGATTTCAGGGATACAAATCCCTATCTATTGTGGTGGGTTAGCCTGCTAGAATTAAAATGCTGGTCCTCATGGGAAGGAAGGTAGATTTCTCGTAAACTCCATCCCAGTGGTGAGGCCACCATTTCTACACTCAGCCCTCACAAAGTGATATTAATCATATAAAATATGGAAAGGCAGCATGGGAGGTAATCACTTTGCTTCACAGTTTCCTCCTTTTCCGTTCAAATCCAGTCAACCGTTTAAGGAACATAAACCTCTTTAGCTGTCAGTTTGTTAAACCAAATAATGCAAGATCTAGCTCATCATTGTTATCTACTGGGATCTCAATTGTTCTCTTCATCACTGTTTCCATGGAAATTACTTATTTGGTCCATGAGGACTCCAAGTTACAGCTGCACAGTTTTACAGGTTGTTCGGGGAGCATCTAAGCAGAAACTTAAAACTCTGAATCGAGCAGCACTGCAATGGACTGCCAAAAGATCTTTTTAAAACATCCATCAGTGTTATGTATCTCTTTAAGAGGAACAGAAAATAAGATGGGAACACGGCTCTGAAAAATCATGTTTAAATATTAAAATGGACTGGCATTCCTGCAACCAGCAAATGGATGGCTGTAAAATGAACTGATGTGGGCAGAGAAATTGATTTCAGTTTAAGGCATAAAATGATGTGCTTAGGATGGAAATGCACTAATAATCCATGTCATTCTTTGTATTATAAAGTGTCCTCGCTTCAGAGAGCCCAAAGCCAAGTGCTGACCTATTTCAATCTACAAATGGTTGGCATATCAGGTAACTGTGTAACAGCCTTAGCCGTGAATTCATCTGGTAACCCCACACGGACCTGATGTTACCCGCAGCCTAGAACCAAGTGCCAGATGGGCTAAAATTAGAGAAGATAAACTCCTTTGCCTTGTGACTAAGCAAACTACAGGTTACACCAGATAATTATTATTATTACTATTATTAATAATAGTACTTGTTAAGTGCCAAGCACTGTTTTAAGCACTGGAGTAGATACACGTTAATTAGGTTGGACACAGTCCCTGTTCTAAATGGAGCTCACACTCTTAAGCCCCAATTTACAGATAAGGGAACTGAGGCCCAGAGAAGTGAAGCGACTTGGCCAAGGTCATAAAGCAGACAAGTGGCTGAGCTAAGATTAGAACCCAGGTCTTTCTGACTCCTAAGCCCATGTTTTAACCACTAGGCCATGCTGCTTCTCATACAGCTTAAGGCCAATGTGGTAACAACCATTCGACAATCTAGCAAGTGAATGTGTCCTCATCAATTGGCTGCCTGGAATCATGTCCGTATGTTAAATGGCTATCTTCAGCTCTTTGCAGAGTAAGCGCTCAATAAATACTATTGATTTCTTGATTAATTGAATTGTCAGGCTCCCACCGGACCATTTGTCAAATTGTCAAGTCCCACTGGAAGTTCATTGCCAACTCTGAGTCAGCTCCCCCTTTTAGACTGTGAGCCCACTGTTGGGTAGGTACTGTCTCTATATGTTGCCAACTTGTACTTCCCAAGCGCTTAGTACAGTGCTCTGCACACAGTAAGCGCTCAATAAATACGATTGATGATGATGATGCCCTCTAGTGAGTAAAATATTCCAAGGGGGTGAATTCAGAGCATGGCCTAATGGATAAAGCACAGGCCGGGACACAGAAGGTCCTGGATTCTTATCCCAACATTGCCATTTGTCCGCTGTGTGAACTTGAGCAAGGCATTTAACTTACCCGTGACTCAGTTAACTCATCCGTAAAATGGGGACTAAGACTGCTAAGCCCCTCAAGGGACATGGACTGTGTCCAACATGATTAGCTTTTATCTACCACAGCG
This sequence comes from Tachyglossus aculeatus, assembly GCF_015852505.1. Classification (NCBI taxonomy): domain Eukaryota; kingdom Metazoa; phylum Chordata; class Mammalia; order Monotremata; family Tachyglossidae; genus Tachyglossus; species Tachyglossus aculeatus. The sequence goes on from NC_052069.1 coordinate 54,225,255, forward strand.
CTAAGTACAATGCCGCACATAGTAAATACTCAACAGAGAAGCAGCGTGGCTCAGTGGAGAGAGCCCGGGCTTGGGAGTCAGAGTCATGGGTTCTAATCCCTGCTCTGCCACTTGTCAGCTGTGTGACTTTGGGCAAGTCTCTTAACTTCTCTGTGCCTCAGTTACCTCACCTGTAAAATGGGGATTGAGACTTGAGCCCCACGTGGGATAACCTGATCACCTTGTATCCCCTCTAGCGCTTAGAGCAGTGATTTGCACATAGTAAGCACTTAATAAATACCGTAATAATTATTATTAACAAATACCATCAAAAAAGTGCATGGAGGTGCAGTATTCCTAGCATAGAGCTCATAAGACTTGTTACAAGACAACCAAGCTTTCCCCTATTGGAATGCCCTTCAAATCCTACACATTACAGTTCTCTGCAGAACAAATGCCCTCCTAAAATCTCACCTCCTCCAGAAAGCATTCCCTGATTACCTTCAATCTCTTCAAGTAGTGTCATCCTAACAGCACCTCTTAAAAAGTACATATGTACAGCCATCCTTAGAACTTATATTCCAGGTATTCTACTTATTTATTCATTGCTTCTATACTTTTGCTATTAACAGTTTGTTCGCCCTTTCAGCTCCCACAATTTGTGTCTGTCTTTTTCCCCTGGTAGCTTCCATTTCCTGCCCACATTTAACTTGCTTACATTTTATACTTTCATAGGTTTCCTCTACAGAATATCCTTTCCACTTGACCATTTATTGCTTCCTATTTTTTTTTTAATGGTATTGGTTAAGGGATTAGTAGGTGTTAGGTCTGGACACAGTTCCTGTCCCACATTCATTCAATCATATTTATTGAGCCCTTACTGTGTGCAGAGCACTGTACTAAGCGCTTGGGAAGTACAAGTCGGCAACATATAGAGACGGTCCCTACCCAACAACGGGCTTTAAGGCTCACAGTCTTAATCCCCATTTTACAGATGAGGCACAGCAAAATTGAGTGATTTGCCCATGATCACACAACAGATAAGTGGCAGAGCCAAGAGTAGAACCCAAGTCCTCCAACTTCCAGACCAGGGATCTTTCCATTAGACCATGGTACTTCCTATAATGAGTTCCTTTATAAAAAGTTTCTAAATAAGCATCCAGGTCAGCCCCCACTATTTCTCACTCTATTATCCTTTCAGCAACTTCCCTACCACAGCTACCTGGACTCCCGCCAAACCTCAGTCTTCTTGTCGGCAGAGAAGAGGCCTTATGCCTCAGAGGGGGCTCTGCTCATTCATTCATTCATTCAATCATATTTATTGAGTGCTTACTGTGTGCAGAGCACTGTACTAAGCGCTTGGGAAGTACAAGTTGGCAACATATAGAGACGGTCCCTACCCAACAGTGGGCTCACAGTCTAGAAGGGGGAGACAGAGAACAAAACAAAACATATTAACAAAATAAAATAAATAGAATTAATATGTACAAATAAAATAAATAGAGTAATAAATCCGTACAAACATATATACATATATACAGGTGCTGTGGGGAGGGGAAGGAGGTAAGGTGGGGGAATGGGGAGGGGGAGGAGGGGGAGAGGAAGGAGGGGACTCAGTCTGGGAAGGCCTCCTGGAGGAGGTGAGCTCTCAGTGGGGCTTTAAAGGGAGGAAGAGAGCTAGCTTGGCGGATGTGCAGAGGGAGGGCATTCCAGTCCAGGGGGAGGATGTGGGCCGGGGGTCGGTGGTGGGACAGGTGAGAACGAGGCACGGTGAGGAGATAAGTGGCAGAGGAGTGGAGGGTGTGGGCTGGGCTGGAGAAGGAGAGAAGGGAGGTGAAGTAGGAGGGGGCGAGGTGATGGAGAGCCTTGAAGCCAAGGGTGAGGAGTTTTTGCCTGATGCATAGGTTGATTGGTAGCCACTGGAGATTTTTGAGGTTTTTGCTCCATGACTCTATCTCCAGTCTTCTTCCATTGCGGTTTTCCAAAATTTAAAGTACAATAAAAACTTAAACTGTAAAAGACATTCATTCATTCAGTCATATTTCTTGAGCACTTACTGTGCGCAGAGCACTGTACTAAGCGCTTGGAAAGTACATTTCAGCAACATAGACATCCCTGCCCACAACGGACTCACAGTCTCCAGACAAGGGGAAAGTTGGGAGCAGGAGGTTAGTGACAACCAGACACAGAGAGAAGCTTAGTTTTAGAGATGCGAAGAGAGTGGTTAAGTAAGAGGAAGAGGGCTGACGGGGTGCCTTAAAGCCAATGGGCAGGAGTTTCTACTTGAAAAGTTCGATAATTCACCAAGAAATAAGGCAAACAGACACCCTCAGCTTTGTGTCAGTTTAAGACTCTCTTCCTCTACCACAGGACAATAATCACAAGATTCAGTCACACCAGTGGTGTCCCGACTTGTTCTGATTGGTCATCCCCAACTCCCCACCCTTTCCATCTAAATAAGTTTTGCCATTTTATAATGTGAATTATTTGCCTTATGCAACTAAGATAAAAGAGTCTCGGGCACTGTCCATACAGAACACTGAATTAAAAACTGCTTGATCAGCCTGTCTCTTTTTTCAGAAGATAATTTCCACAGTTCCCCGGTCTTTGTTCTCTTTGGGTCTCTTCCAGTTCTGTGCTAGCTTGATGAAACTCTCCCAGGCAGTATCACACAAACCAACAATGAACTCACTGGCTATGGGTCAGAACTTTCTTTATGGTAATAAAAGCATTTTTATTTTTAGTCAAAAGTTATTGCATCATTTGACAAAATATCAGAAATCCTCAAAGATCCAGGGAGACTCGGAAGAGGCAAGAACCAGGCCAGGTAGTATTCAGATGTCTTGAAAACTATGTTTGTTCAATTTTATTCTAAGGAAACACACATTTGCCCAGCAAATAACTTCAGAGTTTGTTCTTTTTTTATGGTATTTGTTAAGCGCTTACTAGGTATCAAATCCTGTTCTAAGTGAGGATGTAGGTACAATGAATTAGGTCAGACATAGTCCCTTTCCAGCATAAAGCTCACAGGCTAAGTAGGAGGGAGGACAGGGACTCCATTATACAGTTTGGGAACCTGAGGCAAGAGAAGTTTAATGATTTGCCCAAAGTCACATAGCAAGCAAGTGGAGGAACAGGATTAGAACCCAGGTCCTTCTGATTCTCAGGCCCATTCTCTATCCACTAGGCCATTCTGCTTCCCTAAGAGCACTACTTCAGGTGAATTTTCAATTTAAAAAAGAAAAGTTCTGACATGGCTCTTTGAAAGTTGTAAAGAGAGACTGCATATTCCCATTAAATGGTATTTCAAAGTCAAATACGCTAAATACATGTGCCCATATAAAATAATGGGAAAAATGAATTGTTGATACTGATTGTATCATTATAAAATCACTGGAACACTTATAAATTGGCCAGCTGAGGAGCCCTGAATCTAGGTTCCATGCATTTTCTTCCCATAATTAATCTCAATCACTTCCATTATCGTGTTTATGCAAATTTGTATATGTCTCTACCATTAAGGAAATTATGGGCAGGGAATATCACTGTTTATTGTTGTATTGTACTTCCCCAAGTGCTTAGTGCAGTGCTCTGTACACAGTAAGTGCTCAATAAATATGATTGATTGAATGAGTTAATGAATGTAACCCCTGTCTTTTCTTTCAATTATACTTTTGTGTGTTGGAAGAGAACAGGAGTAGATTCACCACATTACCTGGAGGTAATGGCTTGAATTCTTTCAGTCCAGAGCCACCAGGAGCAGAGGGATACGGATTGTAGATGGGTAGAAGAAGTAAATGCAATCATACCAAACTATGCTCATGTACAATTATATACCACACCATATACTTTGTTGGGTTGCTAACTTTCTAACATGATTATTATTGGTAATGCCTTCCAGGCATTCCAATTATAATGGGCAAACATGCAAGGCACATGATACCTGATAATAAAACCAGGTCACAGAACAGTAGGAGGGAAGAATAATGTCTGAGTAACCAAGCATGAAGATAGAGTCATGGGTCTGTAACAAATAATTTCAATAATGGAAATAGAAAAGCTCTCCATTATTGTCTTCTGGCATTGGGGACGACATTATAAACATGGTTTGTTCAGATTCAATTGAAGAATTATCATAGATGTCATCTGAAAATGGTTTATTTCACTACAGGATCCAACCCTATTTCCCCTCAAAATGACTCTAGCACCATACTGCTTGCTGGTTCAGGGAGAAGTTTTCCCGCCTCACTAATAATAATAATAATGGTATTTGTTAAGTGCTTACAATTCCACAATTACAATTCCGCAATTCCACAGTTGTGGAATATGTACAATTCCACAGTTAAAAAGATCAAACGATGTCTGATCTTATTATCTGGTATTTACCCCAATGCTTAGCACATAGTAAATGCTTAACAAATTCCACAATTATTCTTACTCTCTTTATTATTATTACAGGCTTCTTACCCCACCTGACCTCTAATAGTAATAAAATAATGATGGCATTTGTTAAACGCTTACTATGTGCCAAACACTGTTCTAAGCATTGGGGGGATACAAGGTGATCACGTGGGGCTCACAGTTTTAATCCCCAATTTTACAGATGAGGTAACTGGGGCACAGAGAAGTTAAATGGCTTGCCTAAGGTCACACAGCTGACAAGTTGTAGACCGGAATTCAAACACAAGACCTCTGGCTCCCAAGCCCATTCTCTTTCCACTGAGCCACGCTGCTTCTCTCCCAAAAGAGAAGGCAAGAAACTACTCCAATGTTGGATTTAAGAGGGTCCTCCAAGGGATACACGATACAGATGTTAATTGGCTAAGCTGTATTTGATTGGATTAAGGGTGTCAGTAGGCAACCTTAACTGATCATCCGCCACCCAACTGAGGGGGTCGGTTTACAGCATGCTCATGAGCTATATGCTCTGATTGGTACCTGCAGAGATGATCTAATTGACTAGAAGATCTGTCAATTTTCTGCCACAGTGAAATCATTGTGGGACATAGAGATCGAGAGAAAAATAAAAATGTTTCTGAAAAATTAAAATCAGTAGTCTTCCTCATCCCCATCCCTGTTTGCTCCACCACACTCATCGCTTGCCTAGAGCTGTATCCTTCCCCCTCGCACTCTCCCTGTCCGGACTGAAGCAGTCACCCTCAACAGAGAGGAGAAGCAGGATGAAAAACCAAAGACACAGTCATCCTGGATCATCTGGATATGGAGCCATGAGTTGGGAGAGAAAGGCCACTGTAGGACTGGTGGAAGCCAGGATTTAGGTAAACATCCCACCTTCCATCTTCCCTGGTTTCTCAGAGGGATCATTTCTGTATTACTGTCACCATTTCCTGTGAGGGGGACAGCGAGGCAGCTGTGGGAGGGGTTGGAGTTGAGCTCACCAAATGTCCCTCCTCCCCCCGCCACTCTTTCCTGCCTCAGCCCCCTTGTAGTTTAAAACACTTGGACATTGAAGGAGTTGGTAAGATATTGCAACAGCTTGTCAGATCATCTTGGAGAACTTTGCCAAGTAAAAGGGTCACAGTTCATAGTCCTTTGAGAAACACCCCATGGGCCTAAACAACTCCTGTGTATATTTCCAACTGAAGGTGATACAAGGAGGAGAAAGAAAGGCCCCAACAATTTGGGAAATATATATATATATTTTTTAATACTGGACTTATTCATGTCTCCCCACTTAGTAAAATAATCCTTGATTGGTTGCCCATTCCTCTCCACATCAAGCAGAAACTCCTCAGCACTGGTTTTAAATTAGCTCTCTCCCTTCTAATAATAATGATGGTATTTGTTAAGCGCTTACTATATGCCAAGTACTGTTTTGAGTGCAGGGGGAGCTACAAGGTAATTAGGTTGTCCCACATGGGGCTCACAGTCTTAATCCCCTTTTTACAGATAAGTAACTGAGGCACAGAGAAGTTAAGTGATTTGCCCAAAGTCACACAGATGACAAGTGGAGGAGCTAGGATTAGAACTCATGACCTCTGACATCCAAGCCTGAGCTCTTTCCACTAAGCCACACTGCCTTCTACTTGTCCTTGCTCCTTTCCCATTCTATCCAACGTTGCATGTTTTGCTTCCTCTCAAGCTGATCCACTCACTGTGCCTTATTTTCATCTGTTGCTATAACTACCTCTAGTTTATGCCCTCCCTTCTGCCTGGAATTCTCTCCCTCTTCATATCAGGCAAAAACTCCTACCCTCGTCTTCAAGGCTGTCCATCACCTCGCCCCCTCCTACCTCACCTCCCTTCTCTCCTTCTACAGCCCAGCCCGCACCCTCCGCTCCTCTGCCACTAATCTCCTCACCGTGCCTCATTCTCGCCAGTTCCCACCTTCGACCCCCAGCTCACATCCTCCCCCTGGCCTGGAATGCCCTCCCTCTGCACATCTGCCAAGCTAGCTCTCTTCTTCCCTTCAAGGCCCTACTGAGAGCTCACCTCCTCCAGGAAGCCTTCACACACTGAGTGCCCTCCTTCCTTTCCCCCTCCTTCCCTCTCCATCCCCCCGCCTTACCACCTTCCCCTCCCCACACCACCTATATATATGTATATATGTTTGTATGCATTTATTACTCTATTTATTTATTTATTTAATTTGTACATATTTATTCTATTCATTTTATTTTGTTAATATGTTTTTTTTTTTTTGTTTTCTGTCTCTCCCTTCTAGACTGTGAGCCCACTGTTGGGTAGGGACCATCTCTATATGTTGCCAACTTGTACTTCCCAAGCGCTTAGTACAGTGCTCTGTACACAGTAAGCACTCAATAAATACGATTGAATGAATGAATGAATGAAATCTACTCACTGTGCCTTATTTTCATCTCTTGTTATACCTACCTCTAGCTTATGCCCTCCCTTCTGCCTGGAATTCTCTCCCTCTTCACATCTGGCAGACCACTGCTCTCCCCACCTCAAAACCCTTTTAAAATTACATCCCCTCCAGGATATCTTCCCTAATTAATCTTTCATCTACCCAATCTATTTCCTCCACCATTGTCACTTTAGCACTTGCCTGTCACCTTACGTTACCCCCAACCACTTCTGCCTTAGCACTTACATGCATGTCCTTAAAATCTATTGTTGCCTCCTACCAGCAATTTGTCAATCTCAGGGTCACACCTGGAGAGTTTCCAGTACTCTAGCAGTCTCAACTACAAGAGGGAGAGTCAAGCAGAGGCATACCCATCCCATTCCTAGCTCGGCCAGTGGCTAGAGAATGGTAGGCAATCTGCTACAAGTCAAAATTCCCCTTTGCTGGGCAGCAGCAGCATGGGAGAGAGTCGAGCTGGACACTCAGGTTTACTGAGCAGAAGGAGGCATTGGTAAACCAATTCCATATTTTTACCAAGAAAACTCAATGGATTCACTACCAGAACAGTTGCAGATGGAGGTGGGGTGTTCTGGGAGAGATGGTGTCTATGGTGTTGCTGTGAGTCAGAGATGACTCAACAGCATAAGACAAGACCAGTAATTTATTTTGGTGTCTTTTTCCCTCACTAGATTGTAAAATCACTGAGGGCAGGGACTCTGCCCTCTAACTCTATTTTACTCTACCAACCACTTAGGGTAATTCTCTGCACAGAGCAAGTGCTCAGGAAATACTGTTGATGAATGGGTTGAAAAGTGAGACCATTTCATGTTCTAACAGATAGAATCCCATCAAAATGAGAGTATATCTTTGCATTGCCAGCTCACTGAAAGTTAGGACTACAGATGGGCAAGTGAGGCACTTCCAGTATGAATTCTAAACTGAACTTTAATATCACTTGGATACACAGAAACGAGAAACTCTTCAGATTTATATGGCAATTTTTCTCAATCAATGGTACTTATGGAGCACCTTATTGTGTACAGAGCATGGTACTAAGCACTTGGTAGGGTACAATACAACAGAGTTGGTAGATATGCTTCTTGCCCACAGCACTCAGCTGCTTGCTTGCCCATATAAAAGATCACTGACTCAGAGGGAGATGTTTCCCTGATTACAATAATCCCTCACTCACCTTTAGACGTTCCAATGGGGTTGGGGAAAATAACAATTCCCAAGTTTCTCAGCCCCCAAGATCCAAAATAACAAAGTCAGGGAAACTGATGCCTCTGAGTTTCTGGACCGTTCAGGTTTTGGGGGTTTACATCTGGGTTTTCTCTAGACTGTAAGTGCATTATGGAACATGTCTACCAATTCCATTATACTGTACTTTCCCAAGCGCTTAGTACAATGCTTTGCACACAGTAAGCACTGAATAAATATGATTGATTGATTGATTGATCCAGGAGCATGTTTTCCCCCCAGTGCTTAAGCGTATGGGTCCATGTCAAGTTAAAGGCAATAGTGAATCTTGATGCCCTGTTCAGTATGAGAAAAGACATGCTTGGTTTAGACAGGCAAGAAATAAGCATATAATCCATCAATAAATCATTGGAATTTCTTGAGCACTTACTCTGTGAAGAGCACTCTACTAAGCACTTATTAGAGTACAATACTGCAGAATTAGCAGACACATTCCCTGCCCTTGATAAGCTAAGACAAGTAATTAGCAGAGAAGACAACTAACCAATGGAGGGTTCCTGACAAAGCTAGACCTGGCTCATTTCCAGGCATTCTGCTAAATCAATATGTGGAAAGAGGGGGTGGGAATTTGGCTGCAGTTTCTCTTTTGGCATGCACGTGCTGCTGTCAATGCATAGGGCTAAAAAACTTCCAAAGGTTTGAAATGCAACCAGCCATATCGCGGACCCACGATACTTACATTCCCAATGCATACCTATCAGTATTTTCCTGTAATTTATCAATCTTGCTATTGATTCTTCTGGTCACTACATCATGAGACTGTAAGCTCCTCAAGGGTAAGGTTCACATCAATTATTTGTTTTATATGTTCCCCAGGTGTCTAATAATAATCATTATTATTAACAATAATGATAATATATTATTATACTTCTATTTTAATAGTAATACTTCTATTTTTTCTAAAGCACTTTAATGAGAGCATTTATTTTGTCCCCTCAATATCCCTGTAAGATTAAGTATTATTATATTATTATCTGCACTTTAATTTTGCAGTTCAGGGGGAAATGGAAACCAAAGAACATGCACAGAGACAGGCCCTGTAAATGGGGAAATCCACTGGCACAGCATGGATAATGATAATAATAATAATAATAATAATAATAATAATAGCATTTATTAAATCCTTAGTGTGTGCAAAACACTGTTCTAAATGCTGGGGAGGTTGCAAGGTGATCGAGTTGTCCCACGGGGGCTCACAGTCTTAATCCCCATTTTACAGATGAGGTAACTGAGGCTCAGTGACTTGCCCAAAGTCACAAAGCTGACAACTGGCAGAGCCGGGATTTGAACCCATGACCTCTGACTCCAAAGCCCATGCTTTTTCCACTGAGCCACGTTTAGCAGATAAAAAATACAGAAGGTAGTATTTTCAGGCACAACTCATATGCAGATATGGTATATCATCCTCAGTAGAAACGTTATATATATGTGTGTGTGTGTGTGTGTGTGTGTGTGTATATATGTGTATATATATATATATATATATATATATATGAAGAAAAAGAAAAAGCTCTATATTTCAGGAAATTAAAAAAATGATGCTTAGCATGATTAAGTAACAGAGCTTCAGAAAGCCCTCATTGCCATTAGAAGCATTTTTTCCAGGATATTGTTTCGGCTCCGAATTAAAAGAAATCTTCAAAAATATTTCTAATAGTACTGGAAGAGGGAACTAACCAAGCTTACAATAGATTTGAGTTGTCGAACTAAAACACCTGACCATTTCTGAAAAAACGGTGTGCTCCATGTTTCTAAATGACCTTATATGGGCTCTGAGAGAATCCTGCAGTGTTTTACATGCTAGGCTTCTGAACATGGGGGGAGACATAAACAAAATAACCCAGGTGGAATATTTTCCTCCTTAACCCAGTAGAAATAAGGTACAGGTAATCGGGCAGCTTCCATTTTACATGTAACTCGGGAAATCTCTGTATCTGGCGTCTCTCAAGCTTTTTTTCTTCAGTCCATTCATCACACTGAATTCCTGTTTTGTGCTCTGGCCATTACCTTCAAAAATATCTCCTTTCAAATATTACATTGCTCTAATCAGCTCTCACTCTTCCATGGCAACAGCCCCAGGGTAAGGGCTCCTCTGTCAGGCTTCCACTGTGAAATGAACCTGAAGCCGCTGACACATATTTCACTACGTGTCAGTGAAAACACTCTGTCCAGATGATTCACTGTCTTTTACAAGTCAGTGACCAATTTTCATTTCTGGCTCTGTAGTTCCTAGATAGCTTTCAGGAATTTTGTTCAGAAAGACACAAGCTCCTAGGACTGAATTTTGGGATTTTTTTCTCACCAGGATTAGGTGGTTTAAGCCAAAGCAGGTCAAATAAGAACTGGCATTGTCCTCCAAAATCAATCTCGTGTTACCAGAGAGAAAATCTAATCTACTTCGCATTTGGAAGCAGTTAAATGTTTCTCATCCCTGGCACTGAGTTTACACAGAAATGCAGAATGCTTATATTATATAAATATCTCTAATTTGTGGTCCAACTTGTACTTCCCAAGTGCTTAGTACAGTGCTCTGCACACAGTAAATGCTCAATAAATACGATTGATTGATTGATTGATTGGACCTTTCCCTAATGTATTTATTTACATTAATGGGTGTCCCCCACCTCTAGACTGTAAGCTCAATGGGGATAGGGAGCATATCTTCCAATTCTGTTGCATTTATTATATTCATTCATTCATCAAATCATATTTATTGAGTGCTTACTCTGTGTAGAGTACTATACTAAGTACTTGGGAGAGCACAGTACAACAGTAAACATACACGTATATATTCCATAATAAGCTTACAGTCTAGATGGGGGTAGACAGACATTAATATAAATAAATTACGGAGGGGTACATAAGTGTTGGGTCTAGGAAGGGGGATGAACAATGGGAGCAAGTCAGGGTGATGCAGAAGGGAGTAGGAGAAGAGGAAAGGGGGGCTTAGTCAGGGAAGGCCTCTTGGAGGAGATGTGCCCTTAGTAAGGCTTTGAAGGTGGAGACAGTAATCGTCTGTCAGATATGAGGAAGGAGGGTATACCAGGCCAGAGGCAGGATGTGGGTGAGGGGTCAGCAGCAAGATAGACGAGACTGAGGCACAGTGAGAAGGTTAGCATTAGAGGAGCAAACTGTGCAGGCTGGGTTGTAGTAAGAGAGTAGAGAGGTGAGGTAGGAGGGGTCAAGGAGATTGACTGTTTTAAAGCCAATGGTGAAGAGTTTTTGTTTGATGGGGAGGTAGATGGGCAACCACTGGAGTTTTTATGGAGTGGGAAAATATGTGCTCCCCCAAGAGCATAGTACAGTGCTCTGTATATGGTAAGCATTCAATAAACACCAGTGATTGATTATAGTAGAACTGGCTTGAGACACTAAGTGGGTGAGAAACCCCTTCTGGAGAATCCCTTGATCATTTTATGGAAAGTTGCTGTGGGTTTGAGTGGGGTCCATGTCCAAGAAGGGTTGGCTATAGAAGAATTTCTTTTTGCCAATCAATGTTATTCATTATGCACTTACTTTGTGCAGAGCAGTGTACTATAAGTATTTGAGAGAGTGCAATATAATAGAGTTGGTAGATATAATCCTTGCTCTCAGGTGCGCTACAATATATTGGGGAAAACAGGCATTAAATACATTACAGGCATGGGAAATGGGTAGTATAAGGATATGTATGTAACTACGGGGTGGGGGCAGGGTGGAGATTCAGGTGCTTAAGAGGTACAGACCCAAGTGCATAGGTGATGCAGAAGAGAGGGTAAATAGGAAATTGAAAGGTTAGTCAGATAAGGCTTCCTGCAGGAGATACAATTTTTAGGAGGGCTTTGAATATGGGCAGAGCGGTGGACTGTTGGCTACAAAGAGGCAAGGAGTTCCAGGCCGGACATGAGTATGGGGTTGATGGTGAGAGAGAGAAGATCGAAGTACAGTGAGTGGGTTAGTGTTCCAGAAGTGAAGAGTACTTTATGTGACATTAGGTAGGAGGAAGAGAGCTGACTGAGTGTCTTAAAACTGATGGGTAAGTGTTTCTGTTTGATACGGAGGCAGATGAGCAGCCGTTTGAGGTTTCTGAGGAGTGGGGAGATTTGAAGAGAATGTTTTTCTACAGAAATTACCCAAGCAGTGGAGTGAAATGTGGAGTGGAGGGGGAAGAGGCGGGAGTCAGGGAGGTCAGAGAGGAGTTTAATGCAGTAGTTCGGGCAGGATATTACAAGTGCTTGAGTAGCAGCATGGCCTAATGGATAGAACAAAGTCTGGGAGTCAAAAGGATCTGAATTCTAATCCCAGCTCTCCCATATTAATTAATTAATTATGGCATTTGTTAAGCGTTTACTATGTGCAAAGCACTGTTCTAAGTGCTGATAATAATTTTATTTGTTAAGTGCTTACTCTGTGTCAAGCACTGTTCTAAGCACTGGGGTAGATACAAGGTCATCAGGTTGTCCCATATTGGGTTTACAGTCTTAGTCTCCATTTTAAAGATGAGGTAACTGAGGCACAAAGAAGTGAAGTGACTTACCCAAGGTCACACATCTGACAAGTGGCGGAGTCAGGATTGGAACCCACAATCTCTGACTCTCAAACACAGGCTCTTGCCACTAAGCCACGCTGCTTCTCATATGTCTGCTGTGTGAACTTGGGCAAATCACTTAAACTCTCTGTGCCTCAGTTTCCTCATCTGTAAAAGGGGAATTAAGGCTGTGAGCGCCACATGGTTCAGGGACTATGTCCAACACAATTTGCTTGTATCCACTCCAGCACTTAGTACAGTGCCTGGCAAATAATAATAATAATAATGTTGGTATTTGTTAAGTGCTTACTATGTGCCAAACACTGTTCTAAGTGCTGGAGTAGATACAAGGTAATTAGGTTGTCCCACATGGGGCTCACAGTCTTAATCCCCATTTTACAGTTGAGGTAACTGAGGCACAGAGAAGTTAAGTGACTTGCCCAAAGTCACAAAGCTGAGAAGTGGAGGAGCTGGGTTTAGCAAGCTCTTAACAAATACCTTAACAAATACCATAAAAAAGTGCTCATCCCAGCAAGCTAGCAGTTTGGATTGAGATGAAGGGGCAGATTTTAGAGCTGTTATGAAGGTAGAACTGCCAGGATTTGGTGACAGATTGAATATGCAGGATGAATGAGAAAAATGAGTTGAGGATAATGTCAAATTTACTGGCTTTTGTGTCTGGGAAGAAAGGGCTGTGTGACAGTGATAGGAAAGTCAAGGGGAGGAGAGGTTTTGGTTAAAAAGACAAGGAGTTCTGTTATGGTCATGTTAAGATTTTCAATAGGCCATCCAAGTAAAGATGTCTTGAAGATAGAACTGTGAGCCCCATGTGGGTTGGGACTGTTCATTTACCTCAGTGCTTATTAGAGTTCTACACACATAAGTAAATACTGAAAAAATACCACAGAAAAGGTCAGGGATGAATAGGTAGATTTGGGGATCATCTGCTAAAATAAGGTAATTGAAGCCCTAGGGGTGAATGAGTTTGCAAATTGAGTGGGTAGATGGAGAATAGAAGGGGACCCAGAATTGAGGCTTAAGGGATTCCCACAGATAGAGGGTAGGAAGCAGAGGAGAAGTTGGCAAAAAATTCCTGGAATGCATGGCCAGAGAGATAGGAGGAGAACCCGGAGAGGGCAGTATCACTGAAGTCAAGGTTAGGTAATGTTTCCAGGAGCCTTCTAGACTGTGAGCCCACTGTTGAGTAGGGACCATCTCTATATGTTGCCAACTTGTACTTCCCAAGCGCTTAGTACAGTGCTCAGCACACAGTAAGCATTCAATAAATACTATTGAATGACTGAATGAATGAATGAGAAGGGGGTGTTCTACAGTGCAAGGGCAGCTGAGAGGTTGAGGAGGATTAGGATGGAGTAGAGGCCATTGGATTTGGCAAGAAGGAGGTCCAGTGGAGTGCAGGAGGTGGAAGACAGGTTGCAAGGAGTCAAAAAGAGAACTGGAGGATAGAAAGATGAGGCAGAGGTATAAAACAACTCTAATTTTTAAAAAAACTTTAAGAGGGAGATAATTGGCTGTTGTCATGGGGTTAAAGGAATTTTTTTTAGGATGGGGATACATGGGTTTGCTTGAAAGCAATGGAGAAGGAGCAGGTAGAGGGTGAACAGTTTTAGATGGCGGTCAGGGAGAGAACATCCAGTGGTTGTCTATCCACCGCTGTATCGAACAAAAACTCACCATTGGCTTTCAAGCATTAAATCACATTGCACCCTTCTATCTCACCTCACTACTCTTCTACTAAAATCCAGCCTGCACACTTAACTCCTCCAATGCTAACCTTCTCACTGTACCTCGATCTTCTCTATCTCACCATCGATCTCTTGCCCACGTCCTACCTCTAGCCTGGAATGCCCTCTCTCTTCATATCCTATAGACAATCACTCTCCCCAACTTCAAAGCTTTATTGAAGGCACATCTCTTCCAAGAAGCCTTCTCTGACTAAGCCCTCCTTTCCTCTTTGCCAACTCTCTTCTGCATCGCGCTGAGGTGCTCCCTTTATTCATTCCCCCTCCCAGCCCCACAGCACTTATGTACATATCTGTAATTTTATTTGTTCATATTAATGTCTGTGTCCCCTTCCAGACTGTAAGCTCATCAAGGGCAGGGAATGTGTCTTTTATATTGTTATACTATACACTCCCAACTGTTCAGAACAGTGCTCTGCTCTGCACAAAGTAAGGGCTCAATAAATACAATTGACTGATTGACTGTCAAGTGTTTTAATGAGGTGTGAAGCAAATGGGGGTGAGAGGTTCAGATGAATGGGTAGGTTTTAAGAGAGGGTGAGAGATCTCCTCTGGAGGGGAGTAGAACTGGAGAAGTGTAGGGGAGATTTTAGGGAGATCATGTCTGATGACTTCACTCCTTCCATTCCCTGATCCCAAGCCCCCTATATTTTTCTTGATACAAATTAAACATTTGCTCAGTACTTGAGGATTGGTAAACGAAACATCTGACAAAAAGCACAGTCCCACATCTTTTATGCTTAGGCGCCCTTAGAGATTAAATGTTTTCTTCTCTTTCATTTGAATTTTGAAAAATAATCTGAGAATTTTAATATTTGTCTTACTCTGCCCCCTTGTGGTGCTAGGTGCGCTAAATCAGCTAAAGCGCAATACTCTAAAGGAAAATTGAACACCGTGAAACACCGCAGGACTCCATAGGACTCCATAACGCTTCAGATTTGTTGATGGGAAAAGAAAACACTGACTAAAGGAGAATAGAATCAGTAGAATACAGTAGTAGAATCGCATCAATTGAAATGAGTGGCATCTAGTAAGATTAGATGCAAAGAGGAAACAGACAACAGACTATAATGTACCGAGAAAAAAAACAAACCCAAGCCTCTGGGATTGTGGAAAATAAAATGAAATTTAATAGTGCATTTCTTATTGTATTATTTTATATTTCTTATTTTAAGGTTTCTTATTTTAAGGTTTCATAGCACTGTAAGCAATAATAACTACTTCTTACAACAACTTTTTAGCAATCCAATTTTGGTTGCATTTCCCATGACAAACTCAGTGATGAGAACTTTTGCCTGCTGCAGTGATCAGTCAGTTGCATTTATTGAGCAGTTAACTGTCTTCAGAGCACCGCATTAAGAATTTGAGAGAGTACAGTGGTGTTGGTAGATATGATATGATATGATATGATCCCTGCCCTCAAGGAGTTTACAATCTAGTCTCTAAGTCGACCTCACCACATACCCAGCACCTTGCCCCCTCCTACGTCACCTCCCTTCTCCCTCTGCTCCTCTGGTACTTCCCCTCTGGAGAAGCAGCGTGGCTCAGTGGAAAGAGCCCGGGCTTTGGAGTCAGAGGTCATGGGTTCAAATCCCGGCTCCACTAATTGTCAGCTTGTGTGACTTTGGGCAAGTCACTTCACTTCTCTGGGCCTCAGTTCTCTCATCTGTAAAATGGGGATGAAGCCTGTGAGCCCCCCGTGGGACAACCTGATTACCTTGTACCCCCCCCCCCAGCGCTTAGAACAGTGCTTTGCACATAGTAAGTGCTTAATAAATACCATTATTATTATTATTATTACTAACCTTCTCACTGTGCCTTGTTCTTGCCTGTCCCACCATCGACCCCAGGCCCACATCCTACCTCTGGCCTGGCATGCCCTCCTTCCTCAAATCTGCCTAACTAGCACACTTCCCCTCTTCAAAGCCCTACTGAAAGCTCACCTCCTCCAGGAGGACTTCCCAGACTAAGACCTCTTTTTCCTCTGCTTCCCCTCACCCCCCATCATCCCGACTCACTCCCTTTGCTCTCCCCCCCGCCCCACAGCACTTGTGTATATGTGTACATATTTATAATCATAATTCTATTTACTTTTATTAATGATATGCATATATCTATAATAATTCTATTTATTTATAATGATGCTACTGATGCCTGTTTACTTGTTTTGATGTCTGTCTCCCCCCTTCTAGACTGTGAGCTCAATGTGGGCAGGGATTATCACTATTTGTTGCTGAATTGTACTTCCCAAGCACTTAATACAGTGCTCTGCACACAGTAAGCACTTTACGACTGAATGAATAATAATAATAATAATAATAATGGCATTTATTAAGCTCTTACTATGTACAAAGCACTGTTCTAAGTGCTGGATGATTGAATTCCCTCACCTTTTCTGTAGAGTACTAGTCTCACATTCCTTCACATTCACATTCCTTCTCTCTTTTTCTATCCCTACATTGATTCTTGAGGACTTCAATACTCAGGTGGATGTTCCTGACGGCCCATCCACTCCCTGCTTTCTATCTCTTCTCACGCTCCTACTCCACTCCAGCTTGGCCACTCACCAATTTGGACACACACTCCATCTCATCACCTCTAGTTACTGTACCAACTCTGAAATCCCTCTATCTGACCACAACCTCCTCACCTGCCTTCACCCCAACACACCTCCTCCCGAAAAATCTGTCCTGTTCCCCCACAGAGACCTCCGATCTTTTGACCCCATCCAATCTTCCCAGGTCGTCATGCCCCATTTAGTTTCCATATCCAAACTACCGTCCCTTGATGACCAAATTGACACTCTCAACACCACCTTCTCTACTGAACTCAACTCACTTGCTCCCCTATCCCTTTGTCGATCTTGTACCATTACCCCACAACCCTGGATCACCTCCACAATCTACTTCCTTCACTCCTGTACATGAGCAGCAAAGTGCTGCTGGAAGAAATCTAGATGACAGGTCAACCTCTTCCTCCTCAAGTTCATTCCTGTGTGCTTTAACTCGGTCTTCTCCCCTACCCAGAAAAATTATTTGTCCATCCTTATTGACTCCCATGCCCATTGCCTTCACCACTTGTTCCAGATGTTCCACTCTTCTTTTTTTTTTGTATTTAAGTACTTGCTAAGTACTTAGTACTCACATCCGCCAAGCTAGCTCTCTTCCTCCCTTCAAAGTCCTACTGAGAGCTCACCTCCTCCAGGAGGCCTTCCCAGACTGAGCCTCCTCCTTCCTCTCCCCCTCCTCCCCCTCCCCATCCCCCCGCCCTGCCTCCTTCCCCTCCCCACATCACCTTTATATATGTTTGTACAGATCTATTACTCTATTTTTTTACTTGTACCTATTTACTAATCTATTTATTTTATTTTGTTAATATGTTTTGTTTTGTTGTCTGTCTCCCCCTTCTAGACTGTGAGCCCGCTGTTGGGTAGGGACCATCTCTAGATGTTGCCAACTTGAAATTCCCAAGCACTTAGTACATTGCTCTGCACACAGTAAGCACTCAATAAATATGATTGAATGAATGAATGAATGTTGCCAACTTGTACTTCCCAAGCACTTAGTACAGTGCTCTGAACACAGTAAGCGCTCAATAAATATGATTGATTGAATGAATGAATGAATGAAAGTAATAATAATAATAATGTTGGTATTTGTTAAGCGCTTACTATGTAAGCAGAGAAGCAGCATGGCTCAGTGGCAAGAGCCTGGGCTTTGGAGTCAGAGGTCATGGGTTCAAATCCCACTCCGCCACTTGTCAGCTGTGTGACTTTGGGCAAGTCACTTAACTTCTCTGTGCCTCAGTTACATCATCTGTAAAATGGGGATGAAGACTGTAAGTCCCGTGGGACAACAACCTGATCACCTTGTAACCTCCCCAGCGCTTAGAACAGTGCTTTGCACATAATAAGTGCTTAATAAATGCTATCATTATTATTATTATTATTATGTGCAAAACATTGTTCTAAGAACTGGGGAGATTACAAGATGATCATGTTGTCCCACGGGGGGCTCACAGTCTTAATCCCTATTTTACAGATGAGGTAACTGAGGCCTCCAGGAACTGTTCTAAGCCCTGGGGTATTTACAAGATAATCAGGTTGGACACAGCCTCATTTTACAGATATGGTAATGGAGGCACTGAGATGTGAAGTGACATGTCCAAGGTCACACAGCAGAAGAGTGGCAGAGCTGGGATTAGAACCCACATCCCTCTGAATCCCAGGCCCATGCTCTAAACACTAGGCTATGCTGCTCAACATCCTATCCCTCTGTCTCCCCCATCTCTTGCCCTAACAATAATAATAATAATAATAATAATAATAATAATGGCATTTATTAAGTGCTTACTATGTGCAAAGCACTGTTCTAAGCACTGGGCACTCTTCTAAGCGCTGGGATGGCCTGGTCACATACTTTATTGTCAGGTCTATCATTCTTCTCAAGGAAACATTGCAGCAAATCATTTCCCCACTGACCCTTATGAGCAAGAGTTGCAAATTCATGGAATATTATTTGATAAATGGTTAGTGAAATGGAATATTTAAAGAGAAGAAAATTAAAATAAGAACAAAAGAATGCCTTGCTTCCACCAGGACTATATTGAGAATACACAACAAATATCACATTCACGGGTTCTGATGGGAAATGTCATGATATTAGAGACCAAATGGAAAGAATTAGGGCTTTATGTCATGTTTCCTTTTATAATAATAATAATAAGAATGATGGCATTTAAATGCCATCATTCTTCTTACTATTAATTAAGCACTTACTATGTGCAAAGCACAGTTCTAAGCGCTGGGGAGGATACAAGATGATCAGGTTGTCCCATGGGGGCTCACAGTCTTAATCCCCATTTTACAGATGAGGTAACTGAGGCACAGAGAATTTAAGTGACTTGCCCAAAGTCACACAGCTGACAATTGGCGGAGCTGGGATTTGAACCCATGACCTCTGACTCCAAAGCCCGGGCTCTTTCCACTGAGCCACACTGCTTCTCTATTGAAAAGACTAGAGAATGGAATAACTGCTAAGTCCTGCCAGTTCTTTCTCCACAGCATTTCCTGAATCAATTTATTCATCTCTACCCAATCATCAACATCAATCGTCTTTATTGGGCGCTTACTGTGTGCAGAGCACTGTACTAAGCGCTTGGGAAGTACAAATTGGCAACATATAGAGACAGTCCCTACCCAACAGTGGGCTCACAGTCTAAAAGACTGTCAGCTACTACCCAGGGCAAGCTCTTAGGGTATCCCAGTAATACTAGTGAATCAGCTTCCTCACCATTCTCCCTGGCTCTAGCCTCTTTCCACCATAGTCCGCAGGCCACAATAACTAGATCATCGTCACAACATTGCTAAAATCCACCCTTTCCTCTCCATGCAAACTGCTACTCTGCTGATCCAAACATTTATCCTATCCTGCTTTTCATTTGTTCATTGAATCGTATTTATTGAGCGCTTACTGCGTGCAGAGCACTGTACTAAGATCTTGGAAAGTACAATTTGGCAACAGATAGAGACAATCCCTACCCAACAATGGGCTCACAGTCTAGTCAGGGGGAGACAGACAACCAAACAAAACAAATAGACAGGCATCAATAGCATCAAAACAGATAAATAGAAATGTAGATATATACACGTCATTAATAAAATAAATAGAATAATAATAACTGTATCAGCCTCTTTGCTGACCTCCCTGCCTCCTGTCTCTCCCCATTCCAGTCCATACTTCACTCTACTATATGATCACTTCTCTAAAAAAAATTCAGTCCATGATTCCCCACTCCTCAAGAATCTCCAGTGGTTTTCCATCCATCTCTGCATCAAATAGAAATTCCTAACCATCAGATTTCGAGCACTCAATCAGCTTTTCCCCACCCTCCTTTGCTCGCTGATTATTACTATAGCCCAGCCCGCACACTCCACTCCTCTACTGCCAACTTGCTCACTGTGACCTGATCTCATCTATTTTGCTGCTGACCGTTTTCCCCACGTTCTCCTCTGGCCTGGAACTCCCTCCACCTCCATATATACCACACTGCCACTCTCTCCACTTTCAAAACCTTATTAAGGTCACATCTCCTCCAAGAAGCCTTCCTTGATTAAGCCTCCTTTTCCCTGACACCCTCTTCTTTCTGCATCATCTATGCACTTGAATCTATGGTCTTTAGACATTCAATATTCACCCCACCCTCAGCACCACAGCACTTATATACATATCTGCAAATTATTTATTTACATTAATTTCTGTCTTCCCCTCTAGACTATAAGCTCACTGTGGGCAGGAAACATGCCTACCATCTATTGTACTGTACTCTCCCGCACACTTAGTACAGTGTTCTGCACCACAGTGAGTGTTCAATAAACACCATTAATTGATTATCTCCTTCCAAGCCCAACAAGAACATGGTACCAAGTATTCAGTACTTTCAACCAGCTTTCTTTGCCTTTTATATTGGATCTCTTCATCTGCTATTCCTTAAGCACCCCACTTTCTACTCTCCTTTCTCCAATCCCTTGCTCAGTAACTCCCTTCTCCACAAATCTTTGAAGACTTCTTAAAATCCTTCTTCCTCCAGAAAACATTCCCCAGTTACAAATATCCCATTATATTACCCCAAAGTCACCCATCTCAACACTTTTGCATATTCAAATTATCATTCAATTATTTATGCTGATATTTCATCCTGGTATATTAACTCCACTATGCATTTCATCCTTATTTTCCCTTCTGCTGCTTTTGTCCTCTAGACCGTAAGCTTGTTGTGGGCAGGGAATGTTTCTACCAACTCTCTTGCATTGTCCTCTCCCAAGCACTTAGTACAAAGCTGCACACAGTAAGTACTCAATAAATACCTTTGATTGATTGATTCTGCTGCCCCTAATTGTAAATCATTTTGAATGTCTGTTTCATGCTTTATATTGTAAACTCCTTATAGACAGGGAATGTTTGTTTTGTTTCTCTGGTACTTTCCCAAGCACTTTGTACAGTGCTTTGTATCAATCAATCAATCAATCGTATTTATTGAGCGCTTACTATGTGCAGAGCACTGTACTAAGCGCTTGGGAAGTACAAATTGGCATCACATAGAGACAGTCCCTACCCAACAGTGGGCTCACAGTCTAAAAGGGGGAGACAGAGAACAGAACCAAACATACCAACAAAATAAAATAAGTAGGATAGAAATGTACAAGTAAAATAAATGAATAAATAAATAAATAAATAGAGTAATAAATATGTACAACCATATATACATATATACAGGTGCTATGGGGAAGGGAAGGAGGTAAGACGGGGGGATGGAGAGGGGGACGAGGGGGAGAGGAAAGAAGGGGCTCAGTCTGGGAAGGCCTCCTGGAGGAGGTGAGCTCTCAGCAGGGCCTTGAAGGGAGGAAGAGAGCTAGTTTGGCGGATGGGCAGAGGGAGGGCATTCCAGGCCCGGGGGATGACGTGGGCCGGGGGTCGATGGCGGGACAGGCGAGAGCGAGGTACAGTGAGGAGATTAGTGGTGGAGGAGCGGAGGGTGCGGGCTGGGCAGTAGAAGGAGAGAAGGGAGGTGAGGTAGGAGGGGGCGAGGTGATGGACAGCCTTGAAGCCCAGGGTGAGGAATTGCTGTCTGATGCGCAGATTGATTGGTAGCCACTGGAGGTTTTTGAGGAGGGGAGTAATATGTCCAGAGCGTTTCTGGACAAAGATAATCCGGGCAGCAGCATGAAGTATGGATTGAAGTGGAGAGAGACACGAGGATGGGAGATCAGAGAGAAGGCTAGTGCAGTAGTCCAGACGGGATAGGATGAGAGCTTGAATGAGCAGGGTAGCGGTTTGGATGGAGAGGAAAGGGCGGATCTTGGCAATGTTGCGGAGCTGAGACCGGCAGGTTTTGGTGACGGATTGGATGTGAGGGGTGAATGAGAGAGCGGAGTCGAGGATGACACCAAGGTTGCGGGCTTGTGAGACGGGAAGGATGGTAGTGCCGTCAACAGAGATGGGAAAATCAGGGAGAGGACAAGGTTTGGGAGGGAAGACAAGGAGCTCAGTCTTCGACATGTTGAGCTTTAGGTGGCGGGCGGACATCCAGATGGAAATGTCCTGAAGGCAGGAGGAGATGCGAGCCTGGAGGGAGGGGGAGAGAGCAAGGGCAGAGATGTAGATCTGGGTGTCATCAGCGTACAGATGATAGTTGAAGCCGTGGGAGCGAATGAGGTCACCAAGGGAGTGAGTGTAGATTGAGAACAGAAGGGGACCAAGCACTGAACCTTGGGGAATCCCCACAGTAAGAGGATGGGAGGGGGAGGATGGCATCCCATCCCATTTGTAGTCATTAGGCACTAAATAAGTGCCAAGAAAAATAAATTATTCATATATTTGGACCAATATATTGGGGTATGTGTGTTTTGTCTCAAAGATTTTTGAATTTTTATAGGGCCAAATTTACTTACTGGTTTAATGTTTTTCAGGCAATAATGTGAAAGTACGATTTGTTCATTCATTCATCTGTTCAATCATATTTATTGAGTGCTTACTGTGTGCGGAGCACTGTACTAAGCGCTTGGGAAGTACAAGTCGGCAACATATAGAGATGGTCCCTACGCAACAACGGGCACACAGTGTAGAAGGGGGAGACAGACAACAAAACATGTAGACAGGTGTCAAAACCGTCAGAATAAATAGCATTATAGCTATATGCATATCATTAGCAAAATAGAGTACTAAATATGTACAAGTAAAATAAATAGAGTAATAAATCTGTACAAATATATACAAGTGCTGTGGGGAGGGGAAGGGGGTAGGGCAGAGGGGAGGGTTGGGGAGGAGGAGAGGAAAAAGGGGGCTCAGTCTGGGAAGGCCTCTTGGAGGAGGTGAGCTCTCAGTAGGGCTTTGAAGGAAGGAAGAGAGTTAGCTTGGCGGATGTGTGGAGGGAGGGCATGCCAGGCCAGGGGAAGGACGTGGGCTGGGGGTTGATGGTGGGAAAGGCAAGAATGAGGCACGGTGAGAAGGCGGAAGAGGAGCAGAGGGTGTGGGCTGGGCTGTAGAGGGAGAGAAGGGAGGTGAGGTAGGAGGGGGCAAGGTGATGGAGAGCCTTGAAGCTGAGAGTAAGGAGTATGTTTTGACCAAAATAAAAGAGATTTTAAAGGAGTCAGTGAAGAACAGTCTAGTTATCCTTCTTCTGTATCACAACATTCGCATACAGTCTGGTTACAAACTACAACTGGTAATGGAATGGTAAATTAAAGAAGTTTAAGAGAACCAGCCCTTGAAAACTCATTTTTGAATAGATATGCACCTGTGCAAGCAAATAAACTGGTAAGTTCTAAGTGCTGGACCAAAACACAAAACATACAAAGAGAAATGTTTAATTAGTTCTTAATAAGACCTTCAGACAATGCAGAAAGTTTGTGTTTTAGACTAGCATTAAAGACAGATAGCTAACCTGAAGCAAGCTCATCTTTACCTTTTTCATTAATAGTTTTCTGATAAAAATTATTTTCAGTTACAGATCCCCAGTATTGGTGTAGCTATTCAAAAAATACCTTAATGAATGATTAGCTATTCCAAAATGTTCGTTGCAATCCTAAGGATAATGAGGATATTTGGTGGCAGGAGTTAACTTGCTAGGATTCTTTTCTGGATGAAAATCTGACTCTGAATTCTGCTACCACCACAGGAAACAAAAAAGGAAAAAGAAGAACCACTGCATCAGCCTCCAGTCAGGCAGGACTGGAGCCCTTCTAAACATTTGTTTCAGATTTCCCAGAGGAATGCTGCAACCCACATATTTGTTTAAACTGGTTTAAGCACATTCTGGTTTTTAACATGAGTTGCAGATTTCAGAACCCTACCATGGAAAAAGCCATTGCCTCATATTTGGCATGTTTTGTAGGGATCCAGGATAAAATTAAACACCTTAGGATGTGGAAAACACAATAATCTATCATTACTCATTCACTATAATTGATCTGAAAAAGGCACTGAATTCCAATTACATCTTTGATTTTGTTTAAATGGCTGCCACCTGGTGGCGTAACCTGAGAATACATGCTGTTTTCCCAAGCTGAAAAACACATTTTCCTTGCTTTTAATCAAATAAGTTGGCAGGTGTCTTCCACGGGCCCAGCGGAAAAAAATGGTTTCTAAAGATAGTCCTTTCCAATTACGTTCTGATCTGCTCTCAATCCTCAGTCTTTTCAGCATTAATAAGTATTTCATAAATAGTGCCTGGAGAGCTCAGGCCGAATCTATCAATGGTATTTACTGAGCACTTCTGGTGGGCAGAGTACTGCACTAAGTGCTTCGGAGAGTACACCATAACAGAGTTGGTAGATACAAAACCTGCCCATAAAGAGCTCAGAGCCTAGAGGAAACAGACAGATGAATACCGTAGGATGAGCATTTCCTAATCCGTCCATAGCATTTCATCCAGTCATATAAGCAGCGTAGCTCAGTGGAAAGAGCACGGGCTTTGGAGTCTGAGGTCATGGGTTTGAATCCCAGCTTCGCCACTTGTCAGCTGTGTGACTTTGGGCAAGTCACTTAACTTCTCTGTGCCTCAGTTCCCTCATCTGTAAAATGGGGATTAAGACTGTGAACCCCCTCTGGGACAACCTGATTGCCTTGTAATCTCTCCCCAGTGCTTAATAAATGCTATCATTATTATATAATGAAAATATGTGTTACTGATGAACAGGCTGTGCATAGATATAACAAGGAGAGAGCGCTCAAAGTTATGTGAATTTTTGCAGAAATGAATAATATATGTCTTTGATTACCCTATCAGCCTCCTTGCTGACCTCCCTGCCTCCTGTTTCTCCCCACTCCAGTCCATATTTCACTTTGCTGTCTGTATCATTTTTCTAAAAAACAATTCAGTCCATGTCTCCTCACTCCTCAAGAACCTCCAGTGGTTGCCCATCCACATCTGCATCCAACAGAAACTCCTTACAATTGGCTTTAAAACACTCAATCACCTTGTACCCTCCTGTATCACCTCACTACTCTCCTACCCAGCTCCTTGAATGCCAAACTTCCAAATGTATCTCAATCTCATCTGTACCTCAATCCATCTGTCTCACCTTCAACCTACCCAGCTCTTTGAATGCCAAACTTCCAAATGTACCTCAATCTCATCTGTACCTCAATCCATCTGTCTCACCTTCAACCTACCCAGATCCTTGAATGCCAAACTTCCAAATGTACCTCAATCTCATCTGTACCTCAATCCATCTGTCTCAACACCAACCTCTCACCCACATCCTGCCTCTACCCTGAAAAGCACTCCCTTTTCATATCTGACAATTACTCTCCCCACCTTCAAAGCTTATTGAAGACATACCTCCTCCAAGAAACCTTCCCTGACTAAGCCCTCATTTCTTCTTTTCCCACTCCCTTCTGCATCACCCTGACTTGCTTCCTTTACCGCCCACCCCACTCCAGCCCCATAGCACTTACGTACATATTTTTAGTTTTATTCATTTACATTAATGTCTATCTCCCCTTCTAGACTGTAAGGTTGTTGTGTCCATTATAGTGGTATAGTATACTCTCCCAAGCGCTTAATACAGTGCCCTACACACAGTAAGCACTCAATAAATATGATTGACTGACATCAATTTGGGAACCCTTACCCCACTGCAAAAGGCAAGACACAATAGCATGAACTAATTTACAGGATATACTAATTCTAAAGTGGATTATAAAAATGAGAATTGTTCAAGAGAGAATGGAAAATGCAGACAGTCCTCTTCTACATGCAATACTTTTTTACTCTGAAACTCGAAAAGAGGCATTTAGGAGACTTGCCAAGGATTGTCTCTGTTGTAAAGAGAGCAATCATAATCAATAAATGGTATTTACTGAGCACTTACCATATGCAGAGAACTGTACTAA
Source organism: Tachyglossus aculeatus (assembly GCF_015852505.1). NCBI lineage: Eukaryota > Metazoa > Chordata > Mammalia > Monotremata > Tachyglossidae > Tachyglossus > Tachyglossus aculeatus. The sequence goes on from NC_052069.1 coordinate 54,251,487, forward strand.
GCACTTGGGAGAGCACACTCTAACAGAATTGGTAGACCCATTCCCTGCTTATAACTATCTGGATGGAGGCTTCCTAAATAAAGATTGTGGTTAGGTGAAAAGTGACTAAGAGTAGCTCCTTTTGGGCAGGAAACAGGTCTACCAACTCTGTTGTATTGTACTTTCCCAAGCCCTTAGTACAGTGCTCTGCACACTGCAAGCACTTAATAAATGTCATTCAATCATATTTATTGAGTGCTTACTGTGCGCAAAGTGCCACATTGATTGAAGAATGACATTCAGCATGTGTCTGTATCCATACCACACTTTTTCTGTTTACTCCCCCACCCCTAAAGCAGGACCCCAGGGTGCCTTAGTAAGGAAGCCAGGAAGAATTTTAGTTGCCTGCTTTTTCACATAGGCATTTACGATGGTGGCCTGGAGCGTAAACCAACAGTTTAGGACAACCTATATGCTTGTGTGCTCACTGAACCGCAAGAGGCCATGTTGTACACCTGCTCACACATACACACAAATGCACACATACACACGCACACACTGTAGGGACAATTCAGAAGCTATTGGATTTCAATTATAGAAGTCAATAAAAAAGTAATAAGCATAGATAATTTTAATTGGCTTTCACATTAAGGAAACATTACTCTAACCAAATTCCTTTCATGAACCTAAGTGCAAAAATACATTGAATAAATGCACACTGGTATTAGGGAGAATTAATGTGAGAACCTCATTCCCTATCACTTCCTTATTCTAGGTTTTCCAAGGGCATTGTACACAGCACCGCACAAAATGAGGGCTAAATCAGTGCTGCTGTTATTACAGCTTCTTTTGGTTGGAGAAGCAAGCATGTGGCAGAGCTGGGATTAGAACCCAGGTTCTTCTGACTCCCAAACCCATGTTTTATCCGTTAGGCCAAGTTGCTTCCCTTAATCCAATAGGAAGAGAGTTTTTGGAAGTGTTTTTGCTAAAAATTAACCGTACAGTGTGGGCAAGGCCCAACCAAAACAACTTTAACAAGGATGGAAAGCACAATTCCCGTAGGCCACCATACTCAGGGAAGGTCACCACTGACACCAGGGGATCGTCAAAGTGTCGAGATCCCAGTCTAGCCATGCTTAGATCATCATCTCCCCTCTTCTTCCTTACTGCTATTGTTTGGGATAGTGAACACTGTCTTGGGTTTGGGATGGGGCCAAGCCAAGATTCAAAGTTGGGGGTGAGAGAGAAAGTTTGGATCTGGGAGCTTTCTGCCTTCAAATGTGCCTAGGCCTGGGGAAACTGCTGCCTGCTGAAGTCCTCATCTACAAAGGCCAAATGCATTGTTCTTTAAAAAGTCACATTCTCTTTTTCAAATCAGAGATTTGTCCCTGCCACTGTAAACTGTGATAAGGCAGAGACATCTGTAATCTAACACCTCTTTAAGAATTTGGCCCTTTAGAAGTTTTTGTTTAATGGCATTTATTAAGCGCTTACTATGTGCAGAACACTTTTCTAAGCGCTGGGGAGGTTACAAGGTGATCAGGTTGTCCCACGGGGGGCTCACAGTCTTAATCCCCATTTTACAGATGAGGGAACTAAGGCACAGAGAAGTGAAGTGACTTGCCCAAAGTCACACAGCTGACAAGTAGCAGAGCCGGGATTTGACCCCATGACCTCTGACTCCAAAGCCCTTGCTCTTTCCACTAAGCCACGCTGCTTCTCGTGGTTGATCAGAAAGACAGTGAATCAGTCAATCGGTGGTAATTATTCAGCACTTATTGTGTTCAGAGTACTGTACTAAGCCCTTGGGAAAGTATATTTCATTCATTCACTTATTCATTCATTCAATTGTATTTATTGAGCACTTACTGTATGCACAGCACTGTACTAAGTGCTTGGAAAGTACAATTCAGCAACAAAAAGAGACAATCCCCGCCTACAATGGGCTCACAGCCTAGAAGAGGGGAACAAAGAGAACCTGCAACCTTGGCATTATTAGCACCACTCTCTAACCACCTGAGCTAACCAGCTAGCTATAATACAGTGGAAGTGTTATAAACACTATTCCCTGAGCCAGTCTCTCTTCACTTTTGAAACTCCTGGACTCCTTGATTACTCCTCTGAACTTCTAGACTGTGAGCCCACTGTTGGGTAGGGACCGTCTCTATATGTTGCCAAATTGTACTTCCCAAGCACTTAGTACAGTGCTCTGCACACAGTAAGTGCTCAATAAATATGACTGAATGAATGAATGAATAAATACGACTGAATGAATGAACACTCACCTTGTTTTTCCTTCCAAGCAAGGTAGAAGATAGTAAAAAGGAAACTCAATTCAAATTCAATACAATTCAATATAAAATAACCTTTGTGTAATGGACAAGGTAAATTGCCTTGAATAGATACTTATTTTGAAAGTCCTAAGCAAGGGGGAAGATACATGATAATCAGGTCAGACACAGAGTCTGGCTCACATGGTGTTCACAACCTAAGAGGGACAGAGAACAGGCATTTCAACCCCATTTTACAGGTGAAGAAACTTGGGCACAGAGAAGTCAAGTGATTTGCCCAAGGTCATACAGCAAGCAATAATAATAATAATCATAATGATGGCATTTGTTAAGCGCTTACTATGTGGAAAGCACTGTTCTAAGTGCTGGGGAGGTTACAAGCTGGTCAGGTTGTTCCACGTGGGGCTCACAGTCTTAATCCCCATTTTACAGATGAGGTAACTGAGGCACAGAGAAGTTAAGTGACTTGCCCAAAGTCACACAGCTGACAGTTGGCAGAGCTGGGATTTGAACCCATGACCTGACTCCAAAGCGCATGCTCTTTCCACTGAGCCACACTGCTTCTCAGCAAGTGGTGGAACTGGAACTAGAATCCAGATCTTCCAACTTCAAGGTTCTTTCCAATTAGGCCATGAAATGACTGAACACTTGCATTTTGGATTAATGGTTCTTAGTTCTTCTTCTTATACCTGGTGGAGAAAATCACCCAAATTGGATTCCTGGGAGGTACCTACAGTCACCCACCCATGCCACCATCTCCATCACTTTCCTGGATCTATCCACTGTTACTGAATTAAGAAACACCTCCATAGATACTCCTTTCTACCTGCAATTGTGGTCTCCCTGCCAGAAAAAATGGAATTTCCTAGCTTCCCACTGAGTTTCCACAATAACCATGCTATCAATTTGTCAAAAGCTAGTTTAGGTGAAGAAGAGGTTCAAAAGCATCACCTGCACAATGGACCTTATCTCCTCCAGTTTCAAGAGCTTGGCTCAGGCAGCCCTGGATCCTTTAATACACAATCACATACATTACATGGCTCCAGTTCCATGACATCAATGGCTGATTAAGAATAAATATTGTCTTGCAGCTGTTCAGATTCCAACACTTCAAACTGATTGCAGATGGAAAATAGGTTCACTCTTGCAATTCGTTCCCCACAACGTGCCAATAGAAACTTTTCAGCCTGCACGTTGATACTTTCCTTTCTTCCAAATTATAGGGTAGGCAAAAAACAAAAATGGCATGAATAGAAATTCATATTTCTGGAGAATAAAGAAGTAGCAAATCAATGTGCTAAACCTACTTGAGCTTTTACCCGTCATGTGCTTCTGTACTCTGAGATGGGGGGGGGGGGGGGGGAGAAGAGAGAGAGAGAGAGAGAGAGAGAGAGAGAGAGAGGAGGAGGAGGAGGAGGAGGAGGAGGGAGAGAGCTTTCTTTTGTTTGCCAGTGACAGTCTCTACAATTACATGGCCATTTTTCTGTGGATGTGTTTTTGTTAACATACCTGCTTGTAACATTTGCACTCAGTGAGGCCATCCGCATGAATAAAGCAGCACTCTATCTCAGAGGGATTGCTTTCTTTCTTTCAGCAGTTGGGTGATAAAAAATATTGGGGGAGAATAAAAGCAAGAGTCCGCATACTGGCTTTGAAAGGATGCATAAAACCTATTATCTGTTCAATGGGACCATATGCCCGCTCAAAAACATCTTCCCCTTTGGTACTCTAATTCAGGGCACCCTCCGTTAAGAGGCATTTAAATATTGAAAATCGATGGTATCTAAAACAGAGACAAGATCATTCCTTCTCTACAGGTTCACTAACAAAAGCTAACCCTAGATATATTTGCTTTGAGTGCTATTCTCAGGATTTAGACAGATTGGCAAATTCTGAATGGTGTTACGCTTGAAACCTCAAATAATCAGGGAGCTTTATTTTAGCACAAATTATTCTCCCGCATGCACACATTCCACCCCCAAACACTTTATGTATTCAATAAACTTTAGAGAGAAAATAGCCTATTAATAAGCAGAAGTTGTGCTAATAAAAAATTATAAAACTCCCATTTCTATAGGTGATTTTTTCTTTTGTCTTTCAACTGACTCTTTTGGAACATACTGACATACAAGAATAGTCTTTCACTGATAAATAGGGGAATTATTCCGGATAATGCTAGTATCAGGAAGAAGCATGGCCTAGTGGAAAGAACACAGGCATGGGAGCCATAGGGCTTGGGTTTTAACCCCAGCTCTGCTTCTCACCTGCTGTGTGACCTTGGGCTAGTCACTTGACTTCTCTGTGTCTCAGTTTCCTCAATGGTAAAATGGAGAACTAATAGCTATTCTCCCTCAGACTGTGAGCCTCATGTGGGACAGGGACTCTGTCCAAACAAATTATCATGTATCTACCCCAGTGCTTAGAACAGTGCTAGATGCATAGCAACTGTTTAATAAATACATGCATATTATTATCATCATTATCGGGAGTTACTTATGAACTCTTCTACATAGCAATAGGATTTAGAAGAAATATAACTAGATTTGTTTTAAGAGTAGAATGTCATAATGCAATGTGAAACTACTGTTCTTCTTGCATTCTCCATTAAGGAGTACTATATGACTACTAAAAAGAGCTAGCAAATGGACCATGGCCATTCAAACTATCATTATTAGAGGTTTCACCTTCTGTAAGAACTGTATTATGAACTCTTCTATCCGCTCCTTCACTCCTTCTCCAGCTGAAACCCTCCAAATAGCAATTCATTCATTCAATCATATTTATTGAGCGCTTACTGTGTGCGGAGCACTGTACTGTAGAAGTTGGCAACATATAGAGACGGTCCCTACCGAACAACGGACTCACAGTCTAGAAGGGGGAGACAGACAACAAAACAAAACATGTGGACAGGTTTCAAGTCTTCACAATAAATAGAAATAAAGCTTGATGCACATCATTAACAAAATAAATAGAATAGTGAATATGTACAAGTAAAATAAATAGAGCAATAAATCTGTACAAACATGTATACAGGTGCTAGGGGAGCTGCATATAATGACTTTATAATAATAATAATGGCATTTGTTAAGCGCTTACTATGTGCAAAGCACTGTTCTAAGCGCTGGGGGGGGATACAAGGTGATCAGGTTGTCCCACGTGGGGCTCACAGTCTTCATCCCCATTTGACAGATGAGGGAACTGAGGCTCTGAGAAGTTAAGTGACTTGCCCAAGGTCACACAGCTGACATGTGGCAGAGCCGGAATTCGAACCCATGACCTCTGACTCCAAAGCCCAGGCTCTTGCCACTGAGCCACACTTTATAGCCTGAGAGGGAGAGGAGTAGTGTGGCTTAATGGGAAGCAGCATGGCCTAGTGGATAGAGAATGGGTCTGGGAGCCAGAGGGACCTGGGTTCTAATCCTGACTCTGCCAATTTCTTGCTATGTGATCTTGTCCACATGTTTTGTTTTGTTGTCTGTCTCCCCTTTCTGGACTGTGAGCCCGTTGTTGGGTAGGGACCGTCTCTGTATGTTGCCAACTTGTACTTCCCAAGCACTTAGTACAGTGCTCTGCACACAGAAAGCGCTCAATAAATACGATTGAATGAATGAATGAATCTTGGGCAAGTCACTTCACTTCGCCGTGCTTCAATTCCCTCATCTGTAATATGGAGATTAAGACTGTGAGCCTAATGGGGGACAGAGATTGTGCCCAATCTGATTCGCGTGTAGCTACCCCAGCACTTTAGAACAATACCTGGCACATAGTAAGTGCTAACAAATACCATTAAAAAAAGAACACAGAGCACAGGTAGAGAAGAAGCATGGCTCAGTGGAAAGAGCATGGGCTTTGGAGTCAGAGGTCATGGGTTCAAATCCTGACTCTGCCACTTGTCAGCTGTGTGACTTTGGGCAAGTCATTTAACTTATCTGGACCTCAGTTACCTCATCTGTAAAATGGGGATGAAGACTGTGAGCCCCACGTGGGACAACCTGATCACCTTGTAACTTCCCCAGTGCTTAGAACAGTGCTTTGCACATAGTAAGTGCTAAATAAATGCCAGTATTATTATTACTATTATTATTATTATTATTATTATTATTATTATTATTATCATTATTATTATTATTATTATCTTGGGGTCAGAGGACCTGGGCTTTTCCTGACTCTGTAACTTGCCTGCTGTGTGACCTTGGGCAAGTCATTTAACTTCTCTGTGCCTCCGTTACCTCATCTGTAAAATGGGGATTAGACTGGGAGCCCTATGTGAGATAGGGACTGTGTCCAGCCTGATTAGTTTGTACCTACCCCAGAATTGTTTTATGGTATTTGTTAAGAGCTTACAATGTTTCAATCACCATTCTAAGCACTGGGATAGGTAGATGTCAATTAGGTTGGACACAGTCCCCGTCCTGCATGAGGCTCACAGTCTAAGTAGGAGGGAGAACAGGTATTGATTGAATCCCCATTTTACAGGTGAGGAAATGGAGGCATGGAGGTGTCAAATGACTGGAGTGATTTGCCCAAGATCACATAGCAAGAAATTAGCAGAGCTAGGATTAGGGTCCAGGTCCTTTGCCTCCAAAGCCCAAGCTCTTCCCACTAGGACGTGCTGCTTCTCACTTTTGAAATGGGGTAGGACTTTACATGCTTTTAGAGCCAATAATCAGGAAAAAAAGGACTGCCTTAATGACGTTCTCCACATCAAGGAAAGTTTGTGACTTTTCTGTCATCGTGCCCTGGGTAGAACACCTTTAAATACTGGTAGGAAATACTATTTTAAGTCAGCTGGATGATATAAACCTAGAACAGGGTTCCGTGGTTTTATAAACTCTAGCCACTTTTCTCCAAAATTACCTTTTTGTCCTAATATTTAATGGGTAATAGCATATTAAAGGAGATTTTTATTGCAAATCTAGCTCAGAGATTTGCAATCAGGGTGACTACAATATTTGGTAGAATCTCTAGGTTCAAAAACAGGTGACCTTCTCCTCCTCTTCCTCACTGCAGCTACTTTCACATCTTAATGTTCTCTGCCTTAAAAAGTCCACATCTTTACTGATATATAAGGTACCTCTATCTGGATCTTAAGAAAAAGGTAAAACATAGTATTATGATTGCATCCCCCAGTGAAACCATCATTGGCAGAGTCAGTTTGATTATTTTTATTACTATTAGCATTGTTATCATTACTACTACTATGATTATTATTATGTTTAAGTGCTTACTGTGTATCGAACATGTTCTAAGTGCTGGGGTGGATGCAAAGTAATCAGTTTGGAACCAGTCTCACATACAGTTCACAGTCTAAGGGATGATAAAGTGTCTAAGATTGTCTAAAGCGTGCACATGTCCCCAAGACGTCCTACAGGCCGCCAAACTCCCCTGATGTGTGAATTGCCAGTGAGCGAGCCAGTGAGAGCAACTGACTGAAACTAGGCCTTTTGGGAACACGTGTTTGAATAGATTGATCAATCAATCAATCAATCAATCAGAGAAGCAGCATGGCCTAGTGGAAAGAGCAGAGCCGAGATGTCAGTGGATCTGAGTTCCAATTACAACTCCACCACTTGCCTGCTGTGTGACCTTGGATGAGTTTCTTAATTTCTCTGTGCCTCAATTCTCAGGTTCTCCCTCCTATTTAAACTGCAAGCCCCATGCATAACTATTGACTTGCATCTATGCGAGCATTTAGAACAGTATGGGACACATCGTAAGTGCTTAACAATCCCTCTCAGGGTCTCACATGCAGAGTTTCCAGTACTCTACTTGTCTCGACTAGGGGAGGGAGAGTCAAGCAGAGGCCTGTCCATTCCATTCCTAGCTTTAGCAGTGGCTAGTGAATGGAAGGCAATCTGCTACAAGTTAAAACTCATCTGTGCTGGGCAGTAGCAGCAGGGGAGAGAGTCGAGGGTGGAGACTCAAGTTGACTGCATGGAAGGAGGCAATGGTCAACCACTTCTGTATTTTTACCAAGAAAACTCTATTGATACACTACCAAAACGATTGCAGATGGAGATGGGGCGATCAAGGAGAGACGTGTCCATGGTGTCGCTCTGCATCAGCAACGACTCGATGGCATAAGACAAAGTACTTAACGGATACTATAAAAAACTGTATTTATTGAGCACTGTACTAAGCATTTGGGGTGGGGTACAATATTACAGAGTTGGTAGACACATCCCTTGCCCATAGTGAGGTTGATGAAATGCCAATTTAGCTTTTTACCCTCTGCCCAACAAAGGGCAATTTAAATCCAAGCATTTCAATCCAACTTAGATTTCTGTAAAAGACCATACTTGAAGCAGATTCCCCTCAACACTTGTTCTGATAGTGCCACCACAGCTCCTATTTGAAACAACATGGGGAGGCAAAGTGGCCTAGTGGAGAGAGCACAGGCCTGGGACTCAGAAGCACCTGGGATCTAATCCAGGCTCTTCCACTTAATAATAATAATAATAATGGCATTTATTAAGCGCTTACTATGTGCAAAGCACTGTTCTAAGCACTGGGGAAGTTACAAGGTGATCAGGTTGTCCCACGGGGGGCTCACAGTCTTAATCTCCATTTTACAGATGAGGTAACTGAGGCACAGAGAAGTTAAGTGACTTGCCCAAAGTCACACAACTGACAATTGGTGGAGCTGGGATTTGAACCCGTGACCTCTGACTCCAAAGCCCGGGCTCTTTCCACTGAGCCACGCTGCTTCTCTTGTCTGCTTGTCTGTCTTGTTTTGTCTTGTCTTGTCTCTTGTCTGCTTGTCACTGGTGTGTTTTGTTACCTTGGACAACTCGCTTAACTTTTCTGTGCCTCAGTTACCTCATCTGTAAAATTCATTCATTCAATCGTATTTATTGAGCACTTACTGTGTGCAGAGCACTATACTAAGCACTTGGGAAGTAAAATGAGGATTAAGATGGTGAGCCCCAAGTGGGACAGGGACTTTGTCCAACCCAATTACCTTGTATTTACCTCAGTGATTAGTACAGTGCCTGGCGCATATTAAAAGCTTAACAAACACAATTATCATTTTTAATAATAGTAACAATAAACTAAGTTTTGCTGGCAAATGTGGACATGAAAAAGGTTGGAATCTAGGCAAGGGCCCAAGCATCCTTTTTTCTCCTTTCCGTTCTAGTATCTTAATATCAACTATGTAGCCAGTGGCATTCTTTAAAAAAAAACATTTAAAACTAGCTGGAGATTCAAAGTCCTCTGCAGAGGGCATGTCCGCTAGTCACGGGGCAATTTCACATATTTCAGAAATTCGTCACCCTGGCTTTAATGAGGGAAATTGTTCAGACAGCTCCGAAACTCGGTTCTTCCTCATCCCATATTTAGCCGCCACTCCTGTACATCCAGATTGACGATCGATCCTATTTCTCCTCCAAAAATCATTTTCATGTAAAATTGCATGAACTTAAGTGAAACACATTGACTCCTGCTATTCATTACACCAAAGAGACTCACTACCCAGATGGTGAGATTGTAATTTGAGGAGTTCTCTAGGAACTGATGTCTTATAAGCATCCATCTTCATTCTCATCCAGACAGGCTCTGCTCTGAACTTCTGAAGAGTGCCAATAGATATGAAAATAAGATCCCTTTCTTAACAGCTTGACTTTCAAAAGCAAAGCAAATGTCACAATTAAAATAAAGTGGGAGCAAAATGTTTCATTGCATCAGCATTTCCAAGACCAGAAAAGTTGATATGGCTCCACAACTATAAAACATTCATTGCTAGTCCAAGAGGCTTTCTCGCACAATGAAAAACCAGGGTCTAATCAGAGGCCGGGAAAGACTGGCTAAAGATATAACTGAAATGCACCAGGAAGCACTAACTTAGTACCAGCTGGTGCACTGTTTCTTCTAGAATACAGGGAATAATAGTGATAATAATGATTGTGGCATTTGTTAAGCGGCTTACTACAGCATGGCTTAGTGGAAAGAGCACGGGCTTGGGAGTCGGAGGTCATGGGTTCTAATCCCGGCTCCACCACTTATCAGCTGTGTGACTTTGGGTAAGTCACTTAACTTCTCTGGGCCTCAGTTACCTCATCTGTAAAATGGGGATAAAGACTCTGAGCCCCATGTGGGACAACCTCATTACCTTGTCTCTACTCCAGCGCTTAGAACAGTGTTTGGTACATAGTAAGCGCTTAACAAATACCATTATTATTATTATTATTATTACTATGTGCCAGACACTGTTCTAAGTGCTGGGTTAGATACAAAGTAATCAGATTGGACACATTCCCTGCCTGAGATGCGGCTCACAATCTTGATCCTCACTTTCCAGATGGGGTAACTGAGGCACATTCATTCATTTATTCAATCGTATTTATTGAGCGCTTACTGTGTGCAGAGCACTGTATACTAAGCGCTTGGGAAGTACAAGTTGGCAACGTATAGAGACGGTCCCTACCCAACAGTGGGCTCACAGTCTAGAAGGGGGAGACAGAGAACAAAACAAAACATATTAACAAAATAAAATAAATAGAATAAATGTGTACAAATACAATAAATAGAGTAATAAATACGTACAAACATATATGCATATATACAGGTGATGTGGGGAGGGGAAGGAGGTAAGGCGCGGGGCATGGGGAGGGGGAGGAGGGGAAGAGGAAGGAGGGCAAGACACAGAGAAGTGTCTTGCCCAAGATCACACAGCAGACATGTAGCAGAGTCAGGATTAGAACGCATATCCTCTGACATCCAGGCCCTTGCTCCTTCCAGTAGGCCAGGTTCTTACACAGCTCTGTGTCAAGGAAAACCTTTATTTTAATGTCTCTTTCCCCTGATAATTTCCTTGTAAATTCCCCAAGGGCAGGGATCATGTCTACTACCTCTATGTCTATAAGTCTACCAACAGTGCAAATGGCCCTTGCTTGAGGTGAGGGGGCCTGTAGTCCAGCCCCTGAGCCAGCTGCTCCCAGGGGGCCAGAGCCAGACTGAATCAGCTGCACCAACTTTCCACGCTCTAATCCAATCCCGGGTCAGTTTTCCCTCCTTTCTGTCAAGTCCATGAAGGACTCCTGGTCCTGGGGGTGCCTGCCTCCTGCCCTGATCCCATTCACGTGGTTACACATACACACACTCTACACTTACTCTCCATCCCCATCTTTCTATGCGTTGCCGACTTGTACTTCCCAAGAGCTTAGTACAGTGCTCTGCATGCAATAAGTGCTCAATAATTGTGATTGAATGAATGAATTAATTAATTTATGAGTCATTTTGGGGGGTCTCAGCTCCATGTCTGAGTCAGAGCCCTATACTAAGCTCTGGGGTGGATATAAGGAAATCACATTGGACACAGTCCCTGTCCCATGTGGGGCTCACAGGCTCACTCCCAATTTTACAGATGAGGTAACTGAGGCCCAGAGAAGTGAAGTGACTTGCCGAAGGTCACACAGCAGACCAGTGGCAGAGCTGGATTAGAACTCATGAACCCATGATGGCATCTGACATGATTAACATGCATCTTAGAACAGTGCATGACATATAGTAAAGACTTAAGACTTAAGAAACAAAATAAAATAATAATAATAATAGGGCTTTAAAACTCAGAACTAACAGAATCAACACCAAAGCCACAGAAAACTTTAGGAGAGAGGCTATCTGGCACTTTCCAGAGGTTACACTGGACACGATATTGAGATGGATTTTGGTTTTGCTTCATTTCCAGTGGATGCTTGCTGCAAAGTGACTGGATTATAGAAAAGCTATTCCCCCTTCATAAGCGGAAAAGCTCAGAGCCAAAGCATATTCTAAGAACTAGATTTCATTGTTCTGTGGGATTTATTTTTCTCACATTCCCTCTTTTCATTATCACCAGTATATGGTTGTTTAGCAAATATACCTTATATAATATCACATTTAAACAGAAAATATAGCTCTGCTATCTGTGGAGCTTTTCTAATACATTCTATGCTGCCACCCGCTGGTCCTCTGAATAAACTCGAATTTTATCCTTTGCAGCCACTTTCTGCCTTATCAGAGCTTTGCATTCATTGAAAAACAGCAGTAGCTTGTGATCACTGGGCTTATATTAAAAAGCTTTCATCTTATCAACAGGCAGTTTTACACTAAGAATGGAATTTGTTAAATTCATAAAGAGCTAAGAGGAGATTAAACTGAAAATTAATTTTCTAATGAAATTGCAAAGGCAAAAAGAGAAGTCTGTGCAGAATCCTTCAGCATGCATAAATGTTGCAGGTTGGATACATTAGTCCTGAATTCAGAGAGCCTGAAAGCAAATTAAATTTTTAAGTACTTTTCCCTTGGATTACTATTGGGACAGGGAATGGGAAAGGAAAGTTTTGTGCAAAATCAATAATGCAGACAAAGAAATTAACAGGGACAGTGGGTGAACAAAATATAAGCACTTAACTGTTCACCTTATGAGACCCAGATGCCATAGCTTTATGAGGAGGGAATTGAGAGACTTTTTAAATATAGGAATACAACTAATATACTAGTTTAATCATCACGTCATTTCCCACTGCCAAAATGTGCCCAAATGAAATATTTTACAAGAACAAATAAATAAATAAAAGTTTTGTAGGACTTATGATTACTTAGCATTGTCTTTCTAAGTGCTTATTTTGTGCCAAGCAATGTACTGAGTGCTGGGAAAAGGTAAGAGATATTGAGTCAGATGCAAAGTCTGACCCGGAGGGGGCTCATAGTTTAAAATGGGGTGATGGAATGGATGGACACATGTACAAGGAAAGAAATAGCTGGGCAAATTTGGTACAAACCACACTGAAATAACAATAACAAAAAGTCAGCCAATTGTATTTATTGAGCGCCTTCTGTGTGCACAGCACTATACTAAGCACTTGGGAGAGTACAATATAACAATAAACAGATATATTCCCTGCACACAAAGAGTTTACAGTCTAGAGGGGGAGACAGACAAAGCTTTTTCCCAGAGTTTGTCTTGTGATCCTTGTGCGGGCTCACTAGTCAGTTTCTCCCTGAACCTATTTAGGTACCTTCTCTGGGAAAGACCAACTCTCAACTGGATGACCACCAGTCCGACAGACCGTGCCCCTGCCTGGGGCCCCCTCTAAAAACCAAAATAATAAGCACTTAAACAATTCCACAATTACTAAGAACGGTGTCTGACCTTATTATCTGGTATTTACCCCAATGCTTAGCACATAATAAGTGCTTAACAAATTCCACAATTATTCTTACTCTCATTATCATTATTACAGGCTTCTTACCCCACCTGACTTCTAATAATAATAAAATAATGATGGCATTTGTTAAGTGCCATGTGCCAAGCACTGTTCTAAGCACTGGGGGGGGATACAAGGCAATCAGGTTGTCCCACATGGGGCTCACAGTCTTAATCCTCATTTTCCAGATAAGGTGACTGAGGCACAGAGAAGTGAAGTGACTGGCCCAAAGTCACACAGCTGACAAGTGGCGGAGCTGGGATTAGAACCCATGACCTCTGACTCCCAAGCCCGTGCTCTTTCCACTGAGCAGCGCTACTTCTAATTGCCAACAGTAGCTCATATCATAATTTTAGACTTTATCCTGTCACCAACATTGCTCCATTGGGCAGGGGGGAGTGGTGTGGGTCATTTATGCATTTCTGAGAGAGAATGTTTGTTTATCCGGGTGTGAGAGGAGGGGAATTGTACTGGCTCCCTGCTGGGGAGAGGACAAGGAGAGTTTGCTGGGAGGCTGTTGGCCAGAAGACCTCTTCTCCCAGGATTCAACCTGTTCCATTCCTCCAGGATTGGAGCTGAGGGCTCCACTATAAGAGTCAGCACCTGTCAGGAAAAGTGTAAAAGGTGTGGGACAAACTGTGATGCTGTCCTCCTAAAGAGTTTGCATACCCATTCTGCATCGCCCTTGCATTTGGATTTGTACACTTTAGTCATCCGTCCCTCAGTTCTACTGCACTTATGTATATAAACCATAATTTATTTATTTATTTATAGCAATGTCTGTCTCCCCCCCTCTAGACTGTAAGCTCTTTGAGGGCAGGGACTGTGTCTAACCATTCTGTTGTATTGTATGCCCCCAAGCACTCAGTACAATCAATCAATCAATCGTATTTATTGAGCGCTTACTGCGTGCAGAGCACTGTACTAAGCGCTTGGGAAGTACAAGTTGGCAACACATAGAGACAGTCCCTACCCAACAGTGGGCTCACAGTCTACAATCCTCAGTACTGTAGAGTAAACACTCAATATATACCACTGATTGATTGATTACTTTCTATATGCTATTGAACTTCCTATATACTGAACACCTATGGCCACACTTAACTCTTTGGCCTAAAGTCGGTTTTCAGGCACTGCAATCAATCATATTGTCGGGTAGTCTCCTCCCTGCCTCATCAGATCTGGGAGGAGTGGCTGGGACAGCCACAAGCCCTACTTCATACACCCCAACTAAAGTTCTTACAATTGACTTTTTAAATTTCCTTTGAACTAAAGAATGATAGAATTTGAAAGTTTAACTGCAGGTCTTGGAAGGGAGTTTCAAGAACAAACAGGACCACGGCTTTCCATTTTCTAGCGTTAGCTTTCTTTCAAGTCAAAGTGTTAGCAATATTGCTTTCAGTAAGGCCCTGGATTATCTCCCTCTTTTTTTAAAATGGCATTTATTAAGTGCTTACTATGTGCAAAGCACTGTTCTAAGCACTGGGGAGGTTACAAGGTGATCAGGTTGTCCCACGTGGGGCTCACAGTCTTCATCCCCATTTTACAGATGAGGGAACTGAGGCTCAGAGAAGTTAAGTGACTTGCCCAAAGTCACACAGCTGAAAGTGGCAGAGCCGGGATTTGAACCCATGACCTCTGACTCCCAAGCCCTGGCTCTTTCCACTGAGCCATGCTGCTTCTCTATAATGATGACATTTATTAAGTACTTACTATGTACAAAGCACTGTTCTAAGCGCTGGGGAGGTTACAAGGTGATCAGGTTGTCCCATGGGGGGCTCACAGTCCCCATTTTACAGACAAGGGAACTGAGGCCCAGAGAAGTTAAGTGACTTGCCCAAAGTCACACAGTTGACAAGTGGTGGAGCTGGGATTTGAACCCATGACCTTTGACTCCAAAGCCCATGCTCTTTCCACTGAGCCACACTCTCTACATGTGAACATGGGAGCTGCAGGGACTAAGAAATAGTGATAAAGTGGAGAAAAATAAACCAATACCACTTTGACCTCTTTCCTCCCTTTCTAACTCAAGCACTTGGGTGAAAAGATGCCAAGATTTCTCCTGCTTATAATGTTATTTCTAGTCTCAGGGAAATCATTTTACCTTTATAGAGACAGAAAAATATGCAGTGGTAGGTAAAGAAAGTATTATTGTCCTCTTTCCTGGTTTCATTTTTGCCAAATTTGGAAACTAAATAAGGGCTAAGTGATCATAAGCTTGTTGAGGGCAGAGAATGTGTCTACAAACTCTGTTATATTGAATGCTCCCAAGCACTTAGTACAGTGCTCTGCACACAGTAAGTGGTCAATAAATACAATTGATTGTTTGATGGATTGGAGCCATTAGGAGCCATTTTCTCCTACCTTGTCAGAATTCCAAGATGCTTTCAGAAGCAACTTCATAGCCACCTCTCAATATGCTGAAATGAGTAGGGAGAGAGCTTCAATGAATAATGCACACACAATCGCTCAGATCATTCAACTAGTCAGTGGAATTTATTGAGTGCTTACTGTATACAGAGCACTGTATTCAATTAGTCAATGGCATCTTCTAGACTGTAAGCCTGCTGTTGGGTAGGGACTGTCTCTATATGTTGCCAACTTGTACTTCCCAAGCGCTTAGTACAGTGCTCGGCACACAGTAAGCACTCAATAAATATGATTGAATGAATGAATTTTCTAAGACTTACTGGGGGCAAAGCATTGTACTAGGGCATTCTAGCATTGTACCTAGAGAAGCAGTGTGGCTTAGTGGAAAGATCCCTGGCTTGGGAGTAAGAAGTCATGGGTTTTAATTCTGGCTCCGCCACTTAACAGCTGTGTGACTTTGGGCAAGTCACTTCACCTCTCTGTGCCTCAGTTCCCTTGTCTGTAAAATAGGGATTACGTCTGTGAGCCCCACGTGGCACAACCTGATTACCCTGAATCTACCCCAGCAATTTGAACAGTGCTCGGCACATATTAAGTGCTTCTCAAATATTGTCATTACTGATATTATCATTACTAAGCATTTGGGAGAGAACAAAGCAACAGAGCCAACAGACACATTCCCTGCCCTCAAGGAGCTTACAGTCTAGAGGGCTCCATAGTACTGATTCCTTTTATATACAGAAGCCAATCGTGCACTGCTCGTCCAAAGCCTTCTGACTCATAGTCTCTAAATCTCCTACCTTTCCGTACATGAGCGATTCGAGTAGCAGAGGTGGCTACAAGAATGAACAGCATTACAACTGAGAGGAATTACCTGTCAGCAGGGGATTTTCATAGCATTAGACACTGACAGCTTCACACAGTTCTTAAGATGGCTTTTGGTGATGTAAGTTCCAGATAAAAATTAACTGTCTTCTTACAGTTCTGAGCCACTTTTTTTTCAGTCAGTCAGTCAGTCACATCTACTGAGTGCTTACTGTGTGCAGAGTACTATACTAAGCACTTGGCAGAGTATACTATAACAATGAACAGACACATTCCCTGCCTACGATGAACTTACAGTCTAGAGGGAGAGACAGACATTAATATAAATAAATTACAGATATGTACATAAGTGCTCTGGGGCTGGGAGGGGAGGATGAATAAAGGGAGCAGGTCAGTGTGACACAGAGGCATGGCTCAGTGGAAAGAGCCCAGGCTTTGGAGTCAGAGGTTGTGGGTTCAAATCCCAGCTCCACCAGTTGTCAGCTGTGTGACTTTGGACAAGTCACTTCACTTCTCTGGGCCTCAGTTTCCTCATCTGTAAAATGGGGATTAAGACTGTGAGCCCCCCGTGGGACAACCTGATCACCTTGTAACTTCCCCAGCACTTAGAACAGTGCTTAGCATGTAGTAAGCACTTAATAAATAGTAATAATAATAATAATGGCATTTATTAAGTGCTTACTATGTGCAAAGTAAATAAGTAAATAAATAAAGTAAATAAATGCCATCATTATTATTATTATTATAGGAGAGGAAATGGGTCTTAGTCAGGGAAGGCTCCCTGACTAAACTATGCAAGTTCAGCTCTTAATAATAACAGTAGTATTTTTTAAACACTTACTCTTTGCCAGGCACTGTACTTAGCTCTGGTGGGGTAGATTCAACATAATCAAGTTGCACACAGTCTTTGTCCCACCTGGGACTCACAGTCTTAATCCCCATTTCACAGATAAAGTAACAGGCACAGAGAAGTTGAATTACTTGCCCAAGCTCACCCAGCAGACAAGTGGCAGAGCTGGTATTAGAACCCAGGTCTTCTGACTCCCAGCCCCGTGCTCTTTCCATTCCTGCAGAGGAAATGGAAATGTGGCCAGTAGGCCATGTGTCCTCAACCACTTCCCTCTTGCTTTTTTCTCATGCGTCCAAAGTAGCAATATTATCATTCATTCATTCAATCGTATTTATTGAACGCTTACTTTGTGCAGAGCACTGTGCTAAGCACTTGGGAAGTACAAGTAGGCAACATACAGAGACAGTCCATGCCCAACAACGGGCTCAAAGTCTAGAAGGGGGAGACAGACAACAAAACAAAACATGTAAGACATCTACAAGAGGAAAATTTCTGCTCCTTTATATTCATCCGTTTTTCTTCTTAATCTAAATTTCTCATTTAGAATGCTTAAGTTGAATGAAGCTCAGATACTATGACTCACCATCTGACATCTCAGTTTGTGGAAAGATAACAGAGGATTTAGAGGTGGGAGATAGGAAGGGAGAGAAGAGAAAGAGGATAAAAGAGGGTTTAAAGAGCTTTATTACTATCTTGCCCAGGTAATTATGTATCTGTAAATCTCTCACAGAGTAAGATTTCTCAGTCAGGTAGTAACAGTATTATTGTGATTAGATCATTTTTGCAACCTCTTGATAAATTCTATTTTTGAACACATTCCCACCCTTGGGGAATAAAAGAAAAAAAATTGTGAGAAATATTAAAATTTGGCACTGATTTCTGGAAAAATCATTTTGATTTTCTCAACCTGTGTCGGGGGCCTCCTAGAGATGTTTTGTCCCTGTCCCCCTCCTTTCTCAGCCCTGCTGTGGGATCAATAATAATAATAATAATGATAATAATCACACTATTAGTTTAATGATGATGATGATGATGATGATGATGATGATGATGGTATTTGTTAAGCACTTACTATGCGCCAAGCACTGTTCTCAGCACTGTGGTAGATACAAGGTTATCAGGTTGCCCCACATGGGGCTCACAATGTTAGAGAAGTAGTGTGGCTCAGTGGAAACAGCATGGGCTTGGGAGCCAGAGGTTATGGGTTCTAGTCCCGGCTCCATCACTTGTCAGCTGTGTGACTTTGGGCAAGTCACTTAATCAATCAATCAATCAATCGTATTTATTGAGCACTTACTGTGTGCAGAGCACTGTACTAAGCGCTTGGGAAGTACAAGTTGGCAACATATAGAGATGTTCCCTACCCAACAGTGGGCTCACAGTCTAGAAGACTTAACTTCTCTGGGCCTCAGTTACCTCATCTGTAAAATGGGTATTAAGACTGTGAGCCCCCCGTGGGGCAACTTGATCACCTTGTATCCCTCCCCAGCGCTTAGAACAGTGCTTTGCACATAGTAAGTGCTTAACAAATGCCATCATTATTATTATTATTAATCCCCATTTTACAGATGAGGTAACTGAGACCCAGAGAAGTTAAGTGACTTGCCCAAGCTCACACAGCTGACAAGTGACGGAGCTGGGATTAGAACCCACAGCTTCTGACTCCCAAGTCAATCAATCAATCAATCAGCCATGCTCTTTCCACTAAGCCAGCACTTGCTATGTGCCAAGCCCTTTACTAAGCGCTGATCTAGATACAAGATAATTAGGTCCCACATAGGGCACACAGTCTAAGTAGAAGGGAGAACTGCTATCGAATCTCCAGTTTTCAGATGAGGGAATTGATGTACAGAGAAGTTAAGTGACTTGCCCATGGTCACTTAGCAGACAAGTGGCGGAACTGGGATTAGAACTCAGGCTCTCAGATGTCCAAACTCCTGCTCTTTCCACTAGACCACACTGCTTTCCAGGATCAGGATCGGCCAGGATGAAATCAGATCAGTTTCAGAATTGGTGAACTCACTGGAGCAAGATCAGAGTGTAATACAGTCTGAACAGGGATCCAGGGAAGAAATGGGGCAGATAATTCTTCCACAGTTCCCCCAGGGCAAAAGGCCTAAAGGAGTCCTGTGGGAAAATCTAGCAGCATGAGGGAAGCAAGTGGCTTCCCAGCAACTTTGGTTCATTCCAGCCCCAAATTGTATAGCGGCTGAGTCCTCTGGCAGAGGTAGACAGGCTTCTACCATCCTGGGGGGTTGGGAATGCAGGGGAAGTTCACTTATATGCTATTTTGTGGTTTCTGTTGCAAGCGGAGAGTCTGAAAGTCTGCTAGATCTTTGATCGCTGCTATTGATTAGTCCTTAGAGTTATGAATTCCCAAGGGATGAGGGAAATTAAATCAATTTAATTTAATTCAATATGGGTGTTCCCTTTTGGAAGTGTATTTATAAATACTAATAGGTTACCAAATAAAAGTTGAGTGATCATATATCACACTGTTCTCATCAACATTTTTAGGGGGCTTAAAATTTGGCTACACAGGCTATTTAAGATGTTCACTATGAAAACCAAGTCTTCATTAATTGAATTTTTTTTTTAAAGGGTAAAGTGCCTTACCCATGTGAAAGGCTATTTCCTCCTGCCTTTGTATCCTCCTGGAAATCCCATCTACCTCAAATCCACTAAGCTCTCCTGAAAGCCCAGCTCTTCCTCCAGGAAGCATGCCCCAACTAAATTCTCACATCTCCAGTCACGACCTGGGTTCTAATCCCAGCTCTGTCACTTACCTGCTGTGCAAATATAGACAAGTCACTTAACTTCCCTGAGCCTCAGTTTCCTCTCACTCCTCTCACCCTCAAGGACCAGCATACAATTCAGCAATCTCCTCAGGGAACCAGGGATTAAGTAGTTACAGCTGTTCATAACCTGAACTACAGCTCACAAACTTCCCAGACCTCACCATGACCCCTCAATCCCCACCCTCCAATCAGATCATCACAGTCCTCCCCTCCACCCACCCCCTCTCCACCCCTTGCAGGGGGTCCCCGACCCCATCCCTGTTATCCTATCCCAGCTTCTCCCCTGCTCCCCCTCCCCACCACTCCAACCCAATCTACTCATGCCCATTCAACCTCTCACCACCCCTGGCAACGTCCCCTCCGACAGCACCTCCCCACTCATAGCCTCAGCAAAGTATGGCCTATGCTATTATGGGAAAACGTCCCTTCACCACTGACTTGTTCCTGATCCAGTCACAGTTTCTCCTCACCATCGCTGAAACCTGGCTCTCCCCAGATGACAGGATTTCTCCTGCCACTCTCTCTAGAGGGGGCCTCATCTTCATCCACTCCAACAGACTCACTGGAAAGGTGGAAGAGTTGGCTCCCTTCTCTATCCCCAATGCCCCTTTTGCATGGTTCCACTTCCTCCATCCCTTTCTTTCCCTTTCTTTAAAGAGAAATAAAGGGATGAGTAATAGAGTATTTTGACTGGTTGATTCACTGATCAATGATTCAAGGGCTTAGTCTTTAATTCAAGACTAATTCAAGCCACATCATCCCCCTGGCTTGAAATGCCCTCCTTCTGCCCATCTGCCAAGCTAGCTCTCTTCCTCCCTTCAAGGCCCTACTGAGAGCTCACCTCCTCCAGGAGGCCTTCCCAGACTGAGCCCCCTCCTTCATCTCCCCCTCGTCCCCCCCTCCATTCCCCCGTCTTACCTCCTTCCCTTCCCCACAGCACCTGTATATATGTATATATGTTTGTGCATATTTATTACTCTATTTATTTATTTATTTTACTTGTACATATCTATTCTATTTATTTTATTTTGTTAATATGTTTGGTTTTGTTCTCTGTCTCCCCCTTCTAGACTGTGAGCCCACTGTTGGGTAGGGACTGTCTCTATATGTTGCCAACTTGTACTTCCCAAGTGCTTAGTACAGTGCTCTGCACACAGTCAGCGCTCAATAAATACGATTGATTGATTGATTGCTCTGGACACAGTAAGCACTTAATAAATACGATTGAATGAATTCACTGAGATTTGTTTAGAAAAGATGAACCAGTTTCTAAATACACAGAGCCCCTTGAATTCTTTACAGTTCTTCAGTTGTATTCTTCAATTATCCCACAAAGTACATAATAATAATGATGATGGCATTTATTAAACACTGACTATGTGCAAAGCACTGTTCTAAGTGCTGGGGAGGTTACAGGGTGATCAGGTTGTCCCACAGAGGGCTCACAGTCTTAATTCCCATTTTACAGATGAGGTAAGTGAGGCCCAGAGAAGTGAAGTGACTTGTCCAAAGTCACACAGCTGACAATTGGTGGAGCTGGGATTTGAACCCATGGCCTCTGACTCCAAAGCACATGCTTTTTCCACTGAGTCATGCTGCTTCTCTAAAAAATACAACATGCAAAAACCAGGGATCAAAATAGGGACTTTTAGATCTTCAGTCTAATGCTCTCCCAACTGAGGTATTATTACCACTACTTGTTTGCACTGAGTCTTATTACTAGCATTCATTTAGTGGCTACAGTGTGCCAGGTGCTGGGATAAGCACTAGGGTAGATCCAAGATAATCAAATTGGTCCAATTCCCTGTCCCCACTGGAGTTGCAGGTTTTTTTCTTCTTTGGAACGTGTTAACTGCTTACTATGAGCTAGGCACTATACTAAGGACTGGGCTAGATACAAGCTAATCAAGTTGGACACAGTCCATGTACCAAATGGGGCTCACAGTCTTAATCTCCATTTTACAGGTGAGGTAACTGAGACAGAGAGTAGTTAAGTGACTTCCCCAAGGTCACACAACAGACGTGGCAAAGCTGGAATTAGAATTGGGGAAGCAGTGGGGCTCAATGGAAAGAGCTTGGAAAGAGCTACAGGCTTGGGAGTCAGAGGTCAAGGGTTCAAATTCCAGCTCTGCCAATTGTCAGCTGTGTGACTTTGGGCAAGTCACTTAACTTCTCTGTGCCTCAGTGAAATCATCTGTAAAATGGGAATGAAGACTGTGAGCCCCACATGGGACAATCTGATCACCTTGTATCCTCCCCAGTGCTTAGAACAGTGCTTTGCACATAGTAAGTGCTTAACAAATTCTATAATTATTATTATTATTAGAACTCAGGTCCTCCTAACTCTAGGCCTGTGCTCTATTCACTGGGCCACACTACTTTTCACATTTAAGAAGCTGCATGGCCTATGGGGAAAGAGCACAGTCTTGGGAGCCAGAGGACCTGGGTTCTAATTCTGGCTTTGTCGGTGGGAAGAAAAGTTCACCTTTCCATGATTCTTATTATTCCAATTCATAAAGTAACTCATTTTAAAATATCAGTAAAATTAGATGTGATCATTCAACACAGATAAGCTCCTAAATGTAAGAATTCACATGGTTTACTTCATTATTAACTGATAAGCAGAGTAATCAGAGGGTCAGAGTCCAGAATAGATTCATCTATTCCTTGTAATAATGTTGGTATTTGTTAAGCACTTACTGTGTGCCAAGCACTGTTCTAAGTGTTTGGGGAGATTCAAGGTTATTAGGTTATCCCATGTAGGGCTCACAGTCTCAATCCCCATTTTACAGATGAGGTAACTGAGGCACAGAGAAGTGAAGAGACTTGCCCATGGTCAGACAGCAATCAATCAATCAATCAATCGTGTTTATTGAGCACTTACTATGTGCAGAGCACTGTACTAAGCGCTTGGGAAGTACAAATTGGCAACACATAGAGACAGTCCCTACCCAACAGTGGGCTCACAGTCTAAAAGGGGGAGACAGAGAACAGAACCAAACATACCAACAAAATAAAATAAATAGGATAGAAATGTACAAGTAAAATAAATAAATAAATAAATAAATAGAGTAATAAATATGTACAACCATATATACATATATACAGGTGCTGTGGGGAAGGGAAGGAGGTAAGATGAGGGGATGGAGAGGGGGACGAGGGGGAGAGGAAGGAAGGGGCTCAGTCTGGGAAGGCCTCCTGGAGGAGGTGAGCTCTCAGCAGGGCCTTGAAGGGAGGAAGAGAGCTAGCTTGGCGGAGGGGCAGAGGGAGGGCATTCCAGGCCCGGGGGATGACGTGGGCCGGGGGTCGATGGCGGGACAGGCGAGAACGAGATACGGGGAGGAGATTAGCAGCAGAGGAGCGGAGGGTGCGGGCTGGGCTGGAGAAGGGAGGTGAGGTAGGAGGGGGCGAGGGGATGGACAGCCTTGAAGCCCAGGGTGAGGAGTTTCTGCCTGATGCACAGATTGATTGGTAGCCACTGGAGATTTTTGAGGAGGGGAGTAATATGCCCAGAGCGTTTCTGGACAAAGATAATCCGGGCAGCAGCATGAAGTATGGATTGAAGTGGAGAGAGACACGAGGATGGGAGATCAGAGAGAAGGCTGGTGCAGTAGTCCAGACGGGATAGGATGAGAGCTTGAATGAGCAGGGTAGCAGTTTGGATGGAGAGGAAAGGGTGGATCTTGGCAATGTTGCGGAGCTGAGACCTGCAGGTTTTGGTGACGGCTTGGATGTGAGGGGTGAATGAGAGAGCGGAGTCGAGGATGACACCAAGGTTGCGGGCTTGTGAGACGGGAAGGATGGTAGTGCCGTCAACAGAGAGCAGACAAGTTTCAGAGTCAGGATTAGAACCCATGACCTCTGACTCCCAAGCCCGGGCTCTTTCCACTAAGCCACACTTGTAATATATAGCCCCTTGAATATTGTACAAATACCAGCCCACTGTTGGGTAGGGACTGTCTCTATATGTTGCCAACTTGTACTTCCCAAGCGGTTAGTACAGTGCTCTCTGTGCACACAGTAAGCGGCTCAATAAATATGATTGATTGATTGATTGATTGATCATGAGAGAGTCAATGTGAGGAACAGGGTAGCTGCCAAAGGGATTTTGACAAAATCTCAAGGACCCTTTAACTGCTGTCCCAGTCAGTCAATCCATCAGTCGTATTTATTGAGCACTTACTGTGCGCTAAATACTGTACTAGGATTTAGGAGACAACAATACAGTACAGTTGGTAGACATGTCCCCCACCCACAAGGAGCTCACAGCCTAGTGACCTATCCAAGTGATTGTAATCTCTTTAAGAGTGGGTGAGTTTGTGTCTTAGTTCTGTTTGCACTGTCCCAAGCAATTAGAATAATGCTTCACACGGATTAGGTGTTCAGTAAGTATCACTGGTTGATTGTGCCAGAATGTCACAACTTTTGT
This sequence comes from Tachyglossus aculeatus, assembly GCF_015852505.1. NCBI lineage: Eukaryota > Metazoa > Chordata > Mammalia > Monotremata > Tachyglossidae > Tachyglossus > Tachyglossus aculeatus. Next base: position 54,276,218 of record NC_052069.1, read on the forward strand.
GGGTTCAGATGTACAGGAACTATGTATGACCTATTCACACTATATCCCGAAGGGGAGAAATTCTCTCTCTCTCCAGGCACGAAGTTGTGAAAGGTTGTAGGTTTATAACATCATATCCTTTAGATATGATATCCATATCTTTTAGACTGTGAGCCCACTGTTGAGTAGGGACTGTCTCTATACGTTGCCAATTTGTACTTCCCAAGTGCTTAGTACAGTGCTCTGCACACAGTAAATGCTCAATAAATACGATTGATGATGATATCCTACAGACGATCACTCTCCTCACCTTCAAAGCCTTATTGAAGACATATTTCCTGTAAGAGGCCTTCCCCAACTAGCCCCTCACTGCCTCTTCTCCCACTCCCTTCTGCTTTACCCTTTCACTTGGATTTGCTTCCCTTATTCACTCCTCTCTCAGCACCCAGTATTTATGTACCTACCCATAATTTATTTATTTCTATTAATGTCTGTCTCTACCTCTAGACTGTAAGCTCACTGTGGGCAAGAAATGTGTCTACCAACTCTGTTGTACTCCCCCAAGTTCTTAGTACAGTGCTCTGCACATGGTAAATGTTCAATAAATACAAATGCTTCATTCAGGGATGCAGCCCAAAGTGGAGGCCTTGTGATATGTAGCTACATTACACTCTGTTGGGTAGGGACTGTCTCTATATGTTGCCAACTTGTACTTCCCAAGTGCTTAGTACAGTGCTTTGCACACAATAAGCACTCAATAAATACGATTGAATGAATGAATGAAGTCTACCCTGTCACAGTAGCCTCAATTGACTCTGCATTCCTCCTTCCACTGAGCCCTTACTGTATCTCTAAGGATACAGAATCTTTCACCAATTATCCAGGAGGGTAAAGCAGGCATGTTGATTCAACATCCGAGTTATTTAAATATTTACCCAAGGTCTGCATTGTAAATAGAGGAAAGTCCTTTGGGACATACCCTGTAAAGTTATTATTCATGCATTTCTGGAGACCACTACTTGAAAAATCTTCTTTTTTTCCCTTAACTTCAGTAATGGTTAATAATGCATTCTGCCCTTCAATCACTCTGTTACTCTAACTCCTTCCTGAAATACATGGGAGTAGAGCCCAGAAAGATACAGATGGGTAGTTATTTAATTGGACAGCTTCCCAGCCATAGCTTAAACTGGAAACATTTTGTGTGTAGCAGTTACAATCTCCTGAAAAGTGGAACAGGAGGAGCAAGAAATATTCCGTCATTTTTCCTTCTGTGTTTCACTGAATCAATGTCCAAAAGTAAGAAAAGTTCATCTTTTCAGTGCTTTTCATTTTTCTTGTTCATATAAGGGAAGCAGTATGGTCTAGTAGAAAGAGCATAGAGCTGGCAGTCAGAGGACCTGGGTTCTAATCCTGACTCCTCCACTTGCCTGCTGTGTGACCTGGTTACCTTGTTATCCTATCCATTGCTGTGCTTAGTACAATGCTTGGCATACAGTAAATAATAAAACAGTCAATCATATTTATTGAGTGCTTACTGTGTGCAGAGCAATGTACTAAGCCCTTGTGAGAGTTCCTTTTGACTGTAAGATTCTTGCGGGCAGGGAATGAGTCTGTTTATTGTTATATTGTCCTCTCCCAAATGCTTAATTCAGTGCTCTGCACACAGTAAGCATTCAGTACATAAGATTGACTGACTAATTGTTGATAGACACATTCCCTGCCCACAGTGAGTGTAGTCTTTTCATTCAATCATATTTATTGAGTGCATACTGTGTGCAGAGCACTGTACTAAGCGCTTAGCACTAGAGGGAAAAGCACTTAACAAATGTCATAATTGTTATTTTTTCATTTTTAAATGACAGTAAAATCAAATGCCACTGTTAAATGCAGATTCCCTAATGTAAGATACGATAGTCTTTACTTCATCATTTACAGATTGGCAGAATAAGCGCATGGTCAGAGTTGAGGCTAGAAGATGGGAGGGTTGAGTTGCGGCCGTGCCTTCGCCGACTGGCCCTGCACAAGTCCCTTGCCTCCCTCCAGCCTCCTGCTTATTCAGTTGTGAAATGGGGAAAAAACTACCTAACCCTACCCTACTTCCCAGAAAATAATCAATCAATCAGTCAATCATAATGATTGAGTGCTTACTGTGTGCAGAATACTGTACTAAGTGCTTGGGAGAATGCAATATAAAGGAGCTGGCAGACACATTCCCTGCTCACAGAGAGCTCCCTGGACCCCATGGGCTCCCTCCAGTTACTCTCCCATCTCCCTCCTACCATTCCTCTCTAAACTACTTGAGTGAATTGCCTATGCCCACTGATTCAAATTCCTCTCCTCCAAATCTCTCCTTGACCCCCCAACCCCCCAAATCTGGTTTCCATCCCCTTCACTCCATAGAAACTGCCCTCTCCAAGGTCACCAGTGATCTTCTTCTTGCCAAATCCAATGACCTCTACTCCATCCTAATCCTCCTTGACCTCTCAGCTGTCTTCAACACTGTGGACCACCTCTTTTTCCTGGAAAAATTATCTGACCTTGGCGTCACTGACACTGTCCTCTCCTGGTTCTCCTCTTATCTCGCTGGCTATTCATTCTCAGTCTCCTTCACGGGCTCCTCCTCTGCCTCCCATCCCCTAACTGTGGAGGTCCCTCAAGGTTCAGTTCTGGGTTCCCTTCTACTCTCCATCTATACTCACTCCCTTGGAGATCTCAATTGTTCCAATGGCTTCAACTACCACCTTTATGTAGATTATACCCAAATCTACACCTCCAGCCCTGATCTCCCCCCTTCTCGCCAGTCTCTACTCCTGCCTTCAAGAAATCTGCCTCCAGTCTTCTCCGGCCTTCAAGGCATCTCTACTTGATTGACCTACCCTCATCTCAAGCTTAAAATGTCCAAAACAGAACTCCTCATCTTCCCACCCAAACCCTGCCCTCTCTGTGACTTTCCCATTACTGTAGATGGCACCACCATCCCTCCTGTCTCACAAGCCTGTAACCTTGGTTTTATCCTGGACTCCTCTATCATTCAACCTACATATTCAATCCATTACCTAATCCTGTTGGTTCCACCTTCAAAACATTGCTAAAACATGCCCTTTCCTCTCCATCCAAACTGCTACCACATTAATACACTCATTTGTTCATTCAATTATATTTATTGAGTGCTTACTGTGTGCAGAGGACTGTACTAAGCACTTGGGAAGTACAAACTGGCAATATATAGAGATGGTCCCTACCCAACAATGGGCACACATCCTACCCCCCCCCAACAGATTACTGCAACAGCCTCCTTGCTGACCTCCAAGCTTCCTGTCTCTCCCCACTCCAGTCTATATTTCGCTCTGCTGCCCGGATCATTTTTCTACAGAAACACTCAGGACATGCTTCCCCACTCCTCAAGAAAGGCCAGTGCCCATCCACCTCTACATCAAAGAAAAACTCCTCAACATTGGCTTTAAAGCACTTCATCGCCTTGCCTCCTCATACCTCACCCCACTACTCTCCTACTACTATCCAGACTACACACTTCACTCCTCTAATGCTAATCCTATCACTGTGCCTCAGTCTTTTCTTTCTCACCACCAAACCCTTGCCCATGTCCTGCCTCTGGCCTGGAACACCCTCCACCTTATTGAGGCTATAAGCTCCTTGTGGGTAGGGAACATGTCTGTTTATTGTTGTATTGTGCTCTCCCAAGAGGGAAAGAGGGAAGGAGGGAGGGAGGAGGGAGGGAGGAAAGGAGGAAGGGAGAGGGAAGGAAGGAAGGAAGGAAGGAAGGAAGGAAGGAAGGAAGGAAGGAAGGAAGGAAGGAAGGAAGGAAGGAAGGAAGGAAGGAAGAAGGAAGGAAGGAAGGAAGGAAGGAAATTACAGTCTAGAGGTGGACATTAATATAAATAAGTAAATTGCAGATATATACTTAGGAGTTGTGGGGGTCAATTGTATTTCCGTCATATTTAATAATAATAATAATCTTAGTATTTGTTAAGCACTTACTATGTACAAAGCACTATCTAAGTGCTGGGGAGGGTACAAGGTGATCAGGTTGTCCCATGTGGGGCTCACAATCTTAATCCCCATTTTACAGGTAACAGGCACAGAGAAGTAAAGTGACTTTCCCAAAGTCACACAGCTGACAAGCGGCAGAGCCGGGATTTGAACCCATGACCTCTGAATCCAAAGCCCAGGCTTTTTCCACTGAGCCACGCTGCTTCCCCATTTATTTGTCGAGTGCTCACTGTGTGCAGAGCACTGTCCACCCTAATGAATCTTTTCTTTCTCAGTGATGTTACAGACTTTTGATTATGATCCTAATGAGAAGAGTAAACACAAGTTCATGGTTCAATCAATGTTTACGCCGACTGACACCTCAGATATGGAAGCAGTAGTAAGTATTGAAGGTGTTCTTCACTTAAACATACCATAAAACATGGAATGCCCTCCCTCCACACATCCACCAAGCTAGCTCTCTTCCTCCCTTCAAAGGCCTATTGAGAGCTCACCTCTTCCAGGAGGCCTTCCCAGATTGAGCCCCCTTTTTCCTCTCCTCCTCCCCACCCCCCTGCCCTACCTCCTTCCCCTCCCCACAACACTTGTATAGATTTGTACAGAATTATTACTCTATTTTACTTGTACCTATTTACTATTTTTGTTAATGATGTGCATATACCTTTAATTCTAGTTCTGATGATTTTGACACCTACTTGTTTTGTTTTGTTGTCTGTCTCCCCCTTTTAGACTGTGAGCCTGTTGTTGGGTAGGGACAATCTCTATATGTTGCCGACTTGTACTTCCGAAGTGCTTAGTACAGTGCTGTGCACACAGTAAGCGCTCAGTAAATATGATTGAATGAATGAATGTTCTAAGCATTTGGGAAAGTACAATGTAACAATAAACCGACACATTCCCTGTCCTCAACGAGCTTACAGTCTAGTCAAGTACTCAACGAATGTTCTAATTATAATGTTTTCTTTTTTAAATGTCAGTAAAATCCGATGTCATTGTTCAATGCCTGGGGTGAATTAAGGGTTCAAATTCAATTACAAGAGTGACACAGAAGGGAGAGGGAGTAGGGGAAAATAAAAGCATTTGTTAAGTACTTATTGTGTGCTGAGGGCTGGGATTGATATAAAGTTATCAGATTAGACAGCCCTTATCCCCCAGGAAAATCCCCTTCTGAAGATAAGCAAACAGGTCTAGAGAGGTTAAATGACTTACCAAAGGTCAAACAGTGTCCCAGTGCTCTTCCGACTGCTCTTCCGACTCTTTCCACTGGACCAGGGGAATAGTTTTGGCCCTTCATTCATTCATTCATTCATTCATTCATTCAATCATATTTATTAAGCACTTACTATGTGCAGAGCACTGTACTAAGCACTTGGAAAGTACAATTCGGCAACAGATAGAGACAGTCCCTACCAACAATGGGCTCACAGTCTAGAAACAGGGCCAGCCCCACCAAAGTCATGCTTTCTTTAAACTAGTTCTTAAAAAGAGGTTGTTCAGCCTTGAAGATAAGGACTGTGTCTACTTACTCTATTATATTCTCCACGGTGCTTAGTACAGTGCACTGCACAGAGTAAATGCTTAATAAATAATGTGAATTAATATCACTTTAGGGAGATTGTCCAAGGTGTTGATGCAGTTCTGGTCTAATTACCACAGTGCTTGGGAAGTAAGCTAAAATTTGTATCAACAGAGATGTCTCCAAGTCTCCCATGAGAACCAAGTTACGACTGAAACACACGGGCAAATAATGACAAAAACTTGGCTCACACAAAAAGAATAAGCCCCTACATGTTACCAACTGGATTTTCTTTTTGTGCTTTGGCATTCTGGGGAAATGTTTATAATGAAAGATTTAAAAAAAAAACCAAATGGTTCACTGTAGGAATAGAAAGCATTCAATAATTGTGAAGTCTGAGGGAAAACTACCTGAAAAAGCAACAATATTGTAGTATGAATACCAGAAAGATTTATATCACACTCTGCCTTGTGATTATGTAAATTGAAGCCATTTATATTGAAATCTCAATTCATCCATATGAATAAACTGCTAAGTTAGATGCATCTTGACTCCCTAGGAAATGGCTTCAATGTCACTTGCAGTCTGTAGAAAATGAAATTCTTTGGGCAAAATTGATTACTTTTGTGTGTATCAACTTTAGTTTCCCAAATATGCCTGTCATAACAATTTCAATCAGTACTGATTGTACTTCAACATTTTATTTAAAACTAAACCTTTTGCAGAAAATTTAAGTTTGTTCTCTATTTGCATTTGCATTCTGTGAAAAATAATTGAGACTTTAATAGGGCTAGGTAACCAGATAACGCTTGGATTTATCCATCTAAATAGGAGAGAGAACAGATAATAATAATAATAATGAAGGTATCTGCTAAGTGCTTACTATGTGCAAAGCGCTGTTCTAAGCGCTGGGGGATACAAGGTGATCAGGTTGTTCCACATGGGGCTCACAGTTTTAATCCCCATTTTACAGATGAGGTAACTGAGGCACAGAGAAGTTAAGTGACTTGCCCAAAGTTGCACAGCTGACAAGCAGCAGAGCCGGGATTAGAACCCATGACCTCTGAATCCCAAGTTTGGGCTCTTTCCACTGAGCCACGGTGCTTCTCTATAAATAATGATGGCATTTATTAAGTGCTTACTATGTGCAAAGCACTGTTCTAAGTGTTGGGGAGGTTACAAGGTAATCAGGTTGTCCCACGGGGGGCTCACAGTTTTAATCCCCATTCTACAGATGAGGTAACTGAGGCACAGAGAAGTTAAGTGACTTGCCCAAGGTCACGCAGCTGACAATTGGCGGAGCCAGGATTTGAACCCGTGACCTCTGACTCCAAAGCCCGTGCTCTTTCCACTCAGCCACGCTTTAACAGGTAGTGAATCCCCATTTTGCAGATGAGGGAACTGTGGCACGGAGAAGTTAAAAAGCTTGCCCAAGGTCTCACAGCTAACCAGTGGTGGAAAGGCTTTAGAACTCAGGTCCTCTTACTCCAAGACAATCTCCTCACATGCTTTCTTTCCCACACACCTCCTCCCCACAAAACTGTCCTCTGATCTTTTGACCCCATTCACTTATCCCAAGCCATCAAGCCCAGTATGGAATCCCTACCCAACCTCCTCTCTCAGTGTTCAAATCCAAACCCTCAAGTCCTCTTTGTCAAACTTGATTTCCTTCCACCCCTGACCTTCATTCAATCTTGTAACCTACCCCCAGCCCTGGATCACCTTTACAGTATGCAGCCTCTGCTTACATGCTCTGCTCATGTTCTTAGACTGTGAGCCCTGTCTGGGACAGGAATTCTTTCTGAACTGATTATCTTGTATTTTCGCCAGTGCTCAAGTTGATAAACAATAAACTATGTGTGTGTGTATACATGTAGATGTAATCTACATGTATACACACACACACACACACACACACACACATATATGAGCATATGTGAGGGCTGAAATGGCTGTTGGGACTGCATGATTGGAAGATAAGTGGACTTTAGGATTTCCTGGGAGTGCCTATTTTTAGGAGAATTTCAATGAGGGGAAGGGGAATGGTTTGGAGGAAATCATGGCAGAGGAAAAGATATGAAGAATGGATCAGATGTGGGAGAGTATTCATAATAACAATTATTATTGTGGTATTTATTAAGCACTTACTGTGCGCTAAGCATTATGTTTAGCACAGGGGGAGATTCAATAAAATCAGACCAGGCACAATCCCTGTACCACATTGCTCTCACAGTTGAAGGGAGAGGCAGAACAAGAATTTTAATCCCCATTTTTAAAATGAGGAAACGGAGGCACAGGAAAGTTAAGTGATTTACCCAAGGTCACAAAGCAGACAAATGGCAGAGCTGGGATTAGAACCCAGGCTCCTAACTTCCAGTCCTGTGTTGTTTCTGCTAGGCCATGCTGCTTCTCTAAGTAATAGTAACAGTTGTAGTAGTTTTAGTAGCAGTAGTAGTAATTGAACATCTATTGGATGCAATGCATTGTTCTAAGCACTTGGCAAGAGAGCCAACAGGTTGGGACATTTGAGAATAGGTGCGGGTTTCTCCATCAACTCAACTGATTTTAAGTTATCAAAGATCCATCCTTCAATCAAACCAGAAGCAGAAGAGAAAAATGTCCTGTTAGAGCAACTTCCTCCATTCTAGCAGGGAGGAATCGACGAGAGTTGCCCCATCCTCTTGGAGGAGGCTGTACCAATATGACACCTTCTTTTCATGTCAGCTGTTGAAACTTCAGGCAGAAGTGGGGGTCAATTGCAACTCCATTATCCGGGGGGGAGGCAAGGCTTTTATAGAACATCTCCCCATCTGATCTCGGGTCTTCATTCAGCCCTGCTTCAAACTGGGCTGTGGGTTTCCCCCCACAAATCTGTGTCGCAAATCTACAAGAAGGGACCCACCAATCAGAGCAGTTGCCATCATTTTGGTTGAGGTATTTCCAGCTGACTGGTCTGACTTCATCTCCACTCCTGCAGCAGGGCACTGCTCTGGACTGGAGAGCTATCGCAACTTGTACCTTTAGGTCGTTGCCCACCTCCATTGACAACGGTTTGTTTGCTAATGGTTGAGGCAAGAGTTAGGTGATGAAGAGGATTGGAATGTGTCGATGATTCACTCTGAGTGAATGGATAAGGAAATGGCCTCCTAAGACAGAGATTGTGGGTTCGTGTCCCACCGGGAGTGATCTTAACTTCTTCTTCTAAACTACAAACTCATCCGTCTGGACTGTACGCTCCTTAATAATAATAATGATGGCATTTGTTAAGTGCTTACTATGTGCAAAGCACTTTTCTAAGCACTGGGGAGGACACAAGGTGATCAGGTTGTCCCACGTGGGGCTCACAGTCTTAATCCCTATTTTACAGATGAGGTAACTGAGGCACAGAGAAGTTAAGTGACTTGCCCAAGGTCACACAGCTGACAATTGACGGATCTGGGATTTGAACTCGTGACCTCTGACTCCCAAGCCTGTGCTCTTTCCATTGAGCCATGCTGCTTCCTTGTGAGCAGGGAATGTGTTTGCTATATTGTTATATTGTAATCTCCGAAGAATGTAGTACAGTGCTATGCACACAGTAAGCGCTCAAAAAACACAACTGACTTACTGACCTTTGACATTTAATTGTAGATGATTTATTACTCCCCAGAGGACAATCACCCATATCCCACAGTCAGGTTTAAACCAGAAGTTGCTGGTTGCAGAACCATTCTTTATAAAACAACGTATACACTATAGCTACCTTAGCTGCATACTGGCCCTTCAAAAACAGTTTCCTGGACTTCTTCCTCCACTCAAACAACCACATTCCTTCTCCAAGGGACTTGTTGCCCTGCTTCTAGCATGCCCTGCACACCATGAGATGAATGAGCTTAAACCTCCTCAGAGCATTTCCCTGACCTCTCTCTCCACCAGACAACCCCATAAATCCACCACAACTGCCGCTTTCCCACTGCTACATCCAGGGCCCTCCAAGTCCTACTCTACTGAACCACCATGCTGCCCCTCTGGGATCCTGCATCAACTCTCCTCTTTGTTTCTGAGGAACCTCTACCCTGACCTGCTCTGTACTGCCCCGGACTATAGGAATCATATGGTGAACCACAGCTTCGCGCCGCCTCAACAAAACCTGGGGAAGACTCTTGTGGCTGCTACTGTGGAGATAACTTTCACCACACCGTGATACTGTGAGCTGCAAAGGAACTAGAAATTCTATCCCCTTAACCACAATACCTTGGCTGATCTTTCTTTTTGTCTTCCTCTTGCTTAGTTTCCTCCCTCCTCATGTGTCTGTCGACAGTTGCCTCTCCCCCTCTTTATTTTTGGACTGTTTGTCTCCCAAGGGCCAGGGACTATGTCTATTTTCCACCTGTGAATTCTTTCCCTGGGCCTCGTACAGTACTATGCACACAATAAGTGCTTAGTACCATTATTACAACTTCTACTACTTTATACTAATAATAATAATAATTGTGGCATTTGTACACACTTACTATATGCCAGGCACCTTAATAACCAGTGGGAAAGATGCAGAAGAATGAGGTTGGACACAGTGCTTGTCCCACCCGGGATTCAGAATGTTAATCCTCATTTTACAGATGAGGTAATCCAGGCACAGAGACGTTCAGTGGCTTGCCCAAAGTCACATATCAGACAAATGGCAGAGCAGGCATTAGAATCAAAGTCCTCTGACTCCCAGCCCCATGCTCTTTCCACTAGGCCACATTGCTTCTCTTCACTTTATTAAAGTGGGAGAAGACCAAGGAAGAAAACCACTTTTGTCAGGGATAAACATTGTTTCTCTCAAAGAGAAGTGATTTCATTTGTCATGCAGCCTTAGTCATACACTCAGCTCTAAACCTGTCTACAAAAATTTTATTCTACTGGTCTCATAAGTTATCCTTTTTTAGGTAAGTTTTGTCAGGCACTGGCAATGAAATGGGCAATATAAGCTGCTGAGTAAGAGAAGATTCTTAAGTGATAGCCTTCTCAGAGATAGATCCAATCTCATGGCAACAAAGTAGAGGCTTCCTGGAGAAGCAAAGAGGGGATGTTGATGCAAAGAGGGAAGGGAAGACTATAGTAATCGTAGGGTGAACTTCAGTGAAGTGTGGTATTTCCAGGGAGTCAAAGGATATGGGTTCTAATCCCGGCTCTGCCACATGTCTGCTATGTAACCTTGGGCAAGTCACTTAATTTCTTTGGGCCTCATTTCCCTCATCTGTAAAATGGGGATTAAGATGTGAGCCCCATGTATCTACCCCATCGCTTAGAACAGTGCTTGGTACATAGTAAATTCTTACAAATACCACAGTTATTATCCAACCCCTCCTTCGGTGTTAATCCCCATCCTAGAGAAGAGCCAGAAAGTATGTGGATTTGACCGCTAAAGTATTCAGATTAAAATTTCATGCACTGGAGGGCAGTGTGCTCTAATGGAAAGAGCAATATACTGGGAGTCAGAAAACACTGTTCTAATTCCAGCTCCACCCCTGTCTTCTGTGTGACCTTGGGCAAATTAACCTCTCAGAGTTTCATGTTCCTCCTTATAACACCTTCCATTCCCTACCTCAAAGAAATGCTGGGAGGGTATGTTCTGTAGGGATTTTCTCTATTTGTTCCTGAATTGTACTGTCTAAAGTGCTCTGCACACAGTAAGCACTCAATAAATATGATTGAGTGAATGAATGAAAGGATAAAATGACATAATTGATTCAATCAATCATATTTATTGAGCAGTTACTGTGTGCAGAGTACTGTACTAAGCGCTTGGAAAGTACAATTCAGCAATAAAGAGAGACAATCCCTGCTCACACAGGGCTTACAAGCTAGAAATGTGAAAGTGCTTCAGAAAATAGTGCTATACAAAAAATAACTTATTATCATTATTATTAGTGGCACAAAATGGTATTATCATCATCATCAGTGGTATTATTGAGTGCTTACTGTGTGCAGAGCACTGTACTAAGCCCTTGGGAGAGTACAATACAATAGAGTTGAGAGACATGTTCCCTGCCCACAGCAAGCATAGTTTGTCAAAAGTATATCCAACATTGGAAATTTAACAATTTTGAATATGCTCTTGGAAAAAAAAGATACTAGGAAAGAATAAAGTGCATCAAAACTGATTCAGTGACCTTATTGATCATCACCACTGGATGTAAGTTATTTAGATTTGGATGAAATAATAATAATAATAATAATAATAATAGTGGTAATTGTTAAGCACTTACTATGGGCCAGGCAATCTACTAAGCACTGGGGTAGATACAAGCAAATCAAGTTGGACATAGTCCCTGTCCCATGTGGCACTCATAGTCTCAATCCCCATTTTACAGATGAGGTTACTGAGTCACAGAGAAGTTAAGTGACTTGCCTAAGGTCATACAGCAGAGCAAGATTAGAACCCATGACCTTCTGACTCTCAGGCCTGTGTTCTATCCACTATGTCATGCTGCTTCTTTAGCCTAACCCATGTCAGTCTTGGTCTATTTTCAAAATCTGACAACATCCAAGGAATGTTTTCCGATTTGCAAAGGACCTATTTGAATCAAATTGATCATAAATTCCAAAAAAAAAAAAACCCTTTCTCCATCTGCCATGGTCAGGACCTCAAATAATGTTTGAGTTTCGAGGGACAACTGAGCCAACTAGCCTTGGATAATCCTCTCAGTTAATGTGCTTGGGAAAACAAACAAAGAACCTGGGGTTCTTGAACTGCTTGGAATTTCTGCCCCTTGGCCTGACATTGAGTAATTGATTAGGGTATAAACAGCAAAATTTCCATCTTTTTCAGCTTCCCAAGCAGACATTCAATACTGAGCTCTCATTTCCTGTTGAGGGGACATGCAGCCTTGAATGGACACCTCATAAACAGAGCTCTTCTGTGATGACATCAATTGCCTTCAGCTAGACATCTTTTTTTCTACATCAGACCAGATCTTGCTAATTCTAAGGGAATAAATTACATGTCTCTGAAGACAGTGTGATGATGTTCTGTGAATTTTCAAACTTGCTAAATAAACTAGGGCTCCTGTGCACTCAGTTCTGCCATAATGGTCTGAAAAAGGCTGTGTATATCAAAAGGCAAGTCCTTTAGTGGCTTGGGAAAATTTATCATTTCATCTTGCAGTGCTTAGAACAGTGGTTGACATATAGTAAGCACTTAAAACACCATAATAAATAAAATAAACCTTTGTGATCTCTGGGAATAATTTACACTAGGAAACATAGGACAGATGATAAAGGTCTCTGCAGTGAACATGGTTTTCTTTCCTTCCTGAGCATGATTACTTGTGTTTATCAAAATAAACAGGGAATCAAGTGCTTCCCTTGACCATTCCTCTGCTTGCTTAACAAGGTCTCAGAATTTCTGAGCAAAGTGGAGATGATTCAGTTGAAAGTCTTTGGGTATTATCAAATTATACTGTCATTGAGAAGTGAACGGATTCCTGTGTCCTCTTCCCTGTAAAATCGACTGCTCCACTCCTTTTCACTAGCCCTATTGAAGACTCACCTGCTCCAGGAGGCCTTCCCAGATTAAGCCTCCCTTTTCCTCAGCTCCCACTCCCCTCCCCATCACCCTGACTTGCTCTGTTTGCTCTACTCACCTCCCCACAGCACTTGTGCATATATGTACATATCTATAATTCTATTTACTTATATTAGCACCTGTTTACTTGTTTTGATGCATCTATATCTACAGTAATATTTATTTATATTAATGCTATTGATGCCTATTTACTTGCTTTGATGTTTGTCTCCCTGTTTCAAGGCTGTGAGCCTGTTGTGTGTAGGATTGTCTGTCTTTGTTGCTGAATTGTAATTTCCAAGTGCTTAGTACAGTGCTCTGTACACAGTAAGCACTCAATAAATGAGATTGAATGAATGAATAAAGAAACTCAATGTATCCAGTTCTCCTGTAATGCAAAGCTTGCATTATCACCAAACCTCACATTAAGGAAAACTCATGCTCCAAAGTTGCTGGCATTCATATAAGTGAATCCACACATGCACATCTAGAAAGATCCTTTGATAATGCATCATGGTGAAGCCAAATGTGCTCCCATTGTTGGAAGGATGTTCCCTAATTCTCTAATCATGTTCTAGCCAAATTGTGAATTGAAGACATGTGGTTATGACAGACCTGAGAGTGCCTAGCCTTCTGCTAGAGTGAAGACTGAGTCTGAGGCCTATGACAAGACCAGAGAGATCAATTCTGGAGTACAGAGTTGAAAATTTTCCCCATCCTGGCTCTGCATCCATGACTCAGATCAAAAGGAGGTGATGCTCCTCATTTCAGTCACTTGGTCAGAGGTGTGTGGTCCAAGCATGCAGCACTGCACTAAGTGCTGTAGGGAGACACAGGGCAAGGCATTACCCCTCCCCATTAAGGTGTAAAAGTAAAAAGGACTCCAACACCACCTCATTTTGGGTCAGGTGATTTCATTCCCACTCCTTCTGTACCACTGATTTCTTGATTGATTGATCGATTGATTGTTTCCACTTGGGAGATCTCGACCCAGGTCCGTATGTTATATGTTATAAACTATTTGCTTATATTAATGTCTGAACACTGTAAGCTTGCTGTGGGCAGGGCATGATTCTGTCAACTCTTGTACTCTCCCAAGTGCTCTGCCCACAGTGAGAGTTCAATAAATACCACTGATGATGATGGAAACCACTTTGATGACTATATCCTAGGTCCTGCCCAATTAGAAAAAATACCTCATTGTTGACAGAGATTTACTGACAACATTACAAATCTGTGTCCTAAGCCTTCAGAGACATTGAAAGAGTTCTGGAAATTTTTTTTTTACATGCTGGGCCATTTATTTTCCCAGTGGCTGTGTGCCAATTGACCACATTTAAAGTCTCTAGTTTGTACCTATGGGGAGTCTCAGTGGTAGTATGTAAACATACAATGCTCAGTTTGGAAACTATGTTTGCGTTACTAACTGCAGTCTCAACCAAATAGCCTTGCTCTCCAGTACATTTTTTCAAAATAAAATATGTTAATACAATCAATAGTATTTTTTGAGCACTTACTGTGTGCAGAGCACTGTACTAAGTGTTTAAAGAGATGGGAATCCAAATGGGTGTCCATACCTCAAGTAGATCAAGGTAAATTATATCAATTAATTTCTTGGCACTTGGAAGCATGTTTCCTGTCTTAATAGAAATAAGGAAAGTTAAGTGACTTGCCCAAGATCTCACAGCAGGAAAGTGGCAGAGTTGAGAGTAGAGCCCAGGTCCTCGATTTCCAGACCACAACGCTTAAATATTGCTTTTGAGATTGCTTATTTCATACATATGTCCAGATACAATTTCAGAATCTGCCAAGTCTCCAAAGTGGAATACAGCTTAAAGACAAATCCAAGTCACTTTACATTTTCTCAAAAGAAATCACAACGTGAAACTTACTGGTTTATTCCCTCCTAGTCCATTTAATAAGTAATATCTAAAGATTGAATGGATGTTGTCCACTAGCAGCAGTTGAAATAAAATTTGGAGAACAATTGACACTAAACAGGATACCAAAATAAAATTGAAAAGCTTATGGTAGAGAAGTGAGCTATTGGCTCCGTCTGCTTCAACTCAGCCCCAAGGAAGTAATGGTTTGGCCTAAAGATCGAAGGAAAAGGCACAGAAAAATTTCCATAAATCATTGTAGGCTTTGCTAACTCTGGACAGCCAGCTCTCTCAAATTCTCCCCAAGACTCCCTTGTGAACAAAACTGATGCCATGAGGCTAATCATCATCATCATCAATCGTATTTATTGAGTGCTTACTATGTGCAGAGCACTGTACTAAGCACTTGGGAAGTACAAATTGGCAACATATAGAGACAGTCCCTACCCAACAGTGGGCTCACAGTCTAAAAGGGGGAGACAGAGAACAAAACCAAACATACTAACAAAATAAAATAGAATAGATATGTAGAAATAAATTAAATAAATAAATAAATAGAGTAAAAAAATATGTACAAACATATATACATATATACAGGTGCTGTGGGGAAGGGAGGGAGGTAAGATGGGGGGATGGAGAGGGGGGACGAGGGGGAGAGGAAGGAAGGGGCTTCAGTGATTCAATTAATCACTGGCATTTACTGAGCACTGTAATAGGTGCTTGGAAGAAAACATTAGAAATAGCATACATGTTTCCTGCCCTTATAGAGTTTTCAATCTAGTGGCATCAAAAACCCTTTATCTAAATCAATCCATCAATGGCATTGACTGTCTACTGTGTATAAAAGAGTTGGTAAGACATGATCCCTGCCCATAAGGAGTTTACAGTCTAGAGGGGGAAACAAATATTAAAATAAAATACCAAAACAGTGTAAGGATAAGTACATAAGTGCTGTGGGGCTGAGAGTGGGGTGACTATCAAATGCTTAAGGGGAACAGATCCAAACAGAGGCATCACAGAGGGAGGGCAGAAATAAGGGCTTAGTCAGAGAAGACCACTTGGAGGAGATGTGATTTAGGAAGGCTTCGAAGATGAGGTGGTCTGTGACATATGAAGGGGGAGTGTGTTCCAGGCTGGAGGCAGGGTGTGATCAAGATTACCTGCAAGATTATTCTCTTTTGGGAATTATATTTTTACCCAGGATTCTTTGGTTGCTCATAACTTTTTCAGCCTTAAAAATAACTCAGATCTCATAACCTGAGGTCTGAGAAGCTGTCTGGCTTAATGGAGAGAGCACGGGCCTGGGAGTGAGAAGGACCAGGATCTAATCCTGGCTCTGCCACATGTCTGCTGGTTGACCTTGGGCAAGTCACTTCACTTCTCTAGGCCTCAGTTACCTCAACTGAAAATGTGGATTAAGACTGTGAGCCCCTTGTGAGACAGGGACTGTGTCCTACCTGATTAACTTTTATCTACTCCAGCACTTAGAACAGTGCTTGGCACATAGAAGCACTTAGCAAGTACCATAATTACTATCTACCTAGAGATTTAAACATGTTTGTTCCCTGAATTACTCCTTTTGTCAGTTTTATCTAAATAATTTAGTTCTCTCTCTCCCTGACAAAAGGACACAGCAAGGTTCTTTCATTAGTGTGACAATTTCCATGCCATAGGAGGAGATTAATTCAGCCCTCCTGATTCAGGAAACTAGTGAGTCAGAAAACTGAGCAACAATTACAATTCCCCGGTAAAGAGGAAAACTAATCAGTTACGGTAGATTTCCAAATACAACAAAGTGTACAAACAGAGAATGACAGAGTGAAAGTTGCGAAGTAGCGCGGTATGTAAAGCTTGCAAATATCTGTTTCTACTTGGTGGAATGTCAGTTATTTAACTTACCCCTGTAATGTCTACCAGTTTTCATTCATTCATTCAATTGCAGTTATTGAGTGCTTGCTGTGGGCAGAGCACTGTACTAAGCACCTGAGAGAGTACAATACAATAGAGAAGCAGCATGGCTCAGTGGAAAGAGCCCGGGCTTTGAAGTCAGAGGTCATGGGTTCAAATCCCGGCTCCTCCAATTGTCAGCTGTGTGACTCTGGGCAAGTCACTTAATTTCTCTGGGACTCAGTTCCCTCATCTGTAAAATGGGGATGAAGACTGTGAGCCCCTCGTGGGACAACCTGATCACCTTGTAACCTCCCCAGCGCTTAGAACAGTGCTTTGCACATAGTAAGTGCTTAATAAAAGCCATCATTATTATTATTATTACAATAATAAATGCGATCTTCCACGAGGCCGGCGCCTATTCCTCACACATCCTGTCGTTGAGCCTTGCACACAATGAAGTCGGTTATGCTAAGCCTTTAGGGAAAATGTAGTCAATACTGCTTCTGCTGGAGTATGCGGCTAGGGTGGACAACACAACGGAGAGTGCGTGTTCCCGCTGCCCAGCCTGCGGACCCAGGAGATCTGCTGCCGCGGGGCCAGCCTGGCTTGGGGAGTCCACAAATGTCAGCCATGCTAAGCACACCAAGGTGGGAGGCAGAAGGCTGGGATGCACACAGTGAGCGCTCAATAAATACAATCGAATGAATGAATGAATGAATGATGTGAAACCGAGGCCCAGAGAACTGAAGTGATTTGCCCAAGGGCAAACAGTGAAGAGTTGGTGGAGCCATGGAAACTCGTTTTGCCTATCTCCGTCTGTCTGTGGCGAGAGAGACAGTGTGTGTTTGTGTGTCTGTGTGTGTCTGTCTTGATGGTGAGTCCATTGTTGGGTAGGGATTGTCTCTATTTGTTGCCAAATTGTACTTCCCAAGCGCTTAGTACAGTGCTCTGCACACAGTAAGCGCTCAATAAATACGATTGAATGAATGAATGAATGCGCTCCCCCTGACCCCTGGGGAAGGGGCTTCTCCCCTGCAGGGGCTCCTGGCCCCCTCACCGTACTCCCACCTGACCCTCCGCTTCATTGTCACCACCCTCGCCCTCTGCCCTCCCTGTCACTTGTCCCCTTCCCCTCCCCTCTGCCCCCACCCCCTGTTCTTCGCGCCTGATCCTCGGCCCTCCCAACTGAAAGCTCACCTCCTCCAAGAGGCCTTCCCAGACTAAGCCCCCCTTTTCCTCTGCTCACCCTCCCTGCCCTTCCCCATTGCCCTCACTCACTCCCTCTGCCCTACCCCCCTCCCCACCCCACAGCACCTGTGTGTATGTAGGTACTTACTTATAATTCAACTTTTTTTATAATGATGTGTATTGATCTATAATTCCACTTATTTATACTACTACTAATAATAATGATGATGGTATTTGTTAATCACTTACTATGTGCAAAGCACTGTTCTAAGCGCTGGGGAGGTTACAAGGTGATCAGGCTGTCCCAAGGGGGGCTCACAGTTTTAATCCCCATGTTACAGATGAGGTAACTGAGGCACAGAGAAGTTAAGTGACTTGCCCAAAGTCACACAGCTGACAGTTGGTGGAGCTGGGATTTGAACCCATGACCTCTGACTCCAAAGCCCATGCTCTTTTCACTGAGCCACGCTGCTTCTATTGATGACTGTTTACTTGTTCTCATGTCTGTCTCCCCCCTCCTAGACTGTGAGCCTGTTGAGGGCAGGGATTGTCTCTGTTGCTGAATTGTACTTTCCAAGTGCTTAGTACAGTGCCTTGCACACAGTAAGTGCTCAATAAATATTATGGAATGAATGAATGAATAAACAGAAATATTCCCTGACCACTTGAGCTTACACTCTAGAGGGAGGTGCGGCGGGGGGGGGGGGGGGGGGGGGGGGGGGGGGGGGGGGGGGGAGACATTAATATAAATAAATTACAGATATGTACATAATGATTTGATCTGAGTAATTACCCAGTAAGGTCAGCTTCAATGGATGACATTTATTGAATGCCTTTTTGTTGTGCAGAGCTCTAAGCTGAGCACTTGAAAGAGGACAATAGAGTTGGTAAATACCATCCCTACCCTTGAGCAGTTTACAGTCTAGTGGGGGAGATAGACATTAAAACAAATTTCAGATAGGGAAAGCAGTAGATGTAAGGACATATACATAAGTGCTGTGGGACTACGAGCGGTGAAGAGTATTAAAGCGCTTAGTGGATACAAACTCAAATGTAGGCAATGCAGAATAGGATGGAGAAGTGAGAGATTAGTCGAGGGAAGCTTCCCAGAGGAGATGAGATTTTAGTAGGGCTTCAAAGATGGAGAGAGTGGTGATCTATCAGATAAGAAGCCATGGCTGGGCAGTTAACATCTTTCTACTGGATGAATTGAGGCAATTATGTAACACCATAAAATCAGTCATTCTTCAGAGAACAAGGGAGGCAGGCTGGCCTAGTTGAAAGATCATGGGCCTGGAAATCGAAGGACTGGATTCTAATCCCAGCTCTCACTCTTATTCTGGGCTTTGGGCAAGTCACTTAACTTGTTCCGGCCTCAGTTTCCTCACCGGTAAAATGCTGTGCACCCAGAAAGTACTCAGTAAACACCATTCATTGACTGATAAAATGAGGATTAAATACCTACTCCCTCACCTACTTAGACTGTGAGTCCACATGGGACCTGAAAAATGTCCAACCTGACTACCTTGTATCTACTGCAGCACTTAGTACAGTGCTTGGCATTATAATAAGTACTTAATGAATACCACAATTACTGCTATTTTAATTATCATCAAAGCAAAATGAAACAAAGAGCTGCTACATACAAATGAGGATAGATAAATCTCACGGCAATTTCCAATGAACGGAGAGGTAGTAGTTATGTATTTGCTTTTAAAAAGATAAGATGGGCCTGATGTTTGGTGGCTACTGTTGAAATTAATGGAGGTTTTGTAGAGACTGACAGCAGAATAGGTCGGTAATTACTTTGGTCCCAACATTTTTGGTGCAGTTCCTGAGCAGTATTAGCCTGTCCTGAGGTAGATTTCCCAATGATATGTAGTCCCTGGCTAGAAGTGGCTCAACATGGGAGGAAGGAATCAAGGGAGAGGACAATTTTTCAGGAGGGAAAAAAATTTGACGACCTATGAACACTTGTTTAATAACACAAGATGCCTCATCACCAATAGTATTAATTTAGAATACAGTAGGCTTAAGAGACACAGTCAGTCAACCAACCAATCCCATTTATTGAGCACTTATTGTGTGCAGAGCACTGTATTAAGTGCCTGGGAGAGTACAATAAAAGTGTTGGTAGACACATTTTTTTAAATTTTTTTTATGGTATTTGGTAAGTGCTTACTATGTGTCAGACTCTGTACTAAGCACTGAGGTAGATACAAACTAACCTGGCTGGACATAGTTCAGGTCACATATGGGGTTTACAATACAAATCCCCATTTTACCAATTAGGTAACAGGCACAGAGAAGTGAGGCAACTAGCCCAAGGTCACATAGTGTACAAGTGTCAGAGACAGGATTAGAACCCAGGTCCTTCTGACTCTCAGGCCAGTGCTCTTCCTACAAGGCCACAATACTTCTGTTTCTTCCCTTCCCACAAGGAGCTTACAGTCTAAAGGGGAGAGCCCAAGAGCAATTTATAATCTTTTAGGTTCCTCTGCATATTCCTTCTCAACTGCACTTGTGAATGCTACAGTTTATATCAACACACTGCAACAAAGAACCATTGTGACTGGATTCCTTATATGCTCAAGGCAGCCCAGAAATGAGCTCACCTCAGGAGCAGCAGGTTTGCATACATGAGACAGACTGTTCTTTGTGTTGTGCTTTTGGTTTTAATAATGAGTGATAGAAGGAAAAGGTTGAGCACCATGCAACTAGCAAAAGAAACTCCATTCAGCAAGAAATGTTGGGATAGAATGATTGAAGTGCAAAACAGCATGATCTAGTGGAAAGAGCACAGACCAGGGAGTTAGATGACCTGGGCCCTAATCACAGCTGAGCCAAATTGCTTGCTGTGTGAACTTGGGCAAATCACTTAACTTCTCTGTGCTTCAGTTTCCTCAACTGCAAAATGAGGATTAAATACTTATTCATCCTCCAACTTAAGGAATGTGTCAGCGATATTGTTTTATTGTACCTTCCCAAGTGCTTAGTACAGTGCTTGGCACATAGTAAGTGCTTAACAAATATCATTATTATTATTATTATTATTATTATTATTATTGTGGTCTGCACACAGTAAGCACTCAATAAATATGATGGACAGACTGACTATGAGCTCTATGTGGGATAGGGACTGTGTCCAACCAGATTAATTAGAATCCACCCCAGCACTTAGAACAGCGCTTGACATATAGTAACCACTTAACAAATACAATAACAGTAAATATAACAACAGTGTGGCTTAGTGGAAAGACCACAGGCCTGGGGATCCAAGGACCTAAATTGAAGCAGCATGGCATAGTAGATAGAACATGGGCATGGGAATCAGAAGGTTATGGGTTCTAAACCCAGCTCCACCACTTGTCTGCTGTGTGACCTTGGGCAAGTCACTTCACTTCTTTGGGCCTCAGTTATCGCAACTGTGAAATGGGGATTGAGACTGTGAGCC